>NC_136070.1:919296202-921873702 GCF_964261635.1 Lissotriton helveticus
AAATAATGGGTGTAATAGTAGGGTAAGTGCTGGGATAGTGTAGGGGTAAAAATTACTATTCTAACTCCAGGGGGGTGAAATAGTAGGGTAAGTGCTGGATAGTGTAGGGGTAAAAATTACTATTCCTACTCCAGGGGGGTGCAATAGTAGGGAAAGTGCTGGATAGGTAGGGGTAAAAATTACTATTCCCACTCCAAAGAGTGCAACAGTAGGGAAAGTGTTGGATAGGCGTATGGGGTAAAAATTACTATTCCCAATTCAGTGAGTGCAACAGTTGGGAAAGCGTTGGATAGCGTAGGGGTAAACATTACTATTCCCACTCCAGTGAGTGCAACAGTAGGGAAAGCGTTGGACAGCGTAGGGGTAAAAATTACTATTCCCACTCCAGAGAGTGCAACAGTAGGGAAAGCGTTGGATAGCGTAGGCATAAAATTAACTATTCCCACTCCAGTGAGTGCAACAGTAGGGAAAGCATTGTATAGCGGGAGTGTAAAAATTACTATTCCCACTCCAGAGAGTGCAACAGTATGGAAATCGTTGGATAGCGGGAGGGTTAAAATTACTGTTCCCACTCCTGTGAGTGCAACAGTTGGGAAAGCGTTAGATAGCGTAGGGGTATAAATTACTATTCCCACTCCAAAGAGTGCAACAGTAGGGAAAGTGTTGGATAGCGTAGTAGTAAAAATTACTATTCCCACTCCAGTGAGTGCAACAGTAGAGAAAGCGTTGGATAGCGTAGGTGTGAAAATTACTATTCCCACTCCAGAGAGTGCAACAGTAGGGAAAGTACATACTTCATATATAAATAAAAATAAATTCAATATTAATACAAAATACAAATTAATTAAAAGTAATTAACAATTATATAATATAATAATTAATCAATTAAAAATACAAAAAAATATTACAAACAATTACCTATTAATACAAATTATTTACCAACAATTCATTAATTAACAATTAAAAAAATATTAAAAATTACAACAAAACCAATAAATAAACAATATTTAATTAATTACAATTAAATTACTTCCCACCCTATTCCCCTAAAAACCCACAACCGCTACAGAAAATAAATTAATAAAATTAACATAAGTATCAATTAAACTATTAATTAAAATTAATTACCAATTATATTTTAATTAATTACCAATTAAAATATTTAAATATCAATTAATTCCATTATAATTAAATTACTTCCCACCCTATTCCCCTATAAACCCACAACCCGCTACAGAAAATACATTAATAACATTTACATTAATTATCAATTAATCAAAATTAATTACCAATTATATTTTAATTAATTACCAATTAAAATTTTAAATATCAATTAATTTAAAATAAATACCATTAAATACATTAAACAAATTAAATTATTATATTTAAATTACTTCCCACCCTATTCCCCTACAAACCCACAACCCGCTACAGAAAATACATTAATAAAACTAACATAATTATCAATTAATCAATTAATTAAAATAATTACCAATTATATTTTAATTAATTACCAATTATTTATTAATTAACAATTAATTCAAAATAAATATAAATTAACATATTTAATTAATTATAATTAAATTACTTACCCACCCACCCTATTCCCCATAAACCCACAACAGAATTATATTACACAAAAATTAAATACCATAAGATTAATTAATTAAAATAAATTATAAAATAAATATACACTTTTCACACATATACTAACATAAAAAAATACTTTAAAAAATTAATATTAACTTACCTCAAATTCAATATTTTTGTTGTCTATATTCTGTCCATTCTATATTTTTGTTGTCTATATTCTGTCATTCGATATTGTGTCCATTCTATATTTTTTAACTCGATATTAAAAACTCGATATTTTGAGTGTATACCATTTAAAACATTAGTTAGAACTTATGTGTTCGACCCCCTCATGCACTCTCCGCCATTGTGTCACCGTAAGGGGCTCACCTATTGCCTCATCCCATTTCGTCTGCAGCGGAAGAGGAGCAGCCGGAACATCCTCCCGTAAAGCTCTGTATATGTGTGAGATCAGTCTTAGCCCCCCTGCTAGGGTAGTTATTGTCTGGAGCACTGATGTGACCTGTGGCACTTGTGAGAATGATGACCACAACTCTCTAGCCACCGCTGAGATTTTAGAATACTGTAAATACTGCCCAACTGAAAAATATTTGTTTCATCTCTGGTTATTAACAGCTCTAAAGTGGATAAGCCCCCATCAAAATACAGCCACCCTCTTTCCATTTAACGACGTTCAGTACTTGTTTTATCCGTTTGAAGGGAGTCACCGCCCACAGTGGAGTCTAAGAAGCATAAGGCGCCTTACTATTTTCTGTACCGTGGTTTCCCCACACCAATACAATGTGACATATGACATAGGGAAAAGATCTCGGCACCCCTGACCCCATCTTAAACAGTTCCGGGAGGGATATGCCAAGGTGTGTGCCTCCCAGGAATCACTTCTCTCAGTTGTCTTGCTCGTCAAACAGTGTACAGCATGTTGTAATTGTGCGGCCAAGTAGTACAAATTCAAAAGAGGGACCTCCAGCCCCCCCCCCATCTCCCACTGTCTTTGCAGAGTGCTCAGCTTTATCCTCTTCCGTTTGGGCCCCCACAGCAACTCTATGATCAGACTGTCTGTGAGAAATATTTCCGCAGGGTGTACAGGCATCTCAGGAAGATAACCATTTTAGTCAATGCTACCCTCCCCATTAAGTCAAGTCAAGTCAAGTCAAATAATTTATATAGCCCGCTACATACCCAGAGGGTCTCAAGGCGCTTGAAGAAGGGTGGGGAATTACTTGTCGAATATCCAGGTTTTAAGTTGCTTTCTGAATGCTAGGTGGTTTTGAGTGAGGCGAAGGTGAGTGGGGAGTGAGTTCCAGGTTTTAGCTGCCAGGTAGGAGAAGGATCTTCCTCCCATGGTGGTTTTGTTGATGCGAGGAACAGCAGCAAGGGCTTGGTTGGAAGAGCGTAGCTGGCGGGAGGGGGTGTAGAAGGAGAGTCGCGCGTTGAGGCATTCGGGTCCAAGTTCGTAAAGTGCTTTGTGTGCGTGGGTGAGGAGGCGGAATGTTATCCTCTTATTGACAGGGAGCCAGTGGAGGTTTTTCAGGTGACCAGAAATGTGGTCTTTACGCGGGATGTCTAGTATGAGTCTAGCAGATGCGTTCTGGATGCGTTGTAGTTTTTTCTGAAGTTTTGCGGTGGTACCGGCGTATAGTGTGTTTCCGTAGTCCAGGCGGCTTGTAACCAGTGCGTGGGTGACCGTTTTTCTGGTTTCGGTGGGGATCCAGTGAAATGGTTTTTTGAGCATGCGAAGAATGTTGAAGCAAGATGATGAGACGGCGTTGACTTGTCTGATCATCGAGAGTGAGGAGTCCAGGATGACGCCCAGGTTCCGTGCGTGGTCCGTTGGGATGGGTGCTTTTCTAAGGGCTGCTGGCCACCACGACTCGTCCCAGGCGGAGGGGGAGGTACCTAAGATAAGGACTTCTGTTTTGTCTGAATTCAGTTTTAGGCGGCTGTGCTTCATCCACTCTGCTACTTCTTTCATTCCTTCATGTGGGTTGGTTTTGGCGGTGTTAGGGTCTTTGGTGAGTGAGAGGATCAGTTGAGTGTCATCAGCGTAGGAGATGATATTGAGATTGTGTTGATGTGCGATGGTCGCGAGGGGGCTCATATATACATTGAAGAGGGTGGGGCTGAGTGAAGATCCTTGTGGCACGCCGCAAATGACTTCAGTGGCCTCTGACTTGAACGGTGGGAGGCGGACTCTCTGAGTTCTTCCGGCAAGGAACGAGGTGATCCATTCAAGTGCTTTTCCTTGGATTCCGATGTTTCTGAGGCGTTGTAACAGGGTGCTATGACAGACTGTGTCGAAGGCTGCAGAGAGGTCGAGGAGGATGAGGGCGACTGTGTCTCCATTGTCCAGTAGAGTTCGAATGTCGTCTGTTGCTGCGATGAGTGCGGTCTCAGTGCTGTGTTTGGCTCGGAAGCCGGACTGTGAGGAGTCGAGGGATTTGTTGGTTTCGAGGAAGGCGGCGAGCTGGTTGTTGACTGCTTTCTCGATGACTTTGGCCGGGAATGGAAGGAGCGAGATGGGGCGGTAGTTTTTGAGTTCGGTGGGGTCAGCTGTGGGTTTTTTCAGAAGGGCACTGAGTTCGGCGTGTTTCTAGCTTTCCGGGAAGGTGGCGGTGTTGAGGGAGCAGTTGATGACGTCTCGGAGGTGTGGTGCTATGATGGAGTCTGCTTTGTTGAAGATGTGGTGAGGGCATGGGTCAGTGGGGGATCCTGAGTGGATGGAGTTCATCAGTCGGATGGTGTCCTCCGTGGAGATTGGGTTCTAGTCATTAAGGATGTTCAAGGGGGGTGAAGGTTCGGCATACGATTGGGAGGGTTGGTCTCCGGTTTGGTTGTCGAAGCTGTTGTGGATGTCTGCGATTTTGTCGTGGAAGAACGAAGCTAAGGAGTTGCAAAGGGTTTGAGAGGGAGTGATGTCGTTGGAGTTGGCAGTGGGGTTGGTAAATTCTTTGACGATGTTGAATAATTCCTTGCTGTTGTGGGCGTTGTTGTCAAGTCTGTGTTTGAATGCGGCTTTCTTGGCTGTCCGGATCAGTTGGTGGTGTAAACGGGTGGCGTTTTTGAAGGCGTCCATGGTGCTGTTGTTTGGGTCTTTTTTCCAAGCCTTCTCAAGGGAGCGACAGAGTTTCTTGGATTTCTTAAGATCATCGTTGAACCAGGGGGCGTTTTTGCTGCCTGGTTTGAATAGACGTTTTTTCAAAGGTGCTAGGTTGTCGGCGCTGATGGTTAGCCATTGAGTGAGGTTAATGGCTGCCTGGTTGGGGTTCGATGAGTGGGCAGGGGGGTTTTGAAGAAGCGATGAGGAGATCTGGTCGATGGTGATTTTGTTCCAGTTTCTTCGCAGAGTAGGTTGAGGATGGTTGTGGGTTGTGTTTTTTTTGTAGACAAAGTGAACGCAGCTGTGGTCCGTCCAGTGGAGAGTTGTGGTGTGACTGAAGGAGATATGTTTGCTGGAGGTGAAGATAGGGTCGAGTGTGTGTCCTGCATAGTGGGTGGGGGTGTTAACTAGTTGTTTGAGTCCGAGGTTAGCGAGATTGTCCAGAAGAGTGGTGGTGTTGTTGTCGTTGTTCTTTTCCAGGTGATAATTGAGGTCTCCTAGTAGAATGTAGTCCTCGGAGGGGAGGGTGTGAGGGGTGATGAAGTCAGTGATGTCTTCACTGAACTGTGATCGGGGTCCTGGCGGTCTGTAGAGGAGGGTGCCTCTGAGTGTGGTCTTGGGGTCGGTGTGGATCTGGAAGTGGAGGTTTTCGGCGTTAGCGAGGTTGACGTCTGAGCTGGTTGAAATGCGGATGGAATTCTTATGGACGATGGCGATGCCTCCTCCTGTTTGGTTGGTGCGGTCTTTTCGGATGATCTTGTAGCCTTCCGGGATGGCTGTGGTGATGTCTGGAGCTGATGAGGCGTTCATCCAGGTTTCTGTTAGGAAGGCGACGTCTGGAGAGATGGTGTCAAGTAGATTCCAAAGGTCGATGGCGTGTTTGTGAACTGAGCGGGTGTTGAGAAGGATGCATTTAAGGTGGTTGGTGTCGGATCTCTGTTTGGTGTTTGTGGATGTGGAGTTGGTCTTGGTGCCGTCGAACTTGCAGGAGTTGCATGTGAAGGGTTCCATGGGTATGTCCAGGTGCGGCTTGGGCACAATTGGGGAGACGGCCGGGGTTTAGTGCTAAGAGGGTGGAGGCGTCGTATGTAATGCGGGTGGGCTGGGCATTGCGGGGACCAGGGGGTCTGGCGCTGGGCGCGGGCCAGGCGCGGACGGGCGTAGACGGGCTTACCTTTGGCGCACCTTCGGCGCGACCGCTGCGCTGAGGTTCATCTGTCTAAAATGGAGTGGAGGGGGCGGAGCGTGGGAGGGGCAGCTGGGAGGCGGTAGCGGGGAGGGTAGGCGGGCCAAAGGAATACACAACAAACCAGATGACAAAATGGAGAATGGAAAGTGAAACGGCAGAGTTCGGTTACTTCAAGGCTTAATTCCTCAAAGTAATGCACACAGTGAAAGCAGCACGAAAGTACAGTATGTAAGTGGCAGCAGCAGCTACAATTCAAACAGACAAAGTTGCGCTTAAATGCAAATTATCATGCGAGGTTCGGCGCTATATTTCAATCAATGCGCTATGATTAAATGTCTATTTCAATCACAATCAGAGCGCTATGTTTAAATGCTAGTTTCAATCACAGTCAGAGCGCTATGTTAAATGCCTACGATACCACAGTGAATTCGGCAGAGGCGCTTCAAAACGAGGATTGCAAGCAGATTCTGTGGCCAGGGAGCGTGGGGGGAGCGACCGCTTAGGATCAGATCCAGATGGTCACAGATCCAGACGGTTAAGGATAACAGCAGTCCCTTCCACAAGGCAACAGATCTTTTAACCTCGTCTATTGTCATCCCTATATTATCGGCTAAATAGGCAGTGCTCATATATGTCAGTGTGATCCCTAAATATCGTACCCCCTTTAGCACCCATCTCATTCCCACTTTAGGCATTATTAATACCCCCATGGGAAACTATTTGGATTTTCCCGGGTTAAGGCATAGACTAGACCATACACCGAACCGTTCCAGTTCATCAATGAGCACCGGAACTGCCTCTGCCTGACAACGCAAGTAAACCAGTATGTCATCGGCATACATAGAGACCACATGGAGCGCTTCCCCCAGACGTATTCCCCAACCCTCAATTTTCGTTCATAATGTAATAGCCAGTGGCTCTATTGTGATGGCAAATAGGAGCAGGGACAGGGGGCACCCCTGTCGAGTACCTCACTTTAGGGGAAAACTCTCCGAGGCTTGTCCCCGCACGCACACCCTCGCAGTCTTTATATTATATATAGACTGTATCCATTTTAGAAACGGTTGTCCCACTCCCATTTTAGCCAACACTGCCCACATATAATCCCACTCCACTTAGTCAAACGCCTGTCGGATATCCAGTATGCACAGCGCCCATTCCTCTGACTCTAGCCTTGGGGCACGCCAGACGTCATAAATTGTGTGTGGTATTACGGTTATGGATAAACCCCCTTGATCCAGGTGAATCACTTGAGACATGTAAGGCAGCAACCGGGATGGCAGTATTTCACTCAATATTTTGCCATCTACGTTGAGAAGTGATATTGGTCTCTAAGAACTCGCTAACAGGGGGTCCCTGTCTGGTTTAAGGATCATAGACACAACTGCCTCTGACATTGTATTTGGCAGAATTTTCCTATCCATGGCCTCGTTAAATACCTCTAAGAGGTGATCTACCAATAAGGGAGAATATCTCTGGTAAAACTCCGCAGGGAGCCCATCTCCGCCAGGACACTTCTCAGGCTTCAGATGCCGTATAGATGCTAGTATTTCCTCCTGTGAATTCGGTGTCCCCAGGGTCTCCTCTTCTGTTTCATCTAATTTAGGGAGAAGCACGCCCTCCCGAGACTCCTTCAATTCCCCCAAATCAGTCTTCTGGGCCCCTTTAAATGTAGATTCCCCTTGTGTTTGAAGTCGGGTCCCCTAACTGGTTTGTAATTGCAATATGGGCATGTGTTCCCTTTCCGTTTTAATTAGTCTCCCAAGCAACGCCCCTGATCTATCCCCCTGCATGTATAGCCTCTGTCTATATGAAGTATATATAAATGTATCCAACCCGGCCCAAGCATCTAGTAGCTCCCCATGGATGTTGGTCCATGGGGACTAGGCCAAGTGTTCCTGTGTCTCTCATACAATGCCCCCTAGACTGTGTAGTTGGCGCTCAAGCTTTGCGATGTCCCTTTCTAGCTGTTGCTTCACACCATAGGTGGTCTTCATACACACTCCTCTTATAACCACCTTCATGGCCGCCCACTCAGTAGCTCTGTTAGAAGCAGACCCCCAGTTTTCTCGGAAGTAGTGTTGTGAAGTCTCTGCGACCACAGCAGCATAAGGTGGATCCGATAATGCTTCCACCCTGAGCCTCCAAAACAAGATGGCCAGACTGCCCGGGCCATTTTTCAAAGTGACAACAGCGGAGAATGATCCAAAATGTATCGGGCGAGGTATGAAATACCCTCCGTGTCTGCCTACAACCCAGGTGTGAGACAACAATGGTTGATGTGGCTAAGTGCATTTGCTGCTGGGGTGTAACAAGAAACGCTTTTGACATTGGGTTCCTAGCCCTCCAATCATCTCTGAGCTGCAAACCCTGTAGCAGTAACTCCAGAGACCGTAGCATGTGTGATTTAGTGTGGGCCCTTCGGGGTACTTTATCTAACTGTGCATCGAAGACACAATTAAAATCCCCAAGGACAATCTCGGACCCCAAATATGGGGCTGATGCTTTGACAATGGTGGGGAAAAAGTCAGGGCAATCAACATTTGGGGCATTCAATCTAATACACAGCTCCCTGCCCTCCCATTTCCCATGGAGAATAAGATATTGTCCTTCAAGGTCCAAAACATGACTCATGAGGTGGAATGGGAATCCGGGGCCACCCAAATCATTACTCTCTTTGCAAATCCAGAATAAGAGGTAGCATATAACTGCCCTCTCCATTTTTTTACAAATACTTGCAATTGTGCCTCCCCATATATGCGTCTCCTGCAAACCAGCAATCCCCACTTCATACTGTTTCAGAAAAGTATAAATACTGTGTCTTTTCACCAGCCCCACCATACCTCTTACATTCCAGCTAAGGAGTTTTAGTATTTGTGCCGCCATAATTATAAGACCGTATATCCAAATGTCACTACTGCATCTTCCCCACTTAACCCTTTTCTCTCGCCCCACAGTACTATATCCAGTGTCGTATCTGTCCCATGACCATATGTAATCTGGCCCACTTAAAGTCCTGGGCTTGGAGCTACTTTCGATGTCTGTCCGTTTTCCAGCGCAGCGAGTTACAGGTATGAAATTAGTTTGTTGACACCACGGGGGTGGCACATCAAAACACATCATGCTTGTAGTCAGGGCTTTAAGTTGGATGAAAAAACTGGAGGGGGGTCTCTCATAGGGGCACGGCCAAAGTAATTAAGGGAGCGGCTTAAAACACAAGCTAAAAATCTGTACTTAACTTAGTGTGCTGCCCACAGGTATTTTGCTCCATCTGTCTATTCTAGTCATATATAACACACGTAATATTACACCTACAAGCAGCCAGGGCTACTGGCTTTGTCAATGATTGTAAATTGCATGAGATAAATAAGCAACATCTATGAATTTGGTGTAAATAATATTGAAAATGCTTCAATTCTTGTGGGCGAAGTTGTGGCTAAGGCTAGAGCTGCCGACTTTCGAGCTGAGAAAGCAGCTTCTAGCCTCACATCAGCCCAACGTTCTGTGATTCAAAACAGGAATATGTCTGTGTGTAATGCACAGCTTTCCAGTCTTTTCATGTTGGTGACACACTTTTTGTAGATGCATCATTTTGGGACACAGGGACACAGTAAGGCAGTGTAGCGAGAGAGCGTAGCGAGCGAGCCCGAACCACCCAAGGGTGGTTCAGGGGGGTTCTCACTCACTCCGTCTGTCTCTGTCTCCCTCTCTCTCTCTCTCTCTCTGTCTCTCTCTCTCTCTCTCTCTCTCTCTCTCTCTCTCTCTCTCTCTCTCTCTCTCCCCCTCTGTCTCCCTCTCTGCCTCTGTCTGTCTCAGTCTCTGCCAATCCCTGTCTCTGCCTCTATCTGTTTGTCCCTGTCTGTCCCTGTCTCCCTGCCTCTGTCTCCCTCTCCGTCTGTCTGTCTCTGCCCCTGTCTGTCTGCCCCTGTCTCTGCCTCTATTTGTCTCTGTCTGTCTCTGTCTGTCTCTATCTCTGTCTGTCTCTGTCTGTCTCTGTCTCTGTCTCCGTCTCCGTCCCTCTCTCTCTGTCTCCCTCCCTCTCCCTCTGTCTCCCTCCATCTGTCTCCCTCTATTTGTCTCCCTCCCTCTGTCTCCATCCCTATGTCGCCCACCTCCCTCTGTCGCCCACCTCCCTCTGTCGCCCTCCCTCTCGCTCCCTCCCTGTCTGTCTCACTCTGTCTGAGTCCCTCTGTCTGTCACCCTCTGTCTCCCTTTCTCCGTCCCTCTGTCTCCGTCCCTCTGTCTGTCTCCGTCTCCCTCTCTCTTTCTGTCTCCCTCTGCCTGTCTCCCTCTGACTCCATCTCTCTC
The DNA here is from genome assembly GCF_964261635.1 of Lissotriton helveticus. NCBI lineage: Eukaryota > Metazoa > Chordata > Amphibia > Caudata > Salamandridae > Lissotriton > Lissotriton helveticus. The sequence goes on from NC_136070.1 coordinate 919,306,390, forward strand.
TCTCTGTCTCCCTCCCTCTGTCTCCCTCCCTCTTTGTCTCTCCCTCTGTCTCCCTCTATGTGTCTCCCTCTATCTGTCTCCCTCTCCCTCCCTCTGTCTACCCCGGACTCCCTCCCCCTGTCTCCCTCTCTCTCTGTCTTCCTCCCTCTATCTCCCTCTGTATCCCTCCCTCTGCCTGTCACCCTCTGTCACCTCACCCCAGCTTCCCGGGCACTGGGCGCACACACACAGCCGCACCCGAGTACTTTGCAGTTCTTTAAAAGACCATTTACTTGTTAGTGAGGCTTTGTTGTGAATTGCCGGGCCCCCATAGAGCAGAGTGTCTCGGAGCCGACACTCTTTCAAAGGAATGCCTCTTAATTAGCAGCAGTAATGTGCTAAGTGCCCTTAATACTGGTGTCATCCCGTGACACACCCACCATTTGCATGTGACACAGTACTGTGTCTGGACACACAGTTTGGAAAGCTTTGGTGTAATGTAACTGGTGGTCATATTAGCTCCAAGTCTCTTTAAGGTTACATCAATAGCAGTGACCGATGCAGAGTTAGGCTTTTTTTCCTTCACCCTGAAGGTAAAAATGGAAAGCCTGATAGGGACCTGTCTTGGCACCTGCTTGTAGTCTTGCTGGATTTCTTTTGTTATAAGAGTGCAGAACACAATCTGCCGCACTCTATTAACAAAAGAAATGCAGCAAGTCTACAATCACGACGCGTGCTTTCAGAATCACCTGAAAGTACATGTCGTGCTTGTAGACTTGCTGCATGTCTTTTGTTAAAGGGCGCAGCTGCGAGACATATTGTGTGCCTTTGTGAAAGTAATCATGTTAATTGTAGTGCATGATGGGCACTGATATTAACATGAATACTTTCATAAAGACATACAATCTGCCCTGCAGCAGTGCCTTTTTAACAAAAGAAATGCAGGCAGTGCAGGAGGCACTTGTTGCTGAACTTACCTGTAGCTGCGAGTGCTTCACACACCACACTGCGCACTCTAGGGGAGATAGGTGCACGCGCACCTTACAAGGAACAATGATCTGGTGAGTCTTTAGCACTACCATGGAACATCTCGAGGTGTCGAGCTCGACGATAACCCACCGTCACCTTTGACCAAAATAATTTGCAGGCCTTCGGGCGGCACAAGTTGCACACCTGGTGGAGATCGGTGCGTGGAAACTTCGCCTGACAGTGCAGACAGAATTGGAAAGGTGTCCCTTCCATCACCTAGTGGTTATGGCGTGGAGGGTACATCAAAGCAAAAGGTACACAGCAAGGGCCCACGAGGCGGCAACAGACTCAAGTCGCCCAGTCGATGAATGTGTGGAAACTAGCAGTGATCACTGTTAGCATAAGCTGAAGCCATTTTGGTTATGGCAGCCATTTTAGTTAGCCATATGGTTCTCCCGTCTTCACTGCTGCTTGAGTCATCAGTTACAGTTAACTCCTTCAGCACTGAGCCAGAGCCTTGCACATGCTCAGAAAGGCCTGTAGCTGCCAGAATGCATCTGTCTTAGAATATAACGGTCAGGCTATTCCAACTGATGTAAGGGTTTTTGTTACTCCTCCCACTCTGTTGACTAAGTAGTTTCCAGTTGGCCATATATGTGAATAGCTATTCTTGTGTATACTTGTACCGCCTCTTTTTGAGTCTTCATGCTTATTCAGCTATAAACTAGCCATAAAAGGCCCATGGTTTCTGTACTCCTTGGACTACCTCCTACAGTGGCCTGAGGGTACCGTATTGACTTAGTCACCCTCATGAGCGGTTAATAAATCTATTTTCTTTGATATTACAGCTTCCGTGCCAATCTCTATTTTGTTAGTCTTAGGACTTAAGGACAAAGAAGGACAATCCCCTGCACCAGTGGGCCCATGAAAAGGTTCACTCCCACAAATTGGCACCCGTTGTGAGGCTCATCAGGAGACGCAGTCGCCCAAAAGAGTAGTCTCGACGGAGGATTGGAATCTCGCCGAGAAAAGTTATTTTCCGATTTTCCAGATTTGACCCTCCAGGTGGTGACTGGTCCCTGACTGAGATCCCTTTGGCATTCGTATCAAAGTGACGATCAGGTCGATTCAGAACTTGGCAGTTAGAAGCTGGAGACTTTTGTTTGGTGTGGTCGCAATGCGACACTTTTGTTTTGGAATAGTTTGGCTGAAATTTTGGTTTGTTTGTTTACTGCAGCAGCAAATAAAGGCAGGTAATGAGGAGATTTTCCTCTACTTTTGGATAATTCTCAGGATAAATACGCTTTGATTATATTATATTGCTTTGTAATATTTTTAGCAGGCTTGCTCCTAGCACACTTCGTAGAATGTGTTGCTGTTTCGGTGGTACCAATATGGATTTAGAAAGTACTCCGCTGGCTCCCCTAGAGGGGATACCCAATAGGTTTATGTACATTAAATATGGTACACTGTGGAACAAATACACCAAAGAGGATCCTGATCTACGCACCAAATTCATAAATGGTGATACGGAGCGCTTTTGAGTGTTCCGCCAGCTCCGATGGTAATTCGGGGTATTTTGGAAATGGTCTGGGGCTAGAGCCTGTCTTTTTGAACATGGCACAGTCTTTTGGCTGTCTACTTGTCTTGGTGTAGTCTTTGTACTATTTTTTTTTAGAGTCCTTTTGTTTGTAAATATGATTTACAATTGGTATTTACAAATGGTTTGGTTGGAGTACAGTCTGTGGGCTGCCTCTTGCTTTTGTCCTAAGTGTTGATTTGTGAGTTGAATGTTTTTTTTTTTAGTGTGTGTGGTTTGCGGACTGACACCAGTGGTGATGCGTGTGAAGTACTTGTTTGAGTGAGTAGCAACTGTGTTTTTTGTGTAAGAATGGCTTGCCTTAGCAAGCAGTGTTGTGTGTTCTGAGTGTGTGTCCCCCTTCTTGAAAATGTCTGGAATAAGCTCAATTTGGTTTGTTGCTGTCATTGTGTTCTGCAGATGTCATTGGGAGAATTACACTTTAAAATTCAAAGAATAAATTGTATAACATATACTAAATTGCTGCACGCTACTATTTAAAGTAAGGCAGTAACAAAGTAGAGATGTGTGAATATTGCCACAATGGTAAGAAAAAAAAATAGAATTAACACTCAATATGGAATAAATAGGCCTCACAGAAAGAAAAAAAAACGAATGTGTGCTTTACACAACTCCGACTCAATACAAAAGTGTTACAGCATTATTCTTAGATACATTATATTATATATTAAAAGGCATTCACATTATCTGAGTAATTAGTTGCTGCTAAAATAAAAGCGCCTCTTACCACATTGCAAAACAATAGATTTTGGCTGGCTTGGAATGCCTGGGTTTTAAATAGATTGAACATTGCTCATTCCTGGTGCTAGGAAGTGCTTTTAACAGCTGTTCAAAGCTGTCTGTCCGAAGGATGCTGTCTGTCAGAACAGACGGAGGTAATGAATGGTTTACAAACTTTTTGAGGACATTAGAATACAGCAAAGGTCTTTTTCTCCTGAAAAAAAGTGTAGAATGTAAAGCCTGCTGGGTGTGAAACACAGCTGAGTAAATAACACATGGCTCATAAGCTACAGGTAAACGCTGTAGCAACTAGGTTTCAAGTTAGTACAACATGATATGAAGGCATGTGCAATAAAGACTCCTGATTTTTGAAAAGTTAGAAATACAGCTTCATTATTTTGGATGAAAGGATTAAAAGTAAGGACGTTCTTTCTTGTTGCTTTCCTAATAAAGCACATCTGTGGATCTGATGGTAAATAATTACTGTCCTCTAAAAAGTGATACAAACTTTTTATGTTTCAGTAAAGCTTCTGTGCTTAGTGTTATAAATAAATGCATTTAAACGTGAAAGGAATAAGGCTTGCTTTTCATATTATTGTGAAAATGTAATAGTATTTAGCACTGTAGGAAAATTACCCTGTGCAAACTATGTATTCAGATTTCAATGTGCACATTAAAATGTCTATCTCCAACTGGTTAAAATATGTTGTTGCACCAAATTAAAAAGGTGAATATTAGTTTCTTTGGCAATAACAATATTACTGAATCTTAGGGACAAACTTAAAATATGATTCCTAGTATGGCCTACTGGCTGCAATCTGAAATGCACTTACAAGTTATGCAAAGAGTAACTGTACAAACATGTAAATTGCATTGCAAGCCTTTATGCAATCTTTTATGCACAAGAATTCTGGGCCCGCTATGGCATTCAGAAAACTGGAATTTTGAGCACATTCTTTAGGTGCTAGAATGCACATTCCACAGGAATAATTACAAAAATAAGACAGCAAAAGTGCATCCTACCTTTAAATTATTAGCACACAGGCACGGAGCAGGAATGCTTTTCAGCTGTGCTTCTCAAGAGTTACTTTGAATCGTAAACGCCGCATGGGATAGCCTTGCGCAGACAGGGGACAATAGGTTTTAGGGTCAGCAGCCAAGTTCTGTATTTAGAACTGACCAGCACTACTGAACACAAAATGTCTACGCAGGCAGCCACTGTGACAGTGTGTGATTTCTACATTACACTATGGAAGCTTGTAATGTTGAAGGGTTGTTTAATAAACTGATTTCTGTATATTAATTACATTTCCTGATTCTAACATTGTAGGGTAAAACACTACAGGTAATGTAAATTTTGCTCTAATGATGTCTGAGGCTATAATGTGCCTAGGAAAATTAGGGTCAAAATTGATTCTCACTTCATGTTAATAATATTTAGGATATCATCATTAGTAATTTAACTACATTTAACAAATGGAAGAATTTACTTAGTAGTTTCAATAAACTTTTGGCCTTGATAAAGCCGTCCTGGAACAAGACTGGACACCACAGATCTGTTTTAGGTAACATTAGCTAAAGGAAATATTGCATATTCTGTTGGGAGCTCTTGGGGACATCACTGTTTTCTTGAGAAATAATACAAGTGTAAGAGATATTTTTACCCATGTAGGTTGCATCTCCCAATTCAAAAAAGCAGTAATATATGAATGTCCATCCAGTAATCAACAGTGTTCAGTTTTTCTTTATTTTTCTTTTGCATTTGCAACAAAGCACCAGGCAGCCAACGCGATTCTTTCTTTTTAGAAAGAACTTCGTCAGGGCTGAAAAGATATTTAAAACAATACAATGTATAATATGATTTAAAAATACATTAACATCCAACACTACTTAACACATAATACATACAAAGACAGGAGACACTCTTAAAAATGGTCTTACAAAAATTCATTTCCTTATAATGCATATGCATGTTTTTGCAAAATATGTAATAAATCGAGCACCTACATTTTCTGTTCCTTCATTTTAGTCCCTTAGAACCAATTGTCATCTTATTAATAATCCCTACTCAATCTCATCACAATTGATTTCAATCTGTACTGAACAAACTGTTTATAATAAGTTCATCTTATATTGTTCATACCCAGTTCCAGATTAAATACATTCTTGACATCTGATATTACGTCCATATATTCATCAACCTCATCATATGACCCTACTAAGTCAGTCTGATGTTGCCCCATAGAGTACATAAGGCATATTTATACAGTGAAGAAAGCAGACCTATATATGCTACTTACAACTGTAAGGGTAAAAGATTTAAAATCAGGAAAGGAGTAAAAGAAGAGAGGAAAATAACAGCAACTATTATATCTAACCAGAAGGCCAGATGAAGGAGGGCCACCTATCCTTCACTGAACAATAGACAGTTCTATTGGCTATAGTCATTTACTCAAATCATACAAGAACTCCCGTATATATAGGGCATACACCTACCAATTAATTTGCTAATAGTGGTTTTTGGTCTGGAGACGCATATCACGGGTTAATTCAACTACGAGCCTGCCTAGCGTTACCCCTTTGCGTCCAACATCACAAAATATGTGAAACGGCTGTTGTGCCTAATGAAAAGAACATATATCTTATTGGTTGAGCCTATTTGCCTTGCTCTTTTTTAAACAAACCGACAAGGGAGCTATTATTGCAACAGTACACTATCTTTAGTCACATGTCTTCTAAACAAAATAATACCTTACCTATTGTATCGAACTGTCTAATATGACAGTTTTCCTTACGGCAATGTTTTATTACTTTGGCTGTTGTGCCTGCAAAAAAATATAACATTTTGTAGAGGCCATTGTTCCTCACATACAGACTCAACTTCATGTTGCCTATAAGTATGACATTAGCCCTTGGTCACCTTTACCCTATCTCTATAAGAGCCCATGGTATCACTGCCCTCGCCGTGATTATAAACTACTTCCTTCACACTAACATGCCATCTCGGGCCCAGTTATGTTTATGTTTCTTGCGACAATCTGGCGACTATTTTGTCCGTGTTCAAACATTAAATAACATGAACCACTTTTCAATTTGAAACGCTCAATATCGCAAATTTGAAGCCTCGGAGTTGGAAGCCATGGGTATTTCTCCATAATACAAGGGGATTATGCGGACCTTTGATTTACTGGGTGCTGCAAATAATTTTCGCATTAGATCCTTAGTAATGTTTCGATGTACTGGGACATGCGCTATTGAAAATGTCCAAGCGTATGTTTGTTCTACTATGTTATTTAGCGATACATGCAATGGTACGTTAATGATTGCGGCTACGAGAGTTTCAAATTGAAAAGTGGTTCATGTCATTTAACGTTTGAAACCGGACAAAATAGTGGCAAGAAACAAACATAACTGGGGCCGAGATGGCATGTTAGTGTGAAGGAAGTCGTTTATAATCACGGCGAGGGCGGTGATACCCTGGGCTCTTATAGAGATAGGGTAAAGGTGATTGAGGGCTAATAAGCGCGGATAAGCAGCGCTTATAACATGAGAGCATGGTCCTAAGTGTAAAATGTAGGGCCTGAATCACAGAACTAACTTAAGACAAAATCCTCAACTTACTACCATTTTGGTATTCACAGAAGGCACTTGCTAATTTTGGTATTCACAGAAGGCACTTACTCATTTAGGTATTCACAGAAGTTAGGATTTTACTCAGTTTAGGAGTAGTAAAGTTAGGACTAACTTTACTACTCCTAAACTTAGAAAAATCCTAACTTTAAGACTTTTGGTATTCACAGAAGGCATTTAGGAGTCCTAAAGTTAGGAGTCCTAACTTTACTACTCCTAAACTGAGAAAAATCCTTACTTAAAGACTTTCGGTATTCACAGAAGACATTTAGGAGTCCTAAAGTTAGGACTCCTAACTTCTGTGAATACCGAAATGAGTAAGTGCCTTCTGTGAATACCAAAATGAGTAAGTGCCTTCGATGAATATCAAAATGGTAGTAAGTTTAGGATTTTGTTTTAAGTTAGTTCTGTGAATCGGGGCCCTAGGTGTTTTTACTTAAGAAAAATAATTGTTAAGACAAGAAGCACAAAAGAATGCTTGTTCTAAAAATTCCCTTTCTTGAGGTTCTTCAGATGAATAATATTGGAATACACAAATGTAAGGATTCAGAGAATGTTCGTATTGTTTTTCTTTTTCCCTCAGAATTTAGTAAATAAACAGAGACTTCCTTGGCTGTTTGGATTTGGGAGAAACAAATCAAATTGTGTAACATTTTACTCTTGTCAGTTCACCAAAAGTTCCTTTTATACTCGCTAATAGGTCCAGTATGTTTTTTTACTCTCAGATAGATGAAGCGGTTCTTGGGTGCCCTGCTAATGTATGGACCGCCCCGAGACTAAAGAAGTTTTCCTAAATAGAGTATCCTCTCTGGTGATAGATTATTTGTATGCCTTATCTAAAGATATTTTGGTCTGCCCACCAATAGATATCTGCTGCCCTACAACCATTGCCAGAGGGGCCCGGTCATCAGATCCAGCCTGGGGAGTCAGCACCGATCCAGCTTGGAGCTGAGGTAAAGGGAACAAGCACAGGCATTGCTGGCAACTAGGATCACAGTGAAGGTAGAAGGCCGGAAGCACTGGACCCATAAAAGCGACGTGAAGTGTGTACCCCTGCCACGGACTTGGACGAAAGACGGGGTCACAAATCAGGACGGAGAATTCTTTGTATTGGTCCAGTTCTTAATGCCGAGCTGTGGGAGTCACAGACCAACAAGGACGGCAAGGAGGCTTTTCTTGAGGTGACCCCCTTTGAAACAAGGGTTGCTTCAGATACTGCAGCATCAGGCCTCTAATTCCTGGTCCCTCAGTGAATGCAAGTCTGCACCTCTGTTTGTTGATCAAGAGGTGCCTGGGCACACTGGATACAATCTGTGGTACCGACAAAAGAGCAGTGCGCCAGCGGAGCAACAGAGGAGTTGGAGAAGGACTTGAGTGCAGGGTACAGGTGCTGTGCCTTTGGTGCCTGTTAGATTAAAGTGAAGAATACTGGTGCACTGCCTGAGACACTGGACAGGATCATTGAGGGTATTGCCCTGGAAGGTGATTGCCCTATCCTGAAAAAAATAAACTTTTTTCCTTAAAACTGGGCTGCGATTGTTTTTCCTGTGGTGCAGCTCCACCGTGGGAGAAGTGAACAATAATAGCCTGCCTGTGAGGCTCAGATGGACACAGGGAGAAGTCTCCCCTCTGGCTGGTTGTACAGCGGTTTCTATTCTTCAAGTACTTTTTAGCAATGTACCCCTTTGGTCGTCCCATTTTTGAGGAGGAGCAGCCCTTTGCGGCTCCTCGTCCTAATTCCCATGGCCCCATTTGGTCCTCCTGGTCCCCCAACATGAAAATTGTTTTTGTGATAATCTGTATATTCTCCTTAATACTAGTATTTGGAGTGATGTTCATTCTGTAAGAGAAACGTTTTGTGCACACTTTGATAAATACTACTCCGCTCCCCCGAACATATCATTGGTACACTAGTACTCTTCAAGAACAACACTGGAAGGTTTATTAAAAATGTTTTTATGTAGACATTGCAGACAAAATATGCTGTTGGCTATTTCACATCTGCCTAAAACAACCACTGAATTTCATCCTGATATTGGAACTTGGACTTTAATTGGCAGGTTAGGTTAGGGACATTGTTTATTACTTGGGGCTGGAAATTGTTGAAAATTCTATGTAAATTCTTTGCGTTCCTACTGTCATGCTGTCTATGCATACAATGTGGCCTGATGCTTTGTTTCCTTTGTGTCTCTACTTGTATACCTACCAAGCTGTGTAGTGAGACTTCTTCCTCTTGCTCTCAAATATCTTTGATATAATAGCGAGATATTGATTAAACATGACACAGTGAGCCCTGCCAACCTAGCCCATTGTGTTATGTCACTGCCAATGCCACAGATGTCGCTAATTCATAGTTTTTTAATCCAGCAAAAATGCACAAAAGCAAAGAATAAAAATGTTTACTACTTAAAGTTGATCAAATACTTTTCCCACAATAACTGATGCTGCAGATAAATTACTTGCTGCAACACAAGCAAACTGTATTGACTATTCCCACTCCCCAGCCTAAAGAAACACAAGCCGTTCAATCTCCTTCACAACCAATCCAAAGCATCCCTGTGACCTTACCCAAACCTATTCCAAAACCCCGCACCACCATTGTAAATACTACTGTACCTACCCCGAGCCCAGCAATACGCAAACCCCTTTATCCGCAGAAATCAGTACATAGGGCGAACACAGTTTCCAGGGCACCAGTTAACCACCCCTCTAGGCCACCCTTGGTGTCAAACCCAATACGACAGGCTAGTCGTCACAACTTCCGTGGAGGGTTTATTGACCTCCCGCCAGAAGCAGGGTTGTACGTTATTATTCTAGCTGGTGTTCCAGAGTTGGATCAACAATCACGGGAGAACGATTTCTCACTAAAAAATAAAGTCATTCACTGGCTTAATTCCAACAAACAACTCCCCGACCATCAAAGAAGTAATATACTTATGGTTCGGAGAGTTCCCTGGATTGGTCGTACGCATAAGTCCATAGCCGGCGACTGTGTGGTGGTATCATTCTCCGACCCCCACACAGCCCAGTGTCTATGCACAGGTCCATCTTTCGAGGCCAATTCCACAATAGTGGTTAGGCCTCTCACCTTCTTCTATCCTCCTAGACAACAACAAGTGAGTGAGGGGTCATGGTCCACTGTTAGAAACCCTAGTCGACTGACGCATAGTTTTATTGGACAAAATCAACTCAATTGGTGGCAAGGGGTCCCCACCTCCAACAGGTTCGGCTGCCTGGAGGAGGTGGATTGACTCAGGAGGTCTGGAGACTTATCTCCCCTCAAGATTATGCCTTACCAACGGAGCCCTTTACCCCCAAATTCACTTCATAGGATGAAGAATACATTGTTAACAACCTTAGACGCACCGATCCAGATGCCAGCCATGGCAAATCCGTCCCCACTAATTGTTACCAGCCCATTAGACTCCACACACCACTCTTTAACTTACTCAGCCCCGCATGAACCCAATGATATGGCTGCGAGCTCGTCTCGCGCCCAAGTACCATATATAACTGTAATGTCATGGAATGTGGCTGGGCTATCCAGTAAATTAGACTGCACAGAGTGGGGCTTTTACGTTAGTTCCAAAAACTTAATACTCCTACAGGAAACCTGGGTGCGAGAACCAGTGGACCTACCTGGCTTTGCTTCTTTCACCAAAATAGCCAAGTGGGAGGGAAAGGGGAGACCTTCTGGGGGATTAATGATTGGGATAGCAACGGATCTAGGCTGCCAAGCCTCCGCTTTGGAGACCGCTTCCGACGATCTGTTGGCCGTCCTACTAGAGTGGCCTGACGCATTGAAGCTTCTAGTTATCAACATCTACTCTAGGCCGACCAAAATGCAGAATGAGTCGCCCACTTTAGATGAGTTAGCTAGGTTTCTAGAGGGCATCCCGTGTGATCTCCCCTGTTTAGTTGGGGGCGATTTTAACTCCCACTACGAACCTCTGCCCGGACTACGCGATGGTCCGTCCATGGATGAAGATTCCAGTTGGCTGATACCTGAGTCGGCGGCACCACCTCCAAAGGCTTGGACTCCCCTGGCCCTACAAATAAATGCCCTTACTCTCAATCTTGCTCTCAGGGCATGTAATGGGCGCTGTAATTCGGACATACCAAGTAATCCGACTTACAACAAACCCGGTAGTGAATCCCGACTAGACTACATTATGGTCAAAACCTTCATGTGGCCAGCAATAATTGACTTTAAAGTATGCCCAAGACTGGACAGTGATCATAATTCCCTGGAATTGACTTATTCCCTCCCTAGGAACCAGGACCTATTACAGGGATCTGGTAATGACAAGTCTGGCCTCCTACTTGAAAACAACCGTAGGAAAGTCAAGTGGGAGAAGCTGGCTAGTAGAACAGACAAAATACCCTCCCTCTATGAAAGGCTAATTCCATTTTTAGAGTGTGCCTTCGATCTAGGTACCAAAGACCTCGATGAAGTAACTAGAGGAGAACTAGCAATAACACATAAAAATATTACAGACTCCCTCGAACAAGACTTGTTCACATCCTCTACGAACAGGAAGGGTTATAAGCCAAAGACCTCGTGGTATAATGCCACGTGTAGGAAGGCTAAGGCCCATTTGATATCTGCAATTAAGGGACGCCTTAGCAGGGAAGAAATTTGGGATAGGAGAAACAAGTACAAGTCCCTTCTTGTGAACGCCAAGGCGGAATGGGACCACGATTATTGGGAAAACCTCACGAATGCACTATCAACCAGAGATTCTCGCAAATTCTGGCGGGTAGTGGCAAATGGCACGACGGAGTTATCTCCAGCATTAGAACCAAACATAGCCCCCTCAGTATGGCAGGCCCATTTTGAAGCATTGTATGCAGAGGGCGGTGGGGATCCTAGTAGCGAGAGATTCTTGATCAGACCTACCCCTTCGGGGCCCTCATTCACTGAAAAAGAAGTGAGGGAGGCCATTAATGGCCTACCTGCTGGAAAAGCACCGGGATTGGACGGGGTCCCGGGTGACCTGTTCAAACAGGAACCAGGGATTTGGGCACCGTACCTCACACTCATATTAAATGCTATTCAGGGGGGAATGACTGTGCCCGATACTTGGATGGGGGCAGAGGTAGTCCCAATCTACAAAAAGGGATCCCCTCTGCTCCCATCCAACTATCGTCCTATCAGCTTGATAGATATATCCCAAAAACTCTTCGGCAGACTGATCTTAAATCGTCTGCAGGTGTGGGTTCATGAAATGGATATCCTGTCCCCATACCAGGCAGGATTTCGGGAGGGTGTATCTACTACAGACCAAATATTCAGGCTACAATTGCTCTACTGGAGAACAGCGGTAATCGAGGGCGGCAGTCTATATACCATCTTTGTAGACCTCCGTGCCGCCTTCGATTTGGTTCCTAGAGCAAGGCTGTGGAGCGTCATGAAAGAGCTGAAAGTCCCAGAGGACATTTTGGCAATCCTGATGAGACTACATTCCAACAATTATGCCCGCGTTAGGTGTGGCAAAGATGGCAAATTAACCGAAAGGTTCCCCGTTCGCAGAGGTGTAAGACAGGGTTGTGTGCTTGCACCTACCCTGTTTTGTATCTTTGTGAACGGGGTAGTTGCCCACCTCAACAGGATCGCTAACTCTGATGCCCCAAAGCTGACTGGCAACAGGGTGCCTGCAATTATGTTTGCGGACGACACCCTGTTGCTGTCTAAATCCCCGATGGGGATCCAACGCATTTTGGATGGCTTCCTAGACTTCTGCTCTGAGCGGGGATTGGAAGTTAATCCCCAAAAAACCAAATTCATGATTTTAAATCCTAACGCCCGAAATAGAGCCCCTCCAAAGCTAGGAATGGTCCAACTAGAACGGGTCCACAACATTGAATACTTGGGCATTACTATAAATGAATATTTTACTTGGTCATGCCACCAGGCCAAAGTGACCATCAAACTGGCACAGTTGGCGGGTGGCACTTTGCGCCTGGCAAACAAATCAAGCTACCGACCACTTACCCCAATTATTCATATATACAAAACACAAGCGAGGGCCGGGGTCACTTACGGGGGTGAGTTGTGGGGCTACATTCAACACCCGAAATTACAGGCAACGGAGAACAAATTTTTGAGACAGGTAGTTGCCCTTCCCCAGAGTACCCCATTACTCCCACTCAGATTAGATCTGGGTATTATACCCATAACAGAGGAGTTGGGACTCAAACCCCTAAAATTTTGGAGGCGTTTGTGGTCCAGCCCAGATCTTGTAAGCTATAGAGAGGAACTACAGGAATTCCTGGAACAAGGGAACATAAAGAAGATTCCTTGGTTGACTTATGTCAAGGGAAGCTTCGAGGAAATTGGGTTCCCAGAACTATGGACAGATCCTATTAATTCATGTACGAAGATACCAAAGAAGGTACTTGTGAGTGCCTACAACGACATGATGTTCACCAGAGCCTCCAATAATTCTCGTGAGGGGTCCCTGACAAAATCATTCCTGGAAATAAAAGACACTTACTCTCTCGAAAAAACACTGGACAACATTTCTCCAGCACTAACAAGGAAACTGTTCTTACAATGGCGCTATGGATCTCTTCCTCTAGCCTCGTTTACAGCGTCTTGGTTAACGTGCTCCTCCGTGCCATCTTGCCCAATGTGTGCTCACCCGAAGGAGGACGACATGCATGTGGTCTTCTTCTGCAAGGGTTATGAGCGAAGCAGAAAGTATTGGCTAGTTCCGATGCTCAGGAACCTGGGTTTTAGGTCTTTCCAAACTGCTTATAGAGTTCTAAAATCTGACCTTTCCCCTTATGTAGTTTTTGCACTTTCAAAATTTTTAACTGCATTGTGGGTCACCAGAACTCGAATGATGAAAAGATTGGTATAATGGATTCCTTCAGTGGCTTTCTTACTGTTTTACTCAACATTTAAATGAATTTTACTATACCGGATCACACTATGTTTAATAAGCTTTTTAAATTGTATGTCCTTGTTGTATCTTTTATGATCTGTGATCGAAATAAAGATTTTTTTGAAATTGAAAATTGTATTGACTATTACGAATTGTTGTATGTCCTTCTATCACTCTTTTTCAGAAAAATAACGAACGCTGATCCCAGAACCACAATTGGCAAAGAATGACCAATTGAAGAATACCGCACAAATCGTGTGAGTATCAGTATACGTATGTTAGTCCTGACGAAAGCTTCATAGACCCTTAGGGCCAAAGGAGCTGAAACATGTCGACGATTCTTTACCAACACCAACAGATCTAGTAACTCGATCTCTCCAAGTATGAACATATTTTAAACCAGAGGGAGCTCACCCCCTATTAAACCTATTTGGGTGCTTTTCCTCATTTTTAAAGATTTTTTCCTTTTTTTATAAAGTTTGTGTTTTCACACTATTTTGTGGGAATAAATCCTCTATCTCCGACACTGCACTTTGAGACCGGAGGTGTCTCTGGTTGAGGTCGGCAACTATCACGATTTGGAACACCCAATGATAACTGCCACGACTTCAATGTGGGGCGGATGAAACATATATACCGCACTCCCTAATTACATTGATTTCTTTGAGGGTTCTCCAATTACATTTCACAAAATCAATGGTTTAAAAAGTGTTACAAGTGTCCTTTTTCACCTCTGATTACTTTTGCTCTTACCCTGGGGAAAGAAAAGGGCACACAGTTTCCTCAACCCTCCTAGCTGATTGAATTATTATATAAGCAGCGCGCAGCTGCGGGTTCCAAACTTTTCCATTCCTTTTAAATTTAAAAGAAAATATGGAAGGCAACGTTGGATTAAGCTATGACGCAAGCGACATTGATGAAATATTGGCAGCTCAACCGTTACTGCAGAATGCAGACCTGACTGAAGCTCTGGCACAAACAGACGATTGGGAAAACCTGACAGAGAAGAAAAGGGACCAAATCCGAACAGCCATCCACGGCATCATTATGACCGAGTACCTCAGGTCAAAAATCGCACCACGAGGGCTGTGGGTCAACAACGCACCGAGGATCTTTCTACATGATCTTGCATTCCGCAAGGACTGGTCCTCCATCTCCTGGAAGTGCACATTAGATTATCTGGTATTAATTGTTAAGACAGCCAGGCGGCTTTCGGAAAACCTCTTAGCTGAGATTCGAACATGTGAGGAAGAATTAAAGAAGGGCATCAATCCCCTCGTCTACAAAAAGAGACTAGAGGAAATAACAAAAGAAATGGAAGAAACTCAGGAGTTTATAATGCAGAGCAAACTGCAAAAATTGGGAAAAGACTTAAAAAAGTTTAGCCAGGAGAAAATGCACCCCTACATCAAGGATGATTACTCTACTCCAGACCCGGGCTCAGATAACGAGTCAATAGGGAAAAACTCTTCCAATAACTCTACCATAAGCTCTGATGACTATACCCCTAAAAGAGGTCGTAATAATTATAGACATCAACGTCCTAGAAGGGGGAACCGATGGCAACGACCATACTATCCTGGTTATAATTTACCATATTACCAACCGTTTGTTCCACAATATGGAGGCTGGATGGACCCATTTAGTCAAGGAATGCAACAGATGCCCCAAATGGCAGACCATCAAATGGTTGGACAACAAAACCCAGGCCAACAAGAACAGCCTTTTTTATCCAGAGGCCGAAACCAACTCCGAGGAAAAAGAAAGTCCCTGACCTGGGAAGACCAACAGAGGAATGTGCAGACCCGGAGCATGGCAGCAGCACAACCGTCAACCAGCAAGACCAATCACTGATTGTCAATCTCTCAGACATTGAATTAACGGAAGATCAAATCAGAGTTCTGAACAAAGGCCTGGGCTATGTCCCGACCCCCCAAATGGATACCTTTAAACTTAAATGTGAACTGGCTGAATTCTGCAGAGTTCTGAGACTAAAAGCGTATTTCTCGAACAGCACTTCCCTAACACAGGAAGGTGACACCAACCTTCGGAATAAATCTTCCTTCAACCCCCCATTTTTCAGTGTCCCCCCAGAATTACAAACTTTTGAACAGGCACTTTTAAAAGGGGTGGATAAGATGAAGCCAAGAAAACCCTTCCAAAACCTTACAAAAAAGGAACGTCTGGCAATAGAGGCACTGAAAACAAACGAAGCAATAGTGATAAAACCAGCTGATAAGGGAGGAGGCACGGTTATTCTAAGCAAGCAAGGCTACAACCAACAACGCCTCGCCCTCCTGTCAGACACGAGATTCTACAGAAGGATTATAGTGGACCCTACATTGAGACTTCAAAATACCATATCAATGATGGTGTTTGAGGCTGAAACAAAGATGTGGATATCAAAAAAAGAAGCAGAATTCCTAGTTGTTAGCGAACCAAAAATTCCCTACTTCTATTCGCTTCCAAAAACCCACAAAAATAGGTCTCCTCCCCCAGGACGACCGATAGTCTCAGGAATAGGGTCAGTATTAGAACCCTTATCAAAATTTGCTGATGAATTCCTCGAACCACTGGTACAGAAAACAAAAACATACCTAAAGGATACTCGAGATTTGCTGATACAAATCTCAGACAAACACTTTGATCCAAAAACAATGTTATTGGTGGGTCTAGATGTGGAATCACTTTTCACCAGCTTACCCCAAGACGAAACGATACAGCTGCTCGAAGACGTTCTTTACATGGAAGACTGGCAATATAACACACCAAGGCACTTCATCCTTGAGTGCTGTAAACTGGCATTAAAAGAAATTTTTTTTGCTTACGAAGACAAGCTCTACTTGCAAACCCATGGCACCTCTATGGGGAGTGCCTTTGCTCCTTCGGTGGCAGGGCTCTATGTGAGTCAGTTCGAGAATCAATTCGTACTCCACGAATCAAACCCTTTCTCTTCCAGTATTTTATACTGGAAGAGATATATTGATGACATCTTGCTGATTTGGAGCTTAGAACAAGACCTTGAACAATTCACAGTCTGGCTCAATGAATTAGACCCTTGGCTCAAGTTCACTCACACTTGCAGTAACAGCAAGCTGGATTTTTTGGACCTTACAATCTTTACAGAAAACAACATCTTACAAACCAAGACTTTCACGAAACCCACAGCTAAGAACAGCTTATTATCATACAAAAGCTACCACCCAAAGCCGCTGAGGGACAATCTCCCCTACAGTAAATTTTTAAGGCTTAAAAGGAATTGCACCAGAAATGAAGACTATAAAATCCAAGCACAAGAACTCAGTGCCAAATTAAAGGATAGAGATTATAGTGAACAAACTATCAGAAGGTGTAAAAAAAGAGCCAACAACCAGCCTAGAGATTGCCTATTGCAAATTCATCAAAAGGAACCAACCCAAGACCTAACCACATGTGTCACTACCTTCAACCCATCCACCTATGAGGTACAAAAAATGGTGAGAAAAAACTGGCACATTCTAAACACTGGCAGATTTGATTGGCCCAAACCCAGATTTGCCAATCGTAGAACTAAGAACTTAAAAGATGTTTTGGTACATACACGGCCGGCAAAAAAACCAATGCTATCTATAACGAGAGATGCGAGGATGACACCCCTCAAGGGACATTATCCCTGCGGCACGTGCGTATCATGCAAAACAACCTCAGCCTCAAAAACATTGCAACTATCAGAAACATTGGTCTGGACACAGAGGCAATTTACCAATTGCAATTCCTCCCACGTCATTTATATGGCTAGCTGTCCTTGTAACAAAAAGTACATAGGAATGACCTGTCGAAAAGTAAAAACTAGGATTGGGGAACATAAAAGCAACATTAGACTAAAGAAGAACACCACTAAACTATGCTCGCATTTCACAGAACAGAACCACTCCTGTGACGATCTACAATGGACAGTAATTGAAATGCTTACAGACAAGTCACGTAACCCAGAAAAAACTCTATACGAAAAGGAACAAAGGTGGGTGGACCGACTTGCCACTTATGAACATGGTCTAAATGATTCCGTCCCATGGCACCAGTTTGCTACAAAATGAAACACCAGCATTCCAATATTGTGACTTTTCAATTTTGGCAATACTCTACCAACATAGCATTTTCCAAAGGTCTCTGATTCAATATTTAGCAATTCCCTCCAGTCTACACACAAAACTCCTGAATTGTGCTTTCTTTCTTTACAAATAAAAGTAATCTAAAAATAAACGCAATGAAATTTCGATCTTCGTACGGTCCCCTTTAAGAACTGGACCGGAAAATACAGCATGCACCTTTAAATAAACGGAGCCTCTGACAGTCCAACGACATCCGGGGGCAGAGCCAGCACCAGTCCGAGGAGAAGCCTCGATGCGGGTAATGGAGTCTTTGCAGTGAAAACTTTTCCTGGTAAGATGCGATAGCCGCCAGCCTAATTACTTGGTTCCCTTCTTCACTCAGCTTTGCGCTTAAAGTAGCTGTAACCCCGTTGAAGAAGCGCGTTCACATAATACAGGTAGGACCTTTTTTGTTTTTCTTACCGTTACTTTTCATGACTGGGAATAACGAAGATTCAACATAGGTTTGCATGCTCAATACAGCCCGCAATTTGAATAAACACGCAGGACATCGGGCACATAACGAGCATCATGCCTTGTTCCAATGTATTAATCTGCTTTGTACACGCATTTACCACATTACCAGTTAACCCACGCAAAAATAAGACATGTAAAAATGTAAAAATACAGATTAGCGGTATTGTATACAACCACCGTTCTACTACATGCTCGCAGCGCTGTGTAGTGAGACTTCTTCCTCTTGCTCTCAAATATCTTCGATATAATAGCAAGATATTGATTAAACATGACACAGTGAGCCCTGCCAACCTAGCCCATTGTGTTATGTCACTGCCAATGCCACAGATGTCGCTAGTTCATAGTTTTTTAATCCAGCAAAAATGCACAAAAGCAAAGAATAAAAATGTTTACTACTTAAAGTTGATCAAATACTTTTCCCACAATAACTGATGCTGCAGATAAATTACTTGCTGCAACACAAGCAAACTGTATTGACTATTACGAATTGTTGTATGTCCTTCTATCACTCTTTTTCAGAAAAATAACGAACGCTGATCCCAGCACCACGATTGGCAAAGAATGACCAATTGAAGAATACCGCACAAATCGTGTGAGTATCAGTATACGTATGTTAGTCCTGACGAAAGCTTCATAGACCCTTAGGGCCAAAGGAGCTGAAACATGTCAACGATTCTTTACCAAAACCAACAGATCTAGTAACTCGATCTCTCCAAGTATGAACATATTTTAAACCAGAGGGAGCTCACCCCCTATTAAACCTATTTGGGTGCTTTTCCTCATTTTTAAAGATTTTTTCCTTTTTTTTATAAAGTTTGTGTTTTCACACTATTTTGTGGGAATAAATCCTCTATCTCTGACACTGCACTTTGAGACCGGAGGTGCCTCTGGTTGAGGTCGGCAACTATCACGATTTGGAACACCCAATGATAACTGCCACGACTTCAATGTGGGGCGGATGAAACATATATACCGCACTCCCTAATTACATTGATTTCTTTGAGGGTTCTCCAATTACATTTCTCAAAACCAATGGTTTAAAAAGTGTTACAAGTGTCCTTTTTCACCTCTGATTACTTTTTACCTACCAAGCACAACATTAAAAATGTGAACCCCCAATACGTATTAGACCAAGAAGTTAGCAATATGATGATAATAGATGCGCACATTTTTTTTTATATTCCTTCTAGATCATAGAGATGACTTCAGCTAATGCTAAAAGGGTCATCTGTGGAAACTAGCAGAGATCACGGTTAGCAAAGCTGAAGCCATTTTGGTTACGGCAGCCATTTTAGTTATAGTTAAACAAGAATGGTTCTGTCGGGTAGAGCAAACATGAGTAAGAGAGGCTTTCAATGCTATCTGAAAATTAAGTCCTCTGACACACAGCAATAACATAAGGTACTTAATACTTAATGAATAAGGCATAGAGAAAAAGTGCTTGGAAAAGGAGATTTATATCAGAATTACTTCATTCAATAATATATACAATACAATAATGTGGACTGTCAAGATCAGTACAAAAAAGAGGGGGTGACAAGTGTGCATGGTGCTTACATGGTGAACATTATATACAGTGTAGTCATTTACATATGTGCAAGGGGTAATGATGGTAGGCCAGGTCACTGTATTCAAAGCAATGATTTCCATCTATTCAAGTATAGAATCCTGGTAATGCTGGACCCAAAACAAAGCGTCAACGTTTCGATCCTGTGGTGCCCCAGTGGGTGGTCACGGCGCGTCTTTCTCAAGACAAGTGGGGCAGTAGTTGTTTGGAAGACAGTCCTACTGGAGGCCGGGTTTCTCAGCCTGGAATAGTAGACAAAAAGGCACAATGGCCCAGTGTCTTATAACGCGTGATGAATCAAGAATCTCGGAAGGAGGGCTGAAGTCCCATCCTGGTCCTGCCTTAAGTCAGGTTGGAAACCGACTGGAGTGTGCCGGGTTTAATCGTATTACTAACATTGCTGGGTGGACGCGTGCACGTTGGGAGCAACCGAGCATCCAAACCCAACACTAGATGGCAGGATTATGCTAAGCATGTGTATCAATAGCCACACATGCCTCGAACCTATCGTTACAGGTAAGTAACTTGTTTCTTTTCCAGTATGAAATCTTCTCAATTCACATGCTGTGCACAACAGACTATGTAGCAGTATTTACCACTGGGGAAGGAGGGAGTGAAGTATGAATAGTGACAAATAAGTCATTCATATTAGACGCTTGTACGTAACTGTAAATGCATTGATATAGCTTTATAAACACTTCGGTGCCTCGTCTGGGGTTGTAATCGCTGAGTTGCACACAACTCTGTAATCGAAGATTAGTAATTAGAACAACATAATTTATGGAACGTGATCAGCGATGACTAGTAGGTGCTGCATTACTGACCTAAAGAGAATGTCTATGTACTTAATTAGCATGAAATAAACTTTAAAAAAATATTTAGTTCCAGTTCTGTGCTTTAAATATGCGTTAACAATATTGGTAATTGTAGGATGCTGATTTCACTGTTACCAACCACTAGTGTGTTTATTTCCCTGTTGTGTGACTTTTGTAAGTAACAGTTAAAATGGCATTGTATATACACATCAATCTAAGTTTCATGCTTATTGTCCTGTGAATGGGTGTCAGGAAAACTGTGCATTTTGCTGGGTCTTTACTTGACACAAACTGCAGTCAGTCTATCACCTATTAAGGGAGTATGCTGCCTTTTTTCTTTTTTTGATCGAGGTGGTCAACCTGTATTCGGTCCCATCCTGCCTTTAAATCAATCATAAGGTGGTGTCTTTATAAAGGTCTTCTTGAAGTTTGTCTTGCCACCTAAGATAAATTAGAAGTGGACATATTTTCAAAATAACTGTGTGTGATGTGTCCCTCCCTTTCCGTTGTGTCTGGATGTTGTGATGTGGCCCCTAACACAGACTCTTTTTATTTAATGATTATTTTTAACAGAGTTTTATATAGCCAAACTAGTCTTGCTGGATTTCTTTTATTAGAGCGCAGCACAAAATCTGCTCCACTCTATTAACAAAAGAAATGCAGCAAGTCTACAATCATGACGTGTGCTTTCAGTATCACCTGAAAGCACACGTCATGCTTGTAGACTTGCTGCATTTCTTTTGCTAAAGGTGGCAGCTGCAGGACATATTGTGTGCCTCTGTGAAAGTAATCATGTTAATTGCAGTGTATGATGGGCGCTGCAATTCAAATAAATACTTGAATCTGCCCTGCAGCAGTGCCCTTTTAACAAAAGAAATGCAGACAATGCAGGAGGCACTTGCTGCTGAACTTACCTGCCACTGTGAGTGCTTGGGGGGGGGGGGACACAAACAACAAGTTACGCACCTGGTGGAGATCGGTGCGTGGAAACTTGGCCTGACAGTGCAGACAGAATTGGAAAGGTGTCCGTTCCATCACAGAGTGGAAGACTTGATCACCCTCGGCCATCATGTTGCAGGGACCTGTAGCTGTACTGTAGGGTTGCTTTTAACCAAGTTGTTCCTCCGTGGAAGTTGAATTGTGGAACTTGTTTCACACACAGCCGAACGTCTTTTGAAGTCGGTTGGTGGCCCATTTCTTTCTGTTGTAATGTAAACAGGAGAGGTTTCATTTTTGCCTCACCAAAGAATGTCACCCCTGTATTGGTATGGCCCATAATTCTGTTGCCTTGGTATAGGACACTTGTGGATACCTTGGCACAGGACACTGTTTGCTGTAAGGGGTTTTAGGAATATTTGAAATATAGCAACGTTGGTCCTTAAGTAGCATGGGTAACATTGTTAACCTTTCATTACAACAACTTCTGCTGTGTGCTGTTGAGGCGTATTAATGGTCATTATAATGTATATTTGAACCTGTGAAAGCATTTGTTATGAATATTCCAACATTTGTAAATGTAGGGCATTTATAGAGCACAACTGTTACTCCAAAGAGTGTCCTGGCACTAGTACAGAAGTGCACCAATCGAGAGGAGCATAGGGTCAATATCAGTTGTTGGAAAAGAGCCATGTTTTTAACTTTTTTCTGAATATAAGGGCTGCTTTAATGCATCTTAATTCCAGGGGATGTTTGTTCCATAGAGATGTACCCAGGAAGGAAAAGGATCTGCCCCCAGTTAATTGCTTTGTGGAACTAGGAACTTTGGCCAAATAGAGGTTTGCTGGACCCAGACTTCTGGTTCTCACTCTGAAGTATCGTGGGCCTGTCCATGCAAAGCTTTGTGGATAGGCAGTAAGATCTTAAAGGGGATCATCTTTCCAACAGGAAGCCAATGCAGGTCTCTCAGAAGCAGAGAGACACGAGTTCTCAGAGGAAGGTAAAATATCATACGAGCAGCTGCGTTCTGGACCATCGGCAGCCTATTAATCAGGTAATCAGGCAAGCCGAAATACAGCGAATTGCCATAGTCCAGTCTTGATGTAATCAGAGCCTGGACCACCTATTGTCTAGCCGTCAAGGACAGGAAGTGAAGGAACTTTCTCAGCATACGTAAAATGACAAAACAGGTTGTTAGACCTGGCATCATTGGCGTGAGTCTCCCTTCCATTTTTGGTGAATTGCCTCCTCTGTTTTGATATGTTTTTGCTGGTTTTATGCTTTGGGCACAGTGCTCCCTGTGTTAAATTGATGTACTAATTGGTGATTCCATGATTGGGTTATTTGATTTACCTGTCAGACCCTAGTACAGTGCACCATGGGTGCCAAGGGCTTGTAAATCAAATGCTGCTGGTGGGCTTGCAGCACTGGTTGTGCCACCCACAGAAGCAGCTTGTAAAGTGTCTCTCAGGCCTGCCATTGCAAGGCCTATGGGCAGTCTAGCACTGCCATGTCGAACTGGCCAAGTGCCCACACTTGCCAGTCCCTAAACCTTCCCTTTGCTTCATATTAGACACCCCTATGGTAGGCCCAAGGGCAGAGTGCATTGTAAGTATAAGGTAGGGCATGCTCTGGTGTGTGTAGCATGTCCTAGTAGTGAATTACAGCCATTTTCATTTTTCACAATTGAAGGCTACATGTTCTCCATAGGCTAGAATGGGCAGTTAGATTATTAAATTCTTATAATCCTAACTGACTCAGGGAACATGGTGGAAATTTGAATTTAGTATGCCTGAACTCAGAATGATAAAATACATCTTTTAGTAAAGTTGGGTTTAATATTCTGTGTTTGAAAATACCACTTTTAGAAAGTAGGTATTTTCTTGCCTAACTGTCCAGGCCTGCCTCTGCTAGGTTGTGTATTCCTTGTCTGGGTTTGTGAGTGACCGGGCTGGGGGGATTCCAGGAGACAGGCTGGGGCAGCCTGGTGGTGAATAGAGAGATCTGCATCTAGATGGGAGGGAGGAGTTGCACCTGGGACCTGAATAGGGCTGGGTCTTCCCTCTACAATGCTGGCTCCACCTCCTGTGGCTTGTCTGATGTCTCTGCCCTGCACTGTGAAAGGAGAGAAGGAATCTTGTCAACAAAGTGCTCCAGAGCTGTGCCTTCCCTCCCCTGTGCTGGCTCCACCTCCTGTGGGGCGTCTGATGTCTCTGCCCTGCACAGTGAAAGGAAGAAGAGAGTCATGTAAACAACGTGCTCAGGAACAGGTTCGGACTAGGCAGAGGCCTCTCTGCCTTCAGAGAACAAACTATTTTGGGGTATAAATATTGGGACCCTGATCCCAAGAAATTAGATCACTTCTGGAACAAGAAACCTTTTGCCAAGGAAAAGAACCAAGGAAGCTGCAGGAGTTTTACTGCCCCTCTGTCAGTGTGCTGTTTGCTGGGTTGGCCTGCAGTGGTTGCTTCATTGCCAAGGAAAGGAGAAGGAACTTTTTAAGGACTTTCATCATTTACAGGATATTCTCCAAGGGCTTGAACTGAGCTTGCCTCCTGCTGAAGCCTCAGGGACAAAAGACTTCACCTTCAGCTCCCATCTGAATTTCCTTGCTGGGAATTCCCAACTCCAGACATTTGCGCGTCGCTAGGAGCTAGAAGCGCGACGCATCGAGAGGAAGCATGTCGCCGCCGCAGCTGAAATCGTGGCATCGTCGGAGAAGCGAGCCTTCGCCGCATCTCTCTGGAAGCGTGTGTTCATCGAAGCTGCCTTCGATGAACAAGTCTATATAAAGAATACTTATTTTTATAAAAACCTGTGTTGTGTCCATATGTAGTGTTTTCACTGTATATTCACAAATGCTTAACACACTGCCTCGGAGATAAGCCTGTCTGCTCGTGCCAAGATACCAAGGGGGTGAGCAGGGGTTATTAAGGAGTGTAATCCTCTTAACCTGACTTAGAAGTAAGGGTCCCTATTTGGATAAAGTTGAATACCATTGCCAACTAGAGACCCCCAGATCTAACACAGGTTACCACCACCGCATTGTCTTGTTAGCAAAACGAAAGTGGTCCATCAAACTCAACACCTACATTTTTGGCCGATTTGGTGTGGGTTAATTGTGGAGGAATGTAGGATCTACTTTCACAGTACCCTCCACTGTTTTCTGACTAGGATCCTGCTAATCAGGACCCCAGTCACTGCGCTCTCTTCCTAAATTGGACTATGGTAAGGACTATGGTAAGTACTTTGGTACGTTCCTAGTCCTCTACTGGTGTACCCTTCCAAGGGCCTAGGATATGATACTAAAGTACCCAGAGCATAGGAACACAAGGGGGCTCCCATGGGCTGCAGCATGCATTATACCGCCCATGAGAGACCACTCAAAGTGAGTACAGGCCTGCCATTGCAGTCTAAGTGAACTGGTGCTAGAACAGATATAAGTTTCCTTATATCCAAGGTCACTGCACCTAAAACCTATAAGTCACCCCTAAGGCAGACCTTTCAACCCTCAAGTCAATTACGAGATGGCTAGCTAAATATTGGTTGCAACGAAACCTATCATGTTTGGTACCAAACAATCAGGAATCCAACCCAAACACAGATTCCAGCATTAAATGCAGGATCTCATGTACCAGGTGCTCCCCATAGGTTTCCTGTCACAGGGAGGATTGTCCACCTCCCAGACAGGACTTAGTGTATTGGGCTGAGGTGGGGGCACTTGCCCGCGCGACCAGACTGCTTTGAAGGGCGCATTTGGTGCACTCCTTGCATACTCCAGTTCAAACCAGTTCAGGGAGCCATTGGCTCTCGATCTGCGGCGAAACTGGACAAAGGACATGGGAGTATCCTCCACGCTATCCAGCCCCTCCTTTGGAAGGGTCCCCTGAATCGTCTCAACCATTTTTCTTTGGGTACTTAAGGGCTTACCTGTGGGTGGCTCTTCAGATTGGTCGCGGGGCAAGATTCATATCCGAAACCACTTCGTCTGAGCACTCTGGACTTCGTTGTACTCCGCTTTGGGAACCAAGACTACATCAGGGAAGACTCCTGCTGCTCCTGGTCTTGCCGTCCTGCCAGGCTTCTGTATCATCTGTGCCTATGCTTCATCCAGGTTCTTCTCCAGGCTGTGGGCATCAAAGACACCTGAAGGAATCTGCAAAACAAACAAGATGATGGACGGAATGTTGCACAATGGCAAATCATTCACCCCCAGTCACAGATCTGGGTTTAATCCATCGTTATTTTGCTCACCAAGCCACCCCAGTTCAGACATGGCCATATGCAAATCAGTCTTGACCCTGTGCCTCATGGGAACAGTCCAGCCCAAACTGCCAAGCCATGTCTTCCCTGGACCGGAATCAAGCATCCTATGACTGGTTTCTGGCTATCAGCCGTCTTCAGCCAGGATAGCTTGACTCCAGTGGCTTAGTGAGCACGGGACCCACGTCTGGGCATACCCTTCCCACATAGGGTGAACAGCAAAACACACAAGATGATGGACAGAATGTTGCACAATGGCAAAACATTCACCCCCAGTCACAGATCTGGGTTTAAAACACAGATACCCATGCACACTCTAAATAAGTAAAAAATGGAGTTAGAAACGGCTTAATGGAAATGTGGAGACAAAGGCATGCCAAATACAATTGTAATTCAAGTATTGAGGCAGGATAGATCAACGTGGTCGTAGAGTGTCTTTTTAATGTTCGGACACAAAAAGGACCAGCCGACACGTGTTTCGTCGTATGTGGCACAATCAGCCTAGGACTCTTCAGGGCTGTACAAAATTAGGAAATGACCGAAGGTCACTCAGTCGGTGATACTTCCAACCTGACAGGGCTCAGGACCGGATAAACACAAAGGCGATGAGGTAACATTTCCCGCACGAAAGTCCTTAGTGCTTGAGTGAACAAGCAAGTTGGCGGTAAGCCTCGAGTTTGGGGGTTCATTGGAAAATTCACGGATACGTACTAATAATGTTCTATCAGATCCCCTCGGTCTTCTGGGCGTGGAAGGGATGAAGCACGAGGTGACGTGCAGAAAGACGGGTGCGTCAGTCAAGTGTTGAGTTCCGAGTGAAGACAGATCTGGGTTTAATCCATCGTTATTTTGCTCACCAAGCCACCCCAGTTCAGACATGGCCATATGCAAATCAGTCTTGGCAGTTCGGGCTGGACTGTTCCCATGAGGCACAGGGTCAAGACTGATTTCCGTCCATCATCTTGTTTGTTTTGCTGTTCACCCTATGTGGGAAGGGTATGCCCAGACGTGGGTCCCGTGCTCACTACGCCACTGGAGTCAAGCTATCCAGGCTGAAGACGGCTGATAGCCAGAAACCGGTCCTAGGATGCTCGATTCCGGTCCAGGGAAGACATGGCTTGGCACTTAAGCAACTATTTCCCACAAAGTTTGGGAATAGCGGCCCAATAAGCATGCAGTGTTCACTGAATGCAACGTAAGGCTGGCGGAATAAAAAAAAATTCTTACCTCAACGATTACCTTTCCAGGGGTGCGGAAGGGAATGCGCCTTGGAAGGCAGAGGGCCAATAAACTCTCGGGGGCTGGGCAGTTAGTGAGGAAATATGGGTAACCTGGTGCAGGGCAATGGGGACCGGCAATTGTGCTATTCACAGGAGGGGCTTGGACCAGGTTCCCAGTAGGACATCCAGGAGACACCAGGTTACAGGACATTCGTCAAGATTTCATCTTGATTACGACAGAAGGGAGCTGATGGCCCAGGACCTTAGTTTCCCTTCACACCACCATAGTGTACGATGTTCCCTCCTCCATAGCCATGGTAGGGGGAGAAAGCAGGCCAAAATCTGGAGAGGTATCCAGTCTGCTTGCCTCACCCAATTCCTCATTTCAGTCCATTTCTTAATAAGTTTGGTCTTGTAAAGGTTTTCACCGTTGGGTAGCTAGGGTGTTTAACATAAACAGGTGCAGTTTAGCCCCAGTCATATTTCAGTGATTGACTCACAAAGGATTG
Source organism: Lissotriton helveticus (assembly GCF_964261635.1). NCBI lineage: Eukaryota > Metazoa > Chordata > Amphibia > Caudata > Salamandridae > Lissotriton > Lissotriton helveticus. The sequence goes on from NC_136070.1 coordinate 919,334,095, forward strand.
ACTGTGAGGGCTTAAATGAACATGTATAGTTTCACTGAGTATGATGACAATCTCATGGGATATGCAACTGTATGAAATGTAATTTGTAACTTGACTGTAGCGACCTTTTTTATGCTCTTAGAACTGTGCACGCAGATTGACATCTGCACATTTAATACTGCTATTTTACTAACCTCAACAGGTGGAGAGACTCAAAGTTTAGGAGCATGACACATGGCTGGTGCTTTGCCAGCCCTTGAAATTATTTTTATGCACTTATCCACACACTGAGAATTAATTTCAATTGGTTTTTCCTACGGAACTCTGGTTTTGTGGGAAGATTAGGCACGTCACGAGAGGGACACGTGTCAGGCAAATATGATATTCTAGAACACAGAATCATGTTAGAAAACAGTTTATTTGAAATAGATTTATGTATTGGGACAACATTGTATTGGATCACTTAGAATCCCAACTTTCGCCATTCCGGGACAGATGCGGCGATGTCCTGATTGTGAGATATTTTTTCCACTTACAAATAGCGGAATAGACAGGGGTGCAGACAGTCCCTTTCTATGTTCATTGCGTGAGGAGCACTGACTGGCTTCACTCACCGACGTCACAGGGCTTACACTTCCGGCATATAGTCAGCCGGGAACCTAATTTTTAGATGTTGCCGTACTCGACGACATGGAGCGGTGTCAGGAGAGATAGAATTTGGATTACACAGAGGTAAGAAGCCTGCTCGCTTAGGACTTGGCTAACGTGTGCGAGTGATGGAGCTGAGAAGTTTAACTTAACGTAGTACGGGGAGATTGTAACAACATTGACGTGTGCCGCAAAATGTTGGCATCGGAGTTTTACATTTTAATATCTGAAAGTATTTGAATTTTGAGCTGTGTATAGAATTAATGGTTGAGGATGCTGGCACCAGCGCATCCGCTTAACGGGACCGCATAATACGACCTATCGAATTATGAGTGCTTAGACGTGAATTTTTATAAATTATGTACACAGTGAAGATTTGTCTATAGGGCGTCATTTGCCTTGTGGAAATTATATTACCTATGGATATGAGATATAATTTAAGTTCTACATGCCGTTTATGATATACAATTATCCTTCAATCAATCAATCAATCAAGAAATTTGTATAGCGTGCTACTCACCCGGAGGGTCTCAAGGCGCTAGGGGGGGGTCCGCTACTGCTCGAACAGCCAGGTCTTGAGTTGCTTCCTGAAGGAGAGGTGGTCTTGGGTAAGACCGAGGTGGATGGGGAGGGAATTCCAGGTCTTGGCTGCCAGGTAGGAGCAGTATCTTCCTCCCATGGTGGCTCTCCGGATGCGTGGAACGGCGGCGAGGGCGTGGTTGGTCGAACGTAGTTGGCGGGTGGGAGTGTAGAAGGTCAGGCGGCTGTTGAGGTACCTGGGGCCCAGGTTGTGGAGGTCTTTGTGTGCGTGGGTGAGGAGTCGGAACAGGATTCTTTTGCTGACAGGGAGCCAGTGCAGGTCTTTCAGGTGTCCGGAGATGTGGCTGTGGCGGGGGATGTCCAGGATGAGTCGTGCGGAGGCGTTCTGGATCTGTTGGAGTCTTTTCTGCAGTTTGGCTGTGGTTCTGGTGTAGAGGGTGTTTCCGTAGTCTAATCTGCTGGTGACAAGTGCCTGGGTGACTGTCTTCCTGGTTTCGGTGGGGATCCATCGGAAGATCTTTCGGAGCATGCGTAGGATGTTGAAGCATGAAGACGAGACGGCGTTGACTTGTCTGGTCATCGACAGGGAGGAGTCCAGGATGAAGCCCAGGTTGCGTGCGTGGTCCATTGGTTTGGGTGCGCTGCCTAAGGCCGGGGGCCACCAGGAGTCGTCCCAGGCAGATGGTGATGATCCAAGGATGAGGACTTCCGTCTTGTCTGAGTTCAGTAAAGTTTCAAGCAGCTGTTCTTCATCCACTCGGCTACTTCTTTCATCCCTTCGTGTAGGTTTGTTCTGGCGGTGGCAGGGTCGTTGGTGAGGGAGAGGATCAGCTGGGTGTCGTTGGCGTAGGAGATGATGTTGAGGCTGTGTTGGCGTGCGATGGCTGCGAGGGGGCTCATGTACACGTTGAAGAGGGTGGGGCTGAGTGATGAGCCTTGTGGTACGCCGCAGATGACTTCGGTGGCCTCAGATCTGAACGGGGGGAGGCGGACTCTCTGGGTTCTTCCGGCGAGGAACGAGATGATCCACTCCAGTGCCTTCTCTTGGATACCCTACCCCTCCATCTGAAAACTGCATCTACTCTCAGTGCGTTTAAGAAGGGTCTAAAAACCCACCTCTTTAACACCATAGTTTAACTCTTCCCCATTGAGTGTTTGCAGTTATCTGCCTTCTGTCATTTCTGCTGTGCCTTCATCGCGCCAGGATACTATTTTTTTAGTAATTGAGCGCGCTATAAAAGCATTTAATAATAATAATAATAATAATTCCGACGTTGCTGAGGCGTTGTACTAGGGTGCGGTGGCAGACATTATCGAACGCTGCGGAGAAGTCCAGGAGGATGAGGGCCGCTGTTTCCCCGTTGTCGAGCAGGGTTCGGATGTTGTCAGTGGCTGCGATGAGGGCGGTCTCGGTGCTGTGATTGGCTCGGAAGCCGGACTGTGAGTGGTCGAGGGATCCGTTCGTTTCGAGGAAGGCGGCCAGCTGTCTGTTGACGGTCTTCTCGATGACTTTGGCAGGGAACGGGAGCAGCGAGATGGGGCGGTAGTTCTTGAGGTCGGTGGGGTCTGCCGATGGTTTCTTCAGTAGGGCGCTGAGTTTGGCGTGCTTCCAGCTCTCCGGGAAGGTGGCGGTGTCGAAGGAGCAGTTGATGATGTCCTGGAGTTGGGGTGCGATGACGGAGTCGGCCTTGTTGAAGACGTGGTGCGGGCATGGGTCGGTTGGTGATCCGGAGTGGATGGTGTTCATCGTCCGGATGGTGTCTTCGGTGTTGACTGGGGTCCAGTCACGGAGGATGGTGGTGGGGGGAGTTGGTTCTGTGGTTGGGTGCGTGGTCTGTTCGCCGAAGCTGTTGTGTATGTCTGTGATCTTGTTGTGGAAGAACGCGGCGAGTGAGTCGCAGAGGTCTTGTGAGGGAGTGATGTCGTTTCCGGCGCTGGGGTTGGAGAGCTCTTTGACGATGCTGAAGAGTTCCTTGCTGTTGTGCGCGTTATTGTCTAATCGTTCCTTGAATGCTGTCTTTTTGGTGGTGTGGATTAGCTGGTGGTGTTTGCGGGTGGTGTGCTTGAGGGCGGTCATGTTGTCTGTGGTCGGGTTCTTTCGCCAGGCTTTCTCGAGGGTGCGGCAGTTCTTCTTGGAGTTCTTGAGGTCGTCGCTGAACCACGGGGCTTTCTTGCTTCCGGGCCTGCTGGGATGGGTTTTCGGGGGTGCGAGGTCGTCGGCGCAGTTGGTGATCCATTGTGCGAGGTTGTCGGCTGCTTGGTTGGGGTCCGTTGATCTGGCGGGCGGGTTCTGGTTCAGTGATGCGGTGAGCTGGTCGGTGGTGATCTTGTTCCAGTTCCTGCGGGGAACCTGTTGCGGGAGGTGGTGAGTTGTGTTCTTTCTGAAGCTGAAGTGGACGCAGCTGTGGTCAGTCCAGTGGAGTCCGGTGGAGTGGCTGTAGGAGATGTGCTTGCTGGAGGAGAAGATTGGCTCCAGAGTGTGTCCGGCGTAGTGGGTGGGGGTGTTCACCAGTTGCTTGAGTCCGAGGTTAGCGAGGTTGTCCAGTAGGGTGGTGGTGTTGTTGTCGTTCTCCAGGTGGAAGTTGAGGTCCCCTAGGAGGATGTAGTCGGCGGAGGGGAGGGCGTGTGGACTGATGAAGTCTGCGATGTCTTCGCTGAATTGTGCACTGGGTCCTGGGGGTCTGTAGATGAGGGTGCCTCTGAGTGTGGTCTTGGGGTCGGTGTGTATCTGGAAGTGAAGATGTTCGGCGGCTGTGAGGGTGTCTTCGGAGTTGGTCGAGATGCGGACGGTGTTTTTGTGGACGATGGCGATGCTTCCTCCAGTCTGGTTGACATGGTCCCTCCGGGTGATTTTGTATCCGTCCGGGATGGCTATGGCGATGTCGGGCGCTGAGGAGGCGTTCATCCAGGTCTCAGTGAGGAAGGCGACGTCCGGGGATGTGGTGTCGAGCAGGTTCCATAGTTCCACGGCGTGTCTGTGGACGGAGCGGGTGTTGAGCAGGATGCACTTCAGGTGGTTGCTGTTGGTGCTTGGCTTGGCGGGTGCGCGTGGGTTGCGGGTCCGGATGCAGGTGAACTTGCAGGATTGGCAGGTGAAGGGTCCATGGGTGCGTCCTGGGGTGGCTTGGTGGCATCCGGGGATGAGTCCGGTGTGGAGTGCGTTGAGGGTGGCGGCGTCGTACGTCCGGCGGGTGGGATGGCATCTGCGGGGGCCAGGGGGACTGGCGCTGGGTGCGGTCCAGGTGCGGACGGGCGCAGACGGGCTTGCCTTTGGCGCACCATTGGCGCACCTGCTGCGCGTGAACGCTGCACGGACGCGCAGACTCTGCCATAAATGGAGAGTGGAGGGGGGCGGAGCGAGGGAGGAGCAGCTGGGAGGCGGGAGCGGGGTGGCGAGTGGGGAGGGGAGCGATGCGAGGAGAGGCTGAAGGAACGAGGGTGGGGCCGCGGGGGAGCAGCGGCAGGGAGCGGGGAGCAGGGTGGGTCAGCGGGAGCACGGAGAGGACCGGAATACACTCAAGGGCACAACAGTGAAAACCGGGGGCACAACAGCACGGAGAGAACCAAATTACAATCAAGGGCAACAGTCAGGGGCACAACAGCACGGAGAGAGCAGAATACAATCAAGGGCAACAGTCAGGGGCACAACAGCACGGAGAGAGCAGAATACAATCAAGGGCAACAGTCAGGGGCACAACAGCACGGAGAGAACAGAATACAATCACAGAATACAGGCACAGCAGTGAAAAGAAAAGTTACTAGCAGTGGCAGCGGCAAACGGGGGCTGGGCACACGCAGGTGGGCCACGCGGCGGGTGGAGCGACCGGCACTGACCAGGTCAGGTCACAGCTCCCCGCCTCGCGGGCCCCACCTAAGTACTCAGTGGGAGGGAGGAGCAGCTGGGAGGCGGGAGCGGGGTGGCGAGTGGGGAGGGGAGTGAGGAGAGGAGAGGCTGAAGGAACGGGGGTGGGGCCGCGGGGGAGCAGCGGCAGGGAGCGGGGTGGGTCAGCGGGAGCACGGAGAGGACCGAAATACACTCAAGGCCACAACAGTGAAAACAGGGGGCACAACAGCACGGAGAGAACCGAATTACAATCAAGGGCAACAGTCAGGGGCACAACAGCACGGAGAGAGCAGAATACAATCAAGGGCAACAGTCAGGGGGCACTGACCAGGTCAGGTCAGGCCATCAGACACTTGTTACAGCTTGGTGACTTTGGAAACAAACAAGAGCTTTAAGAACAAGAATAGATTATCAGATTGGGACGCTGCTCGAAATAGGAACCCTTTGTGGTCCGAAATTATCACCACAAATCAAGTAGGTGGTGGCAAACGTGATGGGGGCTTATAAATTATGGACTAGTGTGGAGAAAGGTTCCTTTTGTAATTCTGACGTTTTTCTTCTCTTCCCTCTTCTCCTTCTCTTATAATACAGAGACATTATACGTGGATTTACTAGGTATTTGGAACACTTATTTGTGTTTTGTTTTTGGCGTGCCTTTGTAGTCTATTTCACGATTATCACTTGTTGGAATGTGAGAGCACTAGATGTTTACATACATGTCATACTTTACCGTGGCATAGACATCAGGCATCCTAAGTTATTGGTTGTAATGGTATGGTGCTATCACCCAGCATTCACACTTCGGGCAATACGGTTGCACTATGGTGTGTCCAATAGGACCACCTCTTTTCACTCTCTCCATCATTTCTGGTTATAGCCCTCCTTTTTGTAGTTTACTGTTTGGATGCGATTTCTTCCTTGTTCGTTTTTCTTTGAGAACCAACATTGGTTTATGTTGTAATTTATTCCCCTCATTGGTATGTTCCATCACCCCTCCCCTATTTACCCTGTTGGTATGGCCGGCCTAGAGCTTGCCATGGAATGTTGACAAGCTCTCCAGTGAGGAGAGTGGATGATTAATAAATAGACCTATTTACTCTGCTTGGGTCTCAGGAGGTTTCTTTACAACTTCAACACTGGCGACGGACCTGTGCAGGGGGCAGGAGTTAATCATCTCCCCTTTGAGTGCTCTCTCCATACGAAATCTTACAGTGAAGAGAAGATTTCAGAGAAGTTTTGGACCGGTGGACACCTTTGGAGGAAGTTTCAAGAGCCTCTGGGATGTATGCTGTGCTCCTCATCAGTATATCCCTGTAACCGGTTTCTGTTGTTTTTATCCGCTTCAAGAGGAGGTGAGAAAATACATCCTGTGTGACTCTGGTGTCACCAACTTCCCAAAACTTGCTAACTGCCTATTCTCTGAGCGTTAACTTGTGGGCAGTGCCATTCAGCTACTGGCTAGGAACTGTAGTTCTGGTGATTTATTCAGGCGGCTGTCATATTCACCGAGCAAACCTGAGTTAAAGATTTTTATTTCCTACCTTACTCGTGGAGAATCTGCGCTGTTTGGATGTTTGTACTGCTTGCCTGTGGTGTCGCCTGTCAGAGTTCCTGTGATTATCGTCTGATCAGCGTTCCTGCGTGAAGAGCGACCGAAGTGTGTGTGGAGCCGGGAAAGGTCACTCGCCACTGTTTTTCTTCCGTCCCACGCTGCGTGTGGATCCCAGTGTGCTCTACGATTGTACATTCAGCTGCATTCAATTACCCTTGTGGATGAGCTGTGGAGCCGGCAGTCCTGTCAGAGTCTGGAATTCCTGGTAAATGATAGCGGGCAAGTTCCGGCGCGCCAGCAGCTAAGGGCCGGCTTTTCTTGTGAGGAACTTAACTCTTTGTTACCCCAGCTGCTGCTTGCTTCGTGTTTTCAGCTTCCTAGGTTTCTTCATTTCAAAAGACAGCCGTGCCACTCGTCAGTTCTCTGCTGTTTTGTGGATGGACTATACATCGATGTCGTGATTTACAAGAATTACCTATATCCTTTATTACATTTACCGGTTGAAGAATATATATATATATTGTGTAATCTGTTCCTTAAAAGAAGTGCATGTTATGATATTTTGCCCTCATTCATTTAGCATTTCGTATATCTATTCTCAAGGGTTTTGAGCTTAGTATTGAAAATGGCCGCAGCAAGCATGAGTCAACCCCCACCTTTCCTGAATGAACTAGGGGAGCCTGAAATAAGTTGGAAAGAGTGGGTGAAGCTTTTTGAGTCTTATTTAATTGCTGTGGGCGGAGAAAAATACAAGCCTGAACGGAAAAAAATATATCCTATTACACAATTTGGGAAGGCATGGGCGCAAGGTATATGAGTCTTTACCTAGATTAGATCAGGAAGGACAGGAGGAAACAGGAGTGGATGAATTTGAGCAAACTATGGTAAAATTAGAAGAACACTTTGGTGACAAGGTAAATGTGGTGTTGGAACGCCATAAGTTTTTCAAAAGGAGTCAGGGGAAGCAGGAGTCTGTACAGAATTTCATTGCTGCTTTGTGGGGTTTAACGCAATTGTGTGAGTTTGGCAGTTTGACAGAGTCCCTTATTAGGGACCAGCTTGTAAGATGTACTAATAACCCCCGCATCCAGGAAAAGTTATTAGCGAAGAACCCTGGTTTAAAAGAAGCTATTGAAATAGCCAAGTCTGTTGAACACACAGCCAGATGTATTAAGGAGATGAAAAATAATGGGGAGGAGGTAGCTTCAATAAAAGATGAAGAAGAAGTCAGTGAAGTATGTAAGATAAGATCTAAAGATACTCACAGCATTAGAGGAGAAACCAGAGAGAGAGGACCGAAATGCTACAGGTGTGGTAGTAATAATCATTTTGCCACTTTTTACCAATGCCCTGCCAGGTTTGTCACATGCAAAAAATGTAATAGGAAAGGACATTTTGCAAGAGTATGTAGGGATGGTGAACAATTTTATAAAAGCGAGAACAAGAGTACAGAGAAGATTACAGCCAGGGAAGTGCAATGCATAGGACCAAGAGTAGAGAAAATTATCTTGCAGGTGAAAGACATAGAAGGGAGTGTAAATGCCATTTATCCAAAATGTGATGTCTTTCTTGATGGGCAATGTGTTGAAATGTATGCTGATTCTTGTTCTCCTTATACGTTACTCAACAGAGATGATTTTGTCTGCATGGAAAATTGTAATGTCAAACAATTGAAAACGCCTGATATTTCTCCTACAGGGTATAACAAGGGGAATATACCTTTGGTGGGCATGAAGAATGTTCAAATATGTTTTAAGGACAGAGAAACTTTTGGTCCAGTGTATGTAGTAGAGTCAGGATCCAATTTGTTGGGTTGGGTTCACCAAAAAGAGCTGGAAATCATTCTAGATCCTAACAGTCCAGAGCAGGTGTTACTTACTGACACGTACCAGGAATGTGGTAACATTTGTGAGAAGTTTGGTCAACTATTCAGAGATGAACTTGGGTGCTTGCACATGTTCCAGCATAAAATAAAATTGAAGTATAATGCAAAACCAGTTGTGCATAAACTTCGCCCTGTACCCCTCAAGTTGAAGGCACCTCTAGAGGAGGAATTGCGCAAACTGTGTGAGTTAGAGATAATACAACCAGTAACCTGCACTGAGTGGTTGGCGCCCATTGTCATCGCGGCCAAGGCCAATGGAGAGGGTATTCGTCTATGTGTGGATTTGCGCAGCCTAAATGACAGCATATGGGTAGAAAGACACCCTTTGCCCATAATCAACGAAATGCTGAGTACCATGGGTCCAGCTAAGTACTTCAGTGTGATCGACCTCTCTATGGCATATCACCAAATAGAACTCCATCCTGAGTCTAGGCCCCTCACGGCATTCATCACCCCAACAGGAGCGTACATGTTCAAACGGATGCCTTTTGGCCTGGCAGCTGCAGCTGCTATTTTCCAGAAGGCGATGCAGAAAATTCTAGAAGGAGTGAGGAACACCATGTGTTTCCAGGATGACATCCTAGTATACGGTCAGACTGAGGAAGAACATGACGATGTCGTGAGACAGGTGTTCAGCAGACTTATGGAAGCAGGCCTGACTCTGAAAAAGGAAAAATGTAAAATAAAAGTGAAGGAGGTAGAGTACTTAGGCCACAAAATTACAGAAGAAGGTTTCAGGCCGAAAAGCAGTTTAATCCGTGCGGTGAAGGAGGCACCCAGCCCCAAAAACAAGGAAGAACTTAAATCCTTTCTGGGACTGTTAGAATATATGTCAAAGTACGTGGAGAATTTTTCGGCAAAGTGTGAGCCTATGAGAGAGTTGATGAAGAAGGACAAGGACTTCCTATGGAACAAGGACCATGATGCTGCGGTAAAATTGTTGAAAGAGGAATTGTTAACCTCCCCAGCATTAGGAACTTTCGATTCCTCAAAGAGAACCATCCTTGCAACAGATGCTTCCAACAAGGGCCTGGGAGCAACCTTAATACAAAAAGATGGAAAAGAGGAGAAAGTCATCGCGTTTGCCTCCAGGAGTCTCACTAACCCAGAAAGGAACTACTCCGTAATCGAAAGGGAGGCCCTGGCCTGTTTCTCGTCAGTCAGACATTTCAAGTTTTTCTTGTGGGGTTTAAGGTTCACCATCCGGACAGATCATAAACCCCTCACCTTCATATTTTCTGTGAAGGGACTAGAGAATTGTACTCCTCCCATCAGCAGATGGATATTGGGCCTGGAACACTATAATTTCAAGGTAGAGTATGTGCCAGGGAAGGAAAATAAGATCGCCGATTTCCTTTCAAGATCACCACTACCAGAGGTGGGCGAGAAAGAAGAAGCTCTTGACAGTCCGGTACTTATGACGGAAACGCCTGCCATCACTGAAGAAGAGTGGGAAGTGGACGCTAAAGAAGACAAGGAAGTAAATGCCCTGAAGGAATACATGGAAAAAGGATGGCCGAGCAGGAAGAGCGAACTTCGACCCATTGTAGAGGAATATTGGGAAGTGAGGAATGAACTAAGTCTCATCAATGGAAGAATCTATCGCAACCAGAGAGTGGTTCCCCCCAAGAACCTCAGGAAGAAGGTCATTGAATTGGCGCATGAAGGCCATCTTGGGCATAGCCTTACCAAAGCTAGAGTTAGGTCCAGCTACTGGTTTCCCAGGATGGATGCCATGACCGAACAAGCTGTTAAAGATTGTGGGGCATGTGCAAAAAGTGATAAATCTAAAACTATTCAAAAAGCTCCATTATCCCCAGTAGAAGTACCAAGTAAACCGTGGAGCAAACTGGCTATGGACATTATTGGCCCCATGCATGAATTAGGAGAAAAGAGAAAATTCATGCTGGTTTTAATTGACTATACGACCCATTGGATCAAACAAAAGTTTGTCCACTCTGTCACCACGAGGACAGTGATTGAATTTTTAAAAGGAGTATTTGCGGAGGAAGGCATACCAGTTACTCTGGTCACGGATAATGGCGTTCAGTTTTGCTCGGATGAAATGTGTGCTTTTCTCAAAAGTTTGAACATTAGACATGAAGCCACTGCTTTATACTGCCCTAAGGCCAATGGGCTGGTGGAGCGAGCAAACAGAATCATCAAGGAACACATCCAATTAGCTGCAACCAATGGGCATGATGTAGAAAAATCTGTTAGGAAGTGTCTGTGGGCCTACCACACCTCTCCAAATAAGGTCACAGGCATCTCTCCTTTTGTGGCACTACGGGGTCGTGAACCATGCACCAAGTTAAATCCCAGTTGGTTGAGTGGGGGTGAACCTAGAGTAGTGGATCAGGAAGCCAGGGCAGAGAAGGTTCGTCTCCACCAAGACAAGTACAAGCTGTGGTACGATAATAAGCATGGGGTGAAGGATCCAAAGTGGGAAATAGGCGACATGGTACAAGTCAGAAAGAACACCAAGGTGGGAGCCACCCAAAGTAAATACTACATGCCATGCAAAATTGCCAAGGTGCTTAAGAATGTAGTTCAACTTGAAAATGGTCAATGGTGGAGTTTTGATAAGATTTGTAAATGTACTTAATTCACCCTGTTCCTTTTTGCCTATCTTTTGTTTTTCATATGATAGATGTTATACCACTGCGGTAGGATTATTTCTATCCTGTGTCACCCTATGGAATGGAGATGTGTCGTAATTTATTCCCCTCATTGGTATGTTCCATCACCCCTCCCCTATTTACCCTGTTGGTATGGCCGGCCTAGAGCTTGCCATGGAATGTTGACAAGCTCTCCAGTGAGGAGAGTGGATGATTAATAAATAGACCTATTTACTCTGCTTGGGTCTCAGGAGGTTTCTTTACAACTTCAACAGTTTACTCACCCTGTGCATGAGTGTGTATATATATATATATATATATATATATATATATATATATATATATATATATATACACTGTCTGATGTATATATTATTCTTTTGATAATGATTATGGAGATATTGTCATATTTGAAAAAATACAATGGTATTTGATATGTTTACACTTATACAGCCTTGAGAAAGTCGCCGGACTACAGCCCTGACGCGACGAAACGTGTTGGCTCTTGAGAGCAATGTTGGAAAAGTCATATGAATAAAGACACCGAAAAGAAGAAAAAGCAGTGTTTAAACATAGATCTGACTGTGATATATTTTTGATTTAAGTTTTTGCTTTGCTAAATTGGGAAACCTTAGGAACAATAGACGTGTGCTGGGGAGTGTAATCTATGGTCTTGCAAAGTGTCCAGCGACCCCTCCCAGTCTTTTTCCATTCCAAGCCCTTAAGAATAGGGCTTGAGGAAGCGACCTAGAACCTAAGGCTTCTGTCCGGTGCTGATCCAGCTCCTGGTCGTCGGAAATAAGGATGGAGCTGGCACCACCAGTGAAGGTAACAGTGGTATGACTGGAGTCGGTCCGGATCCATGGCTGGCCATTGGCCCCGGAGCTGCTGGCACATTACCCAATGGAGCCCACTCTAAACCTCTGCGGCCCAAATGCGTGAAGGTAGGGTCAGGCTGCCCAAATATGAGGCACATCGCATCATAAAATTCTTTGAGCTGGGCAGGGGTTGCTCAGGCTCACAGGAAGGCTGGGAAGCGCAGAGCCAACACATTTCACCACTGTGTTTCCCTAACTCATAGGAAACATCCTATTTGTGGTTCTGAAAGTCACTCTGTGGAAATCCATGCAATAAGTTAACTTTTGCAACCCTTAATCTATGATGTGTCATGTGAAGTGCAAAATCTATAGTATGCCAATTCATAGGGTGCCTGCGACCTGTATATTTTTACAGAATCCATCATGCACTCATGCGATATGTAGGCTGATGTTGCAGTTGATGCAGTATGACGGGTTCAAGCGACAGACTGATAATAGGTTAAGTGCCGTGGTCTAGTAACATACACTTGCGGGCGAGCGCTCTTGTGTTCGATGAGCCACAGCAGATAAGTACTAGGGCAGAAGATCCTTCTTCCGCTTTTGTGCAGCTATCCACACGGTTGCGAGAAGAATGAAATAGAGGAGCGTACTCACTTTGAGGCGAGTGTATAACGTCGCACTTGTTTTCTGATGGGAAACTAGGATGCATGATGGGATTACAGAGTTGATTTGCATATAGCAAGTGTCTAACCCAGGGTGGTGTGGAGTGCAAAAAAACGATGGATTTAGGCCCAGATCTTTGTACTGGGGTGAATGTATGACATTGTTCTACATTCTGTCCATCAACTGTGTTTTTTGCTATTTTCACCCCGAGTGGGCTGGGTATGCTCAGACGCGAGTCCCAGGCTCTCCACACCACTGGAGTCAAGCTATCCAGGCTGATGAGGGCTGATAGCCAGAAACCGGTCCTTGGATGCTTGATTCCGGTCTGGGAAAGACATGGCTTGGTAGTTCGGACTGGACTGTTCCCATGAGGCACAGGGTCAGAGCTGATTTGCATATAGCCAGTGTCTAACCCAGGGTGGTGTGGAGTGCAAAAAAACGATGGATTTAGGTCCAGATCTTTGTACTGGGGTGAATGTATGACATTGTTCTACATTCTGTCCATCAACTGTGTTTTTTGGGAGCCACCGGCACTGACCAGGTCAGGTCAGGTCATCAGACACTTATTACAGCTTGGTGACTTTGGAAACAAACAAGAGCTTTAAGAACAAGAATAGATTATCAGATTGGGACGCTGCTCGAAATGGGAACCCTTTGTGGTCCGAAATTATCACCACAAATCAAGTAGGTGGTAGCAAACGTGATGGGGGCTTATAAATTATGGACTAGTGTGGAGAAAGGTTCCTTTTGTAATTCTGACGTTTTTCCTCTCCTCCCTCTTCTCCTTCTCTTATAATACAGAGACATTATACGTGGATTTACTAGGTATTTGGAACACTTATTTGTGTTTTGTTTTTGGCGTGCCTTTGTAGTCTATTTCACGATTATCACTTGTTGGAATGTGAGAGCACTAGATGTTTACATACATGTCATACTTTACCGTGGCATAGACATCAGGCATCCTAAGTTATTGGTTGTAATGGTATGGTGCTATCACCCAGTATTCACACTTCGGGCAATACGGTTGCACTATGGTGTGTCCAATAGGACCACCTCTTTTCACTCTCTCCATCATTTCTGGTTATAGCCCTCCTTTTTGTAGTTTACTGTTTGGATGCGATTTCTTCCTTGTTCGTTTTTTTTTAATTGAGAACCAACATTGGTTTACTCACCCTGTGCATGAGTGTATATATATATATATATACACTGTCTGATGTATATATTATTCTTTTGATAATGATTATGGAGATATTGTCATATTTGAAAAAATACAATGGTATTTGTAATGTTTACACTTATACAGCCTTGAGAAAGTCGCCGGACTACAGCCCTGACGCGACGAAACGTGTTGGCTCTTGAGAGCAATGTTGGAAAAGTCATATGAATAAAGACACCGAAAAGAAGAAAAAGCAGTGTTTACACATAGATCTGACTGCGATATATTTTTGATTTAAGTTTTTGCTTTGCTAAATTGGGAAACCTTAGGAACAATAGACGTGTGCTGGGGAGTGTAATCTATGGTCTTGCAAAGGGTCCAGCGACCCCTCCCAGTCTTCTTCCATTTCAAGCCCTTAAGAATAGGGCTTGAGGAAGCGACCTAGAACCTAAGGCTTCTGTCCGGTGCTGATCCAGCTCCTGGTCGTCGGAAATAAGGATGGAGCTGGCACCACCAGTGAAGGTAACAGTGGTATGACTGGAGTCGGTCCGGATCCATGGCTGGCCATTGGCCCCGGAGCTGCTGGCACATTACCCAATGGAGCCCCCTCTAAACCTCTGCGGCCCAAATGCGCGAAGGTAGGGTCAGGCTGCCCAAATATGAGGCACATCGCATCATAAAATTCTTTGAGCTGGGCAGGGGTTGCTCAGGCTCACAGGAAGGCTGGGAAGCGCAGAGCCAACACAGGTTCCGAGGAACGTGGCCAACAGGCACGTAGGGGTATTGCTCGAAGAAAATTTTCCAGATCAAGTCTAATGCCAAGGAAATTCTTAACAGTAGGGAATCTGTGGCTAGATGTCTCAGTCAAATATGATCTTTAACGTTAACTTTAAAGATTAAGCTTTCACAATGAAGTCAGTTAGTTTTAAAAAGCAATTAAACACCACTTTACAGAAACTGCCACTGAGAATTACTGGCCCATTAAACACCAAACTATGTACAGCTGCAAATAAGTTATAAAGCTTGCCTTCATTTTGATTATTGTTATTCTATGTCAAAGCAACACCCTTGTTGCTCTATCACTAATTTTTTACCTGCAAACATGCTACAAAAATCTGCATTTGAAACGGGAATTAGTTGTTGCTGTAGAGCTTCAGAAAGCATTGCCTCAGAGCAATTCAAAAAGTATTTATGGCAGGCTGAAAGAGGCTCGACATCTCAAACATGCAAAATCAGGATGTTACCCTCCACCAACATTATTACTACCACCTATGGTAATGTGGTTAGTTCCTCCCTCTGTCTCTTTTAGCATAATAGCAGGCACCTCAGAGCTCCATGGTGAAAACATTATCTGAAGGTTTGGCCACACAAAGGGGGGTTCACTATCATATTCTAGAGGAATCTTGTGTCAACAGACCCACTTATCTCCAAGAAGGAAAGAAAAGTTAAAACAGGTAGACTTTTGTAGCTCGAACCACTAGATGGAGAAATATGCACAGCATGCGAATCTCGAAAATATTTCATGCTGCAAAATAATGATATGATCAGAAGTCCTTTATGGTTGAGTACAAGCCAAGTCAGACGTTTTGGGTATAAGCGCCTGTGGCTTCCATGGCCATGCAGGACATTGGATTTCCCTTTACCCGGTCCTGCAAAAGAAATGGGAGGACACATACTTGGTGGACCCAGCCCCCACAGAGTGATCCTTGTTAACCGGGTGAAACCCCAACATGACAGGACTGACATGACTATGCTCATGGTGACAGAAATTGGTGACAAAGAGGAAAGTGAACCTCTGCCAGACTTTATGTCAAGTATTGCCACAGATGACCCAGTGGATTGAGTTGTGCTCTCCTCCACCCAGACTGAGCAGCAGGATTGGTGCATGTTGATGGGACAGCTGCTGGACTGTTTTCTCTTGCACTAGCTCAGACACAGTTGTGGGTCCATGACATAGACACAGGTGACAGTATAAATCACAATCCTATGCACATGCATTAATTTACATTACAATCATATAGCAGTAACTGCACAAACAAGATGAGTGGATTTGTTTTTTATTTCTTTGTCTTTCAATTCTTTACACCCAGCCAACATGTGTTTCGTCATTAAGCGGTATCGCCGCGACTTCTTCAGGGCTATAATAACATGATAGCGTCAGAATCAACAACAGTTTATACTTATATGATTCAAAACAGGATGAAGACACATTTCACCACTGTGTTTCCCTAACTCATAGGAAACATCCTATTTGTGGTTCTGAAAGTCACTCTGTGGAAATCCATGCAATAAGTTAACTTTTGCAACCCTTAGTCTATGATGCGTCATGTGAAGTGCAAAATCTATAGTATGCCAATTCATAGGGTGCCTGCGACCTGTATATTTTTACAGAATCCATCATGCACTCATGCGATATGTAGGCTGATGTTGCAGTTGATGCAGTATGACGGGTTCAAGTGACAGACTGATAATAGGTTAAGTGCTGTGGCCTAGTAACATAGTCTTGCGGGCGAGCGCTCTTGTGTTTGATGAGCCACAGCAGATAAGTACTAGGGCAGAAGATCCTTCTTCCGTTTTTGTGCAGCTATCCACACGGTTGCGAGAAGAATGAAATAGAGGAGCGTACTGGCTTTGAGGTGAGTGTATAACGTCGCCCTTGTTTTCTGATGGGAAACTAGGATGCATGATGGGATTACAGAGTCGGCATTTATTGCTGCAGTTGTGGTTTTATTATAGGACAGCACAGCCACATGGATTACAGAATAAATATGGGCGTACATATTGAAGTAAGGAATGAGAGCAGGAATACCATGGGGATCGAATTTCCATAACGTTGGCTGCACTAGATATACAGCAATAATGGTTGGGGGCATGGCTGAGAAATAATCGACAAAGATGGCCTTAAATCAACAGGGAGTGCCACGCTAGAGATGCTGGGACACTCGCGTAGTAATGATATCCACCCAAAAAAAGTAGCCAGTGGCTCTTCATTAGATAAACTGGTAATTTTGTATTTTTGGGTGCGTGCCTGAGCAGTAAGAATTGCTCATGGCTCTGCACCAACAACATACAGCGACTTGGTGACATAACACATGGCTGCACGATTCATATAGTGACTTTTGTTTGCGGTCATGACTGAATCAAAAATAAGGCTGTGGCTCTGAATTAACAGGAATATAGCCACATTGGCAGCAAAAGGCCAATACACAGGCGGACTCACTAATAATTTGACCAGCCGGGTTGAAAGTAGAACCGGCGGAGAGGTAATAGGAGCATACTACCATTAAGGGTTTGCAGAATGGTACTGTTGGGTCTCCCAACATTAAACAGGACTTGCAAAGCACAGTACAGTCAGTTCGGTGATGTCTGTTGCATGTGCTTTTCCATTTACTTTTAGGAGATAAGAAACAAGATGTCAACAAGCCAGATAGGTATATTAAGATTTGTGAACAAATAGAGGGGTCACCTCCTGAGCACAGGGGCTTGACCGGATATAGTTAAGCACGGCATTGGAGCAGGATGCGGTTTGATGGTGACGTGGTTCATATGCACCACAGAGACGTTAGTATTTGAAGATACAACGATGATTGGGGGGGGGGGGGTCACCTCCCTACCACTGGGTCACAATTGGCCACAGTGGAGCACAGCATGAGAGCATGATGGATTCTATAAAAATATACGGGTCACAGGCACCCCACGAATTGGCGTAATATAGATTTTACACTTCATGGGCAATAGACGATCAGTAGATCATGACAGATAATAGAATAAGCACAGCGAAAGTTAACTTATTGCATGGGTTTCCACAGTGTGACTTTCTGCCCCACAAAAAAGATGCTTCCTACAAGTTGGGGAAACACAGTGGTGAAATGTGTCTTCACCATATTTTGAATAATATAAGTATAAACTGTTGTTGATTTGACGTTATCATGTTATAGCCCTGAAGAAGTCGCGGCGATACCGCCTATAGTGTTGGCTGGGTGTAAAGAATAAAAAGACAAAGAAAAAAAAAATCGACTTGTCGTCTTGTTTGTGCAGTTACTGCTATTTGAATGCAATGTAAATAGATGCTTGTGCATTGGATTGTGATTTAGACAGACTTTTTACCCTAGGGTTGAGTATTGGAGGCTTCAGGTTGATTCCCCTCCTCTAGAGCACCGTAAGTGAGCAGAGTTGTATGCTTGATAGCAAGACACGGATTTGTGAGCGCCAGGGTGTGCCTAGTTTTAATTAACCGAAACACGAGATTAAACAGGTGACAGTATATTTGTCAAAAGTAAGATCTAGAGGTCATCTGACCAGGTAAAGACTAGCATCAAAGTTGAGCTTTTAAAGATGCTAGAGTTTGGGGTGATTGAACCCTCCAGTAGTCCTTCGGCCAGCCAGCGGTGCTGGTAACCAAACCCAAAAGGTGGGAGCCAGAGATGAGATTCTGTGTGGACTAAACCGGACTTAATGCAGTCACCAAAACTGATGCCCATCGCATCCAAATAGTGGATGTGCTTATTGACAGGTTAGGGGTTGCCAAGTACCTAGGCACTTTTGATAGGACTTCAGGTTACAGGAAGATAGTCCTCACACAGAGCAAAGGAGAGGTCTGCTTTTCCAACTCCATAGGGCCACTTTCATTATAAAGTAAATCCCTTTTGGCTACACAATGCACCTGACACCTTCCAAAGCTTGATGAACAAGGTTCTGTCTGGGTTCGAAGCAGCATGTCTAGAGGATATTGCAGTCTCCGCCTAGGAAGACCGCCTAACCGACTAGGAGGAGGTGCGTCAAAACCTGCAACAGGCAGGCCTATCAAGGCAGGTAAAGGTCAAATAGGGCAGATGTCGGTCGTTTGCCTAAGCCACCTTGTAGGGGGATGGCATGTACAGAGTACTTAGCTCAAGATGTGAATGGCTTGTGAGCCTCCAAAAGGCACAAACCCAGGTTAGGGCATTTTGGGCGCGACTGCGTACTACAGGTTTGTGAAGGTGTACGCCATTATTGTGGTCCCCCTGACAGATGTCACTGGTAAGCAAAAGTCAAAGAAAGTTATTTGATCTGCAGGGTGTGAAAAGTCCTTTGACACCCTATAAGCACCTCCTGTAGGAAGCTGGCTCTTTATAGAATATACCAAAAAGAGGCATACTGTGCAAAGAGTCCGGAAATCTCTTATCAGTGTACTGAGGCATGCTCTAGCAATCCCAAGGTGCCCTCTTAGGGGCAGTGTGGTCGAGCAGCCATAGCCTTATCAGAGAGAAGTGTTCGAGATCTGCAGTATACATACACAGTCAATAAATGATGCACACGACTCAATAAGGAGAGCCACACCAGCTTATAAAAAATAAAAAAAAATGTTATATACATTTGGGCACCAAGATGATCAAAATCAGGTACGTACATTTCGAGATAGAATTGTTTATAGTTTTCAAAAGTCTACCCTTAGTTCAATTTTCAGCAGCACAAATATTATCCTTTGGAGGAAAACCAAATACTGCATACAAGTTCTTCACCGTGACTTATGGCACCAATTTCCTGCACTTAAGGTGAGTATAAGACAAGACAGCAGAGGTGCAATACAGTGTTGGGTGCTCCGTTGAAGTTAATGGGGATAGTTCCAGTCAAGAAGAGGCTGCAGGTTCGGGCTGGGGGGCTACGACCGGCTGAACCAACAAGGAGGCTCAGGCCTCATGATGCTCAGGGACACCTTTGCCTACTTCTCCTTGGGCTGGGGCAACCAGGTGCAGAGGTGTCCGAGTGAGTTGGATTTCTATCACCGGAGGCACTCGCACTAGAGGTGACTCGGACAAAGAGACTGCAAGTGGAATCAGACCGTCCGCAGCTGGGAAACCAAAGGTGGGTTTCTAGTCTGTGGGGGTTGGAGACCACGCTGGGACAGTTAGTCCACTTTCACACGGGCTAGGGTCCACGGATGCAGTGGTGCTTTCCGGTGTCGGGTTTTTGGTGGTCCGGAGTCCTCACAGCTCTTCTGTGGTGCCTGCAGAATGCAGGGTTGCAGCTCTGCTACTCCACAGGAGTTCCTGAGACTTGGCTGAAGGCTAGATTCCCTACCAGGCTTTTGGAGGCACAGGCAGCTGCAGGATGAGTCATCTTTGGCACAATTGTCTAGGACAGTAGCCAGGCCGGTAGGGTTGGTGCCAAGTCAGTAGCTGGTCTTCTGTTCTTGCAACTCTTCAGTGTCCGTCTTCTTTCAGGTGGGCAATATCTGATTTTCTGGTGTTAGGGGCTCCCCTAAATACTAAATTTAGGGTGTTTATAAGAGTGTAAGGTAGTAGGCAATGGGCTACTTACCCCTGGGGTCACTGTGCCTCCTATTTGACCACCTCCTGTGGCAAGTGGGCAGAACCCTGTCCTAGAGTTCCTAATTGTGCCGTCACAAAGATGGCCAAAACTGAAATTTCATGTCCACATCAAGAAGACCACCTTCAGGGTGCAACTAGCCTGAGGATGAACATGCCTCTGACTACCAATTTTCCCACCTGTCCAGGTGCTAAATGGGCCATTGTCAGGAGGGTGGCATCCCTCTGAGGGAAGCCAGATTTGGAAACCAAAAGCAGTGGCTCTCTGAAGCCCCCTGCCTTGGAACACTAATTTGCAAGTCATGCTGTTGTAAGGAAGTGTAAAACACACTCTGTCGGAGCAGGCTTTGTTCCTGACCTCTTGAGAGCGTTGGCCTTCAGCCCTGGGGGTCAGAAACCCATCTGTGTTGTCAGGCTGGTTACAACCAGTCTGCCAGCACACTAGTAGTTGCTAAGTTTTCAGGGGGGCCTTTAAGGTGTCCCCCAGGTGCATGTATTATTAAACCCATCACTGAAATCGAGAGGGGTGGAGTATTAATACAAGCGTTTGATACCAAACGTCTTTGGTTTCAGAGATGCATCACGTAGCTGGGGAACTAGCTTTCATCAGTGTCCAGCACAATTACTTAAAATGGCTTCCATGGTCACTTATACTGGTAGTAATTGAACTGGCGACCACAGGGGCATGTGTGCACATGCAGTACAGTGCACCTTGCCTTAGGGCTGTAAGGCCTGCTGTAGGGGTGACTTACATATACTGCATGCAGAGTCTTCAGGCATGGCACCCAGGACTGTGTGCCATGTTGTGTTTTCACTTTTGTCTGCACCGAGACACACAGCCTGCAATGGCAGTCTGCACGAGTTAGGTCAGCCACCCGGGAGGCCTATGGTCAGTTTGAACAAGGAAATGAGAACCAAACATGTATGGTCTTGACTTCTTCAGGGACCAAATCACAGCAAAAGCTTCCCTCTCAGTGGCACTCCAGAGAGGATCTCTGGGAAGTAAACTTCTGCTAATGAAAGCAACTGATTGGTCATGGCTATCATCATTGGTTTGAGATAGGACCGCTCTTATTCCATGTTCATAGGCATCTGTCTGCACTATGAAGTGCCTAGAATAATCCAGAGCTTTCACAATGGGTGCTGAGGAAATTGCTTTCTTCAGAGTGTCAATAGCCTTTTGACAGCTCACTGTCCAGTTTACCTTCTTTGGCATTTTCTTGGACGGCAATTCTGTGAGGGCTGTCACAATGAAGTCATACCCCTTCACAAATCTTCTGTAGTAGCCAGTCAAGCCAAGGAATGCCCTGACTTGGGTCTGGTTGGTTGTAGCTACCCAGTTCAAAATTGTCTGGATCTTCGGTTGTAAGGGTTGAAATTGGCCTTCACCTACAAGGTGGCACAAGTATACAACACAGCCCTGCCCTATCTGCCACGTGCTTGCCTTGATAGTGAGGCCTGCACTCTGTAGAGCCCCAAATACCTTTCCAAGGTGGATCAGGGGATCCTGCCAAGTGGTGCTAGAGGCAGCAATCTCATCAAGATACAGGTGAGATCACAGGATTACTGTCTATACAGCCAGACACCCTAGCAGGCATGTCTGACAACATAACCCTACTTTGATTATGACATCGCCTTACACCAGTACTTCACATTACACATGTGACCTTCAGTCCCTTTAAAAGAAATAACCATTAGTAAATGCATTTCGGTGCAATTACACTTCTTCACCTCCAGGGGATGCCCTTCTCCGGACATTCCACCATTCAGATCTTCATCCCTTGGTGCACTTTTCACAACAACCCTAGCTGTAGAACAAAGGTTCCAGCTCAAGAGATGTTTACATGCTGGCTGAGCCCTTGAGGCGGTTATTCTTTTAAGTCCCTCAGACACAGAGTTAGACTTTTCATCTTTGTGCTGGCGGAGACTGGGTTGCTCCTGCAGCTCCCCCGGCACCTGTGCATTCATGTGGTGGTGACACCGTTCTCCTGGGGCCACCACAAGTAAAGACACGCTGTTTTTGACCCTGCAGGCCGGTCCTGGCCTGCAGGGCATTATGGGTAGGCTCGCATAACTGATGAGCGGCTCTCCGGCTGCTTCGGGGAGAGCCGCGCTGTGGCCTCCGGCCGCGTCTTGGGCCTCGGTGGGGGGCCCGGTCCCACCAGGACCCCCAGGTGAGGTTAGGCGGCTCAAAGAGCCCACACCCGGACGCTTCGCAACTTGTCGGGAGCCCGGTCCCACCTGGGCCCCTGGCTCCTTCATCACCTCGGGAAGCCCGGGTCCCAATGCCGCTCCATCGTTGGAGGGCAGCCCGGGGCACCCACCCCCGGCTGCCCCTGCTGGCTCCCCGCCCTATCTTGGACCTACGGAACGTCAACGGCTTCCCGCGGAAGGAGAAGTTCAAGATGCTGACATTGGCTCAGGTCTTAGCTGCCCTAGACCATGGAGACTGGATGGTAGCGTTGGACTTGCAGGACGCCTATTTTCACATCCCCGTCCTGCCGGCACACCGGCGTTACCTGCGGTTCACGGTAGGCCACGAGCACTTTGTTTACCATGCTCCCCTTCGGCCTTACCAGCGCCCCACGGGTGTTCACGAAAGTGATGGCGGTGGTCACAGCTTATCTGCGCAGGTTAGGGGTTTCAGTCTTCCCCTACCTCGACAACTGGTTGTTGAAGGCGGGCTCGCCCCAGACAGTTGTCAGCCACCTCCAGACTACGGCCGACCTCCTGCACCTGCTGGGGTTCTCCATCAATGTGTCGAAGTCACACCTGTGTCCCTCTCAGAAGCTCCTCTTCATCAGAGCGGTTCTAGACTCGGCGCAGTTTCGGGTTTATCCTCCCGAACAGCGGGTTCGGGATATTCAGGATCTGATTCCGATCTTTCAGCCTTTGTCCCGAGTCTCGGTCAGGTTGACGCTGCGGCTTCTGGGGCTGATGGCCTCCTGCATCCTTCTGGTGCATCACACCCGGTGGCGGATGCGGGCTCTGCAGTGGGACCTGAAGTTTCAGTGGGCCCAGCATCAGGGCAACTTGTCCGACCATGTCTTGATCTCGTAGGGCACGGCAAGACAGTTGCAGTGGTGGCTCACGGACCGCGATTGGGTCAGCGGCAGATCCCTCTCCCTACCCCACCAGGAGCACGTAGTTGTGACGGACGCGTCCCTCCAGGGCTGGGGGGCCACATGGGAGAGGCGGAAATCAGAGGCCTCTGGTCTCCGGCGGAGTCTCGGCTCCACATCAACCTTCTGGAGCTGCGGGCAATCCGGCTTGCACTAAAGGCATTCCTCCCCTCTGTCCGGGGGAGTGTAGTGCAGGTGTTCACGGACAACACCACCGCCATGTGGTACTGCAACAAACAGGGCGGGGTGGGGTCGTGGACCGTATGCCAGGAGGCTCTGCGCCTCTGGCAGTGGCTGGAACATCAGGGCGTGACCCTGGTGGTTCAACACCTGTCAGGTTCCCTGAACGCCAGGGCAGACGAACTCAGCAGTCGGTGCATGATGGATCACGAATGGCATCTGAACTCGGACGTGGCGCAAGGCCTCTTTCAGCAGTGGGGAGAGCCTTGGTTAGATCTATTCGCCAAAGAAGAGAACGCGCGAATGTCATCAGTTCTGCGCGTTGGAATTTCCAAGGCGGCACTCGCTCGGAGACGCTTTTCGTCGCGAGTGGAGTTGCGGTCTATTGTACGCCTTTCCGCCTATACCATTTCTTCCCAGAGTGCTGAAGAAGATCAGGCAAGGCCGGGCCCAGGTTATTCTTGTGGCTCGGGACTGGGCACGAAGGTACTGGTATCCAGAGCTACTCAGTATGTCAGTCGGTCCCCCGATTCGTCTGCCTCTTCAGGAGGACCTTCTGTCACAGCAGCAGGGGACGGTCCTTCACCCGGACCTGTCCAGTCTCCACCTCCATACTTGGAGATTGAGCGGCGACTGTTGAGGCCATTTGACTTGCCTCCTGAAGTTTGTAATGTGATTCTGGCAGTCAGGCGTCCCTCCACAAAGTCGGTATACGCCTGAAGGTGGAACAGATTTGTGGCATGGTGCACAGCAAAGGCTGTGGATCCACTCTCTGCCCCCCTTTCCGAGGTTCTCCTCTTCCTTCTTTTATAAAGAACCCGAAAGGCTTATTGTCAAAGAAACAACCGGGTGCACAGCCTAAGTCAAACGCACTGGATACAAGTTAGCTATTGTCAGGTGGTGCAAATGGGTGAGTGGAGAGCCCTTGGAACCACTCAAAATTAAGTAGACTGAACTACCAACTGCAGAAATTGTGGGGTTACCCAATGCACTCATTCATAGTAAAACATGTTATGTAGCATACAAAACGTCTTGTGTAAAGAACAAAGCAACAGAAAATGCTAGTAATCTCCAGAGGGAGAGTAGTCCGTTGGAGTCCTTTATTATGTCAAACAGCCAGCTGACACGTGTTTCATCGCTATTGCGAATCCTCAGGGCTGAAAAAACAAATAAGTAACAATGGAGCATTCTTTGTGCGAGAGTACAATCATATTAATGCAGCATTACACGGTCTCAAGCACATTAACATTGCTTCCACTAGTGAAAAACAACAGCATTACACCTAGTTACATAAATGTGCAACCAAAAAGCATTCGTGTCGAAAGTGCATCTACGGCGCCATCTCATGAATGTGCTGGTGACCAAGTGAACATGTGAAGGGTTCAAGTATACATCTCACTATGTTGAAATCTTGCTGAAACACCAATCTGATATTAAGAACAGGAAAGCGAGACAATTGAGGAGAGACGAGTAAGATTATGCACAGGGAAGAATTTTTACATATGACAAGAAATATGACTCCCTGATCCCTAACAATTCCAGATCTGATAAGAAATAAAGCAAGCACAGAACCTGCTTCTATTTCCTCTAGCAATACCTCACTGAACTCTGTCAGCACAAATGGAGGCGATACTGACAGCTTAGACCGGGCGGAACAAGGTAGTTCTGCTTTTTTTCGCGAGGTTTTGCGTATCAGGAAAGGCAACAGGTATATCCCACAAAGAAACCAATCGGATCCAAAACCCGGAGGGGCAGGGTTAGCAAGCTCAGAAGAATACAGGAGGAAACTGAGATCAGGGACCAACAAGAACTGAACAGGGCTAGTGCCAGGAAAGTACAGGTCATTGACCTCTCTTCTTTTCATCTCACCATGGACATGATCGCACTGTTGAGTAAGGGTCTCAATTTTAACCCTTATGCCACAGGGGATATTTGTAAATTAAAGATAGATCTCTTCAAATTTGTGAGAAATCTCAAATTGAAAAAACACTTCTTTGGGATGGACAAGAAGGATAGAGGGGTTAAGAATATTCCTGCACTTGCATACCACTGACTCGTTATCAAGAAAAGACATACAAACAACTAATCTTCTCTTGTCTGTAACTGATATGGAGGATTCTCCTTTTGATATGGACAAGTTATTAGAGGAGTTAGACATCGAATCGGATTATAGCATTGCCAGTGGTCTGAAATCTAAATCCCGATGCATTCCTACATTACCTGGTGGCAATGCTATAGATAATTTCCACAAACGTGTGATTGAAGATCTTGACAACCAGAATCACCTGCGAAAAGACAGAATGTTTAAATATAAGGATAATCTTACGCATGGAGAGAGGCTAGCCCTATCTACACTTATCGACACTGAGACAATCACTATCAGAGAGGCAGACAAAGGTGGCAACGTGGTGGTGATGGACCGCGTTGACTACCAACAAGAGATTCTTGACCAACTGTGAGATAATTCTTGCTACGAACGCCTTACCTATAACCCCATGGGTCCGCTCACACTGGAGATTAACTCAAAGCTATTAATTTGGAAACAATCTGGATTGATTAATGATGATGAATTTCTCTATCTGAAAGTTTTTAGACCTTCTTATCCCTGGCTCTATACTTTACCAAAAGTACATAAGAATCTTCCTTTCCCACCAGGGAGACCTATCGTTTCTGGTATGGGGGGTCCCACAGAAAGAATAGCGGAATATGTTGATCTTTTCCTGGGTCCCTTGGTGAGAAATCTACCATCCTACATACAGGACACTAAGCATATTTTAAGCACCTTGGCAGACATCCAGTGGCAACCTGGTTCACTACTGGTGACAATGGATGTAGTGTCATTGTACACTAGCATCAACATGGACCTGGGCTTACAGGCGGTTAGCAAACTCTTACACAACAGACCAGCATCATTGTGGCAATGCACAGTCATGCTATCCACTATGATGGAACTAGTGCTAAAAAATAATATTTTTTTTATGTTTGACCAAACTTTGTATCGTCAAAAGAGAGGTGTTGCTATGGGCTCTAAATTTTCACCTCTTTTGCGAACCTTTTTATGGGCACACTAGAGTCTGATCTGATTTGGGGTATGTGAGAAGTTGGCCTGATGTGCAGTGCTCACTATTCTAGTGATCACTATATATCAGTCCAAACAACCCTTATTGATGATTGGTTGTAAGTCAACCTTATAGACCAGCTATCCTAGTAGCATGGATACGAGCAGTCTAAGACTAAGACTCTAGAGGGCGTGTTAAGCCAGCTGTTTTACCATCACATTACCCCTTGAACACCCAGTGAAAGGACACCACACAAGTTGTTATGAAAATAAACAGTGTATTTATTTATAACAAGACTACCCTGGCTCTTTATGAGACAGGGAGCTAAGCACACAACAAAACTCTTACGAAAATACTTTTAAGTTAGCACGTTACACAAATGCCCGAGGGGCACGAAAAACCATATACGCTAAAAGTGGAATGCGAATTACTAGCAGGTAAGTAACAGTTCTAATAGGCTTTGGAATCGCTAGGACTGGACTAGGGAATCGTTAGATTACTACTAGGAGACCTAGGGGACTCGGGTGCAGAGTGTGCACTCTCACGCGGGATGCGGGACAAAGTCTATGGAAGCTAGAATTCACAAAGTTAGTGTTCACGGGCGAACCCGACCTGGTAGGGAGAAAACGACAGTGGATCCTGACCCTTGGATAGTGAGGCTATGCTGGGACACCGAAGTGCCGAAGTTACCTAGCCCAGGGGCTGCAGCTGCATAGGTCTGAAAAGACGTCGGGGATCTCGTTGCCGGACCAGGAGCCTGGAAGGAAGAAGTTGCTGGCAGGCGACCAGTGAAGAAAAGTTCGATGGATCCAAGCCTGGATCAAGGAAGAAGAAAACCTGAAAGCAGAGGGGACCAAGTTCTTGAATCACTAGCCAGTGATTAAGTGGGCACCAGGATGGCACCGGGCGAAGTCACCGCAGTCAGGTGAGTGGGCGCTGCTGGGCTCTGCAGTCTCTCGGACCAGGAGGCGTTGTCGGCGACCAGGATGGAGGTGCGAGCTGTCCCACGAAGGATGAAGTCGTCGGCGTCGAAGTTACCCAGGAGTGGGCAACAAGCCTTGGCTAATTCAAGCCCACGCAGTGGACTCAAAATGGCGTCTTGAGTGGACCAGGAGGGTCCAGGGTACTTCTCCGATGGAGGGAAGTAAGGGCCAGTCTGGAGCAACCAGACCAGCAGCAGAAATGTCGTCGGGCGTCGTCAGGAAGGCCACAAGCCAGCGGGCTAGTAGCCAAACAACGCGGTGAGCAGCAAAAAGCAGAAGGGCCCCACGCAGATCGTGGAGATGCTGGGGGGCTGCTCTTCGGTGCTGGAGCTGCTCAGGGTGGGGGCTTCACGGACCCCAAAGCACTCACCAGGAATTCACTCGGCGGGCTTGCTGGAAAGAAGTCGTGCAGTCTTGAAGATGGCCGGTCCCTCGAGGTCTCGTCACACCCACGAATCTCAGCGTGACTGATGATGCAGGTAGAGGTCAGAGGTGCCAGGGAAGCCGGTTCTCGTCGAGCTGGGCAGTCGGATTCCGGAGGAAGGACGTGCAGCAGACCGCAGTGTTCTTAAGATGGTGCCTGCGGATGCAGGGTGACTACTCCTTAGTCACAAGGGAGAAATCTTAGGAAGAAGTCTTGAGTTCCTTTCGTGGAAAGTAGTTTCAGGATTCAAAGATGATCTGATTTGGAAGGGGGCCAGTCTCTACCTTTATCCTGTAAAAGGGGGCTGGCACGCGACTAGGTCCTGCCCTATGGGTGGGACCAGGAGGGGGGTGGTTACACCCACTTCCTTGGCGGGCTTTTCCCCAGCACAGGGTCTGGAGTGACCCTGGAACTGGTTCCAGCCAGCCTATGCACAGTGAGCACCGGGGTGCCACGTGCAGTCACCTTCCTCTAAAGCCCTGCCTACCTACAATACACAAAACCCTGTCTGGGACGGTGCTGGCACCGCCCCTGGCAGGAAACCCTTTGTCCTTATCTCCTGCTCTGGGAGGACTCCCAGCAGCAGGAGGGCAGACTTGTGTCTCGGTGGCAGCATCCATTTTGTGGATGCTAAGGCTCTGTCTGACTTTTAACCGGGTTATAGGTTACAGGCATGTCGTGTCCCTCTAGAAGGGTGGAATGCTAACCCCGTCGCCAGAATTGGCGAGGGGTTAGTATTCCAATTCGTATGACACCTTACTCGACATGTTTTGATAAAGCGATACCAGAGTTGGCACATAACCGCGAGGATTATAATGCACTTAAGAGTATATGGTATGCGATATCATGGAAACGGCTAAGGGATGGATCCCGAAAGCCGCAGACAGGCTCAGCTCATGCTAGAGCACCATCTCACACGATTCCAAGCACTCTGCCTTCAGGATTGTTAAGGCCTGCTATAGGAGTGACTGATAGGAGATCTGTGTGTCCATTTTTAGGGTTAGATATAGGTATACTATATCTAAAGCAAAGGGTGAGTACACCACCTTGCCCCAGCTGTCGTGCAGCCAGTTGTGTCAGTTTTAGTTAGTCAATCCAGGGGTGGCATAATACATGCTTCAGCCCCTGGGAGACTTCTGGGTGCACCTCAGCCCTGGGTACAGGGACTTGGAGAGGGCACAGTGCCAATTCAGTACCTGAGTACAATTTGGATAGAGAGAACAGCTAGGCTGTGGGTCTGATTAGCAGGCCCACAGCCAGGGAAAGTCGTAAACCAGTGCAGCAAAAAAAGCAAAAATCTGGGTGATCATAGGATTGCAGACCCTACTCTCCTACATGACCCCCCCCCCCCCAAACTTTGGGACAATAAGCTAACCTTGACCAGGTGAGTCTTCTTGCTCTAAGTGGAAATACCTGGAGAGCCCATCAGCATTGCTGTGATCAGTCCCAGGTCTATGCTCCACTGTAAAATCCATCCCCTGTAGGGAAATGGACCACCTAAGCAGTTTGGGGTTTTCACCCTTCATCTGATTTAGCCACAAGAGGGGCTTATGGTCTGTCTGAATGGTGAAGTGAGTGCCAAACAAGTAGGCCCTCAGCTTCTTCAGGGCCCAGACCACAGCAAAGGCCTCCCTCTCAATAGCTGACCAATTTTTCTCTCTGGGTGTCAACCTTCTACTAATGAAAGCAATAGGCTGATCATTACCATCAAAATTCAGTTGAGACAGAACAGCTCCCACACCCAACTCAGAAGCATCTGTTTGGACAATGAATGGCTTGGAGTAATCTGGACTCTTGAGGATAGGTGCTGTGCACATGGCCTGCTTTAGGTCATTGAATGCTTTCTGACAGCTTGCTGTCCACTGAACTTTCTTTGGCATCTTCTTGCTTGTCAGGTCATTAAGGGGGGTCACTATGGACCCATAATTTCTGACAAACTTCCTATAGTACCCAGTCAGGCCCAAGAAAGCTCGAACCTGAGTCTGGGTGATTGGAGGAGTCCAGTCCTTGATGGCCTGTATCTTACTCTCCAGTGGCTGAACCTGGCCTCCACCTACAAGGTGGCCCAGGTATACAACCTGTGACTGCCCTATCTGGCACTTTGTGGCCTTGATAGTGAGGCCTGCCTTTTGCAGGGCCTCTAACACTTTCCTCAGGTGGACCAGGTGATCCTCCCAGGTGGAGCTAAAGACAGCAATATCGTCAAGATAAGCTGCACAGAAGTCATCCAGCCCAGTGAGGACTTGATTCACCAACCTTTGGAAGGTGGCAGGTGCATTTTTCAGTCCAAAGGGCATTACCACAAATTGATAATGCCCTCCAGGGGTAGAAAATGCTGTCTTGGGTTTGGCTTCCTCAGCTAACCTGATTTGCCAATACCCAGCTGTCAAATCAAATGTGCTTAAGAAGTTGGCAGAAGCCAATCTATCTATAAGCTCATCTGCTCTTGGTATTGGGTGGGCATCAGTCTTAGTGACTGCATTGAGGCCTCTGTAGTCTACGCAAAACCTCATCTCTCTCTTACCACCCTGGGTGTGAGGCTTTGGCACTAGAACTACTGGGCTAGCCCAAGGGCTATCTGAGGGCTCAATGACTCCCAGTTCCAACATTTTCTGCACTTCAGTTTTGATGCAGTCTCTAACATGATCAGGCTGCCTGTAGATTTTACTCTTGACAGGCAGGCTGTCTCCAGTGTCAACATCATGGGTACACCAATCAGTTTGGCTGGGTGTCAGAGAGAACATATGTCTGAAGGATTGCAAGACTTGCCTGCAATCCTGTTGCTGATGTTCAGTGAGGCTGCCACAAAAGACAACACCATCAACTGATCCATCATCAGGATTCTGAGTGAGCAGGTCTGGGAGAGGGTCACTCTCTTCCTCCTGTCCCTCATCTGTGGCCATGAGCAAGCTCATGTCCTTCCTGTCAACATATGCCTTGAGCCTGTTAACATGGAGCACTCTGAGAGGGCTCCTGGGAGTTCCAAGGTCCACCAAGTAGGTAACCTCTCCCTTTTGCTCAATGATGGTGTGGGGCCCAGACCATTTGTCTTTCAGAGCTGCTGGGGCCACTGGCTCCAGCACCCACACCTTCTGTCCTGGCTGGTTCACAGTCAGTACAGCCTTTTGGTCATGCCAAGCTTTTTGAAGTTCCTGGCTGGCCTCAAGGTTTTTAGATGCCTTTTCCATATACTCAGCCATCCTGGAGCGGAGGCCAAGTACATAGTCCACTATGTTGGTTGCAGGCTTTTTGAGAGGTCTCTCCCATCCTTCCTTCACCAAACACAGGGGTCCCCTTACAGGATGTCCATACAGAAGCTCAAAAGGGCTGTAGCCAACCCCCTTCTGTGGGACCTCTCTGTAAGCAAACAAGAGGCAGGGGATCAGGACATCCCATCTTCTCCTAAGAGGTTCAGGTAGTCCATGGATCATCCCTTTCAGGGTCCTGTTGAATCTCTCAACAAGCCCATTGCATTGTGGATGATAGGGTGTGGTGAACTTGTAGTTCACACCACACTCTTTCCACATGGCAGTCAGATATCCTGACATGAAGTTTGTACCTCTGTCAGAAACGACCTCCTTAGGGAAACCCACTCTGGAGAACACTCCAACTAGGGCTCTTGCCACTACAGGGGCTGTAGTGGTCCTAAGGGGAATAGCCTCAGGATACCTGGTGGCATGGTCCACCACCACCAGTATAAACTTGTGTCCTGATGCTGTCTGGGGTTCCATTGGACCAACAATGTCAATCCCCACTCTTTCAAAGGGAACCCCCACCACAGGTAGTGGTATGAGGGGGGCCTTTGTTGTGCCACCTGACTTACCACTGGCTTGGCAAGTGACACATGAGCGACAAAACTCCTTGGTATTCTCATTCATATGGGGCCAGTGAAAGTGTGAGACAAGCCTGTCCCAAGTCTTTGTCTGACCTAAATGACCTGCAAGGGGAATCTCATGGGCCAAGGTGAGAAGGAAACCTCTCAGAGACAAGGGGATGACCAGCCTCCTGGTTGCACCAGGCTTGGGGTCTCTTGACTCAGAGTACAGGAGTCCATCTTCCCAGTATACCCTGTGGGCACCTGTGGCATTCCCTGCAGCCTCAGCAGCAGCCTGCTGTCTGAGGGGTTCAAGGGAAGGGCAGCTCAACTGTTCCTTCCCCAGGTCTGCTCTGGAGGGTCCCCCTGAGCCCAGAAACTCAACTTGATCAAGTTCAAGCTCTTTAGGCTCAGTTTCCCTCAGCTCTTCTAGATCAGCCTCCTCAGAGACTTGATCCTCAACCTGGGGCAAGGGGGAAGGCAAAGCCTTACCCTTACTGCTCTTCTTCTTGGAAGGTGTCTGGTCCATCATTTCAGGATCCAGCACCTGTTCAGTGGGGCATCTTCTGGCCTGTGACCTAGTCACAGCAAGCACATGTGCTGGCAAGCCTAACATCTCCATGTGAGTCCTCTGCTCCACTTCTGACCATTGTGATGACTCCAAATCATTGCCCAACAAACAATCCACTGGGAGGTCTGAACTGACTACAACTTTCTTTTGTCCCTTCACTCCACCCCAGGAGAAAGCCACAATTGCCACACTATGACTAGTAGTGACATTGCTGGCATTGGTCACCAGGAAATCAGTACCTGGCATGATCTGTCCAGGGTCCACAAAGTTAGGTGTCACCATGGTGACACTGGCACAAGTGTCCCTATAGGCCTGAGCCATCTTGCCATTAATCAAAGGTGTCTGCCTGTATTTGCCCAAAGTATTGGGACTTATTTCAGGGGACATATCCATATCCCCTGTACAGACAAGGACAGCCTGAGTGAGTGTGCCAACTAAGTTGTCAGACCCCTCAGTACCCAAGGTTAACCCAACTAATGCCTTGGGAGTGACACTACCACTACTGACTGTACTAGGGGGTGCAGTTGCTTTAGGAGCTGTAGTGGCAGGAGTTTGTCCTCCTCCTCTTTTGGTGCACTCACTAAACCAGTGAGATTTACTTTTGCAGTACTGGCACCACCTTTTTGACTGGCCTTCTTGAGTCTTCTTCTTCTGGGAAGCCTGACCCCCACCCTCTTTGGTTTGTTGGGGACCTGGTGAAGACTTCTGGTCATTTTGCTCATTCTTAACATTACCCTTCTGGTCTGCTTTCTTCTGACCACCCTGGTTCTGGTTCTGGTTCTGCTTGATCCTTGTCCTGACCCATTTGTCTGCCTTCTTTCCCAATTCTTGGGGAGAGGTCAGATCTGAATCAACAAGGTGCTGGTGCAGCAACTGGTTCTGACAATTGTTCAAAATTTGTTCTCTCATCATTAGATTATACAATCCTGTGTAATCTGTAACCTTGCTACCCAGCAACCAGCCCTCCAAAGCCTTAGTGGCACAATCCACAAAATCAGACCAGTCCTGAGACTGAGTTTTCTGGGTGTCTCTGAACAGCAACCTGTACTGCTCAGTGGTTAAACCAAACCCATCAACCAGTGTATTCTTCAGGACCTGGTAATTGTTAGCATCCTCCACTCTTGTAGTGAGGAGCTTATCTCTACCTTTACCATCAAAGGAGAGCCACAGTATAGCTGCCCACTGACTCTGGGGAATGCCCTGCACAGTGCAGGCCCTCTCCAGAGCAGCCATCCATTTCTGGATGTCATCCCCTTGCTTAAAGGGGGGCACTATTTTAGTCAGGTGTTTAGTATCTAAACCCTTCTCTCTATCTCTTGGGAGATTGCTGCCACCAGTGGGAGCTAGCCCACTCATCTGCTGCTCTCTTGCCAGGGCAAGCTTCTCTTTGGCCAGGGCAATTTCTTCCCTTTCAATCCTCAGTTCAGCTTGTCTCATCCTAGCTTCATGCTCCTTTCTCTGAGGGGAAGTAAATCTCATCTGTGGAGGATTCCTTCTCCCCTGAGAAGAGGCATTAGAGTGCAGAGATCTATTGGAGTCCCTAGAAAGAGATCTATCTCTCCTAACTCCAAGGTTAGGCCCACTTCGGGTTAGTACTGGGGGGCCCCCAGATCCTAGCCCAAGTAAGTCTAAGTTGGTCCTAGTTAGCCTTCTGACTACCTCAAGACCCTTGTCTACCTCATCCCCAGAGAGTACCTCCTGATCCTCCTCCTCAACTGCTGAATCAGTGTTGTGGAGATCTGGATCCCCAGAGGTTCCCTCTAAGGCTGGCATGTTCTCATGTAACTGAGAAAGCTTTCTGGCATCATATGTCTCTAAGAGACCTATCAGAAAGGAAGTGGTGGGGTTAGACCCCTGCTTCAGTTTTCTGGAGACACAGATCTGTCTCATCTCATGGAAACTGAGAGCTGCATATCTTTAAGTGACCTGTGGAGGGTCAACACTGACCAGGGGAGTCTCAGTAGAGTCCTCCTGAGTCGACATGCTTTTCTAGTGAGGTGTAAGTGGTGCACTTACCTACACTATATGTTTGCCTACTGATCCCTTGCTAGAGTTGTAGTTTAGGGTGTGCTAGGCCCTAGGAGCTACAACAGCTGGTTCAGTAGAACTCAGAGTATTCTAAGCTAAGTTATATGTACCTTTAGTACTTATGTGATCTTTCACAAGATATTCTTAGGATATGTGTGGTAAAACAACAGCAAGCTCAAATCCCAACCGCTGCCCACCAATGTGAGAAGTTGGCCTGATGTGCAGTGCTCACTATTCTAGTGATCACTATATATCAGTCCAAACAACCCTTATTGATGATTGGTTGTAAGTCAACCTTATAGACCAGCTATCCTAGTAGCATGGATACGAGCAGTCTAAGGCTAAGACTCTAGAGGGCGTGTTAAGCCAGCTGTTTTACCATCACATTACCCCTTGAACACCCAGTGAAAGGACACCACACAAGTTGTTATGAAAATAAACAGTGTATTTATTTATAACAAGACTACCCTGGCTCTTTATGAGACAGGGAGCTAAGCACACAACAAAACTCTTACGAAAATACTTTTAAGTTAGCACGTTACACAAATGCCCGAGGGGCACGAAAAACCATATACGCTAAAAGTGGAATGCGAATTACTAGCAGGTAAGTAACAGTTCTAATAGGCTTTGGAATCGCTAGGACTGGACTAGGGAATCGTTAGATTACTACTAGGAGACCTAGGGGACTCGGGTGCAGAGTGTGCACTCTCACGCGGGATGCGGGACAAAGTCTATGGAAGCTAGAATTCACAAAGTTAGTGTTCACGGGCGAACCCGACCTGGTAGGGAGAAAACGACAGTGGATCCTGACCCTTGGATAGTGAGGCTATGCTGGGACACCGAAGTGCCGAAGTTACCTAGCCCAGGGGCTGCCGCTGCATAGGTCTGAAAAGACGTCGGGGATCTCGTTGCCGGACCAGGAGCCTGGAAGGAAGAAGTTGCTGGCAGGCGACCAGTGAAGAAAAGTTCGATGGATCCAAGCCTGGATCAAGGAAGAAGAAAACCTGAAAGCAGAGGGGACCAAGTTCTTGAATCACTAGCCAGTGATTAAGTGGGCACCAGGATGGCACCGGGCGAAGTCACCGCAGTCAGGTGAGTGGGCGCTGCTGGGCTCTGCAGTCTCTCGGACCAGGAGGCGTTGTCGGCGACCAGGATGGAGGTGCGAGCTGTCCCACGAAGGATGAAGTCGTCGGCGTCGAAGTTACCCAGGAGTGGGCAACAAGCCTTGGCTAATTCAAGCCCACGCGGTGGACTCAAAATGGCGTCTTGAGTGGACCAGGAGGGTCCAGGGTACTTCTCCGATGGAGGGAAGTAAGGGCCAGTCTGGAGCAACCAGACCAGCAGCAGAAATGTCGTCGGGCGTCGTCAGGAAGGCCACAAGCCAGCGGGCTAGTAGCCAAACAACGCGGTGAGCAGCAAAAAGCAGAAGGGCCCCACGCAGATCGTGGAGATGCTGGGGGGCTGCTCTTCGGTGCTGGAGCTGCTCAGGGTGGGGGCTTCTCGGACCCCAAAGCACTCACCAGGAATTCACTCGGCGGGCTTGCTGGAAAGAAGTCGTGCAGTCTTGAAGATGGCCGGTCCCTCGAGGTCTCGTCACACCCACGAATCTCAGCGTGACTGATGATGCAGGTAGAGGTCAGAGGTGCCAGGGAAGCCGGTTCTCGTCGAGCTGGGCAGTCGGATTCCGGAGGAAGGACGTGCAGCAGACCGCAGTGTTCTTAAGATGGTGCCTGCGGATGCAGGGTGACTACTCCTTAGTCACAAGGGAGAAATCTTAGGAAGAAGTCTTGAGTTCCTTTCGTGGAAAGTAGTTTCAGGATTCAAAGATGATCTGATTTGGAAGGGGGCCAGTCTCTACCTTTATCCTGTAAAAGGGGGCTGGCACGCGACTAGGTCCTGCCCTATGGGTGGGACCAGGAGGGGGGTGGTTACACCCACTTCCTTGGCGGGCTTTTCCCCAGCACAGGGTCTGGAGTGACCCTGGAACTGGTTCCAGCCAGCCTATGCACAGTGAGCACCGGGGTGCCACGTGCAGTCACCTTCCTCTAAAGCCCTGCCTACCTACAATACACAAAACCCTGTCTGGGACGGTGCTGGCACCGCCCCTGGCAGGAAACCCTTTGTCCTTATCTCCTGCTCTGGGAGGACTCCCAGCAGCAGGAGGGCAGACTTGTGTCTCGGTGGCAGCATCCATTTTGTGGATGCTAAGGCTCTGTCTGACTTTTAACCGGGTTATAGGTTACAGGCATGTCGTGTCCCTCTAGAAGGGTGGAATGCTAACCCCGTCGCCAGAATTGGCGAGGGGTTAGTATTCCAATTCGTATGACACCTTACTCGACATGTTTTGATAAAGCGATACCAGAGTTGGCACATAACCGCGAGGATTATAATGCACTTAAGAGTATATGGTATGCGATATCATGGAAACGGCTAAGGGATGGATCCCGAAAGCCGCAGACAGGCTCAGCTCATGCTAGAGCACCATCTCACACGATTCCAAGCACTCTGCCTTCAGGATTGTTAAGGCCTGCTATAGGAGTGACTGATAGGAGATCTGTGTGTCCATTTTTAGGGTTAGATATAGGTATACTATATCTAAAGCAAAGGGTGAGTACACCACCTTGCCCCAGCTGTCGTGCAGCCAGTTGTGTCAGTTTTAGTTAGTCAATCCAGGGGTGGCATAATACATGCTTCAGCCCCTGGGAGACTTCTGGGTGCACCTCAGCCCTGGGTACAGGGACTTGGAGAGGGCCCAGTGCCAATTCAGTACCTGAGTACAATTTGGATAGAGAGAACAGCTAGGCTGTGGGTCTGATTAGCAGGCCCACAGCCAGGGAAAGTCGTAAACCAGTGCAGCAAAAAAAGCAAAAATCTGGGTGATCATAGGATTGCAGACCCTACTCTCCTACAGGGTAGTAAAAGTGCTCAATATATCGACTCCATTATTTTTTGGGGTCGGTATATTGATGATTGCATCTTGGTATGGTCAGGTTCGGAAGAACTTCTGAACAGTTTTTTCGAACACTTGAATAACAACTCATGGGAAATACAATTCATAATGAATTGGAGCAGGACAAACATCGAGTTTCTTGATGTGGAATTCTATGTTTCCTCAAACTGTCTACAGAGCAGGCTTTTCAGGAAGTCGAAGGCATGCAATGCCATTTTGCATGCATCCAGTTCACATCCTCCACACCAAATCAACGCAATACCCTATGGTGAATTTCTGAGGGCAAGAAGGAATTGCAGTGAAGATTTGGAGTTTAAGAAATGTCTAGATAGTATGAAAGACAGATATTCTGCAAGAGGCTACCCAGCGAATGCAATACGTAAAGCTGAAAAAAGAGTTGGGAAAGTGATGAGATCCAACACTCTACTGGCACACAATTCCAAATCACCACAAACGGAAACCGTCAGGTTGATTACTGATTTTAATTCCCTCCATGGTACGTTACGCAAAAGCCTGATCAAACATTGGGGGCTCTTAAAATCTGAAAGGTCACTTGTCAACTGTATCTCTGATAAACCACAGATTTCCTTCAGGAGAGGTAATACACTCAGGACTAAACTCAGTCCCACTGTTCCTCGTAACACCACCCCCACAACTTGGATGACACAACACAGTGTGGGATTTTATAAGTGTGGTTTTTGCACTATGTGCAGTTGGGCCAAACATGGCACCACGCATTTCACTGGTCCAGGTGGTGAATCTTTCACCATTAAAACCAACATTAATTGTACAACAAAATTTGTAGTGTACATTATAGAATGTAACTGTGGCAAGTATTATGTGGGGAGCACCATCAGACCCCTTAAGGACAGAATTACTGAACATTTAAGAGCGATACACAAACGTGACCCTAAATATCCAATGGCCTTACATGTCGCAGCCTGCCAAAATGGAGACACCAATAAACTTGTAAGATTTTTTGGCATTGACATGGTTCCATTAGGCATCAGAGGAGGGAATCGTGAACTCAAGCTAAGACGCACTGAAGCCATGTGGATCATGCGCTTGCGTACAGTTGAGCACGGACTGAATTATGACCAGGAGATGCAGTATTTCCTGGGGGATTAAGATTATCTTCTCAACAATGTGCAGGTTATTATAATGACTTTGTCGTTAACTGTATTTTGACAAATCACCTTAGATCATTGCTTGAGAGTTATCTACTTATTTGATCATGTATTGTACTTTATTTGTTTAATGAACGCTTAACTATTTGGGAGCACATTGAACATGTATCTTTCACTTTCCTGCTATCATAGTGTTGCTTCAATGAATGATCGTTCTGCTGAATTTACTTATTTTAATCTTCGAGTTGACACGGAAATTTCATGTATCTAATATGGGAATATACCATTTTCCTCATGTTGCCTGATTGCAGAACGTTCAAATAAGATGAACTGCATCAGTTTTAACCAACATTAATACTCAAGGTGATGTAATCAATTGTTACTTGTCTCGGCCTCATGAGAGACCCCTTTTAATCTAATCAGCTTATGGAACAATTATTGTAAACATTTTATTAAGTCACATGTGAGTGGGACCTGCACGTTGCTTTCACTCACTTTTTTTTCGCAGGAGACTTCCATTTCCTTCCGAGGCCCGTCTTTATCTATTCAGAACAGGGAAATGATGTATGGGCAGTGTCAAGTACAGATGACTACTAGCATTTACTTAACAGCCACGGTTGCTGCTTGTCATTAACGGTAGATTCTTGGAATTTAAAAATCAGGTTCACTCGTATTTCCGCATTGGCCGCAATGTTTGGAGGTCAGCGCTCTAGTTCTTTCGTGACGTGAACGTGGCGCGCCCATATAACGCGCCTGATTTCCGGGTCACGCGTCCGAATAGTTACACGGCCCGAGGAGAGTACACGCTGTTTGCCGCACTCGTAGACACTAAGGTAAGCGCTGAGTTAGGATCCCAAAGTTTCCCACAGTACATTTTCGGACGTTAGTTGTGTTTTTGGTGGTATCTCGAACCCAATGTTGATACATAATTTTTTCACATCCTTCCCCAGAATTTTGGCGTCCTCTCTGTAGTGACTGAAGTCGTACCCGACTCCAGGCTCGTGTTTTTTTACATGATACACCTTTTAGGTAAGATGGACAAACGGCCGATGATATGGTTCTTGTTACCAAGTGTACATGGAATTCGTTTTTTTCTGAATGGGATCTAATATTTCAACTTTTCAGAGCGCAACTAGAATGTTATAAGTTTACATCACGACATAATCGGAAGACCACTCAACAACGTTTCTTTTGACATACGATGATTGATTTTTTCTCCAGTATCCACAGACTGGGTAAGCCACAGTTACCAGAACCAAGTGTATTTTACATTTTCTCATGTACAGTCACATGATTCTCAGAGATTTATCCCCTTCATTTTGAGTTGCTGACAGTCAGTAAGAACATTATATTATGTAGAGAAAGTCTTAGACTCGTACAGTCTTGGAGTTGAGGTCGTTTATTTTCTGGAATGTTGGATGCACTAACTTGTCATTGCATTTGATTTAGCGTTACTTTTAAGCGTCTCATTATCTACATGTTTGGCCCCTTTATAGTGTGGAGATCTGTTCCCTGCGTTCTTTACATTGACGGTAACGGGCCCGGCTGGGTCGGAATTAACACCAGCTGTGCGGTGAGCTCCTTACTATTTGTTCCATATTCACATTTCGTTCCTCATTGCCCCGGTACTCACAAGTAGGACACATCAATGATCATCCCTTTTATCATTGTTTTATTTATATACAGACCTTCTGGTTCTGATACAGCCAATATAGGTATGTGCTTTCTTTTCCACAGAGTGACATTTTCACGTGACCTGTTTCATTTCACTTTGCACGCAGTATGAATGATCCGTGCACAATCAGTGGCACTCGCATAAAAGAGGACGCACTATGCATGGTGCTACTGAGAGATTATAGACCGCGCCGTTTCAACATAGTGAGATGTATACTTGAACCCTTCACATGTTCACTTGCTCACCAGCACATTCATGAGATGGCGCCGTAGATGCACTTTCGACACTAATGCTTTTTGGTTGCACAATTATGTAACTAGGTGTAATGCTGTTGTTTTACACCAGTGGAAGCTATGTTAATGTGCTTGAGACCGTGTAATGCTGCATTAATATGATTGTACTCTCGCACAAAGAATGCTCCATTGTTACTTATTTGTTTTTTCAGCCCTGAGGATTCGCAATAGCGATGAAACACGTGTCGGCTGGCTGTTTGACATAATAAAGGACTCCAACGGACTACTCTCCCTCTGGAGATTCCTAGCATTTTCTGTAGCTTTGTTCTTTACACAAGACTTTTTGTATGCTACATAACACATGTTTTACTATGAATGAGTGCATTGGGTAACCTCTTCCTTCTTTCTCTTGGCCAGCAGGGCTCTGCTCTGGGCACTATCAAGGGCTACCTTTCTGCCCTTTCCGCCTTCTTAAGGCTACCTGATCAGCCTTCTTTGTTCAAGTCCCCGATTGTTAACAGATTCTTAAAGGGCATCACTCATATGTTCCCTCCTGTTCCTTTCGTGATGCCCCAGTGGGACTTCAACCTGGTTCTAACCTACATGATGTGCGCTCCTTTTGAGCCGCTTCATAACTGTCCTCTCCGTCGTCTTACACTTAAGACTGCTTGCCTGGTTGCCATCACCTCTGCCAGGAGAATGAGTGAGCTCCAGGCTCTTTCCTCTAAACGTCCTTTCCTTTCTGTCCATCCGGACAATGTTGTGTTGCGGACAAGACCCTCTTTCCTGCCCAAGGTAGTCACAGCCTTCCACATCCGGCAGTCCATCACCTTGCCCACCTTCTTTCCGCCTCCGCATCCCTCGAAAGAGGAAGAGAGGCTCCACCGTCTGGACCCAAAATGTGCGCTCTCATACAATCTGAATTGCACACGCCAGTTCCGGGTGGATGACCAACTCTTTGTTGGTTACGTGGGCGCTAAGAAGGGACGGGCAGTGCACAAGCGGACCATCTCTCGGTGGATCGTGTTGTGCATCCAGGCGCGCTGCTCCTTGGCTAAAAAGGAACCTCCTGTTGGGCTGAGGGCCCATTCCACTCGGGCCACGCGACTACTAGTGCCCTGGGCCGGGGAGTCCCCTTGCAGGACATTTGTCAGGCAGCTACGTGGGCCTCGCTGCACCCATTCGCAAGACACTACTGCCTGGACAGCCAAGTCCGGAGGGATGGCTTCTTTGGCCGTTCCGTCCTCCAGGACTTTCTGGTGTGATTATTGGTTCGCAGACCCACCACCGGGGTTGGTATTGCTGGAGTATCTATTCTAAGGTAAGGAATCTATCACTAACGTGTCTCTTTCAGATGCACAAGTTACTACTTGTGTAACGATATATCTGTAAGAGACATTAGTTAGTGATAGATTCCTTACCGACCCACCCATCCTCCCCGTTCTGCGAACCGATATCTAGGGTTAAGGTCATCCCCTTTCAGGGCCCTAGTTTCATGGCACCAGTGTTGGTTTTTATCATGGCTCTGCGTTTCTGGCGCGGAAAAGCTGTGTATAAGAATTGACGTCAGCACGCGGAGGCGGCGTCTAAGTACTCCGATGACGTCATCACGGCGCCCACGACGACGGACGCGGACGACGCCTACCGACGCGCATGGGTACTGCTACGCAAAAAATTTCCGGATCCAGTCTGACGCCTGGGGATATTCTAAGGTAAGGAATCTATCACTAACTAATGTCCCTTACAGATATATCGTTACACAAGTAGTAACTTGTGCATTACTGCCAGTATAAGTGACCATGGAAGCCATTTTAAATAATTGTGCTGTACACTGATGAAAGCTAGTTCCCCCGCTACGTGATCCATCTCTGGAACCAAAGACGTTTGGTATCAAACTCTTGTATTAATATCCCACCCCTCTTGATTTCAGTGATGGGTTTAATAATACATGCATTTGGTGGACACCTTAAAGGCCCCCCTGAAAACTAGTGTGCTGGCAGACTGGTCGTAACCAGCCTAACAACACAGATGGGTTTCTGACTCCCAGGGGTGAAGGCCAACGCTCTCAAGAGGTCAGGAACAAAGCCTGCTCCGGCAGTGTGTGTTTTACACTTCCTTACAACAGCATGACCTCTTGGGATCCCGGCCCCCTTCAGCGGCGCCTCCTCACACGGGGCCCGGAGTGGGGCTCCCGGGCTCTTCAAGGAGAGCGAGACGGCGCTCCCCGGCTTAGTGTTCAGCGGGAACCAGGCAGCCAACGGGGGCAGCTTCACTTCTTTCTTTGGGGGGCAGCTTGGGGGGCAGCCCCCGGGACCTGACCCATCCCGGTGGCCCATTACAGACAGGCGGCAGAGGCCCACGCGCTTCGTCGCTGGTCTCATGAAAGGTCAAAGGACGGCTACCTTCCAGGGGCCATATCTCAACCCCTGGGGGTCCGATCTTCTCCATGTTCGGCTCTTCTTGCTCTTGGTGGTGCCCCCAGCCCCTGGGAGCACTCTTTCGCCCTCGGGGTCTCCAAGAGGCTCCCATTCTGCAGGGAGTGGTATTCACTGGCTCCCTGCACCAGCCTTTCACCTGTCTCCTCTACTGCGCCACTCTTCTGCTTGCGCAGGAGACCAGGCAGCTGCTGACTGGTCTGGACTCCTCTCCTGGCGCTGTTCAGATTGCTGGGACAGTCAGGGGATGCTCCTTCCAACTCTCCATTGCGCCAGGCTCCAGCACCTTCTGCCTCCGCAGACCACACCCCAGAGAGAGCTTCTCTTCCTGTGCAAGTACTTTTTAAAAGTTGAGTAGGGGGCTGGCAGGTAGTCTCTGTGTGTCCTATCAAACAGCGACACATCACTTCCCTGCTCCCTCCTCCTTGTCCAGCCTCTGGGTTGTTCAAAATGGAGTCTTCCAGTGTCTCTGGCCACATGGCTCCCCTTCCCCCAGTGCTGCGTTCACCTTGGTTCAACTTGGTGCCTGGTACCCAGTGACAGCGGTTAATTGA
This sequence comes from Lissotriton helveticus, assembly GCF_964261635.1. NCBI lineage: Eukaryota > Metazoa > Chordata > Amphibia > Caudata > Salamandridae > Lissotriton > Lissotriton helveticus. The sequence continues at coordinate 919,377,261 of NC_136070.1, forward strand.
TTGGCTTGTAGCTCCAGCTATCTCCCTTCCTTGGAGGGAAGATCTTTGCTCAGGTATGAAAGGGCATTAATCTAACCTGCCAGGGCCGGACCCCAGTCAAGGACTCCGAGAAATTTGACATTTCTGGATGACCCAAAAGCAGTACAAATATGACTTTGGACTCTTCTTTTCACCTCCACTACAAGGGACTTTAGTGCGTGTCTGGAATCTGTAGGCCTTGTGGAAGTCATTCTAGCCATGGGCCCCACATCCCCATAGGGGAATAATGAAGTGAAAACACAGTAAAACACACTGATTTTCCCTGGCATGTTTCTTTACAGTGTATAAAGTCTATTCCATGTCACCACCCAATTCTGCATAAATCCTGCCACACCACTCAATTTGTACCTGCTCCTGGACTCCCCCCCCCCCCCCCCCTAACGCAGCCCCTACACATGTGCACACGCATGTACACATGTCTGCATGTAACCAGCCCGGTGCCTCATACTCCAGCTGCTGCGCAGCAGCCTAATCAAGCCAGGGGGACACCAGTAAAATCTCCATGCAGTCTCGTTCATTACGAGTTCAGTGTGGGTGAGTCCCAGATTATGAGGCTCCCCCACAGTAAAAGCTCAACAATTAGGTGCTCAAAAAGCGAAAAATCCTCGCGGCCCCTAGTGTCAGAACCACCTTCTTACAGCAACAAACTGGGGATCCTATCTGTCACAGAAAGAATCCCCCTGATGCACCTGCAGTTCCTAATCCAGTGTTAGGTCTCCAGATGGGATCCCAGGTGTGCCGTGACCATGTCAGAGGGCACACTGAAGCATCTCTAGTCTCAGAAGGTGGGGTGGATTTAGCTGTCCTGGCTGTCTGGCTCAGTAACCTGGAGAAGTACAGACAACAGCCACATATTAATGGGGTTAAAGTTGAAGATCTGAGGGATACAAGTGCAAGTGTTACTGGTGACTGTGAAACTGATATCCCCAGAACACTATCTGACTGGTGAAACATTCAGTCCTCGATGCGGACAACCAGGCTAAGTGGCAATAATGTCCTTAGAATGGGGAACGCGTTACTAGCCAAAGGAATTGGTGGTATCCCCTGCAATTCCTGTAGAATGTCTGCTAGGAAATGATCTGGAGTCCACAGCTTGGACTGAGGTTGAAAGAAAGACCCATGCAGCCATGATGGACATACCTGAATTGCTGTGTGTAAAAACAATAGCACAATGCAAGCCCAGGGTGAAAAAGAGGAGTTAAAGCCTGGAATAATGACCCAGGCCTCCAAAAGAAAAGTAGTGAGTCTGGGAAGTCAGCATCAAATCAGAGATCCACTCTCCTCAGCAAAAAGACCTGTGAGCCAGCACTGGGAACTGAGCCCTAGGAAATTGGGCCTTACCACGCAGAGCTCCTAGACCAAGGGAACCCCATTAAGGAAGATCTGTGCCAGGGACAGAAAACCTGTCCTACTCTTGAGAGCCTGAGACAGCAAGCAGCTGATCAAGAAAAGGGAGATCTCAGTGGCTCCCACCGGACTTATTGGGAGGAGGGACTCCTATACACTGAGGCCAGAGACCTCAAACCTAGTGCCACTATGAGAGTGGTAGTACTTCAGCAGGACAGAGAGTCCTTACTCTCTGTATTTAGCTCATGACATCCCCTTAGCTGGGCATCTTGGCCAGTCCAAAACTTGGAGTAGGTTAGCAACCCACTTCTCCAGCCCAGGTATGTCCCAGAAGGTGAAGTTTTGTGACTCCCGTCTTGCCTGTCAATTCAGTGGCAAGACAGATAGCCATCCAAAGGACCCCTTAATTCCACTTACAGTGGTTGTGGTTCACTTTAAAAGAGTGGGGGTTGAAGTTGTTGGCTCCCTAGAGCCTCCAAAAGCACCTGGGAACAGATTTGTACTGGCGGTAGTGGATCATGCCACCAGGTACCCTGAAGCTATTCTCCTTAGAACTGACACTGCTACTGCATTTGTTCTCGTTACTAGAGTGGGCTTTCCTAAGGAGGTGGTGTCAGACACAGGTAGCAACTTCATGTCTGGCTACCTGAAGGCCATATGGGCTGAGTGTGAGGGGACATACCAGTTACCACCCCATATCACCCACAAACAAATGGTTTAGTTGAAAGGTTTGACAAAACTTTGAAAGGTATGATACTCCCTGAAAAACTCAGGAGATGGGATGTCCTTTTGCCACGTCTGCTTTTCGCCATCAGAGAAGTACCATAGAATGGAGTGGGATTCCCCCCTTTGAACTTTTGTTTGGTCATCCTGTGAGGTGACCATGGTGTCTGGTGAAGGAAGGCTGGGAGAGACCTCTCAAACAGCCTAAGCAAGACATAGTGGACTATGTGCTTGGCCTATGCTCAAGGATGGAAGAGTACAAGAAAAAAGCATCTAAAAACTTTCAGGCCAGCCAAGTGCTCCATGTAGTATGGGGCAAGGTCCAAGGCAGCGCCAACAGGTCCTCCAGGCAGCCGGTTGCAGAGGTGTAACACAGCATCGGATGCCCCATTGAAGTCAATGGGGATCTGTCTGGTTGAAAAGAGGCTTCAGGTTTGGACTGGGAGGACCAGTCCAGCTGCACCAACAAGAGTGCTCGGGTGTCCCGATGCTCGGGACATGGGGACACTTTTGATCTTCTCCTCAGGCTGGGGCGGCCGGTTGCAGAGGTGTTCTCAGGCATCTGGTTTCTGTCACCAGAGACACTCACAGTAGAGGGGGCTTGCACAAAGAGACTGCAGGCGGCATTGGGAAGTCCAGAGCTAGGAAACCAAAGGTGGGCTTCAAGTCTGGAGGGTTTAGTACCACACTGGCACTGCTGGCCCACTTCAACCCGGGCTAGGGGGCAACGGTACAGTGGTGCTTTCCAGTGTTGGGTTTTTGGCAGTCTGGAGTCCTCACAGATCTTCTGGGATGCCTGTAGAATGCAGGGGAGCAGCTCCGATACTCTACAGGAGATCTTGGCTGGAAGTCCACACAGGGTTTTGGAGGCACAGGCAGCTGCAGGACGAGTTGTCTTTGGTGCAACTGTCAACCACAGCAGACAAGCAGGCAGGGCTGGTGCAAAGTCAGGTGCTGGACTTCTGACTCTTCAGTGTCCATCTTCCTTCAGGTCAGCAGGATCTGATTTTCTGACACCAGGGGCTCCCCTAAATACTAAATTTAGGGGTGTTTAGGGGAATGTAAGGTAGTAGCCAATTGGTTATTAACACCTGGGGTCCCTCCGCCCCCCTAAATGACCACTTCCTGTTCGAAGTGGGCATAACCCTGTCCCAGAGTTCCTATCCTAATTCTGCCATCACAAATTTTGTGTTCACATCAAGTAGCCCACCTCAGGGCTGGAACTAGCCTGAGGAAGCAACAGGTCATCCTGCTGGAAGGGGGTGTAAAACACCCTCAGTCGGAGAAGGCTTTGTTCCTAAACTCCTTAGAGCGTTGGCCATCACCCCAGGGGGTCATAAAAACATACATCTTTGCGTCAATGAAGCAATCATGTAGCTGGGGAACCCGTTTTCACCAAAGTCCAGCACATGTACTTAAAATGGCTTCCCTGGTCACTTGTACTGGCAGTAATTGAACTGGCCAGTACAGGAGTGTGTGCGCTCGTGCAGATATGTCCACATATGCAGTATAGTGCACCCTGCTTTAGGGCTGTAAGAATGGCTTACATATTTTGCATGCAGTGTCTTCAGGCATGGCACACAGGGCTGTGTACCATGTCGTGTTTTCACTTTTGTCTGCACTTAGACATGCAGCCTGCAATGGCAGTCTGCATGAGTTATCTGAGGGGTCCCTTAGGGTGGCACAATACATGCTGCAGTCCTTGGGGACCCGCTTTGCTACCCATGCCCTAGGTACCTGGGGTACTCTTCACTAGGGACTTACGGGGGAGCCAAATGTATTGATAATTGGGTGAACAAGTGTACAGTTTAGGGAAAACGATCGGGCACTAGGGGCCTGGATAGCAGGAACCCTGTGCACTTCCAGTCAAAATTGCATTGAATACCAAACAAAAAGTGGGGGTGATCATGTCAAAAAGGGGCCCTTTCCTACACCTGCCTACAATAGATTTCATTTTCAAATACTTCAGAACATGGGATTGGGGCACAGGTAATGATGAGGGTCAAGAATAAACAGATGCTTTTATAGGTAGGAGACTCCTCACCAGAGAGCAGCATTGCAGTGCCATTGAGAAGAAAGCCTTTGCTGTGATCTGGTCCCTGAAGAAGCTTGTGGGACTCACTTCAAAGTTCAAACAGTCCAAAGGTGGCTCATACAGATGAGAAGAGAACCCCAAACATTTGAGGTGGTACATTTCCCTACAGCGTTCCCTTCTAGGTTTTTCCATTTAGATGAGAACTACCAGGATAACGGTTATTTGCTTATCATCTTTCATTGGGGGGTGGAGGACTGTATGATTACATGCCTCCGCCCCATGTTTCTGGGCTGATGCTGTTTTTTCAAATCTGTAGTGTCCTTGGCTCTCGTCTCCTAGCACATGTGCTCTACCTCTTTAAGTAAGTGTACAATGGCTAATACCCAAATGGCTCATTTAACTACCTTTAAGTCCATAGTATATAGTGCAAGAGGTACCCATGGCTAGTAAGTTGAATGTCACTAGTGTATCTCAGCTCTTAATTGTGCCACCACTACAGTGACAAGGGAAAACGTGAATCTAGGCCTGCCACTGCAGCCTGGTACAGCAGCTTTAAACCCATGCTAACTCAACATGGCAAAATAAACCCTTTTAATACTAGCTGGTGCCAAAGCGGTGCCCCAGACCTAAGGTGCACAACCGGCAGGCCCATAGGTGATATTTTGAGGTTTATCATACAAAAAAACATGTCCTCAACCCAATTCATTTCAGGACAAACCCTTCATCAAGTGTTAATGTGATATAAAAATTACAAAAGGTCATATCAAAACCAACATGAGGCAACATATTGTTAGTCAATAATAGTCTAATTATAGAAATGCATTGGGTTTTTGACATTGTTTTTTTTAGGTTGAATCTCAAAAACCTTATATGCTTCGAATGGCATTTTGCACAGACTTGTAATAGTGGGAACAACATGCGTCAAATAAAGTATTTTAGACTGAAATAAATTGGATTAAGCTAGACAAAAAATTAATAAATCAGACGGAGTAGTTTCTGTCCTGTAACTCCAGTTCTGTAGTAGGGGTATCTCTGTTATAGTCATAATCTAGTGAATAGTCCCGCCCATGTGCGTGGACCCCGGAGCAATCAAAAATAATCTCTTACAGTGTCAAAAAATGCAGAAAATGCATAGACACTTAAGAGAGAATTTAAAGACAGATAATGCAGCCAAAAAGGCTACACTGTCCAGTACTTCAACTAGAAATTCCACCATAAAATCCACAAAACAGCAAAGCCTGTACAGATTTCCCTTGCTTAACAGCAAAATCCCTCAGGAATGATAGAGAGAAGAACCTGGACAGACAAGCCCCATAGGCTGCCATTATGTGGCTTAATTAGGATACTGTGCCTTTAAGGAACCTTCCAGAACCTTCTCTCAGTATCCCAGAATGCATAGCAGGTCCAACTTAGCCTCAGTTCTTTTCGAAGGCGTAGAAAACGCCAGACCTGTAGCATTATGATCATGAACAACACTCCACCGGGGAGGCGGGAGGGCGCTTATGACTATAACAGAGATACCCCTACTACAGAACTGGAGTTACAGGACAGAAACTACTCCTTCTGTAGTAGGGGATCTCTGTGTATAGTCATAATCTAGTGAATAGAATGGCAAGCCCATCCCCACACCAAGCGGCGGTGGAGAATAAAATAACGCCACTACTGTGCGAACAGATTCCGCAGCGAAGCCTGCCCAACCTGAGCGTCTGCCCTGGCATCAGTGTCCAGGCAGTAATGCTTAGCAAAGGTATGGACCGACTTCCAAGTGGCCGCCTTGCAGATCTCTGCAATGGGAACATTACGGAGCATAGCTGTCGTAGCAGCCTTGCCCCTGGTGGAATGAGCCTTAGGTTTGCCCCCTAAGGTCTTATTAGCTTCGCAGTAACACAACTGAATGCAGGACACAATCCACCTAGAGATGGACTGTTTAGAGGTAGCAAGACCCGTCCTGACTGAGCCATAATTGATGAACAATTGGTCTGACCTACGAATGTCTTTAGTCTTATCAAGATAAAACTTCAGCACCCTCCGCACATCCAGGGAATGTAAAGACCTTTCCGCCGGAGATGAAGGATTCTGAAAGAACGTAGGCAAAGTGATAGTCTGATTGATATGAAAACCAGAAACAACCTTGGGAAGAAACTTAGGGTGAGTACGCATAACAACTTTAGCATTATGAAATACAGTATAAGGTTCTTGGCAACACAATGCCTGAATCTCACTCACCCTGCGGGCCGATGTAATGGCCACGAGGAACGCCGCCTTCCAGGACAGGTGCTGCAACGAAGCCTTATGAATGGGTTCAAAAGGCTCCTTCATCAATCTGGACAGCACCACATTCAAGTCCCATGAAGGCGAAGGAAGCCTGACAGGAGGGAACACTTTCTTCAAGCCTTCCAAAAAATCTTTGATCACAGGGATCTGGAAAAAGGAAGTCTGTGAAGGTCCTTTCCTGTAGGCAGTCAAAGCAGCCAGATGAACCTTAATGGAATGGACATTAAGGCCCGACTGCGCCAGATGAAGCAGATATGGAAGGATGACATCTTCCTTGCATGACGTAGGGTCATAGTTCTTAGACTTGCACCAGATGCAAAACCTCTTCCACTTGTAAGCATAGGAAGTCCTAGTGGAAGGTCGCTTAGCCTCCTTCAGTATGCCCATACAATCCTCTGGGAGATTCAGATGGCCATATTGCACTATTTCAGGAGCCATGCCGCCAAACTCAAAGACGAGAGGTTGGGGTGCACCATCCGCCCCCCGAACTTCGTGAGAAGGTCCGGCCTGCACGGCAGCTTCATGTGAGGAAGGAGAGATCGGTGAAGTAGGTCCGTGAACCACCACTGTCTGGGCCATTCCGGGGCAATCAGAATCATCCTCGCCCTGGATTGAGACAGCTTGATGAGAACCGCCGGAATCAGGGGAATTGGTGGAAAAGCGTACAGAAAGCTGTTCGACCAGTTGATCCATAACGCGTTCCCCAGCGTCCCTGGCTGGTAGTACCTGGAGGCGAAGCCTCGGCATTTGCTGTTTTCGGCGGTGGCAAACAGATCTACGTCTGGAGTTCCCCACCTTGCGAAGACTTCTCCTAGTACTTCGTCGTTTATGACCCATTCGTGGTTTTCCTGCACGATTCTGCTCAGTTCGTCTGCCTGAACATTCTGCACACCTGGCAGATGGGTGGCCGTTATCGACAGTCCTCGAGCCAGAAGCCAGTGCCAGATCGCCTGCGCCTCCTGCGACAGAGTGCGCGATCTCGAGCCCCCCTGCTTGTTGAGGTAATACATCGTTGTCGTGTTGTCCGTCTGAACAAGCAGAGAGTTGGTCTGAAAGGACGGATGAAAGGCCTTCAGTGCCAAGTGAACAGCTCTCAGTTCCAGGAAATTGATGTGGTACGTGGACTCCGTCGGGGACCACGTCCCTTGAATTTGCAGGTCTCCGGAATGCGCCCCCCAACCTTGGAGAGACGCATCCGTCACGATGGTCTGTGTGGGAATGTCCTTGTGGAAGGGAACGCCTCTGAGGAGATTCTCCTTCGAGCACCACCACTTCAGAGACTGAAGAGCATGTAGAGACAGTCGTATCCTGTCGTCCCAAGAACCTCTCCTCTGGTCCCACTGATCCTCCAAGCACTCCTGCAGAGGTCTCATCTGTAGCCGTGCGTGAGGAGTGAGAAAGATGCAAGAGGCCATCGATCCCAGTAGAGAAGACACCGTCCTCACAGTCGTAGACGGAGTTTTCATGAGAGCCTGAGCCTTCCGAACGAGTGATAAACGTCGCTCTTCCGAAGGAGACACGCTTGCTGACAGCGTATTGATGGAGGCCCCCAAGTACTGGATGCACTGTACCGGAATCGGGACCGACTTGGACATGTTGATGTGCAACCCCAGCTTGTTCAAGAGAACGCACGTCTTCTGGAAGTGTGCTTGAGCTTCCGAGAAGGAGGAGGCTTTGATCAACCAATCGTCCAGGTACGGGTAGACAAACACCTTGTTCTTCCTCAGGTGTGCCGCTACCACTGGCATACATTTTGAGAATGTCCTGGGTGCAGACTTCAGTCCGAAGGGTAGCACCGTGTATTGATAATGATTGGTGCCGACTTGAAAGCGCAGAAATTTCCTGTGTTTGCATGCAATGGGCACGTGGAAGTATGCGTCCTGTAGATCTATGGCACACATCCAGTCTCCTCGTTGCAGCTGAGGGTAGATCTGATGCAACGACAGCATGCGAAACTTTTCTCTGCGAATCCACTTGTTTGCCTGCCGCAAATCCAGAATGGGCCTGAACTCGTTTCTGTCCTTCTTGCGGACAAGAAAGAACCGAGAGTACAGACCTCTTCCTCTTTGTGACAGAGGTACGTCTTCGATCGCCCTTTTCCTTAGCAGAATGTCCGCCTCCGTCTGAAGCTCGCGCAGTTGATACTGCGAGCTGACGGGAGGAATCGATGGAGGAGGGCTGGTGAAACGTAGACTGTATCCATTGCAAACAATATTCAGCACCCACTTGTCCTGAGTAAATTTTCTCCACTCTGCCAGAAAAAATTGAACGCTTCCCCCCACCGGAGCGGGTAACGGACGAGGGGGAAGTAACAGCTCAGGGACGGGACCCGGCCGGGCCCTTGGTCGCGGTAGAGGACTGTTGACGACCTCTACCACCCTGTCGCTTTTGGAAGGGCCGCCTGTACTGCTGCTGCTGCTGCTGCTGTTGATGTTGTCCAGCAGATTGCCCCCTTCCACGACCCTGCGACCCAAACCGACGTTGGTACTGTCGGAAGGGTTTCTTTTCCTTGGGCTTCTCCAAGCCCACTGCCGTCAGGGTCTCCGCTTCGGCCTTCATCCTGGCCATCTCATCATCCGCGTGTTTCCCGAAGAGGGTATCTCCGGAAAACGGGAGATTCGCCACGCGTTGCTGTGCTTCCGGTTTCAATGACGTCAACCTGAGCCAAGCGTGGCGTCTTTGGTGAATCCCGTGGCAATATCCGTGCGCGGACAGCAATGATATGTCCGCTGCGGCGCCGATGGCCTGATTAGAGACCAGCATCCCCTCCTTGACGATCTCCACAAAGTCCTCCTTGCGGTCTCGAGGGACAAGGTCTGCGAACTGCTCCATCGAGTCCCACAGGGACCGGTCGTAACGTCCCAGCAAAGCCGAGTCACTGGCAGCCTTCATGGACGAGGCGGATGTCCCACACGCCTTGCGACCAGCAGAATCGATCCAACGGCTCTCCTTGTCCGGAGGCACCGTGGACGCAGGGGAGGTGGCATGAAGCTTCCGTGCAGCAGTCACGATGACCGAATCCGGTACCGGGTCCTTCCTCAAGAAGGCTGGGTCTGAGTCCGGAGCCCTGTACTTTTTTAGGATCCTGGAAGGTACAGACTTCACCGTTGCCGGCGTCAGGAATAGCTGTTCGGCGGGCTCAAGGAGCCCCGGCACCAGAGGTAACAGGGGGCGAGACAAGTGCCTTTTGTGTAATGTCTCAAATATCACCGAGGTAGAAGCCGTAGGTGCTTCAACCTCAATGCCCAACTTCGCCGCTCCACGCAGGAGAACCTCCTGAAATGTGCTTATATCGTCTATCGGAGACACCCTAGTCTCCGGCGAATCGGACAGCGTGGGCGAGTAGGAACGGGTCCCAGATGGAGAACGTGACCTGGACCGACGTCTCTTGTGATGACGCCTGGATCGTGAGGAAGATCCACGGCCACTCCTTGATCTGTCCCGTCTCCCCGAGCGAGACCTCGACCTCTTGGGCCTCGGACGCTCCTTCGGCCTCCCAGGGTCAGGAGTCCTAGGCTTCTTAGGAGTCTTCTTCGGAGGCGTCGGAAACTTAGGCATCGACACCGCCCTCGGTGGGACCGGGGGTGGAGGAGCAACCGGACGCGGGTTCTGCGGAGCCGGCTTCGGAGGCGGGGTAGGGGCCTTCGGAGGCGGACCCTTCGGCACAGCAGGCCGCGAAGGAGGTGTAGAAGGCTTCATCGGAGTATCCACCCCGGAATGCGCCGTTCCCGGCGAGCCACCATCTCTTCCGGAGCGTGGGGAGCCCCCCACAGTCCTGGGCCTGTCCTTAGGACCTCCAGACGTTGAAGACCGGTGTCCAGACGACGACCGATGTCCCCTCGACGTCGAACGGTCCTTCGGCGTCGACCGAATCACACTTCTCGACGTCGAACCGTGTCTCCGTCTCGACGTCGACCCCGACCAGATCGACGAGCCACGAAACCTCGACGACGGGCGATGGTGCCTCGACGGCGACCTCGACCTCTTCGCCGGCCTCGACGTCGACTTCTTGGATCGCTTAGACGTCGACCCTTTGGACCTTCTCGACGTCGACCTCTCTGACCTTCTCGACGTCGATCTCCTTGACCGTCTCGACGTCGGTCTTTTGGAATGCTTCGACGTCGACCTCTTCGGCGCCGGAGACGCCTTCCGTCTCGACGGCGACCTCGACGACGAGGATCCCCTCGACGACGATGTCCTCGACGGCGAACGGCGGTGTCGCCTCGAAGGCGAGCGCCGACGCCGGGCCCTCCGATGTCGACCACTCGACGCCGACAGCGACGACGAGGATATCGACACCGGCTTCGACGGCGGCCGGAACACGTTCCTCGACGTCGACGGGCGACGTTTTCTCGACCCAGAGCCCTGGGGAGACCTGGAACTGGCCGTTGACCGTCCCCTCGACGTCGTGGTCAGCGCAACTGACCCAGACGGAGACCTTGGGCGAGGGCTGGTCTTCCTGCCCCTGGGGAGCCCCCCAGAGGCCTCAGCATGGGTAGAAGGAGCCCCTCCTGACCCACCTCGTGCCTTCAACTTTCTCTCCTCAAGTCCCTGAAGCCTGATCTTCTTCCTCTCCTTCAGGGTCCTTCCAGAGAAGCTTCTGCAGATCACACACTCCTCAGGAATGTGGGAAGAGGGAAGGCAGAGAATACAGACCTCATGGGAGTCTGACCTGGCCTTCTTTCTTGAGCACTCAGGGCATTTGTCGAATAATGCAGGCATTATGGACAAAAAAGAGTGCAAAAACACAGAAAGAAAGTCACCAAAGTACTTTAAAAGTACCAAAAATCGAAATCAGTGTAAAACACCAACAAAAACCCTTGAAAAGGGAGAGCTCAATGCTCCAGGGTCCTGCTTGCAGGAGCCGGAAAAAAGAACTGAGGCTAAGTTGGACCTGCTATGCATTCTGGGATACTGAGAGAAGGTTCTGGAAGGTTCCTTAAAGGCACAGTATCCTAATTAAGCCACATAATGGCAGCCTATGGGGCTTGTCTGTCCAGGTTCTTCTCTCTATCATTCCTGAGGGATTTTGCTGTTAAGCAAGGGAAATCTGTACAGGCTTTGCTGTTTTGTGGATTTTATGGTGGAATTTCTAGTTGAAGTACTGGACAGTGTAGCCTTTTTGGCTGCATTATCTGTCTTTAAATTCTCTCTTAAGTGTCTATGCATTTTCTGCATTTTTTGACACTGTAAGAGATTATTTTTGATTGCTCCGGGGTCCACGCACATGGGCGGGCTATTCACTAGATTATGACTATACACAGAGATCCCCTACTACAGAATAATATTTCCTATGGACTTGCTGGTTGTGCACATTGGGTCCGGCGCATCACCTGGGAACAAGCTAGTGTTAGTAGTTATGCATGTTTTGTACAAAGCTCCCACCAGGGTTGCACACCAAAACTCCACCTTCGAGCATCAGACAAGGTTCATTGATGATTTCATGTTTACTATCTGGGTGCATTCTATTATTCCTATCATTATATAAATCCTTTAACCAAGTCAAATGCTTTCTTTTAAATTTTAATAAGCCACCACTAGCGAAGCTCTTGGTAGCCCACCAGGAAGTTGTTTGGTATTAAAAAAGAGGGCATGCTCCTTTTGTGCGTAACATGCCTCTAAAGTAGACACACAAAATTGACATTTTCACTGGTGCAAGGCCAGTGGTCACTTCCATTTGGAACCACTAAATAAGTTATCAAATTAATTTCTACATTAATCCGGACACATTTCTGAGATCGGATTTAATATAACTTTCAATAGAAAGGTGACTTTAGAAAATCATTACTTTGTTGCCAAAACCTTCATTAGCCTTTCCTGTCTAACTGCAGCCGTTGTCGCCTATGACAATATGCTGCCAAACTGCCAGGAAGTGAGTATGAAGTGCTCCCAGAGAACAAAGAATTACAGAAAGGAGGAGGTTTTACCTCCTCCAGCAGGAGGAATACATTGCAGAGGTCACTGATAGCCGAGCATCAAAGAGGCTATCCCATCAGTCAAGCAAACGGTGATCACACTTTTGACTGCCAGCTAGTTATGTAAAGCGGGAAGGTTAGCATTGCTGGAACTATTGCTGCATCGGCTAGTGAGTCTTACCTTCCCACAAACGAAAAGTGGCACCCCAGGCCCATGGAGCTCAGATCGCTGCTGGACTGGCAATAAGAAAGGAGTTAGACTGCCCTGCTGTTCCCTGGACCCAGCAAAGAGGTTGCATCAAGAAAGGACAGCAGCTGCTGAATTCAAGGGAGTGACAAAGCGGACTGTGCCTGCTGTGGCCACTTGTGGTTAAAGGATCCACTTGTGTCAGAATCGAAGAAGTGACTTCAAGGTCTAGAGGACTAGTCCCCTGATCGGTGATGGATCAAGCCCTGATCTTTGGACTGGGTAAGAGTGGTCTGCTTAATTCAGACACTCTGTTCATCACCACCCCCTTTTCTGAATAGTCCCCTGTTCAGCATCAGGGACAACTGCAGAAGGAAGCCTAGCTGTCAAGGGTCGTCTAACCGTCAATGGACACCTAAGTGCCTACAAGGAGGCCAAGTCCTGACCTGCTTGTTTTGACCCACGGACGTTGAAGTGAACCCTCATTCTCCAGCAACAGTGACACTCACATGTGGACAACTGGTGAAGACCGATGTAACTGGAGACCAGTGGCAACTGAACCTGCACTGGGCCATCTGGGGGATTCGAGTCCTGAACCCAGAGACAACCCCTGAAGTTCATCCTCCCTATACCCCCAACCCGCCAGGTCATCACCATCACTTTTTATTCTAGTTTTCCGTTGTCCGAGGTGGAGGACACCAGTTCCTGCGAATTCATGGTGAAGCCTGACAACACTCTTAGCCTGCACAAATGTTGTATAAAGTTTACAAAACATACTTCAAAAATCAACTAATAAAACTGATGAATCCCAGCATACATCAAAAATGTGGATCCAACCCCATGTATCTCAAGAAAAGGGGCCTGTGTGATACATAGAATACTATGACACTTCATGAAAATAGTTTATAGTGTAGAAAAAGAGCATGTACACAATCTAGATAAACTAGGAATTCTGTATTCCTTTAGCTAATTAGTAAAAGACAAAATTAAGAACACAGGTGCCGTTTTTAAAAAGGAGCAATTTAATTTACACAGAAGTACTAAATGTACATAATTCTTTAAAAAAATCATTGTACACAATAAATACAGTACAAAATTATTTTGTAGTACTATATTTTGTTTTTCTGACTGTAATCGCGTTCACTGATACCAGCGGTAGGTGGGCGAGGAGAGACGAAAGAAATACCTTTCTCATTGCCACTCATATTGTATGTGTGCTGGGGTGGAGAGGTGAAACAGTAGCAGAGTCCAGGGAATTTTAGGCTTTCTAACAGAAGATTAACTATCCTTGCAGTTGATAAAGGACATTTCCTGCAGTAACTTCTGAATATGCAGCACCGAGGGAAAATTATGACAATATGAATGAGCATGGGAAAATAGAGTTCTCAGACAATAAGCAGCACATTCATGAACCCCTGAAATGTAAACAAAAAACATGCAAAAGTAAAATAAAAAACGTTATGGTCACTTGATTTACTTTATAAAAAAGTTCAGACATTAAATAAAAGTCTTAACTTATACCACCCCTCACTGTGAGTGATGAAGCAGACATTTAGGCATAGTGAAGAGGAAATTGAAGCCACATCCCGACAATCACAGTAATAATTTGTTCACTCCCACTTTTTTCCGGTTTCCTAATGAGAAATTATTTGGTTTGGTTTCTGTCCGAAATAACGTGGTCTTATTGCTGCTCGTTCCACAAATCTTCCAGAATGCTCTTGATCTAGCCAACCATGATTAAATCACTACTCTCTGAATAAACTATGCTGCCTGAATACCCTTGCTTTTGTACTCAATCTTTTGGGCCTTTAGGAATTTCATCCCTCAAACTTTATTTCCAGTACACCTAACAGTTTGGTTCTAGCATCAGTTTACATCAACCAGTGAGAACACACATTATCGCTGGTGTTCCAGCCAGCAAATTATGAAGGTTATTTGATAAAACCCTCCAATGAACTGTGTCCTGGTTAGTCCACTCACCATCTTTTTTAGATCACCATGAGAGTTACCCAATTTACGATTTTATGTAAAAAGGTTATATTATCAGACACTTTGATACCATACTAATGAGGCTCTGGGGTCTCCCTAATGTGAACAAAAATATGCATCACACTAAAGGAGGCACAGTAAGTTATGTCAAATTAGCCAATGAAACGGTTGGAGTAGGTCGAGCATTTCCTGGCAAGCTGTATTTAAAACCACACAATTGAAAAGGTGATTAGTGATCTAAACCTATCTTTATCAGAAGAAATTTGCAACTTTTCATATGATTATGTATGGCATCTAGTTCAGGCCTTGTTGGAATGTTGGATTCTTTTTTTCAAAGAAAAGGTCAGTACTGCATATCTCAGAATGCCCGCTATATAAAGATGGTGCACAGCGGCTGAGTAGCACTGACCTAGGAGTAACCTACACTACAAGGTGTTGCTTGGTTTTAATGGCCTACCATTATTCCTCTTTTCCCAAGACAAACTATATAGCTGATATTTTCTCAATTTGTTGGTAAACAGACACCCGTAAGTAATTTTCATACCATCTTAATTGGTGAAGCTTCATGGTTTAGCACATATGACCCTTGTGGTAGGGTAAGCACATGTGGTGTAAGGCTTTGACAAGACGGGTATGTTGCTTGTTTGAGCTATTTTTACATGGAATTGGGAGTAAAGAAAAATTCAGAAGTTAGATGATTGCAAACTTCGAAAAATAAACTGGTCTTTTATGGCCCAAAACTAAAAATAAGCTTCATCATTCGGGGAGATGACAATTTGCAATTTGGGAAAATGACATCCTTGGTTCATTTTTCTTAGGGACAGTCACGTTCATTGCGTATCACCATAGAAACATTCCATTACAGACAATAAAAAGATATTGACTTGCAATCAGTTTGTCTTTTTGGCATTCTAAATACAATCTGTAGAATTAGACTTTAGTGGATCCTAATACAACCTCTGAAAATAAATATATATATATATATATATATATATATATTTTTTTTTAAATAAAACTAAACTTCCCTCTGCTTTTTGTTGTTGCAGGCAAATAGTTTATCATGAATTTTAGCAAATTAAGCCTGTAATGAAAGGAGCCAGGAGGAAATTACATATTAAAGAGACTTGGGTATCGCCACTGGCAAGGGAAATCTGAGGTGTTCATAATCAATCTCATGTTCCAGTTGCAATCTTTGTATTACTGAACATAATAGTCATGGTTGGAAAAGCATAGAGAAACTTCCTTGCCGTGGACTAAACTGGGAATTCACTGGCAACTTGCCTTCCTGACACCCGGATGCAAATTTAAGCTATTTGAATTATTCTACCACAGAAAGCTGATCTTCAGTTCTGATGTTTAATACGTCCTAACATGCCACCCACTTGTACGAGACGATGCAACTTAAGGAGTACATTGTTACTTGTTGAACATCAGAAAAATGAACTGTCATATTCCAGAGCCTAGTGGCAGAGATTGTGATTTTCCCAGCACAGGGGGTCACAACTACGCAACTTTCCAATTGTGAATTATTTATTGATCAGGATGAGTTTGGCTACTGTCAGCAGAAGAAAGAATGTATGAATAGATGAATTGTGTGGGATGTTAGTATACAAAGTTGTCTCCAAGGAGGCCAAAGTAAATGTGTAATGAAGGATCCCAAGAAAGATTCTCCCTTGTAGAGAGGATGCATGTAGAGAGGATGCATTAAAAGGAGTGTTCATCTGATGTGAAGGAAATGCTTTTCAAAAAATGTTCCAGATTGCCAACTGACATTGGTGGAACCCATACACAGAAACGTTGGTTAAAGGAAAAGACATCTCTAATTCACGGGAAATTAATTTCTTTTTTCATAAAGATAGTTTGGCACTTTATCAACAGTACTACCTGAAACAATTGACTTCATCAGTATAATTTAATGAGGCTGGGGTGAACCAACTAGCTAGTCTGCATCAATCTGCAAAATGAGCATACATATAGATGTCTGATTTTCAAATATGCACTGCTACGAGCGCCAACAAAATTAAAGATGATGCTTGGAGAGGATTATATCCAGACGCCTAGTACCCTGAACAACTGTCCTACATTCAAATAGAGAAAATGCCTTTGGGCGTGGAGTACACAATTCTGGAAATGTGTCTATTAGGCCTATGCTGTAGAGCCGGTTGACTTCTTGCAGTCTAGGTGGGATCTGTTGCAGGGTTAGCAATCTAAAGTTTTATGAACCTTATTTATGAACTGCAAGCTCAGCATGAGTTTTAGACCTGCACATGGGTCCTTTTTCTGGACCAGAGGTAAAAGCAAGGGGAGATAGTATTGCTGGAGAAACTATGCATGGAAATGAATGAACTGAAGGCAGAAACCAATCAGCAATGTGCAACCAAAGCACAGATGCTGGTTTTCTGCCCATTCTTTCTCTTATTGGGGTGCCAACTACTTAGGGGGAAACGGGGCATGGGGCTTTGGGGAGTAAAGGGGCGAGATACAGTTGATGCTGGCTACTTTTCAGAAGCTGAACACTATATAGGAAACTCTTGACCCCTTCCAGACACAACAGCGTCTGAAACGGTTGATGCACACATTGGCTGGACCAGTGTATGGTTTATGCACACAGGAAGGTCTGTTTGCCAGGTTTACAACAGAAAGTGCTGTTCACAGGTAGTCGAACTGAAGAGTTGAATCCTATTTCCATTTTGGGCAAGGAGGAGCATAAAAGAAAAGTGGAAATATTTCATTTTGACAAATAAATCAAAAACAGGTATAAAGGAGTGTTGGCATTACTGTTCAACTGCCTCACTTTATCCACTGCATCTATTTTTTTTCCTCACACTTCTTTCTCTGAGCCACTTTGCGATCATGTAACTATCGAAACATTTGTAACTGAGCAGAATTCTCCCACCAAAACTGAATGTGGCCCAGAGGATGGACGTCCTGCCAGTTTCATAAGTGCTAGTCCAGTAGGAATTTTATAGGTGATGAGCATTTGCTTAGAAATGAGTGTGCAAATTTTACATTCTGTGAAAACCCAACCAAGGAATACGTGTATTTCCCCAAGCATATGTAACTTTTCCATCCAACAATCTGAATCACTGATTTTAGCCAAGAGAGAGCAGGAAGGGTCTTTGAACTTGACCAAGGGAGCGAGCACCTGGATTCTTAAACTTACCATAGGAAATGGGCAAAAATGTTCCTTTGATGCAAAAGGTGCCACAGAAATATGTTATCTGTGGAAAATTAAGTGCACAGAAGTATCACAAGAGTAAAACAATGCTGTACACAACTCGCGATATCATTGGGGAGCTGCAGCACATTCTTGAATTAAAGAGAACGGTTGATTCCTTGTTATCCCTTACTTACGATTTAACCAATAAAGGATGGAAAAAAATAACAGTTTGGAGGAGTATGCAAAATAATTTATAACTGTGGTGATCATGTGATCTTTGGGGACTGTGATGTTAGAGGCTTTCTAACCTAGAATTTACACCTTCAGTTGAGTGCTCTTGTATTTAAAAACGTTTGAGAAGGTTTTGTGAAAGACTAATTAAAGTTAAATAATTAATTTCCTGTATTCCTCTGAAGATCCTTTACACTTCCCTGCCTTTCCAAACCTTCTTCTGGAGCAATACATTTTATTGGAGTCTCTCATTACTCTCCACTGCACAGTTTTGTTAGACCAAGTTCACTTGTCCACTCAATCCACCCCTTCAGCGGTCTCCCCATGGCATGAACAAAAGATCTCTGTAAACATTGTTTTAAAAACAAAAGCGAAAACTATATCTGTGTCGTGTATTCAGCATTGGAACGATCCATTTGCTAAGCAAAGGAAGGTATCAGAGGCCCTTGACTCCCCAACTTTAATAACTTATATTTTCTTTTTAAAATAATAATAGAATGGTACACTCTACCAGCCCCTCCCATCTCTTTCTCTTTACTGCAAGGTCCTCTTCTACTTGCTGACTCAACATGATCAATCCATAGAAGGGATGGGGAGAAAAATACAGGGTGCGATTGGGGCGAGAGAACAGGCCACCAATTAAAAGGTCACTGATACATAATCTATACAAAAAAAATAAAAAAAAATAGAATGTCCACCATTTGGTCTCTCCTCTTACGCCATTTTGATTTCTTTCTTTTGGGTACAGACAGGAAAAAGGCGAGGCAGCGAGGACATCAGACGGCGCCGAGACGTGGCTGCGGCTTTTGCCTTCCCCTTGGCCAAGACACCTGGAAGAATAAGGCCATGATGGCACTCGACCAGCCAACATGGACACACAACGGTTCTGCCATCGTTGGCTCTTCTCGGTTCCCCAGATCATGTCTAATCCGTTAGATATACCTTTTCATTTCTCCTCCAGTTGCGCTAGGGTCTCTGTTATCTGTTTAACGTCCTGGCGCTGAGGCTACCATTGTGACTGGGCGCAAGGTAAGAGTCTGTGCGGTGTACAGGGGAGGAGAAGGGTGAGGAAGAGGAGTTGTAGGAAGAAGGCGTCCGGACGGCAGGGCCCCCGGTCTGAGGTTGCTGGAGATTCAAAATGCTGTCAATAGCACTTTGTAGGTGCTCATTCAGGGTATCGTCCTGCGGACTGTCACTAGAGAAGCTAGCATTATCCACATCAAATGAGTCAGATTTCCTGCGCTTGGCAGGTGGTAATGGAATCTCCCAGGAGAGCTCATGGACAGGGACGTGGTCTGGTGGTTCGTGTTTTACCAACCTATTACAACATTCATCCTGTGCCTCAGCAAGTTCCTTCATAAGGCCACTGGAAGAATCCCCAGGTTTTGGGGCAGGGCAACCCTGCAATGTCAGAGAACGGGCATCTGCTCTGTTTAAAAATCTAATCCTGGAGACCTCATCCATTCTAACCTTCTCTGCCAAAAAATTGGGGCTGCTGTGTGACGTGATAACACTTCTGGAGCCATCTTCTTGCTTGATTAACAGAGTGGTAGGGGCCCGTTCTGACTTGAGGATCCCAGCCTTTGGAATGGGTTCAATCACCTTTTCTGTGACAAACGCATCCACATTCTCACGATATGTTTTGCGAAGAGGCAGGCGACAGTATGGTGCAGAGGGCTTCCTCTCAGCAGGAGCTGGGGTGCTGTGATCTATGCTTCCATTCATCTGGCCAGCAGTAGCAGTGACTGCTGGTGGAGGAGCCGCAGCTGTTGTGGTGGTGGCAGTCGATGGCTGGCTCACAGTTCGGATAACTGTACAGACAGGTGGTGCCGGCTGGTGGATGGGGTCAAGGGCAGTGTTGTGAACCACCTTGCTGAGTCCGGCTTCTTGTTTTATCTTGAGCTTCAGACCAATCCGACTTCGTGCTTCATATGTTTTAATAGGGGGTCTGTTCCTACATGGCATGGCATCCTCGTCTGTATCCAGGGAGGGAGACGATTTGGCCCACGTGACAGAAGGTGAACCCCCACCATGCTTAATAACCAGCTTAGTTGGGTTAATCTGTGTGGCTGATTGCATGGGTGGAGACTTTAGATGTTCTACAAGGGGTGCAGTACCAGAAGCAGACAGTGGAGCCTGCGGGGAAGCAAAACTCTGCGATCGGGAAGATGAAGAAACGTATTCATCTGCAAAAAGAAGAAAAAATATTTTTTTTTTACAAACGATGGAAAACAAAACAATCCAACACATGACAGCAAAAGAAAGCAAAGTGCACTTTAGGTGAGGAGGAAGCCAATACAAACTATTTCTTGTGAAGAATGGTACAGGAATTTTACAGCACCTCCCAAAATATCACATTTGCGTTATTTTCCACTGCATTAGAAGCTAAATACTCATTCAAACCTTAACCTATCTACTTAACCTTGACTGAATGTGCCAAATCAGTGGTGTTTTTGAAGTATCGCAGCTAGGTAGGATAGAAGATGGAAAATGATAGCCTATCAACAGGGGACTTTCATTGAGATGTTACTTTAATCATACAAGTTTTGTCCCAATACACATTTAATTAACGCCATCCTCACAATCCGAGTGACATGGTTAGGCAACTAACCTCAGCTGTCAATATTTACAGGATAGCGTCATTCACCAACTACCAAAATCTCACTGAGATGAAAAGGAAATGATACACATCTTTACATATACAGCAGTAGAGGATAAAGGGATGGTGAATCTCACTCCTGGCAACCCAAATTTACAAACCAGGGTGTACTGCTTTTGCTAGGTAATAGGGATCTGGTAGAAAAGCATCAACAGCTGTTGCTTTTTTTTAATGTGGTGTTTCGGCAGAGAGAAAAACTAGAATGATCCAACAAGAAGAATGAGGATCAGGCCTGCCAAAGTAAACCGATAACATCTTTAAAACAAGCAAAAAGTCAGAAATAAATTGTAGTTTGGACAAACCTGGTTTCTCCTTGGCCAGCTGTCTGTCCTGTGTCAAGGCTATTTTCTCCTCTTGGATGAACATACGGTCAATCATCACCATCTCAGCGGACGGGCTCACCCTCTGTAAGTCAGGAAAATAAGTATTAAAAAATGCTGCACATAAGTGATCAATATCTCCAGCACATGAACCCCTATAAGTCCGCCATCAAACATTCTTAAAGTATGGACCCGAAGGCCCATGAAATAAGGGAAAGGCAGAATGATCAGAACTCTCTAAGATTCTATGGTCTGTTAAATTAATGCTACTAAATCACACCGAGTTGCCATCCAAAGACATTATTTAAAAATATTCTATCCCTCTGCACATGCTGGCCACTGATGGCATGTCATGTATTTAACACATTTTAGGTTTAGGAAAGAACACCTGCACCACCAGCTATGGACACTGAAAGATATCCAGAGGCAATTACTAGAACAACTAATTTCAAGTAGTAGCCCATACCAAAGTTTCACCTTGCATTTGCAGTATTCACCTGGCTTTGTTTTTAAGTTTGCATGTTCCCAGCAATTCCAATTTCCTATTACGAAGTCCTTTGCCAGTTCCCACTTACCTTGCAGAGTACAGACTATTACCAAGTCCCATTTTATTGGTGTTGCACCGGTTTAAGTTTCTGAGCAAACATGGTTGTTTTTGCAGCATTCCTAGGGTACATTTAGATCACCTTAGTGGCTATTTATATAGTATCATTTTGTTGGTCAATTACATGGTATTGCGTTTTCTTAGCTGCCCGTGCTTTGCTTTCCCAATTCAACTGTGTTCAACATTAATACAAAAGAAAAGTTCCAAAATTAAATTTGACCAGTGAGACAAGTGGGCCATGTGTTTTCAATTAATTTGACACTTATGTCCGTGTCAGAATTGGAAGGGGACAACCATTTCCTTCTAAAGTTTGGAGAGAAGAGCAGACTTGCTCATCTTTCGCAACCGACGATGAGCATGATCTCGGTTTTAGAATCGAATGCCAAGCATTAACACTTAGTTTTTAGATTTGGAATTGCGTGTAGCATCATGCAACACTTGAATCTTTTTTGGATTTAAACCACTGACCTATCTGTACTAAAACTCCACTTTAGCACTGACAAAAAAGCTCCACTTCATGGCACCATACTCCTATTGTTTGTAAACCAAAATAATTTGTTAATTATTGCTTTAGAAAACACTTAACTCTTACGTTTTAAGGTCCAGTGGGAATGTCAACCTAAAAAAGTTAAACTGAAAGGCTCACGTAAAAGGAACATGTTGCCCTGTAATCATCTGTGATGTGCAGGGCTGTAGATCAACATGTACTGAAGACTCTTGCCATCTAATGTTGGGCTCTGACATTACAACTTGTTTTTCTTCTAAGAAGTCTCAAGTCACATGCTGTGTGTGATCCATCACTCAGTCCTAAAAGCATATGGGCACCGACTCACCTGAATTTATTTTCTGCTTCCCGGACAAGAAGTGGAGTGTAGAGTAAGACTACTGTGATGCGCTATGTGCACTGTAAGTTGTTAAAGAGGTTAAGCTGAAGAAAGGTAATGAAAATGTACTTTACTCTAAGTATTTGTTTGTGGCATGCAGTGCTATAGATTAAATTGTAATTGTATTGATATAACGTTTACTACCCCCGACAAGGCATTGAAGCGCTTTTCTGCAAGTAGCACTCTACTCCAGAGTCCCCAAAAAGACTAGCAGGCGTATTAATAGGGAAATATGAGCTAATTTGAGAGGTGGACATGCAAGTCTGTTAATTGAATAGGATAATGAAGGGATGGCAGAGGGAAAAGTCTAGAAAGTCTTATTCGGGAAATCGTAGTAGTAAGATAAGGTCTGGGATACATTCACATGCTGTGCATACTCATGCCATCTAATGTTGAGCTTGGACATGTGCAACGTCTTTTTCTTTGAAGAAGTATTTAAAGTCACGCGGTATAGTGATGCCTTCTATTACTGGTAATGCGCTTGCGCATAGGCTCCACTGTTGAGATTGTTTTTCTCTCACACTGGGTGAGGATTCAATGGAGACGAGAGAAACAGATTGAGATGACCATGCAAAGAGTAAGAAGGAAAATCATCTGTAACAAGCTAAGGCTTCCAGAGAGGAAGGGTGGGCTCATGTGAATCTATAGCACTACATGTTCAGAACAAATGCCCAGGGGTAACATTTTCAATTTGTGCATGTGGAGCTGTAGATACACATGTGCAGAGACTGTAAAGCAGTTCTCCCCTAAGGGGTGGCTAGCCAGAGGATTTTGCAATGGTCTGGAAAAGTGTTTCGTACAACAGCCTGGTCAATGTTAACTTCTAGGCAAGCTAACACATCTGTACAGTAACACTTTCTGAAAGTGTGTGGGGTGGACCAAGTAGCTACCTTACATATGTGAGCAATAGGGATGTTGCCAAGGAAAGCTAATGAAGCCCTTTTTTGTCAAGTAGAGTAAGGCCTGGATGCAGCATGCAACCATTTCTAGGCTTTAGCCTAATGTTTGAATGCATCTGTCCAACCACCTGGATATGCCTACTTTGCATGGTTTTGGGTAAGAGACAAAAAGCTGTTGTGTTTTGTGGAAGGGTTTTGTCCTGTCGATGTAATACATGAGGGCCCTCTTAACATGCCCTCCCTCCCACAGAATACGGTTATAGGAAGAACAAATGGAGTTTGATGGTTTGATTAAGGTGGAAGGAAGATACTACCTTAGGGAGGAATTTTGGATTAGGCCTAAGGACGACCATATCGTGCACCTTAAAAATGTTTTTGTTCCTCTAAGGTGTGACCTTTAAGCTCCCTGACTCCCCTGAGGGACGTTAGGGCCACTAGGAATGCGACCTTCTAAGAAAGAAACTGCAGTGGGCACAAATAAAGGTGATTCGAAAAGTGACCCCAGGAGTCATGTGAGAACAATGTTGAGGTTGCAAACAAGGGCAGTGGGTACCCTGGGGGGGAATTACCTGTTTAAGTCCTTTCATGAAAGTCTTGATAATAGAGACCCTGAACAGTGAAGTGTACTACCTATTCTGAAGGTAGGCAGCAACTGCAGGGAAGTTGGAAAGAAGTGCAGTCGAGGCCTGACATTTGCAAATGAAGTAGGTAGGAGACTATGTATTGGGCTGCCGGCTTGAAGGGTATCTATTTAGGGAGACAGTAGTGGAAACATCTTTTCCATTTTGCCACATAGCTGGCTTGCGTGCTTGGTCTACGGGCCTCCTTGAGGATGGTCATACTCTCAGGAGGCAGATCGTGGTAGACAACCTCCTGTGGCCTGGTTCTGAGTGTGGTGTGGCCAGTTGGGGAGCTTCTAGTGAAGCACTAGGGGCAAGTCAAGAAGGGTGGTGAAGTAAGGTAGCCTGGCCCAAGTGGTAGTTACCAGGATATGAGAGGGGGATTTTTCTGAAGCCTCCGAAACAAATGGAAGAAGTAGGAGAGACGGAGAAGTGTAGGCAAATATCCATGACCAGTCCATCCACAGTGCATTGCTCATGGATTGAGGGTGTGGGAACCCAGAAGCTAAGCTTGGGCATTTGGAGTTTTCAGCCATGGCAAAGAGATCTAAGTTAGGAAACCCTGACCCTTCCAACTGAGCATGTGAGTAGAACTTACGAGTGGAGTTCCTATTCATGGGCTTGTTGCAAACATCCTGCTAAGCAGGTCTGCAAATTTGTTGTCTACTCCCGGTAAGTACTCTGCCAGTAAATGGACTTTGGGGTAGAGGGCCCACCACCAAATGTCCTGTACCTGACAACTGTGGTTAGTGAGTGCCGCCTTGTTTCTAGAGATAGTACATGGCGGTATGTTGTCTATTCGTATGAGGACCACCTTGGTTTAAATGTGGTAGAAGGCAGCTTAGAGCGCTAAATGGATGGTCAGTAGTTCAAGGTGGTTGATGTGGAGACCCAGTTGATGTGGTGCCCACATGTTCTGAATGGTAAAGTCCTGCACCTGCGCCCCCACCTGAATAGGGAAGCATCTAAGGTGACAGTCATTTGCTGAATAGGGTCGAGAAAAGGTTAACCCTGCAACAGGTCGTTGTTTCACCAATGCAGAGAGCGATGGGTGCGGGCCCAGGAAGGCTCTTCTCCCTCCGTTGTGCTCAAAATTAGCTTCTCAGGGCTCGGTGTCAATGGGGAATAACTCTTCCTCATCAATGTCAAGAAGGTTGTGTGCCAGGAAGTTGTGGTGGGGGGATGGGGCATCTCAGATGTAGATTCCTGCTACATTTTGGTATACTCCCCTCCCCTTAGCCCAGCGTCTTTAAATTCCATACAACAGGGTCACCCTGATGGTCAAGCCAAGGGTATTTTGCGTAACACCATGCGCAGAATTGGAAGGAGGCGCGTGCCATCTCCGCCTTTCTGTATTCATTCCCTGAAGTGAGCTTGAACGTGTAAAAGGTGACTTGGCTGGGTGGTGGATCGTGGACGTGGGACAGTCGTGGTCAATGGAGATGGGCGAGTGGTTTCTCAACTCGGAGAATAGCCAGATGGAAACAGAAAACATGTTGATTTTTAACCAAGTCTTCAGTATCCAACATTAAAGGAGAAAGGTCTGAAAAAGTGTGAGGATATTTCTTAGAGCAATTGGTGGAGACGCTCAAACTTATTTAGGATGGAGTCAATGCCCCAAGTACACTGTGGACTATGGGGAGAGTCTCAGCATGTCCTAAGACTCAAAACGTCTTAGAAGAGAATTAAGTCGTAATGTCAGAGCCCAATAACAGGTGGCAGGAGTACACAGAGCATGTATATCCACAGCCAAACATGCTATGAACATAAGGTGTTTGTTTTGATGCATTAAATTTGGAAGTAATTCACAACCTGAATATAGAGCATCAATGAGTGGGAGTTTTAAGAATGTAGCAGGTTTGAGATTGAAGCTCATTTTAGTATTTACTGCAGATGCCCTGTATGAATCTTTGATAGATTCTGACTAACAGTAATGTCTTGTGACTGTATGTGTTGATTTCCAAGTTACTGCTCAACAAATGTGCTTATGTGGATGTTTCCTCTAAAAGCTGCTAGAGTTTTTTTCTTAGTTGAGCAAGGAAAATGCTACTTTACAATCTACCTAGCCAGGGCTGCGGATGTGAAGGATTCCCCTTTCTTGGGTTGACCGTCTAGAAAAAAAGGCATTGTTGATTAATGCGCTTCTAGCATAATATATGCTTGTCTTTGGAAAAGAGCAGATTCACATGACAAGGCCGGAACACCCTTGGTTTATACTTGTGGTGTATTATACCCAGTAGTGTATTTTTATGCAACATTGTACCAGGCATCTCGAAAAGTAGTGAGTGTAGTTAATCAACCCTTCTGAGTGTGATAATCGCCATGCACAGACAACATGCTCCAATAGTTCTAAAATTCTGGATAAGGTTCAAGATGCATAGGAATGAAGCAGCGTCTTACTGACTAGGCCAAAACGGGTCTGGGTTTGCTTGTTGCCCATTCAAGAGGAACAGCCCTGCAATATGGCCTGAATTCTTTTTTTACTACAGCAGCATGAAGCCTGAATTGAGTGAGGAAGTTCTTGTCTAGAGTATCAAGGTATGTAAAAAGAAGTACAGTCTGCAATGCGGACCAGAGTACGGAGATTAATTCAAACACTCTACACATCACATGCGGTTGGAAAGCATTTAACATGCAGTGTAGAGGTGTCCTTAAGTTTTCTTCACCTTCTCACAAAAAGTCAACTGCTGTAGGGATTCCTATGAGTGAACCCCATCCAGTGTTTTTCAATTTGCCTCAATTGCTGCAAAAGGACAGGATAGATCTCTGTGTGCCAGATATAGAAGGTATGACCGTATTGGTTTTATTTCACAATGTACTCACGAATGATTTCTCAGAAATCAAATTACAAATCCTTCTATAATTATGGCAAAACATGCTCTTGTTTTGAAATTAGCTCTACTTTGCAGTATGAACATGCAGACAATACCATGCCATTTTAAATCCATTTGTGCTTGACCGACATTTGTTGTGCATCACCCAGGTATTGGAAGTATTGCTCGAAAGACCAATACAAATATCAATACCACTTCAGCTCCAGTTAATTTAACTATGACAATGTCCACTATATGTTTCCATCAATCCCCTACAGGCATGATGTTTGGCTGTTACTGTTGCTATTTTGGTGCTCTGTATTCCTGTAGAACAAGTTACTTACCTTCAGTAATGCCTCATCTGGTAGAGGCACTACCTAGTCAGATTCCTTACCATAGAATATTCCCAAGGTGTCAAACTGGATTTGAAAAATCTTGAGCTGTAGCCCTGCATGTCAATAGGTGGCGCTGATAGGCGCTGTCCACACCAGATGTAACACGCACAGTTCCTATATAGGCACCAACCCAGTGCGCCGACATCAGTTTCTTTACGTGACTCTTTCTGCACAAGAAGCACAGAGCTACATCATAAGGCTGACTGACCAGTGTACAGAAACTAAGGGCCTACAGGGATCCTTTTCAGTAGAAAGACTCGTTCGCAGAAGTGGGGAGGCTGGGGGTGAGGGGATAACCCCGCCGCTAAACAATTTGGAGCATCCACTTGTCTGAGGTTATGGACTGCCAAAAGGCCGGTGGTACCTGGTCCCGGAGACAACCATTTGCCAATGATGCTGCAAGTACATGTTAAAGAGTTTTGGAGGATGCAGCTGTCAGTGAGTGGCAGACCTCGTAGATCTGTGGCTTTGGTCCTACAGGGCTTGTGGGAGCTGCTTCCACATCAACGTAGGACTGGGGAGTCTTCTGGCCGTGGCGGCTGTGTGGAGAAGGCTAGTATCCCCACCATAGCTATGGAAGGAGCACAAGGCAGAGTGAGGTTGATGTGGGTTCATGGAGAGTCCTAACGACCGTGTGGTGGTCCTGTAAGTATTGATATTGCTCTCAAAAGTACAGTACAGACAGCTAAAAGCTATTGGTAGGCAAGATGTAAACATGGATCAGAGAGTATACACATAAGTATCCCTAGTTAAAGCAGGGAACATTTTGGCCTCAATAATATTGGATGACTTAAAAATTTTAAAAAAAGTAAAGAATTATGTTAGAGTACTCAGCAAACACTACTAAATTTTGGAGGACTAATCACCAAAGAGTTCTGAATGCGTTTAAGGCAATGTTGCAGACTCGAGTGAAAATAGAATATTTATAGCCACAAGCTATTTTTCAACATCTGTGACTAAGTTGACAACAGGGAAAACCAAATGATCCCACTTTAACTGGAGACCAAAGGAAATCCCTGACATACATGCAAGCTGACCCAAGAGGCAGGTATTGTAATGCCAGAGATGACAACACACAGCCCTTTCACAATAAATCTCCCATACAGACAGACAAACTGATGGGCAACTGTGTCTATGACTCACTAGTACAACTGTTCAAAGAACAGTACAAATGGGAAATCATGTCACTGCCCCTCTATTAAATCAATGGTTTAAGTTTAGGCACCAGACATGAATCCTGCATGAACTACAGTAGGCATTCAAGTCACATTGTGTACATCGTTGATGCCTTTCTGGCCCAAACAATTATGTATTTACTGCACCAATTGCAGCATGAAAAAGAAGCAACAGCATTACGTCTAGGTGACAAAGAAGCTATTGCTGAACACCATATTACCCAGATTTGCACATTGATTTACACACGTCAATAAATTGAGAACCTTATTACAGGACCTGCGCCTCTCACATGACAGCCTATGTTGTATCCAATAGATCAAGAAGCCAGAGGGAGGAGGATTCATATATTAGGTTCTAGGAGGTACTTCTCTCACAGCGTTGCTTTGCTTGCATTGTCCTTGCTCAAGAGAACAGCAAACCAGGTCATAAACATCTTACCCTGGATTCCTCTAAAAGTAGAAGCCGATATTTGTTCAGCATGGCTTGCGTGCGTTTTAGAAGTTGCGTGGACACCATCTCAAACTCCTCGTTCACTGGAGAGAGGGACAGAAGCAAACAAAATTAGTTTACATTTTTTTTCAAAACCAAAAGGATTGTGCCGATGCGAACACACAACATAGAAATGTGCAAAAACATCTATTTGACCTAACAAGGAAGAGTTCAGGAATAGTTCATTTAGCTTTAGACAAATTAAATATTCAGAATCCTAAAATCCACCCTGCACTGGCCATCACACAGTGCACTGCAACAAGAGGACTATTGACTTTTAAAAAATGTAAGCCGGTCTACTTTCGGATTCAAAGCTAGAATCAGAGTGGATTTTAATATTAGTTCAGATAGGGATTAGTCCACACAACCCAAACTCAATTTCTTAGTAATAACTATAAACGTGTATTAGACTTTCCTTTTCCATATAAACAAATATTAAAGGAGTACGAAAAAAACTAATAATTCATTAACAATCCATCTCATTAAACTCTTGCCTAAAAGGTCCTTTTTTTTAAATAATTCAAAAACAGAGAGGCTGCAAGCACACCTCTGCTGAATGAAGTGTGAATAACCAATCAAAATCCTTGTTCACTGTCCTTCCAATCTCTCGATATTGGTTTTAAATACTCCCCTCTCTTCAATAGCACATATGGACATAATATATAGGTCAGCAAAGGAGGCACGCGGGAATGGAACAGACAAATTAAAGCCTCTGCTGGAAGAGTAATGCATGTTATTCAAACACGATCTTAATAATATCAAGTGTTGATGCAGCATACAATTTGTTTTGTAAGACATTGCTCTCCTAGTCACCAGTTGACTCCAATAAAAATAAGATGGTACTTTCAGGTTTAATAAATTCTCTGTCCTCTGGAAAACAATTTAAACTCAATTGTTTTAATTAATTACAAAGTAATCGTTTAAGGAGGACTGAATTTATTGAATGGAACTCAGAAATTGTTCATTTATATCTAGGCAAAGTAAATATTTGGAATTCAGAATCGAGGATCCCCTCCCACACTGCTGACCTGAGCGCAATGCAACAATAGGACTATGAACGATGCAAGTCTGTCAACTTTGGGGACTCTAATCCAGTCAGAAAATTAGCATCCTTTAGTGGCTGGCCAAAAAACGCAAACAAAAAAAACTCCACAAGGAATTGAGAAGATGTCTTGATAATTCAGGTACGGATTAGTTCACACAATCCTAATCTCTTTCGAATACACAGAGTCCATATTTAGGTGATCCAAAAGAACAAATGGCTGCTCTTGAATTGCTACACATCAAATAATGAGTAAATGAGTGAGAACCTACATTCAAGTGCTAGTTACCCCTATGGGGCCATAGTCTTACGGTTAGGAGGGAAACCACCTTACCTTTCTGGCAGTCTTGGGAAGAAGGCACCATTCCTTGGTAAACGTGGTAGGGAAGAAGCCGGTGAAAGGCATCTTCAAATGAATGAAATGGCATCTTGTAATCCGGGTGCAGTACTGCACCCTGGTGTTTATGTAACTGCTCCAAGAAGCTACGGCGAAAAAAAGAGACCATGTGTCTGATGAGAGCATCTTTTAAAGACGTGGGAATTACACAAATATATATATTTTAATAAAAATACTCTGCAATGATGCACACATGTACCTGCGTTAAACATTGTGGTTTTTGTGGATTACTTTATCAGGAGTTAAGCTCTTATGACCCTAGTGGTTCACGTCTTATGTCCATTGCCAAAACATAGTGTATTATAAAATATTACCCTCTTCTTTAAGGAGGAGCGTAGCATGCATTTCTCCGCGCCTCCGTGGCCTACCACTGCTAGAAGCCTCTACCGCTGGGCCAAGACCTAGAGTGGTGATTGCAGAGACTGTGAACTTGGTTTGAGGCAGTTGAGGGTCTGAGGCGCTACCTAGACAATCGTGCACAAGCTCCTCTCCACTCCAGCAGCAACCAAAGGCCCTGCTGTCCAAGATGGCGCAGACCTCGCACTGAGAACACTGGCCTGCCGCAGGAGTAGACTGTGGCTGCATCGCCTGGAGAGCTGGGCTCCGAAATAGAATGACATGCGAGAGGGGGTGGACGGACTCCGACCGAACGGGAAAGTAGCGATCAGGGAGAGGATGGCCAATAACACAAGCGCTGAAAGACAAGTGTGGTAAAGGTAAAGGCCATCCTCTCCCGATCGCTACTTACCCGTTCCGGTCGGAGTCCGTCCACCACCTCTCGCATGTCATTCTATTTCGGAGCTTCAATTTTGTTCAACAATTGACCCTTATAGATGGAAGTACTTTAGAAGATTTTTGGCAATACTAGCAGAACAAATGTACAATTACAAAACATCACTGTCCATCTACAGCATTTACCTTACGGGAGCGAGCAGCGGAGAGATCGATAACTGCATGAAGACGGCGCAGCTGCTCGCTCCCACAAGGTAAACGCCACACATGCACAAGGGCTCATTGGGAACAGTGCAGTCCATGCACGAGTTTCCTAAAAAGTCCTGAGCGATTCCAAGAGGTCATCTCCTAAGTAGTGCTTGCGCGCTGCATAGGCAAGACCTAAAAAACTGCACAACCAATGGCAGACAGCTGCAAAATTGCTTAGAGGCCTCCGCCCAGACCCAGAAACTATAGCCTTGGAGAGTCAGGGACAGCCTCTCTGGTGACCGGGAGAGAAACGAATCGGATTAAGATTCGTCCGGGAACTGCTGTTGCTAAAGATTCCATGCCCAGATGTTGGGACTGTTTGACTCTGGTATCGTGGCCGGTGGGGAAGCGGATGACTCCGCTACACACCATTGGATGCACTTGCTTGGAAGTTCCCTGATAACCACTGGAATAACTAGTTTTTTATTTCTCTGGTTATGTTAAGGGTTTATGTTGGTGTTCATACTCCGCTATAGAGATTCGGGAGCACGCAGGTCCCACTTTTCACACGATCAGACTACTAGTTATATACAACTCTCACACCATATGCCGTCCACACTCGTACACTTGGACATACACCAGAGTTTTTGCCCTATTTATACCATGGCCCACAATGATATGAACATTATTACCCTCAACATGAAAGGGTTTAACAGACCAGCCAAACAATAGGCGACTATCTTATCTAGAACATACTGGAGGGAATGTTTGCCTACTACAAGAGACACACTTGGCTCCCTGCAACTGGCACAGACTGAAATTGCGCCACTTCTCGTACCAGTATTTTTCATCCAACCCTACAAAGAAAGGTGGGGTTGCGATACTCTTCTCCCGCTCCTTCAAAGTGAAGATTGGGGGCATAGTCACAGAACTACGAGGGCAACTGCTAGCTTATCAAGTCCAAATAGGAGACCTGGCCTTAACTACAGCTTCCATATAAGCTCCTAATGATAATCAGGAACCATTTTTAAAGCGGGCCATAACAGACGTTATCCCCAGATAGGACAGTCTTGATTTGGGGGGGGGGGGGGGGGGGTGAGGATCCTCAATTTAGTGATGAGTAATCACCTTGATAGATCAGCACAGCATTTTCACCAATCTGGAGCACACTGGCTTCTGGAGGTTGGATTGAGCGACCTGTGGTAGTTGGCGCAACCACATACTAGAGTCTATACCTTTTCCTCACCTTGCCCATAAAACATATGCTCGCATTGAGATTTTTCTGGGCACCCAGTGTGAGCGAATGCAGATCACAGCAGTTTAGATTGAACCTTGTTCTCTGTCCGACCATGCCTCCTTGATCCTTATGCTTCGAGTGATCCCTCCAGAACGGGCCAGGTTCTTCCGGTGGATGCGGGAAAGCTAGTTTCAATACCCTTACAGTCCACAAAATCACACTGACCAATACTAACTTTCTAGCAGCTAACGATACAGATAGCACTTGCATAGCCACCTTATGGGAGACCCTGAAGGTGGTCATTCGGGGGAGTTTATTGCTAGAACTTGAAATAGAGGGATGGGTAAGATCATTGGAAGCTAGTCATAAATGTCCGGAGGATCTGGCAGCAGCAGGAGACTGCAAGGCTGCAGATATTTAGCCTAGATCTAGACAGCATAGAATATGAGCTGCTCTGCTTACAACACTCCTTCTACATGAAGGGGACAAACGCAGCAGGCTCTTGGCCAATAAGTAGCAAGCTAAGAGCCAGTCTTAGATGGTGGATGCACTTCTTCGGTCGGATGGTAGTGAAGCTACAGAGGATATAGCAATAGCGCCCACCTTTAGGGATTTTTCCATGTCTCTCTACGAGGCACAGGACCTGCAGCCGACAGACTCACAGGCTTGCCTGCGAAATGCCTGCACACACCGACTGACCCCAACAGGCATCTCTTGATCAGCCCATTCGCATAGATGAAGTCATTGTGGCTACTGCAAGGCAGAAACTTCCTAAATCCCCAGGGCCGGATGGATTTTTTGACCTTATTTTTTATAAAACATTCTGCCAGGCACTAGCCCCTAGTCACCACTTTTTAACTTGCTGGCGGACACAGGCACCCACCCATGTTCGAGGCCTCCATCAACCTTATTCCAAAAACTGGGAAGGAAACAGCAGTGTGGCTCATATCAGCCCATTTCACACGTCTCGTATTGACCCATTACACTTATAAACATGGACGCAAAATTTCCGATCAGCATTGTTGCAGAGCGGTTAAGCCCCCTTATGCCAGTTCTGGTAGATCCTGATCAATCCTGGGTCATCCCCAATCACAAGTGCCGGGATAACCGCAAGAGAATCAGCCATATAGTGGGTTAAGCAAAATAACTTCGGCAGGAAAAAATGCTTTTAGCCCTTGACGTTGGAAAAGCATTCGGTCTGGAGCATTAATCATCTTTAAACGCAACAATGAACCATGTCAGGGATAGATTTCCTGCCTGGAGTCTTAGCAGTGATGACGAACTTCGAGCAGCAATAAGGGTCAAATGAGTGCTTTCAACCCCTTTCCCAATCGACAGACACGAGACAGGGTTGCCTAAAGTCAATCCTTGTTGTTAGCCCTGTACATGGAAACGATGGCGCGGAGGGTTATGGATGACCAGGGCATTATTAGAGTGCGGCTTGGGTTGGAAGTGCACACCAGCAGCCTTTATGCAGAAAAAGTTATAGTGGCGCTTGAAGACCCTTTGTCAGGCCGGACGGCCTTCATGGATGAGCCAGGGCATTTTAGAAGGGTCTCTGTTTTCACATCAACCTCCAAAAATTGCAGGCTCTCAACCTCTCGGTCATACCTCCTGTACAGGAACAGCGGCTCGCCCGATACGCAGCGTGGGCAGACTCATCAGTGTCATACCTCAGAGTGCTGATAGCTTTCACCATATGAAACACAGTGGCCACTAATTATTGAGCCATACTTTTGCAGGTCCGTATGGACCTAGCTCAGTGGAAGCCCGACTGCCTGACATGGCTTGGAAGGTTGGCTGCTCTGAAAAGGACCATGCTACCAATTGCTTTATTCTTGTTTCAGGTTCTGCCTCTGATGCCCCCTGGGGGCATGCATCAATTTCTCCAGGCTGAAACCAACCGCTTTGTTTGGGAATAATGGAGTCCATGTAAGAGTAGCGTGCAGATTTACCTTCCAGCCCGAGAGGGTGGTCTTAAAGTCCCTAGCCTCCTGCACTACCACCAGGCAGCGCAACGTTGATTCCTGATGGAGTGGAGCCATAAGGAGTCTGAAA
The DNA here is from genome assembly GCF_964261635.1 of Lissotriton helveticus. Taxonomy (NCBI): domain Eukaryota; kingdom Metazoa; phylum Chordata; class Amphibia; order Caudata; family Salamandridae; genus Lissotriton; species Lissotriton helveticus. The sequence continues at coordinate 919,411,675 of NC_136070.1, forward strand.
AACACTTGTGCTTGGCTAGAGCAAGAGACCATCTGTGGACAATACCCTGGTTTACAAAAAAACAGCAGATGGCATGGGACTGTATTCCTCTCCTTTTGCCAGAGCCACCCTCGAAGTTTGGGATTGGGTCACCACTTGGAAGAGTTTGAGCGTGTTCCCCTCACAGTTGACACCTATCCTGGGAAACTTAGAGTTTACACTGGGGATTCACCCTACAGCATTTGCAGCCTAGCAGGTGGCCGGCTGCAGATCTATTAGTCACATGTTTGACTCTGAAGGGCCCATTCTCTTTGAGCAACTAAACGGGGACTATGGCCTGCCAGAGTCAGAATGTCTGCGTTATCGGTAGATTCGACACTGGGTAGAAACTACAGCTAAAATTGCATCTTACTGGCACGGACGCCTGCTAGACTACACAGGGGAAACCCCAGTCGAACTGCTGAAGAGGCTGAGGTGCTCTAGGGCCCTTACGCCACCTTCTACGGGGCTGTCCGAAACTCCTGACGAATAGCGCGTGGCTACACAGAATATGGTGCATACTGGGTATGGAAATTCAGACTTCTACCCTGGCAGCCCATTGAGGTCTGTGGGAACTGTATATTAAGCTGCTCTCTGCATAATTTACCAATTAACCTGCCCACAGTACCTACACTTAACACGATTGACGGTGCCAAGTGATGCGGCGCAGAAAGGGCAGGAAGGTGATGGGTCGCGAGACATAGGAGGGTCGAACAATGCTTTAAAGCATTATTCGGTAGAATGGATGGAAGGGTGGAAGAGAGAGGGGGAATAGTTGGAGCAATGTTTTGGTTGTTTATGTTTATTTTATTCCTGAGGCTTTTGTCTGGCCGCACCCCGTGAGATGGGGCCCTACTGCGTAATGTATGTCTGTATTATTTAACTCTGGAATAATAATAAAAACAGATTTGAACCATACAGCAAACACACTGCACTAACTATTTGCTTCACCAAGTCAAATCATTACCTTCTACCTCAAATTAACATCTTCCATCTCAGTCCTTCATCTGCACCACATCAAGTAATTGTCCCTTCAATGCAAAGGACCCTCTCCGTGCTCTCAGTAAACCCTTTCAATCATTACCTTAAAAGTAAGCAATTGAAGTATACATCTTTGCCCCGCTCTCCCCACTCAGATTAACAGAACCCCTTTGAAGTCAGATACACACTTGTCTTCTGCTAAGTGAAACCCTGAGCCACCAACTGTTCTTTACCAAATCTATCCTTCTACAACCATGCCCAAGATGACCCCAAAGCACAGCCTCCTCTACTAAATTTCCATTCCCCTCAACTCAATCTCTTGCACACCTCATTCCCCAAACAAATGTCAAGTTTCATAGCAACAGACCTATATCCTCAGAGTTGGGCAGACAATCTGTCAGACTTCCTGCATTTGAGCTATTGCACGTATGCACAATTTATTTGGGCTCTTTTAGATCATCAACCTCCTTCACATACAGCCACCCATGTTTTCTTGTATTCACCAAAACCTTTACCATTAGCATTTCACTAAGCCATTGTTGAGAGCTCTAAAGACAATCCCCTTGGTCCCCTTCCTTACCATGCTTCCTTGCTGGGCGGCATGAAGACTGGAGGTTTTTTCAAGCACCCAAGTTTGCTTTCATACTGATCATTGGAGAAGGAAAAATTCAGTGTTATATTAAGCTTTATTTCACACAAAAACCATACACCTCAAAGACAAAAGAAGTTATAAGAGTCACTTAACGAATGTTTGATCAAAGATTAATACATGCGCTTTACAACATTGTTAAAAGATAACTAGAATGGTACCAAGGATTTGCAGTTTTTGGATTACCCATTAGAAAGAAAGAGACCAATCACAATTCAAAATAAAACCTATGGAATTATGTTTGCTCTAGTAAATGACAGCAGAGAAAGCTAAGCATTACTGGTATCTGCATATCCTGGGCTTCAGGAAATAAGTTGTATAAATAAACAAATTCAAAACATTACTTCTCTTGCAACAGGTAGTTTAACAATATCTCATAGGTCTGGGCTTCTCTCAGTCTTGGGAGAACTCTATATACATCCCCCTCCTCGGCAGACCCATATTGTGAACTACTTGTGGATCCCATTACGATGCTAAGTATCCAGTAGCGGTGACTGCACCTATTCTGAAACTCTAACACTTGCTTAAGTACAGCTATGTAGCGCATCATATTTTTAACAGCAATCTCCAAACCCCGTGGACCTCACTTAAGAACTCCCATATTGGCTAAATTACATCCAATAATACCCTTTGAACCAAGCAATCCAAAATGGGTGTCTACTCATCTCTCAGTGGTATTTAGCAGTACATAAATGCTACAATTGAAAACAAAAGTGCATTTCTGAATTTAACTATTTGCACATTCCAACACAGCCGATCACTTACTTGACTTGGCATTTTGTCTAAATATAAACAGCATCATTTCGAGGACCAGATGCTTCACTATCAGTAACAATGGTTCCCTAAGCGGAAGCCACAAGACTGAGCTGAGCTCCCTTAGCATCGACAATAAACAATTAACAATTAAAAATTATATCTACAATTGAATTTATTTCTTCAGACATGCGCCAACAAATGGTGCAGTGATCATGAGTAGTGATATAGGTGAATGTTAATGCACTCAAAAAACAATATTTTGGGACTATCTACTCAAACTTAACCCCTTCCTGTGCCGCGAATTCTGCAAGGGGGGGGGGGGGGACTAAGGGGGTGAGCGCGGCACTTCGGTGCCCATGACGGCTCCACACCGTCATGAGTCTCGGGCGCGGCGAATGCTCATGCGGCGTGGTGCCGTCATGACCCCGCCCGCTCATTAATTCACCCGCACAAGCGGGGAATTAGTGCCGCGTGGGCTGAGCGGCAGCGGCATGACGGCCCCATGCCGTCGTGAGCACCCGCTTCAGTGACTCATGACGGTGTGGAGCAGTTATGAGCACCCAAGGGGTTAAGATTACAATTCCAACAAACTACAATGAATGCCAGTCTACCTGAATGGGGGTCGACGTTTTGACCCCATCAAAATTATTTCCATGATTTCTTCATCAGAACTAGATGGTAGCACAAAGAAAAGAGGACCAAAGTCAGAATTTGTATTGAGTGCCCCCCCCAGTGTCATGATGTGGGTACTTACTCATTCATGAATCCTTTCAAAATGTACTGTCAATGGCTCGTTTGTAAATTCAGGTCCAAATGTTGGATCGAAGTTATGTAGTCTGACTTTTCTTTTGACACATAGTTGTTGATTTTATGTGAAGGATGAATTAAATTCAATTGTAAATATAATTTTAGCATGTTTATTATTTATGCTAAGGGAGCTCAGGCAGTGGCTTCCTCAGAAGAAACCATTGTTGTTGTGGATTAAAAATCTATTAATTAACTCAGATTCTTCACCTTTGGAATACTCTACAGGCGCCTGACTGAATCAGAAAATGTTCAAGCATTACTCCTGCATGCCAGTAGGTCCCGTCATGTTGTTCAGCTACAATGTCATTCAGCTCCAGAGTGACATGTGGTGCCGTAAAATGTCCTGCAGAACAGATTGGGTAAACTTCCCTTCCCATCGGACCTAGCTGTCGAGGCAGTAGTGCTTCAGGATAATATGTGAAGTGATGCTCATGTAGCAGCCTGGTAAATATCCAGGACAAGGCCCCCCATTCCAACTCAGTGGTAGCAGTCTTGACTTGGGTGTAAGGAGCCTGCAAGCCTTCTGGAGAACATTTGTTAGCCAGTGTGTAGAAGATTTAGAGGCAGAAAACATTCCAGTTAGAAGTAGTCTTCTTCTACACTGCTTTGCCCTTTTCTGCTCCAACAACAAAGAACTGATCGTCCACACCATGTTCCCTGATGGAATCAATCTGAAGGCTGAGAGCTCTTCTGGGATCCAACCGATAGAGTATCTCCTTTTCCTTAAAGGGGGGAGAGGGAGAGAAGAATGCTGAGAGGATAATGTTTTGCCTGAAATGAAAAGGTACTAAATTGGAAGAGAGGTAGCTCAGGTTCTCAACATCAGCTTGTCTGGGAAGAATGTTGTGCATGAGGGTTGACAGAGAGGGCTTGTACCTCACGAACAAGACTCGCTGAAGTTATGGTGATGAGGAAAACTGTTTGTAGAGTGATATCCACAATGGACAGCTGTGCACAGGTTCAAAGGGAGCAAGTATTAGGAATGTGAGAACTAGGTACAGCTCCCACTGAGGCATTATGAAAGATTTGGGAGGATACCAATTCTGCAAATCTTGCAAAAAAATGCAGCACACAAAGGGATTTAAATTAAGAGGGCTTATGGCAACCACACAAAAAAACAGAAAGAGTCGACAAATCATCTTTTACTGTGCCCAAAGCAAGTACGGACAACAGAAAGCGCAACACTTGAGACACTTTGGCTTGAAGCGGGTCAATCTGACGAGCACCGCACCAAATCATAAACTTTCCCAACTGCAGGCATATACTGATTTCGTTGAGGGACGACTGGCTGACAGAAAGACAAACGACTTCAAGAGGGAAGTCAAATGAAGTCAACTGCCATCAGTCAATCGCCAAGATTGGAGGTGAAGACTGCGCAGGTCTGGACCCTGCCCCACTGCTGCTACAGAAGATCCTACCGAAGAGGCAGCCTGGTCAGAGGACAGATACTCATGCCCAGGAGTGCATGGTACCATACTCGACTTGCCCAATCCGGTGACACTAGAATGACAGGTGCCCAATTGTTCCAGATCATTTTCAGAACTCAGGAGCAGTAGTGGGGGAAAAGGCCTACAGGAGGTACTGAGCCACGCTCTAGGAGGAATGAGTCTCTGAGAGAATGCGGACTTGGGAACTTCAATGTGCAGAAATATTGATACTGGGCATTTTCTGAAGTGGTTAAACGATCAAGCCAAGGTTCTTCCCATTCGTTTAATAGACCCCGCATCACCTCCAGGTACAGCTGACATTCATGATCCGCTAGGCATTGGCGGCAAAGTTCTCCAGCTCTGGCGTTCAAAGAATTTAGCCAGGTGGTGTGCCACCATGGATATCTCCTGATGATTCAGCAACTTCCAGAGACGTAGGGCATCCTCACAAGTGTTCATGACCCTGCTCTGTTTGTTGCAGTACCACATGGCATTAGTATTATCTGTGAGTACCTGCACCAGCCTCCCTTTTATGGATGGCAGGCACATTTTGATTTGAAACACTTCTGCAGGAAAGCTTTCAATGCCAAACAGATGACTCGCAGCTCTAGTAAACTGATGTGGAGCCGAGCCTCCGCCGGAGACCAGATGCCTCCGCTTTCTGCAAGTGTAACAGGTTAATGTTTGGTGAAGTGCAATAGTGTACAAAAGTGTTAAATGTAGGCGTATTGAGGTATATGCTAAAAGCGCTTTCTGCAAGTGTAACAGGTTAGTGTTTAGTGAAGCGAAATAGTGTACAAAACATTCATTTTGCTGCATAGCAAGCACTTGGGGTTGGTCTTCTGGCCTCCTTTAGAATAGTCACACATTCTGGAAGTGGGTTCAGCTATCAAAACTATGACTTCAGGAGCCAGATTTAAAGATTGAGCTGTTGAACATTGGGATGTCTCAATATGCCTCTTCTGTGAGTGAGGTTTGTGTAAATTCTTGTGAGGTACTAGAGATAGCTCTAGTAGTGTTGTGTAACATGGTTGCTGAGCCCATGTGGGGGATAGGAGTGTCAAGGTAAATGAAGTCTAAGTTTCCTAACCACGCATGGAATGAGGGGGAGATGACAAAAAGCGTAATCCAAAATCCCTGACCAGTTCATCCATAGTGCGTTCCCCTTGGATTGCAGGGTGTGGGTTTCGGGATACAAAGTTTGGCATTTGAAGTTTACAGTGGTGGCAAACTATTGTGGGGGTTCCCAATCGGTGGAAGTATTGTTGTATCAGTGGCATGTGTATTTCCCACTTGAGAACTTGTTAATGTGTCCTGCTGAGAAGGTCCATAATTGAGTTTTCCTGCCCTGGCATATACTAAACCAGGAGGATTGTTTGCCCATTTCCATATGGTTTGTGCCAGCTGGAAGGAATGGGTCCCTCCCGGTTTCTTAATGTAATATATTGCAGTTTTATTGTCTGTTTGTAGAAGGCCATTTTTTTGTGCTATGTTTGGTCAGAACGCTTTGAGAGTCATATAGATGGCTAAGAGTTCCAACATGTTGATGTGTAATGTCTGTTGATGTGTGGACCAGTGTCACTGAACCACAATGTCCTCTATATGAGCACCCCATCATGAGTAATGCATTGGTTGTGAAAGTTACTTGTGGGATTGGGTCCTTGAAGGCTCTTCCCTTCAGCATGTTGGATGTGTTCCACCATTGTAGGGCCTGATGGACCTTGGGTGAAACCAACACTAGATCCTCCAGTTTGCCCTCTGCTTGTGACCATTGCGATGCTAAGCACTCTTGGAGAGGTCTTGTGTGTAGTCTTGCTTGTGGCGTTATCGCTATGCATTATGCCACCATCCCTACAAGGCACATCACTGTTTTGACTGGTAGGTGGTCATGTGGTGGAACTAGTTGGTTCTGGAGATTGAGAATCCCTTGTGCATTGGGGTAAGCTGTCCCTGAGACTGAATCAAGTAGCCCTCCCAGATAAGGCTGAACCTTGAGAGGTTGGAGAAGGGACTTTTTCGCATTTGCTTTGAAGCCCGATTGATGTAGTAGGTCGATTGTGCTTTGTGTGCCTGTTAAGATATTTGGCTTTTGTTGGACTCTTGATCAGGCAATCGTCCAAATAGGGAAAGACCTGTATTTTTTCCCTTCGTAATTTTTTAGCTACTACCGCTAAGCATTTAAGAAACACTCTAAACCGGTTATGAATTATGCATTATTGATTTTGGGTACAGAAGTGGCTAAGCTGATATTATTTGTGATTTTTAACATTGGGAAAACTGTGTCTCACAATCATGCCCGAGAGACTTCCTGCAATTAACAGTTTTGTGCCGCTGCAAGGTCTCTTTCCCCTCCGAAAATATTTTAACTTTATCAATAAACCTATGTTTTAAAATGATTTACCTTATCTAGTATCATGAACATGATTTTTCCACCAGAGTATTGAATGTGTATTACGCTGCTTAGGGGCCTTTGTTCCTTAAAACTACCTGTTTGCCTGCAGCATCAAATCTTTTACTTTCTTTATCTAGAGGAGGTGCTTCTACAGTACCATGTGCTGCAGCTCTCCTGGTCAGTTGGCGAATGCCTATATTTTTTTCTATGAGAGGTGTCAAAGACCTTAGATTTGACATGGTCCTTAAAGATCTCTTTGGATTTATTGAGTATGGATCCTAATATTGGTAGATATTGAACAGTGTGTTCTGTGAGTGAAAGTGTTTCTAACAGGAAGTCTGTTTGCTTCTCAGTGGCGTGCACTGGAAGCTTGTGGTACTCTGCCACTCTCTGTATGGCACTGTGGTATAAGGTTCTGTCATCTGATGGGGACGCTTTTCTTGGTACTGGCAGCTCCATGTCTGGGTCCGGTAGCATCACATCATAGTTATCCCATGAGTCTGGGGTGTGGTGCGAGTCCTGTGAGTATAGAAACTTTATTGCATGATTTAAAAAACCTTTGCAAGTTACAAAAGATTAAAATGTACGTATTAAAAGAAAGTGGAAGCCCAAGTTCTTGTAGTAAAAGACCCGAGAATCCTGTATTCCCGGCAAATCCGTGTCCTGAATCTACTGCTCTTCATTTTCATGTGGAGAAGGCAAGTATGTTTGTGGTGACTTTGGGGGGCTGAGTCATTCGGCTTGCATCCCTGTGCTCTTGTGCCACCTTTTTTGGTGGAGGCAGTGGCAATGTTTGCTCCTGTGCCTGTCACTTGGCAATCTTTTGGCTTTGTTCTGGCATAAATTCTTGCAGTCCCTTAAAGACAATGCCTTGTTACGCACTTGGCTTTTGTGAGCGAGACTTTTGTTTCTTTGGAACCAGTGGAGTGTCCTCCAAAACTTTCTGCGGCTTTAGTACCCCAGATGTCTAACTTTTCTTTTGCCCAGAAGAATGCCCATGCTGTTTTTTAGCCCTTGGAGCAGAAGGATGTTTTGATTCAGAGATGCTCGAGGCTCAAAGTCGTAAGAAGGAGTTAGTAGAGTGCCAAATATATTTATGGAACTGTTCTATCTGTTGTGAGGTCCCAGACAGCCACAGAAAGTTGGGGTAACTTGGGATGAGTTACAGAATTGGCTCCAAAGGAGATAAGAGTTTTGGGAGCAAGACAGTCACGTTTACATCCTTTTAACGTATCTGGAGTGCAAGAATGGTGGGAGGGGCCATGTCTTACCCGAAAATTTCAACTGTAGTAGTGTGGAGTCTTCTGGTGTTTGGTGACATTCAACTTCCCTTCACAGTTCTGTAGGCCGTAGGGTTCATCTTACCACACCCATTGCAGGTCCTTGAGTTGTGTCCCGACCCTAAGCACCAAAGACATACCTGGTGGGTATCGTCAAAGGCATTTATTTATAACACTCTCTAAAAGGTTTAAACCCTGTGGTTTTGGGAGGTGATATTTTTAGTAGCACACTACATTTTAACAAAGTTTTGATGAGTAAAAACAAGGGGTAGCTCCGGATCCGCGTCTGGTGGCCTGGAAAGGAATGAACTGATTTCAATATCTCCTTCACTCGTCAACCTTTATGTCGAACCTCTGACAGAAATTCTCAAAGACGCAAACATATCTTATCATATGTACGCAGACGACACGCAGCTATACATCAAGATCGCATCTCTGGAAGATATCATGTTAATGAATGAGGCCTTAAAAATGTCATTAAACTGGTTGACCAGCAATCATCTGAAGCTAAATGCACAAAAAACAGAGTTCCTTTTAATCTCTCCACCAAAGAACCACACGGAAGTGAAAGAATGGTCTAAATTGATCACAGCACTAAACTGCACTCCTACTCTAGTGGACTCGGCGAAATCGTTAGGAATCACATTAGATAAGAACCTTGACACGAGAGCCCATATCAAATCAATGGCAAAAAATACACGCTGTCACTTGAACTATATTAGGAAAGTGAAACCATTCACCTCTGCGGCAGATCTCAAAGTGGCAGTACAATCCTTAGTTATCTCAAGGATTGAATATGGATGTACAACCTTAGCAGGTCTACCAAAAATGTCCACGCCACCAATAAACGCATGTCTAAATTCAGCTGCAAGGCTCATCACCGGATCGAGGAAATTCAATCATATCACGCCACACCTGAAATCATTAAACTGGCTACCATACGAAGGAAGAATCCAACTTAAAATGGCATGTATCACCCACAAAGCGCTTCACTACAAAACACCAAGATACCTGGCTCAGAAGATAGAGCTATCTGGAGGAGACAGACTGGCCAGGAGTGCCAAGGAGCTGCTGCTGAGACCACATATCTTCCGGAAAAAGAAAACATACGACAGAGCTTTCTCAGGAGCAGGCCCTAGAATCTGGAACTCACTCCCTCCAAATGTTAGGAAAATTACTAACACGGCAACATTCAAGAGGGAAGCTAAGATTTTTCTAATGAGTAAGATCCTCACTTAGGCAAGAAGGGACATCACTGCCACCGCGACATAGTTGTGCCAAAGCAGAACTACAAATGGAAGTAAATAGAAAGTCACTAATTGTACTGGGGATAACCTAGAGGCGCTATGCTTACCCAGAACCTGAATGAAAAATGCACAGATTAAGACAATTTGGATCTATTGTTATTGTACTACAGTACAGTAGGCAAATAGAATAACATGTGTGATAACCTTGAAGACAGACACTGGCTAAAATTATATTGGAATATGCACATGCCGATGTCAAGTAGTAGCTTAATATACCTCGTCATTGTACATTTTTATGCTATAATGCTTTATATTCGTATACCTAACCTACCTTTTATCAGTATGATACAGTTTACTACATAACTTTATATCTACCTATCTCATTCTCTGAATGGTTATTCTATGCAAGATGCATCCCTAACCTACCTATTGTATTTGTATCTGTGAAGCGCTCTGATACCCAAGGGTCACGTTCGCGCTATACAAAACGGTCTAAATAAAAAAATAAAAATAAAAAATGCACCTGGGCGGCGCTTATATGCGGCTCTGAACGTCACTTTCTGAGCGGGACGTTGGACGGAGCCATACAATGCAACTTACTGGTGTGAAGGGGTCCTGACTGAAATTTCCAGTTTAAGTCCGGCGCCTGGGGAGTATACCAAAGGTGAGGAATCTACAGTTAAAAGTATTCATCAGAAACTATCTTTTTTGAGCAACCGTCATCCTAGCACCCTGGTAGGTATTAAAAGAAAAACCTGGGGCAGTTCAAAGTCAAGGTACAAAGAGTGGACATTTCCATCACCCACACCAAGCATCAAAATTCCTCTAAACTCTATCAGAAAAAACTATAACTTTACAATGCTGTACCCAGCGAAACAGCATGTCAAACTTAAAGGAAAGACATTTCTTTACTTCTCCTGAGACAACAATGGACATCTTGGGCACACACATTTGCCTCAGGGGGCATCAGTCTTCATCACCCCAGATCTCGCCTCCCGGGGCTGGGGCTCTCACTGGAACCGCAACTAGTGACTCCTGTATGAGTTGGTGTTCGGGATCAACATTGGTAGGAGGGGAGTTAAGTTACTGTTTGTTGCACACATCGCTTAGAATGAGGCACGTTTAGACACACAACATGATAAACAGTCCTCTCAGCGGACTACCGCTCAGATACATTAGTGGACATGGGGAACATTCCCTCAGGAAGTAGTGTTCAAAATTATGGTATAAAAATGGCTTTGCTGGAACATTTGGACCTAAACAACCCCAATAAGATGAGGCTGATGTTTGTATACTTAGTCTGCCATAATATAGACATAGCTATGTTGCAAGTGACATCTTAGCACAGGCATGCAAAATGCATTAACCAACAAGCGTACAAGTAGGAATTAATCCTCTCACACCATGTACCCAAGAGGGGTGGTGATTCTCATTAGGAAAAGCCTCAGTTTCCCACTCTTTTAAATATTTCTGACCAGCAAGGGAGATCTATATTAGTCACAGGTACGCTAAACACAAATGAGTAAACTTTTGTGAATATGTACTCCCAACACAGAGACAGATTTTTTCCATAAAGTTCAAAACACCTGCAACACTCTGCATGAGATCAACATTACATGGGAAGGAGACTGTAATCAAATACTTAACATAGAACTAAATAGGTAGGCACAAACACCTAGACTACCCCTCATGTGTGCCTCACTGAGACTTGCGCAAAAAATGCAGGCTGACTTGTCTGGCAAGTACAACGTTCAAACAATAAGAAATTCATGTACTATTAGTTATTTATTTGAAAAGTTTTATAAAGCGCGAACATGACCTATCCGAGTATCACTGCTCTGTACAAAGTGGCATAGAAGTAACAAATGAAGTAACTTAATCACAAAGTCCAAGGGAGGCACATACAAAGTGGGGCAAGGAGGAGTCAGTCAATCTAGTGTGACCTGTAAACTTTCAGCAGAGCAATAGATCAAACGAACATGTGAGAAGAAACAATACAATTTGAACAAAACGTTATGTAAGAGTATCAGAACAGGAGACAGACGTATATTGAGATGGTACTACTCGGCAATACAAGATTCTAGCTTTAGAGTAGATTTCTGACCATCATTTCGCCTGTACTCTTGGGTGGAGAGTACCAAGATCTTGCCAAGAACTCTTTCAGATCTCTCCCCAATAATACTAAATAATAAAGGTATCCAAAACCAGCTACACCTACCAGGTCATAGAAATTCCGATGCGAGTCTCTTGTAGACGAACCATTCAAAACAGAACTAAGCAGAACTACTGTGGAGTTTTTTTTCTTTTACATTCAATTTAGGATTATTACCCCAAGCTGCCACCATCTAAGAAACATTTAAAGCATATTTAGGAGGTATGCTTGTTGCCAAGGAAGTAGGTATACTAAGAACATTAAAAGACAAATGACCCAACTGGAGACAACAAACAGCTACAGCATAAATACACACAGTGAGCAGAAACTTGCAGTGATCAGCAACACAATACAGGAATTTAGGGAGACTGCAGAGCCAAGTTCACAAATTTGAGAAGGTCACAAAGAGCAAATCACTAGTACACACACAAGGAGAACAGGAAACACCAGTCGCTCTCGCATCTGTGCGCCGTACGGAAAATTTCTTTCAATGTGCAAGATAGTCTTACTGCATTTGCAGACAACTATATCAATTTATATACAACTACAGGTATGCTGACACCACAAACATCCAAATAAAATACAATGTTAACATGGCCAACCTATGGGGATCCTAACTGCACTCGTTAAATTGGGTGAAATCATCCCAGCAATAAATTTGCTCTTGAGCAATGCAACACAGGGACCTGATGGCCTCACAACAGACCATTAAAGAGCATGTACTGAATTTCTAGCTCCCCATTTATGAAACATTTGAAAAGACCCTTCATGCGGGCGGGCTCCCCCCAACAATGCATGAAGGTACAGTCATCAATAGCTCCGCTTAAGCCTGAGAAAGTATGAGAGATCTGTTCATCATACAAATGTTCGTTGTTGAATACGGATAATAATAAATTGGGTAAACTGCTAGTTTACAGATTGCAACCCTTTAAGCTGTACCTAATTTTGCACAACCAGTCAGGCTTCATAAAGGGCCTATAGGGAGTGATTGCAGGGTTCAATGTAATAAAGTAGAAGTCTGTGCCTCAACAACCACCATAATATTTGTTCATCCAATCTATCCTGCCGCCCACCTCAACCAGGAAATTCAGAGCACTGTAGAGCTGGACAATTTAAAGCACCATTGGCATTGTGCTGTCCAACACACCAACAGTGCTGCATACACCACATCCAAGAATGACTTTCCCGACTAGACATTATTCCTATCTCGAGTACAATGTGATGAGGGATGTTGTGAGTGAGCACATTTCTCATCCCAGTCACTAAGCCTCAGTGCAGTGTGTCCTTAAACTGGCTTTACTGCTTAGTCACCTTGCGCTCAACAGAAGAATCCGGAGCCCTGGGCAATTCTGCACCTACAAGATATACTCAGGCTTTTAGTCGAAATTTTAGTTTAGAGTCCTTCTATTACTCATTCTGAGAAAGACACATGTCTCTTATTGTGCTTTATTAGCTGAATGCCAGCCAAATAATATTGTCATTGTTCACTTCTGAGCTGCTCTCATCCTCCAACGAGTGACTATATTGAAGACAAATCTCTTAGCAGACATGCAGAAGTTTAAATGTTCTATGTGGCTCAGATCTACCTGCTGCTGGGTCTGAGGTTGAGCAGATGCAGGCTGGGCCTGTGGTAGGCCTTTACAACCAACGTGAATTTGAAGCGGGCCCTTTCCGATGCCAGAGACCGAGCTGATCACTCCAGTTGTACCCTGTAAAATTAGACATTGAAGATTTCAGAAAACTAAAATATACTGGGGAAAAAGAAATACAACAAGGCAAAAATCAAAAGCACAGAAAAACCGCAACCCTCATCCACAGGATAAGGGGAGATCAGGGGACGAATAGACTGAGACAAAACATCCTAAGCTTCCACTCTAAATATAGATACAGTGGTTTATATTTAAACACAAATTTCCCTACTGTTCTATTTCAACTCATTCCCCACTCCCCATCCCACAAGAGACTCAAGTGTTCAAAAGTAGGGGACAGTCCCAGTGTTTGATAAGTGGGATTTGAAAGGGATATGTGGAACTCTGGGAGACTGGCCACCTACACAGATCTCCAGAAGAAATACCAACTCTGATAAGTGGGATTTGATAGGGATATGTGGAACTCTGGGAGACTGGCCACCTACACAGACCTCCAGAAGAAATACCAACTCGCAAAGACCGAAACATTCTGATATTTACAGATCAGCCACGCCCTTAAAGCAGCGCTGCCAAGTGGCGATCTACTTCCTGAGGCCTCTCCATTAGAAGATAGGCTACTATTGGATCCCATGAATAAAAAAGCTATATCCCTCATGTATAAAAAGCTGATCAATAACCGCACGGACCCCTGGTGCGTCTTTGGCAACACTGGGAGTCGGACCTGGTTGTATTCGAGGATGATGAGTGGCGAGATGCCTTGGCCTCCCCTAGAGAGGTGGCCATCCCATGTGACTAAGTCTGGTCCAATGGAAGATCCTACATCGAGCTTATCTTGAAGCGGGTGTCTTAGTCAAAATGGGTAGACGGGCAGACCCTTCATGTCTGAGACAATGTCACCGGAAGAGAACCTTTTATAACCATCTGGGACTGCCCTTCTGCGCGATCATATTGGGAAGCTATCACTAAACAAATGGAAAGAGCGGGGGCAAGACTTTGGCGGCCTCCCCGAAACTTTGCTTATCAAATGTTTGGGACGCAACTGACCTTACACAGCCCGAGAAAACATGGGCCTCACTGGGCAGGGCTAATACAAAATGTAACATTGCAGGTGTGGCGCCAGGGCGACAGACGCTGGAATCCGGGGCCGCGGTTCTATCCCCGGCACCAGGTCAGCACAGCACCATGTGACTCTGGGCAATAGCTTGCTTAATCCTCCCTACGGTCCCCAGAGCCAGGATGCCTTCGGGTAGCTGTTCGCGCTTTACAAATACTGGATTTACATTTACTTTATATATGGATAGAGCCATGATAGCCGAAAAAGAGGTCTACAAGCATAGAGGATGCCCCAAAAAGTGAGACCGCGAATGGAATATGTGGAATAAATAAATACAGGAGGGATATATGTCTTTCTCCAACAGTTGAATTGCAACGAGATAGAATAAAAATTGGTAATGTGTTCGTTATTGACCGTTCATCTCAGAATGGAGGATTGTGATGTTATTATGTAATGTTGACCAGCTCACAATGTCTATACACCTAATGCATATCACAACCTTATGCATTGCTGTACTGCTGTTTTATGTTTTGACCAATAAAAAGTTTATTTAAACAAGCATTGGAAATGCAATAGGTCTCGCATTAGAAAAGTTTGAGTTATTGGTCTTGTAAATGACATTTTATTTATTTGTTGGTTTTTAAAATTGCTAAATTGATGGCTTTGTCATTTACAATGCCAATAGTTATAACTTTCGCGAATGTGACACCTATAGCATTTGGAATGCAACATGTTTTGTATTTACGTGACTTAGATGGCAGCTCTGGTTGTTAGGCCACATCTCTAGAGAGCAGGAGAGTGCAGCAGGGGAGAGAAGCACAGCAATGCAATAGGTCTCGCGTTAGGAAAGTTTGAGCTATTGGTACTGTAAAGGACACATTTTTTATTTATGTGCTTGTTTTGAAAATAGCGAAATTAATAGCTTTGTTATTTACAATGCCAATAGTTTTATCTTTCGCAAATGTGACACCTATTGTAACACAATATGTGTTGTGAGGGTGAGTGAGGGTGAGGGGTTGAGGGTGAGTGAGGGTGAGGGGTTGAGGGTGAGTGAGGGTGAGGGGTTGAGGGTGAGGGTGAGTGAGGGTGAGGGTGGGTGAGGGGTTGAGGGTGAGAGGTTGAGGGTGAGTGAGGGTGAGTGAGGGTGAGTGAGGGTGAGGGGTTGAGGGTGAGTGAGGGTGAGGGGTTGAGGGTGAGTGAGGGTGAGTGAGGGTGAGGGGTTGAGGGTGAGTGAGGGTGAGGGGTTGAGGGTGAGTGAGGGTGAGGGGTTGAGGGTGAGTGAGGGTGAGGGGTTGAGGGTGAGTGAGGGTGAGGGGTTGAGGGTGAGTGAGAGTGAGTGAGGGGTTGAGGGTGAGTGAGAGTGAGTGAGGGGTTGAGGGTGAGGGGTTGAGGGTGAGTGAGGGTGGGTGAGGGGTTGAGGCTGAGTGAGGGTGAGGGTGAGGGGTTGAGGGTGAGTGAGGGTGAGGGTGAGTGAGGGTGCGTGAGTGAGGGTGAGTGAGAGTGAGTGAGGGGTTGAGGGTGAGGGGTTGAGGGTGAGTGAGGGTGAGTGAGGGTGAGGGGTTGAGGGTGAGTGAGGGTGAGTGAGGGTGAGTGAGGGTGAGTGAGGGTGAGGGGTTGAGGGTGGGTGAGGGTGAGTGAGGGGTTGAGGGTGAGGGGTTGAGGGTGAGTGAGGGTGAGTGAGGGTGAGGGTGAGGGGTTGAGGGTGAGGGGTTGAGGGTGAGTGAGGGTGAGTGAGGGTGAGGGTGGGTGAGGGGTTGAGGGTGAGTGAGGGTGAGGGTGAGAGAGGGTGAGGGGTTGAGGGTGAGTGAGGGGTTGAGGGTGAGTGGGGCTGAGGGTGAGTGAGGGTGAGTGAGGGTGAGGGGTTGAGGGTGAGTGAGGGTGAGTAAGAGTGAGTGAGGGGGTGAGGGGTTGAGGGTGAGTGTGAGGGGTTGAGGGTGAGTGAGGGTGAGGGGTTGAGGGTGAGTGAGGGTGAGTGAGGGTGAGGGAGGGTGAGGGAGGGTGAGGGGTTGAGGGTGAGTGAGGGTGAGTGAGGGTGGGTGAGTGAGGGTGAGTGAGGGTGAGTGAGGGTGAGGGTGAGTGAGGGTGAATGAGGGTGAGTGAGGGTGAGGGGTTGAGGGTGAGTGAGGGTGAGTGAGGGTGAGGGGTTGAGGGTGAGTGAGGGTGAGGGGTTGAGGGTGAGTGAGGGTGAGTGAGGGTGAGTGAGGGTGAGTGAGAGGTCGAGGGTGAGGGGTTGAGGGTGAGGGGTTGATGGTGAGTGAGGGTGAGGGGTTGAGGGTGAGGGGTTGAGGGTGAGGGGTTGAGGTGAGGGGTTGAGGGTGAGGGTGAGTGAGGGGTTGAGGGTGAGGGGTTGAGGGTGAGTGAGGGTGGGTGAGGGTGAGGGGTTGAGGGTGAGTGAGGGTGAGGGGTTGAGGGTGAGTGAGGGTGAGGGGTTGAGGGTGAGTGAGGGTGAGGGTGAGTGAGGGTGAGGGGTTGAGGGTGAGTGAGGGTGAGTGAGGGTGAGTGAGGGTGAGGGGTTGAGGGTGAGTGAGGGTGAGTGAGGGGTTGAGGGTGAGTGAGGGTGAGGGGTTGAGGGTGAGGGGTTGAGGGTGAGTGAGGGTGAGGGGTTGAGGGTGAGTGAGGGTGAGTGAGGGTGAGGGTGAGTGAGGGTGAGGGTGAGTGAGGGTGAGTGAGGGTGAGTGAGGGTGAGTGAGGGTGAGGGTGGGTGAGGGTGAGTGAGGGTGAGGGGTTGAGGGTGAGTGAGGGTGAGTGAGGGTGAGTGAGGGTGAGGGTGAATGAGGGTGAGGGGTTGAGGGTGAGTGAGGGTGAGGGTGAGTGAGGGTGAGTGAGGGTGAATGAGGGCGAGGGGTTGAGGGTGAGTGAGGGTGAGGGGTTGAGGGTGGGTGAGGGTGAGGGGTTGAGGGGTTGGGTGAGGGTGAGTGGTTGAGGGTGAGTGAGGGTGAGGGTGGGTGAGGGGTTTAGGATGAGTGAGGGTGAGTGAGGGTGAGGGGTTGAGGGTGAGTGAGGGTGAGTGAGGGTGAGGGTGAATGAGGGTGAGTGAGGGTGAGGGTGAATGAGGGTGAGTGAGGGTGAGTGAGGGTGAGGGTGAGGGGTTGAGGGTGAGTGAGGGTGAGAGTGAGTGAGGGTGAGGGGTTGAGGGTGAGTGAGGGTGAGTGAGGGTGAGGGGTTGAGGGTGAGTGAGGGTGAGTGAGGGTGAGGGGTTGAGGGTGAGTGAGGGTGAGGGGATGAGGGTGAGTGAGGGTGAGGGGTTGAGGGTGAGTGAGGGTGAGGGGTTGAGGGTGAGTGAGGGTGAGTGAGGGTTTGAGGGTGAGTGAGGGTGAGGGTTTGAGGGTGGGTGAGGGTGGGTGAGGGTGAGTGAGGGGTTGAGGGTGAGTGAGGGTGAGTGAGGGGTTGAGGGTGAGGGGTTGAGGGTGAGTGAGGGTGAGGGGTTGAGGGTGAGTGAGGGTGAGTGAGGGTGAGTGAGGGTGAGTGAGGGTGAGGGTGGGTGAGGGGTTGAGGGTGAGTGAGGGTGAGGGTGGGTGAGGGTGAGCGAGGGTGAGTGTGAGTGAGGGTGGGGGTGAGTGAGGGTGAGTGAGGGTGAGTGAGTGAGGGTGAGGGTGAGTGAGGGTGAGTGAGGGTGAGGGGGTGAGTGAGGGTGAGTGAGGGGTTGAGGGTGAGTGAGGGTGAGTGAGGGTGAGGGGTTGAGGGTGAGTGAGGGTGAGTGAGGGTGGGGGGTTGAGGGTGAGTGAGGGTGAGGGTGAGTGAGTGAGGGTGAATGAGGGTGAGTGAGGGTGAGGGTGAATGAGGGTGAGTGAGGGTGAGTGAGGGTGAGTGAGGGTGAGTGAGGGTGAGGGGTTGAGGGTGAGTGAGGGTGAGGGGTTGAGGGTGGGTGAGGGTGGGTGAGGGTGAGTGAAGGTGAGGGTGAGGGTGAGCGAGGGTGAGTGAGGGTGAGTGTGAGGGGAGATGTATATGGGCATATAACGAGAAAGCGAAAGTGAAAGAACAGGTGATGTGGAGGACTCGGAGGTAATCAGAACGGAGCCGAACGCAGAGGAGATGGCTTCGAGCTCCAGTACAGATGTTAGGAGACTTCCAGTATAACACGACATTTATACGGCTGCAAAATAACTGAAATGTAAGCGAATGGAGTTGCACCTGCGCGACTCGTGCAGCAACAACCATGGTGGCTTCGTAGTAGAGCACATTGGAAAAGCTTCAGCTCTGAAATGATGGGACTGTGAAAGAACTCTATGGAGTATATTTGAAGTTACGTCAAAGGCAGTGAAGGGTGGTACTGCTAAAAGATTTCTTTTTTTCATCCGGAGGGTGAGGGCAAAAATGGAGAGCCCAATAGGGACCCGCCTAGCACCTGCTTTTTAGCACCGACAGTGCTGAGCACCAGTAAGACCCGGCACACTTAAAGCCCTGCTGGTGACGTCCAGAATCTCTGGAACAGCATGAACTAGCCACGGTGGACCCTGTTTGAGGTAATCAATGGGCTATAACAGCATATGAACTATAGGTTAGTATGACTGGGCACCGGGAGGGACCATCCTTCAAAGAGGGCCATGTGGGTAACAGGAAAGAGTGACTGAGGTCAGGCGGCTATAGGAAGGGTTCAAGTGTGTAAACAGCGCACCTGAGGTCAGGCGGCTATAGGAAGATTTCAAGTGTGCAAGCAGCGCGCCTGAGGTCAGACGGCTATAGGAAGGGTTCAAGTGTGCAAGCCCTGCGCCTGAGGTCAAGTGGCTATAGGAAGGGTTCAAGTGAGCAGGAAGTGTGCAAGCAGCGCGCCTGAGGTCAGATGGCTATAGGAAGGGTTCAAGTGAGCAGGCAGCACACCTGCAATCAGTTTCCATTGAGTTGAAGGTCAGCCAGCCTGTTAGCACTCGTATGCCCGTCATACACCATTGGACAATCCATAAATCACTGCAGATTAAGGATTTAAGAGGACAAAACATTCACGGACAGTGAACAGTTATGAGGAACTTGGACATAATCAGGTGCAATACGTAAAAGTTTAAAAAGTATAAGTCACCAAGAAACAAAGCCAGGACACCAAGCGCATCACAAGTCAGTCGAACAAAATGCCTTGTAAACCTATGGATGGTGTGGTAGGGTGTGACTACTAGTGAACACACAGAAAGTAAAACAAGACGGATTGAAGGCAGAGAAGGGGGGGGGGGGGGGGAGAAATGCGACATGGCGGGCAGGGGAGGGGGCGGAGTGGGGAGAGGGTGTTAAGCAGCAGGGGCCTTTGAAGTGAAGCTAAGCTTCACTTCAAAGGTGTGGGAGGAGTGCGCCTGAAGGAACAGATGGCGATTTGATGATGTGCACGCGCATTTTAGGTCAATGTGCTTGCGCATTGACCTAAAAGCCACGGGCACAGCACCAAATCGCCACCGTTAGTTAAACTTTGTTTAAAGCCCTATAGTCTCGCTTCTCTCAATGCGCATGCGCATTGATAGGTCACGAGACCTAAAAAAAAGTAGGGGACAGTGAAATCTAATCTTATCACTGCTCTAGATTGAAAGACTTCAACAGTGCTCATAAATTGAATGACCAAAACTAGTTAAAGATAACTGTGAACGAAATCACAATGTTCTTTCTGTATTCATATCTTTAACTACTAAACACGCATTGTGGTCTAGACTCAGTTTACGAGGGCTTGAGCTACACTGCATCTACTAACACCTTTCTGGAGTGAGCTTCTAAACCCCAGGCAGTGAGATTTTCACTCAATGTACCAATGCAAACTCTTATTGCTTATCAGTACCAATCTGGCAAATTGCATTAGAAAACAAGTTAACTGCATGCACATTAGGCACAATGTGCTTTCTAAACTACTTGAGACATGAAGAGCACTCTTCACATTCAACTATCTATCACTCTACAAGAAGAATCTTCCAAGAGTGTTCTGATACAGCCTTATATGAAGTAGTACTCTTTACTGCTTGCCTAAAACAGAGGCCAAGAAGCGAAGGCATTTTTTTAAAATGGATTCCTCTTGGAAATTAGGAGGAGGCATTGGTTGGGGTCTGGTGGAACCGGAGCCCCGGCGACCAGTACTATTGTGTTCATAATTGTTTCCCAGTATACTTTGATTATAGTGATGTTTTTTAATGATAACCTCCAAACACACCGAGCCCCCAATGTGACTTGATTAATAACCCACTCATCGCTAAATATGAACTATTTCACTAGTTTCATGCCAAAAAGGTATTTGTCCAAGATTACGAGTTTTAGCTTTTGCAATGTAATGTATTTCGTAGATTATTTAAAATAAGGAGGGTTTCCAATGTCTGGTAATAATAAGTTTGAGCACTGCGGTTAATAACATTACCAGAATACATGAAATGGCTGAGAAGCCCTTAATTCAAATCAAAACATCAGCGCACCATCATCTAAATCCAGGTTCTTTAGATTTGCCTCCAACAAATTGTTTGCATTTAAAACAAAATGTATCTACTTTTGGACACTAAATGAACATATGCAGATAACCAGCTGTAACTGATCAATATCATGGACAATGATTGACCTGTTTGAAAATGTAATTAATTTAGAGGGTTTTTCAACATGTGAATGATGAATTATTTGTACAAATACCCTCATATTTTTGACTTCTGAAAATGTACAATTACTTAGAGCTACTGCTTTTGCCCTAAGGATTTGTGCTACTTCAATACTCTCCCTATCACACCTCAAACTTAGTTCCTCCTCTCAGATTCATGAAACACCTTAGACTCCTGCCATTTCCATAAAACTGGGTAGATCATTCTTACCCAAAATGACTGAAAAAAGATTCTGTCTCATTAACAGTTCCTGAATTTCCTTCTTGCCCACAACTCCTTTGATTTGACAATGTAATAGAAAAGTCAACCATTGATCTGTTTTGATTTTTTAAATCTTATAAAGACCCAACAATTCCAAATGTGTCCAGTATATCCTTTAATACCTTATTTTTCGTTATGGAATGGTGACATAATGGGGATCTGTTATAAAGGAAATTATACTGTGGACCACACGCTACTCAGAATGTGTAAACATGTGAAGTCTAGGAACCACTGTATATCAAACCAAATAGGTTTAGAGTCCCAAATTAACTTTCATTGTATCTTTTTTTTAAATATTGGCATTTTGAGTTTAGTAAGCACTCCGGCTGGAGGAGAGGGACAAACCAAAGCTGCCCAAAAACTTGTGCCAAAATCCAGACATCTCTCAGGGACCAAGAGAACCTCAATTAAGTGTAACCTGAAGGTCCACTAATATAACTAAATGTTTGGTTTAGCAAAACCTGCTTGCTATAAGCTTCTAGTACGTACACATAAAAACCGCAACTAAACACTGAAAGTTTTATAACTCTTTGTATATGTGAAGGAATTTAAAAATGGAAGCTTACAATTAAGTTGGAATTCCTATCTTGATTTGTGGGAGCAGAACAAATACAACAAATATTTTCTAGTATGGACTAGTGGCCTCAACTGAAGCAGCACTAGTATGAGTCGCCAAAAAGAGAGCATGTACTAGGAGCAAAAAACACAGAAGTGATATATTATGCTTCCATTAAATTAAAATTTGTGTTTTCACACCTTCTATGTTTGTTAATTAAATATTTCATAATGTGTGTATTTGTTTGATGTATAGCTGGTTTCTGTATTTTATTTGTACATATATTTTGAGATTCAAATTGCAGAAATTGCTTAGGCATGTGGTCCTAAGCTTCCTGTAGTGATTTAGTGAGTGGTGCACAAAGTCAAATGATTATGAACTGCTGCTCTAGTTGGTTTTGTTCCAGAAAGCGGAGGGTTTTAATTTGTCTAAATGAAGGAATCTTACAAAAGACAGACTTTGGTAGGTAGACTGATATGTGCTGGGACAAAAATAATAATGTCTGTAAAATATCAATTTTAACAAAATTCACCCGGACAATAACTGAAAGAGGTAGCTTTTTACTCAAATATAGTAGGCTCTTTATAAATCGCTATTTAAAGTAGCAATTTGCCCTTACTAACTGCCCTACATCCTGTAACCATTACCACTAGATTTCTCACTTGGGATTTAACTAACAAACTCCGGCTTTGTTCTTTATGAGAGATAAAAGTCATAATTTCAGCCTTATTCTCATTTACTATGTAACTTGAACAGTCTGAGCTACTTAAGGCGATGCATTATATATGGCGATAGACTGCAGCACTACTTGTCAAAAAGAATAAGTTGACCGCTGCAATACTGCTTGATATCTCCTAAATCAAAGTGTGGAATCTAGAGATTAGACCCAAGTTTAATTGCTAAAGGTTCATTGTATAAAGCAAAGAAAATAGGTGACATTAGACAGCCACTGCATGTTCCTCTCTGCACATAAAAGTAATCATTTAGTAACCCAATTTTAATCATTCTCCATCTGGGATCAATGTAAAAGGCTTGGACCGTACTGATAATAGGTTTGAGGGAAAGAGAACGTTTCTAATATATGCCATAAAAAATCCGATTCATTTTATCGAGGTCTTTTCTGATTCAACCAAAAGGGGCCAGGAGAGGGAGGAACATAACTGCAGATCTATCTATGCAGGTAGCGGTATGCCATTTTGTTTTAGATTGCGGTTTTGTAGAAATCCTTCTTTTACTTGATGGCTATGCTGCCCAAAGACTCCTGTAGTCCAATTGAAAGTATTCTACTATTAAAGTTCAAGAGAGAAATAAGATAATAAAATGAAAGCAATGTGTGGTATTTCGCCAGCTTTTAAATGAAGAGTAATATATTATCTTAAAGAGCTTAGCCTCTACAACGCTGTATAAGATCTCCATCGTTGAAACTGGCTGATCAAGTGGTACTCCGGTGCCACTGTTGGAATGTTAACCTCAAAACATGTATATTAATTATCGCAAGGATTGTAAATTCAAGCCACATACAAAAGACCATCTACTTTTGCTTTACCAGCACCTTGGTGCCACATATTGTGCAGTTGTGCAACGAGATTCTGGTTAGTGAGGCTCTGTCTGCCAACCCAAAACGTACCTACATTTTTTTGAGTTTAGAAAGCTTCTTATTTTTATTTGACTGTTAACCATTCTTTACATTTATCTGACTGATAACCTGGCTCAGTTAAAATACATGTCCGACTTTAAATATCTTTTAAATGGTTTAGATACCATTTTTGTTACACCAAAATATTTTGTTTTAATTTTGAATGGTTCATTTTACCCAGCTGGTATCCAGAGGAGAGTCCTCTTGAAACTGTCTTATAAGCATGCCACACAACACAAATGTGAGTTTAATTTCCATTGAGTTGGACGTATTCCTGTGCTCAGCTCTCTAAGCATTGCACAAAGTCTCCTTCAGATAGTAGGGATTCATCAAATAACCATCTCTTATGAGTTTACAATCAGCTGCTAAGAATACCTTACCAAACATTTTGACTTAGCATGGCCTGAGGAATGTCTGAGCTCTTAACAGACTGATAAAGCTTCATTTGAAACAACTTGAAAGCAGAGCAATCCATTATGAAAATGCCCTAAAATAAAACAAAGCTTGGGTAACTTTTGGTTTATTATTCGCCAGAAATCCTTTAACGCAAGATTGTTTTATTATTTCCAAAATAGCAAACAGGATCTTCAGTGCATGAGTAATAGAATGAGTAGACTTCTCCAAATCTATCCGGTCTGCTCTCAAAAACCTTCGAGCTGGTAAGTTTGCAATTCCAATGCCATAAAAAATTCAAAACAAATTATCTACATTGGACCCAGATAACTTGCAACAGTAAACCTCTTATTATTAGCCCTCAAAGCTGACACCACCCAGCATCCATAACGGTCAGCCCTATTTTACAACACCACTATATGAGAAGAGTTGCTTACTATAATTTCAGTGCCTCTTGTTGAAACTTGTTGCCCAGATGTCAGCACCAGAAATGCCCATCTTGTTTTTAATAGAGCATGCTGCCCTGTCATAATATGTGTTTTTGTTCGAACAGAATTATGCCAGAGATTGCCCCATGTAAACAAATAAAAACAAGATCCTTTCCTTTTTACTATTGAGCAGGCCATTAAGATGCCAACAACACATTTTAAGTCCTTCATAGATACTAGAATAACCTTATGATTACTTGGAGAATACTCAACCAGTCAGAATATATTCAGGTTACAATATTCCCTGCGGCATTCAGAAGATGCTTTATTGGAGACCATTTTATTTTTCCCCTTCTTCAACTGATGCCTTCAGTATTCAGCCTTTCAAATAACATTATTGCTTACTAAACCATTTGCTCTATTCACAACCCTAATATGCCAAACTCAACTCCACTTCCTCGTAACCCACCTCCTGCTAATACTCCCTCTTGGCATAAGCACCTGGCAGGTGGTGTCAAGGACCTACATGCTGCTCAGCTCAATTTAACAGATTTAACACTGCTAACTATGGTCCCTAAAATCTTGTTCAGTTTAATTAGTCTTTATTCGATAATTCCAATCATAAAAGACAGTACAACATAAAAGTGTCATCTAAAAATAATAAATACCGCCCTAAGAGCATACAATACTCACAAAATGTAATATCAACATTATCGAACATTTCTGACAATTGAATACTATATAATAATGTATTGTATTAAAAACCAATAAAACCATTTAATAAAATTCAAACGTGGGAACCTTCTTGACAGGGGCATAATCAAGCTTCACATGGAATTCCCAAACCAGCCTCCAGGATTTTCCGTCTCAGAGCCCAGGACCAGCTGAGAAATTTCACCATAGCGATGATATCTGGGCGAGTGTTCGATACCAGAATACAAATACATGATCTGGTACCGAAATTAGAACATAGTGGCTCGAGCCACCTGCGGCGGGGGCCATTGTAAGCTGGGCACACAAAAAGAACATGGGTTACCAACTCTTCCTTTGATGGACACAAAGGGCAGTTGATATCTGTAGCCTTGTTCCATTTTGCAGTGAAAGGTCTTAGGGGAAGAGTACCTACTCTAAATTGGTGGTATAGTTTCCTGTCACCAGGTTTGGTGATCAAGTTCCAGTAGGCCTCTAGTTCCGTCACAAGTTTATGCTCCATGAAGATGCCTGTGAGCGAGCTACTGCTTACTATCAACAGGGTCTTCCTAGAAATCATGGCCCAGTAGACTTCTTTACACTCATTTTTACTGGGAAATTAATTCCCTACTGGGTCTTCCCACAGGTGACAGAGCCCCATATCAATCAGGCTACTCTTGATCTTCTGCAACCATTTAATCTTTGAGGACTGGGCGGCTTGTCTAATGTACATAAGGGCATTGTCGTAAGACGCCAATTCTGGTGTGGTCCAGATCATCCTCCAATAGGCTAAGGGTCTAAATCCCGCGACTTCATCAATAGAAAGCCAGCCTAGGTCTAACAATAGGGGCTTGATGGGGGTGGATTGAGGCAGGGCGGTCAGTCATCTCAGAAACTTATTTTGCGCAAGGACTAGGGATGATAGATTTTCAGACCCCCATAGTTTTGCGCCATATATTATAGAAGCTCTGATCTTCCCGTTATAAATCGATAAATCTGACCCCACCGGTTTAGTCTAGAAAGTCTATATTCTTTAATGAGGGCTCCTGCCAACTGGTTGTGCCTAAGAACTAGGATATCTAACTGTGCAGTCCAGTTCATCCTCCTGCCCATAGTCACACCTAAATAAGTAAAGGTATCCATTTGCTCCAAAAGCGCTTCGTTCATTACAACTCTGCTTTTAATATGTTTGTATTTATGCAGCACCATGAACTTGGTTTTGTGAACATTTACTACAAGTTTGTGGTTGTTGCAGAACTCTGTAAATCTGTCAAGGGCACGTTGCAGACCAAACTGAGTTTTAGATAAAATTAAAGTATCATCTGCAAACATTAATAGAGGGACACTTGAACCGGCAAGAGTTGGTGCATCTGTTGGAAAGTTAGAGTAATACGAAATAACCTTATTAATAAACAGGGAAAATAGGGTAGGGGCAAAAAAACACCCTTGCCGCACCCCTTTATTTACTGGGAAGCGATCTGCTAGTTCACCCAGCTGTCCCCACCTAACTTGGGCATAGTTTGCCTCATGCAGTCTGATAAAGCTTAAGATTTCTAGGGGCATCCCAGCCTCCTTTAGGACGCCCATAGCTTGTGACGAGGGACCAAGTCAAATGCTGATTTTAAATCAACAAATGCTGCTTAGAGAGTACCCCTGCGAGGATGACTGTACTCCAGTATATCAGCATGAATCTGAAGAGTTGGTCAATAGTACTGACGTGAGGTCGGAAACCCGCTTGGTATATAGATAGTACAGCTTGATCAACTATTCACTCATTGATTCTACCTAGGACAAGTCTAGCAACTATTTTCTGAAGGGTGTCGATTAGGCTCATTGGCCTATAGTTGCTAGGATTGGCACGGTCACCCTTTTTATATATGAGAATAATTTCAGCCCCACGCCAAGTATCTGGAAGCTGCACGCCCCTAGCAATAGCATTTATAATGAGAAAAATATACCAGATCCAGGTCCTATTCTCTTCTTTAAAGATATCGGCGGGGATACAATCTGGGCCCGGAGCCCTTCCCGATGGAACCCCATCCAGGACCCGTTCTATCTCCCCTTTATCAAACATTAGTACACCCTCTGTGATGACCTCAGGATAGACAATTAAGCCGCTCGGAGAAGAAGCAAATTGGGCTTGGTAGTGTTCCACCCACAATTCAGGAGATACGTTGTTCACTGGAGTGGGTCCAATCGCACCACTGCCCCACTTTACTAATTGCCAGATTAAGGTCCAGTTTTTCCTATTACTAGCATTAGTTAGGGGCTCCCACCTGTCCACATCAAAACCCTTCTTTGCCTTTAGTTGTGCTTTTTTATAGTTTGCCCTCGCTAGTTTGACTTCTTGAGAAGTTCCATCCCTAATGCATTCGTAAGTTGCTTGAATGCGGCTCTACATGCCTCATTATACCATTTGTCTGATTTTTTTATGGTGTGCCTAAATGGTCTTTTGTTTTTTATGAACAGGGATTTGAATTTAACAAATAGATCTTAATGTGCTTTCTTATGAGCCGTAAAAGATTTATCAGAGGGATCTAGCGAGCCCAATAATAATATTGATTCTTCAACCAGAGCCTTAATCTGTGCTACCGAGGCCTTATCTTCAGAGACCTTTGCCCATTTCATCCGTTGAGACATGATCACTTCTCCTACTGCTATTTCCATTGCTGCTGATATAAGGTCCAGTCCTTTCCCAACCAAAGTTAATACCAACGGATCATGGTCACTCTCAGGTCTTTGGTATACCTTCATGTCCACAAGTTTGGGCCAAAGCTCTGAGCTAATAAGGATTTAATCAATTCTGCTGCTACTAGACCCATTGGAAAAGGTGTTAATGCCTTGCATATCGGAGGGGGAATCTTCCATTTAAAGCCCTTAGCCCCCTCCCGAGGGACATGCTTTTTAGTTGTAACGCCACCTCAGACCATTTATTAAATCGGCGGCAGCAATAGGGATGGTATCCCCCAACTCTCATCTTCCTCCATGGTAAGGCTGTAGTCAAGACCTAAGGGCTCGAATGTACAATTGAGATTACCTGCGATTATCAGGGAATTTGGGCCGTCTAAGTCGTTAATAATCGTATCCAGATGGGCGATGGTTGGTGACGCTTTCCCTCCCACAATCCCTCTCGCATATACATTAAAAAAATATAAAGTCAGTCTCTCCCTCGACAAGTACTCTGATTGCAAGAATATCTGGGCTGTCTATTGGCAATTCCTCTACTTGGAACGATGTTTGTTGCTTGACCCAAATAATCAATCCCCCACTAGGTCTCCCCTTTCTATTGGCAATTGCTGCCTTGCCAAAAGCCAGATAACCTGGGCGATGGATCGTATCCACTTACCACGTCTCCTGAAGGGCAATTAAATCATACCCTTCAATGAAACGTGACCAATCAGATGACAAGGTCTTTGGCAAAAGACCAGCAATATTCCAGGATAGTAGAGAGAGTTGGGGGGGGGTACCCGGGGATTTTACAGCACATAGTGCGGATTCCAAGCCAACCGGGCTCTCAGCTGCTAGTTGTTGGAGTCCCTTCCTTATGCTAAGTGGGGGAGTAGGTGGGCTGTCAAAGTACTCATCCCTAACGGAAATAGTGAGAAGGAGTCAATCGCACTGGTCTAGATCAGATAATGGGATGTATCTATTAGTCAGGGGGACCTCTATTGATCTATTTGCTTGGCTCTGTGGAGCCCTGTATTGCCTGCTCCCCCCCGTGGGAATTCAGCACATTCGGAGGGTAGGGCCCAGATCTTTAGAAAAACCCTAACGGTAGGATAAACACTTTATCCATATATCTGCCTTCCATCACTCCCAAATTTTCCAATAGAAATCTACTTATGTGCGTGTTATTGAAATTAACAATTACACAGTCACCATTTCCTTCCTTCCTCGAATAGCCAATCCACGGAGTTCGTCTGGCCATGATCATGTGCTTATCCACACCCTCCTCCCAGATCCCAACATCCTTTAGTCGGTTGGTGAGCCAATGCAGAGCTTTTAACATAAGTTGATCAGTCGTTTCAGTCTGTATGCCCATAGTGGTGGGACATTCGCTAAAAGAACCACTAAGGGGGCAGCTGCCGGGGGAAGATGAAGATTCAAGGACTTAAGTTGCACAACATTTTGTCCCGGGCCTCCAGGTCGTTGTGTACGAGTAGATAGGCTTGGTTCACTAGCTAGGGGGCAGGTATCACAGCTAAAGTTCTTGGTTGGAGCGGTTCCCACCTCCACTCTGCCATCACCGGAAGGGCTTATAATCGATTGGGCAAACTCACTTGACAGATTCCCTTGAGCTGCGTCGCAATTATCCATAAGGGTTAGGTTTTTCTGAGCTACTACTACTAAACCTTTAGGTGGACTAAAAGCAGATGGTTTAGTTGCTTGTCGACTTGGGGGCTTGGGTTTGGCTCTGACCTGGGCTGGTACTATATTCGCTGGTTGGTTATTTAGGGTCACAGATGTAGACTTGAGGTGAGCTGAAAGACCCTCAAGAGCTGAAAAACTTGATTTTGCCTGGGATTCGACAGTGGTAAGTCGGTCTTCAATCTGGGTCAATTTGTAAGTAATGGGAGACAATGAGGTTGGCAGAAAATGTTCCTGCCTTCTCCACATTTCCTCATTGGAAGTTGTACAGTGGCTACCCAAAGCTGCGAGGTCAAAATACGGAGAGATCAGAGCTTTATTGCTTATGGTACTTTGCTCATCTGCTTGAGCATGTCCTCTGTTTTTATTAAACCTAGGCGCTTACGCTGTTGTAGGCCTCTGGGGGGCGCCTTCTCTCTTCCTTTTGGCTGCAGGGTCGGGAATAGATTTGTTAATGATGATTTTTTTTTTGCAAAGATCTAGCTGATGATGTTAGAGGAACACTAATAGCAGTATTTGCTGCAGCTACTGGAGATTTTACTGTGTTCCCCAAAGAGCTTATTGGTGTAGACACAGGACCGCAGTCTTCGTTGATAATCATAGCCGTGGTTGTGTTTGCGACAGAGTAGGCCAGAGAAAGTGCTGTGGCAATTAGACCTAAAGACGATTTTTTCGTTAATTGCGGGTCCAGGGACAAACTGCACTCAGCCCTATCTCCTTTTCAAGCACAGAGGCTGCCCTTTTTATAAACTGATCTAGTGTCCCCGCAACGCTGTCACCATTGGGTATATCTAGCCTCTTTCAGTCACGCTTACTCATCATTGATGGTGTTATTAGTGGTGAGCCCAATAATCAGCAAGAGTTTGCGAGATACAAATAAAGGATAATAAGTTTGGCTAAACTAACCTTGCCGTATGAGGAGGTTAGAGGGGGGCCCAGCCTCGTCCGGTGTCTGACGGGCTCAGTCGGGCCCGCCCTTGGCCCGGGCTTCGCCTGGCACGCCCGCCCGCGTTCCGTAAAGTGGGAGCGGCGAGGCGCTAAGTAGGCGTCAACAGAATCAGGCAAGCAGGCTCAGGTGCGGAGTCTCTCCACACGCCCCCTGGGCCTTGCAGTTCCAAGCAGAAATGAAGCATCCACCACAAAAGGGTGGCGAGGCGCTAAGTAGGCGTCAGCAGAATCAGGCAAGCAGGCTCAGGTGCAGGCTCTCTCCACACGCCCCTTGGGACTTGCAGTTCCAAGCAGAAATGAAGCTTCCACCAAAAAAGACTGGCAATGCTTGAACCAGAGACTCGCAATTCAAAATTAAAAGGATGAAGATGCTGATCAAATAAGAAGTCACTTACCCACTTATCCCCCTTAGCATGGCCCTACGTACAGTGCTTTGCCTTTGGGCTACTGAAACTCCCTTTGGGGGGCTTCTCTTTATAATTCTCATCTTGTAGCAGCATTGCCACTCAGCTGCTATGAAAAGGGGTGCCTAACAGCATAGCATCCCCAGCTCAAACCAAAGCAGAGACTGCAGAAACAGATGGCCGGTTGGTCCACCTCGCTGAAGGGCTCATACCATAGGGTCTGTGTTCAAGTCTCACCATTTCGGGATCAACTTCGACCTTTTGCAGCCTCATACTGATACACAAAGCTCGCCAAGATCTAAAAAGCCACAAGCACAGGAAGCAATACTTCACCTGCTCCCCCAGAAGCAATGCCTTTGATCATGTCTGTCGGCAGCCAGTTTGCTTTGGAATAAAGCCTGCTGCTGCAAAGTTTCCAGAGCTTCAGCCTCAATTGCGATGAGTGTGGTGAGAGAAGACCGAAATCAAGCAGACAAGTACCAAACACAAAAACAGGCAGTAGTTTTTGTTAATGTTAACCCACTACACTGCAACGGATACTTGAAGGCAAGCAACCAGCAAGAACTGAATATTTTGTCTATCAAGTTCCAGCATGAACACTAGAGTCACAAGAAAGAACTTGATGGTTTTCATAGGACTGTACTGTTTCCTCCCACACAAATCGATCAACAGCTGAGGAAGGAGGCAACCGAATGCTCCTCAGGATGGGATGGAATGGGGTGATGGATGACAGGACAGAGCAACTGGCGGTGACAACCATCTGCCATTAACAAAACAAAAAAACTATCACCAGAATTGTAAAACTGTATTGTGTCTATAAGTTATCTTAAGAGCTCTTCAAGAAAGTTTGCCAACACTACTGTGGCCTCTTTGCTGAAATTACATCTACAGACTTAAAACGGTTTCTCAACTTCATTATAGCCCTGCACATTTTCTTACACAGTGCCTTTAGGAAATGGTAAGCCTCTGCACTTTTCTATATCCAATCACCTGTGTAAAGCTCAGTCCATTTCAACTCGGAGGTAGCAGTGGTCGTCCCATTTTTAAAAATAATCCTTTCTTAAACCTAAATGTCCAATTAATTATTAGTCATGCCAATTATTTCAAAAGGCTGGTCACCACACAGGTGTCAGCCTTTCTCGAGACGTCTGATGCTATGGATCCCAGGCAGGCTAGATTCCGCTGCTACTGACACACGGCTCTTGGTGGCCGTCCTGGAAGTCTTCAAGGGTCATTGATGTCAGTAGAGTCTGAGACCGGAAAATATTAGATCTTGCAGTAGTTTTCAACTCCAGTGACCATTCCATCTTGTTATCCAATACTACACAGTAGGAATCCAGGAAATTGATGTGGGGTGCATCACAATTATTTGAGGAGTTTACTCTTCCTCCATGCACCTCTCTCTGTTCTTCGACCTCTGGGTTCTTGTCAAACCCCTGTTCCTCTTGATGTCTACATTTAAGAATGTGTTGGCTTCAATTCTGACACCAACGTTGAATGGACTCCAATCTTATTGCAATTTGTTCCAAACAGCTATTTCTACTTCATTAAGCCAGAAAAGGCATAAACAAGACCATGGAGAAACAAAAGATATGGTTGCAGATGGCTTCTTGCAGTCTCTCCTGCCTTTATGAACCTCTCTATCTGCCTGTTTAAATTGTATACTAATATTTTCAAACTGAACAAGCAGCTTTCTTTGGCCCCTCACATTAGGGCACTTGAGCCTTTTGGTTTCTACCATCTCCAACATGTGCAAGATTCCTCACTAGGCTACTCATACTGGTAGTATGTTAATCTTAGCATTGTTTCAAACAAGATTAAGTAATTCCTTGTACTCAGGAATCCTATCTTACTTGATAACTGAAGCAGGATGTTCTTGTGAGTGTTAAGAGGCAGGGGCAACATGAGCATCAACTCTTTCTACAACACCTCTAAGTAGTGAAGAGAATTACTTTCAAAGACAAGTGTATTACTCACCAACACTGGGATGGCATGTATCAGCTAATATATGTTATGTTATGTTATTAAAATTTCTAGAGCGCACAGCTGCCCCAGCAAAGGGGCGTCCTGGCGCTTTGACAGATGCTGTAACATAACACACAAAAGAAATTAGCCAGGAACTGGAAAGAGGAAAGTTTTAATAGCCTGCCTGAAGGCGAACATATCCTCAAGAGCTCGAATGTGAACTGGTAGCGAGTTCCATAGGCCAGCCGCTAGAACCCTGAAAGAACGGCCACCCATCCTGCTCAACCTGAAGCGTGGACAGACAGCCAGATGAAGCCCCTCCGATCTTAAAGATCTCGACGGCACATAGGGCGTAAGTAGAGTGACAAGTGCCGGTGGCGAAGAAGTTTTCAAAATTTTGAAGGCCAGACACAGCGCCTTGAACATGATTCGCTGTCTGACCGGGAGCCAATGCAAGGCCGTGATGGTACCGGACACTGAACAGTGTCTGGGAAGGCCCACAATGGCTCGTGCCGCGGCGTTTTGTACTCTTTGGAGCCTAGAGGCCTCCGCTTGATTCACCCCTAACAACAGTGAGCTGCCGTAGTCCAGCCTAGATAGTATTGAGGCCTGAACTACAAGCTGTCTGGTAGGGGGATCAAAGTACTTCAAGACTGGCCTAATACCACGCAGTATTCCGTAACACGTGGCAGCCACCTTCTTGGTGTGGTCCCTGAAGGTGAGCGCAGAGTCCACCCAAACTCCTAGATTTCTCACTCCAGCCACTGGAATAGGCGTGACACCAAGCTCTGACGGCCACCACTGGTTACCCCATAGCTCAGCGTGCTTCCCTAGAACCAGTACCTCCGTTTTGGTGGCATTCAACTGGAGGCAGTTGGTGCGAAGCCAGCTGGCTACTGCCAAGAGACCCGCACGGAATCTCGGAGCTGCTACCTCGGGGTCTCCGCTAAGTGTCACCGCTAGCTGTGTGTCGTCCGCATATGAGGCCATCGTAAGACCCCACTGTTTGACGACACCAGCCAACGGTTTCACATAGAGGTTAAATATGGTAGGGCTCAACGAAGATCCCTGTGGAACCCCCATCTTCAGGGGGTAAGTGGTGGATTGGCCAGGTGGTATAGCCACTTTAAAAGTACGATCAGCCAGAAAGGACCGAAACCATTGGAGAGCGACATCCGTCACTCCCGCCTCCTGTATGCGCTGGATAAGTATTTGGTGGGACACAGTATCGAAAGCAGCGCTTAGATCTAATAATATAAGCGCTGCAGTATGACCTAAGTCAAGTACCTGGCGAAGATGTTCCAAGATGTAAAGTAGTGCCGTCTCGGTACTGTGTCCTGACCGGAATCCGTTCTGGCTGGGGTCTAAGATCTGGTTGCAGGCCAGATGCTCAGACAAAACCGAGTTGACGTGCGCTTCTGTTACCTTGGCGATCCATGGCAACAGGGAGATAGGTCGGTAGTTTTCTGGCAGTCGGGGGTCAGAATTAGCTTTTTTTAGTATGGGGGTAACCACTGCCTGCTTCCAGGCCGCAGGTACAGTTCCAGAAGACAGAGACATATTAATGAGATCCAGTATGGGGTTACGACACAGCGGGGAAAGTGTATTGATGAAGGCAGGCTTTAACGGGTCCGCCGGGGAGCCTGATTTGACCTTGAGGCTGAGTCTGTCAAAGGCCTCAACCGACAGTTCAGGTAAGATAGCCAGAGGCTCATGATCCAATGTATCAGAGACAGTGGCTTCACGATCCTGGTGGAGTGTGTCGAACCCGTGATATATTTTTTCCACTTTCTCCACAAAAAAAGAGGCCAATTTATCACAGTGTGAGTCTGTGCAAATCGCCTCTGATGAGGATCTGTTTTTCATTAGGTCCTTCAGTACCTTGAAAATCAGTTTTGAGCGGTTGGTACTGGTGGCAAATTCCTGGGCGTAAAATGCAGCTCTAACTCTGCATATAGCTCTGTGGTAAAGTTTCAACTCAGTGAAATACCGGATTTTCAGAGCCGGGTCATATGATCGTCTCCATTCCCTCTCTGTCTTACGGCAGGATCTTTTCAGTTCTGCCAGAGACTCGTTATACCAGGGGCTAGGTGCTTTTGTCCGGCCTTTCGCCCATCGTAAAGGTATCAGAGAGTCCAAGGCGTCAGTGATCCACATGCAGAACTGTTGGTAGCCTTGTTCCACATTGGTGAGATTGTTCAGAGGTTTCCGCTCTAATATACCGTAGAACTCTTCCAGCGTAAGTTTGTGCCACGGCCTTTTAAGGGTTAGCCTTTCCCTGGATATGAACGGCTTGTCATGGACCGGGCAAAGTGCTTCTACAAGTAGATGATCAGTCCACCCTAACCTCCTTGGATCTAACACCCTTAACCCGTCAAGTGTGGAAAAGAAGGGGTCAAGGATATGGCCTCCAACGTGGGTTGGACGGGTGACAAGCTGAGTAAGTTGGAGAGCTTCCAAGTCGGCCAACAGGGAGCTCACGGTAGTGGATGACCCATTATCAAAATGGATGTTAAGGTCACCCAGGATGTTAAAATTGGCGCAGCCCAATGCTATAGGACTGACCATATCGGCCAATGCGGATCTGAATACCGAGTCATTGCCAGGGGGGCGGTAGACCAGCAGCCCACTGAAGGTGAACTGATGGGAGAAGGCGACTTTAAAAATAGCGTTTTCACATGCAGGTAGTCCTGATGGCTTCCATTCTGCTGGGAAGCAGGATTTGACAGCCATAGCAATGCCACCACCTCTTGTGGTCCTATTAGAGGTGAAGATGGTGTAGTTCTGGGGGAATGCCAGGTTCAATATGGCAGAGTCAGAGTCCTGAAGCCAGGTTTCTGTCATTAAGAAAACATCTGGATCCTCTTTATCCATCAGGTCATAGATGGACAAGTGGTGCTTTACAAGAGATCTCACATTAAGGCACCAAATACGGAGATCTCTCGAAACAGCACGAGGCCGTATGACAGGGACGACGTTTTCTAAGGAACGAATTTTGGTTGGGCTCTTAAGAGACCAGCCTTCACAGGCGCAGCTGTAAGGGCCAGCTAAAGGGTCCACAGACTTACACGCAGAGCCCCTGGACGAGTGACCTATGGCCAACAGCTCTGACCGTGTGTAAGATATCATAGCTGGCAACACAGCATACGGCGCAGAGATAGCAGATAGGACTGAGCCTGCCCGGCCTCGCACTGCCTCGACGCGGACGAGCGCAGACGGGCAGGACTCAGGCACGACTCCGGCTAAGCGACGGCGTCCACATCTGCGCGTCCCGCTGCGCGGGAGGGGGGAGCTTTAAATAGGCTCTCCAATCGTGGCGCGAGCGCGAGGACGCTCCAAGATGGCGCCTAAAGCTACACTTACTGCCCAATCCAAGATGGCGCCCACAGTGAGCCACCCCCGGGATCCAGGCCCGCCAAAACGGCAGTGCGGGAGACAATTATGTGCGGAATGGGGACGGGGGCAAGACCCTGTTAAAACCAGGGGAAAGTGCTAAAAATGAAAGTAAGCAAAAGACAAAATCGGGTAAGTTAAAATAAGCGCGCTAGCAATAGCGCTGGCAACAGCAGTTAATGCGCGATAAAATCAGCATCTGTCAAGACCTGACAGGAGTCTGGGTCCGCCTTAAATAGGCTCTCCAATCGTGGCGCGAGCGCGAGGACGCTCCAAGATGGCGCCTAAAGCTACACTTACTGCCCAATCCAAGATGGCGCCCACAGTGAGCCACCCCCGGGATCCAGGCCCGCCAAAACGGCAGTGCGGGAGACAATTATGTGCGGAATGGGGACGGGGGCAAGACCCTGTTAAAACCAGGGGAAAGTGCTAAAAATGAAAGTAAGCAAAAGACCCCAGCATATTCAAATTAGGTCTCCTGTTCCAAGATTCCTAATAGCTCCTGGCAATTCAAAGCTCAAGTGACTATTCTTCATCTAAAGTATTCTATTGCAGGTGTAACACACTCGGGGATCCCTTTGAAATGAAAAATCTTTAGACGTTTACTAAAGTGTTTTGTTGACTATTTTGTGTGTGGCATGTAACAAAGAAAAATGCTACTGAAACTACTAAAAGCCACATTACTGTTGGCTACATGGAATACAGGATATGTTTGGTGTATGAAGTGTGCTCTGTCTAACATGTTCAGCTAGTGTTTGCGTGGTATATCCTGCTGTAAATACTTTTGGGAGCTTACCGATCATTAACAGGCATACGTGTGGTGTGTTAAATGTGCTGTAAGAACGCACTTTACAAATGCCAGCCTAGGGTTAAGAATGCACTTTCCAGATAACAGTCTATGTTAGAACCTGAGCAACCTCACATTAGTTGCAACAGTTGACTCAGATAAGAAAAGAAGATATTTTACACTCCTGTTTTAATCTTTCCTTTATGGCAGGATCCATCACTGGCGAGACTACGACAAAAGAAAAATGGCACTCATGGAAGTACTGGTAATACTTGTCCTTGCCATCTCTTTAACAACTGGTTTGCAAAGGTTTTCAAATAAGAATGCTGCCACTTTGGCAACTTTTACAGCTCTTCAGACTGAGGATGCATATGCATAAAGCAGCCAATCATCCACCTGTAAATCACCAACTGTCACATTTCAGGTTCTGCATGTTTGCTCAGATATGTAAAGTTGTAGCATGTATGAGCTTACTGAGCAATATCCGAGTTGTGAGAGGGAGCAAGCTAAAGACCAAGAGCAGTGATGAAGTTGGGTTTTCTATATTTTGTCAATGTGTTCTTCCCTCCTTCCAAAAGATTGGAAATCTGAATACACATCCTAAAACTATATTTTGTCATTGTGTTCTTCCCTCCTTCCAAAAGATTGGAAATCTGAATACACATCCTAAAATGCCATAATGGGAAAAAAGCGAATACTTAACCAGACTCCAGCCAAACTGACTGGCAGAACTTCGTGGCCCAAAACCATATCTTTTCCATAAGATGCATCTGGTGAGTAGTGCATGCGAAAAAAGCATGAGGAGTACCCAACAAAGGGATCCAACCTGCTGAGCCATTTGTTAAATAAAAGTCCTTGAAGGAAAACCATGTTGTTCTGGAAAACGAAGTATGGCCTTTTAGTTAAGCAGTTCAAACTAGACTATTCTCCGGATAAAAATTGATATCAAAGAGGAAAGAGTTGCAGGTCAGCAAAAATTGTTAACAAGGAAGTCTTGTGGGTCAGCAGTCAAATGATGCCCTCAGGTCTAATAGTTTGTGCATCAGAAAAGACAAAATTGAAAGACCGTTTAGGAGCAGGATCTTTTCATGGGAAGATACATATGTAAAAGACAATCAAAGTTGTAGCTCACAGCCCAGTTTGAATGTAAACCATTTTCCTTAAGTGTATCCCAGCATAGCACAAAGGCCGACTTAGTTGCTAACAAGAACCAATCTCAATACCAGAAGCGAAACAGGATAGTGAAGACTATGCACCATTTAGAGAAGATTTCAGAGGATTTGGACCTTGCTAAAATATCTAGTAGCAAGACATTCTCTTGGCATTACGTCCAGTTTGATTGTTTTCCAGCTCAGCATATAATTAAATTTTTTTTTTTTTTCAGCTATCCAGATATGCTAGTTTTTCATGCCCAGGAGATCTAGAACCAGAGGAAGCAGTTAAAGGGGTCCTGCAATAGGAGTACAAATTCAGAGAACCACAATTGAAAAGGCAATCAGTATCTCCTGGGAGTTAGACAACCTTTTGCATTTTCAAAGAGCTTGATGCAAAATGAAAATTGGAGAAAAATCGTAAAGAAACTCTTCTGACCAATCAAAGAGTAGTGGCCATCTCTTTAGGACTTCTTCTCCAGTCCAAATAAAGATGCAAAATTTGGACATACTCTTCTTTCCCTCAAGGGGTTCTTGAAGGTCCAGTCCCAATACAGAGTTGACAGAAGAGTAAAAAGTGAGGGTGGTTATAATCAAAGGTACGACAAGACGCCAAATCACTGCCGTCCATAGGTTAAGCTGGTCCTCCCCATCTCCAACACTTTATCTAGAAAGGGACTACACAAGTAAGTCCTCATGATATATTGGCTGGTACCAGATATTTGACGGTGCTGTAAAAAAGCCTTCTTCCTCCCCTAGAGCATTAGAAGTTATTATTTTGCAGCTTCAGAAACAAGAAACTTAGTTTTGCAGCTGGTACGAATATATTATTGAAGCTGCATTAAACTAAACTGAGGACAACAAAGAGAGGAGGTTTTAGCAAAAAAAAAATTATCCCATGGGATCTGCAATGTTTTTACTTTACCCAAAGTAAGAAGACGGCAAGCAAGCTGATTTGTCCTATTTGCAAGGCCCTCATAATAGCAGAGTTGCTAAATTGTGAACTGCAAACAAAGGTTCACTGCTGAGAAGATTTTATTTATAAATCACAAACTTTACTCTGTAAAAGGTCAGTTTCAAGAGAGCAAATCGCACACCATTACGAAAAACTCCCTGCCAAGTGACTTGTTTATAGGAGTAGAAGGTCTCCACCTTGGAAAAACGGACCTGGAGCTGCTGGCTATGAACATGGACGAAGGTTTAATGTCTGCATACATTTAGTCATCACTCAGTACAGTTGCTCGGATAACAGGAGATCAATGTTATTGTCAGTATATTCCCACAGCACAGCCACTCACTTGTTTTCGGGAGGAACAAAGAATAAGCAACAGATCAAATTTCTTGACAAATCAGCAATGTTCTTGACGTAAATGAAGGCATAGAGACAACAACGAACATAAGAAATGTCATCAGATCAGGCTAGAAACTACTGGTGGCAGGACCGATTTATGCATTCTACGATTTGCACTTTGCCTGGAGAAGTTTGTGGGCATACTCAGAAGTCTTTATAAGCAGATACTGGTATCTTTTTGGGAACTAGTTTTATTTTCAAAACCTTTCTTTTTGCTCCCTTTATGAATCATGTGGATCAAGGGCAGGATGCAGACTGTTTTGACTATCAGGATCCCAGGTAGCATTGGTAATCATGACAGGATTAACCCCCAAAGGAAGAGATTTTGCTTTAAGACCTGTTAAACTTCATTTGAGATATGGCAAGAGGAGTCTGATCCATTCCAGTATAGTTCATAGGCATAAGAACTCTTCGGTAGTACCTTTTGCAGCTGGCCCAACATGAAAAGGTCATTGTGTAGCACGGGAGCTGAACTCTATTTAACTTGGTGCTCTATCTCAAGAGCTTGCAAATGGGTGGCACTCAGATATTTTCCCTTGTAAAAGGATATTAGACAATCTTAGAGTAGGGGTAGTAACATTCTCATTCCTAAATGTAGACTGTGTCTAGTCCTGAATACCTCTTTATGAGAAGCAACCACTTCGGTTATGCGACAAAGGCATTGGTTCCCTTGATATTGCGTCCTGCTTCAAAGAAAGCAGATAGTACCTCCATGACCTTGGATTAATTCCAGCCCAGAAAAGACAGGAACTCACTAGAAGGATATTCGCAACTACGAACTGCAGCATCCTGTCAGTGAGTAGCTAAGAACTGCTTGTGCATCCTATGCCCTACTTGATGTCCACTTTAAGAGTTAGAAACAGCAGCGGGGAATAGGTTGTTTACTTCTGATCATTTAGAACTGAAAATAATAGAATAAACGGACATTGACTAAACTTATGAGGGAAGAGGAAGCAAATAAGTGCTCGACAGTTACATAAAAACCAGGAACTTGGAACAGATAAGTGGTGATGCAGTGATGAAGCAAGATTCGACCATGCAGAACTGCGGAGTCTGGAAACAACCCCAAAAAATCGAAAGTGGCAAGGTTATTTGAGATGCTTTTCTAGTACTTCCTGCCAGTGCAGGTAATGATCACCCATCTGGTAAGGTAGGAAAGCAGAAAAAGAGGCATCCAATGAAATGGTACTTGTAAACATAAGTGAATTAAGCTAATGAAGAAGGATTACCTGGCCCGATTGTGGCATGGGGAGAGTGGATCCAGGCTTCCCTTGCCCAGCGTTCAGTTTCACAGGTGTTGCTAAGGTGTTGTTGGAAAACCCCTTTCCATCAGCTGGTGTTGCAATGCCTAAAAATCAGTAAAAATCACAGTGTATAAGGGGGTGCTCTAAGTGGAAGGCCTCTAAAGGACTACAAAAAAATGTTCTTTGCTAATTATTATCCTAAGGTAAAGAAGAAAATATTACAACCGAAAGGAATAAGTCCACTCAAGTGCTCAAGAGAAAGTAAAACGTGCTCGAAGTAGCAAAAACGCAAAGAAAGAGCATAAACTGGCTTATTATTTGAGACTGAATAGGCTTCTGCCTCTTTGAAACTCATAGATACTTATTTTCCTGTTAACCCTAATAACAAATTAGCCATTGGCAACCACAAAGGGAAAGAAAATCCATGCTGTTGTCAATGTCTGAGCAGCTCTAGACTAAGACTTGAAAATAACCATGTTTTTGAATTTTAAAAAACTTCCTGCAGCAAAGCATGCACAACAGACCTTTTTACTTGCACTGCCCTTCCTAATTTGCCTTTCAACCCATCTGTTTTCTTTCAATCATTGATTTAGAGGCTTACATGTTGAGCTGCTTTTAATGAGGACAGAGTTCTGCTGCTGTTGTTGCTGTTGCAACAGTGACGCTAGCTGGGCCTGCTGTCCACATCCTCCTTCACTGGAACCCTTCCCAGTTTCAGTTGGACCTGTGGGGGGATGCTGGGCTAGCCCCGGCCCATGAAGTGAGGCTTGAGTCATGACAGTGATCTGCTGCCCTTGGTTGCTAACCAGGACTGAGGAAGGCTGGCTGGTAAAGTGGGTGAATATAGGAGAAGGTTGGCTTGTGGGAGGCTGCTGCTGATGATGCTGATGAACATGCTGCTGCTGCTGTTGCTGCTGCTGTTGTTGTTGTTGCTGCTGCTGCTGCTGTTGCTGCTGCTGCTTTGCTTGGAGGATGATGCCGTGCTGCACCTGTAATTAATGAAACGGAGGAGCAGTTAGAGATTCCAACATCTTTCCTTGCAATTTCTATTTTTGGCCTATCGGGGACCACAAAATGTATTGCTACACCATATTTTGAAAGGGCTTGGGGAGTGAGGGGTGGGGGGTGGGGGGGGAGGGAGGGTGTCCATATAGCACGAGTGAATGGGAGTTTTGGTACAATTACTTTTCTAACTAAGTAAGTTCAGTGCAGTGAAATGGTTATGCCAGGACATTATGTCGTAAGCAGCTGAGACTGCCTATTTGCAAGTTATTTTTTGAGAGGCCTAACCACCGCTCCTGCAACAAATGGTAATGTTGCTCTATAACATACAATGG
Source organism: Lissotriton helveticus (assembly GCF_964261635.1). NCBI lineage: Eukaryota > Metazoa > Chordata > Amphibia > Caudata > Salamandridae > Lissotriton > Lissotriton helveticus. The sequence continues at coordinate 919,453,547 of NC_136070.1, forward strand.
CTGAAGGAGAAGGAGTGTGGCTCACTGATTAGAGCAGCAGACCCTGATGCAGAGGTCTGGCCCGGGACCAGGGTTCAATTCCCGACGCAGCAGGGTCCTGAGCCCAAAATGTCCACGGACTCGATAATTATCGCCTCGGTGCCTATTCTAATCATGGGGTCCCACGCTGCAGCTCTGGGCAATAGTAGCTTAATCCCCACTACGGCGGCCCACCCGCTGCGGGATGCTTGGCTTTCACCCTGGGGATACCCAGTAGGGGTTATCTCACAGGGAAAAGCCAGGACGGGTTCCCAAGGCAAGCGCCTTGATGCCTTCGGTGATACATGCGCTATATAAGTCGCAATACAATACATTTACTTACATGATGTGGTTTCCATTTGATTGGCACTAAACAAAGTGTTAGGGTATAACAGAATGTTCTCTACCTTGGTGCCCTTTCTTACGAATCCACTGTGCCTGTCACTTTGTGTTTGGCTGAATGGGGTTAGTAGAGTTTAGTTTAGAAGTGGTCTGTGTAGATTAATTTGAAGATAATTCAGATGCTAAAATGCGAGACCTTTGTAGGGTCCAATGTGCATAGGTGGGTATAGATGAATTGTTCGGTTGCTGGATTGGGTGTTCAGTCGGCCATTGCTTGACAAGAGTAAAGAGCTCTTTGTCGATGCAGAATAATGTTGTACAAATGAGGGTGAAGTAAATTTATGTTATGTATATTTACATATATACGAGGCTTAAGTGCGGGTGGTGTCAGTTTTATCCGTTTTTTCCACCGCAAATAAAAATGTTAATTAAACTCGTCCTCAAGAATGGAGGGTTTAGACGAAGATCCGAGAACTATTGTGGACAGCAGAAACACCCCTGTGTCTATCTCTTCTACTGAAGTTTTTAAGGTCAGTAGAACTCTACCATCGACCTTACCTTAGAAATCAGGTTTCAAAAGTGATAAGCTCCTGCTTCCAACAAATAAAAATCATACAAAGGTGGTTTATTTTTTTGATAAGGGTATATAATCATGTACCTTTTGCAACTGTCCTAGTCCAGTCACGGCTGTGGACAATGACAACTATTTATTTAGTGGTTCTAGGCAACTTACTCAGACTACAATTAATAGAGGATTTCCATGAACAAGAATCGTTACTTTTGGCGATCGAGCACGCTTGGTTGCTACCACCAAAACGTGGAATTATCTCCCTTTATCAATCTGTTTGATGAGATTCGGGTAACATGCAAAAACGTTGAAGTCAAGCATGTTATAAAATGAGACACATAACCGATCAATAGTTGAGGAAAACAAGCAGGCAATGGCATTAAAGACAACAAAATGCCCTGCTGTCAATGGATGAGCAAGGGGAGAGGAGTTGGCCTAACGGCTAGGGCGCTCGACCTCGGACCTGGGGATCTGGGTTCGAGTCTCGGTAACGACGCCAAATTCTCCTGTGATTCTGGGCAAATCACTTAATCTCCCCGTGCCTAAAAAAATGAAAGTGTGTGTTTGTCCTCATGTAAAAACGTAACTTGTGCTATGTAAAGCGCTCTGATACCGGATTCGGTTCGGGTCTAGTTCGCGCTATATAAAACTCTACAAAAAAAAAAAAAAGAATAGCAAACCACCAAGAGTTGTCATTGTCACAAAAGAAGCAGAGTGACAGCAGCAAACACTGATCTCCCAAGCAAGTACTAGGGTGTAGCACTAAAGGAACACCAACTAGGAAAATAGCTGAAAATCAACAAGAAAGGCGTGTGTACTCCTGACAGTTGCTCTCATCAGCAACTCACCACAAATGTAAGATTGTGGGCTATACAAGTGCTGATTAACAAACAATGCGCCAGGAAAGGGGAGCTGATCTTTCAAATGTCAAGCACATCAACAGGAACCAATGTCGCAAGACCTGAACTTCGATGTCAAATGAACAAAAACATTTATACTGAAACAAGGAGTTTATTAGGAGCGTTCCCCTAGTCAAAAGAGCAAGTGGATGTTCTGTTAACGTTTATGGGCCCGCCTACTAGGACACTGGAAACTGGTCTTGGAATTACCCCCCCCCACCCCCACCCCCCCCCCCATTGTCATGCCACCCAGCTTTGGAATACATTTATTTAATCCCTTTCTCTTTGTATCCATTTCTGATATAAATCCCACGGTATGCATTTCTTGAATACATTTCTACCCCCAAAATATAAACAGATCCAATTATCCGGATGCTACTTTAATATACTTGTTTTGGATGCCTTGGACAAATGCTTTAATAGTTTCCAGTGCATCTGCAGGTGTCAACCAGTGTAATAACGTCACTCAAGAGCAAAGGAAAAAGACAAACATGTTGTTCACTAGGTCTCCTAAAGTATGCAAATGATTTCAAGGTACAGAAATATTTTGGCTTACTTTCACTATCAACTATGTTAAAGAGCTGGAACAGGATATTATTGTTGATCTCCATGATGGTGAGTAAATAACTGATTTGATTTAATCTTAGAATGATTGTAGTTGGTGTAGCCTTTTCCAACTATACCTCCTTATTGCAATTAAGCAGTTCTCTGGACCTCGGCTCAAGTGGATAATACTAATAGTACAGATAATGGGGTGCCATGAGAACCTGCATTCTCTTACCTGCTGGAACCTTTCCAGGAGCTGCTTCTGCTGAGGCGCTGATGTTGTGGCGGCAGATAGTGCATGATATTGGTTGGCTGCTGCTTGAAAGTTTCTCTGCTGCTCAGCGGTCAGGTGGATGGTTTGAGGCTTGAACTGCGGCTGTGTGGAAAACTGAAGCTGTAGTGTATGAGGCGGCCCTTCAGTAGGTTGCAGCTGCTGCTGCATGCGGGCCTGAGCCTCAGCTTGGGACTGAATTTGCGTAGCCAACTGCACCTGGAACTGCATGGGAGGGGGAGAGGAGAGCTGCAGATGCCCGTCAGCCTGTATCTGGTGATGCTGGAACGAGGGCTGAACTTGAGGTTGGGAAGGAGGCCGCAAGGGGTGCTGGGTTGCTCCATGAGGGGAAGAGCCCATTTGATTCTGGATGACAAAAAGGTTCTGCATTTGCATCTGAGGGGTGCAAGAGCGCGACAGGGGCTCGGATGACGGCCTTGGCAAAGTTTGTGGTTGGGAAGGTGGCCTTGAATGAGGCTGGGAAGGTGGCCGAGAGAGGGGTTGCGGCTGTGACGGAGGGCGAGACTGGTGTGGGGACTGCATTTGAGATGGGTGAGTCTGTTGCAGCTGGGGGCTCTCGCCCATCGGTGGGTGAGGTAGCGAATGGGATGGCGAAGCTCCAGGTACTTTCTGTTGTCCTGTCGGCATCTAAGAAGCATTCAGGAAAATGGGAAATGGCAAAGGGAAAATTAGTCAATGATCCCTTCATAAAGAAAAGCAGTTCATGGAAAAAACACGAAGTTAGTTGGGTTATCTCTTTAAGGGCAACGTTAGTTGGGTTATCTCTAACTTAAGGGCTTAATCTATCCCTCCAAAATCTTCAAAAATAGATACGTGGTTAAAGACACATTGAAGGTCACACTTTCCAGCCTTCTCTACACACAATACACCTAACAGCACATGCAGTAAATAAGTTAATCGACTGCTCCAGGCAAACTAGTTTAATGCATCCTATTTACTTTTCTCAATCCACTTTGGATGCAAATTGTATGCTGCTGCAAAGACATATCATTCCTGCTCAACAATAAATGGGTGACTTATTCACCAATTCTTGTAAGACTTTCTCTTACATATGGAATCAAACAGTCCAGGTTTTCTCCTGATAGCATCAGACTAATATTACACTGGTGAGGAAAATGTGAAATCTTACTCTTAAGGAAATGCAATTTTAAAGTGTAAGAGGGCATTTGCAGAGGACTTTTATTTTATTTAAAACGTGTGTGCACCAAAAGGGTGCATAGGTCTGTACATGTGTTGTGATCACCTACATTTCTCTTCACAGATAGGGCTATGCTTACAGTGAAGAACTCCCAACATCTAGCTTCCAACTACCCTGTGGCCATTTTCCTGCCCTTCTGCTCAGCGCCTTTGAGTGCCATGGATCCCCACCAACACTTCATACAACGAAGATCCACACTTTCCACCACTCCTCTCACCTAATGGCTGACAACCACACTCTCTCCTTATAATTATTTGCCAGAGTTGCATCTAGGTGTTAGCAAACTTAACGTGCCCTGGGACTCGCACAATTCAGCTGTTTTTTCCAAACGGTACATACTATTGTGAACTACAAAGGTAAGTCTTGGCAAATATCAATGTACTGTTCCGAAAATACATTCTGCTTTACAGTATCTCACATCTATTCTCGCCCCTCCCTCTCCCAAGTACCACTAAGTCTAACAAGTACACATTATGAGATTTAGAAGAAAATAACAAGCATGTATATATAAGGCCTAACAAAAAGGAATTTGGCTGAAAACTTAGGAACTTCAGGCCAATAGACAGTAGCTAAAAGAACAGAAATAGATCACCAGTTTCTAGAGTTAAGCAATAAACCATGTGCCTCACACAGCCACACCACCATATACTTGGTACAAGTGAGACAATATGGGCCACTCGTTTTACTTTTAGACCATTACCTTGTTTTAACTTCAAATGAAGGCCCAGAATGTTCGAGTTGCTGGTGAAAAACATCTAGCCACAAGCAGCTAGTATAATGGGTGAATGACAGGGGAAATGCAAGATGTGACATAGAGGTTGAGGAGTTAACTCCAGATTGGTCTCCTTTCTAGCTGGAGCTTTTTGGTACGGGAACATACCCTGCATGGTACAAAGGCATATACCCCTGCCTTAGTGTCAGACTACATGTCAATCTGCTACCCAGGCATTTTGTTTTGGCCTGGAAGTGACGATAATTTGGTGTGAGCAAAAAGGCTTAGTCCTGTCTCTTACCATGTTAGGTTCAGGACCTGTCCTGTAACCCACAGGGGTGCACAAAGCATAACCAGACCTTTTTCCACTGTCATTAAAAGCATGGGCTACCGACCCCTTGTGTAAAGCTTCCGCTGTTAAGGGAACACAGAGCCTAGCTCAGACACCCCAAGGTCCATGTCTTGTGCGTGTATAGGGAGAGGCCTAGCGCACACACATTATAGTAGGACTATGTGTATGTGTGCTAGTGTGAGAGCTGAGGCCTGAGGGTTCAGTCTCCAATGCCTCCGGTTGCAGCATGGCACAAGACGGTGGGTGAGGATAGCCTTACCAGGCAGTGGAAGTGTATTGAGCACAAATTTGTTTTGGTGGTTCCTTCTTAGAAAGGGCATACCAGATATTAATGCAGAGGACAATCCTTCGAGACAGGGTCCTCCCTCTTCTGGACCACCATACCCTTCTTGCTGTCCACATATCCTTTGAAGAGCAGATAGTCAGACCTGAATTCCTTCTTCCAATCAAGAATACAAACTACCCTACGAGGGTCCGGCCAATGTAAATTCTCCTCCTTGGTGAAATGGGCTGAAGGGCAAGAAGTGTTTTGGACTTCCCCATATAATATTGGTAACCATTTTAGGCAGGGATCTTCTTTAGATCTCAAAAACAGCTTCTCTGGGTGGAAACAGGTAACGCGCAAATGGATTCACAGAACTTGCAGCTGACTTGTTGGGCTTAAACGACTGCCACCGAAACCATCTTGAAGGTGAAAAGCTGCAACTAGCAGCTGTGTACAGGTTCAAAGAGTGCTCCTATCAGGAACATTAGACCCAGATTATGATACATTGGTGCCTGACGAAAGAAGAAGGGAATGTATATGTTAACCTGTTTCAAGATCTCAAAACTAAAGGGACCTGATGAGACAGGACTGATCTGTAAATCAAATTAATAATATGGCTGCAATAGCAATATAAGCTGTAATTGTGCCCACCACACAAACGTGTGAAACAAAAAACATCAAGAAAGGCTTGCCTTCAGAGGATCCACATTCATTTGCATACCAAGCAATAAAACGGTCCAGCCCTCTGACAAAAAACAACTTGATGGATGTGGGACAAGCTGACTGGATACGATCAACCACCTACAGCAGCAGGTGAAAGGTACGGCGATGCCCCCATTCAATCCACAGGCATTAAAGTGTAGGCTCTGAAGACTAGAATGCTCAACCTGCCCTTTCGACTGTGACTAAGAGGCAGCTGGAGCAAGGAACACAGGTAAAGTCTCTGGAGGTCTGTGTACCACACACTCCTTGCCAGTTCAGCTTGATCAGTATGACTTGGGCCCGGTCTTGCAGTAGTTTCCTCAACACCTGAGGAACAAAGGTTTTTGGGGAAAATGGGTTGTAAGCAGAAAATTCCATGTCAGGCAAAACATATCCAACAAGGTTACCAGCAAATGAAACTGGAGGGCACCTAACTATAGGTACTATGCATACTCAAGTGGCAAACAGTTCCACCTGACCGGTGCCCAATAGGGCAAAGATGTCCTGAACTACCTGCGGATGGAGAAGCCACTCATGTTTGACAATATGTTGCTGGCTTAGTCTGGTGGCTCTCGTGTGCAGGGAGCCTGGCAGGTGGTTTGCAACTATCTAGACTCCATGCACTCTTGTCCAGGTCATGAGCATAGATGCTTAACAGCAGAGAGGCTGAGACTCCATGACTCCCTGCTTCTCTAAAAACCACATCAGGTTGTGTTGTCTGTCAAGATCTCAACCAATTGACCTAGAAGGGTGGGCAGGAAAGTTCTGAGAGCCAGGTAAATTGTTCTCAGCTCCAGAAAATGGATATGTAATTTTTACTAGACCAGAGGCTGGAAGTCCAGTTCTTCCACATGTGCACCCCACTTGAAGGTGGAGGCATCCGTCACTACTTAAAGCCGCTAAATTAAGCTTTGAGGTAGCTGGGGCACAGGACAGACCGGCCTAACTTAGAGCAATTTGTAAAGTAGTTATGCAGTACCAAAACCACAATAAAGGCAAAATGCAATTCAACATAAATTCCAAACCGAATTAGATAAACAGAGTAAAATGTAATAAAACACTAAAATACTAAAAATCCAAGAAGGGGAACTGTAGATATGATTTTTTTTTACAAATTGTTGCCAAAAAGAGCTAAGCACCAATGGTAGTCTAGTGTCTGATAGTCTATGCCAAAAGCAGTGTCCAGTCCAGGTTCAAATGCCACTAGTCAAGCTGGGCAGTTGTAGGAAAGGCCTCTTGTAGCTGGTTGTATCCTTGTAGCGTGAACAAGAGGTCAGCCTTATGACCCTTGGAGTTCACTTCTTTATCCTGAGTACAGGAGTGATAATGTCCAATTCCTCTCAGGTCACAGACAGCAGGTCCAGTCATCTTTTATTCTTTCTCAGAATCAGAAAATTTTATGAAGCGGGTGCATGGAGGTGCTACATTGATTCCTGGCACCAGCATATGGGAGGGGTTGACTCCTGGGCTCCTCCCTAACCAATGGGGTAAAAGTTTACAGGGTCAGCTCTACCTTCTTATTCAGGAGTTCTGGTTTGCCTCACTGGATAAGGTCCAAAATACCATGCGTTATGTAGGGCATTTTCAAGATGGTGAAAATCTCTGCCACACTAAACGTGAGCTCAGAGGCCAGGGTGTGTGTGTGTGGGGAGTTGACTATGGTAATCCAAGTGTCCTCCCACATTTAACACTAAAATCCAGTGTACCCACAACAAACTCCGAGACAGACATCTGTAGGACAAAGGCAGAGTCCTTCAGCGCAACCAGGGAGGTGATCCACAAGAATTGTGCTTGCATAAGAATTGTGTTGGCATCCTGCTCACTTTCAAGTGTGCCCCAGGTGTTACATATGCCTCAAGCAGGATTTGACAATGTGGTGTTACAGGAAGCCCATAGCCTCACAACTCTGAATACTGAATTCAGAGAAGTCATCTTTGCCCATTAAGGTCAGCTTATGGTCTATTCCTGGGAAGCATGTCACATTCAGTAAACATCTATTCAAGGATGAATACAGCAGACATTGAGCTGGCAGAGCCTTATTCTAATTAACCTTCTGATAGTTCAGGCAGGTAAAGGGTAACTTTCTAAAAGTTTCTTTATTTAAATATTTTCTTTAAGTAAAAAGAAACACCATTGATTTTGATCTGTTTAAAAATAATTATTATATAAATAGAGCTTTAATTATTTTTCTAGTTGTTCCCATTCCAGAGATACAGTAAAAATATTATAATTTGTATTCTGGTTTTCTACACGGGACAGCTAGGAATACCACAGCAAAAATAGCTTTTTGGGCCTAGTTACTATAGTTGAAATGTTAATATTTTTTTCTCCAAGTCCCACTTTCAAATACCATGTGTTCTTCCTTGTGGGACTACAGAGGTGGATACCTCTCAATAAGGTTATTTGAGCACGTTGCATTGCAGGGTTTACACAGCTGCAGTCAAGCTACATTGGTAGGCCTGAAGCCATGTTTTTTTGGTCACACTAGTGTTGCAGTCCACAAGTGACCATTAACTTTTTTTTACCATGGGTGTATTTGAACACCATGTACCATGGCCTTTTAGAAGCGCCAAATAGGCCAATCAGGATTCGCAGATTCCTTCATGTTTTAGGGGTCAGAGCACATATACTGGACACTGGAGTGCCATTATGTAAAGCCTAAAAACAAGCAATGAAATAGAGTCCAGCAAAAAGTGAAAAATCAGGGACGACCACGCAGATAAGGTGGATTTCCTACACAGGAGATGGGAGTGTGGACCTAAAAAATTAAGTGTCAAGAACTCTTAGAGCAGGCAATCAATTAGTTTACTGCAGGGATGAATGCGGGGTTCTCCCAAGATCCCAAGATTGACTCCATTAAGGCACAGTTAAAAAAGTGCAGAGGTTCAGACACTGCCAAATAGGGTTTTAATAATAGCACTGTGAGGATGTTTAACTTTGCCTCCACCAAAGATATTTACCTACCTTCCTTAGGAATGCATTAAAGAGGCTACCTCAGTGGGAGATGCCCCAAAGGGCACTCCAGCTCTATTTCCAGAGGTGTCCAAACCATTGGCGTTCTGAAGCACCAGATAATCTGTTGGATCAGATTAGTAGGAAGTATAAAATTATCTGCCTCACTGAATTGGTCATTATCGTGTGGTATAAATAGCAGCATCTGAGTACGGTCAGTATCTGAACCTAAGCTGTCATCTATTGTTGTCAAGAAAAGGAGTTACTTACCTGTAACTACAGTCTCTCCAGTTTTGGTATCTTTCATAGATTCACATGCTTGAATCACTGTTGTCTAAGTGGGAATCCCCGGTATCATTACAAAAGCACCAAATGCTATACCACCGGCTACCATGAAATGAATAAATCACTGTAATAGCCTATCTCCATTCTTTTTTTAAAGAAGAACCAAAGTTGAACTATAACTAATAAAATGCCTGCATCCCGTAGAACACTCCCAAGAGAGGCTGATTATCTCAGCATTTCAAGCACAAGTAAAATAAGAATCATTCTAGGGAAAATAAGGGAAGCCTCAAGGGAGGAGGGTGGGTCGCATGTGAATTTATTAAAGATACTAATACTGGAGAACAATAGTTACAGTTAAGTAACCCACTTTCTTCTCCAGTATAGGATCTTTCATGGATTCACATGTTTGAATCAGAATAGTGTTACATACAGAAATATAAGCACCCTTAGAGGATGGTGAGTAACAATTTGATACATATTACCATCTGTATAATGTAACAGCTGTATGTATATAAAAGCGAAAAATATAAATATATAACATGGCATGAAATCAAATGTATATATACACACACACACACACACACACACACACAAAAAGAGGATGTAAAACCGCTTGTCCTACAACTGAGTCATTGTGGCTTGCAAAATAAAGGCAGTAGTGCTGAGGGTAAGAATGAGTATTCTTCCACATAGGTCTTGTAGAGTGTGCTTTTAGTTCTGTGTTGAAGTTGTTTGCATGCTTTAAAATGGCAGAGCTGGATGGCGGCAGTGATCCAACATGCAATAGTTGTATTAGTGACTGAAGTACCTTGTTTAAATGGACCATTAGATACCAGTAAGTGGTAAGTCTTTTGAATTTGTCAAATCCGTTGTAGATAAAATTTGAGACATCACTTGATGTCTAGAGCGTGCCAAGATTTTTTAGCAGGCATAGATGAGTTTGGAAAAAAGGTACGAAGAATAATAGGTTAGTTGAGGTGGAAATGAGAGGGGAATTTAGGAATAAATTGTGGATTAGTCCTGAGAAGAACAATCATAAGTGAGGTGCAGATAGGGATGTTTGATTGTGAGGGCTTGAATTTTGCTACCTCTTCTAGTGGAAGTGAGAGCTAACAGTAAAGCGGCCTTCCAAGTAAGATATTGGAGTTCTGCTTTGCGAATCCGATTAAAAGGTGGTTTCATAAGTTGTGCAAGAAAGGTGTTGAGACGGAGGAGGAGGCTGAATTGGGGGGAAAGCTGTAAACAATCTCTTCACAATTCTTGCAGAACAAAGGGACAATGAATTGGAAGAGTGTCTAACAAGAAATGGCCGAGAAGGTAAGGTAAAATTTGCTCTGATGATGAGTCGAGAGGATGGACATTGCTTCATGAACACCATGAGCAGAAGCGTTTCCACTTAAATTGATAGGTTTTATTTGTGGAATCAGTCCTTGCTCTGGAAAATAGTCCCTGGCAGTTTCGAGGAATGTCTAGATCCTAGAATTAGATGAATTCTGGAGCCATGCATGCAACTGGAGAGAGGCAGGATGTGGATGAAGCATCTGGCCTAAGTTCATGGTCAACAGATTTGCAGTTTCTTGGAGACGGTAGGATGCAGTTTCAGAGACCAGAAGAAGCTCCGTGAATCAGTGCTGCTGAGGTCAGTCCCTGACCATCAAGATGAAAATGCCGAAAACCCTCTCTGAGGTTTCCGGCTGGGGAAGAACCAGCATTTCCGATTCTCCAGAGAGGCAAAGAGATCCAGGTTTGGCTTGACCCATCACTGGAATATGGATTTGAGGATTAATTGAGCTCCTACTTGTGAAAGGTTTGAGTGGTCCTGCTCAGAGTATCCGCAAATTTGTTCTCTACCCCTAGCAGAAGTTCCACCTTGATGGTTATGCGGTGAAAAATAACCCATTTCCCTATCTTTTGAGCTTCTAGAGACAAATTGTGGGATCTTGTACTTCCCTGCTTATTGAGGTAATGCATACAGATGGTGTTGTATGTTCATATAAGGACAAAAGATCCTTGGGAGGAAGGATTGAAGCACCAGAAAAATGGCTCTTAATTCTACGAAATTGATGTACACTTTTGATAGTGGCGTACTCCATATGCCTCAAGTTTGGAAATCCTGAGGATGTGTTCCCCAACCCTTCAGAGAGGCGTCCTTGGTGATAATGAAATCTGGAACTGGAGAGGAAAGTTAGCCCTAAAGAAAGATTCTTGGAGGACTGCTACCAAAGAAGTGCCTTTTTATTGTTGGTGTGGTTCGAACAAGATCGAATGATCCGATTACGTAAAGCCATTGACCATCCAGCTGTTCCTTAATGGGTCTCATACTGAGACGGGCGCAAGGAACTAAGAGGGTGGCTGAGGACATTATGCTCAGTAAAGATTTGAGGAAATGTACAGAAACTAGGGACACCATGCTCCTTTGTCTTTCCACTGACAAGAATGCCTTGCACTGTAGAGTATCCAGAGTTGCCCCTAGAAAGGTTATTCTCAGAGTGGGAGAAAGGAGAGACTTTCGATAATTTACTGTTGACCCCAGAGTGTGGAATAGCCGAAGGCAGGTGGACGTGACCTTCGAAACCTCTTGGAGATGGTGCTTTCCCCAGCCAGTCATCTAGGTACGTTAAAAGTTGCAGACCTTTTAATCGGAAATACGCTGCTATTGGGGCAAGGCATTTGGTGAAGACTCTGGGAGCCAAGCAGAGGCCGAAGGGTAGCACCGTGAACAGATAGTGAGCTCTTGCCACAGTGAAACAGAGGAACTTTCGATGATGGAATGTATGAGAACATGGAAGACGCATCTTATAAATAGAGGCTGGTCATAAAGCCTGCATGATTGAGCAGCTGAAGCATCTCCTGGAGTGTGACCATACAAAAGGGTTTTTTCTTCAGGCACTTATTGTATTTACCTAGGGTCCAGAAAGGGACACCATACTCCCAACTTTTTCTTTACTACAAAAAAAAGCGAAAATAAAAACCCATTCCCTTTTGAGAATTTGGAACCTCCTCTATGGTCTCTTTTGCAGCACGGCAAATGCCTCCTTCATGAGTAAGACGAAGATGAGACGAGACAGAAGTGATGCACGTGGTGGATAAGGAGGTAGAATTGTGGCAAACTACAAAGTATGGCAATATTTGAAAAGACCAAGACCCACTTGCCGGTTGTAATTTGCTGCCATTGTTGGCAGCAGTGAGATGCGTGCCCCACATATAAGGGAGGGGAGAAGGATTTGTTGCAGTCTGCAAAGGAATGTCATTGCTTTCTGACAGGGTCTCTTGACTGTACTGGTGTTGTGCGTCTAGGCTGCTGTTTGGAGTATGCAGAAGTTGGTGGTGGACGATAGCTTTGATGTTGCCGATAGTTGGTACAAAAGGATTGATATGCCTAAAACGATTGGTATTTTTGGTAACCACCATAAAAGGAGTGGGCGCCCCTTCTGTGAGCTCCCCTAAAAGGTGTTTTCTTGCATTGGAGCATGAAGTAATCATCCCATTGGTTTGGCAGCTGAATTGTCTGGAAGTTCTCATTACTATCTATCATCATCGGAAGATGTATTTTGCCTGGGTGGCATGGTTATATCGGAAGGTGGCGTAATTTGATGTGTGGTAGGAGGCTTAAGAAGCAGAGATGCCGGAGGTAAAGGTGCAAGGGGAGGTGGAACCATTTGCGTAGAGGAAGGAAAGTGTGTGTGATAGTCCTGCAACATTGTCTGCAGATCCTGCACTAAGGCTACAGGAAGCTGAACCATGGGATCATGTACATGACCCATGTACTGCTTAGATTTGCCTGAATAACGCGTATAAGATAATCCGGAGCATAAAACACCTCCTCATCTACCTCTTGGTAAATGAAGTGAAGTTTAGACGGGCTATGAGCTGGTCCAAAAAGCCCAACATCAGATTCTTGGCCATCATTAAATGGCTAGACGGCAATGGAGAAATTTGTGCTGATTTTGAAGTAAATGTCCCAACTGTGTTATCGACGGTAGGAAATCCGGTGTCAGCAGTAAAGATGAAGGCCTCTTTGATTTTAATAGTAGAAACATCGACAAGGTTTTCGTCAACACTGGTGGTGGTGAGACTGCGGTCAACGATGAAAGGGCAGTAATCGATGTCTAGGTCATCTTCGTGGAAGTATCCAATACATAGGTCGGCGTCAACGGAGTAATGGCCATCAACAAGGTCATCAACGATGGAGCAGTGGACATAGGCAAAGAGGCCGTTTTCTTGACTATAGTTGACAGTATTGCCATAGACAGTGGTAGGGTGGTCGACGACGGGGCAGAGAGAGACGATGGATCTGACGGAGGTTACGTGATTGCAGACGTGGATTTTTTTCATTGACGAATGTTTCACCGGTGCTTCAGTCGTCGACAAACATTTCATAGCTATTTTAATCTTTATCAATGAGGAATGAGAAGAGGAGTTTTCAGATTTTGAAGGCAAACAGAGGCTGAAGTTGAAGGGTCAGACTGAGCCTCAGTAGGAATCAAATGTTTTCCTTTTTGTGAGGTCTTCAAAGATTCATGGGTGTGTCTTTTATGTAGCCTTCTTATGGTGCTCTAGAGACTCCTATGATCTTTCTCTCTACTTAGGTTTTTCAAGAGAGGCATAAGAGCTCATACTGCCTTCCTCATCACAGAAAACGTACTTGGTTTTAAGTCTTTGTAACCATATCAATAATCTTCCTTCTCAGTCCATAAACGTTTTAGGAGAAATGGTTCTACAAATCTTGCAGTCTTTACCTTTTGGAATGGATGCAAGCAATAAATGTACTACTTATGAGAAGCTTCAGCATGCAGTTGTTGCTTACCACAAGATCCACATGATCTGAAGGCTTTTATTAGAGGATTCCGACATGGTAACAGCAGAAAGTGGAAGAACACCAAAGATGTTGAAGAAAAATGAGCAGAGCTCAGAGAGACTCCCTCTCAGACGTCGTGCGGTAGACAAATTAATGTAGCTAGGCTATTGCAGTGATTATTCATTGCACGGTAGCCTATAGCATAGCATTTACTGTTTTTGTAATGATATCGTGGGACTCCCACTTCAGCAACTGTAATTAGTTAAGCCTGTGAATCTATGAAAGATCAAATACTGAAGAAGGAAAATGCTACTTACCAGTATGCATCTTTGCTTGGCATGTAAAGATGCAGAGTTGTACACTATGCATAGATCGCCATCTGGTGTTGAGCTAGGATGTTTGCATGTTGTTTGTCTTCGAAGAAGTCTTGTAGTCACGAGGTTGGGGACTCCTTCGGTCGACAGTGCGCATGGGCTTCGGCTCCTTCGTTAGATTGCTTTTGCCAGTAGGGTTTGATGGAGTAATGAGAAATAGAAAGATGTCCATTCGTGATGTATCTAATTAAAATAATACTGGATCAGATAGAGGTATCCGGGGAGGAGGAAGGGCGTGTACAACTCTGCAGCTTTACATGCCAAGAACGGATGCTTACTGGTAAGTAGGATTTTCCGTTCAAGGCATATGAGCTGCAGATTGTACACCATGCATAGACTATATAGCAGTATTCCCCCGCAGCGGTGGCTACCTGTATCTGTTGCAGTAGTTTGAAAAAGTGTTTTTAATACAGCCTGGCCCACAGTAGCTTGTTGTTTTGCTTGCACATCTACACAATAGTGTTTTGTGAAGGTGTGTGGTGTGGCCCAAGTTGCTGCTTACATATGTCATCTAGGGGGATGTTCCCTAAGAATGCCATAGATGCCCCAAGTTTACATGTAGAATGAGCTTTAGGGGGAATGGTTAAAGTGTGTTTGGCTTTAAGGAAGCATATTTGTATGCATTTTACAATCCACCTTGCAATTCCCGTTTTGGATATAGGATTGTCCTTATGAGGTGGGGAGAAAGCTACGAAAAGTTGTTTGGTTTTCCTAAAAGATTTCGTTCTTTCGATGGAGTGAAGTAATGCTCTTTTAACATCTAGGGTGTGTAGAGCTATTTCTGCCACTGAGTCTCGTTGAGGGAAGAATACTGGTAGTTCAACAGACTGGTTTACATGGAAGGCAGAGACTACTTTGGGTAAATATTTTGGGTTTGTTCCAAGAACCACTTTGTTATGATGGATTGGTAAAAATGGTTCTTGTATGGTTTATGCCTGGAATTCGCTTACTCTTCTGAGAGATGTGATGGCGACTAAAAATGCTACTTTCCAACTAAGGGACTGAAGTTCACATTTGTGTAAAGGTTCAAATGGAGGAACCATTAGTCTGGTAAGGACTATATTGAGATTCCACACTGGAGAGGGTGGAGCTCTTGGGGGAATTATTCTTTTAAGTCCTTCCGTAAAAGCTTTGATTGCGGGAACTCTAAACAAAGACAAATGTTGTCTGTCTTGCAGGTAGGCCGCTATGGCAGCTAGATGTAATCTTATAGATGTATACGCTAGGTTACATTGTTGTAGATGCAAAAGGTAACAGATAATGTTTTGAATGGACGCATCCAGTGGGTTAATTTTGTTGTGTGAGCAATAAGTGAAGTACCTCTTCCATTTTGCTGCATAGCATGCCCTTGTTGTAGGGCGTCTAGCATCTTTGATAACGTTCATACAGTCTGACGGAAGATTAAGGTAGCCAAACTCTAGGATTTCAGTAGCCAGAACACACGGTTGAGCTGATTGGGATCTGGGTGTCTTATATCTCATTGGTTCTGAGTGAGAGGCTTGGGTGAGCGGTGTAGTTTTTGATGTGGCACTACTGATGGTTCCAACATAGTTGTGAACCATGGCTGCCTTGCCCATGTTGGAGCAACTAGGATCATTATGAGGGAACGCTGTTGTAGTTTCCTCTCTAGCAATGGAGAGTGGGAGAGGCGGAAAACCGTAGGCACATTTGCCTCACCAATTCATCCATAGCGCATTGCCTTTGGACAATGGGTGTGGATACCTGGATGCGAAGCTTGGGCATTTTGCGTTTTGGTGTGTGGCGAACAGATCTATGTCTGAATGCCCCCACATGTGAAAGAATGGAAGAAGAACTTGAGGATGAAGTTCCCATTTGTAGATCTTTTGTGTTTGACGGCTGAGCAGATCCGTTATTTGATTGTGTACTCCTGGTAGGTGTTCTTCAAGGAAATATATCTTCTGTGGAATGGCCCATCTCCAGATGCTCTGTGCTAGACTGGATAACTGGAGAGTGGACCCCTATGTTTTTGTATGCAATACATTGCTGTCATTTTCTGTACATATTAGGAGAGCTTTGCCTAGTAGTTGCGGTTGAAAAGACTCTGCTAGAGAGATTGCCAATAATTCCAGGTAGTTGATGTGGAATTGTTTTTGTTGAGAGGTCCATAAACCTTGAACGGTATGGTTTTAGATATGTGCTCTCCAGCCGGTGAGCGATGCATCTGTTAGCACCATCTGTGTGAGTGGCTCGGGGAACAACCGCCCTTTGGAAAGGTTTTTTGTGGTCCACCATTGCTGAGAGAGATGGGTGCGGTCGTCTACCACCACCAGATCTGTTCGTTGACCTTGAGCCTGGTTCCACTGACGTGCTAGACACTCTTGCAATGGGCGCATTTGCAATCTTGCATGAGGAACAAGAAAAATGCAAGAGGCCATCATTCCTATTATCCGGCTAGGGCGCGCGACCTCGGAACTTGGGAATCTGGGTTCGAGTCTCGGTAATGACGCCAAAACCTCCTGTGTTTCTGGGCAAATCACAATCTCCCCGTGCCTAAAAAAAAAAATATATGAAGGTGTCCTCACGTAACTTAACTGGTGCTATGTAAAGCGCTCTGATACCAGATTTGGTTCTAGTTCGCGCTATATAAAACTCTGCAAAACACCCAAAAAAACCCACTCTTGCTCGTAGTGAGTGTTGTGGTTAAAACCTTTGAACTATCATTTGTATAGCATTTATCTTGACGGGATTGGGATATGCTAGGGCTGTGGAAGTATTCACTGTAGCCCCTAGATATTGTTGCATTGTGGAGGGTTGTAGATGGGATTTGCTTAGATTTATTGTGAATCCCAGACTGTGAAGCAACTGTATTGTCCGGAGTGTGTGTTGAACACAGTTGTCATAGGAGTTTGCTTTTATGAGCCAATTGTCCGGGTAAGGGAAGACATGAATTTGGTGTCTTCTGAGATGGGCTGCAAACACCGCAAGGCAGTTGGTGAAAACCCTTGGTGCTGAAGTGACTCTGAATGGGGGCACTTTGAACAGGTAGTGTTGACCGTCTACCACAAACCTGAGATATTTCCTGTGAGCGGGATATATGGGAATGTGGAAGCAGGCATCCTTCAAATCCAGAGTGGAGAGAAAGTCGCCTTGCTGTAGTAGTGGAAGCACTTGTTGTAAAGTGACCATGTGGAAGTGGTCTGATTGAATGTAAAAGTTGAGCGGTCTGAGGTCCAGTATTGGCCTGAGAGAGCCGTCCTTTTTTGGGATTAGAAAATAAAGGGAATAGATTCCTGTGCCCCGATGAAGCAGAGGAGCTGGCTCGATTGCATCTTTTTGTAACATTGCTAAGACTTCTTGTTTGAGGAGCGTCATGTATTCAAATGACATTGGACGCAGTCTTGGAGGAATGTTGCGGGGTGTAGAAGTGAGTTCCAGGCAATAACCAAACTGAATAATCGGTCTTACCCACTTGTCTGTTGTGATGGAATTCCAGACAGGTAGGAACTGTGAGAGGCGTCCCTTGACAGGAGTGATATGATCGGGGGAAGCGTAGGGAAGTAAGTGTGTGTTATTTGGGGGAGTTGCAGGTGTTATTACCTCTGCCTCTGCCCTTATTTTTGTTACCTCTGTAGCTTCCTCTATTATATCCCCTAGAAAAGGAGCACTGGTTGGGACTTTTATAGGATGAGGACGGGTATTCTGATGTGTTTGTTTTGGAACCTACTGTATAAAAGGAGCGACGAAAGGAGCCTCTAGTAGATGGTGACTGTAAGGCTCCCATAGACTTTGCGGTATTGGTGTCCTTTTTAATCTTTTCTACTGAAGGGCCAAAGAGGTGCTCCTGATCAAATGGTTGATTTAGAATGGTATTTTGTACCTCTTGTTTAAATCCAGGTACCCTGAGCCAGGCGTGTCTGCGTAGCAAAACACTGGTATTTATGCACGTGACGCGGTGTCTGCTGCATCAAGCGCACATTTGATGGAAGTATTGGTTATGAGTTTCCCTTCTTGTATAAGGGAATTGGCTTTGTCCTTATATTCTTGAAGAAGATGATGAATTAGCTTTTCTAGCTCATCATAGTGGACCCTTTCGTATCTTCTTAGAAGGGCTTGTGTGCTTGCTATTCTCCGTGAATTAGCAGCTTGAGACGCGATACTTTTACCTGACGCATCTAATAATTTAGATTCTTTGTCAGGAGGTGGTGAGTCACCCGACCCTTGGGAGTTTGCCCTTTTGCATGCATTGGCAACCACTAGTGAATCTAAGGGAAGTTGCCCTTGATGTATATAGGGTCAGTGGGCGCTGCTTTATATTTTTTGTCAACTCTGAGGTTAAGAACCCTAGCTCTAACCTGGTCTTTGAACACCTCAGGAGCGTGTTTAAGAAGGCCTTGTAACATAGGTAGGACGTGAGTAGATTTTTGTGGTTGGGCAAAAGTCTCCAATAAAACATCTTCTTCTACAGGGTCTGAATGAAGCTTGACCTTGTGGTATGTAGCCACCCTATTGATTAGCTGGGCAAAACCCACATTGTCATCTGGTGGGGATGGTTTTAAGGGGATAAATCTGGATCATTGGTTAGATCAGGATCAGTATTATAATCATGCCATGGGTCTGATTCCTGTGGTGAATCATCAGGATCTAATAGCATTACGTCCTCAACCAGTTGCCCATCCCAATGTGAATTGTCACTATCCTCTGATTGTGGAGAGTGTGGTGGTGAAATGATTAAATTAGGATTAACTGGTGGTAGAGGTGAAGGTGGTGGTGAAGTGTTAGTAGCTATATGAATCATCTTTGGAGGAACTGGAGCTTGTGGCAAATGTTCTGGTTTCCTCTTTGTAGGTGGCTTGGTGACTATGTGACCAGTCTTTGGGTGAATAAAGATAGTAGTCTGTTTTGGATCGGGAAAGAAAAGCTCTTCAGGATCGATAGGTTTGCTTGCAGTCGAAGATTTATCTTTGGAAACTGTTTTTGGACATTGTCCAGTACAGCATCCTTCCCTGATTCCGAAGGTTTTGGTGCCTTGTCCTTTAATGGTCTTGCATCTGAAGTTTTCGGTGCCAAAGTTTTGGCTGTGTGCTTCGGGGCTGAGGTTTTATCCAGCTGTTTCTGTGCTGGTGGCTTACCCGGCTGCTTCGGTGTTGATGTTTTATACGGCCCCTTTGGTGCTAATGTTTATTCGGAATGCTTCGGTGCTGAGGAATCTTTTGTAGATTTCGGTGCCGAATGTTGTGCCGATGGAAGAGGGTGTGGCAACTCGGACGACTGAGCTTTCAGTGGCGAGGGTGGTTTCTCGGTACTGGATGGTTGGCTCGAGCCGGATGGCTTTTCTTTGTCCTTCGGTGCCGGACCCGGGGGCGTTCTAAATTTTTGTAAGGTGTGAACCTGAGCCCGAAGGTCTTACCGGAGCCATTGGTAAGGCTCGGTTGGGGCTGGGGTCTCAGTATTCGCGTCCCTTTGAGGCAGGGCCATCTTCGGTGTCAGAGACGTCCACTTCGGAGTCCAGAATTTCTTCTTGTTCTGGCTCCGGAAGGTTATCTGGACCTGGATGGAAGATGCCCGGAATGGAACCTGTACCTCGCTGCATGTCGCGGCGTCGAGCTTGAGGATCCCGGATGGTCTTTTTCGACTTGAATGAGAGGCAAGCTTCACAATCGTCCTCTCGATGTTTTGGAGAGAGGCACAGATTGCAAACAGGATGGAGGTCCGAGTGTGGAAACTTAGCACCACACTGTGGACATTTCTTAAATGGAATCCGTTCCATCGACGTCTGTCTCTATCGGCGCGGGTGGGCCCAACGGCCCGCGTCGAGGTTCGCAGGCATCGAAATTTAATCTGAAGTTGTCTAGGATGCGCATCAAAGGCATGCGATTAAGACGATACCGTTGGTTAAGTGGGATTGTGTGTCGAAGGAGGTTCGATACCGACCCGGAGCGCAGCAAGTCACATCCAAACCCGATAAGTGAAAAAAAAAATCTAACGATGGAGCCAAAGCCCATGTGCACTGTCGACCGAAGAAGGAGTCACCAACCTTGTGATTACAAGACTTCTTTGAAGACAAACAAGATGCAAACATCGGAGCCCAACACCAGATGGCGATCTATGCATAGTGTACAATCTGCAGCTCATATGCCTCCAACATAATGTTACTCTGGAACACGCCTATGTTTGATCACATCCGTGTTACTGTGCTCCTAAGCCAGCTAAACCTGCATTCTTGTCCTCAGTTAGGATGGCTTTAGCCCATGGAGGTAGTTTTGGTGGCTGCATCAGCATAGACGGTCTTGTGATGGCACCAAAGGAGAAATTACTGGTAGGGTCACAAGTGTCAGTCCAGGTCCAGCAGGCACTGGTGGCATAACCTGTGGAGGGCCAATGAGGTCGACTGGCGCAGAGAGAAATGCCACTAGTAGTATCCCACCAGACTCCCAAAAGGAATTATGGGGACCAAAGACTCACCAGGGTATACCAATGGTGTGCAGAAACTGTTCTGGATCGGCACCAAGTGCTTCAAACTCTGGGTATGCCAGGGGTGGCATCTGAGCAAGGCCCAACCTACGACCTGGTGTTGCCAGCAAGGGGCCCAGTGTTGCCAGCAAGGGGCCCAGTGTTGCCAGCAAGGGGCCCAGTGTTGCCAGCAAGGGACCCAGTGCTACCAGCAAGGGACCCAAGGACAGGAACTGGTGGATGAGTTCAGTACTACCATAAAAGGATCTTCAGGTGGAGTGATGTCCATCAGCTCTGGCTCCCAGGAGTGGTCTGCTGGAGGTAGTGATTCACAATGAGACCTACCTTGTGATCAGGAACACCAACTAGACATGGAGCTGTCCTTTCTTATACTCTTCTTTGCTTCCTTTTCTTCTTCTTGGAAGACTTCTAGGATAGGGAGGAACGTGACTTAATTCCCAACCGCAAATGGCGGGCAATAGCCAGAAATGAACCGGACAGTGAATGCCATTGTGGTGAATGTATTTGTGGTAGACTTAAAACTTGCCAGACTATAGGTAAGTCCCATGGTTCTTAAACATCAGAGATGGAAGAGACCCTTGTCTTCCCTCACAAACAACACTATAGTGATGTGATGCTCAATCAATATGCATATAGATGAAGAATACTAAGCATAGTTACTTCTGAATACATTTCTCCTGAGCTGAGCACGAGGCAAATAATTATTTATCAGAAGTACTCTTATATTTCCTCGCTTGAGCCCTTGATAGCTGTGGCCTAGAGCAATAATTAGAGAATCCACATAATGATAGGAAAAGCTAACCGTTGGTACACAAAGGAGAGACGTAGGAGTGGCATTAGTAGACGTGCTTACTTCTAAGACAGATTTCACCAAATGTATAACCATCATGAAATTGTGCATGATGAATGATCAAAGGATAGCTAGATACTGGTAACAAAAATTCTTCAGCATTAGTTTTGTACCAAGATTTAAATGCTCTTAGAATTCTTCCCGGCATAGAGGAGGACATTTTCTTCAAAAGCCTCCTTTTACAGTTCTTTAGTGATAAAAAGAGGTAATGCTTGCATACAACACATACCAACAAGCCTAACACATATCAACATTAAAAAAACAGAAACAAGTTTATCCTATAACAGTGCACCAACTGCTACTCTCTATTATAGATTTTGTTAACCATAAGCTGTAAAACTACTGAGTCAAAAAGACTGAAAAGCATGCCTAAGTAGGACTTCAATTTTTCTCTTCTCTTTATTTTCTTTTAAAATAGATTTGAAACTTTTCCAGCACAGCATTGTTCTCATATTTAGACCTCCCTCAAGCATTACTACCCTAAGAGAATATGGAGGAGAATGTGTTATCTGAGATGATCATACAGAAACACTGTCTGTCAAAGGCATATATGAACTATTTTGGCAGCTGCGACAGAAAATAAAATCTGTGAGTAAATTAAAGAAGGAAAACTCATAGGAAGGTGGAACTGAAGTGGGAAGCTGAACCGAATTTAACAGGCACTTTGACTGGGCCTTGATTCATAAGACGGCTCTTACCCAAAAAGTCTCACCCATTCTATTCCAAACAAAGTACATGCTGCTAAATAGGACATTTTGGACTCCGGATAGGCTCTTCAAGTGTAAATTAAGGGATTCGCCTACATGCTGGAACTGCCACTCAGGGACGGGAGATCTCGCACACATGCTATTCAACTGTCCTTCTTTAAGCATATACTGGGGGAAAATATTTGAATGCGTTCACCACGTATTCCAAATAAGACCTGTAAAGGACTTTGCTTATGTTATTTTGGGGGCTTTGGACCCACAGCTGCCAAATGACCAGGACCGTCTGCTTTTGGACTTAATGTTGACACTGGCATGTAAGGTAGTACTATGCAAGTGGAAAAGTGCGAAGGAGGTAAACTTCAAAATTTGGCAGGAATGGCTGTCATTCCTGAGAGGTGCCAATAACCCAGCGCTGCAGGCAGCTACATGGAAACCGTCTAATAGGAAACTATGGACATCACTAGATGCATCATCATTTCACTATGAACCACCTTAATGAGTCACAAGTAATTCTGTTACTTGTCCTGTGATACTGAGAAACACATCTGCTGTACCTACTAGAGTCCATGCTGATACCTCTACCTACTGAGTGTTATGTATGTATGTATCTGTAACACGAAGATGCAAGCGGAGTTGTTTTCTTATTGCTGTCACCTTGCTTTTCTTTTGTATTGTTCATCAATAATTGACCTGGTAATGTCTGTAAGGAAGAATTATTGTTATGTCTTTTCTTTGTTTATCACTTCAATAAAAATGATTTGAAAAAAAAAAAAAGGCTGTCACGTTGTTGAAAAGACCAGAAGAGAAGGCTTGGCAGGTAAGACAGTTTCCTTTCTAGTTATCTAGCTGTATGAAATCAGCTACTTACTTAAGACCACATTGAACTACCTTGAGCCAGTTTGGAGTCACAGGATATAGAACAGACACTTACCATGTGGCTCTTTTGTTGTTGCATGGTGACATGATACATAGAGACTCACCTAAGGGAGATGTAGCTGGGATAAAAAGGGCAAATAAGCAGCCTTCCACGTTCTTTTTCAGTGACATTGGGTGGGCCCAAGGTGTTACAAAGCAAACCGCCTTTGAAGTAGTCACCCCAGAGTCAATAATCAAATTTACTATAGACTCCACTGTATTCTAATCACAAACTTTGCTTAAAACTAATTATACCATTCAAAGGAAGATTCAAAGCACTACAGACAAAACATCACATAATAAATTCACAAGCAAGACAAGAAACCTGACAAGACAGCTAGGTAGCAGAAGGTGAGACAAAGCATACAGCTGTGGAGAAAAAAAGAAAGGACAGTGACAAGTTGCGGCAGCAGCTGCAGTTCTCAGTATTAGTAAGAGTGAGGCATAAGCAAAACGTGCGTAATAGTAGAAATTCAGAGGAAAGAATTAAAAAAAAGCAGTATGCCATGGACATACCATTGATGTGGGAGAAGTGAGTAGCACTACTGCTAATCACAGGATGACCAAGACACCAGCTGTGGAAAGTGAGGTGTGAAGGAGTTCTACGTATACAAAATACTAATGTTAATAAAATGTATACAGCGCACGAATACCCCCAGGCGTCTAAACCTGAACAGTCACTGGGAAGTATATCCTATTAATATGACAAATGCAGGCAAGAATTGGGTCTGAATAGCTAGATAGAAATAGAAATTAACTCTATCCAAAGGAGACGGCACGTCCAGAAGATACATGACAGGTGGGTGGTGGTACTAAGGGCTTGCATCTATATAAAATACCACGAGGCAATCACCAAATCAGCGTGCAAAGAAGGGATGCTATGCACGTGACACAGAGTACACAGTGAGACAGCAAAGAATACCCCATCCATATGGGGCATCAAAAGAGGATACCAGACTTCAGCAGCCAAGATAGCAACAGTCCAATCTGCAGAAGACAAAGCATACATATTCCAAGTCTGTATACTGACAGAAAGAGGTCTCAATAAAAGGGTAATCTCCACAGCGAAGCCAGGATTGTACAGTGATGACAGCACTAAACAGCCACACAATAGATTACAGGCAGGCGTTGGATATGTACAATGGGGCGAGCAAGAGATCTTATGTCCAGTAGCCAAAATAGACCAACTCAGACTTAGAAGGTGAAACTTTACATGTTCCCAACGTACATGACACATCTGGAACTGAATGATTCAAAGAAGGCTATCGGTAGGAGACACCAAAAGGAGGCATCAAGTCTGAAAAGTAATGGGCAATGTGTTCATATCAACTAGAGAAGCACAGGTGGGTGACTGAAATGGGTTGAAGGCAATTGAGCCTATTTATAGGATTAAACGGGGAGATACTGACAAGCCAAAGGGATCCTACAGCTGAGAGACCAAAGAGTGAGGCACCAAGTACCAAATGTAGCAAGCTCATGAGGGTTTTTTTTTTCTAAAAGTGAAGTGATGGTCGGATACCACCTCTGGAATGTGGCAAGTCAAAATAAGGCCTATCCTTATTAGAACATATGAAAGGATACTGGGGCTTCAGTGTTAAAGGGGCCAATCCATATGTGAAAAACTGGAAAGGGATGCATCCTTATCACTGGGCAAATTGCAGGTAAATCCCAGATACATCATTGGTCTCAGATGAGATGGATCAAGAGGTCCAAACCACAGAAGACCTAAGACAAAAGAAACCAAGCCAGGAAAACACTACGAGAGATTCCTACTGTTGAGATGCTAAGTCAGTTTGGAGAACAAATAATTCGAGATCATAAGGGATTGTAGAAAATGATGGGAGAAGAATCCCTATCCAAAGCATACTTCAGGTCATTTAAATTAGAGCATGTGTTATTCTCTTAGGGAGAAAGAGAGAAGTCATGCCTAGAAAGTGAGGAATGAAGATGGCCATCTACAGGACAATCACAGCTAAACAGCGGGGCAAGTGATGACGGAAAAGATCTTAATCATAGGAGACCACAGGCGTTAAGTTCTTATCTACGGATTTGTGTGTAAACCCCTAAAGGAAATAGCTCATGCAACTCCCATGAAATGAGGAAATACTTGTTTAGACAAGCCTACAATCTATCAAGGAAGAGCTTTACATTCATGCGATAGACTGCAGACAGACACCAGACTGAAATGGGCTGGTTGACACTATTTCAGACATTAGCTACGTAAACCAATAGTAGATAGTTCCAAAGGAACAGACACCAAAGATACGAAGGAAAAATACCTTCTCCCAGAATCCATCAATCCTCTAACACTATGAGGAGATTGATTCAATCCACGAGCAAAACAATGATCAAACAGCACAATGTTGAGAGACTGCTGTGTAAAAACAAAGAATGCAATAAGCACACATCAGGTTGGGGAATTGAAAATCAGAGCATCCAGTCCATAAACATAGCAGGCCGAAACTAGTCCTGGGAACTGACTGGCAGAAAATCTTACCCACTAGAGAGAATGTGCAAAAGCCAGGACTGGATAATGAAAGGAATGGATTCCTAGCAAGAGTCAAAACAAGGCCTTCAGCATTACAGGAGAAATTACCAATAAGTAAAAGCGATAACTTATTGACACCAAGTCTTGAAAACCATTTGAAAATTGTTATGGGGGTTTCACTGTGTACCTAGCACATGTAAGGGCAAAACGGTTATCCACTTTCAATACTACTAGTAGATTCCAAACATGGAAAGTTTGGAGGCAAGGTTAAATCACCAGGCTTTCATAGTGAGACATATCTGTATTATGCCTCTCTTCAGAATGTCATAACTGTGTACTCCAGTTTATGAAGTCTGTGGCTGGCCCTCATCACCGACTGAGACATTAAGATAAACCTTCAGGTGAAATAAATCAACTTGCAGAAAGACTATACATAATACTTTTCAGACGCTGGTCAACAGCAGCAGCTCTGTACTGCAGTTTAAAGATATTATGATAGTTCTATTGCAGTCGGTAGCTGACATGTACATGTGTCTGCCACCTCGTGTGGAATTCTGAATTTCTTTCACCAGTGTCAGCAGCTCTAGTTCATTTAAAATCAACGTTGTTTGGGTGCGGACTAAAGCTCATCAAGTGAACTTTGTTTGGCCAAGTTCAACAGGCTTAGTTTAGTCTAGGTTAGGTGAATTCAAGAACTACAGAATTATCTAGAAGAGGTACTAACTTTATATAGTGTTAATGAAATCTCACTAAAGATCAGACTGGCATGCTCAGAAAGATATTTCAAAAGTAGCATATTCGGCAAGCAGAAAAGGCCAAATGATGCATCCATCACCAAGAAAGCGATAGTAAAAGGAGAAAGCAAGCAAAGCACACCCCAAGGTGGAAGCAAACACACAGTTAGAAATTCAAAAGAGAAGTGGAAGAAGACTGGAAGAAGTCTGAGGTGTCTGGATGAAAAGAAGAAAATCGTATGGGACTACCTGAAAAGGCAGTACCTGATGGGGCTGGCCAGATGGGAATGGCGGTAGAGGGTTCGGCACTTTCGACTCCGTCGCCACACTCTGGGGCTGGGTAAGCTCTCGGCTGGCTTGTGGCGGCATGGCCGTGCCTATGCTGCTACTGACTATAACAGAGGCAGGCACGCTGCTGGTTGTGCCTGGACTGGCTGTGGCAGTGCTGTAGATGGGCTGGGACAGCTGGAGTGACACTGCAGAATGGTTCAGAATACGTTCCTGGTGCATTTTCAAGGAGGCCGTGTAAAATTGATGCTGTTGCTGCTGCTGCTGGCTCCGCTCCTTCTGAAATGTCCAACACATTTTTAGCAACTACCAGAGCTAATGCAATTTCTTTTTCAAGCCCTCACCTTGTTGTTTTTTACTCTTGAGCACACATGTCAAAAACTGTTCATGTTCAGAATCCATCATTCTGAGGAATACCACCTTGATCCAAACTCTCATCATATTACCACTTCTTTTCAAACAAAAACAACTGCATTGTTGGTGAAGTACTATTTAAACAATTCATAGTTAACTTACTTGTAGAATCGGAATAGGATTACATGACTTTCATGATCTAGTATGTGTTGGTACTAGAGTAAACACAGAGTAGCGATGTTAAATGGAAGGCCACAGTTGAACACACTAAAAGGGCAAAATGGCTTTACCCTGTACTGTAGAAAGTGGTAAAACTAAAGAAGTGTGATGATTAAAAGGTGTGTTTTGGACGTTTGCTTAGCAAAAGGAGACAGTGCTAAAAAAGTGGATGGGTATGTAGAGGCAGTCATTCACTTCAAAGGGAAGAAGGACAATAATTGACCTGTATTCTGGGGGAGTATTCAAACTTGAAAGAGACAAGTATAAAGTTGAGAAGCATGCCTTGGAAGTGCACTGGCCCGAGGTGAGACAAACAGAGAAAAGGGGTGTGCTTTAAGAGTCTCTTAACACAGTGGAGTGGGTTATTAGTGGGAGTATGCCTGAAAGATCATTCTTAAGACCAAAGTCAGTGGGGATGATGGGATGTGCCTCAATGGTATCACAGAACATATGTATGGGCAGTCTGCCAGCAATGAGCAGAGAGCTGTAAAAAGTAAAATGAAGCCAGAATAGTCCAGGACCTCCAAGGGGAAAATTAATATGGTGAGTGCAGTAAACTCCTAGCAGAACACAGCAATGAAGACACATCAGAACCCACTCAAGTATCAACATTTAAGATGTTTACATTCACACAATCACTTCTGGACACTAGTAAAAGGAATTGGATGCAACTAACTCACTCAAATCACTCCCTACATCACAGCTACATATCAAGAAACTCTCTTTGATCACTCTCTCATACCTAAAGAAATCTCAGGCTTCTCCACGTACAGTAATAATCTTTCTCTTACCTGCTGAAGGAACATTTGCATTGACTCTGGGCTGAGGATCGTACCAGTTCCAGCCTGACCCAGAATGATCTTATCTGGGCTATGCACCATGCTGGGGCTCGTTTGTGAAGAAGTTATCTGCGATGGCTGCTGCGAAACATTCATCTGAAGTTGTGCTGGTCCTTGAGACTGGGAATCTGCCTGAACAGTAAGTATGGAGGGTGGCTCCCCGCCTTGCAAGAGGGTAGCCGTAGGAGGTGCTTGTTGTGGCGGCTGCTGCTGCATAAGGCCAGGACTCTGGCTGCTGCCTACGGAAGACTGGATGCTCACACCTTGATTAAGGTTCTCTGCAGCATTCAACATTGCAGCTTGACTGTTGTTCAGGGCAACTCCTTGAATTACTGTTTGTCCAGACTGGTTGAGGGTCCCAGTTGAAAGGGAGCCTGTCACTGAGGGCTGGCTCTGAGTGCTTATGCTCCCAGCTAATGACACCGGCATCTGAAATAACGCTGGTTGGCCCACCTGCCCAGGTTGCAGGTGGATAGGGGTGGACAGAATATGGGTGCCATGAGCATTCTGTGACGCAAGGACCTGTCCTAAGTTCAAATGGCCTGCAATATTCTGGTTGGTAAGGATTTGGTGGGAAGGCATTGCCTGATTGATCAGCTGACCACCTGGCCCTTGACTGGTGATTATATGGCCACTGGGATGTGAAGTGGTGAGAATCTGCCCTCCCATGTTGGCCTGCAATGCAGAGAGTTGTTGGACTGTGGAGGCACTGGTCAGCTGCCCAGGTAGAAGGAACTGGTTTTGGCCTTGAAGCATTGCCTGATTAAGGTGTTGGGCAGGGATGACTATGCTGTTGCCTTGGTTCAATAGGTGCAGGCTCATTTGCTTACTCAGGGCCTGTTGCTGAAGATGAGGTTGTTTGAACATGTTTGCTGGTAGTCCCTGAGGGAAGCCAGAAAGCACCACATTCTGCCCTGGTTTCCCCGTCATGAAAGTCAGATTCTGCTGGGCTTTCTGTTGTTGCAGCGCTTGCTCGTTCTGGATGGTCAATGTGGTATTGTTGGGGCCAAATGGTTTGGGTGTGATTTGGAACAACTTCGGCTGTAGGACACCTGCCGGCTTGGGTTGGATTGGCGTAGGAGTCCGGTGGATGATCACATTCTGAGGCTGCATTAATGGACTGTTCAAGCTGGTAGTGACTGTCATGGATTGTGTGCACTGGGCAGGGGACATGGTGCCAAAAATAGGGTTACCATTCAGCGTGGTGGTGGATACAGTTGGCATGTTTTTCTGAATTACAAGACCTGCATTTTGAGGGGAGACCCCAGTAGATGATAAAGTGACCTGCTGCTGATCTGGAGCTGTTTGCGTAAGGTAGCTTCCCACTGGCATGGTGGCTACCTGTGTTTGCTGAACAGACTTTCCTAGAAGCTGCTGTGTTGATTGGTTGAGTGTCATCACCTGCTGGCCCACCACCTGAATCTGTCCAATGCCCAGGGTCCCCCCAGGGCTACCATTGGGTAAGCCTTGAAGGTTAGAGATAGGCTGGATAGTTACGTTCCCCAGGCCTACCTGCTGAAGGAACGGTTGGACACTAATAGCCTTATTCACCACATCTGCTCCCACTGAATGCTGAACAAGGGCCTGGTGGGTGAGGACGGCAGACTGCTGTAATCCCATGAGCTCAGCCCCACTTGAGAAGATCTGCTGAGTCCCATCTGAAGCAGTGTGAACGACTGGCTGAAGCGTAGGAAGCTGGAAGGAACCCAGGTCCAGCTCTGCTTCAGCCTCCAGCGTCTGCTCTGTGATGTTGGCCTCTTGTAGGCTCTGCTGGAGTATGTCGCACGGCTGATCCGAGCCAGAAAGGCTGCCACCACCCCCAGATGGAGAACCCAGGATGTCATCCTCCAGGAAGTCAAGGACGACGCTTGCAGTTGGCTGATTTTGTTCAGTGGTCAAATTGTTGCTTGGAGCTTCTTGTACGTGCAGCTGAAAAGTAAAAAAAATTATATATATATATATCTATCTATATGTATTCATAAACATCCATCAATCAGAGGAATACCAGCCGAGTAGGTAAGAGAATCTCTGATCACTTATTTAGCACCTTATGTCACATAAGTGGTGTTACTCACCTCTGTATGCAGTGAGGGGGGAAACTGCCCAGGATCTGGGGTGAAGGAAATGGCCTTTGGAGTTAATGTTGAGGAATGGAGTAGGTATGAAATGCAAGGCTATATCGTTATCCGTGTACCCAGCCAGTCAAACAACTATGACTCCATATGCAATCCTCAAGAGTTATCGGTTTGTCCCACACTCACAGGCAAAACTGAAAATATGAAAACAGCTCAGAAGCAACAGCTACTAAATGAAACTGGGAGTGGCTCAGATCAACAAAGCAAGAGGAGCGAGTTAAAGCTCAAGAATGCCAAAAGAAGTCTCCTCTTTTACGCTGCCAAAACCCAATGCAAGATTTGAGCCCATCCCTGGATTTGAAACTAACACCTCATGGTCTGATTTGCACAACTGCTCTTACAAGTGAAAGCCTATACAATTACCAGAACGCATTGGAACAAGAGTATGGAAACACATAAACAGCACTCATAAAAAAAATAGGTGAAATCTGTCAATAAGCACACAGTCCCCAATGGAGGCTTGAACCTCAAATGAGGAGAAAGGGAGTCAGTACACTAGTGTGCAATGGTTGCCAAAGTTATTTCATACATTATAGATGATGCAGTTAACTGCAGAGATTAAGAAACGTATGTCAAAGCAGCTTATTTGAAATGTGCTGCCATTTAAATAGGGGTATGACCAGCTTGAAATACATAGTCAAGTGACAGGCCCCTCGGAGCATGACTATCATAAAGGTCTAGCAGAATGAAATGACCTGTGTGTAGGACACATAGCCTGGCACTTTAACTCTTAGTCACCTTTTGTCAGTGGGTGAGATTAATAAGAAGGAGATATGGATGCACATTCTCAGTTCCACAAGTGATCTCACTGATTTTGTAAATGCAGAAGATGACAAATTGCTCAATAGGATGTACTGGCAAAACCAAGCCATGCAGAAACAGCCCTGATAAGTCCTGTTTACTGAGAGAGATTCACTTAAGAGGACTGATCTTATTGTATCTAATGTACATCCCATTTTATGCACCTAGAACTTGCACGTGTTTACAATTACCAAGGTGAGGTGCAATTACTAAAGCCCTGCAACATTCTGAGCCAACAATCAACTGTCCACAAAACTCTCCCTGTAATATGACAACACTTTCCTTCCGATGGGTTGACACTCCTACGGCAATTAAAAACAAACTGTGTTGGAAACAGAGGACAAATATCAGAAAATACCTCAAAGTCTATCCAAGTGGAATTTCTAATGGGAAAAAAGTGTATGGGAAGGGGTTTAGGATTTACATGTAGATAGCAGCCTTTAGAAATGTTATTGGGACACTTGTTAACATATAAAGACAGCTCACACAGAATGTGAAGGGATATAGGAAAATATATTTCTGCATTTTATGCATTTTATGTCAAACACTGTGCAAGACCAATACTTTAATGAGCCTCCATACACCCTATGGGCCAATGACCAATGCTAAATTTGATCAGTGGAATGGTCAGTTTAGAGAAAACCTGTTTCAGGAAGTGGGTCTTGGGCGAGTAGACTATGTTATTGAATCTTATTGTTATAAGTAGAGGGGGATATAATGTGGGTTGGGAAAATTTGGTTACATGTGCTACAAAGTTGTTTTTTACCCACAGGAGTGCGGAATTAGTGTCAAACAGTCATCTGCAGTTTTCAAAAGACGGCATACTTGTCATGCTGGTTGTCAAAGGTGAAAACTCCCCTCTAAAGTGGTTAACAGCATTTTTGTTTAGCAGGCCAGCCTCAGTAGGTCAAACTACTCACTGTCATTAACAAATGCCATCCTATTATCTACTGAGTTCTTCAGGGCTACCCATTAACTCCAGTACTCCTCAATGTCCACCTAGCCCCACCTTTCAATATCAATAAGTACATCAATGTGTCCCGATCTATACCGATACCAATACATTTTACATTATTGTTACTTATCCTGACCAAGGACTTTCACCCCAAAAGCACTGTCTTCTGGAGATTAAGGATTGGATGAGACAATTAACTACAGTTAAATAAAACAAGAGAAAGCCAGCCACTGTCTTCATAAAAAATAGACAGAGCTTCCCTTTTAGGAAACTGGACTTCCATTGCCCCCACCGCACATTTGAAATGGCCCCCAACGGCCTCTCTGCAGCCTTGATACCAAGGGGACTAAGCTTGCCATCGGTCCCTAAAGCAAATATTTTTGCCGTTAATTTTTATGCTAGCATTAGCCTGTAGGCCACAATTAGTGTTAGTTAGTGTAGTAGTACAGAAACGGCTCTTTAAACCATAAGAAGACACTACTGTATCTCTCCTTCGATCACAAGGGCACTGTAGTGGAAGGGGCAAGGAATTCCGCTTCAACTAGGCCACTGTGGTGTACGTTGGTCTGCCTGACGCACGTCTTTAACATGGGCATCAGAAGGTCTGAAACACCTATTTCGGCTTTCTCTAGGGTCTCCAAAAAGGAAACTATGTTCCTCTATATGCCTTCATGGGTTAATCTCAGATTACCTAATAACTAAGACTCCTCCTTATCTACCCTATACATCCTTGTGGACTGCCACATGAAATCATACCTGCAATCCGAAATTGAGACTGGTATCTAAAGAAAAACAGTGTCACCTCCTAAGTACCTGCCATCTGAACAATCACCTAGATAATACAAGTATTTGTTCTAACTTTTCAATCTTGAAACACCTGTTCAAAGCACACCTGATCAAAGGCAGATTCGGTCATCAGTCCCTGAAGATCCATTTGGGTGGTCATGTGCCATATGTACCCATATTCAGTCGGCTAGTATGAGGGTTCAAAATGATAGGGTCAAGACTGATTTGCATATAGCTGGGTCTGAACTGAGCTAAAGAACGATGATGGATTTCCCATTGGATTCAAGCTAGTCTGGCTGATGAGTGGTGTTACCCCGAAACCAGTCCCAGGATGCTGGCTTCCGGTTCAGGGAAGACCGGTCTTGGCAGTTCGGGCTTGGCTGTTTCCATGAGGGACAGGGTCAAGACTGATTTGTATATAGCTGGGTCTGAACGGCGGTGGCGAAGTGAGCCCGAATGATGATGGATTCAACCCAGATCTGTAACTGGGGGTGAGTGTCTGAAAAGTTATAGCTCTCCGTACATCATCTCCTTGTTTTTGCTTGGTTCACAATGATAGACAATTAATTACTTGTGTGTAACCATTCCTGTGCCTGCAATGTTCAAATGTGCTCATGGTTATTTGAATTACTTCACTGTGTCTGGCAATGATGGTCAAACATTTGACACTGTCAAATTTATATTTAATTTCTATTGCATTAGTTGGAGCAGCAGTTTGAATGCATTCACAGAGGTTATGTAAGCATCAGCACACAGATCAGGTTTAGATTTGTCTGTTGCAGGAACAGGGTTGGAATAACACTCATAATGGGCAGGTAACATGTATTTAATGATGTGGGATAAAAGAGGACAGTAATTGTTACAGGAACGTTTTCCCCGAGAACTAATATTCCTCTAGCTACAAGAAATGAAGAGGTGTTCAGTATCAGAGCATTCAAGTATAGGATTGTCTAGAGTGCTGCGCTCACAAGCGACAAAGGCATTTTATCTTTCCAGTTGCGTTATTATTGCTCTAAATTTGTTAAGAAGTATCCACGCCAAACTGGCATTAATAACAATCACTAATTAGCTAGAGGAAATATTCCAGTCATCCACTGATTTATCACCTAATTAAACCATAGATCAGCCTACCACACAGTAAAATCAACAGAATTGTCTGTCAGGTGTACAGTTCAATCCTGAGAGGTGTGGGGATTGGGGGGGGGGGGACATGCCAACTTATACTCCAACATAAGACTAATGTTCAGTGCCCACCATCAAACCCAACGAAGGATCCAACACCCTGTTGTATCCCAACGTCACTGGTTTGTAAGACGAGAAGGTCTCAAAACAGATAGGGCAGAGAGTATCACCTTAAAGAATAATGACAAAAGATAATCAAGATAACATCACACCAAATACAAAGCAACAAAGTCAAACTTACTCAACTTAAAAATGATTTGGGAAGCTACCAGAGGAGCCTTAGATATCTGCAAGTTCCCACTACACCTCAAACTTAAAATAAAAATTGAGACCAACTACCAATAAGCCAAAGTAAGACATAGCTGTGAGCACCAAGGAAGATTTAACTTTCACACAAAATCGGAAAGTTACCCATGCTGTAGGAAGCTGAATCTGTATACACTATACCAAAGTAAGGTATAGTGTGCACAGAGTCCAAGGAGTCCCCAGAGGTACAGCAGAGGCAACGTTTGGTAAGTACTAAAAGCTCTCTTTGTGGTAGTGTGGGCGAGCAGTTAGGCTTATGCCGAGTTTGTGTTAAGCATTTTTTGTATTCACTCTCTCAAGGACTGATTATACACACTCAGAGAGAATCCAGACCATTTGGGTAAGTATAAAAAAAGTATACTTCTTTTTATTTATAGAACCAAGCAGGACTTGGTACAGGTAGGTAAAATGTACTTTCAATTGTAAACCTTTACACAAATATGCAATTGGGAATCTATTTTCAATTGTTACAGGTTGGTATGGTTTCAAACAGCGGTTCAAATTACACAGTAATTACTTTTAGAATACCTTTTGATTACTTTCAGATCACAATGACTACTTGGGGTGGTATGCCTATATACCACACAGAGGGATCTCCCAATTCAAGGTAAGTACAGAGTTTCTTGGTTAAGGTATAGTTAATTTTCCTCAATACAAAATAGTTTTAAAGTTAAGTACTGGACTTACGAGTGGGAGCTTGGGGGGTTAGGACCAAGGTTCTCCAAGGTCTAGGTAGGCACCCCAGTTGCACCACCAGAGTCACCGGCGCAATCGGGTCCAGGGGCCCAATTTTAGCCAATGGGGTTAAGCGGGCCTCCATTTAGGGGCTGCATGCGAGCAGGCCACTCAGGTGTGGAAACAAAGCTCCTGTGATTTAGGTCAGCACTGCAGGGGCCAACGATGAGCACAGGAGCTGCATTACCAGCATCACAGGGGCGGCAGGGTGGCAAGAAGATGTTCGGGATCCTGACGTTTCCAATAGAGACCTTCGGTTCGGCAAAGTTGCTGCAGGCTCGGGCATGGAGACTTCCTGGAGTCGACCACTGGTTAGAAAAGCAAATTGGGTTTTTGGGGGATGCCTGGACACCATCGTCTCGGCCAACCAAGGCAGTGGGGCGTCAGGTGCAGGGGTGTCTTTTGGTGTCGGGTTTCTTTATCAGCTCCGGTCGGGGGGACCCTTCAGGTTGTGACTGCAGACATGGTCTTGATGCTTGAGTGAGGTCGCGGATCACCAGATCCCAGGCCAGGATCGCTGGGAAGACCTCCTCGTGGTGTTGGGCCACTCCAACTCTGGCAGTGGGTGTCATGTGCAGAATTGAGGAGCCGCCTGGATCCAGATTCTGTGGATGAGTCTTGGCTTGAGCACATCTGGTGCTCACAGGAGACAGACGGTTAGATGAGTGCAAGAACGTCCTCCGGGCTCTGCGGGTTGCCGGTGGCTGGACTCACCAGGGTTCTTGCTTGTAGATGGGA
Organism: Lissotriton helveticus; assembly: GCF_964261635.1. Lineage (NCBI taxonomy): Eukaryota > Metazoa > Chordata > Amphibia > Caudata > Salamandridae > Lissotriton > Lissotriton helveticus. The sequence goes on from NC_136070.1 coordinate 919,489,314, forward strand.
TGGATCGGTGGGGCTGGGGCCAAAGCAGTTGGTGTCCTCTTCTTCCTGGATCAGCACAGCTCTTAGTTCCTTCTTTTTCAAATTTGAGGCGGCAGGGTTCAGGGTGGCCGCTAAATACTAGATTTAGGGGCATTAAAAGGTTTGTGCAGGTCGGCACCAATGGGTCCGTTCCTTGGGGTGGTTACAACCCCTATTAAGCCACCCTCCAGTGGGAGGGGGCATGAGCCTCTCCCTAATTGGCCGAGTCCCCTCATCTTCAAGATGGAGGGGACAGAGATGTGTGCTTCACCTCGCCTCCCCCACCTGAGGGGTGGGGTTGGCAGAGATGGACACACACCACTTTCTAGCTTACTTTTTCCGCCGATTCTCCCACTCTAAGTAGGGGGTAGAACCAATGACTTGCTTGTGGCATCAAAAGGCAGGGACAGCTTACAAAAGTGGCAGGTATTCATGGACCAAGCTCATTCTGGGAGAGGAGACATGGCACTTCTGGTCAGGACCCAGAGAGCGGAGGCTCTCCACCCTGGGGTCTGGTGGTGGCAAATGGCAGGTAGCCATTCAGGAACCACACCAGGGCTGGTAGTTTTCAGGGGACATCTCTAAGATGCCCTCGGAGTGCTTTTTACATAACATCTCACACATCAGTATGGGTTTAATGTGCTGAGAAATTTGCTACCAAACTTTCCAGGTTTTGGTAAAGCCATTATGGAGCTGTGGCGTTCATAATGACCAACTCCCAGAACATATACTCATTATGGCTTTACTACACTTACAATGTCTAAGAATAGGCTTACACACTGTAGGGGTACAGGGCTGATGCCACTGTACTCTCACCTGGGGGCTAGTGCACCCTGCTAGAGAGGTGAATCACCTAGGCTTCAAGCAGTGGATTTTAGGCATGGCACCCAGGGATGTGTGCCATGTCGACTCTTCACTTTTCTCTGCAACAGAACACACAGCCTGCAATGGCAGGTTGTGGGTGTTAAGGTACAGGGACTCTAAAGGTGGCCCAATGGGTCCTGCAGCCCTTAGAGGCCTTCCCTGGTCATACTGCCCTTGGTACCCATGGTACCTTTTACAAGGGTCTTACCTGAGCCAGAGATGTGCCAATTATGGGTATAAAGGTACAGTTTTGGGAAAGACCAAAGGCTCAGGGATCTAAATGACAGTGATCCAGAGCTCATCAAGTCAGGTTGCATTAGATATCTGATAGAGACATTTATCCGCAGATTCCTTAACTTAGAACATCCCCAGGTATCAGACTCGATCCGGAATTTAGTTTTTGCAGCACCTCTGCACGCCGGGGGATGGCGCCACATGAACCCGCCCTGACGTCGTCCACGTACATGACGTCAGCGAGGTCATATAAGTCCCTCCAGACGAGATTACGTCAATTTCCTTCTTTTCCGCGTGCAACGCGATCCGGAGTGAGCAGTTCCTCTGGCCTGTTTTCAGGCCTCCTTTTGGACGCTTCGCGTCAGTAACAGTGTGCGATGCCTTCTGGCTTTAAAACTTGTAATTCCTGTTTGCAGCAGGAGTCTGCGACAGACCCGCATCTTATTTGTATGTGGTGTCTGGGCGAGCACCATGACTCCACAGACTGCGAAGCCTGCCAACACCTGAAGCCGAAGTCTCGGCGGGAACGCCGTATGAAGCTTCTCTCGGCACGACTGTCCCGGTCGGAGTCGTCTCGCTTCCCCAGCCTCTTCATCGCCGGCAGGTCCCTCTACTGTCCGGTTCCGCTGTCGATCACCCGCTTTGGTCCGGGGCCGTCGTTCGGCAGTTGGTAAGTCGAGGAGCTTGTCGCTGAGGTCTTCGACCTCCCCTTCTTCTGTTGTCATGGGCACTTGATCCAGAACACATTCCGGATGTGCGCTCCTGACAGTTCCCCCCCCCTCCATCCAACCTTTCCGGGTGTGGGGGCGACTCAGGCCCAGATGGAGGCATATGCTGCCGCTATGCAGGCATCCCTTGGGTCCTCTCCCGTTCCTGGGGCGTCCTCGGGCCTCTGCCTCTTGTGGGAACTCCGACGGATTCGCTGGCGGGTTTGCACCTGGCGCCAATTGAGCCTTTGGCCCCCAGGAATGTCAGAGATGTGGTGTCATTAGGGCGTGGCCCAGCTGGGTACCCCTATACGACTCACGGCGCCTCTGCCGCGCCGCATAGGCTGGCTGGGCTCCCTGTGACATCGCAGGTGGTTGCCGGTGCTCATAGGCCAGCTCCGGCGCCTTTTTCAGAAGGGGAGCTTGTCATAGTTTCGGCGCCGGACAGCGCAGACTCGATGCCGGATGCGGCCAAGTCGGTGACTGACGAGGCACGATCGGCGCCGGCAAGCGTCGTTTTGCGCCGTGTCCACGCCAGGTTGTGGACTCTTCTCTAGAGGCCTTTGGAGAGATTTTGGCGCCGCCCCCACGCCCGAAGTCGCCTGAGGCATTGTTGCCAGTGCCCACCTTGGAATTTGTGGAGCCTCCTCAGGAGCTCCCAGATTCGGCAGGCTCTTCGTCTCCCCAGAAGCCCCATCAGAATCCTCATTCTTCCATGGGGCTTCCTTCCGTGGGGCATTGGTCGCAACCTCAGTGTCTGGGGAGGGTTAGCTTACAACCCTCCCCAAACACTGAGGATGCGACCAATGCCCCAAGGAAGGAAGCCCCATGAGCTGTTGTCCCCTCCGCTGAGGGCTACCGGGGCTGGTTCGGCATTTTTGAGAGTGGTCTCATTGGCCACCCGCATTTTAAACATGTAACCGCCTTCTGCCCTTTTTTCTGTGGAACCCTTGCTTGAGGTCCTTCACCGTGGGTCCGGGAATGTGGAGCCGCTTCTGACTTTTGAGGCTTCCCTTTATGATGCCCTTTTGGGCACCTGGGTCCGGCCTGCTTCAGGTGATCCGGTGGCTCATTCAGTTTTGCACCGCCACGGTCCAGCTCCACATGATCCTGTTTGTCTTTTGTGCACCCTGATGCGCAGGGGTTTGTGTTGCAGAATGCCGTTCCTTCCCTGCCCCCTCTAATGCTTCCTCACTCTCGGGAGTCCAGATGGCTTGAGTCATGGGGTAGGAACATCTTTGTATCCACTAGTGCAGCCCTACGGTCCTTAAATACAGTGTGTGTTTTGGCTCGTGTGACCTCTGCCATGTGGGACTCTGCAGAGTCTTTGCTTTCTGCCACCTCTGAAGGGGCTCGTGTTGATCTCCTTCACCTCCTCCGGGATGGCCACGCCCTTGCCGAATTCACAATCCGCTAAGCCATAGATACTGCGGATTCTTTGGGCAAAGCTATGGCGAGGTCTGTTGCCTTAAGGCGTCACGCTTGGTTGCGAGATAGCGTCTTCCCTGAAAATATCCGGGAGCGACTGGTTGACTTACCCTTTGATGGGGTTTTGCGGTTTGATGCTCACGCTGAATCGGCGGTTCACCGCTCCTAGCGGGTTTTCGCCCTCCCATTTAGGTCTTCTTAGGCCTGTCTTCCGTGGTGGTACTTTTTCATTTCATATCCTCTAGATGCGCTCTGTGTTTAACATGGGCAGTGAGCCTTACGTCTTCTTTTTTCTGTGGTCAAGGGTGATTACCCTTTTATTGGCATCCCTTAGATATGTTTTGCTTTGAGCTGCCTGTTGGCCTGCTGTGCAGTGTTCCTCAGGTTGCTGTGTCTGGTCCTCTGACTGTGGTATTGAGCCAGTGGCTCAGCTCGGTAATGCCATACGCCTCGGAACTCAAGGCACGGGTTCGGTTAGTTACTGCGCTCTTCTGGCTTGGCTTATTGCCTTAAGAGGTGTTCCCCATTGTTTGGGGCATGCATACTCCATGTGGGGTACTTGTACGCTATTATATAGCTTTGCTTATCTCACCTGGGCCTGGAGATCCTGTGGGCTCCATGCGTCGCTTGGTGATCCGTTGTACGGTGTTCTATGCTTTTTCCCTGGTGCCATCTGCTTACGCCATGGTCATCCACCTCCTTGGGAGGTTTCATGGTCTCCTCTTCAATAACAGCTCCTACCTACCCTTACTGTACTAGGTATGATCCGGTATGGACATGTTCATGCTCCTGGCTAGTTCTGACTCTACATAATGATATGTTTATACATTTATGTATACATGCCGTTTCCCTTGGTATTCCTCTTCCTACGTCGTCACCTCTTTTCGAGACTGCGACGCCTGGACCACTATCTCCATGTGTGTGGGAGGTTTTCTGAGTTGTTTCAAGTTGCCCATAGGTTCCTCCTTGCTTCCGCTTACTGGGGTAATTTCCCGAATTGACATATGCTCCCTTTTTGGTGTTCGACGCTGTACGTGTCTTTTCTGAAGTGTTGGTCTCAGATTCTGCGACTCTTCCCACCATTCGTTAACTTAGTGTTTTTGGCCACTTCCTTCGGATACGCCTTTTTTCCAAATTATCACCTATTATTGTTAATGCTACGCCTGTGGGACAGCTCTTCTGATGGCAGTGGTCCTTGACTACTGCCTGCAAGTCTATATTGTGGGTTGTTTCTCACTTTGGCTTCATACTGCCCGGTCAGGCACTCTTATGCTTCTGGTGTAAGCAACTTTAAGGTCTCTATGGACGTTTGCCTGCTGCATATTTCTACCTGCTTCAGCGGGTTTAGAATTGATGCTAATTGCCCCTAATTACCCTTTTTGGGATTGGGTGTGCGCTTGGTGTGTTTCTTGTCCCGCCAGCTATTCCCAACGCATTGCTCAGGTTCTAGCTCTTGCCTTTAGGATCTTGACACCGGCTCCTTCGACTTCCTTCTATAAACTATTCTGTTAGGCTCTGGCTGCAACTCTTCAAGTTCCTTTCGAGCTTGGGTCGGGGTACTCATCGTGCGCCATTAAGCGGAGAGTGGTCCTTCTTCCTCTCTCTCGCTCTCTTTCTTTGCTCTGGTAAAGGGTCATGCCGTTCTGTCATTTTTATACGGTTATGGTGTCGCGCCATTCTGGCGTTCTTAGGATATCCACTATCCCGTTATTTCTGCTCTTTCGAGCTGCTTGGTTTGCGGTCTGGCTGTTCCGCCACAGTTTTCCCCTTTATCCGTCACTCTGTTGCCAGATCGGATGCTTGGTGCTTTCTGTTGTTCTGTTGCAGACCCACGTCCCCTTTGGGGTATGGGTGTGGTATCTATTCTAAGTTAAGGAATCTGCGGCTAGATGTCTATCGGATGTACTAGTTATTTACCTTCGCTAACTATGTATCTGGTAGAGACGTTGTCTAGCCGCAGATTACTTAACGCCCACCCAGCCTCCCCGTTCTGCGAGAACCTTGCAGAGTGGTGTTCTCCGCTGGCCTCTACAGTTGCCATTGGCTTAGCTCTCACAGGAGTTCGGTTTGTGGCTCCCCTCTGAGTGTTTCCATGTGCAGTTAAGCTCTGCTGAGGGGCTTCTTTCCTGTAACATGGCACAAGGAGATTAGTTTTCCTCTCCAGTCACCTTCCCTTCCTTCTGTCTTCTCTATTGACTCAGGGCCCTGGTCCTCTTTTGGTCGCACTCTTGGGGGTCGGTTGTGCTCTGGTTTCAACCTCCTTTATTATAGGGAAAGGGCCAGTCTTTTCATCCTTTCTACGGTGCACTTCTGTGCTCCACTCAATAGGAGACGCAGTTCTACATGGCAATATCAGTCTATTTCGGTCTGTTGAGATGTTCTTCCCTTGTTGCACACAGGGAAGAGTCTTCGCTTAGCTTGCGGGGTTTTTTCTCACAGCTTTCACTCACATGTAGGCAGTGTCTAATCCTGTCTTATGATTGTGTCTCCACCATGCTCCTTCTTGTTCACTGATTTTTCATCAATCGGACACTGCTCCCATACTTTCACAGTTTTTTTGTTGGCGGCTCCGCGTTGTGCCGCGGAAAAGTTTCTCCGAAGAAAACTGATGTCAGCACACCAGGAGGGACTTATACGACCTCGTAAGTGGACGATGTCAGGGCGGGGTGGTGTGGCGCCGTCCCCCGGCACGCAGAGATGCAGCTGCAAAAAAATTACGGATCCAGTCTGACGCCTGGGGATATTCTAAGTTAAGGAATCTGCAGCTAGACAACATCTCTACCAGATACATCGTTACCGAAAGTAAGTAACTCGTACATCAGGCAAAAAGTGGGGGGTAACCATACAAAAAGGGGCACTTTCCTACACTCGCTCAAAGTTTTTTCTCTACCATCTATGTTAGTGTTGTTAGTTTATGGTGGTCTTTCCCACTCACTTTCTGCAGCACAGTAGGCACCTCTGAGCTCCATAGCAGAAAAATAAATCTCAAGGCTTGGCCACACAATGGATGGGCTTAACAGCCTTATCTAGAAAGATCCAGTTTCACCAGACAAACCCATCTCCATGGAGAGAAGGAAAAAAAATTAAAACCAGTAGCACTTTCACAGCTCCAACACCTAGATGGGTGAACATGCACAACATTTGAATCTAGAAGAGATTAATTCTGCAAAGCTCCCTTTATGATTTCTATGATCCACCGCAAGCCAGGACACTACCATCTTCCTGGGGGGAATCCTCAACCAGGCCCTAGCTCTTCATTCTCATCACCAGTCATCACAATGGGTGACTTCAACCTATGAGTTGACAAACAGGCCCGAAATCGAACCGGATAGCTCTGAAATTCACATACCTAGTTTTTGTCATCACAAAGGGAGGAGGTCGTATAGTCTTCACCTACAATACAAAGTTAGTACACACGCTCATCATGTTGAGCATTCAAAAACACCTTTTATGCGGCTTGCCCGACATCATTTAACACTTAAAATCAGAATACTGGTCTGTCCCTTCAAAAGTATGTACAACCCTTGCACAGAAGGGCTCTGCGACTGAAAGCTGAACATGGACATACTCTGGAAAGCATCTATGATAACATCACCTGGTTATAGGCTCTCCTCAAAATGAAAAGAGCAAAGGGCCAGATGTACAGAATCGGCCCGTTTGTTACCAGAAAAAAGCCTTTTTCTATGTACCAAACTGTATTTGGCGATTCGGTAACCTAGTACTGAATCGCATAATGGGTTTGCTATTCCGTAATTGCAATAGGGATTGTAGTTTTTGTCGGATTTTAGAGTCTGAAAAGTACATCTGCTACGCTGCCAGCACTAGTCTAATTAATTATCTTCCATTACCAATAGGGCCCTCCATTTGTGAGGTGCCCACATTTGTGCTGCTGATTTAAGAGGCACAGCCCAGGCGTTACTTGTTTAGTCATAAACAGACTGAGGAATGACCAGAGGGCTATGGTACACTTATTGGTGACAGGCTCAATACATCAAATTTCTAATCTCTAACCTAATATTCTTCAGAATATTTTTTGTGAGCAACATGCAGACCTCATACCCTGTAGGATCCTGTACGCCACCAAACACAAGCTTTGTAAATATTGCAAGGTGCAATTTCCTTTTGCTGGTGTAAAAATAAGCAGCCTCAAGCTAAAAACAGTACTTTAAAAAAATTGCGAAGAAAGAATGAAATCAGTAGAAATAAAATGATTAGGGCAAAAAAAAATGAAATGTAAGTTAGAAAAATTTAAGTGTAGACAGAAATAGTTATTTTGTGTAAAACTGTAAGGAAAAGTTTACCTCCAAAGTGAAATTATCCTGTGAAAAAGTTAAGTGTAAAGAGATTTAAAAGTTACAGTATGATAAAGAAAAACACTACCACTCTGACATCTATGACATCAGCAAAATCTGAACCCTGTTTGTCAATTAGTTGCACAAGCCTCTAAACCAGGCTTCTCCAACAAGTAGCCTTTAAGTAGCTCTTCGGTGTGCAGTCCAGTTCACTAAATTTTAAGCTTTTGGCTAGCTGAATTAATATAGGTATACCGAAATCAAGAAACAAGCATCTCAGCCAAAACTGGAATTTCAGGTCTCAAGCACATGGTTGGAGCAAAATGGTTGAATTTCCAAATTTTATTTTAAGCTGATATTTGTGTGATACCTCATGTGGCAACGGGGGAGACTTTTTACTAATATTATTACATTGGTGTGAAGGACATCGCAGACATGGCTCCTATGCATTACCCATGTAAAGGCACTCCAAAATTGACAAAGCCCTTTTAACATTGCTTCCGGCAACCCTGCCTTATGTATTAAAGAGATCACGGCAGGCAAACCTGTCCTGAGGTGACCACTGCTGGAAATCTGCACTGAGATGACCACTGCCGATAATCTGGATTGGGATGACCACCGGTGTAACCTTGTCTGATGTGGTCATTATCACAACACTAATATTCGCAGCTCAGTGAGATTTTCACTGAGCATATGTGGCTCTTATTACAGAAAAGGTTGGATAATGTCCATTATAGAAATAGCTTTATGATCCTCAATGGAAACCAGAGGAATGTTTGAGACGTTTGGGGGATAGGGGAGAGATGGTGATTTTAAGTCAACCACCATCCTTCTTAACTGGGTATGACCATCTATACTGCAAAACACAGGTCCTCACCCTGGGCTCTAGAGCAGCAGTTCTTACCCTTTTGACTTCTGTGGATCCTCCACAGAATCGCTAACTACTGGACTATCTGCCAAAGCAATTTCTATAATTTGATACTCAAAAGAATCTACACAAAAATAGAGAAACAACTATACATCAAACAAATACATCAATTATGAAATACTATATTTAAGTCACAATAAAAAAAGTTAAATCAAAAAGTTTATGGAAGGCTGTAGCTTTTCAAAAGAAATCAAGTTACTTACCTGTAACTTTGTTTTTCCAGTATTGGTAACTTTCATAGATTCCCAGTGCTTGTATCATTCCCCCTTATCGAGATGGGAGTCCCCGGTAAATAAAAACATACCATAGAAATAGGGACAAAAAACAGAATAAGGCCTAGGCTTCATCTCATTTTGTTGCATGTCCACCTCTTTTTGTAAAAGAGACCAAAAAAAAAATTGAACAGCCAATCAGATCAGCCTCACCCCATAGAACCTTCCTGAGAGAGCCTCAGATTTTCGTAGCCGTTGTGGAACAATATAACAGAAGATGCTGAAGGCTGAGCTTTCCCAGGGGAGGAGGGTGGGCACATGGGAATCTATGAAAGTTCTCAATACTGGAGAACCAAAGTTACAAGTAAAAAACTTGTTTTCTCACTCCAGTATTGGAACTTTCATAAATTCCTATTGCTTGTATCAGAATAGCTAGCAGGTATAACACACATTTTGTGTAACAATACAATGTTATAAAACCTTGCAAGATGTATCACATTCAGGAGAGATACACATTATCCATAGAGAATTGGCAATAGAACAGTAATTGAACATCAGAGAAGAAATAGTAAAAGCATCTAGACTTACAAAATATGTGACTAGCCAATAAAAAGGAATGAGGGTTAGAAGGGAAAGCTCACCACTCATTAAAAGAGGTTCCTGTCCCACTGCAGTATGACTACGCGTGGAGGAGTCCAAGCAGTAATGCCATGTGAAGATATGGGCACTGCCCCACGTCGCTGCTCTGCAAATGTCCTTGATAGGCACTCCGGCGAAGAGAGCAACTGAAGAAGACATAGCTCTCGTAGAGTGCGCCCGGACCCGCCCTTCAAGGGGCTTGCCAGCTGCTTGGTGACAATATTGGATCGTGCTGGCAATCCATCTAGCAATACCCTGCTTTGAACAAGGGAAACCTTTGCGAGGAAAACTGAAAGCCACACAGAGCTGTGTTGATCTTCTGAAATCTTTGGTACGTTGAAGATAAAACTTCAGACATCTTTGAACGTCCAGAGAGTGTAGAGCCCTCTCCGCTGGAGTAGTGGGTTGAGAAAAAAGGATTTGAGAATAACTGGTTCATTCAAGTGAAAGTCTTAAGGCACCTTCGCGATCAATTTGGGATTCGTTCTCAGAATCAAAGTCTCTTTTAAACTGTAAGAACAGTTCTTGAATAGTGAGTGCGTGTAGTTCACCTTCCCTTCTTGCAGATGTTAAGGCGAGGAGGGGGGTCACTTTCCATGAGAGCAATTTAAAGTCCACCCTATGAATCGGTTCAAAAGGCGGCCTCGTGAGTTCAGTAAGAACTAAGTTAAGCTGCCACAGAGGCGGTGGAGGCCTAACTGGTGGGAAAACTCTAAAAAGTCCTTTAAGAAATTGCCTCACAATCCTTGCCGACCAGAGGGAAGGTCCAGAAGAAGTCCATCTGAATCTAGAAATGGCCGCAAGGTGCACTTTGATAGAAGAATGAGCAAGACCTGATTTAGGCAACGCCAGAATGTATGGCAAAATCTGATGAGGACCAGAAGAGTAAGGATGAATCTTTTGTTGCTGGCACCAAAAGCAGAAACGCTTCAATTATAAGCGATATGTCTTATTTATACTCAGGGCTCGAGCAAGCACCTCTACTTTCTGACGAGATATTCAGATCCTGAAATTATCGGTGCTCAGGAGCTACGTTGATAACTGAAGCGATCACGGATCCGGGTGTACCACCTGGCCCTGGGACATCGTCAGCAGGGAAGGAATTGGGCGCAGATTAACTGAACGGTCCAGGGAGAGTACAAGAAGCTCCGTAAACCAAAACTGGCGGGGCCACGCTGCGGCTACCAGAATCATTCTGCAGGGTTCCGCCTTGAGCTTCCGGAGAAGTCTGGGAATTAGTGGGATCAGAGGAAAAGGGTAAACAAAGGTGCCTGGCCTGGCCACCGAAAGCGCATTCCCCAACGATCCCAGATGGTGACGCCTGCTTTCGTAGAGTCTGCATTTTTTGTTCTCTGGAGTGGCAAAGAGATCTATGGGCGGAGCGCCCCAGAGCCTGAAAATCTCTTCCAGAATGGAGTGGTCTAATTCCCACTCGTGGCTCACAGATTTCAGCCGACTGAGCATGTCCGCTGTTTTGTTGAGGGCACCTGGAAGATGCTCTGCCAAGAGCGATATCTCCTGCTGTATTGGCCATTCCCAAATCCCCTGAGCCTCTTTGGATAGTCGACGAGACCTTGTACCTCCCTGCTTTACGTTATGCATGGCCGTCGTGTTGTCTGTACGGACCAGGATGGAGGATCGTTGAATCCACGGAAGGAAGGCCTGCAAGGCTAGACGAATTGCCCTGAGCTCCAACATATTGATGTGGAGTAGGCGATGCTGAGGCAGCCAGCGGCCGCTTACCTGAAGGTCTTGTAAGACTGCTCCCCAGCCTTCTAGTGAGGCATCTTATTATTAAGAGGAGCTGGGGTGACCCAGAAGGTGAGACCCTGAGAGATATTGTCCTTGATTTTTCACCACGTTGCAGCCTCTTTCATAGGCTGAGTGATTATCTTGTCTTCGAAAGAGCCTTCTGCCTGGCGCCACTGCAAATACAGCTGTTCTTGGAGGGGGGCGCATTCGCAACCTGCAATGGGGAATTAAAGGAATGCAAGACGAGATTGACCCAAGAAGGGACTTGTAGAGGCGAACTGAAAGTGACCCTCTTAGTTGCAATCGATGAGCAGAGGTCATCAGCTTTGTATTTCCCTTGAAGGAAACGCTTTGCAGCAAGATGTGTCCAGAATGGCCCCCAAGAACCGGGCCAACTTGGACGGGCACAGGACTGACTTTTCTGTGTTGAGCTGGAGCCCCAGGTGACGGAAGAACTGTGTGCATGCCCTGACAGCCTCTTCAGCTGAGCGATGAGACAGAGCTTTCAGCAACCAGTCGTCCAGTTAAGGAAAGACCTGGAGCGTCTGTTTCCTGAGAAATGCTGTGACAGGGGCTAGGACCTTTGTGAAAATCTGCGGAGCAGATTTGAGTCTGAAAGGGAGGACCTTGAAATGAAAGTGGCCCTTGGCTACTGTAACGCGTAAAAACTTCCTGTGAGCAGGATTGATGGGGACGTGAAAGTATGCGTCCTCGAGGTCAAGGGTGGCCATGTAATCTCCCGGGTTGAGGAGATGCAAAATTTCCTTTAAGGAGACCATCCGAAACAAGTGCTTGATGAGATAGGTGTTTAGCTCCCTCAGGTCTAAAATTGGGCGCCATTTTTCTACGGTCTTTAAAACAAGAAAGAACAGGGAATATAATACTTCTCCCCGTTGGGATCGAGGGACATGTTCTATCGCTCCTTTGAGGAGTTGCTGTGTGCCTCTAGACGTAGAAGATGTAGATGTTTGGATTTGGTGGCGCGAGGGGCTTTGGATGGTGGTTGATGTTGAAACTCCAAAGTATGGCCTAACAGAACTATATTCAGAACCCATTGTTCTGATGTTATGAGCTGCCGGTTGAGGAAGTATTGGGATATCCAGCCCCCCACTGGTGTTACAGGGGACAGAGGAACAGTAGGAAGAGCCAAGAAGCAGCTACGGTGCTTAGAGGAATCCCTCCCCTGGCACCCTTGTCATCCTCTAGTTGATGAACGAGAGAAAGACGACAACTGGCCTTGTCGCCGAGAATATTGCGGCCGGTATGATTGAGAAGGCTGCGAGTAAGAAGAGTAGCGCTGCTGCTGATATCCGCCTCTGTAGGAGGGAAAACCTCTGCCCCTAGCTCCACGGAAAGGGACCTTGCGGTATTGAAGAGTCCCATGGGATTTTGCAGTTTCCGTGTCTTCCTTTATATCCTGCAGCACATCATCAATGTGCTTCCCAAAGAGTGCCTCACCGTCAAAAGGAAGGTCCAAGATCTTATTTTGGACTTCAGGCCGGAACCAAGTGGCACGAAGCCAGCCGTGGCGCCGAAGGACTGCTGCTCCCGCTAGGGAACGGTATGCTGTAGTGGCAATATCCATTGCGCAGTCAATTATCTCCGACGATGTTCTCTCTCCCTCCTGGAGGATCTTCTTGGCTTTCGCATTAGATTCTTCCGGCAGCTGGTCCAGATAAGGAGACAGATCAAACCACATCTGGCAATCATACCTTCCAAGAATTGCCAAGGCGTTGGCTGCTCTGACAAGAAGGCTAGACATAGAAGAGAACCTCTTCCCAGCATTATCCAACCGCCTGCACTCATTATCCGGTGGTGTAGTGAGAGGGGCCGCCAGATTTTTAGACTTTCTCTGGGCCACTTGCGAAATTACTGAATCCGGTTTAGGCTGGCTGACAAGACAAGCAGGGCTATCCTCAAGGGCCTTGTACTTCTTTTCCAGACGAGGAAGCACAGGTATGACTGTGGCAGGCAACTTCATAATCTGTGGCCCTTCATCCCAGACGTGATCCACAATAGGGATAGAGCAGATTGACTTCCTGTATGGTTCTTTAAAGTCATATAAGAAACATTTTGACTGCACAGATGGAATGGGCACTTCGAAACGCTTAGAAGCTCTCTCCATTAGATTAGCCCCCAATATCTGCAGGAGGGGAATCCGCCGGATCTGGAACGGGAGAGGCAGGGCCCAGAATGATGTAATCATCCCATTCCCCGTCAGGATTCGGAATAGTCGTTGTCCCCTGGTCATAATCAGATGTATCATCCTGGACAGTAACCACGTCGTCGTGGCACCTTCTGGGGCCCAGCGTCCTGCTGCCGGGAGAGAGGCACTCCTGGGGTGCCGCAGTCACTGAGCAGCAGGCACAAAATCTGATCCCAGCATAGGGTCAAGAGGTGGCTATCTCTACTTCGTGCAGCAACCCAAACCACTTATTTCAACGGATGCATTGCTTCATCAGTGGCGGAAGATGTTGCAGCTGCCTCCACCCTCCTTGCTACCGTTAGATTTTTGACATCCTTCAATCAGTGTGTGAGATTTACGAGTAAAAGATCTGTGTTGTTTTCTTTGTAATGAATATTCCTCCTGCAACGTTTGGTTTGCGTGCTCTTTCCCATTTTGGGTACATTTAACAATAAACCGCAACGGAGTAAAATCCATTCATTCAAGCTGTGTTTAACAAGAAGCAGCGATGGCTGAACATGGAGACGTAGAACAGAAGGAATAAAAACCAGTCAGCCTGGATGGAGGTGTCACAAGTTACACCTCTAAGCTCCACCCCCATAGTAGATGGCTAAGAGAGACCCCTGAGACACTCGCACCACATTGATTATCATGATGGAGCGTCCCACTGAAGGGTGGGAGGAGGGAGAGGGGGGGGCACGCGCCGCAGAGGCTGCAGGGGCCAGCTGCAGTGGACGCATTAGTCCACTAAGCCACCAGAACAGACTAAATAGTGCAGTAAAAGCTGACTGAGGCACGGGGCAAGGGTTGTGAGGGCTTCGCTGCACTTCCATTATTGCGGTCTTTTTACTATCCGGGGGTGGGGTTCTTGCTTGTATTGGGGTCCAAGGCACCCTTGCTAGTGCTGAGTCACTCGCTGTAGGTTTTCAACACTGTGCTTCCTTCAGCGCGTCTTAACCCAGTGAGATCACAAACACTCCAACCGCAGTGAGGCCACTGACAACGCAGCGAGACTACAAATACTCTTGCCCCATTGAGGCCACAAACACACTTAACGCAGTGGGGCCACAAACACACTAAACGCAGTGAGGCCACAAACACTCCACGCAGTGAGACAAGCCTATAGGCGCCAGTGGAAAACCTGCAGGACCAGAGTCATAATCTCAACCGGGCCAACTTGGCGGTTCATTCTCTCAATACCATTACCATCTGAGACCCAAACCTTTTAGCGCCAAGAAACATCAACAAGGTAGCACCAACGGTTCACAAGAGGGCATTCATTTTGCTTACCACATGCCCCACCAACCTTCCAGCACATATTACAATACTTGACGGTCACATTAGGCTACCATCTGTACTTAATGAATTATGCAGCGCAGCCTGCGGAGCTTCGACTCTGTGACGCGGTGGGATGGGCACCGTGCCCTCTCTTGGCTCACTGCAGTGCCAGTCCGACCCCAGGCTCACTGGGGCCCAGCCTGCGCCACTTCACGCATCCTCAGACGGCCTGTCACAGGCTCCCTGTGGACAGGTGGGGCAGGCCTTTTTCTCCTGAGGCGAGGTTTCGATATATAGGAGTCATTGCACATCATATGCCAGCATGCAATGCAGCTTATCAACAATTGTAACTGAGTTCAGTGGGTTAACACGTGCAGCTTACAGGCCACGCACTGGAATCTAGGGAGGAGCAGGCCTTCATCCTACCAATGTCAATAAAATAAGTAGTAAGCTGTTGCAATAGAGATTAGTATGGGTAATACACAACACTTTATGACATCCAGTAAGACCAAGCAGCGTAGAAAGAAACAGATCGTGGTGAGCAAAGGAAGTGCACACAAATACAATTCTATCACACGCATGAGCAGAGATATGACCGACTATTGGACGAACGTGTGAAACCTATCAGTTAGGCGAGGCCCTCATTCATCGCATTATTTTACCTACTATTATTCACGCCTGATAGTGTTCTGCTGTCGGGGCGATACCGGGCTCCGGAGCGGGGCTGCTGGTATACAGAGAAGACGCGTGGCCTGTTAGAGACCCGCAGATGGAGACTCGCTGTATGAGGGATCTGGGAGAGGTGGGGCGAGGGTATTTTGAGCCTATGGACGGTTTACTACTGTGGGGTCGGTTTGACCAAGGCAGATGAAGGCGACTGTGCTAGTTTGGGTGCAGCTTTGCTCCTGGTGACGAGCATGGGGAAGCCCTCGTGGCTGGGACAAATCCCAGTGTGACTCTGCAGTGACGGCTAGGGAATCCCTCGAGGCTGGACCAATACCAGCATGGCCCGGCAATGATGTTTTCGAAATCTCTGCACTGCAACACTAGGCGCGAGAGCGTGCACGCCACACCAAGATATGTGTTTTGAATTACCGCGCACACATCTGTGCACGATAATTCAAAACACATGTCACCCATGCGGGTAAGCGCAACCAATAGGCCATGGGTGGAGCAATGCACCCGCCTTTGCCCAATTGCGTGCTGTCTTTGTAAAAAAAGACACATGCATAGACCAATAGCCAGGGACAAAACAAAAAGCACACGCAGGAGCGTGTGCAAGCCTCTGGAGTGATTCTGAAAGCCCTTACATGAAGTCTTCGCCAGAACAGAGCAAGCGCCGTTACAGGCTCGACCTAAAAAGAGATATTACAGGACCCAACCACTAGATGGCAGAGTAGCACAGCATATGAATCCAGATTTTTTTTTATCACACAACAAAACCAGGATGGCTTTGCTAAATACACAGGTGATGTGCTTGCTGGTCTTGATGAGAGCTAGGAATCTCCTTTTCTCCTCAAGCTGATTTCGTCAAAAATCGAATCTTAATCTTTATTCGGATTTCAAAAAATCCATAAAAGCACAGTTTTAAAATACAATTCAACATATTTAAAATTGCAGGTACACTAGATGCAATAGATGTATATAAAGTGCATATTAGTACTATTACGAAGTCACATATTTCCATTATCTAAAATGCAAAGGAGGTCCATAATCATAGGGAGTACAAATAAATCAAGGGCATCCCATACTTCTATGAACAAAAAATAACTTCTAGGAAAGTGCTTGTGCAGAATATGGCTTTAAATTGGACAGTTAAAAGGATTAAACATGCTTCGCACAGACCTTTGGGCAGCGTTGTAGATAACAGTATTCTAAAAGAGCTAGTATTTACAATATGTACAACTGTTATACGGCGGATTGAGACAATTAAAAGCCATTGAAAAACTACTGCCATTACTTAAATGGGGTCCTTTGCCCACTGGATTGTTGTCAGTGCCCCGGGGACTAGGGGAAAGCATGTAGGACGTTTTAGGATAATAATCATGTAGATTCCAAGTGGAAATAAGTCCATCGCCATTTTGAGATAGCCATGTCTGCATGTATGGCACAATGTGTCTGCTCCTGAATCGTATCAAGATCAAGTCTCCCAAGATGTCTTTTTTAAGGGGTCCAAGCCAGCCCACCCTCCGGACACTTATTATTCGGCCATCAAGATGGTAGGGCAAGGGTCTGTTTTTGGACAGCCAGAACTTGACCTTATTCATGAGTTCAGGTTGTCTCTCTGCTTTACCTTTCGCTAGTTCAGGTACTCCCGAGAGAACAATTACAAAAGGGGCAGCTTCTGGAGGTAGATGAATATGGGTGGTACACACATGTTGAAATGGAATCTGACGTGCTGTTGACAATTTCGGTAGGGCTTTAGGATTAATCGGCAACAAGGAGGTTGGAGTTGGCAATTGAATAGGCATCACTTCATAAGGTGTAATCAAGTTAGATGGGTTTGAGGGAGCATTTGTCGGCAGGCATTGGGTTGTTGCAACATGGTTTGAGTGGTTCAGGAGACATTCAACAGAGTTCTCCAACCCCGTCAGCTTCTCCCCCAGTGTAGTGATTTTGTCCATCAAGGGGTGTATTAAAGATGTAATCAGGTGCTCGATCATAGTCAGAAAAGCCTGATGGGAGGATGGTGGTGAATCATCCAGGTTGGCAACAGGTGGCAAAATTAAGGATGAGTTATTTAAAGATGGTATGGGGCTTAAAGAAGGATTGTCAAATTTGGGTATTTTAGGAAGACTCCCATTAACTTTGTCCCCATCGAACTTCCTTTTGTCAGGTGTAGCCCTGGGAGGTATTTGTTGAGTATCAGAAAAGGATTCCATCTCCCTTAAACGTGGTGATAAGCTGCAGCATTTTAACGTGGGGGAAAGTACTGCTGGAACGTACTTGACCTTACACAGGCTATTTAAGTCCTCCAGCCATGATAGACTGGAAGGAGAATGTGCAAATATATCATATGGGATTTTATCGGACATATCCCCTGTTTTGGGCGTAAGCATAGTTGGAAAAGGTACAAGTCAAAAGATTACCTCTGAAGTGACAAAGGGGGTGGCCCGTCCCCGTCCTCCTCGGTCCAATGAGGGCCTTAGAGGGCCCGCCCTTTGCCCGGGCTTAGCCCGGCTAGTCCCGCGCGCGTCCCGCGATGCGGGAGGGGCGGCTGGTTCTTATGTGCCTCCGGGCGCTGCTGGATGATGCGTCAGGTCGGCGCCCCCGTTGGCAGTGAGGGGACGCTGGGAAATGTAGTCCCAATCGCTCTCCCCCCTCGGCGGCCGCGATGTCCAAGCAGCGGCGGGGGAGAGCGTGTGCAGGCAGAAAAGCAGCCACGGGACCCCCACAGGTAATATCAGGTCACAATGCCCCCAAGATAATGGCCCCCGCTCAGCCGCAGGGGCGGCTGGTTCTTATGCGCCTCCGGGCGCTGCTGGATGATGCGTCAGGTCGGCGCCCCCGTTGGCGGTGAGGGGACGCTGGGAAATGTAGTCCCAATCGCTCTCCCCCCTCGGCGGCCGCGATGTCCAAGCGGCGGCGGGGGAGAGCGTGTGCAGGCAGAAAAGCAGCCACGGGACCCCCACAGGTAATATCAGGTCACAATGCCCCCAAGATTGCGATTTCGTCAAATCTTTTCCATACGTTTATTTTAGTTTTTTTTTTTTAAAACAGGAATCGCGCCGCCGGGGCCATGCGGGTATGTTTGCTGTTTGATTTACAGTTGAACAGAACAGGAAGATGCCCGTAGCATTGCACAGGGAGGTGGACTGAACGCATATATTCCTAATTGATTGTTCTAGGAATGGGACTGTGACGACGCCCATGTGGGTGAACTATTTCGCACTACCAGTCCCAGAATGCATTGGAAGGCATGCAGATTGAATAAATGAGGGATGTCACTGCTATGCATCAGGAGCATCGACACTGGACATGTAATGGCTCCTAGTTCCCCCCCCCTCTTTGTATGATATGCGTACAAAGGGGTGCCAGCCTGTGTTTCGCCGACCTGTCTTGTTTTCATGGAGGCTCAAGAGTTTCCTCATTGTAGAACAAACAGTACATGCCAGAGGTTTTCTTGATTCTCTGCCACTTAAAACACTATGTGCTTGAGTATTTTTTACTCATTGTTTGTAGTTTCAACGTTGCCACAGGGGAGGCCCTCATTTCGCAGTGTATTTGGTGCTTTGGTAGCCAGCTATTTTTTAGTATGATTAAGATTATGAAGAAGGTAGCCCATCCAGGGCGGTATGAGTCATGTGATTAATGCTTTATTGGGTATGCTACCCAAATCAACGTGACCTTTTTAGCTTTTCTGCTTTTTTTCATATGCCTCATTTGAGGCTTTTTCTCCTAAGACCCCCGCTTGAGACAGAGGGTATTTTATCTTATTGACACTGTTCACATGCACTTCACTGAATTATTTTGGTCCTGAAGAAGCGCAAACGACCCTGTTTGGGGGAGAAAAGCGCAAGACATGTTGACCAAGACCCTTGACTCACGGGCATATTGTGCCTTTGGGACAGTGTTTTATTCAGCAGTTTTCGGACTGCGAAGGGTACAACAGTTACAATGTCGCTGCATGTTGACCCGTTTTTAACCCATCAATTATTTTGCACACACATTCTTCTTTTTTTACCCTCATTTGACCCACTCCCCACACAATTTCATGCACCATCCGGCAGTCCTATAAAAGATCTCCGATAAAGTGACCCTTCGGGGGGCCCGTAGGGAATTGCAACGCCGGCCCTACGAGGAGCAACTGCCTCGGGATGAAGCATGACACCCCTTGGGGTGTGTGAGGGCATCAGAGGACAAAAAGTGTTTTTTTCTCCTAACCTGTGGCTATCCTTTACCTAAGGTTTTCCTTCTTTGTACACATTTCTTTCTAGACGCACGGGTGACTTTTTGCCCCCTACTTAAGGAACAGTGTCCTTTCGTTGGTTTAAAGCCCTTTGTACGCCCCACACTGACAAAGGAACTTAACTGGGCCCTACTGGCGCAGTCAATGTGTCCTCTCGGGCCTGTATGTGTGCGTGCCATCATGTGTAACAACACCCCCACTGCCTGTCAGATGAAAATAGTGATTAATATGTAATGCAATTCTCAGTGCCTGTCCCCTATCTCTTCTTTCACCCTTTGCTTTCCTGCCTCGTTCTGTCTTCCTTTCCCTCTTCTTCTCTCTTGTTCACTAAGTAACGTCATGTTGGGTTAGATAAGACTCAATCTCTCAGGACACTGATGTATAAAGAACGATTGTTACTCCCTATGCTAACCCTGTATCAGAATTGCTAACTGCTTATGCGTTCTTGTATAAAAAATAAATAAAACACGGCGAAATATATATTCAAACATAACTAACACAAGGCGGCATTCTAGCTACGGGATCTGTTTACTGACATTTTCAAAATACAACAATTTTCCTAAAATACACTGATGCAATCATCAAACAAAAAGAGGCCGAATTGTGGCCAATAACAGAGCGAAAAGCACGCTCCGTACGTTTTCAGGCATTTTGTGTAGTATCATTAACCATAAATCACACACTAAGCATCTGTTCAAGCAAATTTGAACGCCGAAGAAAGCACACCCGCAAATCGACAGCGTTTCCTGCACATCACGTTTCAACATAAATTCAAAGTACTTCACATTTTAAAATCATCGCAGGAAATAGGTTGTATGCATGCACAAAAGCTTGAAAATCTGATTACACTCCCTCATTTATAACTCATTTTGGCAGAAAAACACAACAGGCTAGGTGTTTAGCTTGTTGTAGAGGCAAATTTTTAGAGCCTGACCTGGTAATAAAGCAGTTTCTATAGAAAGGTTACCAACTTCATCTTGGGTAGGAAGCAAAATACACCATTAATAATGAAAACCCACTACTTGATAAGGCCACCCAGGGCTACTTGGGACAAAAGCAAATATATGGCAAACTAAGAATTTCCAGTTCCTCTTCCCACTAGGCAGCAGGATAAACTATACTGGATGAGGAAGGAGAATAATTAAATAATTGGAACAAGCGATAAGCAGCAATATTAAAAGATATTTCAATGATAAACTACTTACCCCAGTGCCAACAAAAAAAGCATTTGCAGCATCGCCCGCGGTGTCCAGAAGATCATCGCTGTCAATCTGTAATGGAAGAGATACTTTATCAATTAAAACAAAGAACACAATTCAATTTTTTTCCTTTCTCTTTATCCTGTCCATATCTTTGTGTGAAGTTGTCTCTTTTTTAGTTGTATTCTTATGAATTATGATAAATCTACTTAACTTACACTGTGACCCTCTTTGCGATTAACCATTGCTTGCAAGTTTATTTAAGTAACAATATCAATTGACTATAAGCTACGATCATCATACTTGTAATAATTATGTATTTACAGTGAAGAAATTGTTTAATTAATATTTTGCTCGACAGGTCCCTTTGCCTTTTCTGTTGAATACATATCATATGCGCCCTGAAGAAGGTGATACCCAGACGTCGCCTTCCTGACAGAGACCTGGCTGAACTCCGCCTCTGCACCAGACATAGCCATAGCTGTCCTGGAAAGCTACAAGATCGCCCGCAGGGACCACACCAACGGAGCAGGAGGAGGAATCGCCATCGTCCACAGGAACACTCTCAGAGGGTCGACCAACACCGACGACACCCTCAGCACCGCCGAACACCTGCACTTCCAGATCCACACCGACCCCAACACCACCCTCAGAGGAACCCTCATCTACAGACACCCCGGACCCCGACCACAGTTCAGAGACTCCATCGCCGACTTCGTCAGCACACACGACCTCGCCTCCACAGACTACATCCTCCTCAGGGACCTAAACTTCCACCTCGAGAACAACAACACCACCAACTCCACCACCCTGATCATCAACCTAGCCAACCTCAGACTCATACAACTCGTCACAACAACCACCCACTCCGCCGGTCACATGCTTGACCCCATCTTCTCTGTTAGCCCCCACGTCTCCTTCAACCACGCCACCGAACTCCACTGGACCGACCATCGCTGCATCCACTTTACCTTCAAGAAACCCACCGCGCACCACCGCAAGCAACAGATGCCTCGCCGCTGCTGGAGCAGTCACCGAAGACCAGCTAACCACCACCCTCGCCCAGAGCCCACCCGCCGACCCCTACACCGCCATCCGCAACCTCAGACAGTGGATCAACGACTGCGCCAACACCCTCACCCCGATCAAGAAACCCTCCAACAGTCACACCAACAAGAAAGCCAGCTGGTTCACTGAAGACCTCCGGGCCTCCAAGCAAACCTGTTGAAAGCTGGAGAAGATCTGGCTCCGTGAACAAACACTGGACAGCCACGCAGCCCACAAGAATGCCACCCGCAGACACCATCACCTCATCAGATCCACAAAAAGGGCCTCCTTCAAAGACCACCTAGACAACATCGCGCACAACAGGAAAGAACTCTTCAACATCCCCCAGCTCCAACACCAACGACGTCCCACCCTCGCAAGACCTGTGCAACTCGCTGGCCACATTCTTCCACTGCAAGATCGCAGACATCCACGACAGCTTCAACGCCATGAACGCCCGACAACCACTGAGACCTCCGCCCCCATCCGCCTGCTCTCCTGGACCAACATCAACGACGACGATGACACCATCAAGATCATGAACACCATCCACTCCGGATCTCCGTCAGACCCATGTCCACACCACATCTTCAACAAAGCTAGCACATCCATCGCACCCCATCTCCTGAAAGTCATCAACACCTCTTTCGAGACCGCAACCTTCCCGGAGAGCTGGAAGTACACCGAGATCAACGCCTTACTCAAGAAACCCAAGGCGGATCCAAAGAACCAAGAACTTCCGGCCCATCTACCTGCTCCCGTTCCCGGCAAAGGTCATCGAGAAGACTGTGAACGAACAACTGACCCGCTACCTCGAGGAGAACAACATCCTGGACCCTTCCCAGTCCGGGTTCCGCAGCAACCACAGCACAGAGACTGCCCTCATCACCGCCTCCGATGACATCAAGTCCCTGCTGGACAACGGAGAAACGGCGGTCCTCATCCTCCTAGACCTGTCAGCCGCCTTCGACACAAACTGCCACCACACACTACGTACATGCCTCCACAACGCCGGGATCCAAGAGAAGGCCCTGGACTGGACCACCTCCTTCCTCTCCGGCAGAACACAGAGCGTCCGCCTTCCCACCTTCCACTCCGAAGCCACCGAGATCATTTGCGGCGTACCCCAGGGCTCATGTCTTAGCCCAACTCTGTTTAACATCTACATGGCACCGCTCGCCCACTTTGCCCGTCGGCACAACTTCAACATCATCTCCTACGTCGATGACACCCAGCTGATCCTCTCCCTCACCAAGGACCCCTACACCACCAAAACCAACCTTCACAAAAGAATTAAGGCCGTCACTGAATGGATGAGGAAGAGCCGACTGAAGCTGAACTCAGACAAGACGGAGGTCCTCATCCTCGGATCCACCCCTTCTGCCTGGGACGACTCCTGGTACCACACTGGGAACCGCACCAACACCCACCGACCACACATGCAACATAGAGGTAAACCTCGACTCCACCCTCTCCATGACTAAACAGGTCAACGCCGTCTCCTCCTCCAGCTTCAACACCCTCCGCATGCTCCGCAGGAACTACAAGTGGAACCCCACTGAAACGAGAAGAACAGTCACCCAGGCCCTCGTAAGCAGCAGGTTAGACTACAGAAACGCCCTCTACGCAGGAGCCTCGGCCAAACTCCTGAGACGGCTCCAACACATGCAGAACGCCTCTGCACGCTTGATCCTCTACATCCCTCACCGCAGCCACATCACACCCCACCTGAGAGACCTGCACTGGCTCCCAGTCAACCAGAGGATAACCTTCAAGCTCCTCACCCACGCACACAAAGCACTCCACAACACCGGACCAACGTACCTCAACAGACGACTCAGCTTCTACATCCCCACCAGCCAGCTCCGCCGACCTCGCCACAGTCCCCTGCTTCCGAAGAGCGACCTCCGGAGGTAGATCACTCGAACACCTCGCCGCCAAGACCTGGAACACCCTCCCTATCCACAAACGGCAGACCCAAGACCTGCTAACCTTCAGAAAACTCAAGACCTGGCTTTTCGAGCAGTAGCAGCATTCCCCACCCCAGCGCCTTGAGACCCTCACGGGGGAGTAGTGCGCTTTACAAATGATATGACTGATTGATTGATTGATACCCGGAGAAAAGGGTGTTTCACCGAAACGCGATTCGGTGCTATATATTAGTTCCCTCCTTATATACATCTGTTTTTTTGTTTTGAAAACTGATTTATTATGTTGAAAAATTCTACATTAATGTGAAAATATTTCGCTCGGATTACATTTATTCTGAAGCCTTTTTTTGTAATGAAAGATAAGTTACTTACCTGTAATTCTAGTTCGCATCCAGGGGCATCCTCATCAAAGTCATAAGCAAAGAATATTCCCGCCCATGTGCGGGGACCTCGGAAATAATATAAAAATGATATATGGAAATCACATATATCTAGCTCCACATATATATGTACATATATCATTTTTTCTCACACCAATGCAGCCCCAAAACTGAGGCTAAACGATGTAATTACCCATAAAGAGACTATTTGCAAGCATATAAACACACACATTAGGTCAAATAGCACTTGAACTCTGTGTTTTAATGAGCAAAAAACACTCAATTCATGAAAATTGCAAATAATCTAGACATTGTTAGCCCACAGGCTGAATTGTAAAGCAATAGCATAGAAAATGAAAGCATTCTCAACAAAAACTGGCACCGTGCCTTTAAGGCAGCCATGACCCCTTGCTTCCCATCATGCCTCAGGGTGACAGTTAGGTCAGTTGTTCTTTGCATAAACCTGAAAGTCAGGGCTTGACAATAAAACTATAAACACTTTGACATCATCTCATTTACCTGGGGAGGCGGGTGGATTGCTTATGACTTTGATGAGGATACTCCTGGAAGAGAACTAGGATTACAGGTAAGTAACTTATCCTTCTCTTCCAGGGGATCCTCATCAATAGTCATAAGCACTGAATAGAATAGCAAGCCCATCAACCACCTGCAGGTAAATGAGAAACGCATGACCCAACCAAAAAACTAACAGCTGAAATCAGCCGTTAAACAGATTCCGCAAGGAGGCCTAGCCTACTTGGGTATCTGCTCTAGTGCCTGAATCTAGACAGTAGTGTCTGGTAAATGTATGGACGGACCTCCAGGTCGCCGCCTTACAAATCTCAGACATGGACACATTATGAAGAAAAGCTGTAGAAGCCGCTTTTCCTCTAGTGGAATGTGCTTTGGGAGAAAACCCCAGGGTCTTCTGTGCCAATTGGTAAGCAAGTTTGATACATGAAACTATCCACCTGGAGATAGAACATTTCGAAGCTGCGTAACCAGATCTGATCGACAAACAGTTGATCAGATTTTCTTATAGATTTGGACCGATCTAGACAGAATTTTAAAACCCTTTTCAGGTCCAAAGAATGCAAGGTCCTCTCAGCTGGAGTGGACGGATTGGGAAAAAAGGCGGGTAGAGAGATGGTCTGGTTCATATGGAAATCTGACACCGCCTTGGGCAGAAAAGAGGGATGTGTCCTCAACACCACCCTATTTAAATGGAACACTGTATATGGCTCTTTGGCACAGAGAGCTTGAATCTCGCTCACCCTGCGAGCTGACGTGATCGCTACCAAAAAATCAGCCTACCAAGAAACATGCTGCAAGGTTGCTTTATGAATGGGTTCGAAAGGAGGACCCATCATTTTCAATAGCACCAGGTTCAACTCCCAGGGGGGTGACGGAGGACGTACCGGAGGGTAGACCTTCTTCAAGCCCTGCAGAAAATCTTTCACAGCTTGTAACTGGAAAAAAAAAGGTTGGGATGGTGAGCGCCTATAAGCTGTTATAGCTGCTAAACGCACTTTAATAGAATTAAATTTCAACCCTGCTTTAGCCAGATAGGATGACAATTGTTCTGCATACACCACATGTAGAAACGCTTCCACTTGCATGCACAGGAATGCCTTGTGGAAGGACGTCTCGCTTCTTTCAAAATGGACATGCAGTCCTGCGGCAGTCCTAGGTGGCCGTATTGTATGACCTTAGGAGCCATGCTGCCAAGTTCAGTGACGGAAGGTTGGGATGACGAATCCTCCTGTTCATCTTGGATAGCAGGTTTGGCCTGCACGGCAGCTTCCTGTGAGGGGACCCTGACAGATGTAAAAGGTCCGTGTATCACCACTGTCTCGGCCAGTCGGGGCAATAAGAATCAGCTTTGTGTACGAGTGACCTAGCTTGCTCACCACCTTCGGGATCAGCGGAAGGGGTGGAAAGGAATACACAAATTCCTCTGACCAGTCTATCAAAAGGGAATTCCCCCGTTCGATCCTGGTCAGTAGAATCTTGAAGCGAAGTCTCGACATTTGGTGTTTCCGTCGTCCGCGAAGAGATCTATGGTGGGACGACCCCAGGACTGGAAGATGCTTTCGGCTATCTCGTCGTTGAGAACCCAGTCCTCTCTGTCTTCGAAATGCCGGCTTAGAGCGTCCGCTCTCACGTTCTGTTCTCCTGGGAGATGGACTGCTGTGACTGACAGATTCCGAGCCAGGAGCCAATGCCACAGATTTTGTGCCTCCAGGGAACGGGTGCTTGAGCATGTCCCTCCCTGTTTGTTCAAGTAGTACATTGTGGTGGTGTTGTCCGTTTGTACCAACACTGATGATGCTTGAATCGAGGGCAGGAAAGCTTTGAGGGCTAGATGGACTGCCCTCAGCTCTAACATGTTGATGTGGTAGGATTGCTCTTTGGGAGACCACAGTCCTTGCGTCTGGAGATGACCAATGTGTGCCCCCCCAACCTTGTAGAGAGGCATCTGTGATTAGGGTCTGGGCAGGTGGAGGTTGATGGAACGGAATCCCGACTTGCATATTTAGTCTTTTTATCCACCAAGGTATGGATGCTCGCGCTGTGTTTGACAAAGTTATCTTGTCGTCCCAGCGAGCTGACTGCTGGTCCCACTTGTCCTCCAGATCCTGCTGGAGAGGACGCCTCTTTAGTCTGGCATTCGGGACCAGAAAAACTCAGGATGCCATTAAGGGATGCAGGGAGGCAATCCTTCGCACAGTCAGATCCTTGTTTCGTAGAACCAGTTGGTATTTCAGAGTGATGGAACACTGTCTCTCCTCCGAAGGAAACACTTTTTCTGCCTCGGAGTCTAGCAGAGCTCCCAGGAAATGTATTTTCTGAGTCGGCTGTGAAGTTGACTTGGTGAAATTCACATGTAGCCCAACCGGTAGCATAGATTGATGCAGCTCAGAAAGTGGTTCCTTACACTGTCTGGGGAAGGACCCTTCAACAGCCAGTCGTCCAGATATGGGTACACGAAGACATCCCTGCGGCGTAGAGTGGCTGATACCACTGCGATGCACTTCGTGAACACTCGGGGGGCTGACTTCAACCCGAATGAGAGGACTTTGAACTGGTAATGAGAGGTCCCCACCCCGAACCGGAGGAATCTCCTGTGACTGTGAGCTATCGGGACATGAAAGTTATGCATCTTATAGGTCCAGCGAACACATCCAATCCCCCTGCCTGAGATGTGGATATATTTGATGAAGCGCCAACATGCAAAACTTTTTTTTTTTTTTTTTAACATAAAGGCTGAGTGTCTGCAAGTCCTGAGTGTCTGCTTTCTGGCCCTTTTTCTTGACCAGGAAGTATCTTGAATAAACTCGGTAACCTCTTGATGGCTGATTTTGTGAGAAGGGTGTCCACCTCTTTTTGTAGGAGTTTTAACAGATGACTCGACGTTGGCATTGGAGGGATAGAGAGCGAGGTTGAAAGCGAAGAGAGTAACCATTCTGAAGCGTAGCTAACACCCAGTGATCTTTTGTAATGGCACGCCACTCATCCATATGATACCCGATGCTTCCCCCCACTGGAGTGGTCAACGGCGCTGGGGGAAGGAAGAACTCATGGTTTGGATTGAGTCTTGTTGGAATTGTTGCCTTGACGCTGATTTCCTCCGCTTCTTGAGGAGCGCCTGCCTCTGTATTGGGATTTTTGCTGCCCCTGTTGGTCTTGATTCTTCTGCCACTGAGGAGTTTGAACCCTCTGTTGGGAAGATCGCTTACTGTAGGGGCGGAACCTTTTACGGGATTCTTTTTTCTTTAGAAGCCCAACGGCCTTTAGAGTGTACAATTCCGTTTTTATACGCTGCATTTCTTTATCAGTGTGTGAACCGAATAAAGATGATCCAGAGATAGGCAGGTTCATGATGTGGGACTGAGCTTCTGGCTTTAGGGTTGTAAGACGCAACCAAGAAGACCTCCTTGCGCATACCCTGTGAGCATATCCATGCGCCGAAAGGGTAGCTCCGTCAGCTGCAGCGCTAATGATCTGGTTGGAGACCTGTCTGCCCTCCGTAAGGATTTCTTCAAAATCCCTGCGATCCTCTTGAGGGAGTTTCTCAATGAAACGCTGTAGGGAATCCCACAGGGATCTATCATAGCGGCCCAATAGCGCTTCCGCATTGGATACCTTCAGCAAGAAGGCCGAGGTGCCGCATATCCTTCGTCCCCAGGAGTCTTGCGTCTTGCTCTCCTTGTCTGGTGGTATAGTGGAGGAAGATGCCACGGCATGGGTCTTTCTCGCCGCTGCGATAATTACTGAATCCGGGGGAGGGTAGGCTCTGAAGAAGAGTGGATCCCTCTCTGGAGAACGATATTTTTTGAGAATCCTCCCTGGAACAGATTTTATTGTCGCTAGCGTGAGGAATACATCCATGACTGGTTCTATGATACCCGGAACCAAGGGAAGCAGAGGTTTGGCCGCTGTCTTGTGATGTAGTGTTTCGAAAATCACTGAAGACTTGGTCTGGCGAGCTGTCATGGGAATCCCCAGCTTAAGTGCCCCTCTGCCTAAAATGTCTTGGAAAGTCAAGATATCGTCCACTGGAGAGATTCGACGGTGGACTGTCGGTCAGTGTTGGAGAATAGTCTCTATGTGAGCGAGTAGAAGATGAGGAAGAAGTGGGAGATCTGTGTTCCCTTCTCCTGCTCCTTGACCTGGATCTCCATCTGCTTGAGCGCACCGAGGTGCGCATTCGCTCTCTGGGCCTGGAAGGAGGTCGATCCCGATCCGCCTGTTGTGTTAGCCGAGCTGCTGTATCTTTGTTTGGAGCCCAGTGATGTAATGGCCTGTACCATCTAGGTGACGTGATTGAAGGCGACTTCTGTCTTTCTCTCCTCTCAGGGGAACGTGCTGAAGGAGATGGGTTCACCTCTTCATGCAGTGATCTTGCTGGTGAATGTCCTGACACTGCACTGTCAGAAGAATAGACTACCACTTCCGGGGACCTAGATGTTGATCCACGGTGAGAGATATGGGAGCCTGAGGGAGATGACGATAGGCTCACTGGAGGAGAGGCCTCTCCTGAAGGGCACCTAGAGCGAGATCTGGAGCGACTCTGTGATGCCTGTTGTCTTGACGGAGACTGCTCTGAAGAAAACCTCTTCTTTTTAGAAGGTGGGCTAGAGCGCACAGGAGAGTGTCCCTTTGACTTAGAACGCCTCTCCTACGCCAATGCCGCTTCCTTTCTCGACTTCGACTTTTAAGATCTCTGCTTCGACGTCGGACAGTGATTCGGTGACTGAGTTGTCAAACTCGACGTCATTCTTACAGGTGTCTTCTGCATCGACGTTGAGGTATGCTGGGTCAATGTATGCCTCGACGCTGAAGGCGGTGACTGGTGTCTCGACGCCGAAGACTGATGAACCATCCTTGGCAGAGACCTGTGACTCGACGTCGAACGCCGTTGAGACGCCGACGGAGCAACCTGCTATGACGTCGAACGCCGGTGCGTCGATGGAGCGCTGTGCCTCGATGTAGATTGCTGATGCGACAACGGAGCGATGTGCCTCGACGTCGATCGCTGTGGCGACGGAGTGACCTGCCTCGACGACGGATGGCCCCCTGGCGACGACGGATACCTGCCTTTCGACGTTGAACGCCGCCTGGTTGGCGTCAACGGAGGTACCCGAGTTCTCGTCGTCGAAGTCTTCGTCGAAGTCTTCGCCTACGGATGATGAGCTGTCTTTGAAGTTGTCCCGACGGAGAACAGGTCGGGACTTCTCTTGACATCGACAGCGTTCTCCTCTTCTGCTGCCTTTTAGGAGACCTACCTCTTTCAGAGAGGCCATAAATTCGAATTCTCTCTCTGTCTTTGAGGGTTCTCCTTGACAAGTACTTACAGTGTTGACAGCTGTCTAAAGAATGTGTCTCAGGGAGACAAAGGATACACACAGGGTGTGTGTCAGACTTGGACTTTTTGCCACAGGAGGGGCAAGGATCGAAAAGGGAAGGCATTTTGACAAAAATAAACCTTTTTAGAAAAAAAAAGGCAGCACCAGCACTCTAAAGTCTAAAGACGTCGAGTGAAAGTGAAAAACGTAAAGAATATCAAGATATTTTTGACAGAAAGTCAAAAAAGGAGGAGTCGGAAAGGACAATTGACCTAACTGTCACCCCTGAGGCATGATGGAAAGCCAGGGGTCATGGCTGCCTCAAAGGCACAGTGCCAGTTTTTGTTGAAAATGTTTTCATTTTCTATGCTATTGCTTTACAATTCAGCATGTGGGCTAACAATGTCTAGTTTATGTGCAATTTTCATGATATGAGTGTTTTGCTCATTAAAACACAGAGTTCAAGTGCTATTTGACCTAATGTGTGTTTTTATATGCTTGAAAATAGTCTCTTTATGGGTAATTACATTGTTTAGCCTCAGTTTTGGGGCTGCATTGGTGTGAGAAAAATTATATAAGTACATATATATGTGGAGCTAGATATATGTGATTTCCATATATCATTTTTATATTATTTCCGGGGTCCCCGCACATGGGCGGGAATATTCAGTGCTTAGGACTATTGATGAGGATCCCCTGGAACAGAAATATTAACTGTTAAACCTTTGGGTTATTGTATTAATCTTTTGAGAGAATCTTTATTGTGTATTAGTAGATATTGTATTTATTTTTTGAGAGAAAATCTTTATTGCCCATTAGTAGATATTGTGAGGGGACTTGGTGCATATTATGCTTTCTTGGTATATATGTGATGTATGTATATGTGGTTTCTCGTGAGGATGTTTGGATATGAAGTTGACTGTATGCTGCTGAGTGGAAGTTGTACAATGAGATCTGTGGTTTTCTTTAAAAAAATGTAATTTTTTTGTGAGGATATGTATTTATGAATGTATTGATATATTTGTATGGAAAAGTAAAAAAAAATTATCAATGACTATACTTTTCTGAATGATATGAATATTTAGCTCGGTGATCTAGCAAGAGTGGTCAAAAAAATATGACGTTTAGCATACTTTAAATTGGCATAGGTAGAGTTTCTCCTTGCGTATTTTGACAATTCAAATGTGCCACCTGTCTTTCAATCCAGTAGGAAGTTGGTTTCTCTACTTTGTGGTAAGGGATAGTACAAAGGGAAGTGTGCTTGCTGTCTCCTTGTCGAGGATACGCTTGCCACTTTTATCACGATGGTAAGCCCCACTAAGGAAATAATGCATTAATGTCTTCCTGTACTTTACATCATATCACAAGTTTAGGGGTGGTAGCAGGAATAATTTCATGGGCAAATATCTGCACTACAATTCAAATGTACCCACTCATCTACCGTTCTTGTTGACTACAGTCAAAAAGAGAAGAGAGTCACCAACACCAAAGCGAAAAGAAGCAAAAAAGTAATTAAGGGAATTACCTTATCAGATCCATGTAGGAAATCATTGAGGGCCTGCGGGTCACTGTGAAATAAGATGAAAAAACACAGCTATGATTTGGGAAGACCGGCCAGCAGCTTTTCACAGAATGCAGTCTTAAACATTTCGAAGCCTTCAACTTTGACAATACATCCTTTAAAAGCCAGTATTCTCCACAACATTACATTTAGAAGACAACATACATCTTTTTTGCACAGTGCTTAATTTGAGCCAATGGTTTCTGGTGCTGGGCACAGGCACTTGATTGTTAACACCGGCACTTATGACAGTCAATCACATGGTGGCACTGTTTGTCTAATGCAGAAATGAGCAATACAACAGCCGTTTATTAATTCAATATACATTAAAAAGGACTAATACCTGCCTCCAATCCATCCTTGCAGTGTTGGGCGCCTGGAATAGTCTGAATTGTCACACCTGTAAGAGTGTGATGGTTAGTAGTTGCGTTGGTACGGTCACTGGCTAGGGTCCTGGCACCTATTCTTTTACAAATTAAGCACTAGTTTTGTACAGGCACTGGAGGAGCAAGATGTGTGAAGGACATAATACATTACAAAGATCACAGACAATAAAAAAAAAAATCACTCAAGAGGAAGCAACCAAAACCAAACTCGGATGCTATGTTTGTTAAGAACTGTGATTAATGGTGCTCAAAGGGTACAACGAAGCAAATTAGCCCTATAGTCAAATAACAAGGACAGGATAAATTACGTAGCATTCATAGTGTAAAACTTTACTTTGACTGCTGTGTGCATTCTTTCTAAATATGCTTTTAACAGTATTCTTTTAGTTCTGGAATCCTTTTATGTATGTAGTATTTTCATTCTTTGAGCTGCATCTTTCCTGTGGCTCTTAATGTCTGGTGTTAAAAAATACCTTTTGATTTTCTCAAATATATATGTAAAATGTACCTCGAGGCAGCCCTCTTCATTCATTTGTCTGTTATAGTATAATTCACATGTTCTCCTACCTACTATGGCTTGGGGCAGTTACCTTCAGCTACTAGCGAACTTCACCATGAAAGAGGCCATTCTGTGCTTCCACAAAGAGCACGTTCAGACACAAAGTAGTTCTTCAGTACCAGGTACTACTATGGGAATGTGGGATGTTAGAGTCCCAAAAGTATTTGTGTTTTGCTAGTGTGTATTTTTGTTTTTTTAATAAGGAGGGCCCAGCATCTTCGTTAACAAGAACTGGTGCAAAAACCTTGACAAATCAAAACAAGTACTGACAAGGCCAAAAGGCTGATAGGCAAAACCAGCCCTACCATCAGCAGGACTTCCAGACTTTTGCGACTGTGCAGCTGAGCGTTTTAGCCCACTTACGGACCGGCTGAATTTTCCACTCAGTCCACGATTTCCACCTAAAGTTGCACAGTTCCACAAAAACGCTCAAAGAGATCAAATATTTCTTAATTAAAAGGGCACCTCACATAGTGGCACGCAGTGGGAAACCCTTTAGAAAAGTAAAAGGTCACCTGTTAGTCTCCAATTGCCGTTTCAAGAGTATAACTGCGACTACTGCTGAGAAACCTCTCTCAGGACAAAATTAATGTCTGTAAAAATGACAAAATAGTGGAATAATGTTGCAATAGAATCTACTCCATTATGCCACAGAATGTACCCTTCCTTGCCAAATAATTCAGTCAACCTACAGTTAATTTGGTCATCTGTTCCCGCATAATTCCTGTGGCCCTATCCATTAGCAGCAATACCTGGGATTGTTTGTGACAAAATCTCAGTCTGTTGAGAGGAAACCGTTATTTACACCCCTTTAAAAAAGTGAAGATACTGTCTGATTTGTTTTGCACTTTCACTGAAGAGGTTTTCTTTTGCTCCTTTCATTTCAGGGGTTGTCTTCGGTTTAGCCTATTGTTCTTGTGACAGTTATCTGCACTAAATGGTTACAAAACTTTGCATTAAAATTATTGATGGGCTGTAACGTAATTGTTTAGTTTACCTCAAACGAGTCCTCAATGTACATTTCTAGGAACCTGTACATTAATGGTTAAAATCTGACAAAATAATCCTCGTTTTGACGAGGGATGGTGGTACTAGAAAATGAATGGAGGGGAGGCACTACCTCTGGGCAGGGGTGCTTTAGGAACTGTTCCAGAGTGTATTGCAACAGTATCTAGCTTGAAGGCTATTTACGAACAGGAATTCTCCAAAGAGCATGCCTGTCATTTGCAACACTTTTGATCTACAGTCAAGAAGAGAGTCACCAACACCAAAGCGAAAAGAAGCAAAAAAGTCAAAATTAATTAGCACTTTTGTGCCTTTACATGGAACTGCTACAACGCTATTTCAGAACACTCAGACAAATCATGTAAGAAAGATCTATATTCTCCTCTAGGAGGGCAGGTTGGGCGAAGGTTCAAGAGAGAATTTCAAATACTTTTACCTACTAGCCCAGTTTATCAAATGTTAGACTGCAATAGGTACTAAGGGCAGTAAAAATAGGTGGATCACCAAGTGGGTAGAGTCTGCTAAGGTATGTTTTATATAAAAAAAAAAAGAGCGTCCTGATCGATAGTATAAAATTAGTTACTTACCTGTACACTATGGTTCTCCAGTATTATCTTTCATAGATTCACATGCTTGTATCTTCCCAGTCGTCATGGTGGAAGTTTCCCGGTAAAAAGAATAACCATAGCAGTAGATGAAAAAACTGCCTGGAAACCTTAGAGAAGTATAACAATAGGTAACCTCTCCTCCTCATTATGTTGTCCAAACCACAGCCAATCAGCTGCCAGCACCAACCTACACCATCCCCAGCAGAGCCACGATACCTCAGATTTCCAAGAGTGAGCTAAAGTAAGAAACCAGAGATAAAGGTGGTCTACCCAGAAGAAAACGGGGAAGGTGGGTGGGCGCATGTGAATCTATGAAAGATAATACTGGAGAACCATAGTGTACAGGTAAGTAACACATTTTTTCTCCAGTATTGTATCTTTCATAGATTCACATGCTTGTATCAGAATAGATAGCAGTCCTTTTCCAAGAGCGTTTCTGGGCTAGACCCCCTTTGTCTCAGGGCTCTGCGCCATAACTCTTCTCTTTTTTTTTTTTTTTTAAAAGAAAGGACTCATTAAGAAATCATGCAACAACTTTTTGCCATTGAAACAACATATGGATATACACACCATTACAGAAAAAAGTAATTGTAAAGAGAAAAAACAGGTACCTTAGTTAAATAGGTGTCGCAGAACTGCTTGTCCCACTGCTGAATCTGCTTTCCATTCTGTGTCCAAACAATAATGTTTGGTAAATGTATGGACATTTGACCAAGTTGCTGCTCTGCAGATGTCTGGAAGCGATTTGCCTGCTAGCAAGGCAGTTGAAGTTGCCATCTTCCGTGCATCATGAGCACGGAGGTTTTCCCGCTTTTTCATGACAGAAGACAATGGCGGATGTAATCCATCTGGAAATAGAGGATCTTGAAAGAGCCAAACCTTTTCTTGGTCCTGAATAAGTTATAAAAAATTGATTTGATTTACGAAATGATTTTGTCTTTTCTATTTAAAATTTCAGACATCTCCCAATGTCCAAAGTGTGTAGAGCTTTTTCTTCCGTAGTGGAAGGATTTTTGAAATATGCAGGCAGGATCACAGATTCATTTAGATGGAAAGAAGAAGGTATTTTTAGGGACAAATTTCGGATTCGTTCTGAGAAGCACCTTATCCGATCTGAACTGCATGAAGGGATCCAGAATTGAGAAAGCTTGAATTTCGCTGACTCTCCTCGCTGAAGTGAGAGCAAGAAGCAAGGCTACCTTCCATGAGAGAAATTGCAACTCGGCTTTGTGAATTGGTTCAAAAGGCGCTCTCATGAGTTGTGACAAGACTATGTTAAGCTGCCAAGGAGGCGGAGGACGTTTAATTGGAGGAAATTTCCTGAATAAACCTTTTAGGAATTCTTTAATTAGTCTCTGAGACCAAAGTGATGGACATCCTGGAGATCTACAGTATCTGGAGATCGCCGCTAAATGGACTTTTATTGAAGATTGAGAAAGTCCCAATCTGGCTAGTTGAAGCAGATATGGAAGAATTTGTTCCGGTGATTAATTAAAAGGATGAACATTATTTGAAATACATCAGTTACAGAATCTTTTCCATTTTGCTGCATATGTCTTGTTAGTAGACATTGCTGTAGAATTTGCCAGAATTTCACGACATTCTTGGGGAATATCTAGTGACTGAAATTCATGCTCAAAAGTTTCCAAGCTGACAATTTTAGAGAGGTGAATTGTGGGTGAAGAACTTGGCCCTTGTTCATGGAAATTAGAGTCTGGATCATTGGAAACTGTATCCTGTGCTCCACTGATAATTGACGTTCTGTGTACCAAAACTGTCTTGGCCAGGCTGGGCCTATTAGGATTATGTGGCATAGTTCTGATCAAATTTTTCTCACTATCTTTGGAATTAGAGGAAATGGAGGGAAAGCATAAGCAAACATCCCTGTCCATCGGAGATGAAGAGCATTTCCCCTTGATCCTTTCTGTGGGAATCTGCTCGCGTAATGTTTGCATTTTTTGTTGTTTTGAGTCGCAAACCAGTCCAAATTTGGTTTGCCCCATAGATTGAATATTCAACAAAGTTGGTCTTGATTCAGTTCCCACTCGTGGCAAATGGCAGATGATCTGCTTAAAAAATCTGCCCTTGTGTTGTCTACCCCAGGAACATGTTCCACCTGTAGAGCTATACTGTGATGTAGAAGCCAATTCCAAATTGTTTGTGCCTGAGCAGACAAGGGCTTTGACCTTGTGCCACCCTGTTTCAGAAAATAGAACATTATTGTTGTGCTGTCGGTCCTTACCAGGACCGATGAACCATGAATTCTGGGAAGAAAGGCTTAAAGACCCAGGAAAACTGCTTTTAATTCCAAGAGATTGATGTGAAGTTTTGCCTCTTGAGGAGGCCAATGGCTTTGAATCTCTAGGTCTTGCAGGTGCGCTCCCCAACCTTGCAAT
Organism: Lissotriton helveticus; assembly: GCF_964261635.1. NCBI lineage: Eukaryota > Metazoa > Chordata > Amphibia > Caudata > Salamandridae > Lissotriton > Lissotriton helveticus. Next base: position 919,525,681 of record NC_136070.1, read on the forward strand.
GAAGCGTCTGATGTCATGACGTAACTTGGAGATTGAGGTTCGAATAGTAGGCCCTATGTCAAGTTGCTCCTGATACCCCACCATGACATTGCCCGTTTGATCTGAGAGTTGATGACTAGTTGTCCTCGAATGAACCTAGAGCTTGGCCCATTGTTTGTCTAGGGATCCTTGTAGTGGTCTCATATGCAAACCGCAGTTGGGAATCAATGGGATACAGGATGACATAATTCCCAGTAAAGATTTGAAGATCCTGATGGAAGTGGACTTTTTTGATCTTATTGATACTGTCAGATTTAAAATCTTTGTTATGCGTTCCTCTGAGGAAAAATCTTTCACTTCCTGAGTTGTCAATATTGCTCCGAGGAATTGGAGAGACTGTGTCGGAGTAAGAGAGGACTTCTCTCTGTTTATTCGAAGGCCTAATTTCTGGAAAAGATCCATACGGATTTGTAAAGACTGCTGTGCCTCCTGGTACGATGTTCCTTTTATCAGCCAGCCAGTCCAAATATGGGAGACCTTGCTGCCTTAGATGTGCTGCAATCGGTACCATACATTTTGTGAAAACCCTTGGGGCATATTTTAGGCCGAAAGGTAATACTTTGAACTGGTAATGGCGCCCCGCCACCATGAACCGCAGATACCGTTTGTGTTTTTTGTGGATTGGGATATGGAAATATGCATCCAAAAGGTCTAGAGAGACCATGTAATCTCCTCTGCGAAGCAAAAGGAGGATTTCCTGTACTGACAGCATGCGGAACAAGATTTTCTTTATGTATTTGTTCGGATCTCTGAGGTCCATTACCTGTCTCCATTTGGAAGACTGCTTTTTCTTTATGAGGAAAAAGTGTGAATAGAATCCTGTCCCCTGTTGATCTGGTGGCACTTCTTCTATAGCCCCTTTCACTAGGAGAGTTACAATTTCTGTCTTGAGGGCTGAAAGATGATTTTGATTTCTGTAGAGAGGTGGGCGATTCAGAGGTTTTTGTGAGAATTCCAGGGTGTGACCCTGTGTTATGATGTCTAACACCCATTTGTCCGATGTTATTGATTGCCAATAATTTAGAAATTGAGAAAGGTAATGGAACTGTTTGAGATGAGGACAGGGCCGGAGGCGCCTGAAGAATGTCACGGTCTTCGACCAGAATCTGGAGCCTTTCCTCTTGCTGCAGATTTTCTCCTTCCTTGCTGCTGAAAAGATGTATTAGAGGACCGATACTGTTGATTGGTGGAGAACTGACGGTACCCCTGTTGATGGTACGGCTGATACCTGTTCGACTGAAAAGAGGAACGTTGCTGGAAATGTCCTCTCGATCCTCTGCCACGAAAAGACTGGTAGCAACCTTGTTGTAACGATCCCAAAGCTCTAGCAGTATCAGTGTCTGCTTTTATTCCTTGAAGCGCCTCGTCAATGTGCTTCCCAAACAGGCTTTCTCCATCAAAAAGCATGTCCATAATTTTTGATTGGACCTCAGGCCTAAAAGATGTTGATTTTAGCCATCCCTGCCTACGAAGAGCAACCGCTCCAGCCATTTGGTGGAAACCTACAGACACTGTGTCCATCGCTACATCTATGGACTCAGATGCTGCTCTGGCTCCATCTTGCAAAATTGTATTTGCTTCCTCTTTCTTGTCATCTGGGAGAAAAGACAGGATTGGTGCGATGTCTGACCACATCTGTCTGTTAAATCTACTGATAAGCGCCATTGCATTTGCTGCCTTGATAGACGCGGCCGCCATAACTGCAATGCGCTTTCCAATACTGTCCATTTGTTTACCTTCCTTATCAGGAGGCGCTAAACAGGCTGCCACTGGATTTTTGGACCGTCTGTTGCGTAACATCAGACTCCGGACGAGGATGCCCAATTAGACATGCTGGAGTTGTCTCTGGAGCGCGGTATTTCTTATCAAGTTTAGGAATTGATGCTGGAACTGATGCCGGATTTCTCATCAAGTTTATTCCTTCATCCCAGATGTGCTGGATTATCGGAATAGACCTTACTGACTTTCGAGATGACTCTTTGAAGTCATAAAGGAAACATTCACTTTCTTTTACAGGCATAGTAAGCTCAAATATTTTTGCGGCTTTTTCAATCAAGTCATGAAAACTGGCTATATCCTCCGGTGGAGAACTCGCTTAAGGTAATGGAGACGAAGGAGAAGTTGGAACGATGTATTGGTCCATTTATCCCCAACTACATCATCCTGGGGAATCTCTCCTTCCTCAGCTTGATCTTCATGATCAGAATCCATTAAGTCATCCCGGATTATTGTTATTTTCGGAGCATCAACTCGTTGGACTGGAGGAGGAGACTGAACCACTGGTGTTTCCTTCACAGGTTGAGGAATACTTGCAGGAGCAGGAGCAGAGATTAAAGCGTTATCTTCCAGAAAAATGCAGTAATAATGGTCTATCATGTGCCTTAAGTCAGAAATTAAAGATACTGGCACTGACAGACTCCTCCTGAACATTGGGACTTACTTCCTCCTCCTCTTCATAATTATGAGCCTGATGAAATGACTCATAACGTTTAGGACCTCTTACTGGCAGATCTTTAAAAGAGAATTGTTCTTGAACCTCTTGGAAATCCTCATCCTCGGTTTCCTGACTTTTAATATGTAGCTGCGAGGGGCTATAGGCAGCTTCATAAGACCCCTCATCTTCAGATTCCTGGCAACCTAGTATAGTGGATGAAGGCAGAGGGGAAATTTAGGGAATGGAAAACTCTCCTTTCTTACTCGTCGACAAGCCAGTCGACAGGGTAATTCTCTTAATGGATATGAATGTTGAAGTCATCATCGTCGGAGATCCAACAACTGTCATCGTCGACGATTTTCTCGTCGTCGACGCAATCGTCGACGGGACCAAATAACTGGCTTGTCAACGGGATAGTCGTCGACGAAGATCTTGCCGTCGACGAAGGTCTGGCACTCACCGTCGACGGAGTCGTCACCGTCGTCGACGACGCAATCGTCGTCGAGATGGTCGTCGTCGTCGACGAGATCGTCGTAGTCGACAGCTTCGTCGGCGATCTGACAGGAATTTCCTTCGTTTTCAACGCCGGCAACGACGACGGAGTCTTCTTTTCTAAGGAAGGCTTGTGAAGAGTTGGAGGATGATAAGAAGAAGTTTCACCCTCTTTGGTTTTACTTGATTTTTGTCTCTTTTGATCTCCTTTTTCCTCAGAGGACTCTCTCTTATGCTTTTTAGAGGAATGTCCCTTGGCTTCACCCTCAGACTCAGTCTGTAGCTTTCTTCTTTTGAAGCCATAGCAATAGGCGAGCTTCTCTGTCTTGGAGTGTTTTAGCAGAGAAGGTACGACAATGTTTGCAGTCCTTAGGAACATGCTTGGGATACAAGCAGTACAAGCATTCCTTATGCGGGTCTTCAGAAAACAATCTGACTTTGCCACAGGATCTGCAAGATCTGAAGAGTCTCTTCTTGGAGCCTTCAGACATTTTCAAGAAATAAGATACCTTACTTCCAACTGTAGAAGGTCAAAAGTTCAGTAGAGAATAAACTGAGCTCAGCTCAGGGAGACTCCTCACACGAAGGCGGTTGGAAATCTGAGGTATGGTGGCTCTGCTGGGGATGGTGTAGGTTGGTGCTGGCAGCTGATTGGCTGTGGTTTGGACCACATAATGAGGAGGAGAGGTTACCTATTGTTATACTTCTCTATGGTGATCCAGGCAGTTTTTTCTTCTACTGCTATGGTTATACTTTTTACCGGGGGACTCCCACCAGGACGACGGGGAAGATACAAGCATGAGAATCTATGAAAGATACAATGCTGGAGAATCCTGCTTTTCGGTCGGGCTGGGCAGCTGGTAACATTGTTCTCTGAATCTCAAGCTAATCCCTTAGATAGCTAGGGCCCAGGTCTAATTTACAAATTAACACTATCAATGCTACAGCAATTCATCCTCTGTGCTGCAGATCCTTGAATCCCTTTGTTCATGACGAGCTCAGCTCGTCATGAGCACACAAGCAGTGTACTGCATGACGAGCTGAGCTCGTCATGAGCATGGAAGGGGTTAAAGAGCAGGTCATTCTCAGTCTTCCTTGCATAGCAGACATGTCACAGCAGCTCAACATTTCTAGACAAGCGCAGGGAAGCCTGTCTTTAGTGTTGACAAGAGGCTTCTGACTTGCATGCCACCACCAGGAGCTAACAGGGAAAAGATTCCATGTTAGCCTCTGGCACCTCCCCTGGAAGACTGATGATATACTTACACTGAGGGAAACATGATCAACCAAAGGGAAGATCTGGACACTGGAGATAAGGCTAGTCTCTCAGTCATTGTGTGGGGACCTATCTCCACACCTGCCAGAAGGGGAGACAACACCTTTCCAAAGGTAACACTGACCAAAGAATTCCTTCTTGGGAATCCCAAGGGCTACAATCCCCACATAGCATTCTTTCACCAGGGAATTTAGAAACTAGGAAGGGGTCAGCACCTCGGCATAGAGACTACTGCACCCCCGCATAGAGGCTATCACTCCCAGTGGGGCAAATGATGGAAAATATTTCCCATTCTCTTGAGCAGTGGTTCTTAACCTGTAGTCCAGGGACCCCCGGAGGGCCGCAAAGCCTACTCAGGGAGGTCCAGGACTACTTATAAAATTCAATAGAATTAACAGATTATTAAAGTGTATATAAACAAAGAAGCAAAATATAAAGCTTAAAAAGCAAAAGCGTTCTGGAAACGAGAAAGAATTTGAAATGAGGCTAAAAATGAAGTTTGTATTCTCAGATTGATTAATTGTAGGAGTCCATCGAACAGAATATAGTATAGACATCGAGTGGCCTCAATTGAACTAAGAAAAGCTTCACCTTCCCATTCAAATAAGAATTTAGATTTTTTTATATTCTCGAATTAAAGAACAAGTTACTTACCTTTGATAACATTATCCTGTAGAGAGCGAGTCTAGCCACAGACTCCTTAACTTGTGAATTTTGCCCAGGCGTCACACTGGATCTGGAAATTTTTCAGCAGTCCGTCAGACAGCACCTTACGACTCAGAGATGACATCGCCTCCGGTTGTGGCGTCAGCGGAGTCATAAGCCTCCTCCGACGTGCGGTCGTCAGTTTCTTCAGAAAAACCTTCAGCGCTAAAACGCGAAGCCACTATAGAATCTGGCTGTGGAAATTAGTGTGTCAAACAAGATCAATGTATCTTAAAAACAATCAGAAAATGGAAATAAATGGTATGATAATATTCAGGCAAGGTCCATAACCAAGGTAAGATTTAATAAGTAAGACTAAAGTGGTCGTTGAATTACTCAATTATATGAAACAGTGATCACTGGTATATAAAACCAGTAGTGAAAAGGGTATAACCCTAACAGCACAGGTCATTCGCAAGGCGGGTGGGGGCAGCGTGGTAAGGAATCTGCAGCTAGACTGTCTCTACTAGATAGTACGTTACCGAAGGTAAGTAACTTGCTCATCTGATAGAGACATCTAGCCACAGATTCCTTAATTTGTAAATGAAATACCGTAGCTATACCCACCCGGAGGAGGGTCTGCAAACAAATCCTACGAAAGCTCTCAAAGAGAGCCAGCTGGTTGAAAATGATCACAGACCAGACCGACGTAGGACTTGAATATCACCTCCAAAAATAGAGGCAACCATGACTAAGTATTCAGAAGAATACAAATCAGACATCTTGAATCGCCAAGCGTAAATTCTCCAGAAAAAAGGGGCACTAGCATGGAATAAATTCCTTTGTGTACCTAAGGAACACACCACATAATAAAGCTGGCATGACCCCCTCACCGGGAAGCATAACTTAAAAATTATCCAACTCCAAAGCTATACACACTCCACATGAATACAATGAATAGTGCACTATGCTAAAGTAGTGAAAAGAACTGCATTGGAGAAACCAGAAACTAAAATTACCCTGAAGTGGAACTTCAGAGTATTCGCAGAAAAGTATACACTCCGTATACAAGGTCTCACAATTGGCATAAGTAATATATATGTCCCCATAAGAGATGCTGGAAGTCAACAGTAATGCACACCAGTATACCAAACAGCCCCGAAGAAAGCATGTGCAAAGGTAATCTTCCTCTTGGCTGAAGACCAGCAGATCCTAATTCAGAGGGCTAACCACCTGGATAAATTGATCTTCTAAACTCTCTTAGCTTTCTTTGTCCCAGAAAACCCCACAAAAAGCTGCCTGTCCACCTTAAGGACTTTTGGTACGATCAATGTAAAATCTTAATGCTCTCATGGGGCCCAAACAATGGAGTCTCTCCTCTTCTTTGGAGGGATAAGGTGGAACAAAGAATGTGTAATGGACTGACTAGATTGGGCACCTTGCAACATTGCAATGTTTGATAAGGAGATTGGTGAAGCTCGGGCATGGCCGGCATGGACTCATGTTATTTTTTTTGGATTCTGACTTACTCAAAGATTTGGACCATGAAGAAGACTGTCCAGGAAAGGCTCCAAGAGCAGGAATGGGTCCACACTCTTGACTTCGAGCAGGAACAGGACTTCAGTGACTTCATCCAGTATTCAGCGATGTACAGTTTGGCTTCATATTCCTGAATTGCTTTCAGTGCACAAGGGCACACTTCCTGCATGCAGTGGAGTTGTGGCAAGATCCCAAACGGAGAGATATCTTGCGGGGACCGGTAACAGACATCTGCTGGTAAGAATACCTACACGGCTAACATCATATCATTTTAGGTGGGGACATGTTATTCTCCCCACTGGAAAGAAAACGTCAACTGACAAAATGCTAGGAGCTAGCTCCGGGTACATGTAGTAATGTGCAGAAAGAACAGAACTGATGTCAGCGTGCTAAGTTGATACCTATATGACGTTGCAGCCGTCACTTCCGGGGTGGAGCTGGGTAAACACGGATGCCACCACACATCGGCAGGCAGCAGCTATTCTGAAAAACCTTCCAGATTCAGTCTAGAGCCTGGGGATAGTCTAAAAGGGGAGTAATCTGTTTAAGTATGCAACAGCAAAAAGGAATAGGGGGAAAGGAAATGCCTCAGCAACGCAAGAAAACGTTGAATTTATTTATCAAAATTTACTCCTGGTACCTGAAAAAAGCAGATCCAGAGGGGGCATTTCTGAGAAGGAACTGAAAACTTGGGAGACTGGTGCCTGGGAATTTGGATGTTCTACTCATTTCTAAGAAGTATTGGTGCCTGCAGGCTTTAGAACAGGAAACACAAGGCCCTGACTGAGCCCTACTGATTAGGAAATGAGAACTCCCTAAATCTAAAAATCAAACCTTAGTAGTGGGGCACTTTTTGCCCAATAACTCTGGAATACATTTTGGCTGCGGGCATCAGAAAGCTTTGCACTTTGGAGAGCATAGGATAAACTTAAAAGGCATTTACTACCACTGAAGAAGGCCTTACATTGGTCAACTTATCTCTTCATATTGAAAATGTTATGCTGAACCTAGAGAACCATTGCCCTTTACTGAAAAAGCCCTTGCTCATGTAGATCTGAGATTGTTCCAGTAACTTGTGAAGTGTGTGAATGAAATTGAAAAAGAAATGTTGTCAATGTGAAAGTCTAAGAAAATTATTCACTTTTGGTTTGTAGAATAATCCTGCAACTTCCTTGAAATAAGTGGGCAAAAGATACTCTCACATCCTTCCCAAAATTCAAGCACCAATGATATGCATATGGAGGAGTGGATAAAACACAGAGCACCTCCAACTGTATTTGGAGCTATAAATGTGGAAATCAGGGCCCATCAGGACTTCTGGTCCCCGGAGTCAGATTATATCTTCTAAATAGCCAAAATAAATAAGGGAACCCAGGTAAAGAAGAGAAAAACATAAAAATTCATGTGTGAACCTAATATGTGTAAGGCTAGCCCAACAAATAGGTTGATGATGTGTGGATATTGTAGGAAAGTGGCTCTATATATACTGGAACAAAGTAAGGTACAGTGTTGTTTAGAGTCCCCAGAGGTTTGGCAGAGTCTATAGTTAGATAAAACCTTAATCTCTAAAGTGGTAGCTTGGTCGAGCCGTAAGGCAGTATCAGAGGACAGTGTAAAGCATTTGTTGTACACACCCAGTCAGCAAATGGTCTCACACACTCAAGAACTGAACTCTAGGCCAATGGTTTTGTTATCAAAAGATATCGTTTTATTTTAGAACCAACAAGGTATCAAAATATACTTTCTCAGGATGAGTTACTTACTTTTCAAGTAGGCAAAAGACTTTTTGAATGCAATAGTTACAGTCTGTTGCGATAGGCAAAACAATGTCAAATACAATTCAGCATTGAGCTCAATGGGAATTTCTGGTTAAATGCAATTAGTTACTTTTGTAGATTACTTTTCTAACCACAGGACTGGATCCTAGATTCAGTCCTGGGACATGAGCTGTAAACAGTTAAGTAAAAGCGTTTTGGTTACAGTAGTGATTTTAAGGAATATTATTGTATTTTCAAAGTTGACACTTAGAAACTTTTTCAGCTGAAATTACCAATGTTATCCTATGGAAGGAAATTCAAGTTGCAGGTAAAGTAGGTTCTTGTTTCTTTTTTAATCCAGTACTAGACTCCTAGGTTCAGCACTGGGACGTCTATCTGAAACAGGTAAGTAATTTTTTGGTAGTGGGTACGATTTGTTGCTTGCAAAAATCGACACTTAGAAGAAATTTCACAGAAAAACAGTCAATGGTTTCCTATGGAAGGAAATTCAGGTTACTGGTAAGTACGGTTAAAATTACTTTTCAGGGTTGGTGCCGGGCTAAAAGGTGCAACCCTGAGGTCTCTCCAGATAACAGGCGAGTTAATAGGAATTCATTTTTCGGCTGATTTTAGGTGAATATTTTAAAGTTCCAAAACTCCACACTTAAAAGAATTTCTGAGTGAAACCAGTCCATGATAGCCTATGGAAGAAAAGTGAGTTATCGGCTTTGAGGCAAGTACTCTACTGGCAGAGCTAAGGTTCTGGGCATAGACTCAGGGGTCTCTCAGGGTCAGGTAGGTACAGTTTGTACACCCTCAGCGGCACAGGGGCAGCCGGGTGCAGAGGTAATTAGGCCCAATGTTATCCAATGAGAGGCAGGGGGCCTTCGGTTTGGTGGCTGCTGGCTAGCGGGAGCTGGGTTCCTGGTCACTTGCTCAGGGCAAATGGGGAAGTAGGATAGGACATAGGTTGCACTGCCAGGGGCACTCGGCGGCTGTGTGCAGGGTGCTTTTGAGCCCTCGGGCGCTCATTGTTATTCAATGGAGATCTTGAAAAGGGAGCAAAGGCTGCAGGCCCAGGGTCGGTGGATCTTCTGAGCAACCAACACTTGGAGGGGTAAGTTGGGGTCTTGGAGGGTAGGTAGGCACCCCGGATTAGGCACAGGAGGCCGGGGGCGCCAGGTGCAGGGGTGTCTTTGGATGTCGGCAAATCTTACCCTCTGCTGGTTGCGGTAGGAGGGGTCCCTGGTTCTGAGTTTGCAGCCATCGTCTGGTTTGTCGAGGAGGGTCCTTGGGCACTGCATTCCAGGTCAGAATCATCGGGGGGACGTCCTCAGGGTCGTTTTCCACTTGGGCACAGGCCGGGCTCGGTGGGTGCAGAGTGGGCTGGATTTGCGGTTCCTGGCTGGCACCAGGGGTATTGCTGTTAGAGCAGAGCCACTGCTGATGGGAGTCCCAGTCTCTAAGAGGGTCAAGGCAGACAGGTCCGCTGGGGTTCTTGAGGTTGCTGTCCGTAGGAGACGCCAGGGTTTAGCAGGAGCAGGTTCAAGATCAACAGGCCTGTGGGGCTGGGGCCAAGTCAGTTGGTGTTGTCCTCTTGTTAGCAGCTGCATGGCAGGTCGTCTTCTTATTGGTCTCCTTTCTTGTTTCGAAATTGGGATATGAGGAAGGAAGGTTCAGGGTGCCCCTAAATACTACATTTAGGGGCGTTACAGGTAGGGGAAGGGCAGGTACCAATAGGTCCCTGCCCTGGGGTGAGTACACCCCCTATCCTGCTCCTCTCCTGAGAGAGGGGGCAGGAGCCTTTCTCTAATTGGGCAGGGCTCCCCATCTTTAAGATGGCCGGAGCCATGAGTTGTGCTTCACCTCGCCTCTCCCACCTGAGGGGTGGAGTTGGCACAGGCTGTCACACCCCCTTTCCTAGCGAAGGTTTTCCCGCCAGTCTTCCCGCCAGAGTGGGGGTCAGTACTGGTGGGGGCCAGTTGCTGAGTACAGCAAACAGTCTGGAGAAGCTCACAAAGGTGGTATGCCTTTGAAGCTTCCCCCTGCCCAGCCTGGGGGAGGAGGCCTAGAACCTCGCCCAGGATGTGCATTGTTGCAGGCCCAGGAGAGCGGGGGCTCTCCACCCAGGGGTCCAGCAACATCTCTGCTGTGTGGCAGCCTAGGCAGCCTCTCAGACCAGAGGTGGATTGTAGGTTAGGTTTCAGGGGGCATCTCTAAGATGCCCTCTATAATGCATTTTACATTAAACCCCACACAGGCATCAGTGTGGGTTTAATGTGCTGAGAAGTTCGATATCAAACTTGTCAGTCTTCAGTGTAGCCATTATGATGCTGTGGAGTTCGTAATGACAACCTCCCAGCACCATATACTGTTAATGGCATCACTGCACTTACAGTGCCCTGGAATGGCCCTAGGTACTGTAGGGGCACAGGTCTCATGCACCACTGGCATAGGGCACCCAGCTAGAGGGGTGACTGATGTATGCCAGGGCGGTGTGTGTGGGCATGGCACACAGGGATTTGTAACAACAACAACATAACGGTGAGGTAGGACCAAGGGGAATATTTATAGACCGAGCTCTGTGTATAACCCCAATACTGACATAACAACAACAAAAATACCAGAGGGTCTCAAGAGGAAAAGGTATGTGTGAAACAACTTTCAACAAAAACAAAACAAAACTGCAGTGAGCCTAAGACAGAAAGGTTTCTATGACAGCCAAATGGATGGTCAAAGATTCCCATCAGTCACCACTCGGAACCGCCCTTCATCATTTGGGTTTCTTCCAGTGCCATCTACCCAAGCAAGTCAATCTCAAACAGGAAAAAAATCAAGATATAGATTGACTTCTTCAGTTGAGAAAACCGATAGTATGGTGTGCCACTCCTTCGATTGGATGAGTGGAAAGTGTAGGGCAACTGATGCAGTGCAGTGATAAAGGTGAATAAATAATAATACAAAAAAAACAAAAAGTGTGTTAAAATTTGGATGAGGGAGTACAGAACAAACTTTATTCAGGTGATACTCACTCCACCAAAGTTAAAAGAGTTTTCATAAGGACAGTTTGGAAATATATACTGCCTATAGATGGAACCAGGTCTACATGTTTCAGCAAATAGGGGACAGTTGTGTCCTTGCTTTCTTCAGGACCTTACAATTTAGCTAACTGCTACTGCAAAATAATAATATGTGTAAAAATTAGTGACGAGAAAATATTACAAAGACAAGTGCAAATGTCACCTGGGGCATCTAGGTGACAGGGCCTTGTCTCCTTTACAAGTTGTGTCGTTCACTAGAAGGATCAAAGCAGAATGGATTTTGTGCCATGTCGAGGCTTTGTTTAGTTCTGCACCAGGCCTACGGGTGGCACAATAAGTGCTGCAGCCCTTAGGGGACTTCTCTGGTCACAATGCCCTGGGTACCTAGGGTACCATTTACCAGGGGCTGACAGGTGGCCAGGGATGCCAATTTGGATTTCAGCTCCAATACAGTTTTAGGGAAAAAACACAGGCCTTGGGCACCTGGTTGGCAGGTGTGAGGTGGTAGGCAAAATCAGACAGTTTAGTAGTCATTATTTGAAACAAATGTGAATTTATGTGGACAGATCTGCTATAAGAAACTGATGACAGACAGCACCAATTGTACTATACTACTATACTGAGAAGCTGTAGTACAACTGTCTTGAAATGGGTGTTGCCAGAAAAATATCATCTGGAAACTACAACCATAGCTTTCAGGTGGCAAAACTGTTACAGCGCTTCATGTTATAAAGCACATTGTCAATGAAAAACCGTGTGACTGAGCAACTTCATATTTGCAACTTCAGACCCTTTTACATGAGTGAGATAGTAAAGATCTAGATTTTATGGTTTATTGTGACTGCTGAACAGCTTGCATATATTTATAAGTTCTCCCTCATCCTCGTCACATCATATGTCAATGCTATCAAGTCACCACTCGCAGGGGCGGTCGCAGAGTTCAACAAGACTGTGAGTGGCTAAGATTACATAACGCTCAATATAAACCCAACCCGATCCCAGTGGATTGCTTAGATGAAGGTTACATTTTCTTACATTAACGGAGTTTGGGGTAGATCGTGAACATCAGTTAATGATACCCGACACGTCAGCGTGCGTCCAATCTTTCTTTTGCAATGGTAAGCGTACTAAGTCCTCCATTCGGAGGAAGCCACTGGAATTAAATTACATATGTTTTGGAACAACCCCCAACTGGGAGATAACAGAAACAAAGACAACCCCTCCCTCTCTCCTCCTCCCTCTCCTAAAATGGTGGCGGCAGTGTTCATACAGTGAGTTTGACTAATGGCGCGTAAGGCAGCTCATAGTTGAAAGAGATGAAGGGCTCTAATGAATGAAGGGCAGACAGCAGATGGCAGGCCCCGTGAAAGGAAGTTGACCAGGGGGCCCCATTTGAATTCAAAATTCTTAAAATCGTCACAGGTAAATCGCTGGCGCCTCCTTTCTTTTCCAAGCATCTGTCAGGGTAACCTTCGCTGCTGCTATACAGAGCCACATGATTGTCTTGTCTGCTCGGGTCTGATGTTCCAATGCAGGGTCGCGAAGCCCCAGGAGGACCCCTGCCATGGTGGTCGGGACAGGGTATCCTAGCATATCTTTAATGTGCGCAAGTATTTCTTCCCAAAAGGAGCAAATAGTCGGGCAATCCCACCAAATGTGTTGGAAGTCTCCCAGTAGCCCGCACCCTCTCCAGCATCTGTCAGAGGCAGTGGGAAACATTGGCTTAAGCCTAGAGGGATGGAGATACCAGTCCATCATAGTCTTAAGGTGGGCTTCCCGTAGTTCAGAGGAATGATTGAATCGTGTAATGTCTTTCCATAGGTGTCCCCATTCATCGTCAGAGATACTGCGTTGTAGTATTTCTTCCCACATGAACATGTATCGTGGTAAGAGTGTGGTGGTGAGTAGAAATTTGTATATAAATGAAATCGCCCTATTCATAGTAGTATTGTTAGTGAGGAAGGATTCAAACTTTGTGAGAGGGCGGGTGGATGCTTCACGCACTTACGTCATAAGGGCCCAATGCATTAGTTGGGTATAATGGTATCGCTCTGTGTCCCCTATGCCATAGTCTCGCTGGCAGTTGTCGAAGGTGGGGGGGTCAAAGTTGTGAAAAAGGTGAATCTAAGCAAGGCATCCTCCCTCCAAGCATCAAAAGGTCCCTCTTGCATGCCCGGGGGGAACGCTGGGTTAAAATGGGAGTGTTATAAATGGTGATGGGAAAGAAACACACCTATTGTCTCCTGTGACCATGTCCCATACTTTCAGCGTGGTGCGTGTGGGTGTAGCAATGTAGTCATTCTTGTGTCTGACTCTTTTGGAGCGCCAGACCAAGTCCGAGATAGTCCTCCCCGCCACACTACGGTCCATATGCAGCCAATGCTTATGGGATTCCCGTTTTGACCACTCAACCAGGACTCTTAACTGGGCTGCTTTATGATATAAGTAAATGTCTGGAAGTCCCACTCCACCCTCCCTCATCCTCTTTTACAGAGAAAGATATTAAGATAGATTTTGTTTGGAGGGCAGAATTTTATCTCGGCTTGGTTTTCAACACTATGAGAATAAGATGGTAGTCAGAAGTGCAAGTCTTTGTCACAGCACAGATTAAGTGGTGTGACTTTGCCATGTACTTTGGCATGCTTTGTCTCCGTCTTGGGGACGCCATCTGGGATAAGTGGAGATCAGGGGCCTTTGGTCTCCCTTGCAGTGGAAGTGCCCATATCAACCGCCTGGAGCTGAGTGCCATTTGTTTGGCTCTGAAAGGACTCCCACCCATCAAGGGGAAGGGGAAGTCAGGTCAGCTCTTGCCAGACAACCAAACACCATATGAGCAGATGTCTTCTGGTGGACCATGAATAAAGAGCGAGGGTTTGGCTTAAGCACATTCAATGAGGCATGCATTCGGTGGATCTTTTCTACACTTTGTCGAGAACATGCAGTGTCAATTATTGCGTGATGGAGGTTCCATCAAGGGTTTCACAGGAGAAGCATTCCACCTGCAGTGGGACACAGGTCTCTAGTATACACCTTACCCCTATTCCCCGTCTTGTCCAGGTAGTGACAGGAAGACAGGACAGGTAAATAAGTACGTGTCCTGCAAGTCTGAAATGCCATCCAATCCCCTAGATCCCCGGATGAATTGACCTAGGGTCTCGACTCTGTCCTTCTGCATGATGGCGTTCAGAGAGCAAAAATCTAAAAACAAGTTTGTGCCCTGCATCTTTTTTGGACACCAAGAAAAAGTGGAAGTAACCCTCAGTGGAAGGGCCCAGAGGGGAGTCCAGCTGTGCTTCTGGAAAAGTGGCAGGTCCAATAATATTCTGCACATCTAAGTAAAGGTCAGCATCAGTTTAGTGAAAGAGTAAGTTGTTGTTTCATCATTGTCTTCATCATGTGGGACATTCTGAAGCCCTTGGACTGTGACAGAACCTGAACCAAACAAGGCTTCCAGCTTTCTGCAGTACTGACATCAAGGGACACGTTAGGAATCCTCCAAAGCTGGGGGCTACACATTGGTGAATTCATTAAAAAAAATACAGCTGGTGGGGGTGAAAATAGGTACAGATCCAAGATTGGTGTAGGAGACCAGAGCCACTGGAATCTAAGTCAGGGCTGGGGCGGGTGCACTGAGGAGGTCTCTGGTCCCATAGTAGAAGCACCAGCTTCTGATGGCAAGGAGCAGGGCAAAAGTACCACAGGTTCATTCGGCACCAGGCAACCCAACAGTGGTAGTCAAACTGGGGCCCCTGTCACACTGTGGGGCTCAAATGTGCCACAGTCGAAGTTGGACTCATCCTGTACAGTTGCAGCATGGCCACCACCCTGAAGGAGTCTACCTGCACCAGAGTTGGATCCTTGATGTGCTGACTGCGCATTGTGTACCTGGCATCAGAGGGACAAGATGGAGACTAGTTCCACTTAGACTTCATCTGCGACTACTCAAAAGATTGTGCAACTGGGATCTGCAAAAAGAATGGTATTGTGACACTAAGAAAGAACGGGAGCAAAGCGTGGAGAGCTATCTACCTCACTTCTTATGCTGAGCAACAATACAGGCAGACATCATGTGGACTGGTGATCAACAGCGGCTCCCTACAGTCACTGCATGGTTTGAAGCTAGTCGTTTGCAAGAGAGACATTTTTCTTGGCACACTAGGTAGAAAAGGAGATTTTGGAATCAGGAAAAATCTGACATAGTAGGAAGCAGAGCTCCAACTCTGTGTCCAAGGGTGTGGAGAGAAAGGAATTGATGGAGAAAGGAACCGATGTTAGTGTGCAGAGGCAGCGCCTTGATATATATACAGCTTTGTGCCGCCACTTACGGAGGCATTGCAAGGTTTCCATGGACTCGGGTGGCACCCCCTGTCGGCACCCAGGAACAACTGCCAAGAAAAATTCCAGATACAGTCTGGGGCTTAGCTTGAATACAAAAGGTCAGGAATCTGCGGTTAGAAGTATCCATCAGAAATTAAGTTACTGTTCACACCTGTCTACATTTTAAGCAGCTGGTTTTCATGAAAACTTTTTTCAAACATTATTTCCCATTTCATAACCCCTAGTAAGTTTTCCTCATTAAACTGGTAGATAATAGGCAATTATTATCGATTAATTGGATTGTGTATTTTACATTTGGTGTCTCTAGCTGCAATCTAAATTATTTGTGGGAAAATTGAGCAGGAGTAAGTTAATAGTTTGTGTAGCTACAGTAATCCGGATTACCGAGGGATGTTCAGCATTAATTTTTTTTTTTTTTAGTAGTAGTAATACTTTATTCGATAAAATATATCATAAAAGTACAGACATAAAACCACATTAAACAATTACAGGTATTACTACAAGTTCATTAGAAGAAAAAATCATCATTACAATTAGTTTAAAAAAGTGAAGAAAGTCTACAGAGATTTATATTAGAGGGATGCACTCTTGTGTCAATAAAGGCAGTCTAGATCGTATAAACCAAGCACTGGCCAAATACTTAGCTATCCCGCAAACTATATACCTTGAGGTAGTGTTGGTTAAAATAATACGCAAAGGTGATCTATGGTCTCTAACGCCCATCTCCCTACACACAGGTTTCAGCCATTTTGCCCTAGCATGTTTATAGGCATTACAAGCAAACAGAAAGTGGCCAAGGGATTCTACCGGACACAAACAGCCTGGACATTTTAGATCATGAACCCTCCTACCCTTCCATGAATTTTTTAAAGGGAGGGTGCCGTATCTCAGTTTTAGGAACAGGGTTCTATCTCTGAGGGTCTGTATAAAATCCAGAAATGGTTTCAACTTCCTGCCGGGTTTATGGACGAGGAAGTTGTTCGTCAGAGGTCCCCAGCTTGAAGTAATGAGATCTTTGCCCTCAGCCCATTCCCAATATAATTTCTTAACAATTTGTTTAGAGGGAGGGGCTTGCAAGGCCCAAGACTCGGCCAGACCTATAGAATCTGCCAGCTGTTTTAATTTTTTGAGCCACCTTATTTTGCCGCAAGCATTCAAAGTGATTAGTTCGTCCAGTAATAGGGCATAATTAGCCAATTCTGGGGTCCGTCTAAGTCGCACCCAGAATAGCACAGGGCGTATTTGAACTATTTCTGCAATTGGTTTTTTGCCCATATCATAAAATAGTGTTTTCAGTTTCAGGGGGGGGTCGAGGGAGGAAGGGAAACTAAGTCTCTCAAAAACGTATTCTCCGCAATAGCCAGCGCCTTACTATTCTCCGCGCCCCATAGTTCAGAGCCATAAACTGCAGAAGCTAAAGCTTTTCCCTCGTAAACTGCCAGGGCGGGAGCTACCGGTCTACTGATTGAAAGACGCTGGCTCTTTAAAATAGCTCCAGAGACCCTTTTAAGGTTTAGAACCATTTTAGATATATGGGAGTCCCATCTCATATTATTACAAAGCCTGACCCCAAGGTAATCAAATTCATCCACCACTTCTAGGGGGGTACCATTCAGGGAGAGATGGATTTTCTTCAATTTCCTTTTAGCAGATAGTACCATCAATTTAGTTTTTGTAGTATTGACCGTTAGCCCACGTTCTTTACAAAAGATACTGAAACGGTCAAGCAATTTTTGTAGACCCTTAGGGGTTTTGGACATTAGGAGGGTATCGTCCGCAAAGAGAAGTGTGGGGGTTTTCTCTCCAGCTAAGACAGGGGCATCCGCGGGTTCCTCCCGTAGGTGGTCGCCCACCCCATTTATAACAAGCATTAGAAATGCAATAGGTCTCACATTAGGAGAGTTTACGTTACCAAATCTGCCCCTGAAACACTACACAAATAACTACCTGGGAGCCTCGGTTTATTACATTTGAGTGGGCTTGCTCTTGGCTCAAATGCCAGAGGCGGCCTTTTCCGCATGAGACTGATTTGATGGAAACTGAGATGAGCCCAGTTATATTGACGGCGTTAGCTCCATAGCAGGCACACTATACAGTAGCTGCTATTTTCATATGTACACCAATTCTACAGCAGAGGCAAGGTGTAAACATTTGGTGAATTTGTTAGAGAAATCCGACCCAAAGGCAAGAATGAAAACAAGCCCTCAGCTGTAACGGAAGGCAAGGTTGTTTTTGGAACCGCCTCGCACTGATAAGAAAAAGAAACTGCACCCTTGTTAAAACGTGCGCCGGAAGAGCCTTGACAGCACAGTGTGCCACACTGGAAGTGTCTTGCGACAAATGAAAATAATGGAAAACAAGCTTGAGAGAGAAAGAGCAGCGCAGGATGGGAGAGAAGAAAATGGACGAGAGAGAGCAACACGGGAGGGGAGAGAGGCATGTAAGAGGTCTGGGAGGGAGCGTAAGTGGGTGTATCAAGACAGGAAGCAAACAAAAAGGTGACAAGAAAGAGGGAAGAGGAAGGGGGTGGGAAGGGGGGGGCTAGGCCGAAAACAAGAGAATTGGCATTGCTGTGGGGAGGGGGGAGGAGAAATGCGACACGGCCTGTCGAAATTATAGCCTTTGATGCAGAGGTGCACAGGCCTATTAAGTAAGTCATCTGGTAAAGAAAGTCCCATGTGAAGCTGTGTCTGTTCCACCCCTCTCAAATTTTGGATTATTCCCAACAGCTTGGAGTGCAGGCTGGGGGAGGTGGAACAGGCACAGCTGGACACCTGAGTGCGTGCATCGACCCTTCTAACTGTCAAAACGGGGAGACTACCCTAAGTAGTGATCGAATCTGCACATGCAGGAGAAGGGTAATGGAAGCAGGCTCGCACAGAAACTAAGATGAAGGTGGAAATGCCAAGTTGAAACCAAAACGAACTTTGTGGAATTGTAGCTTATATAATGGAAATGCTATGTTTAAATTAAATATTAAAAGGAAAGAAAACAAGACGGAGGGCATTGCAGTGGGGAGGGGGGGAGGAGAAATGCGACACGGCCGCAGCAGGGGGCGGAGCGGGGAGAGCGGAGATGAGGGAGACACACGGCCTGGGGCCGTGAATAGTGCGAAGCAGCAGGGGCCTTTGAAGTGAAGCTAAGCTTCACTTCAAAGGTGTGGGAGGAGTGCTGCTGGGGAACAGATGGCGATTTGATGATGTGTACGCGCATTTTAGTTCAATGCGCTTGCGCATTGACCTAAAAGCGCACGGGCACAGCATCAAATCGCCAGTCTAGGTAAACCTTGTTTAAGCCCCTATAGTCTCGCTCAATGCTCATTGAGAGGCGAGACCTACAAAGGGAGAACAATGTCGACGCCATCACACAACCCTGCCGCACCCCTCTATTGACTGGTACCCTCTCTGTCAATTGGCCTTGACTCCCCACCGAATTCTAGCGTAGTTGTCTTCATGGAGCTTGATGACATATTGCAACAAATAAACAGGGAAGCCCATACCCAATAAACCTCCCAAAGTTTGGCGCGGGGAATGACATCAAATGCTGTTTTCAAGTCTATGAAAGCCAAATACAAACTTCCCTTCTGGATAGACACTGCTTTCCAATAGACTGCACAGAACCGGAATACCTGGTCCATAGCACCAACATTACGTCTGAACCCCGCCTGAAAGTGGGTCAGAAAGTCATTGTCTATTAGCCACGTCTCAATTCGATTTATGATGACCCTGCCAACGACTTTTTGAATGGTGTCAATTAAACTTATTGGTCTATAGTTGGCAGGGTCATCTCTATCACATTTCTTATATATGGTGATTACCTCCGCTCCCTTCCAGGATTCGGGAACGGGACGGCCATATTGGACTAAATTTATTAGACAGGCTATAAAATCTGCCCATATTTTGGGGTCATGCCGTAATAAATCTCCCGGGAGGCGATCTGGGCCGGCTGCCTTCCCTGGTATTATTTTCAGGATTGCGTCATAAACCTCTCGTGAGGAGAAGGACTCTTTCTTCCATCCTATCTCCAAGCCAGATGTGCTTAGTGTTTCCTTTACTGGGGGTATTGTATGGTCTTGCTGACTATCCTCACAGTAAAGTTTTAAAAAATGAGAGTGCCATTGATGTTCATCAATATGATTTGGAATCGGATCAGCCCCCCTTCTATCAAGGACATTGATCAGCTTCCAGAACTCAATAGCATTTTCCCCCCAAGCTGCATCCTTAAGCTGTTGCCAGTGTTCCTCCTCCCAGTCCTTTTTAGCTAAATTAATGCTTTTATGATACTCTTTTCTTGCTAGTCTCACTGCTACAGGGTCCTTGTTTCTTATAGCTTGCGTTATGGCCCTCCTCTTGACCCTGCAGCTTGTCGTGTACCAGGGATTACCCGTGGAGGGTTTTTGTTTCTGTTTAGAATCTCCCTGGGGTTTCTTCATGAAGAACTCTCCTAATTTATCTGTGAGCTTCTTGTACGATGCTTGTACGTCCGTAACAAGAGCATGGGGCGCTGCTGAAGCAGCGGCTGCAAGGCTATGGGTTTCTGCTAAAACGAGCTCTTTTATACTATTGAGTTTCCCCTCTTCCCATTTGACCATGTTCCATTTTAGCTTCCGATTGCAATTCGAGGGCAACACCTCTTTTGTAGTCATCATGGGACCACCACTCTTACCAATCCTATTTGCCCAATAGATTTCCATACATAGTGGATTATGGTCACTATCAGAGGACTGTCTAACCTCCATATCTACTAAATCAGTCCAGGATTGAGTATCCAAGAGGATGTAATCAATTCTAGAGGGGCAACCTATCCTAATTTAGGTCATTGCCCAGTCCCGGTCTGAGATGGTTCGCCCGTTTAAGGCTCGTAGATTATATTCGAGAGTCAAAGCATTCAACTGGATAGCTCTGGCTGTCCATTTCTTAATGGGAGGGAGGGTTAGGGCAGGTATAATCTGCCTCCAGACCTCTGGGCTGAAACAAAGTTTCTCTTCATCATCTAAGGGTTCGAATGTACAGTTAAAATCCCCACCCACCAGTATTTTGGATGTAGTTGGAAGGTCAGACAGTTTTTCATCCAACAACTCTATTGTGGGCGAGATTAGGCCACCCTGTATGCCTCTTGCATAGACACAAAATAGTTCGAAAATTGTGCCCCCAGATGGACTTTTGAAGGAAATGTGCAAGATGTCATTTGTAAGGACTTTATGGGAGGTAACTACACAGTTCAAATTCACCTTAACCCAAATATGCAGGCCACCTGATGGGCGGCCTTTCCCCTCCGTGACTGCTGGCGTAAAGTGAGTAGAGTATCCATTTTTATATAGTGGGGTCAGTGACCAAGTTTCCTGGAACATACATATGTGGAAATTATTAATAAAATTGTTCCAGTCTGGGTTAGCAAGGTTTTTTTTTTTAGCCCAGCTATGTTCCAAGATAGAATCTTGATAGAAGAGGGGTTTTAGGTAGTTCCTTAATTGCGACAGGGATACTAGGTTCTATCACTCCCAGACTAGGTCTAGTGGTCCCCAAGCTAGTTATACTCTCTCTACTGCTTTTCTCTCACCACACTCTTTTCCATTTGTCCAGCAGACTGGGTTGGGAGTCAATCGACTGCTTCCAATCCACTGAAACGATTATAGCAAGGAATTAGAGGGTAGTTAAGCTGTGGGCCGTGCCAGTCCCCATTAAACTGTGTTTCACCTGGGACGAGTCTCCCTGCTCTTCTCCCTACTGTGTTCCAACCTCCATCGGTACCCCCTGCCCAATTAGTTACGTTCCAGGCTCTCGATGGCCCAGACCCTCACCCCCCTCCTCGTGAGGTTAGGAACTCTCAACCAACTCCACCAGCATTAATTTAAGTAATTCATTTTGTATCAAAAATATGTCTGAACTTGATGCCCGAAGAAAACCAATACAAGCAGTTGAAAAGGATAGCTACTGTGAAGTATAAATCATATGAATGTAATTAAACAGCCACTTAAAGGGGAACCTCAGTTTAAAGGTAGGGGATTATTGCCATGATCTTAAATACACTATTGTACATATTTGTTACTGTGATACACCCATATCATTTTCCAGTTATGAAATATGGTGCAGCATTAAACGTAGTATGGAGAGTAATCATATTTACACTATGAGAACAGAACGGCGATTTACTGCATTTATTTTTTGCTATACCATTGCATTCTCAAAACCATCGCTGAATTAATTTAATAAAATTATTCTGTACACACTGTGTATCATGAAGTCGGCTGAACACATTTTTTACAGAAGAATTGCAGCATCCTGTTTCTTGGACCTAACCTGGTTATTTACTGCTTGAAGACAGGATGCTTGTTATTGTTATGTACAGGTGCAGGAATGTGAGGGCGGAAGACCAATATTTAAACAGATGACGCAGATAACTCTTATTTTAAGAGAGGCTATAGGTTTTTCTTCGAAGTATACAAAAAATGCCCAGATGTGGTTCACTGTGCCACTGGAACTAAGCTATATCCAACTGAAGGGCCCAATCTAAGGCAAAACGAACGTTGGGTTACATGTGTTCTGGTTCAGAAAGGACCGGGGTCGGCAGTTCGGTCTGGGTTGTTCCTACTACAGCATGACTAAGAGTGATTTGCATATGGCTGGGACTAATCTGAGGTACCATGTGGTTAGACAATTTGCACACATTACTCTGATCACTTCTTTTAGGTCTCGCCTAGGCAGCACCCATGTGCTGCTCTAGGAGATGGCATTTTGAAATCGGTCTGCTCCTTTTCAAGCACACTCGTGCTTGTGCAGGCATCCACCTTGCGGGAGTGAGCAACGGTGCGCGTGGTAATTGAAAACTTATGTCTCTCTCGCAGCCGCTGCTCGCTCCCGCAAGGTGGATGCCAGCACAAGCACAAGTGCTTCAAAACAGCTGCTGCTTGTGCCTAACTTGCCCGTGTACACTCACTCACGCATACACAACACACACGCGCATGCACGCACACACAAGGCCTCAGCTTCATGTTCCAAGTTGCATCGGTGCAGCAAATCTAAGAGCTTCGTTTCGATTAAGGCGTGAGCAGAAACTGAATGTATTTTTAAAATTTCACTTTTTTACTTCGGATTTTTGTGAATAACCTCTGAAAAGGAAATAACGTTATATTTATTTTTACTGCCTCCAATCCGATCTGGTGCTCCTGCCCATTGCTGTCTTTCAGGCTGTGTTTTATTTAGGCTGAGCTCACTCGCCGTCGTTACATCTCCTGTCCATTCCTTTCTTTGGTGCTTTTTTTTTTTTTTTTTTTTACTTTCACCACGCGCGCGTGCTTGTTTCCGTTCTAAATCGTGCATGGTTAGATGCTGAAGCTGCCTCATTGTTCTGCTATGTCCTGAACTCACAGGCTACACCGCCCACGTCTACTCTCAACGTCTCTATATATTTATTTAATAGAGCACCCGTAATGCTTGCATGAAAGAATACCCCTCCCAAATCCCAAACAGCATCGAGCAGCGATCGCCGTGGCTCCCCTCACACCTCATTAAGAGTAACGAGCAGCAATCGCTGTGGCCTTATATTTATTAGAGCGCCCATGTTTGCCTGCAAAGAACACCCCTCCCACTTCTCAAACTTCACCTATCATAGATGTTGTGGCAGGTTTCACTTTCTTTGTTTAATCACCGTGGCCTTTTATATATTTATTGAATAGAGCCCCCGTAATGCTTGCCTGAAAAGAATACACCTCCCAAACAGCAGCGATCGCCGTGGCTCCCCTCCCACCTTCCAAACAGCATTGAGCAGCGATCGCCGTGGCCTTATATTTATTTATTTAATAGAGCGCCCGTAATGCTTGCATGCAAAGAACTATTAACTTCACTCCGACTGTCCTACTTGCCAAGAATCACAACTTAGCTGTGACTTGTGATGCAGCAGTCAGAGATCCATTCATAAGGATGAAAAGCAGAGTCTGCCCTGCGACTACCTGCAGCAGGCGCTCAACCTATTGTGGTATCGCACCTCACTAGGTGTATCACATCTGCCCCCTCTGCCCTTGTGGCACCTTTCCACTCCTTTCTAACCAGTTACATTTGTACATTTACTTATAGGTAAAGTGCTCTATGCGATCTCAAATTAGTGGGTTAGTGAGATTGTGAATTGCCGTTTTATAGTACTTTTCCTTAGTATTAACAATGGTTATAAGCGCTCGTAATGTGTTCACATAAAGGAACAGAGGGGGAAACATAACTCGCCGATTTGCCCAAGATCACACGAAGCTCAACCTCAATGTCATGTCTACAGGTTTCAGAGCCGCTATCTTTAGCTTTACAGCGCTGTTGGGTTCCCTCCCCACCCTCACCCAACTGACCCTCCACAAATCTCCGACCTTCCTACCCGGTCCACAGTCTCACCTCACTCCCCGTCTCACTCACGTGCTGAGGCTCCGGGCTGCTGAGGCTGAGTCACAAGAGCTCCTCTAGGCATCGAGGAGAAACCAGGGGCTGCAGTCACGTGTCTGGGGCCGGTATGATAATGTGTGAGTGAAGAGATGAGATGTGAGTACTTACAGGGTTACAAGTAAAGTGACAAAGTGAGGTGAGTGGTTCCACATTATGTGAGTGACGTAAGGTGATGTGCATAAGTGGTGTCACGTGATATGATAGGGTGTACATACTTTCCAGCAACTTTCAGCGTGCAATGCGCACTTTCACTTTCTAAGCAGCTTGGGACAGTGGAGGTTGCTTCTTTAAAATAAAATAGGTTTCGCATTTACAAGAGTTTGAGCTATTGCCATTGTAAATAACAATACATTTTGTGTTAATTATCAAAACAAATAAATAAAAGGCAAATGCAAGCCCTATTGCATTGCAAGCATTGGCATAGCCAATAGGTCTCACCTTTGAGACCTTATAAGTATTCAGTTATGCAGCACAATATCCTTGGAGCAACAATATCAACTGTTGCATGGCTAAACACTTAAAAGATCCCAAAGGCGAGACCTATTGGCTATGCCAATGCTTGCTGTGTTTAATATAGTTTCTCAAGTGTCCACAGGGATGCTCAGACGTGGGTCCCTTGCTTGTTGGGCTACTGGAACTAACCTACACCTGACTGAAGAGCTTAAACTAAGGCGAAGCTGGTCTTGGGTCGGTTGTGTTCCAGCTCGGAGAAGGCTGGCTTGGCAGTTCGGGCTTGACTGCTCCCATTAGAGCAGTCCCAAGACAGATTTGCATATGGCTGGGTCTAATCTGAGGTACAAGAGTGGGTAAAAGAATGATGGGTTGGAACGAATTGACGACTGCCCGTGGTTAGACAAATTACAAGCATTGGTTCATCCCCTTTTGAGTGTTTGATATGTTTTTCTTTGACGGTCTCATTACTGCATGAACCTTATATGCATATGGTAAGCTAATATTTATTTTCTCTTCTATTTTTTAAAGTTTTATAGCTATAACTAGATGCATGTTTATTTAGATAAATCATAACTGTCTCACAACATTCTATTCCTGATAACTGTTGTAACATGCTCATAAATAATCTTAGGACATCTGCTTGTTAAAAAAAAATTTTTTAAACTTACATTATGCAATTGGAGGCAACATATTAAAGCAATGCAAACATTTTGCACCAACCTCCTATACCTAAAAGGAGGTTCCATTTTTTCTTAATTGGTCATTTTGTACCACTTTATGTGCTTCATCATCCATCAGCGAGATTAATAACCCAATTGCTCAGAAGGCTGGGCATAACGCATGCAATTTGCTACAATGTAATTACACGAAATTAAAGCGAGATAGCATGTATTTACCGGAGGAGTGTAACCCTCCATCTATTCTAGCACTATTTACTTAGCGCAAAATGCATCCTCCTGTCCAAAATGAGCCTGAGGATTCATTTGCACTAAGAAAATAGCTCTAAATACAACAGAACTGGAACAGCAGCTCTTGGGTATGGATTTCGGACTTAAATTATACAGACTGGCGTGATTGCGTCATTTTCAGTATTTTTCATCACAGGAGTAATGCTAAATTGCTCCAATTACTCCAGCGTAATTAAAAATTCGACCAGGCCTTTTCAAAGCTGTACTTGCACTTTTAGCTTGGGATTCTTAAGTTTGAAAGCTAATGAACAATTTAGCTCAATTAAGATTGTGGCTAACAATGAAGTAACTAAGGCTGTAGTAGGTAAACAGAATAGCATGAAATATTTAACAGGGTTTAAATTCAAAAGTAAAGGCATCCTTTACAACAGCTTGTGAATTTAATAGATACAATTTCTTTCACATCACAACCGTCCTACTGGTGTATCACAATTGCTCAGCAACATATTAATGCAATTACTGTCTGACAACCATGTGCACAAGTGTACAGTTAACAAGTTGCAATGAAATACAACAAAGCCTGTCAGGCATTTAAAAAACATATTTGCACCCCATGCTGCGGCTCGAAGGCAGGCAAAAGCTACTTATACTTCGGGTCAAGTAAAGTCTCACAGGGTATAACGATCACTTGTCTAGAAAAAAAACTTTGTCTGGCAAGGGTCTCTCGTGACCCATTCCTTACCAAATGTGATTACAGACTTACCAAATTACATCTAGCAAGCATCGCCCGTCCTCATCATCCATGTCAACTGCAATAAAAAGATGAGAGAATATTTATTTGAAGGGAACAGGACTAGTCAGAAGAAAGACTTCCACTTTTTTGATGTAGGTCCAAACAGGTTAATTACTTATAGAAGGGGAAATATACAGATCCAGTGGGTGTAAAGACAGGTATGGTAATAATGCACCAGGAAAAGCAAAACTGCACTGGGGGATATAACCAAAGCATCTGCAACAACCTAGCAGGTATGCAAGGTATGGGGAAAACAACAAACCAGGTAATGTAAGCAAGGAAGACACTATAGGATACCTGGAGGTATAAAATAGAAAATAAACAGCGAGATACCAAGAAATACAAGGAAACACATTAAGACTGCAAAATATATTAACAGATTAACTGCAAGTACATACCAGGAGATGCACTAATATCCAGCCGTTGCAATCTTTTTTTAAGAATGTACACTGACAGATAAAAACTGATATCCATTTGAAAACAAAATACTGAAAATTGTGCCTTTTCCACCTGCCATCTCAATGCTGTATTAAGTTTCATGCAGGAGTAGGTGAGAGCAGGTAAATAGTAAAATTTTTATCATTGTACTCAGTGGAACTGCTCGCATTTTGCCCGCCAACTGAAATATCTCTGCCTAGACTTGAAACTGAAAAGTCAGGAAAAGGGAATCTTGGCAATTAAGACCAACTCGCTGTCCCTAGAAGCTGGAAGAGTTTTGTTAAGCAGTGCAATTTCAATACAGTTTGATAACCAAAAGAGTTGGAAGGGAAGTCTCAGCTATCAAGACTTAAGCTTTACGAATAGCTCAAAGCCTACCAGACAGCTTTTGTCTGGTTTACTAACGACATCTTGAGGACATTCGGAAAACTTCCCTGGGAATGCCTTTTGCATGCTGCTTGCCATTGGCTTTTTGGTTTGCAACTCACAATTTATTGCTTTCGATTTGCTGGCTCCATTTGTTTTAGGCTGTCAAGCCTGAGTTCGTCCATTCCCTTGCACAAACCCATTTACAGTATCCTTCCGAGTGCTTCATTTCTCTAAATAGGCCTTTAAAATCTTGTTCTCATCCGGCCACATTTACTGTGAGTTCAAAGACAGAGGTCATATGTTGGGCTCTGTCTTCGCGGGAAGCTTGGTGTTTACTTTTCTTTCTCGGACTTAAAAGTGAGGGGATTTATGTGATAATCATGCTGGTTACTGGGGGTAATTCTGTAGTGTGGTAGAAACATATTTTAATACCAGCAAAACATATCAATATGCTAAGTGATGACATTTCCACACGTTACAATTTGCGCGCTATATACTTTTATCAGTAAAACTGCATTTCTGTACAAATGTAATGTTCATTTCAATTGAAGATGTGTTGTCTGTAATGGGAGTGCGCTCCCACACCCTGCACACTCCACACTCTACCGCACTCCACTCTATGGCACTGCAGTCTACTCTGCACCATTCCAATCTACGCCACTTCAGTCTATGCCTCCACTCTGCATCACTCTCCGCCAATGCACTCTACATAACTCTGCTTTACTCTGCACCACTGCACTCCACGCAACCACAATCTACACTGCACCAATCTGCTGAATGCCACTGCACTCTACTCTAACCACTGCACTCTACACCACTTTACTCAAAAACAATGCAGTCTATGCCACTGCACTCTACACCAATATACTCTGCACCACTGCATTCTACGTCACTTTACTCTGCACCAAAGTATTCACAAGTAAAGAAAGTAGTGTTGGCCGTAGGTGGCGCACTGATGTTAGTGCTACTTTACCGAAAACTAGCCCTCAACCTCTTTATTTCACTGCTTAGGAATCACCAAACAAACAAATACAACATGCAACAGGGAAAGCTGTATGAACATAAGATGTTTACTGAAATTTTAATAGGTAAAATGTTCATCCTGTACAATCACCATTCAATTTGAGCACAAATCAAAGCTTGTGGCATTGGTTAGAAATTACTCTTGTGTAATAAGACAGGAATATTTATGTATAGGATAACTTTTGTAATCTTATAATGTTTGTTGAAGTGGAATAGGGACATTCTGGTACAGGAAGTCTTACACGACTATTACGTTGGAGGTTTTTTTGTGGATTCATAAGGTTTTAATCATATGATCTGATACGTGTTCAAATTGTATGGCGATTGTACTTCCGTCACTATTTATATTTTCAAGAATGTACATATATGTTTAATTACAACACTGATTAAGTCCTCCGCAGGACGAAAAGTGTTGGCTTGGCTGGATTGTGATGTCTGTAGAGCAATAATAAAATTATTTTGAATACTACATTATGGCTCTCGCTTTATGGTGGATTGAAAAGGTGGTAACTATTGTTTGTTTAATGAGGATGAACATTTGATCTTTCAGCAAAATCCTTGAATTCATACAGGATGATCATTTCACCTATTGAACTTACAGTAAACTTCTTATGCTCATACAGCACTCTCTGTTGCATCTACTCTGCACCACTGCACTCTATGCCATGATACTTTACGACACTGCACTCTACACCATTGTACTATACGTAGCTCTGCTCTACACCACTGCACTTTACAACAGTCTACTCTGCAAAACGGCACTGTCACTGACCTCTACGCCACTCTACTCTATGCCACTACACTCTACACCACTGTGTTCCACTCTGCGCCACTTTACTCAAAACACACTGTGCACGCCACTACTCACGCCAATCCTCTATGCCAATGCACTCAGCACCACTCTTACCTACTGTGAACCACTGCATCCTACACATCTATACTCTACACCATTCTCTCTATGCCAATGCACCCTACTTTACTATGCACCACTGCACTCTACACCACTCTACCCTGCACAACTCCACTCTACCTTGAACCAACCCACTCTACGCCACTTCACTCTACTCTGAAACAATCTACTCAATGCCACTTTACACCACTCTACTTTAAACCACTGCACTCTACTCAATGTACTCTACACTACTTTACTCAAACCAATGCACTCTACACCACTGCACTCAAAGACATAACTCTGCAAGATTGCACTCTCCACCACTACACACTATGCCAATGCACTCTATGCCACTCAAATCCACCCTGCACCCTACGCCACTGCACTCTACGCCACACAGCTGCACTCTATCCTGCACCACTCCACTTTACCGTGCACCACTTCACTCTACCCTGAAGCAATCTATGTCCTACTGCACTCCACTACACTGTAACCTACTCTGCACACTGCACTCCATGCCGCTGCATTCTAAGCCACACTTCTACACTCTGTCCTGCACCACTCCGGGCTACTCAGAAGCAATCTACAGTGCCACTGCACTCTACACCTCTGCTCACTATCCAGCACCATTCCATTTTACCCTGCATCACTTAACTCTACTCACACAATCTACTCTGCGCCACTGGACTCTACTCCACCCTGAGCCACTGCATTCTACGCTGCACCACTCCACGCCACTCTAATCTATCCACTGCACTTTACGCCATACCTCTGCAATCTATCCTCCACCACTCCACTTTCCCCTGCACCACTTCAATCTACTCTTAAACCATCTTTTCTACACCACTTCACTCTACACTGCACCACTGCACTGTACACTGCTACACACTATGCAGCTGCACTTTACTCAAAACCAATGTGCTCTAAGCCACTGCACTCTATGCCAATCTACACTGCGCCACTCTACTCCATTCTATGCAACTCCCTCTACGACACCCTACTCCACTCTAGTCAACGACACCCTACTCCACTCTAGTCAGACACCCTACTCCACTCTAGTCAACGACACACTACTCCACTCTAGTCAACGACACACTAGTCAACGACACACAACTCCACTCTAGTCAACGACACACTAGTCAACGACACACTACTCCACTCTAGTCAACGACACACTAGTCAACGACACTACTCCACTCTAGTCAACGACACACAACTCCACTCTACTCAACGACACACAACTCCACTCTACTCAACGACACACAACTCCACTCTAGTCAACGACACACAACTCCACTCTAGTCAACGACACACAACTCCACTCTAGTCAACGACACACAACTCCACTCTAGTCAACGACACACAACTCCACTCTAGTCAACGACACACAACTCCACTCTAGTCAACGACACACAACTCCACTCTATTCAACGACACACAACTCCACTCTATTCAACGACACACTACTTCACTCTATTCAACGAAACACTACTTCACTCTATGCCACTCCACTGTGCTCTACACCACTCCACTCTACAACATGCTACTCCACTCGACACCACTCAACTGACATTCTACACCCTTCCACTCTACTCCCTCCAAGACACTCCACATTACTATGCCACTCTACTCTGTCACTCCACATCAGTCCACTCAACACCACTCCACAACTCTCTATGCCACTCCATAACACTCCACTCCATGACATTCTAAGTTATAATCCACTCCATGCCACTCCTTTACGCCACTAGCTTTTAGCCACGTTGAACAGCTGCCAAGCTGGGCTACAACAAGCCTAAAACACATTCCCAAACCCATTTGCTCTTGCTTAGACGAGACCGATTGGCTTTGCCAATGTTTATTTTGTAAAAAGGGAGACCCTGCTGGAGAATGAATTTTACAGCAGGGCCCACAGGCTACATCCTAGCAGGAGTATAGAGTACAATCAGTAAGGACATGTGTTGAACTGGTGGCGTACTTTTGTCTGCATCCATAAAACTTTGGAATGAATTAAGCCAGACCACTGTTTAACAAGTGTTAACCACAGAAATGACCAGTAGACAAAACACTGTCTAATATTATCTATAATTAGAAGCGCCAAAGAAAATTTAAAAAGCAAACAATTCTCAAGGAACTGTGGGAGAGAAACTTGATTCCAAGGAACCTGGTAGTTGGATCCTGTGACGAGTAGTAAATGGCTTACCAATGGGCATGCTCGTCTTTTTGGTAGTCCCTTCAAACTGAAATGAGTAGATCGGGTGTAAAAATACTAGACACCTCGTGCTCAATTCAAAACCAAAAGCATAAATGCTTACTCGCTTTCAAAATGCCACTGCTTTATTAATATGTCTGTACGTTGGTGTCTCGAAAATAACGGCCTGGAAGCACTACTTAAAACACCAATCCAAGAAAGAAAAACAACAACAAAAAAATCAGTATTATGTCAGGAAATATTATCAAGGAAAAAGCTGCAAAGGAATTGTAAAGACAACAAATGAAGCATAGATTCTTCCCAGAAAAGTTAAACAAAAATTAGGGCCAACTACTAAATATGGAACATTATTCTTACACGGTCGGTCTCTGGAATAGAGCTAATGCAGGACACGTCATGTATGCAAAATCATACCAAAAAGAGTCCATACCCCTAAGGCAAGTTGAGAATACTGGAGTTGACAAGGACAGCAGTAACACCAAATTAGAACTAAGCAGATTAAAAAAATAAAATATTATGTAACACAATGGGGGAAATGTTGAAATAAAGCAGTAAGGCACCAAAAGGCTCAAGAATGGAAATGGCAGGGGACACAGTTAGACGTAGTAGTAACAGCAAGTGTTGCAAGCAAGAATAGTAACAAACCAGGAGAGAGGCCTGCATTGCAACAACATTGAGATAAATAAACAAAAGTAAGAGAAGTCAGTTTCAGTTTCATAAAGCTTTATTCGGAGCATAAGAAACATGTCCATAAAAGCACACAAAATTCCAAATACAGAACATTTCATCATTTTAAGAAAAAAGAAAAAAACACACATAATACATAATTATAATTATCCAGAAGGGGATGGAATAAATAGTTAAAAAGATGTTTAAAAACACATACTTTTCCTGGCACCAATTGCTTTAAGCAGGAAGGTAGCCGTAAAGAAGCAAATATCCGGATGATGCAAATTAAAAAGCAGTTTCATAGAGTCAGTAATTGTTCTTACTCCAAATCTTCTCAATATTGGCTTTAAAAAGATTTTCCGTAACTCACTGTACAATTGGCATGACAAAAGGAAATGCGTAG
The DNA here is from genome assembly GCF_964261635.1 of Lissotriton helveticus. Classification (NCBI taxonomy): domain Eukaryota; kingdom Metazoa; phylum Chordata; class Amphibia; order Caudata; family Salamandridae; genus Lissotriton; species Lissotriton helveticus. The sequence continues at coordinate 919,557,825 of NC_136070.1, forward strand.
TGCTCTGTTCTGTATTATCATCACTGGCACATGGTCCAGTAGGGCGCATTTTTACATTGGGGCATGCGACCAGATGGTGTACTGTTCCCATCCTCATCCTTGTCAGCACAAACTGGTGCGAAACTCTGGTCACCTGTGTCAAGTATGGGTGAAATCCAATAAAATCATTCAAGCTATTGTACAGCACACAAGTGGAAAATTTTGATTCCTCCAGAGCACGCCTCTCTGCACAATAGTTCAGAAAAATAATCTTCATATCAGACTTCGAAATGTCAGAGGCACAATATCGATCAATGATCATATTAAACCCAAAAACCTTTTGAAAACAGTCGATAGTATATTTGATCCAAGGGATCTTTAAGTGCTGGTCCAGAGTGAGGCAATCCTCGATAATGGCTCTATTCAGAGAGGTACCATCATTCAGCCATACCGAGCGCCACAGTAGTAAGGGTCTTAGCATAATCATATCATTCAGGAATTGAATCCCTGTTTCCTTATGAACCAAGTTGTTGGAGGTAGTTTTGGGTAAGCACAGGAGCCTTTTCAGAAAATTATTCTCCTCTACCTGTAGACTCCCGGCTGATGTCACACCCCAAACTCCAGCCCCGTAGAGGGCCGCAGAAAGACATCTAGATTGAAAAATTTGGAACATGTCCTTAGTGCTTCTTTTCCCCAACTTCTTGGCAAATACAAAAACCCCATTAGCACTCCTGATCATCTTTGTTTTGACAGCTTTATGTTCGATATCCCAGCTGCCATTTTTAGAAAATGTGATCCCCAGATAACAGAAATTGTCAACTTTTTGGACTGTTTCACCTTCTATGGAATAATGGGAATTAACTTTCGTTTTAGCTCGTCCGGGCCCGCACTCCATCACATAAGTCTTTGACCTATTAATCACCAGTTTTCTACTTTTGATGAACTGGACAAACCTGTCCATCAAACGTTGAAGACCCAGAGGGGTCCTAGACAGCAGCACGGCATCGTCCGCATAGAGTAACACAGGGATGTTAAGGTTGTTAACTCTTGGGACGTCTGCCGTAACTGTCTGCAGAACAGAATCCACCTCGTTAATGAAGAGTGTAAAGAACAGGGAGGCTAAAACACACCCTTGCCTAATTCCCCTTCTGATCCTGAACTTATTAGTACACTCCCCATTAGGTCCATACCGGACACTGGTGCAGAGTTTTTCATACAAGCGCGCCAAAAAGTAAACTATACCTTCGGGAGCTCCCATTTCAATCAACTTAGCCCATAGTATTGCGTGGTCTACCATATCAAAAGCGCTACTTAGGTCAGCAAAGCATAGATAAATTGACCCTTTTTTGGCCTGGGTATATTTCCCTACCAAAAGTTCTAGATTCAAGCACTGTTCAATGGTGCCACGACCTTTTCTGAACCCAAACTGACTGTTGGTTAAAATCTCATTGGTCTCAGCCCATTCCTCTAATCTAACTAAAAGGACCCGGCTCATAACTTTTACAGATGAGTCCAGTAAGGATATTGGCCGGTAATTTTTTGCATTGCCCCGGTCACCTTTTTTAAAGATCGGGACAATTATTGATTCTGCCCATGTTGACGGTATCTTGCAGGTAACAGCTGCATTAAAGATCTTAACCAACAATGGGCCCCAGATCTCCGGTGCAGTCTTATACACATCTATGGGTACCCCATCAGGTCCCTGGGCCTTCCCTCCCTTACTGGCTCTTATACTATGCATGACCTCCGCTGTAGTAATATTTAAAACAACGATAGGCCAGCCGTCTTCGGAAGAGGCCGGTCTATTACCAGAATCAAAAATAATGGAAAAATGTTGAATCCATGATTCCATGCTCACATTAGATGTAAGCTCTGGCACCTTCTCGTCCTTAAGGAATGGACTGTTCACAGTAGTCCAAAACAGTGTACAGTTCTTCAGTTCTGCTGCTTGGCTAAGATTGTCCCACGCTTCCTGCTGGAGTTCAGCCTTTCTACGTTTAAGGGTTAAATTAAAATCCTGCCTAAGTTGAATCACCAGACTCTTATCTCTAGGTTTAACTGCTAAGGCCTCTTTAAGATCTCTCCTGGCAGTAAAACAAGCATGGTCAAACCATCCCCTTTTTTGTCTACTCTTGTGCCCAGCTACTCTAGAGAACTTCCTATTGATGATTACGTTAATTCTATCAAAGTGATCAATACTGGCAGCCACGGTTTCATCCTGTTCAAGGATCGCCGTAATTTCCAACAAACAATTATTGATGATGGAATCAGATGTTAATTCGGCTTTATCTCCTTTCCACCTCAACCTAAACCCATTCGGTCTATATGGTTCGATATTAACAATAGTACCCTGATCGAGAGTGGAGACAGGTTTCCAGATCATGGCTTCGATGGTTAAACAGTTATGGTCACTTAGCATAACATCAACCACCTTAGGCTCTGAGCACAAAGGGATTAGGTTAGAGGACATGCACATAAAATCAATGATAGTGTTAGCCCCCCTCCCTTTAAACGTTGGTAAACTTTCACCCAGGTCATTCTTTTCATTTTCCATAATTTCCATGTCATAATCTAATAGAAGATTATTCAAAGTTTCGCCATACAAATTATGAGGAAAATGAACATCAGCATCCCCTGAGCGGTTATAAACACCACATAACTTTTGAAATGATAAGGGGCAAGCTGAAATATTAAAATCCCCAACAAAAATAAATTCATAAACACCATTAAAATTGTTCACAATCTTGCTTAGTACATTTTCTAAGTCATTAATAACTGTGTGCCTAGTACCATCAAATATATTATTATAGAAATTAATCAAAAGTATATTTCTACCCGCTTCTTGTGCTAGCCTTAAGATCTGGGAGTGAGCCCCCACTATTATATACTTTTTTACAGAAATTGGGAGCTTGACAGAAATCAAGACCAGCAGCCCTCCTTTTGCTCTGCCAAAGGGCGATGCCAGGGCAGGAAGTTCATAGGATGCAAAGCCCTCACTACCCTTAAAAGCTTTGCACCAGGTTTCCTGTAGGCAAATGATGTCAAATAAACTAATAAAATCTTGCCATCCTAACATATCCTCCTTGGCCATCAGGCCTGCAATATTCCAGCTGGCTATGTAACAAGTTTCCTCTTTCCTAAGATGGCTAACAACAGGCGGTCCATCACTAGATACGAACATGTTCTCATCTAAATTAAAAAGCTCTATATTGTACATAAAATTCTCATCTTCACCTCCAACAGGCATACAATCTACAGTCACATTGTTAACCAGTTCAGTTTCGGGCATAGTAAACTCTCCAATATTATTTCTATTTACATCCTTCCCGGTTCCCGAGACCATCTGATGTCAATCATTTTGGTCCAGAAAACTCAATGTCTGGTACCTATTCTGGATTGGGACTTGGTAAACCATCCCATTAGCAGGCGAAAAAATACTATCGTAAGTTGGTACTAGGTTAGGGGTGTGTATTGTAAATGTATTCCCGCCGGGGGCAGGGTTTAGCATGGGCATCGGAAGAATAGATCTGCCGTCCTGAAAACCAGGGCAAAAGGTGGGTAACACAGGTCTATTTCCAGTAGATGGAAAATTGGAATTGTTCTTGTTCTTTGCCCCCTCCCTACAATTAGCAGAAGGCAACCTGTTAAGATGGTTATAAAAATAGCCCAATGGTCTTGCGACGACATCTGTCTCAGACTGCGTAAGTGCAGCTGCTCTGAGCAAGACCGTCGCAACATGTTGCGGATGTTTAAAATTTATAATCACACAATCACCCCCACAGGTCTTCCTAGTATTACCTATCCAATTGACTCTTCTGATAGAGATAATTTGATCAGAGTAGCCAACTGGATAACCACAGTGGCGGTTTAACCAAGAGATTGTTTTATTCTTTAGAGAATCCGCCGACTCCTGGGTATATGTGGCCTGAGTTAAAGTCGGGACATTAGTTAAGACCACAACATAGGGTACACATTCAGGGGGAAGATCTACTGGGCGCCTACATGTCCTTACAGGTACCCCATCAATTCCCCTTATAGCATCAGACGTGGCTGATGCAACTGGTACAAAAACGGTGTTATCTCTATTTGGTGCAGCTAATGTTCTTACATCAGGAAGTGGACCACCCGTCACTACGCTTGTCGACCCAGCTGCCGGTACCTGTAAATGTCGGCCCGTATCCTGTACTACAGGGCGTGCCAATGCAGGTAACTTTTTAGGTAGTTGTTTCCCTGTGTTGGCAGTAGGGGTGGCACTGTTCGTATGACATAGTTGTACCCTATCCTGATTAGATGCTGCATGTGGGCACGCAGTATCTTTAATATTTGATATGGATTTATCCAAATTAACTGCATGCTGATCCACCACCGCCCTCAGTCTCAATACTTCTGCCAACAGATCATCAATTTTAGATCACAAAGGCTCTACAACCTTTTTCAATTTATCATCGATAGTACTCAGTAACAAGTCAAATTGCGTGGTATTAAAGTAATCACAACTGTCTTTAGATGGTGCCCCTTTTCCCTCTGTTTTCTCCTTGAGTATGGTGTCTTTTTTGTTTGTTCTTGTAGAATGGTTTCCCCGTTTAAGAGCTGTTTTCCTACATGCTCTCATAAATTTTGTTGCCCTAATGGACTGCTGAGGAGTACCTTCAATGGTCTCAGAGGGATTCGATATATCTTCCACCACAGACAAGTCATCAGGGGCCTCAGTGGATTCAACATTAATACCGATGTTATCAATTTCAACTGCTATACCAGTCTCGTTGGTGGTATTTATATCAACATTATTGGGGTCCGAAGATGATGACAGAGGGAGGTCTGGTAAATTACATTTACCTAGCGATTTCCTTCTATCACAATTGATTCTATTGACTACTTTCAATAGATAATTGTCTGATAAGGTAGATTGGATAGACATTTTGGGGGTAGTTCAGAGCTCACAAACAAAATTTTAAATATAGTTTTCCACTAACCCAGCCAAACTATGCACGTACTCACAAGTGAAGCCAAGGGGGGTGGCCCGTCCCGTCCCTGGTCGTCCCCGGATGGCCACAGACGGCCCCGCCCTCGTCCCGGGCTTCTCCCGCGCGCGACTCGCGGGTGCGAGGGGCGTTCCGTTCTTTATGGCGCCTTCGGGCGCTCGTGCCGCGTCACTCCCCGCCGCCGGGGCACCTGGGTAGTGTAGTTTTCCTGTCCCGGTAGCGCTGGCCGTTCCCCTCACGGCTTGGATATTCCCCCAGGGAGCTCTGGGCGCTCCGTTCTTTATGGCGCCTTCGGGCGCTCGTGCCGCGTCACTCCCCGCCGCCGGGGCACCTGGGTAGTGTAGTTTTCCTGTCCCGGTAGCGCTGGCCGTTCCCCTCACGGCGCTGGGACCTCTGCAATCAAGACGCGTTGGCCGTTCACCTCACGGCTTGGATATTCCCCCTTAGTCAGTTAGTGTTAGTTGTCACCGAAGTCTTATATGCGATGTTATAGCGGTATCTCTATTCAGAGCGGGGACCGGGTTTCATCATTTTTTCCCACAATTTAAAGTGCCTCCATTGGTGCCGAATCCGTGCTTCTTGAATCACAGGATACCAGCTTCGCCCGATGCGGTCCCCGCTCTGAATAGAGATACCGCTATAACATCGCATATAAGACTTCGGTGACAACTAACACTAACTGACTAAGGAGAAGAGCCAAATAGGAATTAAAAGTTAAAAAAGACAAGATGCTTTCGATTTATTGTTGAGGATGCTCTGCCTATCCCATCGTTGAAGGTGATTTTCCACAGAAGTCATCGCCCTGCATTAATGCTAGGATATCCTTACAGAGTGCACAATCTGCTGTGAAGAACTTTGTTCTGTCCAAGGTCCTGAGGAAGGTGGTCCTAACCCACCGAAACGCGTCGACCTAGCGTGACAGTTCACATAAAGATCTGTGACTCCTTAGACACGGAATAAAGAGTGAATTTTGAATGAATGTTAGAGGTTGTGTGTTGAGCTTGTGAGAATGTTATTTGGTGTTTTCTGTAGGGAATCTCATGTATAATTTTTTTTTTTAATGGTTTAGATGTACAAATGTAAATGATATCCATGTATCAATTAAAATTCTGCTTCTAATATGAATTTAGAATAAAAAATATAAAAAATATATATAAAAGTATTTTTCTAACAGTAAATGATAAAAAATAAATAAAAAAGACAAATGAAAATAGCCATTGTTTTTGATATACTTTGAAGGACTATGTTTGAAAGTATGAAGTGCATGTCATAATTGAAATCAAGAAGGCCGTGAGGGAATCTCTTTTGTTGTGATATTGCTTTTCCTCTCTTTTCCCTGGCCGAAAGTATTCATAGAGGGGGTCCCTTCGAGATGTTGATAAAATAAAGACATGCTGCACAACAGTAATAAAATGCAAGTCAAAAGGAAGGTCATACAGTGATATACCAGGAAACAAGCAGGAGAGGAACAGCAATATGATGGAAGACACCTAGGGGGGGGGGGGGGGGGGAGAGCATTAACAATGAGAGAAGTGGTGAAAAATTCATAGCAGGGGTAACATCTGCAATGTGCTGACTGATCAAGCTGAGTGTTTGTTTCTATATTGACAATTTAAAATCTGTGCTATAAATCAAAGTGCAAGTTGTGGGTTCATGCTCTCATGGTCATATCTAAGAATACGTAGGATTCTTCACCCTTGCAAAATCAGTCGAAAGGCCAAACAAGGATGGAGGAGAACGTTTACTGCGACTTTACAAAGAGATGCTTAAAGACCAACAGGGGGGCCTCTATTTTCAACCAGTCTTTTGAAATGTCTGCAACTGTCAAATCTTCACCCAACTAAATTGCTTTAGACATGAGAGAAAAACATCACTTGATTTCCAACTGGCTTTTTCCAAAGCTTCACAGACCGTGGTCTGTATTCCAATTTTGAACAATTCCCTAGAGAGCAACTGTCTGCCTTTTTAAATTCCAACTTATTCGAGGCCCAGAATGGCCCTACTCTAGAAGTTGGCCATGGCCATATGAAATTTGATTTATTTATTGATAGTTCCTTGAATGTGGTAGGCAGTGCTCCATTTGGCTTATCAATGGTGGCCATCCAAATTAAGGAGCGCACCTCCAACCAACAAACAGTTAGGAATGTAGGCATCCGCTTTAAATGCAACTTTTTATGCCTTGCCTGGTTGTCACAATCTCTTCAACCTGTTTTGTACTTTTTTTTAAGTTTGAAAGCCTGTTTTGCACTTCTAAAGTCTCTAAAAGCAAGATTCTTCCTTTCCTAACCATTTTGGCCAATAAAACAGTCATCCATGCCCTTACCAAGGCTGGAGTAGACTACAGGAAAACTCAAAACTTTCGGACTATCTTCTCATCAGACTACAGATTGTACAGAAAGCGACGGCCAGAATGTTATGTTATGTTTAAGTCTCTTTTATAGCGCACGGCTACCCCAAAGGGTGTCCCGGCGCTTTAGCAAAGAGAACTGCAGGGGAGAACACAACACGGCTATTCGCGGAGGCCGAAAGAGAAATCAGGCCGAGAAGAGCCAAGTTTTCAGCTCCTTTCTAAAAGAAAAAAAAAAAAGAATCCTTCTTAAACTTTCCAGCAGACAACCTCTTTCTACACACTTGAAAATGCTAGATAGGCAATAAGTGAGGAAGCACATACAAATCACTATTCTTTGTTTTCAAGACTTCAGCCAGCAAAGGCGTCACCTACTTTCAAGATCTCATTCAATCATATGTGCCATACCGTCCCATGTCCTGATGCCAACCTAATCTGTGCACCTAGATTCAAAAGAGCTTGAATCTTTCAGTGTTCTGGTCGGTTCAAACTGGAAGAACTTTGCTGAGGAACTGAACGCTCAAAGCCAAGCCTGCTTTCAGGAAAGCATTAAAACAGGTCACCTTAACTCCAGGCGGCTTTTGTTTCACAAACAGTTATGCTTAATGTTGTAGCTCTAGGGCACCTGCACTCTTCTTGCTGATTTGATGTGCTCTACAGATGCATCATTCATTCACGCTGCTACTCATCAAGTTACACTCTGTTTATCTTATCCCATGTGTCTCTATCTAGTTTTTAAGTAGAAGACTCTGATAACCTAGGTAGCCTTATTTGAATGGCTACAGAGGAAAGAAAATAAAAAGAAAGCAAGATGCTGTTCATTAAACTAAATTACTGAAGTGGTGGAGTTAATAAAAAAAAGAAGAATAGTTAATGGTAAGCATGTAGGCAAGAATAAAAACACGGGATTATTCTTATGAAGGAAAGACTACATTGTTACAAACAGGATCAGATGGCCTTTTGCAAATTAATACATTGGACACAGACCCACAAATTAGAAAATGAGGCTTGGTGACAGAGTACCTGCCCATGTTTGATTAAATAATATGTAAAAAAAAAAAAAAAAAAAGACTAAGTTATTGGCACAGTGTCTTTTTCTCTGTTAACTGTTGGTTATTGAGGTAAGAACCATACAAACTGAATGGAACTGCAAAACAAAGATAGCCGGTTCTATGAACAAACGCAAACTGATATTTTGACCCTCAGCGTTATATGCTCCAAGACCAATGTACACCTTGAAATGCTTGCATTTCATCGGTGCTTAAAAAGAGGCTTAATGTTCCATACATTGATGTTTCTAAAGCAAAGCTTGGACAGACCCTTAAAGAAGGGACATGGTGCTGTACTGCACTTGGCTAAATGAATCAATCTACCTGGAAAGTCTCATCATATTAATTCAAACTTGTTGAATTAATTCATTTAGGGACTTTGACAATTTGTGGGAGTGATTTATTTTTACTGTCAGCTCTATTACTGTGCAAACAGTGGCATGAGGACTATCCTTGTGCATTTTCATAGATTCCACACGCCTCAGTAGGGTGGAAGTTTAGAAAATTCCTACTTATCCATTTTGGTGCCATGTAGTGAGGTGATCAAACTACTGTAGTGTTCTCAAATCAGAGCTGTGGTAATACTCTCTCCGAGTCTGTTTGGGCTCATACTATAACCAGTGTTTGGAGTCTAAATGCTCTTATTTTGCCACCTTTCTGCAAACTTTGCATACAGGGGTTGAAAGTAGGGAGGAGGTAGTAGACCAGGGACTGGAATACCCTACGAGTCTGTATGCACCCATAAACTATTATGTTTAAGAGTATTCACAACTCCGCTCCAATCTATCCCCATGCTGAGAAAGGTTAGAACTGTACTCCTGACAAGGGCAGGATTACAACGTTCGTCAAGGCAGGGGAGAACGGTGGTGTTGGGAAAAGTGAATTTGCAATCGCTCAGCAGTTCATCTCATGAGCAAATATACATGTGAACGCTTATGCAACAATGACATTCACAAAGAGTAGCCAGGGGTAGAGTTTTAGGCCCACTTCTGTACACTCTCTGAATGTCTTAAAGTTAAAAATGTGCATCAACGCATGGACATAGACCTGCAGCTTAAGTGACCTTCTTTAAGAACCAGGCCTCTAGTTTATTATCATGTTGCCCATTATGGTTTTCCATTGATTCTTTATAAAAAAAAATATATATATTTTACATATTGTCATTCATCAATCATGTGTTACTGCATAATAATGCTGTGAAATGAAATTCAAAGTAGGAAAGATTTTTCAAGCTGTAATTTTTTGGGATATATTATAATTTGACAACTATCACCAATCTTGTTTTCGTAGCTATGCATGTACTTGTATGATCAGGGAGCATTCTCAGAGCATTATAAAGAGCCACAAATTGTTAAATATTGCAAACTATTTACACATTTTGGTATACTAGATCTACTGTCGGTAATGCAAGCTGAACTCACAGCATTTCTTTTGACCTCTCGTCCTAATAGTAAAGGTTTTGCATTAATGAACAATATATACAAGTTTGAACAGCTTTTACATATGGATTCAAGCCTTGTTTTGTGGCAGACAATACTCTTTCACAGATGCATATGCGGTCTGGTGAACTGGCAAAGGGTTTGTGTTGCAGAGGGCTGAGCCTAGTTGTCAAGCAGGCAAAACGAACATTAAAATGTGTTGTCCTTGAGCCCAACAACTATATCCTGGGTGCAGGTAAAAGGAATTCTACACCCTGCATTTAAAATGAGGCTATGCCACAGTATTATGGTTAAAGAAAGCTAAAAATGTGTTCAATATTGGTGTGCAATCTCAAGTGTACTACTAACTCTAAGAAGTCATAGTTCAATCGCTATCCAAAGTGGGATTTTAAAGATAGTTTTAATACGATTAATACATTGGATTCTTTTCTCTTTCGCACACTGCACTGAATTCGGATAGGGCGCCCCCACCATATCTCCTATATGTTAACAAGCACAATGGTGCCAGTCCACACATAGGTACCGATACCAGGATCTGATATGTTTCAAAGGTACACTTTTGCCTTTTCCGCAAAAATAATAAGATGCCCAAGACTGCACATCTTTGCCAAGACCACCTATTCAATCCTTGAAGCTCTGTATTTCTTTGCAGTTTATTGTAAAGAGCATAGGAAGGACTGTAGCAGTTCACAAACTCCCAAAAAAATGAGGGAGGCTCTTTTTCTTTCTCATAGCATCTCCAAGTGCATAACGAAGTCTCATCTTCATCTGAAATGTCTCAATCCCAGGAGTGTAATACCACTGAGGGTGTCTTGGAATCACTACCTAATTTCTAGCATGTGAAGACTACAGTCCCATGATACGATGCCCATTGCATTGTTAATACCAGGGCTGCCGTGAAACGGTTCTGTAAGATGGAGACAAAGTCCTTGGTAATTAACGGACAAGCTTTAGAGTTGACAAGTCATCTGATACTAGTAGACAGACAGATGAGCTTCTGGTTAAGGGATTTTTCCCCAATAGAACCATGTGCACACCATTTAGGTCTGGAGTCCGTTGAACTGTTGCAAAGGCATTTTGTGAACGGAGACATCAAGCTTCTATTATTGTGATGTACTGTCTGGCAAAAATTTGACAAGATTAAACGTTTCCTGGAAATTAGCATTTCCCCTTCTCCAAATGGGTAATCTAGGTGGACAGTGTTAAAGGCCAAAGGAAACTAGGAAGTACTGACTAGAGACAAGCGCTGATGTTGAGGAAGGTGAAGCTATAGAAAACTGCCTATTGCAGAGCCGGCATAACTTTAAACCAAAGAGTAAAGGCGCCAACATATAGCTAATTTAAAGGAGATAACCTTTTACCTTTCCATAAACATTCTTACCCCTTCAACACAGCAGTTCCTCATCAGATTCTGTTCATGGTAAATTAGGATGGTTTGGGTCGATCGAAAGCCGCAGGTGATCTGGGTATTTTTCATATTACCCTTTGTACAGGGCAGTTTGCGCAATCCTGATTTAGAACTATAATAGTACTGTGCCCAGGTTAGGTTTGCTCATTTTTGCGTCATTCCATTCCCTCCCTTCCACACACCACGATTGAGGAAGACAATATAGCCCCCTGGCCTTTAAATACCGCCTGATGCCCACTTAGGCCCCAAGCTCCGATAGACCCTGTAGGATGCACAATATGGGCTTGGGACTGCTTGTGACACAAAGCCAAGCTAGACTGTCTATATTCTGACGATATATCCATTGCACACAACCCATCCCTGTCCCAAACTGCTCAGCATGGTAAACAACTCCAAATTAAATGCCTTCAGCTCCCATACACCAACCGCATCTCCAGGATTCGCCCGAGTTGTCTTATCTCCCACACCTATCCCGTGAGACGTGGAACCAGGCAGGGATGCCCGTTATCCCTCCCCACTGCTGTTCGTAATCATTATGGAACCCCCTGCTCTTCGGTTGCAGAGAGAGGGTCAGATTTGGGGTACTCCACTACCTGATAGGACATGTACGGTATCCTTTTACACCAACGACCTGCTCTTGTATTGCGGGATGCAGATCTCTTCCCGCAACAGACTACATTGGCGGCTTTCGCCAGAGTGCCTGGTTTACTGGTCAACTGGGGTAAATCCTCCAGGAGACCTCGGTTTGCTAACTTGGCGTCTGCCCATATCACACCCCTACAGATCTAAGAGGGTAGCCTTCGAGCAGTTCTAACTGCTATAAAAGTGTAGGTGCCCTTCTGGAGAACCTTAAACCTAGCCCCTGTTGGTAAGATAGCAATGGCCAAGATGTTCATCTTCCCTAGGCCACTTTATGATTTCACCAATCTCCCCATAGTCCCTCCTACAACTTTTTCAGCAACCTGGAGACTATGCTATTTGACCTCATGTAGAGAGACAAGCACCCTCCAGTCGCCCTGAAAGTAGTACAGCTACCAGTGGGCCGGGGCGCCCCTCTTGCAAGGCCTATTTCCTGGCTGCAAAAATGCAGTGGGTGGGACGCTGGATAGGACGCAACCTGGGAGAGACATGCCAGGAACCAGTCTCTCAATCCCCCACTTCTATTCAGGACTTTTCGATAACAAAATTGGGGGAGGCAGAGGAAGAGGCTCTCCCATATGAGGAGGTCCGCCATATCTGCAGGCGGACTATCTCCCCCACATGGAACACTCTCCTCACCCACTTCCTGCGGCAGATGGGAAACGATGACCTCTTCCCAGGAGATCCGCCACCCTGCACTTTCACTGCAAGAGTCCCTTACATGCTTTACATCTGCATCCCCTCTGCAGGCCATGTCCATTTTACATTGTACAGAGATTTTTCAGTGTGTACTGAGTATAGACCAATTCATATGGGGAAACGGGTAGAGTGAAAAATGGGCATTGATGGGTAATTCTGAAATCAGCTTAAGCTATGGAGTTTAGAAGCAGTTTTTTTTGTACATCTCTGAATTTGTGAGTACTTGAACAAGGACATGGTTTAGAGGATATTTTTCAAAATGCCTTCTTTCTTACAAACTGGCTTACATTTAGAAGGCACAAATGCAGCAAAATTCAAATGGTAATAAAACAATCTACTATGCTATGCTCCCACATGTCTTCTGATAAGAATGGTACCTCATTTGTGTAGGTAGGCCTACTGCCTGTGACTGGAAACGGCCCAAAATGCAACATGGAAACATCAACATTTTCCACTGAAATATGGCCCCTTTTGCAAAGGATAGCTGTGGATTTTGGGCCCTGGCTCAGCTGGTGCCTAAGGAAATCTAGCAAACCTGCACATTTTTTAAAACTAGACACCTGGGGGCATCCAGAGTTGGTTCACTTGCATGGTTCTCATCAGGTTGCTTTACCCAGAATCCCTTGCAAACCTCAAACTTTGACTAACAAAAACCTCATATTTCTCTGATGGAAAGTTATGGAATCTGCGGGGAACAGCAAAATTCCTTCCACTCAGCATTCCCCTAAGGCTTCTAATAAAAATGGTACATCACCAGTGCCATCCACGCCAAGCTTTTTTGCATCATTTATGCAGCACTCTAAGCCTGAATGGTATTGTTTTTCAAGTTGGTTTGGATGGCATTTTACCACTCCAAAGCTGCAATACAGTTTCTCAATTTTTTTTTGCTCTGCTTGGATGGCACTGTGCTAATCCTATGCTTAAAAACTCTGCTAGATAATTTGACATTTGAGGTGAGCAGATTCTGAGTGTCGCTGGTGTTGTAGGGTGCTCTATACAGAAGCTGCTCTCCACCTATACTTGGAAACTACCCAGAGTTCTCTGCTTCTTTGCTAGTAGACGACTTGGCTTTTGCTCCCACTTGGGGGAGTTTTGAAAATGCTCCCAGAAAAGGGAGTAAACACAGGTTTCCCTTCATGTGCCACTCGGGTAGGGAAACCGCTATGTCGGGGGAGGTGGGCTTCCCGGGACATAGCATGTGAGCCTAGCGCGGAGGATGAGGTCCTAGGGACCATTAATGGCTCAGGGAGGGGAGCTGTGTGGAGCCCCCCATGGTGGGCTCCCCGGGGTCTTTAGAGGTTGGGGGAAGAAGGCTGCGCAGCCCCTGCTTCCACATTTAGCAACATTTGGGGGGGGGGAGGGGTAGAGGAGAGGAAAGGAAGAGAGAGAGAGACTTGAAATGGCTTAAAACAGGCAAAAGGCAAACAAATTCCTAAAGTTAATTAAAAAAATGTCCAGAGCACCACCAAAGAAGACAGAATGAAGGGGTCACTCTAGCGGGTCGGTTCAGGTGAGTTAAGCAGCAATCAGCAAAAGGTACACAGACAGATGGTTGGTTCCATTCATTTTTATTCCAAATGACCGGTTTATGACAGCTGACACGTCGTATTCGATGACTTTTTCAAGGCTTGCACATAGTCCATCATTTAGAGTCATCAAATGGTAACCGAAATTCAATCCCAATAGTAGCACCCACAGTTTATGGAACCGCAGAGGCAAGTAACTCATACCCAACTGTTGTGTGAAGTTTGAAGTATGGTAAGTGTATGGGTGGTCGGGACCTGGATAAGTCACGAGCACCAAGTGTAGCCAGACTGCAGCCGCCTCAATAGCGTGTCTCCGTGTGCTCTCCTGAAATTGTGTATGTGCTGGTACCTTTTCTTTACCATTGTCATCCGGTCTGTTTGCTTATTATATTCCTAAAGTTGTTCAGAATAGGGGCCCGTCGGGGATAGAAAAATTCTGCGGTTGATGGGCAGGGGTCAGTTTACTTGAAACCACGTGCACTGACTGAAGGTCCTGGTGCTACAAGATTTCAATAAACCAACCTATGTCCTGTTATCCCACCTCGAGTACTGTACTGAGCGACGACCTCTCTGGTGCAAAGCTAGGTAGGGTGCCCAAAAAAATCATTTGATTAAACCTGGATCTGTGACTGGGGGTGAATGCTTGGTTTGTTCAATATTCCGTCCATCATCTGTTCTTTTCACACAGTTAGGCGTCTGCAGTACAGGTCAGATGCACAGCCAGTACGAACGCGGGAATTCCAGACGCTCATTCTCCTATTGGCACGCGCAGTCAGATGTTCTGCTATTTGTACTGCCGTAATGACCGCGAGCGACCGCAGCTCGAAGTGGCGGATGTTTTTTCTTCAAAGTCTTGTTTTTTCGAGCCGGCCCACGGGGTACTCTCTTTGTTCTAGCATAATTTACGTCTATGCGTGTGCTCTGGGCATTCTCGTATTTTCAGTTCTGCCACCAGCGAGGTCACTGGGTATCAGGGCACGAGTCGGGGGTCCACATGGGTGGACGGCATCACCCCACTTCTTTCACAGGGTGGATGCCGTCGACCCTGAAAACAAGTTGGGCCCCACCAAAAAACAGATGCTGAATTCATCCCGGTGTAATTTCCAAACACCAGGACACATTCAGCAGCGCCTGCACGTTGTTGGCTGCTTTCGACCACAACAATGTGCACGCGGGTACAGGGCTCTCTTATTTCTGACTCCTGCTGGGATACTCGGCCATAACAAAGGCCGAGTCTCATGGGTTATCAGGCCTCCTTTTGCTGGAGTTTCCTGGCTGGCAGCAGTCAGGAGCCCCACACCTGATGCAAATGCAGCAGAGGGGAAACAAAGGCTTGCACCTTGTTAGCACTTCACACATACTTAGGAGAGGCAGCTTTTCACTTTGTTCAGGCTCTGTTAAGGAGATTTGCATGCACTGTTAGAACACTAGATGTGTTGATCTTTATCAGTATTTGCACAAAATAAATTGCATCTATGTACGCTTATTACCCTTGAGAAGGCGTTGTAATAATGTAAATATCACTATTTCTTTTAAAGCACTATGGCTATAGAAAGCTTAACGCTGACAAAAGGTTACATTGTTTTATATGTAGAGTACGAAAGTGTGAATCTTCCGCCTAAATCAGGAGGGTTTGCAAGTATACTCGAAATGTGCTCAAATGTACTCCTGATAACCTGCCAAACATATATGTGAGGGCTTAAGATCTGATATCACTTTTTGTGATGCCAGTTCCTGTGATGTCACGCGCCTTGATGTTACAGGCTGCGATGCCACGCGCTACGATGCCACTTGCACACTGATTAACTAGGCTAGTCCCCCCAATTCTGTTTTTTAGGACTTGTACTGGGTATATTTGCAGAGCGTCAGAGTCTCTGCACCACGGCCCCTGAAGCACTCCCTGAAGAAAGCCCCCAAGTTCATAGACCAGGGAAAGCTCCGGATTTTACACTGATTCCAACTAAAACGACAGCTTTACTAACGCCGCCACCGATACTTCTGGGGTACAAACACTTGCTAATTAAGACCACGCGGCTGGAAGTGTGCGATATGTGCCCTGAGGTGGTCGCATGAGGGCACTGCAGGATAGCGTACAAATAAGCAGGCGCGAGTAGACGCCGTGTGCTGCTGGGAGTCACTGGCTGGCAGCCGGCCTCACTGCTCGGCTAACAAGTACCAGCTGCAGCCGGGAATAAAGGAAAAGTGATAGGAGCTGGTATGGCCCCGCCCCCGGCGACAACAGGAAACGTCATCCTACCTACACCTTAAGAGGAGGTGGCTCTGCAGCCGTTAGACAGTTAACATGTATTCGTTTCATGGCGGGACTTTGGAAACCACTGCTTACCCTGGCAACAGTTTTCAAATCACCCCGCACTGCAGTAGGTCGTGGGAGGGCACGGGGCATGGTGTTGGCCTTGCATCGAACCTGTTGCAAAAGTTTTGCTAACCGTCTGTGTTTTTTTTAACTGTGTGTGTGTACAGCGCTCTGATACCTACGGGTCAAGCTAGCGCTATATAAAACGTTTAAAAAAAAAAATTTAAATAAAAAGTGGCAGCGCGGCAAAAATGGTCTGTCCGGTCCGGATATTCAGCCCATCCCCTCATTTCACCCCTGTCTTAGGTAGGATCCAAACACTGTTTGTCCGCTGGAATGATGTTCTCTTGTAGTGACGTATCGTCGTTAAATGTAAACAATATTTGCCCGCTGAATGCAAACCTCGCCAACGAGATCATTTCTCTTCATCCCCAAACATCTAAAAAGTTAAATTTTAGAGTGGCAGATGCAGCCTTATTGCTGGAGTCTGTGCGTTTGGGCTTGCAGGTGACAGCAGGATTCACGGAGAAGGGATCTTTGAGGGCATTTGCATTAAACAGCAGGGGGTCTGCAGGTTCATTTATGCCAGGGTCTGGTACTATGTGGACCTGACACCAGCTTGCCCAATTAACGGGGCATCTATGGCCGGTAGGTGTGGTTTGATGGTGCCTAGCCTTGTCTCACATGTAGAGTGCTGATGCCCCTGAATGTGTGATCTTCATACGAACATTTATTCTGGAACCGCGCAAGCAGAGGGATCCAAATTCAGATCAGCTGTGGGATCCTGTCTCATTCACACAGTAATAGGGTGAGGACTTCCAGCTATCACCCAACGCACGATTTTCACTTGGAAATTCATCAAGACTATTCTGAAGAGGAGCTTTCGTTATTAACCGAGAAATAGATAAATAATTTTCATACATATTGGTAAAAAAAAATGTAAAATGCTTTTCAGGAGTAAGGTGAAGAATCGCCAAAGCTTTTTTTATAACCAATCGAGACTATTATGATGAACAATGTAAATCTTACGACCAACCAGTACTAAAAAGGGAGCAGGGCCAAGAAGAACGACTAGGCCCCACTTCTAAGCTGGAATATGAAATGAAAGACACCACCTTTATGGGGTAATGACCCATTTGACTCAGACTAATACAATGTAGTACAAAATGGGGTTCAGATATCACAGTAGTCACATCCAGATATATTCACAAATGCAGCAACTCCCAGTAACATTGCCCAGCTGTAAGATCTGAAATTGCAGTTGCAACGTTCAAACAGGTATACTGAAAAGCTTGGTCGATGACACTTACACCTAGGACCATGTCCCTCAATATCTGTGTTCTCGTTGATGGGTATTAAACCCAATATGTTTTGCTACCATACCGCTCACCCTATTGGCAGCATATAGCCAGAGACCAACACCTCAATCTGGTAAAGACTCGCCAGATGTAGATTTCTTTGGCAGATGCTGTGTAGAGGATGGATCATGAAAAAATATTATCCAAACTTGTTACATGCCCTAAAGCTTATGACTTTCTGAATGGGCCAGATACGCGGGCAGAGAATGGCACATTAAGTTTAAAACAATTGCAGTCAGGGGACCGATCTAACTGAAAATTGGATGAAGAATACAAATTAGAAGACTAGGGTACATAACCCCTCCACCCCTCAAACTAAAAAAGCTGTTCTAAAGAGGAAAGTGATATCAGAATAATTCATAACGTTTAGGCAAAGGCCAGAAATGATGCAACCTTCAATATTTTTAAACTACAGTATATTTCCAGAGCAGATTCCTGGTCTTCGAAAGCAGGATTCCGAATGAGTGTCAGAGAAAAACAGTCAAATGAAAAGTAATTGGTTACTGTTTACAGAGAAGGTCTTACTGGAGTACAGTGCTATAGGCATACAAACAATATTCATTTTGCAGGTAACAGCAGCTTTGGTATTATAGTTGTGATCTGTCACACTGTGTTGAAAAAACAAATACTGACTAATCTTTAATAGGCTATGGGCGCACACAGTCTGCAGTACTCTGGGTATACATTAACAAACCTACACGAAAAAGTAAAATCTACATCAGCAAGCCACTTCAAGAGCTGGAACATTCCACAGGCGCAATCAGATCCCCCAACGCTACCCTATCGCTACCTATAACATTTTCTTTTATTTTTTTAACTTAGTTTCACACAGCATTTTTCACACCAACACCTTGGTGATCTGGTGCATATGGACAAAGCAGTTTGGCCTGGATTACAGAATCAAGGAGCACAGGCAAAATTTTAAAAGTCCATTGTGGCAGAACCAACTTACTTAATCAAACCTTTGTTTTAAAGTCATATTTGTCGTTTAAAAATACATACTTCATTTTTACTGGGTAACTACATCTTCAAAGATCCACACAATTGTGCACAAATCTGCAGGTTAAGCGCTGTCCATTCACATTGACTTACACAAATACAAATGGCACAAAGTGAATTGAAGTGCTTTTCCAGTGCACATCGGGTGGATAAAGTCCCAAACACACTGCCCAGAAT
The DNA here is from genome assembly GCF_964261635.1 of Lissotriton helveticus. NCBI lineage: Eukaryota > Metazoa > Chordata > Amphibia > Caudata > Salamandridae > Lissotriton > Lissotriton helveticus. The sequence continues at coordinate 919,576,741 of NC_136070.1, forward strand.
AATCAATTTCACACCAGGAGGTGCACGAGTATACCACTTTTCATATCTAACACTTTAACTATAAACTGACCGAATTTGTTAATTTTAAGAAAGAAGAAAATGGCCCAACAGTACAATTCGAGCTAGAGCCCTCTCGGTGGGCTGGAGAGGAGCTGCGCTAGAGTTCCTGTGCAATACCTGTGCTGGTTTATCCTTTACAGAGTATATGTACTCAGCCACCGTCTTAAAATCAGTGCTTTCCTCCTCTCAGTCTGAGTCTAGTAATGATGTGTGGTCAGCACAGGCAGGCCTAAAGACAGTCATCATTGTGACATCACTTGCTGACCAGTGTCATGGACTGCTCATCCTATCAGGGAAACCCAGGCCATTGATTCATCTTTACTGAACGGTAAGATCGAAAATCAAACAACAAATAAGCACATCTAATCAAATAAATGTGAAATATGTTGACCTTTAAAGAGAGAAATACAGGAATGTGGTATCCCTTTCCATATTATCATCAGTGAGTCTTCATACAGACTCGTTTTCTTAACATTAGACTTTGAGAGGGGGTGTTCATCTTTGACTTGTCATATAATTTTTATTTTTACATGTTCTGTCACTTTTTGAAAATGTAGGCAAAGTATAAAAGGACACTAGAGGCCTGGCAGCGCTTAGGAAAGAACACTCACGACTTTGATGATGCTTCCAGACATGAAGATAGCATGTTTGTAAGGCCATGCTGTTCCAAGAACAACAAAAAAGGACGTATTTTGTGAAAATTTTAATTAGACAAACATAAGAAGAAAGTTTCGAAGCTGTGGAATTGGCCAGGAAAGAAGGTAAAGGCAGGTGCAGATCAGTGTCCAACACAATGAAAGCCCACCCACACGATGTACACAGAGAAGAGCTCCACCTCTTATTGTTAACAGTAATGTTAAAGGTGTATATTAAGCTGGACTATCAATTCATCAAAGTAACACAAACTATATACGTCTGTGCACAGGAAAGTTACGTTACACTAATGGCATTAAACAGCATTTTTCTGTGAGAGCCAACATTCCGGGATCAACAATCTACACCTATATTTTTGGGAAAGCAGCCTCATTAAATATTTCAGAAATCTTCCTTTCGATGTGTGTTTTAAAAGTGAAGTCCGTTATTGGGGTCAAAGTCTTGCGATGTCAAATATGATCCAGATACGAATGTCACTGCTGGAAAAGTTTGTGGGTCTGAACTTGCCCTCCCCATAGGAGGTTTCCTCTTATATTCCTTGTGCAATGCAAGCAAGACCGTTTAATCCCTATCTTTTCAACCTCATAAGTTATGGCCAGATCGGAGTTGGACAGCAGTTAACGAGCACTCAGTACAGGAACTCATGGAAAGACGAGAACCACACATTTTAAAGCTGCTGTATTCCGACAACACATGACTAACTCGAGATATGGGGATCTTGGCTAACTATCAACAGCTCTGGTTCTTGCTTCATTGAAATATTTTTGCCTTTGATATATATCTCTCTCCAGTTATCAAACGCATATCTTCCCCTAACCGCACTACTTTGCAGCAATCCAGCTTGAGCTATCGTCCAGGCGCCTCAGGTAATTATTTCATTACTTCACTGTATTTAAGTCTGCTGCTTCCGCGAAAAATTCCCTGAACTTTCCCAGTTTATTACTTACTAGCAGCCCGTCCCGACGTTGTCCGGGGCTGCTAGTATGCTAATAATTCCATTGTGCATTCAAGGATCCAGGCTTGAGCGGCAGATGGGAGAAGTTGTGGTTTATAACCCCATGCCGTACTCGAGAGGATATCAGTGAAATATCCCGCGCACGTCGCGCTGTTTCCCTCAGTACCGCTCATCGAAACTGGACTGAAGGGGCGGAGGAGGTAGCGCGGCTGCGAGCCGGGGGGAGCGGCACGTACCTGGGGCTGGTGCTGCTCTGGGCTTCCATGCCCCCCAAGGTGACGGAGGAGTCAGGGGCCCCTGTGGCTGTTGCTTTCATTGCGCTCCGGGAGAGGCAAGTGCCTGTGGCTGGTGCTGCTCTGGTCTTCTTCGTCGGGAGCAACAGAGCCGGGGAAGGAGCGGACTGAAGGGGCGGAGGAGGTAGCGCGTCTGCGAGCCGGGGGGAGCGGCACGTACCTGGGGCTGGTGCTGCTTTGGGCTTCCATGTCCCCCAAGGTGACGGAGGAGTCAGGGGCCCCTGTGGCTGTCGCGCACATTGCGCTCCGGTTTACTTTACCAAAATGGCCGACCCCGTCACACGCCTACTGCATTCAACATCGTTAACGCACACGCCCACCTCAGACAAGGCGCTACTTCCAAGGGACTACTTTGGCAAAGAACGTACTTTGCCCTTGTATCGTATATTCTTTGCTGATATATAGCCTATGTCCATCTTCTTACCCTGCCCTTTCCAACGCTGTATTGGGTGTTTTGCTTGGCGCTGTAGTTCCTGAGTTTACCCGCCTCAAAGGTTCCCAGTTCTCTCTTTATAATAGTAGTATAGATATAGATAGTATAGTATGGTTTTTTTGCAATTTTTTCTATACATTTTTTTTATCTGTCTGCATAGCCTATGTCCTTCTGCTGCAATTGCCCTTTCCAACGCTGTATTGGGTGTTGTGATTGGTGCTGTGGTTACTGAGATTACCCGCCTCAAAGGTTTGGGCTCTCTCTTTATAATATTAGTATGGATAGTATAGTATGGTTTTTTTGCAATTTTTTAATACTTTTTTTTTTTTTTATTTTTTTTTATTTTTATATAATCGGTCTGCATAGCCTATGTCCTTCTGCTGCAACTGCCCTTTCCAACGCTGTATTGAGTGTTGTGATTGGTGCTGTGGTTACTGAGAGTACCCGCCTCAAAGGTTTGGGCTCTCTCTTTATAATATTAGTATGGATAGTATGGATTTTTTGCAATTTTTTTAATACATTTTTTTATCCGTCTGCATAGCCCATGTCCTTCTGCTGCAATTGCCCTTTCCAACGCTGTATTGGGTGTTGTGATTGGTGCTGTGGTTACTGATATTACCCGCCTCAAAGGTTTGGGCTCTCTCTTTGTAATATTAGTATGGATATAGTACGCTTTCAACAAAAGAACATATATTGTAAAGTAATTAAAGTTTGTTTAAATACTCCCTTCAAACATAACTGTGTAAGAGACCCGTTTTGCCCTCAAAGCTAATTTTGATAATGTTTATGTCTTCCCTTCGTTATGCCAATAAAAGTTACTGAAACATAAAAAAGAGATTTGATTACTGATTGGACTGACAGTCTGGCTCAGGGTTAGAGTCTGTTCCTGCAAACAAATGATGGACGGAATGCTGACAATGCAAACATTCTCCCCCAGTCAAAAGATCTGGTTAAGTTAATTCCACCGTTCTTTTGCCCACTACACCACCCCAGTTTGGACCCAGCCATATGCAAATCAGTCTTTACCCTGTGCCTCATGGGAACAGTGCAGACCGAACTGCCAGGCCAGGTCCTCCCTGGACTGGAAACAAGCATCCTTGGACCGTTTTCAGGGTATGTCACCCTTCTTCAGCCAGGTTAGCATGAATCCAGTGGCACAGTGAGCAAGGGACCCACGTCTGGGCATACCCATCCCACTTAGCGCTAAAAGTGTTACTATCATCTAGCGCCCAACCGGGCACTCACAGCCACGTTTCTATTGACCAAGGATTGCTATTACTTGGAGCAAGTCCTGGATGACATTAGCCCTCCTGTCTCGAGGAAGCTCTTTCTCCAATGGCGGCATGGTTCGCTACCTATCAGATCACTTACGTCTAAATGGTTCGCACTATCGCCCAAGAATTGCCCAGGGTGTACCGCAGATCTAGAAAATGAGGTCCATGTTGTTTTCTTTGTCCCGCTTATTCAACCCCGAGATGGAGGTGGATCATCCCAATATGTAAAAACCTGGGGATAATCCACTGTTTACATGCTTTCAGAATTTTAAAGACGGATCTTTCACCGGCTGTGGTCTTCGCTGTTACTAAGTTCTTAGCAGCAATGTGGAATACTAGAAGGGCACTTGTGGTTAATTTATAAACCAGGATATAGAAGGCACACTTATAGAATTGCATTAAGGCTGGCATCATAACTCTAGCAGGGTAGGAGGGACAAACTGTTATGTATTAGAAATAGTTACTGCTATGGATTGGTCTTACTACTACTTGCTTTTAACATTTTATTGTACTATTTTAACTGTTTTATTGCTGTGTTCTTTTATGACAATTTTTTTCTAGTCGAAATAAAGATTTGGATAAAATGTTACAGCAAACAAATGATGGACGGATAGAGTCAGTTACATGTTGGTTCAACCATTCCCCTTGTAAGGATGTTCCAAAATACAATCTTACCTGGAACTAACACTGTGCCAATTGGGAAAAAGCAATGGAATCCATCTTATAAAAACTTATTTTTTTAATATAGTGCTGCTTACTATAACTACTGCAGTATTGTGGGTGGCTTGTGTAGGAGTCATTTGTTAATGAGCCAGATGCCCTCGTGGTCTTGGCTTACCATACCATTTACTCTGCCTTGAAAGGTATGTCTTCCTTCTTCAGGCTGCTGTCATTCTGGACTTATTGCTGATCTCTGATTAATAAGCATTTACTGCTGCAGATTGCAGACAGGGCATCCCAAAGTTCTGTGGCTGCTTGGAGTGCCTCTCAGCAAATAGTCTCTAGCCTTCAAAGCTCCAACTGCCTTTGCAGTTTCAATATCCTTCATTTGATGAAAGGATTCTCCCACCCTTGGTCCTTGGTCCAAGTGGGCTCTAACCTATGAAGAGAATTTTGATGACTGTTGCCTGGACTTCAGATTTGAAACAGGAGATCCTGAGTCAAGCATGTTACATTAGTATGGCGCCTGTGCATAGCTGTCTGCTAGCTGTGCCTACATGTTAGGGCGGTTGTCTTCACCTCTCGGACGACTGTCTTGGCCCTCTTTTTGTGCGTTATATGTTGCATGAGCACCTCAATCTTTTCTCATTGTAGGTGACCATAACTGCCGAGCAACGTATTCAAATTGGCAATAAAACTTTGTTCGGCAGGTGCAATCTCTCTCTTATGACCCAACGCTTCCAGCCTTTTGCTGTTCCGGTCTGGCAGTTGCCTTGTTGGTGAAGATGTGTCGACTTTTTCTTTCTAGCTTTAGGCACTACTAAGCACTGGAGTCAGCTGGTACACTAGTTTTCACATACAAAGGATCCTAGCTTTCAAGAAAAAGTTACTTACCTTCGGTAATGCCTTATCTGGTAGAGATTAGATCTAGACACGGAATCCTTACCAGCACACCTATCCTCCCTGCTCTATGGTCAGAGCGATCATCCGTTGACCCAATCGCAGTTTGTAAGCTACCACTACTGGTGCTTTGCAGTTCCCTTCAAGATCCAGGCCATGTTGGAGAAGTTCCCCAGATGCTGTGCCCACTGAAACTTCAAGTCCTACTGCAGAGGCCACATATGCCATTGGGCATGAGTCACAAGCAGGAGGCCATTAGTCCCAACATCCTCTGGGCCTGCCTCACCAAAATCCAGGATAGAGGCTGAAACATCGGTATCATAGCCTGAATATCCTGGACTCGCTGCTCCAGAGAATAAGCCCAGAACTGCACTGCATCCAGAACAGCTCAGATGAAAGGGAGCATTTGAGAGGGAGTCAGGTGTGACTTCTTGACGTTGATAATGAATCCCAGCAAGTGCAGGGGTTTCGACATAGTCTGGAGGTGAAAGACGACAACCTGGTGCGAACCCGCCTTCAACAGCCAGTTCGAGATCAAGAATCTCCAAGTCCTCAAGAAATGTCAGATTCCATCAAATTAACTTCTTCATACTGCACAGAGCCTACCTCACTCCCGGGAAGATTAAGAAGTTTTTCCAGAGAGATGATGTGACATGCCCGAGATGTGGGGAGGTGGATGCGGAATTACTCCACATGGTGTGGACATGGCCTGAATTACAGGACTTTTGGGAAGAAGTAACAACCACTATTGGGGAGACAATAGATCGACCGAACCTGCCCAATACTGCTCACTGCCTGTTGGGATTGTTCCCACATAATGCTAAGAATTGGGTTACCAGTCGATTTCAGGATCTATTGCTAGCCCTCACGAAGCGGGAGATAACGATAAATTGGAAATCCCCTGAGAGACCAAAAAGCCTCACTTGGGGGGCCGAATTAGAAAAATGGGTGGGCTGTGAGGGGAGAATGCTTCTCCGATATGCCAGGAAAGGGATTGGGTCACTGGAGCAGGCTCGTACCTGGGAGGCCCTGTCCAATAGCCTAAAAGAGCCTGATCTAAACTTGGGGGGACGAGCCCCACCGGGAGGTCCCCACGGGGAACACCAGAGCTGCAGGTAGAGAGGGAGGAAGAAGTAGGACTATAGAGAAGATCCACTAGCATATCCCTACACTGGATCAGAAGGATAAGGGGAGGGGGGAGGAAGCAGGAACTTAGGTCATGAGAATCCATTTAATTACAATCTGGGATAGCCACACATATGGAATGACTGTTGGAATCTGCTGGGGGGGGGGGGGGGGGGAGAGGGTGTTGCTAGCTGAGGTTAATAAGGGAATATGTAACTAAGATGGGGATAAGTAAAATTGGATATGAAAATCGAAGAATGAAGTAGCTCTGAATGTTGATAAGCACTATTGAAGAATGTATGCAACATCGCAACGAAATGTATATTAAACGTGATTCTCGAAACCCTAAGAAAATATGTTTAAAAGAAAAAACAGCCAGTTTGAGATAGGGAAGACTGACACCCCTGCTCTCCGCAGATGAACTGCAAACACAACGGTCAGCTTGGTGAACAACCGAGGGGCACTGGTAAGGTCAAAGGGAAGCACAGTGAATTAAAAATGCTAGCGGCCTACCGTAATGCGCAGATAGCAGCGGTAGGCAGGCAGGATATGAATATTGAAATAGGCATCCTGCAAGTCTAACACTACCATCCTGTCTCCTGGGTCCAGGGCAAACAAGACCTGAGCTCGCGTGCCAATGCTCTCTCGTGGCGTCAGCAGACGGATGAGGAGAAGTTGCTCCCGGCTTTGTCCCGGTTCTCTGCCCTTTGTCGGTGTGTTAAACCCACTGAAACCGCCACAAACTTTGGCACGCTTGTGCTGCAACCGGCGGCGGCAGCAGCGGTGCCTGGAGCTTTCAGCAGTGGGCAGAGGAGCCTGCGGTGGAGGTAGAATCATCCAGCCTGCCACCCCATCCCGCATAGTGGACTGAGGATTACTGAGCTTTTGTGTGTCATGTGAGGTGGAGGCAGCAGCTGAGCTGAGCTTTGAGCATGGAGCTTGGAACTCGGAGCCCAACATCCTGAGTAATACCACAATACCGAGGCTCAGTGGGGCAGATTGTGGTGCACACAAGTGAGCGGGCAGCTCATATTAAGTTTTGTTTTGTTTCAAACCTCACCCCCCCGTGGTCCTGCTGCTATTTATTTATTCCCTCCACGGCTGTGCTGTTGTAGGAGAGCAGAGTGCTTGTGGAGTACCTGAAGATCTGCAAGCCTAAGCAGCAACAGCAAGTAGAGAGCACAACAATATCAAACTTCTGCCACCAGCAGCACGGACTCCGAGCAAGAGGTGGCTGTGCAGCTGTGGAGCAGTGTGTAGTGTGACTTCGGGGGCCCCCCGATCTGGCCTGGTTTGTCCGTCTTTGCTGCTGTTTCTTGGCTCCAGGCCCGTATTAGAGGCACTGGGGGTTTCAGCTCATTTAACTAGGTAAGTCCAAAGCAAGCCGTGGTGAACTTGAGCTGTGTGTTAGTCTAAATGCCATTTGTGGGTGTTGACCAGTGCAGTGCAGAGGGGTCCTGTGGTCACTGCCTGACTTTTCAGACATTTAGATTCCGTTGGAGCGGCGGCCTATGAGTAGGAGTGGCTCTCTCTGGAACTGAAGGGTAAGATTAAGGATTTATGAGTGGAGTATGGAGGAGAGTGGAAAGTGAAGGGCACCCTACTGCCGGAAATTTGGTCTTTTTTCTCCGATTAAGCGCTTAACCGTGTGGTGGCAAGAATCAACCAGGCAAGTCCGAAACTCAGCCCCATATCCAGAGCGAGATGACTTCCAGAAAATTGCGCTCCGGGCGAGTGCTCTCCTCCTCAACCAGCCACGGTGAGAAGATCATTTAGCGGCACCAGACAATTACAGCATCTCTGCTATAAATCCAACCCTGTTATTACTGGTTTCTTTCGTAAAAAGCCTCGGATGGATCCTGAGGTGGCAGCTGTGGTTCAAGAAGGCCTGATCTACAACTTCCATCCCGTAACACCTTTAATCTCTTCCTTATTGCCACCCACAGATTCACCGGAGCTCCAAAGAAGCCTTGCTAGGGGCCATGTGCAGTCTAGCAGAGGATCTCGGTCCTTGAATCAGATTACTGAGAGAGTGGAGGTTGGATCAGTGAGCAACTGCTTGATGCACCTACCAGTGCTCCTTTGGACTCGGATCTTCTTGCCAGCCAGCAGAGTCAGTCAATTATTTTAATAAATAGGCCAAAGCAGTTAAAGCAGTCATCGAATGGCAGTATGATCGAGATTCTACCGGTTGTTTCATCATCGCGGATGTTCTTCCAAAAGGGATCAGGCGGGGACGGCGACCTTGATGATCACCTTGGTGCTTCCACGATGGAGAAGGTAATACTTTTTGAAGAGCCATCGCTAGGGGAAGACTTTACACTCCCAGACATAAAAGCTCAAAAAAGGGTCTTGGGAGACCGGTTTGACTGTAGGCATAAAGACAACCAGTTAATGAGTGGTCATAGATATGTCAATACTCCAATTGTAAGCTCTTATCCAAGGCACCTCTCCATGCTTCTCTTATACAGCAGTACAAGTCATTTGATTGGTACCTCTATGGAGTCTGGCCAGGATGTATTCTTGCCTGATTCTCTACCGAAATGGGGAGAGGGGGTGCCCTCAGAATATCTTGTGTGTATTGAAATAATGTTAAACTCCATACTGTCCTTATTAGAGAAATCTGTACTGAGCTCTGACCACATACTGGAAATGATTTCTTTAATGCTATTTCAAATGCAAAAGGGTAATAAGTTTGTTACCCCTAAATCTATTTCCACGATTCTCCCCCACACGGATGAACGGCTAAGGGATAGGCCGGTATCATACCTTCCCTCGGGAGGGTCGAGTGACGTTTCCGTACAGGCAGGAACTCCTCTTCCTGGCGCCCCCCCATGGCTCCTGTATGTATCTTGAAAAGGAAGAGTTATGCTTAAGCACATTATTTGAGGAGGTCGAACTGAGTCCCCCTTTGGAAAAGTCCATCTTGAAAATCTTCCCTCTGTGTAGAAAGTGTAGATTGGGGGGGGGGGGGGGGCACGGGAGAAAATAAGGAGCCATGCCAAGCAATCTAAGCAGGTTGGGAGGGCAGGTGGGGAGGCGCTAACCCCTCCGACTACTACTCAGGTGTACTCTTCCACATTGTCAGGGAAGGGAGGACAGAAAGTAGGTAAGAGGGATAGTCTAGTATCAAAACATATGGGGGAAAACATGAAAAAGAAACACAAAAAAATGAGACGATTTCCCAAACGGAAAGTGTCAAAATTACATTTCTCCCAGATTTTGGAAAGCCAGAGCGATGCCCATTTAATAACGGAGAAGGAAGGCCCTAAAACTCCACTAGCAGATGGGAACCCAAGGGAATCTATTATAGCACCCACAGCACTGACTGGGAGTTTGGGGGACTCGGCACCGGAAGTATCTCCTTTAACCCGGTCGTTGCAGTCCCTCCAAGGAATCCAACACTCCTCTTAGGAGTTACTAGATCCATTGGGTGGGGAAATGCACATGGGTTATGGGGTCCCCTCGCTGCATACAGGGACTGGGGCCATTGATTCCATTGATCCCAGGGGGGATGGTACCCAAGAGGGAGGGCCCCAAGCCCCAACTACATCACAGGTCGGGCCGAACAGAACCCTCATAGGGACCTCATTTCTGTCTGGTGGAAATACTGAGGTCCCAACTCCCAATATGGTCTCATACTCCAATATCCAACGCAAGTTGCCAGCTTTACGGATAGGGTCCCTTTATGGATTCCATGGAGATACGCCCCAAAGAATACTAGTGGGGCACATCTCCTATGGTGGATTTCATCTGGCTATTTGATATTGAATCCATCCCGGTAAATAGAGGTTTCATTCTTTACTTATTTTCGGAACTAGAGTCATTAAAGCGGATAGCTAGCAAGGATATTTTAAATGTGAAGATTCATGTACATGACACTGTTCCGTACTCTAGGGTCACTTTTTGTTCCCTGATAGTGGCCAACCTGGTTTATTAAGAACTGAGTATTTTTTTTAACGAGGGCTTGATATAACATCTGTTAATCAATATGAGGAAAATCAAATTGCGGGCCCGAATAGCCAAAATCTGAAAGTTTCTAAGGCTACTAATTCAGTGGCACTAGATGCATTGGGCCCCAAAACAGAGTATTCTGTTGGCAATCCTAAAGATATAGTGGTTTCCAGGCACTGGAGTGGGCTTTTAATAAATGTTGTGCCCAAAGTAGCAGTTGCCCCTCAGACTCCAGACATAGAAGATGAATTCGAACAGTGGAGTTGGGTTGCAAGAGCCCCGAATAACACCCATGCGGAAGCAGTAAGGAGTGCTCCATTGAGGTAGCCTGGGTGGGCTACTTTTGTCCAGGAATATGGCTGGTCTGGGACTCAATGAAACTAAATTAAATTCCTTAAAAATTATGAATCCTATAATTATACGTTTATAAGAAACGTGGTCCTGTAAAGAGTTTGAATGTGATGGCTACTTTGTAAACTCTTGCTATGCTAAACGATCGGAAAGGGGACCTGCTAGTGGGGGGGGGTATCTATTTTGCGTAAAAACTCCATAAATTGGAGTCAGGTTTTCTCCCACCCCTCAAACCTCTGTATATGCTTGAAGTTGGCATGCCTTAAAGATTCTGACACGCCCACTTCCTTCCTTATGGCAACTTGTATATCCCCCTCTGGGAAAAATGTTGATCATCTTTTGCCTGTATTTTTCTTTTATTCAGGATATAGCTACCAGGGAAGATTGCCCCCTGGAGATATTAGCGGGGGACTTAAATGCTAAAATTTCAAACTCTGCCTCTGAGACTTATGCCAATACTGACAAAGAGGAAATTTGGCACATTCCTGAGATTTTATTACCAAATAAAGTAAAAACAGATAAGCGGGGGTTTCTTTTGCTTGATAGCGTTAGAAGTCTAGATCTTGTTATCTTAAATGGGAGAGTGCCCGCTGATAAAATAGCCCATTTTTCCTTTCATTCTCAACATACTCAGAGCCTTTTAGATTATGTGATTGTTTCTTACCAAATGTTTGGGGCTTGTGATAATTTTTTTGTCAGCCCGTCGATATGGAGCGAACATAGTATAGTGGGCATGACAGTGGCCTTTGACCTACCCACATTGGACTTGGGGGAACGCCGGCCAGGGCTCGGCCACTTTTAACAAAGGAAATGGTCGGTCCTTTTGGACGCAAAAAACATTGCTGAAGTAGGTTCCATTGTGAAGATGGCTTATGTAGAAAAGCAAGGTATTACTTATTCCAACATTATATCCTTCTTTGAGGCTCAAATGAAGATTTGTAATTTAAGCTCCAGGTCTTCTGAATCGTGCCCGTATAAACAAGATATGTCACATAGGATATCCTTAAAACAAGCAATTAACCATCTTGTTCGAAAACAGCATATATATTTCCTCTTTGGCCAGCAGCAGGAAATCAATCGCCTTACGCGAGTGAGAAGACGCTTCATGCTCAATGAAAAAAGAATGGAGCTTGATGTTAAGTGGATAGGGCTGAGGGAAGCTGCAAGGGCCAAGGATTCAAGAAAATATTGGCACTTGATTGCTGAATATTGCGATTTAAGGCAGAGAGCTACACCGATATCTATTCCAGAAAAGGAATGGGTGGATTACATCTCTCTATTATATGGAAATAATAGCCCAGTTTCTCCCGTGTTGACTGATGGGGTTAAATCCGCGTCTGCTGAATTTACTGAATTTGGCCCCCCGTCATGAAAGGAATTGGTAAAGTATATAAAGACTGCTAGAACCTCCGGCGCACAAGAGCCATATGGAGTCCCAATTGCACTAATTAAAAAGGAGCCAGAAGTATGGGGTGATTTTCTAGAGCCACTCTTTAAATATTGTTTCTATATGAATAAAATCCCCCCCCCCTCTTGGAAGGGGAGCATTACAGTCCCCCTTTATAGAAAAGGACCAAAAACGGTGCCGACCAGTTTTAGACAGATTGCCCTCCTGGATGCCTCAGGCAAATTATTTGCAAAAAGCTACAACAATGGGTTTATGATCAGGATATTCTTCCACCGGAACAAGCTGGCTTTAGAAAGAACCATGGCACCCTGGATAATATAGCGGTTGTTCAGACAATTGTAGAGAAATAGGTTTTCTCATGAGGGATGCCAATTTATACATCCTTTGATTTCTCCACGACGTTTGACAAGGTGGACCGCCAGACCCTGTAGAGAAAACTTGTCTTCTTTGGCATACCAAATCATCTTTTGGGTCTGATTATGGAATTGTATACCGACACCTGGTGCCAGGTTCTGATGGGCAGTTCGCAGGGGTTAACATGTAAAATTAGAACGCATAATGGGCTTAAGCAGGGTTGTCTATGAGCACCACTTTTACTTTCTTTGTATATCGCTTATCTCCCTGGCGCTCTGAACTCTGTAAGGGGGGGATGCCCCCAAAATTGGTACAATGTCCATTGGCTCTCTATTGTATGCAGACGATGTTGCAATATTTGATCTAACGCCCATTGGCCTGCAACGCCGTCTGGACGCCTTAAATAAATATGCAGAGGCTCACTTCTTGAAAAGTAATATTGCAAAAAGCAAGATTTCGGTTTTCCATAGGAAGGGGCTCAGAATAAAGAGGTGTCTAAGATGGATGCTTGGTTCTGAAAAACTGGAACTGGTTGACTTGTATGTATATTTAGGGAAAGTTTCTTCCAAAACAGGTCGAGACTTGGAGCATACTAAACATTGTGTTAGTAAAGCGGTCTCCCAGGCAAGTGCATTCAACAGATTTTATAAAAACTTGCGGGAGACGCCATTTTAGCCATGTCTTATCTGTTTTTAACATCAAAATCTCACCCTTGTTAATATATGCTGACGAGGTGTTGGACATGAATAATTCGCTCTCGTTTGATAAGGCGGAAGGACGAATTATGCGCCAAATTTGCAATTTAACCTCTTTGGCTGCCCCACATGTACTGCGCCTTGAATTTGGATTAGTCTCGTCCTTCCTCTTAGCCCAGGCAGCGGTTCTCAGGTGGGGTAACTCCCTCCTTTTGGGGGAAGAGGGTACACTTAGGGCAGCCCTGAGAATAGAAATCTTTGGCACACTAAAAGAACAATCAACGTTTTTTAGGTCTTTTGTAAGTGCAAATGATACTTTCGGTCTTAGTTTAAATCCCGTTTCTCCTATGTCTAAATCTGGTTTGAAACAGTTCTTAAAGGAGTTTAGATCCCCTATCATTTTGGCGAGAGACGCTGCTTTAAGCAAGCCCAGGTCCAGTAACGTGGCGGTCAGTGGGAGCGCCCTGGGGAATAAACCACAGCCGTATTTACCTTGGAATATCCCTCACAGGATTAGAAGGCTGATACTCCTACTGAGACTCAATCTGCTGCCTTTAAGAGAGGTTACTGGCATCTGGGATACACCTAGAGAGAAGAGAATTTGTGATATGTGCCAGTTGCAAATCCAAGATCTAAATCATGTCCTATTTGTATGTTCAAAGCTGCAAAGTGCCAGGTGAGTGTTTTTAAAACCAGTTTTTATCAGATTTAATATTCACTCTGCTCAGGACGCACGTTCTTTGGTCTTGTCCCCTCCGAATGAAATGGTTTGTTTTAAGATATATACATTTTTTAGAACATTTTTGCTTATTTATTAGAACATTGTCTAACAGTAGTTTTCTGGTTACGATTTAATACCAATTGGTTGGTTATTTGATTGTTTCATGTATTCATAGCACTATTTGCACATTTCTTAGTATGTTTGATATAAGATTTTTTTATCGGTCGGTCATGTGATTGTCTTATGTTTATAGCATTACCTGCATATTTCTCAGTATGTTGGATATAATTTTATAGCAATATATATGGAAGAATTTTAGTATTGTATGTGAAGTTTGTCCTTTTAATTGTTGGCGTGTTTTTGTGGACCTCTGTAGGAGTTCCAAAAGAAAATAAATAAATTGAAATTGAATTGAGAAGTTGCAAACCGCTTCAACTTCTTGCTCTTCTTCTTGTACAGCTTACCTGCATGTCCCAAAGACTTGGAGTGGGATGACAACAACTTCAGGCTCCGCGAACGATCCCAGGACCTTTCACTCAATCTAGACCTCTATTTTTGTGAAGCTGCATGCTGGGCCGTCATGAGCTTCAGCAATTCCTCCCTCAAAGCCTTCAGGTCATGGCCCGGCAATCGTAGTAAGACTTCATGTTGTGATTGCGCTCAAACCACCACAGGCAGACACGGTGCAGGTCCATCACTGGCATCGACTGATGACAGGCTCCGCAGGGCTAAAAAACCTATCTTCCTGGATGGCATGTCCTACCACACTAGGAGGAAAATTTAAAAGATCCTCGACAAAACGTTGAAAAATTCCAGTCAAAAAATGACTTAGGGGTGGTCAGCACTGGCTGGCATGGAAAAAAAAGAACTAACGTCAGCGAGCCAAGGTGGCGTCTATATAGGTGCTGTGGATGTCACTTCTGGCACGGATGACGCACGCAAAGCTGTTTGGCACAAAGTACGGGTGCGCTAGGTGTACTGCTCTCAAAAAAAAATCTGCCAAATCAAGTCTGACGCCTGGGGAAATTCAAAGGCAAGGCATCTGCGGCTACAAGTCTAACTGATTCTTGTATTTTCTTGTTACTCATCACATGAATGCCTTTGAGGAGGCTAGCTCTCTAATAGCTTCCATTTCTTGACCTTCAGTGCAAAATAGCATGGTAGGAACTTGGTTTTCTTTTGTAATGGGAGAAAGGTCTCCAGCATGAAGCAAGCATCAAAGCTTGTTCCTCTTCGAGCTGCACCCCATAGATATTTTCTGCAGTCCTCACTAGCACTTGATACAAAGTTAACTGATCTGAAGGTGAACCCATTTCTACTCATAGTTAATCTTCATTAAAATCTTTTTCAGGATCCTCTTGTGGTTCTAGTGTTGCTAGGGGTGCTTTTAGATCCATGGGCACTTCACTAAGACTCATTTCAACTGAGTTGATTTCTTCTGTAAGATTTAAGATCATCAAACTTTCTTTTGAAGCGCTATTGCCATTTCAGCCTCAAGGCAACATACATTCATTTTGACATTGATAGAATGTTGTTCAAATTCGATAACTGGGTCACCCTTCCTTATTTATTTTTTTAATTATCTAACCCTGTATGTCGTTCCTTTTCATTCGTCCCACCACAATCCTCCTATAGAGCAGAGACCGAGCGCAAAGAGTTGTCCTCACTATTTTTTTTTATTATTATTTTTGTTGAAGGTTATATAGGGCAAACTAGACCCATGAGATCAGGTATCAGAGCGCCTTACATGAGCACCAGTTAGGCTACACAAGGACACAATCATTTATGTTAGGCACAGGGAGATTAAGTGATTTGCCCAGAAGCACAGGACGTTGAACATCATTGCCGAGGCTCGAACCTGGTTCCCCAGCTTCGAGGTATCGCTCTAGCCGTAAGGCTACATCCTCTCCCCTGTCTTTGGGTTATGTGCGGTCTTTTGTGATAGTAAGACTATCGAATGGTTAGACATTGACAGCGGTTTGCTTTTCTTTGAGTCTACTCGCAGTACAGCCATGTGGTATGGTGGGTGTATGCTTTTTCAGCAGCTGTAGCATTTTCCGCAGCACTTTACTAATAAATCTCAGGTGGTTTACTTCTTTCCTGGAAGGCCGCCGCCAGACGGTCTGGGTTTCCCAGAGCTCCGCCGAGATGCCGCCTTTGGGAGTTGGGGTTCCACAGGGTTCTGTGTTGAGCCCCACATTATTTAACATCTTTATGTCCCCTCTGGCGGCCTTGGTGGAGGCGTACGGGGCCCAGATCGTCTCCTATGCCGACAACACGCAACTCCTCTTCACATGCGGGAAAGATCAAGAGTTTGTTGGAGAGAGAATCCGGGACTGCCTTGCGCTGGTCTTCGACTGGTTCCAGCGGAACAGTCTGAGGGCCAACTCGGGCAAGTCCGAGATTTTATTTTTTGGTTGCGTTGCCGATCCGGAGTGGCAGCATTGGTGGCCGTCCGACATGAGTCCTCCTGCACAGTCCTCCGTGGTGGCCAAAAATGTGGGCGTCAAGCTAGACAATCAGCTGTCGCTCCGAATTCACATCCTTGGCCTGGCCGGCACCTGCTACGGAATATTGAAAATGCTCCGCAAATTTTTGCCTCTGTTATCTGTGGAGCACAGGAGGATTACTGTGCAGGCTCTGGTCGGTTCGAGGCTAGATTATGCCAATGCTCTTTTTCTAGGCCTTCCCGATTATCTGGTCCAGCGCCTTCAGGTGGTGCAGAACTCTGCTGCCCGGGCGATCTTTGGCCTAGGGAGACGAGCTCGAGCTTCAGGGCTGCTCCAGACGCTTCACTGGCTCCCCATTAGGAAGCGGATCCAGTTTAAATCCCTGACCCTGATGCATAAAGCTTTGCATGGATCAGGAGCGGGATATCTGCAGCGGAGATTGACTTTTTATCGTCCAGCTCGCTCCCTCCGCTCGGAAGCCCTCTTTAAAGCGGTGGTCCCACGGGTGAGGAAGGCCCGTGCGGGAGGGCGGTCTTTTAGTTGCAGAGCCCCCCAGCTTTGGAATCTGCTTCCACTTTCTCTCCGGAGTACTGCCAATCTGCTCCAGTTTAGATGGGGCCTGAAGACCTGGCTTTTCAACTCCTAGTCTGTTTTAACTGCTTATTGTTTTTTGTTTTGTTCTGATGTCTGTTTTTAGCTGTGTTGTGTTATTTCATTATGAGTTGATGGTGTAAAGCGTCGGGACACTCCTTTCGAGTAGCTGCACGCTATACAAAAGCTTGATAACATAACATAACATAACATAAATCTGCAGTCTCAAAATCCCCTGTCGCTGAATGCTCAGTGACAGAACCTTGGTGATCTCTTTCCACAATCTTAGGCGCCTCTTCCTACGATAATCTAGTCTTTCAGGTATAACCATTTTGCTTATTCTATCACGTAATGAGCCAAACACTCTTTTTCTCTACATTTCAAGGCTCTTCATACAGGCCTCAGTCTTATGGTCCTTCACCATATGCAGTTTGCAAACCTTATGGGCACCCTTCTCTTGGGAAGAATCTGAAAGGAATACATTTACGTCACTACTGACTGGTAAACTTTGAAGAGACCTGGGGTAGACTCAATCCTGTGCAGATTATGTAGTCTCCAAACCCCTCCAGCCAAAGCCCAACCGAAAAATTTACCATGCTATTTGATCTGAATCTCTTGTAAACTGAATGTTCCTTTCAACTTCTCCTTAATTAATCTCATTGTCGTGTTTAAAGTCCTAAAATGCTATTCGCAATGTCACCAATATGCTAAATAGTTGTTTAAAACCTTAAAAAAAAAAAGAAAAAACTCTTTTGGGTCAGAGAATGTTGGCAAATATAAACATGGACGGGGTAAGTACTTGGCTACAAAAAATACGAGAAGCAGTTATGTGCAAAATTCAACAGAACCCAGGCAGTCTCTGCCGCTTAACACCAGACATGGTCACTGAAAAGATGGACTGAAAAGGCCTCTTGTGATGGAAGCCATATGTTCATTCCGAATGCCTTGCGCTGGGCTTGTGAAACCATTGTTGCTTTGCGATTCAATTTTTCTTTTATTACACATTGCTTTGATCATTTCTATTTTTTCTTTTCTTGGGCCTGGTCTGAAATTGTACTGAAAGCTGTGACGTACTGGATTTTTCAAGCGCTTATATATAGAGAGCACCTTTATGGGTGGCTGTGCTATGGCGATCCTCTTATTAGAAGCCAGCAAAAGGCTGCTGTTACTGTGACAAGGGTGTTGCAACAACCTTTTAAGTTCGACGACGGAATGAAATTGGACCATACAGAAACGCCCAAATCTGCTTCACAGGCGGATGAGAGGAAGACGATGCCCAAAGGAAATATATTGGTGCTAGATTCGTAAAGTAAATTTTTCACAAATAGCCCCTCGCCTGCTTTCCTTCCTGCATCACTAGAGTCATAACACCCTGCAGGGAAAATATAAGGGGCATGAAACTCAGCAGAATACTAGCGAGTCTAGAGACACTCAAAGACAAACCTACGTAAAAACGGTGGTTAGCTAACACAGGGAGCGTTTGATGGGGGTCGCTCCCTAACTGCATGAAACAGTAATTCTGCATTTACTCACTTTTTCTCTCAGGTATCTCTGGGAAAACAGCAGAATTGCGAACGTAATTTCGCGCTCGGAACAAAAAAAATGTTGACTCAAACCTGTGGGTATGACAGACGTAGCTGATGAGCCTGTGACTTGATGGCAGTGCTGCTTACAGACATCCCGGTGACTGTTTTCTGCTGCAAATTCTACAGCTCAACAATTAGGTTGTGTGTAGCAGGTCCTGTGAATAACTGACAGTGCTGCAGGCCTTGCGACACATTGTGCACATTACTTCGAGTAAGTCACTTGCCCTGTGACTTACTCGAAGTAATGTCCATTGTTGGTGCTTTTTGCCTCGATGGTAGCGGGGTCAACCACATATGCTCAGACTGATTGGAAGTGGAAGCTTATTACATTAACTTTTCTCACCAGGTCCCAATATTTCGTCCTACATCAATACTGTACGCAAAACCAAAATTTTAGGAGCCTTTCATTTCAGATGAGTGCATTAAAAGAAAACTCTACGAATTAAGCAAAACATACCTTGTCAATCTGTTTCTCGCTATCTCTATATATGTATATCTACAAATACATATTTAAATACACATTTACAAATATGCACACACAGAAACGAGTCTGCACTCACTTTTTTTACATTAATGATGTGTTCAACAGAACTTCACAGCCTTTAACCCCTTCGATGCGGATGACAAAGCCAGCTCGTCATGGGCGTTACCTGCGCTACGCGGATGACGAGCTGGCTTTGTCACAAACCGCGCGTTTTTTCAAAATTCAGCGCACAGCGGGAAAACCCGCCAGCGCGGTAGCGGTTAACACGCTGATCAACCCCCCCCCAATAAGCCCACTCATTCACTCTTCCCAATCCACTCAACCACTGTTATCCCACACCCTCACACACTATTCCAAACTCTCGCTATCCCTCGCCCTATAACCGATCTACTGTTTCATGTGTTATACTCAATGGTATGCCCCGCACCAACCATCAAAAGTCACTCACTCTCCCTCTTACGCCAGTATCCCAACCGATCCTCACTCTTGCGGTCTGCTAAATAGAAAGGAAACCCAGCAGCGTCAACTTTTCTTTAATTTAATTAGGAGTCTTCAAGAATCAATGCTATATAAAACTAGGAAATGTGTAACCATAATCTTTTTCCGTCACATCATTGTCACAGGCATCGTTTCGTTACTTTTTGCATGTTTAGTTTGATAACATTTAAAAAGTACTTTGTGATTCAGCCGAGTGCTTCAGAGTTCTACTAAATTGTATGCATGCTATTGTTTCTGATCTATTTTTTGTTTTGTAAATAGAATTTTACAGAAACGGATTGATATTTAGAGTTACTTACAGACTACATAGCAGGCTGGTGCTTCTGCCAAACAGGCAGGACTGGGCAGAATCCTTTCTGCCTGGCATACCGTTGGCTCTTAAGCACAAGCTCTACCCATTTACCAAGCCCCAAAGCTGGAAAAAATACCATGCGCAGTAAACTTTCCAACAGATGAAACGTATTTAATTACTTTTCACAGGTCGGAGAGTGCCCTGATACTTTTGCTAGTAATCACAATGTTGAGGTTCAATGAAAATACTCTATCAATAAGACTTCAGGTTTCCCATTTTTACAGATAAATAGAGACAGAAAACAATGTACTTCCTGTCTGTATTTATTTTTAAAAGCGGAAAAATACTGAAAATGGTGCTTCTTGTGAGAAACTCTCCATGTGGTCTTTCATGATTTCTAAGCCACAGCTGAGCAGGCAGAGAGCATGGAGGGTTAAAATACAGGATGAGATACCCTTAAATACAAGCATATGTGAACATATATTTGTAATATGATGCTAATATGTACCTGTGAGTGTAGTCTTGTTATACGTGGCTGCTTAGTTTGCTAAAACGTGACAGGCATCCATGTTTGAGTGAACGTCTTAGAGTTATATAAACGTGGAAATATACCATTTTACAGCTACATTTATTCTTGAAATACAAAATAAATATGGATAACTACCAATAAGATGGCCAAAAAATAAATATGGATAAATCCAGACGGAAATGTAAAAAAAATACCATAAAACCGGGAGCCCCATCTATCAATTATGCCTCTGCCATCAATTGCTCTGCAATGCAGCTCCGGCTATTGATGGTACAGTTGTAGCCAAGTGAAGTGGCAGGGATGGAGATCAAAGACACTGATCGCTGATCACTATTGTACCCGATTTTCTTTGGGGCTGAACCCATGATGCAGTACGACAAATGTCCCAGGAAGACAATAAGCAAAGCATGTGAAGGAGCTTTGCCACTTGTCAAGCATGCTAGTGACTCTTTATGACCACAAAACAATCCACGAGTGGCAGCGCAATCAATAAATAAATACATTCCAGTCATCCCAAACCAGTTTATTTACGCCCTTGCAATTGACATTTCTTTAATTTTAGGCAACAGTCACTGAAAATAGATGTTTTTGGAGAACCTTTCGATCTAAAAAAAAAATATACCACACATGCCCTACAATTCACAAACTGTACCCCCAAAAAAATGTATGGCAGAATTTTAGGATTTTTTATGATGATGCACGAATATAGTTAAGGAGAAGAGTATTTGACTTTTCCTTTCTGATTAGTACTTTGTTATGCAGATGAGCCTATTCTCGCTTAGAACACTGGACTCTCATGCAACTCCGAAGACAGTCAAATGGTTCAATCCAGATCTAGCTAACCTGAAAAAGTGGGCTTGTAAATGGAACAGTGGTGAAGGAAATCCAAATCTGCAACCACACAAGGGATTAGCGTAGAAAAATAAATAAAGTAAAGAAACAGCATTACCAAATCAATCAAGGAATAAACCAGACCAGGAAGTTTATCCAAAAATATTTAGAGACTTAACTGAGGGGGTGGATTTAAAATACGTCCTTGTAACTTTAGACCAACAGTACGAGAACTTGATGTCTTTTTTTCGAAGATATGATCCTCAAGACAAAAGTTAAACGATGCTGATAAGTTAAAACCTTTGAATATCACTGGAAAACGTGCCCTCGATGTGCCAGGAGATAATGGGAATTATAAATGACTCACTCTACCAAGGATCACTGCCTAATGAATTAAGGTGTGCAATTATCACTCGCTTACTATAGAAATCTTGAGTCAACACTACAGACCTGAAAAACTACCGGCCCATCTCTCTCCTACCCTTTGCGGCCAAAGTCACCAAGAGAATCGTAAACACATAGATGACCACCTTCATGGAAGAGAACTCCATCCTGGATGCCTCTCATTCTGGATTCCGCAGCAACCACAGCACCAAGACCGCCCTCCTCGCCACCACAAACATCTGCATGCTCCTGGATCAGAGAGACACCGCGGCCCTCATCCTTCTAGACCTCTCCGCAGCGTTTGACACCGTCTCACATTGCACACTCGCTGCTAAACTTCATACACAGGAATACAAGGAGCTGCCCTCAACGGGATCTGATTCTTCCTCTCCGACAGGATACAGAGGATCAGACTCCCTCCCTTCCTCTCCAAACCCACAGAAATCAGCTGCCGAGTACCCCAGGGATCATCGCTCAGCCCTACGCTCTTCAACATCTACATGGCCCCCCTCGCCGCCATCGTCAGACAGCATGGGCTCTTAACATCGTATCCTACGCCTACGACACCCAACTCGTACTCTCACTCACGAAGAAACCTGAAGACACCAGACTCTGCTTCCAGGAAGGAATGAAGAACGTGGCCGCCTGGATGAAGGACAGCAGCCTGCAGCTAAACTCAGAGAAAACCGAGATCCTCAATCTCGGGCCCTGCACCACCGCCGGGACAACAAATGGTGGACCCCGCCCTCGGGAGCCCACCCACCCCTACAGACCAGGCTCGGAACCTCTGCATCATCCTTGACTCCTCCCTCTCCATGAACCGCCAGATCAACACCGTCGCCTCCACCAGCGTCAACTGCCTTCGCATCCTCGTAAAGGCCTTCAAATGGATGCCCTCCCCCAGACTGCAGAAGGAGCGTCATAACTTGCACTAATAACCAGCAGACTGGACTGCGGCAATGCCCTCTACGTCGGAATCAACAAAACTCTTCTACACAAACTACAAACCATCCAGAATGCCGCAGCCAGACTCGTCCTAGGGAAGCTGCGCCATGAGCACATGACCCAACACCTATGAGGCCTTCACTGGCTCCCCGTTGAAAAGAGGGTCAACTTCAAACTCCTCACCCACGCCTACAAATCCCTCAACAACATCGGTCCAGATTACCTCAACAAGAGACTATCCTTCCACCTACCCAAGAGGAACCTCCGCCTCGCCCACCTCACCCTTGTAGAGGTTTCATGCATCCACAGAAAGAGAACCGGCGGGAGACCTTTCTCCTACATCGCAGCAAAAGCCTGGAACTAGCTCCCTGTGAACATAAGACGCTCGCCCACCCCGCACACGTTCAGGAAGGACCTCAAGACCTGGCTCTTCGACTGACCCGGAGCGCCCCCCGTGCCTTGAGATCCTCACGGGTGAGTAGCATGCTATATAAACCCCTGATTGATTAAACACTTCAGACCAATCCCAAACCTACCCTTCAGCAGTTAAATTAAGCTGGGTAGGCTTCACCCAAGCTGCGTGAACTCCTAGAAACAAATACTATTCTCCACAAAATAAGGTTCTGGAACATGAGTTGAAATTGTGAATATCACAGAAGAGCTTCCTTGAAGCAGGATAATCAGAAATCCAGATCCTTATCGAACTATATGCAGATGGGGATGTGGATCATCATAAAATTAAAGGATCTGACACCCAAACCCTGAAAGTGGAAGACCAAACAGCCTGCATTTCCTCTGTCATGTAGTGTTAAGAGACATTCCAATCCCAAAACATGCAGTAAAGTCTGTACGATAATGGTTGGTCAAGGACGTCCCTTCTGGTAATTAAATCATCATAGTGGTAAAAAAATACCAACATTTATATCTTGCTGTTATTACTAAGGAGCCTGCCACTGCTCGAGGTTCCTCCCACACTTACCTAACCAGGGCCTTTGTGCTATCAATACTTTACAACTGCTGCAATATCTATGCTAGAGAATGGAAGAAAGATTGCAAAATTGGACAAGATCAAGCAGCCAGATTCTGCCCCTACTTAAAGAAATCAAATATCTCACGGGCCTCAAAGTTAATTACTGGCATAAATTGACAAATATATTAAACTTCTCAGCACTATTTTCTAAAGCACACAAGTATTTTGGTCCCAAATAGATTCAAGCTGTTTCCCACCATGCATGCACCACCAAAACCCAAGATCAAGCCAGGCAAACCTGATTGCACAAACTAGGTAAAACAAGAAAAAATATGGCAGACGGTTGATTTAGCTACTGGGAGCTCAACTTTGGAAGGCGGTAAATCCAGATCTCAGCAACAATATTTTGGATCCGTTCAAGAAAACTGAAAACGTGTACAAAAAGGATTTCCCGCCCTCCCTGTAAACTCACAGGACTGACCCCTTTCCGCAATAGACAGCACCCTAAAGAATGCGAAACGCCCGCTCATGAAGTCTGCAACTCGGTGAACATTAAGTGATTTTTACTGTGTAAGGGATAAGGATGACATAAAAACCATTGTTCAGTCCTCTACAGCGCTACAAATTAGCATCCATTACAATTCCACATTTTACAAGACATTTCACGAATTAAGTCAATAAATAGCCGCTTAATTACAGACCATGGAGACCTGGGTTCTAACCCTACCTTTGTCCATCACCCCCAAAAAAATCATGTTTCTTACACTCGTTTCAAATTGCAAACAAGTATAATTTTAAAAGCATACAATGTCCCAACTAATGCGGTCCCATTCACCTTCGGGTTGCATAATTTGGTTTTAATCTGAGCAAACAACGCTGTAATATGTAAAGCAACTCATATTAAGAGATTTTAAGACTGCAATAATAAAGATCTCTGGAAAGTGCTTCAGTTCAGTTTTATTTTTATTTTCTGACACTTTATTTACAGCTGGTATTTCAGTCAACCAGATTTATTCTTCAGTGGGGAACACTACATAAGTCTGTGCCGTTCGTGGCACAGATGGTTTGGCTGCTGAACATACAATAATGTGCATCCGGCACATACTGTTCTACCCCTGCTATCAAATCTCCCAGCTCCCTCTTTTTGCACCGAGAAAAAACACCAGTTAGGCAGTTATAAATAAACAAAGAATGGGCATCTTGAGAGATGTATCTCACCCCCTGTATACTGAACTTGAAAGTTTATCGCTTGGATTATACATTATCTTCAAATGGAACGCAGTGCTAGTGTTTGTTCCCTGAAGTCGTCTGGCTCGTCCTCCTGGTCTTTGCAAGATGACCAAATGTTCAGCACTTCTCTGTACTCTTTACCTATGGAATAATAAAGGAGCTTCCTGAACACAGAAACCCTACAGACGTGTCCATGTTATTTTTAAGTGAGCAGAATTACAAAAGGGCATATCTACTTCTTTAATAATTTCACAGTGTAGCTGAAGGTTCCAGAAGATAGATTTAACCAGTAGGATTTACGGTTAGTATTCAAAGCACCTCCAAATGTTACAGTTTGATATCCTTATCTCAGCTTGAGATAATTCTCTCCGATACGTGCCTTTGCACTGCACCCTTTTCACTTATCCTGTGGATCGGGATTTAATGACATTACAAGATGAATCGACCAATAGCTCTCCATGTACTGGGTTAGGTTTTGAGTAGTACAACGATTTTCCAGAATGAAAACGACAAGAGGTGTGGTAACAGCACAGCTGCACCACCGTAACTTATTGTACACCAGAACACACCAGTAATCAACAAAACACAAATAAGCATTGGAAATGCAATAGGTCTCGCAATACAAAAGTTTGACCTTTTGGTGTGGTAAATGTAAATATTTTTTACTTTTTGTTTATGTTTTGCAAATTATAAAAGTATTAATTTTGTTATTTGAAATGCCAATAGTTATAAATTTAGCAAATGTTACATCTATAGCATTAGTAAAGGTACATGTTTAGTTTTCCCCTGTCTTACATGTATTGATGTGACAAATCACAATGTTTTAAAAATGTTATAAATAATGAATAGTGACCTAATGTTAGTTGTAAAAGATGATCTACGGTGGTGAAAGGCGGCAGGCAAGATGGCACGGAAGAAGCAGACATGGACAGCCAGCTGGGCATTGCTGTCGAGCCCCAAGCTCCTTGAGGCGCGCTACAGATCTAGGTAGCCACAATAAAGCTACCTGCCTCATGCACAGCCCCCGCCCCCAGTCACGAGTTCCAACAGAAGTAGAGGTGGGTGGTAATAGAAAGGAATGAAGCGGGTTTGGCTTTCACCCAATAATAAATGTTGAAGTGGGAGCAAAACACATAAAATTTCTTGGGCATAAATCACACAACATATATTGCAGAGACTAAACTAGGCTCCCTTTCAAGTCGGGTGGGGGAGCAGGGGAGCCAGCAAGTGGGAGGGAATAGCTCTCGGCATTGCTGGGTGGGCGGGGGAGCAGGAGCCTGTGGTGTGAGAGACAAATGTTGGTGTGCGAGGCTGCCTTTCAAGTCAGGTGGGAGAGCAAGTAGTCTAAATGCGACAAATGGTAGTCTGGTGCGAGGCGTGGGGGGCGGGGGATCAGGGTAGCAAGCGGGAGTGGGAGGAATAAGTAGTGTCGGGGAGTTTGTTCGCATATTCGCAAAGGAATCTGCAATAATATATGTTCAGTAGTTTAATGTGTCACTTTGGAAACTGACAGTTAAAATATGCTGTACGACACAGATACATTCCTTATTGACTGTATGAAACTCCAACTGTGCAATAAATAAACCCTTACCTAAAAATGTATCGTGTTGCTCCCTTGCGCGTCAAAGCCATTTAAAGATAAACTAATTATTATCGTGAGGTGCGGAGGATGTGTCGTTCTTTCACCACACCCGTTTCATTTTAAATAAAAGTAGTTTAAAAAAAAAAAACACCGAGGAGCTCGACCAGAGAGAGAGAGATGCCGAGACATTTCGAATGCATACAATCGAAAGGTGTCAGTTAATAGAGGGAACATACTGAGCAAACATAAGATCTTGATGAGTGAATATACAGGCGACCTCTGCCTCCTGCACCCAGCACCGTAGCTAGGAAAGCTCCTGTATCCCCGACTGCACAGCTATTAAGATAGGTAGCGGCGTGTATGTGTTAACCCCTTCTGTGCTGATGACGAGCTCAGGCTAGTCATGACCGTTAGAACGCTCACACGCGGGGCTAATTCCCCCGCTGTGCTGTGCTGGGTGTGGTCATGACGAGCCCAGGCTCGTCACCAGCACAGGAGCACCGTGCTGCATGAAGAGCCTGGGCTCGTCATGAGCACAGCGGCGCCGTGCGCGGCCCCCCTCCCCCCGCACTGCGGGGGAATTAGCCCGCAGTGAAGGGGTTAAAGCTCCTCCTCCCAGAAGCACATTTTCGGGCTTGGGACAAATTGCTTGTAATTTGCATTTTATCTGTTGAAACAGCAGGGTCAAATAGCCACAATTGAAAACAGAAGGGCAAATAAAAATATTGGTTCCTAAACAGAACCACAAAGCGCGTTAAAGAGAATATTTTTGCAGAAGGAGAATTACACACAGAAAGCAAACTTTACAGAATAAGAAGGGACAATGGCGTAAGTGTAATGACATGCGATGCACAGATGCACTAGATGTTCAAGTGACGCTATGCACGTTCACATTTACACCAATGCACTTATTAACACTACGTTGGAAATTAAAGAGGGAGTGAGCACGAACAGCCCTGGCTACAACGAACTTTCCAGGCCCTCGAATATTCGTAAAAATATTCACGCACTTTTGCCAGACAAGAATTAGGTAGCAAATCTTCGAAAACAAAAGTCATCCAATGGGCAATTCCAAAATAACACTATTTGAGTATAAGTATCAGATTTTTATGTTACTTATTACACATACTAAATATCAAAAGAGAGTTTGTTGAGCGGCGCCTTTACATAATGAATAAAGAACAAGAAAGTGTCCAAAGAAAAAAATATAATTGGATGTATGTGATAAATTTGTGTCCATAAGCCCAAGAACTGTTTTTTTGTGCTTATATACAATATAGCCTATGTCCAACCCAACCGACAGGGGTAGTGGAGGGTAAAGAAAACCCCCTCAGAGGGGAGCAACCCGAGCTATACATAGGGTGAACGAGGACCCATGGGAAACCAATAGGTTTCACAAATGCGAAATCTATTGGCTTTGTCAATGTTTTTTTTTTTTTTTTTAAATGTTGCACAGCAGTGACAGCAATGCAGTGTAACATGGCTGGAAGTAAAAAAAAAAATAGAGCTATGATGCAGTCAATGATTGCTGCGTAACTGCGCTATTTTTTTCTAGACTTTAAGCCCTGTTGTACAGCAGCCTGCATTACTGTGAAACATGTCAGTAAAATAAATAAGGCGAGGGACAGAAGAAGATGTACTTGCAGAGGGGCTGGCATGCATGGAGAGCCAATGATCGAAAATGTTCTCTGATCTCGAACAAGTGCTGAATCAGTGACACTGTGATGCTCACAAGACAGGGCTGATGAAAATAAAGATACGAGGAAGGAACAATGAATAATTAAAAGGTTCAGTTATGAATCACAGTCGAGGGCAGCGCGAAACACTGGGGAACTAGATAATAGGACGAAGGCCCCTGAAAGCAAAGTAGGGTGCGCATCACAACTGCTGACGTGTGCAAGGACATGAGCTCCAAGGCCTCCTACCCACGGTCACGCGACTGAAAGGCACTGCGGAACCCAGAGTGGTGTTGGGCAGAGTAAGTCAGTAAGATCAGGTATCAGGCGAGATCGCACAGTATCCCAACGCCTAAGATAAGTTCAACGAATGATATCGCAAAACTTGTGGCGATGCAGGAGACAAAGAGGGACTAGTGATGAGCGAATAGACAGAGGAAGAGGAGCTTTAGCCAACCATCCATGTGTACCAGTGTGACTGGATCTGCTGGCCGTGAAATCAAGAGAAGACTAAGTAGAAACACACGCACTTGTATGGAATGCGTTGAGGAAAGTAAAGAAAAACAAGTTGGGCGGCACAACAGGGGCCGAAAAAAAAACGCGGCCGCGAAATGAAAGTAAAAAACATGGCCGCGAAATGAAAGCCTTTGATGCAGCAAGGGGCGGAGCGAATCCCTTTGAAGAGCTGCTGGAGGCACCAAGCTGGCTGGCTTTGATGTGCACGCGTGCACGCGCTTTTTATGTCAATGCGCTTGCGCATTGAGCTTGCTTTTCATGGGCACTGCATGAAATCGCCAGTTTGGTTAAGCTCTGGATAAGCCCCTATATTCTCGCAAGCTCAATGCGCAAGCGCATTGACAGGCGAGACCTAAAAACCAAGGCGAAAGAATGTGCATGAACCTGAAAAAGCATGATCTTGAAAAGAGCATTCAAATCGCTCCATTAATCTTTGCTGAACGGAGGGTTGAAATTTAAAGTTGTAAAAACCATGCACAATTACTACTCAAGTAAAGGTGTGACAAAGTTAGCAGGGTAAAGCTAGCCTCCATTCAATACCAAACAACATACTGTGTTTTACATTTGACAAATTCATGTGTAATACCAAGTGTACATAAGATAATAAAACATGCACCAACGGTCCACCTCACCAAATGCATCAAGGAGGATCTGAACCTACCAATGGAGATCTTTAACAATTTTAAATAAATATCCAAACCTGGAAAATGTACCGAACGCTTTTCAGGAACACTGTAAAGGTACACCGAACGTCTTAAAAACTAAGATCTCTCCTTTCTGTAAAGTGAACGTTACTTTGCACAGGTAACAATATTTCTGGTGAATAAATAATCGTCCAGCACATTTCTCAGCACAAGAAGATTTCTGAAGGCATCAGGCAAGTCCGGAAAAGCTTTCCGTTGAGTTTGAACCTTTCCATCATCAGGATAAACCGTGCAATCATCATTCGCCAACTTGTTGGGAGGAGAAAGGTGCACAACTGGCCAACTTCCCAGTGGAACCTTGCTCAGCTGTACTTATGAAGAAAGTTCTCCAATACCCCTGCAACCAACTTTACAAGCAGAACTGATGCTTCCCTTTTAAATGGTACAATTCACAACTCCATAAAACATGTGATAATCACCGCGCCTTAAAAAGCCTAAGGCCGACAACCAAAAGAAGTTCCCAATGCCCATAAACATCCTCTTTGCTAATACTACCATGGGGGTTATCCAAGGATCAGTCTTCACCCAATACTTATTTATTATTTATGGACAACCATTAGCCATCATGATCAGGTCCTATGGCAACCACTTCTTTGCAGATGCAGACCCCACTAAGATGATCATTTGACACCCAGTCAAACCTAACCCTATCTAAAGAGTGACTCTGAAAAGTAAACTAAGTACTGAATAGACAAAAAAAGACATAAAATAAACATGAAAAAACACAAGGTTGTATTTGTTGGAGGGACCCTCTCTGCCTCATACCACCAACTGTAGTCAATGTAATTCGGACATTTGACACTCCCTCTTCCTAGCAACAGTGTTGATTGAAGCCTGGGAGTAAAAATGTATTTTCTTCTCAAAATGAGTACCCAGGTTCTTATTTGTTGGATGGACCCTCTCTGCCTCATACTACCAATTGTAGTCAATTTAATTCGGACATTTGACACTTCCCTCTTCCTAGCAACAGTGTTGATTGAAGCCTGGGAGTAAAAATGTATTTTCTTCTCAAAACTACTACCCAGATTAATACTTAATGTACTAACACCGAAATCAATACTCTCGTTTTTAACCATTGAAGGGAAAAGAGCAGCCATTTCACCTGTGATCAGGTCCAGGCTGGACTACTGTAATGTACCATAAGTAGGGGTAAACAAAGAATTAATAAAAACACATCCAATCTATTAAAAACCAAGCATCAAGTGCAATCTACAGCTTGCTCTACTTCTTTTCAAGGTCCATACCTTTCCCAAATCCTTCTCTTTGGGACAATGTTTTCTCAATACCCAGCGATTTCCTACCTTTGAGCACTTAGAGTTTCATTCATACAATTCTTCAAGAAGAATCTAAAGACTCAGCTCTACCCTGAATTAGCTCTCTAATCCTTAGAGCCAGAGTCTGTATAGGTTTTGGAGAAGTTCAGAAATACATAATGTGCCGTCTAACTACGATACAAACTTAAAGTTCCCATACTCAGGGAAATCTTTGGAAAAAGCAGCCCCCAGCCAACTGCAAGAGCACAAGGAACAACCTCATCCTGAAACCGGATATTCCAGATGCACAGATTGCTAATGGCAAAACATCAGAGAACTGCTCATCATCCTTGACAAAGATGAGCAAACAACTCTGTTCTTCCTTGACTTCTCAGCAGCCTGTGACACATTCAACCATAGACCCCATGCGAATGAGCAGACCTAAGGAATGATCAAAGGTATCAAGGACAGCATTTGAGTGTGTTCAGAAATGTATTGTAAAATGTTCCTATTTTGTTCAAGTGCTCTGGTCGGAGTAATATTTAGCTTTTTAGTAAAAAAAAAAACCTCTAAATGCATAAGTGTGCATCTTACCAGCCAACAATGCTTCATCACATCAGTGGAACACAGGGCAGAAATCGGAGAGTTGAGGATTCAGACTAATGTAATGTAAATTTGCATAAAATCTGCCTTGGGTACGTTACGTTATCTGTTACTTTTAAGTTGGAATGTGGGGTCATCTTCAAATTTGTGTAGGATGTACTGTTATAGTACAAGGACTCTGCCCTCATTAACTTTATCAGTAATTGCCACTGACCCCTAGATCCCAATCAAGTTGTGGCTTTATTAGGTATACCTCTCTAACAAGTATATTTCCTAACACTATACCATTGAAGGTGCCAGCTAACCTACAGAGAACAAGTTTAGCTTAACACATTTCAAAGAAGTATTCTTATGTGCCCTGGTTAGGCCCATGTAGCGAAGCTGCTATTTTTTTTTACAGTGTCCTCTTTTCACGACAACATTACTGCTGTGACCTTTAGCACATATTCACATGTGTGACAATGCTGGATTCGTTTCTCTGAAACTAATTCTGTTTACACATTTGGCTTCGTATAACATTATCACGATGCCTCGAACACCAAGTACAAGACCCTTACACACAAATGTAGTTTTATCTTCATCCACAGGCGACAAGGCTATCTACACGTCCATAACATTGCTAATCTACACGTACATTGCAAGAATGCTTTTTATTCTAATCAATCAGCATCTCATAGGATTAGTAGAGGAGGCACTTCAGTGGACATCAAGGGTCCCTGCATGCGGAGACTTCACCATGCAGCGGTCTGACATCTCCGTGAGGGGTGTCCGGGGTCCTGCATTCTCTCCCATCAGGTAATGGGGTTAGATCGTCCCTTGGGGGGATTCTTAGCTTCACACCTACACACTCTAGGTAAAGACCGAGTAGGGTTTGATTGGCAGGAGTACACCCGATTACTATCTTGTATTATATGCCTGCATATATACACTGTTTTAGCACAATAGTAGAACTGTATCTACGGTTTACTTTTTTGGTGCTTGTAATCACTTTCATCTGCTGACTACTAATTATTGCAGTACATGTACTTTATACAAGAATAACGTTGGTTCAATAAATATATTGAAAAAGTCCCAGCATGTATTCTCTGTATACGTCTCTGAGAACAAAAGAGCACGAGTGACTGAGCAACAAATTCTGAACAGTTACCATGATCCCTGAAGGGTCAGGGCTGTCATGTTCAGTGGTTGGCAGAAACTATTCACCCCCAGTAAGGTTAGGGAGGCTTATGGCGGAACTGTGAGCTAGCGGGTCTCTAGCCCATCATATCCTGTGGGGGTGCCTGGAATCAGTCTGGGCACCTCACACAAAGTTTGTTGTCCGCAAACGTGCGATCCTACGGATTAGTGGGAACTACACAACAGTGTTTGTTATGATACAAATACCTGCTAATTATTTGCATCAATGTATGTAAATGTAATTCCACCATAAGGATCTTTTAGCCACACACAGTTTATTTTCCAGACGGCAGGAGCGGATTGTGAAAGCATTTCAGCGGTGAGTTCTTCATGTACTACACATCTCAGATCCTTAAAGTATATTCTTCTCTGATCAATATTATACTCTAGGCAAGCGGAGCTCTTACCGAGGACTCCTTGGTTTACGTGTGCTGCTCCTGCAGGGTCTGCCACATAATCCTTTACGCACCCCATTTACAAGACCTGCTCTTGTGCTATGTCTCCAATGTTACCTCATGTACTCCCATCTCAAGGCTCCCATCATGTTCTTCCTCCTCCAATGATCTTCCTCTCCCAACATTTCACACATGTTCAACCTATAGACATTCTTGTGGGCTTCCCAGCCACTCCCATTCTCCTGGGATCTTGGGCTCCTCTAATTCCTTTTCTACACTTCTTCCTGATTGACTTGTGTGTACACGTTCACACAGATAAGCGCATTAACTCTCACACAGAACTTTATCAGCTTCTTAAAGTATTAATTACCCCCCCCCCCCCCTTGCCTCCATACTCCATCCAAAAGGGGTCTTTGATTCACCACCTCAGGGTCTAACTGACTGGCTTTCATTAGCTCAGGCAGGAACATTTTCATCTGGAGTCCTTCATATAATTCACCCCAGCATCACTAATGTTTTTCTCTCTTCTACAGATTTGCTTGTGTATTTCTGTCCCAAGACATGCGTGTCTTCCACCCTTTTCACATATACTGGTCAACGAGCCCCATCATGTACTACTTCCTTCAGATTCCCTCAAATACTTCTTACCCTATCACTTCAAATTACTCCTCCAAGGCTATAGTTTACAAACTACTCCCATATCCCTCATGTACTTGATGCCCCACTAGGCCCCCTTTGTGCACTTGTTCACGGGCTCATTAATTGTGCTTTCTTGGGCAGTGAAGTGAACCAGGAGCAGCCAACAAAGAAAACAAAAATGGTACTGGGTGAGTTTGATGACCTCATCAGCAATGAGGTGCAGGCTTGGGCTGATAGTTCAAATTGTATATCACAGACCAAAATTTAAAGGGCTCAAATATTTACTAAAGCGATTGACTAACTCAGCATCTGTATCATTGTGGTGACAGGTGGATGGAAGAAATGGCTCTATGGGGAATACCGCAGTACAGATGTGAACATCTGGTGTTATTGCACATCAGCAAATTCAGTCTGCCTTGCAATTCCCCTGAAGCTGAATTAAGCATACAGTCAAATTACCTAATCCCATGGGGCAATTCTCGAATTACGGATTTAAATGAGACTTTAAGGACACATGCCTTTTATTTGCATAGCCAAGGTCCTTGCTAAATCCAAAAGTGATTAGTCTAATATGAGATACCCAGGGATTATCGCATCTCAGACTTGCAAAACAGACTGCAAACCCTCCCATCTATTCCAGAACGAGAAGCGTGGTTAGTACTGGAGAAGAGAACTGTGCTAGCTCTGGGCAGAAACAAGAGACAGTAGATACTTTAAGAGTGAGAAAGCCGTATAGGAATGGCCAACAACTTACCCTACTCTGGGGATAGACAAAGCACAAAGAGCTTACCAATATGTGGTAACTAAACAACAATTTTCCTGGTTGTAGGTACAACTAGGAGAGTCTAATCCCTAATCATTGCATACCTAGAAGATCCTACAGCAGACCCGTCACTGAACACACTCTAAAATAGCCCTCAGACAGGATGAGATACAGTGTGATTATTCGTGCTAACAATCACTTAGCAGCTGTTTTTCTTCTCATATCCTTTTAATCGGCCAAATCTCAAGTGTGTTTCATAGAACTTCACACAATCGAATATCAACACAAAGGGCATCTCTGCTGTGAATACATATGTAGATAAACATGCATGTAAAATGGCAAAACATACATTAGGAATATTATAAGAGAACCAATTTAAATAAGAAAATCAATTAAATTGGACAGTTAGTCACCACTGCCCCAATTACACCCCAAAACACGTTTTTTCATTTAGGGTTTGCATGTGTTGTACTAAGGATGCAGTGACCATGCATACACATATATGCAATGAAAACTACTTTGTTAAACCAACATTATGACTGTCCATTAAAAATATACCAGCTCACACAAAAAAACCTTCCCCGAAAAAATAGAAAACATTATGGTTACAATTCAAAACCTAAAAGCCACTAGAATGTGCCAGTTAAAGCTATCTACACAAACATGCCTACAAAGTCTGCCCACTAGTTCCCTGCTCTAAACATTAAATTGCACCATTACATTGTAGCAAATAAAAGGTAACTGTTAAAGAAACCAAGAGACATTTTCCCAGAGACAGCATGGAGATAAAAGTTGAAGGTACAATGGTAGCCCCGACAGGATCTTAGGAATGTTAAATTGCGAGAAAAAAAATGATTGCATATCCCTTCTAGAAATTAAAAATGTTTTCTCAAAAGGTGTTATCACATACCTCGTATGAGGTTAAGGCACATATGTGCTATCTTATGCCACATCAATAATAATTATGTTATATTTGATCGTTTTATTTCGGATGATATCTGCTCTCAAGTGTGAACTTGTATACAGAGTACTAGGAGCATTATGGTTTATAGATAACCATAATTATTAGATTTTACCAACTTTTAGGTTTAAGATCAGAACCATGACGCCCTTTAAGTTTCCTCAGGGAAATGTAGTCTCTCCCCCCATAAACTAGGTTAACGTGACCTAAGCCGTTAGTTTCTTTGATTTTGACATGATCTAAATTGTCCATTTTCAGCAACTTAGAAGCATGGCCTGCTTCAGTCATCATCTGTGCCCAATAATACTGGTCGCAAAGTGGGTGGCAGACCCTCTTAGGGATGGCCCACAATACCACACTGGCATGGATCTCCACAACATTTTGTGCCCAGTACCACTGTCTGCACCACGGGCTAGACACAGAATGATTCCACCTGTCTAGGTAAAGTTTTTTGGCCCTTTCTGTAAAAAGTAAAAAGGAAGCAGTATTTACTGGACCTAGGGAATGACGTAGGCCATGCTCTGTGGCCAGGGACAGTCTGCCCCACACATTTTTTAGGTTTTGCCTGCACAGTGCCAGTGAAATCAATGGTATTTGTTTATATTTATTTGGAGTTTTATATAGCACCTACAAGACCCGGGGGTATCAGATTGTATTTAACATAACTCTTAAAAGGGTCTTACATCCCACCCTCACTTTTCACTGGTTAGTGTGTTTGCCACTTACTTTGCCTCGGTTTCTATTTGCTGTAGCATACTATTTCTTGTTCCTCTTGTGTGCTTCTCTTATCAGTGTCGCATGGCCCAAGTACTGTTTTAATCCGCTGTTGTGGAACCATTTTTTTTTATGTTTTGCTTGGATAGCATTTGCGCTGTGCTTGTCTGCATTGTTTATTTATCATGGCAGCATGGTTTTAACCACTGTTCATAATGTATGTCGATGACTATGCAACATTTCTGTTTCACTCAGACTTTTGTCAAAACAAAGGGAGGTAACATAAATGTGACTAGCCAGTAAGACGATTTAACTCTTTACTGTGCATGACTTCAGGGCATTCCTTGGTTACGTGGTTTGATATCGTCTCTGTCTCCTAACAAGGGACTTTAGGAACAGGGAGGCTCCTCTCTCATTTGGCTGCTAGGGGGCAATCAACTCCTACATTGGAGTCTATGTGCTGGCTCTGAATCGCAAATGGGCTGAATCTGTTCCCAGTACAAAGCATGTTGTTATGGCACAAGCAACTGTGTGGCGGGAAAAGACAGGGAGCCTGAGGAGGACTCCCCAGCCTAACTGAAGCGGAGCGTGAGGCCTTGGCCAGCATCGACAGGTGGGTCCAGTATTACCATAGAAGACAAGCGGCGGTCTGCCAGTTAACTGCGAGACCACGGTTCGCTCCTTTCTCCAGGGAGCTGTACCCGGGGCTCCCTACATTGTAGCCTGAAACGCCTCTAACATCGTCTCGCTTGTCTTGTAAATGGCCCTGCCCTTTCAGATCATACTTGTTCCCTTCATGCCCTCAGACTGCCCTTTCTGCCATGTCTGCTCGCTCCATGCCTTCTGACTGACCCTTCAGTCCACTCCTGTTCCCTACGTGCCTATTGACTGTCCTCTCTCTCCATGCTTGCTTCCTTCGTGCCTTCGGACTGCCCTTTCTGTCAATGTCTGCTCCCTTCATGCTCGGACTGTTCTTTCCGTCTATGCCTGCTCCCATTGATGACCTCAGTCTGCCCCTTCTGATCATGCCTGTTGCCTACCACCCCTTGGCCATTCTATACTCCTCCAAGTCTCCTACTGCCCGTCTACCCTGCCCCTAGCACATTCCCCGACAGCTTTCTGATGACCATGTCGTTTCTCTCCTAGCCTGGTCTCTTACTGCCCCGTCCCCTGAGGCCCCCTGGGTGACACTTTCTGTCCGTTCCTGCTGTGACTGAAGGGCCTGCCATGCCCCCGGACTGCATTGTAATCTGCCTGCTCCTTGTGGGTGCTCTGTCTGTCCAGCCTCCCTAACTCTTTTGCCTCCTTTGACTGTTCTACACCCCCCCCCCCCCATGGCTCGTACCCTGCCTGGCTTCTGGTTGCCTCAGCCTCCACGCCTGCCCGTCCTCTGACTTTCCATTTATTCTTCCTCTGCTGGCCAGTGACTGCCCACCTGCCCACCAATAGTCCAAGTAGGCTTGTTCAGGTCCCCTTCTGCTCCTGCCTATTCGCTGCCTGCCATGGAAGCAATGGGGGTGGCAGGGTCATTTGTACCACTGCCCCTGGAGGGGCAGGGAAACAGGCCTTCCACTGCAGACACGTAAATGATGTAATCATGCAGCAAATGTAGTATAAAAATATGATAAAATCACTTCACAATAAAAACATCTACATTTCAGTGACACGCTGGTGCGTTTCACCTTAGTACAACAGACTAAATAACTAAATCATTGAAAGGAATCTATTGAAAGTGGTCGTCGTTTATTAACATTTATGTAGCTATATCCTTGTCCCCCACCCGGAGGATGATAATGTCATTGCTGCACCTAAAGGCAAGTCACTTATCATTTCCGCCTTTCATATGGCCTGGACTCTTATAATGGAGAAATCCTTTTGTATTCTGGCATGGGCATGCTTCTAGGTACAGACAGGCTAGGCAGTGTGTTTTGATCCTACCACCTTTTCTGGTCTCTTAATAGTGTTCGGTCTGTCCTCGGTACCTATTACACACATAAACACACACTTTACTGTCCTTGTACTGCAATGTAGTTCACTTCAGTGCCAGGGCTGCTAGGCCAATCTCTGCTTTCATTTAATTTATGTGTGTCAATTTTTTGTTTTATTTGGCAAATATATGCATGCCGCACAATCTGCGGCTGCCCCGCAGGACAAAGGAAAATAACCTTAACTGTCCTTCAAAAGAGGTATCGTACCCTCACTCGCAACTTCAAAGGCATCGTCGGCTTGTACCCTTAAATCTCTAACTACCATTTTGTGCTCACACTGACCCTCTCCCTTTGCAGTTCCACTGTGAACTCACTAACTGCCCTGCAGCATACCTGCACACCCTGTGGTCCCTGCAGGCTGGCAAAGACACGCTTTTAGGTACAGATGGGCAGGCAGTGTGTTTTGATCCGGCCACCTTGTCTGGTATCTTGACAGTGTTCGGTCTATTCCTCGGTACACGTTACACACACACACACACACGTACACGTTACACACACACACACGTTACACACACACACACGTACACGTTACACACACGTACACGTTACACACACACACGCGTACACGTTACACACACACGTACACGTTACACACACACACACACGTACACGTTACACACACACACGTACACGTTACACACACACGTACACGTTACACACACGTTACACACACGTACACACACACACGTACACACACGTACACACACACACACACACACACACTTACTTTACTGTCCTTGCACTGCAGAGTGGTCCACTTCACTGCCAGGACTGTTAGGTCAATCTCGGTTTACTCTTAGTTTATTTAGACAATGTGTCAAAATTTTAGGGTTTTTTATGGCACCCATATGCGTGCAGCCTTAGATGGCAATAATATTTTCTTCTCTTTAAAAGTTTTATTGCTATTATACATTTATAAAACATAATTAATGAAATAAATAAAATGTGCAGGTTTGCTAGTGCCAGTTCTTCAATCCCTGGGGAAACAGCACCCAGGATAATGTGCTGCATAGCTAAACATTTATTATGTCCAAAAGGCCAGAACATCCTAAACCTTTATTTGATTCATCCCAAACTCCACATTTACGTACTTTCATTTTCACTACCCAGATTTCACTAAAAGAAATTCTTAGATTTTTTTACTTGCTCACTGGCCCTCTTTTTTTTCTTAAATCCTTATCTTCTTGCTTCCTTCCTCAGACCCTCCTTCTCTTGTGCTTTCCTCTAATGATTTTCTCTTAATTTATCCCTTTCGCTCACTTCCTAACATAGTGCCTGTCGTTCAGGTACCCCCGTTCAAATATTAGTTTACCATATCTGTTTTACACCTGATCACCAAGCTAAACTTACAACAAAAATTATTAATATTCACATATGCAAAAACCTATTGCATTTACCAATGCATGTCAAATTTAGATCTCTGAATCGAGAGTTATATTTGCAGATCAGGATGCATTTGTGAGCCACTCTGTGCCTGAAATAGTACACAAATATGCTTTGTGATGCACACAGTTTAAAG
This sequence comes from Lissotriton helveticus, assembly GCF_964261635.1. Lineage (NCBI taxonomy): Eukaryota > Metazoa > Chordata > Amphibia > Caudata > Salamandridae > Lissotriton > Lissotriton helveticus. The sequence goes on from NC_136070.1 coordinate 919,615,857, forward strand.
AGGCATGGACTGCCTTTTCAGCACCACCTGGAAACTGAGACAATTAATATATTAAGATCAAAGGTTCCGTATGGTAGAGAAACAAATCAGTCAGAAATTAAAATACAATAAATGTATATACTGAGAATATTTCTACAGGAATGAAAGAACAGAAGCAGAGCCACACACTTCGCACTGGTGCAACATTTAATGCTTCAAAGAAGTGCTCAGTATCCATCGGTGTCCACATGATAAACATATAAGAAAATATAGTGTGTATGAAAAATAATCCAATAAAGAAACTAGATTAATTAATAATCACTGACAATGTGTATTCAGTACTTATGAGTCGCTGGGTAAAAAAAGCCCATAGCTGGTTTCATTTGCCGTGTGCACCATGGCACACTGGATCAGTTAAGCTAGCTTTGTACCACCACTTTAAAATATAGAAAAATAATATTCAATTCAGTGTCATGCTGATGTAGCAGTACAAGATGTAAACTAAGGACTCAATTCCAAAAAAGTATTTTATACCGCATTGCCTCATTAATGGATGGGAAGGTTACAATGGATTACAATAGGCAAGCCATCTATAGCACCCTTCCTGAGAAGCTTCCTTTCATTATCGATGCGGGCTAAGATATATTCTAGATTCTTGCACTCACTTATTTCACAGTGAAGCAAAAGCTCAGCTAGTTTCACCATGCTTCCATGTTACGTTGGGTGTATTTGTATAGCACAACTTCTCGCCTGTGAGGGTATCCAGGAGCGGATCTTAACCGGTTACACATACTAAAAGGTGAAGTTGGTGGTAAAAGGAGAAAGATGCTTTTACTTTGTCGATTAAGAACTCTTTATGCTTACTTACACATCAAATATTCTCTTTATGACACTTCAGGAAGACTGGGCAAAAACAAAGAAAGGAGTATCCACTATGATTTTGAAGAACAGACGTATCTGGAGGATCGGTTCTTGGCAAAAAGAAGGAAATTCATCCTTTTGATAGAAACCCCTCACTCACCACCTAGTGGTGACATGCTTCATCATTGGGGTCCACCTTGGCGTCCTAGCGACACCAAGGTGTGCTACAACACCTGGACTACAGTGGAGCGGGTTGTGGCTGTAGGTGCAAAAAAATGTTAAAAATTGTCCTGGTTGTACTCAGAAAAAGTAATTTTATTTTTAGAGCAACTGAACAATGTTTTAAAATTAATACTGGCGAGATCCTGGTAGGGAGGGTTACGACCCAGGGATCTCTATATGTGTTGAGTGGTCAACATGTTTCTACCATAAGGGCTATTGCCCGGTATTCGTCAGGACCAGAAAAAACAGGTGGACAGGGGGTGCGTGCTCCCTAAAAAGCACACCCGTCCTTGATCCCCTGTGTGCCTACTGGCAAAAAATGCCAGCGGTGAGTGCCGCTCAATAAAATAAGTGAGCTGGCGGGTAAAAAAAGAGACTCCAATATGAGTACTCTGGGCTTCAACGGGCAGAGCGTAGGGTCAATGCCTGTATAATAACAACTTAGTTTCAGGCAGGTAAGATCAGAGTCGACCTACTCCTCGCGTCCACTGCTCGGCTAGCAGTGGACGCGAGGAGTAGGTCGACTCTGATCTTACCTGCCTGAAACTAAGTTGTTATTATACAGGCATTGACCCTACGCTCTGCCCGTTGAAGCCCAGAGTACTCATATTGGAGTCTCTTTTTTTACCCGCCAGCTCACTTATTTTATTGAGCGGCACTCACCGCTGGCATTTTTTGCCAGTAGGCACACAGGGGATCAAGGACGGGTGTGCTTTTTAGGGAGCACGCACCCCCTGTCCACCTGTTTTTTCTGGTCCTGACGAATACCGGGCAATAGCCCTTATGGTAGAAACATGTTGACCACTCAACACATATAGAGATCCCTGGGTCGTAACCCTCCCTACCAGGATCTCGCCAGTATTAATTTTAAAACATTGTTCAGTTGCTCTAAAAATAAAATTACTTTTTCTGAGTACAACCAGGACAATTTTTAACATTTTTTTGCACCTACAGCCACAACCCGCTCCACTGTAGTCCAGGTGTTGTAGCACACCTTGGTGTCGCTAGGACGCCAAGGTGGACCCCAATGATGAAGCATGTCACCACTAGGTGGTGAGTGAGGGGTTTCTATCAAAAGGATGAATTTCCTTCTTTTTGCCAAGAACCGATCCTCCAGATACGTCTGTTCTTCAAAATCATAGTGGATACTCCTTTCTTTGTTTTTGCCATATCTCCTCCCAGGGGAATAGGAGAAGTCTCTAGTTCACTTTTGGGTGAACGAACTCCCTTACTCTCTCTTTTGTTTGGAACACTTCAGGAAGACTGCCATAAATCCCTTTTAAAAATCTGTGAGCAGGATGGGTTATCTGACCTGGTTTTGATGAAAAATATGTGTTTTATATTTTTATTCAAAACGCTGTTTTTAGGGGTACATTAAATAACAATTGAGCTTGTGGTTGAGTTTATGAGTTTAATATACAAAAACAATTAAACTGCTGACGTTTGGGAAAAATAAACATACAATTAGCAAGTGCGAGATTCCCCACTTCATAACAGATCACCAAGAAAGAAATGCAAATAAGACCTGTACAGAGCCACCTCTACAAGTGATGGAAAGGCCCAAACAAACTATGTGACGGGTGCCCAGGATAAGGGCCCCACACAAAACATGGTGAGAGGTATGCTGGAAGAACCCTGGATAACAATGATTTAATGAAAAAATACTCTCTGCATCTTCAATCTTCACCACCCATCTCCAGTCCTATCTAATGCTCCTAATTCAACCTAGAAAGCCTCTACAAAGAGAAGCTACACGCCAGGACATAGCTACCTCCAAGATAGACACCATAATCAAAACACCCCATGGTAGCTATGAACACACAATCTTGCAAGTCAAATCAAACTGCTTCTTAGACACAGATCACAAACTATGAATCTTCGGTGCAGGTAATGTAGACCTTAAAATGGCTTCTGGAGGGGAAAAGAGCAAAATACCTGCTTCTCTGAGTGCCCGGACATTTGGATGACAAGAGGGCTTCGGTCTCTTAGAATTCATCGGTCCGGATGTCAGATCATTTCCACGGCAACAGACTGTGATGTCACAAGCAGAGGGCAACAGCGTCAGGCGCGCAGCCGGGACTCAGGGCCAGAAATGGCGGTGCGCTCTTATGGAGGAATGAGAAAGAGCAGTGTGAAAATGAATGGAAATAAATTAAATAAATACATGTTGACTTTAAAATAAAACAAGAAAACAATAACGGGGGTAATGCAGCTTTTCATGTGCTTAGGGCAGTCCTCTAAGCCCCCCCTTACCCAATTCAATTCACTATAGCATCTGTTGGAAGTGCAAGACCTCCTGTTGGCCACAGCTAAAGCATGTCATTGCATTATTACTTCCTCTTGTATCAGCCTTGCTATGGTATAAAACGTCACCTGAATATTTGTGCTCTTTCATTATATCCCCATTAAGGAAAATCCTTTGGCATTAAGTGATCTCTTATCACAACTTTGCTTTGCGATAGAGTCTATCCTTTGGTTTCTGCATGGTGTGAAGGGTGCCTTCAGATAGCCTCTAGCTAAGTGTCAAAAGGAACAAAAGTCCTGAAAACAACCGTATTTCAAGACTTTTAACTTATCTTATTTCTGCCCTGTCTCCCCACTTTCTGGCCTCTATCAGATCTCAGGAGAATGTTATTTACTGTTTAGCTATCCATTCATAGCATGTAATGCTATAGATTCAAATGCTCTGCATACTACTTCGATCTAGTGGTAGATGGGAGAAGAAAATCAAAAGTTGAGGCGTTACACTGGTTCATTGTGGACTAAGGGAGGCCTCATAGCTGGTCTTGTAACTCCATAATTCTTCAAAGAAAAACAATTGGAAACATCCGATCCCAATACTAAATGGAAGGAGTATACGCAGTATGTGTATTTATAACTACTCATGCTGGTTGGTACTAAAATCCCTCCTTTCAGTATTAAGAGGAGACATTTTAGTGTCAACTAATTAGCAGCTACATTCTCCATTCACTAATAAGCAATTCTCTAATACTGAAAGAGGAGCAAAATCAAAGTGCTTCACACCCTTCACTTCCATTTGGGTCCGTGACAACAGTGCTCGAAACCCTTTAAAGTGTTGAGCCACGTGTTACTTGCACCTTTCCCACCTTTCCTCTAGGTGCTGTGGAATTTGCCAAGTTCTTTCATAATACCTCTGTACTTTACTCCATTTGGGAGTAATTCAAAATGTAATTAGGAAGACAGGTGCTAAGTAGTGTGCCCCCGTTTGCATTACTAAATGGTAGCTCCTCTCACGTCAGTATCCTCAGACATGTGTCTGACGTATCCTAAATGTACTCATCTCGACCTCAGGAACGTTAATCTACATCTTGTAAGTGCCCTCCCATGCCTACCTGCAGTACTGAAGACAACTTAAAACATACCTGCCCGAAATACTAAAAAACAGACATTGACAAATGGAAAAGGTAGAGCACAGACTTTTATTTAGTTAGGCTGCCAAGGATGACCAATATTCCAAACTCCCACCCATAAAGGATACGATCTGACAAGGGTGTCATTGGGTGATCTTGGCCTCTGTCGAGTACAGGAGATTAGGCTTGCTCTGTCCTCTAGAGCATCCCTTAGCCCACTGGTTGTTTCTTGAGGACGAGATGGCTCCTGCGGGGGGAGGGAGGGGGGGGGGGGGGGATGGAATGGAAGGGACCCGCTAGTTTGATAGACAGCAAAACTTTCAATGGATGAAAAAGGAAAATGTGCAAGGTAAAATCGCTAGTGCAGCCTTCGACGATTTAGCACTGGTTGATCTGCAGAGCTTAAGCTGCTTATCCATTGTGAGGCTGGTATACACTTTTCATCAACTGATCTTTATACTGGTTATGCAGAACTCCACATAACTAAAACACGCTTTGCTCGGGGAACCATGCTCCCATAACAGTGATGAAAATGCTAGTAAATCGTTTTTCAGGTAACTAATGTACAAAATATTAAAGCTTCATGCCAAAGTCTTGTACACACCTAGACATCGCAATGCACGTCCAAGGGAGGCAAGCCTTAAAGTCAGAAGACTACTGTCACAGTCAGATGTGGTTCTTGAATTACAACATTTTAAACATTCTGGACTTGAAGAGGCAGTGGTTCAAACTGCTGATGCTACTCACAACTGATGAAGTAGGGGGGACTCAAGTTATGATGACACAATGACTGTTTCAATATAATTGTTTCAAGGTTAAGTCAAACTTTCCCCCTGATTATTTAGCTCATTGATAGCACAATATATCTGAAGTGTTGCCAGCAGTAGCAAAATTATATTTTAGCTATCTGCATTAACAAATCAGAGGTAAAAACAATTCAGAGGTCTATTATGACAGTCTCCTGAAAAGGATGCTTAGTTGAATTATTAAGAAAATCAGAATAAAAAAAAAAAAGAAAATGACAGCAGCATAATATTCAAGAAATTGCAGCTTGGACTAAAAGAAGCCACACATGCCAAAGACTCTGATAAAAGTTTATATTCCTGGCAGTAGGCACAAGGAAGAGCACACTTATAAGGTGTGTGACTGATTCCCTTTAGCCGTCTTCCCGTACCCCAAACCCTCCCATCAAATCTAAATGTATGCTGCAGCATTACTGAGACAGGATCCACGTGTTACACACCACAACCGTCAGGTCTTTCTGATTCTACTGCACCATCGTAAGAGAAGCAGGAGGCTTATCCGGACAACTCAAATAGGAGTAAGGAGAAGAAATGAGCGAGACATGTTTCAAGACATTGATACGGTGGGCTTTGAAGTACTTAAAGTTACCACAAGGAGAGGAGAAGAAAATGATATTGCTGATGAGGACTACCCAGCTCATCCTGGCTACACTTTTCAGTGCCACATAGGCAGGCATCTTGCTTCAACTTAGATTGGTAGAGGGTACCACAGTGGGAGGGCTGGGGTGTCAGAGAAAAGCAGGAAGATAATCACAAAAAGCAAGAGGTTGCAAAGTGAAAGCTGTAGGATCCGAGTGCTGAAGATAGAAAGCAGGATACATTGATAAAAGGATGGGATTGCTACAGAGGGAGAACACTTGAGAAGGAATTAAGACCCGAACAGGAGGCGGCAAAACCAAGAAGGGTGTGGTTGCATTTAGGAGCCACAAGACGCTGAGGTGCAGTAGAAGATAATAACAAATCTCAGAAGACTGAAAAGTTGTGGGAGCTGCATACATCAACTTATAAGGTACCCCTGACAATTAAAAATAAAAGTACGATAAAGTGAGTGAGAGGGGTAGGGAAAGCAGCGAAACCAAGCACCTAGTGAAAGAGCCAGGTGTTAACACAAACCAGCAAAGGAAAAGACATGACAGCGAAACAAAGAAGGGGTATTCATCAAGCAGTGTCAGGATTGCATAAAGTGATAAGCAAATCAAGTTAACGTTCATAAAATAAAAGGTGTTAGATGCAGATTTGTTAAATGCAGTGATTGGTGAGATACGAGGACAATGAACAAGAGGTGCTATTCAGCAGGACGAAAAGTCCTAGCCCATCATTTAGATCAAAGTAGCACTTAAATTATGCAGAAAAAAATAACACACAGGACAAGATGTTCGATATTGTCAATCACTGTGGAAAATCAGTATTTGAGGCAATCACCAGAGCTGCTATAATCTCCATATTTCTCACAACACCTCTTTTCTCCCACGGGCACTCAAAACAGTCAGTAAAGTCATCGTTAGAGCGGTTTCAGGGGCAGGAGTCTAAATAAAACAAGCATTTGCAATGCAATAGGTCTCGCATTAGGAACGTTTGAGCTATTGGTATTGTAAATGACAATTTTTTTCATTTATGTGTTGGTTTTGAAAATAGCGAAATTAATAGCTTTGTCATTTACAATGCCAATAGTTTTAACTTTCGCAAATGTGACACCTATAGCATTTGTAATGCAATATGTGTTGTATTTACGTCACTTAGATGTATTGATATTACAAATAACAATGGCTTTTAATTTTTTAAAATAATTAATACTTAAATAAAAGTTATTGTGATTTATAATGGCAATAGCTTAAACTTTTGTAAATAACTTTTGTGAAGATTATGTTCAGTGCATTTTATTGTGACGAAAATCCAAGAACAGAAGTGAAATATTAACATCTTTTTGTGACATTTGTAATAAAGCTTGAAACATTGAGAACATATTTGAACCAGTTGTTGTTCAATGGTTGCACAGATTGATGCTGTGGTGGCGCTGAGTGATGCTGTGGTGGCGAGGAGTGATGTTGTGGCGTTCAGTGATGTTGTGGCGTTCAGTGATGCTGTGGTGGCGACGAGTGATGTTGTGGCGTTCAGTGATGCTGTGATGGCGACAGGTGATGTTGTGGAGTTCAATGATGTTGTGGCGTTCAGTGATGCTGTGGTAGCGCATAGTGATGCTGTGGTGTCCCGGAGTGATGCTGTGGTGTCCCGGAGTGATGCTGTGGTGTCCCGGAGTGATGCTGTGGTGTCCCGGAGTGATGCTGTGGTGTCCCGGAGTGATGCTGTGGTGTCCCGGAGTGATGCTGTGGTGTCCCGGAGTGATGCTGTGGTGTCCCGGAGTGATGCTGTGGTGTGCCGGAGTGATGCTGTGGTGTGCCGGAGTGATGCTGTGGTGTGCCGGAGTGATGCTGTGGTGTGCCGGAGTGATGCTGTGGTGTGCCGGAGTGATGCTGTGGTGTGCCGGAGTGATGCTGTGGTGTGCCGGAGTGATGCTGTGGTGTGCCGGAGTGATGCTGTGGTGTGCCGGAGTAATGCTGTGGTGTGCCGGAGTGATGCTGTGGTGTGCCGGAGTGATGCTGTGGTGTCCCGGAGTGATGCTGTGGTGTCCCGGAGTGATGCTGTGGTGTCCCGGAGTGATGCTGTGGTGTCCCGGAGTGATGCTGTGGTGATGCGATAGATATCGAGTGAGGGTGATAGATAGATAGAGGGCGATAGACAGATAGAGTGAGCGGTAGAGTGAGAGCGATAGACAGATAGATTGTGAGTGAGTGAGTGATAGACAGATAGATATGCAGACAGATCGAGTGAGTGTGATAGAGTGAAGGCAATAGATAGATTGAGGGCGATAGATGGATAGAGTGAGGGTGATAGATAGATAGATAGAGTGATGGTGATAGATAGATGGATAGAGTGAGGGCGATAGATAGATGGATAGAGCGAGGGCGATAGATAGATGGATAGAGTGAGGGCGATAGATAGATGGATAGAGTGAGGGCGATAGATGGACAGGGTGAGGGCGATAGATAGATATAGATAGCTAGGTAGGGGGCGGTAGATAGAATGAGGACGATAGATAGATAGATAGAGCGAGAGCAATAGGTAGATAGATAGATAGATAGATAGATAGATAGATAGATAGATAGATAGATAGATAGATAGATAGATAGATAGATAGATAGATAGATAGATAGATAGATAGATAGATAGATAGATAGATAGATAGATAGGAGTGAGTGATTGTAACTTCAACATATACTGTAGTCACTTCACTGCCATGTGTGATAAATGTCTAAGTTTTAAAAAGTGCAGAATATTTTGCTTTCATGAGAAAAAAGTATTAAATGAAATGCTTCAAGTATTCTCTGCCACGGTTAGTTTTTCTGGGGTAGTTTCCAGTCCTTTGGTGGACTGTGCCAATACAGACAGGCTCTGTCCATATGGAAACCAGTCTTGGTCCTGCGCTAATAGAAAAATCTAGCAAAAACGTTAGCACATGGCCGCTCTGAAGCAAACACCAGCAACTGCAGACAGAATGCAGGCATGCTGGGGACTTATCAGTGTGGTGCTGATTGACACCGAGGGCACAGTGAGCTGTGGGCCCTCATCTGGCAGAAATGTTTGACTTGCTGCATCTCATTGAGAAAAACAAAAACACGAGGGGGTGGAATGTGGGAATTATTCTCAGCCACTGATAGTTACTCCGGGCCCCACTGAAGTCCATTGCTTTTGGCTCACTTTGTCAGTACACACAGGGGCCATCCATATGCAAACAAGCTCGTCACAGCTAGAGTGGTACAAAAGTTTTTGTAACAGCTCATTCGCCACTCTTTAAAATAATCTTTTCCGCCTACCATCCAGACGTAACTCAGAACTACCATTTGAAAAAATCCTCTCTGCAACATTTCACATTTCTGTTGGATAGTTTCTGGAAGTAAATACAAGCAGAGATCAGATGCATGCTGAGCAGGACCCAAACAATTTCATGTGTACACACTGAGGACACAAAGCCTCATGGGCAGTATCAGAAAGGCGCAGGTGAAGTACCTGCAGCTCATTGGGACACTAACTTCCTGCGGTCAAGGCAGACGAGGAAACAAAGCTGGCTATGTGCATACCATTGACAGAAACAAATACATATATTATTGACAGAAACAAATACATATATTCTTCTGATAGAACAATGTGCGTGTTAATAGGCTGACATCGAGATCGTTGGGGGCAGGTCCGTCGCACCGAGCTATGAAAGGGAGAGGGAGGATACAGACACTAGGTGAAATGGAGAGAAACAAGGAAGGGGATGTGGCCTAACGGCTAGAGCGGCCAACCTAGAAGCTAGGGTACTGGGTTCGAGCCTCCTGTGATTCCGTGCAAATCACTCAATCTCCTCACGCCTAACAAAACATAAATGTGTCTGTCTAACACAACTGGTGCTCATGTAAAGCGCTCAGATACCTTCGGGTCGATTCCGCGCTATATACAAGTCCCCCCCAAAAAATAACAACGAAGGAGACAGTGAAGGCTAGATAATGGGATAAAATGTAGAGGGACGCTGTGCTTAATTATTTGTAATATATGTTTAGTTTTGAAGCACGCACCACAAGTGTGAAGGTTTTTGGTGCTGCCACAGTGAAGGGGTCTTAATACAGCTATACTTTCGTCAGATCATGGTTACATCGCATATATCTGGTATGTGCTTTAGGAGGATTTCTTAGAGCCAGAGGTACAATACAGAAATTGCATACAATGATGCGAACTCTGGATTGCAATTAACACAGTAACAGCACCAAAATACAGATATGGATTGACCGCTACATAGACAAGCATTGGCCGCGCAACCCGGCCAGGAGTTGGGTGCACCCGCGCGCAAAAATAAAAACAAACAAGAGGGGAAAGTGCACTGCGCCTTCTGAACGTGCCTGCTGAAATGCGAATGCCGTTTGTGCCAATGCAAGAGGAGGAAGTGCACGGAACAGGAACCCTCGGAAGCATCTGGCGAGTCAGGGTTGGGGGAAGTGCATAGCTGTGCCTGCAATGCCAGCTATGAAGAACAAGCTCTTGGCCTTGCTGTGGCGGGGGAGCGGGAGCGCATTCCTTTGAAGTCTGATGGGGGGGGGCAGCAGTCTGAAGTCTGATGCCTTGAGGCGCAGATAAAGGGTGTGTGTGACGTGGCTGGTGTGCACGCGCCTGTCTCACATGAACTGTATGGGATCCGCAGCCGTTTTGGTAGACTTTTCTTTTCCACTTACTATAATTCTTGTCAGCAATGCGCAAGCGCATTGGCAGGCGAGACCTAAAAATAACTGCTGGAAAGCATGCAATAGTGGCAAACCAGTCATGATACTGTTCATTACGTTCCTACGGCAAGGCGGATGGTAAAACCCACAAACCACTATCAAAACACAAGTACATTTCTTGTCTGACATGGAAAGACAGCCATGTGCTCACGACAAGCCACTAATCAAAGTAGTCTCCCCGTTCCCAAGAGCATGCAATAAGAACCGCAATTTAAACACTACAGCGCTCATACTGCAGATACTGCTACACAGGCTGCAAACTTGCAGGGGCGCACAACCAAAAGCTCTAGTCAAACATTCTGTTCATTCATTAGATACTGCAACACAGGCCAGCACACATTTTGAACCACCTATTGTGTTCATCCAGCAACTTTCCAAATGTCGGTGCATACCACAAATCACTCAATAGATCAGCCTAGATCCTTTTCTTATCCAATATTGCAAACAAGCTAGCGCACAAATCACTACACAAATATTTGCAAATTTCCTGTAATAGCAATACGCGTCAGCTTGTACAACCAACTGCTAGCCAAACACAAGTTGGTTCATTATTCACCAGATAATGAACATCCCAAGGTGCATATCAGGAAGTTCTGCATTCTAGGCAGCGAAAACTTTGGAGGAGAGTGGGATAAAACACCGCTATATCAAACATCAAGGAACACAAATATAATTTGAGGATATATGTTGACAGATTGAGAGACACTTTTTTCGAAACTTTAATTTGTACGTGGCAATGAGCATGCATTTTTTCTCCATCATACCTTGGCAATGACCTAGGGCTTGAAATCTGTCGAACTCACAAGCATACATTTTAATCATTCACACTATTGGCATCTAAAATTGCTTTACGTGTAAGTTTAGGAGTGTTCATGTCTCCGTGCAAGATTAAACTCTTGCTCTACTCGAGACTACACTTTTTGCTTAACAGCTTGCTCGCTAAAAGTAAATTATGGAATCACCTTGAAAGCACAAAACATTTACCCAGAACAGACTTTTAAAAAGCTTTGGTAAAGCCAACAGGTCCTGCCTTTGGGACCTATTAGCATTACCAATGGATTTTAGCCATGCTGCATAGCATTTGAGATGTTGTGGCGTATGGTTAAATATATGGAAAATGGCGATATATATATATATATATATATATATATATATATATATATATCTCTCAACGCTCCAGTTGCCTGTTCCCACACTTGAGCAGCACACAAGACACAAACTGAAGGTGGCAAGCCTTTAATCAGGGGTACAAGCAGGCTCCTGTTGGTAGTTCTAATCAGACAGCCATAAACGCGAATCGCCTGATGCGTTTCGTGAGTCTATCTCTCTTCCTCAGAGGCAGTCGCATTAGTGGATGCATGCGCCGATCTCCATCTTTCATAGCCAAATCACGCTCCCAAATGGGCTGGTCAAATGTCCCAAGGCATTATGGAATTTGAAGTCCCGGTAAATAAACCACAGATGGTGCATTAATTTCTGTCCATTTCAAGCCCTCAAATGGGCCACCACCAACAGTGTCCGCTTTCAATCCCCAGTTTGCACTCCACAAGGCGGCTCAACCAATGCGTTACCGCGTGGCCCCCTAGTCTTGGCGGGATATATATATATATATATATATATATATATATATATATATATATATATATATATATATATATATACACACACATATATATACACACACATACATACATAAAAGCAGAGAACTCTGGGTAGTTCTCAAGATTAGGTGGAGAGCAGCTCCTGTATAGAGCACTCAACACCAGCGACACTCTAGATCTGCTCATCTCAAATGTCAGTTTTTCTATCAAATTCTTTAAGAATTGGATTAGCACAGTGCTATCCACGCCGAGATAGAAAAGGACAAAGTCTTTTGCCATTTCTTCAGCAAAGTCTTTAAGCATAGGACTAGCACAGTGCTGTCCTTGCCAAGCTGTAAAATGACAAAAGCGATTTACCACTCCAGGCACAGTATTACAGCTTTGAATTGGTAAAATACCATCCAAGCCAACCTGAAATGAGTAAAAGCAACCCCGGACACAGTGTTTCGCTCTAATTAGAGCTCGTCAGAGAGGTATAGCTTTGTCCAGACACACGAGAGCACCCAGTATAAGTCAAAAGAATACCCTTTCAGGAATAAAGCGACGAATAATTATTCGTCACTCATTTCAGGTTGGCTTGGTTGGTATTTTACCAATTCAAAGCTGTAAGGAGGAGAAGTACAAGGTGAGTACAAAGTGAGTGCAAGGAGAAGAAGTCTGGCAACAGAGAACACAGAGGAGAAACTTGCATATGGAAGACAACTCAAAAATACACACACTCTAATGGAGTGCTTCACACAAAAGAAATAAGAAGGGCTTGAAAAGCAAGCAGCGATTCTCGCCAATCAAAGATTGTAAGAAGGCAATGCTCCATGAGAGAGACAAACAATGTAAGCAATGGGCGCGCTCCCACCCCTTCTATGTGCTGGGTAAGCCAGAAAATGCCTCACAACAACCAGCGCACGCAATCTTGTAGGCTCGACCTAAAAATTGATAAGTGTCTTAATCTGCTGTCATATACTTTTGCTCAAATTTATACTTTTCAGCGTAACTCTCTGTAAAACCCGTGGTTTATAATTTAAAAAAATCTGAAGCCAAAATAGTTTCATTCCGACGATGCACGTTTTTCTAAGATTCACAGCAGTTGAAGGTGGTCATATCATACTAGCGGTCTGAGAAGTGTCAATGGAAAAAATAAATGAAGCAACATTTAACACAGAAATAAGACACATATTTCAAGAATAAACTGTCACATTGGGGACTGAAAATGATCCTCGCTACAAGCCTTTCTTTAGACAATCTGATATTCGTGCTAGTGACCTCTCTTTTGACAGCTGTCCTTTTCCAGTCCTAGCAGGCATCCAAGCTGTTTACTATAATCTATTCTAATATTTTTTCAACCTCACTACAAACAGCTTCAACTGTCTGGTGCACAAAGTGACATATACAATACTACTTTGAGTGAACCTTTGTGTCAGACCTTAATCATGGTTTGATAGCTTTCTCAACTGTCAGCCCTGGCTCATGATAAGATGGTTTTCTTATCAATCTCAGTTCCCTGTTTTTCATCGGCTGGCTTTCCCTCCCTATTCTGAGTTTGTGAACCCCCAATACCACCAAACGTGGCATAACTTGTTTACACCTGCCTTTTTAAAAAAAATAAAAAAACTTTCAGTTGTTGTTTAGCACTCCATGGGACTGGAAGGGTGAGTGTGCTTCTGCTTGCTCCCCTCTCAAGTTACCCCTTTCTCGCCCGCTGTGGTACCCCACGATTCTCATCCCAATGCTCCTCCATGGTGCACAAGGTGAAGAATGGTAACCTAGGTGATGCGCCCTGGGTGTTGTCCCCCTACGCTTTACTGACTTTTCCTGCCCCCTTTCTTTACTTTTGGCTCCATCAGCCACTGCCTTCCTCCCCTGCCATGGAAGGTAAAGCTATTGGCTTCAACAATGTCAGATTTTTAAGAAATCTGCCTGCATTAGCAAGGCCAAGAAGTGAAAAGGCATATTAAAACATTGTTGATCCACTTTCAAGTTAACTGACACATTGTGTTACACAATCTGTGTTGCGTCATCACCTCGAATCACGAAACACAGCAGCAAGCAACAAAGACATCGTCTTGTATACTTTCAAAATGGCCGTAGCGCTATGTGTTGAGGGATGCAACACACGCCGATTAATGCAATACGGCACTCATCTTAAAAGTACAGCAAACAATGTTTTTCTATACTTTTAGCATGGCCTGTCGCAACTATTGCTTTGTCAAATGACGGAGCATTTTAAAGACATCCAGCACAACAAAATACACAGAATAAGCAAAAAGTGAGACCGATTAGCATTGCAAATTGCAAATTGCAAATGCTTCTAATTCCTTTCAATTTTATTACTACTTGAAGTTTAGTATTCCGAATTCATGGCATTTTAAGGGCAGTTGTCCACTTGTTGCTACCCAATGTAAGACAACATATTCACATGACGATGAAAGAGAATGGTGGTCACAAACTCACATTTTCATACATAAAATACAACTTGTGACATTTTAATTAAAAGCAGTGAACCAATGTATCATTCTGCCTTTATTTTTTTATTAGGCCGATAAACAATAAACAATAAATTACGTATAATGTATCAATACGTCTGGAGTCTGCGACTACAACATTAAATGTGTGCAAACATAAGTTAACGATTTACACACACAATCTATTGAGTGCAATATTAAGTGGCCTTTGAAGCTTTTAGCTCATAGGCACAATCCACATGCATAACGATCTTTTTGTTCAAGTAAATCTCGAGAGCTGCATTTTCATGAGGTAGGGAAACAGTGCTCTACCCTCAATAGAATAAACTGGATCTAGAAGCCTTCCCAGTGATATAAACATCTTAATTCATTTTTCAATGGGTAGTTTGGGTAGGACACGAGTGGCGGTTCTATTTATTTTTAGTTTGGACTTGCGTATAACAGCAGGGTTCCCAAAAATATGCAAACAAAAATTCTTTTGTAGATGGATTTTTAACCACACACTACTTGACCAGAATACGCATTGTATTATAATGTGTAGCATTTGTATATCGCTTACTACCCTTAGGTGGGGCACTGAAGCGCTTACCCACACAGATAGCAATCTGCACTGTGTTGCGTGCGTGGTTAGTGGAGTTGCTGTTTTTATTTTGAGTCTGTAGGGAAAGTGTTTTTCTGTTGAGTGTGATGAACACATAGGTCCGGTTATCATGTTATGGGAAACAGCCTCTGAAGATGTAATGCATTAGGGAAAGAGTAGCAAAAATAATTATATAGAGGACAAAACAGATTAGCCGCACAGGGGCAACAGGATGCTGTGTGCCCGTACACGAAAAAAAGGCTATTGAAAAAAGGTCCAGCAATCCATACAGAGACCTATGCCAGTCAGAGATGATGTTGATCGAGTAAAAGGATACCAAAAGGGCAAGTATGGAAAACTTTAGCATAAGCAGTAACCATGCACCTTTCATTTTCTTCATTTAATTTAAAAAAGCAGAGACACGGTCTACTGCTGAACAAACACACCCCATGAAGGAAGGAAGGATGGATATGGAAGTCACAATGAATGGTCTTCGAGAGTCTTGAACGTGTTTTATACTGCTGGCATTCACGTTAATTTTAAACCATTTGTATGGCACTCTTCTGTCATTGCTATGGCTTTGTGTGTTTATGCTTCGCCAAGTGGCTGTGGAGTGTCCTAGTCTATTTTGGGGTGTTGTCTACCTGTCATGTTGGTGTCGCGTCAACAAAATTACTTACCTGTAGTAACTATCATTATGATGGCTACTCTATCTACCTGCAGATTCCTCACCTGTTGAATAAACCCAGGAGTAAGACTGGATCTGGAAACTTCAACCCTTTAACAGCGGTAGGGGATGTTGACTCCATGTAGGTGCCAGAAGAGATGCCTGGGTACGTCACGGAAACCATATAGCCCCACTCCAGCGCAACAACGTCTGTTTCCATCCTTTTTTTCTCATCTTCGAGATGAACAGATGGAGGGACATTGATTAGATACAAGACCGTACATAAAACTAAATGGAACCTTATTAGTACTTTCCCTACATAACCATCCTTCAATCAGCAAGGAGGGTGGGATTGGTGAGGAATGTATAGGTAGACAGAGTATTCACCAGAAAGATTATATTACTTACCCTGTAAGCATCTGTTCATGGCATGTAGTGCTGTAGATTCATATGCTCTGCATACTTCTTCCATCTAGTTTTGGGTTCGGAGTTGTGCAACTTGATTTTCTTTGAAGAATTCGAGGCACGAGATAGTGTGACTCCTCTCGGTGATATTGCACATTGGCTCCCTTGTTCGATTGCTTTAACCGCAGGCAGGTGAGAAAGGAGTGTAAGGAATATATAAAAATAGAGATGTCCATGTAAAATGCGAATGTATTAGAGAAATGTGTAAAACGTAACTGCAACGGCCACAGGCGTACAGGGATGAGGGAGGGCACAAGTGAATTTACAGCACTACATGCCACAAACAGACGCTTACAGGGTAAGTAAAAATCTGTTTGATGGCATGTGTGGTTGTGGATACCCATGATCTGCACAGACTGTAAAGCAGTCCCTCCTTAGAAGCGGTGGCTAGGTTGGTGGGAGTTTCAGTAGTTTGAACTAGGGTACGTAACACTGCCCAGGCTAAACTGGCATGCTAAAACTTCGACACAGTGGTGTTCAGTAAATGTGTGGGGGGTAGACCATGTAGCTGCTTTACAAAAGTCAGCTATGGGGATAGTTCCTAAAAAGGTTATGGTTGGTCTATTTTTTACAAGTGGAATGTGCTCTTGGAGTTACAGGTAAAGATCTTTTGGCTTTAATGTAACACAATTGAATACATTTGACTATCCATCTAGCTATGTCTGATTTTGATATATGATTGGCCTTTATGAGGTGGAGAAAAGGCTACAAAGGGTTATCTTTTCCAGAAAGATTTAGCTCTATCTATGCAGAACAGGAATGCTCTTTTTAAATCCAGATTAGGAAGAGCATTTCTGCTACAGAATCAGGGTAGGAAAAAAAAGGAAGCTCAATGGATTGATGGAGTTGAAATTGGGAGACTGCTTTCGGTAGGAATTTAGGATTAGTACAAAGAATCAGTTTGTCTTTATGCATTCAAAAAGAAAGGTTCTTCTAATTTTAATGCCTGGAGCTCACCAACTCATCCGAGTGAGGTATTAGCAACTAGAAATGCCACTTTCCATGATAGAAACTGAAGGGAGCATGAATGCAAAGGCTTAAAAGGAGGACCCATGAGCCTAGTAAGTGCAAAGTTTAGGTTCCAAGAGTGTGCTTGAGGTACACAAAGTGGAATGAGTCGTTAGAGCCTATGACTGAATTTTAAGAGGTTTTGGAGTTATCACAGCAAGATGCAACCTGATGGAAGTATATGCTAAACTTGATTTTTGCAAATATAGCAAGTAACACATAATGTCCTGCACTGTGGCTTTAATGGGATTAATTTGTTTAGGTTATTAGTAGTAAACAAAAAGTTTCCATTTGCAGCATAACAAGCACTAGCTGTGGGTCTGCCTGCGTGTTTAACCCCTTCCACGCTGATGACGAGCTCAGCTCGTCATGAGGTACACCTCTCGTACGCTCATGACGAGCTGAGCTCGTCATGAACCGCGGGATTTCGCAATTCTCAGCGCACAGCGTGAAAACGCGCCACGCGCATGTAGTTAAGAATGTCCATACATTCTGTTAGTAACTTCAAATGACCAAATTCTAACAGCTCAGGAGCCAAATCGCTAGGTTGCGCATCTTGGGGCCATGGCGTTTGATTTGTCTGTGATCCTGAGTGAGAAGGCCCGCCTGTTGGGGGCACCTAGGGCAGGACTATTGAAAGATCTAGTAGCGTGTGAACCAGGGTTGAGGTGCCCAGGTTGGAGTTACAAGGATCAGGGAGAGTGATGTTTGCCTGAGTTTTCACACCAGAAACGTAACGAGAGTGAGAGGTGGAAAAGCGTAGGCCAACATCCCTAACCAACTCATCTATAGTGTGCTGCCCTTGGATAGTGGGTGGGGAATGAATCTGTAGGCGAATTTTGGGTATTTTGTGTTTTCGTATATGATTAATAAGTCTATCTGAGGAAACCCCAATTTGTGAAAGTACGGAAGGAGGACATGTGGGCTGAATTTCCATTTGTGGGTAAGTTGGTGCTTCCTGCTGAGCAAGTCCGCAAGAATGAAGTATGTCCTTGGCAGATATTATGTCAAGAGATTAATGAGATGGTGAAGAGCCCAGTTCCATATGGTCGGAGCGAGATGCAAACAGAGGATCGTGCCGTTTCCCCCCCGTTGTCTTTAGATAGTACATGGCTGTCATATTGTCCGTCCAGACTAGGACAACCTTGTGTGATAGATGAGTAAGGAAAGCTTTCAGTGCTAGGAAGACTGCCTGAAGTTCCAAGTAGTTGATATGTAGGGATTGCAGTTTGGTATCTCAGAGAACTTGTATTGCCAGGTCTTGTAGGTGTGCATCCCTACCAGTTTCTGATGTGTCTGTGGTTAGAATGATATGAGGGACAATGCCCAAGAAAGGCCGCCCCTTAAACAGATTGTTGGAATTCAACCATTGCCAAGAATGGTGTGTATGGCGGTCTATTAACACTAGATCCTTACGGTGACCCTGTGATTGTGAAAACTGGCGAGAGAGACACTGTTGAAGTGGGCAAGTGTGCAGTCTTGCATTTAGAACTATGGCAATGCAAGATGCCATCATTCCCAGTAGATGCATGACAGTCCGAACTGTGAATATTTTGGTTGGCTGGAACTGAGGTACAAATGTTTGAGATAGGTATTAGAGCTGGATTGGGATAGCTAACCTCAACTGTGTGTTGAGTGTTGCCCCTAAGTATGGCTGAATATAAAGAGGTTGAAGGTGAGATTTTGGGACACTGATGGTGAACCCAAAACTGTGGAGCAGATGCACTGTCAACTGAATGTGCTGTTGACATTGTTGGTGGGTGCTGGCTTTGATGAGCCAGTCGTCTAGGTATGTGACTACGTCAATATTTTGGCATCTTAAGTGTGCTGCAACTACTGCCAAGCAATTTGCGAAAACTTGAGGTGCGGTAGTGACTGCAAATGTAAGAACTTTGAATTGTTAGTATTTTTCTGCTATGACAAACCTGAGGTATTTGCTGTGAGCAGGGTGTATGGGTATGTGAAAGTAAGCATCCATTAGGTATAGTGTGTCCATAAAGTCGCCTTGTTGTAGGAGGGGAATGACATCCTGTAGAGTGACCATGTGAAAACGTTCTGAGAGGATGTAGTAATTGAGGAGTCTGAGATCCAAGATTGACCTAAAGGCCTGTCCTTTTTTGGAATCAGAAAGTATAGCGCATATACTTGTGTGCCCTGTTGTTGATGAGGGACTGGTTCTATTGCCCCATTGAGGAGAAGGCCTTCACTTCTTGTTTGAGATGCGTTAGGTGATCCTGTGATTACCTGCGAGTGCGAGGTGTGATGTTAGGTGGTGGGGTAAGGAGCACCAGACAATAAGCATGCTGGATAATGTCTAGTACCCATTGGTCTGTGGTGATGGATTCCCCGACTGGGTGAAAGAACTGTAGTTTTTCCCCCAACAAGTGTTGTTGTCAGGGGGGGGGGGATGGGTATGGTGGGGGGGGTAAAGGGGGGGGTTGGCCAATCACTGTGCTGTAGTGGAGGATTCTCCACTGTCCCTCTCTTTATTGTTAAGCCCTCTAAAGGAGGCCCTGAAGAAAAAAACTTTGGAGTAGGCGGACTGGCCTTCCTTTTGTTGAGATCTGGAGGCATCTGAGTTGGAGGATTTATATCCGCCCCTGTAACCCAAGCACCGAAAGGAGAGTCTAGGTGTAGTGCTTTGCAAAGCTCCGATCACTTTGCAGTGTATGTATTTTTTCATTTTGTCTAGGGTGGTGTCCACCTGAAGTCTAAAAAGACGTTCCGTGACAAAGGACATGTTAAGAACTGCTGATTAAATGTCTAGCTTGAAGCCAGAACACCTGAGCCAAGCGTGTCTTCTGAGAAGTACACTCGTGTTAATACCTCTAGCTGCTGCATGTAAAGCACAACTGATAGAATTATTAGTGATGGCCTGACCCTCTCCAACAATTTGTTGCCCCCTTTTACGATGCTCCTCTACGAGATGTTGCAATAGCCCTTCCAGATTATCCCAGTGAGTCCTATCGCAACACACTAGAAGGCTTTGGGAATTGCCAATATGCCAGTGGTTAGCTGCTTGGACTGCTACCCGTTTTCCTGCTGCATCAATACGCTTGCTCTCTTTTTCAGGAGGTGGCGGCATATCTCCAGTTGCTTGACTGTTGGATCTCTTATGAGCAGTAGTGGCAACTATAGAGTCTGGTGGTACCTGACCTTGTATAAATAGAGGGTCTGATGGAGCGTGTTTGTATTTTATATCTCCCAGTGGGGTAATAACCCTAGCACAGACAGGCTCCTGGAAGATGTCATCAGTGCGTCTAAACATACCAGGAAGCATAAGCAAAAACTGTACCGCTGTGGGTAGATGAGAGGGTGTCAAAAAGGAAGCCTTGTTTTAAGGACTCCTTATGGAATTCAAGAACATGGGAAGTAGCTGCCCTAGCAATCACTTGTTGGTAGGCACTAGCATCCTCAGGAGGGGAGGATCGAGCTGGATAAAGATCGGGATCATTTGGTGTTATGAGATCTGTATCGTGTATGTCCCATGGGTCTGGATCTAAAAATGGGTCTCCCATACCCCCACAGTGTTTGATCTAGGTGAACCTGGAGGCGTAGGATTTATAGGGTCGTGATGTGGAGATGCAGTGATGATGGGGGGGGGGGGGGGGGTGGAGGATGAAGATAAGTAGGGCCATTGGGGGTGTTATTTGTACTCTTTTTGAGAAGTACAGGAGTGTCCAAAGCATCCTTAAAAGTCCATTACCTCTTTGGTGGAGGAGAGGCCATTATTAGCCCATTGCCTTGTTGAATTTGGATCTTTCTTAGTTGAATATCCATTGTATCAAGGATAGGCTCAACAGGAGACATGGAAACTGTGGAAGATTACAAAGTTGTCGTCTCTGATGGTTTCAGAACCGATTAATGCTTCGAGGATTTGATTTCAGATGTTCTTGGAACTTTTGAAGCAGAGGGCTGTTTTTGGATCAGCACTGAGGCAGAGCCAGTCAGTTGCTGAGTTTGTTCCAAAGGGTGCGAGGAGACCAATGTATGTGCTCGATCTGTGGAGGTCCATATCGACGATTTATCCTTGGTTGACATTTTTGGTGCTGAGCTCTACGGTGGAGCATCCAATGTGTCTTATTAGATCCAACCATGGCGAGGAGGCAGCGGCGTTCAGGTGACCTCTAATAATGTAAGGGCAAGGGTTTTGAAGTCTTTTTGGGTGGCGGGACAGTGTCTGGGTCGACACTACTCATGAGCTGACCCAGTGGCAAGGTGTACTCCAATTCCTTCTCCACATCGGAGCTGGAAATTTCATCGGTGGAGAAAGCTGCCTCTATCCTCAGCAGCATACTCTTCCTGGGAATGCTCTTCTCCGAAAATATCGAGAGGGTCATCTTCAGTACAACATCACTTTTCAATCTGACGTGGTCTTCGATCCCAGAGTCTTTCGATCGGAAAGACTTGCAGGTGTTGCAGTCAGCCTCACAGTGATAGGGCGGAAAGCAAAGATTGCACACGAGATGTTGCACATACTCAGCATGACTGGGAGCAAAATCGAAAAGGTGTCCGATCCATAAGGACCACATTTTCTGCACCAACAGTGCATGTGGAATGGTAGACCCGAAAGCCTTGCAGTGCCCCGAGGGGCGATAGGTTGGTGTAAAACCGACAAGCAAAGTGTTGCAGTAATAGACAAGTGCCATCAAAATAACTACATAGACGACAGGACAGGGCAAAAAACTCAGATCGAATGGAGCTGAACACGGAGGAGAGGCACACATCCGAACCAGACGGCAGAGAGAAAACAATCTAACAAAGGAGTCGATGCCTATGCGCAATATCACAGAGAGGAAGAATCACTCTTCCTTATGACTCGAAAGAATTCTTCAAAGATAAACAAGTTGCACAACTCCAAACCCAACACTAGATGGCAGGAGTATGAAGAGCATGTGTATCTACAGCCACACATGCCATTGAACAAATCATTATCTAGGGTAAGTAACTTTTTCTTCTGATGGATACTTTATTTGCAGATTTCTCACCTGCTAAATAGATTCCCAAGCAATACCTTGATTGAAACATCAGATGCAACTATGCCCTTTAGGTTTATACACTGACTGGTTGCCAACCATATATCATTAGATATCTGATTCAGCAAGTCAAGCACAGACTGTTTGGCTTGAATGAATCCTCTGGGTTAACACTCACATTTGCAAATCGGTTTGGTCTTAATCACTACAACTTAAAGCCTGAAGTTCATGCCTTTGGAAAGTGCATGACTTTCACTCCCTTTTTACTTAACAACGGCAGTAGCTACTCTTTCTACACATCCTCTGCTTAACAACCTGAAGTAGATGAGTGGATGCCAACATCCAGTTCAAAATCTCGTTTGACTCATACGCAATACACGCCAATGTCTAAGCTACCTCTGATCTCTACTGGCTCCAGTGCTTTGAAATGTGCAGGTTGTCTTAAACGTTAAATAACTTACTTTCCGAGAATGAGGTTACCTTATTAACTGTATAATAGTTTAATGTATTTACTACTAGAAACAACAAGCGTCCTGGATGGGCATAAGTGTTCCTGATTACAAACTGATACATATGTGGATGTTGAGGAACTCAGTGCAGTACGTCCTTCTAAATAGATTTTAATGCATGCTGTTGTGTTGCATTTAAGGTCATTATGAATATCGACTCCACAGATCTGAGCTGTTTAGAGCTGAGGATTTAACGCTTAATCCAACACAAGGTTCCGTTGACCATTCTGGAGTTTATTTCTGCATCGTACAAAGTTTAAATGAATAACAAATTGAAATAAACATTTAACCCTGTTCAATTTCATACAATGACCATGTACACGGAATTTGAAACTGATGCAGGTATTGACATTATCTGCAGAAATAATTGGACTATCATAAAAACATGGATATGAACTGCTCGGGAGGTCGGATAGCAAAGTGCTGCAAACCAAGCTGGAATTCCCCAAGAGAGAAGAGCGGAGAGAAGAGCTGCTAGCTCGATACTTACGAACCAGCCAGCTCTCGACAAGTGCCGAACGCCGAGGGTCGTCGACTGCCACAGTCTCGTCGGATACCGGACCCCGGGGCAATTTGGCAGCTGGGCTCTGCCGGGCGGAGGGACCCGCGGAGCGGAGCCTTCGTGTGTCTCTCTCTGGCTGACAAGGTCCTGGCAAGGTCCCGTCAGCATCTCCTTGGAGCCCCTCCCGGTGGACGGGGCCGATCGGCTTGAGCGAGCGCGGCTGGGGCCGCTGGCCGTCCAGAGGGGTGAGGAAGCTGTGGGGCATTTCCTCGACGCCCGTGCACGCCAGGAGCAATCTCGGAGGCCGGAGCCGCGGGCCAAGTCCCAGAGCAGAAATCCTGGGGCAAGGCGGGGGAGCGGCGGGGCCGTTCCCCTTGCAGGGAAACGCAGGCAAGCACTCTCACCTGCGGCAGGAGCCGCCTGACGGAGTAGGGCGAGGCCGGATCATCGCAGGAGCTGCCGGAGCTGCCAGATTAGAGGTGGAACGCCTTGGATTTGATCCTAGTAACTTACAATCTGTGGCTGGAGCAGTTAAACGCCATTTGAAGAGGTGAGGAGCAGTAAAATATTACTCTAAGCATTCAGAGTTATCAGCAGCAGCTTTTCCTCAGTGGCGGCGAGGAGCCGCTGGGCACCTCTTCAGTCTGGCTGATTCTGCAGGGCATATCCCCCACCGACAGAGCAGCTAAGTGGTGCTGGGAGCGGCAAGCACTCTTTGACACTTCCAGGGGCTGCGGTGGGCCCCTATTACACCAGGATTTCACACAAATGTCATCTTCCCGCTACTGGAGGTGGTTAGGAGGTATAAGGCTGGGAGTGAGAGCCCTCGAAAGTCGTCTGTGGTCCCACCCTCCTTTATTTGCAATTAAACCTATTCTTGAGTGTATAAGAGACACTTAACTCATTTATTCCAGTATGGCATACAAAAAGTTGAGATCACGTACCATATTCATGAAAAGATTAGGAACTGACCAAGCAATAAGGAGTGCTGGGAAAATGGTCCGTCCTCTCAATTCTGAACCGCCTACCGGAATACTCAAATACTTTTCAAACCAGACTACTAAGGACCTAGAGCAAATTCAATTTAACCAAATAAAATTAAAAGGAAGAAAAAGGAAAACCTGGAGATTATCACCAGCACAGGACAAGAAGTGACAGCAAACTCAAACTATCCAAATAAAGGAGGAAGGAATATCGGAGGCTATTAATAAAACAGGGCAGGAAGCATCACCAAACAATCAAACCTGGCCTCAAGTAAATACTGACACTACAACTATAAAATTAGAAAAACCTGATGATCAACAAAACCAAGAACATTTGGAATTCGACATCACTTGCCCTGACATAAGTTTTAAAGATCTAGTCTTCAACAGGGCACATCAAAAGGAAATTCAGAACAGTACACCACGAAAACAGTCAGATTCTGAAGTCTTTCTCTCGCAAACCCCGGATTTCCTTATGCTAAAATCTATTGATCCCACCACCGAACAAACTTCAGTATCCAAAGCCCTGGTTACTCTCGAAAGAATTTTCGAATCAGTTCTCTCTCACCTAGGGAACATCGTGGGAAATACAGACCAGTGGTTAGATCCCCAAATAGGAATCTTGAAACACATGGTAGAGAAAAAAAAGAATAAACAACAA
Organism: Lissotriton helveticus; assembly: GCF_964261635.1. Lineage (NCBI taxonomy): Eukaryota > Metazoa > Chordata > Amphibia > Caudata > Salamandridae > Lissotriton > Lissotriton helveticus. The sequence goes on from NC_136070.1 coordinate 919,640,819, forward strand.
TCAAAATTACCTCAAGATGGTGAAGATGAAAAACTAGCTATAGGGGATAAAGCGCCTACTACACAAGCGCCAAAACTAACAACAGCAGTCTGCTCATCAAAGGCCGACTCGGCTTCTCAAACCGGTCGAAGTAAACAAAAAGAAAACAACAAATATAATCAAACCTATTCCCTACGAAAACTCTTTAGGGAGTCAAAAGAGTCCAATAAGATAGCACAGACTATAGTATATTATCCATTATCTAATAAAATAAAAACAAAAAAAACATTTAAAGGGTCAAATACGATAAAACAAAAAACAATCGAAACCCCAACAAATTTGTTACCAGTTGCATCTCCGCACCCAGTAACAGCAAAAAAAAGGAGAACAAATGTCAACTGTCGTAAGCGGCAAAGAAAAGAAAAAACAGAGGTTTGAAAAACGGAAGGTCCGAAAAACAAGATTTCCAGAAATAATACCAACTGACAATTCAAAAACAAAGGAAGACCAGATATGTAACAACACGACGGAACAAAGGCAACAGTGCATGACCTCTAAGGCAAAAGTAGCACTTTCTCAACCTTTAAATCCCATCACCCCAATATTTTTCCCTAGGAATACAGATAAAGGATCAAAAACACAAAAGGAAAGTCAACAACAAACCCCATTGATGAGGGACATGTCTATCCAATCACAGATAAACCGTACTTGCAGAGTGGAAATTACAGATCTTTTTCCCTCAGGCGAGGACCCTCTAAATCGAGATAGAATAATAAATCTGCTCCAACGGATACAACCCCTACAGGTGCTAGCAAGAAATGACATCAAACAAGTATTTTTCCCAGACAAAAATAAAACTACATTAGCTGTTGCAGAATTCTGGTCGCCAGTCATCCCAGCAATGATATTTAAAGAAAAAGAGACCCTACATAAATGCGGATTTGACGTGGCACCTGTAAAAGGGGTAACAGGCCTGATACCAGAATTCCATTTAATTAAACAACACCATCTAGCACCAACCCGGCATATCAATAACAACCAGCCAAATTCCTACAAAGATGGCATCTCAGTCTCAATTATCAACGGAAAAAGGTGAAGCTGGGTCAAGAACAATCAGATTCAAGAAATAATTCCAACTGACAACTCATGGGCTTGGATCGCAGAGAACCTTAATAACAAAAAACTGGGACCTGAAATCAAGCGCCCTTTCTAGCCACGGTCTAACCATCTATTCCTGGAACATCGCAGGGAAAACTCAAGAAAAACTAGCAACAATTTCCCAAGATCGTACCGGGATCGTGGCCTTACAAGAAACCTGGACAACCACAAATTTCGACTTCCCTGACTATTTTGTGTATGATCTTCCAGCTGAACCGGTTACGCATGGGCACGCAAAAGGAGGGATTGCAATCCTTCTATCTGAAGATTATCACTGGGATCAGGAGATCATTCCTACGCATTCTAAGAACTTTCAATGTTTAAAAATCAAAATAGGGACCGACAAGACCAGAAGTTTGACCAAAATGCTTATCTTTAACGTTTATATTCCTCCAGGAACTAAAATGGACGCATTATCCCTAACCATATTCGAGGATAATGAAAAGGTGGTAGAAGAACAGAATTTCCCGCTGATGTTCCTTACAGGAGACCTAAATGGGCAAATCTCTAAAGATTTATTAGAAAAATGGGAGTCAGGAGAACATGATGAGGCCCAGGCAATACCCATTCCACAATTTCCCTCAGGAAGCAAATCAAATGAGAGGCAAAATCATTTTATCATCACTCGCTACCCTTAACGGAGTACTATTAAACGGCAACATCGAAGGTGACATCCCAGCTTCCTTCACAAGAAAGGGAGGACTCAATGCATCAATCCTCGATTATATGATCTGTAGTCCAGGTCTCTTCGAGTTAGTCCATAAACTCAATATCAGGTTCGAGAAAGGAAGTGACCACGCTATTCTTCAATTAGCAACAGGTGTAATATTGAAACGAACATCTCCAGTACATATAATGGAATCGCACAAAACAGTTTGGATAAATCCAGTCCAAGGCCGGGTAGTGTGGAATCCTAAATCCTTCGACAAAATCACTCAAGCAATCAAGAAATCAAATTTACTTTCAACCAACCAAAACATAAACCCAATATCAAACTTTGAAGCAGTGGCCAAGAGTCTTGTTAAACTATTACAGGAAAGTGGAAAACGAAGATTGACAAAAACACAAGGCAACAAAAGATCGGCGACAGAATCCAAGGCAAGGGAATTAAATAAATTAATTAGGGCGCAATTCCTGTACTTTTAAGGACACCAGAAAATTGGAAATCAATAAACTAAAAAATTATTGCAGAAGACACAAATTAAAAGAAAAACGAATCCTACAGGATAATAAATGGATCGACCTACAGATAGCAGCAAAAAGACAGGATAAACGTCCATACTGGACCATAATAGCACAAGAATCAGGAACAAAAAAAACGTTAAAATCAAACCCTGTCCCGCCTTTAGAATGGGAAACTTACATAACTAATTTATATAAAGTAATTAAAATTTCCAACTGTGACCTAATTACTCAAGCCAATATAGGACAGGATAAAGCTATAAACATCAACCATCTAACACCATCTTTAGTAGAATATTACATAAAAAAGGCGAGACCCTCGGCTGCAATGGGTCAAGACCAAATTCCTATAAAGGTTCTAAAGAACAACTCAAAAGAGTGGAGTAAGTTTTTAACACGCCTGTTTAACTGCATAATCAGTACAGGGGAAACTCCAAAGTCCTGAAGGGAAGTATAGTAATCCCAATTCATAAGAAAGGCTCCAGACTGCTTCCCGGCAACTACCAACAGATTGCTCTTCTTGATGCAACTGGGAAGATTTTTGCAGCCGCTGTTCTAGATCATCTAAAAGAATGGGCATTCTCAACCGGCTCCATTCCACTTTACCAAGCAGCATTCAGATCCAAACATTCAGTCATAGATAATATTGCAGTACTCCAAACAATACTAGAAAAATATGTGATCAAAAGATCGCAGGTAGTATATGCAGTATTTGTAGACTTTACCACTGCCTTCGACAGGGTCGACCGAGTTCAACTGTGGAGTAAACTCCAGAAAATAGGAATACCACAAAATCTTCTCCATTTATTAACATCATTGTACTTGGGGACTTGGTGCCAAGTCCAAATGGGGAGGGAGAAGGGCCTAACCTCCCCAATACCAACTCCAAACGACCTGCGTCAGGGGTGCCTCTTAGCTCCTTTATTGTTTTCTTTATATTTGAGTGATTTACCGGAAATTCTTAATCAGGTAAATAACCTTCCGCCGAAGATTGCTACTACTAAAATTCACTGTATGATGTATGCCGATGACGTAGTAATCCTGGACCTGACCCCATTCGGCCTCCAACGAAACTTCTCGGCACTTTCCAGATATACAGATGAAAATTATCTAATTCCAAATATCACTAAAACTAAAATTCTACCATTTACAAGAAAGAAGACGCATTACAAATATAACTGGTTATTAGGTGGAAAACCATTGGAAATTGTTAAAGAATACTTATATATCGGGAGAACGTTTACTCAGTCTTTGCACAACCAGCCTCATCTGCAAAAAATGGGCCGTAATGCAGATGTCCACTTAGGGGCCCTCCAAAGACTTTATTCATCCACTGGTCGAAGACAATTCTCCTCCTTGCTCCAGGTATATAATTAAAAAATTCCAGCAGTATTATCATATGCAATAGAACATATTCCAACAAAAGAATGGATGCAAATAGACATTAAAGAAGGAAAAATCCTGCGGAAGTTAACCAGGATGCCGCAAGCAGTTCCGGTCCAAGCTCTTAGGTTAGAACTATCGTTAGTCAGTTCCTACGCCAGAGGGATCACAAACATAATTAGATGGGCATACAACCTGGTTCATGCCGATCCAGGAACCCTTAGAGCCCTGTTAAAAACAGAGACACTGGAGAAAGACTCTCCAAATTATATATTTGGTAGAAACCTAAGCAATGCTTTTAAACTAACATCAGTTTCCTTAGAAATGTTAAAATCTTGGGACACCAGCTCAGCTGAAACTTTGCTTGAAGCACCTAACACCAAGGCTAAGCATGGAACTATATAATTAAACCACTAGGAACCTCCAGTACGATTCTCTCAGGCTGCACTGCCAAACTCTGAGGTTTGAATCAAATGAATCAATTACGTTATATTTACTCTCTTTTTCTTCGTAGGAATATAAGGAAGGATGCCGCGATCATCAAAAAACTTCACTTGTACCAGAGCGCGGTTACATGTCGGAAAAGGGAGGATGCTCTCATTTTTAAACAAACCCAGGGATTTGCAAGCCATGGTAAGAGCAGAGCAGTTTACGTTTAGAAGCATGTTAAAATCGTGGTAATATGTTTTGTTAAAAGAAGAAAAATTAAGTACTGAAGGTGAGGGGTATGATTAATGAGAAACTTAAATGTTCCTAAATGTGGGTTAGACTATTTTTCAACAGGCTTGTAAATACGTTTTTGTTGCACAACTGATTAATTTTGTCATGGTTGCTGAAGTGCTATTGAGTATTTTAGATAGTGAAACATGTTAGCCTTAAACTTTTATTTTGTGTTTGTAGATGCCCCTGACGAAGAGAATTTAATTTCTTGAAATGCATTGGGCTTCCAAAATAAAATCATGGCATGTGGAACCTACCTCGGACTCCTGAGCTTTTGTGAACAAATGTATGCTGTAAAATATTGAGTAAAATGAATTGAGCATGACATTAGAATTTAAGTGTAAAATGGACAGTTTAACTACGAAGAAAAAGAGAGTAAATATAACGTAATTGATTCATTTGATTCAAACCTCAGAGTTTGGCAGTGCAGCCTCAGAGAATCGTACTGGAGGTTCCTAGTGGTTTCATTATATTGTAACAGCGCTTAGAGACGAGCGCAAAGCAGGTATTGCACGCCATTAAGAAACGAAAAAGGAAAACACACGTTTAATACAAGGACTACCAAGGAGTGCATCTTTTCTCCTCAACCATAAGCATGGAACTAGACATTCAACACTGCTCCGTGCTCCCTATGTACAAACAGTACGCAGACACAATCGTTTTTAAAAAAACGCAACCATATATCTTTTTTAACTTAAATCATGGAGTAAGGCGAAGTATTATTCAAGTACGGCTAGGAATATTACCCCTGAAATCATATACCTTTAAGTGGTGATCAAAACAAGGAGTGACTAATTTCTGTGACTTATGCAAAGGTGGGGTGCAAGATCTAGAACATGCTCTGTTTGTATGTCCAAATGAGATCGTTGTCTCCTTGCTTTCAGAAAGGACCTGAAGACATGGCTTTTTAGGTAACAGTTCCTTTCTCTCTTCCTTTTGTTGTGTGGTTGCTTTTTGCTGTTCCTTTCTTTGCTAAAGCGCCGGGATGCTCCTCTGGAGTTGCCGTGCGCTATAAAAGAATTAAAGTAAAGTAAAAGTAAATGTAGCAGCCAGGAACAGATACATTACTCCGATCAAAACAAAATGTAATATAATTTCGGTCCAGATGTTGATTTCCCTCTCCAAAAGTCCACCCAATGAATTTGTCTGTATTAATATGTATAACTTTAAGTCTTTTTTAAAATTATAATACCGTGATAATCTTTTAACAAAAATTGTAATTTTTATCGTCGATAAATTTGTTCTCGTAAGAGAACGGAATCAAATAAATTATTATTATTATTATTATTATTATTATTATTATATTATAACTCTGTCTGGACCGGAGGATTATGCTCATCTTTCTTATTTATTTACTTCCAGCAGACATCAACTTAATATAAGTTACCTTTCCCAGAACACCCAGGGGAAAGGACAAGAAACAAAGTTCAACCAATGACAGTCCAATCCTTCCATAACAGTCTTGCTTCTCTAAACCACTCCCTCTTTCTATCCTGCTTCCAGTGAGATAAATCCCTTCCTTTTTATCGCTTGCAAGTATATTGAATTTGGTTAATCCTGTATTGGCTATTTAAAGCTTTTGTGCTTTGCGGATCCCCCACCGTGGGAGCGCAACTCGGCCAGTTTCAACTGGGTATGTAATACAGTAGTCTGGTGGTTTTAAGCATCGCTTCGGGGCTGGGCCCAGGCTGTAATTACGTGTCAGTGTCTGTTGGGTGCACGGCATGTTGCTGCCCCAGGGCATAGACCCTTGTCCTCATGCCTCGCATGACCCCAAAGTCATTCTGGTTCACCCAGTGCCATATTCTACCCCCAGGGCTGACAAAATAAATAAGGACTATCAGTCCTTTGAGCTCTAAGCATTCTAAAAATAATTTCTGTCATACCCAGTTGTTAAATATGTCCTAGGGCTCTTAAATATATTATTTACTGCCCTGCCTACTTGGTGTGATCTTGGGCAATATACTATGGAAATGGAGAGTGAATATTTAGGAGGAGGAGTCTGTTACGGTCCTCCAGCTAGATGACTAGTTCTGCGAAGCGGTGGATGTAACCATCCATCATGCGTTGGACTCGGCTGTGGAAGTCGTATGCAGCTGGCTTATGCTTTCCCAGGTCCCCTGAATTTGTCTCTGGATGCATCCCGCTTCTGGAATGTTTGCCAGGTTCCGGACCAGGTGCAGCCACGCCTCTCCAAGCGCAAATCAGACCCTGGCATGAACCTGGGTGCCCTTGAAAGGCATAAGGCTTTCCTTGCACGCCCTATCTCATCGGATATGGGGTCAACTCTGGACGCCTTATGCACCCCAGACGACCTGTTTGCTCACCCATCCCCTCCTGATGGGGACGATGACTATTCCTATGGGGATTCCAATGATGAAGCTGGCCCTTCATGCCCTTGGCCCATTCCCTCCAGTTCAATCGCCCCAGACGCAGTCGATCCTTCGGATATTTTGGACCCGAATGATCTAATACACCATAGGTCAACATAGTGGTATCAGTTTCCTAAGCTAGGCAATTATGGGGCAGACAAGTCTCCGGAAGCCACTAGAAACTGACCTTCGGGCCCGACCCATGCAGCAAGATAGCCCACATGCCAGAAATAGACACCTGTATGGCTACTTTCCTGCAAAAATACATACAAGACACAAAGAAGGGTAATGACAGTTCAAGGAAGTCCTTCCAGGACAACCTCCTGGATATGGCAGACCGACTTACAAAAATATTGGAAATTGCAGAGTGGACAAATGCCATGGGATCGAATATCTCCCCAAAAGATATTTCAGCATGGGCACAACATACTGTCATCTTCTTAGGCAACGCCGATTGCGTGTTGTCCACACAGTGATGCCGCTTTCTACTCGCATGGTTCTTCCCAAACTCGGGGCTTTATCTGCCACTGAGGCTGGGGTATTATCTCAAGGAGGACTTTTTGGGGACACTTTTGTAAAGGAACTCTGCAAGTTTGTGGCCACCTCCACATCTCTTCGCTAGGCTTATGCCTCAAGAAAGAAAATGTTTCTCCACCACATTTTTGCCAGGCCGGCCATGCCAGAGGGCGGTCAGTCCTCTGTGTTTATTCCCAAAGCCCTCCAAGAGAGCAGAAGTACTGGTAGAATTAAGACCAGTCCTGCTATGGGGAATTCTTCCCTACCAGGAGGTCACAGTGGTGTTGCTACGCAAGGGGCTCCTCCAGACGGCAATTCCAAGCAGCCCAGTCCAGTAAGTGTCTGTCTCACTTCACATCAGAAAGTGGGGGGGGGGTCATTTAGCTTTGTTCCTACACAACTGGGAGGCTATAACCTCCGATGCCTGGATTCTGCCAACAGTACAAGGCTTTCAAATAGATTTCTACGCTTCCCCAGTTCAACTCCCACATTCACAGCCCCTGGTTTTCATACAGGCTCAAACAGCCTTGATCAACAGGAGATCACTGGTTATTTGCCTATTCAAGGTTCTCCAGTGAGGGGGAACATCCGATGATTTGTAAGATCATAAGGATATCTGTTTGGCTTTGCAGCTGGAACCGTATTACTCCAAGCTTTGGAATGTTAATGAGATCTTAAATCGCTTTCGTTTTTGACAAAAGAATGAATATTTATCCAGGAAGGAGCTTTCGGCAAAGCTTGCGATGCTTCTCTGTCTTGTACCTTGTTGCAGAGTGTCAGAGGTGAGACCACTGGCAGAGTCTTTCCCCACAGGGTGCCACTTTCCACATTTCCCGGAGAATTAAGTCCAACTTTAAATTGGTGTCCTATCCAGCTTTCTACAGATTTCCCAAACACTGTGTGGTGGGATGACTTAAGGATTCAGAAAGTATGACGGAGGACATTCACCCCTGGTAAGAGACTATTGTTAATTTCTCTAAAGAAACCTTTCAAAACTGTCTTCCCCCGCCATTACTCACTGGGTCATGCAAGAAGCGGGCATTAACCTATCTCAATTGGGGGCATATTCGGTGAGAGGAGCATGGCCTCTAAAGCCTTCTCTCTAGGGGCAAGACTAGATAACATTATCAATGCAGCTGACTGGTCTTCGGGCTCAATGTTTAAAAAGCTTTACTTCAAACCAGTGATACATAGGAAGTCTTTGGTGGTGTATAAGCTTTGAACGAGCATAATCCTTGCATCCAGTCCTGACAGAGTGAAAAAATTCCAAGCATTCATAAAGGAAAGTTTTAATTCTATTAAGGACACGGAGGCTAGGATTATGCGTTCTGTGAATATTGTCCCAACCCTGCATTTTTTCAGGAGTTCTCATGCACAGTGTACTATCTTCTTCAGAGAAAGCTTTGTGACGTATAAGTAAATTTGGATTACCTATTCTAATGGATTTCTGAAGTTTCTTCTGTGTTCATTATAGTATATATATATATATATTGGTAACTAGGTTGGGTTTTCTTATGCAAGACATTGATGTTGATTCCAATGTGCAAGTAGTTTTTTCTGGTAAAATTTTGGTGCATCCCTTCTAGGGCACCACAGTAATGTGACTGTTTTTCATAGGTGCTGATTCCGCCAAAGGAGAATAAAAAGGAAGTGTCTCTTATGCCGCACTCAAGAAAGAGGAAGCGGCTTAGAGAAGGCGGAGTGTTATGGAAGGATGTGGACTATCATTGGTTGAACTTTGTTTGTAGTCCTTTCCCCCGGGTGTTCGGGGAAAGGTAGTTTATATTAAGTTGAAGTCTGCTGGAAGTAAATAAATAAGAAAGATGAGCATAATCCTCGCCTCTGTGTCCTAATAGATTTAAAATGTTCCATTATGAATGCTAGGAAATGTTTAATTCTTTCAAATGTATTCGGATATTATTTTCAATAGGCAGACAACATTGTGTTAATTCTGGTTAGTTTGAGTTAAATGACCAAAAAAACTGCTCACATACTGAAAGTGTAGGCAAGTGCTAGTGACTGAGCAAGGATCCAAGAAAACAAAACTTGCTCAGAGCAATCTTTCATTAACTTTTACTAACCGTTGAAACTATGGATGAAACAAAACTAATATACACCAGACACTGAAACATGGGAGAAAAAGCTTTATGCATGCTTAATTAATGTGGCATAAAGTGCAACAGGACTAAAACCCGCATTAATTTGGAAAAATGCTTTGCGCATGTGCAAACCATAATTACATAGAGGTAACGTGACTAACCCGCTTTGAGAGGGAAAAACTCTCACGAATGCGCAAGAAGGACTAACGTGGTCTTGAGGCACAGCATGCTCGGCATCTGCTTGAACTTAAAAAAAATCTGCTGCTGTTATTGCTTTTGCTCAGAGAAAATAATAATAACATGGGATAGAGTAGAAGTGGGGGGTGATCAGTGAGAATTTTATGTTTAAGAAAATAACATCTGTTTATGATTCTTTTATTAATAGTATGAATTTGGGCCTGTTATGCCTATGACAAAGGGAGGAAAATGGCGCAGGACAACGAGTCGCGCATGCTCAGTGGATTCATAATGTGACCCGATGACCGAAAAGCTGAATAGCGGCCAGACACCAAGGACAGAAAACTTGGGAAAGAGAAGAGTGTATCACCCGTCTATGTAGCCTGTATTGAATGAACTATTACAATGGCAACAATATATGTATGGGAGAGAAAATTATGAATGAGCTAAAGGGGAAGTGTTTGCGAGACAATAGTACCTTAATCACTCATTAATATGTCCGCATAGTGTGATGAAGACTCCCCTAGCCCTGTCCAATCACATTTCATATTTTACTAATATTTGTAACTATTGAGGGTGGGACATGAAGAAATAAAAATTATAACTAGAGTAACTTAGAAGTTCGGAGAGAGACCGAGAGCGCAGCATCAAGAGAATCAAGGGTCAAGCCCGATCAAGCTGCTGGAGAGAGAGAGGGCGAGAGAGGAAGAAGAAGAGAGCAGACTGGATAGATTCAGATCCGAATAACAACCTGATTAGATTCGAAGCTTCCGGAACAACATCGAGAAGGGAGAGAGTGTAAGAGAGGGAAGTGCAAAATGCGTCGGGTTTGTAGAGAAGTCAAGTAAGTATTTGCCCTGTCCTGATCCTATCCTATAGTCTGTGTCTCCTCATTCTAATTCAGGGGACCCCTCACCAGTCCTTTGGCCAGAGGGGTGGTTTTCAATCATTTTAATAGGTAAATATTATTCTGTCTCAAAATGTGCATATTCTTTTGCAAATATAGTTTGTTTTGTGCCTTCTGTCTCTACATCTATCCACTCTTTGCATTTGATTTGTTGAATGAGTTTTAGGTTATTGGATGTATTTGCTAAATGAATTTTTCTCTCCCATATGAAGAATGTTGGAGTTTGCACTGTGAATTTGTATTAATGAGCGTTCAATTTATGACTGAAGATTTTAGATAAAACGTATTAATCGTATCCAGAGTCCGTGGTTATTTCAGGGAGATCTGTGAATTAGTTAGATAACTGTTAATATCACTATTAACTAACTCAACTAATGGTCCATCAACGAGAGGAAAAAGTGTTGATGTGTGAAGAGTAGTTAGGTATTAAATATTGTTCCAAATAGTTTGGGTTTACAGCAAGTTAACTAATCAGAACTTAAGTGAATTATAAAACTTGACCCCCAGCGGATTTGCCAGGGAGTGTGAATGAAAATTTTGAGTAAATGTGTATAGGCCCCATTGAAATATTTGGTTTATAAGGTATTTTTCATCCCTAGCCTTCCACTAGAACACTAGTGTACCAACAATAAAAAAAATCCTCTTTCATACTAATATCAATTCACCACCCAGGAACATTTAGAGAGAAAACTAGCTTTTGAGTTGCTTGTCTGATCCAGGAAATACATGTACAACTTTCATTGCACCAGGAAGTCGGACACCTGCAGTCCCCAAGTCCTACCCTAGTCTGACAATCTGCAGAGGGTCTGATGACTGCCCATGCACACCACCTTACCAAACAACTGGGAAGGCCTATAACAACTCTTCACCCTACTTGACTACCTAGGAACGTGTCTTGAGGGGGAAAAAACAGCTGCATAACAGAAGCACAAATTGGCTAAAAATCCAGGTCACATTATCACCTCAGGGTGAATGACAGATCTACACAGCAGTACAGCCATGGTGCATGCCTGCTTTAATGGTGGGTACTTCACTCACACAGACTATCCCATCTTTGCAAACAATGCTGGAAAACATCAATAGCTGTGCGATTTATAATGCTTTTTACACAGGATACCTACCCAACGATACTAGAATTAAATGACCAAATAATTTAATGGTGCTGTTAGTAGCGCACACAATGGGAAGAATTACTTTCATCCAAACTGAAATGGACTGGACTGCTCTCAGGTGCCCACTCTCCTAAATAACTTCTATCCATTTTTAGTTTTAGGCAATCCCGTCTTGAGGAAGTGCCTTTATCTTTTAACTAGCATCAGTTCCAGGTCATACTGTCAATCATGACAATTTTTGGAAGGCCCTTAACACATCAGTTTAACCTCTACCGCGCTACCACGTTTTCCCGCTGTGCGCTGGAATTTCAAAAATGCGCGGTTTGTGACAAAGCCAGCTCGTCATCCGCGTAGCGCAGGTTACGCCCATGACGAGCTGGCTTTGTCATCAGCGCTGAAGGGGTTAAAGCCAACTCAGAAAAAACTAAATTGGCTCCCTCGTAGTTCATTGTACAATGTCTTCAGCTTTGCATCGTGTAATATAGTTCCTATCACTCACAATTTTACCATTATGATGACTTGAGGAGACTGCCACCAAATCTCTCACCTAGTGTCATAGGAGAGGGAAAAGTGGAGAATGGTGTAAGAGAGAAACTGAGTTGAGTGTGAGGAAAAAGTGCATTAGCGGTTTAAAAAACTGTAAGCTGGGGAGGTGTCAAACGTTTTGCTTAAACTGTTGAAGGCTCTACATGTTAATGATTTTTCAATGTATGGAGGTGAATATGGTTATTTATGAAAGCAGGGGAGGTACACAGAAATTTCAAAAATATGGGAATCATGCAGGAATTACAACGGGTTTGCTGACGCACTGAGGTGGGACTATAAAATGCATAATGGGAACAAGAAACAAGCAGAGTGGGGATGAAATTCGACATTCAGCATTCATAGAAGGGAATGATTTTGAAATGCCTCTGTAGTAATATCCATCTCTCTACAGCCTAGCTTGTCAATGGATTTGAACAGAGATCTATTGAACAACACCTCACATTGTAATAACAACAAAAAATGTCTATATATGTATCAGTTGCTTGGCATCAGTCAATATATATTTAAATTTAAGATGAAATTTAACAAGCAACACCTCCAACTGTTGACGCTCATTTTTATAAAATTCTTTTTATTTTACAAAAGAATTGAAAATACAAAAATAGCTTGAAAAGCACTTTGACCACTCTTGGATCTGCATCACACATGCTCATTGACTTATCCTCGGATTTCCCCTTTCTCATATAGTTCAGCGGTTAACCATTTCTCTTCTGTGGACACTGCATCATTACCAGAAACTAGGGACCCAGCACTGAGTCATTATTAGAAACCAGGGACCAAGAGCCTAAGCAATTTCTATGATTTGTACATAAAAACAATACACTAAAGCAGAAAACCAAGTATTCACAAAACAAATGCTCAAATATTTGAATATGTTGTGTAACTCACAATCAAATATAGAAAAGTGTTCACATTTTCAATGTTGCTTCCTTATTTGTATATGAAAATGTTTTCAATATTATTTAATTTTCTAAAACAGTCGCAGAGCCCCAGAGCAAAACTCGTGGACCCTCAGGGGTCCTTGGAACACAGGTTCAGAACAACTGCTTTAGTTGATTCACTGGCAGCAGACAGATCACAAGATTAAAAAAACGAGCTTCAAAAGTCAAATTTCAAGTTTTCTTAAAACAGTAGCCAGGACACTTACTTCATATGTCCAAAGGCCGAGAGCCACAGGCTACCACCGTCTAAATGGGGAGACCAAGACCCTGAAAAGAAAAATAGAATCCATGAAGCAGGAATAGCATATCTTTACATTTTCTGTTTATGGAGTATAACAGTTCCAATTTGTTACATGTCTGAAGAGATTTCTCTTGGTCAGATGTGCATTCACTTGCTCATTACATATAGTAAGTAATATGAAGCTACCATCAGGGAGGTCTCGATCAAAACCAACATTTATACAAATGCATAAAACACATTTCTCTAATTTGAACTCATCTGTGTGGCAGGCATGGGTGTAAATATTAATGGAGTATGTGCAGTGCACAGGGGTCCACTGCATCCCAAGTCGTTTTTTTTTTAACAAGCAAACTGAGGAGATGAAGGGACAGTTGTTCTTGAATATATTAGATACCATTACATTACTACACTATTGTGGACAAATCTAGCTTTTAATATTTAGATTTTGATAATCAAGTTCTGTGCTCAATGGTACGTATCTTCATTAAAAGTATAAACATTAAACTAAAACAATGGCACAACTAATAGCTAAGGAAAATGATAATAGATAAGGAAATGATAGGTACTTAGCATGTTTAGTGGACACATTATGGAAGAATAGCATAAAACGTAAATTCCTGACTGGATGATAGATTATTCCTGAAAACTATTTTCTACAGAAAGTATTTAGAATTTATGGTTATATTTCTGGTGCCTTGTGTGTGCACACTACCATTGTTTGTGAAAAGATGTACAAGACATAAGCAAAGTGTCAGAAAAGTTAAATATGTAATGCAGCTAAGGAATATGCATGTCAAATAAAAACAAAAAATAGAAGCAGTAGAAACTTTTCTTTACACAAAATCAGATATCTACATGAAGCACCCAGAAATTATTTTTAGGGTAACATCATTCATTCTATTAAATTATGCATCTTAAGTATACCAATGAATTCCACATAGAGTTGTACATTTCGGTGGCGTGGGCAAGGTGGGTGGTCAGATTTCCTCCCTTCTACACTGGTCTATTTCTAGGCTAGTTTGAAAGGAAGCTCGACTAGTCCTGTGAAGCAACTGAAAGATGTGAGTTTTCACAGAAACATGGAATGTTTTGCACAAAGACTTGATGCGTATTCTCAGCATTTGAATCACAATGATTAGAATAGGACATTAATCTAAAATAATAAACCAATATTGTAGCTTGAACTGAGGAATTATATTTTGGAAATTAACAAAAATCTAGAATGTACATGAAACCTATATCTTAAGTTGTTACTCCGCTGAAAGTCCACCAGTCAATCGTGAAAGAAAATATTCTCAAAGTGGAATTTAGAGACATCACAGAAAACTAGCAAAAAAATAGAATCCAAGAAACGTTTATACAAGTAAAATATACAGAAAATGAAGAGGTGAGGATTAAATAAAACACATATGATCACTGAATTAAGTCAAAATATCAAAATGGGACAACTTGTTGTAGTGAGTAGTAGTAAGAATAAAACCGAAGCTTCTGTGGTAAAGCCTACATAGTAGGCCATAGTCCAGCAATTTAAAGACAGAATCATAGAACATATTAGCGCAAAAAATCAAGACCTAAAGTACGCCAGCAAAAAACTATGAAGCAACAGGAAACCGAATCATACTTTAAGTTTTTCTTCAGTTTTTATGAGATCGACAGACCACCACTCAACCATGACATTAATCGTACACTCTTGCAATCGAAACAAGAAAGGAGACTGAAAGCCAAATTAAAGACGGTGACAATGAACATAATCTGGTATAAGAAACATCAGCATTTATAAAAGCTAAAATGGGTACAAGAATAATTTTCAATTAACATCCAACCAATAAAGCTTGAATGGACTATACTGACTTCCACTCAACACGGCTGAAATGCAACATAGACCATCCCAAAATATACACTCTTCAGCTAATGCGCTCAATATGTACCATTAGCACTAAATGCCTTTAGTTAATAATCAAATTAAATGGGGTTTTTTCCTACATGGCTATAGAATTCCTATATACACCAACGAGTGTCCAGGACACATGGTTTGGCTAAAGGATAACACGTTTCCATGTCATTTTGTCCAATAGACAATTAGTTTTAACATGCTGCTGCACAAATCCTCTGCCAGTTTAGAGGACCACATTATTGATCTGTGAAAATTGATGGTCATACACCAAGGCATGTTTTGTTTCCACATAAAAAGCGATTCAAACTTCTATAATTCATTAATGCAAAGGCTTTACTATTAGGGTGACAAGTTTAAAAAAACAGGATGAGCTCGGCAAGAATTACTTCCAGTAAAAACGTTTGCCACCTTTAACAATTTGAGGGCATTTATATTGTTCCAAGCAGTCATCCTGATTATATTAAAAGACCTGCAAAAGCATGAAAGTAAAAAATAGTGATGGTTTGCATTTAAAATAAAATGTACATAAAAATATTTGCAAGTTGCAAAAACAATACTACTGAACTATTTATTTTTTAACATTAAGTACCATTTATCCTCCGTAATCTACACGCTATGCTATTGCTGTTGGCCAAAAGGAGGTTAGCTATGTACTGGGGGAGGAGGAGCACCCCCTCCATGAAAGACTGGATTCAGGATGTGACGTTCTGCCATACACAACTCAACACTTTTTGGGAACTGATGCCATCGGCATCAAGGCCTAGGGACATACGGGAGTCCCTTTTTGGAGTGGGCCCGCATACGACAGCTAGAAAGAACAGCCCAATGAGAGAAACCAACAGACTAGAGGACATGCCCATGAATGCCAGTGTGCAAACAGGGCAGATCTCTCAATACACAGTGGAGGTAAAACACCAGGTCTGCGGACAAAGATACAATGGCTTCCCCTTGGGAAAATGTTAAGTGACGATGGGGTTACATTTGTAAAGTTTGTATCAACCATTCACTGGATGTGCAATGTAAAAGATGTTTTGTCTTCGCCCAACACCAAGGATGTGGGACTTGCTTTTGTATAGTAATTCGAAC
This sequence comes from Lissotriton helveticus, assembly GCF_964261635.1. Lineage (NCBI taxonomy): Eukaryota > Metazoa > Chordata > Amphibia > Caudata > Salamandridae > Lissotriton > Lissotriton helveticus. Next base: position 919,657,132 of record NC_136070.1, read on the forward strand.
ATTATTAGAGCACCGTATGTGTGTGCTGTGACTGTAAGTAGCTGGCTCCGTTATTAATGTTGTTTGTTCTATTACTGGATAAAAAAAAGACAGACATTTTCAAAAGCAGTACTGTTTATCCTAGCTATCACTTTGGTAAAACATGTTTGATGGATGGCAATGTTTAGGAAAAAGATTAATAATGGAAAATCACGCAAAATCATTATGGGCAAAATTACAGTAGATTGGGGCCCAATTCTTAAAGTTATAAAAGTGCGCCCAAAGGTATGTACTATACCATTGGTGTCAATTTAGGACTTAAAGGAATGCACAAATGTTTTAGCAATAAAGTGTATTACACATAATAGACCATAAAATAATAGCAATGAATGTCATCAATTATTAAAACAGTTTTAATACTAAAATACACAGGATCCCCCAAAACAATTAGCATAAAGGCTAAAAGCACAAATTAAGAAACCAAATATGCTGTGTCTGGTCTTTCTTACATCATTAGTAGCCACAGGGGCAGCCCAAAACACCAGCACCAGGGGCAGTGCCTGATCCTAACAAAGGTCCAAGAAACAACAAATTACAATATTCACAGAATTTGTTTAAACCATATAAAAAGCAATAAATGAATCAATGTTTGAATAGCAAAAAGAGAACAGTGCAAAAAGGCTTTCTGCTGGTGCTGCTACTATCGGGTTGATTTCTTCCCATTGTGGCATTGCAGTATCTGGGTGATTTGATCACTTCTTACCTAGCATGATCTGTTGAATTATATGGACAGATGCAGCCCTCTTGAAATTTCTCAATATCCTTGGAAGGCTAATTTTCATGCTTGCCCATCTTACATTTTAATGAATTTTGGAATCCTATGCCAACCTATGCAAGTAAATACTGGGTTGGAGTGTTATTTTGAATGGAATCCTTGGATGCTCAATTGAATTCCAATCCTGATGATGACTGTGTAACTCGAGAGGTCGAAACACCGTTGACGCATTGTGGCCATAAAATTAATAAAGGACACATAATTTTAGATTATGTTGTTCCCTCTATGTGACATGTATTGCTTGTCTGCCACCTGTCTAGTTTGTAATACACATTGTCTTTGTACCAGCATATTGTACTGAGTGCCACTATCTTGGCTGTTTTAATATTTATAAAAATGAATACATTTGCTATATTTTTTCTGAAAGTACCATTGTATGTTGGTCTCTATATTTTTCTTTTCCTTTTTGCACTGTTCTCTTTTTGCTATTCAAACATGGATTCATTTATTGCTTTTTATTTAGTTTAAAAAAATTCTGTGAATATTGTAATTTGTTGTTTCTTGGACCTTGGTCTTTCTTACAAGCATTAGAAAAACAAAGCAAATGCAATGTAAACCCAGGAAATCAATCCTCTTAAATGTTCGAGTGCCACTCTAACAGTAAAATAGCGATTTTCAACAAAGAATGGTTTCAAATATCTGACCCTAGGAGTTTTAAAAGCTAGACAAAACGACAGAAGGTGCTTAAGTATAACAGGTTTTTAATTAACATAATCGCAATTGGACAACAAACTTGTTCCACAGCCCTAGTATTATCAATTCTGCTGAACACCCAATTGAAGCAACAAAAGCCTACGCCGCAGGCCGGGATTTGACACCGTTAACAGATATGTTGCACACATTTCCCATCTTGTTTGAGATTCTACAATTAAAATCTCCACCAATCATTAGTAAAATGACATGCCATAAAAAATGCTAAGAAAAGATAGCAAAGCATTACTTTGGTTGTAATACACATTTACAAAGCAATTTACAAAGTGGAGATTTGACAAGTAAACTTGCAAATAACTACCAAAAAGGAAGTACAATTGTATGGTACATTACAAAACTTGCATTTCCGATTTTCATACATATAAGTGGCTAGACAACATTGGTGACGTCCCTTCAAGCTGGGAATAGCAGGTATAAAATTGCAATCATAATCTGCCAAGGAGTGGTCATACTCCAAGTCTCTTGGATCATAATTATATCCAGAGTTGTCAATAGCTTTAGATCAATATTATTTAGTCGCCTTTTGAATTCAAATACATACCAACAGACAACATTCAGTTCAGTTTATGAACATCCACAGTCAGGCACATTGGGCTTGGCCCACATGCATGCACACAAATGCTGGTCAAACGGGGAAAACGATCCCCGTTTACATCAATAGGGCTATAGGATCAGCCTGAATGTCATGGGGGAAGGAAAGGGGTGAGAGGCTAACAACGAAAGAAAAGTTGTCTGACGAGAGAGAGAATAAAAACACTTCTCTCCTGCCCACCCTCCTTTTATTGACCTAGCATCTCAGCGCAGGGTCCATTAAAGGAGGGTCAAAGAGCTTCCAAGTTAAAGATTTTGCAGGGGCTTTGTGGCATTGTTTACAAATGTCCCAATTTTGCACTTTGTTTTGCAAATCGCCAAATCCTGGAGGGTTCAAATATAGGCGTGTACAATTTCAAACGTGAAAATTTGTTGAGCAACTGCAAATTCTCTTTCCATACAACCATTTTTTCCCCCACCTTGGAAAAAGTTTTATTTCTGCCCAAGTAAGTAGTACATTTTTAACTATATCCAGCACAGGAAGAGATTGCAAAGGGGTAGGAGAGTACCCTTAAGCATGCCACTTAGTAGATGTGCATTGACTATAGGGCATTCCAACCCTTAAACTCCTGCTTTCCTTCTCTTAAGAACCCAGACTTAACTATTCACTGCAGTTCATTGATGCAGATGTCTGGACGTTAGGCCAAGACCTTGGTGAAAGGCTTAACATCAATATATAAAAAAATCGGTCTTCAAGATTTGCAGTTTGAAGCATCCTTGTCGGGCTTTGGGATTACAGTTCTATCTGCCTCTATCATGAGGGGTAGATGCACCAGTTCTTCCCCAAAAGTGTGTGAAAGTGCTAATATATAGAGATTGATATGTACTTCTTCAAAGGTCACTTTGACAAGACAAAGTATACGTTTCACGGTATTAGAAATGTTATGGTCGTGCATCTCAACTAATGATGTATGTTTAAACTAATGTATGTATTAACTTTTTATAGACACCCCTGACAAAGGTTCAGTACCGAAATGCATTGGGTGAAGCTTAAATAAAGTCGTGTTTTAAAGAAACATCTCCTGGCTATGAATATCCTGGAATGAAAATTGGAAATGGATATATTAAATCGATAAAAACAAGGATAAAAGAAAAAAAAGGATTATGTTTAAAATATGGATAAAATGAAGAGTGGAACATAATACTGGTTTATTGGCTTAATTTTGCAACAGATGTGGCTGTGCAGCTGGAGTGGAATCACAACAGGTCCCCCGTGTGTTCGTTTGATAAGGATGTTTTTAGCCATCTGGGCACGCAGAGTGGTATTGTATGTGAACCAGTGAGTTAGTTTATTTATCAGCTGACCATAAACTTCGTTAGCCCCTTTGGGGAGGGAGGGAACACTCTCCAAAACCACCACATATGGGGTAGATTCGGGTGGGAGGTCAATAACTGGGAGACTTGTTAGCTGTACGTCCCTTCCTTCTGGCTTCCTTGCTTTATGAGGCACAGAGGACCCCGCTCTTGTAGGGGACTGACGTGAGAATGCTGGAATATCTACACTACTGGGCATGATAATATTTGAGCTACTCTTAACGGACACATCACTATTTACTGCAGCCCTTACAGATGAGCATTCGCCCTCTCCTATACCCCCCGATAGCTGTATAGTCTCTGCTAGGATTTGTGCTAACTGTCGGTATAGTCGGCAGTTTGAAACTAACCAACTCCTCTTGTTTTAATAATCAGATTCTACTGAACTTATTTTTTTTAAAATATGATCAAATAAGGTGGACATCATAGTTTAGAGCCTGCCCCAGAAATTCCCCCCCTGTGTACTATCAGTGAACTGCCCTGACATTATCTGATTCATGGAAGTAGAGGGACCCTCTTTGCAAACATTTGTAGTGGGGACAGCTAGCATTTTCCTTCCAGATGAGCTCTAAACCGATTTATTTAATTTCGGTAATCCCCGACTCTTCCTTTATGTAGAGGGGGATTCGTTGGTGCGGGCTGACTTCAGTTTTACTTTCTGCCCTCTAGTTGTAGCTTTAGGTTTAACTGGGCTAGGATGAGAGAATACATGGTTTGTCACTGAATCTGGGGCAACAAGTTGGGACTGACTCAGCCGGGATGGGGATACATCCTGGTTGGATACCACCATAGAATCAGAGATTGTGGGGGTTAAAGAAAGTCTACCTTGCGAAGGGTGGGGCTCAAGAGATAGTCTACGTTCAGTGAGTTTTATTTAACGAATGACGGCTGATTCTGCCCTCAATATGAAGGCATCTAAAGTTCCAGCCACACTTTTCCCCAAATTTGGCTTCCACTTATTGGTGTTAATTATCTCTGAACACACTAAATTATTTTCTCAGAGCCCCATTAAAGTGCTAAACAGTTTTTAAGACAAGGTGCAAAGTGTAATATACATTGTGGAAAATGCAATACAGCACTAAGGCACAAACCAATAAAATGCCTTATGTTAAAACTTAACAAGACCTTATATGTACGCTAAAAGTGGAAAGTGCATATATGTTGTTTAGCAGCAATAATAATAAAAATATTTAAACAGTATAATGACACTAAAGTGCAACGTGCGGTACAGGGCCCTGGATCAGAGGACAAAGACTAGGCCCATATGTCCAATTGGGCAGAGTTTAATATAGGGGGTTTAGTCACACCTGGTCCGTTACAGCATAATACATAGGAGTTATGCTGTGACAATGAAACATCAGTACTGCCAGCAAGCTCAATTGATGGTAACATCAGAAAACAAACAGTACCTGCAAGGAATCTCCAAGTGCTGAACAGAAGCCCACGATCTCGGGTGAAAGGGGGGTGGCCCTGCCTCTTCCTGGCACTGGAAGGCAAGGACGGGCCCACCCTTGGCCCAGGAACGCCCGCGTGTGTCCCACGTTGCAAGAGCCCTGTGCTCTATATAAGCGCCTACTGGCGCTCTGCCTTGGACGTGTGGCGTGAGGTTTGCAGGGGCTGCTAGGTCTTGTGGTCCCCGGCCGGCTTCCTCTCTCGCGACCGGGACCAGGACCAGGACTCCCAAATGCCTGATGACTCCCAAGAGCCCAGTGACTCTTTGTGGTGGCGGCAAGAAGGAACAGCACCAGGTAAGATTACGGCTCCCCTGAAGTACAAGTCTACTGGAGGCATTTTGCTTATTTGGAGGGCAAATGAGGGTGGCACACTCCAAATAAGGGTGAGTGGAGAAGTTTGAAAATAATAAACAAATGAGACTGCCTGTGGGAAAAGGTATTTCTAATGACTAAATCCCTATACCCTCGGGCAGCTTTGAACTGATTGATACAGCTGATTTCTAGCAGGAAGAACTAATGGAGAAATCTCTGCCTCTATTAAACACATCATTCAACTTCTCAGCATGCTGCACAGCAGCCACACTTCTCTACAGCACAGCTTAGAAACATTGGCAAAGTCAATAGCTCTACTAAAACACTTATAAGGCCCCCCACAAAGCATAGCCAATAGGTCGCGCCTTTGGAACATTATAAGTGTTTAGTTATCCAGCACAATATCCTTCCTGGCTAATCACTTATAAGGTCCCAAAAACGAGACCTACTGGCTATGCCAATGCTTGTTTTATTTCTGTTGTGTTGGTCATGTGCGGAAACAATTGAGGACATTTCTGCTTGCAAAGCAAATGCCTTCTTACCTCACGGCTGTGTGAGCTATAACTATGTCTCAAACAAATAATTCAAAAAATGGTGCCAATGCAATAGGTCGTAGCAGAGGAGACAGTATTCACTTTCAGTCTTTGGTACCAGGCTGGTTTATTTCATCTCGGTTAACTGTGCTTTCCGGCCTGTGTAACATAACCACCTCCTGGAGGTGGGCAGTCCAGTCTCAAGGTGTCTCATTTGCAGAGTAATCTCTCTCTACTTGTGTCTTCTCTCTTTTAAATTCTGAAGCACAGCAAAGGTTAGTAGATGAGTGAATTGGACCCTGTGTTTTTTCCATTGTAATACACAGTTAAACGCCTCGAACAAGTCAGCATGTGCCCAGCAGTGATTTAATTTTCACAGCATTTGCATTTTGTGGCCATCTAACGGATAGTCAGCACATATAAATGGGCAAAATATGGAAGTCCACTCCGAATGTTAAGAACTCTGATGGAAATAGACAAAATACATCCAAACATTGGGTACCAGTATATAATTTAATCATGTGCAGAGAATAAAAGATGTACTTTGCGAAGTACGAATAGCTTATTTAGTCCTGTTTACTTTTTCCCTTGCATTATACAACTTGTAACACTACGTTTAAAGATAGAAATGCAGAAACACAAGTACCAGGATGCCAAGCTAACCTCACTAGACTCGCGCCTCTCAGATGGCGCGTGACATTTGAGATGTTTTGAATACGTGAGTGCAACCCTATTTTATTTTATGTAGTGAACGAAGCGTTGGATTTTCCGTAAATCAGCTGAACTAATACAGTTTACCTGTGTCAGTTTAGTACAAATAACGGTGAAGTTAGCAACAACAAAAAAACTATGTCATGACACTTTTGTTTCCTAACTTTACTTTCAACTGTGCTGCACAGCCATGCTGCTGTATGACATGGCTTAAACACAGTGACAAAGCCATTGCTCTCACATAAGCAAGACCTATGGGTTTTGCCAATGCTTGTTTAAGATGGTCTCTGACACCTCACCGTGATATTACAAGGGGCTTAATGATTTCTATTACAGATGACAACACATGAAGAACATGACACACAGAGGCACATTCAGAATCCAAGGTCCAGAGAATGAAACATGCCGCAGTGTGGGATTCATAACAAGCCTGCCTCACAGTAATGGCACAGCACCATGAACAGTGTTTGCGGCACGTGCTATACAACCCATGCTTCAAAGCTCCGAGCACACAATGAATGCTCAGATCAGGGGACACATCGAATGGTACACTGCACAGGAGGCAGTGTACACCCTGCAGACCCCAGGATACGAAGTGCATACTGAGGGAGGGAGAGACAGAGGGAGGGAGAGGGAGGGAGAGACAGAGGGAGGGAGAGACAGAGGGAGGGAGAGACAGACGGAGGGAGAGACAGACAGAGGGAGAGACAGACAGAGGGAGAGACAGAGAGGGAGAGAGTCGGAGACAGGCATTTGGTAGGGAGACAGAGAGAGGGAGATGGAGGGAGGGAGACGGCGAGAGAGGGAGGGAGACGGCGAGAGAGGGAGACAGATGGAGGGAGAGACAGGGAGGGAGAGACAGAGGGAGGGAGAGAGAGGGAGGGAGAGACAGAGGGGGGAGAGACAGAGGGAGGGAGAGACAGAGGGAGGGAGAGACAGGGAGGGAGGGAGAGACAGGGAGGGAGGGAGAGACAGACCGAGTGAGAGACAGACCGAGTGAGAGACAGACCGAGGGAGAGACAGACCGAGGGAGAGACAGTTAGGAGGGAGAGACAGTTAGGAGGGAGAGACATTTAGGAGGGAGAGACAGTTAGGAGGGAGAGACAGTTAGAGGGAGGGAGAGACAGGGAGGGAGGGAGAGACAGGGAGGGAGGGAGAGACAGGGAGGGAGGGAGAGACAGACCGAGTGAGAGACAGACCGAGTGAGAGACAGACCGAGGGAGAGACAGACCGAGGGAGAGACAGTTAGGAGGGAGAGACAGTTAGGAGGGAGAGACAGTTAGGAGGGAGAGACAGTTAGGAGGGAGAGACAGTTAGGAGGGAGAGACAGTTAGGAGGGAGACAGTTAGGAGGGAGACAGTTAGGAGGGAGACAGTTAGGAGGGAGACAGAGAGAGGGAGATGGAGAGAGGGAGGGAGATGGAGAGGGAGGGAGATGGAGAGAGAGGGAGACAGACAGTTGGGAGGGAGAGAGGGAGATGGAGAGAGGGGGAGATGGAGACAGAGGGAGGGAGACAGAGGGAGGGAGACAGACAGAGGGAGATAGACAGAGGGAGATAGACAGAGGGAGGGAGGGAGATAGACAGAGGGAGGGCGATACAGAGAGAGGGAGGGAGACAGACAGACAGAGGGCGAGAGAGAGAGAGAGAGGAAAAAGAAATATGCCAGGTCTGGTGGCTCAGTGGACGAAGGTGTCCGCTGCAGTGGCCTGTGTTCAACCTCATGGTCACAGTTTTTTTTTTGCTCTAGCCCGGCCCCCCTCCCCCACCGGTGCGGCCCTCGGCCACAAACCACACTGTAAATTTGGCCCCCGAGATAAAGTTTGTGAGTACCCATGCTCTAGGGAGAAGATTTTTTTTTAACCAGCCCGGTGGAGCAGCGAGTTCGTGATATTTTTCCAGCAGGTTGGGCTCTGATTTGTACAAGGCAATGGAGGGCTATGCCGCGGGAGCTGCAGGTTTCAGCAGGAGCGATGGGAGGCTGGCTTAATAGGTAGGTGGTGGCTGGTGTGCACTGGGGTAGCGGGAAAGCTCTGCAGAAGCCGATTCTAATACTTGTTCAGGAGCATTCGCAAGATCTGCAACATGTTCTCATGTTACACGATGCAGCCGAGTCCGAGAGTGAAATGCAGTGCTATAACCGAGACAGGAGTTGAGCGAAGAAACTTGCAAAGCACACTCAGGCCGGTTTCCCGGTTTCAGACCCGGAAGGGATTTAAAATGGACATTTCAATGTGTCCCTTTCGGGCCCTGTATTCGTGTCCTTAACTCTCCATGCACAAACTTTGATCCATTTCTGAACAGACAGCAACAATACGTGCAAGTAATCCAGGTCGTTCCTGCTTATTTTTCACATGATTTACTTAATCTTGCATCACCTGAGTGTTTGCTTTTTCCAGGAGGCTATGTTACTTTTTTTCAGGTCGTGTTACTTTTTTTTAGGCAGCATATAACTCTTGCCTAGAGCATAATTTGATCTGAATTTCATCCAGTGTTTCGACCGGGCCACCACTGAGTTGCGGCTTAAGGCACTGCGAGTTTCTCTCGGTGCCTTTCAGTAGGATAAAAAGGTGATAGATTAGGTGTTCATCCAATCCTTGGCCTCTCTGCAAAGGCACTGAGCAATGGTCACGTATACCGGCCGCAGTTGTTGTTCAAAGCAAACGTGCGGTTAGGGTGACGATCTACGCAAATGTTAGTGTGCATGTTTAAGTCATACCCTTAATTAAATAGGCCCGTTCCTTTCGTGCTTCTCACCCCACTTAGCGCCCTCCGCACCGTAATGATTGACCGAGATGAACTACAGCAAAGGTCCTAGACAGCAGCTTGCTCTCCTGCGGATAATGTCTTGCGAGGCGAACACTCGTCTACAGAGAGAGGCTGCCACCAGGTAGAGACCCCTTCCCACTCATGGTCAAAACCCATCCAACAGGTGCGCAACGATACGTAAACTGATAGTTTATGAGTAAATCGATAGTAATCGTTGTGTTAATCGACACATTTGGCAAAAATCACTTAGGTGCCTAAATTGCAAGAGGCAGTCAAGGGATTTTAGCTCCGTATCCCAATAAGCACAGAAGCCGCGCTGGGAGGTGAGAATGCCTAGCAAATGCAAACACCCACGACTTTCAGTGACCCGTCAGTGTCACCTATTCCCAACTGAGTGTCACTTTAGGTATTTAAGTAGGCGGCAGCACAGCGGGTGTCGCTGGTGTTTACACAGGATCGCGAGCAAGAGCTCTCGAGTCACTGAAGAGGTTGTTTGAGGTAAGGATGTATTGTTCATGGTTTGATGGGTTTCTGTACTCGTAAAATTGCGCGGAGTAAAGCCCGTGCCTCCAATGATCGCACGTCACGACCAGCGGCAGCACGAGCTTCAGACAGGGTACCGGTAGGTACTGGGTGCGTCACAGGAAGATTTGTTTTTTTAGAAACTATGACGCATATTTACTGGGATCTGTACCGAGGTAACCTCATTTAACACACGCCACGACGGAGTCACCAAATGCCTTCGCGCTCACGCCTCACAGGGCTCGCTCTGAGGTGACCTCGCGAGCCTCCGTGACACCGCTAATTGAGCAGCTCAGCCTGTTTGTGTAGGCTTTCCCTCGTTTTTCCGAGCACTCTCCAGCGCTACCTCGAGTGACTCAACTCAGGGTTTGCTGTGTCACGAGCACAGCGTTACAAACGCGCCATTGTTTACCAGCACGCTGGGTTTCCTTTGCCGCCCACGCTGCTCTCTCGATCGTATCGCACTGCGTGTAAACACACCTTACAGACACGTGGGGCTCTGCCTCCCGGAGTCTATACCATTCAGGGCTCTAATCAAATCCAACGGTTCTTCCAACCCCGTTTATAATTTAAATGGCCTGATCCGCCGCATATTTTCAGTAAACAGGAGAGATGCGATTTGTCGCTGTTCAAGAAAGTACTAATTGAAAAAGTCCATGACCGCATCCAGGTCTAGTGGTCGTTCGGGTATGAGCCAAGAGAACAGCTTCGGTTACTAAATTCCTTGGTTTCCGTTTCCACATTAGAGCCAGGTACTAGAGTCCGAGCCAAAAGTGTCGGACACGGTTTCTTAGTCAGTGCCTCATGTAGTTCAATGTTGGCACTACAGTGGAGGTGTGAAGAAACACCCCAGTAGTCAATAGCGTTAAGGGAAAGTTGGGCTGAGCCAAGACGTGACTGACGAGTCTCCAGCCAATGGATGAAAGAGGCTGGTTGAAGGCGGGCGAATGGTTAAAAGGAGAAGACCCAAAACCAAATCGATGTAGAAAATTGTCAGCAATACATCAGTTTGATAGTTACACTGTCAAAACAAGAATATAAAAATTAAAGTTCAAATGCGATGCAACTCAATATCACAAGAGGCTTACAGTGCCACTACTGATGAATGATCAGTCTGGCGCTGGCAAAACACGGTGAACCTTATAGATTACTTGGGAAAGTAACCAACCACTTTAATATATTATCAGCCCTAGCAAAGACACACTCTCAACGCTAGTGTTAAGCAAGACTCTGCAGGCCCTGCCATTAACGACCAAACAACAATCAATAGTCATCAATGCCCTGCCATAGTACAAACATGCTTTTACACTGACACAAACGTGATCACCTCCACCTCCCACACATGTGGACTCCCATTAATGCAAATTCAATAAAACACAATTCTCAGATTCCGAGATAATTGGCCAGAGCACTCAACTGTAGGTTTTTCCTAGAAGGCAGTACTGCTCACCAAGAGAAGAAATGCACAATCTGATGCAACTGATAACGCCCACCCCATCCATGGCAGGAAAGCAAGTAAACAAGCACCCAGAGCAGACTCGTCTATTGCTAACATTCAGATGCTAAAAATAACTTACAGTCCAAAGTCAAAGCCACCAGTCTAAGAAACCACATTTAAGAGGCGATCATTTTAACACCACATAGCGCTGTATCACTACGTCAGCATTGTAAGGTTACATACAAGTGTACTTCAGCACTTACAGGCTGCACTACATCAAAGAAGCCCCAACAAGCTATATTAGGCTACACTAGATTCAAAACATTGGCAGTACCAGACTATTTTAGTAACACCACATCAGAAGGCTACTGGAGAGTACCACTACATCAGCAGCAATCGGCTTCAACAGAGATGCACTACATTAGCACAATCGCTCGGTGAGAAAACATAAAAAGAGCCGAACTCTTGCATCCAAAAGCCTATCCATATATGTCTATGACAATATTTCAATCGCATCACTCTCGCTGAGTAGGGTGGTACTTACCCGCAAATGCAATTGAACACATCACCAGAGGTTGAATTAGTATATAAATGCACCTGCAATATAATACAATACATGAAGACAACAGACTGTACAGAAGCAGGAGGAATCGAAACTATACTATGAACAATTGTGCGGCCAAGGATCCTGTGCGACCAATTGGGAGTACAAGAAGCATTCTATATCTCATGACTTCTGCTGCACCGCAACTCAACATAATGACATTGCTTGGTTCAGCCTCTTGTGTCAATACAGATTCAGACATTGAGTTGGAAAAACTGCTGTGTCAAAAATAAAAGAATGAGAAGCATTGCATTCACATCCAAACTCTCAACATCGAAAACAATGTAAATAAGAGCAAACTATAGCAGGAGCCTGAAAAGGCATGATTTTCACAACGTGTTTGTGGTTGGGGTCGACTAGTTAAACTGTACCCTGCTAGGATGCTGGGATAGTGTATCCCATAGGGTTCTATAATTAAGTTAAAGTGGGTGGGATCTTCTAGGAACGACGTTCCCAAATTTTACTGTAACAGTCCTTAATAGTTAATATCAACCACGGGTTGACTCGTGCTGAAAGGAGATCTCCTATACCGGGAGGCAACAGGACAGTCGACGCAATAAGAAACAAGTTCTCTACAGAGTGCCTGCTACTTGAATGAAACGTAAATACGGGCAAGTAGATATTAAGAAAATCTAAATGCGGCTTGAAAGGCAATGTGGGATCATTAAATGGAATCAAATGAAGCTTCATGTCGACAAATAATGGTTCGTTTTGAGACGTACTCCATGACCGTTTCCGGTTCGGGATCGCCCCATTTTAATGGAAAACTATTTGAAAAAAAAATCGCACTAGGCGCAGGTACATTGTGTAATCATTAAAATATAATATTTGTAAGCACTTAAACACTGAAACTTCTTGCATATTTGGCAGCAGCCTCTCATATTTGGCGGAGTTAATCTTATATTGTGTGCAGTACATCTGTAAACACTGGCATCCTATCTTCTACTGTACGTAATAAGTTTCTAAACTGACTATCATTTCACAGTGCTTTCTGTTACAGGCTGGGATCTTCTTAGCTTACTATTCTTCAGTGCACCAACCAGGATTCAAATCATACAACGTATGACTTTTGTATAACGTCTGTGGGTCTCACGCAAGTTCAGATTGTGGGTGGGAATTTAGGACTGGCACGATCAAGAGCTCTGGAGCAGAGGCTGAAGGCAGTGCAAGTTTTTTCTCAGTGACTGTCAGTTTGTTATAAAAGTGTTCAGACTACATGCACATCCAACCATTGGCCTCTCTGCAAAGCACACCGTGCAACAGCCACCTGTGACAAATGTAATTGTGTTCGATGAGCAAGCGTGTGTTAAAGTGGCACACAGTTGTTACAAAGATGAGGTCACCAAAGGAAAAGAAAATGAAGTGCTAACAAGCGAGTGGGTAGGTTGTATGTGAGGTAGGGCTGGTTAAATGGTGGAGATGAAAGGAAGCACATACAAAAGGAATGTGTCAATTCAGTGCTGAAGAGGAACGAGATGATGTACGAGATATGCAGATGGAGGATTTCAGAATAATGAGTGAAGAAAAAAAGGCGTTCAACAGTGAGAAACTTCAGAGGAAAGTAGAATGAATGGAAGAGGGGGAGTTACTGAGATACTGGTAAGACCACTACCCTTTCCACATACCTTAGTAATGTTTAATTTAGAACCTTGTTGTTAGAACCAGCAGTTTTGTATTTGCTGGGACGCACCGAAGCCAGTCAGAATCCACCCTTGCAAATAGGGTGAGAACGATACACTTTTCCAAAACCTGTGCTCAGCCTCTGGTAGTTTGGCTCTGAGCAGTCAGGCTTATCCTCAGGCCTCAAGTGTAACATACAAGCATAACATCACCCTAGCAACGCACTGCATACGCCACAAAAAGACTCTATACCTGTATGTATAAAACACTTGTCTTTGTATTGCACACACCAAAATCAAAACTAGATACACATTGTATATACATTTTACAGTTATATGCTATTGTCGAACTGTTTCCATTAGCAGAAACGTCAACCAGTCACAGGTCTTTGAATACGCCTCATGACCCAGCCCCTTAGTAATTCAACAACACCAGCAAACAATACACATTGCCCCTGATGGCGCCCTGTTGACTAGACACCCGGAACCACTTAACACGGAAAGAAACAGTTACTTAGTTTCATCCATCCAGATTAGACCTCCAGGTTCCCAGCAGCATCTGCACGAGTGCAGGATCACTATGCCCTGTACACAAAAGGTTGCGACCCAGGAAGCTGGCACGCTTCCAAGTCTGGAGAAATGTTTTCCCCTCAATCAGACGTGTGGCCTGCCATAGCCCAGACAGTCAGCTGCAGGTGCCCACATGGCACACAAAACCCCTCGAGCTTCGTCAGGGTGTTTCCCACAACAAAGCACCTTGTGGCATGGGTCGAGGGAGCCAATGACTTTGGACAGAGGCTGAAATGCCAGACACTGTAGTCCTCTTGATATGGAGGCCGAAGATCGTCTCAGCTCCCGGCTCAGGTTTCCCCAACACCCCTCGAACACCACACGCCCAGCAGTGCCACTAATCGCCGCGCTGAGACGGAGTCTGACGTCCACGAAGCATCTCACAAATGATCGCTACGGCGGCTAACCTTTTCCTTTTCTCCACCGGCTGGTGAAGAAATGTCGCAATTATCGCTGAAGATTCCTCAGAGAAATGATAACTCTTGAAGGGTGTCGGCTGACACCTGTTCCTCCCAAAGTACTGAAGAAACCTTTAGCAGTACCAGTCCCCAGGCTGTCCTTCATTTTTCTTGTCCTGATGAAGACCCGTCCTAGATGCAACTAACTCTGCACTTCACTCTAGGGTCGAAACGTCGACGTTGCGTTAGTCAATCCGTCCGTGAAAGTCACAACAGAAAAAAAGAAAATAGCTTTGGTTGTTGCGACTATTTATTTAAAAAATGGACTGATGCTAATTTATGTTTTGTACTTATGAATGTTAAAATGTCCTTAGATTGTCCAGCTGCAGTCACTCCGCCCTAATAATGCCTGGTGTCTACGTCCCAGTGTTGAACCAGCGTAGTATGATTCAAATCCAAAAGCGTCTCTACTTTGAGAGGCCAGAGCCCCATGAGTTATATCTACATCGACCTTTGAAGATACAATCAGTTCAAAAGGCCACATTTGAAAAGCCCAGGCCCTTTCTAAATTTGTCCTGTCTGCCATCCTACCCCGGGAGAAAGGATTACTATCTCTAGAGGGGTCAAGACCCTGCCCCTTTGAATGCAGGTGCCAATTCCAGCACCACCTAACCGTTCCATAAGGCCCCTCAGCCAGAGGTCCTTAGTTTTCCTGGAGCCCCTAGTTTATGGCCTTCTGTCAGGAATGCACAGATGTAGCCGTTTCCCTAGCACCCAGATGTGAATTAGGAGACAGGTCAACAGGCACACAGAGCCACAAGCATTGAAATGCCCACTTTCCCAAAGTGACATTGCAATCACAGTAATGTTGAATTCCCTCGTACTACCAGAGAGGATTCGTATTACAAACTCATGGATACTAAACGCTATACTGCTACTAATCTGCCCGCAGGAAATACTGCTTTATAGCCTTTATCCACTCTCCCCCCATGCTAATCAAATGCGAGAAGTAGGTCTTTTCATACCAAACAGAGCACCCAGCGCTATTCATGACCCTTGCGTGTAGCACACACATGCCCTATCTCTTCCCAACAACGCACCCTGGCCCCAGGGAGACATGCAGTACCTTGGCACATAGCTTTTTAAATGCCATCTTACTCAAGATGTGGATGGTGAAGGCAGCAAGTGATGCCCTGCCTGAAAAACACAGACTAATATTGCCTTGATTTGATGTCTTGTTGTCAGAATTGTAAATATTGTATAAATGTTCAATTGTGTAATCTTTTTTGCCAATAGATAAAATTTCTTAAAAAAATAATTCAAAAATAAGAATAATTGGTCTAAATAAAAGTACCGTACCAAGTTCCATGAAGTTGCACTTGGTCTCCATTTGATAGATTCTTCTTTATTAAGATACAAGGGTTGGGGCACTTTCTTTGTTGTTGGATGCAATAAAGGGGCACACTGTGTGAATCATAGAATTATAGTTGGCATTTTAATGATTCATTTGTCTTCTGTAAACAATACAGGTATAGTACATACAACTAGCCTGCCCCCCTCCCCCTGCATTATTGCCAGCATGACACCCCTGGCCCTACGAAGGGATAGCTCAGATTGCAGTGCGCTCCTCAAATTATTTTATTTTAAATGTATGTGACCACCGCCACTGAACATATGTACTGCTATGCCATTACTATGTTGTACAGGCTTTTTGAAAAAAGAAAAAAAAGATAGTAAATACAACAAGTCAAGCTCTAAAAGTAAATGGTGTACATCAAGCGCTTTCGTTGATTTTGTCCCCTCTCCGTCCACAACTTCATCTTTCAAACACTAGTGGCTGATGTAAATGCAAAATAATATAGGTTCTTTAACTTTGTCCATTATGGCCTACTCCCTGCATCCGTAGATCCCTAATTCTCAGGTACTTCCTTGTACATCCATGCATCTTAGTGCAGGTACACGGTGCACAATTATCCATACTCCTACCCTATTCCGCCAGGGATGGTTGTCAACACACCTCAATTTCCAAGTAACATTCTGTTTGACAACTAGGAGTTTAAATCTTCTAATTCCCGCACATCATACATAATTTCCATAAGAGCTGTCTAAGTGTCTAACATTAACTGGGTGGTCAACCACTGCCGCCAATGCCCTCAGGATATGTTGCCAAAATGTCCTAATTTCCGGAAATGTTTAAATGACATGCAGGAAAGGACCTCAAGCATTTGTGCAAAGAGAACAAACAGGGAAGGGTGCTCTATCCACATTCCATAATCTGGTTGGGTGATAGCAACATATTGGGAAATATTTATAAAAACAGAGTCCCAGGAGGGAGGCGATCAAGTGCACAAGGCCATTTTTGCCTCGATTTATTCATCGTCTACAAGCAGTCCAATGTCTCATTCCCATTTTTCCCCTCGCGGAAGAGGAAACGGAGCATCAGGGATGTATAAATCCTCAATATACCCATTTTATCTGGTCCATTGTGATTTTACTTTCTAACAGACTAAACTCTGTTACAGACCCCAATTTCTCTTTCTAAGGTTCTAATACATGGCAAAGTTGTAAGTATCTAAATAATTGAGTATTTATAAAAGAGAGAATTCATTTGCTAGTTGCTTAAATGCTTTGATATGGCTTGAGGTTCACACATCCTCAAGTTTAGAAATACCAATGAGATCCCATAAATAAACAACTTATAGGGAAGATACTTGTGGAAGTCATGTCCAATGCTACAATAGGGTTTCATTGGTTAGCTTTCCCTGCCACTTCATTAGCTTAAAGGGTCTATTCCCACATATCACTGGGATTTTTGTGATGGGTGGCAAGGTATGTGGGATAGGAAATCCATACAGCAGAGCTCCAGGAGGCCTAAATCCAACCATAATGCAGAGTTCTGATCTGCCATAAAAAAACAGCCAATCATTACATTGAGATCCACTATGAGTCCCAATTGTACCTTAAGGTATTCACAACAATACTTTGTAGGTACATTAAACACATTTTTTCAAAGGAGACCGGCGGCGTACTGCCGGTCCATAAAAAAATTACAAAAGGAGTGGGGAAATTATGTTTTAAGAGGGTTGGGGTAGGTTTGGATAATATAAGAGCCAGCAAAGTATACCCTTTTCAAACAGAGCTCTCCTCCTCATAATGAATAGGGGCAAAACTCCCATCCTGTCACCTCGTTTTGTTTGTTGAAGCAGCAGGGAGATATTTAAATCTAAGAATCATCTTCTGATACCATCATACCCAATTATCCATAATGGTCATCTGCGTTATGCATCTTAGTGCCCAGAAGCTCTGCCAGCAGTCTGCCCTCCACAGACAAGTGAGAGGGGTTTGCCCAATTTACTCTGGAGGCTACTCCATATACCAGAAGCATTTGAATTATTAGCTGGAAGGATTCAGCGGGCTGTTGCATATAAAGAAGCAGGTCATCGGCACAAAATGACTATTTTCCATGTTGCTATTCCATTGGAAATCCACGAGCTGCACGTTGCAGTCTACCCACTCCACCATGGGTTTTATCACCAGTGCAAATAGCAGTTTAAATATTTTACAACACAACTGCATAGACCATACCTCTTGGGAAAAAAGTCTTAGATGTGCTTCTTTGACAATGCCCCTTTTAGAGACACCCCCACATTTTTCATACTACTTATAGCGCTACTTAGGTCTCGCTGCTCCACCATGCTGTCTAATTCTATTCCCTACATCTATACTTTGCACCCAGTGAGGACGATTCCATCTAACTTGTAGTTTCTCAGTGACCTTTTGCCTGGTCCCGTCCTTCTTGGACATGAGCAGAACTTCAATAAAATGTCGGAAAACAATGCAAATCATAGTGTCTAGATTGGCCACTAGTCTTGAATGTTCCAACAACATAAAATAATCATATACTGCTTAGAACTCCAAGGGGTACACACATGCTTTGAGGCTACTGAGGCAGGAGATGAATTAGAAGAGGTTTCAGAAGGTTTCAAAAAGGTAATTATTTATTACTGCTGTCTAAAAGCAGCAGGTATATTACTCAAGGTATTCACTGAAGACTACGGACTAGCCTCTACTTTGGACCATCTGGAATACTGGGATGGCAAAAAGTGCCTCTTTGCTACAGCAGAAAGAGTATGGCGTTATCCTGGTAGTTGGTAATTTTTCCATGTAAGGATATGTACATAGAATAAAGCACCTTTAACCGGACACTGGTGTTGACAGTTAATAAGTGCAGTCACCTGTGGTCCAAGGAGAGATGAAGATGCCAAGATGTCTAAGTCGCTGCGTTCTGCGAAATATACCAAGTTGTTTCTCAGTGGCACATGCCATGAGAATATTGCAGTAGTCTAGTTTTATTCCTACCCTGGCTCCTCCAATTGTAGGTTAGAGCACACTGAACAAGGAAGGGCTGTTGGGCCACAGCATTTTAATGGTGTAATTGGTTATCAAAGTAACTATGTTAACATTAGGGTTGCCCAAGCTTAACTGATCCTACGGTAAAGACAACACCTTATCCTCTGGGTGATGAATACTTAGTATTTTGATTATTCTAGAGGGAAAAAAACCTGACCCTGTCAAAACCAAGTAAAAGGATGCTCCCTGCTTTCTCCGATTAGAACTCTGATGTCTATGACTACTTGAGCAGCCAAAACTGAATCTCAACTAGGATATGACTCTAGATCAGAAGGAATCTCCAATGCTGTTTTTGATGGGTAGAAAATCAGCAGCTTCCAGGGTCCCCACTGAAAGGTATCCTGTAAACACTGATATGGTATGGATTTGGTCAATGAGTGTACTAAGAAGAAGGGCGTTACTAGTAGAGACCAAACATTTGATGGGGAAAAAAGTATGTTAGACTTGGTGGATTAAAAGTCACATGAGCATGAGTTCCAGGCAGAGACATAACTGTCAATGTTTGGTGGCATGGCTCAGACAAAGATGTTGAGAGTATAGTGAGGCACTGAATGGCCTGCTGGAAGTCTTAAAAAAAACAGCAGCGACAGTTTTTCAGGAAATCAGTCGACCTGGCAATAAAGGGGAAAACATTGCCCTGGATATTTTAGGGCCATTCCAAGCATCATATGTTTCAGCTGCAAATGAGTATTTTTAAACCTGGAGTTAGCAAAGACCTATTGGTTTTAATACAATTGTATATACAAAAGACTTATATAAAGAGGTACTCAGCAAGACCTTTTTTCCATTTATCCACTGTTGAATCATTCACATTTTACTTCTGTCCACCACAACATGGACAATGGGCGAGTCCATTTCAGCCACTGGTTAACTTCATTGAGTAAACACAAGATGATGGACGGAGCGCTGAAACTTTCCAACCACTCACCCCCAGTCATGGATCTGGGTTTACACTCTTGTTCTTTTGCTCACTTCGCCACCCCAGTTTGGACCCAGCCATATGCAAATCAGTCTTGACCCTGTTCCTCATTGGAACAGTCCAGCCCGCACTGCCAGGCCAAGACCTTTCTTGACCAGAAACGAGTATTCCAACAGAAGCGGGCATGTCATGAGTGATGTAACATCGGAGGTCATAAGCAGTGCATTACGTTGGTGTAAGCTATACTTAGCTCAGGTAACTATAACTACTGAATTTCACTGGTTTTGTACAAGTGTAATCTGAGCCTAACTATATACAACGTCCCTGTAACCTTTGGCTTTTACAGTGAATTTCTACAGTTTTTAAACTTTTTTATTCTAACTGTAACCTGTCACCTTAAGAGTGGCTGAGTAGGTCTGCAAGTGGATCTGTGCTGCCTATGTGAGTGTGTAAGCACCTGTGTGAGTGGGTGTGTGTGTGTCAGAGTGTGTATGTTAGTGCCTGGGTAAGACTGAGTGGGGCTATGCATTTTGGGTATTTGCATAATTATGATATTTAACCCCTTCCACGCTCATGACGAGCTGGGCTCGTCATGAGGTAGCCTCCTGCTACGCTGATGACGAGCCCAGCTCGTCATGGAACATGTGTTTTTGCTTTTTCCAGCACACAACGGGAAAATGCATAGCATCGATGTGGTTAAAAGGGAGAACCCTGGACTCTGCTCTCACCAGGAGACAAGAAAGAAACTATTCAGCAGTCACTACACATCAGATTGTGCTTCAATAGATCAATGATGAACTCCCCTCCATTAAGGATTTCATATTGTTCATCAATGTGAAAAACGAGAAGAAAAATTTAGGATCGTTTGTGCTTTACTGAAGTAGAGCTATGTTTATATTTGTACGGGCTTACCGTTAAGGTTTAATTTCTGTGAAATACGCACCAGGGCCAGATTCAAACCTCACTTTTCCCCAAGAAGAGATCCCAGTTTTGTCGAAAACATCTACCCAAATGGAGTACTTAATTTGGATAGTTAGTAAGTACCGCCTCATGTGTTCATATCTGTGCAAATTCTACACTACAACAGCATAAAAGACCACAAGGTGTGCATGTAATTTCAGCAATGTGACTGTTCCTAGAGCGTCTTCATCCACAAATATGATGTAGGATAAAGGCAAGAGACAAGACTACAAAGAGGTGAATCTCCACCAAACAAGGGTCCTTCCCCTTAAATAAATGATGGAAGTGCTTCCTTGTTTGGGGGAGAGGTCATCGTACTCCTCTGCATCAATAACTTTCTCAGCCACACTTCACGCATCACCCCGAAACTTTCCATGCACAACAAGATCCAACTTGAAACTTTTTTGGGAACATTTTGTGAAGATTACTCTAACTGCTGCAAATTTATAGGCAAGTCAAAAAATGCATTTCCTATGGAAACATAATTCTATCTATAACAACCTACATAGCCAGAGGTTGAAAAAAAATAATCAACATACTTTGAAAATTTTCAAATAGACTATCTATGGCTAATATAATCGGCCTGCCTATAGGTTTGTCTCTGTTCTTATGCGATAACCTGCTTCGCCTCCAGCTAGTCTAATTTGCATAAGGGCTGGTGGGAGGAGCAGGTGTTTAAGGATGTCAACATGCAAGGATATCCTGAACATATAATTATGTAGGTCAGGTACATAGATGATTTATTCGTATTGTGGAAATGTGATTGGCATTCAGCCAATGAATTTGATCTGAACCAGACCTTCACCAGTCACAAAAGTGATACCATTGTAGACTTCCCCGATGTCAAATCAGAAATCAAAGAAGACAAGCTAACCACTAGAGTTTACTGGAAGAACACTGCAGGTAGCACCATACTGCATGCGAGTAGCTTCCACTCAATGCCTTTAAAAACAGCATACCATTATGGAGAATTGATGTGCACAAACCTCAAGCTTTTTACAAAATACAAGAAGAAATGACTAGCAGATTAAGAGCAAGAGGGTATTCTGAGAGCACCTTAACATTATCAGAAAAATGTACATCCAAATAAACGAGGAAAATAGCATTATTTAAAAGCCAAGATCCTAACCACATACAACAGCCAATGTGATCAACTCAGAAGAGCTTTACTAAAGCATTGGTATCTGATACGAAATGAATACATAATTGGCACAGAAATAGGGAGAAAACACCAGCTAATCTACAGAAAGGCAGCCTCTATGAACGATAAACTAGTAAGTAATGTAGTAAAACCAAAGAAAGACCATTGGTTGAAACCGCGGAAAGACTTTACGAAATGCAGTAAATGCAAAGCCTGTGTACATGGTGTCAATATTACTGAGTTTATCACAGATGCCAAAGACAAGGTGAAGATAAAACACGCTAACACACTGCAAGACAGATTTTGCAGTCTATGCTTTTTTTGTCCCTGTCCAAAAACCATACCTTGGCAGTACAATATTGCAAGTACACAAGTACATTTTGCAACACTTAAGGGCGATCAAGAATAAAGATGAGATTTACCCCACAGAGCACCATTTTAATCAGGTCCATAATGGCGATCCAAATCAACTCACATACTGTGCAATAGACAGCATACCCATGATAATGAGAGGGGGGACAGCGAAAAGCAACTACGAAAGCTAGAATCCAAATATATTTTGCCAATCAATACAAGGAGACCATAGGACTACATATGGATGAAGAAATGTACACCCACCTCTAATCCTGCCAGGTTAAACTGATGCAATGTTTTTAGATTTGTTGAGTTTTCTTACGCTAGAATAATCTTTATTTTTTATTCTATAAAATTGCAGGACAGCAGTTGGAGTAGGTAATAATATATACCGATGAGACTGCATCAAAATTTAACGAAGATAGTGGAGTACAGCAACCAATGAAGGAAATCAGCCCAATTGGGCTATTAGTCATAATGATATGAACTAATATCAAACAAGGATGAATATTTGTTTACATTTTAAAACTATGATTTCTCAATATTCGACTGTTTTCTATTATTACATTCAGTATTATATAGTAGTTTGAGACAGTATCTAGAATGCCCACTGGGGCCTGATTTCATTATGAATGTGAAGTATTTTTTGATAATTACGATTTAAGCACATATTGTTAGCCCACTAGGGCTCAATAACAGGGACTATAAACTAGTATGTTTTATCATACTACCAGTATTCTGTACGTATTACAATAATGCTCCATTATGCATACCATTCAAAGATGGCGCTTAACCTCCAACCATACCGAATCCTTCCTCTATGTTTGACCTATAATCATGTGTTAAATACGGAGTCAAGTAATGGAGTCAGTGTTGTGAACAGGAAAAGTTTTTTGACTTGGCTATATCTTTGGCACCATTTAACGAATATTTGTGAAATTTTCCCAAAACAAGTGTCAATTTGGGTCTTCTTGTGCATGTAAACTTTTGGGCGATCCGTCAAGCAGGGGCAAAGAAAAAGGTTGTGGTAAAAAAAGTGTTTTGTCCATAATGTTAATTCCCATAGAGATTTTAGACATGACTTCAGCTGGAACCGCTGGACAGAATAACACCAAATTTGCTAGAAAGGTAGCTTTTTGTCAAGAAAGCAAATGTTTTATTTGTTGTAAATCCGTTCAGTAGTTTGAGCTATTAAAGAAAATCCAAATTTATCCTGGCAAGATCGGACTGGCTGCCAACACTTCAACCAGGAAGTGTTGGCACCCATTTTGGTACTCCCCTTTAGACTTTTGCACACGGTCTTACTCGTCAAAACAGCTGTGATTATCTTAATGCATAAAGATGCCCGCTGGCACTGACCGGATATAGTACAACTACATAGGTCAATTACATTTTTATACGAAACGTATTCGCACTATGTCTGCCAATAGTGTTGGCTTTTCATTTTGAGTAGAGAACAGAAACAACAGAGATATTTCAGAAAGAAAGAAAAAAGTCCTCATCGTGCACAATTCAGCATTTAAAAGGTTTGCTCACTGGATTACAATATTCCCCCATGAAAATACTAATTACATCATAAAGCTGGAATAAAGAGCTTGGTGCTGAAATCTAAATAATGATGAGGTTTTGTTATTTAAAGAGAATTATTACTGTGGACATAGACTAGAAAGAAGAAAAAAGAACAAATAAAATGCCAACATTAAGAACATAGGTAGAAAGCATGATATAATAGATGTTTAGACGCAGAGAAGTCACTTCTGAGAAACTATGCTATGTGCAGTCAACTTCCTGTTCCCTATACACGGCATGCATAGAAATGCACGGTTTGCTGTCTTTCCTATTAGAAAACACAGAATCTAGCTCTAACCCTATGTATATGCAGCATCATTTCGGTCCAGTATCTAAAAAGTCATTTTCTGCTTATTTATGCAGACTGTTTCAAAATCTAGGTGCCAAGAGCTTGCTTAAGTTTCTAGACTAGATACACAAACCTCTACGTCCATATGTCCAGTAAAACGTACACATATAGTCTACCTGTCATAGATGTAACCATCCTGACCACTGAGAAAATTCAGTACATTTTGTTGTTTTCCTTAACCCTGTTGTCATTTGGACATGCATATTACTTCCTGTTCTAAGTGTACTACTATCATCTACTACCTGTCCAAGATGCGATCTTTCACACAGTTTACCTCCAGCTCTATATTTGCACAAAACCTACTCCATATCCCATAGTGTACACACTCCATCTCCTAACTTCCAGACAAGCACAAACATTTGTGTTGTTGAATTGTTACTTCGTTTTTTTAGGTTTTTTTTTAAACCCCAACATTCTAGGCATTTTGTTTTGACCTAAATTACATCTCCGTTACCAGAAAACAGTACCATCTGATACTACATTATTGCATGCAGTACCAATTAGTCCAAATATCGATAACACGAGAGAGGAATATGACAGGGGATAGATTGTTTTTTTTATTTTTTAGGGAAGGCGTGGCATTGTTTTCAAAATGCAAAATACAAGTGGGAGAGCATGGAGAACGCAATTTAAAAATGGCTACACAAATTGAATAGAAAAGACTAGGCAACCCTATGAAAGATAATTAACATCAATAGCAAAGGAAGAAGATACTAAAATAACGCAATAAGTAAGTGAAACGGTGACAAAGCGAGCAAGTAAAAAAAACCAGACAATATTAGTAAAGAAAAACGAACAGACAGGGTTGAGAAGCAGGGCTTCCCATTTGCATAAGCATGGGTGGTTCCTGCAACAATGCAGACCAGCACAGGACTCCGGCTGGATAATATAATTGAAGATCCAGATAGCAGGACACCTGCTACTTCCTACAATTAAAATGGAGGCCTAGGCATGGAAACCTCACAGTACTGAGCCCAGGTGGCTTTCGCGCAACACAACCTCTTTTCAATTGGGACAAAGTGCTTTCCTGTTGTGGGGCAAGTCAAACACTGAGCAAACTTATATGCCTACCTTTTGCACAAAATTATTTTTCTTTAGGAAGAAGGTGGGTTCATACGCCCATTATTAAAGAAAACAAACCTGGGCCCCTTAACCCAGACAGCTACAGACCAATTACAAATGGACCTTTCCTGGGCAAACTGATAGAAAGAGAAGCATTCGCCCAGATGTCACAATTCATTGGAGGTAATTCCATACTTTCAAACTTCCCAACAAGATTCATTCTAGGAAGAGGTCCCAAATGTGCCCTCATTGTCATCTGGGATGACCTTAGGAACACAGTTAACCGGAATGGGGTTACTGCACTACTTCTCTTGGATCTCTCAGCTGCCTTTGACACGGTTGGCCATGACACTCTAATAGAACGACTCTACGAAGCCAGCAAAGAGGGAATGCTCTCAACTGGATCACATCCTACTTTCACAACAGAACTAATGTCATCCATAACCCCCTTTCTCTTCAGTAAAGCAGGGGTTCCACAAGGCTCCATCATCTTACCCATTCTTTTCAACATTTACATGAAGTAATTATCGGCACTGATCAATCAATTTCAAATCACATGCTATAACTATGCAGATGACACAAATACTCCTTAAACTGGAAGCCCCAAAGACATTGGAAACGGACACATTTTCAGGGGTCTCAGAGCCGTAGATCAATGGATGACATGGAACCATCTCAAATTGAAAGCTTCCAAAATGGAGATACTCACGTGTGGCGATTGGAAACATTGATGACCCAATTGCTGCCTAAAGTATCGAAGGAAGTAAGAAACCTCGGAATGACAATGGACTCCAAGCTATCAATGAATGTCTAAGTGAACAAATTAGCATGATCAAGCTTTGTTACTATAAAAACTCTGCAACGCATCTTCCCTCATCTGGGATTTCCACACAAGGTCCATGCTACTATTTCTCTTGTTCTGTCTAAACTCGATTACGCCATTAGCCTCTACCAAGGATCACCTTAATATTGAAAAGACTACAGCAGATTCAGAACTCTGCTGCCTCACTACTCTTACATATAAAGCCACAAGCCCACATTCAAGCTGCTTTGTATCACCCAGAAGCAATATACGGAACAGGGCTACTTGTCATCAGGAATAAAATCACAAATAACATTCAACAAAGGAACCTCCGCTCTAGACTGGTACATTGCCTCAAAATCCCACCATACAAGAAATAAACCATAGGTGGCACATCCTTCTCTGTTTAAACAGCCAAACTATGGAACTCTTTATCCCCAAACATGTGATCCACAATAACTACCTTATCTTTAGAAGACTACTTAAGAGTTGGCTCATTCCCACGTAACCACTGTACACAAACTTACATTTACAGCTTATCCCACTGTATATAAGCATTTATTTGGACTATAGATGTGTACCTACAGATATGCTTCATATAAACACGTATAATAATTATGTTTTAAATATATAGCTATTTGTCAGATCCGCTTAACAAATGTACACATTACTTATAGTTCTACTATTCTATGTTTAACATGTATATAGGTAACTGCATAAATAAGTACATTTTTATCATAATCTACAATTGATTCATTATTTTATTACACACACAAAAATGACTTGCATCACAGCAAAACTTAAAAGTCTGAGTTTATTAAATACAACTTAAATCTACATACACCTTACTTATACATATATACCTTCCATGTAATTATGTATATTTCTAACTTTGCGCCTAATTCAGCATCTCCAATGCACTTCCCTATATATCACCCTACACCTCTCTCAATATATCCTCTACCTCCACTCTCACTCCTCCCTAACCCCATCCTGCTATGGTCTCCAAAATAACCCTTGCTAGACTCTTCCCTCCTCTATACCTCCTTGCATCATCTCATACCTCTTTTGCTATTCAGTTCTCCCAAACAAGCCTCTCTAAACCCCTTCCCTCTGACTCTGCCTCCCCTCATCCCAAACCTCCTCCTACTGCTATGAACTCCAAAAAAACAAAAAAAAACAATTCTAGACTCTTACCTCTTCTATCCCTCCACTATTCCTTTTCAATACAAATAAATACACATATCCACCACTCAAAGTAATTTCATATTTCCCTATACTAATTACCCACTACTCCAGTTTGGGTTGTGGAGTAGTATGCTACCCGCCGAAAAGCACTTTAACGCCTCATCAGGGGTAGCAAGAGCTATATAAATGAAAACCCTTCACTCTTCTACCCCTCCACTATCCCTTTTCCAATACAATTAAACTCACATTTCCCTCACTCAAATTAATTTCATATTCCCCTATACTAATTCCCCACTAATCCCATTTGTGTTCCAGAGTTCCGAGCTGCCAGCCAAAAAGTGCTTTGACGCCTCGTCAGGGGTAGTAAGAGCTACATAAATGCAATTATTATTGAGCTCAACCGTACGTTATAGACCCTGGAAGTCGTCATGTGCTAGTCTCCACTCTGCCTTCTCTATACAAAAACGATTTCACCCGAATAATAGGCAGGACAACTTGAATGGCAAAGCTCGTTCACCAAACCAATCTACGGCACCCCACTTTGGAAACCGGGACTGGTCAAGTGGCTTCAAACACTCTGTCAAACTAGTACACGTGAGTTTTACAAAACAAAAACGCAGACTCAGCCACCAGTATATTCTCATGCTTACAGGAGCCTCAAGAGATCCCTGGTCTGGTTACACACAATGGCAGCTTTCCAAAACGCATCCACATTCCCATGCTAAGCAAATATGAGAGAAATGCACAGGCTATCCCAACACCGTTGTTTTAGCCTTCTTTAAACAGCAAAGGCTGATGCTCCTTGCCTGGCAATGAGCTGGAGTGAGGTGCAAGAGATTGGGGTTATATTACATGTAATTCTATACAAGGCACTTCTGCCATGCAGGAAACAGGCTTTTCGGAGAGAGCTTTTCAGAGGTGGTTATGCTTCCAGAGGGTGTTCTGCAGGTGTACACACCTCACTATTAAAATGCTGGTTACCTAAAAGGTACTGACCCGTCAATTCTTGCCTCATCGTCATGCAGTTCAGTTAAAAAATAAGTTTATTTAGACCATTCGGTCTTTAAACAACAGTTCATACATTAATATTTAAATGAGTCTATAAATAAAACATTATAGTCATAAAATCATCATATCATAAAAAAATTAATTCCTAGCAATTTAAACATTAATAAAATGTCTTTTTAGATTATGACACACCTTGCTGCACTTAAACCTCTAATGCAGCAGGGGACTTATAACTCTTTACCCTGCCTTTTAAGGAACGCTCTTTGTTATTTTAAATTGCAATGTCTTCGGGTCTATTTTCACATTCAGGTGATCGCAAATGGTCTGAATTTTACTCCTTGTGGCTTTCGCCCATTTTAACTCACTAGCTTGAATTTCTTTCATGCACCATTGCGACACCTTTGTGGCCTCCTCAAAGCCCAAGCAATTCCAAAAACTGAGTAGACCTAAGTGCACCTGAACATTCCACGCAGTCAGTCCTAGTTCCAATCTAATTGTCGGGACCATTGCCGGGCTAGGGAGGGAAAGTAAAGATTTTAGACATTTCCCTTCCTCCTTATCCCAGGAGTTTTTAACCATCAATGCAAAAAATGTCTGAACCATATTGGAATTGCGGGGGGATCATTGCTTTATAGGCCGTCAATAATGGTTTATGGGACATAACACCATAGCTTTGCTTAAATCTTTTCAGCCCACATACCGCCATATGTGCTTTTATTTTTTGTGCCTCCAAATGCAATCCCCACTTCAAAGAGTGTGTGAAGCATATTCCAAGGTATTTGTATTCATTTACTATTTCAAGTTTGGTTTGGCCCAAGTACCAGTTAAACTTCATATTCCTTTTCCCATGTTTACTGTTAGTCGTTTTGCTGAGCAATATGCATTAAATGTGTTCAATTTTCTTTGAAGACCCACCTCGGTTTTGTCCATGATTACTAGGTCATCGGCATACAGTAAACAGGACAAATGCCTTCCATTTAATTTTGGGCTTGCGCCTCTAGCTGACCCCAAAGTAAGGGACAGATCAGCAAGAAATATTGCAAAAAGAAGCGGGCCAGAACACACCCTTGCCTGAGTCCGTTATTTATTGCTATTTCTGGAGTTAGCCCGCCTGATGTATCTTTGATTACCTGCGCCCAGTTTTGCCTGTGCAACTCCTGGATTACCAATAGATCGTCGGGAATCTCATACTTTATCACGGTCTCCCACAGACAGTTCCTGTCTACCAGATCAAAAGCTGCTCGAAAGTCCACAAAGCAACAGTACAACTTACCCTGCAGCTCTATGGACTTCTGCGCCACACCCCACAAGGCAAAGCAGTGGTCAATAGTAGAATGTCCTTCCTTAAAACCCACCTGTTCTAATGGGACTATCGACCGCAGCTCCACCCATTCCTTTAATTTACCAAGGATTATTTTTGAAAATACCTTTTCTCCAATGTCCAGCAGATTAACTAATCTATAGTTCATTGGATCCTTCCTTTCACCCTTTTTATGAAAAGGTCTTACTATTGAACCTCTCCAGGATTTGGGAATACAGCCTGAGACTAAAATAGCAACAAACATATGGGATAGGAAACCTGCCCACCAATCTATCAGCATTTTAATTATGATGGCGGGGAGGTTATCGGGCCTGCTGCCCAAGATAAATTCAGCTTCTTAATTGTTTATTTTACTTTCTCAGTATTAAAAGCTGGTTTTAGCGCTTCTATCGACACTGTCCAAGTAAATTTTTCCTCATTTACTTACAGAGTACTACTAGCTTTGTATAGGTTACCTAGGTAATTTACCCAAGCCGCCTCTTCCACCACACAGCTCAAATTTCCCGGGGTCCTACCTGCAGCATCCTGTATCAACCTCAAAAAACAGTTTTATATTTTTAGTTTCTATTGATACTAGTAGATTTTCCCAACATTTTTCTTTGAAGGTCCTTTTCTGCTTCCTTACTAAGGATTTGTATTCTTTCTTCAAAATTAGCAGGGTCTCTAAATTACTGAGGTAAAAGCATATTCTCTGACGCCGCTCTATTTTCCGAATGGCCCTTCTTTAATTCTGACAGGCAAGGTCAAACCACTTAGGCTGGTTACCATGGCTATGTGGTGTCTTTACCTTAACCTGTTTCTTATCTTTTAGATGCGCTCTAAGGCATTGCACTGCTTGTGCTATTCTATCCACATACCATCCTACCTATTGGCCTTCTACCCTATCCTCCTTTATTTATTGTTGGAAGCGTACTAATTTCTCAATGTATTCTTCAGACAGTTTTGTCGTTAGGCGCTTGGGATGTTCCACATCTTGGGGTATAACTCTCACAATAATTTGAAGTCCCCTTTAAGAATTCACAATACAACGCATTATGGTCACTATCCCTGCGTTTGATTACCCGGAATTGTTTTACCATTGCGTTATTCCAGGCCTGTATGAAAATATAATCGCTAGGGCACTGTTGATTGCCTGCTCTAAAAGTCTGTGTAGCCGGGCGGTCTGGGTCGAACCTGCTATTTAAACATATTAATCTCATAGAACTCAGAAACTTCCCTAATTCTTCATCCTGTTTGTTGGATAGACATATGGGGAATTTTGCTAAACTTATATTATAAGAGCTCAAAATCTCCTCAAACCAGTGATCTATTTTTCCATAATTTAGTTTGTGATTAAAATCCCCCATTAGCACCATTGTGTCTTTTCCGTACACTTCATTAAAATTTATTATATCCTTTTTAAAGAGCCCCATTTCTGTATCATATTCTTTTTGAGAACCCCATTGAATATATACATTTATGAGATTTAGGTAATCATCCTTCACCTTACTACCTGAATCGGATACCTTACAGACCAACAACCATTTACATAATATGCTAATTGACTTTACCTTTTTCACCAGCCTGGTTGAATTGAGTCATGATCCCGACTGACGGGCGTCCAAACTTTTTCAATTTCCTAGCTGGCTTATGGATCTCAATAAACCCTTCAACTGCTGGGGTGTTGCCGCATAGCCATGTTTCCTCTAAGCAAATAATGTCAACATACTTTGCAACATGCTTTAGGCTACCACCTTTGTCTGACCTCCCAACTTATTAATATTCCAAGACATTATTCTCAGGCTAAGCGACATCTCGGTGTCCTAATCAATTTTGCTAAGGCACCCTGACTCATTCAAACCCCATGAAGAAGTGCTTATGGTACTGTAATCCGAGCCCCAATTGCCCCAGTTTTTATTAGACTCCAGGTTCTCCACTGCTATAGTAATATTTGCCATCTCCCCGCGTCCACCTTCTGCCAACTTCACCTGCCTTTCCCCCAGTCCTGCATGGAATATCAGGAAAACAACCTCTTGCTTTTTCCCTTCTTCAATTTCGACTTCATAAATTATCCTTATACCCTCTTTCAATATCTCTTTCTCCGCTTTCTGAATCACTGCCTTGACAAGGCCTGAGTATACTTGGACCTTTGTGTATTCTATTCCTTTGTTAATACAAAACCCAACCAGTCTCAAATCCTTTGTTCCAATTTCTTTTAAACATGAACAATTTGCTAAAGCAAATAAAAGTTGGGAGCAATTTAAAGGGACAATCTTCCTTTGTCTTTTCCTCCCCATCTCATGGTCAGTTGATTTAAAATATATCCACATGCTGTTTTTATTACTCTTTTCCGAGTGCATTTTTGTAACCCAATCTCCTCTTCTCTGCCCTTCCTTCTTACTCGGTAGAGTATTCATTCTACTTTCACCAGCTGCAGATCTTCTAGTGGGTTCTTTCCCTCCTAATTTATTTCTGTTAGATTTTAACCACTTATCTGCCCTACTAAATTTGCAGCTACAATTTTGCGGTGTCTTTCTTTCTTCTACATCTACTCTATCAACCCTATTATTCTGCACCATTCCGCTTTCATTTTGTACTCTGGGCTGCAATACCTTTCCCTTCCCTTTATTTGGGGTCTTCTTTCTTCCATGCATTTGAGCTGGTCTTTTATAAGAATAACTAAGGTTCTGTCGTTTTGGCCAAGACACTTCCCCTCGCCTCCTGACCAACATCGGCCATCTGGATATGTACACATCGTGCTGAACACTACCCTCCCTGGTGGCCCTTGTCACCCCTGTATTCCCTTCACTACAACCTTCTGTTATGGGGTCTTGTACTGGTCTAACCATTGTTGGCATCTGCCCCCTTATCCCCTGCAGTTCTTCTACCATTTTTTAAAATTGTGTTTCATGGTTATTTAACATTTTCTGCAGCATCAACATAATGTCCAACATTGAATCAGAGGATGATGTCGTGATATCCAAGCCCAACGTACCATTCCTTAGCATTTCATTTTCAAAGTCCATGGGTTTGGGACTTTGATTGCCAATGTGCATCGTACTTTTTTCCAATGTCGATCTTATAGCAGAGTTTGTTAAATCAATGCGAATCCATGCGTCTTTAAACCCACTCCCTGCCAAATCCTCATCCTCAGCCTCCAACAAAGAAAAAATATGAGGTGTGGACGAGGGTCTGGGATCCAGAGGAGGTTCCATATGGCTTATGTCACTCTGTATGATGGAGGAGTCGGAAATCTCCATAACCTCCTCTTCACTAGGTAGTTCATTATTACTTTCTTGAACTTGACCTCTTCCCGGTGTAATTGTCCTCAGAGTGCTTCCCCACGAAGTATTTTATTGACTTGGACACTAAACCAACTTCTTTCCCACAACCTTGAGTTTTATTGACTACGGTGGGTTTCTTTGCAATTTTTCTCACACCCCTTTTGTCAATTTTCACAGGTGTTTTCGTGGGCGCCCCTTCAGGCCCTTCATCAGCTGACGCCACTTCCAACTCATCCCAATCTTTTGATGCATCTTTGCATAGTTTCCTTGATTTTGCCTTTCTTGGCGCCATTCCAAAGGTCTTCCTTGTACGAGCTGTACTGTTTATAAATTATGTCTGCTTCGTAGCACAGTGTCAGCACCAAACGTATTATTCTATCTCCTTGCACCCTACCATTCACTGCCCACACTTAGTATAGCCTTTTACGCGCGCTTGCTGCTTCATCTTCCTGGGCTTTCTATACACCAGCACTGGTCTAAAATATCATTAAAAAGGCTTTAAAAATTGTACTAGTTTAGTAATTTAACAGCCACTTGTGCTGACTGACTGTGGTTCTAATTTCTTCTCAACACTGGATTTAACGCCAGCTAAAGTTTCTATATGCAGGAGATGCTCTTTTCTGAGAAAAAAAGCCTTTAAGTCTTTAAGCCAATGGGGCGTGGCCGCGGCGGCGATCGAAATGGCTGCCTCACCATGAAGCTCCTCCATGCGGGCTCCCAGCGGCGGCGAATAGAATGTGATCCGCTGCCCCTTGCCCCCACATCGTTGCAGATCCGTATGTGGAAGCCACCCAGACCAACCGGGTGGCTCCGGAGGCCCAGGGAACGTCCTTAGAGGTGTTGACGGCGGAGGAGAATCGAGGCCTTCCGGACCTCGGCGCCATCTTGTCTTTCTGCGCCGGATCGTTGGGTGAGTGCTGCGCGGCGCTCTGCTGCCGGGCCTTCTGCCCTATCGCGCGCTGCCTGCGGGCTTTCGCGCTTGCTCCCCGTCTTTCGTGGGCTCTTGGGTGGGGGCGCCGGGCTCCTGGGTGGGGTCGAGGCCTTTTGGCCTGGGCGCACGCTGGGGCCAAGGCCTCAATCTGCGGGCTTGCGGCGGATCTGGGGCTGCGGGCGGGATCGTTCGTTCAGTGGCGGCGGGGGTGGAGGGCAGTAGCGGTGGGGACGCCGGGGGGCGCTTCCTACTGATCAGTGGCGGCCCCACCTTAGACCCACACGAGGGGACTACTGTTTCCCCCCCTCCCTCCCTCCCGCATCAGGCACCGGGAGAGGGACGCTCCCCCATTATAGTGCCCAACACGAGTGCCACTCCTGCAATGGGCACTGCCCTTCAACGATGCAGTGGAGCGCCCATCGGATGGGGCTTGCTGACCGGGCGGCTGCTGCTCTCCGTGCCCAGGTCCTGGCCGTAACAACTGCCTGCCGCTGTCGGCGCTTGGACGCGTGACTAGGCATAGTCTACTCCACCTTGGCGTTACATAGCCCGGATTTACGCCATACACTGAGGCCAGTCTGGGCATAGATCTGCCTTGCACCTAGTATTGCTCTGCCTCAGCTACATCCTCACTTGCTGTCTGATGCCACGCATTGTTTCTCCGGGACCGTGCAATTACCACAGCTTTGGCCATGGGGAAGAGAGACCCGAACCAGAGGAAGCTGAGTTTCGACAAAACTTCCCTCCTCACGACAGACCCTCCGCCTGGTTCAACTACCGAAGCTGCCAGTTCTGCGGGCATGGGGGACGCCACTGCCATGGTCGCCTGGTGAGGTGCGGTGGCAGGGCAGCGTTTTGTCCTTCTTCCCAGATTTCACGCTAATGGTTCAGGAGGCGCGCCGCAAATATAATGGCGTCAAAGCAACTCTTCGCAATCTAGGTTTAAAATACGGAATGCTGTTGTAAAGAATATAAGGAGGAACTTGTACCACGGCTAGTCGAGGTCTACGCAGAGAGTCTGGCGATCTCCCACCCACGCTCATGGAAGCGGTAATTGTTCTTCTTCCCAAAACAGGCCGTGACGCCTCCTTATGTGGCTCTTATAGGCCCCTGTCCCTATTAAACTTGGACTACAAGATTTTGGCTAAAGTTCTCGCGATCCGCCTATCACTAGCTGTTCCTTCTCAATTGGTGCTCACTGCGAACTGGTATGATGCAGAATGTAATGATGTTTGCCTTTGTCAGATCACCGTACTAAACTTGGAACATTTGTTGTCCTAATTGATCTGCTCCCTTGTTCTCGCAAACTTGCAGATATGATTTGTTTTTTGTATATTTTTTATTTTTTTCTGTTTCCAACACATTATTGTACTTATGGTTTCACTAAGAGCAACATTACAAAAATGCAATGTGTCATATACAACGTCCGAAATCCCTCTGCGCGACTGTTTGTTTACTGGATTGTACTTCAATTGTTGCTTATTGTATATTTGCATGATTCTTATACATGTAAGAGTGGATTGCTCATTTGCTCAATAAAGAGATTTAAAAAAAAAAAAGTCTTTAAGCCAAGAACCACACTGGCCCCCCCCTGCACACTGCTACTGTTCTCCGGGGCCCTGATCTCCCCCCTCCAGGTCCGCCTAGCTGCACGGACCCACACGAAGCAGGGGGTGGTGAGCTCACAGCTGGGTGAGAGCGCTCGCGTTATCGCCAGCAGGTGACTTCTCTCATCTCACAGCGCCGAGCATACCAGCCGCTCCTTTCACGGCCCCCAAATCAGCCCCCTCTTACTACACACTAAAATCCATGTTTTTCAAGGTGTAAGCAGTCGCGGAGTTGTCGACCTCCTAGCCTTCCGCTCTGAGCCTTCCGCTTGGTCGCGCACTTGCTCACGTCCACGTTGTCACGTTGCCACGTCACTTCGTCAGTCAATCACAGCCACAAGGGAATCATTTCGTCATGCATTATTTTAAAATAAGCTCACTAAAACAGAAACCGTTGACATTAGAGTTCATGTCCGTTATAGCACATAGCAAAAGTATTTAACACCTACTAAGAAGCAAGCCTTGCGAAATGCAAACAATGACTTAGTATCAATTTAACGCAGTGGATAGTTCGCTGCCAATCATGGAAGCCTCCCCGGTGCTGCAAGACGGACCTACCAGCTCGGCGCGTGCGATCAATGGAGGCCAAGGTGAAGTGCGAGTGCCTGGTTTTCGGGGCTTAAAAATGGCACAGTTCATGCAATGAAGGCAAAGGTGACACATGTTCTTGCATAGGGCAGCGCTATATGGAAAGGTTTTACATTACTCTGCCTAAAACTCGAAACTATCCAAGTTGACTTGATAGTGAAATGTCCCTGTATTTTTAAAGACAGGTACAATTGCTTTATGTTATTTCAAATTGCATGTGTTTTCTAAAATACCCCATGCAGGCAGTTTTCAGAGGTGTATTTACAAAAACCGGGATTTACTACAACAAAGTTGTTTCTTGTGACTTCTTTTGCGTATTTTGATATTCCGCTAGTCACCCAATGGCTAAGCAAGGCATCTAAACTATGCTGGAGCTGTGCATTAGCAATGGAAAGATGAGTCTTTCAAAAATAAGTAGAACTTTGGGAAAAAGTACAGAAATTGCTACAACTGAGTAACTGGTTACACCCGATCCTCTTCGACCAATATTTCAGAGCAAAAGAACAAGCATTTGCAATGCAATAGGTCTCGCATTTATGGGAGTTTAAGCTATTGGCATTGTAAATGACAATATCTTTTATTTATGTTTTAAAAAAGAAAACAAAAAGAAAAAGCATTGTTATTTGCAATGTCAATAGCTCCAACTCCTGTAAATGCGAGACCTATTGCATTGCAAATGCTTGTTAGATTAGTGAGTCGAAACGCTCCATTTCGGCCCGCGTGGCGAATTTATTAAATAAACAAGCGCGGCCGCTAAAGTGAAAGCGGACCACGCTGCAAATGAAAAAAAAAATAGTGCTTACCGACTTATGAAGGGGACCGTGTAATGCCACAAGTAAAAGATCTAGTGCTCATGGGAGGTAACAAATGGCGACAGGGCGGTAACAAGGAGGGTCTAACAAGCCTCATTATCAATCAGAAGCCAGCATTTACCAAGGACAATGACACCAGCCAATCAAAAAAATGGGTGGAGAGAAGGTGAGGCTTCCACAGCATACTCGACTACTGCATGCTTTTGAATCTTTTGACCACGATTTGGAACCCATATGGTTATACTCCGCCTCACAAGAATGTGGGACTGAACGTAAATTGATGCTTCAGTTTTCCTGTTTACCTCTTATTATTCTCAATATTTTGTTACGGGGGTTTACACACACTCACACAATGGACACAACTGAAAATACGCAGGGATTTCTAGGCGAGCTCCATACAATTTAGCAACAACTTCAGGCTCGACATGAGGCCGCATCCCATAACATACACCTACCTGGTTACCCCTAATGCAGGTCAAGCCACTTAAAGTTTGCACGCTCAACTTGAGAGGACCTAATAAACCAGTAAAATGCAGGGCGCTACTGTCCTATCTAGAAAACTCTGGGGGTGGACGTATGTCTTCTTCAGGAGACTCACCTCCTCTCAAAGGACGGTCACAGTCTTAGATCACAAGCCTTTCCACCCCAGTTCTTTTCCTCCACCTCCACAAAGACCTGTTCACCATTGGGGGCCAGTCTTTGCTAGTGGGCTTTATTTATGCTCCAAATGAAAGGCAAAATGCCTTTTTACGCATCGCCCTAACAGAGGGGATGTCTAACATTGAGAGGAGGTTTCTGCTGAGAGGGGGGGGGGAGAGGGGTTGAGAAGAGACCTAAACTTGGTGTTTGACAAAGTCTTGGATAGGTCGGCAGAGAGATACTGTCAGGCAGGGGCACTGTCAGAGGACGGATACGAGTTGATGAGACATGGGACTGAAAGACATGATGGAGTTCCATCCACATACCCATGAATATTCCTTCTTTTCTAATGCACACAAAACATATGCAAGGTTGGATTACCTTCTGGGCACAACAGACATGCAAACACTTACCACAGTGATGGAGATCCATCACTGTGACGCTTTCTGACCACACCGCAATGTCCTTCTCATTGTCCCTCCCTCCAATGGAGAGCCCAGCCAGTCAGTGTAGACTGCGGGACACTATTTTACAGCGCCCGAGGTAGTGGCACAAATCCAAAGAGCCATTGCGGAGTTCCTTACACCAAACGACACCCCGCACATTTGCATTACGACACACAGATTAGTGTGTCGTGTTTATCTCCCCTGAGGCGGAAGCCGGGGGTTAGGCTGCCTGTAAACTTTTTAAAATAATTATAAATTCTGTTGCGCCTCATTATTATTTGTGTTCGTAAAACTTTTAAGGAATCTACCTGCCCCTTGTTGGAATTGAACCTTGCTCCCCCCGCGCAGAGTGACTAAGGCTCTGACGCGGTCTGAGACAGGGCCGGCAGACATTTTGGGGTGGAAACGAGGTGAGCGTACTAGTTGTTGGGCTACCTCCTGCCCTCAGTACTTAAGACGCGCTGTGACGCGCCGACACAGATTAGTGTGTCGTGTTTATCTCCCCTGAGGCGGAAGCCGGGGGTTAGGCTGCCTGTAAACTTTTTAAAAAATTATAAATTCTGTTGCGCCTCATTATTATTTGTGTTCGTAAAACTTTTAAGGAACCTAGCTGTCCCTTGTTGGAATTGAACCATGCTCCACGCGCAGAGCGACTAAGGCTCTGACGCGGTCTGAGACAGGGCCGGCAGACATTTTGGGGTGGAAACGAGGTGAGCGTACTAGTTGTTGGGCTACCTCCTGCCCTCAGTACTTAAGGCGCGCTGTGACGCGCCGACACAGATTAGTGTGTCGTGTTTATCTCCCCTGAGGCGGAAGCCGGGGGGTTAGGCTGCCTGTAAACTTTTTAAAATAATTATAAATTCTGTTGCGCCTCATTATTATGTGTTCGTAAAACTTTTAAGGAACCTAGCTGACCCTTGTTGGAACTGAACCCTGCTCCCCGCGCAGAGCGACTAAGGCTCTGACGCGGTCTGAGACCGGGCCGGCAGACATTTTGGGGGGGAAACGAGGTGCGCGTACTAGTTGTTGGGCTACCTCCTGCCCTCAGTACTTAAGGCGCACTGTGACGCGCCGACACAGATTAGTGTGTCGTGTTTATCTCCCCTGAGGCGGAAGCCGGGGGGTTAGGCTGCCTGTAAACTTTTTAAAATAATTATAAATTCTGTTGCGCCTCATTATTATGTGTTCGTAAAACTTTTAAGGAACCTAGCTGACACTTGTTGGAACTGAACCCTGCTCCCCGCGCAGAGCGACTAAGGCTCTGACGCGGTCTGAGACC
The DNA here is from genome assembly GCF_964261635.1 of Lissotriton helveticus. Lineage (NCBI taxonomy): Eukaryota > Metazoa > Chordata > Amphibia > Caudata > Salamandridae > Lissotriton > Lissotriton helveticus. Next base: position 919,696,138 of record NC_136070.1, read on the forward strand.
GGGCCGGCAGACATTTTGGGGGGGAAACGAGGTGCGCGTACTAGTTGTTGGGCTACCTCCTGCCCTCAGTACTTAAGGCGCGCTGTGGCGCGCCGACACAGATTAGTGTGTCGTGTTTATCTCCCCTGAGGCGGAAGCCGGGGGTTAGGCTGCCTGTAAACTTTTTAAAATAATTATAAATTCTGTTGCGCCTCATTATTATTTGTGTTCGTAAAACTTTTAAGGAACCTAGCTGCCCCTTGTTGGAATTGAACCCTGCTCCCCGCGCAGAGCGACTAAGGCTCTGACGCGGTCTGAGACAGGGCCGGCAGACATTTTGGGGGGGGAAACGAGGTGAGCGTACTAGTTGTTGGGCTACCTCCTGCCCTCAGTACTTAAGGCGCACTGTGACGCGCCGACACAGATTAGTGTGTCGTGTTTATCTCCCCTGAGGCGGAAGCCGGGGGTTAGGCTGCCTGTAAACTTTTTAAAATAATTATAAATTCTGTTGTGCCTCATTATTCTTTGTGTTCGTAAAACTTTTATGGAACCTAGCTGCCCCTTGTTGGAATTGAACCCTGCTCCCCGCGCAGAGCGACTAAGGCTCTGACGCGGTCTGAGACAGGGCCGGCAGACTTTTTGGGGGGGAAACGAGGTGAGCGTACTAGTTGTTGGGCTACCTCCTGTTCCCCTCCACCCTATAAATGGATGCTGATCTCCGACCGCGCAGCGGGCTGGTGCAGCGGGCGCGCCGGTGGCGCGCCGAAGGTGCGCCAAAGGTAAGCCCGTCTGGGCCCGTCCGGGCCGGAACGGGCCCAGGGGCCAGTCCGCTAACACCTTTGGGACCATAGAGACCCACGATAAGGTACAACAGGGATCAACTTCTGAAATTAAGAGAGGTGAAAAGCCCCAACTGTAATTTGCTATCCACTCACCAAAAGGGCCATAAGCCATGCACAGGGTGTGATTATGATTTTATCCTCGATATCGGAGCCCCTGTTGTATGTTTGTATTCACTGGCACTAACTAATTGTAGATCGCTACATAAGCACGCGTTGGAGATCTCCATGCTCTTGGAGGAGAGAGACCTAGAGGTTCTCTCCCTCACTGAGACATGGACCAATGACAGCTCAGATCCGGATATAGTACGAGCCCTGCCTCCAAACTATGCAATTGTGAGACAGGACCGCATAGACGGGTGGGGGGGGGGGGATTGACATAGTTTATAAAAATTCTGTGGATTGTAGGTGTGAGAAGGTCACTATAGCAGGTTCGGAGAGTATGACATTCTCAATTACACTGTCTCCAACGTGCACATGCACGGGGCTCCTGGTCTATAGGCCCCTGGGGCACTTGGGCAATTCTGTGAAGAGCTCGCGAGCTGGGCTATTAATCTCTCCTGCAATGCCTCCAACTTCACTATGCTGGGAGACTTTAATATACATCTAGATGAAGTTGATACCCCGGCATGTCACAGTCTGACGACAGCACTAGAGGTGGTCCAATTTAAACAAATTATTAAAGGCCCCACCCACAAAGCGGGACACACTCTTGATCACTGCTACACCAACCTGAGTACGCTGAAGTTTGAAAACTCTACGATGGTACCTTGGTCTGATCATGCCCTCTTGTCCTTCTCCCTTATTCACCATGATCAGCCAGACCAGGCTAACCTTTCTAAAAAAATAAGTAGAGTTTGGTCTAAACTGCCTATGGACAAGTGGATTGCTGACCTTAGGAAAACTAAGCCCGAGCCCAGCAATGATCCCATAGAAGCGAATGCCCGCTTCAATCAGTGGTTGGAGGTATCATTAGACCTGGCCCTCCCTAAAGTCGAACTTTCTCATCGTAAGGGGGCGAATAAAAAAAGCTTGGTACACCCCAGAACTGAGAGCCCTTAAAAAGATATGTAAGGAGAGGAGATGGAGGAAAGACTACTGTGAAGATAGTAAAAACTCCTATAGGTTAGCTTTACGCAACTATAAACGGGCTATTAAAGTTACCCAGTCCAATTACTATCAGGAGAAAATTTCTTCTGCCGCTAGCTCCCCCAGGGAAATTTTAAAAATGTTCAAGTCTCTAGTTACTCCCCCCTACCCCTATTGACGATCCAGCTCTGGCTTACCCGCGCTGCAGGGAGTTGGCAAACTTTTTTGCTGCAAAGGTAGCAAACATTTATTCGTCATTCCAGGTGACCCCTGTAGTTCCACTCCTTCACCCTGCCCAAGACCTGCTCTTGCTCAAGGAATTCTCTCCCCTCGATTGTGCATAGGTCCAAGTGCTTTTGGGGAACTTGAAATCAGGCTCACCAATCGATGTAGCTCCACCAACTGTCCTTAATCTGGTCTCAGATATGGTGGCTCCGGTGATACAGGATGTGATTAATACCTCCTTGGCAGCCGGATTAGTTCCACCCGCGTGGAAACAGGCAAGAGTCAGGGCATTATTAAAAAAAAACAACCTCAACCCTGATGATTGGGCTAACTATCGCCCTATCTCACTGTTGCCTACTATTAGTAAGATTGCCGAAAAATACGGTAACTCCCTTCTATCCACCTTCATCGAAACCAACAACCTATCACATCCTACCCAGACTGGGTTTAGGTGCAAACAGGGCACTGAAACTGCCCTTATTGCAGTAGTGGAGGAAACAAGGAAGATAGTGGATGAAGGGAAGTGTGCGGCCTTTGATACTGTTAACCATACTATTCTTACTCAAAGATTGAGTAATGCAGGTATCACTGGGACCGCACTGAGGTGGCTTCAATCCTTCCTTGCCAACAGGACCTTTTCAGTGTTTGAGGCTGATGCTGTATCCCCACCAAAGCATCTACAATGTGGCGTTCCCCAGGGTTCCTCCCTCAGCCCTACTCTATTTAACATCTATATGAGACCACTGGCTGAGGTGGTGTTGCCCTGGGGAGTGCAACTGGTGACCTATGCTGATGATACTCCGCTTATCATCACTCTGTCTGGGCAGGAGTCGTCTAATAACAACTTATCCTCCTGTCTCAGCAGAGTTCATGAGTGGATGAATGAGTCCTTCTTGAAGCTGAATGGAACTAAAACAGAGGTCATGATGCTGGGACATAATGCACCCACCTCTGTAGATGAATGGTGGCCGGATTCTTTGGGCCAGGCCCCGCTCCCTAAAGATCAAATTAAGAGTTTGGGAGTTTGGTTGGACACAGCTCTTAATTTTCAGGTTCAAGCTCGGAAGGTAGCAGGGACTGGCTATGCCCTTATTAGATCGCTTAGAAAAATCATAGGGCTACTCCCGTTTGAGGCTAGGAGGATTTTAGTACAGGCGTTAATTTTATCACGCCTGGACTACTCCAACGCAGTCTATCTAGGGGCCCCCAAGGGGACACTTAAGATCTTACAGACTATCCAGAATTGTGCAGCCCAGATGTTACTGGACATCCCACGATAACCTCAGCAAATCAGCGCTGCGGCAACTCCACTGGCTGCCCGTACAACAAAGAATTGAATCCAAGGCAATGACTATTGTACACAAAGCTCGGTCTAATTCTGGACCGGACCTCCTCCTACCTTTGCTTCGCCCCTATCAAACATGTAGGACCCTAAGATCCAGTAATAAGAACCTACTGGTAATCCCAAGGATTAGGAGAATCCGTATGGGTGGTAGGCGCTTTGCTTTACAGGCTGCAAAACTTTGGAACAACCTTCCTGATCCTATCCGTTTGGAGGAGAACCACCTCAGGTTCAGAAAAATGTTGAAAACTTTCCTGTTCCTCTAATACATCAGAGATGAATGGACCACTTAAGCACTGGGATGCCTCCGCGCGCTATACAAATGTGTAGTCATTCATTCATTCATACTAAACGCAGTTGTGGGGGGGGAGGGAGAGATTATTGCGATCACATCGGCCGATAATAAAATTCAGCGGGAGAAGTGCGAGACCCTCACAAAGCAAGTAGTAGAGTGCAAGCGTATAAATCAACGCTCAGGCGCCCCAAGGGTGTGGTGTCCATTGACGGCACTTCGCTCCCAAATGGAGAGTCTTGATTTAGGCCAGTTAGAGTATGCTGCCCTGCACATGTGACACTCTTTCTACGTCGGTGGTGACCAATGCGGCTGGCTCTTGGCGAACAAGCTACGCGCCCAACTGCAGAGATTGGGGGTATCCTCTATGTATGCAGCCCGAAAAAGGGGGGGTGGGCTTTGCCCAGGGAGGATCTGAACATAGCAGACACTTTTAGAGAATACTACACCCATCTCTATGCCAGCCAACCCCTAGACCACTCAAATGGCACCCAATATCTTCGAGATGCGCGCACGTCCCCTCTCACTCCAGAACAGGCAGTGTCCTTAGAAAGCAAAATACTTGGAGAAGTTATATCTGCTATCTCGCGCCTGAAATTGTAAAGTCCCCAAGCCCGGACGGTTACCAGTAGGTCTTCTATAAGCCCTTTTGCCCCATCCTCGTGCCTAAACTGACACAGCTTGTTAATGTTTCGCTGCCGCCGCCCCCCCCCCCCCCCCCGGACGATACCGGATACAATGCAGATCACTGCCGTTGTCATCAATCCAAAGCAGGGTAAGGTTAAATAGCAGTGCAGTTCATACCGGTCCATTTCCCCCTTTAAAAGTGTACTTTAAATAATTTACAGGCATACTGGCCAACAGACTCAGTCCATATATGCACCCTCTTTTGTACCGCTTTGTTCGCCATAAGTTGGCAGGGTATGCTCAGACGGGAGTACCTTGCTCACTTTGTCACTGGATTCAAGCAAGCCTGGCTAAAGACGGCTGTAATGCCAGAAACCGGTCCTAGGAAGCTTGAATCCGGTCCAGGGAAGGCATGGCTTGGAAGTTCGGGCTGGACTGTTCCCATGAGGCACAGGGTCAGACTGATTTGCATATGGCCATGTCTGAACTGGGGTGGCAGAGTGGGCTAAAGAATGGTGATGGATTAAACCCAGATCTGTTGACTGGGTGTGAGTGTTTGATTGGTTGAGATGCTCCATCCAACACCACCCCCTTTTGTACTGCTTAAATAATTTACAGGCATACTGGCCAACAGACTCCGTCCATATATGCACTCTGACATTGACCCGGACCAAGAGGGATTCATCCCACAAAGACAAACGAGCTATAATACCAAGTGAATACTACACATCATAGAGAAGGCTTAGTGCATATCGGAGAACTCGTGCTCCTAGCAATTGATGTCAAAAATTCCTTTGATATGAGCTATTGGCCGTTCCTAGAGCAGGTTCTTACACATTTTGGGATGGGAATAATTCAGAGGACAGATCCTGTACTGCTACCACTCTTCTATGGCGACGGTACGGATCAATGGTTACACCTCAGCCCCCTTTCCAATTGGTAGGGGCACCCGACAGGGGTGTCTCTTATCACTCCTGCTGTTTGCCTCAACGTGGAGCCTTTAGCCCGGTGGGTTCAGGACAATCCCAATATCAACAGTGCGAACTTCGGGGGGACCAACACACCATAGGCCTTTACCCCGACAACATGCTGATAACCTTGGCTAAACTGGCCACAGCTTTACCTGCCTTTCTGAGGGAGCTGGAAGTGAATGTGGAGAGGTTGCAGGCCCTCCGTCTCTCTCTACCGCCCCAACTGGCAAGACAATACCCAATCCACGGGGCTTCGGAGGCGATCCCATACCTTGGGATTCAGTTAGCAGCCTACATACAACTCAATGCTGCCCTCAACTATCACGCGCTCCATCAACAAATCCGCAGGGACCTAACACGCTGGAAACACCATCAGATCTCCTGGTTAGGACAGGTAGCGTCTACTAAAACGTCCATCCTCCCAAAGATTTTATATCTTTTCCAGACACTCCCACTTACACCATCAAAGGCATGATCCCTTAAGATCCAGGCGGAACTCCTTCACTGTGCATGGTGGTGGTGCTGGGGGGCGGGGGGGGGGGGGAGGGGGGGTTGAGGCCCCATATGAGCAGGGACCCAAGCTTCTTCTCTCCCAGTAATGGCGGCTTGGGCATCTCCGATCTGCATCTGTACTACCAGGTGGCCCAACTGCGCTATCTGGGGGATTGGAGCCAGATTGAATCGGAAAAGCTCTGACTATTTCAGGACAGAGCAGTGGAGAATACGTCACTGTGGAAAGTCGACTTCCTCAAGAAAATACATAGACCGCGAATCTCTACATGTACCCATTACACAGGCAACAATGGTGACATGCAACCGGAACGCTTCCCGGTGCGGGTTGACCTCAAATCCCTTACCATGACTCCGTAGCTAAACAATCCAGATTTCGTCCAGGGCACGGGATGAGGGACCTTCGCAAAATGTCAGCTATTGGATTGATGGTCCATTGAGAACTTAAAAAAAATATATATATATATATTTTATTACACAAAGTTATTTAATTCACCCACCTATGTTCCGATCACGGCTTTCTTGAAACCGAACGTCTCCACTACTTTCAATTGATACACTGGGTATTGCACCTGCACAATAGAGCTAATGCACAGCGACATCTAACTACATATGAGAAATGGCTCATCACTAAAACATCAGATAAACACCTGATTTTGAAGGCGTGCACTCCTGATCAAAGGTGACGAACATATATAAAGCCAATCAGACTAGATGGGAAAGTGATCTGGGTAGATAGCTCAGCGACAGAGCCGGAAGCCATTTTATAGAGCTAGGCATACAGCCAACAATCTGGCCCTTAGTGAAACATTCACTAAGATAATTACGTACTGGTACCATACTCCTGCGTGCCTACATAGGGTCAATCCAGCTCGGAACGGAGATTACTGGTGGGGATGTGGGTCGCCTGGGACCCTGGTTTATCTACTGTGGGACTGCCCGCTGCTCCTAACATACTGGATAAACGTACTTGATGATCTAGATCTGCACCTCGAAACACAATTGCCCAGGTTTCCTGCTTATAAAACTGCTGGGGATGCCAAACCCCTTGACGTTCCCCCTGAAGTCTAGGCGTGGGCAGCAGATTGTCTTGGCACTGGGTGCAGCTATTCAGAATATTTTGATACACTGTGGCACTTCGCAGAGTCCCACCCACACTGGATGGCTTCAGAGGCTGTGGCACATCTAAGGCATGTTAAAGATCTTACTCACACTTGCCAATCAAGGAGTCTCCTTCGTAGATTTATGCGCCCTTATCTGTTCATGCTGGCACACAATTTCCGGGAACTGACATGCCCTAAATATCTCCGCCTCTTAAGATTATCAGATACAGGCACACGATCTTAACTGAATTACCAGACAGATGGAGGGTTGTGGTCATCAACTGAACGTGTACAGCAATGAAGCGAGTGGGGGGTGGGAGAGAGAGGGGTTATGTTTCTTCAAGTTACTGATTTATAGGGTTTGTGACATTGAAGAGCGACCCCTCTAGTTTTGGTTGGGGGGGGGGGGGTCAATGTAACATATAATGACATTGTATTGACACACCAATAAAAAGATTTGAACCTAAACACTTGTCTCACAGGTTGTTTCTGGGAGTGGAAGCTGCATTCCAGAGGTTGATTTGTGATCTATTTGTTAGGTAGGGCTTCCATTGGAAGTCTCTACCTTGAATAAACAGAATGAAAGCTGATCATCCACCAAAGTCACTTCACAACAGTGGGTAAGCAGAGTGCTGTGCCGCTGCTGTGATCTCACAAGTGGAAGCATTTGCTTTCAATTTGTTCCACCACCTCACCCAGGCCTCTAGAGATTCGAGCAGGGTCTGACTGGTGGTTGAGGTGCCCGCTGCCTTTTTGCCCGTATTTCTACAGACCCAAAGACAGCGGGGAAATTGGGCGGGAAGGTCACTATCATTTGTCAAAGTGGGCCTATGTAGACCCACGCGGTCAAGAGTTTGACTCGCACTGACCAGCTGTCAGCAAGGTGCCTGCTCTCAAATCTCAACATTAGAGTGGAGATTGAGGCTTTGTTATAGGTGAGGGAAGGTGGCAGGAGGTCAGGGTTATTATTCTGTATTTGGGAGGAAGTGGGCAATTTTCAGAGGGTGGGTGGTAGGCGGCAGGAGGCCATGTATTTATGTCTTAATTAAGGGAGGGAAATATGTCAAGGGCAAAGAAAGTAAGTGGGAGGACATGTACTTATTTGTGAATTAAGGGGGGAGTGTATGTCAAGGAAGGTGGGCAGCAGGATGGCAAGATTTTAGTTTTTTTTAAATGTAAGTTTTTAATGTATAGCTCCCACATTACTACTCGCCACCTGCATGTATGTTGGAATCAGGTGTGGAGGGGGGGTTCCAATATTAGAACATAAAATTATAGATGGCTCAAAAGTGAACAACATGTTTTCACCTTTTGGTTGTGAGCTTTTTGATTTATTTGGTTTTAACTTGGATCAATAAATAAAAGGGGGGGGGACCGGTGTCATTTAGGTACGCATGCCTACAAAATGATGCATCTGCAGCATTTTAGCGTTTTTTGGGGTTCTGCTTTAACCACACTGTACAGCAGAGACGCTGTATAGCATCACTAAAAACCAATGGCAAAGCCAATAGATCCCAAAGGCAAGACCTATTAGATTTGCCAGCTCTTGTTTATATTGAGCCTCCTGTTGTACTTCTAATATTTCAAATAGCTGCAAAATAGGTGTGCTTGTTACCCAAATTAATGGCTCCCAGTTTACCGATCTTCAGAAGGAAGGAAGGTTGAATCAGTCTGAAGGGATTCAAACAGATAAGTGCTGATCAACCTCATACTCTGGTGAAAAGCATTCAACTCATTGAGCTACCCAGTCCATTTATATTATAGATGTTTACAGGCTATCTTCACCATTAAAAGGAGCAAGTAAAAGTATACTAATATCTCAACAGCAGGAAAGAAAGAAATGGTCCCTCTGATAGTCAATGTGTATCTTCATCAAAGATGTGTATTGCACACTTAAGGGTTGTGATCATTCAACAAAATTACTTTTTGGCGCTTATATATCGGAGGTGAAATTAATCCCATTTGGCTTGCCAACCAAGACATTCTTGACTGTTAAAAACATTGCTTAATAAGAGGGTTTGGCCTGCTTCTTCATTTAACACCTTCGTTGCTCATGACAAGCTCAGCTAGACATGAGGCACAGTGCTCATGACGAGCTGAGCTCGTCATGACCACCGCAGCGCTCCCACGCGGGGATAATTCCCCTGCTATATTGAGCGTTGTAAAAATCGGGCGTGGTCATGACGAGCTCAGCGCCACCGTGCAGCGTGACGAGCGGAGCTCGTCACGAGCGCGGCTGTCCGGTGCAATGGAGAACAGGCTCAGGATTAGTTGTCCAAGTACAGCCTGCTATTTCAGAAAAGAGGGGGAGATAAGAGGAATGCCACTGAAGGGCTGGTCTTCCTGTTCAGCTATCTCTTTAGAAAAAGAGAGCCTGTTGTGCTTATGATAATCCTCCACAAGATGGGGAGAAAACTCTTGGTTTTCTTATACAAGTCTCACCCGCCAGGGTTGCACCTTGGTGGCATGCTTCATCATAGGGTTCTTCCTATTACGCTGCAGAACGGAGGCTGCTGTGGTGGGAGCACTAAGTGCTATACTATAAATGATGAAAAGAGTGGGAGGGGTTCTGGGTGAGTTAGAAATAGCTGCCTGGTAAGTCAAAGATACTATTTTATGCATCCTCCGGGCGGTATGGATAAAATCAGAGATCTACAAAGTATATGTTCTAATGTACCTGCCCCTCTAATGGTCTACATGTTTCAAGCCAATCCCCAACGTTTTTTTTTACTCTGAACCAAGATCTACCTCCATGATATCACTCTTAGAATGTTGTTGGTGCAAAATGACTACATGCAGTCTGCATGCTACAGATAAGTGATTGCACCTACTTGCTATTCACTGCTGGGTAATACTAATTAAGCAAGAATCCTGCTTCATGGATCCGCAGGTGGTCAAGGTGGGCTTGTAGTCACACAAACATCCCCTCGGCAAATCACCTAAGGCCTAGGCGTGTTTGGAAAATGGAACCCCCTCACTGATTTGACAGGAATTCATGCTATTGCATGCAATATATCTCTATTGTTAACAGAAACAGAGCTTTCGGCCATGGAAAGATTTCAGGCAACTTTGGTACAACAGTTTCCATTTGGGCTTACCTGACTGGAGAAAGTTGGCTGGTTAAGTGTTCCCCGATACCACAAATTGCTTTCCTTTCCAGGGCTGATTATTGTTTATCCTGTGTTTTTAAGACCCACATAAAACATTTCTCTTTTTATGTGGTTATTTTCACACCACAGCCGGTGAAAGTACAGTACACTACTATATATGTTACAAAAAGGCATCACGATTTCCCCTTTTATTGGGTGTACACACCACGACGGTCTGAAAGGATTTCCACCTGTAACACAGAACTGCTTGAATTACTAATGGGGATACAGTGGCTGGAGTTTGAGCACTGCAGCTCCGAGCTCCTATGTCATACAAGGTGAGGCATGGTGAATGGACTGCTCCTTTGCACGAACAGCACTTAAGACGGGGGTGGTATGGAAAACGGATAATTGAAATTCTACGATTAAGGCTTTGTAATATACATCAGTGCAAAAAAAAAAACCTCTGTCAATAAATCACCATCAGAAAAAATATGGTCTACCGGAGACAGGTCAATTCCCCTCTCATAACCCTGGCGTCACCCACTACCAACCTGACACACGATTTTTTCTTAAGAGTCAGATACCTAGACAGCACTGACAGACAGAAGGCTTCCAACTTTCATACGAGTATGTTTCAATAATTATTGTAATCCAAAGCGCGTGGGTGCCTAGAAACCCACGCGCTGAAAGAAGTGAATTCACACAGAGGCAGGAATCTGCCTCTGCAGACATAATTAGCAATAAAAGAAATTGACAAGTGTAAGGAACAATAGAGACTAAACAAAAAGGCACCACGTTATTAAAAAGATGTGACCCGTTAGAGCCACAGCACCCACAACTACTGATCCACGCTCAAGACAGACTGCAGAAACACAAATATCTCCTTAACACACACCGAATAGACCATTATCGTTCAAAAGCACATCCACGCTTACATGCAATTTATACAAGCACAGTGCCGAGAGCTCACCACGGAGAAACCCAGAGATTTGTACGCAAGCAGTACACATTACACAAACAAGCACACACTATTAACTATATAAAAAATGCAAGTAAAGCAGATGCCAGTCGCTCCTGGCACACTCATTCTCAGGCATGTCTACACACCCGATATCTTCACAATCATCATCACACAACCAGTGTTCTGGGGATCCTCACAGAATAGAGGAGGCGTGCTCCCAGCAGGCCCATCCTTTTCCAGTTTACTCTCCTCACGAGTGTGTCACGTGTTCGTTATTAGGGTGTCTGGATTTTCACTGGTGAAGATTTGATGGGACAGTTCCCACTCTGCTGGTCAAAACTTAGAAATGGCTAGCTTTTGCACGACCAACGCGGATGGCTAACGTTCCAGCTAGTGACAATAAAGACACTTCACATACCACCACAAAGGAAGCAGTACAATAAGAAACCGAAAAAATAATTTGCTCTATAACTTCACGTATAAGCAGCTCCCTTCTTCCGTGTTCGAGATGTTCACCTCTACTGAACACACCATTGGATGAGTCCATTCTACTTAAGACAAGTAAACGGTACCATAAATACCATTGAAGTATTCACAGTATGACGTCAAGGTACGTATAACCTTGGAGACTTTTACAGAGAACACAATACTTATGGGTGCAAGCACCGAAGAACTCCATTTTAGTCCTCGACCAAGTGCGCCCGCCCTACCTATTTTACAAGACCTTCAAAAGCGGCATGCCTCTTGCTGCTTACGGCGACCACACTGCATAGCTTTACTCCGAGTCCTTTCCACAAATGATGCCTTGGAAGGTGGTAACCAAGAGAAAACAGATCAAGCGTCAAATATTGACACTTTGCCAAGAAGAACTATATCCTGACATCTACACAACAATGACAGGCCACCAGTTGTCATGCATTACAACTGTTTAAAACACCTATTAAAGAGAAAGCCAGGTTAGTGAGTGGGTAGTGGACAGAAGGAACGGTGTTCTGAATTCGAACATTCGTGCATAAAACACCACTGATTGGAATGGAAATTCTTTATGTACAACTCAAACCACACAGGAGTTCAACTTTTTGATGAAACGTGATTCAGCTATCACCTTTCATAACTTTCAAACTGATTTCATTAAAAGCCCTCTTACAACCAGTAGCATATAACAAAATAAGTTATTTTACATGACAGGTCCCAACTACTGTTGCCATTTCAAAGCGCTGTAATTAAAAAGTAATCCAGTTATCCAATTTAGTGGTACAGTCAGTGAGCCACGAAAGCTCAGAAGGCCGAGCTACGTGTGCAGGGCTGGAAACTTGGACACACGTGATGCCAGCAGCAAGCACTCGGCTCACTATACAATCTTGCAAGCAGCAATCAAGACAATTTCCCAAAAAGAAAGGCATATTCTATTGTAAGTAACGTGCCTTCAACAGGCGTTTACAAAGAGCAGGGTCACTCCAGTATGCCATTGAACAATACAAAGAAACAAACGATTATATTGCCCAACATTTCCTTCCACGTTTGATCTGAGCAGAAAGGAATGCTTCAAAATACATGCACAACAAATGGTTTGCAGGAATGCACTCTAAACCAGCACATAGTATATCCCAAGCATGGCACATACATTCAGTTTTTTGTCTTCCCGACAGATATTTCGAGCAGCAGTAGAAAAGACACTCTTCCCCTCTTCTTCTGTTACAATTTACTGATCCGTAGCCAAGAGAGAAAAACCAAAAAAGCAGGCATGCAAATTCACACAATCACAGTGACAGCCTAGAAAATTAGTTCAATGCAAGAGAATTTCTGTCTTAAAGTGCACTGCAGGCTAAACCTGTCACAAGAAGACAATCTGTACAGAGCTAATTTTCATCATGCACTGTTTAACCACAGCTGAGGAAAAACGTGTCAGCAACCTATGGACTTCTCGAGGACTACAGAAATTGATTGACGCTTAGCTTACAGTTATTGATCCACTTTTCAATACACTGACATGAATGGAACTTGTGCTGTTTACACAAATGTGCTCAGCATACAAATATATTATCAACCCAGCTTCATTAAAAGTACGTCCATCTGTATCAGTTTAGTCAAAATGTGAATTCTTCCTTCTCACATCCATCAAGGAATTAAGACTTCAAATAAAGTGAATACATCCTTAATTGGAAAACATAACCAGCCAACACGTTTCATTTCACCTCAGAACTTCTTCAGGGATGTTTAATACAATCAAGAATAAAAAAATAATTTTAAATTCACAAAATGGATCTTATCTAGTTAACATTAAATCTAGCTCCCTCTCATAACTTCTCTTAAAAGAAGTAATGTGTCTCAATACAATTCATATTCATCACTAGATTCATCATTATACACACAGTGAGCCTTACATTTCAACAGAAGTAGATTGTTCTCTAACAGTTTAATCAGGTTACAGAAACTTTATTTAATACACAGAAACCATAGGAGCAAGATGGTTATCAATTACATTCCATTTGAATTTCATCTGCAAGCATTATACCCTTTGACCCAATATTTCATACTAAATCTATAACAGATTGCAACATTTATTCATCACGCATTTTAAGTATACACTAAATCATTAGTAATAGGCACACCATTAAACCTGGATTTCATCGATTATAAAACTTCATGGCATACCTTTTTGGACTTCTGTGTGTATTATTTCCAATCTGGTCATTACTCATTCTCCAAACATACATTCCCGTAAAGACTTCCCGTAACAAACACTCACATTAAGACTTGCTTATATTTACGAAATCCGTAAAACAGAGACTATATTCAAGAGGACAGACTGCAGTTAACAGGCAATTATGGGTCAAGGTGAGTCACAATTATGAGTCACAATTATGGGTCACGATGAGTCACAATTCTACAATAAAAAAGAGAACACAACCCACTCATACTAGAACATTAGAAGAATCAAGTTCCATGTGAGGATAGTACATTTTATCTGTACGACACAAAGGTAACCATAGCATGGTTTATCTAGATGGCTAGTTGATGGAGCGAGGGTGAAAACGAAAATGTTTGTATACTCCTTAAGAAGTCACCTTCCCATAACTATAATATGTATTAATCGTGTGTTTTTAAATTAACCAACGTAGAATAGAAAGCACGCACACAAATACACGTGGGATATTAATTTGCTCGTGTTGCAAACCGTAATCCGTTATGTAAAACTGTCTTACTAATATAGTGCGAAGACACTATAATCTAATGAAAGGCTATGCGCATGTATGCTTTTTAAAAAAATTATTTGTGGCAGAAATGATGGACAATGGTAAGAAACCAGCGCATATATGTGGCTTTTAAGCTAGGTAATCACTAACAGGGTGAACTTAGAATGGGGGAGGTGAACAGAAGGGTTTTACTTTTTGTTTCTACGATAGTTCCCGTTATGGCCCATGCGGCCTAGTAAAACATGGAGGGTTTGCGAGACTCCAAGAGAATGTCTTTCTACGCATGCGCAACTATGCTCGAGAGATGTGCAAGCAGTCTGTGCCTGTGCGGTTGGTGTCAAGGTCGGCGTGGCCTGAAGAGCAGAATGGTGACAAGTTAAGATGTCCGTGTTGTGAGCCTGGGAAAGTACAGCGAAGTGACAAGTTAAAGGACAAGGGGGAAAGAATGCAATAGCAAACAATCAGAACTTTATTGTGCTTAGATCTATGACTAGGCGGAAATATGGACAATGAGGAGATGAGGTTATCCTCATCCACCCCTTGAATGGACCAATGAGAATTGAATGCGGACCCTAAAAGTTTCAAATTTAGTTAGATAGGGAAAAAGTTTATAAAAGAGGTCGTTTGGAAGAGAGAACAAGCATTTACAATGCAATGGTTTCGCCTTTGGAAAAGTTAGAGCTATTGGCATTGCTCATGACATTTCTTTTTTTTTTTTTTACTTATAAATAAATGGCATTTACATTGCCAACAGCTCTCTCAGCCCACACAGCTCGCTCAGCGCTCTCAGCCCACACAGCCCACACAGCCCACACAGCCCACACAGCTCACACACAGCGCCCACACAGCCCACACAGCGCTCACACAGCCCACACAGCGCTCACACAGCCCACACAGCGCTCACACAGCCCACACAGCGCCCACACAGCGCCCACACAGCCCACACAGCGCTCACAGCCCTCACTATGCTGCTGTCTTTAAGAGAAGCACTTCCCAAATTCAAAACCGATCTCAGTTTCAGAGATTCATTCCCCAAATGCAACTACAGACATGTGCTTTCCCAAGGAAATATAGTGCAAAAATAAAACAAGCACTTACAAGTGGGGCCGGAGACACGGACAGCGGGAGGGGGGCGGGCGGGCACAAGGACAGCGGGAGGGGGGGCGGGCGGGCACAAGGACAGCGGGAGGGGGGCGGGCGGCTACACGGACAGCGGGAGGGGGGGCAGGCGGCTACACGGACAGCAGGAGGGAGGGGCGGGCGGCTACACGGACAGCAGGAGGGAGGGGCGGGCGGCTACACGGACAGCAGGAGGGGGGGGCGGGAGGCTACACGGACAGCGGGAGGGCGGCTACTTTACAAGTAGTGCACAACTGCACATGGATAGAAATGTCTTCCATGTGTGCAACTACATTTTTTTTCGTTTTTTTCCCCAAGGAACTATTCTTTTCCTGCTGCGAGCCCTCTAAAAGGCCACACATTTTGGGACCTACCCTTCCTGTTCACACACTAGACCGCGATTTACTTCTGCCCGTGACAGAACTAAATTGCCAACTGTTTCTATGCGGCAATGTCTCAGAAAACAGTTTGTGAATGTCCACTAATACGTAGGGATGTAAATGTGCACGCTCTACATGGAACTGCTGCCTTGCCAACTCAAAACCTTAGAAGCAGATTTACTCACAAAAATATTTGATCACAAAAGGTACTTTTTAATGTAAAATTCACATGTACACAAAACTTACAGAATAACAGTGTTAATCTGATCGTGACGTTAAAGCCCAATTTCCTCGTCTTTCCTTCTTTCCGAGGCTGAAAAACTGAATCTGACTGAGTTTGGCAATAAATGCACCAATTAACTGGTAGGGCGCCTCAGGGGGTTAACACATAAGTCGCAGGTTTGCCTGTGTGAGCAAACACTCATGAGTGAAAACACGGGCTGGGACGAACCCACAGTTTATCCTTATGAAGACAATAAAATGGAATTGAGCGCGGTGACAACCATTCTATAAGCCACCGCCCGATTCAGTTTGTGGTGTGGCACCGCACCAGTTTCATACCCAAACCTCGCTTTTTTTATCACCATCATTGTCTGGTAGGACAGCTCAGAGTGTTCCAGCTCGTAGGCCACGGGTTTGAATCCGGGGAGGCGTGACGCAGACTTTCTTCTTGCAGAGGTGAAACGCTTGGGTTATGCAAGTGTGTACAGAAATGTGTTGGTCACAGAACCGAATCTGGGAAGGAACGTCTGAGTCGTGTAACCTTTCGAGGTCCTTTAAAACAATACACGTTTGGGCGACGACAATAGTTACCATTGGTATCAGCATGAGGAATCTGCCATTTTTTTGTAGCACGCAGTATTTAAAACACAGATATTATTCTTCATAACACTTTGTGCCGCGTCCTATACCAACGCAATTACCTTTATTTTGCCAAGATTTCAAGCTTGACACCTGGTCGCGCATAATTTTACTTTCTTGACCACCCAGGGTTGCGAGACAAACATCCGTCTGTGTGGGCTCGTGTAAACAGAGAAAGTGTCTTTGAGTGTGTGTGCCAGTTAAGCTTGAAGCACACTTCCAACTTACTCCATTACACCTCCCTTTACCTTACAGACAACGTCACCCAAAATAGAATCTTTGCTACAGAAATGCTTTGTTACTGATAACTCTGCACTCGTGCTCCTGACAGCCTTCACCCAAACCCAGTATTACACACGGTCTGTGCATACGCGTGTTATTTCTACGAGCTCTCCGTGCACGCTCTCTTACAACTTGCACTCGCCCCACGTGGAGTGCAAGTTTCCCCAGCGACCTCCGACTCCTTCGTCCTTGCGTCACATACAGAGTCATGACCGACAGGTGACCTCGGCAGGAAGCCCCGTATCCCAGTACTCTCCACGCCCACGTAGCAAACGCAAGACTACAACAGCTAAAACTAGGTGTGCTAAGGCCAGATACACTGGGACATGGACGATGGGACCGGAGCCGCCTGCACGGACACACACGGAGAGCGGGCGGGCACACGAAGAGCGGGAGGGGGGGGCGGGAACGGCACACGGAAAGCGGGAGGGGGCGGGAACGGCACACGGACAGCGGGAGGGGGGGGGGGCAGGAACGGGCACTCACCTGGACTTCTTCCGGCGGCCGTGGTCGGCATGAAATGAGGAAAACAAACACCAAAAAAAAAAACGAAACTCCGCCCACCGCCCAATGACGATGCAAAAAGGGTGGAGCGCGAAAAAAATGCAGGAACGCCCACGAATCTGGTCCGGCCATGACGGACAGATCTCTGTTCCAATGGCTAGCCTCCATTTATGGAGCTAGCCAATGGAACAGAGGGCGGGACTAAGCAGTACACTGTAGAGACATAAGATTTCTCCTGGGGGCGGAGCTAAAGCTCCGTGCCCCAGGCGAAACCTAATAAAGCTTGCTTTTGAATTACTTTTCGCACCACGACATGCTGTCGGACTGATTGATTTTTCCTTGGTGCAAAGACTGACATTTTTCCTGACATTAACTTTTGACGGGGTCTGATCCCTGATGGGTGGTGAATATCGAGAAAGAATAGAGAGGCTGTTTTTGGAAACTCTGCTGTTCTAATCCGGATTTATATTGCTGAAAAGATTGGTAATAGGTCTGACTTATTTTTCTGAACTATTCGGCTAATAAATGGAAACGGTTTGAATTAATGATCTCTTTCTTTAGGTGAATTAATAAAATGTTTAATTGAATTCAAACTAAAGGTTTAATAAAGTACGGTCATGCTAGGAGATTTAAAATTTAAAAAATAAAATTAAATACATGGATAATTAAGCTGGTCTTGTTGTCCATTAGTTAACTTTTACTAGCTGATCCATTGACCAAACAGTGGGGTGTCAAATGTTTTCTCAAAGAATAAAACCATGGTAAGATCTAATAAAATACATATGTATATAATGTATAACATTTAGACTAAATAGATGAAGTAGGACACTCCGCTATTCCAGCAGCTCATCCTCTGGTTTTCACTGATCTTGGGGGCAGGGTGATGTGTGAACGAGTGACTCGCGGTGTTATGGGCCCCACCGACGAGTAAAGTGTGATAGCTCCTAGGATATATAGTGATGATTTGGAGGTTTGTTTTAGAGCAGCGCTGGATCAGATGGAATATACAATATCAATTGCCAACATATAATATTGGAGCTAGGGCTTGTAATTGACCACAGGCAGCATCTACATCTCATACAGCAGTGATAATATCTACAGTTTTTCTGAAATATTCAACACATAAGCATCGCTAAACATGTCATATAGAGTCCTTGGTATACATTCTAATATCACTTATTCTTGGAATTTGTTTTTTTATCAATGCCGAACGTAGGTAAGTTCACAACAAGTATGTCATCAATTACTATTATGTTATCAGCACAACCAGCTCACTCCTACAGGAGTATCACAGTGCTATAACCCAATACCGAAAAAGGTGAGTAGCAGGCAAATCAGATAAGGGGACAAATGGATAAATTAGCTGAGTTATGTTTAACGAAAGATCCAAAATAAATGCGTCAGAACAGCTTTTGGTTTACCTATATGACTGGCACAGATGTGACAGTTCCACTATATTCAATTATAAGTGCAATATCTTTTAAAATGAACACCAGAAACAATGATAGTCAATGAGTATCAAAGCCATGTAAAACGAAAAAAGTATCCTCTAGATCAAAGAAAAGTATACTGAAAAGGAGTTATTAGCTCCTCCTTCACCACTTGCACGGTTTGCCGACCAATATTAGATGATGAAATTGCATCTAAAATAAACACTTTGAGATCATGTATCAATATTTTGTACAGATTATCTAAAAGTAGATTTTACTTGGGTACAGCAAGAGAGTGTGAAGGGCAAAAAAATAGTGACTATATGAAGCCCTATTTTTTTTTTTAGAAGCTCCTAAACCATTAACTCAAGAGTTTGAGCTACAAAAGCGTATTTAAATTCTTCAGCTTATGCACGTTCCTAAGACAATTGTCTGCAATGTTCAGTTAAATTGAGTCTACAAACTTGCATGATTGCTAGCCACTTGGGTCCTATTCGAAATAGACAGTCCAGGAGGCAGGGGCGTAGTAGGTCAAGATTGTGTTTCGGACTGGTATTTGAGCCCTCTTCCCGTGCGTGCAATTACAACTTCTTTGGCCTGTAATGGAAAATAACATGCAAGTAATAATTTTAGAGGACTGCTCCAGCATGCAAATACTGAGGGCCAAAACAGCTTTCGCACACAAATTCCACTCTTCCGTTAA
The DNA here is from genome assembly GCF_964261635.1 of Lissotriton helveticus. Classification (NCBI taxonomy): domain Eukaryota; kingdom Metazoa; phylum Chordata; class Amphibia; order Caudata; family Salamandridae; genus Lissotriton; species Lissotriton helveticus. The sequence continues at coordinate 919,715,644 of NC_136070.1, forward strand.
CAAATAAAATGTGTCAGTGGAAATAGAAATGTAATTACCAGGTGCAAGACTGCACCCGTTGAAGTTGTGGTAATGTTGGGTAGTAGCTACTACAGATATCTCACTTCCCATGACTCGCTATCATCCTAGGTCAAGAGAAGCCTTGGATTGGCATATTCAACCTGCAGATTTAGGACTACAAAAAAATTAAAAATCCAGGAAATGAAACAAAATATTTATCAATCAGAAAACCATTTCAATATGTGTAGAAGATGCTTAAAGTCTACTTCTGTGATACCCAGTAGTCTTAATTTCTCAATATTAGTGGAAGAAGAAGCCTTCCACTGCTTTTGCGTTCCACTTAAAAACTTAAGTCCAATAGTCTCTGTGTAGTTTAAATTAACTACGTTTGGTAACAAAGTCTACATTTTTCCAAGCATATACTTCTTAAACTGCAGAAGGATGGGTATTCCTGGGAGCAGGCCTTTGGCTGCACTTTCAACTGGACGTATTTTCTCTTGCTGGAAAACTACATGAAAATAGTTTGTGTTCATTTCCATTATTATATAACGTGAAAGAGGCCAAGTAAGAGATAGCTTTCCACAGGAGGGCTATAATATTGGTAATACATAGGTCAGAATATAAAGACATACAAAAAATATTTGACTACACAAGTGAAACGGTAAAGTCGTCTTGGGGGAAAGCACACAAGAGAGCAAATAATCACACAGCTGTAGAACCTATTTGTACATGAAAAGGCTATTTTATGGGAATTATTTCCATGTTTCATAAATTGATAACACCTTGGCTCAGACAGACTAAGCTACCAATCAAACAGTAACACAGATCAAACATTTCATGAGATCACTTGCCCATGTTCTATAGAAGGCAGAGGATTAATTTTTATTTAATGCATAAATGCACTATGTTATCTTGATACAGATGCATATGTTTAGCAATATTTAGCTCATCGTTATCTGGCACTCTTATCAGTAGTGGGATAAGGCGAGAGTGGGGAGCAACTTCCAATTTTTGGAGGCCCTCAAAGAAGGACTAAACCATAAAGTGCAATTTTTGTAAAATATGTTTGTTTTTTAAACACATGCGCAGTCGAGCTCCTGAATCCCCCAAAAGATGCTTCATCACCGAAGGAGCAGTTGCAATGAGGGCATAGATGAAAGAGTACTAACATACACTCTGTTCCATAAACTGATTCAGATTTTTGGCCCCTATGGAACTGAAGTAAAAGAAATGTTTTGCCATCCACCTGCCAAACTGATAAGTTTCTACGTGAAGGATGAGCTATCAAAGTGCTTTCCACAGACAGCCTACAATCTAACATTCACAGCAATCTGCAGATTCCATCAAAGACCCTTCAGCAACTTGACAGAACTACCAGATATTTCTTCCTTTATCTCAACCTAGATCCACTACGCCCAGCTAACTACAGAGCTATCTCTCTTCTCCCAGTTTTGGGGAAAATGCTGGAGTCTTGATCAACCTCCTGATTACTAGATTGATTGAGGAGACAAACGCCTTACCTCCTTCACAATCTTTTTTTTGTGCTGGCTTCAGCACTGTGTCGGCACGCTTAGAAGAGTCTGATTTTATGAAAACTCGATTTGTCCTAGGAACAAAATCCATAGTTAATCTGCTTGACCTATCTGCAGCTTTCGATATGGTGTCACATGATAGTCTTATACAACAGCTGGGGAATGCTGGCATAGTGGGCACCACTTGAGAATGGCTAAAGTCCTTCCTCTCGAACAGTAAGCAATCAGTCCACCTTCCTCCTTTACCTTGAACTACAGAGAGTTTAATGGTGAAGTGCCGCAGGGGTCAGCCCTCAGCCCCATTCTATTGGTGGCGTGCCGCAGGGGTCAGCCCTCAGCCCCATTCTTGTTAACATCTATACAGCCCCTCTTGCTTTCATCATACAATCATGGGGCTTCAATACAGTGTCCTATGCTGATAACACTCAGTTGATGCATGCTTTCAATCACCTGGATGACAATATCACAGCCAACTTCCAGGGTTGCTTGTTGGAAGTTGCTAAGTGAATGCACAAAAACAGCCTTGGTCTGAACTCAGATAAATCTGAGGTCTTAGTTTTTGGCTCATCCTCTATATTCGACCTGACCTGTATATGGCCCACTGAATTGGGCTAACCCACTTGACAGACCACCACTATCAACAAGCATTGGCATAGCCAATAGGTCTCGCCTTTGCAACCTTATAAGTGTTTAGTTATCCAGCACAATATCCTTGGTGCAACAACATCAACTGTTGCATGGCTAAGCACTTATATGGCCTCAAAGGCGAGACCTATTGGCTATTCCAATGCTTGTTTCTTCTGCTTTGTTTTTCTAGCTGAACAGTGATATGCAGAATGACGATATTATGGCAAAATGTTAATTTTTTTGTGCACTTCATGTAATTAAAGAGCGTTATTTTTTAAATTACTCATGCTAAACTGATATAAATATATTTTGCAACAAATATCAAACTGCTTTTTAGTGTGTTTAACTTTACAATACAGAATCTACTTGTATTCTCCACACCGGCACCCATCCTATCTATTTCATTTGAAAAAACAAAATACCAAGGATATTTGAGTATTGTGGGAAGGCGAGCGTATGACCATGTATTATAAGGAATACAGTACACCCCGGCATACATTATAGCGATATTGCAAGTTACCTCCACAACCTTATAAAGGAACATTGCCTTCAGCCTCATTCTTCTATATAGTCATGGAACTTGTCTAACTTGCTAAATCCTTAAAATGTCCAGTAGGGTTATTTAAGTCATATGTAAAATACCTACGCATAGGTTTTTTTCAGCCAGCTTTTATCATTCATCAGTCTGCTGTTGTGTTATTCAAATTTTTACTGCGCCCACTACAGCGGTTAGCCCAATTCCGCCACAGGATAGCTTCATTGCGAACAATGGCATTTGTTCATTTGACACGGAGCCTAACTCACTTAAAGTAGTTCCGTTAAGTACCAGCGACTGCTGCGCAACTAATGTGTGCTTTCTCAGACCAAATATTTTTTGCTTTCAGCCAATATTATTAATTTAGGTAGTGCCTTCCTTCTTGGGTGTTTTTAAAGTTTTAGTACAATTCTGCTTATCAGAACGTGTGAAAACCAACATTCTGTTACAACTTTAAGATACACCAACAAGCTGTACTGTCTTTTAGACAGACATGCAAGGCAGTGCACGTTTGTGCAGAGGTTTTTAGTGTTTTAGGTCAATCTGGTTTCGCCGCCTCTGAAAATCAGCATTTCAATTTTTCTTCTCTTTCTTTCGCACAGTTTTATATAGCTCAAACTGGGCCTGAACGTATTGGAGCTCTTTTCATGAGCACTAGTAACATTAACACAACACCCCATTCATTTTTAAGCACAGAGCGAAAAGGGGATTTGCCCAGAATCACGGGGTGTTAAGCGACACAGAGACTCGAACCAGGTTACCAAGGTCAAAGTCAGCACTTCTGGTCATAACGCCACATCATCCCACCATATTCGGTTAAAACTTTTTTTTTTTTAAACGCCAAGATGGGGCTTACACAGAGCTGCTAAAGGCAGTGTGTTTCTGTTGGCATTTTAGAGTTGCAAAACAGTGCGGCTTTTCATTGCTTGTGAAGACCAGCAAGCTGGTACAACTTTAAAATACACCAACACAGGTGCATTGTCTATCGGTAAAAGATGGCACTAGGCAATGTGTCAGTGTTTGTCTTTCTTGACTCAAGAAGGGTCTGGGCTCGGATCGTGTTAGGCTCAAGGGTCTATGAGGACCCCGAGTCAGACTCAGGCATCTGTCTCGAGCCAATCTCGAGCTTTAAGGGGTCATACACCAATATGGAAAATACTGGCCCGATAGGCGACTGATAACCAAAATTCACTGACTTGTTTTTTTCACTAATGAACAGACACCTACTTGGTTAAAATACAAACCTGGGCACTTGTAAGAGTGAAATGCAGCTATGCGTGGGATCATCTGCCTAGCACGAGACCTGCACATCACCCCGGGAGCCGAGAACGCCCCGTCAGTTTATAACAATCACTGCTCCAGCACCCACATCACCACCCTAATATAGTCTAAATAAAAAGCTGCGCATTCAATGACCCCATGCGACCACGTGAGGAGTGGGTGCCTAGCATGCAACAGACAACTTGGGTTTGATGCACTTTACTGTACTGTAAAGTGCATTCCGAAAATGCTGCTTCAGTGCAGGCACAACGTATGCATAAGGTACTGTAAAAGGCCCTTTGGTTCCCAGCTCCTCTAGGAGTAACCAGATATTTAGCTGTGCTTCGTTGAAGGGTCACAGTGACAGCGCCCATAACCACGGAAACCACACACAACAAAGTACCAGGTAATGACATTTAACTTTCCCACAGCGTCATCACTTAAATGAACTGCTTTCTGATCAAGGTTGCCACCTAATCCTCCCCCGGAACTTATGAAAACTTGCCGCCCTCGGGATTGCATCGACCTTCTCCAAAAAGAAAGACGACGTGATACATTTGCTGAAATTTACAGAGACACAATGGTGAAAAACGGTGGGGAAAAACTGCGAGTGCCCTTGCACACTGGAGACTCCTGGATTACCTTTGTTCCACCTCTAAAAAGAAAACGAGTGCTACAATCCCGAATACAATTTACACCACAAAAAACAAATAGAATACCCCATAGACCTGCCCCGAAATAACCTCCCATGAAAATAAATGTAAACAAGTTCAAAAATCCCCGGGCCATGTCACACCTCCACAATACTTTAGAACAAGCGCGGCCTTGAAAGTTAAAGCGAGATAAGAAAGAAACGCAGCTCCGCCCCGAGTGGAGCGCACGCTGCACAGAATTTAAAGAATGCAGCAGGCACAGTGCTGGGCCGCTGCACGCTCCAAGCTCCCTAGGCCAGGGGAGAGAGAGGGTGGGACATGCACCCGCCTTTGGCCCATTGCATGCTGTCTTTCTTAGAAAGACGCACGCAAAGGCCAAAAGCATGCAAGTAAAAAATAGTTGGAAGTCATTACTAGAAGCTTCGCTGAGCAGCAAATGTGCGCTGGCTCAGGCGAGACCTAAAAATCTACAGGGAAATTGGACACCACATTATCTTATAAGCCACATGTGAAAGCCAATGCAGGAGTCTGTTTTTCTTTGCTGAAATCCTTAAGAAAGAAGTTTAAATTGCTACCTGAGCACACCCAAAATAACATTAACCATGCCCTAATCAAATCAAGTCTTGATTATGCAAATGTTCTACTTCTTGGATCTCTGCAAGTACTGATTAACAGATTACAGCTGGTTCAGAATGCCACAGTCACGACTAGTTTTGAACGGGCTTGAAAACCCTCCACTGCCTACCTATTAGCCAAAGAATAAAATTCAAAACCCTTATGATTACTTTCAGGGTAACTTTACAGATTGGTCCGGCATATACATGCGATAGGATCAGGAGGTATAATCCCCGGAGAGCCCGTCAATCTGCTCACTAAAACTTGTTATCCATCCCCAGGATTTTTTAATCAAGAGCCGGGTGCCGCCCTTTCACTTTCTTAGCCGGGGAACTATGGGATTCCCTCCCGGATATCAGGAGCATTACATTGAAGGCCAGCTCTGTTGGCCTTTTTAAGACAAACCTCTTTAAAGAGATTTGATCGGGTTTAGGCTTAAAGCTGCGGTTAAGTGGTTCCTCTTGCTACAACCCGACATTGGGACGCTCATGCTGGACCAGCTGTTGCGCTTTATAAACCGGTTAATTAATTCCCAAACTTTTAACTTTCTGACCTTCCCTGTTAGCTAAAGGCACTCTTGACCCGCTTTGCAAATTCATATCCTTATTACACATTTTAATGCAAATCAGCTGGTGGATAACATCCTCCTGACCCTACTACCTACCCATTGATCACTGTAACCAGTTTCCTACAACTAAACTGACATATCCAAATGGGTCGTAAGTTACCATTTCGAGCCTTTCTGTGCAAATTACCAATAGTGTGGTGCTAGACAGAGTATTCTGATCAGAATACTGACCATAAAACATACTTCACATCTTCTCCAGTCAGCCTCGTACATTCAAGGACCACACTTTTCGCTTCCTCTACCATACATACTGTTTCCCTCAGGAAAAGCTAAACTGCATCTAGCAGCCCCATGCTTACCAGAAAATACTGCATTCAATTAAAACAAACCCCACTGTCAGACAAACTTCACACAAATATACGTGCATCAAGAAAAAGTACAACCATATACTAGTATTTAACAAACCGGACTTTCTAACACTTTAACTGATGAATGATGATGATGATGATGAACTAGGACAATAGTATATCTTTACACTTACAACAAAATGTTAAAGACCCTAAAAATCTATACTACGCCATTCACTTTTTTCTTGTGGGAAGACACACTTCAGATAGCTCTAAAGATAACTTTGACTCAACTTCTTACATTGCTCAAGACTCTAAAGCAAATGATATTCCTTGGGCCAACCCTGCTTCACCCAACCCCAAACATTCTGTAAGTAAACCGCTTTATTCAAATTAAGCTTCCACTCGTACTCTATAATATACTGTTTGCCCAACCAAATTTGCTAATTACTAATTTTCCTCATCACCCACATCAAAACACCAATCTTCCTCTACTGGCAAAGACAGTCAAGAAATTCGATTCTACCTCTGGGGTCACAGATTCCTGGGAGCCAGCACAGCCCACTTAGGGATAAATTAGTAATTAGTATTTAGAATATTAAACATTCTTAGCAGAATATTTAAGTTGTTTTACATAAAAAAAGCAAAATGTAAACATTTACATTTTAAAACAATATGTAAATGTGAAGGAATTAGAAATACGAGGTTGGAATCCTTCGCTTGATTCATGTGAGCAGCGCAAGGACAGTAAATAGACTCCAGTATGGATGACTGAAAGACTCCAATGAATTGTTGGCATACCAAGATAAAACAAGCATTTACAATGCAACGATCTCGGCATTGCAAAAGTTAGAGCTATTAGCATTGTACATGACATGATTAATTTAACACGTGAATGTCGAAACATTTTTAGGCAATGAGCTGTCCTTAGCCCCAGGTGTATGGTATGTGGGAGAATGCACTGAACTGCCCGCAACACATATCATTCGTTTGTTTTTGTATTTTGTTCCTCGTGTATCACTATTGGTCCTTTTGTGAAGCGCTCCGACACCTTCGAGTAAAGTCCGCGCTATATAAAATTGCATAAATAAATAAATAAATAACGAAGACGGAAATCTACGCACCCACCGGAAGTCAGGCAATGTCGCCTGTGACGGGGCCGCGTCAGGACCGGAAGAGGAGGCATGCGTATCGCGGCCCGGGGCTCCTGTGAGCAGTGGAGAGCCCCGGGCCCGCCAGCAGGAGGTTAGGCGACTGTTGCGGGGCTCCCTTGACCAAGAGGGAGCCCCGTGAAAGGAGCTGGCAAGAGCTGCAGCGGCGGAGTCCCCCGAGATTGCCCCGGTAAGTTAGAAAGGGCTGGGGGGGTGTGGTGTGCGGGGTGCGCGGCGAGGGGCGCAGCACTCGTGTGTCTGTGTGCGTGCGCGTGTGTATGTGTGTGGGGGAGGCTGTATGTGCGTGCATGCATGGGCGCTTGTGTGTGTGTGTCTGAGAGAATGCAGCGAGCGTTCGCGTGCGCATGCTCGTTTGAAATCGCCCCCAAGGCGATGCGCGCGGCCAGGAGTGTCTCCTGGAAAGGAGACACGGCCACAATAGGTTCTCGGCGGACACGCGCTTCCGCGCGTTCAGCCGAGACCTAAAAAGAGAGCACGCATTAACAGTAGAAATGAGAAGGGGCATGCTTGGTCATTTAGAAATGAAACAAATATTGAAAAGCTCCAACCTTATCATTAAAATTACACTTGTTTTTGGTATGTGATGTAAATAAAATATTTTGGAAATTTTTCATGGTTTGCTCTATGTGTTTCTATATTTTCCTTTCTTTTTTGAGGTTTCAATCATAGAGAGTGTTTAGGCAGGAGTCCCCGTAACAATACAATTCCAGTCCACAGAAGGAAAAAAGGTTAAGAACAATTGAAAAAGAAAAACAATCTGCTTTTTTTTACCCTGGCACGTTTCACCTCAAATTTGTAGTCTTAAATTTGTCAATGTCGAGAACACATACCACCATCTCCCTTTCAATCACAGAATACATAGCTGATTGTTCTTAACATGCAAAAGGAAATGCAGCAGTGCAATTGCCAGTTCCTCACTAGTCCAATACTGCCTCCAAAGTACACTCACTGGCATCCATCATCAGCCAGGAAAATAACTCAGTATGGGTACTTCCAACTTCTTTTCGACAACTTTAAACACAAATTATTGGCCTGGTCCTTATACACACTCCATTATCCAAAAGGTTAGGACATTGATGTGAAACTTCACATAAAACTCGCTCATCTCTATGAGGACGTAAATTGCGCCCGGTTCATGAGGGAATGTGTACCGAAAATGGTTTACAGTAAACCAGGACTCAACAAAACCATTATTCGTGATTGTGTATCCCAAATACTCTATTTCATCAACACTGAACACACTTTTTTATTTCCTAAATCATAATAGACCTGTTCCCATGGATTAAAAAAAGAAAGAAAACTGAGTCGCTCAGCAATCTTCTCTAAACATCATGACGTGATTCTGAAATGCCATTCCACCCTGTTGCCCCTTTAATATCTCATCCATTACTCTCTGGAAAACACCCAAACCTGACACCAACCCAAAAGGCACATAACAAATGTCTTGATTGTTTGGTCAGCACAACTTGGTGGTACACCCAATGGCAAACCAACTTTGGAAAAGACCAGTTTTACATGCAGTGTACCGGCCATCTCCTCAGTCTTGGCTAGAGGATATCCTTTAATCTTAATCTCTTTATTAAGGTTCCTAAAGTTTATGCATATGCTCAATTATTTGTTACTCTTGGCCACCTCAACCAGCAAGTATCACATGGATGACTCAAATAGTTCAATACATTATTGTCTTGAATATAAGCCTACCAAAAAAGTTATTTCCCCCTCAGTACTCATAGAAATGCACATTAATGTAGGCACACTAAACATCAGTATCTGCTCCGAACCCACTTTAAAAATCAGACTTTAAAAATCCAACCATTGGGAGGAGCCACAACGTTGTCCAAAATGGCTGCTTAGGAGCCCGGCTCCGCCGGTCGCCCTCTCCCTTCCTAGCATCCTGACACTAATCCTGCTTCTGAACCATACCCCCGCACAGCTGAGGTGCAGCGGTGCCCGACCGCGTAATCCTGAGTTTGTGATCACCTCGGATGACCTAGAAACGTCGTCGCGAAGTTTGTGGCCTGGTCCAGCGGTAAACCGGGACCTCGAGTTGAGAGGAGGCCGGAGTGGAGTTGAATAACAGCGGCCGCGGCCGGGTGGAGAGAACCGGTGGACCCCGACGAAAGTCATAGCTTGCGCGATTTTGCAGGCGGACACGAGCGGGGTACGCTGCAAGTGCCCCGAGCCCCGCAGCACGCATTTGGATGAACTTTCCAGCACTGGAGGACCCGGGACCGAACGACACATCGGTTTTCTTAGGTGGGCTGCCCGGGGCGATCCAGCGCTCAGTGTGGTCGTCCGCCGGCTGTGGCCAGTGTCAGGCTTTCTCCCAGCCACGGTGTGTGGGAGATCGGTAACGCTGCACTACTGAGGGTTCTACATGGCCTCGCACCGACCGCAACATAGACTACCAGGTATCAATGGGGGCCCGACTGCCTGATGTGATGTCTATTCTCTTGCCTGGGGAGTCCTCTGAGGTGAGGGGCATTGCGACCGCCGAGAGCGGAGGAAGGGAGTACACATTAAGAGACGTTCTTTTGGCCGTCGATGATCTTTACTCCTCCATGTGCCGTGGATTGATGGCCCTCCATGTCTCCTTGGCGTCTATTATTCTCGAAGTCGTGCCTGGAGACGCAGCCGGGTGTACGATGGGTTGGGTGCCCGTCTATGCTCAGTCATTGGTCACCGAGGACTCCCTGGGACGCAGGGTACTGGCTTTTGGGAACAGTGAGCTTATCGGTCGGATTTGCACGATTGACACTCATCCTAACCTTCAGACTTGTGTATTCGCCACCAAACAGCGGCGCTGGGCCCTCACGCTATTTGACAGTGACTATTGCCGAAGCGATCTTCTCGCTGTTTCGCTGCCCCCGCTGAGCACTTGGATGCCTCCTAAGCTGCAAGTTTGGTCGCCAGGCTCGTCGGCCTGTGGAACTGTTGGGTTGGAAAGTTTGCTTCCTCTGACTCTAACTGGTCAAGGATAAGTTTTGCCCGATTGTCCTACTGTATAGGTGATTCCGGTGATGAAGTGGGACCTGGCTCGTTATTGTGACTGTGTGGGGGGTGGAATGGACACATGATGGCAGCCTCCTTTTAGGGAGCTTACATTCTTTTCTGGGATGCGACGGGGTGGGGGGGATGGGGCAGGGGGCGGGTGTTGGGGCCCTCCTCCCTTTTTCTCGTAAATAGGGTTTCAGTTGTTGGGGCGACAGGCATGCCTATAGGGGGGGGTGGACCGTAGCCTTCTGCTGGTATGCAGGGTGGGGGGTTGGGGGCGGGGTTTGTTTTCGTTTTTCTTTGTTTCTATGGCCTCTTTTCTTCTTTTTTTTTTCTTATATTTTCTCTTTATGTCTCTTATATAATTTCTTTAAGATGGGGGGTCGAGTCCTGTTCTTTTTGGGATAGAATCTTGCAATGTGCATTCATGTGTTTTTACATTATTTGTTGACCTTACCGGTAGGACACCGAGTTAGTGCGCAGTTATTGTATGCCTCATGTCCTGATCGATACGCTTTTCCGGCAGCTTGCTAATCACGCTTACACTGACTATGAATATCCTGTTGCACGACGTGCTTCGAATAAGACTTTGCTTGATTGTATGTCATAGGATCCTTTTTCCCATATGGCACCCGCATTTATCTCTTCTGAGATCACCCCCTATGTTCCCACCAGGGAACTACGTTCTTCCTCTCAGTCCCTCCTCACCATCCCCCGTTATCAGAGAAAGAAGTGGGGAGGTTCGAAATTTGCGACCCTTGCCCCGACTCTGTGGAATTCCCTCCCTCTTGAACTCCGTTCCCTCACTCTGTACCCAGAATTTCGAAAACACCTTAAGGCTCACCTGTTCACCAAGGCCTTTGACTAAACATTCATTAGCTTCCCTTGCTTCTTAGCCCTGGATCTTTTCAGTTGTAGCGCCAAGAAACCGCTGGTGTATGTGCGCTGTATAAGTAATTTTAAACTCAAACTCAAACTTTTTAAACTCAAACTATAAAATGGAATCCTCTTGAATCCTGTTATTCTGTGGCCTAGCCTACGTATAAAACCTGCTCCTCTGATTTGCCATGACTCCGAATCGGAGACGCAATGCGGACGTTATTTTTGCTTCTAAAGGTTTTGGAACTATCTAGCGGCCGGCCCGAGGGGTTGTAGGCCCATGCCTGTGTTGAACTGTGATGCAATATATGAGGTTTCCAAATAAAAAATAAATAAATAAATAAATCCAACCATTTTGCCCAGGCCACCGTCTGATGCATAGAGATTTCCCAAAACGCTACACCCCCTGAGTTCTGGTTATGCCTGGAAGTATCTCAACAAATCAATCTTTGTAACCCCCCCCCCTCAGTTCGCTAAAGTCTAGATAAAGGGGCATCAATTAACTTTTCAAATATTGACACGCAATGGTAACTTGAGATTATAGTCACCCTTTATTGGATCCAGAATCAGTAAGTAGATGGAAGTCAACATCTATCAGAGTAAAGACTTCTATCGAATCTATGAGTTCAGGCCCAGCTCTCATCAATGATATTGAAGAGAATCATCTTCTGTACCTTAAGCTATCTTATCCTCTTCCGTTACAGCATTTACACTGAATTTCTTTCCTCCCGATATGCATATTTTCAAAAAATGGACTTAAGCCCCCACAGTCCTCGCGATTTGTGGGACAAAGTGATACGTGTTACTGTGTGGAACTATGAACTGCATCTAGTGCAGTTTGTAGCTTGCTTGTTTCCTTTTGCCAAAGCTCTTGGGACGAATAACTACACAAGTTTTGACTGTACCCATAGCTTCATCGGACGTATGATTCTCGCAGGATCGGTGTATTAATGGATTCTTTTTCATCTAGCTTGAAAAATATTCAACCTTGCATTTTGCTGTAAAGATGCTGAATGAGGCAACATATATATCCACAGTGTCAAATGGCTCTTCCCAGGTAAATAATGTGTCACTGCAAAACCATGTTTGGTGGCTTGCAAACATTTGCCTAGGCCCCCTCACCACTCCTGGAATGTTTATCCAATTGTTCTTCTCCTTGTGGTTTCCACAATGGCAGATGTTTAAACATTTCTGATCCTGTCATGCCAAGGGAGTGCTCTATCAAGCATCTTTTCCTGTTCGCCTCAAACTTGAATCCATCTATTGCACCCAGGTAAACACTGAACGCCCTGAACCACTCCTCCCACCATGTCGGAGGTTCTGCAGGACAGTGTTAAGAATGGCGTTGGAAACTTCATTTACTGCATGACAGCTAAAATATAAGTGCTTTCCCCAGTAAAAAAAAACACTTAAAGGAGAAATTTAAAAAAAAGTATTTTAGAGAGATACCACGTTCTCTTGAATGTGTTCCTTACCAATAGCCACAAAAAAAGTCTGATGTATAACCTACACCACAATTTTAGATTTCTGGGTAGCTGTAACAAGATCATACACCAGAGATAACACAGGGAGCACAATGTCTAATTGTATGATCTAACGCAATGTGAACAATAGCAGTCACTGACCTTTGGACTTTTAGGACATCGAAGACCTTTCCAAGACACCCCCTGTAAATGTATGGCTAATGTAAATATTTAAAAGCCTTTCCAAAATGGCTGGTTACGTCTCTGGTTAAATTATGTATCTCGGTCCTGGCAGGCCTGATGGTGATGACAAGCCTGATTGTACTGCACTAACAGTTTGTTGCCACACTAACTTTGCACTAAATGCTTTGACCCGACACATGACAGTGCATTCCACTCATTATTTTAGTCTTCAACCTCCTGTGTGAAGTGTTCAGGTCTAAATTGCTGTACAATCAGCAATCTCACAAATATAGTTTGCATGCATGAGCAGTTGTGCTTGACTTTCAGATTGTCTCACTACTATTATAGCAACGAGATACAACATCAAGTACTCTTCCACAAAATAGGTGCAAGACATAACAGGAATAACAGCAATGAAACATGCATAAGGTCTAAATTGCTGTACAATCAGCAATCTCACAAATATAGTTTGCATTCATGAGCAGTTGTGCTTGACTTTCAGATTGTCTCACTACTATTATAGCAACGAGATACAACATCAAGTAGTCTTCCACAAAATAGGTGCAAGACATAACAGGAAGGTGGAAGAGGCCAATGAAACATGCATAATAGCCATAAACCGTACAAATACTGGAGGGCAGAAAAGACCAAACTCCTCATGAAGCTGGGCTGCCCAGGAAACAGGAGGAGAAAGAAAAAAATCCTACCCACTCTCCAACTACCTCATTTAAAGACATGTTAAAAATATTGCGCTGTTATGTACTGGTCAGCCTACATATATCTGAAATAGGGAAAACCTGGTATTTTTAAGTGCAACCGGCTGATAATGGCCTTCAACTGCATGTGTACTCATGCTATAAGTTTTAAAAGAAGGGCTACATTCCAATTCCCAACAAGTGGCAACTCAATCTTTCTGGAGGTAGAAGCCAGAGGAAGGTGTCCAAGTCAGTGCCCAAACCCTTCATATAGGCTGGTATCAAATAGGATGACTCGTTGCCTAAGGCTCAAGGGACTATAACCTGAAAAAAAGGGAGACACTTTCAGCAGAAGCCTGAAGGAAGATTTCTCAGGATGATGGCTGCAGAAAATCACAAAACCGGACAGCCCCCCGCCAGTCCCTGGCTACTTCAGAAGCCTCACCTTCATCCCTGTATGAACTCGTCTATAAAAGTGGGCCTTTAATCTTCTACTCCCAAACATATTCATAGGTATGCTGATGTTCTGATCACAAGCTTGCCATTCAGGATCAAGACATTGGCTGCTAAGAAAGACTGTGGAGCAGGCTCCAGCCTATATATCCAGATAAAGATTCCATAAGGGGGAGTAAAGCACCATCCTACCAAGCCCATAAAGGATCCATATGTAATATTTTCCCACCAGGTCAGTAGACAAGGGGTTCCTGGTTTCACCATGGAGTACAAACCAATCTTATTCAGCCCTCAAAGAAGTTTTGCAGATCCATTACTAAGTGGACAAATCTCACTAAAATAAAAAAAAGGCAGTAACAACCACCAGCAGGAGATTTGTCAGCAGCAGTGTGTACAATCAAAACCTCTCTGGTTCAAGGTCAAACTGTTAACAGCAGCATGTTTGTGGTTTCATGAGAGAACCAGAATGGGCATGCAGAAGGTGAACAACTACCAGAAAAGAAGTTCCTTCCACCAACAGGTTAGAAGAGACAGGTTACGCAGCAAGCACCCACAGAGGTCTAACAAATGTCGAAAAATGTAAAACAAGCATTTACAATGCAACGGTTTCGCCTTTGGAAAAGTTAGAGCTATTGGCAATGTAAATGACAATGCCATTTATTTATCTGTTTTCAAAACCAACACATAAATACAAATTTTGTCATTTACAATGCCAATAGCTCAAACTTTTCCAAAGGCGAAACCGTTGCATTGTAAATGCTTGTTATTATTTATGTTTTCATATGAAAGAGCTATGCACAAAGGGTTTCAATGTTTCATGTAAAATGTGATAGCCTGGATATGCATTATAATGAATAAAGTATCACCTTTAGCACATCATAAGGATATTGGAAGTCACCTCGGAGTTTCATTACCTTATAAAAGAACTCAGCCTTTGGCCTCATTCTTATACATGGTCATGGAACACCTCCATTATTTGCAATACCCCAAAGTGGTAGTTTGTTGTTCCCTCATATGCAGGGCTTGGAATGACTGGGTATTTATCGTTTTCTATCAGGTCCAGGCCGCGTTGTTGTATTCAGTCCAGTTAGGCTTTCTAGGCCTGTTTGCTACCATCTCTCTAGCAAATAAAGTGACCGTTGACACTGTACTGGTTATTTACGTTTGCAATTCACCATCTGTCCGTCTCGCGCTCTGCCTCGCGCTCTCTCTCTTTTGCTCGCGCTCCCTCTCTATGGCTCGCGCTTTCTCTGGCTCTCCACCATTCCGAAGAGTTGGCTGTGTGTCCTCGTGCACAATCGCCGCCCTTGCGTTAACCTTGCGTATTAATAATGCACGAGCAGCTTTGGTTTCTCCGAGACTCTAAAAGTATCCGATTGCAGGCGAGGAGCCCTTAACGCCGGGGGCCCGGAGCCCCTTCGGGTTCTCATAATAATCAGCCACGGATCAAAGCAACGCCTGGGCGGGAAACGAAGAGAACCCCCCGCCTGGAGACCACCGAGCGCCTTTCATTTCAAGCAATGCCTGCTGCAGGGGTGGGCCCGTTGCGAAAAGCATGGCGGAATTAATTCAATTCAATGGTGTGGCCAACAGTGGATGGGAGGGGGAGGAGAAGCGAAGGGGGCAAGGGGAAACATGGAAATGGAGGGGGGTCGAATGAGGCAAAGAAGAGAGGATATTGAAGGCAGGGACGAATGACTAGTTTAGAGAAAGGGGCTGACAGGGTGATGAAAGGGGAGTAGGAAGAGATGGTACGAAAAGAATGGAAGAACAAGTCAGGTCCCGGGCCGTGCTGTGATTGGCTGACGTCACGGGGGTGTCCCGGGCCGCCAGCCAATCACAGCGCGGCCCGGGAATGACGTCACAGGGGTGTCCCGGGCCGGCAGCCAATCACAGCGCGGCCCGGGACAAAGGGGCGGGGCTTAAAAAAACACCGCGAACCGCCCCCGAATCGCGTTTTCAATAGAAAGCGTGGTTGACAGCCTCTGTCTCCCAATGGCTAGCCTCCATTTATGGAGCTAGCCAATGGGAGACCGAGGCGGAACCAAAGTCAATATGTAGGATCATGAGGTTTCGCCGTGGGAGGAGCAACTGCTACGCAGTTGCAACTCCCAGGTCGAAACCTAAAAAGATCAAACCAGAGCAAAGACCAGAACGAGACAAGACGACTTGCAATAGTAGTTGGTCTGACAGGATATCAGTTTTGGGGACCAAACTAACCTTTAGGAAGCACAGTGATAGATTTCCTCCAAAGAAAAATCCAGTGGTTAGTCTCCCAGCTATGAAATATTCAACATGTGAGGCTCAGGAGACACAATAAGAGTCACAGAACTGTACCTTAGGGTAAGAGAGAGGGTTACCCCAATTGGTTTGAATAGACAGATGAGAGCAGTATTCTGAATAGTTCTACAGACCAGCAAGAGACTTTAGTAAGAATTTCCTAAAGAGGAATATTTTCCTAACACCAGGAGAACAGAGGGTAAACGTGAAGTCTTACTGTGGGCGCGGGGGGCTATAAATGAGCCATAACATGCCAAGTGAGCAAGTTATTGTGTGTATATATGAAAGTCAAGTTGGGCCAATAGGTACTTAAGATATTTTGCTTAAGTCTGTATGGTACAAGCCAAAGTACAGTAACGTTGGCCACAAGAAATTGCAATGCCCGGGTGCCTGGGTAGATAACCAGGATATGAAGTCATGACCTGAGGAAGGCAAATGGGAAAGAGTGGTACACAAAATGTAATGTTGTATGAATGCACCAATTTTCAGTCCACAAGGCAGGAAAAAAACAAAGGTTTTTATAAACATGAAAGGCAATATGGTTGCAAGCTCCATGAAGAGGAATTGAATTAAAAGAAAGTGTATTCCTAAGGAGAATGGTAAGAGGCCAAAGCTCACATGGAAAGAACCTTCAGTACAAGACAGAAATGCTGGAGAAAAAGCAAGATCCAACCACAGACCTAGAGGACCACATTTCTGGTGAAGCGAGCCATAGGGGCATTCACCTTTTCACCAAGGCCTAGTGAACAAGAAACAGCTACTTTCTAAACAGCCACAGAGAACTCAAGGAGAAAACCGAAGCTACCAGGAATCAAAGAGAAAATATTAAGACATCCAGCGGGAAGGCTTAGTGGTTTAGATCCCTAATGTAATCCAAGATTTACCACTATTGTGAAGATTATCTGCAGAAAGCTTATACAAAAGAGCCCTCGGCAAACAGAACCCAATAAGGGCCCCTGAGCAAGGCACCGAATAAGAGTCCTAAAAGGCTCCTAGCCCAAACAAGAGGGCCAGGAACTCTAACTCAGACAACCTGGAAGTAAGATCTTCCGAAAAGTCACTTAGAAAGGAAGAAAACGAAAGCAGTCTCCGAGATGAAAACAAAGGTTCAAAACTCGGGAAAGCGGTGCAAGGAATGACTTACAAAAACCGGCTAATTTACCCTCCCAAAGGGCACCAAAGAAGCCGCCTCGATAGGACTCTGGAAAATGTCAACTTTATGGCCCACATTAAGTGTGAAGAGAGGATTGGGGGAAATATTGAAATATGCCCCACTGGGCACCTTGGCAGAAGCTGTTGCATGTCCCTGAGGGACAGCTAGGGCAAAGTCCAGTGTGAGAACTCTGCATGGTGTGAAGAAAAGCCCTTAAGAAAACCTTGGTATTAAGTTCAGAATAAGCCTGAGCCCCAAAAGGTGGGAAAAAGAAAGAAGAACTTCAACAATCACCAATCCACAGAAAGTAAACGAAGCCTCAATTACAGATAAATGCCTTGAAAATAGATTTGGTGGGATGGAAGTCTCGGCTGGGAACAGCTAGGAAGGGAAGGCAGCCAGGCATTCTTCTTAACACACATTTTGCGTAAATTGATTGCGATTGCTTTTTGTTGCACAAAATCCACTTTATTAGGTCGATATCACTCTTTTTCTATTAGAATTCTTGCATGTATTCATACACAAATAATACAGTTTCATAACTTAAAATGGTGGTTCTTTCTCTAATTGCAAACGGGTCAATCCTTGATACCTATCCGATAATGGCATTCGCAATCCAACAAGAGCCTTTCACCAACACATTTAAATCTTCTTCAGGACTAAAGAATACAGTCATAAACCATTACCAAACAATAATATCCAAAAGTATCTTCCACGTTTCATTAATTCAATGTTTCATAATTACATACACTCATGCTCTGATTACTACAGATCCAATATTTTACTTCTTATTTATTTATTTATTTATTTAATGGTTTTATAAAGCGAGTAGTAACTCGATGAGCATCCCAGCGCTGGCCTGTTTCTCCTGGGGCTTCAGCCGCCTGACTGGGGTTTATGGTTGCGGGAAAAGGAGGGTCTTTAAGGATTTCCTGAACTGGAGATGGTTTGATTCTGTCCTCAGACTACGTGGTAAGCAGTTCCAGTGTTTGGCCGTGTGGACTGAAAAACGACGGCCACCGGTTTTGGCTTTTTTGACTCTGGGTACTGAGATGAGATTTTCCCCGTTGGACCGGAGGTCTCTTTTCGCTTTGTAGGGGATTAGGAGTTCTTTAAGAAGGGGGGGACCGTTGTTATTGAGGGTCTTATGGGCCAGGCAGAGGGCCTTGAAGATAATTCTTTCTCTGACTGGCAGCCAATGCAGAGACCTGAGGGCTGGCTTAGCAGAGGATCTTGTAGGAGTGCCCGTGAGTAGGCGGGCAGCGGCGTTTTGAACTTTCTGCAGCGCGTTCAGGGTAGCTTCAGGAGCTCCCAGATAGATGGCGTTGCAGTAGTCTAATCTCGCCAGGATAAGGCCCTGTATAAGGAGCTTCCTTGCAGTGGCCGGGAGTAGAGGGAAGATCTTCCTGCAGGCTCGGAGGAGACCGAAGCATGTCCCTGCTGTCTTTTTTGCCTGGGTTTTGAAGCTCGTGTCCTTGTCAATCCAAACACCCAGGCTTTTGACCTCGTCCTTAGGTGCGGGGGGGGCGCCCAGACAGCTGGGCCATAGATGAGGTGGGAGGGCGGGGCCCGTGTTACCTAACAGTAGTATCTCGGTCTTTGATCTTAAGTTTTAGTGTTTTCATAAATTCCTTACATGGCTGTGCTTGACAGAAGTAATCACATGCAGAACTGCATCCAAAACAATTCATATTTCAGAGACCTTTGAGGCACTGAGCAATCATTTCTGACCGATATCCCAAAGAGAGAGCACTTTCAAGGAACAGGGCAGGCATTTCTATCTGCAGCCTGAAGACCCAGATGTGTACATTTGAGTGACCATCTGACAGAGGCCGAGCATCCATGCATGCCAAGATCTGCAAATCTACTGATGCATTTTCAGCATAATTAAGAATTTACAAAACTTGTTACACAATCAACCACCTACTGCATAATATTCCCATTTCAACAAAAAAATGTATGCCACAAACAGATCAGAAGTTATTTAAAAACAAATACAAAATACAGGTATATGTGGGAGCATGCAATGGCAGACCCTTTACAAAATGAAATTCAAATTTAATTTGTTGATTGCCGTAATCCGGTGTTAATCTAGTGCTAATGTGGTGAATATTTTGCAGACAGTTAATGTGTGTTTAAAGTCACAAAACAGAGAAAAACATAATGACTATCAGAGAATGTGTTGTTTTACCACACACAATTTTCATTTATTGTCTTGCCTCTAATTTAGTCAACACTGGCGCATACTTTGGCCCTTCTTTGTGTCATATAAGCATTGGCCCTGACCATGATTGGCAAAGCTGTGCAATATAAGCCGTCAAAACGATCTAAACCTATGTGGGGAGGTGCGGGCAGGATAAAGGGAAGAGGTTAGGAATAAAAGACGGATCCGCGGAGTTGTGAAAAAGATGTCCATTTATGCTGCCTCTGATCAGATCCCAATGAACCTGAAGCGGAGACATCCAGAGTGACACTGCTGGCCTGGGCCCAGTGTATTAACATGTAGAGAAGAGATCGATACCGCCTCTGATGTGAGCCCCTGCTGTGGAGTGAGCCGTCACAGGTTTCTGGAAATAGCACTGGGTCAGGCTGACCTCTTGCCATTCCGTGCATTCCCAACTTGTGCCTTTCACGTTGTGTAATCGGCTCCAGAATTCCTAACCAGATATCTTCGCACGTCCCAACTCGATAGTGCTACTGCCTGAAGGCTGTTCAAGTCTACTACAACAATGGCTCAAGGTGGTAAGGTGAGTCGGTCTTGACACTGGAGGTCTGCCCAGCTGCTTCATCCCTCTGGTCTTGTGGTGTATTCCTGCAGTATTAGATCGGAGGAACGGAAAAAGCAACACACGTGCGATGAAAACGGTTGTTCCTCCTCTATCGTTTTAATGTAGTTAAATCTGTGTAATTTTGCAAGCTGCCCGAGAGCACAAGCTGATCGACCACAACTACATAGTCCACTGACATTTGCCGAATTATTTTCTCCAGTGTCTTACAGCGAACATACTTTAGTGGGCATATTTATTGTCAATAAGAAATGCATGCTCGTATTAATACGTAATTCAAGTCGCCTCTTAATTACACACATCAAAGCAAAACTACACTCAAAAGACTTCCTATCAGGAGGGCTGTTTTCCCGAGTAAACTAATTGTGGCATGCAAACTGACGCAGCAATCAGTGGGTTTTCTCTTGTCTGTTTTGCTATCCACCGAATTCGACTTTGCACTGCCACTGTTGTAATAAATATGTGTTTATTAGTACAGTTGCCGGTGTAGTTTTTTTTAATGCTGAGAAGGCGAAATGAATCTTATTTTGTTGTTTAAGTGTCACGCCTGAAATATAATCTTTTTCATCTAGGTGAAGGTCTGGCCAGATACATTGTAAACAATAAAAGTCAGACTACCTGTGAAATTCATGCAAATTTCTTTCTTGCAAATTAAGCAAAATTTCTGAAAAACGAGGCGAAATTACACATAATGCAAATCAGTCATTTAGTGCTATATTTTTAGTGCAAAATGCACCTTTGCATCAAGTTTGGACATGACCAAGCATTTCGCGCTGAAAATTCATGCAAAACAAAAGAAACATTGTGGACAGCAGCCACTGGCAGTCTGTTGTTCCTGCACATTTCCTGTACATTTTTACCATGAAAGGCACGTGTACATTATTATAGCAAATGGTGTACAATTTCACTAAGTGGCGAAACTTCTGGAATTTCATATAACAAATGTAATGCAAAATCACGCAAATTTTGTAGGCATAATTTAAATTCCGATCAGGCCTAATGTAAAGATTGCACATCTCAAAGCCCAAACACATCTGTGCCATAACAGAACAAATGCAGTATTTCCCCCTCTACGCTAACCATGCATAGAAGGGATCCAAAATGAACCGTCTTTTTTTTTTTTTAAGAGGAGAGCTGAATGTTTCCACTGAACTAAGCCTTCTTGCCTCACCTTTTAGACTCTAAGAGGGAAACTGCTTTGCTTAGTACCGGAGAGGCGTATCCAAGTCGTTCCTACCTCAGCCTCATAGCTTTAGACTGATGCATGAGTGGGTATAGTTCTGGTGCTCAAAGCTGTTGTAGCCACAACCTCAAACCAGGATGCGTTGAAGAGACTGATGCAGGCGTCGGCATCATGAGGACTAATGCAGACGTGGGCATCCTGTGCAAATTCACAGTCCCTTCAGCCCAATCTCTTCATAGAACGAGGCCAGGTAAGGAATGATCAACCAAGCCCTCTGAAGCAAAGGAAAGGTGAAATGCTAACAGCACAAAAAAATGAAAGGTGCAAGACTCCTAAATATGGGTATCGCATCTCTTTAATTTAATGCAGAGGGCCATTCTCAAGCTAAATGACCACGGTCTGTGGGGTAGCTCCTAATGCCTGTTGGCCAATCCTCTCATGCCATGAAACAATGAAAGGTGTAAAAGCGGAGACTGTAGCAAAGTTCAGTGATCTAGCAGTTGCAGGTTCCGAAAGCAGGAGAGGAACAGAACAGTCGTATCTCGACGATGGGGGGTCCTACCTCTATGGGGCCTTCCTAATTGAAGGAGTGGTATTATGTGCCAGCTAATGCCAAGAAGATGGTGGCATTACCGTGCAAGCTAATGCCAAGAAAATGGGGAATGGTGCATGTGCCCTGAACCTGGGGGACCTGCAGCAGTTCTTGCATCTCCCACAACAAGTTGACCCAGACCTTTATAGTTTAGTATTACACACTTCTACGTTAGGAGATGCAATAGCGTGCAATTACTTCAATCATTACCCTAAAGTGTTACATTTCATACTTAAACAACTTCATTATGGCATTTCCATCAAGGTTAAACCTTCAATTGTTTTTTGCATTAAATTATCTACAGTTTGTTTACAGGTTAACAAATAAAAAGAATGTTTTAAAAAAGTGTAAAAAATGATCTACACCCCCTCCCCCCACGACACTTCAATGTTAAGTACAAATCGATCCCTGGCATTCCGCCAGCATACAAATTCCCCCTCGCAGAATACCATATGCCTGTCCCTCTGCGAGTACTGTCTTTCCATGCTATTCCTAAAGAACACCTATTTACATCCATGCCATCCTCAACCCCGCTGATGCTTCAATGTTGCTTATGTCAATGTACTTGTTAAAGTGCACATACAACACAGTCTACCACCACATCTGACAACTGGCACATACGGTTTGTTGAGCTAATATTTGGGAAAAAGCCAAGCATTACGAAAGTAACCTGGCGTCTGGCTGCAAACAGGCTATACTGGAGTGCATCCTTTAATGTAGATACCTCTTAAGAGCAGGCCATTTTCACGAGCTGGGCACTAGAATGTCAAGCATTCTGTGGTAAATGGAGAGCAAGCTTTACGCACAAAACAGTGGGTATCTTCCTTAGAAGGCCAGACGAGTTATACACAGCATTTTAAAACGTACCCTGCACCCTCGGATTTCAGACGTAGAAATCAAGTGCTTTTACGCAGACATAACAAACAAGTTTGAAAGTGGACCACAATGTTCTTTCTTTGCAGGCAGCCGAGGAGGTACTTGGGAAGACCAAACATGCGTTATTTGCATAATTAAGGCAAAGACACAAGTAACCGTAGGGCAAAGACTGTGGCAGACAGCTAAGAAAGCATACTCTCCCAAGAGACATTCGATGGTACAAGTTTTCTGAAAATGCAATTTGCAACCATGTGCGTGGTTTGAAATACTTGTGGTCAAAGAGAAGCTGTTGACAAATATATGAGCGTCTGAATTTCTGCACGGCGTCTTTTTAATGCAGTGTAGACTAAAGAAACAATTGGATCAGACACAGGAATGACCAACTTAAGCATGATTTGCCATCTTTAGGATATTCAGGTTACACTTTCCATTATAAAACCCTGCAAAGCCTAACTTCCAAACATGCTGAAAGCCTTTATGTCTGTCATACTGGCACGAATATGAACATTCAGAAGCTAGACAAATCTCCACTAAAGAAACCTTTGTCATGCAAATACTGATAAGTTTCCCTCCAGCAACATGCGCTTTAAGGCACAGGTGCACAATTCTGTAAATGACAAATCAAACCTGAAATACACAATTCGACTACATTTTTCAACTCCCCCCTCTAAACATCAAAGAGTTGTTTAATCATGGATGCCTTTCTTTCCAAAGAAAATCGAAATGTGAATAGGTCTGTAATCCCACTTTAAAAGTAGAAGTCTGAAGCACACGGATGCTGCGGTTCAAGAGTATCAAATAAACTGCCTTTATTGCTAGAAGCTTTAGTGATCCTGGATTAAGACTCCAATAAGTACTATCTGAGAGGCTTCATGGTCAAACGTTAGGACCTTGTTGAGAAAGGACTAACAGCAGATGGCAAGAATCTTTCTAGTCCTATTGTAAAATCTTTGACACAGAATCGTCATGACAAATATACCGCTCCAAACCTCCTTTGTACCTAAAATGGGCAACGGTCTGCTTGTTTGCATGTTTAACGTTAGAGCCCCTGATTAACTCTTTCTCAAAGAAAACAGCCAATCTTCTAGGTTTACAGAAGACCGATATACTGTTTTTCAACCCTTAGACTGCACACTCAGCATTCCTAAACCTCTCATACTTAGGTCCTAAATTCAAAGAAGACAGCCAATCTTCTAGGTTTACAGAAGACCGATATACTGTTTTTCAACCCTTAGACTGCACACTCAGCATTCCTAAACCTCTCATACTTAGGTCCCTAAATTCAAAGAAGCTGAGCAATGGTTTAGGACACCTGCCATTTCACACCCAGGTGCAGAAAGTATTTTACATTGGGGTCTGATTCACAAGTCTATTAGTTTTGGGGCAAAAATTACCCTATAACTCTGTGCTTCCCAATCATTTTAGAACTACAACCCACTTTATAGTATGACGAATGTTTGCAACCCACCTAGCTTTAATGGACATGGTGGGCATTTTTTTTACGTAACTAAAGCATCATGTGGTAGCGCATGATCATTTAAAACAGCAAATTTTCTGCTGAAATGGCCATTCAATTTGCAGACACAATTTACTGTGAAAATATATTGCACATAAACGATGTGTGGAAATTGGATTTTAGGTCATAATTAATTATGCATCACAAATTTAAGTGCCTTGATTTATTCTGATCCTGTTAAGTGACAATCAAGTTTCATCACAGCTAGAGTCTTCTTACTACAGTCCAAACAGTGAAGCGACCAATAGAAGCAAATCCCTTTTCAAAGCTTCCGATACAGCACCAATCCTCGCCAAGAATACACAATCTCTGTTTATCTCAGCAAATGTAACCTCGTCAACCTCTTCTTCACTGAGGTTGGAAAGAAATCAGATTAAACATCATTATCACTTGCCTTCCAGCCACCCCTCACAGCCTTATCACCAAAAGGACTTACTTCAATCCAGTCTCTCACATGATCCTGGCAATATCCTGAACATTTTCAAGGCAAACTCCTATAAGGGCGACACTTTTCCATTTTCAATCATCAATCACTAAATGAAAAGGCCTTCACAACCATTCTCCACATTGTCATTGTGTCCCTAAACCAAGGAAAATCCCTACACTCTTAAAACAGATTAGACAACTGCCTTGCTAAAGAAAGCATCCCTAAATCCAGCCAACCTCACCGACTTCCACCCTTTTACCCACCTTCCATTCAGAGGGAAAATCATCAAGAAACCAATGACCACCCATCTGTAAGCACGAGTGATCAAAAGAAAAACGTGAACAACACAATAACAGACAACTGATGAAGATGGCTGGCTGAAAGCCCCTGTAAGCATGCTTATTATACACACAATTTTAGTAAAATCAAAAGGTCTCGGATAACTCCAGAACTTCTGAAGACACACCTCTTCAAGGAAACTACCCCTTACCCGCCAGTGTACCCTTGACTGTCCCTAACAATTTCTATCTTCCCAGGGGCTATGCCCCAGTTCAGCACTCCATTGCTCAAGTTAGATTTGCACTTTACAATTACTACCATATACATACATAAATATAAACATACATACGCATAGAGATATTTAAATAAGAAATGCTGACCTGTTGCACACAGCTAATCCCCTTGTACTTCAAGTAACATTAATTTAGATAGAATTGCCTGTTCCGTACAGAGGCATAAAACGGTAAAATGTTTATTACAAAATTATGAAATGGAGAAATAAAACCCAGAGGTTGGAGAATGACAGTTGGTTAACTTGCTTATCATATTTAGATGTTTTTTTACTTCATTGGTTTCTTTTTCTGTCAGTAGAGTGAAGGAGAAATACTTGGGTTGTGTGGTGGAGGGTAGCCAACTTTGAGGAGGTTGGCAATGAGATTCTGAGAGAAAGTGCGATTCAAGATTATCACTTTTTTCAACTAAGTATTCTGCCAAAGTGTCAGAGTCCATGTGTGTGTTCTCCACTGAAGCACCTTCTGGATTACAGAAATAAGAGACTATGATGAGAAGCTCTTTCTAATGGCAAAAAGTATCTGAGTTATGAAAGAAGCAATAAGAACTCAGTATCCTGGTGGATGCTTTGCAAATTCTCGGCTGCATTTTGAGTTGTTTTTTATCGGTGTGGTTGAATGTTAACCCCCATTGTCTTTCAAGACATCTGGTTTAATTTTTTTTAAAGTTGTATATATTCATCTTGTACCAAGCCGCCTTGCATGTGAGCATCCTTGTTTTGAGGGGAACTGCGGAGTGTGTGTGGTTAATCTATAAGGGCAATCTAATTGCTTAGGTACAAACTACTCTGCCTCTATGTAATCCACTCAAACTATACAGTATACATCATTCATTGTGGAGTAGCGTGGCTCAGTGGTTAGAGGCGGCAGACCCGGAAGCTGAGATCGGCCGTGGACCAGGGTTCGATTCCCCGCCTCGGTGGGTCTCGGGCTCAAAAATTCCACGGACTCGACAATTCTCGCTCCGGTGCCTACTCAACTCACGAGGTCACACTCTGCGACTCTGGGCAATAGCTTGCTTAATCTCCACTACAGCCCCTCGCGGCGGGATGCCTGGCTTTCACCTTGTGGATACCCTGCCGGGGTATCTCACAGGGGAATACCAGGACGGGTTCCCTAAGCAAGCGCTTAGATACCGGGTCGGTGATTTGCGCTATATAAATACATGTACATTTACATTTACATTCCCTCTTGCCCCTCCCACTGTTTCTCCTCACATTCATCCAAGCAGAAGCTGACAGAATGTATACTGTAGTTGATTCTACAACCTCTCATTTATTCTGCCTTTTTAGGTCTCAGCTGGCATGGATGCACGTATGCGCTACTCGCTTGGCGAGATTTTATGTTTTTGAGGAGCTTTCAGTAACGGGCTTTAAGCCCCACCCCTCTTTCCCATTGGCTGGCGTCACAGTTTATGCTAAACGGTGGTCAGCCATTGGGAAAGAGCTCTCTCTTTTTGAGACGTCCCACTTAGACGGGCTCACCTGCCTTCCTCCTGTCAAAATGTTTCTTATCTTTATGGGGCCGTGCGTTTCAAACACATGGCCCCATAAAGACAAGCTCCGGCGTGGCACCAAACTTCTCTTGTATCCCTTTTCTCCCGCCGTCTGACTCGCCCCTCCCTGCTCTCACCCTCCCAATCCTCGTTAAATGTTTGCTTTCGGTTTCATTCAGGGCTTCACCCCAGAGCGGCTCTCCTCCAACTGTTGTCACACTGCCCTCCCAATTTATGGGAATTCCAACACTTTATTTACACTCACGATCTATTTTGCTCAACTACAAATGTGCACGTATTACTCACTTCTGCTTTTTACCCAGACACGTCGTGCTCAGGCTTTAACTTTCACCACGGAATTAACCCATTTGTGCTCAGATTTCGTAATGAAGCAGTACACTATGACACGCGACCAATTTTATCCAGCCAAACTTTCTGATCGTGAAATTTCCTAACTAGGTGCTCCACGTTAGGCGTGCATGCATCATCAGCTCCCATCTTTCTACCTACGCACCACAACAGCCCCCACACCATCATTAATTCAATGTAAATTAACAGCCTAATCCGGTAGTGCTAGGACCCAGCGAAAGAATCGGAACAAAGGCTGCTTCCTGGTTCTCGTACAGCTTCCTGCATCTGCTGCCTCCCACCACTGGGTCGGTCAACTCATCCTTCTTCGCGCACCCCTCTGTGAAGCATGCAACGTGGTGGACCTTTCTTCCTCTCTCTT
Source organism: Lissotriton helveticus (assembly GCF_964261635.1). NCBI lineage: Eukaryota > Metazoa > Chordata > Amphibia > Caudata > Salamandridae > Lissotriton > Lissotriton helveticus. The sequence continues at coordinate 919,743,227 of NC_136070.1, forward strand.
GCTTCACGTCCTGCGTCCTCGCTCTCTCAACTGCTTTCTACCTTCCTCTGACATACGTCTTTTTTTCTACCCTTCTTAAATTCTTACCAAAGTCCTCGATTCTCGCTCATCTTTTTTTATATTCTCTATTCCGCCCCTACTTCCGCTATTTCCCACTCATCCATCTTTCTTTCCAGTTCTTACTCTGTCACTCCTCGGAAATTCCACCACCTCTTCCGCTACTACTCGTCCCCACTCTTTCATCCAACATCTGTTCATTCTTAGAACCTCTTCCTCCCTGGTTATCTGATTACTTCCCCGTTTTCTGCCTCATCTTCCCCGCCTTCTCGTCTTTATTCTTAACTGCTACTGCCATCTGCGTTCTCTATTCTTTTCCCCTCCCCAGCCCCCTCCCTCCTCCGCTTTTCTTTTATTCTTTACTGATCAAACCCCACGCAACCTTTGTCGTTCCGCCATTCTCCTTTTCCGCTTTCGTTTTGCCCTTCTGTTCCTCTACATGCCGATAAAACTCCAGTACTGGATCTGGTGGTAGGAATGTCAATTCTAATTATGATACACCTGTATAGGTAAAGAAAATGAGGAATATAACAAAACACAAAAACAGAAGGAAATAAAGAAAGCGAGAGTGAACGTTTAAAAAATAGAGGAAGAAATCAAGACCGGAAGACGTGTGGGGGGAGGGAGGAAAAAGAAGGAAGGAACATAGAAAAGAGAACAAGTTGAAGTACTAGAGGAGCCGTTGGGAAAACGGTTAGGAGAAAGGAAATGGGAAGATTATTAGAGAAAGGCAAAGGAAGACCAGAAGGACAATAAGCAATGAAAATGTAATAGGTCTCGCCTTTAATTAGGTTAAAGCCATTTGCTTTGCTAATGGTATTGGATAGCAAAGCAAATGGCTTTAACTTAATGAAAGGCGAGACCTATTGCATTTTTAATGCTTGTTTTAAGTACTAGTAGTTATCAACTGATGCCATATTTATCATGAATGTTTTATAATCCTTATTGTTTAAAAAAAAAAACTTTTTCCAAACCAAAGGCCAAGAAACTGTTGCCCCCCCCTCGTTTAGCAGGAGAAAAAAGCAAGGAAGACATCCTGTTTTGCACGTAAACTTAGACTTAGGCTTCCAACGGATTCAATGTCTTTAAAGGGTCATTTTTGTCTAAAAGATATATTTAGACAGTAACAAAAACGGCAATAGCGGGCATATCAAGTTAAGCAGCCGTAGTCAACTGTTCACTGAAACACTGAAAATTCAAAATGATAAATGTGGGTGTAACCGAGCCTTATTCCAGAGAGCCGTGGGATGGATAGGAAAACTGCAACCATGGATGAAAATGGACAAAGAGGGTCAGGGGATCAAGGTCACGCTCCCATTTGGGATGAGGTTCTTGCCTAGCTGCTGCAGCAGAGACTGAAGGGGTGAAACAAAGGAGCTTCTAGTGAAATACAATTCACACGCTCAAGGACATTCGGCCCATTAAACTGCTGAGCGCTCCGGGGCGTGTTGTCGACTGGCTGCGAGCAGATTGGCAAGACGGCAGTCATGAAACACAACCTTATTTTCATCCTTAAGGAATATTTTGTGTCACACAATCAACTGCCACTGGAAGCAAATATTAAACACTTCGCTAATCTTTTTTTTGTTTACTTCCACCTATCTGTAGCAGTTTGGTCTAGCCTTTGCGGTCTGTGTTCAATTTAAATAAAATCCTTTCCCATGTAGCATTTATTGTAGCTTCAGTGATAGCAGAGTACATTTCAACCTTCTTTACATTTCTTATAGTGACAGATGTGTATTCTCTTTGGTTAGTTTAACGATATTAGAGTGAGTTCGTACGATTTTAATATGTGCTTTTTGTGTTACCACGCACGCATTTCATTGGCAATTGCACTTTGGAGACTATACGTTCCGTACCGACTTTCATTGTAAAGGAATATCATCTGCACTCGTATGTACTGCGATATAAATAACATCCAGATTTCAAGCACCCCATTAAAATGAGCGTTTGCTTAGTTTTTATCATTGGAGTGTCAGTGCCATTCATCTTATTTTATATTAGCTAATCTCATATATTGCACATATAAGGAACATATTTCACCTTAGAAAGGGTCGGTGTACCACGTGTGTATATATAATAAAAAATAAGGATTACGATTAAAAAGTCATGTATAACAGCGATTCAGCTGGTAAAGAATTCCAAAATGTACAGTAGGTGTTAATATTAACAACGAAGTACACAACACCGACAGAATTTTTTTTTACCATTTCCTTCACCCTTTATTAACCAACTGGGATTTAGGGACACATTTTAGCTGACATTTCTGCAGTAGGCAATGGAAAGGGTGAAACACTACAAATTACTAAAAAATAATCCCAGGGGCGGACTACTGTTAGAGAATACATGTGGTGAGGACACAATTATTTTTAAGTTTCTATATTCTGCCAGATGTGTAATGTCTGAGGAGCTGGGGGTACTACAATGCACGCACGTATCAGTGGTGGAGTTTACACATTTAGTTTCTCATAAGGTCCCCATCACTTTGTATTCAAGTACTTAGTTGTGTAGGACATGGTGCTCTTAGCGACCAATAATAGTAGTGGAGTAGCGTGGCTCAGTGGTTAGAGGCGGCAGACCCGGAAGCTGAGATCGGCCGTGGACCAGGGTTCGATTCCTCGCCTCGGCGGGTCTCGGGCTCAAAAATTCCACGGACTCGACAATTCTCGCTCCGGTGCCTACTCAACTCACGGGGTCACACTCTGCGACTCTGGGCAATAGCTTGCTTAATCTCCACTACGGCCCCTCGCGGCGGGATGCCTGGCTTTCACCTTGTGGATACCCTGCCGGGGTATCTCACAGGGGAATACCAGGACGGGTTCCCTAAGCAAGCGCTTAGATACCGGGTCGGTGATTTGCGCTATATAAATACATGTACATTTACATTTAGTAAAACCCTTTTTTTTAAACTATAAAAAATGTACAAGCTCAAACATAAGACATTTTGTTTTTAAGACTTTTATTACGTTCCTCATACATAACGCGTTAGCTTGGGACTAGACACAAAATTAGCTGCCTCACCGGCTGTGTGTAAATAAAAATAAACAAATCATAAATGAAAAATACATACATAACCATAAATTGAGGAGTTCTGAGTCAGAACTCATCCTCCACTGATCTGTTTAACTGTCATTCACAGTTAGCTTCTGCCCACAACAGCACCTTGCACTTCTCCACCACCATGGGCTCTCTGCTAAAAAAAAAAAAAAAGGAAGGATGGAGTTCCATGCCACCATCTTGAGAAACCTTCGGTATATTTACCTGCCATACAATGAAGGCACCTAGATCAAAAGTTAAAATTCCATAAACACAACTTCACTTCTGAGTTCATATTTGGGTGATTCCGCAATATATGTATATTCATAATGGAAGATGGTGGTACCCAATTGTTCATCCTAGTGTGATAGTCTAACTTTAACCATGTGGATACTCCATGTAATCACTTACACATAATTTTGAGGGGAGAAGTAAGGAGGATTTAGTGATTAACATTTACCTGGAGAAATAGTATAGTATTTCATCAGATGCACAAGAAGGAGTTTATGGTTGGTCATCAATATTTATTTTTCCAATTAAGTATGTGACAAACTACAGCACTGATTATGGCATGCCACTTTATTCAAACAATGGGGAATACATACACCAATGCACAGTTTTGGAAAGGCTTCTTTATACAAGATTTCTGGGTCAACGTGGACATACCGGAGCCTTTGTGATTTCTAGAGAAATGTGGGGTCTATTATCCCAACTGAATGATTTCAAGAGCACTTCTTTCTGGTTGCTGGTAAACACCTCCTGCTCAGCCCTGAAATCTTGTAGTGGACATGCACATAAAATGGTTCTTAGATGTTTGGTGGAGAAAGGTGGATGAAATATTGGAGATTACCACAGGAAGTGGTTAAGGATTATTACCTTGTGGAAACGGTGGGTAGAACATGATGAGGTTTATGGTTTTCAAGAAGTGGCTAGGGGTTTCAAGCAGAAAATCTTTTTGGGCAGACCGGTTACAGTCCCAAGAACTTGCTCCTAATCTTCTCTAACAGCCTCAAACTACATAATCCAGAGTCCAACTCTTTCCTCATTAGTCTCATCTCCAACCAAGCAAGAATCACAAATCCGCACCAACGAGGCAAAGACCTTTATTCACATTGTTTAGCCAGCGTCCCACTAACAGCTTGTTTAAAGTAGTCCAATCATTTAGTGAAGGGGGTGGCTACTTCTGATCAAATCCTAGCTTTGTCTACAAATATATCTGCAACACTAGAAGTAATCGCATCCAAACAGCTAGAGAAACAGGTCAGCAGCCAAGAAGTTGAACTGTTGACTCAGAGCTGGCCATACTGAAGAAAATGGTAAGGAGCGAGAATGTATTCGATATGAAACAAAATTCAGAAGGAAACAACCAGCGGCAAAATCCACTATGGATTAACATCAATATAGCAAACAAGGTACAATAGTCCACAGTGCCAGTACAATCATTCAGGCAGCAAATGCATCTATGGTTTCCGTTTTTCACTTAAAACGGATTATAACCTATGAAACACTACCAAAGGGAACATATGATTTTCAAAAGAAACTGGAAAAAAAGAATGAGTGCCGGTCTCCGAAGCTCATCCCAGAAGCCCACAGCCCACAGCCGATGTCATTAAATGTCAGTGTGCAAAATACATAAGGTGCATATTCTGGAATTGACCTCATGCCTCTTTTAATCAACTACAAGGCACTCCCTGCCCCTTTATGTCAGTTGTGTATGTTTCTGCCTGCTTTGTCAGTTTTCCTGTCTTTCCGCTTTGAATGTGTTTCTCTCTCTTGCTCTTAATTAATGTCTGAGGCAGAAAAATAAGCGCCAGTCCCCAAAAAGAAGTGCCAGTGACCTCCACCAGCAACCATTGGCTCAAATTAAACCCTGATTTTTCTGTACTTTTATTGCTTTAATGCATTCAGTTGTCATAGCAGTATAAGTGAAGCGTCTACCTCAAACCGGTTCCAAGCCTACCTATAGAAGTAGAACATGGTTCATGACACTGCCCCGGGAACACCAAGTTCATCTTTCATCCCTACTGCCTTATTGTATAAATTAAGCTTGTTACTTATGTTGATGAAAGAAGGTAGACACTAGGCAAAATCCCATGTACGATTTACAGTGACCACATCTAATGGATACATATTTAGTTGTAATCGTTCAATACCTCAAGGAGGAACATGCACTAGAAAATTGAACGATACACAACACAAGGTTTGAGTGCTTTTAGCAACTCTCAAACATGCCTGGTAGGAGCAGTGCCCGCACTGCTTTCAAACAATGGCTACATGTACGGTATAAGTCAATGCCAGCGATCCTTGCCTCCTAGGCTTTTGTATGAATAAAATCCTATAGGCATGGCCCAGCAATGTAAAATAAACTTCATTTACAGAGTGAATTGCACAGGCAAACCATCCTGCAGATCATAAAGTTTATTTACTACCTCTGCTGCTTCTTTATAGAGCAGCAGTGTTTTCTATGACAAAAGCCCTTCTAGCTAATAGTATACATACTAATTCCTTAGAAGACTTCTACCCTAGACCAATACGGAGAAGATCAACCTGCCCATAGATAGGATGTAAGGTGCCCTATATAGGGTCAACACATAATGAGCAAAACAGGGCTGACAGACAGTAAAATTAGGTAACGATCCTGAAGAGAGTTATTAATAACAAGATTTTATAAATATATTTTTATTTTCATTATTAAGATTCATTGGATTTTAACACGATTGAAGAAAAACAAGGAATGAATAAATATAACACATAAGTGCAGCAAAACCTATAAACTGGGTCCCACAAACCACATTCAAACCCAACACTCGTTCAAAGTCTCACAAATATATGCACACATATGCATCACTATACACTCAGGCACATTCAAACTGCGATGCAATTCATACATTAAAACAAACACTCAATGATACTATATAGTCAAACAATATCAATATGGAGGATTCTCGCGTATTCTCGCAGTTGTAGATGATAGGATCCAAATACACAAGATTAATTCAGCGCCAACGCACGTTTCGGTTTATCAGTGCTCAGTCCACCCATCATGAGTACAGTTTGCTTGTTGCTGCTCTCCCTTATCAGTTACTGGACAACACGTTAGTAGAATGAGGTGAAAATGAGGTGAAAATGTAGGCTTTATTTGCAGCAGGGTCAACCGTCATAGTTTTTACTGTCCAGAGAAGGTCATCAAGTTCAGCTTAGACCCACATTATGAACAAGCATTGTATGCACAAGGCAAGAACAGGTTTTAGATCAGTGCAAGCGACAACTTTTAGCCCTCTGTTATCTAAGACATACTATGGATAAAACCAATACTGAGAGTGGGCTTGGAGTCAACCCATTGCTTATTATTGGTTGGCTTTCTTGTCCATCTCATTTCCTTTCTTCTTAGTCAATCGATTTACAATTTAAATGTTCTTCCCCTGGAGAATAGTTTCTTTACAACCTGTTGTATCCACGTCATATCCTTATCTGCCCTACATTCACGTTTCTTATACTTCCAAACAATCCAAATGAGTATCTTTTCTTGCTCTCTCCAAAGTGTTTTACTTCCCCACTCAAACCACAAAAACACACAGCACACGGTCTTGTTAACTCTTTACCCCAGCTCGCCCGTTTCTTCCCTGCCCTTCACAGCAGTTTTTTTTATTTAAAATTACATACCAACCTCCTCCATTGCTCCATCCTTTTTTAAAATTATGTTATTGTTTAGGAAGGCTTGACACTTGCTGTTGGCACTTTCATTTATTTTTTTAAAAAAAATAATCACTTTTGTGAAATTTGTTGTTTCCATTTTTAGTGTCAAGATGGGCGTAAGCTATTTTGGAATAATACATTAAAGACAAAATGGCAGACGTGTTGAGACATAGGCACACATACATTACACTAGGGCCACCAAAGTGTGATGAAGCATAATCAAACATGGGTCTGAAACAGTCACTATAAATCATAGGTGTCTTTTGCCAGTGCTTTTCAGCAATAATCGTTTTTTTACTTTTCCCCCGATGCTTAAGAGCATCCACAAAACACTGGCAAAGCTAAGAGGTCTGCAATTGCAAAGCTGACGAGAACCATTTGCTTTGCTAGTGCTGGATTTATTTTCTTTTTTTTATTTTATTTATCTTTGTCCATTTGCTCTTGATATCAATTATTTATTCTAGGGTTGACCTCTCTTTTATACTTATTTAGTCGTTTTAACTTTCACTCACTATTAACTTTGTTGAGATGTCTTCTCACTTGAATACTGCTTTGGAAACCAATGACATTTCCCACTCCCCCCCCACTATTTAAGGTCAAAGTCTACCAGACAGTGCAGCTGTCTGGTTTGCTGAAGACAGCTTGGGAACATTAGGAAAGCTTCCCTGAGAATGCATTGTGATCATTGCTTACCATTTGCTTTGTAACTCACATTTCCTTGCTTTCCATCTGCTGGCTCTATTTGTTTTAGGCTGTCCAGCTTGAGTTAGTCCCTTCCCTTCTCCAAACTAGTTTACTGTATCCTTCCTAGATATCACTTTCTGTAAAAGGGCCTTTAAATCTTGTTCTTATCTTGTCACATTTGTTGTGTATTTAGACACAAAAGTCAAGCAACGTCTTCCGAGGTAGGTAGGCGTTTACTTTTTTACTGTGACTTTGAAGAGAGAGTTTATAGGAAAGCAAACAAGATGATAGACGGAAGCTGAAACTTTACAGACACTCACCCCCAGTCACAGATCTGGGTTGAATCAATCATTGTTCTTTAGGTCACTTTGCCACCTCAGTTCAGACCCAGCTACATGAAAATCAATCTTGACCCCGTGCCTCATGGGAACAGTCCTGCCCCAACTGCCAAGCCATGTCTTCCCTGGACCGGAAACAAGCATCCTGAGACTGGTTTCGGTGTAACATCCCTCAGCTAGGCTAGCTTGAATCCAGTGGCAAAGTGAGCACGGAACCCACGTCTGGGCATACCCATATAGGTAAGCCAGAGGAATGCAGATTATTTTCCCCATGGCGCCCGTTCTTGCCCCACCTATGCTCCAGTTTACGAGGCTGTAACATAACCCTTAAAACAGGCCTGCAGGGAGAAGATTCATGCATATTCTGCGGCAACAAGTGTTCATGTAGAGGTTCTTCTATCAAAGCACTGTTGGCTTTTGCTCAATGTGACCCTCTATTGAATGTCAATGATCTTTCGGTTTACAGCCAGCGAGACCCAGTATCAAACCCTTTAAATATTAACACGAACTGGCAAGCCAAATGATGTAGCCTGCACAACTACACTTAATGAGCAACAGCCTCCGTATGTGCAACATGTGCAGTAGCACGGTGTCATAAAAACAGACAACACAAGATTACTGATTTTCAGAAAATTACCAACAGTAGCACGGAAACGAACTATATTATTTACAAGACAGCCGTAAACATTCTACCTATGTCAGACATTTTTATACTATTTGGTGGATGTGTGTATTGCCAACAATGAAATAGGTGCACATGTTAAACTGAAACAGCAACTGCTTACCCCCAGTGCTGGCTTTAGCACTGCTGAAATCTGGTGCGACACTCTTAGCACTGCTGGCATCTGGTGCGACACTCTATACCCTACTCTGCACCACTCTACTTAATGCCAGTCTAATCTACTTGCACCACTGCACTATACACTTGTCCAATCAAGGCCACTCCACTCTGCACCACTCCACACCACACTACTCTGCAATTCTGCACTCTACACCACTGCACAATCCCACATCACTACAATCTACTCTATGCCACTGCACTCTATACCACTACTCTATGCTTCCGTACTCTACCCTGCACCACTCCACTTCACTCTATTCTGAAACAATCTACTCTATGCCAATGCACTCTACACAACACACCTCCACTCTCTGCCAGTACACTCTATGCTGTGTCACTCTACTCTGCACCACTCTACTCTGCACCACTGCCCTCTATGCCACTGCCCTCTATGCCACTGCCCTCTACGCTAAACCACTGCATTCTGCAGCACAATGGTCTGAAATACACTACGCCACTGCAGGCTCTGCCACTCTATTCTACAAGACTGCACTCTCTGCCACTGAACTCAACGCTTCTCTTCTCTGTGCCACTGCAACCTACGCATCTCTAAACCATTGTGCTCTATGTCACTGCACTCTACGCCTCTCTGTTGTACTCTGCACCACTGCACGCTACAACACTCTGCATCACTCCATGCTACTCTATTCTGCATCGCTGCACTCCACGTCACTGCACTCTTTGCCACTCTACTCTATTCACTTCACTGAAACAATCTAATCTATGACACTGCACTCCCCTCTGCACCCCTCTACGCCACTTCACGCTACACCACTTTATATTAAAACCAATGCACTCTGCACCACTGTATTTTACCCCATTTCACTCTATGCCACTTCACAACACTACTCCACTCAGACACTCTACGGCAACTCCCTAAATGCCACTTTACTCTATTCTACAATACACTACTCAACACTATGCCACTCGACTCTACAGCACTAGGCCATTCCACTCTCCAATCTACTCTGCTCAACTCTACAACACTATACTCCACCCTACGCAACACCCTCGACCACTCTGCTCTAAACCACTCCACAACATTCTAGGCATTTCCACGACAATTTAATCCACTAAACCCTACTCCATTCTATGCCCTTTCACTTTACAACTCTCTATTCCCTCCATGACAATCCACATCACTCCACTTCACACCACTCCAGTCACCTCTACACCACTGCTGGTCGCTCCATAACGCCCACTCTACTGTTCTCGACATTCCACGCCACTCTTTTACCCCACTAAATTTTAGCTATGCTGAACAGCATACATGTTGGTGTGCAACATCGCTAAAACAAATCGGCAAAGCCAATAGCTCTTGTACAGGCTTTGCCGATGCTTGTTCCTCTCCGTCACAGACATTGGGAGGAACGGCTTCTGCCTAGATTGTTGTTGCAATACATGGCACTGCTTTCTGAAGGCAGAGGATATTTTCTTAAATAAATAAAACCCCTATGTAGAATGCTAAGAATTAAAAAAACGGAAGTTTGCCAGTACAAATTCGTATAAGTTTAAGTGTGTGTACTATTGATACAGAGTATTTTGTGATGATTTATATAGATGGAGCTAAACTGTGTTTTGCAACCCATCTAAGAAAACAAGTAAATGATACTTGTGACGGAAAATATGAATATGCACATTGACTTCAGGATCAAAGAGAAGAGCAAGTATATTTCATTTATGCAAAGGAACGGAAGAATTCTGTATGTACATCTAGGGCAGAGGCAAGCTGAAAGTGCTAATTTTAGAGACCTTAGGAGCCTGAGCATTCTCGGGATTGTACTGTGGGAACAGCTGTATTTATGAACATTGCAAATTTAGAACCTATTTTAACCAAAGGAGTAAAAGTCGTAGACACTGAGAACTTTTGCGAATATAAAAAGCAAAAGGTCTCCTGTATTTGCTAAGCTCCATAAATTGTGTATGTATGTTTGAAAAGGCAAGAATCCTCTGGTTTGAGTCTGTAAATATTTGGGAAAGCTGCCACAACACTTAATCTAATGTACACAAAATCAGCAAACAGATTAAGCAAAATTAAGTTTACAGACAACAAAAAAACTGAAGTACATTTGAGTAGTATCGGTCTCACACACGTTGGGTAAAGAACACCACCAGTCTCATGTGCTTGAGTCACTATACTGTGGCCAAACACTCACTTGTGAATGCTGCACACATGCCGTAAAACTAAAAGAATTAAGAAGAAAAAATGATGCAATAGTTAAGTTTAAAAAAAAAGTCTCATCGATGTGTGTATTTGTCTATTTGAGGATAAAAATGTGGCAAGCACTGGCAGGAGCCTGAACAGTGTATGTACACAACTTATTCATTACAAAACACTTAATGGGAAATTATAGTTTATTTTAATCAACATAGTCAAATATGTGAAAAAAACCTCTTAAATTCAGTTTAAAAACTGATAACGTATATTCCCAATTACAAATTAAAACTGGCAATCCCTAGAATTACTCAGCCATGGTTTGGCCAGCAAGTTATAAATCAGACATGAGTCATGCAAGCCACGACACACACCATAAGCAATGTTTATGACCTCGCTCACCGTGGGACATGTCACAAATTATATAAACTATTTCACAGCTGACATGACGTTAGCAATACCATTATTAATGTGAAGAGTGGTTACAGTCAGATATTTGTGGCTATAGGTTGTTAGTTAAAGATATTGTGCTGCAAAGATTTCTTACTAATTGATATAAATTATTTGAGATCACCAGCATTACATTTGGCGCATGAGCATAGCATGTGAATTATGTATTAGGGAGCTAACCATAACTAAATCATTTCATGCATCTTTTGGTTTAATTCATCTATGGAAGGAACCTATGTACTACCATCCCAAATATGTAAGGCCACTGGTTGTGTCCTTTGGGTTTTATCAAACTCACACATCCAATACCGCACGAGCCAAACTTCAGAGGCACATGCGTGAGGCGCCCATCTTCATTTATCACATCCTGTTGGACAACAACCACAGCAAAGCAAATAGGTCTTGTCAATGCAAGCTACTGACTTTTCCAATTCTTTTAAGCATGCTGCCCAGCAGCACATCTTGAGACCTATTGGCTCTGCCAATGCTGGTTTTTCCTGGCAGGACTGAAGGTTGCAACCAGCAACAATATGTAAAGGGGGAGCAATAAAAAACAATGTGGGTCAGGAGGCTAAGGAATGGAAGCAACAACACAGGCCAGCAATTAATGCAGGGTGGGAAGGGCCAAGCAACAACAGGGGCAAGCATAAAGCGAGGCAGGAGGGTTAGAGGGGGTAGCAATTACGCAAGAAAACAACAACGGAGGGGGAACTTTGGGGGCAAGAAAAACCGTGCAGGATGGGAGGGTTGACAGGTAATCAAAACAATGTTGGACGGGAGGGCGGGAAGGAGAAGCAAAACATGGGGGGATGGTGGCAGAGCAAGCAAAAACAAGGGCAAGCAACAATGCGTGGTGGGAGGGGAAAGTCATAATGGGGCAAGCAACAACGCAGGGTAGGAGGGAGCCAGCAACAATGCAGGATGGGATGGGGCAAGCAAAACGGAAGGGGAGGGAAAAGCAAAAATTTGGGCAAGCAACATTGTGGGCTGGGTGAGGGACAGCAACAAAGGGAGGAAAAAAAAAACCACAAGACCGTAAAGTGGGAGGGGGTAAGCAAGAGTACAGGACGAAAGGGAGCAAGCAACAATGGGGGCAACAAAACACCGCAGGACGGAGGGTGGGAGGCGACAAGCAACAAAGCGGGACCGGGCAGGAGAGGGCAAGCAACAACATGGAGAAGGACGGGAGGGAGATACTTGCAAGCAAATGCACTCTTATGGAGAGCAGTTATTAAAATAAACAAGCATTTGCAATGCAATAGGTCTCGAAGATGCGAGATCTGGAGCTATTGGCGTTGCGAATGAAAATATATTTTACCTATTTGTTTTACCCATGTGTTTTGGTTTGCAGTGCAGTGGCCTTTGGGACCTTATGAGTGTTTAGCAATGCACTTTCCAGCGTAAGTACGTAAATAAATACATAGAAAAGATACGCAGGGTCTGACCTTGTTTAATGTAATAGGGGGGAGAGAGAGGCAACAGAAAATGAAGGACAGACATAGCTAGGAGGAAGAGAGTGCAGGAGACACACTGCACATGTCTGGAGCTGCAGTGAGACAACTCTGGCATAGACACCGAACGCTGATCCCTGGGGGTGGAGGGGGGGGGGTGTTACAGCGGGAGACTAGAGGAAGGGAGAGACTGAAATAAAGATATGGAGAGAGAGCACAACTGTTAAAGTGCCCCCACAATCCATGTCCTGGTCCCTGCAAGTTTAGGCGAGAAAGCAGAACAGAGGGAGAGGGGGCTGAGGAAAAGAGCAGGGAGAAGATAGGGAGACAGCAAGGGCATGCAAGGAGCTGCAGTGAGATATCCCACAGTGACACGCAGTCCTACAGTAAGCTGATCCCTGGTGCTTGGGGGGCAGGGGGAGTGGGAACTACAGACATATTGAGGGGGCAGGTGAGGAATGGGCGGGAGAGGGTGTGAGATGGGAGCAGTAAGAGCTTAGGTAGACAATCAGTGCATGTCTGAAGCTGTAGTAAGACGTCTCTAGCGGTGACTCCCATCCCAGAGCAAGTGGATGCGGAGAGACGGGGAGAAAAGACAGCAGTCAGCACCGACAGGGAGAGGCTTGGCGGGTAAGAGAAAGCGCGGAAGAAAGTCAGAAGAACACAAACTGGTTTATGGCAGGAGAGGCAGTCTGGGATAGGGCGAGCGCAGGAGAAGAGACGGAGCTAGGGTTGATAGATAGAGAGCCCACCTACACAAGATAAAGGACTTGAAGTTAAAAGTCCTGTTGAAAATAAAGCTGCGTGGCCGCCATTGTCTGCACGCTCCAACAAAAAGAAAGTTGCGTGGCCGCTATTGTTGAAGCGTGCCGAACTGCCAAAAAATAAACGTGCTTAATAAATGAAAAGGAGTAAGTCGGACAAGCCGCACATTTTGAAAATATCACGCACGGCCACTATTGCTAATAAAAAGTAAGCGCTGAGGGAAAAAATACAATGTTAAAAAAATAGAGTTGGGCGAGTCGCACACAACAAAAGAAAAGTTGGGTATTGTGGGAGAGCGTGTCGTGCCTGCAACAGCAGGTAGGAGAAAGTCATGTAAGAAAACAGTGCTCACAGACTGTAAATAAAACATACCGAGTAACAACACATGTGAGAGGGGCAGTCCTTATGGGAGCTTACAACATGAGAAAAGGAGGTACTATGGAGGGACTACTAAGTCTATTAACCAATCAAAAGCCACAATTAACAAAGGACAGTAACAGGAGCCAATTGAAAAGATGGGCAGAAAATGGGCGGAGCTTCAAGTCGATACTTGAATACAGCCTGTCTTGAAGAGACCACGCAAGCGCTGCCTAGGTGAGACCTAAAAAAGGTGAGACCTAAAAAAGGAGCACAGAAAGCACAAGCACTAGAAATGCACTGGACAAGGACGCACTACTTGGGTAATTCTCTAGGGGAGGGGAAAACACACAGAGGAAGTAAATCCGGCATGTACTGACCAAAGGGGAGAGGAGGTGGTCTAACGGCTTGAGCGGTCGACCTAGAAGCTAAGGAACCAGGCTCGATTATCAGCAGGGACACTCAACATCCTGTGATTGAGGGCAAATCACTTAATCTCCCCGTACATGAATGTGGCAGTCTGTAATGCAACAGGTGCTCGTGTAAAGTGGTCTGATACCTTCTGGTCGAGTTCGTACTATATAAAACTCCCCTCCCCCCCCCCCCAAAAAAAGAGAAGCAAGGAAATGAGTGACAATGAAATAAACCAACGGTAAGCAATGGGTAGGCTCTAAACCCCTGTAAGTAAGTAAAATGATGGCTCTTAACTTTTTTTAATTCACTGGGCTGTACATATTTATTCGTACTTTTATGGTCTGATGACCGAATAAAGTTTATTATTGAGAAATAAAATGACTTGCAAGCGACAGTGCATGCGCTGTCTCAGGCAAGACCTTAAAAGCTGCCTCAGACAATGGAGTTTATTTTATTAAATGGAACTGTAAAATCAAAACCGGAAATTATTGGAAAACGTATCTCTTTAAAAGCTAGCAAACATCTTATTGTAACATAAATATCTCAAACAATACTAAAAACATTTATAACAAAACAAGCAAAGAAACTTCTATGAGTAAACATCTAGTTTCCGGACACCTTTGGTGTAATGCTGTTCAATAGTTTTTACTGCTGCAGAGAGCAATATCGGAAAGGAGGTGAAAAATCGAAAACTATTGTTTGACTAGACCCACCCATCTTTATCCACCCTTCACTCCCTAAAATGTATCTGCATGAACACATGTCGAACCTTGGCCACTAATGTAATTTGATTAGAAACTTTCATGCAGGTTTTGTCAAATGGTGCTAAAGGTTTAAGTAAAACAAAATTGATGGGTTGAATGCTTGATTTCAACTCTGCCTCTGGTAATTAGTCAGGGCTGCAACTCAGTCCATCTCGCTGCCCACGATGCCACCTCAAGCAGGAACCAACTATATCCAACTCGCATTGGTCCTGGCTCGTCAGCCAGGTGCAGCTTGTTTATTTAACCTTAAATGTGGCAAGAGAACTGGGAATTTAAGGAAAAATCTGCACTACTGTTGAAATACCATACGCTATATGGGAATAGAAGGTGATAAGTCCAGACACGTGATCCCCACACGGGCCTTAAGGAAGATAGGCAACCTACCACCCAAGAAACTGATTTTGGAAATTGGACAGCACCCTTCAAAAATTATGCACCATTGCAAAACAGTTGTTAGAAACGAACATACAGATAAACAGAGTATTAGTTTTCCCAAATGTTCACAAAAGACACACGAAGTTGTGACTTTGATTTTCTTTCTTTTATTCCGAACCAGAAGGCCACAACGCGATGCTCCTGTATGTTCCATCCCCTTGACCTCACTGTGGGCCTGCTTTTGTCTTTTGTCAACACCGACTGTTACTAGGATCTGTGATCCTGCTTACGACCTTTCAATTAATAAAAGAAACTCCTTGAAAGCCTGACCAAGACGGATGTGAAAAGCGTAATCAGAAAGATTATTTTAAGCCCTGAAGAAGTCCGGCAACGGACAAAACGCGTCGGCTATTCGCAACTATCAAAAAAAGAAAAGAAAGAATAACAAGCATTGGCATAGCCAATAGGTCTCGCTTGTGGGACCTTATAAGTATTTTGTTTTGCAGCACAATATCATTGTAACTAAATACTTATAAGGTCCCACAAGCAAGACCTATTGCCTATGCCAATGCTTGTTTGTCTTACAGCTTCTGTCGGTGAACATTCCCCCTGCCCCCACTCATCACCCAACGGTGATAGTTCCAGCCCCTGCTCTGTCCCTGCCTTCTCATCACGTCAACGTGGTCACCATGGGGCCTCCGTCTGTAATCAACACTGTGTCCACGTCCAGGCACAACCTGGATACCATTGTGCAGGTGAGCACCGGAAGTGCATGGGTGATGTAAAGATATGGAGGAGACGGAGGACATTTTGGTGTGAAAACGTGAATAGGTTAGCAGTGTCTGATCAAAGGAGCCAAATAAATCCCGTTTGCGGGAGAACAGCTTAGGATGCGTTTTTTTTAAATCTTGGGACAAACTTAAATGTAGCTTTTCCCCCCTGCTGAAATCTGCCTGGGCCAACTCTTTGCAATGAATTATGTTCTTTGTCAATCATGGAATATGCCCCTGTAATAAAATCGCGCTCGGAGTATAAACGGCAGCTAAACCAGTGATAGTAAATTCATAGACGTGCCACCATGTCTCTGGCGCATTTCTAAAGATGCACACTGTAAGGGAGTCCCATATTAGGAGCGTACTCACTTGGCAGTTGTTAGTTCCTTCGGAGATCTGCTTTTCTAGAGACTCCATTTAGCTCTCTTAACAAAATTAAATGAGTCAGCCTCTGTTGAGGAGCCCACAGTGTTACATCTGTCTGCCTGTAGTGCTGTTCGCTCCAGGGTGAGGATCAGAGGGCTATAGTCGCTCTCTGGCCTATTAGCAATCTCTAAGGTGGCAAGTCGACTTCCTAGGGGCTCTTAAATGAAAATATATTTAATTATTTAAATTCCCTTATAGGTGGGAGGGAACTGACGTGGTTGGAACTTGTGCCTCACAGCGTTGTTGAGCCGAGGACAATTTATAAATTGCATACATGCACTGTTTCAGATTGCCATTTGTGAAATTTTCATAGTTTCAGTGAAATTATGAGTGACATCTCAGCGACTATGTGTGACACATGCTTGTGAGCAAAATAAATCAATGAAGAGGAGGGAAACATAAATATACAAAATTACACCCACTCGAGCAACGAGAATGTTTAAGTTAACTGCTTCAAAGCATAAGAAAGGAAGACGCGGTGAAGGAAGGACCGAGACGTGGAGTCACGAGTCGGTATGAGTGTAATGCTCTCGAGTCAGGAGGGGGAGGGGGTGCGAGGGATGAGGGAACACGGCCTGGGGGAAGCTGGCTGGGGAGGGGGAGGAGAAATCCAATTAGGGGAGGAGAAGCCGAGAAGCCGCAGAGCGCACGCTGGGCGAAGCCCTTTGATGTGCTCTGCGGCAAGATGCAATTAGGAGGGAGGGAGGCTGATGCGCGTTCATGTTGATCACGTGAACTTCGTGAAAACGCCAGGCAAAAAGCTGGTGGTTTCACAAGCAGTTTGCCGACATGAATTCTCGCTCCGCTCGATGCGCATGCGCGCATCGATAGGTCGTGAGACCTAAAAACTGAATAAAAGAAAGAAAATCAAAGTCACAACTTCGTGTGTCTTTTGGGAACATTTGGGAAAACTAATACTCTGTTTATCTGTATGTTCGTTTCTAACAACTGTTTTGCAATGGTGCATAATTTTTGAAGGGTGCTGTCCAATTTCCAAAATTTGTTTATTTAACCTTATGGCACAGTGCCAAAGAACTCAAGCTACATCTCACTCACGAGACGTAAATAGGTCAAAATCAGTCTGGGGATACCGGAGTTTCTGTCTGGAGCAGGATCAAAAGTGGTTTGCATAAGGCAGCACTCTGCCTAGAGGACAAAAAAATTATGGTCTGGAATGCAGCCTCAAGCAACTGCCAAAACCCATGACCTAGGCATTCAAGACGAAATTTCTTTACTGAGTGTTACATTTCATCAAAGATCAAAGACCCCCGCTAAGCATTGCGCCCTTTCTGCGTGGTTGCCTTAACAAGGGTGTTTTTTAACTTCCTTAGGAATGGCTTATCAAGACTCTGAAGTGCATCTCGTGTGATGCTCTCGGAGTGAGCTTTGTCTTGTTGGATGTTATCTAGGTAAAGGAGATGGCACAGAAGTCACTCAAGAAAGAGGGGGTAACAGAAGAGAGTATGTATATATATGTGAGAGTTAGACTATTGGCAGCAACTCGGGAGAAACTGAGAACAAGTGAGTGTGATTATGTGAATGTGTGAGGAAGAGCAGATATATGAGAGAGTATGAGTGAGAGTGTGCGCGCGAGAAAGAAAGAAAGAACTGTATGCAGGCCTAGTTCTTTCAGATTGGAGATGAGGCATTTAAACCGTAGAATCTCGTTTGTCGATCTAAGTGTAACACTCTAAATATACAAAGCCTATAGAGTTGAGTAGCGATTGAGATAGGGAGTCCAGAAAGGGCTTGGCAAAGGCTGGGCATTAATTAGGTGTTTAGATTAGCATGCAAGGGTACAGTGTGGAGGGTGACAGCATGCACTTAATTTACACTCCATAATAAAGTGGCTAGTAGGAGTAGTCGGCATGGAGGTCTTCTAGCAGAAGGCTGCTACCCCTTAACTATACAGTTTTGAAAGTGAATCTTTTATCTTTGATGAAATGGACAAATGAAGGGTGCAGCATTTTCTCCTGGGCATGTCGCAGGTGAAGATGATACAGATTAGGTTCGGGGTGAAGTTAATGATGAGGGTCAAGATGTGGTTGTTGGTCTTACTTATTGGGGAAGAGTTTAGGAGGATGCATGCAGTAGCTCGAGTAAAGAAGGTGCATGCTGGGCTAGAAGCAAGTGCAGAGGATGGACAACTATGACTGGAAGGAAAGGGGGAGCTAGGGCCCCGGGATGAGAGTCAAACTCAGCAGAGAAATGGATTAATAGGGATTTAGCCATGTTAGAGTCAGTCTTGAGTCGGTCCTTGAGGGACTTCCTCACGAAGTACCGACAGGGGTACAACGAGAAATTGTGGCAGTCAGGTGAAAGTTAAGTGCCAAAGTAGTGGAGGAGACCTGGCAGGTGGTGCCGTGGACCTAGTGTGCAAAAGTGATTTGGGCAGAGAAGGGATTTACATAGGTTGAAAAATAGGCTTTCTGGTAAAGGGTGTAACACAAACTTACATTACACGCAAGGGAGGGAGAAAGATGAAGAATTCTGTTATTTGACCTTGAAAGTAAATATGGAGCTGAAGCAGAGAATCAGACTATGAGAAGGGAAAGGAAGGAATGAGGCTGAGGGGCAGACACGAGGGGCGCCGATGGAGGCTATGCACAGAAAGTGCGAGTGTGGAGTTGTGGGTGGAGTAGTGCAGCCTGATGTTTAGGTACGAAGGAACAAAGCACTAACAGGAGTGTGTTTGGGGGCAGAAAAAACAGTGAAGGTCGGAAGGAAAATCTGGAAAAGATTTAGGGAGGGAATGATTTTTTTCTAACATACTGCCCAATACCATCTTTGATAATGGATTGTTTAAGTGAATATTTCTTATTTTGAGCACTGAATTCGGAGGCTGGTAATATGTTGGAAATGTTTGGGGGATTCTGTGCTCCGTTTCTTCATTCACTAATGGTGGCTGGTAGATTACAATATGCGACGTTGCACCATAATTAGATTTTTATTGAGGTCCTTCTAAGAAACACTTGTATCTTTCTAATCAAAGTATTACAGCTTAGTCGACAGAAAGCAGTGCTCTTCCCTTAAAAACGCTCTACTGGTAAGTAGTGCGGATTGCTCATTTGAAACTAAGACATGATAATATTGTCACATGCTATAAGCCCACTCACTGTATGCATTCTAAAACCTTCCTCATTTTGCTATATCTCAATGTTACGAAGTAGACCTTATTTTTTGCTAAGCCTTCTGATACAAATCAATAATAAACAAGAATTGGCATAGCCAATAGGTCTCGCTTTTGGGACCTTTTAAGTATTTAGTTATGCAGCACAATATTCTTAGTGCAACAACATCAACGGTTGCATGTCTAAACACTTATAAGGTCCCAAAGGTGAGGCCTATTGGCTATGCCAATGCTTGTTTTTCATGAAATTACTTAAAATAGGTTCTGCCAGTATCTTGAGTAACTTTTCTTCGTTAAGGAATATCTTGCACAGAAGTCAAATAAGATACCGGCAGAAGACTTATTCAAGGATTCAACGTCTTGTTCAAGGTGAAAATGTTGCGTGTGAATTTTTTTTTTTATTCGAAATAGATTCTCTTGTGCAAAAAATCCACACAATATTTTACATTGTGCAGAATGGTGAATATTTCACATTTAGTGTAATGAAAAAAGGCCTTGGCACACGAGACCTGCAGCTCGTTTTAGCTGAGCCAAAACTAGGAAATTCTGGTCCGTCTAAGAATGTCCATGTCTTAAGCGCCACATCCAAGCACCGCACAAGGACTAAGATTGCGTCCACTATCGAAGCGTAGAAGAGGCTTTGAAAATGGAGATAGAAAGGCGGCACTGAAAACTGGGGGGAAACGTGCTACACTTTTCAGTACACTGTACCCGATTATCATCGTTACTTCAGACCCATGTAGCAGGTGGCGGCAACCATACAATGACTTATTTATTCATTGTTGCGGCGCAAATTGTTGTCAAAGACTTTGCAAAGTCATCAATTTTTTCAAATCTATTTTATTAAATTGTATTCCCTGTAAGACGGGTATTTTGAACTAAAACGCTTTTTATGCAAACCCATTTTTCATATACGAAAGAGTGATTTAGTGTTGAGCCTACGCAGACCAGGAGTGTTTCTCGGGGAGCTGGCTCCATGCCAGGTTTGCTGGATCACCATGTAAGAAAAATTCACACTTAATCTAAATGTGAATCGTTTATTGTACAGTCAGAGAAGTGTTAGAAAATAGTAGATGGAGCTGTAGACTTAAGTGGTTCAAAATAGTTTTATTTCATATAATTACACTTGATGAAGAGATCATTATATAGCTGAGAGGGGGAGGGTGGTGTCAGTGTGTTCAGAATTCAGAGTTCAGGGTGGAGGAGCATTAGCGCCACGCCCTTGTGAGGAGGCTGAAATCCAGAGCGGTCTTTAAAGCTGGGAGGGAGAGGCGGGAGAGTAAGAGGGTGACTCAAGCCTCAACTGGGGTTGTGTCCAACGCAGATTGAAGGAGCCACATTGGGGTGGGTCATAGGGGTCTCCCATAGGCCGAGAGAACAGCCGCATGCTAACGTTAATATAACAAGTTCCAAATACATGATAGATACCGGGATATAAAGGGGACGATACATTTTTTTTAAAGCACGCGGCAGAGTGAATCCTAACAGAGCTGTACGGGGCACTAAGTACCACACTTAACAGGGGGACAGTGAGTATCAGAAAAGGAAGTGAGTGAGACAGAGGCGGAGAGAACAGCAGCATGCTAACATTAATATAATAAGTTCCACATACATGATAGACACCTGGATAGAAAGGGGGCGATAAAATTAAAATAAAAGCACGCTTGTGATGCACGTGCGAGCGGGAGCAGGAAAAAGTGAAAGTGATCGTGCTGGAAGGGGACTGCAAGCAATGTAAAAAAACAAGGTAGCGCTGGAAGGAAGGAGAAATGCGAGTCACGGCCGGAGGCCGGCCGTGAAAACAATGCAGCGCTCCTGAAACTGAAAGCACGGCCGGCCGGCCGGCCGACCGACCGTGAAAGCCTTTGATGCCGCAGGGGTGGAGCGGCAAACTGAAAGCACGGCCGGCCAGCCGTGAAAGCCTTTGATGCCGCAGGGGGTGGAGCGGCACCAAGCTGGGCAACAGATGGCTGACGATTTGATGCTGTGCATGCGCATTTTAGGTCAATGCGCTTGCGCATTTTAGGTCAATGCGCTTGCGCATTGACCTAAAAGCGCACGGGCACAGCATCAAATCGCCAGTTAGTTAAAGTCTGTTTAAAGCCCTATATATCTCACTCCCGCTCAATGCGCATGCGCATTGAGATAGGTCGCTCGACCTAAAAAAGCAATGTAAACACAAACTTAGTGTGAACCAAAACTAAAATATCAATGCAATGTATATTACTATAATACAGTGTGGGTAGGCAAGCGGTTATCTTGGCAGTATTGTATTCTGTTATTTGTCAGTAGAAAAGGCTTACATTCAAGTTTAAGTATGGCAGAAGTAGGTTTCTCCTCACCGCAGTCTACCAACATGTGGTTTCGCTACAGTCTTCTTTCACAGCATCAGTCCAGGCACCAAAAGTTATCCGACGAGTTTATTTTACTAATGGGCCTGTCATTAGAACAGCCCCGGGCAACAGCAACGTTCAGTTTAAATACAAGGCAAAAGGTTCAGTTAAGACTCCGGATGCTGTTTAAGGACTGCTTAATGTACATGCACAAGAGCGTGAATTTGTTTTTACGGGCATCAGTTTAAACCCTTCAAAGCAGGAGGCGATGGAGCTTTTCATTTCAAACTTGCGAGTAGTCTGGCTGCACCGCCCAGCGTACAGTTCTGTGAGGCCGCCGAGGGCCAACGGACAAAGAGGCTACTGCAACTACAGAGGTGAAAATGTAATGTGGTGTTACTGCAGTTAAGAGTGGAGCCATAGCATAGTGCAGGAAAAGAGTGAAACAGCGCACACAGACTTTATATCGATGGAGGGGCGGGATGAAGGTACAGCGCTTCCCCAGAATCACTCCAACATTACTAACAACAAGCATTGGCATAGCAAAAAGGTCTCCCCTTTGGGACCTTATAAATGTTTAGCCAGAGATATTGGGAATGTTTTAAGGTATGTTGTAAAGCAATGTAAAAAAAAATGCTTCAATAAAGTCAATGTATCCATCTGAGCATGAACTATGGAATTCAGTTCTTGCATTTTTAGCGCCGGATACTCTGTATCCAATACCTGCTCCCTATTGGAAGGTCGTAGAATCAAAACAGAAAAACACGATTTGCCCAGGATCACACAATGTTGATGGCGCTGGAAACCATATTTTAAAACTCTGGACTCCGAATTGCATAAACTGCAACGTAGCCTTGATCACATGCATGAGAGCACGTGCTGTGTGCATTAATGCACAAATAGTGCTTCTACGGCACAAATGACATCCCCAGCCGACAGTAATCACCACATACATGTCAGGGCAGTCAAACAGGGAACGTACCAGAGATTTTAAAGGCATTGAAGCACTAGTTTTCAGGCGAAAATAATAGATTGGAGACAGCAACATATGTACGAGTAAAAACACATTTAGCAAGTAATGCACTCCAGCGGTGTGCTTTGCATATTATATGTACAGGGAAGGCTGAAAAGTTATGTGGGGAGTTTTGGGGAGGAAGGGGGGTCCCACTGCGGAAAAATACATAGATGAGTTTGCAAACGATTGCTGAGTTCTACAGCATAGAAGGGTCGCCTCAAGAAAATGTGCGTCACCAGTGGCACAGCCTGACATTCGAGAGCAAGGCGCTTCCATTGTGAAGAAAAACAGATTAACATATTTTCTCACAGAAACTGTTCTGCGATTTTACCACTCGATGCTTGCTGGAATTACGCAAATGCTTACTTAAAAGACAGACGCACACATACTATAGTTACGGCGCTTAAAACGACTTTCTAAATAAATTTTACGCAAGCAGCAACCAGCTGACGAACAGCTCCGCGGCGAAGAAATCGCTCTTTGGCGCACCTTTCTGTAGAACAAATTATGTGAGCTAATTATTTTGCAGAGACCATTTTCCCCCAAAAATGAATTTTAAAAAGTGAAAACGGTTTTATGGATGCGCATATTACAGCTCCGCGCAATGCCCAAGATGTGCACTAAATACGTACTGCCAGAGTTAGGTTTAAGATGCTCGGCACAAAAGTACAAAAGGGCGCAACATTGTTTGAGCACAAATAAACTTTTAGATCTCATGTCGGCAAGAAATCTCTATAGGGTAGAGCGGCTGCTCATCTGAACGTGAACGCAGCGAAGACCCAATGGCTTTCGGTGATTATTATATTTATTTTTTTAATTTCGCTCATTTTTATCTCAAGCATGAACGTTCAGTATATGTTTAGCCTGCACAGTTTTTCAATACATTCTGTCCCCAAAAGACACCTCAGTTCACGTCATCTACAGAGTGTCATTTTCAACTGGCTTTTCTGGGGTCTTGAAAGACCCTGCTCCCCGAATCCATTAACATTAATAGGACTTAGGACCCAAAATGTTGAAAGGTGATTCAAAATATGGAAGCAGTTGTACACGGACTGAGGCATCGGTAAACAGTAGCGCACATGGTACACTGACAAAAAGCCGAAAGGGCTGGGGTAAGGTAAAACTGTCCCTGGTCACGCCACTGAGCACACGTTAGAGGAGGGAATGGGGCAGAACAACAATCTTCAGTAATAAAGAAAGCTAGACTCACACTCTCAACTCCAACTTGCAAGTCGAAGTGTACTGAGCAGAGTGTGCTAGGGACGAGGCAGGAAGTAAATATTCAAATTGTTAGTACTGCCGTCAAACTGGCTGTCCTCCGATAAACATAAAAAGCGTGCGCGCCTCGTGCTGAAAGTTTTGTTTTTAAAAAGGCGTGCAGGCTGCAGCAGTAGGCGCAAGCACGCTTGGGAGAGCATGCTTCACTTTTCAAGCACTGCACTTGTGCTTGTGGCGTGCATCTGCACGCTCCCGCAAGGTGGATGCAGCCACGAGTGCGGTGCTTGAAAAAGTGAAGAGCGACGGCTAAAGGCCCTCCTATTCAGCGCATGTATGCTGCGTAGGCGAGACCTAAAAAGAAGGGAAGGCAGGAAGGCTGAAGTGGGGGGGAACTGAATGTGGCAGAAAGGTTCCAGGGCGAACACAACATTTCTTGAACCCAGATATCTGGAGTAAAAACAAAGAAAAGGTTTCATTATCCTGAAAGATAAGGCCTCAGCATATCAACTCAACTTATGAACGAGCCTACGTCTATGGCACATAACGGATCATGAAGATGTGTTCTAATAGAAACGATGGGATACAAGCTGATAAGTTTTAAGGTTTGTGTCCAAGAGTGCTTTGGATGTAGTGTGGTATTGAAAGCTGCTGCACTATCTAATACAATCAGAGCTCAAGCAAGGGTGGGCACCCTGTTAATCACAGCTACTGTTTCCAGCCCTCGACTTTCATGTTGCAACTCAATACAGTCTGGTTTGCATCCTGTGTGGTACTTAAACCAACATAGCTGAAAGCAATTACTAGAAGGTTAGAATACCAGGACTGTTAGCACTATTCGTGATTACATGGAGTGAGGCAGGCACCCTAGATCAGCCACCATTTTCATTTGTTTCTTTCCAATATCGCAGAATATCATGAACAACAGCCTCTGTACCATTACCAGAGCACAGCCCTGCCTGGAAAAGATGTAAAAGTGTACATTTTAACCCTATTTGGCTACATTGTTTCACCCGGATCAATGCGGGTTCATGCCTCAGCGGGGACACACCACTGCCTGCGAAGGCTGCAGATGGCTCTGGCAAAGCGGCACCTGCTTACCCCATACCTGGCACTCCTGGCCATACACTTCAAAAAGCTTTCAATTCGGTGGACTGGACATACCTGCAGGGCGTGCTGACCGAGATGGGGTTCAGGCCTCACTTCCGCTCTCTGGTCCAGGTCCTGTACGCCCACCCGAGAGCGAGAGTCTTGGTTAACGGGGTACTGTCAGAGGCCTTTCCTATCGCCAGGAGCCCTAGGCAGTGATGCCCCCTTTCTCCTTTGCTATTCGCCCTGGCGATGGAGCCCTTGGCGTCCCTGGTGCGAGCTGAAGACCGCATCCGTGGATGGGAGTGGCTCAATACGGAAACGGACAAGATCGCATTATACTCTGACGATGTTCTTGTCTTCCTGTCTGACCCCGCCTCCTCCGGGCCCCAGTGTCTCCGAATCCTGCATGCCTTCAAGCAGGCCTCAGGATTGCGGCTAAACCGTGGGAAGTCTGTGTTGGTCCCACTTCATCTCTCTAGAGAGTGCTTCGATTGGCAGTCCGCCATACCACTTCGGAGGCAGTCTTTTAAATATCTGGGGATTTGGATCACCGTTCTTCCCGAGATGGGCTGGTCCCTCAATGTGGCCTGTTAGTTAAGAAGGCCAAGGAGGATCCTTAAATGGAAAACGCTGCCTCTGTACCCCCTGGGGAGGGTGGCCCTGTGTAAAATGATGATCCTCCCCAGGTTCCTTTACGTCTTACAGAACACCCCCTACTGTTTCTACAGGGCCTGGTTCAAGGAACTGGATAGTCTAATCACCAAGTTTCTCTGGAACGGAGGACGGGCCCGCGTGACTGTCGGCGTGCCCGATTCCCTCCTACGACGGCGGCATGGGGATGACGCATCTGTATTTCTTGGCGATACACCTATTAGTTGTCCACGACTGGTTCAATGGGGGCTGGTCGGACCCAGCCTATAGGCTTGAACTGAGCGAGCTGGGGCTTACTGACATCCAAGCCATGCTGTATGGGGAGCCTTATCCGACCAGATTGCCTGATATGACGCGCTCTGTGTTGTTGGCCTAGCGGGCCTAGCTCCGCCACACCGGGTGGACTGGGAAGTTGACCCAATGTACTCCCCTTTGGCAGGGGGCTTGGTCTCGGAAGGTTAGTGGGTTGTGGGGGTTTAAACCTTGGGATCTTATTGGTATCTCCCAGCTAGGGGACGTGTGGGCAAGGGGCCATATGTTGTCCTTCCAGGAGCTCCAAACTCGCTACTCCCTACACTCATCCCAGTTTTATAAATATTTGCAGTTTAGAAATGCCCTCCACAAATATCACGGGCGACACAAGGCTCCCCGAATACAGCCCCACTGAGGCTCAGACAATGATGGGAGACTTAAGTAAGAGGGGGGTTCCCCGCATTTACCGCACCCTAATTAACAACACTCCCACATCCCTAGACAAATTGAGGGACCAATGGGTGGACTGAGTGGGCCCCCTTGACGAGGTAGACTGGCGTGATGCCCTTATGCCCCCCAGAATAGTCACCGTCTCCGCCAAACTTAGGCTGATTCAGCTCTACTATTTACACGCTGCGTACCTCACTCCCCTGCGCATGCATCAAAGGGGTTTGCATCCAGACGCGTTGTGTGCAAGATGTAATCATGCCCCGGGCGACTTCCTCTATATGGTTTGGTTGTGCCCCCACTTGGGGCAGTTCTGGGGATCCATTGAAGTGGAGCTAACAGAGGTATTGGGCTGAAAGGTTCCTCACGACCCGCGTCATTCCTTGCTGGGGATCACTGATGGTACAAAAGGGGGTGGTGATGGACGGAGCATCTGAACCAATCAAACACTCACACCCAGTCAAGAGATCTGGGTTTGATCCATCACCGTTCTTTAGCCCACTCTGCCACCCCAGTTCAGACATGGCTATATGCAAATCAGTCTGACCCTGTGCCTCATGGGAACAGTCCAGCCCGAACTGCCAAGCCATGCCTTCCCTGGACCGGAAACAAGCTTCCGAGGACCGGTTTCTGGCATTACAGCCGTCTTCAGCCTGGCTTGCTTGAATCCAGTGGCAAAGTGAGCAAGGGACTCACGTCTGAGCATACCCTGCCACACTTATGGCGGCCAAAAGCGGTACAAAAGGGTGTGGATGGACGGAGCATCTGAACCAATCAAACACTCACACCCAGTCAAGAGATCTGGGTTTGATCCATCACCGTTCTTTAGCCCACTCTGCCACCCCAGGTCAGACATGGCTATATGCAAATCAGTCTGACCCTGTGCCTCATGGGAACAGTCCAGCCCGAACTGCCAAGCCATGCCTTCCCTGGACCGGAAACAAGCTTCCGAGGACCGGTTTCTGGCATTACAGCCGGGGATCACTGATGGGCTGGATGGGTCCAGGAATGGCAAGCTGTTTTTCAACACATCTATGATGGTGGCCAAGTGGGACATTGCAGCGGCATGGATAAACCCCGACACTCCTACCTTAGAGCGGTGGCGAAGAGGGGTAGACCGGTGTGAGAGCCAAAAGAAGGCCCTTTACAAAGCCAAGGGGTGTGTCAAGAAATAACGTAAAGTGTGAGGGAAGTGGTTGGGGAATGTGGAGGGTCTTGATTAACCAGATCCTGAATTTCGTCTATGTACTTTTATGGGGATCGTAATTGGGGGGTACAGTGCTTGTGTGAATGAATTTATACTTGTGATTACCATGTATTGGCTGAATTGTTTACAAGTTTTTAAAATAAATAAAATTTGCAATTTTACCAATGTGTAGTAGAAATACTCAAGACTTTGCATCATCAATTATTCTGGAGATAAATAAGGAGTCAACAGATCAATATCCCTGGATTCATCTTAAGTAGGCATTGTTGGCTTTAACTTTTTTATTGAGCCATTTTGGCAAATTATTAACATTCAACCATTCAAACCTTTTCATTACCCTCCACCTATCAATTGCCTCCCTTCTTCACATTCAATGATTAACAAGAGAAGTCCTGCTCTTCCCTGCCCAGTTTCTTTCCATCACCCCACCCAACAACCCAAAATACCTGATTTTAAGCAGAGCTATTCTGCCATAAAGGGTCATCAGTGACCAGAAGCTCTTTTGCGGATATTCTGTCACAGGTTTTTAGCCAATGATGCCCATTGTTTATCCCTCAATCAAGAGTAGGGCGCCACCTTTTAAATATTTTTCTCATATAATTACAGTGATAATTGCCCATTTTCTTTTATTGAGTTGTCCACTTAACTCTAGCAAACCATTGACAATTTAGTATCGAGATTATCTTGTAAATGGTACCCTTGAAAAATAATCCAAGACCCGATGATGACTTCATCAGAACTGTGAAACTGTTCGGTTCATACCACAAGTAATTTGAACGTGGTGATTCAATTGCCACCCTTACGTGAGGTTACTCGTCATTTCTCTACGAATTAAACAGAAGGTTTTTATATCTTGCTAAAAAACAATAGTCCTGAGGATGGTCTAATGGACTGAGCCTACACAGACCGAAACGTCGACAGTCCCATCAACTCCAAGAAAAACTAGTTTCCTTAGCAATATTTATTCATATTTGGTTAATATTTGCTTATCATTTTTCAGGAGCTGATGCAGGTTATGACATGTATGTTTAAATTCATTTGTACATATGTCCATAACGTTATTTGCTGATATCTAGTATGTTCAATTGTACCCTGCTTAAAACTACTATGCTCAAATCATATAAAATTCATTTTATACGAATAGGATCTTCCGTGTGCTTTACTTTTTGTACGTGTAAAATTGTATCTACTGTGGTTGTCCTGTGGGACACTTTAGAGTCGGATTGTATATGACGGACTCAAATTCAATTGTAACATAAGAAACTACGTAGTACAAGTGAAATCCCTTGTAGCCATTCTTTGAGTCTGAGTTGGAGCAGTGCGTCACGGACTTGGGTGACGCAGTGCTTGAAACTCACGCTGCGGCAGTGTTTCTGCCACACTGCGTCCGAAAGCTGGGGCCTGGGGTAAAAACTATGGTCGATGTACCGATCGGGAACTGCGCTCTGGTGTTGGCAGCAGCAATGCGCCGAAGTTCGTAGCAATGCGTTGATAAAAACAGGCAATGAAAGTCGATGCATGAATTTTCTCCTTCAGTTCACCTAATTCCACTTCCAAGGGCCCAATGACTGGATTTGGCACCAGTTGGAAGTCAGGACTCTCAGCAAAAGAGCTCAGGCACTAGTAGGTAAAGTATTTGATAACCCTGAGACTTCTTAACAGGAGACACGCATACACTAGCCCTTGGAGAACCTTGGAAGCAGGATACAGCAAGCAAAGTTCAGTCCTTTCCCTCCCAGGACAGAAGCAGCAGGCCCGCACAGCAAAGAAACAGGCACAGTGTGAAATCCTCCTATAGCAACCAGCTCTTCTTCCTGTAATAATGTCCCCAGTTAGGAAATGTTCTGCTTTGAGTGTGTCAGAAGTCCAATACTAATGCCTTTGAAGTAAGTGGGCAAACTTCAAAGGAAAATTTTTGTAGTGAACAAGACCCTGCCTTTCCCTGACCTGGCTCAAGACACACTACAAGGGGGTGTAGATAGCTTTGTGAGAGGACAGGCAGACCTATTCAGGAGTCAGAGACAACTCCTATTACCCCTTTAGCTCAGGAAGGCTCATCAGCCTGGTGATGACCCATAAGGATATGCAACATACACCTCAACTCCTTTTGTGCGACTGTCTGGAGTGAACGCACAAGAGCTCAACTGTCATCCTAACCCAGACGTGGATTCTACAGACAGGCAGAAGCACAGAATGGTTAAGCCAGAAAATGACCCTTTTCTAAAAGCGGCTTTTTCAAACACGCAATTTAAAAACCAACTTTACCAAAAGATGTACTTTTCAAATTGTGAGTTCAGAGATACCAAACTTGAAATCTCTATCAGCTCCCAATTAGAATTTACACTTAAAAGATATTTCAAGGCAATCCCCATGTTACCTTAGGGGAGAGATAGTCCTTGCAATAGTGAAAAACGATATTAGAAGTATTTCACTATCAGGACAGGAACAACACACCAGTACATGTCCAACCTTTTAAATACACTGCACCCTGCAAATGGGGCTACCTTGGGCCTACCTTAGTGGTGCCTTACATGTAATAAAAGGTACGGTCTGAGCCAGGCAAGTGGGTGCACCTGCCAGGTCGAAATGGCATCTAAAAACTGCACACACAGACACTGCAGTGGCAGGTCTGAACCATGGTTGCAAGGCTACTCATGTGAATGGCACAATCAGTGCTGCAGGCCCACTCGTAGCATTTGATTTACAGGCCCTGGACACACCTGATGCACTTTACTAGGGACTTACTAGTTAACCAAATATGTCAATCATGGATAAACCAATTACTAATACAATTTACACAGCGAGCACTTGCACTTTAGCACAGGTCAGCAGTGTTAAAATGCCCAAAGTCCTAAAACCAGCAAAAATAAAGTCAGAAAAATACAGGAGGAAGGCAAAAAGTCTGGAGATAACCCTGCAAAAAGGGCCAGGTCCAACAGCCACCCACACGTGTTTCTTCCGCCTCCTACCTGCACCACCATGTTGCATCCATCCCTCATCCTCCTGTTGCTTCCTCCCCCCACCAATGCAGCCTGTCACTTTCCCCACCTACTTTAAAAACCCACCCACCTTGTGTTGTGTCCGACCCTCGTTCCCACATTACTTCTGCCTCTGCCAATTAAGCATGTGTCGCTAATGCTCACCCTGCTGCCCCCAACCCAAAAACAACCGCATCCAACTTGGATCTGTAACAAAAAAGAGAAATAACGGCTGCGTTAAATGGAAGGTGCATGCGTGCATGGGAAGAACACATACGAGAGTTAAAAGCTTTAATTTAAAAATTAATTTTAACCATGCGGTTCCTGTGCAACTATTGGCAAAACCAACATATCCCAAAGGCAAAACATGTTAGCTTTGCATGTGCTCGATTAAACAGTGCTCCCTTGAGTTCTAGTCAGCAACGACATGTAAATAAAATAAAAGCAGTCAAACATGCATGCCTTCGTTGTGTCAAGAAAGAAAAAAACTATTACCCCAAACACCTAGAAAACCTCTTTCAAGAGACTATTTATAACGCTGAGTAGCAGTGTTGAAGTCTAGAGAATCCGTGAAAAGCACATGCAATAGGGTTTGTCTGCTACTCTGCTATTGACACTACCTACCTTGTCTCTGGGAACAACAAGAGCTTGGCTACCTTTCCCCTTTTTATGTCATTAATGGCCATTAAATACACCTATCCCGGCTATTTACACCCATCCATCTCGTGGAAACCAAACCTTAATAAAAAAAGGCAAAGTAAATTTTTTATTTTCCACGAATTAACATTTTAATACAATGTATTCATTAAAGCATGAAAAGGGATCCGACCGTTGTTATTTCCACAGTGTTTGCATTGTAATACGTACTAAAGGCACTTTGATTATGCGGATATAATAGCATACAAAAAAACAAAAAAATACGAATAAAGTGCTTCCACTTTTACGAGAGAGGTCTCTCACAAGCTCAACCCTAAGTCGTGTTATAAAATGATGGTCTGAAAACAGCTCACTAACATCGTCAAATAGTACTTTCATGATAAAAACACCTATTCCAATTTCATTTGAGTGCGCCTCACTACTTGAGCTATAGATCCCGTTGAGTTCTTCGCACATGCCTCGTCACACTCCTCAAGAATTGATCTTTTGATCGCATGGCATTGCGCTATTACAAGACTTTTACCCCAGTGGCACAATGGTACTCACTTTAACCCCTTCCATGCGTCGGACGGCCGTCCGACGTCACGGTGGGCGTGTGTGGAGGACGGCCGGGGGCCGTCCAAACCACGCCCACATCGTAAATCACCCGCACGGCGGCGGAATTTTCGCCGCGGTCAAGGGGTTAATGCATAAGCAGGTGACACAATAGCCTCTTAGGCAGTTTCGGACATTTTGCACATTCTTGAAGAGACTTGACTTTACATATCTTAAAAGCTCACCTTGACTTGGCACTGGCCTATCGAACATTGTTTTCAACTCCTTTTTAACTTCTTTATGTATACTGTATTTTTCATGCATTTGATGAACTGCACCACGATTAATAAAGTCATAATTCCATGTAAATAGATGCATTTAATTTCAGTGAGTGGATTGCCTGTGCAAACGCCGTTCTTTAATGTGGACAGCATGCTGGACCACAGAGTGGATGCTCACAAATGTTTATTTAGCACCATATATATGCACAAGAATTTGGGTGACGCCTCCCAGGCCACTGGTTCTAAACGCACTTTACAGCTTTTGCAGATGCCATTGACAAGGTCAAATGCAACATATGAGAAAGACGACCCTGCTGCCTAGAGCGCACTTCCAAGATGTGTGTTCAACACCCCTGCTGTTTAAGGTACAAAGTTGCAAGAACTGACTTTGGTATAGTAGGACAGCAATACTGTGTAGCATTACTTCATGCCAGAGACCCTCAACCTCGTAAAAACGAAAGAGAGAGCTTACACGACGTACCTAAGACAACGCAGCAAGCCGTGGAGGGGAAGTGGAATGCCTTGTCCAGTAGACCTGACATTACTGGCCTTGATCTCAAATTAAGACAGAGACTAGAGACCGAGGTAATGGCAAACATTGTGCTTTACTTATATCGCCTATATACAAGCACGCCTCCACCACTGTAAGGTCTCGTGACTCTCGACCAGTAAACATTACACTGAGGGTATCTTCGCACTGAGGCTCAAGAATGTACAACTGGATATAAAACAGACTCGGCGTTCTCTCAGCTGGGTCCTAAAAGCAGAAAGCGGCCCAATCTGGCTGGAGATCCGTTTTAATACTCCACGCTGGCTGTCACCCAGCAAGTACGGAGAAAGGGATAGGGAAGGTACTTGATAAGGAGGCCAGGCAAATGAGCAGCACGTAGATCCAAGCCAGGCAGACGCTGGAGACTAGATCCTCTAGTAGGCCGGCAGCCAGTAAGTAGTACATGATGTATGCATGAAAATCGAGGATCTTCAAGGCGTCTCGACTCCTCCCCAAGCAACTATTACTGACATTATCATCACAGAAAAAAAGGTGGCCGCTTCCGGAATGTTTCCCCAGCAAGGACACAGATAGATGTATTACAAATGAAAGGAGAAGATTAAGCACATGCCTCACCCTGACCGCTCAGTTTTACCGTACTTTTGAAAATAATGGCTTCCATTGTATATTCAGTGAAGCACCTCAAATCATACGTAACTACCATAATCAAAGTTGCACCAATATGATGTTGAACGCCTTGCTGCCGAACTTCACTACTTAAGTACATAGACTCCTAAAACAATAATTAAGTGCATAGAAGTGACACAAAATTTCACCCTTCAAGTCCACTGTTCACAAAGCTTCTCAATACTTAAATTTCCACCAGGACCGAGCAGTTTGCTCATACAACATTATGTTTGCCGATACAGTGGATTCATTAGGCACAATTTTCAATGATTAAACTTCACAACTTCAACCCTTAAAAAAACTATCTATAATGGGGGGAGCCAGTGTGGATGCAAAGACGTTTTGAAAAATTACTCATAACTCACTTGAAGAGGAATGGAATCTAAAGTACCTTTCAACTTCGAAGAATTTCACTTTAAGGAAGTAAAATCAACAAGTCCATAACCCGTACTCCTAGGCTACACTTCACACAAATGGTTCTACAGCCCCAAATATAAAATCTAAAGCATAGTATGTTCAAAAAAAGAACAGAGTAATATTAAACTTCAGATTACAGCGAGACAACCACAGTTTGCAGCTGCTATCAATGACAGGCGCTGAATAATAACAAAACTGCATTTTCTGGTTACAGAATCCAAATACGCTCTCATGAGAAGGTGTGGGCCCATGTCATGTATTCTAACTTTGCAGGAGTACAAGATTCATAATTTATTCAAAAATAAATCTAAAATGTGTGTGCTATCTGTTTAGAAGGCAAAGGTCCCATATGAATTGGGTGTGTGTCTGATTGGAATTTAAATTTCACATAGCTTGGGCCACCTCTAATCGCTCCTTCATATTCATATACTCCAAATCAAGTTCCAGAGACATCTCCTTCAAAAGACTGGAGGAGGTCGACGGAAGGGGAAGAATAATGGTAGCCTCTGGGTTTGCTTTTAGGCACCTCAAGAAGCAATTTCACGAAGCCTACGCTTTATGTTGCAGCCTTAGCGGTGGCTGCCGTTCCAACCGCCAACTAAATAGGCCAATATGGAGGGTGAATTCATGTAAGGCACGACCTGGTCCAAGGATGCACCTAAGGACAAAAATTTTTAGGCCAAAGAGGTCCCTAACCTTTACAATGGGTCCAGACAGTACTGTGGGTGTCATAGGCGGCAATTTTGCACCTCCATCTAACCACGCTATGGCTATGCATCAAAACCCTCCTCCCAACTCCCAGAAAAACAACAAAATATTTTCAACAACCGTGCTTCTCTTTAATGGTGGGAGAAACACTGCATTCATTCAGAAGAAACCCAGACACAATCTAGGTTATCTCATCAAGAGAAATTCACTGGAAAGCTTTTGTTTCCATTGTAGGGCAGGCAGCAAGGACCGACTTCTTAGGCACCAAGAAATTACTACACAGGCAAAGAGCATCTCCTGCCAACAAAGCAGAGATGCCCACATGGAGCGATCAAGAACGGCATTGCACGCCAATGCAAGCAATTTTTAAACAGAAGCACAAGCTAAACATCTTTCATGACGTCACTTTAAATGGGCCGATACTCACAGGTACTGAGCACTGGCACTTCTTACTGTTACAGCTCTAAGTACTGGCATGTCTCCACTGCCAAGGAGAGTACCAGTACTCATGAAAGATAAGGTCACTGATGCTAGTGCTGCTAAGCTCAAGGGTATCAGAGCGGAGCAGATCTGTAGGGTGTTCAAATGACCAAAGCGCCTCCCTAGCTCTTACCCGAGTCACTGCTGAACCATTCAGCAGGGGCTCATTCGCGTTATGCAAGGGATGCCCGGGTGCTGAAAAGGTCACTGTCCTGCCATGTTTGACACACACACACACCACACTGGTGGGGCCATGACTCATACTAAAAGAAATGATAGTTTTGGTCACCATCATACACTAACCTGGTCTCAGGTGAATGCTCATCACCAACCTCACTTCTACCTACCATAACCCATCTGCTTTCATCCTATCTCCCTGGCCCTATTTTTGACAAAAACGCCACTGATTGATTGCAACCTCGTCTCCTCAAAAACCATCTCAAATCCACCAGCTGCTACACTGAAGACTTAAATCTCTGCCTCTCACCCTACTAAATCCATGTGGACATAACTAGAAGTTCTTTTAATTACTCACTGACACCTATGTACCCACACACCACAATCCTGAGAGCAAGTGGGATCTAATCCCAGAAGTAACCCACACCCTGTCCTGCTTACAGCTACTCCTATGGATTGTTCTTTATACCATTTCATAACATCTAGAAAAAGGCAGCAAAAAGGGCAACCCAAATCCTTGATTAACATCCTTTTCTTTCTAGTATCCTTCTATGTCACATCACTCCATAACCCTACCAAGCCTCTTTCAACTGCCCAGGCATCATACCAAAGTCTCTCAAACATTTTAGTAAGACAACTTATTTCCTTAACATCAAACTTCACTCTCTGACTGCTCTACATCCAGAACAACAAACACCTAGCACTTCATAGATATCTTGCATTTGGCCAGTGGGTGGGGAAGATGCTATCAGTGATACCTAAATCTAACTTTGACCCACATCAACAAATACAGCCCTATTACTCAACTACCTTACCTTTGTAAGGTCACTGAGCATATTAGTCCTGCTACTCCATCAAAACAATGGCCACTACGAGTTTATAGCACCTATCCAACCACCTTGTGCCTACAGCAGCGTGTAAAATGCAAAAAGGCAAGTAGTCAATGCCACTCTGAAGACCTCCGACAAGGATAACACCTGCTTTCTGGGCCCCTTTGACACGGTTGATCACCATGTCCTATTTGCAACTCCTTCTGTCTGCATAGGTATTACCCAAACACTTGAAAAGTACATAGTTGATCCACCTTCCCTTTTTGCCAACAACAGATGTAAGTGTTGGTTCTCGAATTCCCCAAGGCCATTTTCTTACCCTAATCTATTTTCGTAGAGTTGACACAGAACCCTGGGAAGCTTTGCACTAGATAATAAATAAACTACTACATAAATGTATGCAAGGAAAGAGCTATATCTCAATGTGATGTTAGCCACTGTTCTACACTGTCTTAAATAGTACTTGTACTTTCCCCCCTATTGTGTATTTTTTAAGTATTTCTCAAATTTCAGACAACATTGGCGAAGTTCATTCGAACGAATGGTTGCAAATTCCAGCCACACAACAAAAAGTGACTTAATAAATTGCATCAACAGACCCTTTTCACTACGTTATCTAATAGAATTGGATATCTTATCTTTGATTAATCGTTGCTGATAGAAAGATTCGACCAAGATGCACAGAATTAATAAAAATACGCCCTGAAGAAGCGACTATTCGCAAAACACGCGTAGGCTTGGCTGTCAATCATTTATGAATACGTTGTGAAAAATTGGAAAATATAACTGAAGAATCTGTTTGAAAATAAAGGACTTGCATGGATCTCCGGATGGATATTTGTGCTTTTCTCAGAACATGAACTTCAGTTTCGGAACAGTTGAATAAAAGCAATTTACCTGCAATTCAACACTTTTGGTCATACTGAAATCAAGAGAAGGATTCCAGGCGAGTTCGCCATTAAAAGTAAACCCCAGACAGGTTGGTAATGGCATAAGCCTCCTACAACAGATTAAACCCTTTTTCCTCATGACTTCTTCAACACAGTTCAATCACTTGTGCTCTTGCACATTTGGTTTGCGTGGTCTGGGGGCTAAAAGCTCTTCTCGCGGACCTCCTGGAGTCCATCCTGACCTCTCCACATCCTCATAAAGCTCTTAGCCATGATCGTGCATTGCCTAATCACTGGCCAGCACGAGAAGGTCCACATTCCTCTAATCACACATCATTTAAACAGACCCCGCACATACAGTGTCCACAAACTTCAAATCACTTGACAAGGTCAAACTAAACAGTAACCCGGGACAGCTGAAAAACTTTCCTGGTCGCACCCAGGTCACGAACTTGATGAAACCAGAGACCTAGGACAAGATGACAGGAAACCTAAAGTCTCTCTTCTCTATTCATACCAGCCCATATCCTATTGTGTCTCAAACAAAAGTCTTCAGTTTGTAAATACATTTTTTTCAGACTAAACTCATATTTTACACCAGGGCCTTTGTAAATGCCAAGCCATCTCTCAGTGTCCTTAATCTGGCAGCACATACTCAATTTACTATGTAAAATACACAAAACAAAAGGAATACAATATAATGACATTCTGGGCGATGATACAAACCCAAAAAGGGAAGAGGGTGTTCATGTACGTGGCTGTCAAGCTAGTAACTCATTTTCTTCCAGAAATTGTGGAATGAACTAACTCGAGTTAAGCATCCAGTATATCGTCAACTATGTTCACAGCACAGACCCCTACATCGGCGGGGGGGGTTAAAGCTGGTGCCTCATTAAAACAACCACTAATGCATTATTAGGTTTAAAGAGTTGGCAACATACACCATAGGTTGAGAAAATGCAATGAACTGCACAAAACTGTTCCCAAACATTTCCATTTCAACAGGTCCACCAGCACTCAGGAGAAATGAGAGGGCGTGTAAATGGCAGAGCCACAAGCCCAAGTCTCATCCCAGTTTTGTTCTGTGCCTGTAAATATATGGTGTGGGGGGCAGGAATGATCAAATTGGTTTATCAAGAGTACAAAGCACAACCAATACTGGAATACAAAATGCATGGACACAAAAAATGACTACCATTGAATACAATTACATACACACTGTAACCAAAGCAGAAGACCAATAGAGCCCTTCCCATGCGAAACCCACAACTAACAGTAAAGAGTATGCTAGTGGAACATTCAGCAGTGCCAAGAGGCCATGAAATGACAAAACACACTGGACAAAAAAAGTGTTAACAAAACAAACCTTAGATTATTTGCTTGGGTATATGCTGGGAATTGAAGGTAACTAGTTAAATCCTGAAAGTGCCATACATTACAAGTTTTTGGGGAATGTCTAGTGCAAGTATGGTTCCATAGGTTACTATAAAACGAGTATGTTAGTCTTTTTTTGCCTTTGGATAGTAACTTTAATGTACCTCATCTGATGTTTTTCAGTGGCATTCTTAGGTTTTGTTAAATAGTTGCCATTTACAGATCTTAGAAAGAAGTTCACTTGCCGCTTTCTTAGTGAATGTATTTTCTATGATCTACTTAGAAAAGTGCCCTGGGTGAATCAGTACCCATCTTGTAACAGCAAAAAGGGTTGCCCATCTTCTCTGGAGTTAAAGAGAGTGGGTCCAGAGTGTAGCCAGAGACCCTGCATACTTGGCACAGGAATAATAGGCAAAGTGCATGGATAAAGCCACTTCTTAGGGCAAGTGCCTGCTGAGCAGATGGGTACGGATACACCCAGGGCACTTGTCCAAGTAGATCATAGAAATACATTCACTAAGAAATGTGTATACATTCTGTAAATGTGAGAATTTCAAATGGGAGGCTAAAAATTGAGTTAGTACCCCCAGACTGATTTGTGGGAGCAATGCAAATACATTGAACAGAATATAGTATGGCCAATGAGTAGCCTCAACTGAATCTAGAAAAGCTCCAACCTTCCCATTAAAATGACATTTTAGATTTTTTTATATTTGTTTGTGAATTAAATAGTGTTTTAAAATGTGTGTATATGTTTGATGAATGTTTGCTTCTGCATTTCTTGGGTATTGCTTTGTGGTTCAAATAATCTTAAATGCTTATGCTGGGCCCCCGGATTCTAGTAATGAATCATTGGAGGTCCCTGGATTCCAGTGTTGATTAATTGACGTTCAACCAAAGTCAAAAGGTTAAGAACCACTGCACTCGAGAGAATTACATTATGTGCAGATTCGTCAACCTGGGTCAAAACTAGGAGGAAAACGAGAATGCTTTTCCTGGATGAAGCGAAAAGTAACAATGATTACACAAGCACCAACTTTCTATTCTTATTTTTACATCCTGTAGTTAGGATGAGGAACGTCATTGCTCTGGCTCAAAGAATTTTGATTCCGCAAAAACGTGCTGTTGCACGCTTCATTCAGAGTTGTGGGTGGCACGTTTGCACAAGTGGTACCTCCACTGATCGACCAGTGTAAATCTCCAACCCGGTGGGTCATCCGCCAAAGTTCCTCCCAGTCACAGCAATGGTTTCCCTGCTCTTTTGAGGGCAAGCGAACATCACTGACTTTTACTGCTCATGTCCAATACGTCAGGTATGGAGGACATGGGCTAGGAAAATATAGAAGGCCCATGTGCACAGGACAAGAAGTGGATACCCTGCATATCAGGGGTCACTTGTTTTTTGTTTCAAGGAAAAAAAGCTCCTACTTCGGGAGTTTATTTTATTAAAACAATAAAGTATGCCAATCAGCTCTTTACACTTAGGCCCACATGAAAACTTGAGGTGATGGGAGGGAACTCAGACAGTGCTTAAATTGAGCCGTGTCTCCTAGTGCTCAGCACCGCCATTTAATTTTATGCACTTGTGGCAGGCTGCCACTTCGTGCAGCTGTCTGTCTAATTTAAAGATAGCACAGCAGGTATTTATTAATTCAATATACATTAAAATGATAACACCTGCCTTCCAGGTTATTGTTTTAGCTTAGGGGGTCCTGGAATAATCAGAATTGTCACATATGTAGAAGTGAGATGGTTAGGAGTTATGTTAGTATTGTCACTGGCAGCAATGGGTGGGGCGATGGGTGGGGCAATGCGTGGTGCAAGCTAAAGTGGGCTCCTGACGAGGGCCCTGGCACTTCTTGTTTTACTAATTAAGCACCGGTGCTAGCTCAATGTCCATCAGCTAATGGTAATATTTGCGTGCGGGCACACATTGATAGCCCACTGTAATGATGCCACAGCTACTGTGTTTCATTTACATCAAAATGCAAAAAATAGATCCATAAAATGGCCAATAATAGGTTGCTTTACTTTAATGGTCTTGAGGAATAAAGGCAGGGGCGGGTGGTAGTACCATGAGCATAAAGAATTACAAAAAAAAAATCTTTTTTAATGATCCAAATACTGTTCTATCTCAGTAACGAAAACGTGGTTACTTTAAATGATGATCTTTTGATTGCGAGTCAAACTACACCAAGGCTTAAAGCATGTTTCAATCCTTGATGCTTTACAAAAATAAATAGACAAAAGTGACTTACTCCAACGGGCTGAACACACTTAATAAAATACAAAAGCATTGGCAGAGCTGCCAGGCCCTCATCAATGAAAAAACACATTGGCTAACTGCAAAAATATTTTGTTAGTCTCAAAAAGCACACATTGTCATGGTAGTCCCCAGTACTTTGCGTCCGACTTGCACCTTGCAAAAGGAAGGAATGCCGTCCTTTACATTGAAGTTATCCAATGGCTTTAGTTGGCTGGCGCGTTGCGCCGTGCTTTATGTTGTAGTGGGCAGAAGAAACGTAAATGACAAAAATAGACAAACAGGGCAGAACGAAAGAAAACAAGCATATAATACATTTCATATTTGTAGAATTAAAAAGTCCTGGCTAATGTCAGGCTAAAAAAACTTACATACTAATCATATGAGTGCTTCACTAAGCTACAGTAACAAACTGTGGTAGGACTAACATTGCAGGCACTTGCAATTGTTCACACAAGTGGGCATCCCTGCTCATGGGCAAATCGGGAATGGTGACCGGACCCAAATAGGTGAAGATTTGACGTGTCGGATCAGGAAGGAGGATACGGCTGAACTCGACGAGTCGGATCAACAAATACATCGGGATTACAAGAATTCCCAAAACAAATACGCAACTCCACGCAAAGCACAACACTTTTTCAATGACTGCAGTGGGTTGTTTACAGCAACGAAGTCACTGCCTTTCAAAAGTTGGATTTCAGTTTGCATCTGGCATCAAGTAAGCAGACCAGGCAAGAGAGGTATGCAACATGTGATTTATACAGTATATATCGGAAGCACGCCGGATCCTGGGCACTTGTGTAACTTTGAAGGATCAGGTGTTGCGGGTCCTGCATTGAAGTGAATGACACTTCAAATGTTCACTGAGGCGGGTTGTGACATTCAGTGTTTCACCTAAACAATGTCGTGCCTAGCAGAAATAGCCATGCAAATTGGGGGGGGGGGTCTCTCATACAGTATCCGCTATGCATCACCTTCTCTCGACCTGTACCACCAAGACTAATATTCCCTTCCGCATCCCAATCTTTTGCCACACCAAGGTAAGTGTATGTCCCCCATCCTTGATTTGCCCTCCAGGGTGATGTCCAGCAACTCGCACTCCCTGTCACAGGATCCTCCATCCAGTGATTCCAGCCCACAGGAGTATTCTCGAGGATGCTGCATCGAACACCCTTCCTTCCCTTGTGCCACTGACAGTGGTGTGACTAATATCCCCCTCACCACACACGTATATTTCTACATTAAAAAACCCTCCTCCAATCCTGACTTCCACGATGACGTGCCGTATAATACGGCCGCCTTCTCTTCATGGTGCACCGCCCCAGGCCTACGGTCCTGTGTTGCAGTCCACCCCTCTGTATATGATGGCAGGGTAGTACTGTTCGCCACCTCCCCCTCCCCCCTTGAGGTGTCGATATGTACACTGGGGCCTCTGTCCCGGTATGCCTGATACCCTCTTCCCTCAAGGAAGGCGGGGCCTTCTCGCCCACAGGGAGTGGGAGCTGGTAACCCTCCCTCCCAGCACCGGGCTCCCCTTTAGCGTCCCGCGCTCTTTCGCACTCACCGTGGTGTGTCTGAGCGGCGGCGGTAGCACGGGCTCTCCCGGGCCTCTCTGCACGGGCTGCCAGGACCCCGGCGGCAGAGATAGGGCTGCCCGCAGCGGCGCCTGATTCGAAGAAGCACAAAGGAGGGGTCACGGAAGGAGGCGGGGGGTGAGACAAATCGAAAGAAAAAAGAACCGGGGCTACGGTTAGACACATAAAACGAAGGTGGAGGGATAAACAATTTAGGAATATTAACGGGATGGTGGTCCCAAGGGAGGTAGCAAGGGGGAGGAGTCGGAGGGTATGGGAGGAAATGTTGACTATAGAGTGCATCGAAGCAACACTAGTGGAAGGGAGGAGCAAGCACGTAAGGGAGGAGTCTTTGAGAGCAATACTAAAAGGAAGGCAGGGAGAACAGAGCACACAGACTGAAGCCAAATAATCGGTCAAAAACGGGCGGCGAGTCTAAGATGCAACCAGAAACTGTAGTGGTAGTAGTATTGGTAATAGGGGAGGACAGGGACCATTGAACGTAATAGGGACTAACACAGGGATGGTGGGGAAGGCAGCACTATGGGTACGCAAGTTCATACATTCCCTCATTTGATAACAGCTTAGAAAACGAATAAGGGAATATAATTTGCCCATTTCCTCGCACTGACGTAAAGGAAGTTTCACACTAGAGGATAAACGAAGCAATTGTTGCTTTAAAAATCCAGTCTCACACCGATCTTGCGAACATTGGCATTTATGCAACCTAAGGGGCCTGCCATTTCTACCAAGTTACACTATCTTGTGCTAATGATTGAGACAGTAATTTTGCATTAAAACCTCAAGCATTTTGTTTCTTTTATGTTCAATTTTACAAGTGTGTGTTTATTTAAAAGTTGACTTTTCTGTATTCGGGCTCGACACTTTGTTACAGGCGATATCGAGTTCACAGTACATGGAGGAGTAAGAGCAGGGGGGGACAGGGGATCAAACCAGGATGCACCAATAAGAGCTTTGATAAAATTCGGGCGAAGGAGAAAGTGTGTGGAGGAAAAAGAGGGGGGGGGGGTGGTAGGGTGACGAGATATTGAGAACTAATAAAAACCGGGACATTTAGCAAACACAGAAGTGGGTCTACAATTTTACATCAACGGAGCGGCAAAGAAACACAGAAGAGGCACTAAGAAAATAAATAACATGTAATTTTTAAAACCAGCATCAAACCTGTACATTAAATTGCTCACTTATAAATAACAGCTGCTAACTAGCCCCGCTTTGGAACACCTAAAAAAGTGCCTCTCACTCTTTTAAGTAGAACCTCCCTAAAAATAGGGACGTGAGCCAAATTGGTCTAAATCTGCAGGGACAGTTGGTGAAAAACCGCTACTGTCCCGGCAGATCCGGGACACATGGTTACACGAAGTACAAGGGTGTACCTTGTTGAATACAAACCCTAAGAACAGTTAAATAACAGGATGAAAATGCTGTAGCATAAAAAAACATGATTAACGACAGTCAATTTGATTTCAAAGCAGTCTAAATGCGTTTTAAAAAGTGCATTTGGAGCCCATGATCATGTGTCCTGACTAGGGTAATGAACCAGCGCGTGGTCAGAGGATGAGGAAGGGGCCCTCGAGCTTGAAAACCTAAAAGGGATACATTGAGCTCAAGGGGATGAAGCAGAGAAAATAGCGAGGCTAAGGAAGGCTGAAGATAGCCAGGGAAAGAGTTCCCATACACATTCCCCGATTTGCAGTGGCTACACAGTTGCATGGGCCTAGACTCCACATCTGGAACAGTCCAGAGATCTGATGACCGGACTAAGGAGAGTTACAAACCAGGGAAACCCAGCAAGGTCAAAGTAGGCAAAACAGTACAGGAGGAGAAAGATATCCACCCTTATAGTAGTAGAGGTGGGGATACCCAATTACTAACTACTTATGTGTGCAGGCCTAACCGGAAGAGAGACTTGTCTGGCCACCCATAAAGAATCCCCAATATATAATGCTGTGGGTAGACACCTGGGGTGGGGATCCACCCTAGAGTATATGCCATAACTGTCAATATGAAGGGGTGGGGGCAGGAGAGAAGGGAAGCATCTATTAAGGACATGAAACGGCAAAGCAGGGAAATAATAAGCAGGGGAGCAACCTGGAAAGCAAAATGACAAAGACAAGCAACTGTGCCCAACTAAAGATGATGCTGACAAGATCACTTGCAGCCAGATTCATCAATGCAACATTCTGCGAATTCCAAATTGCGATATTTACCGAATCGCAATTTAGAATTCGCAGAATGGCATTCATGAAGAAATGCGCGCAAAAAATGCGATTCGCAAATCGGCCGCAATTGCCGATTGCGATTTTGCCCCAATCGCATATTAATCGCAGATTCGGCCGATTTCTTGGTTGAAATTGCGATTTCGCAATTACCG
Organism: Lissotriton helveticus; assembly: GCF_964261635.1. NCBI lineage: Eukaryota > Metazoa > Chordata > Amphibia > Caudata > Salamandridae > Lissotriton > Lissotriton helveticus. The sequence goes on from NC_136070.1 coordinate 919,787,886, forward strand.
AAATCGCAATTTGCGATCTCGCTAACTGCGAGATCGCAAAAACGGGAAGTCGCATTTCTATTCCAATGATGACATCACAACCAGGAAGTAGGCTGTTCCCTCCCTCATTCAGACCACTGAGCCTGATAGTGGAAGCAGGACTGTGAAGAGCTCCACAACAGTGAACTTGCAGCACCACAGCAGGACATCCACAAGCTCCAAAATGTCACAGGAAGCAGCAGGGAGCAGTGCCCCAGGGAGGAAGAGGAAGATGAAGTTCTCGGAGCAAAAACTTGAGTTCCTAATTGAGGGGGTCTGTAAGGACCATGCACGCCTGTTTGGCAAGGACTCCAGGAGGGTGCCAGAGGCTGACAAGCGCCGCATCTGGCTGCGCATCCGCGCCAAGGTAAATTCTGTCGGAGTGACCCAGCGGTCAATAGACGATTTGAAAAAGAGGTGGTACGACCTCAGAGGGCGTGCCAAAGAGCGAATTGCGGAGAGGCTGGGGGAGCGACTTGCCACCGGTGGCGGAGACCCCACTGCCACACCCAACACCCCACTGGAGGACCTCGTGGAGGACACCCTGACTCCTGAAGCCTGCGTGGGGGTCATCCAGCTTGACTCGTCCCGACCCACCCAACAATCCCAAGGTAAGTGCCATGCGACTGCGAGCCCATCCCCTAACAGTGCCCATGACCCCTGAGCTAGCAATTTGACAACCCCAGTACTGCAGGCCATGCACACCTGAAATGCCCTATTGCATTGTGGGAGTTGTAGTGTAAAAAACATTCCCAGATAGCCCAACACAGGCAGACCTGTCAATTCAAAATAATTCCAAAAGCCAGTCAGGGAAAGCAGGCCTGCATGCATGTAGCAACATCTCATGTGCAAGCTACATATCATTAATCACGCACCCATTTACATCACAGGTGCAGCAGAACAGGCCAGCACCGACAGCGAGGCCCTACATATAGATGAGTACCCGGAGGACACCGAGGGTGAGGGCCAACCTGAACCAGGACCATCTCAGCCACCTGCAGCAGTACCACCACCACCACCCCATGTGGGCAGGGCCATCCCTGCAGCCACAGGGGGCCAGCAACCACCCCAACCAGAACCCACGGCAGCGGTACAGGCCACACCACCATCAGCCAGGAGGCAGACGAGGCGCACAGCCGCAGTCAGGTCGCATTCCAGCGGACTGACGCGCCAGCAGCGTGACACCACAACACGCGCGGGCAGGGCTGTCCATGCACGGGATCCTGGCCTGGCTATTGAACGCCGCATGCTTGCAGTACATTAGACGCAGGCGCGTCACCTGGCTGCATACATCTGCAGCTCACCAATACCGCGCAACATGTTGGACAGCTGACCACAGCTGTGCGAGAGAACAACCAGATCCTGGTCGCCCAGCAGGACATCACCCACCGCCAGCTGCTGACCCGCCTGTCAGCCTACACCCGGTCCAATCATATCATTGGCAATGCAACCTCTCAACTTTCCCGCCGGTCACTTGCAATGCAAGTGCAAATGGTCCAGTGTTGCCAGGACGTTGCCAGGGCACTTAATCAGGTGACAGCAGCAGTGCTCAGTCTGCAGCCAACTGCCCATGGAGAACCAGGGGGTGGTGATGATGCCAGCGAGGGCACGTCAAGCCACAGCAGCATGTCCTTGCTGCCGATGACTGAACGCCGCCGCAGCAGCAGGCCCACTGCAGCATCACGGGCCAACACTGCAATTGAGGACAGCGAGAGGCGACTGGGTGCGTCTGGACGGAGGCGTCAGTGACTCTTTTCACTCTGCCTGCAGGGCCATGCAGAATCTGCAAGCAAGCCCTCTACCCCTGCATGGGGACGTATGACGCAATACTGTTCCCATGTGCAATCATTGACAACAAAAGCCATATTATTGAGATGAAACAATAAGAATTTATGGTTTCACTTAAATCCGACTCATGTCATTATTACATTTGTCATGCATGAGTGCAGTGTTGTGTGAGGGGAATGTGGGAACTAGAAACAGTTAATAGTGATGTGGTTGCGGCGCCTGTGTCCTTCTGCAGGATTCTCCCTGCGTGCATGACACACATGTGCAGGTGGGCGGTTGTCCCCTTCCGATTCACTGCCAGAGATCTCGACAGGTATCCTGCGCTTGGTAGCAATCTTGTGGAGTATTGCACACACGGCCACGATGCAGCAGCAGACCTCAGGCTCGTATTTGATGGCCCCACCAGTCTTGTGAAGTATGCGGAATCTGCTCTTCAAAAGGCCAAATGTTCTCTCAATGCAATTTCTTGTGCGTATGTGTGCAGCATTGTAACGCCATTGCTGTGGTGTTGCAGGGTTGAGGTATGGGGTGAGGAGGTACTCACGGAGACCGTAGGCGCTGTCACCTAAATGAAAGGAGCAGAGGGTGAGTGCCTGTTCTGCGCAGCTACATGATCACAGTGTACTATTTGGGGGCATGTGTACTTATCTAGTAGGTGTCCTTCGCCAAAGTCTCCCCTGGCCAATCGTGTGTGAAGGCCGCTGTGCCGGAATATGAATGAGTCATATGTGCTCCCCGGGTATTGTGCCACTATGTCCGTGATGAAAGTCTTAGCGTTGCACACCATCTGGATATTGAGGTAGTGGTATGACTTGCGGTTGGGGTACATGTATTCCGTTTGTGCTGGTGGGCAGATGTGGATGTGGGTACAGTCAATGCATCCAATTACATGTGGGAATTGCGCAACGTTGTAGAAATGTAGCTTGGTCTCATTCAAGTCCTGTTGGGTGGTCGGGCATGAGATGTAGTGGTGTAGCCGGGTCAGCATAGCCTCCATGAAACTCCTTAGGCAGCGGGACATGGTGCTCTGGGAGATCTCCCCTGCAACAGCGACTATCCCCTGGAAGCTTCCGGAGGCCAGTAGGTGCAGGCAGCACAAGACCTGGACATGGGTGAGCACGGCATTGGTCCTCCTTGTTGGGTGCTGCATGAGGGGGTCCAGGTCCCGGATCAGCTTGATGATCATTGGCCCATTCAGGCGGTACTTAGAGTAAATTTGCTCCGCAGTTTGGCCCAGCAAGGTGACCCGCAGACGGAATATTCACTCCTGGATCCTGCGTCTGTTCCGTGCTGCAGCCTGGAGCCTTCGCCGCCTGACCACCATGTAGAGTCCTGGCATTGTGAGAGTCCTCATGCTACTACTGTGTTTCCTTAAGTGTGTTTGTTCAGGACTGCACCTGTGGCTCGTTAGTATTTATTATTATTTTTTTACTTAATGGTTACCACCTGCTTTTGGTTCTCCTTAAATTGCGCCTCGCAAATAGCGATTACCAGCTTTTTCGCAAATTGCGAGTTGTCATGAATTGCGTTTATGATTATTTAGCGAAATCGCAAAACAAATAGCAGAATCCATGGATTCTCGCTATTTCCAATTCGCTATAGGGGTTCCTCCTAGATTCTGCGATTTAATTTTGAGATTTCGCAAATTTATTTTTGCGAATTCGCAATTCCTGTGTTTTTGACATGATGAATTGCTTTTCTGTTAATTGCAATCGCAATAGCTAATTTGCAGCTATTGCGATCGCAATTTTGCTTCATGAATCTGGCTGTAAATGTTTTGTGCGCAAATTCTTCAACAAGATCAGAAGAGATTTCCACCGGCTGCCGATACACAAATGCTGCCAATTCAAACTCCTCACACATGCATACAAGGCACTGCACAACATTGGACCAGTACACCTCAGCTCCCGCCTCCACTTCCACCAGACACCTACGCTCTGCCTCTCTCTTTCTTGCAAACACTCTCCACATCTGCAGAAGCAGAACAGGAGTGCTAGCCTTCTCATACATTGCTTCCAAAACATGTAGCACCCTTCCTTTACACCTAAGGTCCTGCTCCTCGCTTCTGGAATTCCCTAAGAAACTGAAGACTTGGCTTTTCAAGAAGAACCTCTAGACGACCTTCGTTCCTGCTCCAGTACCTGAATACCCCTTGGTTGATTAGTCCAGCTTTACAAATCCCTGTATCATAACTTGACAGCTGTGATATTTTTTTAATTTATCTAGCTGCCTACACTTGAACTTTCAGTCACACCCACATTACATTGGAACGCTATTAATGTGTCTTAGATTACAAATGTAGTTTCTTACTTCATGTTAAGGAAGGTGGGGGTCCCAAGAGGAAGGGTGTTGTAGACCACCAACCTTAACATACAGCCGACCAGGACTGCATGCATAATACAACAAATAATAGAATATTCAAGCATGATCCATCAGCATTTATGCACACTAAAGATAATGATTATGCCAGACATGCTTACAACAAACATAGCCTATAACATCCATGGACTCAATATTCCGGTGAAGCTCATCAGTTTCCTAAGGGAAGGAGTAAGTCTGACGTCTGCCACCTGCTGGACACTCATTTCCTGTGAAGGCCCAGCAGTAGACTTTCATGTAGGTATTTTCCAGAGTGACATGTTTCTTTTGCAACAAAAAAAGTGAAAAGTGTACGCTTAAGGCAAGACAAGCAGGATACATAGTTCAGGAAAGCCATGCCTATAAAGAACGCAGCTGGTTACCGATTAATGGCATACTTGGAGGAAGAAGGAGCTCTCTAGCCTCACTGTACATACCAAACACCAGACAGGAGTGGGGGAATAATTGCAGAAACCCATATTACCCCTATTGATAGAAGAGGATGTCAACATGGTAATGAAGTGGTACAAAAGGGGGTGGTGATGGACGGAGCATCTGAACCAATCAAACACTCACACCCAGTCAACAGATCTGGGTTTAATCCATCACCGTTCTTTAGCCCACTCTGCCACCCCAGTTCAGACATGGCCATATGCAAATCAGTCTGACCCTGTGCCTCATGGGAACAGTCCAGCCCGAACTGCCAAGCCATGCCTTCCCTGGACCGGAAACAAGCGTCCGAGGACCGGTTTCTGGCATTTCAGCCGTCTTCAGCCCGGCTTGCTTGAATCCAGTGGCAAAGTGAGCAGTATCAGTAAAACACAACAAAGTTGGCGGGAAATCAGTAGCTATCTCTGAAGATGCTGGGAAATTACTAGAGGTTATGGACTGGATAGTCCTTTGGTGCTATAGTCACCCACTCGCCAGTCTTCTCACACTATTCTTCCACCCATAAAACATATACATTTACTAGCAGAAATATGCCAGGTCCAAATCATGGAGAAGGATGACCAGGCCCTGATCACATTATCGGACCATGGCCCACTCACCAGTGCCATGGAGTGATCTCCAATGCAGAAAGGCCTCTGGAGGCTTAAGTAAACTATAATGAAAGACCCACTAACTAGAACTAAGGTAGCCTCATGTATTAAAGATTCTCTCAAATATAAAGTTAATGGAAATATAAGTACAGCAAACTCCTGGGTTGCTACAAAGGCAATAATACAAGGACTTTTTAAAGTGGAGGCTGATAGAGCTAAGCAGTAACAATAGCAAATGGTAACAAGCCTAAGACAAGAACTCCAGGAAGCAGAGAGTAAATACAAGACAACACAGCCTTGCTAAATGGCTTGGCAAACATTTGTAGTTCTAACAGGCCTGATTATAGGGAGAGGTGTGGCGCCGCGGCCAGGGCGACTGACGCTGGAATCTGGGGACCACGGTTCGATCCCCGGCTCCGGCGGCAGGTTAGCCCAGCACCATGTGACTCTGGGCAATAGCTCGCTTAATCTTCCCGACGGCCCCCAGCGCCTAGAGACCCTTACGGGTGATTGTGCGCTTTACAAATGTGGACTTTTATTATGACCCTAGAACTTGACTGACATAGCCCACTACCATGAATCGCCTTAATGCTAAATATTACATAGCGGCAAACAAGGTGAAGCATCTATAAGAAGCCAAGCTGTAGGTGCACCAAACCAGATACTTTATTGAAGAGATCTGCATAGAGTCAACAAAGACAGCCGTCTCTGAAGAAGCCAGACTAACCTGCTTTCACACATTTTATATTGACCTATAATCTGCAAAACTAAGTTAGGCAGCAGATAGGGAAAGCTACCTATCAGACACTCCTTTGTCAATATTATCTGAGGCAGACAGGGGAGACCTTGAATCAAAGAAGAGACCCTGGGAGCAATACAAAGTCTTAAATCAACGAAAGCCCTTGTCTCTAATTACTTCTTGACAAAATTCTATTAAAAAAATTGCACCGTTATTGTTGGAGCCCTCAACACATCTGATGAATGAAATAATCTCAAAAGCCACCCAAACTCCCCAACTGAGATAGAAGTTTTTACAAGCCTAATTCGTAATCTAGGGAAAGACTCATCTTGCTGCATAACCTGGATGTGAAATTCTATATCAAATTACTGGTGACATCACTGGACAACCTACCACCTTAGCTGATCCACTCTAATGAAACAGGCTGCATTCCAGTTAGGAAGAAATATGACAATACAAAGAAAGTCCCGCACATTATAGATGTTGTGTGGAGAGGAGGCAAAGCTACATACAGTCTTATTGTCACTTGACGCTAAAAAGTCATATGACTGGCTAGACTCGACCTTTTTCACAGTTGTCCAGAGGAAGGTGGGAATGGGTCATGGTTTTATAAGGAGAATCATGGTGCAGTGCCAAAACCCAGGGGCAAGAATACTGGTGAACGGCAAGCATAAAAGAGACACTAGATAGGGATGCCCCCTGTACCCATGTTTGTACCAGTTCTTCAGCCTTTTCTACAGCGAGTGCTAGACACGCCAGACAAGAGGGGAGTGAAGTTGGGGCGAGATAATTTTAAAGTAACAGCTTTTGTCAATGATAGAAGAGAAACGGTTATCAAACCAGCGCAATTTATTCTAGCACTGCTGAAAGAGCTATGGGAATTCCAGATGGTATCAGCATTTAGGATTAAATTGGCAAATTTAGAGAATACAAATCTTAATGCTCTTTCAGTGGTTATACAAACTGTGCAGACTGAGACTACTTTTAAGTGGGTGAGAAATCTTGAATATCTAGACATAGTGGTAGCCACTTACCCTAGACATTGAATATAATTAAGGTTATATTTATCCACATGCTGAAGATTGAATTAGCCAATTGGGGATATACTGCTTGGGCCAAGTAGCAGCTGTACAAATGGCAATTGTACTGAAAATACTATGCCTGTTCCATGCGCTACTACTGGGGATACCAAAGAGAGATGTACAAGTATTTCTACCATTTGTAAGGTCTTGTTCTGAATGATAATTGAGCTAGGTGGGCCAAAATTTACTTCACAAATGAAACTGCCATGAAGATCGGAGTACGGGTATGGTAGAGGTGTTTGAGATCGCTAGCTTTCTCACAAGGCTTCTAAATGACATTGAGGTACACATTACAGGAGTCTAAATTGATGAGTTACTAAGGAAGAATAGGACTATTTGTTAGGTGATAGAATTATAATGTATGGAAGCCTCAGTTACGGTATAGAACCCTGCATTCACTTTTCTTTTTGCAGTCTCATTGTGACTTTGCTAGGGGAAACATCATTTATCACGAAGGCATTACCACTAATAACGTTTACCACGGGTCACTTACCACGCAAACGTCTTTACAACGAGGGTGCCTTCCACGACCGTCTTTACCACGCAAGTACGTTCTGCGTGGGCTGGGGGGGTTCGGAGGGGGCTGGTGGGGTCTCCCCCCCCCCCCAAAAAAAAAAAACCAAAGGAGCGGATTACTTAAATAAAAAAAACGCAGTTGAGTACCACCGAAGTAAAAGGAAAGTGCCTCCCCCAAAGACGTGCCGTGTACGTCAAAATAGCAGTCCTTTTTTAATTTTGGTAGACGTGTTTTGACGCTTGTTTCCATGGTGGATGGAAGTACGGGCTGCTGGTGAAAGACGGGAAGGTGACAGGTAAGAAAATAATCTTTATAGAAAATATATATATATTTAAGCGCACAGTAAAATAAAAGAATAAATAAATCTAAGGTAATTTGTAGTTTATAAAAGTTGAAAAAAACGATCGATTGGGTTGAAAAGCAGTTACTACATACTCTAGAAATACTTTTTTGCCGATCAGTTTCATTATGTTAATTACAGAGACATTTAGGCTTAATGGACGTTTCTTCGCGTGGAATAATCCTTCGTTGAAAATTCCAGCGTGGTAAAGCCACTTGCGAACTAAAATTTGCGTTGTAATGCCATGCGTGGAACTAGTAATCGTGGAAAAATCATATATTCCTTTGCTAATCACCTCGAATATTAAAATGATGAAAATGACAGCTACTCCACTGTAATATCTTGCTACTTGTAAGCTGTGACTTCCCAAGGCCTGCTCCCAGAGCGAGCAGACGGTGTGAAATGCAGGTGACTATTCAGAATTACAAATGTCTCTAAAACAAAGGCCGGGAAATCTAGCGCACTAGGTCTCTTTTGAAGTTCAAGAGACATTTATAGCAGTATGTTTAGTGCACTGCTGGAGTTAGTCACAAGAAAACAGTATCTATCACTAGATGTCTATACATATTAATTCACAGCCAGCTCTGAAAACAACTGAGATGAAAATTAATATATGCATTTGCAACAAACTAGAGTTTGTATATTGCAGATTACAAATTCACTGTGTTTACATACAATCATGGAATATCTATCTTAATGAGCAGAAAGAGACAAAGAATGTATTAGAAGGTAGCAATGAAGGTGACTGGGACAGCTGTGTGTGTGCCTTGTATTATAAGGAATATAAATCATGCACTCCAACTAGCTGTGTCAGTGCAAAAACAACTCAAATGGCAGTTACGATTGTGCTGGTCGTATATTCCATCCAGAGTAGCGGGGAATTCACTACTTGTAAAGCAGGAAATCCATTACCCAGACGTGTCTTGAGTGACAGCAAAATAGTATGCTTTAAGATTTAGGATGATAGTGCTAGTGTCAGATTCAGTTGGTCTTAAGAACTAAAGCTTATTCTACAAAAAGGAATAACGTTTTTTGGATAAACTTTTCCAATCATTTAAAGCAACAGATATGTGAACTGTTTTTTAAATTGGAGATTGGAAACTATAGAATTTACGTAGCAGGTGTAGAGTTATAAGTATAGCTTGATGGAGGACTTGCTAGGTTAGGGGATTAAAGAAGAGGCAAAATCTATCCTGAAACACGTCAAAGGGCTCTGCCCACACATAAAACAAAGCACACAAACCAATGTTTGCTAGAGGGAAACATGAAAACATAAGGAGAACGTAAGGAAAATGTATGAGTAAAGCATACCCACATACATTCAATGACTTTGTGGAATGTTAGAAACATGCCGTATTACCCAGTTGTATAGCCTCAAGTCCAACCATACCTATTTACAGCCCGTTGACCATCGTTCATGTGCAAAAACTCTTAAAGTTTGTAATTTACTATCTATGTCCGTGTACCAGCGGCATTTTAGGGCTGTAATATTTATTGGCGGGCCTGGCCCATACAACTTCCAGCAACTGGCACTGGAGGTAATTTACATCACATTTCCTAAGGTGGTACCCAAATTTAATGATGTACTGCTGAACATTGAGCAGGAAAGAAAAATCCAACCAGTTCTGCTCATATTTAGAGGAGTTCATGTACAGACCTTGATGTTTAGGACTGGTGTAGCAAATAAATATTACACTCTGCTGCAGCTGCCCTTAAATGGGGGTAGAATACTGTCAAAAGTTTTAAAATGCATTTTGGTGAAGGATTCAAGTATGCAAGAATACCAGTACGAAGTCACATCATGGTAAAGGAGGGTTTAACCTAGGCGCTCTGCAGGGGGCACACTAAGAGTAGAAAAAGGGGCAAGGATCAAGGCATTTAACATGAGTGTACAACTTTAAATGTGGGAGACGCATGGGGGCTCACACATGGGTCGTGGTGGGAAAAATGGTCATAGATTATGGAGACATATATAGACGCTAGAGAAAGCTCCAAATAGAATTGAAGGTAAGGAAGTTTTTGTAAGTGTAAAGAGAAAATCAGTTTACGTGGCGGAGGGCTCTGGATCTCTGAATAGCTGGTTGGGTTTTTATCGGAGTAACAGAGTTTTTTTATTCCAAGAGTTGAACCCAGCAAGCTAGTTAGGATGAAATACAGAAATACAATAAGGTCATTATTAAGTTGAAACATTAGGACATGTTTAAAGCCACAACCAAGATGGGCGAGGTGGCATGTGTTTTCCAATTTAGATGCCATAAAAGCCTTTATGGAAAGGTGGCATGTGTTTTCCAATTTAGATGCTATAAAAGCCTTTATGGAAAGAATGAAGAAGCAGAATGACTGGGGACTAGTTAAAGGGGATTAGATACAGTGTTGTTTATTGATGGTTGGCTGCTAGTTCTTAACGGACATGTTAATGAGTTAGGTAATGGCTGGAGGGGGGGTTGTAGGGTGGTATCTAATTCGTAAAGCTGCTCTCTTGTCTCCTCCCACAGATCCTGTGTTTTATCTCAAATACATTATGAATCGAGTGGACACTTGCTAAATGACAGTATTTCACCCAGATAAGTAGATCCAGGTGGAATTTCTCAATTTGTCATTCTGAGTGGGTTGGGGTCTCCAGGTCGGGTAATCCAGGGTCTGCGAACTCTGAACCTAAACTTCTAGCCCAAGTTTCACCCAATGCAGTTGTGCACCTGATAAAACCGCTGGAGTGGCAGACATTAGGAGCACAGCCTGGCCCCTGCCCGACTACTGCGGCATGATAGGGGCAAAGGAGACGCATACTACACTCCCCAAAGAAGGTCCTACACCCTTCTCCTATCTCCATTCCCCCCAACCCACATGAGAAGGACGGTCCTCTGCCAATGGCAAATCTAGAGCTGAGTAACCACATTACCCTCCCATAACAGCACAACGCAGGGGTAGCAGCCAATGCTCCTGCCGAACTGCCCCAACCCATCTGGCATTTTCTTCCTGCTCTGAGCTGGCAAGAAAAGCAAATGTATTTATGGTGCCAAAGGACATTTTGCTGCCTGCATCATGCAAAATATTAAAACAGCAGATGGAGGTAGCGAAATGGAATGGATTACTGGATAGGACACAGCAGGGAGGCTGACTACAGCGAAAAGAAGTGTGCCTCTTCCAAGTTTTCCACTACATTCCCTAGTACTCTGTTGAGTTCCTCTGTGCAGCATACACAAGGATGACGTCCTGAAAGTACTGAATATATTTCCAGCTTTAGAATAGATTCTACAGAAGTTTTGGGAAGACTGTAGCGGCTGTTACTAATCCAAATGATATTCTTTTAAATCGATCCACGCCTTCTGAAGATATCGATGATGTGAAGTGCTTTGAGGCTTGGGTAGAGTGTTATCTGATAGTATGCAGATTGTAAATGCAACTTACTCAAGATGTTTGAACCACTTGATATAATTAGTATGTTGTTTATGTTCAATGGAGGATAGAGGCTTCATCATGTGTTTTTATTTACACTTCAATCCACACTAATAACTGAGTTTTCCATTCTTCATTTAAAAATCATCACGGGTGAAAGCCATTCGGTTGTTTCTATCTGTTCAATTACATGATTTTTCTCCATGTTTTTTAACATTTCTAACTTCGTCCTTTAGCACCACTGGAACTGGCTTGAGCTGATGTCTTGTTGAGAGTGCTCCTGCTTTTCCCATGATTTTATGGTCATACCGTTTTAATTCGTGTCTGTCCTCAAAACACTTGTGTTTTTTCAAAAGATTAACAAAATTCCTCTCCATGACTGAAACCTGTTCTTCCTGATTTAAGTGTCATATCCAGGTCATAGTGTTCTCTCCAAACTGGTACTGCTGGTCGCTTTTCTGCTATGTACACCAGACCCACACACTGTTCTCTTGTACTCTATTCTCGCTTCCCAGTAGCCTTGCAAATCTATTGCTCCAACACTGTAACCAATATGTTTTAAAATACTTCTCTATAATGTTTTTTTTTCAGACTAAACCGTATTTTACATTCCACTTTTAACCTTATCATCTCTTTAATCATCCAACTTTATTTTTGAAATGTAAACCCAATTAGGTTCCACACATCCCTCTTCTTTTAAGCACAAAATTAAGTTTTGTAGTTCGGCTATGTTGTATTCCTTGCCCCTTTCCACACTCTGAACATTCCTGTTTTTGTAATTTGTTCTGTACTTTTTTGCTAAATGGCCTCTTCTATTGCGTTTACTGCATCGCCTATCATGTGCAAGGCATCTTTTGCTGTATGATAGGTGTGTTTGGCTACCACATCTCTAGCAAAGTTTGTCTAGACTTTTGTTGTCCCTTTGTTTATAAATCTGCATGCTCTTGTTTCTTGTTTTATTTCCCAGAACCTCCTAGGTATTTTGTCTAGACTACATTTGTTTCATATAATTCCTTCTCTGGTTCTTCCATTAATATGCTAAGCTATCACACACAGTTTGTTAATTGTACTTGTAATTGAGCTAGTCAAATTAATTCTGGCACTGTGGAATTCCAACTGAAGTATAGATGCTGCTGTATCTTCTTATCCTTGAATTGGTCTGTTAGGCAGTTCCTTACTAACTGAACAGTCATTTCTCAAAAATTATAAGCTACACAAAAGATTTGCAAAGTCAGATATTGTCCTTGGTTTTTAAAAAGGTGTGGGGCCCCGTATTATGCATTGTGATTATTTGCACCCGACGTACTTTTTAAAAGGTGTGCTGGGCGCAGACAACCACAATGCACGCTATTATGATGTATGCGCTGCCCCCAGGGCAGCCGCGAACTCGCACTGCCCTAGGGGCAGCGCATTCATGTGAAAACACAAAGCCGCTGCTCCGTGTTTTCACAGTGCAACAGTGCAGGTGGCACACGCATGCACTTTTACAGGGTAATAGAGATCCCCTTGTAGGCGGGTGCAGTCTGGGAGGTCCATGGGACCCCCTTGACCCGCCTGCAGATGGCTGCTCTCAGAAGGCGCACCGACAGTGCGGCTCCTGAGGGCTCCTTTGACTCTGCGTCCACCTCTGCAATATGGCGCGGGCGCAGTCAAAGGAATTCCCTTATTTGCATAGGGCACACCAATATGCAAATGAGGGGACACCCTCTGCAGGTAGCGCTGGTGGCGCTTTAAGTGCGCCAGCGCTATCGGTATTATAGAAGGGGACGCACTAGTGTCTGTGTCCCCTTCTATAATAAAAAAGTGCCCCAGGGGCGCGCAAAGAGGGTGCAAACGCCCGTTGCGCCCCCGGGGCACTTAATGTAATATGGCCCCTGGTGGGGTAAGAAAGCACAATCATCATTGTCAAATGCAAAGATATGCCTTATATTAAAGGCTAGAAAGGTTCCTACCCCTGTGGGATTGCAAGGGTGGACACTATTGTAGATCTTTTCCATTTAAAATCTAAAACTGCGAGTCAAAATATTACGACTCCTATCACTCTCATTGCAATTTCATTTTAGGTTGAGCCTGGGCTGTATTCAGATATGGACTTGAAGGCCCGCCGATTTTCCGTCCATCTGTTACTGTTGTTTCTAAATGGTTGCATTTAATTCATGAATAAGCTTAGTAGTCCCTCCTAAGTACCACCTTGTCTGCATTTGTAACCTCCCATGAGGACTGGACTTTTTACTTGTGTTGGTACACAATCTATTTTATATGCAGTCAGTAGGCACTATTTTCTTCATAATTTTCCCCTATTGCAAGCACAAAGTGCTTTCCTGCAAGGGTGCCTGCTTTGCCTCCGGGTGCAGCGCTACAGTTTCAGCACAGCACCCATTTTTATATTTCTCTTACCAATAGTGACAACTTGACAAATAAATGCTGCTTTTTTGTAAAAGCGTCTGATACCTGCTATCACATTAATGGTGGCGGCGCACCTTTCCATAGACGAGCCACGTCTAAAGAAAGGGGAATAGCCGCCATTAAAGTGAAAAGGTGGATTGGGCAGTTTTACCCAAAAATAAACATTTGTTTGTCAACTTAACAAACAAATGCTTTTTTTTTCTTTTAGTAAAAGCGCTTCATACCGCTCATTCACTTTAATGGAGACCAAGCACCTTTCTTTAGACGCGAGTCCTCTAAAGAAAGGGGTGCGGCCGCCATCAAAGTGAAAGCGTGGCATGGGGCACTTTTACAAGCATTTGCAATGCAATAGGTCTCGCATTTGCAAGAGTTTAAACTATTGCCATTGTAAATGACAATGCCTTTTATTTATCGGTTTTAAAAACCAACACATAAATAAATGGTATTGTCATTTACAGTGCCAATAGCTCCATCTCTTGCACATGCAAGACCTATTGCATTGCTGCTTTTTTGTTTTTTTTGCAAACATGACTGACTGGAGAAAAACCCACCCCCCCACCTCCCAGGTCTTTGGTTCGCGCTATCGAAAACATAATTTAGCATTTATTTGGGTGGGGTCACTGTGAGAGGTGCCTAATCCCTATGGAATGCTGGCAACACCAAAAGCATGGGAAAAATAAGCCAAGCCCTCTATCGCAATAAGTGGTTTTTAGGTGGAAAAAAAAATCTCAAAATTCGTGAATATTGTAATTCAGCATCCTTTATTTTGTGAAGAACAAAAAGACATCATATTGGGATGAAAATCTTATGTTTCTTTAAAATTGTGAGTTTTCACCCAAAATGTTAAAAAACGACGAAATTTCGAAAAAGCAATTTATCCATAAAAAAAAAGCAGCACGTAGCCAACAAAGACTGTACACTATGAGGATTGGTGGCCTACAGACTAGACCCTGCTGCACACAGCGGAAGGACTTGCACAATAGGCGTTGCACAATGCAGGTTGGGAGTAGAGCGGGGGTTGGCCTAAACATCAAAAATTGGTTGTCTATGTAGAATGCAAGTTTGAAGGAATTACAATGCTTCCGTAAACTCTTAAACAATAACTGTTTAAATTTGCACACTTTAAAATGAACTACAGTCAAACTGATATATACACGCCTTAGAAGTGAAACTAGAGCAGATAGCTTACAAATTTCATAATACAAAACAAATACAGCTGGAATCAGTTTATTAAATGCTAGAGGTAAGTAAACTACAAGGATGAAATGGAATATATCATATGGGGAGCTAATACGGTTGAAAGGGATGTGCAGTATGAGTGACTCCTTTAAGGTAGCGGAGAAATAAAGTTTAAGTTTCACACCTAGAGGATACTCTGAAAGGTCTTACAGGTAGTGGTAAGGAACGTAAATACACTGAAGAGGGAGGACCTTCTCTATAGATCTGAAACCGTAGATATAACACAGCATAATTGGGAGAAAGCAAACCAACACAATAAGGTTGATCACAGCATTCATAGACATGCCATAGGCTACCAAGAGAACATTGCAGAAACACTGGGATAGTCTCAGAAATAAGACAAATACATAAAAGCATACACAGCTCTCCAATATTAAATTCAGAAGAAGCAGATCAATTAGAGACATAATAGTTTTGAGTAAAGTGAGTGACTGACAAGTGAAACAGTTTGGAATTTCATAGGTGCAGTAGATGCATGGCCTATAGCACTGCTGTAATGTTTGCTCTCTCATGAAAAAAGATACATCAGAAGCACAGTATTTGCTCTTGATGTAGAAAATAATACTGGAGGTTCTTAGAGCAATTACCAATAAGGATGTCAAATTCCCCACAACCAGGCACATTGCACAAATCCATGAGGCTAAAGACAAACTATTTTTGGCACAGACAGGGTCTTGAAGAATTCAAGAAAAGGCCACAGACAAGGTATCCGTATTCCGTTATTTACTTAATGCATTTGTACAGCACTCTAATACCAAGGTGGTGTCTTGTAGCTGGCTAGACAAGTAAGAAAACAGATAGCTCACTTAACGGAACAGAAGGGTTGTCAAGGCTTCCAAAAACGCAAGTGGGGAGTCATGCATCCTTAAATGGAGCAGCACAGAATTCCACAGCTTCACCACCATAACAGAGAATGCTCCCCCAATGTGAATACAGGAAAATTTAGAGACCACCAGAAGACAGGCTTCAGCTGATCTCTGGCAGGGAGTTGGAAAATAACGGAAGGAACGTGTCTTGCAGCTATTGAGGAGCAATACGGTGAAAAGCTTTAACTTTTAGTTATAGTTTTGAACACTATTTTCTTGAATATCAGCAGCCAATTTATGGGTTGTAAGTCTTGTGAAGACGAAGATAGTTTAGGGAGTTTCAAAGCCAGACGAGCTGCCGCATTTTAAATTAGCTGATGTCAACAGACAAAAACGAAATAAACAAATAAAAAAAGAAAAACTGAAGAAAAAGAAGGAAAAATAAATACGATGAAGCCTGAAAAAATGTACAGAAATCAAGACACTTCAAAATTGTTGCTCAAACTAATGGCCAAGCCTGAACTGGTAGGAATGGAATAATCTTCTGAAGTGCCCTCATTAGGCTAAAAAACGTATTAACTTGCCCAACTGAAGTCAAATCTTGGTCAAGTTGAAAGCACAGATGCAAAATTTCAGGGACAAGAGAAGGAGGTTTTCTCAGTTATTCTGGCCAGAAGTCACACAGAAAAATTCTAGGATAATTATTTCCTGAAATCATCAGAAAGTTAGTTTTATCCAAGTGTAATTTAAGGCAGTTGGTGTGCATCCAATTCATCACTGTCAACAGGCATTCCCTGAACACAAAGGTAGAGTTGTCCTTCTTCCAGATAACAGAAACCAGCAAATGAGAGTTATCCGCATCATATGCAAATCTCAGAAAAAAAGCACTGAATTAGCCTATCCGAGGTTCCATAAAGAAGCTGAAAAGTGTGGGGCTCAAAGCAGATCCCGGAGATACCTCATGAGACACATCCTTGAATCCGGATTATAAAGGCCCCATCCATACAGCTCGTGATCTTCCAGATGAATTGGGCCCTAGAAGTTAGTCTTGCCCTCAACACCAGCCTGTGTCCGCCACTCCAGTAGCCGGGGGTGGGAGACTGTGCCAACGGCCTCCCTAGAGGTCCAATAGCACCAAGGGAGAGAAGCAGCTCTGGTTGGCCAAAAGTAAGAGGTATATTCAGGACAGAGTCTGAAGTTTTTTGAGTCCCATGGCTCCAATCCTCGTCAACAATTGTGTCCCTCAAAAAGGTCAGAAAGGAGAATATTACCTCTAAACATCTTTATAGGAAAGGGCAGCTGGGAAAATGGGCAATAATTTCCCAATCACAAGATGATCAGCATTTACTTTTTTGTTTGTACACATGGTTGAAAGTAGCACTTGTTTCCAATTCTTGGGAATACATTGCCTCTAAAACAGATCTAATTGGAAAATGCCAGGAGAGTTTGTGAAGCAAACTGGTTCCTTCCCATATTATCTCTGGAAGACAAGGATAGGGGGTGGATGGGAAGGGTGGGCGAGGGGGGTGGGTAGAAGGTGGGGCAGAGATAATAGCCTTCAGTAAGTTATTCAATTCAACCGCAGTGATGGGTGATAACATATAATTTCTTACCAGACATGCAAATAGGGTCAGCCAAATTAAGGGTTTCCTCAAGAATACCGGGTACCTCCAATGGACAAAATTCACAAATCAATTACATTTTTTTCTCCCTTAAGAAGTTTGAATCCAATATATTGTAGATCTTGAACTTTGTGAGCATGTGGGACTGAATGTAACAGAAGAACTGATTATTCATTTGTAAATCTAATACTATATGAACTAACCTACCTGTATTACACTGCTTTATGGTTTAATGGAATTTCATTTGTGGATTTTAACAGATACACTCCACTTTATTTTCTTTAATCTACCACATGGGATTGGACTACTCTGTCGAAAGAGGAATAGCTAAAAGACTGAATAAAATTGTTAAATACTTTGACCTATTATCATTTTATTATATTCAGGTTTGCCACCCTGGGATGGAATAATTATTATCCTTTCAACTAGAACTGTGGTATTCAAATCAGACTTGGAATTTGACCCCTTCAGTGTGACTGGTAAAAACAAATGTCATGACACACAGAACATTGTTTTCCTACAAAGTTTGGGATAGTTATCAAATTCGATCTAACAATAATCATGTCAGGATGTTCATAGGGGTGACTTCAATGATATCATAACTTGGTATTGGGCCTTGATCTACGCAACGCTTGGAGGATATGGAATACCAATTCTAGGGAATACACTCATGCATCAGCAGCGCATGGCTCCCAGTCCCCAAATTGATTTCTTTCTGATACCAGCTGCAGCTCTACTGCAAACTCGGGGGTGTCCATATCCTGACCAGAGGACTTTCTGATCCTAGACGAAATGGTGGGACCCCGGGAAACCGAATCCTAGTGGGCATCAGTACGCTCTTGGCAAAGAGAGACATTGCAAAGCACTGGAAGAGGGTGTCAGCCCCCCATTGCAAGAATGGACTACTTTGCAAAGTTGGAGGAACCCATTTACATCGCAATAGGATGCCCACAGAAACATGTCAGGTGTGGGGCAAATAGTGGTCTTATTATGGTCTAGAGGGGTTGTGGGGGGGGGGGCAGAAATATATATTTTCGTTGTGAATCCTTGCAGGTTACCTGTGTGGACCAGGGAGTGGTGTGTTGATGTTCTGTTTGTGTTGAAAGCAAATAAAAAAAACAAAAATTGTTTAAAAAAAAAAACAACAGAAACAATAACCATGTATACATGAACTCTGATGCCTGATCTTAAAGAAAGACTTAGTGGAGTAATCGGTTTTCTGTTTCCTTGGCATTATTCACGTAACATTTTTGGCACTCCACGATGGCGTTCACTGTGATCAAGCCTAGCACGAACAGCTGAAACATAGCAGAACTGCTGTTTGCTGAGTTAAGAACAAAAATCCACTGTAAAGAGTTCCATATGTATGCATCTTTTCTGCAGAGGTTACAATTCTGGAATATTTAACTTGGGGAAAACTGTTAATTAGTGTATAGATGTGCTGCAATTTACTCGCTTAGTCAGTAAAGCTTCGACATGCAAAATGTGTGAAGATCCATCAATGGATAAATAAAAGAAAGAGGGGGTGGTAAACAAAAGAAGTATTTTCAGATTTGATCTCCCATAGGAAATTTTGGTCACATCTACAGCCAAACCGCTAAACAGATTCACCCGAAACGTGGCATGAAAAGGAACACCATGGGTCACAGGAGCTTGAGATGACAGCAAACCACATTTAGACAAAGGAAGAGACAATGATTGAAAGAGGAGGTGGCAGCTGGGATACTCAAAAACATGAAGTCTCTGACAGCCAAAAATGAATTGTGCCACATTATGGCCATGTGGAGTTTAGAGCCTTAGAATTTGTTAGGCGATCGTACTCCTTGTAAAATTCACACCAGTCAGCTACAACTTTCACACTATTCAGCACCTAAAACTAGTTAACCATTCATTCACTCTGAAAGAAAAAATAAAGACAAAGGCAATAGGTCTCATTGTATACCCATGCGATCAGTATATTCTGTTGTTGGAAACATAAGGTTATAAAACATAAGCAGCAGCTTTCATATGTGAGTGTCCAAAATGACCAAGTCTACTGACAATTTTTCACAGATAACAGACAAAGGCAAAGATAAAAGAAACTAATCTATTAGATACTTATTATGGAAGTTAATTTCATTAAATCACCAGAATATGATCACTACACTCAAATTTGCCCAATCATATGATAATAATTGTGCTAGAAAAGAAAGACTGTTGTAGAGAATAACTTTCGTGGGACACACTTAGGGGAGAGAAACACTGGTGAAACCAAATGGCCGAGAGTGACTTTTTAGGTCGAGCCTGGGTAAGCACCTGCGCTGCTCTGCAAGGCATTCTGTATTGAGATAGGGACTTGCAACTCCGTCCACTCTCTGTCCACATTTTTCATTGGCTTGTGTCATTGTCCACTGTAAACTGTGGCTGTTCATTGGTCAAAAGGCTAAGTAGTCCCTCCTTAGTACGGCCTAGTCTCATTTTGTAACCTCCCATGGCGACACCCACTGTTACGTGTATTGTTGCTCGGTAGGCTTGAATTACAGCCTCTGATCACGATTTTCTAAAATAGTTTTGTCCTGCCACGCTCTCTCCTAACGCTTTTAAAAAATTATAGCATGCATTTGCGAGAGTTTAAGTGATTGGCATTGTAAATGACAATTCCTTTTACTTATCTGTTTTAAAAACATCACATAAATAAAAGGCCTTGTCATTTACAATGCCAATAGCTCAAACTCTCATAAATGTGAGACCTATTGCATTGCAAATGCGTGTTTTGCATTGGAGACACCGAACTTGTGATAAATAACTTTGTGGAATCTGGCTCTTGGGCAGTTTCGAGCCACTGGAGAAGAACGTCTTTTACAGCCCTGTAAACTTCTCACAACAATGAAAGAGAGCACCGCTGGTTTGTTTGCAGGGGTGACATGGGAGGTGGCTCTCCAAGCTCGAGGATGCTCACTTCCTCCTCAAAAAAGGCGAGTAACAGTAGTGTCAACCTCTTCCCTGTTGTTATTGTAGATAATGGTACATATAGTACCCTCTACAAAGTAGGATAATGCTCACTATGTGCACACAGGAAGCACAGGCAAACATTTCCCATATACAATGCAGGCTATTATTGTACTAAAGAACATTCAAATGAGAATGACAAAATAAATAAAAATTCCTATATAAAAGAAATACTACACATGCCTGTTTGATCAATATATCCGAACTGTCAAACATTAATTGACGAGCGCAAACTTTGTTGTTGCTGACCATTGCTTTGCCTACCCCTCCAGTTTGTCACTGCATGGCAATTTTTCCAACAGTCACATTATCACCTCGGAGCTAATAACAAATATTTCACACAATTTGAACAAGACTGAAACATGACCAAATGTCCTGTCAAATTAGGATTATCTGTGAAAAGTGGAGACCAACTTTTGGGTTTAAAAGAAATTGCAATCAATATTTCCTGAACGTCCCATAAGGCTTGCACAGCTGCTTTTTCGATTTCATGTTTCAACTTCGAGGTTATCTGCGAGGTGACTTTCAAATAATGAAACACCTTTTTAGAGCCAGGGTTAAGAGTACATTCCCACTGTTCCTCCGTTTTTAGAAATATTTCTGAGCATGCACCAAGCAACCACAGTATCTTCAACCATATAGCTGTGAGTGCACCATTCAGACACCCGAAATGGGCCTGTGCATCAGTCTGCCTAGGGATCTCTGGATAGAATACTGAGCATGCACCAGTCTACCTTTTAGAGATAAAGTTGTCAGACTGAGGCAGCATTGCCTCCAGCCTGCTGGCCCCATGAACCAGCACTGGCAAAGCCAATGGGTCTAGTTTTGGCTGCCAGCCGTTATGGTTTCGTCAATGATAGTTTTGTCATGTTTTTTCATTAATTTTATTGTTGGAGAAACTGTCATGTTCTTGCAAATCGGTAAAAAAAACACATTGGCTAAAAACAACATTATTTATTCAGTCTCGAAGACCACACATTGCCATAGTACTCCCTGACACTGAAGGGAACTACTTAGTGAGCGTGGATGTTCTCTTTGTGAAATGACAGAACGCCAACACTCACAATAGAGTTATTTAAAGGAAGAAGGGGGGGGCAACCCACTGCCCCATGCCAGCAGAACAAAAATGTGAGACAGACCAATGGAAGAAGTGGACTACCTAAAACCCCTTATAAGCATATTACAGATATACTTTTAATAAATTTAAGAGGATTTGCCTAATTTGCGAGGTAAAAAGCATTGCAAAACTAACAGGTCTGGTGTTGATTGCTAGCATTTTGGCTTTCTACATGCTTGCTGTGTCACAGTTCTTCTATTGTTTTTTGAAGCAGCCGGGGCCTCATAACTATAAAAAATTGCCTTGAAAAACATACATTGCCACAGTAGTCTCTGGTACTGAAGGGAACAACGGAAATGCTGTTTGAGAAAGAGCAGAATGTCATCCCTCACAGTGAAGTTAGCCAACGGCTGAATGGGCTGACCCACTGTCCCATGTGGTGTTCGGTACTAGCCAGAAAAAAAGATGTGAATGACACAGCAGACCAATGGACAAAGAGGGCTGCCTGAAAGTCCTTTAAAGTAAGTACATTATATCGAAACTGAGTAAAATAAAAGGGTCTTGTCTAATGCCAGACCTAAAAATCAGCTGCCAGAAAATAGCATTCTGAACAGGAACAGAAAGAAAAGGGGATATATATATATATATATATATATATATATATATATATATATATATATATATATATATATATATATATATATATATATATATATATATATACTCTGAAAATTACAAACATAGCAACAACATGTAGTCTGAAAGATAGTGGCGCGTGTTGAGATAAACATAACTGCTTCAAATCCACATTATGCCTTTGCTCCGAAACAACATTTTTTTGTTCATGGCACTATTTTTTATCAATACTGCTGTGTCCATGGTACACAAGAAGCTTTCAAGAGCAGTGAATTTGATGCAAGTGTGTTCTAGGGAAGTGAATACAACTTCTGAATAGTAGAGGGAGAGCATTATCTAAGCAGGCACCTTTAGGTTGATAGGCATGCCCTTCTTAACACCACAGGAACAATGACACCCCCACTTCCAGGTCACAATATTGGCTCTTATCTGCCCACCAGCAGAATCATTTACACCACATGCACAACTTTCGACCTCCTATGGGACTGCTATTGGGGAGTACAGATTTCAGTATATGTATTTGGGTTTAAAGTTGGCTTAGGCTCTGTTCCAGCGTATGATAGATGAGTTTCAGAAGCAGGACTTGGAGAGGGATCTTCTTCTAGCACGATATACTAGTAGGAGCAGTCAACCAGATAAACAGCAAAGCAGCCCAATTTAGACCATAAATTAACACAAACATTCACAAGAGAAGATTTGTTATGTGAACTGAATATCTAGCTACAAAAGCAGCATGGCTTACCAAAGAATAAATGCCCAGTTGATTAAAATTAAAAATATATTTTTTAGGTTCAACCTGCTTAAAGATACTCGACCAGGATGAGAATTTCTTTTTTTTTACTCTATAAGAAATCATTTTACTACCAACTTCCAAAAGAGGGAGCACAATACATTTCTAAACTAACTGGACCATTGGGTATCAGTTACGAGTAACATAATCAACGAGATTTGGATATCCTGGCAAAGTATGTTTTACCTATTTAGAAGATAAAAATGTCAGACAAAGGTGAGTTACGTGTCTTACAAGAAGCACACTGTCAACCACTCCTGAACCCGACGTGGGAAAGAAAGTGTTGTGGGCTAGCCAAGATGCAAATTATGGGCTATAGTGCTGGGATAACACTACAGAGCCCCCCCTTATTTCCTGGGAATGCCAAAAAGGCAAGAAGCTCTCCTGGGAGAAGGGCAAGTCTGTGCAGCAGGGAGAGTGGGTAAACTTGGACATAAGCTCACCCTGGCCAAGGGATGGGGGTTGAAAGGCTGCCTGGGAGAAGCTCAGAATATCTGTGCCCAAATGCTAATGAAGACAGCACATTGAGGTACCCGTTGTTGCAGAACAGGCACACCTTCCACCTCCATACTTTGGCCAGGAGCAAGGGACAGCAAACAAAATGGGACCAATGAAGTGCAACCTTCAAAATAATTCGGGAGTTCCCATGCAAATGAAGGAGGAGTAAAACGAGGCCCGGACTGCCACTCTGAGAACGCAGGGAGCGAAGATAAAGCCAAGCACCCACAGGGAGGGAATGACAGCGAAGTTCAGAAGCCAAGTCAGGTGGAGAAAGTCAAGAAATATATACAGCGCCCACCAATACAAAGAAATGGGGAGCTGCAAAAACACATTGAGGCAAAACGTGGGAAGGATAAGAACTAAATGGGCAAGTACATATCTGGTGGTGTTAAAGGAGGGTCCAGAAGAACTTAGAGACTATGTGACTGGAGGGCAGGGTAAAACAAATTAGCAATGTACCACAGAGACTTATGGAGCACTGAAAAAGGCATGAGCACACCCAAAAGCAAATAAAGAGTGTGCTTAAAGACCCAAGAAGCTAGAAGAGTGACGATCCAAATGTGAATGGCTCAGCTACAAGTACAGGAAACATGAAATAACAACAACCCCCATTTCTAATTTATTTCTGCACGCAAAAAGATGAAATGAGAGCAACTCTAAATAGCACAGTGGAAAAGGCCTTAAAGTCGCCAACTAATGTAAATAAAAAAACGTAAAGTCTTTTTGTCGAAAATAAGAACAGACACAAACAAAACCAACTGATGGCCTTATGAGACTGAGAACATAGACAGTTAAATATATCTCCAAGATTTAGAGAGAAATACAAGGGCCATGCAAGCTGAAAGACAGTCAAGTGCAGTAGCCGATTCAGAGCAACTGGTCATCACAACCACCTGTCACAATGAGACATAGGTACAGATATTGTTTGTAAAATGGAAATACTTAAATATAGGTCTTAAAGACACAAAGCAAGAATTAGAAACATGAAAGAAGGAACAAATGGACATGAACAACCACATGGTGGGACGTTTTAGAGGAATCCTGATGGCCGGCCAACACCTTTCGACCGGAATTGAGAGGGCAAACAGAGATTGTAGGCACAGAAATCCAAAAAGGAGATCCTTAGGTTCACTGCATTAAAGCTTTCAAGCTACCGTTGAAAGAAGTAATTATGATAAAAGCATAGGGTAAGAAGACAATACCCTACTGTGACAGTGAGATGTCCGTGTTCTAGGACTATCAGCAGCAACACTGACATGGCAATAATAGGAGTATGTTGACACAGGAACTCAAACAACAAATGAGGTACAAGTGGAAAATGCCGAAAAGTTTACAGCTTGATTGGAAAGGGAAGACAAAAATAATCAGATCAACAAGGAAAGGGGAAGCACTTCTGGGTATACAAAACAATGTTGAGTGAAGCTCAGTAGCAGACAAACCATTGCCAATATGACAAGCCCACAGAAAATCACCAAATCTTTGACCAAGACAAAGAGTAATGTACACATTTTTGAAGTCAATAAAATAAGAACGTATTCGGGGTGGGAAGGCTGATATTTTAAGTCAGGTAGGTTTGGGGGAGAATAGGTAGAGAGCAGGGCCCTGTGTTTATCTGCAAATTGGAGTAGACCTGCCCCCCTTTAAGGTGAGAAAACCAGAACAGTGAATGGAGATTTCACTAAGGTATGACAGTGCCTCCTCCCAGATGGAAGAGGTAAACATAACACAAATACACACCCAGCAGTACAAGTAAAGGAGGTGAAGAGAACAGAGAGAGAGACATCCTAGTTAAACACAATATTTAGGTACTCAACCACAGTGGACGGTTATGGATGTTTAGACCGAGCATCATAGGGACAGGTTACTAGATCAACCTAGAAGTGAGGCGGGTGTGTGTTTATTAATTAGGGTAAATTCATTAGCTAGGGTTTGTTTGTACAAAAGTTGGGAAGACAGATTCTATAATGGGGTCACATACACCTTTCTGCTCACAATTCTAGGGAAAAAACAATACATAAGCACACAAATACTTTGGAAAATTCAAATTAATTTCTTTGAATGAAAGGGGGTTTAACCTCTACCAATAGGAGGAGCATGGTCTGGAGCTATATGGGGCAACAAAGATTGACTTACTCTTCCTGCAAGAGACCCAATAGTTGTATCAAGATCAATTCAGAATTATTCATAAGGGCTACCCAGCCCAACTATGGTCCTCTGAGAAAACTAAGACGACAGGGGTGGCTATATTGTGAACAGACCCTTGACTTCACAACATTGGGTATTTACCGAGAACCAGAACGAGGGTATATTTGAGTGTTGGCAGAAATTCAAGAAACATGCTGCATCCTAAAACCTTTATAAGCCCCAAAGACACACCAGGAAACGTTCTTGGATATGATTTAAACAGATTTGGATTAGTAAGGAAAACATGTTCTAATGGAAGGGGAGGGGATCTAATAGGATTTGGGATAATACATTGGACAAAAAAGCCTAATGAAGTTTGCAAAAATCATGGCAAAAGGTTCAAAGCAAAGTAAACAGATCAAAGACTATATAATGCCTGGGGATAACTACACTACGAGATGTACTAAAACGTGATCACAATACAACACTCTAGAGGTTTGTAGAGTGAGGCTTTCACAGTATCAAACAACTGAATTAAAATAATGGACAGTATTATTAAACAACTCAATGGCACTAATTTTATCTGACTCTGAAGTACAAAAAGTTACACCGAACCCATTGCGATTGTAACCTCTGACCTCTTGACAAAGATTTCTGCAGCTGATATGAACTTTTAAACCACTTCAGCACCATACATTTTTTAAATGGCTGTAGTTGAACAATCACATTGGATGCTACACATTTCACTACTTAATTCTCGAATTCGTGTGAAAAAAAGTATTTTCAAGAATTAAAGTAAGAATCCTCACTCTTGACCGGATTTTTGGGATGTGAGTAAATCTACATTTGTAAAATTGAAAATTTTAAATGTGTGTAATCAATACAATCTTTTTAGTTACTTTTAAACATTAAAAATATATATTTTCACCTTACAGACCCCCTCCAGGCAGCAACAATAGTAGAACATTTACTGGAAAAAAACGACCTGCTGATTAGGACTAAGATTAATTTAAATTACACTTGCGACATAGCCAAATTTTGAGTTACATGAAATTTGTACAAATTTCTCATTCCATATTTTCACATAATTTTCACCAATGGAGAAACTAGCTTGTGCAAAAAGTCTAGCTGGTAAATTTTAGCTCTAGCCTGTCTACTGCCAGTGTCTCGAGTGATATGTTTAATTAAGATATGCCCACCCCCGAAAAAGTCATGAGACATACCAACAAAAGAACTTCATTCTGTGAAAATGGCCGGAAATTTTACACAAAAATACACAATTTGCACACATTTACTGCAGATACGATTTAATTGAACATGCTACCATAATAATGCTGCTGAAAGCGAGGGGACAGATTAATGTATATTGGTTTCTACCGATCTGTAGCAATTTTACCAGCACTGATACGATTTAAAACAGGAAAGCAGTGACGCTCAGCTGATTCGGAGTACTGCGAATAGGCATATCAAAATATGAAGCAGTTTTTACTGCACATATTGACGTAGTGTAGAAACCAGAGACTAAATCTACACTTGCATAATATATAACATAATACAACAGCCAAATCCACATTTGCTCGTGCTCAGTCAGTGGTTGGCCATTTCAACATGTAACGAAATAATAGTGATATTACATGTTTTACCCCCGTGGGTATTCTCTACTTGATGCATACACTAAAAACTGTAATCGATATAAGCATTGCAACTCTTTCACAACAGAACTTTTTGGAGTAAATGCTCCCTCACAAAAACAGCACAACCCTTTGCTAAAAAAAAAAACTCTCTGAAGCTACTAGGATTGTGCAACAAACGTAAAATGTGTATATGATAAATGTCTAAACTGTGATATGATGCAATGTTGCTCAATAAAAACAAGTAAAAAAAGGATTGTGCAACAAACATCCAGCACTTCTATCTGCAAGTGTTGCTATTTCACTTACAAAACGAGGTAAAATTCTATTCGGGGTCACCTGTTGGACTCTTGTCTTTTTACAGCAGCCAATGACATAAGATCAAAGCCCTACGCAATGATTAAGAAACTAAGCCAGGAATTAATTAGTCACTGCCCCAAATTGACATCCACCCCAAAGGCAAATGGTCATCATCCCCTGGGGCTAGCAGTTACCACTCTGTCGGAAACCACATTGTATTGCTGCTCATACAAAGCAAAATGAGTGACATTTTAAACCATGCTGTTACTTTTTACTACTTTTACACCTTACTAGATTTCAGCATTTAACTTGATGCTCAGCTTTCACATAAAGCCTAAAAAACGAAAACAAATAGAAAAAAAGACCCCAGACTGCCTGTCTGTTCAAAAGGTACCCAGTGTAACCATCGGTACTCATGATTTGGATGAAATTGCACCACTGGGCTAAAGTCCCAGACACCAGTGGTTTTCATTATTTTATTATTTTTATTTAGAAGTTTTCTATAGCGCTAACAAGACCCGAAGGTATCAGAGCGCTTCACAGTAGTGGGCATGAAAAAGAGAACAACATGAAACAAACCCAATAAAAGCAATCGGCGACAGACAATTTGGAAAGAAGAAAAGTTCGGACAGCAGGGCTTCTCAGTACTGGAATCAACAATAACGCATGGATTCTGAGACGTTTGCAGCTCCAAGTTATCCATAACCAAGGGAGCGGATCAGGCACAAGGATTTAAGTTGGCTCTTGAATTCTGCATAGGACGGTAGAGTTCTGATGTGCGGGGGGATGGCGTTCCATATTTTGGGGGCATTTCCTGAGAAAGAGCAATCCGCAGTTCTCTTCCTTCTGGTTTTTGGTAGGATGAGCAGCAGGGAATTAGAGCTTCTCAAGTTTCTGGCTTGGCCTGCTTTTTTGAGCTTGTTAGCCAGGTATTCCGGTTTGCCGGTGTGGAGGGCCTTGTGGGTAAGGCAGGCCGTTCTGAAGGTACTTCGCATTTCCACAGGGAGCCATTCGAGTTCTTTGAGAGCCGGGGAGATGTGATCATATTTTTTGCAGCCTGTGATCATTCTTGCTGCCGCGTGAAGTGTTGTTTTTAGTGGAGCCAGGTGGGATTTGGGGATGCCTGTTAGGATTGAGTTCCCATAGTCCAGTCTTGATAGAACTAGAGATTGCGTGGCTAGTTTGAGGTCCTTGTTGGGAATGTAAGGTTTAATTTTGTTCAAAAGTCTGAGGTTGAAGAAAGCGCTTTTCGCCGAGTTCTTAATGTGATTTGACAGGGTTAGTTTAGGGTCTAAGGTGAAGCCCAGGGATTTAACGGAGTCGGCTAGCGTGAGGTTACCCTTGAGAGCATCGATCGACTTTAGCCACTCGGTGATTTGAGGGTTATCTTCTTTGTTTGAGATGAGGAGTGTTTCTGTCTTATCGGGGTTGAGTTTCAGGTGATTCTTTGTCAGCCAGTCTTGAACTTCATTTAGGACATCGTTGAGTCTCTGGATGTCTTTAAGAGAGGAGATTTCCAGGTAAATCTGCGTGTCGTCAGCGTAGAGGTGGAAGTTGATGTTGGCGTTCCTGAGTAACTTAGCGAGTGGTTCCATGTAGATGTTAAAGAGCTGGGGGGAGAGCACCGATCCTTGAGGGACACCCTTGTTGACTTGCTGGGTATCGGAGGTGAAGTTCTTGATTTTTATTAGTTGCGAACGGTTGTGTAAAAAGGAGGAAAACCACTTGAGAACTACCTCGCCAAGGCCGGCTCTTTCTTGAAGAGTCATGATGAGGAGCTTATGGTCCACCGTGTCGAACGCTGCTGAGAGATCAAGGAGTATGAGGAGGCAGCACTTGTCAGCGTCAAGAGATCCATGGATGTCGTCTATGATGTTCAACATCGCAGTTTCAGTGCTGCGGCCTTGTCTGAAGCCAGATTGGAGGGGGTCCAGGAGATTGATGTTGTCCAGGTGTTGCGTCAGTTGCAGGAGTACACAGCGTTCAAGTGTTTTCGAGAGTAAAGGGAGGTTAGATATTGGTCTGAAATTGTTCAAGTCAGTTGAGTCGAGACCGGGTTTTTTCAGGAGAGGAGTGACTTGTCCCATTTTTAGACAATCGGGGACCACACCGCTTTGTAAGGAGCTGTTTATGATTCTTCCCCAGATGGGCGCTAAGGTAAGCTTCATTTGTTTGATTAAAGATGGGGGGATGGGGTCTGAGATGTGTGCTGAAGGTTTGGCGGTCGAGATCAGCGCGATTATCTCAGTTTCCTGGACGGGGCGAAAGCTTAGCCAGGGGGAGGGAAAGGAGTCGGATGGGAGTGCCACTGGGGAGGTCGAGTAGCTCTTCTGGAGGTGTGGGTTGTTGATGTCTAGAGATAGTTCGATTTTTTGGACTTTATCGATGAAGAAGTTGGCAAAGTTGTCACAGAGTTCTTTGGAAGCCTGTAGGGTTGAGGGCAGGGGCTTTGTTGTTTGTTGTCTGATTATGTTGTAGAGTTCTTTGGGTCTGTTTTTGGATTTGACCAATGCCTCGCGGAAGAAGCTGGATTTCTTGTTTTTGATATGGTTGTTGTACTTCCTACGGGCTGATTTTAGTTGAAGGCGGAGAATGGCGGTTGGGTTGTTTCTCCACTTTCTTTCTTTGGTTCTTAGGTTTCTTCTTTCTGCGTTGAGGTCCGCAGTGAACCAGGTTCTGGATGGAGTGGTTCGGTTTCTTTTGAGCTTTAGAGGAGCTAGATTGTCAAGTATGGCGACTACCCCAGAGTTATAGTGGTCGACGAGGTCGTTGGTCGAGAGGTGCATAGTGTTATTTGAAAGAAGAGCGCTTAGTTGACCTTCCAAGATGTCTTGGGGTACTTGGGAGAGGTTTCTCGACCATTTAGGCGGGACTTGCGGAGGTTTAAGCGAGATGATGGGGTGATTGATGTGGAATAAGATCATGTGGTGATCTGACCAGTCAACTGGTAGTATGTGGTTGACCGTGATAGAATTCTTTTGGGCAATGATGGCGTCCAGTGTGGCTCCTTTGTAATGAGTCTCCTCAGTACAATGTTGGGTGAGGTTGTTCTCGTCAAGGAGGCTAGATAGCGATTTGATTAGAGGGTTGTGGGTCTCGTTCCACCGGATGTTCAGGTCGCCAAGAATTAAGTTTTTGGAGTCGCCCAGTGAGTCTTGTGCAATCAGGTTTGATAGTTGGTCTCCGAACTCTTTATTTCTGCCCGGGGGGTGATAGAGTAGGTGGCACAGTAGAGAGTCATTGTCTTTTGTCTTGATGACAGTGGATAGGCATTCAAAGGAGTCATACTCGAAGGAGGCGGTTTCTGTGATGCTCCAGCTGTCCTTGAGGATGATAGCGACCCCACCTCCTCGTTGTTCAATCCTATCTTTGGAGATGAGGGAGAAGCCAGGTGGAACCAGCATGTCTAGGCAGGGAGGGGATGTCTTATTAAGCCAAGTCTCCGTGAGGAACGCAACGTCAATGTCATGTGTGAGGATGGCTTCGGCTAGGTCCGTTGCGTGTAGAGAAGCCGATCTGCAGTTGATTAGGAGGCAATTGGTGAATTTCTCCTGATTACTGGTGGCTCCCTCTTTTCGCTCCTAGCGCCTAACTGGATGAACATCAAATGCTAGACTAATGATGAAATTAAATTCTCACAAATCTACAACTAAATTAAAACTTCCTGTGAAAAATATGAGCCATCTAGGCATTGTTTTTGAGTTAAAAAAATGGTATAAGGTAGTCATTTGCGTCAGTGTATCAACAGAGGCTCGATGCATAGAAAACACAAGAATTCCACTTGAAAAGACCCTCGTAAAGAAATGTATTTCATGGCCATTCCTGAAGTTCACTTCTTACACCATGTGTAATTTAGCAGTAACTAATAATCCCAAATAAAGATTTTTTAGATTATATATATCAAAATCCCACACCAACAAATTAGGGGGTAGTCAATGGTTTTTACTACACACTACAGCAACCAGACTTCCGTGGGGATAACATTTCTTCCCTCCAACAGGCAACAGAGGTCTATTCACAAACCCCTCCTTCACACGACTCATACCAATGTCCCTCCCTGCTTCATCCTGAACTCACTCTCTCTGTTAGGAGTGGTCTGTCCAAGTCTCTTTCATCATCGACCCTACAGGCAATAAATAAAAAAATATATATATATATATATATATATATACACATATATATATATATATATATATATATATCGCTCCAAGACTGGCAATAGCGTGTAAATGTATTATACTAGCATACCACTCAATTCACCCACATTTGCAGGGCTTAAAAATTCTTTGGTTCACCACTGCCTAACGAGCAAGTTACTTACCTTCGGTAACCCCTTATCTGGTAGAGACATAGTCTAGCTGCAGATTCCTTACCTTACAATTCTCTCCAGGTGCCAGATTGGATACAGAATATTTTTCAGCAGTACCCCTGTGAGTCAGTAGATGGCTTTGTGCGACTCCGTACCAACGTCGTCCATGTATGAAATGTCACCAATGTCCAGATAAGCCCCTCCCGATGCACTGGCATCAGTTTCTTCTGACTATTTACCATGCCAAAAACGTGGAGCAATAATAGAAACTGGCTGTGGAAACAGTGAGCTATAAAAGAGATATATTTTTGAATTAACAATTACGAATTCGAAGTGCACTGAATGGTAATACCAAGAAAGGGATCTTTTAGGTAAGATGGAAATAGTTCTCAGAAAGGAGAGGACAGGTGAGTTGGTAAGGTGGGTCGGTGAGGAATCTGCAGCTCAGCTAGACTATGTCTCCACCAGATAAGGCGTTACCGAAGGTCAGTAACTAGTTCATCTGATAGAAATGTCTAGCTGCAGATTCCTTATCTTAGAACAGATATCCAAGCAATAATAGCCCAGGAGGAGGGTCTGCAAACTGATAACATTAAAAATCCCTGAATAGAACTAGCCGGTCTATAATAAGACAGACGAGACCGAACACCCGTAGGATGTTAGGTGAGCAACAACGTAAATTTCGCCCTAAAAACTGTGGCAAGAACCACAGGCAAAGTCATAAAAACAGTGAAAAGCATGGGAATAGTTACCCATGGCAGAGGAACAAAAATGTGTCCGTAGACAATATTCAATATAAGTGCAGTACTAGGTCGCTCCCAAGGCGGGACCTGAGCCATGTTTGGCCTTGACTTGGGAACCCGAGAGCAAGAGCCAACTCCGCTCAGCAATAGGGCCTTGACTTAGAAAACCTCTGTGTCAGTCAAACGTACTACACAAAACATTGAGAAAATGGGCCCAAGAACGGAACCCATGCTCAGCTGGGGCTCAGAGGGCCAGAGGCAATAGCAAATGAATTAGTGGCAAACCTGTCCTGAGAGACACTAAGAAAAGAACCTTAGAATAGATCCATGGTGGGGGAGCATGGATTAATGCAACCACCGAAAAACATCGCAAAGACAAGAACAACAAGTATTGACAAGCCCAACGTCTGTGTTAAGAAAAAAGTCTCAGAGACAGATGACACTGATGGGATCATTCAACGTGTACAACCAATAGAGGTGGAAAGTCGAGCTAGTGCATACATAGCGACTAAGTGAAGACAAGACTGCAAGATAAGAATGAAGGGTACATCCACACAAGCTATAAATAGGTCCCGTTTACGAAATGTAACATAACACATATATAAAGATATGCACAACATATATATGCACTGTTATATACATACACATATATATATATGCATACATATACATATATAGACAATAACCTCCATGCGTATAAATATATCAATGACAGAAGAAGCTATTGCTTCACTGAAGTTGGGAAACATAAGTAGTATGGGCTGAGTAATCTGCAACCTAGTACAAACCATAAAATGTTGAGAGAGAGAAATAAAACAACAAGAGTATAACTAGGTCCAGAAGCAAGCCAAGGTAAGAGAGGCTAACCCATGGAAGCCTAGTAAAAGGTATCAAGCCTTATTCAATGGTAAGGCATATCCGACAGAGCAGAAGCCGACTGTAAGTCGGATGAAAGTAAAACACAGTCACATATGACTAAATACCTACAAAGGGGAACATTAAAAAAATGTAATCAAGCAATGAAAGATAAGCAATAGAAAAGACACAAGCTAAAGAACAACAGCAATCGTTGATCAGAGGAAAAATGTCCAAGAGGAAATGGGGGGGGGGCATCCAAATTACCAAAAGTATATGGCCAACACTCCAACAGCCCTGATTATACCAGGGTACATGGGTTAAGAAAACCCAGAATTGGGTTAAAGAAGTGAAATACATACTAGAGGAGGATACTCTTTATGAAGAAGAAACCACAGAAATAAAAGATAATGCATAGGTGTAACGATTAACCACCGAGGGTA
The DNA here is from genome assembly GCF_964261635.1 of Lissotriton helveticus. Taxonomy (NCBI): domain Eukaryota; kingdom Metazoa; phylum Chordata; class Amphibia; order Caudata; family Salamandridae; genus Lissotriton; species Lissotriton helveticus. The sequence goes on from NC_136070.1 coordinate 919,821,614, forward strand.
GGATATTAGGACCATACAGAACAAAATTAAAAGAGTTGTCCCTAGAGAGAGTTACCAAAGGGGTCAGGCAAGCCAACAAGGAAACAAAGTGCAAGAGGACGAACCCATAATGTTCTAGGAACAGTTTCAAGTAACAAGGAATCCCCCAGAAGGTGGGTGAGCCATTATCACATTAAAAGAGACCAAATACTTTCTATTCAAGGAATTAAATGCAGACACCTTGATGCCACGCGTGTATGAACCCCGAAAAAGGAGGTGTTTGTGGCAATATGGGAAAAAGACTTGCCTGTTGGCAATACGCGAGTATGACAAGTATCCTGAAAGAAAAGGTCAGAGCAAGGACAGCTCAGAGAAAGGACAGCGAGACCAGTGGTAGAAAAAAGTTGCTACTTAAGTACTACCACACAGATAAAGAATGTGGAGGAAACCACAAACAAGATGATCAGCAGGGCTGAGTAAGAAAACACTTTTGAAAAAATAAATAAAACAACATTGTGAAAAATCACAAGAAGTGAATGAAACTTAGGCACCGGAGTAGTCCATTAAAAGTGCACCCTGCTGAAGGAGAGTGAGAAGTTTGCTTAAGAAATGAAGGACACATAAAGGAAAAGAATGTCCTAGAGGGAAATAATGGCCAGGCCGGTAACATGGACGACAGAGTAGAGACTGTGGCACGTGACTCACTGCTCCAGTGGAAATTTAGAGCCTTTGGTCAAACAGAATTACACATGAAGGGTAGTAGTAAGTGGGCTTCCTGTATAGATCAAGGAGAAACGAGAGATACATGACCATCAAACCAGAGGGCATAACTGGAGCCAAGGGCGAACCCGCTGGTGTGGACACAGTCAAGGCACCTCTCACCTCCTTGGGGCCCGAAGACGTGCCAGTGGAAGGTGAAGACCCAAAAATGGCATGCAGAGAGTAAAAATATGCTTGCATCTGAGTCAGAGTCGCCCCGGCTCCAGGGAAGACAGGGAGACGCAGGCTGAACTTGTTCATCGAGTCCTCAACCCGCAAGCAGGAGGAGGCGTGAAAGTTGAAATCTCTGTGCGGTGCAGTTCAGGGATGCTGCGACTTCGACCGCCTATGTCGAGACTTACCATGGCAGGACAATGGAGAGTTAGGTCCACGGGAATGGCTCCTGAGGCGGGCCCACGAACGGACCGTACAGTGACTGCGAGAGCCTCACTGACAGGAGTTTCATCCGATGTTCCTGCAGCGCCTTCAGTCAAAGTAGACGACAGAAGTTGAACTCCTCGGAGTCAAGGTGCTCACCCAAGCACCATACACAAATGGAGTGAGGGTCCGTGGACAACATTTGCCGTCCACAAGACCTACAAGGTTCGAACAGAAAAGCACTGTTTCAACAATGAAAACACCGAAGTATGCCAAAAAAGGCCTTAGTTACCTGCTTTTCCGGATCCGCGTTGTAAGCTCAGAAAAGAAGAAACGGACATCAGTGCATTGGGGAGGGGCTTATATGGACTCAGATGACATCGCATATGTGGACGACGTCAGTATGGAGTCGCACTACGTCCTCTACCGCCACACAGGGGTACTGCTGAAAAAATGTCTCCGGATACATTCTGGCGCCTAGGTAGAATTCCAAGGTAAGGAATCTGCGGCTAAACGTCTCTATCAGATAACCTAAATACCTCAACAAATTACAGGAATCGCTATCCCAGAAATAATGTTGTATTTTGCTTCCCAATACACGTTACACATGGCACACCATCCTACATTCTGACAACAGGTGCATCAGTGTTGGAGAAATAAATGAAGCTAGAGGAGCTCATGCGTCAGATGGCAAGTGATTCTCCACAGTGTGTGTGTGTGGGGGTGTCTCTCCTTCACCACTATGAATTAAGCAATGGATATGCCAGCTACAAAAATACAAATACGCCCGGCATCATAGGACAAAATGCAACAACTGGATGAGCATTTTTCACAGCATCTCATACGGAGGGATATGACTAAGAGAAAACACATGCGCACATGTAGAAAGGATTGTGACACAAGCATGCCTTTTCTCTGGAAGACAGAAAAAACTCACCTCAAGATAGCAGTCTACAGAAAGTGAAGTGAGCAACAGTGACCAACCAACAGAAAACATTCCAGGAGGGATTTGTGTGAAAGAGCCTCTGAGTGTCCAGCAGACCTAAATTCAATATGGTCAGACACATGCAAGATGCGCAGAGCAACAGGGAGCTTCTTACTCTGAGGTGGCAGGCTGATTATACCACGATTGCTACCCCTACATGTAACACATCTGGCACACAAAGGCCATCAAGGAGCCACAAAAACAAAGAGTGAAAGAGTGTGGCTTCTTGGAATGGGCATATTATTAGACCGCACTGTCAGAGACGGTCAATGGTGCCACGAGTACCAGATAAACCGGCTTCAGTCATCACCAACAAACCATGGCAGAATATAAGTGCAGATTTTGGTTCACTCCCAGATGGAAGGATATTACTAGTCATCTCAGATACATACACAGAGTATTTGGAAGTAGAAATAATCATGTCAAAAGCTGTCAAGCATATTCACTCAAAAGTTAGATATAATCTTTAGCTGCCAAAAAAACATCAAAATTGACAATCGACCTCCATTTTGGGGGGGCAGACTTTTGACGATAACCCAAACCCCTAGGTGTCCGCCATAACCAAATAACACTATGTTGACCATAAGCAAATAGAGTAGAACAAATTATGAGGACCCTTAATAAAGTCACTGACATCTGCTTAAACCGAATGAGGACACAAACAGCAAATCATCAATTTGAAACATATAGCAACCCTCGTCACTGACCAACAAAATGACCAGCAGCGACATTGCGGTTCGAGCGTCCAGTCAATGACACCATACCAAGCATCACAACATATTCGCTCAGACCAGTAGACCCTGTGGTCCGCCAAACTACATGTGACAAAACAGCAATGCCACAAGCTGAACTAAAGATGCCCAGGACTATTGCATCCAACTAGGCAATAAGGTCCTCGTACAAAACCGACAGAAATGTGGGAAATTCAGAATGCCACTTGAGAAGAAACTAAAGAACGGTGATGGATTAAACCCAGATCTTTTGACTGGGTGTGAGTGTTTGATTGATTCAGATGCTCCGTCCATCACCACCCCCTTTTGTACCGCTTTTGGCCGCCATAAGTGTGGCAGGGTATGCTCAGACGTGAGTCCCTTGCTCACTTTGCCACTGGATTCAAGCAAGCCGGGCTGAAGATGGCTGGAATGCCAGAAACCGGTCCTCGGAAGCTTGTTTCCGGTCCAGGGAAGGCATGGCTTGGTAGTTCGGGCTGGACTGTTCCCATGAGGCACAGGGTCAGGCTGATTTGCCTATAGCCATGTCTGAACTGGGGTGGCAAAGTGGGCTAAAGAATGGTGATGGATTAAACCCAGATCTTTTGACTGGGTGTGAGTGTTTGATTGATTCAGATGCTCCGTCCATCACCACCCCCTTTTGTACTGCAAAAAAGGCACAAGAGCATCACACTCAACACGGTCTTCTTCAAAAAGTGGACACCCGGGAGCCCCCAAGAAGAACCAGCAACAGATGATTTGTCTACACCTGGAAGAGGAAACCAGGGCGGAGAAGGAGAATGCAGGACAGCAAGCTGAGGGATCAACACTGACAGACCCTCAACATACCCCAGAAACAACCACCACCCAGTCATTGCAGGCCCCAACGGCAAAGCAGGTGGACACACCAGCAGGACATGAGATAGGCCTTATACTCTTCAGTACCACCTTCAGTCCTCTCAGAGTGTGAGAGATTATGCCTGGTAATGCAGAGCCAAGTCTGTAGACCTCTCAGTTATGTTAAGTCATTGTTCACTAAGGAACTTTCCTTGCAACTGATGTTAGGGAGAAAATGTAGTGTGCCACTGACGTCACACACCCATGGCGCATCATCAGTGTAGCCATAAATGGAGCACTGGGGCAGTCGTGCGTCAGATCACAATAGAAGCAAAACAACATTATTCACCCGAAAGAAGATTAAAGGCATCCAGAGATCCAACTCAGCGAAGAAGTAGTAAAGTGGGAAAGCAACAGCTCCTACCACATTGAGAAAACTCACCAGAGGCCATCCATCAATCTGGCAGCATTGCCCATTCCTGAAAACAAAATCAATGTACATATGGTGCAAGGTGCAAACAATCAGTGCAAATATCTGAAGCACAATACCATATTTTACACATGCGGAGCAGTTGCCAGGAGAAGTGTCAGGAATCCCTTCAAAACAAGACCCTACAAATAGTAGGGGGTTCCCCTTGCTTCTCAAGAACAGCACACTGTGACAGAAAAATCAAGGCATCCAAGATGATGGATAACCACCTCTGCAAACGCAATGAGAAATTCTAAAAAGTACTTGATCAAAAGGAGAACCCATTGGCCAAGAAACATGGTGATATTTCTGCAAACCCTTTTGACTGCTATCCACAGACAATCACAGAACTGACTCTGTGAACCAACTCAAATGAAGCACCATGTCTAAGATCAACAAGAAAACAAAACTGTAATAATTCAAATATAATGTGGAGCGAATATGAGGCTCAAGCCTCAGTATAGAAAACCAACACTGCCAGATTGAACCTGACAGCCACAAAAGAACAGATAGTCCAGCATTTGGCCAGTGACTCCCACAGTTTATGTCTCAACTTTTCCTGCACGTCCATCATGCCTTGGTCACCTTACAAAGAAGCTTAATCGTGGCCCCATTAATTTGGGACTATTCTCCCAAACATGACTTGGTTCTAATGGAAGTATGTAATAGCCAGTCAGTGACAGTGATCGGTTCACGACTGAAATTGCTCCTAGGTCAACGAGGCGTTACCAGGAGCTCACAATATCTAGGAATCTCTCTATCTATGGATGACTCATAATAACTATCCACTCCACGACTAACAAACTGCAGTCTGGGCTAGTTTCCTTCTCTCCCATCCCTTCCAGAGGTTCTCTATAAACAGTCATTCATAAATTGCAACACTCAATATTTGTGAAAGCAAATACAGAGATGTGTGTTTAACCCACTCTGGAGTGCACTTGTTATAAATCCTCCTCACAGCCAAGTTATTTCCTGGCCTACCACCAACCTTGTCCAAAGCAGTGCCTACATGGTTAACACACCCTCGCTCTCCACCACGCCGAGCCCGGGCGTGGCGTGATACTGTTGTAAGAGGGTAGATTATCAAACAATAACAGCACATTGTCTATAAAGGAAACATTAATTCTGGGTAATTAGAGACTGCTCTAGGTAGGCAGCGCATAGGGCAGCACAAGAAACGGCCCTCAGAGAGACAAAAAACTGGAACAAGAATCTAAAGCACGTAGAAAGAGGGCACAATTGTGGGGCGACATTCTGGACGAGACCCAAATACAATGTCGGCGATGTATATAGAAGAAGGACAGCCACCAAGCAAGAGTAAAAGAAATCAAATGGAACATCATGGAAAGGAATTGTAGTTTAATCTGTAATAAAGGAGCCTATTAAAATACATCGATTCAATAGGTTTTCTAAAATCATCAAAAATTATCTTTTTGTATCAATTGTTCTTGCTTAATAAGAACTTTAAAACATATGCAGATATATTTTTAAGAGGCTAAATATTTTGACATGACCATTGATGTATTATTGATTTGTATATCTGCATCGGCACAATTAAATAACACAAACATGCTATGTGGTCAGTCGTGTTTATGGAAAACATGTGCTGTTTGTGTATTGCTTCTCTACGTGAAGATAGCCACCACATAGAAAAGATGAAGACATCACTCTGTGTTCGTTTTCCTTTCCCTGAATGCAGAAGAGATTCTTGTGGTACAAACCACAAAAGAGGTTGCGCTGATTGGCTGTCAGTGAACAGGAAGCGCGGAAAGCAGTGGGCAAGACTGGTGACTTAAGGCTCATCCCAATTAGACAGGCGAAATGAGAAGAGACCATTGTGTGAAACCATTATTAATCAAGGGGCAGAACCAAAAGGATTGTTGATACCTTGTTATTCATTAGATTTGAATTGAGGCAGACACTGTGTTTGTTGAGGACTTGGGCAGAGCTACCTGAAGTAAGGGGTGAGTTCCAGTATAAAAGAGCTGCTGCGAGTGCCCCTTTAAATGCTGTTTGTGGGTGAGTTATGGTCTAGGAGTATGCCTGGTCCTTCTAGTTGCAGTGTGTGCCGTTTTAGAGAAATGTACAAAGTAAACCAAGCAGTACAGCTGCATGATTTCTGTCTGAAGAAAATGTGATTGCCATTTAGGATCTGTGGCCTTACGTCCAAAACGGAGTGTCGTACGTGATTGGTTTTTTTCCTAGTATAAACATTTAGACCAGCATGGTAACTTACTGGGTAATACGTTTCAGATGCACGTGATCGGTGTCTTTTATGACACTTATGGAAGGTTGTGGAATAGGATGCTGATAGATTTAAATGGCGGTTGAAAGAGGCACGCTAGAATGCAGGTGAAGGATGCAAACTCTCAAGCGTCTTCACTGTGAATCTGCAGTTTACTATGTTTTTAATATACAAGTTATTACCTCTTCGCACGACCACCCAGCCACAGTCATGAACCTGTGAGCAGATGCTCCTCCCATCCCAAACAAAAAAAAACACCATGTAAACAAAAAACACATGTTTCCTCATTGGTTGTTTGTTACTTAGCAATCTATGGTTGCAGGAAAAGTTTATTGGGGCTACTGTACAGGCAGATTATTGGTTGGCTGTTTCTAGCCAATCGCTTATTTAAGCAAGTCTGGCAGAACCTCTACATATTCGCAGAGGAAGAAGGCAAGTGGGCATGAAAGTGAAAGCATTTGGATACAAAGGAGGAGGGAGAGGCTTCTAAAGTTATCCCTACCATGGCAGATTTACAGCTCATGATTCAACAAACTTTAGCTGAGGCATTTAAAGCAAGGTTCTACACACTGGCAAACAAGACTACCTCGCATCAAAACTCAAAAAAGCAGGCCAAACAATAAAATATAAGAAGCTCCAACACACTTCTACTCATCCTCCCTAAAAATCATTAACAAAAAGTGCTCTCTCGCTCTTTCTCATGCAATGCACCAAAATCTGGAACTCTCTCCCAGTACATATTAGAACAGACCCTCCACGTGACCTTCAAGAGACAATTAAAGAATTCCTCCTATATCAGCAACTTAAAAGTGCTCGGATTCCCTAGGGTCCTGCCAGCGATATATAAAACTCTCCAAATGAATAAATGAAATAAACAAAGGGATTATTCTGCTTCTCAAAAAAAAATCATACCCCAGACTAACAGGAGAGATGACAGAAAATATAGCCTGAAGACAGATGAGCGGTTAGAATATAGTAGGAAAAATCAGCATCCAAACAACTTAACCAGGCAGTATAATGACGCAAACAGCAGGGATATTAAGGAACCTGGAAGAAAGCAACCAAATGAGCTGGGGCTACATTCTTATGGTCAAACAAAAGAGAATAAACCAGACCTAACAAATAAGGTTCTATTCATCCCCCATTATCATTCACAGGGTCCTCAAGATTACCTGAACAGAGGAAATATCCTACGCCTCATGACAGAAATTCCAACACTGCAACATTTAACGTCTGCAGATCTAATAACAATTGAATTTGTTAATCCTGGAAAAAATGCAGGAAACGAAGATACTATAGCAACATGGAAAAATGAAGAGACTGTAACTGAAATTTTACAAGAAATCACTAAATTTAAGGACTGGGGAATATCACTCACTATCCCAGTAATCCAACGTTATATGTCTCCATTTTTTCCCAAAACAAAAAGTCCAGGAAAAAACAAAGTTCCCTCGGTACTAAGAGGTGCAAAAGGTGCAGAAGGGGAAAATATATATCAACAAAGGAAAATAAAGCAGGGTATGCCCATTCAGGGATGGACAGGAGAATGAAATTATAGCGTAGCTCAGTGGTTCCCTAAGTGTGCGCCGCGGCACCCCGGTGCGCCGTGATGAGAAGCCAGGGGCGCCGCGCAGGATGTGTCTTCCGGGGTCGGAAGTGTGGTGCATCTCATTGTGGTTTGAGTACCCCCATTAAAATAAACAACAGTAAACAAAAACAAAGCGGCACACTGACATAATGATCAGCGGGCAGTAGAGTACCCCGAACCGCGGTGCCTGCGAGCCTGGCAGGCTGGCATGTTCGTGCCGCCTCCCTCCATTGCCGCACGGACCCAACCTCCGCCGCCCGCCCGCCTGGTAGAGGCTGCGGCAGCGCAGTGTGACCTTCTGCACATCCTAGAGGGATCCATCGGAGCCTGGACATTTCTCCCCTCCTCGGGCTCCTCTTCCCCCAGCGCACTGCCGGCTTTGTCAATGGTTGCTATTAAAATTGGCAACGTTGATGTATTCATTTTCAAGCAATGTAAGGAAGCAACTATTTTAGATGTTAAGGTTAAGCACAAGCAAATTAAATCAAAACTGTTTAAGAGTTATACCGAGGTATAACTCTTCGAAGCTCCCATCTAAACAGTGTTCATGTTAATAATTAACTGTTGTACAGAAATAGAGTCATTGCGGGACATCCCACCTAAAATGTCATCATTGAGTAAAGAAATAAATAAATACCAGCATTTCTAAAGCGTAAATAATTACCCCTAAGGCCGGGTTGCTGTGTACCCGGAGCCCCTCGCGGGACCTCCCCCAAGCGGCATGGATGGCCGGGACTTCGTGACCCTGCCCCACCTGCTGTCGGACTGGGGTAGCCTGGCGCACCGGAGCGCAGCCCGGGGGGCAGTGCAGCACCCCGGACCCTTCCAGGCGGGCAAGTACTTCCCTTTGCCAATCGCTATGGGGGCACATTCAGATTCACCATCGTCCTGCAAAGCCCTGGCGAGGAAGGCACGGAGAACCCCTGGCACTGCCAGCGGCAAGAGGCACGGGAACAAGTTCACACAGAGCGTTGACATCCCCGGTGGGGGCACCGAGGGATACCATGTCCTGCGGGTACGTGACCATTGTACTGGGAATGTCAGCAACTCCTACATCCATGCAAATGCAGGGCCCCAAGTGGGATGAAAAAAACGGGGGGTTCTCAAACGGGCGTGGCCGATGCAACAAAGGGCGTGGCCTAAAACATTCAAGCCAAAGATCCGTGCCTAGCACAGTGCGCTGCCTGACCCACTGGCAAAAAAATGGTGGGGAGCCACGGCCAACCGGTCAAGGGAGTCACGGGTCAAAAAAAGTTTGGGAACCACTGGCGTAGCTGGAGAAACAGCGCCTTTCTCCATAAAAATCCTATCCTGGAACATCGCAGGAGCAAAAGGAATCCTTCAGGACAAAGGAAAGACAGCGTACTGGGATAACTACGAAATATTTATGCTACAAGAAACCTGGCTGACAGCCAATGTAGCTGTCCCAGGTTGGATAGGATATCAAGTTAATGCAACAAGAACGCAGCAACACGGAAGAGCTAAGGGGGTCTTGCTGTTTACATCTCAACATCATTAAAAATCTCGACAACTCAGGTGATTTCCACAACTCCAGCCATGCAAATAATAAGAATGGATCGGGCACACATTCAGGGGTAAGCACCATTATTCTAATTAACATCTATGCTCACCCTAAAACCAAATTTAAAAAAAAGATCTCTTCAAGAAAGTTATTGATGTCATCATGGAATCCCGTTGTGAACACCCAATCTGGGAGACAATTCTCACTGGGGATTTCAATAAAAAAGGAATTGCATCCTCAGGAAGAAAACATCCTTGCAGCAAACGAAATCTGGGCTGTAGAAATGCAGCTGTTTCACGAACAAAACCGTAATGATAAAACAGGCCAACAATTGATACGAGAACTTGAACATCTGGGCATGCGTGCCTTAAATGGAAGAATAAAACAAGATAGACCTGCCAATTGTACTTATATTGGCCCTCGTTCGAGCTCAACTCTGGACTACACAGTAGTAACTCTTCCACTTCTTGGGCAAATAACCAGCTTCCAAATTGAATGTTCAGTCTATAGTGATCATTCAGCTCAGCATATAGAACTCAAAATAACATAATTTAAACATCCAGGAGCCCCAGCCATTGATGGGGAAATACCAACAATTAATCTGAAACGTCTAAGGTGGACATGTAACACTCTACCAGACATCGCTTTAAAAGCCAAAAATGTAATGATATCTCGAGCTAGAAAATAAAACGGCTTCAGAAACATGGACTGCTTTTCTGGAAAAAGTAGCCAAAGCAGGAGTACCCACCAAACGTACAACTAAAAACCGAAAACATAACAACAGCAATGTGAGTCAAATATCACGAAGCTTGAGAAAGCACCTAAGAAAGGCCCTCCGAAAGGCTCAACGCCAGAGTCCACGGTCCAAGGTATGGAATGAAGGACGCCTTCTAAAAAGGAAATACAAAAAACAAATTTGGATCGATGAAAAAAACTGAAGAAAATAACTTTTGGACGAAATTGTTACATAACGCAAAAAGATCCGATGCTAGGGCATTCTGGGGACTGGTGAATTCCATGAACAGAAATTTTAAAACTATCAACATGACCTGCGTTACTGAGTATGCATAGGTACTGCATTCTCAATAAATACTCCGGACCACTTGTCCACCGTCGTCACTATGACTTATGAAAAGCAGAAAGAAAATGTATCTCAATTGACAGCTGCCTATTCTGAAACAGAAAATCTAAAAATCATAAGAAAAAGTCGGCTTGATAGTGCACCGGGTCCGAATGGTGTTCCACAGGCAATTTATAAACAGGACCCCAACTTCTGGGCACGCAAGATCAGTAGTCTGTTCCAGATGATCGGCACCATCAGTCAAATCCCAAAAAGTTGGAGAGGTGCGATTATTAACCCAATATATAAAGTCGGGGAGCACACAGATTCTGCAAATTATCGCCTGATCGCGTTGATAGAGGCAGAGGCTAAATATTATGCATCCCTGATTCTAACAGACTTGATAAACTGGTGCGATGAAAACAAGAAAATTCCTATGAATCAGTCGGGCTTTGGACATGGCACAGGTACAATATCAAATATATTAGCGATAGGGCTAATTGCCGATAAAAGCCTAAGACAGCGACAGGCACTCCACCTATGCTTCATGGATTTTAAAGCAGCCTTTGACCGCGTTAATCGACACACATTATGGGCCAAACTTAAGCACCAGGGTTTACTAGACACAGTTCTAAACCCAAATCATGGATCTTTACACCAACACCTGGATGCAGGTTAAGTTGCCGATGGTCAGAGGCTCACACGGAGGATCCACACTAATGAAGGGCTAAAACAAGGCTGTGTATTGCCACCGTACCTCTTCAGTTTATTTATGGCTGACTTAACACCAAGGTTAGACGGGGTCAATTCTCACCCACCTCAGTTGGGTACATTGCCACTAACACATCTGTCCTACGCAGATGACGTTGTACTTCTAAGCCAGACGAGAATTGGATTGCAACAATCAATTCATGAGTTAGCTGATTACACCAAAACAAACCTAATGGAAATAAACATAAAAAAACAAAGATCCTGATTATAACACACTGTCAACATAAACAGCCAAAATGTATAAATCGACAACACCAAGTTGGAAGAAGCTGACAGCTACAAATATTTGGGTATATATTTGGACAGAAGGTTCTCATTCGCTACGCATCAAGAAACAATTGAAAAGAAGGGAACTGCTTTACTGTTTGCTTTCTGCAGTATTCTAAAACGACTAAAAGGCCCATTGTTCGGCCCACTTCTTGCAGTTATCAAAGCAAAACTACTACCGACTATTGCATATGGAAGTGTGGTTCATCACGGGAAAAGTGCGTCATTACTAGATAAAATACAAACACGGGTCTACAAAAGAGTATTTCATTTGCCATGTGATGCCTCGCCAGCCCAAGTACGCCTCGAGTTTGGATTACACCAACAACAACTACACAAAAGATACGAGACAATCAAATTCTGGTACAAAACATGGCTCAATCGGGATGTAGATATCAACTCTGCACTCTGGGAAGCTCTGCAAAATGATCCAAAGTCACACTATGCAAAGTATTTTAATTCTTCCTTGAAAATAACTAAGATGGAGGATCTCTGGTAAAGGAAACTACCCTGGACATCTTTTCATATGATTATGAAAAAAGTGGCAAAAAAGCACTCATTAATTAAAGATAAAGCAATTTTGAGCCGAGGTGCGCATGCATGGCTGGTCTTACAAGCATATACGAGGTCTGAGCCAGCAGCATATCTGGCCCTAACCTTCACGCCGCATTTTAAAACTAAGTATATGGAGCTGCGCATGGGGAAACTTACGTCCAATGCTGATCAACCGATTTGGAGGACCCCTGGCCGAAAAGATTACGATCTATGTGGAGCAGCAGCACAGGACTTTATGCATTTGATATGTATCTGCCTGGAGTTAGGGCGCAGCCGCCGGGATTTGCTTAAGAGAAAGTTCAACGAAAAAGGCATTTGTACCTGCAGATCGGCAATATTAACGAGTATGGACTCAAAGGACCCACAAATCATTTGTCAAATAATTACATTTTAACCCATCTTGAGGTATTGAAGAAATGATGTCGCAATATTTGCGGATCTTGTAAAATTGCAAAATATTTTTTAAACTTGATATTAATTGTTTACATTTGATCTTTTTTATAGCATGTGAAGGTAATATATTTTATGTATTGGAATATTGTAATGGTTTTAATTAACTACACAATACACTATTTACTTACCTTACCATACCCCAGACTATCCAGATACAGATGATGGGGTGGTGGGGAAAGAACACAAGTTGAGATTAATTCTGGGCAATGATTTAAAGGACGTTTTATAGCCTATAAGGTATAATATGACTTTCCCCGAGGCCCCGGCTGATGAGAGTGAAGATTTGTTCATGAATTATCAAAAAAGGAACCATAATCATTTTCTATACATAAAGCAGTCTGAAAGTTTTGGAAAGAGAATGGCAGCTCATAGATAAAACATTCCTTTCCAAGCTTTTTGGCGAAGCGGTATCCTCTCCAAGGTTTTGCTGAAGAATTTCCAACAATGGAAAAAGTTGATTCCTTGATGGCAGGCCTGTCCACCCATTGTACAATTGTTTTGTTTTGGAGAATACTGTTCCTTCAGATACTGTTGATAAAAAGATTGATTTGGCAATTAAACAAGCGTATGCAGCATCATATTTTGCTATCATGTCAGCAGCTTATTCTAGCTATGTGGCACAGTTGTTGAGGAAGGATTTTCAAACTCTAGTTGAACTAGTGCAATAGGATGCAGATATTATATAGCGTTTGACATCAATGCTTTTTGTCAGACCATCAGCTATGTTTCCTTGAGCACAGATGCAGCAGGTCCTTCAGTGGCAGCCTGCAGACAGCTTTGGATGAAGCAATGGAAAGCAGAAGGGTTGCAGAAGAATCTAGTTATGAAAATCCTTTTGTCTGCCTCTAAGCTGTTTAGGGATCACTTAGAGACTATGATTAAGAAATATGCAGAGGATAAGAAGTTGCTGGCTCTGGTTAGGCAACCAACAAAGACAAGTTTTCTAGATTTCATTACAAGAACGGAGGCTACCATTATGTATTATTCCTTTAATGCCACTCCACGCAGCACTTGAAAGAACATTACATCATAAAACAAAAGCAATCTAGAATAGGACATCCCCACAGTATGGGCAGTCCATGCACTGAACAATCTTCCTTTTTTATGCTGCTCCTCGCTCAGATAAGACCTTCTTTATCTTAACAAGCTTTTCATACTGTTATTGCTATTAGCTTGGGTTCTTTAACGTTACTTTCGTTTCCAATCTTTGGAAATATCTTCCTGTTTATTCCTGTCGTTTAGGTGTTTATATTCCCAGTAGTTTTGGTGTTATCTAAAATAGCCTTGAGCATAATGAGCCTGTTACAAGGCACAACGTGCAACATGCAGGTCAAGGTTTGTATTTTATATAGACAGCTCAGTGGCCTGCAACCTTTGCTGCAGAGATTTGTGTGCTGCCTGCAGGTCGTGGGTTGTAATTTTTGTAATATATCTCAGTGAGTTATGAACCAGCGTGAAAGTGCTGCATACAAACTATAAGCCTTAGGAGTGGAAACACACTGTTTTGTCCTTAATCTTTCTTTATTCTAAGGTTGCTAAAATGGTTCCCTTGGATGGTAATAAGTACTTATTAGTAAGCGCTAGAGAAACGGTTATTTGTGTGATTACTCATATAGACGGATATATGTAACCTTCAAGCAGCGCATGAAAACCTCTTACATGAAAAGCTTGGAAAACCCCAAAACTTGCTTTCAAATCAAAGCTTCAAGATATCCCAGCAAGCAGCTTATCCGGCAGAATCGCAGGTGACATCCTGAAACTTTGTTTCACTAGGGGATTCATCTTTTTTACTCCCATAGAATAAATTGGTGAAGAAAGCTAAGAGTGGTTCTGACAGTGAATAATGGTCTATTTCAGAGGGAGGTATGAAAGAAGGAAGACCAATTAGATTGAGAAACGGTCTTTACCCTCAAAACGGAGGCCCAACACCTCAAAAGTGAATGGTGTCCTATGTGGCACAAAAAAGAGAGGTGTCCGATGGCACAATGGAGTGCTGGTGTACTATGTGGTACAAAAAAGAAAGGTGTGCGATGCAGCGCAATGGAGATGGGTGTCCTGAGCAACATGTAAGACATGGATACAATGGTGTTGGGTGTCCTTAGCGACACGCAAGGCATGGACATTCATGAAATTGAGATGGGGAGAAGAAGCTCCAGAGTGATGATGAAGAGCTTTATGAGGAGTATGTACTCGACCTCCAAGGGGATGTTGATGGAGATGACTTATTCAGTGAGGATCAAGTTACTTCTACCCCCAAAGATAACTTCAGGAATCCGTTAGGAGAGAATATGCTATCGCCAACAGTGTTAAACATATCAGAAGCGCTATAAAGTGGTTGTTAGAACATGTGGCCACATTTATTGAGAGGTGGATCGGATTTCCACTAGAGAAAGAAGAGAGGAATATCCTCAAGGCCGAATGTTCTAGGCCAGTTATCCATGACAAATATGCCTAACACCCACTTGACTGGGACCCCAGGAATGGTCTTGAGAGACTCCTCAACTAAAGTCAAGATCGCCTCCTTGATGTTGTGAGTTCACCGAGGCTAGAGGCTGGTGCCTGGATGCTATGGTTCTCCTGAGGAAGGCCAACGCAGGGCTAAAGGCCGAAAGAGCAAAGCAGCTCTAAAGTAAATCACCTCCAAGTTAGGAGATTTAGAGGAGAAAGAGACCACAGAGAAACCTATGGGCTCGTTTTCAGCAAAGACATGTTGGAAAGCCTGGGCAAAGGGTCAAGGTCACACCGGATACCAGGAAGAGTACTGTTTTCTCATTATTATTCTTCTCAGGGAAGAGTGGGTGGTCACCTCAAACATTTTACCCTTGGGAAACCATTTCACAGGATCTATGGGTTTTAAGAAACTATCTAAGGTTTCAGATTAGATTTTTCAGAAATCCCCCTTTTTCAGTATACTCCTCCAAGGGAGTTCGTTTTGAATGCAGATAAACAAAAAGTAGTACACAATGAGGTAAAATATATGTTGTTAAAGGGAACAATTTTAGAAGTGTGCAAAGAAAGTAGAGTTTTCGTAAGTAAATTCTTCCAAGTAGAGAAAAATAACAGGGGAAGAAAATCTGTTTGAAACCTAATGGATTTTAACGGATTCCTGGTGTACAGATACCACAAGATGGAATGGATCCATCTTTTAAGAGGCGTGTTGCTGAATAGATAATTAATTGGGAAGTATGACCCGAGGAACGCCTATTTTTACAATCCCCATGGTGAAGGATTACCAACCTCATTTTCAGTTCACTATGAGGAATGGACTTTACCAATTTTGTTCACTTCCATTTGGCCCTCCTTCAGCACCATGGTGCTTCACCAACGTTATGAGGGACAGAAATGTGCATAAGCATGGTGTTCTTAATATGATGATATTCAGTTTATGTCCCAATGTCAATCTCAATTTTTGTACAAAAGCCTTCAGGTAAGACTGGGGTTCCAAGTGAACACAGAGAAATCGATCCACATCCCTTGCCACTCTCTAGACATTTTTAGGGTTCACAATAGGTACAGTCAACATGGTTCTGCTTCAGGCTACGATTCTAAGAGAGCTTGCGAGGCTACTAGATCTACTATCCTCTTCAATTCTAGCAATATTTTGTGGTCCGTTACAATATCGTGCTTTCCATCACCACCCCCTTTTGTATTGCAAAGGATAAGGCACTGGCCCTGCGGGGAGGTTTATGGTATGGAGTTGAGATATCTTTAGGTCAGGATGTTAAAAGCAAAATGACAATCGTGAACATTGCCTGCTCCATCTTGTTTGATGGAAATTTCTATGTGCACATAAGCTGCAGCCATTTTATCCATCACAGCCATTTTGTACTCTGTTGGTCACCTTTGTTTCACCCTGCCCTTACTAGCATCCATCTGACCCTCGGACCAAACCAGATGTGTGTGCTGGGGGCTATAAACCCTATTGTCACGACAAACCCCAGCGCCACTTGCTGCCACAAACTCGTTTTTCCTTTCATCTCTGTTTGCAGGCAAACCTTTGAACACTCTACCCCTCACCGCACCTAGTTACACAAACAGGTTCCAGACACTAAAATGACCATTGCAACATGATTTATTGCACTGCAAACAGCAAGACTTGTTTTTACCAACAATGGGACCTGTTTTTATCAACAGAACGGACTCTTAGATCTGGTCGGTCTCACAAGTTTTAAACCCTGAAGCAAGGTCCAGCTGCAAGATAAGATTGTCTATTTGACCTGGGTGGGAAGAGAATTACTGTTGGGTTTGTGTGGAAACCTGCCTGGGGCGGGGACTCCAAGCTTGTGTAACCATGTTGATGAAACAAATGCATTGTGTAAATCCTGTATAAAAGGAAGAGCCAAAAGAGATGTCAGCAGAACACCTCCCTCAGACATCCCGGTGTCTGCAGTTGACGTGGTCTCCTCATGAGAAATAAACCTTGTTCTTGTCTTCCAGTTTCCAGCGTTTGCCTCATTATTTTGATAGTGAACCCGGGGTGAATTAAAGGTGAACCCTGCACCGGGCAGCATTGGGGGTCTTAGAAGACTCGCTGATTTTCACAAATTGGCACCCAGACGTGAGGGCCCATCAGCGACGCGTGGGTCCGGTAGAGAGCTCCTAACGACGGAGTGAACGTCTAAACGATTGGGGTATACCTGCCTGAGAAGACCCTTGTCTAGCTGCCAATCGACTGAACTTCACCGGTTCCGAACGGACCTCTCTCTCGAGTGACCTGCGGTCCTGACTGGGACCTTAGAGGAATGCCACATTGATTATTGGAGTGAGGACAACCAGGCGCTGGAAGGGGAAGATGAAGAACTGTCCATACGGTCCGGGTAAGGTCGTGAAAAAATGACTTAAATTGATTGATTGAATAGTTTGATCGAAATACTAGTATTCCTTTTTGATATTGAGTTATTTGAGACATTCCCTGCTTGCAAACAACAGAGAATAGGAATATTCTCTATCTTTGCAGACAGCAAAGGACAGGTAGTGCATACTTTTTGTCTAAATTGATTGATTGAGATATTCATTTTGACCAGTAAATACGCCATGCCTGTTTTCTCTAGATTGTTTTGTAGTTGTTTTAGACCGGACTGTTTGTTAGAGGTCAGTCAGCCGCCGCCGCCGCCGGAAGGCACCCCTAACAAGGACATGTATGTAAAATATGGATTAGCCACCGTAGCTTATAGCAAACTATGGCATAAATACACAAGGAAGGACCGGGTAAATCAGTGTCCACTGACGGGATCTTTCATCCCGCTAAAATAGAAACGTTCGAATTAGCTCTCCACAAAAAGAAAACTACACCAGCCATGCTTGACAGTTTTGGTTTATGGCGAAAAGAGGCAGCTCAAAGAAAGAAAAGAGACGAAGCTAGACAAGATAAAGAAATGCGAAAATCGGCTTACCAAGCCTGTAAAACGTTAGAAGAAGAACTAAAAGAAAAAGAAACCGATGAAAAGGAACAGGAATCAAAAATATCAGGTCAATACCCTGTTAGAACGCCCTCGACTCTTTACCCCGAGTTACCGGCGAAACAAAGGATAGATGATGATTTATTATTAGGTCCCCCAATCATATACATGCCACCGCCTTACGCCCCTACTCATCTCGTAGTACAACGCCAGGAACCCCAAAATATATCCGGAGATGGCACGATTGTCTCGGTCTCCACCGCCTCTGCTCCCACCGAGTCACTCACACCAAATGCCTCATCAAAGGATACAGTAGTAGAAGTAGGATCAAAGGAAAAAAGAGTGCCCAGGGTCCCGCGATTAAGTAAAAATGAGCGAGCAGGCATTGATAAAATAGTTAACACCCTCATGGATAGGAAGGAGACAGAAGAGTATGTAACTGACATATGCAACTCCAATGTCGAAAACCACAAACAATACTTTATTGTACGTCTCTGTTACCACACTCTTAATGCATCCGAAGAGAAGTACCAGGATGTAGGGCCAGAGCGACTAGTGGCTCTCTATAGGAAGGTAGACACTGGAGATGAAGGCGACAGCGATGTGACAGAACTCTTTTCATCCACACTAGAAGTATTCCGTCACCTCATAGAACAAGGACGGATAGATAAGGACAGGCTATCTAAAATAGCAGGACCCCCGGTAGAAAAACCAGATAGCATGATGCCGATAAAAGCAGCCCCTTATTAGGTTCCTCCTAGAGGACAAGGGACTCATGACGATATAAACCATCAAGACGCTAGAGGAAGGGTGGTCTACAATTGGGTGTATCAGCCATGGGACATACAGGACATCTTGACGTTCCGTAAATCTTTGCCGGATTTACGAAAGAACCCCACTGCTTTTTACACCGAGCTAAATACCGCTTTGGGATCAACATTAATGACACTTGCCGACATAGACTTGTTCTTCGGGTTATGTTTGCCAGCAGATGTGTGGAAACAGATTAGGAAAATAGACCACACAGAACTGCTTGGTCATACCTGGGAACAACTCAACACACTAGATAAACAGCGGAACCCTGGTCAAAGAACGGTTAAAGCAATATTGGACCTCCCTGACAAAATAGTGCAGAAAATGAAAACGCTGATCCCAGAGAAAAAGATAGACTGGTCCATAGTAACCGCATGCTGCCAGAAACCACAAGAGGATGTCTCAGAGTATTTCTCGAGATTTGAAACAGTGTTTTTCCGATTACAGTGGACAAGACATGTCCACCACAACCGGACACCACTTATTTGTGCAGAACTACGTCAAAGGACTACTACCAGAGGTATCCCAGAAATTACAAACCAGCGAAAGTAGTTGGGCAGCATCTAAACCGGCGGCCATCCTCCAAATGGCCCAGTACTATGAGCATCAGAAAAACAAAAATGACAGGGCTACAGAAAGGAAAAAGAAGGACTTGAAGGAAAGGGTGATGATAGCACAACTCCAGGGGGTGAATACAGGAAGGGAGCAATATAAGGCAGGATACCAGCAGAATACCCCTAGAGTACAGCCACCTAGAAACAATTAATCGACATCATATGAAGGACGCCAAGACCTACGACAGGATCAATGTGTATTTTGCAAGGAATATGGACACTGGAAATCCCAATGCCCGGCTTTGTTAGGAGCTGGTAGGGGCAGAGGGGCGAGGGAAATAGCAAGTGGATAGAGAGGAAGAGGACGTGGGAGAGGGTACGCGAGTGAAGCAAGCACGGAAAGCCCAGGAAGAGTGAACGCATTTGACCACCCCAAACAGAATCAGTACCAACAGCAGGATTATGACAGCCAGGGGCAAGGGAGGATCCTGTCGAGCTATATGTTGATCAGCAAGGCCCTTATGTTACAGCTGAGGTCCTGGGCACAAAGTCACCATTTTTGGTAGACAGGGGGAACAACAAGTAGTGCACTATCCAAACGACTGATTCCAAGGGCACCCTTGTCTGGCTTACATGTGACCTCAATAGGATTTGATGGTACGCCCTCCACCAACCCTTTGTCCCGACCAATACCTTTTAACCTTGACAACAATATCGTTGAAACGACATTCCTCCTCTCTTCTAACACCCCAGACGCCATTATGGGTCTTGACCTTTTGAAACACTTCCATGCGACTATCAGATGCTCACCGGACGGAGTGCGTGTCATCCTGTATAACAACCGCCAGCACCATAGAGAGAACCCTTCTCAGCACATGTTTCCCATCTCTGAGACTGACGCATCCCTACCGGACACTTTGCCATCACACTTATGGGCTAGGGCTGATTCAGACGTAGGACGAATGATGATTGACCCAGTACACGTAACAATACGACAGGACGCAACCCTACCGAAAGCACCGCAGTACAAAATATCGCCAGAGGGTGAAAAGGCACTGACAGAGATCATACACTCTTTGGTAGAGGCAGGGGTGGTAGAGGAAGTAGTGAGCAACGTTTGTAACAGTTCCATACTACCGATTGTAAAGAGATAGGGAGAGGGAGACGGAAAAGCGTACCGCTTCATCATTGACCTGTGGGAGATAAACAAAATCGTAGTGCCACAGTACTCAGTAGTTTCCGACATCACAACTATATTGACTTTAATCCCCTCCACTGCTACCACCTTCACTGTGATTGACCTCAAGAATGCGTTCTTTTCCATACCTATACACAAGGACAACCCCTATCTATTTGGATTCACCCTAAATTCTCGTTCGTACAGATTTTGCAGAGCACCCCAGGGGTACACTGAGAGCCCAAGCATCAATAGCCAGGCGCTTAAAAGATAGTAGGACGCCATACAATTGCCAGATGGAGTGGCACTAATACAATAAGTAGATGACATCCTTCTAGCAGCAGACACCATACCAATAGCCGTCATAGCCACCATCAAACTACTCAATTTTCTTGCTGAGAATGGTCACAAGGTCTCCCGAAAGAAATTGCAGTTCTGTAAATCACAAGTGACCTATTTGGGTCACCTTTTATCAAAAGAAGGGAGGAAACTCATGCCTGACAGGATCCAGACAATTCTAGACACCCCTGTCCCTAAAAATCAGAAGCAAGTCCGCTCTTTGATAGGTCTCACCTTGTTTGCCGACAGTGGTTACAGAACTTTAGCCTCATTGTCAAACCCCTTCTCTCCCTCCTAGCTAAAGACATCTCCTCACCTCTCCCCTGGACGCCTGAATGCCAGTCAGCATTTAAAGAACTACGCAATGCCCTTTGTTCAGCGCCTGTCCTAGGAACCCCAGATTACTCCAAACCATTCTTCCTCTACACGCACGAGAGGAAAGGATGTGCATTGTCTGTCCTAACACAATCAATTGGTCACAAACAACGCCCTTGAGCATATTTCTCTGCCACCCTCGATCCAGTAGCCAGAGCACTGCCAGCGTGCCTGCGCGCTGTGGCAGCTGCATCAATATGCCAGAGCGAAGGAATAGTGCTCTCCAATCCAGTCACTGTTTTAGTACCTCATGCAGTCGACACACTACTAAACCAGACCAAAACCAAACACTTGACTAGCGCCCGACTGACAGGATATGAATTGACCCTGCTAGCACCGCACATTGCCCTAAAGCATGGGTACTCACAAACTTTCTCTCGGGGGCCAAATTTACAGTGTGGTTTGTGTCTGAGGGCCGCACCAGTGGGGGCGGAGCCAGTGGGGGAGGGGGCGGGGCTAGACCGACCAAAAAAACCTGACCATGAGGTTGATCACTGGTCCCTGCAGCGGACACCTTCGTCCACTGAGCCACCAGACAACTCTCTCTCTCGCTCTCTTTCTCTCTCTCTCTCTTTCTCTCTCCCTCCCTCCCTCTCCCTTACTATGTCCCCCTCCCTCTGTTGCCCTCCCTCTGTCTCCCTTTCCCTCCCTCACTCCCTCACTGTCACTCTCTTTCCCTCCCTCACCCTCCCTTTACCTTCCTCCCTTTCCCTTTCCCTTCTTCCCTCCTTCCCTCCTTCCCTCTCACTCCCTCACCCGGTCTCCCATTCCCTCCCTCACTTTGTCTAAACTTCAGGGATTCCGCACTCCTTGATTTGTTCCATAATTTGCCTGCAGTAAGAAGAATTCACATTTATTACCAGTGTATTAGTATTAGGCAGAAACTATTCTTGAATCAAAGCTAATAGGATCTTGAATGCAATAGACTCAAGTGCCAGGGACTCTGCAGTAAAGCACACGGCACCCTCCTAAACTTCACATAGTTAAATATCAGTAAAGATAAGCATTTTAAAATTCGTAATGCTGCCATGATAACTTTATCCGCCTACTTTCAGCTCTAATTTATCAATCCTGCAGGCTATACCAGTTAGAGTTCATTCTTGTTCCAAACCTTTAACTTTGGTTGAGGGTAGCCAGTAAAGCCACTCCCTTTCCCTCCCTCACCCTCCCTTTCCCTTTTCCTCCTTCCCTCTCTCACTCTGTCTCCCTTTCCCTCCCTTTGTCTCACTTTCTTTCCCTCTCCCTCCTTTTCCCTCTGTCATCTCACCCTGCCTCTGTGTCAGCCCGGGCTGAGACAGCTTTGGAGCACACACACACAGACAGCCGCACCGAGCGCATTAACAGGTCTTTAAAAGACCATTAACATGTTAGTGAGGCTGTGTTGTTCACCTCTTAGCGCCCCTGCCCCACTCTAACTATGGCAGGAATCGCCCGGCCGGCCCCCACAGAGCAGCAGTCTCCGAGTCGCGCTGCTGCAACTTGTGTTGGCAGACACTATTTAAAAAAAAAAATATTTTAAAACGCCGGTACAATATGTGCAAGGTCCGCGGGCCGCCAGGGAAGGCTTGCCGGGCCGCTGTTGGCCCGTGGGCCGTACTATGAGTACCCGTGCCCTAAAGCGATGCACCACCCTCAATCCAGCCACACTGTTACCCCTACCCGAAAATGATGCTAGCGTGACTCCGCTACACAACTGTGTGACGCTAACCGATGAACAACCAAAGAGTAGAGTAGATCTCAGAGACACCACCTTTCTAGAACCAGATGGAGAACTATGGGTGGATGGTTCGTGCATCAAACTCCCCGACGGCACCACCTCAGCTGCATACGCTGTCACCACAGCCCAAACTGTTCTGGAAACCGCTCGTATTCCCCAACGTTCAGCCCAGGCTGCAGAACTCATTGCTCTCACACAAGCATGTATTTTAGCAACTGGCACGACAGTTAACATATACACCGACAGTCAATATGCCTTCGGGTGGTTCACCATTTTGGGATCTTATGGTAAGAAAGAGGGTTCCTGACTTCACACGGTACACCCATCTTGCATGGAGATTTAGTCTCCGCCTTGATGCAAGCAGTCCTCCTCCCCAAGAAGTTAGCAGTGATAAAATGCCAAGCACATAGGAAAGTGACTGATCTCATTGGACAGGGAAATGCGCTAGCAGGCATTAATGCCTGAGCCACGGCAGAAGACAGAACTACAACCCGAATGTATGTGACCAGGTCACAAGCTGAACAATGGACTGACGCTAGGACGACTGTAAGGGACATACAGACTAGATGCACACAAGACGAATTGACCGAGTGGGAAAGGGCGGGACTAAAAGACGAGGAAGATTGCTAGAGAACTAAAGACGGGAATAAATGGCTGTTACCCAATGCCTATCTCATCCCCATATTGACCATGGCACATTTACCAGCACACATAGGCTACATCCACATGATTGAACTAATCACCAGAGTATGGCATAATGTCAAGATTACAGAATCTGCAAAACGGCTAGTACAACAATGTATAGTCTGCCTACAACACAACCCAGGGAAGGGGACAGTAGTACCATGGGGAGGGTTTGGAGACCCTGACCACCCCTTTGAAATCCTTTAAATTGATTACATCCAACTAGAGAGATGCCATGGTATAAAATATGTCCTGGTGGTTATGTGCGCTTTTAGCAAATGGTTGGAGGCATACCCCACCTGTGACAATACCGCCTTAGCCACTGCAAAAAGTATTGCTGAAAGAATTCTTCCCCTGATACGGCCTTTGTAGAATTTTATGGAGCGACAACGGCCCTCACTTCGTAGCCGAGGTGATACAGAACATACTGAGAGGGTTGGGGGTAAAACAAAAGTTCCATGCCGTCTTCCACCCCCAGTCAGCGGGCCTGGTAGAAAGACACAATGGAACATTGAAACTAAAACTTGCCAAAATAGTTGCCACAACCGGGTTGAAAAGGCCCGACGCCCTCCCACTGGCATTGCTATTGATGCGCTCCACCCCAACCAAACACAGACTGACCCCGTATGAGCTGGTCTTCAGCAGGCCTATGAGCCTTTGGGCGGCGCCAAGACCCACCTCCATTAACAATGTCCCGAACATATTAATGTCTGATTATCTGCATAAATTAACAAACGAGCTAACAATTATCCACCAACAGGTGCAGCAAACCTTGCCTGACGTATCCAGGGGCCTGGGACATGAAATAAAACCTGGAGACTACGTCCTAACTCGCAACTTCCAAAGGACGAAGAGTCTGGAGCCTGGGTGGACTGGCCCCTGGCAAGTCCTGATCACCTCCCGGACTGCCCTCCGAGTGGAATGAAAACGAAATTGTCTGCATGCTCACCACTGCAAGCAAGTCCCTCCAACACTGGCAACCTGTGAAGAGGTGGAGGTGCAAGAGGAAATACTCGCGAAGGACCGACCAGCCCTGAATTGCTACCCACAAGAAGACACCCTCGAACTATCAGAATTTCCCTACCCCACGGTGCCATCCAAGAAAGGGTACAACCTAAGATCGACGAAATAAGGAGGGTGATCCAACGACCAGGCCACTAACTGAGTCAAGGTCTCAGTAGCACAGTCAACCAACGCTACCAGGAATAGCGCCAGACAAAAGTCTGTGGTCCTAACAGTCGTTGAGCTCCTCGAAGATGATGGAAGAAACTGAGCACCAGAAAAGCCGACGCAAAGACACCAAGACTGCCAACCTGCACAGCACAAAGACAATTGCACTTGTAGCAGCATTTCTCACCTGTCTCCTACTAATGGTCACATTCTGGATCATTGAAGAGAATGCACCTGCATACAGAACATTGTCACGCACCATGCAACCGACCACCAAGTAAGAACACTACCTGGTATCACTACCACCACATCTCCGAGAACGACGCAAAGAATTCTGGAATAATTCTTTCGTGCAGATGCTGCACCAGCACAATCTTGCCACCAATGCTACCAACTGTTGGGTCTGTGGGCTGTTACCACATGCCACTGAACATTCCATCCCCTTCATCCCTTCGCCCTTTTCTATTCACGGATCTTGACTTGCCTGGATGATGCTCCTACAAGAAGCTTACAAAGACAATGCCACTTCCGACGGGACAATCGCCCTGTTCTACAACGAGTTCTGGCTAAACAAAACAGGAAGAACAGCCGCTCCCTTCTGCCCTCATACCTCCAATGCGACATTCCCGATGAACGTCCCCTCCAAAGGAAGAGTGGAAATACAAGTGTTCAATATTCCTATCAGAGCCACATTTTCCTACCTGAAGAAAAGAACTGCTGTAACACTGACCGTGGCCCGATCTGTGGTGAACGTCTCTGGCCTTGTATGCATTGAAGGCCATGGAACTAAGAATGTGGGTCACAGCACTTGTAGCATTGTAAGGACTTTGAACACTGCCAACCCTCCATCGTTTGTTGCATCACCCAATATGTACTTTTTTTGTGGAACCAAAGCCTACACCTGGCTCCCAAGAAACTGGGGGGGCACGTGCTACATCGCCTTTGTTTTGCCACCAACCTACACAGCCCCTGCAGAGCATCATCGAGAAAATCTTTCTAAAGACACTGATCAAGCAAACTCTGCCGCATCACAGTTCCTCAATGCAGCAAAAGGGCTCATCCCGCAATGGGGTCCGATGGCAAACAGCCGAGCCATCAGACATCTGTCTCAAGCGGTAGAAACCGCCCTCAACGTCACGGCTGGCATCCTCACCAACAACACTGCTGAGCTCCAAGCGGTCCGTCTGGTTGCCCTGCAAAATCGCATGGTCCTGGACATGGTACTAGCGGACCGTGGAGGAGCATGCCGCATCATCGGTGCCAGCTGCTGCGTATACATTCCTGATAATTCACCTTCTGTCTATGAAGCAATCGAACATCTCCATAGACTGTCTTCAGAAATTCATCAAGGATCAGAGATTTGGACAATTGGAAGTTGGCTTTGGGGCATCTTGAAGGAGTCTGGTTGGAAAATATCAATGATTCTCTTGTTTCCAGTATTGACAATATGTGGATGTTGTTTGGGTATACACTGTATACCACCTTTGTGTTCTCTTTGCATAACCACCTTGCACCCTAGAACTATGGACAGTCAGCTAACAAAAATGAGAGTAATGTGTGATCAAGAGATACAGGACATTATGAAGATCAAAATAGACTGACAAGCTGGCTAACTTATGTTCAAAGGGGCCACTGTTAAAAGCAAAATGGCAATCGTGAACATTGCCTGCGCCATCTTGTTTGATGGAAATTTCTATGTGCACATAAGCTGCAGCCATTTTATCCATCACAGCCATTTTGTACTCTGTTGGTCACCTTTGTTTCACCCTGCCCATACTATCATCCATCTGGCCCAACCTGATATGTGTGCTGGGGGCTATAAACCCTATTGTCACGACAAACCTCAGCGCCACTTGCTGCCACAAACTCGTTTTTCCTTTCATCTCTGTTTGCAGGCAAACCTTTGAACACTCTACCCCTCACTGCACCTAGTTACACAAACAGGTTCCAGACACTAAAATGACCCTTGCAACATGATTTATTGCACTGCAAACAGCAAGACTTGTTTTTACCAACAATGGGACCTGTTATTATCAACGGAACGGCCTCTTGGATCAGGCAGGTCTCACATGTTTAAGACCCTGAAACAAGGTCCAGCTGCAAGATAAGATTGTCTATTTGACCTGGGTGGGAAGAGAATTAATGTTGGGCTTGTGTGGAAACCTGTCCGGGGCGGGGACTCCAAGCTTGTGTAACCATGTTGATGAAACAAATGCATTGTGTAAAACCTGTATAAAAGGAAGAGCCAAAAGAGATGCCAGCAGAACACCTCCCTCAGACATCCCGGTGTCTGCAGTTGACGTGGTCTCCTCATGAGAAATAAACCTTTTTCTTGTCTTCCAGTTTCCAGCGCTTGCCTCATTATTTTGATAGCGAACCCAAGGTGAATTAAAGGTGAACCCTGCACCGGGCAGCATTGGGGGTCTTGGAAGACTCGCTGCTTTTCACATGGAGGAAAAGCTGGACTGGTTTGATGGTTAGAGAATTTAGCTGCCTGGTATAGCCGGGCAATCTTTGGATGTTTGCCAGACTTCAGCCTGGAATCAGATGCAAGTTTAACTGGTTGGGGTGCACGCGATGGGTGTACAGAAAACTGGTGGCTTATGGTCAAACTCAGAAAGATAGCATCATCTAAACTATTTGAAATTAACAGCAGGTCTTTATCCGCTCTAGAGTTTCAGACAGTGTTTACAAGGCAAAGCAGTATTATTGTGAATGGTCTATGTTGGTGTAGTGGCTTATATAAATCGCTTAGGAGGTTCATAATCCTTGGACCTTTCAAATTTAGCCAAGAAAACTTGGATTTTTAGCTTAGAACCCAAAATCAGTTTGTGGGCAGAGAAAGTGCCTGGGAAGGCATATGTATCTGCGGACTGGAATTCAAGAATTTTGAGAGATTACAGTGAGTGAAGATTGAACAAGGTTTGTTTGAAGGAATTAGCTTGCTTTTGGAACCCTCTGAAGGTAGACCCTTTTTGCGAGCAGACTGACATTTCAACTGAACAAATATTACGGTTGGATGCCAGATCCAGGAGTCCTAGCAGTGAATGCATACATTCAGAGTTGGAAGGGAACGAACGGTTACTTATTTCCAACCTTCGCAATAACTGAGAGAGTCCTTCAACAAGAGAGATGCTCATTTATACTGATAACCCCGTTTGGGACTTCTCAAGCGTGTTTTAAGTGATTTTGGAAGTTGCTTGTGACAGTCCATTTTTTTCTTCCTGCTATGGAGGGTCTGTTGAAAGACGTAGATGGAGAGGAACGTACCCTGGTACTGTCAGGAACTTTCAACTATCTTGCATGGAAAGTATCAGGAGATCTTCCCAGATGTCGGGGTCCAGGAACCCTTTACTGGTATATAAGAATTTGAAGAATTTGGTTACCTTGGTGCATGAAAAGGAACGTGGATCCCGTAGAAGATTCTATAGTTGAAGTAGATATCTTCCTGGTAGATCAGTTTATATGGGGCCTTAGTTATTGAATAGTTATCTACTACAGATCAGCAGTATCTGTGGGTCACAGTCTGATTAATGGCAAGAGTGTAGGGTGTTATGCTTTGGTCCATAAGAGCATCAGATTAAGAAAACCTCCTAGACCAAGATGTGAAACCCTGTGGGATGTCAATTTGGTTCTTATCCTTATTTATTAGATGGCCAGGTACAAGATATTTAGATTAGAAACAATTTACTATGAAATTAGCCTCTTTTTATATCTAACTTTTTGCAGTTGAGCTTCAGATATTTTCGAACTGGAGGTAAATAACAGGAGCTATGACTCCCTCAGGATAACTTTACCCAAGAGTTGATTTGTGCAAGAAACTGTATGTAGTGGATTGCACAAGAGAATATGATTCTCGAATGAGTGAGACTCGACCTGATGGTGTTGACCAATTTTTGTATTTCATCTCTGAAACCTTTTTAACCCCTTCAGCGCTGATGACAAAGCCAGCTCGTCATGGGCGTTACCTGCGCTACGCGGATGACGAGCTGGCTTTGTCACGTTACGCGCGATTTTCAAATTTCAGCGCACAGCGGGAAAACCCGCTAGCGCGGTAGAGGTTAAGCAGTTACCACAGTTTTTGTCACAAGATGGGCGAAATGTCCCATGCAGCAGAAGAATGTTAATTTGTAAAAGGTTCACACTCATTCTTTTTGGCTACTCACAACTTCTGAAGAAGTGGAAATCTGGAAGATATTATGATAACAGATTGGTCTAATGCCAGTTGAACACATGTCTGATGAGATATTAGAGGGCTACCGACATGCATAATGGTAGCATCCGGTCTTGTAACAAAATAGCGATCCTCCAATTAAAATGACAAGAGAATCTGAATTTCATTAAAGACACAGAGGCTAACATTATCCCACCCTCCCATCGCAATCTGGTGGGATTTTTTCTGAATTATATAAAAAAACTAAAAACAAATTGGTAAATAAAGTACTTAGAAATTGATATATTTATTTGCCAAAGTGATAATCTTTGCATTTGAAAGTTTTTATTGAAAGCTTTGTTAAGATTGAGACTTTAACAATTTTTAATCATTTCAGATAATACTCAATGGCACAGTTCCTGTAAGAAGTTATACAGCTGCGGTAAGAAGTTACACCGTTGCGGTTTACTCAATCCTCATTAACACGAAAGGAGTGAACAAGTTTCGCATTTTAAAGAGGAAGATTGTTAGGTGCATGGACTACACGTACTGTGTGGATGTTCTATTCTAGATTGCTTTTGTTTTTATGATGCAATGGTCTTTCAAGTGCTGCCTGGAGTGGCATTAACGGATTAATGCAAAACGTTAGCCTTTGTGTCTTTAACGAAATTCAGATTCTCTTGGAATTTAATTTGGAGAATCGCTATTCTCGGGGGGAGATCAGGGTATCCTTTCAGTCTAAGTTAGGAGACCAGCCTTTTCGAGGGAGGGGATGTGGCCGAGGTGTCCCTCTCTTTGAAAAAAACGGGGTTCAGCAGCCAGGTTCTTAAGCTGCAGGTCAGTCAAATGAAAAGTCCTAACTATGCTAATTTACAGGAAACACTGCCGGCTGGAGAACGCCTCAAGTTCTTCTGGAAGGTGTGGAATGAGTTGATTAAAGGACAATTGGGTGTAACAGATTATTAAAGACGGTTTTCCAATAGAGGTACAAGAATTTCACCCACAATAATTTAGCATAACCCCTCTTCCAGTGTCAACTTTAAAAAGAGGCGCTCTGCTTCCTAAGAGTGCAGAAATAGCTACTGAGGAAAGCAATTGTGAAAGTTCCAGCAACCTAGAGAGGGTAAGGAGCTTATTTAATCCTGTGTCTGTTAACAAAACAAAATGGGGCATTCAGATAGCTTCTGGATCTCAAATCAGTGAACATGCCCATACCTCACAAAAGGATAAAGATGGTAATCTTGCAGATGATCCTCTCTTTCTTGTCATAAGGGGATTTCTTAACATCCCTTGATTTGAAAGACACTTGCTTGTATGTGCCAGTCCATTCAACATCACAGACGTTTCTACGTTTTTTTGTGTTAACAAAGAACATTATCAATTTCAGGTACTGCCTTTTGGCCTTTCCTCTTCTTCATCTTCTTCAAGGGTGTTTACAAAAGCATATGCACTACTGGTGGAATCTTTGCATTCAAAGGGAACTGAAGTATTTTGGTATCTCAATGACTGGTTAATTTGTTCATCTTTTTCTTCTACGGCTCAAATGGAGATCGGGCAAATGTGCAGAGTGGTGACACAATATGGACTGTTCATAAATCAAGAAAACTTACAGTTGATTTAATCCCAAAATCTGCAGTTTATTGGCGATCACTTCAGAACAGATCTGGAGAAGGTGTTTTGCCACAGTTAAGAATACACACTTTCCAATCCGAGTTGTATGTAGTACTGACAAGTCAGAAGCCCACGGCTCGTCAGTGGTTGAGGGTACAGAGATTGTTAGCTTCAATAGTTACAATCCTTTCTTGGGCTTAACTATACATGTACCCTTTGGTAAACTTCCTTCTGTCGAAGTGGAATGCCAGTTCCGGGGACTACGAAGAGTCCATTCCAGTGGATCCTTTCTTCTCCCAGCATATGCTTCGGTGGCTGGAGGAAGAGAATGTATTCAAGAGGTCCCTGTTTTCCTCCATTCCTGTGATGGTATTAACAACGGATTCCAGCAAACTGGGATGGGGCCATTCTGGGACAACAGACAGCCTAGGGTCACTGGTCTCCTCAAGAATCAAATGCTTCTCCATATGGAGAAAGTTAAAGGCAGTTCAGCTAGCCTAACTGTATTTTGCCGCCCAGAGTTTTCAACAAGGGGCTCATATTGGACAACATGGTGGTGGCATGTTACCTGAACCATCAGGGCAGTGAAAGGGTGTCTGCTTCAAATTGGTTAACACAACAGATTTGTCAGTGGGCCAAGTGGAATTTGTTCTCACTGAGAGTAATTCATCTCTCATGGGCACAGAATGTTACAGCAGACCAGTTGAGCAGGCGGTCTCCTGTTTTGTCAGCAATGTTATTGAGGAAGAAGGTTTTAGGGTATGATGGAGAGGTTTGGCCTTCCCGGGATAGAGCTCTGTGCATCAAAGCAGAATGCACTGCTCCAACCATTTTTCTCATTTATGCTCTCCCCAAAGCTTGGAAGAGGGATGCAATATAACTTACGTGGCCAAGGGAATTAACTTATGCCTTCCCTCCAATTCATGTGATTCAAAAGGTATTGGTAAATAAAAGGAAGGATCAGGCGAGGGTGCTGTTAGTAGTCACAGGTTGGAAATTAAGTCCATGGTACACATTGCTCCTACCGATGCAGTTCTTACACATTTGAAAAATTCCCTGAGATCCATGTCCTCTAGCTTGTCCAGTTTCCCTACCAGCTCAGAGGCAGCTTCAGTTGAAAGCTTGGCTATTGAGCAGTAACACTTGAAGCAAAGGGTTGTTCTCCAGAGGTATCCTTGTTTCTTCAGCAATCTAAGCATCTAGCAACACTAAAAGCATATTTGAGGCATTGACAATTTGACAGGTGGAGTAACTCAAAGAGCAAAACTGGTTGCTGATGGAAATAAAATTGAATTCTGGATTTAAAAAAAATATATCTTGACCTGGGGATGGTCATTTCCATGTTGCAAGCCCAGTGGAAAGCAATCAGAGCATTTCAGAATCCAGAAAGTGAATGTCTGGCCCCTTTGGTGGCAAGATTACTAAAGATTTTTTTTCTAAATATACCACTACATTGTTTTGTTAGTTTTGTAGATAGATTAAGCTTCCTTTTCAAGTTGCTCTCAGGGGAGGTCGAAATGTGGGGCATGTATGGGTTGCTGAATACAACCAGTTAAGATTGCAACAATTGTAGATTTGCTTTGCCATAGACCTTGTGAACAAGCTGATACCCACATGTGAGCGCTGTAACTCTTGGCCTATTTCAGTTAACCGCTACCTGTGATTTGCATTTCTGTATAAGTTGCGCAAGAAAATTCAAATAAAAAAAATTTGGCATAAAAAAATACCACTGAACAGGTCAACAACTCATCCTTAAGATTGGCCTTTGGTTTTAAAGGCTTTACAGTTTTCACCTTTGAGAAATGTTTGACTAAGTGTATGCAATGACCCCTGATAAATAACTGGGGTATTTGCTTAGAGGTTAATGACTGTGCCAGGGAAGTCGGACGCGGAAGCAATGGCTGGTTACTTACAGGTAATCTTTATTACTCCAAGTCAAAGACCTCCCTGTCACAGTCCAGTTTCCCATCCCTCCCTCCCTCTCTGGGTTTTCAGCTTCAATTTAGCTAGGATTGGGGTCTTCAGGAGGTTGTGTGTGGTAATTGTGCTATTTATACCATGATGTAGAGAATGATATCATGGGAGGGATGGGAAACAGGTGTTTTTGATTACTTGGTGACTTTTCTGGCAGGGGGAGCATCCACTCAGAGATTAATGACTGTGGCAGGGAGATCGCTGACTCAGAGTAATGAAGATTACCGTTAACTAACCATCAATTTCCGCTTACATTTTTTTGTCCAGGTCAATTATTTTGATGGTATCCGCACTAGTGTCGATACTATAGCCAAGCTTTGGTTAGATTATTCAAACACAGAAGTATCACATGAAAACAATCAGACTTACTGGTAATCTATCATAATCACTTCGATGATGAGTGTGTCGGTGAGAGATTGCCCTGTTTAAAAATGTTCAGATAGCCTTGGGGTGCTAGCACTCCACATCTTGTTAAAAAGTATGATCAAAGCCAGTTTGGCTTTTATGTCGTACATGTACAAGAATAGGAATACATTTTGTGAGTCACTCCTCAAGCACATATCCATGGCCTTTTTACATGTCCTCATGTTGTGTGAACAGAATAGGGTTGGAGAAGTTGCTTTCCGAGTGTCAATGTTTTGGAACATCACAACATAAAATATGTTATTGTCTCTCCACCACCAAAATTACAGAGCTTTGGAATAATTTTGAAGGAGATACTTTTTTTTTTTTTAAACAAATGCTTAGACCAAGAGAATCCCTAGTTTGAATTTTATATACAGACTTCTCTTCAAATCGGGTGTCAGAATGACTAAATAACATTTGAAGTTACCAGAGGATTTTAATTTCAAGTATTACAGCGTCCCTTTTCCTTTAATGATTGTGTTAAGTTGGTTCTGGTGAGTAAATTCTTGGTGGCAGTTTTAATTAGTATAATGATGGATTAAGACATCAAGCCAGAGTTAGTCAGGAAGTCGGGCAAGCCTATCTTTTGTAAATCTTTTTAAATGTAGTCACCCAACCAATTTCCACTGAGTTCTTGAGGTTCAGAAAGTCTGTAACAGATTTGATATAGGTTTGGACAGCAGGGTTAGTCCGTATTCTGGCAAATGGAGAATAGGTTTCAGATTAACTACGGCCTTGATGCCGAGTCTTCAAACTCGGTTGTATCAAGCCTCCCCTGAGCACAATATTTTAGCAGTCCAGCCCCCCTCAGATTCCACAGGCTCCTAATGAATTCAAGGGTATGGCGGCATACAAAATTACTGGCACATTTGGAATTCCACTGGGGTCAAAGCCCCATACATGTCCCCTTATCAAAGTCAAATTTAAACCTCCTCTGAAAAGTGGATTAACTAGAAAAAAATAATGAAGAATTGGTTTCACATGAACAACGGCCTCGATGGTAATGTAACATGTGGTTTAAGTTTCAATAAAAGTTTTTAAAACCCCCCCCCCAAAAAAAAACTACGGCCTCGATGCGGAGTATGCCAAAAAGAAAGCTGCAAATTGGGGGTGGCGCTTGGATCGTTCATCTACGGCGGCAGTTGCTGACAGTTAAGCAAGGCCACCGATGTCTTGATCTATTAGCATATACTTAGCTCACCGGGATTTCGCTAGGTGTTGAAACTCTTTGTTTTCCAAATATCATATCCGCTTCTCGTCTCTTCCAGATCCTGGTATTAAGATCAACGCCTGCAGGCAAATTATTTTGTGCGAGTTGTTCGATACAGCTGCTAACCTAATCATTTGTATAAGATCACGCTGCGAGTCAACCAGGAATATGGGTTTTTTGGTTTTGTCTCACATCTCGAGACCAAGTGGTGTAGACCAAACACTAACTGGTTTAACTCGTTTAACATTTGCAGCCACCAATGCCTGTGGAAAGTTATTAAATTGCTTTTAGGTATTCTTGTCCACCTCTTATAACGTATATTCTAGATATGAAAAGCCTATGCACTTATGTCAACCTTTTTCATTATCTTTAGACCAGGAATAGTAAATGCTTGCAGTCTGTGGACCATGGCCCATTCTCTGCAACGCAGGAAATACTCAAACATGTTTTCAGCAAACCAGGAATATCTGTGTATGCTATTCTAAGTTTCTATTCATGCCAGGAACGGCTAATAACTCGTTTGTTTTCTTCCAAGCAGAGATAACTACATGCATATACTCTGCTTGCCAAAGAAAACATGTTTCTTCTCTGTAGACCAGTATAGCACAGGCATGTTCTCTGTAGACCAGATTTAGTGATAATCCGATGGATAGCACATGACATTTTGTTTACCTGGTTGGCTTGATCACCTTACTTATCTCCTTGTTTCTCTGGGTCAGTGCATGCTGGCTACTCTTCCTCTTCATGTGTTTGTCCCTTCTCAAGAGCATGGCCAAAGTACTGCTTTCTTTCCCAGTATCCTTCCACTGCTCGAACTTTTGGAGCTTCTTTTTGATTTTAGTTGCAGCACTCCATAAGAGTGCTTGTGTTTGCAGGCCATCTCGCCCACTTCCAGCCAACTCCGCTGCTTGCCTCTTCCCTCCCTACATTGTTGCTTGCCTTCATTGTTGCTTTCCCACCCTCCCTGTGTTATTTTTCTTAGATATGCCCCCATCCTTCATGCATGTTGTCCTTGTTGCTTTACCCACACTTTGCTTGCTTGGCATCCATGTTGCTTTGCCCCAACCATCTCTTTTCACCATCCATGTTGCTTAGCCCCCACCCTCCATTTCCACCACCCGTGATACTTTGCCCCATACATGTCCCCTGATCAAAGTAAAATTTAAACCCACTCTGAAAAGTGCCATCCTGACCTTTTCCTTGACAAAGTCCTACTCTGAAAACGACCTTAATTTCCACCCAGGCTCTCACCTAGGCAAAGTCCTATCTTGACTCCATCTGCAAAGCACCTCCCAGACACCACCTTCAAAAGACCTACCCTGGCCCCATCCTACAGAACACCACAGTGGTGTACTCTCCCCATGAGAAATGCCCTGAGCTGTTAAGTGATTGGGCCCCAGTAGCGCCCACACCTGAAAGATAGATCCCTTTGTTTGCCATTGCTCTGGCCACTGCATGTATGCTCCCTCAGTATAAATTCCGTAGGAAGAGAGCAACCAAAACTAGCCATATTTATAGTTAGCTCCTTTGATTGCAGAAACTAGCAACTATATACTTGGCTTGTTCTGAAGCTTGGACATAAATAAGCCACATAATTACTAACAAGGAAATAACTTCTGGGTGAGGGAAGAGGCAGGACTTTCCTACAGATTGGGATACGGATGACATATCTCAATTATGCTCTTTCCTGACTGCATTAGCAGCCCCTGCCTCCGTGGGTTCCAGTGTACATTTGTAAGATAAGCTTCAGTAAGGAAAATAGCCACCAATCACCATTCAACCATTACCCCAATCTGTTTCTCAATCATGGTGCTCTTAACTCATTCATATTAGAAACAAAGATGCACCTGACTAGAAGTGGATTTACACATTAAAAAAATAGGTATTATAAATACCAAATTTGACAGAAACAGAAATATCAGAATTAGTTTATCAGCATTGCTTTTGTGCATAAGTAGTGAACTTTGCTTTTACACAATCTTAAATTTCAGGGTTTTGTGTTTACATTGTTATGACAGGCATGAGTTCTCAGCTTGGCTTACTTCTTAAAATAAAAAAACTACAAGAGTGAAAGGAGTGAGTGAATCAAATGTATATCAACGAACTTGATGGCACAATTGAGCAAATTTGGAATTTTGAACTCTGGCAGAAACTTAAATGTTTTGAGATATAATGTAAAGGTTTGCATTGGTGAAGAAAACAGTGGTGGTGTACACGTTTGCACCAACATTTTATCGACTGGTCAGTGAAAAAACAACATTTGCAGTTTGTGACCGCTGAAGACTTGCAATTTGTTCACCTGTCTGCCAGCGCACCAGTCTTTTTTTCACTAGTCCATCTGCGACTATGTGATTTTTGTACTGGTTGGTGAGTTTGTGACAAACACACTTCAGACAAATGTATATAATGTGACCTTTACATCGATATTTGGTTCTAGGCAAAGATGACACAAAGGGTTGTTGAAATTATTGCAACACAAATAGAAAGCATCTATAACTTAGTAATCATTTTCGTTACCCCAAAGAGCATTCGCCAACCTAAACTTGCCCAATACATTACCTCAATTACAAACCTGAGCTTCATGTATAGATTAATTCCTTTCACTAAAGAAAGTAGTACATATTCTTGGCATGACTTCACTAATGCCAAATAGTTTTTTTTTACTGCTAATCCGATTGTTTTTAAAGCCTGCAGACACCAGTAAAAACGGATTGCAAAGTCCTTTCCCAACACAATTAGTCAGCCTCCCTACCTGCCTCGCTTTTTCCAATGGGCACCGTCTACACATCAAGAACGAGAGAGCTGCAATCAGAGCCTACATGCCTTCAAAAATATGCTGAAAACACACAATAATAAAAAAAACTACTAAACCGACAAAAGAAACCAGCGACTGAGTTTTGCTCTTGTGGGATTCTAGTAACCCCAGCGATCTGTGGACTTGCACCCCCCTTCTGATGACACTACGCTCCCCCCAGGGGGGCACGCCCCCTAGTATGATGACCACTGAATTACATGCAATAAGGTGCAGGGGATACTGCTACAAAAGGCCATGTCCGCATGTATCAGAGTAGCTATGAACTGTGTTCAATACCGTGGGATGATGCTCACCTGAGCAGACAATTTGCACAGGACATTAATAAATGTCCCTCTTGCATCATACCCATGAGGAGTTTGAGGGATGGTCCCCTCTACCTATTACACTGATGGGCAGAGTAGCACTATATAAAATGATTGCACTCCCACGGTTTCTGTTATGTACTGCAAAACAAGCCCTTTGTTCTTCCGCAGATCAATTTTTTTGCAGGACTGCAATCAATGATGATGTTTATTTGGGCGGGTGGACTCCACCCCAGTGTACAAGGGAAGGCAGGGGTTCCTGACCTTCAATTATATTAAACACAGATGGTGCCAATTGGAGTGGAACTTTGGAGACAGGTAAGATTCAGCCTTTAACCTTAAATTTGAGCTCCTAGAGCAATAATTGGAGCTCCTGAATGGTGGACCCCATGGTCCTTCCTCCGATAACAAGAGTCCTAAAAATGAGCTTGCGAGATACCCTACAGTACATTAAGTGGCAGGATAAGATCACTGGAATTACTTTGCTGTGGGCAGGTACTAGATTAACAAAAGTGATGTGATTAGCCGGATTCCAACAGTAGGATCTTATTGGGAGCTTGAGATGGGGGGTGTTTGGAAACAGAGACACAAAGTCATTTTTACAACTGCACTGGAATATGACTTGCACAATTCCCAATCTACAGATATTTCCAACATTGCCATGCCCAAAAGGCAGCGCCTGAGAAAGTCCCGGCTTCCAACCCACTTGAGGCGACACTCATGTTGAATCCATTGGGTTGCAAAGAGATTTGTAGGTATACAGAGCACTGATTCTTATTACTACGGACCATCTTTTGAGCACATGGACCAATTGCAAGAAATAAATAGAGAAATGGCAGGAATCTGAAATGACTGCCAGGATATTGGTTATATCTTCCTTCCTTAGACTAATCCGATTTAATTAGTTCCATAGGACCTACTAAAGCCTATATGTTCTGTGGAGGATGGTAGGCATTTGTGGTAGCTACAGAGGGGATACACATACATTTTATAGAGTAAAATGTGACTATCACACTATTCTGAGATTCTGGAGAGAATTACACATGTTCCTCAAGAACAATATAAGTACCCCTCTTTACTCAAATCATAAAGTGGTGCTGTTGGGAATCATGGAGGGATGACCGAAGGACAGGGTTCAGAGAACCCCGCCAAGAGTTTGACTTGTGGTAGCTAAAAGAGGCATTGCCAGGTATTGCTAAAGAGACATTCTACCACAAGTTAGCAAGCAACTGGTATAGAGGTATGGACTACTGTGCTGCTGCTGCAAACAATTGTATATTAGTTGTGAGTCTGCAAAAAAAATAAAAAAAATAATGAAATACGGGGCTGTGCAATCAAATAGACAGTTAACTAAGGTTGAGGATCCCCTCCCCATCACTGTATTATTATCTGTTGAGTTTGATAGTCAAGTTCTGGCTTAGTCAAACTTGCCTTAGAATAAAAAGGCAACTTTTATATTCCTTTTTTCCACTTACGCCATTTATTTATTTTTATTTATCAGTCTTGATTTTAGGGCATGGTAAGCTCTCGGACTGTAGGGAATTATTGAATCTGTGGTGAGGTTGTGTTGTTCAAATTATTTCCTCCATTATTTCGACAGTAGATGTCCTCAGCTCTGTATCTGCAGCACTGTCCGGCTTTAGTTGGCCTAGGGATCTGGAGGACAGTCTTTATTGAATGTGTGCAGTTATCTAGGACTGTTTGAACTACTTTGGACACGTTGCTTATTTTAGACAAGAGTGCTATGCAATTAAAGTTCTAATTAACTTTCTCTGGCTCTCGAACTTTCATTGAGCCTACTCCATCAATCCTATTCTTATGTCAATTGTGGCTACACTGGGCTCAATCACAGTGTCATGCAAGTCCAGGGTTTCATCTTCCATCTTCACAGAGTGTAATGATGCATTGGTGATGGCATCTATAGTTCAACACATTGATCTCATGAATGAAAGCACTGACTGTACGGGGGTCTTGTATGGCTTGCTACACTGCCTGTGATCCTGTTTGTTAATATTTAAGCTCTGTAAGATTATTTTGGAGTAAATTTAAATATCTGGTGGCTGGGCAATGTGTCACTCAAGGGTGATTCGCAGAAAGGGAGAAGTCCAAAGACGCAAATATGTTTATTTTGTTTATCTCATCATTTCTCATCATTTCTATATGGAATCATATGTTGAGGAATTTGGCTGAGGAGGATGCTGCACTGAATCTCTCAGCCAGGACAAGTTTATGAGGCCGAGGATTGATTGTTGCACTGTTGATTAGGTGATGAGCTTGCAACGTTAAACATTTTGTAGATGACTATTCGTTGGAAGGGCCTTGTATAGATAAGCCTATACAATCTCAGTTTTCTTTTCCTTGACACTGTTCTTGCACTTCTATTGTGGTGCTGTGGGCATACGGGTTTGGGTTCACTTCAATGTCTAGACTACTAGTCCCTTGTAGGAACTAGGTTGGATTTTTTGGTAGCTCTCCCACACAGTTTACTGCAAGATTTCCATTGAGGATGTATGTTTCGCTCAATTCTATAAAGATTTCTGCTTTTTCTTTAAAGTAGGAAGTTACTTTGTGCTTCTGTTCTTACCATTATTCTGTCCCGGTCGCTTGATTTCATTGATTGAGGTGAGAAAGCCCTCAGGGTTTCATCTGGTAATGTTGGCAATATGTCAATCGGGTCCATTGCTGTTCCACAATGGTCTTTTACTTTAGTAAGGGTTAACGAGAAAGTTTGGTATTCTTCTTGAAACATTTCAACATGAGGCTGGGTTCTCATACCTGTTGATTAGTTATTGAGAGCCATTAAATATTCATCCGGTGGGGTGGGCATAGGGTATGTTTCTATCATGGCTGGATCTTGTAGGGCATTTTCCCAAGTCTGATCAATCTTGTCTTAGTTCTCGTTGAGCTCATGATGAAACGCTGCCAGGTTAGATGTCAGAAGCACAAAAGAGTATTGGTTCAGGGTCAACTCTTCTGCTTGAGATTGCTCTGCACTCATCGTAGATCAGAGGGTTTCTTGAAAGGCTGACACTCTGATAACCTTTAAAGAAGGGCTGAATAAAGTATATTTTTAAGGGTTTGAATCGGAGAAAACTGAGTATTTGCTACTTAGCCCTTGGTATCAAGAATGTCGGGCTGGGATTTGAATAATCACAGAAGTGCATCAAGGCACAGAGCCTTGCATATAGGTTCTTTTTTAGTTAATAATAGTTGGTAATATATTTGTTTGGGTGTCCTATGACAGACAACCCATGTGGTACTTTCAGTTTCCTGGCTTAGCGCGTTCTCCCCTTTAGGGAACAACACATGTGGTAAGAGTCCAGTCCAAACCAGAGGTCTACAGCCCAGAACCATGCAATGTAATGCAGCCTGGTCAACGAGCCACACCGAGAGCCTCCTTTAAACCGACGGTCTTAATCCCTCCTGAGACCAGGTCCCATAGCCTCGCACAGCACAATGCAACACACCACGCTGCGGCGTCACATTACACTCACCAGAGACCTCCGCATTGGTGGTGACTGGCAATGTCAGCTGCAGGTTTCCCGATGAAAGGTGGAGACCAAGACAATGCCAGAGCGCTAGCTGTCCTTAAATAGGCACCCAGGGACAAAAGAGGGATTGTGGGTGATAGGGGGCACAAGTGCTCCTGAACAATTCGGTGTGCCGTAATCCAGGGGTCCTGGTTGCTTCCTTCTTCTACGATCCTTGGCAGTCAGGGTGAAACAACTTTAGTAATTACTCTCTTTTTAAACACAACAGCTGCAAGGCATAATTAATAACTAAGTAGCACAGCAAGAAAATTTGTTTTCAACCCAAACTTTCCCACTTTTATGTCCACTTATCTACTGTTAGCTGATGGTTTCAGTTCAGTGCCAAATCCTTGTAGCAACTGGTGTGCTTAATCCTGAAAGCATCATTACAAGGTGTGCATGGTGCTCTACACTAACCTGCTGTTAGCAGGTGTGGACTCTTCTGCCCCTTTTGCCTGATTCAAGGCTCTACTCTGTCCTAGCAGAAGCAGGTTGCCATAGTGCTATGATCTAATCTGTAAGCAACCAACACGTTCCATGTTGTACTTTACCCTGAAAGTAGAAAACCTGTTAATGCAATGCAGAAACTCCATTCTACATGTGCATGATTATCACTGGTCGGGGTGTTTGAATACACCACTTACTATGTGCTTTTACAACATACAGTTTGATCTGGAGAACTCCTGAAACACACATTCTTACAATTGTGGACTAAAGCCCATCGCTGAAGAGACTTTCTCCTGTAACGTAAACTAGCCCTGAAGAAGTTCCACTATAGAAAAGGAGTGAAATGCATTGGCGGCTTTCATTTCAAAATGGATTGACGAACAAATGAAGACTTTTAAAATGAAATATGGTTCTCTTGACTTGAATCTTATATAGCAAATACTTAATGAGTGTGTGCAATATTTTTGTTTTGATTGTATCTGCATTTATAGCAGCAGTCCCTTATGCGGTGAGGACTGATTTGGAGACGCACCTCAGAAATATAGAGGACAGGCATGAAGTGTTCTTGCTCTTTATGCCACTGCTGCTATTGTGAATTGTTGGATGCTTTATGCTATACCATGTTTTGTAAGCAAGTGCTTTTGGGGCTGTAAACGGTGTATGGTAATGGAAGTGAGTGGTTCTTTCCAAAAGCTTTAAGCAGGCACAAGGGGTTCAATTTTCAAATTGCACTATGATAAGATCAAAACAAGCACTGGCAAATCCACCTGGTCTGGCTTGTGTTAGCTGAATATGTACTTTGTTGTTCAATCAATCAAGCATTTATATAGCGCACTACTCACCCGGAGGGTCTCAAGGCGCTGGGGAGGGGGGGTCCGCTACTGCTCGAACAGCCAGGTCTTGAGCTGCTTCCTGAAGGCGAGGTGGTTTTGGGTCAGGCGGAGGTGGGTTGGGAGGGAGTTCCAAGTCTTGGCGGCCAGGTAGGAGAAGGACCTTCCTCCTGTTGTGGCTCTTCGGATGCGGGGGGCGGGGGACGGCGGCGAGGGCGTGGCTGGTCGATCGAAGCTGACGGGTGGGAGTGTGGAAGTTGAGGCGGCTGTTGAGGTATCTTGGTCCTTGGTTGTGTAGGGCTTTGTGAGCGTGGGTGAGGAGACGGAAGGTGATTCTCTTGTTGACCGGGAGCCAGTGCAGGTCTCTCAGGTGTCCGGAGATGTGGCTGTGCCGGGGGATGTCGAGGATGAGTCTTGCTGAGGCGTTCTGGATCCGCTGGAGTCTCCTCTGGATCCCTCCTTGGGTGTACGTTGTGCAGCATGTTTGGATGTAGAAATTGAAATCTCACATACAGGTATCAATTTGGATGATTGGCACCTGGAGATCCATGCATAGGTATGCTTTTGGAACTGTGGATAAATGTATGTAGATTGAGGTGCCAAAATACCTTTGTGGCAACATCGGTAGGAATGTGGAAACATTTTAATAAGCATAAATGGCATTTAAGAGAAAACACATATTTTGGTGCAGGATAACCTTTCGCTCAACATTACTGCTAGTGCGGAAACACCAGAAAGAGCACATAATATTTAGGTGCGACATCATATTTAGTTGCTTGTAGTGCATGACAGATGGAGGAGAACACAATGTAAGCGTATCTTAGAAATTTAGGAGGAAATACTCAAGTAATTAAAAAGTTTTGAGAGATTGGCAATGCGGTTTTTCAGATGTTTGTAATGGACCTTATGCGGTCCTCCAGGAGGTTATAATCTTCCCTTTTCTGAGGAAAATATGTGAAATATGATTCTAAGTGAATGGGTAAGGGATTGGTTGAGTTATTTCACCAGTGTTTCCAAGCCAGTAACTCAAACGGCAATCAGACATCCTGAATTTTGGAGGTCTGTCCTAGTGTCGACACTTTTATCAACTTTAAATGTACCTTTTTTTTTAGGGCCAGGAGTGACTGAGCAAGAATATCAGCACTGTAACATTACACATGCTCACTTCCACTGGTGCCTCCAGTAATGTTAAGTTCCAGACTAGTTCTCACC
Source organism: Lissotriton helveticus (assembly GCF_964261635.1). NCBI lineage: Eukaryota > Metazoa > Chordata > Amphibia > Caudata > Salamandridae > Lissotriton > Lissotriton helveticus. The sequence continues at coordinate 919,864,909 of NC_136070.1, forward strand.
CTAGTAGCCCCATGTCTGTTGAGACAAGTCTTGTCTACTGTGTTGTTTCTCTTTGCCATGACTGGCAATCTCTGCAAAAAAGGAACAAATGCCGAGACCCCTCCTGACAGCGTCCGGGTCCTTCCAGTTGGAAGAATCCTTCATCTCCAAGTTTAAGTGATGTCTGCTCAGTGACCTTCTGGAGTCCATCCTGACCTATTCGCTTCCTCCTAAAGCTCTTGTCCGCGATCGTGCATATGCTAATCACTGGTCACCAAGAGGTCCATATTTCTCTCACCGTACATGATGTTAACAGACATCCCACTTACAGTATCCACAAACTTCAAATCACTTGACAAGATAGCACTAAATAGTAACCCAGAATATCTGAAAATCTTCCCAGTTTCGTTTAAGGGCTGGCACAGTAAAACTTGGACTGTTTTCCTTTGAGGTATATTGCTAATCTGGATCAGTTACCTTGCCCATGTGATGATAGGAATGGGAAGACAACAATCCACTTTGTTTGTGAAAATTTTATAGCCTATACACTAACCAGTTCTTGATTCCATTTTTTAAGAGAACGCGACCTATACACCTAGAGGAAGCTTACTTAACAATCCATAAGTTAGAAGAAGATGAGCTAATTGCTCGTGCAGGCACCTTTTTAAAATTGTCGGTATGTGCATGAAATTCAATGTGCACCTCATGATGTTCGATTTTTAGTGAATCATTAGATGCTGTGGTTAGGCCTTCTGCAAATATTTGTTTTTAAGCTAAATTGATTGTCATGTATGATTCTGTTTTTAATACGTCTATGTTAATGGATTGTTATATTCCCCTTTTATTATGATATGATCTATGCTTTTTATGGATATTTCAAATCCGAATAAAGATGTGAAATGGAATGGAAAACCGTCCCAGGTCGCACCCAGGCATACAGGAGATGAACTGAGAAGACAAGTAAGCAATATTCTTCTATGCCCACAACTTCTGGAACTATCTATACCATCAGTAAAGACTTGACACCACACTTTGGCGCTTGAGGAAAACGAAACACCTCATCATCTAGGCATATCAGCGCACAGCCTACCATGCCTCAAGTTAACGTCAACAGTTTGTAAGTACATTTGTTTCAGACTATACTCAAGTTTTACACCAAGGTCTTTGTAAATACTAGACCCTCTCCCTGTGTCCTTGATCTAGAAGCACATAATCCATTTACTATGTAACATGCACCAAATACAATAAATACAATAAAACTATATTCTGGGCGATGAAAAGCCCAAAAAGGATAGGAGTGTTTCATGCACTTTTCCCTAGCCTTACAGTCTGCCAAGCTTGTCACTCTCTCCTTTCCTTCCAGAAATCCTGGAATAAACAAAGAATTCAGCATCCAGTATCGTCAACTATGCCACAACACAGCCCCATCCTTTTGGGGGCCTAGAAAGCTGGCGACACATTAAAACAACCACTCATGCATTATTAGGTATAAAAAGTTGGCAGCATACACCATGGGATTAGACAATGTCATGCACTGTCCCATACTGTTACCGAAAGAGACTCTCACTCATGTGCCATTTCAACAGGTCCACTAGCACTACAGAGATACAAGAGGGTGTGCAAATGGCAGATCCATAAGCCCAAGTCTCCTCCCACTTTTGGGCTGTAAAGGTAAAAAAATATATGGATGGGGGAGGGAGCAGGAATGACCATGTCGGTTTATCAGGAGTACTAAGCACACACCAAAACTGGAACAAAGAATGCATGAACACAAAGAAAGAAGAACCATGAATACACAGACTTGCACACTGTAACCAAATAAGACCAATAGTGGAGCCCTTCCCATGTGAAACCCACAACAAACAGTAAACTAGTTTACCACTCAGCTGCACCAATAGGCCATGTAAATAAAAAGAACACACTGTACAAAAAAACACGTAAACATAAACCCGAGGTTCACGGCTTGGGTATATGGCAGGAACTGAATGACGAGTTAAGTCCTGAAAGTGCCATAAATTACAAGTTTGGGGAATGTGAGACCTGAATCCCATCAGCTGTACATTAGTAAAATTTTTGTGTAAGCACACATTGATCGCCCACTGCACATGCCAACACTATTATGGTTGATAATATGTTTTATTCAACTCAACATGTAAAAAAAGAAAAAAAGAATGACAAATTGGCCAATAATAGGCTGTGTTACTTTAAAGGACTTAAGGGGGAATGGCGGGGTGGGCAGCAGTCCGATGAGCATTAAAGAAATACTACAGAAAAACACGTTTTAATGATCCAAATACTGTTCTATCTCCATACGTAAACGTGGTTACTTAAAGAATTATCTTTTGCATGTGCGTCACACTTCACCATGGCTGAAATCAACCAAATTTGTTTAAATCCCCGACGATTTACAAAAATAAATACACAAAAGTGACTTATTCCAACAGGACAAACACTATAAAACAAAAGCATTGGCAAGGCTTCCGGGCCCTTGTCAATGAAAATAAAACATTGGCTAAACTCAAAAATATTTTGTTGGTCTAAAAAACTGTACAAAATGTCATGGTACTCGCCGATATTTGTTTTCGATTTGCTCCTTGCAAAACGGAGGAATACCATCTATTATCCAAATATTATCCAATGGCTGGGATGGGCTTGCGCATTGCCCTGTGTTGTATGCTGGCTAAAAGTAAATATAAGTATACAATACATTCAATATTTGTAGACTCAAAGGGTCTTGGAGGGCTAGAAAAAGGTTACATTGTAAGCCATAATAACCACAAAGGTGCTTAAGTAAGCTACTGTAACAGAGAGAGTGTGGTAAGGCTAAAGTCACAGTCACTTGCAAGTGTTGAATTGTTGAAACAAGTGTCCATCTCTGCTCCTGGGCAGATCGGGAATGGCGACCTCCTGAAGAGGTGAAGTTTAGATGCGTGGGAATAGAAGGGAGGATACTGCTAAACTCGACAAGTCTGGATTTCACAAAACAAATCGGAAACTCCACGTAAAGCACAAACACATTTTCAAATAGCGCAGAGGGTTGTGGGCGGCAAAGAAGCCACACGTTTCCAACTGTTGACATTCAGTCTACATCTGCCATCAAGTAAGCAGAACAGGCAACGATATTGGACATGCGATGTAAACAGTATACTTAAAGCCCGCCGGATCTTAGGCACTTGTGTTACTTTGTAGACTCAGGTGTTGCAAGTTCGTGAATTAAACTACTGGGCACTTTATATTTTCATTTTGATGGGTACTGCTGTGACATTCACGGTTCCCCCCTGACCCAAGTCCGCCCTCCAGGATGAGGTGTCCTACACCTTCATCCTCCGCCTTGCAGTGTGACGTGCAGGAGTTAGCAATCTAAAGCCCCTGTGCCAATGTGCCAATTGGGGTGGGAGGGTCTCATACAGTACCCTCTAGATTTCTGAATCTGCTTCTCTCGACCTGTACTGCCAAGTCTAATATGCCCACCCGCAACCCAACAGCCTGCTGCCAGGGTGTCTGTCTCCACCTTTGATGTGTCCTCCACTGTAATGTCCATGAACTCGTACCCTCACTTGATCTTCGATATTGTGATCCCAGCCCACAAGAAAGGATTCTCGAGTATGTTGCATCCAACACCCTTCGTGCCACTGACAGAGATGTACTGAACGCACTTATCTCTACATTTAAAATAAAAACACCCCTCCAGTCATGTCTCCCACGATGACGTGCCGTATAACCCCCAGCCACCTTCTACTTATGGTTCACCAGCCCTACGATCGGTTGCAGTCCTCTGCCTTCGATAGCAGGGTAGTACTGCTCGCTACATCCCCCTACCCCCTTGTGGTGTCGGTATGTACACTTGGGCCTCTTTCCCGGCTTGCCTGATACCCTCAAGGAAGGCGGGGCCTTCTCGCCCAGAGGGAGTGGGAGCTGCTAACCCTCCCTCCCAGCCCCCGGCTGCCCCTCAGTGTACGGCGATCTACCGCACTCACCGTAGTGTGTCTGAGCGGCGGCGGTAGCACGGGGTCTCTCTGCACGGGCTGCCAGGACCCCGGCGGCGCCTGATTCGGAGAAGCACAAAGGAGGGGGGGCACGGAGGGGGTCACGGAAGGGGGGGTCAGATAAATCGAAAGGGAAAAGAACCGGATTGAAGGTTAGACACATAAAATGAAAGGGGAGAGGGGTACGGGGGAGGGGGGTAACCCACGAAGGGCTATTAACGGGATGGGGGTCCCAAAGGTGGTAGCGTGGGGAGGGGTCTCCGGGTATGGGCGGAACTGCTGAGGAGAGAGGGTGTCGAAGCAACACTGGTGGAAAGGGAGGAGCCAGGCTGTAAGGGAGGAGTCTCTGAGGGCACACTGAAAGCAAGGCGGGGAGAAGGCAGCACACTGAAGGAAGCCAACGAATCGGACGAGTAAGGCAAGCGGCAGCCTGACAAGCGGCCAGAAAGCAAAGGGGTGATAGTGTGGAGGAGAGGGACCATGACTGAGGCATGATGGAGCAGTCAGCACCGCGGGCTCTTTGCCCTTTCCTCGCACTGACGTAGATGAAGTTTTAAACTATAGGATAGAATAAGCTACTATTGCTTTAAAAACCGGATTCTCCTATCGTCATCATCGTAAACGTTTGCAATTTATACAAGTGGGGCATTTCCGTTAAGTTATTTTGCGTGAACGATAGAGGCAGTCACAGCATTAACACCTATATCACTTTGTTTCTTTTCTTTCGAATTTTACAGTTATACACTTATTTAAATGTCCTCCTTTTTAGGTTCGGGTTTGACACCTTGTTACAGACGCAATCGATTTCATAGTAGGGAGTGGAGGTTTAAGAGCAGAAAAAGCCGGTGCGGATTCAAAACAAGGATGCATGTTAAAAAGGAGAGATCCTGCGACCAAGACGTTTGCTCACACGAACTTTATTTATTCTTCAGACCAAAGGGAGCCCAAGGGACAGCAGCCTCTTCCACGAGAGTCCCGCAGCAGCTGCATGAAAGAAGCCTCGCCTGGAAACTCACGACAAATACAAGTTCCAGAATGCAGAGCGTCGGCATATTACAAAAAATGTCGGCATATTACAAAAAATATCAAAACGTAGGTAAGTGAGAGCGAAGCATTGCATTAACATTACATGACACATTAAATACTTACGGTGAAACACCACGCATAATAAATACCAACCGTGTATGCATACCTATAATAAATCCTAATAATGTATGCATAACATCACCTTCCCCGTTACCAAAACAAACAAAAACAACAAAAGATAAAACACTATGCAAGTTTCTTTAGTGCAAATAGAAGTCCATAAACCTGGTACGAATAGCAACATACCGAACAAGTCTCCAATTACCAGGAAATGTAACAACATTAACATTAGAACTATGTTATGAGAAGTGTGCATTTTCATGTACATAGTCAATGTCAGACCGAAATCCAGAAACGGAGACCACTGAACCTGCAGTAGGAGTCCCTTTAGAAATCGGAGAACCTGAAACCGAAAGAGCAGGTGAATTAACATGCAATGTATTATTGGCAGTTGCTTGTGCAGCATTATCCTCATTACTGTCCAACCACCAAGCAGTGTCTGAATCAGAAGAGGATTCAATAGTGAGGAGATCCTTAGCTTTCAGAATCTTCTTTGCTTGTTCTTCATTCAGTTTTATTAAACTCCTTTCACTTCACCATCCCTTCCCCGAAATGAATGCTGAACCTTTGGATAGCTTCAGCACTTGAATAAGAGACATGGTATTTGGATTCCCCTTATTATTATTTTTTTTGAACTGTAAGGTTTCCTAACTAAAACCCAATCACTAATTTTAATCTCAATTTCTTTCACTTTGTTTTTTGTCAGACCTTGCCTTGCAAAAAGCTCGCTGTTCAGATACTCTGTTCAAGACTGCTTTTTGATCGTGAGCTGAATTTCTTTATTGGGTCCTTCACCCGATCAGGACATAAAATCAATCTTGGTGCTCTCTTGCGTAGACACTCTAAAGGGTAAACTCCAGTGGTGCTATGTGGTATGATTAAATAAGTCCCAAACTTCTGTTTGAAAAAAAAACCACATAAACCCCAAATACCAAAGCTGAATGTACCCCTTGTATAAAGAAATCTGTTTATTCTATTCGCCAAAACATTTGAGGTAGGTGAATACAGTGCCACCTGAAGATTTTTGATGCGTAGTGAATCAATTAAATGTTGCTTAAGCGAGGAAGTAAAGTGTGTACCATTGTTGTGACTAACTTCTTTGGAGGATACTCAAAGCAATAAATATTTATCCAATAATTAACTCTCCAAAGCTGTATTAGGAGCTGACACAAACTCCAAGTACACCCACCATGAATAATAGTCAATTGAAGCAATCTGGCATGAGCACAGAACAATCAAGCGCTCGATTCAGGAATAAATGTATGAAAACACGGTTTCTTCTTACCTTCACACTCGGGGCCCAATCCTGTGTCGCTATGGTGGAGCTCTGGAACCCGGAAGCAGTTACAGCACGGGAGAGGGACTCCAAGAACCTTGCTAAACCAATGTACAGAATGGGGGCGGAGCCGTCTATATCACAGGGGACAGTCCACTCTATGATGTTGGAAATTCTGAGAAGCTGCAGGTGGACTCGTCATTCCAAGCGGAAGCCCAACTTCGGTCATGTGAGGGTACATTAGCACTACCTATTTTTACAGCCTCTCCTTGCTATATGGGTAGCCGGTCTTCCTTCCACTGGCGAGTCAACAGTAAGCTCATGCGGAAGGAAAGACAAACTCCTTGCTCCCGCCTTGACCCGTGTGTATATTAGAACCTGATCTTTCCTCCGTTGGCGAACCTGAACCGTTGCTTCATGGTGCTCCCTAATGACTACTGGCCTAACTGAAATACCTCATCTTATCGCTTATTAACTTGAATGTTATTGTATTTTTTTACATTACCTACCGACATACTTCCTCCTAATGCTCTACCGTCCTAACTGAACTACCTCAACTAGATTGCTTATTATCTTGAATGCTGTTGTATTTTGCACATTACCTACTGACATAACTCATCCTAATGCTTTTTAGGTCTCGCCTGTCAATGCGCATGCGCATTGAGCTTGCGAGACTATGGGGGCTTAAACAGACTTTAACCAACTTGCAAGGAATCAATGGCGATTCCTTGCAGTGCCCGTGAAATTCAAGCTCAATGCGCATGCGCATTGACATTAAAAGCGCGTGCACATTCCCCCAGCCGCCTGCCTTGCATATCTTTTCCCTCAGCCGCACTCCTCCCACACCCCGCTCCGCCCCCTCCCCTGCCTGCCGTGTCGCATTTCTTCAGGGCACCTCCCCTCATCAGTTCCCCAGCAGCATCTGTTCCCCAGCCTGCCGAGAGCAGCTCTTCCTGCTCCGCCCTCTCCCCACTCTCTCTCCCCTCACGACGCTCCTCCCCCTCCAGCATATTTCGTTGTACTGGGTAAAAAACTGTTCTTGAATCTCACCTTCTGCAAAAGATGCATCATGTGTGTACACAAATGGGTTTGTCGTTTTCCGCTAAAAGGATACTTTAACATCTGTACCCGTACATACTGCGCTTATGGTGAAAGTATATTCTCTAGCTAGATGTAGATTGCCAGTTTGCGAGAGCAGCTCTTCCTGCTCCGCCCTCTCCCCACTCTCTCTCCCCTCACGACGCTCCTCCCGCTCCGCCCCCTCCCCACTCTCTCTCCCAGCACACCTCCCCCTCCAGCATATTTCGTTGTACTGGGTAAAAAACTGTTCTTGAATCTCACCTTCTGCAAAAGATGCATCATGTGTGTACACAAATGGGTTTGTCGTTTTCCGCTAAAAGGATACTTTAACATCTGTACCCGTACATACTGCGCTTATGGTGAAAGTATATTCTCTAGCTAGATGTAGATTGCCAGTTTGCAATGCATGCATCAATTTGAATGTAGTCTTACAAACTTTAAAGAGCACTGCAACTTTTCTGGTATACACTCGTCAAGCATGAGCACACTGTTCGGTGCGTAAAATGGCATGGCCCTATAAATAAATTCCCATATAGACATAGGATTCCTGTTCCAAATGCAAAATATAAAACGTTGTCGGTTTAGGATATTAATGTATTTTTAATTCAAAAGCCTTCGCAATTTGCTCACCTACTCAGTACCTGCCAATAGCAATGTCTATTTGAGGTGTAAGATATTGCCATTATTCAGATAAACTTAGCTTTGGTAGTTTTACTGTATGCTGCCTTCTTTTTCATGCGGTTTCAACAGCGTACCATATTTATGATGAGAACATTCCAGTGTAATCAGAGTGCCATTCTACTATTGGGAAATTGAGTATCTGAATATAGTCGTGCTAACGTTACTGATCTATTGTGCTTTGCTGCCTTAACTCAACGGCACATATACAACCTGCTGTAATCCTAGTTGGTAATAGAGCGGAATAGAAAAGACAATTAACTGGCCGTGCATTTGTTCTGAGTGGTTGCACTGATGATTCTAATCGTGTGTACATTCTTACATTAGTTATATTCGTAGATCCGTACTTTCCATACTAGATCACTTAACCACATAGTAGACAAACCACATCCCTTTCTGCCACACCTTCATGTGCGTAAATCATATGGGTTTGAACCTCCATTGTATTAAACTGTAATCTAATAGGTCTGATTTCTCCTCATAAATATAGGGGCAGCTGGCACTGCTGTGGGCTCAGAATGCTGGCCTTTTCCAAGAGTCTGAGGGTCTAGGTCAGAAGATGTTTGTCCTAAGGTCCAGAGACAAAAATGATGCTGCAACTAGACATATTAGTTTCATGAAGAAGAGTTCGAATGTTATGCTTTTGTATACTCCCTCCTACCTCCTTCAATTCTTAGTCAAATCGCGAACAAGAACGTGGGCCCCTTGTCACGAAGAGTGACTTGTAAACTGCAACTACATTTTAATCAACTGCCCTGTGTGGAAAGCCAGGCAGGTGGGTGTAGCATCATCCACTACAGGCAGCAACCAGTTATACTTTTATACTCTCTCCCATCCGCCACCTCATCCACCACCACCACCACATCCACCACACCCACCACCAGCACTTCCACCACCACTTTCACCACATCCACAACCACCACATCCACAACCACCACATCCACCATCACCACCACCACCACATCCACCACCACCATATCCCCCAGATCCACCACCACCACATCTATATGTGTGTGGCTCTGTGTGTGTGTAGGTGCAAATGCAATGTTCTTGGATTTTTGTCACAATAAAATACACTGAACATAATCTTCACAAAAGTTATTTACAAACGTTTAAGCTATTGCCATTATAAATTAAATAAATTATTTAAGTATTAATTATTTACAAAAATTAAAAGCCATTGTTATTTGTAATATCAATACATCTAAGTCACGTAAATACAAAACATGTTGCATTACAAATGCTATAGGTGTCACATTAGCAAAAGTTATAACTATTGGCATTGTAAATGACAAAGCTATTAATTTAGCTATTTTCAAAAACACATAAAAAAAAAATCATTTACAAGACCAATAGCTCCAACTTTTCTAATGCGAGACCTATTGCATTTCCAATGCTTGTTTATTTTGAGTTCTAGTGTATTTCATGTTACCTGCTGACCACTATTTTGTATTCATATAACCTTTTTGACTGACTTCGAGTCCTGGAGCCTCATCAGCCAATCTTCTTACACTTAACCTGCGGAATGCCCACTCCCTAAATTGAGCCGGACCTGCTGCAAGACACTTGAAACCTTTTGTACACTGGCCAACCTAACTGACCTACCTCATCTTGATTGCTCAATTATTTGAATTCTATTGTATTCTTCACTACCTGCAGACCACTTTCTGTATTCCTCTAACCACCGTTCTGACCTCTAGGGGTAATTTTTACGAGGCTGATTGTCCATCCCAGCAAGGTGAGATGGCTGACCCACCCCTTCCTGATTGCCCAATTACTATTCCTGATTGTGGTTTTCCTCTATTGGCTGAGACTAATTATTATTTGTTTTACCTACTCCTCACGATTGATTGCCTGTATTACCTCTGCGTTCTCCTCTATTGGCCATAACTATATTCATTATTTGTTTTACCTAAGGAGCGCAATTTATTGCCTGTATTACCACTGTGTTCTTATTGTTTCCCATTGTGGTTTCCTGCTACTACTCTGACCCTCCCACCTCTCTATATTCTACACCCCCACTACCGGCACTGGCCCTAATCACTCACCTACACCCTGCTCCTACCCTGATCCTCCAACCTTTTAAATGTTCTACACCTTGTTCCCCCTCCTTCCCTATCACCTCGCCCCCTTTTCTTAATCACTATGCCCACCCACCCACACTCCTGCAATGCAACTAATCACAATCTTAACCCACAGGACTCACCCATCACGAGACATGGCCCGAATTCATGGTCCATCCTATGCCCCGCTAATCTCTCCAAAAACGCCAAGAAAAACTTTAAACACAAACTACTTATTGATCACCATGAAACTCTTTTTGTCGCTAACTACTGTAGCCTCTCTTCTTTCATCAAAACCAACTATATTTTTTACTCCAAACGTCCCTCCAAATGGAAAAACATCTTCCTCCACCACCTCCCCACTAAATCTTGTAAAATCCCACACTGTCCAAGCTTCTGAAAATCACCTCTCCACCTTCGAACAACACTTCAGCACCTTTTCCTACTTTTTATCCATCCCACCGCCTAACTCTTCTCCCCCCTCATCAGTCTGACTACCTTTCACCCCCTCATCCCACAGACACTTCCACCTTGCTCGATGTTGTCTCACATACCCTAATATCCACCCCTCTCCATAACTCTTTACCCCCTGAACTGATTGACCCACTCACACCCTCCCCTTCCCTGCCCTCAACCCCTCACACCACAGTCTCCTTGCTCACCTCCACATCTTGCACAACCCCTAAACCCTTCACCTCCCTAATGACTGCACCACTAGACACCCCCACCTCAGTGCACCCCCCCGCAGTTTCTATCACTCAACTGCCCACATCAACTTCAACTACTCCCTCCATCGTCCCCCCCCCTTTAAACAGGTTGTTATTCCCCCTCCCATCGACTCCGTACCATATCAAACACTGATCACGACTCCAGGCACGCCACCTCTACCTACTCGGTCCTCTCCTCGCCCACCATTCTGAAAACACCCCTCCCCCCGGCCACCCAACTCCCACAGACCGCTCTCCCCAGGCAAATCTGCCCCTACCACCCCTTTAACTCACTCTCTATCAAACATTGAAAGCTCTCTCCTTGCCCAATCATTTGAACTCTCCCTGCTCAGGAAAGATCTTAACCTGTCGCATGAACTTTATCAACTCCGGAAAGATTTTAACTCCCTCTCCTCTGAAATCCGTCTTAATCACTCGATCTTCCCGAGTCGTGACTCTCCTAACACCTCCAAATCTCAACATTGGAGATCCGTTCCCCTCTGCAACTGTTTCCACTGGACCTCCCCTGCAGCGACCCCTCTCTCCCCCTCAGACCTACTTGGCCTCTGTAACTCTTACCTCCCTAACTATGCTACTGACACACCCCCCCAATCTACCACCCCAGTGATCTTGGGGACGAGTAGAATCCCTTCATACCCTCTAGACACCCAACTCAACTTACCACAATACAAACTTGCCCCCCCAACAATCAACCTGATACCCCTTCACATGCATGCTAATCAATTGCCGCTCAGCTGCTCAGCATGCGACTGAAATTGCTGAAACCATCCTCAGCAAAGACATTTACATTGCCTTCCTCACGGAAACTTGTCTCAAGGACCACTCTACTCCTGTCCACGACCTACTCTCCCCTCCAGATTACTCCATACGCAGAAAAGATAGACACAATAAAGTTGGAGGTGGCCTAGCCATCATCTATAAAAATAATCTCGCTTGTTAAAAACACGGACCCCTTCACTTTAGAATACCTCTGAACTGAACTCAAAATCCAGGACGCCCCCCCTATTCGCCTACATAACATTTACCATCCTCCAGGCGAATCCCTTCCTTTCGCTAAGGAACTTTCCGACCTCCTTCCCCCAAGCTTCACTCTCCAACTCAAAAAACCTCTTCCTTGGTGACTTCAACCTCCACTGGAATAACAGCAAAGACCCTGCAGTTTACCTCCTCTCGAATCTCCTGGATATCAATGACCTCCAGCAACTTAAAAACAACGCCTCCTGGCAGAACTTTATCCCTGTCACTGAACATGAAGTCTATAACATCATCGCTAAGCTGAAACCATCCTCCCACACCAAAGACCCTATGCCCCCTATCTTTGTCCAAGACCTCAAACATATCATTGCCCCTTTTTGGGCCACCATTATTAACTCCTCCCTGGCCTCTGGGTGTGTTCCCACCTCCCTCCAACTGGGTCAAATCACACCCATTCCCAAAAACCCCAAGGCAGATCCCAACGACCTAAACAACCTCCGCCCCATCTCCAACCTCCATCTCCTCTCCAAAGCCCTTGAAAAATGCGCCCTGTTACAATTAGATAATCACATCAACACTTTTGACCTATTTGACTCAATGCAATGAGGATCCAGAAAAGGATGAGGAGTGTGTAGTTGCCATAGTGGAAATCTGCTCAACATAGTTGACAATATACATCATTCATTTGGCAAAGGTGAGTCATGCCTTCTCATTCTCCTGGATCTGTCCGCTGCCTGTGATACTGTTAACCACACTGCCTTACTAAACACCCTCAAAGTCTGCTTTGGACTCAATGACCTTGTCCTCAACTGGTTCTTCTCTTTTCTCCAACACAGAACCCAACAAAGCAAAATTGAGAACTGCCCCTCCAACCCTACTCCGATCTCTCTCTCGGTGTCACCCAAGGTTCCATTCTCACTCCTGCTCTCTTTAACCTCTTCATGAAACCCCTCAAACATGCAGGAATCAATTACCACCTCTATGCCGGCGACATGCAACGTTACTATAAGATCAAATCCCACTCTGATATCCTCCACCTAAATGACACTCTGACCAAGATCAAATCTTGGTTCCACCACAACCATCTCCAACTTAACCCTAAAAAAACAAAATCATTCTCTTCTCTCCTAAAAACAACCCACTCCCCATACAAGGAAGGATGCAAGAAAATACCTACTTTCTAAAAGTGGTGTTTTCAAACACAGAATGTTAAAACCAACTTCACTAAAATATGTATTTTATCATTTCGAGTTAAGACATACTAAACTCTAATTTCTGCCATGTTCCCTGAGTCAGTTATATACTTACAATGCACCCTGCCCATGGGCCTACCATAGGGGTGTCTGATATGAAGAAAAGGGAAGGTTTAGGGACTGGCAAGTAGGTGCACTTACCAAGTCAACATGGTAGTACCAGACTGCACACAGGCTCTGCAATGGCAGGCCTTAGACACATTTTACAAGGCTGCTTCTGTGGGTGGAACAACCAGTGCTGCAAGCCCACCAGCAAAAAACACAGTTGATGGACAGAATGTAGAACAATGTCATACATTCACCCCAGTACAAGGATCTGGGCCTAAATCCATCGTTTTTTGCACTCCTCACCACCCTTGGTTAGACACTGGCTATATGCAAATCAGCTCTGACCCTGTGCCTCATGGGAACAGTCCAGTCCGAACTACCAAGCCATGTCTTTCCCAGACCGGACTCAAGCATCCAAGGACCGGTTTCTGGCTATCAGCCTTTATCAGCCTGGATAGCTTGACTCCAGTGGTATGGAGAGCCTGGGACTCACGTCTGAGCATACCCAGCCCACTTGGGGTGAAAATTGCAAAAAACACAGTTGATGGACAGAATGTAGAACAATGTCATACGTTCACCCCAGTACAAGGATCTGGGCCTAAATCCATCGTTTTTTTGCACTCCACACCACCCTGGGTTAGACACTGGCTATATGCAAATCAGCTCTGACCCTGTGCCTCATGGGAACAGTCCAGTCCGAACTACCAAGCCATGTCTTTCCCAGACCGGAATCAAGCATCCAAGGACCGGTTCGGGGACTCAGACGTGAGTCCCAGGCTCTCCACACCACTGGAGTCAAGCTATCCAGGCTGATGAAGGCTGATAGCCAGAAACCGGTCCTTGGATGCTTGATTCCGGTCTGGGAAAGACATGGCTTGGTAGTTCGGACTGGACTGTTCCCATGAGGCACAGGGTCAGAGCTGATTTGCATATAGCCAGTGTCTAACCCAGGGTGGTGTGGAGTGCACAAAAACGATGGATTTAGGCCCAGATCCTTGTACTGGGGTGAATGTATGACATTGTTCTACATTCTGTCCATCAACTGTTTTTTTTGCAAGCCCACCAGCAGCATTTGGATTTACAAGCCCTGGGCACACTTGGTGCACTGTACTAGGGAATGACAAGTAAACCAATCATGGAATCACTAATCCATACATCAATTTACTATAGGGAGAGCATATGCACTTTAGCACTGATCAGCAGTGGTAAAGTGCCCAGAGTCCTATTGCCAACAACCACGGGTCAGGAAAAACAAGGGCGGAAGAAGCAAAAAGTCTGGGGATAACCCTGCAAAAAGGGCCATTTCAGAACACCCTCCTACCCCAATTAAAAAAAGATCTCAAAACCTACCTCCTCAACAAATACCGGGGTCCATAATTTTCCGACCTCTGATTCTGCTCTCATGCTCTGCACCCCCATCAGGGTCCCCTCTATTTCCCTTCCAAGTCTTTCCCCCCCACCCTCTCTTTCCAAACCCCCACCCACTTGCCACTGTTTCCCCACCCAACCCCCTCCCTGTTCTCTGTAATCACATACGACCTCTAACCACACGCACAACCTTCCACTGATTCTCAAACCCCCTATTTCCCTACTCTCCCTGTCTCCCTCTCATCCCTTACCTCTCACCCTCTCCCACCTACCCTCAACTTAGTTTGAACTTCCCAAGCTAGCTAATTTGATTTCTCTTGTAAATAACATTTTAATTTTTCTGCTTTCTTGGCTATATGGACTTTTTTGCAAAGTTTATTATTAAGTGTTCTTGTATACTGTATCTCCTCACATTCCTGTAAAGCGCTCTTATACCTCCAGGTCTAGCCTGCGCTATAGAAAACCTTTAAAATAAATAAATGAATCTAGTTCCAGAAGGCTCGACCAGATGGAAAGACGTACTCCTTGCTCCCACCTCGACCCTTGTTAAAGATCGGTCTTTTCCTCCGTTGGCGAGCTTCATTTCAGAAGGCTCATGCAGAAGAAATCATTTAATCCTAAATATAAGAGTGAATGGAAGACTTCCATTACATCCCTCTAATTGACACTGAGTTTGGATAAGCCAGTACAAGACGCTGGGACAACTTTGTATATGCTTATTTGTTTTTTTTTGCTAATCGCTGAATGCACACTGTCTTGGGGGAATGCGACCCACAGCACCCATGAACGTATTTATCCTTTTCTGTTTTCTTTGGCTCATAACAGGGGTGTTTGCAAGAGCGGTATACAATTAAGCTATACTCCTGTGATGCTAAGTGGACACAATTAAGGGTAGGTTCCAAGAGGGGAAGATGAACTATTCACATGCCGTTGGATAAATGAACGGAGGGTGGGTTTAGTCTATACCTGGTTATTACCTGGTTGTTCTTTTTATCTGTTCTTACCACAGCAGAACAAAAAGGAAATACTGGTGTGGGCAACAGTGGAACCTCACACTAAATGTGGAATATCTCTGGCTTCACATTTGTTTCTTTACAGGTACAAGTTGTTTCATAAACCAATCTTGTTTGGTTTGGCAAACGCTCTGTGGCAAAAGGAAAATGACTAAGGTATAGGTGCTTTCTCTGTATTGCAATCATTTTACCAACTCTTTGTATCATCTTTGCCTAGAACAAAATATTGATGTAAAGGTCACATTGCATAAATTTGGCTGAAGTCTGTTTGTCACAAAATTTCACCACTGACCATGCAGTGCAAACATCACATAGTCACAGATGGACTTCTGAAAAAAGACTGGTGTTTTGGCAGACAGGTGAACAAATTGCAAGTTTTCAACGGTCACAAATTGCAAATGTTTTTTTTTTTTACACCGATCGGTTGATAGAAATGTTGGTGCAAATGTGTACACCTCGACTGATTTTTTTTTTATTAACCGTTTTCTACACCAGTGCAAACTTTTACATAATAGCTAAAAAACAAATGTACATTTCTGTCCGAGTTCAAGATTCAAAATTTGCTGATTGTATCATATAGTTTGTTGATCTGCCCTGGCTCTGTATATACTATATCAAAGTAAGGTATAGTGTGCAATGGATCCCCAAACGCTTACAGAGGTAAAAGTTGATAATACATTACTCTCTATTTGTGGTAGTGTGGGCGATCAGTAAGGCTTTATCTGAGTGTAGTATTAAGCATTTATTGTACACAGTCAAGCAAGAAATGATTTCACACACCCAAAGACTGAACTCTTGCCAATTGTTTTAGTATACAAATATTTATTACTTGTATTTTATTTTTAGAACCAAGCAGGACTTGGTGCAGGTAAGAACAATATTACTTTTCAAGAATAATACAGTTGAATGCCGTTGGCTTAAACCTAGGTAGGTCAAAAGTTCAGAAAGAGATGAAATTACATTGCAGTTGCTTTGTGATTACTTTTTAGATTACTTTTCAGATAACTTTTTCTACTTAGTGTGATATGCCTAGATATCTCACAGGGACATTTCCTAGATAAAAGGTAGGTAAAACAGTTTTTACAAAAACACAAGTTTCTTATGTTTCAATACGAACACCCTCAACACGTGAACATTTTTCTGAGGAAAACAGTCCATGCAATCCTATGGAGGAAAATAAGAGTATTGGTTTGCAGGTAAGTAAACAGTCTTTGGGGTTGTGTTTCAGGGGTTAGAACATGGGTTCTCCCACGGTTAAGTAGGTACTCAAAAAGCACCCTCAGCGGCACTAGGACAGCCGGGTGCAGAGTGTTGAGGCCTAGTGTTATCCAATGGGGGATATGGGGCCCTCCGGTTGGTGGCTGCTCGCGGGCACGCCACTTGGATGTGGGAGCAAAGCTCCTAGGGTTTAGCTCAGGGCAAAGGGGATACAAGATAACACACAAAATGCACTCACAGCGGCACTGGGGGGCAGGGTGCTGGATCGACATTGGGAGCCCTGTTGGTTTCAGTGGGTAAGCTCCGGTCAGAACAAACACTACAGGCTCGGGCCCGAAGATCTTCTGGAGGTGACCACCAATTGGAGAGGAAAGTTGTGACGTCGGGATGTCAGGACACTGCTGGTAGGGTCACCCCGTAGGGCATCGGGTGCAGGGGTGTCTTTTGGCGTCTGGTTTTCCTTACTGGCTCGGGTCGCAGGTTGGGGGGGGGGGGGAAATCTTCCAGATAGGGGCTGCAGGCATCGTTGGGAGACTTGAGGTAGGTCAGGGATCACCATCTCCCAGGTCAGGATTGCCGCGGAGATCTCCTCGTGGTTTGGGACTTTCTAACTCTAGCTACGGACCTCGGGCGCAGAGTGGCGCAGACTCGCGGATTTAGCCGGAGCCATAGTCTGTTCGTGAGCAAATCCGGTGCTCACAGAGGCAGTCTTTTTAGTGAAGGCAGGGCAGGTTCTCCGGGTGCTGGCTGCAGGACGTACCGGGATTCCGCTGGAGCAGGTGAAGGTCGGGGCAGGTTGGTAGAGCTTGGGCAAGTCCGTTGTGTCGTCCTCCTCTTCCTTCAGCACGGCTCTTTGGCCCCTCTTCTTCTTCGTCGTTCTTGTCTGAGGAGGCAAAGTTCGGTGTTGCCCCTAAATACTAAATTTAGAGGTGTTTCCGGTAGGTACAGGTTGTGACCAATGGGTCCCTTCCTTGTGGTGGGCACACCCCCTATTATGCCTCACTCCAGTGGTGGGGGCATAACCCTCACTCTGGTTGGCTGGTTCCCCCCGTCTTCAAGATGGCAGGGACTAAGAGTTGTGCTTCGCCTCGCTTCCCCCACCTGAGAGGTAGGGTTGGCAAAGGTGGGCACACCTCTCCCCCTAGCTTGGTTTCCCCTCTGATTCTCCTGAACAAAGTGGGGGTCCGAACTGGTGGGGGGCAGTTGCTGGAAGCAGCAAATGGGTGGGTCAGCTCACAACGGCAGAAAGCCTTTAAAGGTTCCCCTTTGTGGACCATGCCCATCCTGGGGGAGGAGGCTCTACCCAGGATGTGCTTTGTTTCAGGACCCTGAGAACAGGAGGCTCTCAACCCAGGGGTCCGGCAACATGTCTGGGGGAGGCCACTGGCGAGCAGCCAGTAACCAGGACACTAGAGTTGTGTTGTTTTTCAGGGGGTCCGAACCAGTGGGGGTCAGTTGCTGGAAGCAGCAAATAAGTGGGTCAGCTCACAATGGCAGAAAGCCTTTGAAGGTTCCCCTTTGTGGACCATGCCCATCCTAGAGTTGTGTTGTTTTTCAGGGGGCATCTCTAAGATGCCCTCTGGGTGAATTTTTCATTAACTCCCACACTGGCATCTGTTTGGGTTTAATGTGCTGATCAGTATGATAACAAACTTCCCAGATATCAGTAAACCCATTATGTCGACCCATCACACACACACACACACACACACACACACACACAGAGAGAGAGAGAGAGAGACCGACCGACCGACCGACCGACCGACCTCCCTCGAGAGACCTCTAAGGGTGGCATAATATGTGCTGCAGTCCTTAAACGCCTTCCCTGGTCACAAGGCCCTTGGTACCCATGCATGTAGCCAGAGAGTTGCCATTTGGGTGTGCAACAGTGCAGTTTAAGGGAAAGAACATAGGTCCTGGGTACCTGGTTGGCAGGAACCCAGAGGACACTTAGTTAAAGAGCTTCAACATCAGGCAAAAAGTGGGTATAACCATGCAAAAAGGGGGTATAACCATGCAAAAAGGGGAACTTTTGTACACTCTTGCAAGGTTTATTGAAGAAGTAAGCCAAGCTGAGAACTCAGCCTGTCTTACCTTGCCCTCCCCCCTCTTGCCCCCTCTACCCCTCTTGCCCCCTCTACCCCTCTTGCCCCCTTTTCCCTCCTTTTCCCCTCCCTCTCTCCCTCTCCCTCTTCTCCCTCTTCGAGTGGATGTGGCATTGCCCTGACGGGGAGCGCCCCAGACGGTGGGAAGAAACTGCAATTGGGGGGGGGGGGGCTGGGAATCACTCAGCTTTCCAGGTGAACCACCTCACACATTCATTAATACATTCACGTTTATGCAAGCCACCACAAAATCATGTAGTCTACGCTGTACAATACCTTTTATCTATATGGAAGAAAAGATTCCCATATTTTTCACACCTTTTTTTGTCTTGCGCGTTTGAAAACAGCCTCCTAAAGCCGAAACGTTGTACTTTTTTTAAAATCAATTAATAACTGATTTCCCATGTTAACATACACCATATGCAGTTAAAATACACAGCAAAATACTTTGATTATAGTTGTCTAGGGCAATTACGTTGTTTTGGTCATCAGGTGGCAAAAAACATTTAGAATTAGAGTAACAACTCTTTAGAACACTACTGCACCCATTTGTCAATTACATATGATCAGAGGGGTCGGGTGATTTAGTTGTGACATTTCATTCCATGTAAATATCAGGATCATTAACAGGACAATACAACGTTTGCGTGGCACAACAAGCGTAAGTGAAGGAAATAACTATATGGAAAAACCTGTATGGGGAGACAAAGTAAGAGACAGGGTGGGTAGAAGAGTATAATTAAAAATAGTCAAGAATTATACTGTCTGCATTAAGTGAGGTTCCATGCAACAGGATCTCCATGCTGAGGTCATTGTGATAAAGACTGATTGAATGAAGTGGCAAGCAATCTCGGTTGAAATGACAATGATGGTCCTACAACAAAAGTAATCAGTGAAGTAGCGCAAGCTATCTAGTGATGACGAGTTGTTATGAATGAGCCACTCTTGTGGTCGGGTACTTGATGATGACCACCAACTATCACCATCTTAAACTGACTTTAGTGTGTAATTTTATTGTAGCCTTAATGTAGAACAATATGTATATATACCTGCCTAGTGAGAACAATTATGTAGAATAGTACCTTTTGATATGAGCTCTTACCATTGACTTTGATATGGTTTCATGTCAATCGTGCTCTTTAACTTCATCTTGCTTCACAGCAGTGCCTGCTATTGGCTTTGCCATGACCTCATGTCACCTTGCTTACTAATTTTGCTCTGCTTTAAGCTTCTTTATGTGCATGACAGAGCTTGCTTAACTGACTCAATTTTCCCGACTGTCGCCATTTTCTGTGCTTCAAAAGTGGGGAGGGCATGTTTTGCTCCTCACTTGTTTTTCGCACCTCACTGACCAGAGCAAACTGGATATCTGTGGTAAGTACAAACTCCGCCTCAAAGCCAATATAGAGAGGCTTGGCCAGCCACTGTCTTGACCTTGATGCCGACTGGTACGAGCTAGCCCAGTTTTCCAATGAGAAAGGGGTGAGGCTTTTTAGAAGCCTCGTTTCACATTAGACATGGTATTAAAGTGAGGGGCCTCCGCGGGCTAGACGGAAGTTCACCAAAGAATAGATGTACTGCTGTGGACGGCGAAGGAATTTGTGTCCTGACTGAACCTCTGTCGAGGCTGCAGAACCGGACTCCCCTCAGCTTGGTGCTGAATCAGTCGGTGAGGTGGTGCTGAGCCAAACCTGTTAGATTTGGGGGTCTCTAGTTGGCACAGGTAGGTACTTGTGACAGATAGGGACCCTTGCCTCTAGTCAGGGTAAGGGGTTACACTCCTAAAATAACCCCTGCTCACCCCCTTGGTAGCTTGGCACGAGCAGACAGGCTTATCTCAAAGGCAGTGTGTAAAGCATTTATGAAAACATACAGTAATCAAGTGACAACACTACAGATTGATTACCACACAGGTTTTATATTAAAAATAAGTATTCTTTATATAGATTTAACACAAGACCACAAACAACAAAAATCCACAATACTGTACTTAAAATGGTAGGTTTAGCTTAGTTCTCTTCAAATCTTAAAATGCGACACTTTGAATCAATGTACCTTACGATGCGTCACGCTTCCACAACAAACAGTGTTGCAGAGACGGAAATGCGACAAAGATCCGGTGCAAAGAAATAAAGACGTAAAGTTCTTCCTGATGCAGCACACTTCTCTGATGTTGCAAGAAGCATCGGCTCGATGTGTTAGCTGCAGCGGCGACACCCTTGTTCCGTGATGCGACGACGGCGGCGGCTTTGGCAGCGACACTCTTCTCCGACGAAGCAAGACGCTTACGCTCGATGCACCAAGTGCAGCGGCGACACCCTTGTTCCATATTGCTACGACAGCAGCTCCAATGGCGGCACGCTTCTCTGTGGATGCAAGGAGCTTTTCTTCATGCGGTGCAATGCGACTGCGGCGACATCCACGATGCGACGGTGACCCGCTTCTTCCTTGTTGCGAGACGCTTCTCTTGATGCGGTGCAATGCAACAGCTACAGCGGCGACATCCACGATGTGACAACAGTGACACGCTTCTTCGGGGTTGCGGGACACTTCTTGAGATGAGGTGCAATGTGACAGCTACAGCAGCGACATCCACGATGCGACGGCTGCAAAGGCGCCACGCTTCTCTCTCTTGAGTCTCGCTTCCAGTTCCTTGCGAGACGCAGTCCCTCAGAAGACCCAAAACAGCAGCAGGCACTTCCAAAGAACTCTTGGGTAGCTGGGGGTTGAAGTCTGTTGTCCCTGAGACTTCAGCAGGAGGCAAGGTCTTCTCTCATTCCCTTGGAGATCCTTCAGAAGTTGAATAAAGTGCACACAAAGTCCTTTCTCCTTTATTTGGCAGTCAGGCAACCACTGCAGGCCAATCCCCCAAGCAGCACTGAAGCTTAGGGATAGTCCCTCCTCAGTTTCTTCAGGTTACTTTCCTCAACACAGGTTTCTTCTTCTTGTCCAAAAGTGATCTAAATTCTTGGGATCAGGGTCCCAATACTTATACCCCAAAATCCTTTGTCCTCTGAGGGCAGAGGAGCCTTTGCCTAGTCCAAACCAGTTCTGGAGCCCTCTGTTGACATGACTCCTTCCTTCCTTTCACAGTGCAGGTCAGAATCATCAGCCGCACCACAGGAGGTGGAGCCAGCATTGTGGAGGGAAGGCACAGCCCTATTCAGGTCCCAGGTGCAACTCCTCCCACCTATCTAGATGCAGATCTCTCTATTCACCACTGGGCTGACTCCCCCTGTCTCCTGGAATCCCCCAGCCCTGCTACTCGAACTCCAGACAAGGAATACACAACCTAGCAGAGACAGGCTTCGATAGTTAGACAAGAAAATAGCTACTTTCTAAAAGTGGTATTTTCAAATACCGAATGGTAAAACCAAGTTCACTAAAATATTTATTTTATCATTCTCAGTTCAGGCATACTCGACTCGAATTTCTACCATGTTCCCTGAGTCATTTAGGATTAGAAGATGTAATAATCTAACTGCAATTCTGGCCTATGGAGAACAGGTAGCCTTGCAAAAGTAAAAACGAAAATGACTGTAATTCACTATTAGGACATGCCCCACACACACACCAGGGCATGTCCTACCTTATACTTACAATGCACCCTGCCCTTGGGCCTACATACTAGTGTCTGATATGAAGAAAAGGTAAGGTTTAGGGACTGGCAAGTGGGTGCACATGCTCAGTCAACATGGCAGTATCAGACTGCACACAGGCTCTACAATGGCAGGCCTTAGACACACTTTTACAGGCTGCTTCTGTGGGTGGCACAATCGGTGCTGCAAGCCCACTAGCAGCATTTGGTTTACAAGCCCTGGGTGCATTTAGTGCACTGTACTACGGTCTGACAAGTAAACCATACCAGCCAATCATGGAATCCCCAATTCCTACATCAATTTACAATAGGGAGCACTTGCACTGTGGCACTGGACAGCAGTGGCACAGTGCCCAAAGCAGTTTGGCCAGCTCCATTACATGCTTTCTGCATCTTTCTCTGTCCTCCAGCTCCTCTAGAGACCGACTTTTGCCAGAAACACTGCTACCTGTGGGGGAAGGTGCTCTCCTTCCCCTGGACCCAATGGCCCTTCCAGCTGCACATCTGCATTCTCATCCCCATCCTCATTCTCAGGGGTCTTCCTTGCTTCTACCCAGGCCCTCAGCGCCTTGTAGAACTCTTCCTTCTTGGTGAGCCCAATAATAGAAACATTTCATTTCTTGTAGAAGTACTTCAGCTGCTTTACTTTGTAGCTTTCTAGTTTCTCCTCTTCCTAATCAAAATCAACAGAGGCTATGGATTCTGCTCTCTCCTTGACGGTTGAATTTGGCATCTCTCAAAAATAGAAAATCTCCCAAAAAGAAATCTACCAGAAAGTATGTGGTTGCGTTTTGGTCTGCACTCACTAGTAGTGTTCACCAATAACTGTACATGAGTCACAAATGCAAGTCCAGAATCCTCACCACTGACCACCAATGTTAGATTTGGGGGTCTCTAGTTGGCACAGGTAGGTACTTTTGACAGATAGGGACCCTTGCCTCTAGTCAGGGTAAGGGGGTACACTCCTAAAATAACCCCTGCTCACCCCCTTAGTAACTTGGCACGAGCAGACAAGCTTATCTCAGAAGCAGTGTGTAAAGCATTTGTAAACACATACAGTAATCAAGTGACAACACTACCGATGGACACCACACAGGTTTGATATTAAAAATAAGTATTCTTTATATAGATTTAACACAAGACCACAAACAACAAAAATCCCCAATACTGTACTTAAAATGGTAGGTTTAGCTTAGTTCTCTTCAAATCTTAAAATGCGACACTTTGAATCAATGCACCTTACGATGCATCACGCTTCCACAACGAACAGTGTTGCAGAGATGGAAATGCGGCAAAGATCCGGTGCAAAGAAATAGACGTAAAGTTCTTCCTGATGCGGCACGCTTCTCCGATGTTGCGAGAAGTATCGGCTCGATGCGTCAGCTGCAGTGGCGACACCCATGTTCCGTGTTTTGACGACAGCGACTTTGGCAGTGACACTTCTCCGAAGATGCGAGGTGCTTCTGCTCGATGCGACCATTGCAACGGCGACACCCTTGTTCCGTGATGCAACGACAGCAGCTCCGACGGCGGCACGCTTCTCCATGGATGTGAAGTGCTTTTCTTGATGCGGTGCAATGCGACAGCTACAGCGGCGACATCCACAATGCAACGGCTATGACGGCGACACGCTTCTTCCTCGTTGCGAGATGATTCTCTTGATGTGGTGCAATGCGACAGCTACAGCGGCGACATCCATGATGCAGCGGCTGTTACGGCGACACCCTTCCAGCTTCCATCTCCTTGCGACATGCAGTCCCTCAGAAGGCCCTAAACAGCAGCAGGCACTTCCAAAGAACTCTTGTGGTTGAAGTCTGTTGTCCCTGAGACTTCAGCAGGAGGCAAGCTCTTCTCCATGCCCTTGGAGATCCATCACAAGTTGAATAAAGTGTACCCAAAGTCCTTTCTCCTTTCCTTGGCAGCTAGGCAACCACTGTAGGCCAATACCTCAAGAAGCACTTCAGCTTAGGGATAGTCCCTCCTCAGTTTCTTCAGGTTCCTCTCCTCAGCAAAGGTTTCTTCCTGTTGTCCAAAAGTGATCTACATTTTGGAATCTGGTGTGTGGATTCTGAGAAGTCGTGAAGCAGACAGTGACTGAGATCAGTGACTGACCAAGGGCTGTTTCTAATAACTTAATAAAGAAGACTTTCTATCAATTATTTCAGCACCCTGTCGTCTTAAAAGTGTCAAAGAGGATGGGATGCTGAACAGGATGATGCGGGATGCTGTGCTGAGAAGGATAATTTTTGTACATTTTGGAAATATTGAAGTTTGGTCAGGATTGGTGTGTGTCCAAATTGAAATCTAAAGAAAATACAGCCTCTGGTCGAAAACAAGCCCTATTGGCTCCGTGCAGGCGTGCTAAGCAGAAGAAGGTCATTACAGGTGAATTCAGGCAGGAGCAGTGTTACAACTGGTAACTTCATCTTTGAAGTTTAGGAATCAGTGGTATGTGCTGTGTGAACCTTTAAAGTTGCTGCTCGTACATTTGGTGTGGTTCCCGACCTTGCGACTATCTGCGAGCGGTGTGAAGAGCAAGGAATATTGGGGGTATTTTTTTATCTAGACTCACCTTCTGTTAAAAGTGGGATGCTTTAGATTTGAAAGTGTTGGGCACGATCCCTGATACGTGACGGAAGGATTACTTGCATGAACACGCTTGCCATTTCTTGTAACCCAGACGACGGATGTGCTAATTGTAGAGGAGTCCTGCATTCAAGTGTACGTCACACATGGCATTGCTGCAGTTGGCAACAAAGGATTCATTGGTGGATCGTCAGCAGTGGAGGTGTGCAGCGTTACATGCCGGCAAAGCTCACGGAGTGTGGTGATGTTATTGCAACAGTCATGTTTGGTTTATTGGTGCCATTTTGGATGAGGAACCGTTTGTGTGTGCATCGGTTGATAGCTCTTTTAAGAGCGGACGGGCCTACACATTAGTGGCAATGGCGCAGGCCGGATACTTTCCCTGTGCATAGCGTCAGCAAGGAGTTTTATTTATTTATTTATTTTAAGGTTTTCTAGAGCGCGTAGTCACCCGGAGGGTATCCCAGCGCTGAACCTCTTACTCACAAGGGAAGAAAGTCGGGAGTGATAATGGCTCAGGGGAAGAGTAGGGTTTTGAGGGACTTCCTGAACCGTATGAGGTTTGGTTCTGTTCTGAGGTTCAGGGGGAGTGCGTTCCATTTTTTACCCGTATTGACCGAAAAACGACGGCCACCTATCCGGGCCTTCTTCACCTTGGGGATCGTGATGAAGTTTCCATGTTCGGAACGAAGCGCTCTCGTGGGTCTGTAGGGTGTAATCCAATTATTATGGAGTACGTGTGCTTTGTAACGGGTGTGCCGCCTGTCGACTGACCAGTCATCTGATCAGCTGTGAAGCAATTATCCCTGTGTGCTGCATCAGTGATAGGCACGTTGAAGGTGCTTTGTGCTTGGTGATGGGCACACTGCCTATAGAGTGACCCATCTATGAAACCATTGTTACCTGTGTGCAGCATCAGCGATGGGCATGCTGTAGGTTCTTTGTGTTTGGTGAAGGGAACATCTATTTGTCAATTGCCATGCAATAAGTCCAGGAACTTTCAGTGATAGACACAACTATTCAAGGTATTTAACTGGGATATACTACAAGTATTGTTCTCATATTGACGAAATGTAACTTGTGCAAAGGATTCATTGCGTTTTTAAGTGACACTGAATTCAAGGTTTTTTCAGTTTGAATTGCTATGGTGTCACAAAATATACCGAAGCATAAGTTACGGGACCCCCTCTAAATATACTTATACGACCAGGGAAAAGAGAGGAAAGTAGAAACACAACATATAGAAATTCCCCCGTGGTCACTATTTACTTTAACATGTGATTTGTCTCATCAAATAATTGTATTAGCCTCCTAATCATATAGGTACAACACAATCCATAATTTTCAATTTTTCATTTTATTTGTTTTTATTTCTTTCGTATATCAAAAATATATTTTTAGTTTTTTGTTAAATTTTAGATCATTTCTTTCATATACATCAATAACATCATTGATAGTACGAGTTTGATTAATTTATAAAAAGTGCATTGCATCATAAAAAACATTCACAACATCTATTAAGTAAATACAAGGCAATACCCTGATATATACACACGAATTACCAGTCATACTCACTCAGTCATACCAGTTCACACTCATACTACTAACAGTCTTCCCCTACTCAGACCAGATCCTACAATTGAGGTAGTACAGTTGTTGCTTGTATGTAATTATGCGCCAGGTCTACGCGCGTTTCGGCAGTGTAAAACCGCCTTCCTCAGGACCAGGGTACAAAGTTTTATTTCTTCCTTTCTGTGCATATACAGGGTACCTAGTATTTATATGTTGGAGATATCTGTATATCTTTGTGACAGCAAAAAACTGTCCCACTGTTGTAAGCAGTTGTATAATTTGTATCCTTAGGTTTATCAGATAGCCTCAATAGGAAGAATATTGTGGCTCAGTCTATTCTGTTTGGCAAGACGTCATCTGGCAGTGTCCTTATTGAGATAACCCCTGTTATTTCAAAGGGAGTTTCCAAGTACTTTTAATCTTCTTTTGTATTGCTGCTCGAGGCACACTTTATATTTCCTATGGACGTATCATTCTTTCAAACGTTCCAACCTTGTTTGTTAGTCTGTATTGAGGTATACGGTCATCTTGCCACGTCTCTAGATTCCTGCAGATAGGGCAAAATATACCTGCACCTCCTGCATTTTTAGAAAATCCTGGTTAACCCTGCATGGTGTGGGAAGATTGGAAGGACACTTTTGAGACCTACTTAAAGGCAGTTGGGTGGGGGCGTATATGTAGCAAAGAGAAAGTTGTCCATATTTAAACACTGCTTAGGGATGGAAGGAATGTTTTAAAAACTTTGCCCAATGCAGATACGGGGTCAGACACTGAAGAAGAGGATGTATATGCTATGGGTTTGAATGCATAGAGGAAAACTATGAGCATAGTGGTTGAGAGACACAAGTTCTTTTCCTGAGCTCAGGTTCAAGGAGAATCTATTGATCAATATGTGGCAGCATTAAGGAGACCAGCCATCACTTGCAGGTTCAAGGATCTCAGAGATGAGATTATAAAAGATCAAATGATCAATAAAATGTGCAGCACAAAGATTCTGGAAAAATTACTAGGCCTGAAGGACCCCACATTTGCAAAACTATAGAGGTGGCAAGACGTATGTAAAATACCTCCCGGTATGTGAAGGAATTGGGAGGGGTGGGAACCAAAGGCAATAATGATGCAGAAAATGTTAATGAGGTTTGTGTTGTGAAAAACGTCATGCTAAAAAAAACTAAAGAAGAAAGCATCAATAAGATAAAGATACAATAGAGTGGGAAAGAAAAAACAAGTATCAGATATGGCAGCACAAGTCACATGGCTAAAACGAGGAATTTCTGGCTGCCAATAGTAGATTCTTTAAATGTAAGAAGCTTGGACATTTTTTGAGAGTTTGTAACATGGCTGATTCACCTAGGTACAAGAGATCGGTTAATTGGGTGAACATAGATGGACATGCAAACAAACGGGAAAAATCAAGTGAAAGTGATGATAATCGTGTAGAGGTACTAGCGAGCAGGTCTGA
This sequence comes from Lissotriton helveticus, assembly GCF_964261635.1. Taxonomy (NCBI): domain Eukaryota; kingdom Metazoa; phylum Chordata; class Amphibia; order Caudata; family Salamandridae; genus Lissotriton; species Lissotriton helveticus. Next base: position 919,893,043 of record NC_136070.1, read on the forward strand.
GTCTAGGGGGAAAACTTATTGGCCCCCAAAGTGTGTTATTAGCATGTAATGGGAAGGAGGTGCAAGTGTGGGCGGATTTATGTACCCTGTTCTCATTGATTGACAAATCCACATGTGACGAATGAGATCTTGCTGAATTATCTTCTATGGATGTAGAACCTGAGGGTTACTGCTGAAAATATTTAGCACTCATAGGATACTTTGTAACAGAGTTGGGATTCCAAGACAGAATTGCTCAAGGAAAAGTGTACGTGGTGGAGAAGGGAAGGTCCTTGTTATGATGGAAAGAGCAGTGTGCGTTGGGGATGATGCTAAATCCTAATCATCCTAAACAGGTGTTGTTGACTGTCCCAGAAAGAGCAGATGATTGGGTCAGCATATTTCATAAGCTGTTCAGTAAGGAGTTAGGGTGTTTGAAGAGGTTTGACACCAGATTGTATTGAAGGAAGGTGCAATACCTGGAGTAAAGATGGTGAGGAATGTTCCGTTAACTCTAAGGGGTTTGCTGAAAGCGGAGTTGACAAGGCTTTGCAGAGAAGGTGTGATAGAGCCCATTGAGGCTTCAGAGTGGCTAAGCTCAATTGTAATCACAAAGAAGCCCACTGAGAAAATCTGCATGTGTGTTGACCGTAGAGACCTCAAAGATTGCATTTGGATTGTTATCCCTTTCCCCGCATGAGTGAAATGCTCACAAGCATGAAAGGGGGTAGATATTTCACTACGTTAGACCATTCCAACATTTATCAGGTGTGCTTACACAAGAGATCCAGACACTTGACATCTTTTATAACACCTGCGGGAGCTTTTCAGTTCATCCTCATGCCCTTTGGATTAGCTTCTGCGTTAGCGGGTTTTCAAAGAGTCATGCAAGGTGTTTAAAAGGGTATGACAAAGGTGCTGGTGTTTAGGGGGGAGAAAAAATCAACATGGTGTGGTTTTGAAAGAAGTGTTGTGAAGGTTGGAGCATGCAGGTCTCACAATAGGCCTGATGAAATGGAAGTTGTGCACGCAGGAAGTAGAATATTTAAGTAATACCTTGTTTTATACAGGTGTGAAACCAAAATTGAGCTTGGCAGAAGCGATTGAAAAGGCTCTGGTTCTGCAAGACCATAATCAATTAAGACCGTTTGTTAGTCTTGCAGATTTACTAGGCAGTTTGTTCACCATTTTGCTAACATAGTGCACATTTTGCCCAAATTTGGTCCAATGGAGTGCCAGCAGCCATTCGAAAGAATGAAAGACTCGATTGCAAAAGTGATTGCTCGTAAAACATTTGACCCCAATGACAAGACCATCATTTTTACTGATGCCAACAATTGTGTATTTGAGAGCTGTTTTAATGTAGGCGTATGAAGCCAAGGAAAGAGTAGTGGCCTTTGCTTGATGCATCTTAAAAGGAGCGGAGAGCATGTACTCTACTGTGAAATAGGAGGCTTTGGCCTGCTGGTAGGGGATGTAACATTTTGGAATCTTTGTATGGGAAGTGAGTAATGAGCTACGAACAGATCACAGGCCGCTGGTTGATCTTTTCACCATGGCAGGGGCTGGGAAAGCCAAACCCCTTATTGCAAAATGTCTGTACCATATCCAAGAGTATGTGTTTTCTGTGAGGTACGTGCCTGTGAGGAAAAGGTTGTATGATATGAACAGAAGTCCAGTCATTTTTATATGTACCCAACATTTTTGTATATTGTTATCTGTGGAGATTTTCTATGCAATTGCAAGCCCTTTTGTGTATGTGCTGACTTGTGCATATTCTTGTTCGACAACCCCTTGGAAAGTACCGAATGGTTGCTAAAATAATCGCACCCTATTCATCAGTTGTACTTATCATACGAAGGGATACCACAGGCTGTTTCTATACAATTTTCAGTTGGTCAAGCCATGTGTGTTTCTCGCTCATGCTTGCCATAAAAATGTAGTGTGGTTAGCTATTTTCTTTGTATGCATATATGGAAGGACGTTTTCAATGGATTAGGGGTGGGGAGTGGAGTCTGCATGCAGACTTATGTGTTATATAGTATAAATACGAAAGGAGAATTGTTTTCAAGTGTTCGTTCCCTTCACAGACCTGCTAATCCTGTGTTGCTTTGAGCCTGCTCGAGCATAATAAAATTGCTCTGTTTTACATCTGACTACCTGTACTCCTTCGGGTTTAAGTGGACAAGAGTTGTGTTATCAAGGGGGCAAGTGTACGCTTTCCACAAATGGCACTTCAGATGGGACCTCTACGTGTGACATCCAACAGTATTTGAGTCTGTAGCTGAGGTGACACAACCGAGCACAACTGATCGTGGGAGCCCCTGCAAGAGGGGACTGATTTCTCGCAGCTGCCATCTGTGGTCCCGAACTGCGGTCACTTGGCAACACGATCTCCACAGCAGAGATTCCGAACTGATCAAGTAAAAACTGGCTTATTTACAGAGTACAGAGAGTTGAACATCTTAAGCAAAAACCTTGTAAGATTATTCTGAGTTGTTTTGGATTATTGATTGGTTGTTGGTATTGAGAATTTTATTGCCTTATATTGGCTGGGTCTTAGATTGGACCCGATAAATAGGCCTGTATTTATTATATTGGAAAGTTTTCTCATTAAGATGGTCTCTGCCTTTAAGGGCCAATGAGAAACTAAAGAAATGCAATTTCGAAAGCTTTATTCGACAGAATGTCATAAAAGCGAGACATAAATCACAACACAAACATTTTAAATAATACATATCAAATACAGTATTTAAAAAGTTATTACATCTAGATTACTGTCGTTTACAGAATAAAACGTTTTTAAGATCATTTTAAATCAGTTAAAATAGTACATAAAATGGTGGCCATTCTTTTATTTTTAAACATCTTAAGGTTCATTAGCTAACTTCTAGAGGCTATAAAGTGCGAGCGTGTATGATCCAAGCCCACCTTAGAAATTTCGCTACAGCAACCGCAATACAGGGTGAGCAATCTGACTCTAGTATCCTTAGGGCCTCAATGTACCTCCGGGTGCCCAAGTTAATACAAGTTGGTTTTAGCCACAGGGATGACATAAAGGGGACATACAAACAGCATATGAACTATAGTCTCAATCGTATCTTTACAGTTGTGGCATTTGTCATCCCTGGTTAATGCCCATTTATAAGTGAAAACCTTTACAGGGAGGGTCCCGATCCTGAATTGGAAATACAATTTACGGTCAAGTGGACCCTCTATGATGTCCCAGTAAGCCCCACAAAGTGGACGAGGTTTAAATTCAAGGAAACAGCCGGTTAGATTGCTATTTACACTATTTCTGTGAGAAGTTGTCCAGACCATTTCCCAATACTTTTTTTTCAGATTTATTTTTGGTGGGAACCTTGATATGTCTGGATCTTCCCATAGCTGGCCGAGTTCCAACTTTATTAGTAGTCCCCTTATCTCTCTGAGCCATGGAATAGTGTGGAAGTGATCTGCCCTAATAATATCCTTTAACGCATGGGCATAAAGAAATGCATTCTGCTATGTTGCTGTTTCATGAGTCCACGCCTGGGTGAATCCCAACCGGTCCCAGTTGAGGGTAGTCCTGCATGGAAGAGGATGACAAAATATGGGACTGGTTGAACTTGCGGAACAGACTATAGCATCGATATACTAAGGGAATTGAGGCTTTGAGATGGCCACTGGACGGTTCATTTGATTTGAATAAAATTCAATATTTGCAGCAATGTTTGAGGGAAAGGTCAGACTAGAGATGTGGGAAAGTTTCAATAAATAGGAAAACATGTTACAATGTTAGCTACAAAAGAACAAAAAGAGAGGGAATAAGAACGGGAAAAGGAGTGTTGGAGAAAGCAAAGATATGTGACCAACTAAAACAAACTAAAACTATAGAATGTATGGACAGAGTGTTTAGAATGACCTCTAACAAGATATATGTGACACAAGACAAACAAAATCAGGACAGGGATGAGGTATTAGAGAGATGTTATATTTGGGGGTCTTTGGTTGGCACAGGTAAAGACTTGTGACAGGCAGGGACCCTCTCCTCTAGTCAGGATAAGGGGATCACCCTCTAAAATAACCCCTGCTCACCCTTTAGGTAGTGTGGCGCAAGCATCTCAGAGCGTCATAGGTCAAGCATTTGTGGAAACATACAGTAATTCAATGACCACACCACACCACACATGGACACAACACTAGTATTTGTATAAAAATAAGGTTTCTTTATATATATACTTTAAGCAGGCTTATTACAAGACCACAATAACGTTACTAATGAGGCCACAATACTGTTTAGTCAAAAAGGTTCTTTAAACAAGCGTATCTTCTTCTTTAGTGCGCGTGGCGCACTCTGTCCAACTCCCCCTGGAAAATGAACAGTGTCAAAAGAAAAGACGGGCACAATCGTTGGGGCCCGTCCGGCCCGAAGCGTGCGCACTGACGGTGCGGGGTGTGACACAGTACCTTTTGGGGAGAGTCCGGCTCGTCTGCGGCGTGTGGGTCGTGGAACAGCCTGGGAGAGTGGGCGGCCCCTCTACGTTGTGGTCCTGGCTCGGGGTGGGGCTTCTGAGCGCGGCGTGGAGCAGGGGGGTCACAGGGATTTGATGCGGGCGGTCCGGGTCTCAGTGGAGTTTGTGACGTGGTGCGGCGTTTGAGCTGTACCTTCGGTTTCTGGAGTGGGCAGCCCAGCACTTCAACAAGCAGGACTCTTTGTTTCCTTTTTTCAGAACCCCTGGTTTCTTTGTGTTTGCAGTAAGTCAATTTAGGGGATGATAGCCAGGGCTGGTCTTAAAACTCCCTTAGACCCTCCACCCCTCGTTTATGTAAGTACACACACAAACCAGACAGCAGATACACATAAGCGCAGAGGCGGGCTGAAATGGTTAGGCAAGCAAACACCAGCTTTCTACTAAAAGTGGTGTTTGCAAACACAGGATATTAAAATAAACTTTACTGGGGGAGGAGCTACGCTTGGAACCAAGATGGCCGCATAAGCTCCCGGCTCCGCCGACAGCTCGCAAATCCTGATAATTATCCTGAATTCGCACCGGACTCCCGTGTAGCTGAAGTGTTACTGAGTCTAAAGGTGCAACCACGAGATTTCCATCTTCTCTAATGATGAAGATACGCCGTGTTTCATTCTCGGCCTAACCCAGCACGAAAGCCAGGGCCTCGATTTCTAACCCATCCGGGTTGGAAGTGAACAACATCGGCCGCGAGACTAGGGCTGTGTCCGGTCTCCCGAAGTGGAGTATATCCTGACTGGTCTGGATGGCGATACGATGGTCGGTTAATTCCAAAGATATTGCGGCGTACTGCACCAGTTGCTGTGGTCGGGGGTCCACTGCCCGGAGACTTTGCTGAGCCCCCGGGGTCGACGGGCTTGGATCCTGGCCGGGGGCGAAGGTGTAGTATTGCGTGATTGAGAGCGCCCACTGTTGCCACCTGTGCCTATTGCCCTGGAGTAGTCGACCTCCGGGGTCCTGGACCCACTTGTTTGTTTTTCTAGCTGGGATGGAGCGGGTGGTGACTGTGCCATTGCTGCGTACCGTAGTGGCGGCCATTGGGGCGCTCCACTCGCAGTTCACCGCCATCTTACAGAAAATGGTCGTAACAGTTGACTCTATCAGCTTGGGACCGGACTACGAACCTCCGATATGTTTTGAACCGGCTGTGTTACCCGCGTTACCAGCGTATGTCTGTGACTGAGGTCCCCGTGCAGAAGCCAGATTTGGTCCTTTTTGTCCGCTCCCAAACAACAACTAGCGAGCCTGTGCTCGTCGTAAGCACAGTATGCTTAATGCCTATACCGCCCAAGATGGACGAAGATGATTTTCTACGTCATACAACGTTTTTCAGAGACTATAGGTGTGAGTCATCGTCCTTTTCCTCTCTGTCGGCGCATCCACGTTTTTGTGACTTATCTTTGATGGACAGTTCTCTCCGTTCGATTTGTGCTATTTGTGTATTGCTGTCTTGGCTTTGTACCTATCAAATTTACTTTGACTTTATTGGATGCTTTGATTCTCCTATTGAGTTGGCTGTTCGAGTGAAGAGGGCTCGCACGAAAAGTCGGAGTGGCCAAGGTTGAATTTGACTGTTTGGGTTCCACGGACTATTTTCATCTGAAACGGGATTTATATCTATAATGATGTGGGAGTCTGGTGAATTTCTCAAACTCCCCCGGTTGGTTAGTAATCGTTGCTTAATACTGTCTTGTCAATAATTAGGAGGGGTTTGCTTCCGGCGGGGGGCACGGGAGACTGGGGGCCTGTTTGATTCTCCTCCTCCACTCTTTTCCTTCTTTTAGGGTAGTTCTGGGCGACAGGCACGCTGCTAGTGGGGTTGGGCCGTAGCCATTGCAGGGGTGCAGGGTGGGGGGTTCGGGGAGGTTTTTTTATTTTGTCTTCTTTAGTTCTAGGGCCCTTTTTCTTTTCTTTTCTTTCCCCTTTTACGAGAGGTTGATAGTTTATCCTGAATCGAGTATTCTCACTTTTCCGGGTGTCTACTAGAGTTTTTATTATCCTGATTGGTGGGTGGACGGGTCTTGCGGCCTATAGCTTATCGAAGTGATCGACCGTACTATTTCTCCTTTTTCGTATATTCTTTTTTGTGTCGACATCGCATACTCCTGTATATTGATTTACTATATCTGCTTATTCACCTGCCTAATACTGTTATGTACTCCAAATGTGACACCCGCTAAGTGTAATGTCTCCTCTTGTTCTTCTTCAATAAAAACCTTCAAAAAAAAAAAAAAATACACTTTACTAAAAGATGTATTTTATTATGCTGAGTTCAGGCATACCAAACTTGACTTTCTACCATGTTCCCTTAGCCTGCTGGGATCATAGAGTGTAATAATTCCAGCAGCCCATTCTGGCCTATGAGAACAGGTAGCTTTCCAATAGTGAAAACACGAAAATGGCTGTAATTCACTATTAGGACATGCCACAGACACCAGGGCTTGTCCCTCCTTATGCTTACAATGCAACCTGCCCTTGGGCCTACCATAGGGGTGACTCACATGAAGTAAAGGGGAGTTTTAGGGGCTGGCAAGTGTGTGCACTTGCCCAGCCAGCATGACTGTACCAAATTGCATGCAGGTTCTGCAATGGCAGACCCTAGACACATTTTACCAGGCTGCTTCTGTGGGTGGCACAACCAGTGCTGCAAGCCCAGTAGCAGCATTTGGAGTTACAAGCCCTGGGACTCCTGGTGCACTTTACTGGGGTCTGACAGTAAATCAAATAAGCCAATCATGGAAACCAATCAACATATACACTTTGTATAGGGAGCACTGGCACTGGATGGCAGTTGCACAGTGCCCTGAGCAGTTAACACCAGCGAAACACATGAGGCACATCAGTAAAAAGTGGGAGACTCACGCCATGGTGCCAGGTCTAACACGTGTCCCCTTCAGCTGAAATGTGGGGAGAACTACCCTACCCCAGGGAGTTCCTCATCACTAAGGCGCAAAAATCTGGACAGACCGTCAGCATTTGCGTGATCTGTGCCAGGGCGATGTTCCACCGTGAAGTCCATACCCTGTAGGGAGATGGACCACCTCAACAGTTTTGGGTTCGCACCCCTCATTTGCATCAACCATCTGAGGGGCCTGTGGTCTGTCTGAACTCGGAAGTGAGACCCAAACAAGTAGGGTCTTAGCTTCTTCAATGCCCAGACCACAGCAAATGCCTCGCGCTCAATTGCACTCCACCTCTGTTCCTGTGGAAGTAACCTCCTACTGATGAAGGCTACAGGTTGGTCCCAGCCCTCCTCAGTCATCTGTGAGAGAACAGCCCCTACACCATGCTCTGAAGCGTCTGTTTGCACAAGGAACTTCTTGGAAGAAGTCAGGGGCCAGGAGCACGGGTGCCGTGCACATGGCAGTTTTTAGGGTGTCAAAAGCTTTCTGACAGGTGTCAATCCAGATCACTTTCCTGGGCTGCTTCTTGGAAGTTAGCTCTGTCAAGGGGGCAACAATGGTGCCATACCCCTTGACAAACCTCCTGTATTACCCAGTGAGTCCTAGGAAGGCCCTCACCTCTGTCTGGGTGTTGGGTGGTTCCCAAGCCAGGATGGTTTCAATCTTGGGTTGTAGGGGTGCCACCTGGCCGCTCCCATCTTGGTGTCCCAAGTACACCATGGAACCCTGCCCGATCTGGCACTTACTCGCCTTGATCGTGAGGCCTGCCTTGCGCAGTGCCAATAACACAGCGCAGGTGTTCTTCCCATGTGACACTGAACACCGCTATGTCGTCCAGGTAGGCGGCACTGAATTCCTCCAGCCCAACCAACACCTGGTTGACCAACCTCTGGAAGGTGGCATGGGCATTAGTCATCCCAAATGGCATAACCTGGAACTGGAAATGCCCATCTGGTGTGGAGAATGCTGACCTCTCTTTTGCCCCATCAGTCAAGGTGATCTGCCAGTACCCAGATGTCAAATCAAACGTGCTGAGGTACCGGGCAGCCCCTAACCGATCGATGAGCTCATCAGCTCTAGGGATGGGGGTGCGCATCAGTCTTGGTGACTGAATTGAGTCCTCTGTAGTTCACACAGAACCGGAGTTCAGGTGTGGCACCCGGCGCTGCAGCCTTCGGGACCAAGACCACTGGGCTGGCCAAAGGACTGCTGGAGGACTCAATCACCCCAAGAGCAAGCATCTTTGAGACCTCCTCTTTTATACAGGCTCTGACCCTGTCAGTCACCCTGTAAGCCTTGTGCTTCACTGGTGAACTGTCCCCTGTATCCACATCATGGACGCACCAATCAGTGATACTAGGGACCAGGGAAAACAGGTCAGAGAACTGTCCCCTCAACTAGCGGCAGTCATTCTGTTGTTCAGGGGTCAGGGTGGGTGAGAGGCTAACTCCATCCACTGACCCATGTTGCTCCCTGGCTACCAGGAGGTCAGGAAGAGGCTCAGTCTCCTCCTCCATTCCATCATCGGTTGCCAGGAGCATGCCCACTTCAGACCTCTCCAAGTGGGGCTTAAGGCGGTTGACATGCAGGATCCTCAAGGGGTTCCTGGGAGATTGCAAGTCCACCAAATAGGTAACTGGACTTTTGCGCTCCACAACCTCAAAGGGGCCGGTCCACTTATCCTGGAGCGCACAAGGCTCCACGGGGGCCAAGACCCACACCCTCTGACCACGCTGAAGCTCAACCAGAGTGGCATTCTGGTCGTACAACCGCTTCATTTCCTCCTGGCTGGATTCCAGATTTGCCTCAGCAAGTGCTCTGAAACGGCTAGTCTGGTTCCTAAAGGCCAGCATGTAACTGTATACACTCTGGGGAGGTTTCCTAGGAGATTGCTCCCAGCCTTCTTTAACCAGACTTTGAGGTCCTCTCACTGGGTGGCCATACAGGAGCTCAAAGGGACTGAACCCTAGAGACTTCTGTGGCACCTCACGGTATGCAAAGAGAAGGCATGGTAAGAGGACGTCCCACTTACGCCTCATGCGTTCCTCAAGACCCATAATCATGCCTTTTAGGGTTCGGTTGAATATCTCAACCAACCAGTTTCCTTGGGGGTGGTAAGGTGTGGTGAATTTGTAGGTTACAACACACTCTTGCCAAAGGGATTTCATATACTTGGATATGAAATTGGTGCCTCTGTCAGACACCACCTCTAGAGGGAATCCCACTCTGGAGAAAATTCCCATCAGTGCCCGTCCCACCACGGGGGCCGTCACTGTCCTCAGAGGGATGGCTTCAGGGTACCGGGTGGCATGGTCCACCAGGACCAGGATAAACCTGTTGCCCATGGCTGTCCTGGGGTCCAGTGGCCCCACAATGTCAATCCCCACTCGCTGGAATGGGGTACTGACCACAGGGAATGGCTGGAGAGGAGCCTTCTGCTTCCTCCGACTTTTCCCACTTGCCTGGCAAGTCTGGCAGGTCCTACAGTGAGCATCTGAGTTTCTGTGCATCAGTTCAGCTATCTGTTCCCCGGTAGGCTCCAGGGCATCCCCCTCAAGGTCTGCTTCCTCCTGGGCCGTGGGAACTTCAGGGTCCGGTTTCCCGCGCCTCCTGCGCCTTCTCTCTAAAGCTGGTTCCTGGGCCTCTCCCTCAGGCTCCAGGACCTCTTGAACACCCCTACTGGCTGCCATTGACCGGGTGGTCATGCACGCCCAGTCAGGTAGACCCACCATCCGGTGGTGAGTCTTTTTCTCCACCTTCTCCCAAGGTTAAGTTTCCAAGACGTTCACTAGCAAACAGTCTACCAGCATGGCAGTTCTCACAGCTACTTGAAGAGTACCAGAGACCCCCACCCACTCAAAGGGAACCTGAGCCATAGGGCAACGACTCTCTGTGTTGTCAGCATTGACAACACAGCAGAATGCATGGGGGATCACCTGCTCTTGAGACACCAGGTGCTGCCTGACAGCAGTCACTCTGGCTCCTGTATCTCTAAGAGCCTCTACCCTTTGGCCATTGATGGTTACCCACTGCCCATACTTCTGAGTATTGGGGGGTAGTTGGTTCTCAGGGACCATCTCACTGTCTCCTAAAGAGACTAGGGTCATCTGAACTGGATCCCACCCACCTTGGACTTCTACCTCCTCCCCAAAGGCTACACTAGCTATTTGCCGGGGCGGAGCTCCAGTGGATGCTGGTTTACCAAACAGGCGACACTTGAGATCATTGGCAAAATGACCCAGTTCACCACACTTGTAACACTTTGGGGGCCCTCTTTGAACAGGGGTACCTGTCGGGGCCCGGTCGGTTTCTGGGGTGGGGGAGGCTGAGAACCTTTCACTTGGTTCCCTTGGGGATCTCTTCTGAAACTCCCTCTGTTTACCCTTGCCCCCCCCTCTTCTGCTGGGGACCCTGCCCACCTTTGGCGAAGTCTCTTACTTGATCCTTGTGGTCCCGGTACTGACCCAGCGGTCCGCTTCCTCAGCAAGCTTCCTAGTGTTAGTCAGCTTGCTATCAATCAGGTGCTGGCGTAGCTCAGGAAAACAATTATTAGACAAGCGCTCCCATGCAATTAAATCAAAGAGACCTTGAAAATCATTCACTTTGCTACCCTTCACACAACCATCCAGTGCTCTGCAGAAAAAGGTTACATATTCAACATAGGTACTCCCAGGAATCTTTGCACAACCCCTGAACCTCTGTCTGTACAATTCAGGAGTTAACCCATACCTGGTCATCAAAGCTTCCTTCATGTGGGGATAAGAATTATAGACATCAGAGGGCAAATCCAGCAGTGTGTCCCGCCACTCACTAAGGAACCGCCCCCACAACCCCGCTCCCCAATCTCTGTCAGGGACCCGGTGGGAAGACATGGCTACCTCATAGGCCTTAAACCACTGCCCTATGTCATCATTTTTAAAATATTATTTCAGCACATCCTTCGGCATGTACACCCTTGACTCTACCTGCACTGGCGATGCACTGCCACCAGAGGGAGTAGTTTCCAAACGTTTAGCTTTCAGCTCCAACTCCCTCAATTTCATCTTGTGTTCCAATTGGATCTTTTTCTCTTCCATTGCCAACCTTTGGCTTTCCATTGCCATTTGTCCATTAAGTTTTGCCCTCTCCATTTCATGTGCCCTGTTTGCCGCCCCATCTGCCAACTCCTCTGGAGACAGGACTCTGCCAAAATCATGGATGCTTCCTGGTGGTTCAATTTCCACTCTATTCTCAGGTGCCCTTGATTCAATCCAGGCCCTCAGCGCCTTTTGGTATTGGGTCTTGTTTCTACATCCAGATGGGGAAGCCAAACTTGAGGCAGAAGCCCTTCAGCTGGTCTAAGGAGTAGCTCTTTAACTTCTCCTCTTCCCAGTCAATTCCTTCAATGGCAGAGATTACAGAGGCTGTCCTTCCTCCATTGAGTGAACCAGGCATGAATTCTTTAAAAAATGGAGATCTCTCAGAAAAACAAAAATCAACAGTATGTGGTTGTGTTATTGGTCTGAACTCACTAAGTGGTGTTCACTAATCACTGTACATGAATCACAAATGCAAATTCAGAATCCTCACCGCTGACCACCAATGTGATATTTGGGGGTCTCTGGTTGGCAAAGGTAAAGACTTGTGACAAGCAGGGACCCTTTCCTCTAGTCAGGATAAGGGGGTCACACTCTAAAATAACCCCTGCTCACCCTTTAGGTAGTGTGGCGCAAGCAGACAAGGTTATCTCAGAGCATCATAGGTTAAGCATTTGTGGACACATACAGTAATTCAATGACCACACCACACATGGACACAACACTAGTATTTGTATAAAAATAATGTTTCTTTATATATATATATATATATATATATATATATATATATATATATATATATATATATATATACTTAAAGAGGCTTATTACAAGACCACAATAACGTTACTAATGAGGCCACAATACTGTTTAGTCAAAAAGGTTCTTTAAACAAGCTTATCTTCTTCTTTTGTGCGCGTGGCCCACTCTGTCCGACTCCCCCTGGAAAATGAACAGTGTCAAAAGAAAAGACGGGCACAATCGTTGGGGCCCGTCTGGCCCGAAGCGTGCGCACTGACGGTACGGGGTGTGACACAGTACCTTTTGGGGAGAGTCCGGCTCGTCGGCGGTGTGTGGGCATGGGACAGCCTGGGAGAGTGGACGGCCCCTCTACGCTGTGGTCTTGGCTCGGGGTGGGCTTCTGAGCGCGGCGTGGCGCATAGGGGTCACAGTGATTTGATGCGGGCGGTCCGGGTCTCAGTGGAGTTCGTGACGTGGTGCGGCGTTCGAGCCGTACCTTCGGTTTCTGGAGCGGGCAGCCCGGCACTTCAACAAGCAGTACGAGACGTACTGGGCGGCACAGCTTCAGGAGCTTAGGAGGGCGGTGCGGTCCGGTGCGCTTGCAGCGTACGAACCGTACTGGGCTGGGAAGAGGCTTTCTTCGAGATGGACAGTGCGGCACTTAGCGGCCCGTACGCAACGTACTGGGCGGCTCTGGCAGTGCGGCGCTGCCTCGGAGGATGTCAGCGCGGTGCTGTTTTAGTACGCTTCGATCGTACGAACCGTGCCTCGCCGGGCGAAGCATTTCCGTAGTCTGTGATGGCTGAATGCAGTGGCGGTGCGGCTCAAACAAGGGGGGGAGTGGAGTACGGTGCGGGGCGACCCAATGACGTACGGTGAGAACTACCGCCTCAAGAGCAGTGGAGACACATGGTGCAGGGCGGCAGCGGCACGTGCTTCAAGGCGGCAAAGGGAGTGCGAGGCGCACTCGGCAACGGTTCCAGCGGGCACGGACCCAGGCAGTCCAGCAGCTCTTAGCGAAGGCAGGAGAAGAGCCCAATGTTCCTGGGGCTCAGTTCAGGGGGCAAGCTCGCTTCCAAGCCCTTGGAGATCGTTTCAAAAAGCACAAGTCTTTTCAGCAAGATAAACAAGTCTTTGTAGGTTCCTTCTCTCCTTTGGCAGCAAGGCAGCCACTGCAGGCCAATCCCCCAGGATAGGGACATTATTCCTCCTTCAGCTTTTTCGGTTCCTCCTCCTCAGGCAGAGATTTCTTCTTGGTTCAAAACAGGTTCTGGTTTCTTAGGAGCAGGGCTCCTACTTTTATACCCAAAATCCTTTGTTCTTTCAGGCAAGGGGGGCCTTTGCCTAATCCAGTTCAGTCCTTGAGCACTTTGTTTTGCAGACTCTGGCTTCTTCTTTTAGTGTGCAGGGCAAGGACATCAGACGCTCCACAGGAGGTGGAGCCAGCATTGTGGTGACAAGTACAGTCCAGGAGTACTCTGTTGACAGTCTTCCCTTCTCTCTTTACAAGGTGCAGGGCAGGGACATCAGACGCTCCCCAGGGGGCAGAGCCAGCATTGAGGTGGCAGAGCACAGCCCTATTCAGAGTCAAGGGGTACTCCCCCCCCCCCCCCCCCCCACCCATCCTGGTGTAATCTCTTTATTCACCACCTGTCAGCCCCAGCCTGTCTCCTGGAATTCCCCAGCCCAGTCACACTCACAAACCAGACAGCAGATAAACATAAGAGCAGAGGCGGGCTGAAATGGTTAGGCAAGCAAACACCAGCTTTCTAAAAGTGGTGTTTGCAAGCACAGGATATTAAAATAAACTTTACTAAAAGATGTATTTTATTATGCTGAGTTCAGGCATACCAAACTTGATTTTCTACCATGTTCCCTGAGCCTACTGGGATCATAGAGTGTAATAATTCCAGCAGCCCATTCTGGCCTATAAGAACAGGAGGTTTTCCAATAGTGAAAAAACAAAAATGGCTGTAGTTCACTATTAGGACATGCTACATACATCAGGGCTTGTCCTACCTTATGCTTACAATGCACCCTGCCCTTGGGCCTACCATAGGGGTGACTCACATGAAGTAAAGGGAAGTTTTAGGGGCTGGCAAGTGTGTGCACTTGCCCAGCCAGCATGACAGTACCAGACTGCACGCAGGTTCTGCAATGGCAGACCCTAGACACATTTTACCAGGCTGCTTCTTTGGGTGGCCCAACCAGTGCTGCAAGCCCACTAGCAGCATTTGAAGTTTCAAGCCATGGCACTCCTGGTGCACTTTACTGGGGTCTGACAGTAAACCAAATAAGCCAATCATGGAAACCAATCAACATATACACTTTGTATAGGGAGCACTTGCACTGTGGCACTGGATGGCAGTGGCACAGTGCCCTGAGCAGCTAACACCAGCGAAACACATGAGATACATCAGCAAAAAGTGGAAGGGAGACTCACGCCAAGGTGCCAGGTCTAACAAGAGACTACTGGAGAATCCCACACCATATGTTCCACAGGTTCCTGTACCTTCCCCATGAGCAAAAAATGTACCACTACAGATGGGTCAGCAGGTAAATGTGCCTCTAGTACCTGTTTCAAATGTATCAATTCTTCCTGCCCAATTACCAGGTCAGCAATTGCCTGTACCTGCCTGGACTAATACTCAATCTGCCTGCTATTCAACAGCAGTCACATGCAGGACAAATAATACCTGCACCGAATGTACTGACTACCCCTCAGGTGCATTTTCTACCAAGACTAGTGACTGTAGGAACCCCCTCTGCATCCCAATCAATTGGAAACACGCCTGCAAGTACACCGTCTTTGCCTCGCAAGCATAATGGTAATTAGGGATAGGAGTAGGAGTTGTAGGGAGAGACTAAATACCAGATATGGATCACAAAGAGCTGATCCTGAATACGGATACTGAACAACAACGAAGGAGCGTCATATATAAGAATGACTACAGGTAGAAGCAACAAACAGTGTCTTGACACATTATTATTTTTGTTGTTTGAAGGAAACCTTTAATAGGTTTTCCTGAATACGGATAGCCCATAACTGAATGGATGACATAAATATTGCCACCATAAATACTGCCATGCCAACGGTGAATATGTTTTATGTTTTTCAGCAAAACATACTTATCCAATATATGACTGAAAGGATAGTGGCTGGTGGACATTGTGTTATAAAAATACCCCACAAGAGGTGTCACGATTGTGGCATGAAGCGAAAGGCCACATGTTCCCTTCCCCCAGATATATTCCCCGGGCTGATAACTGTTTGCATTGGAGTACTACGGTTAGAAGAAAATATCAAGAACCGGAAGGGGAATACCCTATGAGGGAAATACACCCCCTTCCTGAACCCCCTGCTGCGCCTCAGACCCCCATCCCCCAATTCGTCCATACCCCATGGAACATGAATGAATTAATGGCAATAAAAAAAGATTTGCCAGACTTTATGGAAAACCCAAAGGGGATTTATGAAGTCCTAGAGTCCGCCACTAAACTATGTACAATGACATTCAAGACTCTGATCTATTTTTTGATGCCCTAAACCCCAGAGGAATATGACATGATGATGAAGTACACTTTGAGTATGCTTGGGGACATTTTGAATATCTAGACAGATAGAGAAGGTCAGGAGACAGGCCTGATCAACTTATACTCAATTTGCCTGATCGTGTTATTGCTAAATTGCTACGAATAAAACAGAGTGAAGACATACATTTGGATAAAATAACAACTGGTAAACAAAAGCCTACAGACAAAATCTCAGACTATTTCACTAGGATGGAAGAAACATTCAGGGCTCACAGTGGTCAAGATTTGGCAGTTGTCAAGGGGAAAATAATATTTGCTGACAATTTTGTGAATAATTTGATGAAAGAATTAGGAGAGTCGATTCAAGAGTCCGAGAGCACCTGGCCAACTAAAGAACCTGCAGACCTTTTGGTAATGTCTACGCACTATAAGCATTACCAGAAAATTAATAAAAAAAAGAATAATAAGAAAATTAAAGAATTGAAAACTAAGTTTTTGCTACAACAAGCCTGCCCAGATAGGGAAAGTCTAAGGGGTGTTGTAATTCTATCTAGGACCCTAATTCGATGTTCCTGATTCATGCCCTTATGTGGTTATAATAAATAATATCCTTATGAAGGCATAAGAATCATATTCATATTTAGTAACAACCCATGCGGTCCAAATACAGCATGGCTACTCCTCTAGACTCCTAGAAAGTACAACTCGTTCTTTAAACAAACCAAGCCTCCAGCAGCCTGGGAAATACCCATGCTCTTGTTTTGATTTGCACAAGAACTCCTAGAGTCCGAAAGAACTGTTAGTTCTTGGTGACGTCTCATGTCCAACCTTACGTCAAACCCGGCACCTTTCAGGTATAAATATACCAACGTTGCCTTAAGCAAACACACAGTGGTTTGGAGCAGAGCGGCTATCTACTTGCCCGAGAGCCCAGCTGATGCGAGAGCCCACGGACGCCGCCCCTCCCTTTTGACGCATTGAGAAAGACGCTGTCTTTTTCTCCAGCCGAGAAAATCCAGCTCCGGTGTTCTCAGCCGCCCTTGCGGGTTGCTGGGATATCGAGTCCTGAGAGAGAGATACCAGACCTCCTGCTTTCTATTACCCAGGTACGGAGCTGACTAAATCCTTAAAGAGAATTCTTGAATCAGATTCTTGGCAAAACCAACTTAACTTAAACTGCTACTTACTTACTCCTTCCCACGTATTAGGCTTAGGTCGGGTAGGCGTATTTAGAAGCACCAGTTGAGTACGTTAGTCAATGTATATATGTATGTATATATTTGATCTATTTTAAAGTATCATATGGCTAAGAAACCATATCAATGCTTTTACAGTATTATTTTATAATACTCCTTTTACTGTACGCACTTTACTTTATACTAAGTATTGCAATTGAGGCAATTCATTTCTCTTGCATGAGAAAGAAGACTGCTCAATAAATAACACCTTTTATTGAAAAGGCCCGTCTCTCTATTCTCTGCACTCTGGTGAAACTAAGTATGCACGATTGACTGAGTAAAATAATTGTCTATTGTTTTCACACGACTCTGGAGATACACTCTTTATTCTGAGGGAGCAAAGTTGTCATGTTTATGGTTGTCAGAAGCTAATCCCTTCTTGTCTATCCAGGGAAGTTAAACTCCTCCTTGTTTATTCGAGAAAGTTTTTAGTGACCTCTGAGCTAGCTGGCAAAACTAATTAAGTCTTGCGGTGAAAAGGCAAGGGCCGGCTTTGATGCTTCTCCAAGAAACACACCTCACAGGGGGGGCGACAAAGGCCTTAGACAGAAAAGGGTATAAAATGGCGGTGCATTCGGAGTTTACCACAGGTTCAAGGGGCACAGGCATATTAGTCAAGAAATCAACACAGTTCATTATCATTAGCACTAAAGTAGACACACAGGGTTGCTTTGCAGCAATACAGGGGCAATGGGAGGGGAGGCTCCTGAATGTGGTGTCAGTTTACATCCCCCCGGCGTTGCACTTGGTGATGTTACCTGCACTTGGGGAATTTTTGCTGGGACTACCCGAAGGGGACATAATACTGGGAGGGGACTTCAATGCCACGGTGGACACCCGGCTAGATAGATTTCCGGAGTTGTCCCAGAAAGGGGGTCCCTCCCGGTTTCAGAGATTCCTGACTGCGATGGGCTTAGTTGACATTTGGAGACATGCACATCCTACCGCGAGGCAATACACATACCACTCCACGGTGCATGGTAGCTTATCCCGGATTGATTACTTCTTAGCGCTGGGTGGAGGGCTACAGCTGGTAGATACTGTTGACATACACCCTAGGGGTATATCAGATCACTCACCGATCACGCTTCAGGTCTCCACGCAAGAAAAGTCGCGCAAAAGGATTTACCCAATACACGCCACATACCTTAAAATTCCCAAGGTGCGAAAAGCACTTAAACTGACGACTTCCCATTACTTTGCAGAGAACTCTGAATCGGTGCGTTCCTCCGCTCTCTTGTGGGAGGCATATAAGACGGTGTTGCGGGGACAGGCGATAGCATCCATAACGAGACACAAAAGAGAGCGACAGAGAGAACTGGCGGAGTTGGAGCTAGCCCTACATGCCGCAACGGAGGCACACGAGACAGACCCTACACCTGACACGGCCCATGACATGGTCCTGAGGCAACAACAGTATAGGGAACACGTGAGGCAGCAGGCAGTCACTCAGATAACAGAGACGACACATAGAATCTATGACATAGGAGATAAGGCAGGGAAAATGTTGGCCTGACTAGATAAGAGGGGAGGTAGTACCAAGGGTATACAACGGATTTGTGATGGGCAAGGGACGGAACACACAAGCCCTGAAGAGATAGTTGAGATCTTAGCGCAATATTTTCAGGGAGTGTATACTCCGAATAATGAAGTGTCGGCAGAGATGGCGCGTGCCTCGCGCGGTAATATCCCCATTCAGGCACTGACACCGGAAGCGATCGCGGAACTGGAGGCACACCTCACGGTGGAAGAAATTCAGAGAGCAATACAAGCACTGAAACCGGGTAAGGCCTCTGGACCAAATGGTATTCCGATAGAATGGTACCAGGCCGCGTCAGAGGGACTTAGTGGGCCCTTACTGGCTATGTATGCGGACAGTCTGGAAAGGACTGAACTTCCGTTAGACCAACGGACGGCAACTATTGCTGTGATCCCCAAGCCCGGAAAACCACCGGAGGAATGCACATCGTATCGCCCCATCTCCCTTTTAAACGCCGAGGTTAAAATCTTGGCTAAACTTCTCGCCACCCGGCTGATAGCGCACCTTCCCCAACTTATACACCCCGATCAATCGGGTTTCATGCCGCACAGAAGTACTGCCCTCAACCTACGCAGGGCACACGGAGTGTTAGCCAGGGCAACCTCATTGCGGGACCCGGCGGTCATACTGGCCCTTGACGCAAAGATGGCATTCGATATGGTGGAGTGGCAATACCTATTCGAGGTCCTGGTACACATAGGATTTGGCCCAAAATTCATCGCATGGGTCCGGCTACTGTATACTAAACCTATAGCGCAAGTGGTGGCAAACGGACATCTTTCTCGACCATTCCAGCTAAATCGAGGGACCCGACAGGGTTGCCCGCTCTCACCGCTGCTCTTTGCGATCACACTGGAGCCGTTGGCGACTCTGATCTGCTCCACCCCATTGTTAAAAGGGATCACCTGGGCGGAAGGGTGGGAGGACCGCGTGTCACTATACGCGGACGATATGCTGGTGTACCTGTCGGAACCAGAGAGCAGTATACCAGCATTACTGACGCTGTGCGATGAACAGGGTAGAATATCAGGATACACTCTCAACTGGGCGAAGTCGGAGATATATGTCCTGCACGGCCCGGCTCCCACACTGTGCGAGGACTGCCCCCTTGGGATGGCGGGGTCCTCATTTCGGTATCTGGGGGTTCATGTCACTAATGATGCAGACGAGTTTTTCCGGAAAAACCTGGCACCGCCACTGGAGCGTCTGAAGCAGGATGGTAAATTTTGGGCGGCGCTGCCGCTGACGTTGTTAGGTAGGGCAGCACTCCATAAGATGATGTCCCTGCCCCGGTTTTTGTATATCCTAGAAAATACGCCGTACCCTGTGGCACCGGGTTATTTCAGGCGGGTATCTGCGCTGATGACTGGCCTCATGTGGAACAATCGACCGGCACGCATTGCACAAGCGAAACTGCACAGGGGATGGTACGATGGCGGGATCGCGCTACCGAACCTGCAGCTGTACTACTGGGCTGCCCAACTGAAACCCTTTAATCAATGGCTTTATGTGCCACAGGATGACCCGGCCTACAGGGCGGACAGGGTGCAACTGGGCACAAACAACATGCTGGCGCCCCTTTACGATAGGCGGAAATCCCACACACTCACGGGTCCAACGAAACTTACTGTATCATTATGGGACACAGCACAGACAAGACTGGGATGGCAAGGGAAACTCACTAAACTCACCCCATTGTGGGATACGAGGGCACTGGGTAATCTGCGACGCAGTAAGGGGTTCACGTCCTGGGACAACATCGGAATATCCACTATAGGAGATTTATGGGAAAGGGACACAGTGCTGCCCTTTGACCAACTAAGACAACGGTATGAGATGAGACAAATGGAGCTGTACCGCTATATACAAGTGCGGCACGCTCTATTAACAGTCATTCCGAATGGCACTTCGCTCCCAGACGCATCTCCCATGGAAGATCGCCTTCTCACAGACTACATGCCAGACAAGGCGACGTCACTTACCTATCGTAAATTACTGAATAATCTACCAGACCCAACAGTAAAACTGAGAGACAAGTGGGGGGAGGACATAGGAGAAATGGATGAGTCCGAATGTAATGCTGCGCTAGCGTCACCTAAAGAGGTGGGCATATCATCCAAATTGAGGCTTGTTCAGCTTAAAATGCTACACAGGGTGTATTACACGAGGAAGATGCTGCACACAATACAGAGGGCTCAACACTCGTACTGCCTTCGTGGATGCGGAGAAGTGGGAACACTATTCCACACGCTCTGGGAATGCCCTCGAATACACGAATTTTGGAGGCAAATAACACGTACCATGTCACAAACGTTGGGGGTGTCCTTGGTCCCTGAACCTCGGACATGCTTGCTAAATATATGGGGACTCAATGATCTTTCCAGGTACGGTCAGCAATGGGCCACGATAGGAATGATAATAGCGAAACGTGACATTGCACAAAAAAGGGGAGCGGTAGATACCCCCACATTGACACAGTGGTGCACGAACATGGACAAGGTCATGATAATAGAGAGGACAGTATACACCGTCAGGGCCTGCCCACGAAAATGGAATAAGTTATGGTCTCAATGGAACGAGTACCGGGGAGACATATGCGAGCCACTGGAGGAAGATGACGCATTAACATCAGATGAAGAAGGGGAAGAGGACATGGGAACAGGATAATGAAGGGACTGTGGAAGGGACCAGGGGCTTAACAGGGGTAGGATGAGTAGGCAAGAGGAGGGTGGGCGGGATGAATGTCAATTTCTAATTTCTGATTGATAATTTGATCTGTAAGACTGTGAAAGAGTATGGTAATGACATACCAGTAGGTATTGGCGATGCTCCCATATTTTAACCGTTCGAACAATGTCAACTGGACTTGGGGAATACACCTGTCACTTTTAGGACCAATGACCGAATATGATAACTTCTTGTTAAGGTTGTTTATGTTACAAAATATAAAATCAGACCAACGAAACTCCGTATAGAAAATGAGAACTGTTTACACGTATTGATACAGGAAGCCGCCGGGCCCCAGGGATGTCTGCATATGGGCTGTGTACTTCTCAAGTGTATATCAACATGAACAAGATGCGGCCGGCCCCACGGGTTGTAGGCCTGATGCTGTGTAAGAGTTCTGTACTACAATAAAGGTCTTTAAAAAAAAAAAACGAATTAAGTCTAATATAGTCAGTAGAGACCTAGTCAACCTCAGTCCTACGTCTACACTGCTGTTTATATTATTCCAATGCGCAGAGCCTATTGGGAATATAGGAACTACACTACATGGCGCCCAATGTTTGGTAAGGCGATAATCTAACGAAAGACATTAGAGTAACTCAGTCGTGCTTTTTCACACAGACCCTTTTTCCCGTAAATACTCCAAAAGACGTCTGGAGTGGGTAAAAGGTTAAAATCCGCCGGAACTTAGTAGGATGAGAATCCTATGTATAGTTTTTGGTTTAGTCAACGTTGAAGGATACAGTGTTCCAAAATATTGTGCACCTAATCTTTGTTTCCTTGAAACTTGATCTGCAACAAAAAGGTTCCTGTCAGTAAAAATGACAGAAAGTGAAGACGAAAGGGAGACGGCTAGAATAGCAGCTCAACTCCTAGCGGATGACACAAGTCTCCGAGAAAATGACCCGAATGCTATAATCATTCCGGTAAATGTAAGAAAAACTATAACTATCAAACTTATAGAAAATGGACTGACATCACGAGGTGGTACAGTCATATTCGTGGTAGAGGCCCATGAATATCGGCAGACAGAGGTATTCTACTCATGGATAAACTTTTCAGCAGCAAACGCTGTAACACACGAATTCCACTATTACAAAATAGAGGAACCTCCGGATGAATACACTCCTTTCGAGGATGTTGAAATCCCACTAAATTATCAAGAGCACCTGCTCTGGTTTAAAGGCGCCCTAAAATATCAAAATCATATCACCAGGCTCGGTCCACTAGGTAGACCAGGAGCAACGTGGCCGGTTCTAGCCAGCTACACACCACATCCAGACATTGATAAAATGTCACACCGAGAGCTGTTAGCTCAACTAAAACTGTTAATTAAAATACACAGACAATTGGTCCAATATGTCATGAGGACTTCAACAGTCCAACCGGCAATAAAAATTCCAGAAACCACCCCTCACCAGGGGAACACAAACAAAATTACACCACAAAATATACAATCAGCCATTGGCAAAGTACCTACAAAACGGGAACAAATTCCATTCTGGTTAGCTCAGAAAATCACTCAAATAGAGGCAGTATTTCCTGATACTACACCTACTGAGAAACACAGAATTCTGACTATCTGTCTTCCAATGGGGATCGCACCACATGTGGAGGACTGTGACCCTTGGGGCACAGTCTTTGCTTCCATTTACACAAAAACACACGGTGTTCCGTCCATGGCGGTTATACCAGATGTGCTAAGACAGATTCAAAATGAATACGGTCCAGAACCTGCTTTAACTCTGGGTATGAAACTACTGAAAGACTTCAAGCAGGTCTCGGCTCTATTGTTAGCCAACATAAAAGGAGAAGCAGCATCTGTGGCGATCCGCCAGAAATTGAAAGAAACAGATATAGCAGAACAACCTTTTGAACTTGCCAGAATCGTAGAAAAATCCTATGAAGAACTAGGTAGAGATAGTTTGGGTGGGAAACCGGTAAAACACCAACTACTCGAAAATCCTGAAAAAACATTTATTAAAAATAATCTAAACACTCCAAAAAAGAGTTGGGATGGAAATAAACAATCCACTCCCAGAGAAAAACGCTTCCAGTCCAGAGGAAGGTCTCCTCAACAAAGAGATAGATCTCCAGAACGAGGTGACAAGTCTCCCCAGAGGGAGCCCTCTGAGAAAAGATACAACCTTAGAGATAGGGATAAAATAGGAAAGCCTGATAGATATCAAGATATTGATACACGTCCCTCTCGATCTTTTCAGACTTCCTCACAGAAATCGGAAAGAAGAGGACGGTCAGAACACAAAGAAGAGCACGTCAAGTCCAAAGACAAGGAACCTGCTCATCAAAGTAAAAAGTTACAATTTCCAAGAAAGAAGGTAGCCAGTATTAAAATAATTAAACATGCCGAGGATACTGAGGACACAACTGAAAAACGGAGTGGGCCCAGACAATGCTAGAAAGTGCAGCAGAAGTGACCATAGCTCTCAAGATCTTGATGAATCTTCTGGAGACAGTGGACACGAATGAATACATTCAAGTGGAAACTGCAGATACCAGAGTTAGCAAACCTCATAAAATATACGAAATAACATTGCGTATAGAGGGGGACAAGACTAGGAAAGTAAGGGGTCTCTTTTGGGATAACCTTTCGAAAGGCTATGACATCCTGTTAGCTGAGAAAGACTGGCCACCAGATTTTGTCAGGGAGTGCCCTCATGGCGAAGAAATGATTATGCCTGCCTTCTCAAATCATATTTCAATTCATTGAAAATCCATATATGCAAGAAAATGGGCAGTGGCCCAAGCTCCTGCATTATATAAAAATTATGTAGGATGGGATGAGGACTCTCCTCCTCACAAAATCCAGTTAAAATGTCAACCCACTGCACAAAGGCAGTACCCAGTTAAACAAGAAGCTAAAGAGCAAGTCAGGGAGATCTTAGATCAACTTGAATACCAAGGGGTGATTGAAACATGCACCTCACAAATGAACAATCCTTTGTTTCCTGTCTCAAAGCCAGACGATTCATATCGTCTACTTTTGGACTACAGACACCTTAACTCATGTTGTAAAACATTGGCAGTACAAAACTCACACAGTGCAGCACTAATGAATAACATTGTGCGCAAAAAATACAAAACGTCATTAGACATCTCTAGTGGTTTCTTTTGTCAAAACATTGCACCTGAGAGCAGGTATTTGACCGCGTTCTCAATAATGGGGTCGCAAAAACACTTCTGTCGACTCCCACAGGGATTCAAGAATAGCCCAGGATTATTCTCAGCAAGGGTAACAGAGTTACTACAAATATATGATGATGAAGCATTATTGTATGTCGATTACATCTATCTCACAGATGATGACCTGGATACTCACTTGAAAAGAGTAAACACCATAATACTTGGGTTTGCAGCTAAGGGTTACAAATTCAACTTTAAAAAGTCACGAATTGCCCATCTAACTGTCCTGTTTTTAGGATATGAATTATCAAGTGAAGGCAAAAGCCTAGCAGACAACTTCTTAGAGAAGTGCGCTGTACTCCAAGCACCTAAAACGCTGAAGAACTTACAATCAATATTAGGTTTCCTGAATTTCAGAAGAACATACATTCTAAATTATGCAGAGAGGGTTAAACCTCTCTATGAATGGTTTGAAATCAGGTTTTATTCAATCAATTGGACCCAGAAACACACAGAAATTTTAAGATCATTGCAAACAGACATGTTAGCTAAAACAAAATTGCAAACACGCGAAAAGATACGCAACCTAGTAATCCGAGTCATCCCAGGAAGATGCGGATTCACGTACCTGATCTCTAATGAGGGAGAAACTGTACCAATAGCTTATAAATCACACTTGTACACACAAGCTGAAATGAAATTCAGTCGTACTGAAAAAATTCTCATAGCGGTTCAAACTGCTGTAGCAAAAGAAAGAGCCCAAGGCAGAAGGATAACTGTTTTAACAGCAGAATCTGCCCTTGAGGCATTAACAAGCCCACGCAATTTGACTACCGTGGCATTAGATCCAAAATGGATACAATGGGAAAATTCTCTTGCTGCAGAAGACGTGAAATACTATTTTGACCCGAAAATGAAAAAACTAAAAAATCTAAAATATGAAGAAAAATATCCTCTGCCAATCGAAATTCTGCCTCTAGAACAATACACATGTGTAATCTACATGGACAGATTTGCACAACATTACGATGTAGAGAAAAAATCCTACAACGCAGCGTGCGCGATTGTTAAAGGTCGCTGGCGCTTTGGTAAATTCAGACCAATAGTCACAAAGACTGAATCACTCAGAAACTGCTCAACTCAGCGAGCTGAAATAAGATCTTTAAAGATGGCGCTTGAAAATGGTGATCGCGAATTCCCCACACTAATAGTGTGCGATTCGCATTACTGCATCAAATCTTACAACAATGACCTGCAGAACTGGGTTCAAAATGATTACAAAGATGACACAGGTGCCACAATAGAGCATAAAAAGCTTTGGGAACAGGTAGTTCTTTTGCAGAAAGAACTACAAAAGACTCACGTGATACATACACTGAGTCATCAACGTGATGGCGTTCACGTTGCAGGGAATTCATTGGCTGACACAGCCACACCGGAAGCAGCTCGACCGGCTTCCGTAGCCACAAAAAAGCGTTCAGAAAAATACATAGACGGGGAAACAATGCTGGCGGTAAAAGCGTCTTTGAAAGGCGACTGTGCAGCATTACCTGTGAACTATCCACTCAATTATACATACATAATTGATGCAAACTCCGTTCCTTTTGCTCGAATCCCGGGAGTGGGGGATAGAGTAATTCCAAACACGAACAGGAGAGTCTTTTTAATAGCAGACGCACATATGGGATTAGGTCTAAGGCACCAAGAGATCTTGAAATCTCTTAAAGAATTACAATCAGAATACTGGTGGCCGGGGATGAGCCTGCGACATTACAAATTTGCAATGAGCTGTCCAAACTGCAACAGAGATCGCAGTCGCGAACTGGCCGGAGTAATGCCAGGACCTTTCTTTTAGAAAGCATAAGGCTATCTATACGCAAAAATCCAGTAGGAGAAATGCGTCCCATTTATATTTAAGACTAGATTCACTTAAAATGTAGACCCCAGCGCTCGGCTGAGGCCAGAACTGTTATAAAAGATTTGCGAGTCTTTATCGGCACATACGCAATTGGCATGCTACATTCTGACCAAGGTCCTGCTTTTAGCTCTCGAGCTTATAAGGAGGCCATGACCAGCATGGGCATTGCATTGCGGTACTCTTGTCCATTCCATCCTGAGGGAAATGCGGTAGTGGAAAGAAAAAAACGGGACATAAAGCAATCTATAACGGCGAGGGTATTAGGTTCGGGTGATGGGTGGGTCCAACATTTAACAAGTGTCCAACGTAGTCTTAATAATCTGCCAAGAAATTCTCTAAAAGGTCTCAGTCCGTACGAACTATTGTTCGGTACTAGAATGCACATTCAGGACCTTGATAGTCATACTTCAGTGGTAGAAGAAAAATGCTTTGATATCAAAGACCGTTTGGCTGTTTTACAGGACTTAAATGAAACAAGTCAAAACCTGAGCAACATAAAGTTAAAGCAACAGCCAACAGCCACTGAAGAAAAACCACCTGTCCCAGCAAGTCCTGTCTGGATTCCAAAGATTGGGGATCTGGTCAGAGAGAAGATTGCGGTGAAGAAGGAATGTGGGCCTTCTTACAGAAAAGCGATACCTGTCTTAGCTGTCAGCGGAACAAGATCAGTTGTACTACCGCCCCTTGCTGGTAAAAAGAGAACCGAGTTGTATCCATCGACCTGGTAAAACCACAATCATGTGGCCAATAATAAGTAGTAGGCCCAGTGGACTCCCAAGAAATAGCAGAACACCAAAATTTGCTACAATACAAGAGGTTCAAACTGAGAGATTAATCACATTCGATAAATCTGCAGTGAATAAAAATGGATTATGCAACAAAGCCATGGAATTTATGCCTCTTGAAACCCAAATTGCAACAGTTCGTCAAGAAACACCAGTCTACAACGATGTAGCCTCAGACTATGCTAATAAAACAAAGAAAAATCCAAAAGCAAATGAAAATTCGGAAGCAGTTCTAACAATTGACAGAACTGCATCTGGCTACTTCATCAATTTCGATGACTTTTCTGAAGATCCAAGCGAACCAGAAGAAACGCCAGCAACAAAAACTTTCAAAGACAAAGTAACTGAACTCATTCATCAACTCAAAGAAACCTATCAGATTTCTCCATGGATTGAATTTTGGATTGTGTTAGGTGTACTTTTCCTCCTGCTTTGGCTCATCATGGTTCTTTGTTTGGGAAAATTCATTGAAGGAAAATACAGTACAATGGACACAGCAAGTCAGAACATCAACTTGGTCCTAAAGCCTCACAAGTCATCTCACATTGAGAAAAGAGAACTATCATCAGTAAACGTCACAGCCAATCCAATACCCGGTGGGGTAGCATGGAACAGAACTGATTTTGACATTTTTGGCCCGATTGAGCTCTTGAAATATCCACATCAGTTCAAGATTTCATTAAGTGACTTTGTAAAACCAAGTACTTTTTCTGATGATTGGGACTTTGAAAATATAAATAACATGATGTCAGATTTAGTAATGTCAGCAAAATTTACAGAACATGATTACTTACAGGGTTCATCAAATTATGAAGAAATATACTGTTATAATCACTTTGGTCATCACTATTTGCATAAATCTGCTCAACCTAGAAATGTGTTTAATTATAATCAATGGGAACATTGTGCAACTCCACCGAAAAGCAGCTCGAAAACATTCTATGAGAAATTCCCATACTTCTCAGGGTTTAACACAAGTGATGCAGAAACGTTTTATTTTAAAATGTTAAATAAGACAGGAATGAAAACAATGTTGACAAATACTAAATTGATTTATTCTGAAAGATTTTATGAAAAAATGATTACATTTGGTTTTGAATTCTGGAAGACCAACATTGAAACGAAAACCATCTGGGGTACAAAAGAATGGCAAGTCCAAGGTCTAGAAGCATTGTTTTGAGCCTGCATGATCCCAGAACAAATAATATTCTTGAATGACACCATTCAACAGACTACCTGTCTTGGCCTAGCCAAAATTAAAGACTTAAACAAACCGTCTATTCCAGAGCCCATACCTGATAGTAATAGCACTACTGATATGGAGATAGACGTATCTCATATTTTATACCAAAACAGAACACATCCTGATTGGAAAAAATGGTTGATCTGGCCCACAGACACAAATAACTGTCAAGATAGATTCCTGAACAAAATACAGGGGTTCAAAATGACCAGGCCAGACCCAAGATACTCCCAGAGACAACATCCAGGGATAGTTACAACATACAGTGTAGGGAAACTATGCCTCGAATGGCTACAAAAATCCACACTGGCAGAAATTAAGCAACACTTGACTTTACTTAAAGACGGTGCTGACTTGCGTGATTTCTTACTGGGACCACGCAAACAGCGTCAAAAACGTTTCATAGCGGCCTGTATATACGCTGCATACAACGAAGCTTGGAAAGTAATGCAAATTCAAACAGCAGAAAAAATACGAGAAATTGATCGTATTAATTTGGAAAAATCACTTTCTGTTGTGGACAATGGGTTAATGACTCTGTCCTCCAGAATATATTCACTGGACAGTATTGTATCATCTGCTATTGATATAATAGAGCAGGACTTACTAATATTACAACATGGTCAGTCCCAGTTGCGTTCTATTGTACAACTTGGCTGGACGTTGCAAAATCTGTGTTCAGGCTACGTACCATGGCGTTTAATCAACACAACATCATTATTCTCTATCTTTAACCTTACTGATAAACAAATCAGTTTGGCACAAAAAGGAACAGACTATACGATTCTGAGCATTGAAAAACTTGAGAGATTACCATTGACAATGTCAGAAAGACCTGTCATTGAATGGATAATACACGGAATTATCACAATTCCGATAACAACTTTCCAATTTAAATATTGCCAAGAGAATATACCAGCGGGCCAGTATGAAAGGTTGGGTAAAGGGTACATCAAGTCAACATGGAAATTACCTTGCACATACACATGTTACAGTGAAAAGAAAAAGGAGGTATTTCTTAGTGGTAAAATGGTAAAAGATCACTGAGCGGTACACTTCTTTGACAAGGTATTAACCTGCATGGGGTCTGCGAAGGGTCTTCAAATAACCTTTCATGTCACCTGCAAGGCACTCCTGCAACACAGATAGAGCCATTCTTTAGACAGCTTTCTAACGGGAGCTATATTCTAATAGTGGTCCACAGCTGCTGTGGCATGGTGCCAGGGAAAGCCTTTCTCGTGAGCGTGAGTTCCATGGTCACTTGCTGTATGCAAGTATTGTATCCAAACAGCACTCCAGATATGGAGGCGGCAATATGGCCTTGTTTGAATATCTCTTCTATTCAAATTGATACTTTAAGCAGAATGAAGTCTATTCTTTTACAGACAACTGTGCCTTTGACCTTGTCCAAGGAAACGTATGATCTGCAAGTTGCAAGGACAACGGCAGAGATACATACCCTTTTATCAACAAATTGCCCCGCGCATTTCGTAGAAATGCTAAGCCAAATCCTAAACATGTCAGATACCAGTGGCATCGCACATGTATTTAAGACAATTTTTTCGGGACTGTTAACACCCTTTGAAACAGTTCTGGGCATCTTCCCCAATTTTGTCCATTCTGTCTTTGGCGGCCTACCTTAACTTTTGGGACTAGTGCCAGGAATTTTATTTTTGATTCTTCTGCTCCGATATGGCAAGCTAAGTCGCAGACAAGACTCCAGCAACGATGGAAGAAACGATCCTAGCTCTACGCTATCGGGATCGCATAACTAAAGTCCTTGGATTAGCCCGGCTAAGAGATCTGAATATGACCTGGTTTCTTTCATTCAGACCTATCTGGCAAAATTGCATCTTACCTGTGCTTCGATGTATGCTATGCAGAGAAGAATGCGTGTTGGACGTCTGTCTTACACTACCATCAGCAGTACCAATGGATACAGATACCTTGCTAGGTCCTGTAACGGCTCATGCATCATGTTGTCCCCAGCGGCTACCTATTCTGATGACGGCATTCATTGAGACTTCACCACTACGAGTATGTGGCAGTGGAGTACAAGATGAGAGCAGCATCACACAGGTACAACCTTCAGTGAGCATTGCTGATCCTGACATCGATAATAGCAATCATTCTCACGACTGCACTGTTTCGGCATTTTCAAATTTGGTCGAACCTTCACCTGATGTCGTAGACCAATTTTTTGCGAGTCTGTCTCAAATGATGTTCTCCCCTGAACAGAAAGAATAACTTTTAAAGCAACAAGCACACAGCGTTCCCTGAACTCTGAATTCGGCCTTCAGCTTTGATAAACAAAAGCTACTGAAAACATGTGGAACTGTTTTTTCCCCTGAAAGCGAAATTATTTTTCTCACTTCCAAAATATTTACCTTTTTTTTTGGCACAGAGTACTCTGCTTAAAGTAGAACTATTCTTAGAGAACAGAGCTTCTATTTTAGGAACTCTAGAGACAATATTTTCCTCTAGCACATGTACAGCATTTTGTATTAATATGTGAAGGAATGGTCTCGACCTTCTTTTCTGTATTCAGAGCCATTTCATGTGTAAATTTTCGCAATTCATTCAGCTGATATATATATGCATTTTTTTAACTGAATGATACCACTGCTTGAAAAGCGTACAGTAGCAATACTCATTTTCATGTATTTACCATATACCATTTCAAATGCGAAATTTGTATTTTGGGGTGGGTTGGAAAACATATGCACCATTATATGTTTACTATTGCTTAGTTTTAAGTAATGAGGGACATTAGATCGTGGAGTGGGTGTTGTAATTCTATCTAGGACCCTAATTCGATATTCCTGATTCATGCCCTCATGTGGTTATAATAAATAATATCCTTATGAAGTAATAACCCATGCGGTCCAAATACAGCATGGCTACTCCTCTAGACTCCTAGAAAGTACAACGCGTTCTTTAAACAAACCAAGCCTCCAGCAGCCTGGGAAATCCCCCTGCTCTTGTTTTGATTTGCACAAGAACTCCTAGAGTCAGAAAGAACTGTTAGTTCTTGGTGACGTCTCATGTCCAACCTTACGTCAAACCCGGCACCTTTCAGGTATAAATATACCAACGTTGCCTTAAGCAAACACACGGTTGTTTGGAGCAGAGCGGCTATCTACTTGTCCAAGAACCCAGCTGATGCGAGAGCCCACGGACGCTGCCCCTCCCTTTTGACGCACTGAGAAAGACGCTGTCTTTTTCTCCAGCCGAGAAAATCCAGCTCCGGTGTTCTCGGCCGCCCTTGTGGGTTGCTGGGATATCGAGTCCTGAGAGAGAGATACCAGACCTCCTGCTTTCTATTACCCAGGTACGGAGCTGACTAAATCCTTAAAGAGAATTCTTGATTCAGATTCTTGGCAAAACCAACTTAACTTAAACTGCTACTTACTTACTCCTTCCCACGTATTAGGCTTAGGTCAGGTACACCGGGGAAGGCGTATTTAGAAGCACCAGTTGAGTACGTTAGTCAATGTATATATGTATGTATATTTTTTATCTATTTTAAAGTATCATATGGCTATGAAACCATATCAATGCTTTTAGAGTATTATTTTATAATACTCCTTTTACTGTACGCACTTTACTTTATACTAAGTATTGCAATTGTGGCAATTCATTTCTCTTGCATGAGAAAGAAGACTGCTCAATAAATAACACCTTTTATTGAAAACGCCCGTCTCTCTATTCTCTGCACTCTGGTGAAACTAAGTATGCACGGTTGACTGAGTAAAATAATTGTCTATTGTTTTCACACGACTCTGGAGATACACTCTTTATTCTGAGGGAGCAAAGTTGTCATGTTTATGGTTGTCAGAAGCTACTCTATCCAGGGAAGTTAAACTCCTCCTTGTTTATTCGAGAAAGTTTCTAGTGACCTCTGAGCTAGCTGGCAAAACTAATTAAGTCTAATATAGTCAGTAGAGACCTAGTCGACCTCAGTCCTACGTCTACACTGCTGTTTATATTATTCCAATGCGCAGAGCCTATTGGGAATATAGGAACTACACTATAGGGGTATTGCAAATGTAAGGGGAGAAGGACATGGGGAGGAGCCTCATTGACTCTTGCACAGCAACAGAGAGCAGGATTATGCCAAAATCAGTATGCCTATTGCTTACAGGAAGGTCATTGGAAGAGTGAATGCCCTAGTCTACAGGGCCAAGCAACTGAGGCGAGAGGAAGAGGTAGTTCGATGCCAAGTCGTACAGTAAGAGGTGGCACAAATAGGCAAGATTTCACCCAGCGTCAGAATGACAATAGACATTAGAATTGTTTTGATGGGCAACAAGTTGACAGAAGTTTCTATAATGATGATTATATTTACATTAATACAATACCTTTGAGTATTCACAATTGGACAGCAATGGAAAGGGTAGAAGGAGGGTCATGATTCCAGTTAATCAAGCAGGTCAATATGGCACCTCTGTGACTCATGACCAATTTCCAGGGGCTCCCCTCTTCGGCAGAATGAATACATTAGTGGTATTCTCAGGTATCCCCATCCAGAGCCCCATCGCCATATCTCTAGATTTTACTATAGGTCCCTTCAATACCTCCGCCCCATTTGTGCTTACTAAAAATTGTGCTGAGAACTTATTAGTCCTGGAGGGGGGCATGGCTAGCAGCCGATGAGGAAGGTCGCAGCCTAACGAGGCTCCCGACCCTCCGCCCGGCGATCCCCGAATTAATCCTTCCCAAGGCCCGGGATCCCCGCGCAACTCGGGTGGTTCCCGAGTGCTAAACTCGACCTGCTCCGCTGCGAAGCTCGAGCTAGTGGAGCTACTGCGGCGGCCGCCGCGAGCTGCGGGGAGGCCGGACCACCGACAATCAAGATGGCGGCTCCTGCATAGCCGAGCGCTCCGAGACCCCGGAGGCTCCTTCCCCGGCGCCTGCCAGCGCCGAGTGCGGCCGGCGGGCCCTTGTCGGACGGACCGGCACCTTCTGGGGCTTTGCCGACCCCCGCCTGCGGAGCGGCCTGAGGCGCAAGACGGCGTGCGGTGAGACCCAGCGAAGCCCCACCCCCGCCCGCAGAGCCGAAATCCACGCCCCGGCTCCGGGGCCTGCGGTCCCGGCGGAGACGACCCAACCGGGCAGGAAGGGGGACCCTGAGGTGACAGTGGCGGCGGGAGGCGGCGGGACGCGGGAGTCCCGCCGGCCCGACTGCTGCGACCGGGAGAGGACAGCGGAGCTCCGCCCCAGCAGAGAGCAGTGATCGGAGCCCCGGCTCGGGGGCCTGCCCGGCGGTTTCCTGCGGCCCCGTCCCCATTGCTGGCCACTTCCTCGAGCGGAATTGCTGGGATCCAAATTGCGGGGAGGACTGACCAGCGCTTTGCTTGACCATCATACCTGTTGCGGCGCCCTGGGGGGCGGCGGCCCTGCGGGGGGACCAACGCCATTGGACGCCTGCGGCCGAGCTCCTCTGCTTGACTCAAGGGGCGGCTGGAACCCTGACTGCCATCCTGGGAGGTGATTCTCCCCTACAACTGGCCCTGGTTGAGTGGCGCAATCCCCCTGTGAATTGTGACGGTCACTGGGAGCCCGCCAGCAGCTACCTCGTGCCATAGGGCCTGGGCTGCTCCTGCGGTGGACGCCAAGACACTGCGTTCTGTGGGGACCTACAGCGGCCTTCACGGGAGTGCCCGAGGACCCGACTAACCTACTACCTAGTTGGTGCGAACACCCCAGAAGGAGTGAGTCTGTCTTGGGGCGCACCTCTACTGTCCCCCAGGGGCCGGATTTGCGTGAGCAGCCCGGCTGCGCCCACTACTGCGGCCCGACATTGCAGTTCGGGCTTGAGGGGAAGACTTTCACGACCCCAGGCTGATACACGGAGGCTTATCCGGAACGGGGGAAGCTCCACTCCGCTGCATTCCCCCTGGGACTCAGCTCAACGAAGCGGGTGAGACATGGGTAAGCCCAGAGGCCCCAAAGGAGACGGAAATCCTACTTCGGACACGCCCGAAGATCCCACGCAACCTGCAACGGACCTACAACAAATGCAGGACAGGATCCTGGAGGCCATAGCCGCTACGAAGGATGCATTGCACCACGACATTGCACAGGTGTCTGCTGGGCTGGGGCTCCTACGTGCTGACCACGCGAAACTAACGGACAGAGTCAAAGAAGCAGAGACCACCCTAAAAGACTTGGTGCCGGCGCAGAAGTCGATGGATGGGAAGCTCACGGACGCACTAGCACGGATTCATACTCTGGAGAGGAGAGCAGAGGATGCTGAAAATCGTAGCCGGCAGAACAACGTGCGTCTCGTGGGCCTTCCGGAAAAAAAAGAGGGAACGGACATGGTAAGCTACTTACAAGAATGGCTGCAATCAGTGGTGGCCCCGGAGGGCCTGTCCCCTTTCTTCACTCTGGAGCGGGCGCACCGAGTACCGTTGAGACCCCCGAAGCCAGGTCTCCCGCCTTGCCCGGTGGTCATAACACTGCTACACTACAAGGACAGGGACTGGCTGTTGCAGCGGGCAAGGGAGGCGGGTCCATTCCAGGTCGACAACAGCAAAGTGACATTGTTCCCGGATTACACGTTTGAAACCCAAAAACTGTGCGCCTCCTTCCTTTCTATCAAAAAAGAGCTCAGGGCGGAAGGCATACAATACTCGCTGCTGTTCCCGGCCAGACTCCGAGTGGTAGTGGACGAGAACACCCTGTTCTTCCCAACGTCGGCGGAAGCGTGGGCCTGGTGGGACACCGACAAAGCTGACACGGATGGGGCTCGGTTTCGGTCTGAAGAGGAGCGCCAGGAACAATCACTTAGGCGATCGAGACGACGCAGAGGGTGTGGACGGGTCCCAAAGGGGCCGACGAACTTTCAAACAGCGGATGAACGGAGAGCGGCGCTGCAGGCGGTGAAGGAGGTATCGGGAGCGGCACTGACCCAATCGGAGAAGGGATCGGGCTCGGAGGACCAGGGTACGGGCTCGGACACTGAACTATCGGAACTAGGAGGAGCCAGAGGCCCGAAGGTCACGCCGCAGACATCGGGGGAAATCATCGAGAGCTGAGCCCTCGACGAGGTACCGGGTGGAGCTGAGGGGGCTTGTTGCCATTTCTAGGAACTTGGGAGCGGACGATTATAAGACTGAAATGGTATGGGACTTGCTGTGTGTAGTAGGGCGGGTGGTTAGGAGACAGCACCTAGAGGGTCCAGAGGCTAGTGTGCGCACCCCGAGGCCCATAAGGCCAACGTAGCATTGACTACGTACTAGAAACTTAGAGAGCACGTTGCTCAACTGTTTGGATGGGAGCGACACTTTTGAAGTTAAGTCCTGTTCTGGGGAGGGAGGGCCTGGAGAGGTTGGGGCGACTCTAGGAGCGGCTAGGGGTGGGGGGGTTTGGGGACGGTTGGGGAAGGGAGGGGGAGGGGTCAAGTCAGTGGCCAGGATGCTAACTACCAGTGGTCCGTTTTCTCTCCAATGGGACAATGGCTAATGTTGGCCCGTTGAAATGTGTGTCCTGGAATGTGCGGGGCTTAAATACAATGGCGAAGAGACACAAGATCCACTCGTACCTGGTTCGTAGAGGGGTGCATATAGCGTTCCTACAGGAGACCCATTTAACCAAAACAGAGGGTATCGCGCTCCAGCGTAGGTGGAGGGGCCACTTATTCTACACTGTGTATTCTGCGTTTGCTAGAGGAGTGCTCATTTGGGTTAGAGCGGGACTCCCCCTTCAGGTGACTAGGCACACAGAAGACCCGAACGGGAGGTATGTGGCAGTCGAGGGGCTACTTAGAGGCCGATCATAGTGCTCTGTAGCATTTACGCACCGAATACGGAACAAGCGACATACTTTAGAGATCTCTCCAGGGGGCTTGCCAGCTATTTCACAGGTCCAGTGCTGATGGGAGGGGACTATAACTCTGTAGAGGATGTCACGTTAGACAGATCGCACCCACCACTTCGCACCTCCCCTGTACACTGCTTGGCGAAATGTAGAACTGAATGGCAGAGCACATGGGACCTAACCGACTGTTGGCGCGCACAGCACCCCACTGAGCGGGATTATTCATTCTACTCTAGTATGCACGACCTACATGTACGCCTAGATTCATTCCTATGCTCCCCCCCAGTGCTTACAGCGGTGGCCCGGACGGAATACCTAGCACGTACGTTGTCTGACCACAATCCGCTCCTCCTGACGCTAGACTGGATGACTGAACCTCCTAAAATCCCGGCATGGCAACTGCGGCCTGATACGCTGGATGATCCGCCCTTCCGAGCTGCGCTGGGGGAGCGGATCGCCCAGTATTTTGTGGAGAACGAGGGCACCGCCTCGTCCAGGGCTGTAGAGTGGGACGCGTTTAAAATAGTGGTGAGAGGACACTGCATTGGGAAATACGCGGGAGTGCGCAAAAAGTTAATAGACGACTTAGTCAAGGCTGAGCGCACTCTTCGTGAGGTGGAACTGGACAGACCGAATCGTCCTGAATTACAAGAGAAAGTGAGTGGGGCGCGGGAAGCGGTAGCGGTGGAAATGGAGCGCCTTCGTAGCTTCGATTATAAGGCATACTTAACGAAGACTCTGGCTGAAGGAGACAAAACGGGAACACTCTTGGCTGGCTAGCGAACCCCAATAGGAATAGCCATCCGATCTTAGCCTTACGGGGAAGTGAGGGCCACACCCATACTGCACAATCTGCAATACTAGACTGTTTCAGATCGTACTACGAGAGACTGTATAGCACGGAGCTGAATGACCACACTGAGGCGCTGGACGCCTTTCTGAGTGACCTGCAGCTACCGCACCTAGAGCAAGAACAAGCAGACGCTCTAGGAAGCCCAATCGCCTTGGCTGAAATAAGGGGAGCAGTGAAGCGAATGGCGCGTAATAAAACACCGGGGATTGATGGGTTGCCCATTGAGTTCTACGGGAGATACTTAGACCAACTAGCCCCGAGACTTCAAACGATATATAATGAGGCCATGACAATAGGCAAACTCCCCCGATCGATGAGCGAGGCCATCATGATCCCATTATTAAAGCCACGTAGAGAGAGTACAGACCCTGCATCCTACAGACCACTATCTATGCTAACCACCGACTACAAAATACTGAGTACGGTGCTGGCCACCAGGCTGCTAACCCATATGCAAGATTTGGTCCATAAAGACCAATCAGGTTTTATTCCCACGAGAAACACTACACACAACATTCGTAGGTTGCTTAGGTTGGTGGACACTCCGCCATCCGAGGCGCGATCCCCCCTGGTGTTGGCGGTCGACATTGAGAAGGCCTTTGACAGCCTTGAATGGAACTATCTATATAAGGTGATGCACAACTTCGGCCTAGGAGAGGGATACATACAGTGGACAAAGGTGCTCTACTCCTCAGCGAGAGCGAGGGTAAGGGTCGGATCGTTAGTGTCGGACCAATACGAAGTAACTCGGGGAACCAGCCAGGGATGTGCACTGTCCCCCCTGCTATTTGCTCTTGCGGTAGAACCGCTTGCGGCTCAGGCTAGAAAGGGGGAATATTACACCGGGCTGATCCACGGGGGAGAACTCCATTATATCTCCTTAAACGCGGACGACCTCCTCCTCTTTTTAGACAATGCTGAAGAGGCTGTGGAGGGTGCCGAGAGCCTACTGGAGCACTTCGGCAATATGTCGGGACTGCGGGTGAATTGGTCAAAAACCTGTCTTTTCCCACTACGGAGGGGGGTGGAAAGCCCTTCGCTCCGCCAGAACCTACGCTGGGAACCCCATTGCCTGAGCTACCTCGGGGTGCACGTCTACCATGACCCGACGGACCTCCTCGGCGGTAACATAGGCCGCTGCATCCGCTCCCTGAAGGGTTGTATGTCCTTCTGGGCCACTCTGCCGCTCTCGACGGCGGGCCGAGTTGCACTTTTGAAAATGGTGGCTCTGCCGCGACTACTATATTTCTTCCGAACTCTCCGCGTGTGGATACCCGGAGCAGTCTTCAAACAGTTGAAATCAATGTTGGTGTCCTTTTTGTGGGGAACGGGCAGACGCAGGGTGGCACTAACAACGCTGACCCGTCCTAAGGACGAGGGGGGCCTCGCTGTCCGGACTTTGAGCTCTACTACTTGGCAGCTCAGTTGCAATTCTTCACGCAGGAAGTAGCGAGGGTGTACCGCGGCCCAGAGCAGGGGAGGGAGTTCGGCATGCCCCGCCATGTCCTAGCATATATTACTCTACAACAGAAACTGCTTCTGCGGGAGCTCTCCCAGGAGGAGCGGACCCTTCGCCTATGCTGGAACCGCTTGCAGAGGCGAACCGGACCTGGTCACCCGTATGCTCCAGAAATCCCGCTGGGCATGGTGACGGCGCTCCCGCATGGCGGCGACTGGTCGGGACTGCATCTTTGGGAAGAGGCGGGGCTGCAGATGATAGGTGACCTCTATGAGGATGGGGTGTTGTCCCCGTACCCGACCTTGCAAGAGCGGTACGATCTCCCGAGGGGGGACTACCTACTGCATGCGGCGGTGGTGAGAGCCATACGGGTGCACTGGGGGGGGGGGCCTGATAGAGCCTGTGACGTCGCTAGCATGCCAGTATACCATGATGGCGGCGGGAACATTTAAAGCTGTTACATGCCTCTATCGCAGAATGCACACGGAAACCCTACTACCACTCACGTCACTTAAGACTAAATGGGAAGCTGACCTGCACTTAGACATCCCAGACACTATATGGTCAGAGTTAGTGCGGAGAGCCAGTAAGGGCACTAGGAACGCGCGCTTCCAATTGATACACCTTTATATCCTCCACCGAGCTTACCTCACTCCGAGCAAAATCGCAGCGTACTTTCACGTAGCGGACGCAGCATGCCCTAGATGTAATCAAGTGGGAGCTGACCTGGTCCATGTGTTAAGGGGCTGCCCAGGACTACAAGAATACTGGACGGAAATCGAAGAGACCCTGAACGCGGTCACTGACAGGAACTTACACTATGATAGTGCAGTATCCATTTTATACTGGTTCCCTCACACGAAGAAAAAAAAGCTGTCGAGTAAATTTATAGACATGGGCTTACTCATAGCAAAGAGAGAGTTGACTAAGGGGTGGAAGTCAAAGGTGGCACCGACACATAGAAGATGGTTGAATGAATTCCTGAAGTGGGCGACTGCAGAGAGCACGATACGCTACCAGATGGCTCGCCGTAGATCAGATGACAAGGTGCAAGAAGCAGCAATGATGTGGGAAATACTTGTGCAGGCATTAAGGGATAGCATGATAGAGGAGGATGAAGAGGAGGAGACACAAGTCGCGACAACTCGAACAGGGACAATTACGCCCGCGGCACTTCCGCTAGACACACACATGCAGTAAAACGCATTAACTCCGTGTTCCCACGATTTAAGCACATATGATTGCACTGAGCACTGACGCTGACACAGGGAGGGGAGGGAAGGGGGAGGGGTCCACTGTTAAGGGTTCCCACAGTAGACTACGCACATCATTATCAGACCAACAGTGCGATGCACCACATTACACGGATAAAAGCAGAGTGCGGAGATCCTGTAGCACTGACGGTGATGTTGGGCTTGGCCCGAAGAGTGTACAATATAGCGAACTGACGCCGCCCTACCTCCGGGATGTGGGCTAAATGGCTGTGTCTAACGTAACTAGGAAACATTCGTTATACTGTGACTCTGGACTGTATGATGCTCACTATGTCACTGTGTGTTCTACATAACCCTGCAATAAAAATTGTTTAAAAAAAAAAAAAAGAACTTATTAGTCCTGGACCTATTGAAAAGACTGAATGCCTGAACGGTGTATATATCTCAAGGGCTTCTGATAACTTTAGCAAATGTTTTACAATAACGGATGTTACTCGTCTACCACATGAATTACAGGCAATTTATCAAAAGGTCTGGGCATCAGGAGATAATGATGTTTGTAAAATGGACCTAGATGCCATAGTAATAACTGTTAAACATGGTGTTCCCCTACCCAGGATTCCTCAAAACAAAATATCCCGGGACAGAGAGGAAGGTCTTAAAGATGTTACCTCAGATTTAATATATAAGGGTATAATACAAGATATAGAAGGTAGCCCATGTAAGGGTCCTTTACTTACTGTTCTTAAAAAAGGCACAGAGGGGATACCTGATAAATATAGATTAGGGATTGATCTTTGAGCCATTAACAAAGTTTTAGTACCCCTACGTGCCGTTGTTCCTGATATGAATTCTATTTTCACCATGATCCTATCTTCAGCCAAATATTTTACCATTCTTTATTTCAAAAGTGCATTTTTTGTGTGCCAATTGCTAAAGAAAGTCAATACCTTTTCTTATTTTCTTTCCGAGGTCATTCCTTTAGATTCACTAGAGCACCTCAGGGGTATTCAGAATGCCCTAGTATATACAATCAGGGTTTAGAGAAACAATTAGACCTTTTTACCCCATTTAAGGGCCCTGTATTACTCCAATAAATTGATGATCTGTTGATTGCCTCAAATACAGAGGACGGTTGTAACGAGGCGACAGTTAATTTGTTACATTATTTAGCATTCTTAGGACATAAAGTGTTCTCATCTTAAATGTAATATTGTCAACAGGAGGTTGCCTATTTAGGTCACCCCCTGTCGAGGAGATTGGGCCCACAAAGAATTCATTTGGTATAGAAAATTAAACATCCCCAGACCCATTGTGATGTTCGTGCCTTTAAAGGTATGACTTCCTTTTGCAGACAATGGATACCTAACTTCTCTTTAATTGCAAAACCTTTGCTTGCTCTAACACCTAAGGATATTGGTAACGCACTCCCTTGGACAGATGAGTGTGAGCATGCTTTTTAACAGCGAAATAATTTTTTATGCAATGGTCCTGCTTTGGGTAACCCTGATTATGCTAAGGAATTCTGCTTGTTTGTGCAGGAAAAAGATGACTGTGCTTTGTCTGTTTTGACACAATCCCATGGGGAGAGGGGAATAGACCTTGTGCCTACTTTTCCACCTCATTGGATCCAGTGCAAAGGCTTTGCTAAATTGTGTGTAGTAGCAGCTGCTGTGGTCAGACAATCTGTATTGTATGTTCTAGGCCGTACGTTGACAGTTATGGTGCTGCAGGCCATGGACCTGCTACTAAACAAAACTCAGACCCAGCTCCTGACCAGTGCATGTTTAACAGGATACGAGATAACACGTTTTGCTCCAAATATCATTCTGAAACGTTGCAGTGTTTTGAACCCAGCCACAGTGCTACGCCTCCCCAGTGATTCAGAGGAAGAACACCATGACAGTGTATTTACCACTGAAAAAGAGGCCAAGGAATGGGTATACCTGACAGATACTCCCATATCTGACCCACAGGGAGAGTTGTTTGTGGATGGTTCTTGTTTCAAATTAACGTACGGTACAAACACTGCTGCATATGCCATCACTTCTCTGAAGACCTTGGTAGAGTCGAGTAAAATACTTCAGATGTCAGCGCGAGTGGCAGAAATAATTGCATTATAAGACCATCTGAATTTAATAAAGATCTGATTGTAAATATTTACACCAACAGCCAATATGCCTCTGACGTTGCACACTCATTTGAGAAGTTATGGAAAGAAAGAGGGTTTTTAACATCTTATGGCACTAAAACACAACATGTGGATTTGATTGTGAAATTGTTAAATAAATTAGTGTTATCAAAACACGTTGCAATCATTAAATGCAGTGTCCACGAAAAGGTTATTGATGAAATAAGTAAGGGAAATGCTTTGCGGAGGAAACAGCCAAGCAAACTGCCAGATTTAAATACAGTCTAATGTAAGTTGCAGTACCAGCTAGATGGGTCCCTGTACTACTGATGTTTAGCCATCCATAAGGACCATGTGCATGCCTATATAATGTACTGTGAGATCGGTGTACCTCAAAGGGCTTCAGCCAT
The DNA here is from genome assembly GCF_964261635.1 of Lissotriton helveticus. Taxonomy (NCBI): domain Eukaryota; kingdom Metazoa; phylum Chordata; class Amphibia; order Caudata; family Salamandridae; genus Lissotriton; species Lissotriton helveticus. The sequence continues at coordinate 919,935,273 of NC_136070.1, forward strand.
GGCAACCCACCTGTTCCGGTCCCCGCACTCGGCTATTTGCTGGCCCTGCCACTCTACAAGCTATTTAGGATACGCCGCACATCAAGCTCACACCTACTACACATCAGCGGCTTCAGCCAGGGGTTTGAAAAAGTTTTTTTGTAAGAGTTTTTATCTATGTTGCCTACTACTCCGAATGTTGAAGTACGAAAACTTCATATGTGTAATTTCCCTTGCTCCCATACCTTTTCAATCTTTATCATATCTGTATCATGTTGTTCATGCTATTTCTGAAATAGGGGCAGTGAGACAATTACGGTAATTGATCATCTTGTAGTACTTATTATCCATTTATTCTGTAACAAATGTGGAGGTCTTGTTTAAAATGTGCCAATAAAGAAATTTAAATCCAAAAAAATAAAAAGGAATTTTATTTTGAGTGGAGAATGTGTAGCAAAAAATAAAAAAGAGAATTGTGGACCACCAAACTTAACATACAACTGACAATGACTGCAAGCACAATACAGTAGAGAAGAGTATATTCAAGCATGACCCTTTAGCAGGTATGCACACTAAAGATAATGATTATGCCAGACATGCATACAATAAACATATCTGTGGACTCAAAATCCTTATGAAGCCCATCAGTATCCTAAGGGAATTCGAAAGAATTAAGTCTGATGTTTGCCTCCTGCAGGACACTAATCTCTACAAGGGACCAGGGTTAGACTTTGATCCAGGTATTTTCAACAGTGACATGGTTGTTTTGCATCAAAGAAAATGAAAGGTGTGAGTATGCTTCTGTTCAGATACACAGTTCAGGAAAGCCATACCTATAAAGAAGGTTGTAGTTTAAGGATTAATGGCGTTCGTCGAGGAAGGAGGTTTTCTCTAGCCTCACTGAACATACTCAACACCAGACAGGAGTGAAACCTGTGGGTGGCCAAGGGGGAAATATTGCGAGGAGCATTGCTAGCAGCCCAAGACTGCAGTTGTATAAGCTCTGCACTCCAGACCGGGGCCCCAATGTCCTTCTTTTATCCCTGAATACCTGCAGCATCTAGCATCCAGTCAGCCCTGGATCGATGCCTGGATGTGAGCTGGTGCCTCCAGCGTGAGTTTGGCAGCAGTGAGTCGGACGGAGCAACAGGAACTCCTGTGCCTCACCAAGCTGGTGACATGTTGAACTGAGGACTGAGGCCTAAGTGGCGGACACCTAAGTGAGCTTAAAGACAGCAGCAGGTGAATGCACATCTCGCCCCCACTGCTGGCTGGGAGACTCTGCGAGGGCCGCAAAGCCAACAAGACTAAGCCCAGCATGCATTGCCATCTGCCAGGCATCCCAGTGGCCGGGGGTGTGAGTGATGCAGTCACCGCACTGCATCATGGGTGATACGGGGTTGCACTGATCAGCGTGCGGACCTTCACACGAAACGGCCCTGAAAGCAGATGTACAGACTGCTGATGGCGTCTTAAGTCGGGCATTGAGGTAGTGGATTGGTGAATCACATGCCCGAACCCTTGCTTCCTCTGTACCGGGAGACCTGTTGCGAGCCTGCTGATGATCGAGACATTCCGCCCTAACTTGAGAGGGTACCTCGGGTGGCGGACTGGTTGTAGCCCGGGTTCCTGGTGAGCTCCCCTATCCCAATGGCAGAGTTCCCCATATTTACTGCACAGCCGACGCGGCTGAGCACAGCGCGGCCTGCCGCACATCGGGCATCCCTCCTGCGTCGGGGGCCTATTGTTGTTCCTGGCCCACGCAGCATTGCGGCCTACAGACTGCCTGGCTATCCACAACGTGACATCAGGTGAGGAGCGGCCCTAAGGTGGTGTTTGCGGGCCACTGGAGTGCCTGGGGGTGGAAGAAACGCCACAGACTGTAGCAGACCTTTATTGGACTGCCCCGCCTGGTGCTCTCTGCCTCTGCCTGAGTCTACAGTAAACACAGGTACCCACTTCCATCTGGCACGATAACTTGATGACCCTGTGGCGGGGAGGTTAGAGTGAGCCTACTGATTGCTAAAAATCTCTGTGTGTAGCAGTGAGGCAGCCCCCTGGTTCACCACGTGGGCCCAGCCGGGCCATTAATGGGAGAGCACACCAACTTCCTGCCTGCAGATGTGAGGTGCTGCTCCTACTGACTACCGACTGGAGGACTGACACTAGGGGTCATATGTAGGTAAGTAAGAAATACCGATTCCTAAATACCGAATTTTACCGATTCGGTATTTAGAAATCGGCATTTCCGATATAGGTAAAAAGTCGGTAAATGTTACTGAATCGGTAAAAATCTGTAAATATTTACCGATTCCACAATACCGATCGGTAAGTACCGAATCGGTAAATATTACCGAATCGGAAATTCAAAACAACAGCAATTGAGGAATCAGCCAATCCTGTGCATCTACCACCCCTCACAACCAGGAAGTGGCCACACCCAGGCAGGTGCACACAATCAGAACCTTCTGGAGCGGCTGGGAGTGCAAAGGAGAGCAACAGAGCCACTGCCTGAACTTTTCCAGGAAAACTTGCACAATGGCTAGCCAGGACACAGAAAGAGAAGGAGGGGAAAGCAAGAGGAAATTGAAATTCAGCCAAAAGGAACTGCAGGTCCTTGTGGAGGAGGTAGTAAAACAGCATACAAAGTTGTTTGGAAAGCAGTCCCTGCAAGTGGCTGATTCGGAAAAAAGAAAAATCTGCTTGGAATCCAGTCACAGGTGAATACCATTGGAGTGACGCCCCAAACATTGAAGTGCTCAAGAAACGGTGGTATGATATCAGGAGCATCACTAAAAAGAAGATGGCTGATCTAAAAAAACAAGCCAGACAGACAGGAGGAGGAAGGAACAGGGCACCTACCCTGACTGTACTTGAGCAGCTTGTGGAGTCCACGATAGAGCCAGAAAGTGTGTGTGTGGAATCGTGGATGCAGACAGCTCTGCCAGAGATGCTACCAAACAAGGTAAGAAGCATGCACAGCACTGTGCACCCCCCTTCCCCTATCCCAAATCCCCAATTGGGCTGTGTGAATCCCACTCCAGTACATGTTTTTTTTAGACCAGCAATGCATTATGGGAGATGTAGTCAGTGAAACCCCTATCATGGTATGGTATCACAGTAATCGCACTGAACAACAAGGCTGTGACACACATCAACGATAAGCAGGCAATGAGATAGTGTGGCAGAAATTATTTTTTATTATTGCAATGCAGTGCTGCAGGAACACTTAGCTAATGTACAATTTCTGTCCACAGACGAGATATCGCGCAGGACTGCTCAGGACAAAGAAGAAAGGGCACCCCGGAAGGACAGACCAGAGAAGGCCAGTACAAGTACAGGGCACACCACACCACCACAGCCAGCCTCGCCATCACAGCCAGCCTCGCCACCACAGGGAGCCTCACCACCACTGCCAACCTCGCCACTACTGCTAGCCTCACACCAGCAGCAACACCACCTGCAGTGGTTAGACCCAGGAGGCATGCGGTTGCCACACTGCAGGAGTTTGAGTCGTCCTCAGAAGACACGAGGGGGGGACATCAACTGTGCCACTGAATGGCAATAATGCTGGTTTGCTGTCCACCTCTAAGGGAGCACACACAGGGGCCAGACGCCGCCGCAGGGCTCGGGAAAGCAGTCCACCTCTACGGGGTGAGGGTCATGGTGTCTTTGCAGGGCTGGAGGCAAACATGGTGAAGGTGCAGCGCCTACAAGGCAAGGCAATTCAGTCGGTACAGCGACAAATTAAGCACCTCAATAACAACATGGTTAACATTGAGAAGGACATTAGCTCAATGGCTGAGGCAGTGGCGGCTGGTGAGATTTGAAAGTGGTGGGGCAGAAAGTGATAATCATACTGCGCTGTAGCGAGCGAGCGTAGCGAGCGAGCCCGAACCCCCTAAGGAGGGTTCGGGGGGAATTCCCCCCGAGAAAATTTTGAAAAAATAGTGGCAAAATAGTGCATTTTCAAGCAAATTTGAGAAAGCAGGAAGGTTAATAAAGCAATTGTGAAAGTGCAGGTATTACATTATTAAAGAGCTGTCATATAACATAGGTAGCTGCTTATTCAGTATATCTACAGAGCTTTATAACAGACTTCAAGATACAATGCTGAGAACCTCAGAGATTGTTTTTATTTAAACTGCAAACAACAAAACAAACAACTTTTTTGATTTAAACTGCAAACAACAAAAGAACCAACTAAACATGTCACAAACTATCACCATTCAACATATTTACTTTTTGTATCTAAATTCAGCACGTCTGTACAATTTTTACCTTGCAGTTTTCAATAGCTCACTGTTGTATGTTAGGATTTTTACTTACGGGCAAGTGACAAAATGATTTCTATGACAAATGCAGTGACCCACTGACCTATTTACTGCATTTTGTGCTCTGCATCAGGTACATGTTCTTTGCAGCAGGCACATTAACCTTCTGTGCTACCTTTCCATGAGTCAAAACTTCCATTAAACAAAACTCTGATCTCTCTCTCGGAAAAACATGAACAATATCCTTGGTGCAACAGCAAGTGTTGCATGGCTAAACATTTATAAGGCCCCAAAGGCGCGACCTGTATGAGTCTTTGCCAGCACCCTTCATTTATTGATCTGTTCAACTGTTATTCATATTTTGTTTCCACACACAATAGCATGGGGCAATGGGTCTGCCCACTCAATCCATTGGCTGGGTGGCACAGTTTTGCACGTGTTTGGCCTGAGCCCTAAACACGTGCTCATCCGCCTGAAAAGAAGTGCATTTCAATGCCGACCCTTCTGGGATAGTCTTTTATGTCATATACTCTATAGTTTTCCATTTTTTTTTTCAAAAATAAATATATTGATCAAAATTGCATGGTTTGAAAGGCCGAACCAATTGGCTTTGCCATGGCATAGCTTGTTCATTATTTTCACCTACAGCAGCCATCAGTGAAAACATTCCTGAGCGGAGTACATATACTAGTATAAAATAGTATCTCAAGGTATATTTCGTAAACATAAATCAGAAGTGTTGCAACTTTTGATATAAAACATCCCAGCTAAGTTTTTAGCATTAGCTTAGTATTTTTCACAATAAGTTTTCTAAAACTACTGTATCCATAGTGCCATTAGGCCCGGCCTGTCCACCATTAAAAACATAATAGACCAAAACATAGCATTACAAATAAATAACACCTGCAGCATAACACACTTAAAAATTACATAACATCAGAGCTGTTGCGCAGCACTAGAGACAGAGAACTTAGGGGATCAAAAGTGTTGCTGGCACAGCCTAAGATTGCTCCCATGCACGATGCACCGCCACCACCACCAATTACAGCACGACGTCACACCTGCACAGTGCTCACACCCTGGCCTGCATATGAGCCAGCCTTTATTATTTCCTCCTAGAAATCGCTGGGCTCACAAAGATGTATGCAGGCTGTACAAATTAAGCACCGGTAAAAAATGCACCTATTACTATACCGAGTATAAATATTAATTTCGTGGCATCACGTGTTGCATATAAAGGTAGTGCTGCCACTTACAAATGAGGGCATCTGTCTGCTTCGGAGGAAGCGCCTTGAGCGGAAACTTTGGCACTATGAGAGCCCGAAAGGCATTATTGAAGAGCCCTATCATGACTGACATATGATGAGGGTCATAGACAGTAGTTCGGGGTAGTAGTAGTACAAGCAAGCGCTATCTCAGTTACATACTGTACACATCTGTGCCCTCTGACTGTCCCGTAACCCTAGTGGTTTCAAGGGCTGCATTTTAACACTTGAGGTACACATACATGGTGGCCACAGAATCGGCTGTGGCAGTATCCTATAACTGCTCACGGAAATACCAGTCCACCGGACTCATAATGACAGCTAAAGTGTATACTGTTGAAGTACTTGGTTGCCGAGTTCACAAGCACAATAAAAAAAAGCGCAAATAAAGAAAATTGAAGAGAAAGTAATATTGCATACGTATAAAAAGGACATCGTTTTTGTCAGTCTCCAAATTTTTCCCTGCCTGATTTTGTTAATGTTAAAAGAGTGTACACTATGCTTCTACTAAACAGTGGCATAGCACATGTGATAGCATTCAGATAGATGACAGACAGAAGGTGAAATGCAATTACAAATGCTACAGAGGGTTTTGCGCCTAGGAGTCCCAGAGGGGTAGGGCGGTTTGGGCATAGTTTGATCTATGAATTGGTGAGGTGATTGTTTATAGGTGGTAAGGGGAGCAGTATTTGACAGTCTTTTGTTGTGATTACGCTATTTTACCTAAATGACAAGGTCCTCACAACACGTTTCTGATTTACGCTTGTTGAGCGACAACTAACAGGATTATTCGTATCTGAGTTTGTATAGCTTTCCAACTTTTCATGCTATTTATCCCTGTTTGAAGCACTAGAAAAAATATTAATTATGTGGCTCCTATCCAAAAGGAATCACTTCAGTCATAACCGCCCATTTCTCATGTAATGTGTGACACCTTCAGCCAGTACTGGCTTTTACTTCAATACCACTACTCGTGCTGGGATTTTTTTTAACCTACACTTACAATGTTACGAAAAAAATGAAAGTTCCATAAAGTAACAGGCAGTTGGTTGAAAAGTCATGACTTACTGATAAGACGTTACATGGAAATACTTGGCAGCACTGTTTATGGTGCTAGGAACCAGCAAATTGGTGATTGCAAACGCTGGATTCAACTAAAGCTATTCATGTTTCTACGAATTTTGCGTCCCCTCCAAAAACATACACTGTATGCAGGGCCGGGTCCTGCCGGAGCTAAGCAGGTGCGGAGAAGGGTCCTTATTAGGCTCTCCAATGTTTGCCTTCACCCTCAGGGTGAAAATAAAAATCTTCACTCTGCAGCAGTACCATCCTTCACAGGCTTTGATATAACTTATAAGAGACTCGTTTTACTTTTTTCACAGTCTCATGTCAGAATTGAAGCTTTTTCAATATTATATACAACGAAGCCGTAGTAGTTGCTTATTTATTTTATGCAACTAACAGCCATTGACAAAGCCAATAGTCATGGCTTGTTGTAGGAGTAATGTTACTTGTTTTTTATATCTGGATGCAGTGACAAAAGCAACAAAATACAAGTCAGGCAGCGCAGCACACTATGCTAAACACCGATTTTTAGCTTACGTGTTTTAAAGCAGTTGTAAGGCACGGCCACTCGCCAGGCCCCTTTGAGAGAGACCGCCCCCAACAGTTTTTTCATCCCACTTAAAGCCCTGACTGTATGGTACCTGCATTTCTATCGCGTTTTCTCACCACCTGACTGTGTGTGGGTCTGAAACACCAAAATACACTCTGGGCCTCTGGTGCTGCTCAGTGAAAGTTCTACCCCGTCCCCGTCGTTACTTGGTCCATCCGTACCACAGGCAGGCAGGACTCAGTCAGACTCCAAACTGCCCGCACCATTCCCGGGGACGATCGCCGCTTTACTGGGAATTCTTGAACCATTTTCCTCATGAACCATATTCAGTGATGGCCAGTGTGCACTGCAAACAAAATAATCCTTGTTGAAATTTGGATTCTGCAGCTCTTAAACCGTGAGTCCGTGACTAATATTGTGCACAATTAAAGCGCTAGGAAACATTGAAGGCTCACTTGCTGTTAAAAGACCTGCAGTCACACTGCTAAATAGTGCTTGAACAACAGTCCATAAGAGTAGCACTGCCACTTACTAGCTCTGAGTAGCTGCATGACGCCCCTCTGAGAGCAGCGCGAAGATGGCGCTGCGTTATCACCACTAGTAGCAGACAGCCCTACACGCCTCAGTGGGCATGCTTTCCTCGTGAAAGTTGAAGTGTTTATTCAGTAAGCAAGGTGCATGCCACGTTTTTGGGTGCCAATTTTTTCTAAAGAATTGTATTTTCGAAAAAAAATCTCGTGCATATTTAAAAGCAGATATTATATATATTTTTTATTTGCACTAGAGCTGATTTTGGATAAGAGTGCTTCTGCAGATGTGTCACGGAGAGGAACGAGGCTTTGAATTGCGCATGCACATAAAAAGGAAGAAAGGGTGTTTTCGTTTGAGGAAGAACAGTTTCATGTAACATTAAAAAAAACTTCTTTTAGATCTAAATAGAAATGGGATGGTGTCACTGAGACTATTTGCATTAATAGTAGTGAGCTGCTGCTGTGCTACAATATTGAAAACACACATCACTGTCCCGGAATAGTATATGTAAACACACTTCGAATTTGGGCAAGTGCCAGTGCACTGTCAGGGACATAGTCAAAGAGGGCATGAAAGAGCTGAAACTGGATCAATAATTCAAAGCTGCCCCGAACAGAGCCCCGCAAAATACATTTGGCCGAGGGCCCCCAAAATCCTTAAGATACCTCTGCGCTCAGAAAGAAGTAGGATACTCCCGAAGAGCTACGCCTAGGACAAGGTGTCACCCTAACGTCATCTGGGGTCAAAGGGTACAGGATGAAACGTGTGCTTCCCCTGGCATTCGAAGAATCGTCATCGATGCGGTGTCTCATGAGGTGGAACCGGTTCCGGTGCACGTCATACACATAGCTGCCAAGGTTTCAGATTGCTACGTGTGACATTTTCAAAATGTCAGTGTAATTATGAGTGACATTTCAACGACTAGGAGTGACACTTTCTCACAAGCAAAATCGAGCAATGAAGATGAGGGAAACCTATAAATATCAGAAATTACACCAATTTGAGCAACAAGAAACTTCAAGAACATATTAAAAGTGCTGCAAAGCACTAGAAATGGTCTCTGTCCACATGGGACCTGGCCCAACAGGAAGGATGTGTGAGGCACCAACATGAACAAGTTACCCACGAAGCAATCTCAGTTATCTAAGTGTCACACTGTCTCAGCTGACACGTGCACAGACAGACTAGACTGCCTAGCACCATGCTGCATTATCTTCACAGGCTAAGGCCGGTGCAATAATCTCCCATACAACATAGAGGATAGCTTATTGCTGTCAGAAACCTGTTTTAAATTACCCCCTGCAGTTCCGAGAAATAAACCGCAAACTTAAAGGAAGGCACATATACACACACTATTACAGCTATTATCATTCCTTTAGCACTAAAAGGTGGAGGTAAAGGGATCTGAAGGAAAAAGAGAAGGAAGAAGAGAAAAAAAATGAAGGAGGGAGAGGAGAGAGACAATGGGAGCAGGGAGAGGGGTGAGAGGGGAGGAGGTAGACAAAAGGAGGAGAGAGGGAAAGAGAATAAAAAGAATGGGTATGGTTGAGATTGGAGGAGAGAGAGATGGCCAAAAGCAGAAATGGAAGGGAAAATGAAAATGTGAGCATTTGAAATATTGCAGCAAGTAAATATAGCCAGACATGCGCTGGACACCTCAGTTGAATTAGAGATGCAGCAGGTGGGTGTGAACAGGCAGCAGCTCTGTCTTTAAAAGACCATTTGCTTCTTAGTTAGGCTTTGTTGTATTTCAGCCCTTCTTAGAGCCCCTGCTTCTTCACCCTGCCTATTTCTGGAAGAATCAGCCCTCGGCCGGCCTCCTGCAATTTGGATCTAGTTGCGCCTCTGGGTGTGAACAGTTGTGGAGCAGAGTAAAATTAACATTATTTCAACATCATTGCCATTAACATCAGTGCATTTCATTTATCACTCCTACGTTTCTAATCGAAGCTACAGCTGATGGCAGAGTTCCAATCAGAGGCGTGCTGTGTGCCAAAGAAGCGCCTTAGATTTGTTTGAATCATATTACATCTTGGTCCCAAGGAAATAAAACAGAAGTACTTGTGTGTTAGTGGTAAACATCAAAAGTGAGAGCATACCACGGCCAGGGGCTTGCAGCCAAGGTCATGCAGGAACAATCAACGGGCCCACCCCTGCGACAACCTCACTGCCGAATGAAGACAACAATGCATTCATTTGTATTAATTGTAAATATGCCATACATGTTCTTTCATTTAACTACGAGGAATGAGCTACCTGCGTGAGCTTCTGTAACAAACGCGCCCGGAACCTGCAACTGTGAGACTGCCTTTCCGATGCTTATTAATATTATGCAATTAATATAATATGACTAATAGCGCATTTGTCCCATGCCGCTGGGATTGCCTCGAAAGCTGTGCACTTCTCTGCTCAGAAAGATTTAGGTGACATTTACCAGCTTTACCCATCACTAATGGCTAATGCCCAGCAAGGTTCAGAAGGTCTGTGTTTTTCAGAAGAGGATTTTTCTTCTCCCAGCTGCCTGTGTACTGTGCACTCTTCCACCTTAGTATCCCGTCCCCACCCTCCCCTGCCGATTTTTTTTAAGTAGATAGTTCCGCGGGTTCAGCTCCTGCTTCCAAGACCCTTTTGAGAGATCTCACGGTCAAATCTATCAACTCAGATTTCAATCCTTCCCAGTAGGATAAAAGCAAAGCAGCACTTCCACTGAGCTCCGTCATTGTGCAATCTATTATTCGAGTGCCTTGAAACGATTTTTTTTGTTCTATGCCATAGCAACATCAAATTCCTGACAGCTGTTTAGAAAACTTTAATAAATGAGGGACTAGAAACGGGAGACTAGTTTTGCTGAGTTGGCGCCTCATTACCTGCACTGCACAGAACATGGCATGCATACCATTCACTGCAAGAGCTGTTGCTGCTCAGAGAAGAAGATAGAAAGAGTCCGAGCCCACCGTTGTATCTATGCCCCTCTATTTCTTTCATACTTTCATTATCTTTTTAGAACATTGTTTAATGTAAGCTGCGCATATTTACACTTTTGCACCTTCGCAACGCTGTGGACAGTTGCATTGTAATAATTGCAATTATATAGCGCTTACCCCTGAACAGATCAGTTTGATTATCATATTCATAACATAACTTACGTGGGTGCCGCCCGGACGCTGTCCCGTCCTGCTAATCGATCGACGATGGATGCAGTACTGGATGGATGTAAGCTGCTTAAGCAGGCCCGCCCGTCCAGGCAGCAGCCACTGCCAGCCAGCAGGCGGTCCGACTCCGAGTCCACACACACACTGGTGGTCACGACGACGACTCACTCAGTCCCACTCCCACAACAGTCCTCGACCTCGGCTCTCCTCACTATGGCATTGGCATCACATGATCGTATCTATCAACTTACTGTGTCCACTGACTTTCACTTTCACGGTATGTGTGTTGTTGTGCAGTACTGGGCAGGGCATGATTCCAGCATGCGCAGTGACGAGGGACAATGGCCAATCACTGAAGACAATGGCTCAGAGCAGCCAACACCCACGCGCGCGGCACCATCCTGGCGCAGCAGCCAATCCTGGTGCAGAGTTAGCAGTGCCACTGCGCCAGGATTGGCTAAAGAGCAGACTGAAATCTGCCCACTTTGAGACCCGGGGCCCCGGGTCCAAGCCTATATCGATAGTGGTAGAGGGGGGGGATCTAAAGTGTGCGCATGCGTGGGCCTGTCGAATTCTGGACAACTCCGGCCTTTTGCATGCGCACTCGCAGTCACCCTCGGCCTGTGCGCTGCCTCAGCCTGGGCTGTCACTCTCTGCTGCAGCCCCTCCCACCACGGGCCGGCCCACTTCTTTATGGATGCCGGATCCTGTCGGGCTTCTCCCGGGGCCTTGGTGCGCTCGGTGCTCCGATTTTGTTTTTGGGGGAACTTGATAAAAAAAACATATTTTATTATGCAGTGCAGTGTCGGCGGTGGTCCAGGCTAGTGGGGCAACGCCCCAACGCCCCCAATGGACGCACCGCCACTGGGCTGAGGGCATGAAGGAGATGGCTGCGGGCATGCGGGACATGTCCCAGTCTGTGATGCTGCTGTGCAGCAAAATGGATGAGTACAGGGTAACACGGCGCAGGGAGAGGCAGAAAATGGAACACGATACGAGGTCAGTGAACCGCCTAGCAACTGCCACTTCTCTGCTCTGCAGGCGCTCCATGGCCATGCAGGAGGGGCTGGCGCACTGCAGCACTGATGTCTCTAGGGGGCTGGTAAGGGTAACCACTGCACTTGAAGTGCTGCTGACGACTCAGTCTGCCACTACTGGTGCTGTGGAAGTTGGGGACAGCGAGGACATGACCAGTCAGAGCAGCATTACCCCCCTGCAAAAGACACCCGGAGGAGCAGCAGACGGCATGGGGCTGGCACTGGTTCCCCAACCAGTGATCACAGTCAGCTGATGGCATCCAGCACTGTTGTGCGTGGCCGCAGATGCTGATGCAGCCCACACTATCAGACCTGAATTGGGTGAAGTAACACATGACTCCCTTCTATGGATGTCACAAATTGGACTGCCAAGTTTGGCCGTTTGTATTGTGGCATAGTGCCCAGATATTAAAACTACGTTATTACATACAACAACTGGCTGTGTCTCCTTACTTACTTAAAAATAGTTGCGTGTGATCTATGCCCGTCTTTGTCTCCCATCTGTTGCTGGCGCCACTCCTGCTGCGTTGGGCTCTGGCTGTGCAAATTCATCATCATTGTCCTCAAAATCAGTTAATTCAACTTCTGTACCTTTCTTTGTGGCAAGGTTGTGCAGCATAGCACAAGTTGCAATGATTTTGCAGCAGATAATGGGTGTGTCCTGACGTGCGATTCCGCTTTTGTGGAGGCAGCGGAACCTGCTTTTCAATAGTCCAAAGGTGCGCTCCACAACGTTGCGTGTTGATTTGTGTGCCACATTGTATCGTCCCTCACTCGGGGTTGATGGGTTTAGGTAGGGAGTGAGGATAAATGACCGTACGGCATTTGCGCTATCGCCTAGGTGAGAAAGAGAGTACCATTAGTTACATACACCAAAACACATTCATCTGCAGTAACTATGAGGGTGTGTCACAATGATTTACCTAGCAGGTATCCTTCTCCAAATTCTCCTGCAGCCAGGCGTGTGTAGATCCCACTGTTCTGGAAGATGTATGAGTCATGGGTGCTCCCAGGAAATTTGGCCACGATGTTGGTGATTATGTTGGCAGCATCGCAGATTACCTGCATATTTATGGAGTGGGTGGACTTTCTGTTCCTGTAGATATACTCAGTGGCTGCAGGTCGAATGTGTGTGCCATCAATACACCCTATGACATGCGGGAACTGTGCCATCTGGTAAAAGTCTGTCTTGGTTTTCAGCAGTTCCACCTGTGTGTTTGGGAAGCTAATGTAGTGATGCATTCTCTGCATCATGGCATCCAGGAACTTTCTGAAGAAGCAGGACAGGCAACTCTGAGACACCCCGCCTATCGTAGCTATCACCCCCTGGTGACGGCCAGATGCAAGTAGATGTAGGCTACAGAGCACCTGCACATGTGGTGGTATGGTGTGCGCCCTTGGTGTTGGGTGATCCAGGAGTGGGTGCAGGTCCCTTATCAAGTACAGGATGGTGTGGGGGTGTAGCCTGTACCTTTCATGGATCTCAGCCTCAGTCTGTTGGAAGAGTGTGATGCGCTGTCTGTAAATGTGCTCCTCCCGTCTCCAGATCCTCACTCCTGCTGCCTGTAGCCGTAGCCGCCTTGCAATCACATAGAAAGCCGCCATAGTGATCACACTGTTGCATTTTGGGATTGCTTATATACACTGAAGCTGATTACCACCTGCTTTCAGTCAGTGTTAATTACCGACTCCTAAATACCGAATTTCATGAAATTCGGTATTACTGATTTTTCCTACATCTCTTTTTTCGTTTTTACCGTTTCTTATTTACCGATTCGGTAAATAAGGAATTGGTAATTCCGATTCAGTAATTTTTAATTCGGTAATGATGAATCGGTATTTCCCGATTCATAATTACCGAATCCTTCCCTACATCTCAATTGCCTAAATGCCGGTCGGTAACTATGAAATTTACCGAATTTCACCGTTACCGACCGGTATTGGCCCACCTACATATGGACCCAGGTTTGGCACAAGGGTGTCCGTGGCGATACCTGGACGGTTGCTGAGCTGTAGGGTTGGTGACCCTCATGCTGCATTGCCTGTAAGGTGTATAATATACCAGGTGAACCCTCCCTAAACGACTCCCGGCCTACTGAGACTAGCGATATTGTCCCGTGCCTCTGTGGCAGAACCTCGCTAATCCATAAGCACTACCCCCCCTTTGATCTACCGAATTTGAAGGCGGCATATACACGATAACAGTCGGCCTGCCACTTTCCCCTGTCTACTACACGCTCTGCTGATCCTTGTGGGTTCGCTCTTTATTTTGCCTTTGCCCACTGCCAATATTAGTCTGTCCATAAGGGTGACAGCGAGCGAACTTGAGCACCGACCAAATTGTGGCACAAGATCATAAAATCTACGCTGCACAGACCATACTGCCACAAACAGAATGGGGCATACAAAAACCTAGATTGGGGTTTCTCTAGCCCACATTTACGCCTTCTCCTCACCCTCTGAATGCTCACTGACTCATTCCCTAAGTGATAGCAACGTGCCAACAGCACTTCCCATCGACGAATTGGATGTTATCCTTCAAGAAATTTGTGATCCCCCAAGCTGCTATTGCACAACAACTGGGCGTAATAACCACCGTAAGTTAGCAGAGAGGGTAAAAACGAATTAGTCCACGATGGCTGCTATATCCCCGAGAAACAACGATCATAAAGCACAGATCACGCAACTGCGCCAAATGGTAAAACACCTCCAAAAACGAGCTGAAGATGCCAGAATGAACGGAGAGCCCCCACGCAACCCAATTCATCGAGGACTGGCTCCGGAGGGAGGTGGCCCCTACTGGTCTATCTGACATGTTCATCATCGAAAGGGAACATGAGTCCCCACCAAGAAGTCCATTCCTGGTGCATTTGCACGACCATCGTAGCCAAGATCCTCAACTTTAGGGACTGGGACATGCTACTACAAGCAGCTTGAGAAAAAGCACCTATTCTTATCAATGACTCGAGGATCACCATATTCCCGGACTACAACAGCGTACGTGTGCCTCCTTTCAGGAAAATAAAAGACACCCATGTACTGCTGGCCTCACTTATGCTCTTTTATTCCCAACCAAACTTCAAATAATCCATGACCAACGTTCCTATTTTATTCATAATCCAGAAGGGAATGGTTGGAACACAATTTTTTTCAGACTCTGCTATATGTAACCCTGAAGGCACATCCCCTCCACAGTAGCAACGTGCACCTCGATGGCAAGGACTCACTATTCATGACAGTGCGGGGGGAACCCTCTCTCTGCAACAAGCCATGGAGTGTCAAATAGTGACGATCTGTTTGGTATTAGTGCTAAAGGCTGCCCGGCCGTCCATCAGATCCTCACAGAATAATGTATCAGACTGGACTGGCAGTATGATGCTATTTCCATCAATCACTCCTCAAATGAGCAATGAACTCTTGGGATGAACGCGGGGAATACCTTCTTGCTGGCATTGTACCTCTATGCCGAGCTCTGGCGGTACATGGTGTGATGACACCAGGGCCTACACTATGCAGGACTCTTCTTTCTGTATTGTTGAAAATGTATATGCAATATATGTTTTTCCATATTTCTAATCTTGTTTTAGCTGAATTCTAACATCAGAATGCTTCACTTGCTGGGCTGTGGGTCCGGTTGACCTATAGTTCTTCATATACTCACTACACCCACCAAGACCCACTTACTGGGAGAATGATATCTGCCCATGTGGCAAGTGCAAATGGTGTTTGCTTTAAGGTTTGGTCCAACTAAAGAACATTGCGGGACCGAGCATTATCTGAACGTTCTTATTGTTTGACGTCATCATCTATTGATTTGGTGCAGAGGAAGCTGAAGTGCTACCAGGAAGTGTGTACATCATTGACTTTTCAAACCCCTTATGTTGACTTTGACCTTGATGTTAGAGGTATGGGGCGGTACATAAAAGGCATAGAATACAAGCTCAGCTGCACAGACACTGCGCACAGATAGTAACCCACTCGGTGCCCTCAGAAGCTCAAAAACGGTGTAAAATATGTAGATGACAACTGTTCCATACATCATACTCTGCCTTCTCTAGCGAGTTGGTGGTCTGGTTGTGGGTGGGGATCCCAGTCGGAGTGCTTGAATCCAAGGGCGATTATCAAGGCCACCATGTCCTGCTCAGGGGCACACTGGAAGGGGAATGTTTATTACTAGGCTGTATATATGTGCCTAATACGGACAGAGGCAACTTCCTGGCATACCTGTCCACCTCACTAGTGGACTGGTCCCATTATCCCTGGCTACTGGGTGGGGACTTCAATACGGTATTAGACATAGACCTGGATCGCTCACACCCACCCCTCCCTGAAGCGGTTCAGTGCACCAGGCTAAGGAGTTGCATCATTGGGTGGATAAATGGAGTTTGTCTGACATATGGCATGAATGTAATGTTGGTTTATGTAAATACTCCATTTACTCGTACTCTCATGCCCTTCACTCTTGCTTGGACAGATTCCTCTGCTTGCAACCCCTCCATCACACATTCCATGTATCTCGGCAAAATTATATCAGATCACAACCCTCTAGAGATCATGCTTTCATGGGATCTGGTTCTTGCTCCAATATCAACCTGGTGCCTACAGCTGCAACTATTAGGTGATGTGTTTTGGGAAACGTAGGCCACAACCATTGATATGTATTTCTCCGAAAACATTGATACAGCATCCTCATTGTGGGTAGAATGGGAAGCTTTTAAAGTAGTAGTGCGTGGTGTCTTGATTTGCACAGTGGTGGGTGCAAGACATGAGGTCCCCAGGGAACTCACATGCATAGAGGATAGACAAGCCCCCCTAAAAGTGGAGGCAATTGAGAATGGTTAAAAAGGTGATGAGTTGCAGGAAGCCAGAATCACACACTCTGAGCTTCTAGAACGTCTTTGACTGACTGACCAGAGAGCCTATAGTCAAAGAACACGCACAGAAGCTGACAGGTCAGGCACCATTTAAGCTCATCCTATTAGACCGGAACCATCTCCTACGCCCATCTTATCAATCACCACACCCTCATGGGGACCAGTAGCAAAGCAATTTAAGATCAACACAGCATTCCGTGACTACAACATTGATCTATACATATCTTCACAACTCAGTGACTCTGCAGAGCTCTCTGACTTGCTACACCGGGCAGCTCTGCCTGGGGTGCCCGCACCTGAGAGGTAGCACCTTGCGGCTCCTATCATGACTAATGAGATTTGGGGTGCCATCAAAGAATTGGCTTGCAATTAAATGCCTGATTGCGACAGACTCCTGATAGAATTTTATTCCAGCCATGCCACAAAACTGGTGCCTCAACTAAAAAATGTATATAATTCTCCGTAAAATCCTGGCCCGCTGACTACTTCTGCTCCTTCATGACTGATACACACAGATCAATGTGATTTTGTTCCTCGGCACAACACCTCCCTGAATATAAGCGGCTGTTTGTAATAATAAAAGCAACCTGAAACCATCACCCTTATGCTGGCTGCCTCTCCTTAGATATCCGACAGGCCTTTGATACTCTAGGATGGGATCACATGCTTGCGGCCCTGGTGCATTATGGGATCCCCCTTGCCTATATACAGTGGGTGAAACTGCTATACTCCTCACCTATAGCCAGAGCCAAAACTGATCCCCTTATCTCCGAATCTTACCGGGTAGCTTGCAGTACCTGTTAGGGTTGCCCCATTTCCCTACTACTTTTCATACTGGTGGTGGAGCCATTTGCACAGCACATCTGTCAGATGGCAGATCACAACAGGGTCCTAATAGACTGTGCTGTGCATTCCGTGTCATATACGCCAACAACATGCTTCTGTACCTCAAAGATCTCCGGAAGGGCAAAGCAGAATTGGCCTAAATGCTCTCTGTTTGGTCAACTGCCAGGGCAGAAAATGAATGCAAACAAGTCATGTGTTTACTCCTTCTTTAATCCCTATACTGAGCCTACGCCTCAATTTGGTGATATACAACTGCAAACAGAGCCTAATACCTTTCGCTGCCTTGGGATTCAGATATACGGCACAACACAAGACCTATTGTCAGGTATCCTCGTCTGCACGATTAACACGCGGATATCTAAAGTGTCATTTGGGTCACATTACTGCTATCGGTAGCAGGTTGGTTGCCACTGGTGAAAATGGTGGTGTAATCACGTTTACTGTATCACTTTGTGAATCTACCGATGGTACTGCTGGATGGGTATTTAAACTTTTGAACACCATGCTTATTGATCTAATCTGGGGGAAAAGGGTGCTGTAGAGTCAGCCTACCCAAATTGCAGTTGCCGACAACCAGGGGTGGTATGGGGGCTCCTGACTTCATAGCCTATTGTGTAGCAGGCATCTAAAGTGGTTATCATACTGGCTTGGCTGGCGGGGCATAAATTTTTTTAAATAGGATACACAACTGCCCCCCTACATCAAGGAAGATTACAATGACTGATATGTCCTGAGGCCTCGACGCTACCCGTGAATTCACTCTTGTTACGTATAAGCTTAGCCTACTGGAAAATGGCACTGAAATACATCAACAGTCGAGCGCAGTACGCACCGAATATCCCACTCTGTGGCCTACCCACCCCCTCAGGCACATAACCGACTAATAGGCTGACTCTATGGGGACAGACTGGGGTGGCAACTGTTGGTTCACTGTTCGTAGATGGTACTCTCATGCTTTAAGCAGACTTTGTAAGAACTCATGACCTGCCTGAATCATTATTTCTAACTCATGCTTGTGTTCTCTGCTATGTATGCAAACACTGGGCGCCTGATAATGCAGAACCCATCACTTAGGAATTGCTTCAAGCACTAGACACAATGGGACACGGGGGACACTTAAGAAGGTGGCTTTATCGGGGCCCTACGAGAACACCTCATGATACTACTCACTTCCCTGAAAACTAAATGGGAAGTTGACTTGAATAGGGAGCTCACAGACAGAGATGGTCCTGGCTAATAGAATACCCTAAAAAAAATTCACCTAATACCAGATTCAAATACATTTAATTTTCTATATTAAACAGGGCATGCTAAATCCCACACACAATTCACCCAATGTTCCCTGCAGCACCTGACATGTCCACTTTGTCGTGCACCAGACGCTGAATTTATACACATGATCCCTTCTCTGATTGGGTACTGCTGTGGGGTCTCAGCAGCACTAACACACTTGACTGGCCTACACCAGTGGAACATAAAAGAGCACTGCATACTGGGGTTATCTCCTCTGCTCAAAAGTTCTAAAGTGACTCCGCTCTTTGCAGGCATCTCTTTGCTATTGGCCAGGGGACTGCTCACGAATCGCTGGAAATCCCCACAGGCTCCGAGAGTAGATACATGGTGGGAAGAAGTTTTACAATGGTGCTTGGCAGAAAGTGAAGCATTAATGCAGGAAGAATATAGGGGTACATGTAAATTGATACTTGTATAGCGCACTACTCACCCGCAAGGGTCTCAAGGCGCTTGTAAGAATACCGCTGTGGAACCCATCCTGGCTTTCCCTGTGAGGTGTCCACTCCTGGGCACCCCCAAGGTGGAGGCCAGGCATCCTTAGCGTTGTGGGGGCTGTTGTGGAGATTAAGTAAGCTATTGCCCAGAGTTGCAGAGTGGGACTCCATGATTGGAATAGGCACGAGGCGAGAATTATCTGGTCGGTGGAATTTTTTAGCCCAAGACCCGCCGAGGCGGGGAATTGAACCCTGGTCCCGGGCTAGACCTCTGCATCAGGGTCTGCCGCTCTAACCATTGAGCCACACTTCACCACAAGAAACCCATCTCATTAGATTGGGCCATGGTAATCTAAAAGTTCAGAGTGCACACATACTGGACCTGAGTAGGGGTGACACATGCCGAGAATCCAGTCATCACCCTAGGACAGTTTGAAGTCTGCATGACTTCACAACCAGAGACTCCCAGGTCTGCAGCTGATACTTAATACCCATATAAAAAGGATGCCCCAGCCTCACTTCCAGGTTATTCTTTCTTTCTCGATTTTAGACACCCCTGTGTGAGGGATTACAGTGTGGGAAGGCCGCAACAAATACTTTCAAGTGTACACCGGGATGCACACAGGCATCCAATGTTACTTGGTTGGAGGGAAGAGTAGTTGGGCAATCGTTTTACTCCTTTCATTGTTATTTTCTCTCTTGAATATATCCACTAGGTCTCCCGTCAAGTGGTTGGCTTCTATTACAATTGTATGGATTATATTTGTATCTGATAAATATGAGATACCATTATGATCTGTTAGCATAAACATGGATGCTTATTAAAAATACAATAAAGTTTGTGCTAAATAAAAATGGGGTAAATATTACACAAACTCACATTGCCCCTCTTGATAGGATGATATGTCAACATGGTAATGTAAGCAGTACCGGATAAAACACAACAACGGTGGTGGGGGATCGATAGCTATTTATGAAAATGGTTGAAATTGACAGGAGGATATACCGTTGGAGCTATAGACACCCACTCGCCAGAGACTTCTCACATTATTCGTCTGCCCGTAAAACATGCATTTCCTAGCAGATATTTGCCTGGTTCAAATGGTGGAGAAGGACCACAAAGGCCTGATCACATTATCGTACCATGGCCCACTCACCAGTACTATGTAGTGGAGGGATTTCCAATGCAGAAAGGCCTCTGGTGGCTTAAGAAAACCATATTGAAAGACCCACTAACTAGAAGTAAAGTAGCCTCAGGTACCAAAGATTCTCTCAAATATAATGCTCAAGGGGATGTAAGCCTAGTGAACCACTGAGATGCTACACTAGCAGTAATATGGGACCTGTTTAAAGCTGAGGCTGGCAGAGCTAAACGGCAACAAGAGGAAATGCAAACAGCCTAAGACCAGAACTCCAGCAAGGCGAGAATAAACACATGACAACAACCTTGCCAAACGGTATAGGTCTGACAGCCTGATCAAGACTGTGGAACTTGATAGGGACCATTACTGCATTAGCGACTTATTGCCAAATACTACATAGAGGGAAACAAAGTCGTGCATCTGTTAGCAGCCAAGCTGAGAGCTCAACAAACCAGATCCTTTATAGAGGAGATCTGCTGAGTGTCAACACAGACAGCTGTCTCTGAAGAAGCCAAACTAGCCTGCTCTCACACATTTTACACTGACCTATACTCTGTAAAACCAAGTAAGGTCCCAGATAGGGAAAGTTACCTAGCACATACTCCTACATCAATGTTAATCTGAGGTAGACAGGGAAAGCACAAATAAAAAAAAGAGCTGGGAGTGCTTGTTTATCCAGAAACAATTTGATATTTTAATCTTCAAAAGACACAAATAAATCAATGGTCCAAAAAGTATAGTGTGTAAACATATGCACAGTCAAAATTCTTGATTTCCTTGATGTTCAGCAGCCGACGCGTTTCGTCCTATAGGCAGGACGTCATCAGGGCTGCAAATGCAAATACAGAAATACAAATATATCAATACATATATACACTCTCAGTCAGTCATACCCTGAAAAGAGAAAAAAATCTGAATCTTATTACAACTATTAGGTACAGTACAGCTCATAGTGCCGTGTAGTGCTAACAAAATTTTTTTTTTTTTCAAATAGCTTTATACTGTTTGAAAAGCGAGCGGGCACTGTTTGCCTGGAATTCTCATATGAAATCAAATCTACTGTTTCTCATAGAAACCCACAAATTTTCTATTTACATCCTGGGATAAAACGCTTGCAAACTGTTGCATAGTTATTTCGTAAAAATTATTATTATTGACACACAGCTCACCTCGTACTCTTATAATGAGGCTCCTCTTTTTTATTATTATTATGTCTCAGATTTTTTGAACCTTAGTTCTAGGCCGTTGTGCTACAAGAGGTCAGATTCTTCATCTATGTACCGGTAATAATCATGAACTAGGGTAAGGCAGAAGAAAAAGGAAGACCAATCAATTGACAAACTTATGCTATGTATCTACCTAGCAGTAACCTTCACTGTTGCCAGTTCTCTCTTATCTCGACCTGGCCCAGTGTGTCATAATATCCCATTACATCTGAAAAAATGCGTACCTGATGAAACCCTAGATCAATGCCTCTCTCAGATCGATTTATCCTTTGTTCTTTAAATCGAGAGTCCTTTAAAAACTGTTCTGCCAGTAACATTCATACCTACAAAAGTCAAAAGTACCATAATATATTTAATTGCTCAGTAAGCCCTCCTAGAAGGTGAAAAAAATACCGCCTTCAAGTTCACTCACCGCATTTCAATCTACTGTAACCCAAAGAGGAAATGACATCTATTCTGCAGCGTTCCTATCCATTCGTTGAGCAACCATCCATTCTAAAAATCAACACAATGAAAAGCACAGATTATATAATCTTCGCCCTTCATTCCTTCCAATTTAACAAATACCCCAAAGCTCTGCTTTCACACACTCTATATCCGGTCTTGCGCTGATTGGAATCTTGCCCCATGTAAGGTGATTAAAACACAATCTTAGGTGTTCGATATTAAAATCAACACTACTTAATATGTCTAAACATGGTTGCAGGGATGATAGGATCATTAATACTCGCAAACAACAAACAAAATATTTATATTCGTGGATAATAACAAGGTACTCAGTGGGCGGACCTGATAGGAAACGTGTTCGCCGTGATGTGATCGTGAGCTGCGCAACACCGGAAACTGCACACCAAATAGCCGGAAATACTATGGTTGGCAGATAAGCCTGCAAAAAAGCTCAACACTTAATAAGCCACGCACGGGGCGGACCCGATTGGAAACTCGCAGAAGTATCTGCGCAAGACCGGATATAGAGTGTGTGAAAGCCGGATGTATTATGATTAGTAGAGAGGCCTGCAAGAAGCGCAATGCGCATGAGCGGAAACACTGTGCAGCTAGATGAATACGGATAGCGGACCTGATTGGAAACGTTGACTTCCTCACAGATGATCGTAATTAAAGCACGCGCAAAATTTTAGCTTGATGTGATTGGCCACTGGGCCCCTTTTTAAACGTAGGGACTCCAGGGCACCGCACCTTCGGGATTTATCGTACCCGGATGGTGTGGAGGAACAGGAGGTCACTTTATGAACGGTAAGCGCAGAAGGCAAGGCAGAGCTTTGGGGTATTTGTTAAATTGGAAGGAATGAAGGGCGAAGATTATATAATCTGTGCTTTTCATTGTGTTGATTTTTAGAATGGATGGTTGCTCAACGAATGGATAGGAACGCTGCAGAATAGATGTCATTTCCTCTTTGGGTTACAGTAGATTGAAATGCGGTGAGTGAACTTGAAGGCGGTATTTTTTTCACCTTCTAGGAGGGCTTACTGAGCAATTAAATATATTATGGTACTTTTGACTTTTGTAGGTATGAATGTTACTGGCAGAACAGTTTTTAAAGGACTCTCGATTTAAAGAACAAAGGATAAATCGATCTGAGAGAGGCATTGATCTAGGGTTTCATCAGGTACGCATTTTTTCAGATGTAATGGGATATTATGACACACTGGGCCAGGTCGAGATAAGAGAGAACTGGCAACAGTGAAGGTTACTGCTAGGTAGATACATAGCATATGTTTGTCAATTGATTGGTCTTCCTTTTTCTTCTGCCTTACCCTAGTTCATGATTATTACCGGTACATAGATGAAGAATCTGACCTCTTGTAGCACAACGGCCTAGAACTAAGGTTCAAAAAATCTGAGACATAATAATAATAAAAAAGAGGAGCCTCATTATAAGAGTACGAGGTGAGCTGTGTGTCAATAATAATAATTTTTACGAAATAACTATGCAACAGTTTGCAAGCGTTTTATCCCAGGATGTAAATAGAAAATTTGTGGGTTTCTATGAGAAACAGTAGATTTGATTTCATATGAGAATTCCAGGCAAACAGTGCCCGCTCGCTTTTCAAACAGTATAAAGCTATTTGAAAAAAAAAAAAATTTTTTGTTAGCACTACACGGCACTATGAGCTGTACTGTACCTAATAGCTGTAATAAGATTCAGATTTTTTTCTCTTTTCAGGGTATGACTGACTGAGAGTGTATATATGTATTGATATATTTGTATTTCTGTATTTGCATTTGCAGCCCTGATGACGTCCTGCCTATAGGACGAAACGCGTCGGCTGCTGAACATCAAGGAAATCAAGAATTTTGACTGTGCATATGTTTACACACTATACTTTTTGGACCATTGATTTATTTGTGTCTTTTGAAGATTAAAATATCTAATTGTTTCTGGATAAACAAGCACTCCCAGCTCTTTTTTTTATTTGTGTAGTCTAATCTGAGGTTAGGACGATGCCCCAGTAGTTGGTGGAGTGCTAAATATCGTTATTTAAGTGTACTATCCCTAGTGCACCAGACTATACCCTACGTCGTCCAACGGCTTTTTTGTGTAGACAGGGAAAGCCCTTGAACCAAAAAAGTGGCAAAGAGAGCTTTAACAAGTCTTAAGTCATCAAAGGCCCCTGCTTGCTGTGTAACCTGTATGTGAAATCATGCATCAAGTTATTGACGACAAGACTGAACATCATACCTAGGCTTTCCTGTTTTCAGTTTCTATTTTTGGTAAATTCTGGTGGGGTTTTTCAGTGTTTTCAATATCTTAAAAAACAGTTGTTATCAGTGGTTACACATTTTCGCGCCACTAAAAACAAGAGAAAAAGTGTTTTTCCGGTGTTTATGGAATGTTTTGCTTTTATTATTGCTTGCTTTCTGCACTGAAAGAACATGGTATATAGACAGTGTACTAATAATGTATATGAGGTCCAAATAGATTTTTGCAAATTAATCTTATTGTAGTACACCATACAATACTTCTTCAGTGAGTCTTTGGGTCATGTGCGCTCGCTCTTTCCTTCCCATGTAAACTTCCTTGAAAAGGCCCTCTCAGCATTCTTAGCCCTTTGGGCTGAGAACCAGCAGCTAAGGGACACAGTTGGAATGACTCTTTCTTTGATGCCACATAAAGCATGAAATGATAAATATTAGCAATTTAGTTCCTGTGCATTAGAAACCAGTGCACCAGAATGGACTAAAAAGTCAATAGCGTCCCTCATTAACTCTTAAGATTGTAAAGATGCTTT
Source organism: Lissotriton helveticus (assembly GCF_964261635.1). Classification (NCBI taxonomy): domain Eukaryota; kingdom Metazoa; phylum Chordata; class Amphibia; order Caudata; family Salamandridae; genus Lissotriton; species Lissotriton helveticus. The sequence goes on from NC_136070.1 coordinate 919,960,193, forward strand.
CAGCATACTATCTAACAAGTGGCGAGGATCTATTACAGGGAATCACTTCAGCTCGGGTATCAATTTTGACAAGTCATCACACAACTTTTTAATATACGTAGCTGAATCACTGCAAATACAAACAATATCACTCCAATCTTTGTGGAACTTGGAAAGAACCTTTTTTGCAGAGCATTACAAGTGACACTGCGTTCCATGTTTTCCAAAAGTCTGGTGTCATGTTTTCACCACTATCCCAGATGCTTGGTGATATATATACTTGTCACTATACCTTACATTGAATGTTTAATGCCTGAGGTGTTGGCAATTCACCTACTATCAATACTGACCCACTAGAAACTATGGTCTGATGTATTAAGGGTTTTTACCCATTCTTTGTGGGTACATGTGATGACACATATTAGGAAAGATTTTTATGAAACCAGCCATTTTACCTATCGGTGAAAGAATCAAATGCAGCCAAAATATCAAATATGAGTTTGATATTTCCTGATTCTCTATAGTTTATAAAATAATTAAACTAGACCTAAAACATGAAACTAAACCCTGCATCTTTAGGCCAAAGGCCAAAAAACTGAAAAAGTAAAAGGAAGATGAAACAATATTTTAGTGGCATCCCTAAAGAACAAAACTCAAGCAGAATAATGTTAGCCAGTCTTTCCTACTACTACTTGTATAACAAAGTTACATTGTATTGACCCCTTCAGGAAGAAAAAAATGACTTTCACTCTTTTTCCTTTCTTTGAATGGCATTTAGTTTGTGGTTGTCCAGGTGTTTTTTCAGTGTTTTTATGTTTTCACCGGTGAGGGCTATTTTTCTTTCAGTGGGGTTTTATCAGTTATTATAGGTTTAAACCTAAAACCCCACAGCCTAATCATACCTGATCCACCCTAATCAAACGGGCTTCATTCTAGTGAGGGAAAAATGTGACAAGGCAAAAAACGTCCTGCGCATTATAGATATTCCGTCGAGAGGAGGCAAAGCAACAGTCTTATTGTCACTTGATGCTAAAAAGTCATTTGACCGGGTAGAATTGGCCTTTCTGACACATGTCAGAGGAAGGTGGGAATGGCTTGCATTTTTTAAAGGGAGTCGTGTAGCAGTGCCGAAACCCAGGGGCGTGACTCAGGGTGAATGGCAAGCTTACTGCAGTAATTAGCATAAAAGAAGAACAAGACAGGGATGCCCCCTGTACTCCTGTTTGCACCAGTTCTTGAGCCTTTCCTACAACGGGAGCGAGGCACCCCAGGCAAGGGAGAAGCGAAGCTGGGACCAGACCATTTTAAAGTGACAGCTTTAGCCGATAATAGAATAGTCACAACGACCAACCGGTGCAATTTATTTTAGCACTGTTGACAGAACTATGGGAATTGCAGATAGTATCAGGATTTAGGATTAAATTGACAAACACAGTGCCTCTCAATCTTAATGTGCTTGTAGAGTCTCTAAATCTTAATGTGCTTGCAATGGCTATACAAACGCTGCGGACTGAGACCTCTTTTAATTGTGTGAGGAGAAACCTTGAATATCTAGTCAATGTGGTAGCCACTGACCCGAGACATTGAACAGTAATAAGGTTATATTCACTCACATGGTGAAAACGGAAAGTAGGAAATTGGCGTATCCTCTAGATACACTGGTTGGGCCAAATAACGGCCGTACTGATGATAACTTTACTGAAAATACTATACCTGCTTTGTGCGCTATTACTGGGGATTCCAATGAGTCATATACAAGTATTCCTACCATTTGTAAGGTCTTATTCTAAATGATAATTAAGCTAGGTGGCCCAAAATTTTGTTCACAAATGAAACTGCCATGAAGATCGGAGTAAGGGTATAGAAGAGTTGTTCAAGATCACAAGATTCCCCACAAAGCTTCTGAATACATCGTGGTACAAATTACATGTGTCTAAATTGATGAGTTACTGAGGAAGGGTCAGACTATTTGTTAGGTGATGGAATTATAATGTATGGAAGCCTTAGTGACTATCCAAAACCCTGCATCACTTTTCTTTTTATAGTCTAATAGTGACTTTTCTAATCACCTCAAATATGAAAATTATGAAAATGACAGCTACTCTACAGTAATAACTTGCTACTTGTAATCTGTGACTACCCAAGGCCTGCTCCCTGAGTGAGCAGACAGTGTGAAAAGCAGGTGACTATACACAATTACAACTGTATCTAAAACAAAGACAGGGAACTCTAGTGCACTAGGTCTCTTTAGAAGTCCATGAGCCGATGAAGAGACATTCATAGCAGTATGTTTATAGCACTGCTGGAGTTAGTTACAGGAAAACTTTCATTATCACTAGATGTCTATACATATTAATTTACAGCCAGCTCTGAAAACAATTGAGATGAAACTTCTTAACATATGCATTTGCAACAAACTAGAGTTTGCACATTGCATATTACACGTTCTTTTTGTTTACATGCAGTCATGGAATATATATCTTAATGAGCAGGAAGAGACCAAGAATGTATTTGATGGTTGCGAGGAAGGTGAAGTATTATGCAGTGAGGCTGATTAGGCTTCACTATGCAATACTCTCACAATATCCCAAAATAGCTCCCTTGGATTCATACTAATACATCCCTAGCTCAGTCCTGGTAGTGTGGCACAGAGCAGTCAGGCTATACTAGAGGAATATGTGTTAAGCATTTCAGAGTACCAACATGGACAATAAGTAATTGACACAACTCGAAAGAAATCAAACACAAATTTATAAAAATAAAGCATATTTTTATATAAATGTAGACAACAAAATGAAGACAATTAGATCAGCATAATGCAGATTTTCAACAGCCTGATGAGCAGAGAATCTGGATTTTATTAAAGACACGGAGGCCAATTTTATTTAATCTCCTTTTATTGTCAGTTTACATCAGCAACAATATAAAGAATTCAGAACTTTCAAAACATTCTAATCATGTATATAGCACAGCAACAAGCATCCATCGTCCTTCTTCCTGCGTTGCGAACAAGATAAACTCAAAAGTCCGATAAATTTCATAGTTGAATGCTTCTTGAAGAGCAAGTTGTTCTGAAACAAAGTATAAAGAACAAGAAGTTAATATACCCGCGTGGGTATAAGTGGTGGGATAATCTTAGCCTCCATGTCTTTAATAAAATCCAGATTTTCTGCTCATCAGGCTGTGGAAAATCTACATTTTATGGCATGTTAGAGAGGCCAATATTATGCAAGTTTAAAGTGCATTCAATACATTATCAATTACATTAGACATTGGCTTAAAATAACAACTTTTTAACATGTTTTTATTTGACCAATCTGCCGCTTTTCAAATGTCTTGTAATCCGCCTCCCAATATGAAAGCTTTAGAGGCCGATGTGAATGTGTTCCAAATATAGAAATATCCACACCCCCTTCATTCATCACATCTTTCACCCATCTTGTTAAGGTAGGGGGAGAAACGGCTTTATGTGGCATATTGAGAAAGATCTCCCTGTTCAGTATCCAATTGCTGGAGTCTCTGAAGTTCAGAGAGAACCACTCTGCTACCCCATTGCTCAAGCCAGGAATGTGTTCCGATACAACTGAATTCCCTTTGCTCAAACAATAGCCCCAAAAGTCTTTCACTAAGTCTGACAGATCTTTGGAGTGTGGTCGCCCCATCTTGCTGACATATCGTACTGCCGAAAAGTTGTCCATGTGAAGCATTGCACTACATTTCATCATTCCCATTGTGAAGCTGTGGACTGCAAAGGAACCCGCTAACAGTTCTAGGCGATTGATATCTAATTTCTTCTCTTGGGCTGACCATCGCCCCCTTGTGGAAGAGTTTCCACATTTCGCTCCCCATCGCTCTAGACTTGCATCTGATTCTATTATCAATTTGGGCTCCTCCCCGAAGATTGCCCTCCTGATTGACCCCAACGAGGAGAAAACTGTAGCCACCAGAAACTTGCTGGAAGTCAGGACTATGTTTCCCTTAATGCACTGGACCATTTACTTTTGGGCGATCCCTCAGCAGGCCCGCTGGCCAGAGCTGGTCTGGTTCCAGGATTGTGGTTTACATGCGGACTGCAGGGGACTAGGGCTGCTAGTCCAAGGGAGTTCTGAAGTTGCCTTTGGTTCTCAAAGGGGTCCCTCCGTCTGTGGGAACCGGTCTTTGGTCTGGGTCGACTCGCAGTCGTGCTGTTGCAGGATGGTTTCCACAGGTGCAGAGTATCATGCCATTGTTTTGAGCAGGCCCTGAAGTCACAGACTCTGCTCTCTTCTTTGTCCTTGGTTACAAGTTGAGTAAGATCTGAGGGTCTGGTGCCAGGGGTGCCCCTTAAATCCTAAATTTAGGGGTGTTAGGGGTAGTGGGTGCAAGTAGCCAATGGGCTACTAGTCTCAGTGGCTGATCTGCCACTGAGGTGATCACTTCGGGGGGATGCCACCTTTGCTACCCAGAATTCTCTATTCACCACTTCTAAAAAATGGCAGAAACCTTCCTTGGCTCCACAGACCAGGAAGCCCACCCTAGGAGTGTGGCTACCCTTCTGTTGGTGTATACCTCCTGACTACATAATGTTCTTTCAGATTGGATGAATATCAGTGGCAGTGTAAGCTTTTAATCTCTCTGTCTTGATGTGCCACTTCATTAGCTATCCTGTCAAGGAGTTAGGTGTCACCTCCTTCCTGCACAGGCCTTTGTTTCTGACTCTTGGGGGTGTTCATACCTCCTGGCATGGGGTCAGATACCTGTCTTGGGAGCAGCCACTGCAGGCTGTCGGCCACAGCACTCAGGAACGTCTGGGGCAACCAGGTGGGAAACCTCTAAGGTAGCCACCTTGGTGCATGTCACATCAAATCCGACATGGAAATCACATCTGGTTTGATGCAACAAGTTTTTTGATACCAACATGTCATCCTATGGCGCCCTGATGACGTATAGTAGCTCTTAATGGAAATAGGCTACTATAGGGACATATAAGCTTTAGTATAATGCACCCTGCCTCCTGGGCTCAGGAGACTACCTTAGGGGTAACTGCCTTATATTAAAAATAGTGCTTTGACCTTGCCACACATGGATGGTGAGAGCAAAGTCGAGTTTGAGCAGTTTGCACTGCTCATGCACTCTGCAATGCCAGGACTGCGTTAATCTGTTTACTTTGGTTACTTGGGTCACTCAGAGTGGCAGGATCAGTGTTTCAGGCCCTGGCGACCCCTTTCACTCCCAAGTCCTGGGTACCACTGGTACCACTTACCAGGGACTTATAAGGGGGTTAAAGTCTTTGCCGGTTGGGGTTACCAATGCTCATGTATCAGTTTTAGGGAGAGAGCACTGGCACTGGGGCTTGGTTAACATGCTCCAGTGCACCCTCAGAATCATAACCATCAGTACTGGGTCAAAAAGTGTCGGGTGACCATACAAAAAGGACACTTTTCTACAGCCCCCATGTCTATTTACAGCCTGATGACCATGGTTCATGTGCAAAAACTCTTCATGCTTGTAATTTACTATGCATAGCCACGAAGCATCTGCATTTTAGGGCGGTAATATTGAATGGCGGGTCGGACCCTTACAACTTAAAGCAACTTGCATTGGAGGTAATTTGCATCACATTTCTTAATGTGGTACCCATACTTAATGATGTACTGCTGAAAATTGACCAGCAAAGAAAAATCCAACCAGTTCTGCTCATGGTTAGTGGAGCTGATGTCCATGTTCATATCGGGGGTTCAGGGTTGCTGTCGAAAAGTTTTCCCATTCTACACACTTCTTTTTAAATTCTTAATTCACTGTGCTGGAGTCGCCATTAATAAGCATTGGTGATAGAATGCCGTCAAGCGTTTTAACATGGCTTTTGCTGGAGGATTCAGGTATAGAAAACCCCCAGTACAAAGTTGCCTGGTGGAAGAGGAAGGGTTTAACTTAGGTACTTTGCAGGGGACTCATTAAAAGTAGAAAAAGGAGCAAGGATCGGGCACTTAACAGAACCGTACAACTTTAAATGTGGAAGCTGCATGGGGGCTCACACATGGGTTGTGGTAGTACAAATGGTCATAGGCCATGAGTGCACACATAGAAGAGGGTGAAACCTCCAATAGAATTGAGGGTACAGAAGTTCTTTTATGTGTATTGAAAAAATCAGTTTATTTAGCGGAGGGCTCTGGAAGTCTGAGTAGCTGGCGAGGTTTCTCTCAGAGTCAGAGAGTTATTTTCTTCTAAGAGTTGAACCTGGCAAGCTAGTTAGAAGGGAATTCAGAAAAACAATAAAGTCCTTATTAGGTTGCAACATCAGGACTGGTTAAAAGCCACAGCCAAGATGGGGGGAGGGGGCGTGTGTATTCCAATCTAGATGCTACAAGAACCTTTAAGGAAAGTATGACGAAGCAGAATGATAAAAAAAATGAGCTAAAGGAGATTAGATACAATGTTATTTAGTGATGGTTCACTGGTGGTTCTTACTGGACATGTTAAGGAGTTGGGTAACGTCTGGGGGCAATTGGACACTTAAGCTTTCTTTATGAATGGCGGTATTCCAGCCAGAGAATTTCACCACTAGCCTTTCTGAGTGGCTTGGTGTCTCCAAGTTTGTGTATCCAGGGTCTTCAAACTCTGGACTCGAAATTTCCAGTCCAGGTTTCAGACAGTGTGGTTGTACACCCAGTGAAACTGCAACAGGGATAGAGGTTAGGGTCACAGTCAGGCCCCTGCCCGACCTGTACAGCACAATGTGGCAAAGCATACTACCTTCCCCTAAGCAGGTCCTAGTTCCTTCTCCCTTACTCCAACACACAGGAGAAGTACTATCCTTGGCTAATGGCTGTAGTGAAAGAGCCACTCAGGGCACCCTGTGTTGACCTTCGACTACCACCATTTTAACTGACTTTAGTGTGTTATTTCACCCTAGCCTTAATGTAGGACGGTCCTGCATATGCCTGCTCCTCTTCTGTCTTGTAATCTTGCTGTCTTTCAGTGGGAGCTGTCACGGAGTAGAACAGTACATTTATACCATGAGTTTTTACTATAGGCTTTGACATGGCCTCATGTCATCTATTTTTCTGACTTTGCCTTGATTATGAGTTCTTACTATTGGCTTTAACATGGCCTCATGTCATCTTTTTCAGTGCTCGCACATAGCTGCAAAGTGGGGAGTGCATGTTTTTGCTCCTCACTTATTTTTCGCACCTCACTGACCAGAATAAACTGGAAATTATCTGTGGAATGTACAACTCTGCCTCGTAGTCAAAACACGGGAGCTTGGCTAGCCCCGTCTTGGCCTTGACGCAGACTGGTACAGCCAGCTCAGTTCTTTCTCATGAGTATGGGGCGATGTTTTCTAGAAGCTTCGTCTTACGTTGAGTAATGGTATTAAAGCTGGGAGCCTTCGGTGGCCAGGTGGAAGTTTACCACAGAAAAGACATATTGCTGTGGAGGTGACTTAACTTAATTTCTGATTGAACTCCTTCCTGGACTGTTGATGGACTTCCCCCAGCTTGAGTTGGCAAGGATGATGCAAATTCAATTGGTGAGGTTTTCCTAACCATAGATATATATTTATTTTCTACTCTTTGCTACTTGTATGTACTGCATTCTATTTCAATTGTTCATTTAATTGTTCACTTGATATTTGGGAGTCTCCAATTACTGATATATTCGGCCTTGTGTGTTATTTTACTTGCACCTGGATTTGTTTTCTTACCTCGCCCTAAGGAGGGTGCTGGGTCTTTGCCTCGTCTTTTGGGAGTGTTGCTCAAAGTGTATTATTTAAAGGTGCAGTGGTATATTTGCCTCCAAAGTGGGAGTGCAGGGTTTGGGTGTGGCTTATTGGTGAGAAAAGCACATTCATTACATCTTGGCATAATTCTCACAGGAGTCGAACAGAGAACTAAAGAGGAAGAAAAGTGTTGTCTAGAAAATCAAAGGCAGATTCCCAGATACCAATTGAGATTCCAGGATGGGAGATCGTTCCATACAGTGCCCTTGCTTATGAGTGGGCTAATTGTGCTGGGTTGAGTAAGAATTGGAGTGTGTGTTTAGCTGACACTGAGCCAGCACAAGTGGTTACTTGTTTGCAAAAAGTGCCTGTGAAGAAAGGAGAGGAGCTTGCTACAATAGGAAGAAGGCAAACACATGGAGATGATGGACGGAGTGCTGAAACTTTTCAGACACTCACCCCCCAGTCACAGATCTGGGTTGAATCCATCATCGTTCTTTAGCTCACTTTGCAACCCCAGTTCAGACACAGCCATATGCAAATCAGTCTTGACCCTGTGCCTCATGGGAACAGTCCAGCCCGAACTGCCAAGCCATGTCTTCACTGGAACGGAATCAAGCATCCTGGGACCGCTTTCTGGCTAATAAATAAACAAATGAAGGAGTAACCACTGTGGGTACTAAATACCTGTACACATTAGTATGGTATTGGGGTGCAAGCCCTGCCACCCGGACTGGGACAATCCTTTGTCCTTAGAAGACCCCTCACTCACCAACCTAGTTGGTGACATGCTTCATCATCGGGGTCCCACCCGGATAGCCGAATGCCATCCAGGTGTGCTGCGACACCTGATTACAGTGGAGCTGGTTATTTTGATTTATATGTGGTATGAATAAGGAGGTGTGATTAAAAGTTGTCTCAACACTACCCACTCGAAGACTTTATTCTGGAGTGGTTGGACAACCGGTAAAAAATTACATGAGGCACCTGTTGCCTGGTTAGGTAGGCTGTGGTGTCAGAAAATAGATGTAGAAAATGTTAAAAAAAGGTAGGTCTACATGTTTCGACCTTCATGTGATTGTAGAGGTTTTCTTCAGGACCAGTGTAACTTAGGCTGGGTGGTCTACACACGCTAAGGTGTATCCTGCCCTCGCCTAGTGATGTAAAGTGAAATCACAAAACGGCAATTTCGTAAAAAAAATTCTTCTCCGTGTAGTTTTGGTTAAAAACCTGTGGAAAGAAAAGGGAACAAGCATTTACAATGCAATGGTTTCGCCTTTTGAAAAGTTTGAGCTATTGGCATTGTAAATGACAATTTTTATTTATGTGTTGGTTTTGAAAATAAATAAATAAATGGCATTGTCATTTACAATGCCAATAGCTTAATCTCTCGCAAATGAGAGACCTATAGCATTTGCAATGCAATAGGTCGCGTATTGACGCGAGTTTGAGCTAATGATATTGCAGATAACAATGCGTTTTATTTATGTTTACAAAACCAAAACATAAATAAAAGGTCTCTCACACTGCTGTCTCTCACACACTGCTGCCTCTCACACACCATGCTCTCCCACACACCATGCTCTCCCTAGAAGACTCACACTGCTGTCTCTCTCACACTGCTGTCGCTCTCACACTGCTGTTGCTCCCACACACACACACACACATGCAGAGAGCGACACACACAGCCACACACATACAGAGAGCCACACACACACAGCCACACACACACAGCCACACACACAGCAGCTAAACCCTGAGCAGCAGCTAACCCTTGCACAGCAGCTGAGCTACACTTCAGTGTGCTGTACGGTTGTCCTAATAACCCCCAACTGATAATTAAATTAAATAAAAACAAAAAGGCCATGTAAAATATTATACAGACGGTTTTATGTAAAGTTTTGCTTAGGATTCCTGTCCGGGCATTTGCAGAATGTTAAAAAGTGAACAGATGGCCGGTATTTTCTTTTGGAAAGGAGGCCTCCCTAGTTCCCGCACTAATGTTATTCGTAAAGAAACACTGCCCATATGCATTGTGTTTCTCTTTAAAAGGCAAAGACTTAGCCAACTTAAGCTGCTGTCTTTTTTAAGACCGCCCACTTGTGTGCCGAAATGAGGAAGGCCCTTTGAGTTTAACTCTGACCTGGGTCAATCACCAAACAGCACCTGTTTAATATACAGTGCTGTAAAATGGAAGCCTCGGAATTACGAGTTACTGCTATGTTCACGGTAGCCAACTGCAAGTTGGGCAGTGGCACTGCTGACAACAAGTGTGTGCACACTAAACATGCACAACGCTAGGGTTCCTTGACTGCGCACGCACAAACCGAAACTACACACGGATTAAAGGTAGGTTTTTAGCAAAAAAACTCCCTCAGTTTAAACATCAGCTGGTGTCTCTGGGCCAGAATAATATGAAAAATTCCCAAATCTATATTGATAGCGCTTTTGAAGTGCACTGAAAGAATATGCCTGTGTATTTTCAACGTAAAATAAAAAGGGAATTGGGATATGCTAGCACAGTATTTGCATTGAACGCAACAGAATAATTTACATTACTCACTACACAAATGTAAGCTATGTAAACTTCACGATTATTACAACACCAGAACTGTTCTGCTCTGGTAGGACTTTTAACAGGGCCAACAAAGGGCACGTCAGACTTCAAAGGGATGCTCAAGTTTTCCAATGGATTGATATGTTCGTAATTTAAATGCCGAAAAAAAAGCCAAAAACGTGGTGGGCACCTTTTTATACTCAGTGTGGTATACCAGCGCCATTGTCAAGTAGATACTTGGCAATTATCTTTTATGAGTCAACAGGTAAAGTCCCATACTCTAGGGCACTGGGATTAGGTGTCTCCTCTCCTGACATGAACGTCTGCACAGTGAGCACATTCAGTGAGACCAGTGAAATCGTTCCGGCCTCACCACATGGCCATAAACTCAGAAGAGGTTAACCTGGCGGCCTAACTATGCTGTGTTACTTTGAGGAAGGCATCAAGATAGCCTGCCCATGAAAAGTAAAACAACGTCAGTATGGCACTGGTGAGTAGGCATTGGATCTTAGGTGGGTGCCCTAGCCGCATGGTTAAGGACAAGAGCCCCAGAAAGTTGCTGTGAAGCTTGTTACAAGCACTGCACATACTCCTTCTGAGGTACCCAAAGAAATCAAGTTTTTATAAAAATGCATCAAACGGTCTTTTAAGTGGGCCATGCACAGGCGTTTTTCTACAGTACTGAGTTCATATGAGAGACCAGATGGGCTGGCAACAATTCCTAAGAGTGAAATCCCTTGTCTAGTGTCTGGTTTTAGAAGTCACTCTGGTGAGTGATTTGGATAATATGCATGCACTTCTGTGGCAAGAACATGTCTTTAAATGGCATATTTTGTTTACAAGTCGCTGTCAAAAGAATTGGAAGTTTCGTATAAAAGGGAAACAATGGCACATGAAGGGTTAATTGAGACAGGGCTTCCCCGCAGCAGCCCCTTTCTCTGCACTGGTAGAGGGGCTCTAGAGCAATAACTGTAAACTGATCCTAGAGCTGTGGGGGAAAAAAAGGGTTGAGTTGAAATGGGTTGTCGGGATTGAAAAATGTAAGTGTTGTATGCTGTTGGCGAAAGCCAGGTTTGAGATTAATGGGGAAAAGGTTACATCTTTACAGCAGATTCATAAGAACGTTTTACGGAGCAGCTGCCAACTGCTGGGGAAAGAGGCTTGAAAAACAACTTTGATTGGCAGCTCGCCTGAGCCACAGAGAAAAAGCGCAATTTCCAGACTAAAATCTCGACCAGTGTTTAAGATCATATCTACCACATGGTCTCATTCGTCAAATTCAAGCAATGAGCAGTTTTCAAAAAGATAGATGCAGGCAGAATAAAGTCACCGCGAGTTAGCCTTCTGTCCAGAAGCTTTTTGTGAAATTACAACAGGTCAGCAATTTTAATTCATTTGCACTCAGCAAACACTGTGCCCTTTCTACTAAACGGCTGCAAACAAAAGGGCATTTGTGCGCAGCGTGTGATAGCTCCCGACGGCCAAATTTACTTTTGATTTATTGATCCTTAACTCCACTGTCCATTTAATTAAGTGGTATCGAAAATGAACAACGTGCATATCGTTTGAACTTTACATTTGGTACGTGCAGTAGGCGAGGGTTCGTGGATAGCTTGGCCGACTTCCTACTAAGTACTGCTGTCAATCCTAGGACCAAGGGGAAAGTGGTGTCTTCACAAATCCCTGCCTCTGGGCAGCTTTGGTGGCACAGTTCCCACATTAAACGGGTTTGCTCCTCCAGCTCCATTGACACGCCTGTTTTCTAGCCGTCACACTAGTAAGGGGGCGTGTTTTTAAGTGTGTTCAAGTCTCTTTTGCAGAGCTCACATTTGGTGTATGTTTTTAAACTCCCACACTGAAATATGCTTTCCAGCGTGAATCTTTCAAGGGTTTAATTTCTTACATTCCCCAACTGCACCGTGCTGAAGGCATGGTTTGGAGGTTTACTAAAAACGACCAGAAAATTAAGCCGGACCCACCGAAATGAGGTTTATGCGCTAGATTTCCATAACTCGAATCTTGGGTTTCATCTACCACTTTGTGGTGTCAATAAACACAAGAGTCCTGTGCGGGCTGCGTGTGGTTTGACAGCTTGATCGCTGTGGCACAAGGGGGAGCTGCAATCCATTAGCCGACAAAGCTAATGTAGCAACAAGTAGACGACTAAAACGCAATCTTTAATCAAGTTATACTAGTGGGCTAGTAAAGTGGAAGGACTCCGAAATAGGAAGCACTGTCAGAGGTAAAACTATGGTTCCCAAAATAACTACTTAAACAAATAACTCACAACTTTGTAAATTATAGCAAAGATATAATCACACTTGTACATGACTATTATACACTTACAAATGAGCAGGTAGTCGGGAGTGCCGGAGATGGTGTCCACGCTGCTCCTATGCATCCTGCCGCCAGCCCCGCAGCCCGACTCACACCGCTGGGACCCGGGCAGCAGCGGCAGCGGAGGCAGCAGCAGGAGGGGCCAAGGCAGAGACACGCCTGCAGCGGGGGCAAGGTTGGCAGAGGGCCCGCCCAGGCCGAGCCCTGGGGGTGGAGGCAGACTAAACGCCCCGCCTCTTTCTTCAGTGAACGCTGGGGGCGAGAGGGTGGGACAAAGGAAGTCTGCCGGGAGAGGACACGAACGGCGGGAGGGGGGCGGGAGAGGACACGGACGGCGGGAGGGGGGCGGGAGAGGACACGGACGGCGGGAGGGGGCGGGAGAGGACACGGACGGCGGGAGGGGGCGGGAGAGGACACGGACGGCGGGAGGGGGCGGGAGAGGACACGGACGGCGGGAAACGTGCACAGGACAGCGAGGGGGGCGGAAAGGCACACGGAGGGGGCGGGAATGGACAGCGCATCTGAAATCACTTTCAGTGAAAGGGGAGGGAACGGGAAACAACGTAACTCCGCCCTGGGAAAAAATCTCGGGAACGCCCCCGAATCTGGTCCGGCCTTGACGGACAGATCCGGCACTCAATGGCTAGCCTCCATTTATGGAGCTAGCCAATGAGAGCCGGGGGACGTTCCCGAAGTCCTTATTGTCAACATAGGATTTCACCTGCGCTGAAAAGCTGCGCAGAGCGCAGCCTTCGGCAGGCGAAACCCAAAAAGGGGGGGTGCAGTGAGGGCAAAGTAATCTAGTGCAAACATACAACGAGTAGTGCTTTGTGCGTTGTGCGAGAATATTGTGTCCATATACGGGACCAGAAAAATCGTGACTAGAGCAGACTTACGTGTTGTTTGTGAAAATGAAACACACGTTTACTGCCATCAGGATGTAATGCCACAATCGGACCTGTATTGCATTGTGAGACGCCGAAATACGATAGCCGCTGTACCCGTGAGTGCCACGAGCATGAGTGGGTACGTCTGATGAGAAATCGACAATATCTGTGTCTAAGCCCCAATATCGGAGCGTGCCGTGATAGAAAATAAATAAATAATGCGGCGCAAAAAAGATCTTAAGTGCTGATTTTATAAGATCTGGTTAAAAACACAACACTCATCATACTAACAAACGGGCAGCACAATCACAAGCAGTCATGCACATGCGATCAGATAGGGGAAGAAACATTCTTACGCGAAGCGCGCTCATTCAGGGCTTCATGAGCTCCCCCGACCCTGCTTTACCGTGCAACCACCATCTAGAATGGAAAATCGTAGGGAAGTGAGAGGGTTTTAGCGGTTCCGTCGAACCTTAACTTAACGGGACAGGAGTTATCCGGGCTTACTTGTGGCATCAGGAAGTCAGGCTGATTAGCCTAGCAGCGGTGCGGATCGGAGCTCCGTGGAAGTGAAATGCGGGCTCTATCGTGAAGCTAAAGTATACTTCCGTGTTTGCCAGGGGTGGGCGGGGCCTAGTCACGTGAGACCTGGTTGCTGGGGTAACAAGTGCTCGAGACAGACGCTAGGCTTGCGCAGCCTCAGACGGTTGCGCTGCCCTGGTGGCGTTTGTAAGCATAAAGTAAATACGCTCGTCAGCATAGTGGTGGACCAGAATTGGAAATATCTGTATAGAAGGTCTGTGATATTGGAATTATTAAAAAGTTTTTTTTTTTTTCAAAGTCTAGATCAAAAAAGAATCACAGAGTGATCCTGAGGGAGACAGAATCTAAACACGGGTCAGTGTTCACGGTGGTCAAATGCTGCTCTACTTGGAGAGCACTGAGTTCCAGGGGATGTTATCGTTTAGGCCTGTACTCTGGGTAGACAGTCTATATATCCAACGTTGCTCTTTTTCATAGAGGCGTTGGGACAGTCTATCGCCCGGGGTAAGCTGTTCAATGCAGTCCATGTCATGTCATTGGGCGTGTGGTTTTTGGAGAGGTAGTGCTCAGTTAGTTTAGTCATAGATTTCTTGCACCGGATAGTGCTTCTATGCTCGCCAATTCTCTGCTTCACCTTCCTGCTGGTCATGCCAATATAGCGAAGGTTGCCGGGACAGATGATGAGGTACACTACGTTGGTGCTGTTACAGTTGGTGTGGGACCTGATGGTCCACGTTTTTCCCGGTTCTAAAGAAAGAGTTTTAGTGTTCTCTGTTAAGTGGCACACGCTACAATTGCCACATTTGTAGTGGCCAATGACATTTGAAAGGCCCCAGGCGTTAGGGACTGTAGGTGATGGTGTTACTGGGTTTTTTGGTCTTGTGTTCACTACAGCGTCCTTTAAGCTTCTGGCCCGTTTGAAGGAAAATAGGGGTTTCTCCCATTTCAAATTGCCAGTATTAATTTTTTTCCAATGTTTTTGGATGGCTGTCATCTATATATCGCTTCCAGAACGTTATGTGAGGTCCAAAGGGGTTGCCATCGTTAAGGATGAACTGCTCTTCAAAATTGTACACGTATAGTCCAGCTAACAGTCCTCATCAGCCAAAATGGGCTGGCCATTAGGAAGAAAGGACTGGACCCTTTTAAATGCTTATCGTATAATGCATGAAAAATATGTTCAGTTGCAGGGTGAATGTGAAAAATTAGAGAAACAGTTTGTTGAAGCCAAAAATACTTCCACGATGTTAACCCCGTCAGAATAAGGTATTGCAAGATAAGTTTGAAACCTACCAGACTGTGGAAGAAAAGGTGCAGTTCGTATTGCGCAATACAAGTATAGGAAAAGGAAAGGAATGGTTAAAAAGAGAAAAGTACGTTTAGCTATTGCAAAGGTTGGAATTGACTGGGACCCTGAAACGTGGTATGGAATTATTTAGGATTCCTCAGAGTTTTCAGACTCTGGCAGAGAGTGTGATAAAGCTAGCGAGCGTGATCAGGCTGGCAGGCAGGGTGTCAATGGAACGCAAAGTGATTCAGGCGCAACCCATATATTGTCAAAAGATACAGGGTGGTTTTAATTATCCACAGGGAGTTGCGATAGACTGTATGGAGCATTTTACTCAGCAGGAGATTAATGACATTTCAGACAGATTCCGACAGAGACCCAGAAAATCTCTGCTTACGTGGATGGTTCGGTTGTTTGATCTGGGCGCTGCTGGTGTGATGTTAGATCATGGAGATGCAGTGAAATTTTGTACACTCAGTTCTAATTCTACAGTGCAGGAGCAGTTTAGGAATTACAGTGACAATAATCAAATCAGCTTGTTGCAGTTGGCTGTGATTGGATGTAGTCATAAATACCCGACAGAGTCAGACAGGCCAGTGAATGATAAACCTTGGTATACATTGAGAGATGCCATACAGAGGCTTAAGGAGGAGGTGATGAAAACTGCTATTTATCTGGATAACGCACATAGGTTGATGGATGGGCTGTTGAATGCGGCTGTGCGAACTAGAATAATTCGTACTGCTCCCCCTGCATACAAACAAGTGATGATGACTTTGCTAATCAATCAGACTGGTAATACTTTGGCACACGTGGTTGAGGCAGTTCGTGAGTTAGGAGAGTTGGGGGAATGGATAAATACTAAAAGAGTTTCCATTTCTGAGACTCGTACAGACAATAACAGGCTGTCTAGAAGAGATATGTTTATGGCTTTGTTAAAATATGGTGTGGAGAAAGAAAAGGTAGATGGAATAACTACTAAAAGTCTGTGGGAAATGTATCAGAAAAGAGGTTTGGATAAGAAGGAAGGAAGCAGGAGGTGAATAAACCAAATAAAACGCAAAGACAGTCAGATGAGGGCAAGAGCGAAGAGCAGGAAAAGGAGGGGGAGAGACCTGCCTGCTCAAGCAGGCAGGAAGGGAGAGATTTAGAAAGTGACTGGCATACTGAGAACCCGAGGGAGGGGGATTTTCTCCCTCGAGGATATAAAAAAATTGTACCCGGATCTGACCCGAGCAAAGGCTAACAGATACAAGGCTGATTAGGAAATAGGCCAAGCTAGTGCAGGGATGGACTCGCAAAGACAATAAACCTTATGTTGACATACAAATTCATTGGAACCATCATAATGTTCAGAGGGCCTGAGCCCTAGTAGATTCCGGAGCAGAGGCCACATTGATATATGGAACTCCCAGAAAGTTTAAAGGACAGTATTTCACAGTTACAGGCTTAGGCAGTAAAGAGACACCAGCAGTGCAGACAAAGGTCCAAATGAAAATAGGGAGAATACCAAAAAGAGAATACACTGTATTAATTGTGCCCCTCTCTGAATATATTATTGGAATTACTATTTTGAAGGGAATGACTTTATATTTGGAGAATGGTTACTATCAATTTGGATCAAAGAAGTAAATTTCAGTTGGCGCTATAAGGGTGGGTCACTTGAAGATTCCCCCAGTGAAGGTGCCCTAGGCTATGAAGGTAATTCATTTGAAGCAGTATAGAATTCCAGGGGGGCATGAGGAAATCAGTGCAACCATACAGGACTTGATAGAGGCAGGGGTGGTGACTCCAATCACCACCGCCTGGAATAACCCTGTGTGGCCAGTGCGCAAAAGTGTCAATACTTGGCGCATGACAGTTCATTATCGCAAATTGAACAAGCACACACTTCCCTTGACTGATGCTGTCCCAGATACTGTTACTTTAATTGAGAAAATACAGAGATACCCTGGGACTTGGTATGCAACTGTTGATATTGCCAATGCTTTCTTTTCGATACCAATAGCCCCTGAATGTCAAGAGCAATTCAGTTTCTCATGGGGCGGTAGACAAATTCCATTTAAGAATCTGCCCCAAGGGTACTTGCATAGTCCCACCTTCTGTCACTGGCTGTTGGCAGGGCATTTAGATGAGGTGTCAGTTATTCCTGGAGTACAACTTTGTCATTACATTGATGACGTGATGATACAGGGAGAGACACAAGAAGAAGTGCAAACTCAGTTAGACAGGATTGTGGAGCATTTGCAGAGCAAGGGATGGGATATAAATTCTGCTGTCGTCATGCAGAAAGGAGACACAACCACTAAAAGGCTTTAAGGGCACAAAAACAAAGTTTTTTTTTAATGCAGATAGTCCTTTAGTCACAATAGCGTTCCACTATACAGGAGGGCAACACTCGTGAGAAAACAAAGAAATATGTATGCAATCAAATGGTAGTAGTTCGCAAGGTCTTTCTTAGTTTGATGTTCTTCTCCCTCCTCCGGGATTCTTCCCAGCACTGTAGCCACGGTATGGAGGCCCTCAAAAAAGGATACAGGTATACACTGTTACTGGGGTTGTTCTCTGGCGGGTTCCTTCACCACAACCAAGTGCTCAGGGGGTTTCAGGGGATGAAGAGGGTTTCTTGTGGCACAGGGGTGACGTGCTCAGGGAGTTTCAGGGGGTGAATACGGTTTCTAGTGGTACAGGGGTGATGTGCTCAGTGCTCTTGGGTCCAGAACGGCCCTGGGCGTTGTGAGGTCCTCCCTCCCACCATTGCTGGAAAATATAACAAAAGAACGGGACTTACCTGAAGCCACGACCCTCCAGGATCGTGGTGCCGTTCGTCTTCGTCTCCTCTGCCTCACCCCGGCCTTTCAGCGACGGTCCTTCTCCTCTGCCTCGTCGGTGTCGCTCTTCTGGACCGGACCTCTTCAGCGCGCCCCTCTCCGCATCTTTTGCTCTCCAGCTGTTTGTGCCCTCTCTCTTGCTGTTCTGGCTGCCTCCGTCTTCTCGAGCTGGCTCCTATCTCATTGGATCGAGATCGGGTGACCTTGTGACGTAAGCGCCGACCGCTAGACTGCTCACCACGCTTCCGCCTGTGAAAGATGGCGTAGATGGGGTCATGTGTGTCCACGACGCTGGATCACACCTGCCAAATTACAAGTACCCTCTCAGAGTGTGAAGTTTTTGGGTATTCAGTGGCATCAGGAACACAGAGAGGTGGTGCCCCAAGTGAAACAAAAGATTAGAGAATTTGCAGTGCCACGAAACAGAAAGGAAGCTCAGAGGTTCATTGGTTTGTTTGGTTTTTGGAGACAACACATCCCTCACTTGAGTCAGATTTTGGCTCCTTTGGACAAAGTTACGCGAAACAAAAATGCATTTGAATGGGGAGAGCAGCAGCAAACAGCATTTGAATTAGCAAAAGAGGCTATACAGCATGCTTTTGATTTATGGCCAGTACAAGAGGGGGATGTTGAACTGAATGTGACAGTGCAAGGACCGTACGCTAATTGGAGTTTGTGGCAGAAGCAGGGAAGAACGAAAGTACCTTTAGGGTTCTGGACAAAGAAACTGCCAGATGCTGAAGAGCGGTACACCCCCTTTGAAAAACAGTTGCTTGCATGCTATTGGGATCTGGTGGATACTGAGCAATTGACCCTAGGGCATGATGTGATTTTGAGACCTGAAATTCCAATAATGCAGTGGGTGATGAGTTCACCCAAGACTCACAGAATTGGACATGTGCAGAAAGTCAGCATAATCAAATGGAAGTGGTATATACATGATAGGGCCCAAGTAGGTCCCAAAGGCACCACAGTGTTGCATGAGCAGGTGGCGCAGGCGCCAATGGAAGAGACAGATGTGTTGCATGATGTACCTGAAATACAGGAGTCTCCTGTAAAGTGGGGTAAGCCATTTAGCGAATTGTCCGTGGAGGACAAGAAGCATGTGTGGTTTACTGATGGTGCAGCCAGGTATGTAGGGTCTAAGAGGCACTGGAAGGCAGTGTCATACAATCCTGTGACCCAGAAATTGTTGACTTCTACTGGAGAAGGAAAGAGTAGCCAGTTCGCAGAACTATACGCTGTGTATCAAGCTTTGAAACAAGAACTGCCAGGAAAAGGTCATATTTACACTGTTTCGTGGTCGGCTGCCAATAGGTTAACAACTTGGCTTCCCACATGGCATGCTTATATTTGGATGATA
Organism: Lissotriton helveticus; assembly: GCF_964261635.1. Lineage (NCBI taxonomy): Eukaryota > Metazoa > Chordata > Amphibia > Caudata > Salamandridae > Lissotriton > Lissotriton helveticus. The sequence goes on from NC_136070.1 coordinate 919,979,677, forward strand.
AATGCAAAGGAAGTGTGGGGCAAGGAGTTGTGGAAAGAGATCTGGACCACGTTGACACAAAGTACAGTTACAGTGTATCATGTAGATGCTCATTGCTCCACCGACTAACTTGACCACTGGTTTAATTCTCTCACAGATGAAAAAGCTAAGATTTCAGAGGCTGAGATGGCAACGCAGGATTCTGACCTGGTTGGGATTGCAAAGTGGGCACATCAGAAGTGCGATCACTTTGGGGAACAGATTACTAGCAGGTGGGCAGAGAATAGAGGGATACACATTCCCCTAGATTTGATTAAAAATGTGATTTTGCAGTGTCATGTTTGTCAGCATGCCCAACATAGATCAGTCCCACAGATAGTGAGAGGTCAGCTAGATAGAGGAAAATTACCAGCACAGATTTGGCAGATTGATTACATTGGGCCCCTGCCAACTAGTCAAGGATGTCAATATGTGTGCGCAGCTGTGGATACATACTCTGGATATTTGATAGCGTTTCCATGTAAACGTGCTACTCAGTTGAATACATTGAAAACGTTAGACTTGCTGATTTGGTATTATGGAATTCCATTACAGACCCAAAGTGACAACGGGTCTCATTTTAAAGGCAGATTGGTGCAGGACTGTTGTGTACAACACAACATTGAGTGGATTTTTCATATTCATACTACCCACAGGCTGCGGGTTTGATTGAGCGCATGAATGAATTGTTGAAAGATCAATTGAGAAAGTTGTCTGAAGGATCACTGAAAAATTGGAGAGATCATTTGAGTGAAGCATTGCAAATACTAAATAATAGACCTTTAGCAAATGCAGAAACACCTTTAATGTGAATGTTAACTCCAGCTTTGCAAATTCAGCCTCATGTGGCCACCAATACCATTCTTTACTGGCAGACAGCTCCTGGAACTTTGGCTCCATACCGGGCGACACCGGAGGCTGCAGGTCTTGATCTGCATGCTTTGAAACTGTACAGACTGAAACCAAGAGATATTACACTCATTGAGACAGGAGTGGGAGTTTAGATTCCCCCGGAGCACTTTGGTTAAATTGCCCCTCAATCTGTATTGGCTCTAAAGGTCATCCAGGTGCTGGGAGGAGTCATTGATGCAGACTATCAAGGTGAAATCAAAGGCATCCTAATTAATAGTGGAGATGCAGATTTGATGATTCAATCTGGAGACAGAATTGCTCAAATGGTGATCATGCCAGTGTACGTAGGGGTAGTTAAGAAGCGGATGGCCCCAGCCCTCCTCACCGTACGTGGTGAAGGAGGGTTTGGCTCTACTAAGAACCCAGGAGCCAAAGTGTGGGTAGAGTCATCAAATAGTCCCCCCGAACCGGCAGATATAATTGCAATTGGAAGGGACAATGTCCTATTGATCATGAAGCCAGGGCAGGAAAAATGGGAACATGTTCCTGCTGATCAATATTATTTACGAGAATGAATAATACCTGTTTTATTTCTGTTCTTTTAGATCACAGTATGGCGTGTCGGTGCTCTGCTTGCGCTCGCTGGTGCTAGTGTGGTCGTGGGGTTGGGAGGATGAGGAGCCCCTTATCCCAAAGTGGCCAGCCTACCGCACAGATTGACAGCGCTGCTAACGCGACCTGATAATGTGTGGTCTTATCGTGCACAGACGGTCCTCAATAGATCGTACTTCTGCATGTCCAACATGAAGAGCACCAAGGATATCGTTTCCATGTGCCTTGTAGCTATACCTACCCCTGTAGCGGTGCTCTTGCAGACATTCAATGTCACAAATGCAGATGGGGCAGTGGAGGAACATTATGTAAAGTCTCATTTCTCACCTTATGAGTTTTGCTGATTTTGTCCGGAAACTACTGACAATGACTGGAAAAATATGACATAAGTGATCACGTTTAATGTCACTGAATGCGAAATTTGTTATAATTTGATTTGTGACACTGTTACCATTGGTAAATGTGCTCAAATATGACTTGAGAGTACTCAACCTACTATGAAATGGCAAGAGGAAACTTTATGAAAACATCGAAATTACAACATTTGTGAGAATGTGCAAAACAACATGGTGTGCAAACAAGCCCCACACACTGTTCTTTTTGTAAACTATTCTCACTTCCCAGTAGCCTTGCAAATCCATTGCTCAAACACTGTAACCATTACGCTTTAAAATACTTCTCTATAATGCTTTTTTCAGACCAAACCTTATTTTGTAAACTTTTTACTACATTCCACTCCTAAACTTATAATCTCTCCATCAGCTTTTATCATCCAATTTAATTTCTTAATTGTAAACCCCATCAGGTTCCACACTTCCCTCTTCTTTTAGGCACGAAATGAAGTTTTGTAGATCTGCTATGTTGGATTCCTTGCCCCTTTCCACATTCAGAACCTTCCTGTTGTTTTTGTAATTTGTGCTGTACTTTTTTCAAAATGTCCTCTTCTATTGTATTTATTGCATCTCCTATCTTGTACAAGACATATTTTGCTGTATGCTAGGTGTTTGGCTCCCGCATCTGTAGCAAAGTTTGTCTAGACTTTTGTTGCCCCTTTGTTTATACATCTGCAAGCTCTTGTCCCTTGTTTTATTTCCCAGAATCACCTTCGTATTTTCTTTTGACCACATTTGTTTCAACTAATTCTTTCTCTGCTTCTTCCATTATTATGCTAAGTTATCACACACAGTTTGTTTATTGTACTTGTAATTGAGCTATTCAAATGAATTCTGGCAGCGTGGAATTGGAACTGAAGTATAGTTGCTCCTGTGTCTTTTTATCCTTGCAAAGGTCTATTAGGAAGTTCCTTACTAACTGAGCAGTCATTTCTCAAAAATCACAAACTACAATTCCTCTGTCATATTTGGTGTATAGTTTCATACTGCGTCTGCGGCACGGTATAGAATATATACACCTTATCATGACTAAATTCACTTTTTTGGACTAGTGTTGATCTAGGTGTTTGAAAGCATCTGCAAATGCATATTCACTGCAAGCATATTTCCCATTTTCATGAAATTTGGACGCTCTCTGTGCCCAAGCACCCAAGCAAGTCATTAGTAATGCTTTCTATTCGAACTATAGCTCACACCGTCCATTACCTCCAAGTAGTTATAAAACCTTTTTTTACCAATTTTTCCATTGTATGGGTGGCTTGCCTGGTGTTTGTAATAAGAGAGATGTTTTGTTGACCGAATCATGTTATGATTGAATACTTTATTAAATTAGCTCAAAATCTGGTGTGATTGTTGATGCTTTTTCGGTGGGGTTTTCACTGTGTTGTAGGATTGTATGTTCTTGCCTGTGTTTTTATCAGAGAGATGTAAAAATGCTCAATTTTTGGGAATTCTATTGTGTGCAGATTCTGAACTCCTTCGACTCATTAACAGTTTTATTAGTTTATTTTCCTTCTTTTAACGGAAAAACACATATTCGTGTCTCATCGGACTAGCACACTGCATCACTCTTTACCCACAATCTAGCCCACGGACCCTGATCAGTTGACTAATCATACAGCTCAAGGGTAGGGCTGACAAGGGTAATACTGCTCATCCGCTACCAGTCTCAAGCAACCGTTGTGCAATCTCATCCTCTTTCACCAAAGTAGTAGCTACGCGCACACGAATAGGTAGGCTTAATAAGTTTTGTTAGCTTTTAAAAATAAAATGAGACCTGTCGCAAAGATAGGAGTTGCTCCACGCTGTCTCAGACACTCAACTGTCCGCCCGCCTGTCTCTCTTGTGAATGTTCCATAGCCCAGAGAATCTTCTCAAGAGAGAGAAGTTTGCAGCTCGCTGTGAAACAGACTTAAAAACATTGCTGCAACAATTACACAAACATAAGGTAAGAAATATACATCACTCCTATGTCCTATCTCTTAACCCAAAAAAAAGACCTACGGAAAAAAGTGTCTGTATTTTCAGTGCACTTTCATCTTTCACTCTGCCGAATATAGCTCGCTGCAGAAACCGCCAGGAGAACTACTTTACAAATTAACATTTCTGCTTTACCTTATTAAAGTACAGTAGTCCTTACTTAGCTTCATCCAAGCACTGACTCTTGACCCTAATGTCTGAATTTCCATTCAGGCCCTCATTACAAGTGCCATTTAATTTAATCGGGGATGGTAACAACAGTTACACAACTATGAGATGTTTGATTTCACCCAGAGTTTCCTGCTGCTAAAGGTAGGTGAAAACTCTTTAAAACTCTGGGCCAAAATCATATCTGGGGAAATGGGATCCAGAATTACTGATTCCCTAAGCAGTTCCCATTTCTTAGTGAGCTCTCAGGGTCCAACATGTAGTTGGCTGGATTTTCCCTGCTTCCTCGAGGTAACAGCCCCTTTCCTGAGCCACTTGTAAATGGCTGGGTTTTCCTTGCCCGTTGAGTAACACTGAACAGGTCAGTTTCCCAGGTCACTCAAAATGATAGCCTAAAGGAGAAATATTTCTCAGTCCTAACCCATAGCGAAAAGAATAGCTAGATAACATTGTATAAGGAACACCACAAATATCCCTGAAAAGACACCAAGGAACTTTGACTATTGGTTTAGGAGTGTATAAAATGATGAAACATAACAAAATAAATATCCCCACCGGTGCCCAAGCATATCTTGCAATCTACCCAATCGTACATGCACATCATTGCTTACATTCATACAAGATAGCTATTGCAGGTGACACCTGCTAGCTATTCCCACTTTCCTCAGATTGTACCATTGCCTGTTTCCCTCTATAGTTCTAATTTCTCCCCCCCTGTTGCCGTACTTTGGACTTAGCTTAGAACTTAAGGAAGGGCAAACAAGACAAGGGTACCACCTGTTGGTGCCTGTTTAACTTCGAAGGGTCCTAGGACCAGAACGTCTGCACCTCAAGTAAACTACCTTTAGACTTTACCTCTCACCATGCCCACAAACACGGATCAAGCAAATACACATAACACTGCTGCTCAGCACACACACAAAAACTCAGTCCACTTATTAGCCCTCACATCCTCAAAGTACAAACATTGCAGGTCAGGCTCATCAATACATACGCACTGCAGTTACTCGCACATCTGACATATGATATAATCACACTACACAGCTTATATGCACATGAAAGTGGGCTCACACACACCACTGCACACATTCTCAAGGTTATCATTTAATGTATCCCCTATTTCCACCATGCACAGCCGAATTCAATGTGATCTGCAGACCCCACCATCCCCCCATGCAACAAGATCACTGAATAATTATCATACTCATCACTACTGCTTCTATTTAACATGCCGCCCCTTTTTTCTCAGAGAATTAAATGTCCACTGTCACATGCACAGTAAGACAATGAAAGAAACCTTCAGCAGGATATCAATCAACACCACAAACCCACCCACCACAAAGAAAACACCCCCAACCTCACCCTGACACCCACACATTAAGGGAAACTACATTTATACCAGTCATTTATTTACGCAAAAGAGTATAATGAAAAAGTATAATGAAAAAAGTAGGGTGAGGATAGAAAGAAGGAATAATGATAAGGGAAAAGAGAAGAGGGATCAAAGGCATTTCAGAGAAGTCCAGAGTAACATCAAAGCCCAACCCCACCACGGGATGTCTGCAAGAGACATATTGCATGGGGAACCAACGTGGATGAGCAACAGCAGAGAGTACCCACATCCGTGTAGACAACTCTAGCATAAACAAACCGAAGAGCAGCAGAACAAACGTTATTATTCCAAATACATAACCACAGCAGATACCCAGCTTGGGTATAATATGAGGTAGCAGAAGACTAAATAAATATAATTTGAATAGTGTCTGCAGAGACATAACATTACATACGCAATTAAATCCTCACTATCAAAGCATAAAAATTCCAACTTTGCATACTTCAACCCATCTATAAATAACATTCAGATAAATATCAAGTTGGTACATACAACAATTATATAAAATAAAAATAACGATAAACTATCAAGTAATAGCATCCTATGTGCATGAGTACTAAGGATGCAACTCACAATAACGTATCATTAATAGCGGCACTGAGAACAGCTAAATAGGTGTATAAGATAATAAAAGAATATCCTTAGATAATGACGTATTTCATTGGTGATCCGTAACAATCATTAAATAATAAATAACATATTGACAGACTACCATATAGAAAGAAAGCAGTGATAAAGGATAATAGGTAAAGGAGAAAAAGGAGAATACTCGCCTATAGCAAAGGAACTATAAAGCACAGTAAAGAGTTAAAAGGAGAGTAATTTCATGAACCCTGCCACTCAATTATAACAAGATATTAAAGCGAGAGAGAATAAATAAAAAGTGACGTAAATGGGACATCTGCAATAAGATAACATTTTGTGAACAAACAAATCATAACTGTAATAGCATATAAATCCAGCAAAGGCATACGTCAACCACTCTATAACAAATCATTTAAGTTCCAAATAGATACTTACAATCTATTAAATAGCTATACAATTATCAGGTAATATCAAGCAAAGAGCACCAATTAATAAAGGTGTATCTCATAATAGCATACCTTAAATTGTGGTGATGAGATCAGAACAAATGAGATTTATACTGTTAGAACTGTGGGTCTCTAGTTGGCAATGGTATGCACCTTTGACCAAATATGGACCTTTTCTTCTAAGTCAGGCAAGGGGGATTACACTCCCTTCTTGCCCCCTTGGTAGCTTGGCACGAGCAGACAGGCTTATCTCAGAGTCAGTGTGTTAAACATTTGTGAACACATACAGCAACACAGTGAAAACACTACAAATGGACACCACTCAGGTTGTCTAAAAATAAGTATTCTTTATATAGACTTCACACAAGACGAACAACAACAACTGGTACAAAATAAGAAAGCTATTAAAATTACCGTACTTTAGTTATATGGCCCCAATATGGGATTCTCCTGGTGCTCCACTCTGGACAAAAGATGCGTTAGCACTACATCTGAAAAAGGAACCTGCTTTGCAAAGATGGAAAGATTTGTTTCAGGATGGAAAACTTCTGTCATGGGGCCTCTGCCAACAAATGTGGGGTTTGGTTTTTTCGAGATACAAGTATCTACAGATTCAAAGTTGGGCTAATGATTCGGACACTGTGATTGGAACTAAGAACGACTTTGAGTTGAAGCTGGAAATAGGGATCTTTAAGAAGGAAGTGGCCATATGGTACTGGATGATATTGGAAATGGAAGATGGACCATTTGTTCTACCAGAGACCCTGTGGATGGATAGCTTGCCAAGGATCGCGACAGATAACCAATGGCAAGTAACAATGTCTATGCTTTATAGTATTGTCAAACCTGCAAACCTAAGGCGAAATCTTTTGTTCACTATCCACAGGGCATATTGGTCTCCTTTTAGACTTTCCAAATTTAAAGTTGGCGGAGTTGTTGGGTGTCCGAAATGTAAAGCCCCAAATGTGGATGACCTTCATATGTTCGTCTCTTGTCCAAATATAAGGCAATTCTGGCTGGATGTAAGTAATTCCTTATCCAAATCTCTGAATCTGCGCATTGAGGTAAGCCCCGAATTAATTATAACAGGAAGATATGATTTAGAAAACAAAAGCATGAACAATAATGTTAGACTTACTTTTTATGCTATGTTGCTAGCGCGTAGAGAGATATGTAAATTATGGGTCTCACCACTTAGCCCTAATTTAATGGATTGGATTTTAGCCATGAGGTATATGGCTAAGCTTGATATTTCAGAACACACTAAGAGAAATCGAGGATTTTGGGTACCCTTCCTTCTATGTTTTGGTTGAATAATTTTTACTATGATTTCCAATGATTAAGCCCGCGCCTATCTCGCTGGTATCTTCTACATGGTATTCTAGGACGGAAAACAGAGCAGGAGGAAGACACACTTGTTGAGTCAAGCGGCCAAGAAGGACCGCTCAGAGAAAGGCCGGATTCAAAATAGGTGGTGTCTACGCCTCACTACTCTAACCAGCTTATGAGATAAAAAAGCCCAGTGGTGGATCAAGTTAGAAGTTATGGGTGGCGAGTCGGCAAATGAGGAAAAAAAAAAGAAAAAAAAAAAAGACGAACAACAACAAAAATCCACAATACTGTACTCAAAATAGACTTAATTAGACCTTTTACATACAATGCACCCTGAACTAGGGCCTACCTTAGGGGTGTCTGATATGTAGAAAAGGGAAGGTTTAGGGAATGGCAAGTGGGTGCACTTGCCAAGTCGACATGGCAGTCACAGACTGCACACTGGCTCTGCAATGTCAGGCCTGAGACACACTTTACAAACTGCTTCTGTGGGTGGCACAATCAGTGCTGCCTTGGGCACACATGGTGCACTGTACTAGGGTCTGACAAGTAAATCCAATAACCCAATCATGGAGTCACTAATCAATACATCAATTTAACATAGGGAGCACTTGCACGGTGGCACAGAATAGCAGTGGCACCGTGCCCAAAGCATCTAAACCAGCAAACAGGTCAAAAACAGAGGAGGTAATCAGTAAAAAATGGAAGGGAGACTCGCCAATGGTACCAGGTCTAACACATGTCCCCTCCAGCTGAAATGTGGGGAGAACTACCCTTCCAATTGGGAGTTCTCTTCACTGAGGCGGAAAAATCTGGACAGACCATCAGCATTGGTGTGTTCTGTACCAGGGCGGTGTTCCACCGTGAAGTCCATCCTCTTTAGGGAAATGGACCACCTCAACAACTTTGGGTTCTCACCCCTCATTTGCACCAACCATGAGGGGCCTGTGGTCTGTCTGAACCGGGAAGTGAGTCCCAAACAGGTATGGTCTCAACTTCTTCAGTGCCCAGACCACAGCAAATGCCTCACGCTCAATTGCACTCCACCTCTGTTTCCGTGGAAGTAACCTCCTACTGATGAAGGCGAAAGGTTGGTCTAGGCCCTCCTCATTAATATGTGATAGAACAGCCCCCACACCATGCTCTGAAGCGTCTGTTTGGACAATGAATTATTTTGAGAAGTTGGGCGCCTGCAGCACGGGTGCTGTGCACATGGCAGTCTTCAGGGTGTCAAAAGCCTTCTGACAGGTGTCAGTTCAGTTCACTTTCTCTGGCTGATTCCTGGAAGTCAGCTCAGTCAAGGGTGCAACAATGTTGCCATACCCCTTGACAAACCTCCTGTCGTGCCCTGTGAGTCCTAAAAAGGCTCTCAGCTGTGTCTGGGTCTTGGGGGGGTTCCCATGCCAGGATGGTATCAATCTTGGGTTATAAGGGCACCACCTGGTCGCTCCCCACCTGGTGCCCCAAGTACACCACGGAACCCTGCCCGATCTGGCACTTACTCGCCTTGATCGTGAGGCCTGCCTTTCGCAGTGCCATCAACACTTCCCAGAGGTGGCACATATGTTCTTCCCAACTGGCGCTGAACACTGCAATGTCATCCAGGTAGGCGGCACTGACATCCTCCAGTCCAGCCAACACCTGGTTGACCAACCTCTGAAAGGTGGCAGGGGCATTCTTTATTCCAAAGGGCATAACCCTGAATTGGTAGTGCCCATCTGATATGGAGAATGCTGACCTCCTTGGTCCCATCAGTCAAGGCGATCTGCCAGTACCCAGACGTCAAATCAAACGTGCTGAGGTACTGGCAGCCCCTAACCAATCAATGAGCTCATCAGCTCTGGGATGGGGTGCGCGTCAGTCCTGGTGACTGAGTTGAGTCCTCGGTAGTCAACACAGAACCTGAGTTCAGGTGTGGCACCAGGCGCGGCAGCCTTTGGGACGAAGACCACTGGGCTGGCCCAAGGGCTGTTAGAAGACTCAATCACCCCTAAGGCAAACATTTTGGAGACCTCCTCCTTGATGTACAATCTAACCCTGTCAGTCACTCTGTAAGCCTTGTGCTTCACATGAGGAATGTCCCCAGTGTCCACATCATGGACACACCACTCAGTGACAACAGGAACAAAGGAGAACAAATCAGGGAATTGTCCCAACAGTTGGCAACAGACTTGCTGCTGTTCAGGGGTCAGTGTGGCAGAAAGGTTGACTTCATCCACTGACCCATCTTTCTCTGTTGCAGACAGAAGGTCTGGAAGAGGCTCGGTCTCCTACTCCATTCCATCATCTCTCGCTAGGAGCATGCCCACCTCGGACCTTTCTAAGTGGGGCTTCAGGCAGTTAACATGCAGGACCCGCAAAGGGTTCCTAGGAGACGCAAGTTCACGGGCTAGGTGACATCACTCTTGCGCTCCACCACCTCAAATGGTCCGGTCCACCTGTCCTGGAGCACCCAGGGCTCTACAGGGCCATAACCCAAACTTTCTGACCAGGCTGAAGCTCAATCAGAGTGGCATTCTGATTGTACCACTACTTCATCTCTTCCTGGCTGGCTTCCAGATTCGCCTGACTAAGCTGTCTGAATCACTGATTCAGAAGGCCAGCATGTAACTGCATACATCCTAGGGAGGTTTCCTGGGAGATTTCTCCCAGCCTTCCTTGACCAGACTCAAAGGTCCTATTACCGGGTGACCGTACAGCAGATCAAGGGGGCTGAACCCTAAGGACTTCTGTGGCACCTCACGGTAAGCAAAAAGAAGGCATGGCAAGAGGATGTCCCACTAACGCCTCATAGGTTCCTCAAGACCCATTATCATGCCTTTGAGGGTCCGGTGTAATCTCTCAACCAGCACATTATCATGGGGGTGGTAAGGAGTGGTGAACTTGTATGTAACACTGCAGTCCTGCTACAGGGACTTCATATAATTAGATATGAAGTTTGTACCACGGTCCGACACCACCTCTCTGGGGAATCCCACACGGGAGAAAATCCCCATCAGTGCACGTCCCACCACGGGGGCCGTCACTGTCCCGAGAGGGTGGCTTCCGGGTACCGGGTAGCATGGTCCACCAAGACCAGGATAAACCTGTTGCCCATGGCTGTCTTGGGGTCCAGTGGCCCCACAATGTCAATGCCCACCTGTTCAAAGTGGGTACTGACTACAGGGAAAGGTTGGAGAGGAGCCTTTTGCTTCCTTCCACTTTTCTCACTTGCCTGGCAAGTTTGACAAGTCCTACAGTGAGTATCTGAACTGTTCCGCTACTGGGGCCAATAAAAGTGGGTGACAAGCCTTTCAAAGGTCTTGTCCTGGCCCCGATGTCCAGCTAAAGGCACATCATGAGCCAAACCCAGTAGGAAGGCTCTGAAGCGCTGGGATACCGCCAGCACAGGGGCTGACCCAGGCTCAGCAACCTTAGGCTCGCTATACAGGAGGTCGTTCTCCCAGTAGATCCGATGTGATCCAGACTGATCACCTGATGCCTGGTTTGTGGCCTGTTGACGCAAACCCACAAGAGAAGGGCAGTTCTTCTGCTCCGCACAAAATTCCTCTCTGGATGGTCCTCCTTCTTGCTGCCAATGGGTCAGCTCAGGCAGGTCCCCCAGTTCAGCAATTTGCTCCCCTGTAGGTTCCAGGGCATCCCTCTCAAGGTCTGCCTCCTCCTGGACCGTGGGAACTATGGGGGCTGCTTTCCTGTGCCCCCTACCTCTTCTCTTTAAGGCATGTACCTGGCCCATACTTTCAGGCTCCAGGACCTTTTGAACACCCCTACTGGCTGCCATAGACCGTGTGGTGTCACACACCCACTCAGGCAGACCCAACATCTCTAAATGAGCCTTCATTTCCACTTTAGCCCAAGGGGAGCTTTCTAAATCATTGCCCAACAGCCACTCAACAGGCATGACTGGCCTCACAGCTGCTTGAAGAGTACCTGAGACCTCCCCCCCACTCAAAGGGAACTTGAACCACCTCACACTGGCTCTGCGAGTTGTCCGTGTCACACTGGCTCTGCGAGTTGTCCACGGCAACTACAGGGAAGAATGCATGGAAGACAAGCTGCTCTTTGGACACCAACCGGCAACTGACAGTTATCACACTAGCCCCGGTGTCTCTTAGAGCTTCCACCCTATGGCCATTGATGGTCACCCACTGCCTGTATTTCTTTGTGTTATCAGGCAGCTGGGTCTTAGGGACCATCTCAAAGTCTCCTAAAGAGACAAGGGACATTTCTGTGGGACCCCACCCACCTTATTTATTTATTTATTTATTTATTTGTTAAGCTTATAAGGCTCGCAGCTACCCACAAAGGGTTTCCTGGCGCCATGACGGAGCATTCAAAAGGCAGACACCTTGCATAGTTATTACTGATCAAACAGCCAAGTTTTGACATTTTTACGAAAGCACGAATAGTTATCTTCTTTGCGGATGTGGGAAGGTAGTGTATTCCAGATGGATGGACCTAGATAAGAGAAAGATCTTCCACCCACTCTGGAGAGTTTAAACCTAGGCACACAAAAGTTGGCTGCAGATTGAGATCGCAGATGACGAGCAGGTATATACGGATGTACTAGGGCTTGCAGGTATTTGGGGGCAGTACCAACTTTTATCTCAAACATATAGCTCAGGGCTTTGAACTTAATACGGTTCTCCACCCTGAGCCAATGTAGATCACGTAGATGACCAGAGATACTAGAAGTTTTTGGATCCTACAAAGCAACCTAGCAGCCGAATTCTGAATCAGCTGCAGTCTACGTACCACAGCCTTATTTGACCCGAGGTAGAGAATATTCCCGTAGTCAAGTCGAGATGTAATGAGAGCATTGACTACGGTCTTTTGGGTAGTGGTGGGCAGCATCCAAATGATTTTTCTAAGCCATTTCAAAATGGTAAAACATAGAGCTGCTACTTTGCCAGTTTGTTGGTTCATGGACAAAGTACTGTCCACAATAACCCCAAGATTGCGGACATGGCTGGTTGGGACAGGAAGCTTGCCCATTTGAGTAGGCCAGTGGGTGGAGCTCCAGAGGTCTTTGTGTTAGGCTCCCATCTCCTTCCCTCCCAGGGCTACACTTGCCATCTGACGGGGTGGTGCACGGGGTGGCACATACTGACCCTTTTGGGGACACTGGGGATCATACCAACAGTGTCCAACTTGCTTACACTGAAAACATGTAGCAGGCCCCCTGTGAACAGGTTTACCTGTCGGGGGCTCTGACTTTTTCTCAGGGGTAGGCTGGGAACCCTTCCCTTGGTTCCCTTGGGAATTACTTTGGGGCCCTTTTTGGAACTGTCTCTGTTTACCCTTGTCCCCCCACTCTTCTGCTGGGGACCCTGCCCACCTTTGGCGAAGTCTCCCACATGACCCTTGTGGACCCGGGTGCTGACCGAGCAGTCCGCCTCCTCAGCAAGCTTCCTAGGGTTAGTTAACTTGCTATCAATAAGGTGCTGGGGTAGCTCTGGAAAACAATTAGCAGACAAGTGCTCCCATGCAAACAAATCATAGAGCGAATCAAAAGTATCCACTTTGCTACCCTTCACCCAACCATCCGCAGCTCTGCAAAAGAAAGATACACATTCTACCTAAGTGGTTGCCTCCAGCTTCTTACAATTCCTGGACCTCTGTCTATCGAGTTCTGGGGTCAAACCATACCTTGTCATCAGGGCTTCCTTCATGTGGGCATAAGACATCCTATTCTCACTGGGTAGGTCTAACAATGTATCCCTCCCTTCACTCACAAAGCGGCCCCATAACCCCGCTCCCCAATCCTTCTCAGGGACTCGGTGGGCCAACATTGCTATCTCATACTCTGCAAACCACTGCCCAATATCTTCATGCTTATGGAAATCTTTGATGACATCCTTTGGGATATATACTCTGCCTTCTGAAGGCACAGATAGTGCGCTGCCAACAGAGGGATTGATTTCTAAGCCTTTTGCTTTGAGCTCTAACTCCCTCAACATTCTCTCATGTTCCAATCTCATTCTCTCTCTGTCCAAGGACAAACTTCTATTCTCCAGGAGGTCCCTCTGACCCTAAATCTTGAGCTTAGCCATCTCCATTCTGTGCACCTTATTTCTCTCCATCTCTTCGAGCTCTCTGGGGGACAGGCCTTAGGAAGAGACGCTACTGCCAGGCGGAGATGGTACCCCTTCCCTAGCTGGAAACACTGGCCTATCCAGCTGCCCATCTGCATCCCCAACTGGCTCCACCACCAGTTCAGGGGCATTTCTTGCTTCCACCCAGGCCCTCAGCACCTTCTGGTATTCAACCTTTTTGGCAACGCCTGGGGTAGCAACTTTAAATTTTCTGCAGAAGTCCTTCAGCTGTTTCACATTGTAGGTTTCCAATTTCTCTTTCTCAAAATCTAGATCCATAGATCCATAGATTCAATAGATGCTGGTCTGCTCACGGCAGTAAGAATTGGCAGCTCTCAGGAAAAATAACAGTCCAAGGAAAAATAAATTCTACCAAAAAAATATTTGGTTGTGTTTGGTCTGCACTCAATAGTAGTGTACACCAATTAATTTATATAAGTCACAAATGCATGTCCAGAATCCTCACCGCTGACCACCAATGTTAGAACTGGGGGTCTCTAGTTGGCAATGGTATGCACCTTTGACCAAATAGGGACCCTTGCTTCTAAGTCAGGGAAAGGGAATTACACACCTGGATAACCCCTGCTCACCCCCTTGGAAGCTTGGCACGAGCAGACAGGCTTATCTCAGAGGCAGTGTGTTAAGCATTTGTGAACACATACAGCAACACAGTAAAAACACTACAAATGGACACCACTCATGTTGTATAAAAATAAGTATTCTTTATATAGACTTAACACAAGACCACAAACGACAAAAATCTACAATACTGTACTCAAAATAGACTTAAAGATGGTAGAAGTAACTTATTTCAAGCAGTTGATAAATGCGACACGTTTCTCACAAAAGTACCTTGGATGCGTAACGCAAAACAAACAAAAGGTTCGCAGGGAGGGTGATGTGTCGGTTCCTTGCTTCGGGGGAGGCAATGCGTCGTTCCTCAATGCTTGCGCAGAGTAGGGGATACATCTAGTTCCTTACTGGAGAGGAGGTACTGCATTCCGGTTACGATGCGGCAAGATGGCGCCTCGATGTGATGCGACAATCCGGTGTGATGCGATAAGATGGTGCCCTTGATGCGATGACGTGAAGACTATGAGTGCATACCCAGCAGCCATGCGGCGAACTCTGTAACTTTAGGGCCGCGGCAGGCCCTAAAGTTGCTTCTCCGGTGATGCGACTGCGACCCTCGTGGTGGCGACATGCTTCTCCCGTGATGCATCGGTAAACAGCTGCGACAAAGGCACGCTTCTCTGGTGATGCGGTGGCGACCTCTGCGGTGGCAACATGCTTTTCCAGCGATGCAACGGCTTCTTCGCGTTGATTTGCGCTTCCAGCTCCCAGCGACACGCAGGCTTCTGCAGACAGAATTCCCAGCAAGGAAATTCAGAGGGGAGCTGGTGGTGAAGTCTTTTGTCTCTGAGACTTCAGCAGGAGGCAAGCACAAGTTCAAGCCCTTGGAGAATTATTCTGCAAGATGATGAAAGTTCTTTAAAAGTTCCTTCTCCTTTCCTTGGCAATGAAGACACCACTGCAGGCCAACCCAGCAAACAGCACACTGGCTGAGGGGCAGTCCAAACTCCTGCAGCTTCCTTGGTTTTCCTCTTTGGCAAAGGTTTGTCTTGTTGTTCCAGAAGTGATCTAAAGTCCTAGGGTCTGGCCCCCAACATTTATACTAGCAAATCCTTTGTCCGCTGAAAGCAGAGGGTCCTGTACCTAGTTCAAACCAGTTCTGGGTGCATTTTGCCGGTGCACACCTTCCTCCTTTGTCAGTGTGATCCAGGGTCTTCAGACACACCACAGAAGGTGGAGCCAGCATTGTGGAGGGCAGGCACACCCCTATTCAGACCCAGGTGCTACTCCTCCCACCACTCTACATGCATATAGGTCTATTCAGCCCTGTGCTGACTCACCCTGTCTCCTGGAGCCTCCCCAGCCCCTGTCACTCACAAACCAGACATGCAATACACAAGCTAGCAGAGGCAGGCTGGATGGTTAGGTAAGAAAATACCTACTTTCTAAAAGTGGTATTTTCAAAAACAGAATGTTAAAACCAACTTCACTAAAAGATGTATTTTATCATTCTGAGTTCAGGCATACTAAACTCTAATTTCTATCATGTTCCCTGGGTCAGTTAGGATTATAAGATGTTATAATCAAACTGCCCATTCTGGCCTATGGGGACTGGTAGCCTTGCAATAGTAAAAAATGAAATAGGCTGTAATTCACTATCAGGTCATGTCACACACATCAGGGCATGGCCTACCTTTCACATATAATGCACCCTGCCCTAGGGCCTACCTTAGGGGTGTCTGATATGTAGAAAAGGGAAGGTTTAGGGTGCACTTGCCAAGTCGACATGGCAGTCACAGACTGCACACAGGCTCTGCAATGGCAGGCCCGAGACACATTTTACAAGCTGCTTCTGTGGGTGGCAAAATCAGTGCTGCAAGACCACCAGCAGCATTTGATGTACATGCCCTGGCCACACATGGTGCACTGTACTAGGGTCTGACAAGTAAATTAAATAGCCCAATCATGGAGTCACTAATCAATACACCAATTTAACATAGGGAGCACTTGCACTGTGGCACTGAATAGCAGTGGCACAGTGCCCAAAGCATCTAAACCAGCAAACAGATCAAAAACAGAGGAGGCAATCAGTAAAAAAATGGAAGGAAGACTCACGCCAATGGTGCAAGGTCTAACATATACAGTAATAGGAGATCAATGGTATAGAAAAACGTATTTCATTGGTAATCAGTGAAGTCATTGAAAGGCACATAACATAGACTACCAAAGAAAGAGAGAATAGAGGTAAAGGATAAGAAGTAGAATGAGAAATAGAATACTTACCTATAGTAAGATTAACAAGAAAATAATTTCAGAAGCAATGCCAATCAAGTATTTATTTATTTAATTAATTTTAAGTTATTTTGAAGCTTTTGTATAGCGCGAACAAGACCCTTGCGGGTATCAGAGAGCTTTACAGGGCTAATATAGGTGATAGACGTAAAAATACAATGATTTATGTGAATAAAGTAGTGGTAACTATTACAGACTGACACATATCTACAAGATTGTATAAAATAGTTCAGGCGAATTTGGATAAGAGAATCGATTTCACTTTCAAAATGCCAAAGGACGGGTACAGTCTCGTTTCTGGGGGCAAGGCATTCCAAATCCTGGGAGCCATTCTTGAGAAGGTATGGTTGTAAGTTTTCTTCTTGGAAAATTGTTGTGGTTTCAGTAGAAGATTATCGGAACTCCTAATAGTTCTGTTACCAACCGATAGTACTAGTTTCTCCACTAGGTGTCTCGGGGTTTTGTGTGACATAAAGGCAATTTTCAAATGGATTCTGGCCTCAAAAGGTAGCCAGTGGGGGGCGTGGCTTAGCGGGCGATCATGGCGGACGTGGCTAGCTAGAGCTCCCGCCGGCCCGACACTTATCCTGGCATTATCCTGGCCCCTGAACCCTAAGAGTGCTCCAAGACCGAGGTGACTTTG
The DNA here is from genome assembly GCF_964261635.1 of Lissotriton helveticus. Taxonomy (NCBI): domain Eukaryota; kingdom Metazoa; phylum Chordata; class Amphibia; order Caudata; family Salamandridae; genus Lissotriton; species Lissotriton helveticus. The sequence goes on from NC_136070.1 coordinate 919,997,058, forward strand.
GCGAACGACATTGGGAGCCGTCCGGTGCCCGGGACGACGCTCGGAGATCATCTGGGGCGGAGAGGCGAGTAGGTGCAGCGAGCGGCCTGGTGCCCATCGGTCAAGCCGGGGCCTCAATTTTGGCGTGCCCGGGCCGGAGGGCTCGACCCGGGGCCTGTGGCGCCGCTCCCTGACGGCGTTCCTTTTGCCGGCGGCCCATCGCGGAGTGCCCTATCTCTCCCCACATCACCGGCAGTGGGGGCCCGTGCCTGTGGAGGGCTTCGGTGGAGCCGCGGCCTGTCTGACCTTGGCGGAGCCGGGGCCTCGAGTTTGGCGGCCCCTGCTCGTGAATGTCCTCGCTGATCCTGGGGCCCTCCGCTGTTGCTGTTGGCGGCCCTCCACCTTTGGGGACACGGCGCTTTTCCCTGCAGCTGACCGCTGTGCACTGCCGTCGGCGAGTGCTGCGCCCTCCGCCCCCACGGACCGAGGTGGGTCGGTCTGGGGCGGCCAGTGCCTGTGAGGAGCCGGGAGTGCCGGGGGGCCCGGTGCGGACCGGGCGCCGGCCAGCGGTGGGAGCCATCGGCCTGTGAGTGTGGCCCCCCCTCCCCCTGTGCCGCGTTGCAAGAGCGGTATCAGGGCGCTTTGCCCGGGGAGGCTGTTGCGGGCCCTGGACATCCTGACCTCATTGGAGCTCGCTGGTCGCGCTGGCACGGAGTGGAGGAGGCGGACATCTTGGGAGAGGTGCCCCGAGTGGCGCCTACACACGTTGGGACCTGGTGGGGCCGCGCATCCTGGGTACCTGCCTCTGGCCGGCGGCTCGGCGACAGGTTGATCCTGAGTGGACTGGTGTGCTCTGGGCGCCCCGGTTGGGGCCTGAGTGACGGACTTTCAAGCGGTGTGACCCCCTGCAGGTGCGTGCTACTAGCCGGTTGCTTTTGCCGCCGCCATGACCAGGGGCGCGGCCGCCACAAAGACTGGGCCCATCGACAAATTCACCGGCCCTGGTGGCGGTGCTGGAGCGGCTGGTGGGGGCCAGGGTGCTGGACCGGACAATGCGGCGCTGTTGACGGCCATTACCCAGTCCCGCGACATGTTAGATGCAAAGATTGGTGCGGTGGGTGCCGATGTGATGCTTCTGCGCCAGGACCTTCGCAACGCTGTCGCCCGCATTACCGAAACGGAGACCAGGGTCACAGCAGTAGAGGGAGATGTTGGCGCCCTGAAAAAGAAGATTGCCGACATGGAACAGACTCAACGAGGCTTGGCGATGCGGGTGGAAGATGCCGAGGGGCGGGCGCGACGGAACAACCTGCGCTTTGTTGGCTTTCCGGAGGACTGTGAGAAAGGGCCTATGGATGTCTTCCTGTCCCGGTGGCTGGAGGGCTGGCTACCCCCGAACACCCTGTCGCGATGCTTCGTGGTGGAGCGCGCACACCGCGCCTTGACGCAGAAGCCGCCGGCTGGGGAGCGACCTCGCCCGATCATCGCCAGGCTCCTCAACTTCCACGACAGGGATGTTATTCTCCGGGAAGCGCGGCTTAAGGACACATTGCTCTATGACAATCATAGGATTATGATATTCCCGGACTACACCAAACTGGTTCACCAGCAGAGACATTCCTTTCTGGAAGCCAAGGCCAAGCTGCGTGGTCTAAAGATCCAGTACTCGCTGCTCTACCCGGCGCGCCTTCGGGTGATCTTCAACTCAAAGACCCATTTCTTTGATACACCGGAGGCTGTTTTCAATTGGACCGATGAGACTGTCAGGCTCCGCCCGCACGTCCAGCCGGGGCTGCACTCCGGGTCGCCGCGTGGCTCCTCGCAGGACCGGAGCAACCCATCTGGCAAGGGGAAACGCCATTGCAAATCCCGCTCCCGACGGAGGTCCCTGTCCCGGGATCCCCTGCTGGGGGACACTCAACCTGACACAGATTGACCTGGCGAGGACTCAGGATTGTTGCCGGCCGGGGCTGCCAACTGGTTGCCTTTCATCGATGTCCATACCCTGTGGCTGCTGAGCTCTGATCGATGGAGCGGACATTGACTGGTGCAGTATGGCCTTCTTCCCTGGCGGGTGTGTGGGCCCTCACGGTCTGGTTCTCCCTTGTTCGTGGTGCCTTACTTCTGATGTTGCTGTATTGTAGAGTGGGTTCGGGGTGCTCGTTATGGGCCGCCTCCTCCGGGTGGGGTTGGGGGGTGGTTCTAGGAGTGTGCCTAGTTGGTTTTAGGTTTTAGGGGGGCCTAGTTGGGATCCGTTGGTATGACTGGCTTTAGACGCTGTGTTGTGGGTCTGAAGTACCGTATGCCGCGACAGATACTTCATTGTTCATTGAGGTATTGGGGTGGGGGAGGGGGGACTTGGGGTGTTTGGTTGCTGATGGGTTGGGTTGGGGTTAGCGGGGTGGCGGGGGTTGGGGATGTGTTCTTAGGGGTGCACGTGTTTCGAATGATGTTGGCAGCTGGAGGGCTGGGAGTCTGGGTTGGGCTGCGGGGATTGCAGGGACGGACCCATCGTGACAATGGCTGATGCTCCACGACTTGTGCCGTCTGGTACTCTTATGCGTATATTGAGCTGGAATGTCCGGGGGCTACTGGACAAGATCAAACGGGGGGCTGTGCTCCGTTGGGCGAAAAGGGACTCGGCTGATGTGCTCCTTCTCCAGGAAACACACATGCTGGGTACTAAGGCTCTGAGCCTGCAGAGGTTTGGCTTCCACCAGGTGTTTCATGCCGGATTTACTAGGGGTTCGAGGGGGGTGGCAATCCTGGTCCACAAACGATTGGCCTATACTCATGAGCGTCAATGGCTCGATCCTCAGGGCCGGTTTGTGTTTGTGCAGGGGAAGATTGGTGTGGAACCTGTAATCTTTGGTAGTGTGTATGCCCCCCCCCCACTGCAGTGGGCCCTTGCGGAGCGACTATTTGCCTTGTGGGCCGAGCTTCCCCATTCCCTGGCTGTGATTGGTGGTGATTGGAACGATGTGTTGGATATGACCTTAGACAGGATGAGGGGGCATGGGGTCGCGCCTGTGGCCTCTCCCACGAAGCTGTGTGCGATGATTGATGGTCTTGGATGGGTGGACGTGTGGAGGCATCTTCATGCAGGGCGACGAGAATATACCTATGTGTCTGCTGTGCATGGCTCCCTCTCGCGCTTAGACTGTGTGTTTGTACCGGGGGCCTTCCTAGACAGGGTAAAGGGGGCGGCGATCCGGCCTCGCGGGCTGTCCGACCACTCCCCTGTGGAGGTTCAGATTGACCTTTGTAAGGCGCGCCAACCGTTCAGGTGGCGGATGTCTACATGGCACCTGCAGCAACCGGGCTACACCCGGCATCTGCGCAGTGCAATTGCCCATTATTGGCAGGATAATCTAACCGAGGGGGTTGATGCGGTGACGGTATGGGAGGCCATGAAACCTGCCCTGAGGTCTGTAGATATTGCCTGGTGTGCTTCTACTCGCCGGACCCGACTAGAAAGTGTAGCCACAGCTGCGGAACGCGTGGAAAGACGGGAGGCACGACACAGGGAGGCGGCCGATGATGTGACGCTGCGGCTGCTTTTACAAGCGCAACAGTCTTACTCCTCGGTCTTGCTGGATGAGGCCCGCCAGGCGTGGCTGGCTACACGTAGTAGAGTGTACCAATGGGGCGACAAGTCAGGCACCATGCTCCACCGGTTGTGTCAGCAGACCTTCCAGCCGATCACCCAACCGGGGTTAGTCGACGATGCAGGGGTAGTAATTACGGACCCATCGGTCCTTGCAGCGAGCTTTGCGCGCTACTACGAACATCAATATGCCTCTCGTGAGAGCCTCTCCCCCGAATCCGTTGAAGCTTACCTCACAGCGGTCCGCCCACAAGCGGTACCTGATGAGGTCCGCGACGCCCTGGATCTCCCTCTGACAGCTGAAGAACTGGGCGACGCCCTGGGTCAACTTAATGCGGGTAAAGCGCCTGGGCCCAACGGGTTCCCCAGCGAATTCTACCGGGCATTCCACCTGCAGCTTGGGCCGCATTACAGGCGGGCCTTGGAACTAGCTCGGGAGCGGGGTAGCCTCCCCCCAGACTGGCGTCACGCCGAAATTGTGGTGTTTCAAAAGCCGGGCAGACCCCCTGAGCGCCACGAGTCGTACCGCCCCATCTCCCTTATCAACATTGAAGCCAAACTCCTGGCCAAGGCGCTTGCGAATCGCCTGCTTCCCCACATCTCGGCCCTTGTCCACCCGGACCAAGCGGGATTTATGCCGCACCGGGCGACGCGACACAACATTCGGCGGGTGCAGGCAGCGATTGATGCGATCGGGACGACTGGGGACCGAGCGGCGCTGTTGTTGGCCGACATAGATAGTGCATTTGACTCGGTCAGCTGGACTTACCTCCTTGCCCTTCTGCCACTGCTGAACTTGGGTCCTGTATTCATTTCGTATGTGACACTGCTATATACTAATATTACCGCTTCGGTGCGCGTGTCTGGGGCGATTTCTGCGCGATTTCCTGTGGCCAGGGGCACTCGTCAGGGGTGCCCCCTCTCCCCGTACCTCTTCGCGCTGGCTATGGAGCCTATGGCCGCCCGAGTGCGCCAGGACGCGCTCTATCGGGGTTTCGTGTGGGGGTCGGGCCACTCAGACCGCATTGCCCTATATGCGGATGACGTGCTTTTCTTTATGACTGATCTACACCGTACAGGGCCTCGTGTTCTTGAGATAATGCGGGAGTTCGGTCAGGCGTCGGGGCTCTTTCTTAACCCTCGCAAGTCAACCCTGTGGGTGCTGGGGGGGGCCTCGGTGAGCTACCAGTGGGCTGCGTCCCTTCGGATGGCGGTTGATGGCATGAAGTACCTGGGCGTTTTCCTCTCGGCCTCGGCTACCGTGGCGTGGGATCGAAACATCCAGGCGGTGTGGGACAGGGTCCAAGTTGATATTAAGACCTGGACGCGTATGCCCCTTAATATCTATGGCCGGTCGGCCATATTTAAAATGGTGGCCCTGCCTAGGCTCCTCTACCAACTGCAGAATCACCCTTATAAAATCGACCCGCAATGGTTCCGTGGTGTCAACTCGGTGCTGGGCAGATTTCTGTGGGCTGGGGGTGCTTCTAGGGTGGCGCTGCGCACCTGCTTCCTCTCTGTCTACTGTGGCGGCCTGGCATCCTCGGATCTGCTATCGTACTACCAGGCCTCCCATCTCCTAGTGCTCAACGAGTGGTGGTATGGGGACCGTAGCGATCCGGCCTATGCGCTGGAACACTCATTGATGGGAGGTGCCACACTTCACACCCTGCTGTACTCGGCCCGGCGGAGGAAGGTTTTGCCAAGGGTCACCCAGGTGGTCTTCGCGATCTGGCGGCAGGCTCTGCACCGTATGGGGTGGTGGGGCAGGCTAACGGCCGAGACGCCGCTGTGGCATAACGGCCTGCTACCGGCGCTGGCCTCCTTGTCCGGGTTTGGCAACTGGGACGCGATCGGGATCTCGTCTCTTGGTAATGTTCTCAACGGTACTACCCTTAAGTCCTTTCAGGAACTTAGCTCCGAATATGATCTGTCTAGGTCCCAATTCTTTCGCTACCTTCAGTTCCGCCATGCCCTTGGCCCCAGCCTGGTGGGGTTGGAGCAGCTCCCCGACTTTAGTCCTATTGAGGCCAAACTGTTTATGGGCGACCTGGGCGACAAGAAGGTCTCTCAGATATACCGCTCCCTGGTCATACACTGTTCCCCCTCCCTTTCGACACTGAAGGCCTCCTGGGAGCATGATGTTGGCCCCATGGATGACGATGATTGGCGTGAGGCCCTCGAATCCCCCCGCGGTGCAGCTATAGCCGTCCGTCTTAGGTTTATTCAATTCAAGTACCTTCATAGGGCCAATTATACTAGGGAGCGGCTGTGGCGCGCGGGCCTCATAGCTACCCCTGAATGTCTGAGGTGTGGTGCTGAGAGGGGGAGGCTTTTCCATACAGTATGGTCCTGTGAGAGGTTGACCCGATTCTGGGCCGGGGTGTGGGACTGCCTGTCAGAGGTGTTGGGGTGGGACGTTCCCCGTACCCCTAGGCTGGGTCTCCTCCATATTCTGGAAAATGTTGGGGGCAATACCTACAAACGACACCTGCTACTGTTGGGGCTGGTGGTGGCCAAACGTGATCTGGCCCAAGCATGGAAGAGCGAACGTGCCCCCCCCTTGAGTGCGTGGAAGGCGGGATTGGACTTTTTAATGGGTCTAGAATTACCGGTATTTGAGGCCAGGGGTTGCCCCCGGAAACACTACAAGATCTGGAAGCGGTGGGCTGACTACAGGGGTCTGGACCTCGATCCCCCAGCTGATATGGATGATGTACTGGCCCTTGATGTGGATCCCGGGCCCTAGGCTGTTAGCCGACTCTGACTTTGATTTCCGTCTCATGTTGCTGACCTGTGATCACGTGCACTGGGTTAGGGTGGGATAAGGGGTGGGTAGATGGGGGGGCGTTGGGGGGGTGTTGTTGGGGTGGGGTGGGTCGGGAGGGAATTGGGGTGTGCTTTTCGTATAACTCTGAGTTCATTGCCATGCCCTTATCTGTCTGTGTTGTTGGCAGTCTCCTCCTGACTGTGGAGGGCTGTCCTGAACCTTGATGGAACTCTTAATAAAAACGGTTTTGAAAAAAAGGTAGCCAGTTGAGGGCACGACGGTCAGGGGAGATGTGACAGTTTCTTTAGGAGCCTGTGATGAGTCTAGCGGCTGCATTGATTGAGGCTCTTAGAGGGGCGGTTGTTGCTCTGGGAAGGCCACAGAGAGCGATACTCCCATAGTCCACTCTAGGGATTACAAGAGTCTGAACTGCCTGTTTAAAGTAATTTGCGGGTATGAAGGGTTTCAGTCTTCTCAGGGTGTTCATCTGAAAATGTACTCCTTTAGTTGCAGCGCTGATGTGATTCTGCATATTTAGCTTATTATTCAGAGTTATTCCTAGCGATTTTGCAGAACCAATAATGAGAGGTTGACCGTTGAGTGCTGTTAGGTGCTTCATCCACTCACGGATGACGGTTGTTTGGCTGGGGAGGGCGTTTAAGAGGAATTCTGTTTTGAGGGTGTTTAGTTTTAAGTGTTTTTTTGCCAGCCAGGTCTGTGATTTTTGGAGCGTTGAATTAAGGGACTTGGAGCCAGATATAGGTCGGCAAATACCGGTCGGTAACCGGTATTTGCAAATGGAGATGTAGGGGCCTTAAAATTTACAGAATCGGTATATTTACCAAATCGGTAAAGTTACCGATTCGGTAAAATACCGATTCTGTAAATTTATCGAATCGGTAAATCAATATGTAGGTGGCACTGAAAACAGTGCCACAGGCCCTTACCGATTTGTTATTTACCATGTAATACTATTGCATGGTAAATAACGAATACCTGTGTACATGCACATCTGTGCATGTACACCTGTGCCATGTGACACACATACATGCCCTTGGGGCATGTATGTGTGCCACATGGCACACAAGCCACAAACAGGGGTGCAACAGGGTGTCAAAGTGACACCCTGTCCCCCTTGGCAATTCGGTAATTTTACCGATTCTGATTTGCCATTGAATCCTATGGGCTTCAAGGCCCATAGGAATCAATGACAAATACAGATTCTGTAATTATAGAATCGGTAAATACCGAATTCTACCGATTCGGTATTTTTTACCGAAAAATTACCTACATTACATCTACCAAATCGGTAAAATTCGGTATTTATGAATCGGTAAATCTAATTTACCTACATCGGGCCCTTGATGTCTTCAAATGAGTGGACCTTAAGGAAGAGTTGTGTGTCGTCTGCGTACAAGTGATAATGGATATTTGAGGAGTTGAGAAGCTCGGTGAGTGGTTCCATAAACAAATTGAAGAGTGTTGGGGAGAGGGAAGATCCTTGGGGTACTCCCAAAATGACTGGGTTGGGCTTGGATAAAGATTGATTGATCTTGAATCTTTGTGGTCTGTTTTGGAGGAAGGAAGTGAATCAGTTTAGAACCGTTCCAGATAGTCCCATTCTATGTTTCAAGTTATCTAGTAAGTTGTTGTGTTTGACTGTGTCGAAGGCTGAGGATAAGTCAAGCAGGATTAGCAAAATGGCTTTGTTTTGATATAGTATTTGTAATGCATCATGTATTATTAGAAGAACATTCCTTAAGGGGACAACGACAGTTGGGTATATCAACTTTATATATTAAAAATATATACATATATATATATATATATATATATATATATCCAACAAATTCCAGTTTACCATCAAATAATTCACACTGGTGCCGCGGCCTCTGTTCTTAAACGCTTTTATTTAGTCGTGCAAAGGGCACCCATTGCATGACTAAATAAAAGCGTTTAAGAACAGAGGCCGCGGCACCAGTGTGAATTATTTGATGGTAAACTGGAATTTGTTGGAAATATGGGAGTGGCGCCCCTGCCGCGTTGCCCGCCGCCATTGAGGCTCATCGTTTGCCAAAACTTCGTGTTGGGATATATATATATATATATATATATATATATATATATATATATTCTCAGAAAAAATTAAATACATATTAGAGTACTATATGATAATGTATAAAATATCAATATCTGCTTATCCAGAATATGAAGAACATCAGCACAATTACAGCAAGGTGTAATATATCCTCAATATCAAGCAGAAACACAACAGAGGCTGTTATAGTGCATACAATAGGAACAGCAAAACCAGAGTCATATGTAATCTTATAAAAACTTGAAAATGTAAAAACATATCTAAGTATTATTCAGCAACAAAAAGAAGATGGTTATCTGGAAACATAGGAACAGACCAAGTCAACCTAGACAGCTAACTAGAAACAAGAAGTACCAGGTAGAGAATCCAAGTCTATCTGGGATTCAGATTGATTAACCAAATATGTAGAGAGATCTGTGGTTTCATAAAAGATCTGTGGATGACCTTTGAAGATGATCCAACATCTAGAAGGTCCAGAGAATGAAAAAGGAATGCCCAAATTAGTAAGCCTCCTGCGTAAATTGAGGAAGCCTTTGCGACAAATTAAGGTATCTCTGGCAAAATCCTGTGAATCCTTTCTGTTGAACTGTCTTGATCTTTCTCATTTGTGCTAAGATTTGATCAGTGTGTTGATGCTGCAAAGGTTTAAAAATCCATTGTCTTGGAGAAGACATATTCCTGGGTTTAAAAGGTGGAACTCTGTGAGCTCGTTCAATCTCAAAGTCTTTTTTGAAAGAGAGCTGCAGGACATTTGGGATCCAAGTAAGCAAGAAGTCGATTATGGAAGGAGATGCATTTTCACACCCCTCCGGTAATCCAAAGATACAACGATTACGGTCTTCCTGCTCTGTTAAGTCTCTCCTTAATGATGTAATGGAGCATTCCAGGTTTTGGATGTGTTTTGCTTGTTTATTTGTATAATCTTCCACACAACTTATTCTTGTCTCAGTATTTGAATCACGTAATGAAAGATATTTAAGGTCATTATGAATTGCTGCCACTTCCACCTGGAGGATATCTGTATTGGTTTTTGTACTTTGAGCTATATCATGGACGGTATTAAGCTTGAGCAATATAGCTTCTAGAGTTGAGGCAGAGTCAGAACTACCTTAAGCCAGCTAATCCGGAGTAGGAGAGGAACGTTTGGAGCATTTCAATTCCCTTTGGAATCTCTATCTTTAGTGTTGCCACCCACACCTTCTGCCATTGAAATCATAAAGGATCTTTAATGTAAACTGAGAAGAGTAGACAGGGCAACAAGAATGAGCCACCAAGCCAGAAAGATCTAGATGAATAATAAATCAGCACTGCTACAGCACCGAGCCATGACTCAGTAATCAGAGTAGAGTCCATCAGCAGATAAAACACAAGACACATTGATGTTTCAGTCATTGATCGTCCTTGATAACTGCCAAAATTGAAATAAGTAAGCCCACCTAACGGTGAAAGATGAAGATTGAAAGACTTGGTATAATGAACAAAATTAAGGCAGAGAGGAGCTTGTTAAAAAAAAGGATAGAGCACTTTAAGAGCCGACCAATTTCTCTTCTGTCATGTCGTAACGCAGATGTAATAATGACCACCAAAGCAAGGCACTATCATGGTCAAAATACCTCCACTGTGATAAGCAGCCAGCATTGAGTAGTACATAATAATAAATTTCAGTGAGAATCACAGAGTAAGACAAAGTTCTAGTCAGCTGCCGCCATTTTGAAGCCTCCACTTTTGAGGAAAATAGCCTTCCACTACACGTGGTAAATATAATTCAGCAATATGAAAATCAGGAATAATGCGCACAGTATCTTAGGGAGAATGAGCCTTAATTTCACAAAGGTTTTGTTAGCGAACTTCAGCCCTCATGTGTCACGGCCGCCATTTTAGAGCGCTTCCACGGACGAGCTCCCTTATGTACGACAGCCTCAACGAAGCGGCGTGGAGCGCGATAAAAACAAAACACTCCCTGGTGTTCACCTGCTGTTCCGCTGCTCTCCGATACCTAAGGGTGAATAAAAAATCACCTGCATCTTATTGCGCAGCCATCTTCACTGCGCGTCAAGCCACCCATTTAGTTTACTTTTAAGTCCATAGTAAAGTGGTACTACAAGCACCCAAAGCCTGTAAATTAAAAGCTATTAGTGGGCCTGCAGCACTGCTTGTGCAACCCACTTAAGTAGACTTTTAAACATGTCTCAGGCATGCTGTTGCAGCCTGTATGTGTAGTTTAAACTGCCATTTCGACATGGCAAAATATCCTTTTGCCATGCCTAAACTTTCTGTTTTAATTGATATGTCACCCCTAGGGTAGGCCCTAAACTGCCCAGAGGGCAGAGTGTAATATTTTTAAAAGATGGACATGTACAGATGGACATATACATTTAACTTTTACATGTCCTAGTAGTGAAAAACTCTTAGATTTGTTTTTCACTACTGCAAAGCCTACTTCTCCCACAGGTTAACATTGGGTTACTGTATTACATTTAATAAGTGCTAACCTTAATTGGGAGCAAATAGGAATGTCAAATTTACTTTCAAAAGAATTGTAAGTTAAGGCCCTCCTAATGCGGGTCGGGACCCTGGTGACCAGAAGCGAGCCCAACTGCTTTGGGGGAGTGGACCGAGTCCTGCAGCGGTATTAAAGACCACGACGGAGGGCAGAGACAGTGGGGAGCTGCAGCGGTACAGACGTGCAGTGTAAAACTGCAGAGTCCCTGCGAGGTGCCTTCCTGGGGGTTGGTGCGACTTGCAATAGGGCCATGGGATGAAGCACAGGCCACCGGATAGTAAGGGGAACCCACCAGTTCCAGCTCTACCTGAATGGGTCACCGGTGTGGTGGAGCAGCACCCCGTCCCCCCCGCCCGGAGACACCAAATTGCAGTTGCCTGTGGAAGAGAGACAATTCAGCTGCATCCACGCCTGTCCACCTAGCAAGAGGTCGGAAAGGGCAGAGGAGCCCTTAGGGCAGGTGAGAAGGCCCATGAAGGAAGTCTGTGGCACTGCTGCTCACCCTTGGACCAACCACAGGGTTAGCCATCAGCAGGAACCTGGCCCACGTGGGGCTCTGGGCGATGGTGAGTGTCCCAGCGGGCACCTTCCAAAATGCAGTGCTTTACAGCCTGAACAACCCCAGCAATCCATGTCAGTGGCAAGAGCTGGTAAACGTGCGACCCTCTGTCCAGACACCGGTGCTTGTCATATCTATAGGGTGGCTAGGTAGTAACCGGACGCACCAGAGCCCAATTGAGGGTACTTGACCAACTAGCCCCACCAGGAGAAACCCGATAGGCCGTGTGGTATTCAAACATATCCACGGTCAGGAAGCGGTGTATTCCCTGGTGGGGCACTGGTGGCTGGTGAATTATCCAGCAACCTTACTTCCTCTCCCCTACAATGACGGGTGGAAAGGGAGCACAAATCTCCCATCAAACCAAGCTAGATAAATTTGCCTGCCACAAGAACAAAGAAGTGGCGGAATGGTCCTGAGACTCCACGCAATCCTACGCCCATGCTTCCTCTACCAAGGACAAACTAACCTTACAAGACATTATGACAGCCCTAATTAGAGTGCACACCTCCCTTGAAACACAAATAGATGCAATGAACATGGAGGTCTCACTCCTCAGAGCAGATCTCGGAAACATGAACACAAGAGTCATAGATGTGGAAGAGAAGATGACGAATTTCCATGTCAACACCAAAACACTCAAACATCAAGTCTGCGATCTCCAGGACATCAGCAAGACACTCGAGGCCAAACTCGATGATTATGAAGGGAGATCCAGACCCAACGATGTGAGAATTATTGGTTTCCCTAAATGGGCAGAAGGGCCAGAAGTGGATTTATTTGTAGAGGACCTCGTCCTGAAACACCTCCAACCCAGTGGCCTCTCAAAATACTCTCTGTGGAACGGGCCCACCGAGTGCCGGATGGACGACCCAAGACAGGGCTGCCCCCAAGGCCGATCCTGGCCTGCATTTTCAACTTTTGAGCTCAGAACGTTATACTACAAACCGCCCACAGTGCGCCTTTGGTGCATTATGATAATAGCACAAACATTTTTTTCCCCAGATTTCACAATCAGAGTTCAAAAACAGAGGTAAAAAAACTCAAAGAGATAGAGAAATGAAATATGCAATGCTCTTCCCAGCTAAGCTGCGAGTTGAGGTCAGAGGGTAAGTTATGGTTCTTCCCAAGCCCGGAGGAAACATGGAAGTTGCTGGATGGATGGCGGTGAGTAGGAGGCTCCAATAAAAGCATGAAAAGAGACAAGTGACTGAGGAAAACACAAAAGAACTACGAGTCCACCAGGGGAGACCCAGACCCGAACAGGGGGATCTGACCGCAGAAGCACTGGCCCCAGCGTCAACTCCTTGAACTCTACCCGGTTAACTCATCGGGGCATAAAGCTACTGGAAAACCATCAAAAGACATAATCAATCAACTAAACAACTGCCAGATGGCGGTGGTGTCAACATTGACGGGACTGCTCAGCAATATGAGGCAGCACTCCATGGAGAGACCTACTGTGGTTCCGATGGAAATTTGGACAATATACATATTATTGGTATCATGCATGATTTGTTTTACTGTTGAGGGATGAGGGGCAGCCGGGACACTGTCTACAGAGTTTGAGTTTGGTAGGGTCAACAGGTGCTCTTCAGAGTTGGGGAGGTGGGTAGTTCGGAGTCCGCAGTACAGGGAGGGGGTTGGGTTTCTCCTTTGTGGGAGGGAATAGTTCTTTAGGTTTCGCAGTAGGTAATGTCAGGGATAGGAAGGAACGCCAGCCATGCTTTCTGATCAACACATCCCGTGAAGTAGAGCAGCAGCCACAGTGAGGCAGGATACTTCACTTGGTTACGAAACATCAATCAGGAATCGTCTCCATGATTACCCCACAAATGCAAATTACACCAGGGGTGGGAGGAGAGTCACATTCTTTATCGCTGGGACATGAACGTCACAGCAATTAACCCCAGACAGCGGCTGCTTTCGTGGAATGTTAATGGTCTGGGAGACAAATTCAGGGTTGGTTCTGCAGTATATTAAATGACATCTACTGGACGTGACTCTCTTTCAGGAAACACATCTAGTGGGCAACTCCTGCAGAACCGTAGACAGGTGGGGCTATAATCTGGTGGCACATTCTGGCTTCACCTCCAAATCTAGGGGAGTGAGTATTCTTTTGAGGAAACAATTTCACTTTATGGTCGAACGGGCCTGGGTTGATGAACAGTTTCGGTTCACAGCAATTACTGGTCTGTGGGAGTGGAAAGCAGTAAATATTGTTACAGTGTACCTGCAACCAGCATTACATAGCATAGCCATGCAGACCTGAGTAAATTCCTACCAAATATGCCGGAAGGAGAGCTCCTGATAGGAGGGGATTTCAACATGACACTGTGTGATCTTCGGGATCATCACCCAGAGGATGTCTTCGCACATCCACTCACGCTGGCGGAATTTCTATGGGGCCTCAGGCTTGTGGATGTCTGCACCCAAAACCTGCAGGTACCACACTACACATTCCACTCAGGGGCACATAATAGTCTCTCACAAATTGACTTTGTTCTCACCCTGGCCGATCGTGTTCCCAAGTTCAGAGATGTGTGCCATCTGGCGCATGGAATCTCAGACCGCTCCCTTTTGTGGGCCTGTAACGCAGCGGAGATGCAGTGTGCCCGTCGGACCATATCTCTACACTCATGGTGTGTGAAGATGACGCACATACGGACTGGTGCAGACCATGGACTTTTACTTGAAGGAAAACGAGAATTCAGTGAAGTCATTACTGTTGCTGTGGGAAGCCTATAAAACATTGATAAGGGATCAGGGACTCTACCTTATGGTAGGTCACAAAAAAAGACAAGAGAGTGGCGATGGAGACACTTGAAAACATAATATTAGACGTGGAAGCTCGGTTAACGAGCAACCACCCAGACATGACAGGAATATAGAGACCTGGCATTGGAAGTGGCTAGTTCAAAAAACACAGTTGATGGACAGAATTGGAAGTGGCTAGAGCTACGCAGTCGGCGACACAACATAGAATGTATGTAATATGAGATAAGGCCAGGAAACTATTGGTTAGCTTGACAGGGGACAGCCTGCGGACAGATAAGTCCGTAGGCTTTCCACAGAGACAGGTGAGACTTTGAGCAACCCGCAAGCTATTGCTGAGGCATTCGCGAAACACTACGCCCCCCTCTACACTCCCGCAACTGTGACCAGAGCAGAAGACTCGAGGGACTTATTGGTAGACCCTCCACTCCACGTACTCTGCCCTAAAGACTCGGCATTCATGGAGAGCGATCCCACTGTTGAGAAAATAATCTCAACTATTCACAGTATTCAGTCAGGAAAGGCGATGGGGATAAATGGCCTTCCAAAAGAAGTCTATAAACTGCCTCCCATGTGGCACCTCACCTACTCAACATGTACTTGGAGAGCAGATCTGTAGGTGAACTGCCAAGGCACCAACGTCTAGCTTCAATCGTAGTTATTTACAAACCGGGTAAACCGGCAGAGCACTGCGCTTCATACAGACCCCTTACTCTGCTTAATGCAGGGGCCAAAATAATAGAAAAACTACTAGCCTTCAGATTGATCCAGCATGTATCCAGAATGAGGCACCCAGTCCAATCTGGTTTCATGCCGGGGTGAAACACAGCCCTTAACCTATGCCGATTTAAGGGGGTGGTAGTCAGAAAGGATACAATGCGAGAAGACGCGGTGGTACTCTTCCTTGATGCCCACATGGCCTTCCACACAGTTAAGTGGCCATATTTATTTGCAGTCATGGAGCGAATGGGGTTCAGCCCCAAATTCCTGGTGTGGATTTGAATCCTATGCACGGGACCCATGGCGCAGGTCGCAGTGAACAGGCAGACCTCAGGCACCTTTCCTCTGGGGCGGGAAATGCAGAAGGGTTGTCCCCTGTCGCCACTGCTCTTCACCCTGGTTCTCGAGCAGCTGGCAACTTAGATCAGGGGGGACCCACTGATACGGGGACTTCGTTGGACAGAGGGATGTGATGACTGAATATCCCAAAACCTAGACAATATTTTATTGAATGTCGCCACAACTCACCGCTCCATAGCTAGGATTATGAATATCTTCACAAACTTTGGTAAATATTCCAGCTATTCTATAAATTGGTCTAAGTCCATAATCTTTGTACTACATATCCTGTCCCCAAATTGGCAGCGGAATGTGAGGCGGCAGTGGAGGGTTTCTGCTATCTCGGGATATTCATTACGGCGCATTCAGACCTGTTTTACGCCCATAATCTACAAGCTCCTCTGATGTGCCTCAGGAGTGATGTCCATCACTGGAGATCAGTGCTGTTGTCTTTAGTAGGACGTGCTGCACTTTTCAAAATGATGGTGCTTCCCACCTTCCTCAACGCTTTACAAAACACACCATATGCGATTCTGCAATCCTACTTCGAAACTATTTATTGTGAGGTGCAGACTCTGCTCTGGGATGGGAAACGCCTGCGAATAGCTATGCAGAATTTAGAGAGGGAGTGGTATGATGGGGGAATTGCATTCAAACAGATTACTGGGCAGCCCAGCTAGAGGTTATCAATCAATGGGTGCAACGTGCACAGGATGAGGCAGCCTATAGAATGGACAGACTCTTCCTGGGCACAATGGGCTATACAAGAGCATTATATACTAACCCCTGAGGCAATAATCTCACAGGCCCCACGGCACAAACAATCAAACTCTGGAATATGGTACACAAAAGGCTGGGATGGCATAGTAAAATAACACAAGCCACACCACTTTGGGAGACAGAGAGTCTGGGCCGGCTGTCTAAATGCACTCGAATCATCAAGTAGGACCTTATAGGAATCACGAAAGTGGGAGATCTATGGACTAGGGGAGGGGTAGTTTCATTTGCGGACATACAGCAGGAGTATAACTTTGCCATGACCACATCAATCACATACATACAGGTAAGGCATGCCCTAATAACTGTCATACCACTGGGGAGTACCCTCCCTGAAGCCTCCCCGCTGGAGGACGAACAGACTCCTCATAGATTTCATGGATCGCCGGGCGATCTCCCTGCCATAGTAAAAGATAATACATAACTCTCCTGATCCCCTTCAACAGCTGATCACTGGCAGAGAGATTTCGGGGAACTGGAGGACGAGGACTGGCAGGAAGCCCTTGGTTCCCCTTAGGATGTGGCCATATCCTCCAAACTATGACTGATCCAACTCAGAATACTTCACAGATCCTATCTCCCTAGAGGCACATTGGTCAAAATGGGCAGAGAGGTCACCTCGACATGTCAGCAACTTCACTGGCAAGAAGGTACGTTCTACCATATTTTATGCAATGTCTGAGTATCAGACCATACTAGTAGCCGTCATACACACAATGACACAAGTGTGTGGGACAAGCCTACAGCCCAAGACGAAACTATGTCTCCTTAACAAATGGGAGGCGATGGATCTGAGTCGTAAAGAGCAACTATGGGTAACATGAGGTATGACAATATCTACACGAAACGTGGCTTG
Source organism: Lissotriton helveticus (assembly GCF_964261635.1). Taxonomy (NCBI): domain Eukaryota; kingdom Metazoa; phylum Chordata; class Amphibia; order Caudata; family Salamandridae; genus Lissotriton; species Lissotriton helveticus. Next base: position 920,014,041 of record NC_136070.1, read on the forward strand.
ACAATGGGGGGCACAAAACACACCAACCCTTGGGGAGTGGGAAGAGATATGGATTGGTCCATGATCGCCGAGAGGGCTGTCTATGAAATTAGGGGTTGCCCCAGGAAATGGGTACAGTCCACCAAGCACTCCACTACTCCCCACTTAAGCTAAATATGGGGGTTAAATCATTAAAAGATATTACAAAATGAAATCCTCTTCTTTTTTGGCAGAGATTGGTATCAACCCCGAATTGTCCTTGTATGCGGCTGCCTTTGAAGAAGTCTGCATTCTACTCAAATCCAAAAAGGTAGGATGGAAACGGAATATTAAGAGGCTACTTGACAATATCGGGATAAAGGGGAGTTGCACCAGCTGCTTGGCGTTGGATCTCCCCACAAAACACCATCTAAAACAGTGATACTCAAAGTACGGGCCAGGGGCCGCATGTGGCCCTCCTGACCCTTACATGCGGCCCACTGGGTAGCAGCAGCACTGGGCTGCTGTTTACTTGACTCAGCACTAGCATAGATTTTTTTAAAAATATACAGCAAACACTTATTTAAAGGTTAATCGCAGTTAGGGAAAGGAAGTAACTAGGATCTTAACTTTAGGAAAACCTTCATTTTTAAAGATATGTACTAGATAAAAATGCTTTGCTTCCCCTACTCCCACTTCACACACCCCGCTGGCATAAGTGCGGCCCTCGGTCACACCACAGACCAAACTTTGCGGCCCCCAAGAAAATGTTTGTGAGTACCCATGATCTAAAATCTATGTGCTGCGATTCGGTATTTGGGGATGAGATCAGAAATACTAAGCTAGGTAGATTAACAGGGGAATTTTTAGTTTTTAAATTGCTGCATTCCCTGGAAGGCTTGCTCGATCTGATCCAAGTGCCTGTAGACAGAAAGCTCTATATTCAATTTAGATTTGGCAACATTACCTTGAATGCATTCACGAATGCTTCTAATAATAAGGGTTGTTCTTCTTGCCCTGCCCAGAACGAAACTGTAGGCCATGTCTTCTTTGGGTGTCCAGCGTACTCTGTTCCAAGAAGTAAATGGCTTACTCCTATATGTAAACAGCTGGGTACTAGAGATCACAGCGTGACATTACGTATTTTTAGATCAGATGCAAGACCGTTGTTTCCTGTGCAATTGCTAAATTTCTAGGCCACATGTGGGGAATTAGGAGAAAAGCAGAATCTAGACTAGTTATCTTAACAACCAGTTCTGATCAGATTCCCCTGTCCCCAGCCATTGAATAGTAACCTTAAGCCCATAAGTGAAGCTGGGATTTTAGAAGGACTAGGGTGCTATGTTCTAATGTTTTATATTGTATATCTATTTATCTTTTTATGTAAGTGCTGGTTTTCAGTTATACAAGTCTTCGCATAGTATTTGTAAATTCAATCATGTTTTAATGATATTTTTTTTAAACTAATGAATTTGTATACATTACTTATTTTTATATATGTATTTGTACTTTCTGCTTTTAAGGTCAGTTGACCGAAATAAAGTTGTTATCAGGGAACAGGTCTGGGTTAAGTAGAACGCCCATAGGGGGGATCTGCTCTAACCCCTCTGTACGACCCGGTAGAGCAGCTACGGTGAGAAGTCTTATGGATGATCTTGAAAATGAGCAAGTTGGGACGAACTAAGCTTAATGTTGAACAAGGCGACCTGTATTACTATTTGACTTGTGGAAATGCAGGCTGTTGTGCAATGACTGCAACCTACTTGATTGTATAATCGCTACAATAAAAATATATATATTTCTAAAAACCCTCTTTAATGCTAAAGTCAGATTTTAAGTCACAATTCTGAAAATTCCACTTTCTAGAAAGTTGGCATTTTCTTCTCCTAACCATTTGGTGCCTGCAGTCTGTACCCTGGGTCGCATGACTAGGTGTAGCAGGTAGTTGGTCTTTGTGTATTGCTCCCAGACAGTGAGACAAAGAGGAAAGGATGTTGGCAAGAAGGGTCATCTCTGACTTGATGAGGTGGAGGAGCTGTCATCTACCACACTTGCACATCACAAAGGATCTGCCTGAGCACACTCACAAATGCTTTGACACCTGTCTTTTGTGACCCCAGATAAGCTGGGGCCAGGACAGGGAGGCAGGAAATGCCAAGCACCTCTGGGGTTGGAACCTCCAGAACCTTTTGCTACTTCGAAGTGGGCACCATGTATATATATTGGACCCTCAGACCCAACTCTTCACTACATCTCTGTACCTGTGGACGACACAGAAGGACTGCTACTCTGTTGCCTTGTTGCCCTGCTGCCTGAGTGAATGGGGCTGGACCTGCATCTTGAACTCTGGCAACCAAAGTGACTCTAAGGGCTAGTTGGCTGGTCTCCTGATCAGAGCCTCAGCAACAAAAAAGGCAGCAAACGCCTTGAACCCAGCACCTGGACTCTGTCTGCTGTGAGTCTTACCCACCAAGTCATGCCACCCAAGACCTGGATCCTTGAAATTGGGCCTGAAGGTGCTCTGCCAGCCCATCTGTGGTCCTGTGAGCAGAATCGATGCAGCGCTAAGCATCTCCTTGCAGCCACATAGAAACCGCTACTGTTCGGCACATCACCAATGCAGGACCTTGCATTGCAGCCCGCAGGTTCATCTGAACTCCCGCTGCACGATGCATCCCCGATGCAGGACATTGCATCACAACCCGCAGGTGTTAGGACTCGATAGCATTGACATGCGAGGTTATGAAGCTCTGCTCTTTTTACCCGGCCCCTATTTCCCACCAACAGACTCTTCAGAGACGCTCCCAAACCAGTGAAAAGAGGCACGGCAGAACGTAGCCTTTGCTTGGCTTACTGTTCCGGTACCACGCCCCCACCTTTTCTCTTCCTGATTCCTGGCGCGAGGTTTGGCGGCGTCTTGCTGAGTCTCCGTGTGCCTGTGGACCTTACTCAGCTCCTGCACCCTCATTCCTTGGTCCCTTCTATTTCCTGGATGGGTGTTCGTGAGTGAGAGTGTTCTTTGCCAAACTACGGCATTTCCTGTTATTATACGCGAGAGTTGCTCGCGACCTCCCTTGCTTTACTCACGCATTTAGCGGGCGTTCTTTTGCTCGTATCTTGTTTCTGGCTTCGCTTGTATGAATGTAATACCTGGCGAGTTTCTTTGTTTGTTGAAACCCTTCCTGAGAGTGTGAGCGCTCCGCCCTTGTTTTCCCTTGAGGGCCGGGTGTCTCACCTCGTGTGTGTGTGCACTGCTCCGCTGTTTCAGCCCTCAGCAGCCGGCCGGTGCTCCTCACATTCCCCATTTCTTTTTTGTGTTTTTTACATTGGTCTGGTGTGTATGTCCCTCGAGAGGTCTATGCCCCACTACTCGTGGCTCCTCATATTGGCTACTATTCCTTGACTTCCTCGAGAGAGCCTGCCTAACCTACAATTGGGGTAAGCACACTTGTATGATCACGCATGTCAATGATTCCTGCTTAAAGGTTAGTGAAGGAATGATCTATGTGTACTGCATATTTTGTTTTCTAGCCTGGACATCCACCTACGACTATTCCTGCTGTACCCTGCCTAGCCCACCCCCTCGTATGAGGAGAGTGGTGGACACTCCTAGGGTAAATTCCCTCATACTTTTAGGGGACAGTAGACAAGAGTGTGTGTCTCATTTCACGTTCTTGCTTCTGTGCCTTGGAGGTGTGGGGATTCTTCTTCACTCACGTGGAATATTGGTTACCAACCTGACAGAAAGCCAAGCCCACGAATTTACATTCCCCTGAGTGAAGATGAATCCTGACCCATCGGTACTCTCTGTAGAACTCCAAGCTCAGTCAATAGAGAATATCACAGCCGCCTTAGTAGCCCTTCAGACAGAAGTGGGTAGATTGGGGGTAGAAAATCAAAGACTCATGACTGAAGTGCAACAACTAAGAGCCGGAGAGAGAGAAACAGGCACCATACCAAAAACCAGAAAAAACTATATACACCCTGCTAGGTTCACCTTATCCCCTCCTGCCACTGACCAAGGGGCTAGCGGAGAATCACAGAGTTCCCCGGTTCAAGTCACTGTACACACCCCTAATCCTGTTCCACTGGCCATGCCTGAACGATTTTCGGGGGATAGCACTAAGTACAATGTTTTCATGAACCAATGCCAACTTCAGTTTTTGTGCAGGACAGCTTCCTTCCCTGATGATTCCGCCAAGGTCGCCTTTATAATTTCCTATCTTGCAGGTAATGCGGCCGAATGGGCGGTTCTCTTAGTTCAGAACGATGATCCTGCTCTTTATGATTTAGATCGGTTTAAGGAAAAGATGAGAAATCTCTTTGCGAAACATTCCTATATGCAAGCCAGTGATACCGAATTGCTCAATCTAAGACAAGGCTCCAAAGATCTCTTGTCCTACATTACCAACTTCAATCGGTTGGTGGCCGAGACACATTGGCCAGAGGACAAGAGAACGTCCTTGTTTTATCGAGGGTTGGGGGATGATTTAAAAGACCTCCTCTCTCAGATAGTAAACCCCCCAGAAGATTGTGCTTCCTTCATTGATCTAGTAGTCAAACTAGAACATCGTTTGCATGAAAGGAAGGGAGAAAGAACTCGAGCCATTGTACCTAGGGTTTTCCTACCTAAAACCGAGAAACCAGTCCCTAAAGATGCACCTGAACTTATGCAAATTGGGGGTATGCGAGGTCCATTATCTGCCGAGGAAAAAGACAAACGGCGCAAATTAAACTTATGCTTGTACTGCGGAAAGAGTGGGCATTATGCTAGAGAGTGTCCAGTCCGTCCTAAAACATCCAGACAAACCGCTAGCAGTGTTTCCAGTTCGGAAAACTAGCAAGCTTGAGGAATAGAGAGGTCACTTCCCCAAGCTGCATCCCTCACCAGATCTCCACCAATAAAATACATGTAGTCAAACATTTCACCTTACCCATTACTCTCACGTACAGTGGTAAAAAACAATACACCATGTCTGTCCTTCTCGATTCCGGAGCTACAGGAAACTTCTTTGATATCAAACTTGCTAACCAGTTGGGCATACCTTTTGTTGCTAAATCTCAGCCCGAATCCATCTGGGCCGTGGATGGGTCGGAATTGTCGTCAGGTATGATCAGTTATCAGACCCCGCCTGTGATCATTGTCTTTAATAATGGACATTCCGAAAGACTTGTTTTTGATCTCATAGACGCTCCCAATTTTGGGGTTATTTTAGGAGTCCCATGGTTGCAAATACACAACCCAGTTATAGACTGGGTTCAAAGAACAGTGACATTGAACTCCCACTATTGTAAAACACAGTGCTATGGCGAAGCCCAAGAAAACGAACTTCCCTTATACTGTGCTGTTCAAACAGGACAAGATTTGAAAGTGCCTGATCAATATGTAGAATTCGCAGAGGTGTTCAATGAACAGGAAGCAACAAAATTACCTCCTCATAGGAGTTACGATTGCCGAATAGACCTAATCCCTGGCGCAGATCTACCAAGTAGTCAAATTTATGCTTTAACACCCGCAGAAAATGAGTATCTAAAAAACTATTTGGATGACATGTTAGAGAAAGGCTTTATTAGACCCTCTACTTCGCCTGCATCATCTCCTTTGTTTTTTATTGATAAACGAGAAGGAGGGCTCAGGGCATGCCTGGACTATAGAGCCTTGAATAAAATAACGATAAAAAACAAGTATCCACTACCTCTGATTCCAGTACTACTTGAACAAATAAAGGGTGCCAAAATCTTTACGAAGATAGATCTCAGAGGGGCTTACCATTTAATACGCGTCAAACAGGGCGATGAATGGAAGACCGCATTCCGCACAAACTATGGGCTCTATGAGTATTGTGTAATGCCATTCGGGCTGTGCAATGCACCAGCTGCATTCCAGTACTTCATTAATGACATCTTGCGTGAATACATTGACATCTTTGTTATTGTCTACATTGACGATATTCTTATATTCTCACAGACCGAGAAGGATCACGTAGAACACGTGAGTAAGATCCTTAGCAAGTTAAAGGAAAATCAGTTATTTGCTAAACTGGACAAGAGCTTGTTCCACACCACAGAAGTGGATTTCTTGGGTTTTACCATCAAACCTACTGGTCTGCAAATGGATCCCAAGAAAATTGAGGCCTTGGTAAATTGGAAAAGTCCTACTTCCGTGAAGGAAATTCAATCATTCCTCGGATTCGCCAACTTTTATCGGCGGTTTATCAATCATTTTTCTGAGATCATAGCTCCGATAACCAGACTCCTGAAAAAAGGTGTACCTTTTCAATGGTCCGTTGAAGCAGAAAAAGCCTTTTGTGACCTAAAAGCTCAGTTCACTTCTGCTCCTATCCTTCATCACGCCGACAACACTCAACCTTTTTTTGTAGAGGCGGATGCCTCACAATATGCTGTGGGAGGTGTACTATCACAGAGAGACCCGGAGACAGGACACATGCATCCTATAGCATATTTTTCCAAGACACTTTTACCAGCAGAGAGAAATTACACTATAGGAGAAAGAGAATTGTTAGCTATCAAGCTATCCTTTCAAGAGTGGAGACATCATTTACTAGGATCTCCCCATGTTGTCACCATATATTCTGACCACAAGAACCTTCAGTTCTTTAAATCAGCTAGAGCTCTCACGCCCAGGCAAATGCGATGGTTATTATTCTTCAGTGAATACGATTTTATCATCACTTATCGGCCTGGGATACAACAAGGAAAAGCAGATGCCTTGTCTAGACTAGGTCATGAACAACACACGGAACAAGAACAACCCTGTTTCATAATACCTGAGAATAAGATCCTAGGAGTGGGCGATAAAGATCATACCCTTCTGGAACAAATCAAACAACTACTTTTGGATGTATCACAGGAAGAGTGGTTGAATAATCCCTTGCATTCCATTAGAGATGGGTTGTTTTACCATGACAACCAAGTGTTTGTTCCTGCTGCGGAGTTGAGACAGACTATTATCAGTTGGTGTCATAACAGTACATTGGCGGGACATCCAGGCGTTAAAAAAACCCATGATTTATGTAATAGGTGGTTCTGGTGGGAGTCTATGACCAAAGATGTGACAGCATATGTTCAAGCTTGCTCCACTTGCGCTCGCCAAAAGGCGTCTCATTGCGCTCCCACTGGACTCCTAAAAAACATAGCCATTCCTCCCCAGCCCTGGCACACAATTAGCATGGATTTCATGACAGACTTGCCCTCTTTTCAAGGTTTTACCACAATCTACGTAGTGGTTGATTTACTGTCCAAAATGGGTCATTTCATTCCTTTGAAAACTATACCGTCCTCCAAAGAACTAGCTTCTGTCTTTTTGAATGAAATCGTCAAATTACATGGTTTACCTTCGGTCATTATATCAGACAGGGGTCCACAGTTTGTCTCAAAGTTCTGGAGAGGGTTGTGTTCCCAGTTGGGGATAGACCACAGATTATCCACTGCATACCACCCTCAAACGGATGGACAAACAGAAAGGACTAATCAAACATTAGAACAATTTTTGCGCTGTTTGTTGACATCCCTCCCATCCACCTGGGTTCAAGCCTTGCCCTTGGCAGAATTTGCTTACAATAATTCTACCCATTCTGCTACAAATGCATCCCCTTTTTATTTTGTCCAGGCCCAACACCCGAGAATGATCCCTATCGATATTCCTTCCACAGATACCTCAATACCCTCTCTTGAGGAACATCATGCCCAAATCAAGTCAGTATGGGAAAAATCCAAGACAGAGTTAAGTAAGGCCAAGGAAGCTATGAAAAGACAAGCGGATAAACACCGAAGACCCGAACCCATGTACACAATAGGAGAGAAGGTGTGGTTGTCCACTAGAAACCTAAAGATGGAAGGTTCTAAAAAACTCCAACCTAGGTTCATAGGTCCCTTCCCCATTGAAAAAATCATCACCCCTGTCACCCTAAAGTTGACCCTACCCCCGTGCATGAAAATACATCCTGTGTTCCACAGCTCTTTGTTAAAGGCCTATATCCCTTCTAATGTCCCAGACCACCCTCCTCCACCTGTACGAATAGATGGCGAAGAAGAATACGAAGTAAACAAAATACTTGATTCCTGTAACAGAAGAGGCAAATTACAGTACCTAATAGATTGGGTAGGATACCCCCCAGAGGACAGGTCATGGGAATCTGCTGAAAACATTCATGCCGCCCGATTGATTCAACGATTCCACAGACTCCATCCCGCTAAGCCTGGTCCCATGAATAGGCCTTTGGGGAGGGGTACTGTTAGGACTCGATAGCATTGACATGCGAGGTTATGAAGCTCTGCTCTTTTTACCCGGCCCCTATTTCCCACCAACAGACTCTTCAGAGACGCTCCCTAACCAGTGCAAAGAGGCACGGCAGAACGTAGCCTTTGCTTGGCTTACTGTTCCGGTACCACGCCCCCACCTTTTCTCTTCCTGATTCCTGGCGCGAGGTTTGGCGGCGTCTTGCTGAGTCTCCGTGTACCTGTGGACCTTACTCAGCTCCTGCACCCTCATTCCTTGGTCCCTTCTATTTCCTGGATGGGTGTTCGTGAGTGAGAGTGTTCTTTGCCGAACTACGGCATTTCCTGTTATTATACGCGAGAGTTGCTCGCGACCTCCCTTGCTTTACTCACGCATTTAGCGGGCGTTCTTTTGCTCGTATCTTGTTTCTGGCTTCGCTTGTATGAATGTAATACCTGGCGAGTTTCTTTGTTTGTTGAAACCCTTCCTGAGAGTGTGAGCGCTCCGCCCTTGTTTTCCCTTGAGGGCCGGGTGTCTCACCTCGTGTGTGTGTGCACTGCTCCGCTGTTTCAGCCCTCAGCAGCCGGCCGGTGCTGCTCACATTCCCCATTTCTTTTTTGTGTTTTTTACATTGGTCTGGTGTGTATGTCCCTCGAGAGGTCTATGCCCCACTACTCGTGGCTCCTCATATTGGCTACTATTCCTTGACTTCCTCGAGAGAGCCTGCCTAACCTACAATTGGGGTAAGCACACTTGTATGATCACGCATGTCAATGATTCCTGCTTAAAGGTTAGTGAAGGAATGATCTATGTGTACTGCATATTTTGTTTTCTAGCCTGGACATCCACCTACGACTATTCCTGCTGTACCCTGCCTAGCCCCCCCCTCGTATGAGGAGAGTGGTGGACACTCCTAGGGTAAATTCCCTCATACTTTTAGGGGACAGTAGACAAGAGTGTGTGTCTCATTTCACGTTCTTGCTTCTGTGCCTTGGAGGTGTGGGGATTCTTCTTCACTCCCGTGGAATATTGGTTACCAACCTGACAGCAGGTTTACCTGAACCCTCACTATGCGATGCATCTTAGAAGCAGGCCTTTGCATTACAAGACCTTCTTCAATGGCATCCTTGACTATGACGCATCACAGCCCTGCAGGTTCATTGGAACATTCATTGCGCAACGCATCCTCAACCCAGGATCTTTCAATGATCCATCACGTTCGGCTTCAACTTTTGACTTCATCTTGGTCCGGCGCAACCAGATAACCACAGTTGCCGCTTTGTGCGTCTAGGCATTATTTTACTTAAAATTGTGAAAATGAATATCTCTGGTTATCCAGTATTGGGGTATCTGTCATAGATTCACATGCTTGAATCATTCCCCATCAGTCCCACAGTAATATAAATAACGCAGTAATTAACAAGTCTCATAGGCTTATCATGGAGAGAAACATGCATTTAATAGCCTATCAACCTCCTTTTCTAAAAAAGGACCAAACTTAAACATAACCCATCAGCAACCAGCATGCTTTAGACCCTTCCCAAGAGAGGCTGAAACCCTCAGATTTTCACTCCACGTTGTGTGTGAAGGGAGTCTCCCTGAGCCCTGCTCAGTTCTTCTACAATTTTTTCTCAGATAAGTCATACTTCTTACGTTATAGACAATGTCTGATAGGAAGGGACTATTTAGACCTTGTAAGTCCTGTGGAAAGAAGAGGGTGCATATTGATGAGACCCACAAGGAATGCATGTTTTGCCTCTATCCTCATCATTGGGCAAAACAATGTCAAATCTGCCACACCTTTTCAAACAAAACTCCCAGAGAAAGAGAGGGCAGACCTTTTCTGTGCCTGAAGAAGAAGAAAGGAGAATCATCAGGTGAAGAGAGCGACACTTCATCTAAATCACATAAGAGGCCCAGGCCACCTGAGGGGCAACTTGAGGAGGGCAGGAAACACCCAAAAACCTCTCATTTGACCAGATAATCTTATAAAAAGGAGAAACAGCCTAAGGTCTCCTCAGAGATAAGTTCACCTCACTCTTCTGGGACTCCTAAAGAAAGACCTGAGTCCTCAGGACATTCCAGACGCAAATCTGTCCAAAAATCATCATCCGCATCAGTCTCACCATCAACGCCTATCACTTCAACAACGTCTCCAAAGACTACCCTCTCGTCGGCGAGACCATCGACTGCGCCAACGACTTCGACGGCGAGTATAAGAAGCCCAATACTAACCTTGTCATAGACGATACCATCGATGAAAACTCTTCCGTCGACTAAGACTCCACAGTCAACTAGAGTTCCATCATCGATGAAGGCTCCACAGTCGACGACGGCGACTCCATCATCAACAAGACATCCACCATCGACGCCAACTCCATCATCGCCAAGACATCCGCCATCGACGACACATCCACCGTTGATGACGACTCCACTGTCGACGGCGATTCCACGGTCGATGGCCTCGACGACGGCATTGTCGAAGATTTTGCCAGTGATGACAGTTTTGGGGTCGTCGATGGGCCCTTTGACTCCGCTTCCATTTACAAAGACCAGACTGTTGTAGTGTAGTTCCTATATTCCCAATAGGCTCTGCGCTTTGGAATAACATAAATGATAGTTTAGACGTAGGACTTAGTTCGACTTGGTCTCTATTGAATATGTTAGACTTAATTATGAATGCCAGCTAGCTCAGAGGTCACTAGAAAGTTTCTCAAATTCACAAGAAGGGATTAGTTTCTGACAACCGCATAAATATGACAACTTTGCTCCCTCCAGAATAAGCAGTATACCTCCAGATTCGCGGAAACAATAGATAACTATTTTACTCAGTCAATCGTGCATGCTTAGTTTCACCAGAAGTGCAGAGAAACAGAGAGACGGGCGTTTTAAATAAAAGAGGTTATTTATTGAACAGTCTTCTTTCTCATGCAAGAGAAGTGAATTGCTACAATCGCAATACTTGTCGTAAAGTAAAGTGTGTACAGTAAAATGAGTATTATGAAATAATACTGTAAAAGCATGGTACGGTTTCTAAGCCATACGGTGTTTAAAATGGATAAAATATATACAATGATAAAATCATGACTAAACGTACTCAACTGGTGCTTCTAAGATACGCCTACCCCGGTGTACCTACCCTAAGCCTAGTACATGGGAAGGAGTAAGTGAGCTGTAGTTTGAGTTAAGATAGTTTCTGCCAAGAATCTAAATCAAGAATTCTCTACGGGTCTAATCAGCTCCGTACCTTGGTTATAGAATGAAGGAGGTCTTGTATCTCTCTCTCAGGACTCGATCTCCCAGCAACCCGCAAAGGTGACAGGGAAACACTGGAGCTGGATTTCTCGGCAGGAGAAAAGACAGCGTCTTTCTCAGTGCGTCAGCGGGAGGGTCAGCGTCCTTCGGCACTTGCTACAGCAGGGCGTCGGGCAAGTAGATAGTCGATCTGCTCCAAACCACCGCGTCTTTTGCTAGGGCAGATGCTGGTATATTTATACCTGGAAGGTGCCGAGTTTGACATAAGGTTGGACATAAGACGTCACTAAGAACTTGCAGTTCTTTCAGGACTCCGGGAGTTCTAGGACAAATCAATACAGAAGCAGGGGGAATTCCCGGGCTGCTGGAGGCTTGGTTTGTTTAAGAACGCGTTGTGCTTTCTAGGAGTCTATGGGAGTAGCCTTGCCGTATTTGGACTGCATTGGCTATGTCTTAATATGGGTATGATTCTTATGCCTATATAAGGATATGATTTGATATAACCACATAAGGGCATATATTGGGAATATTTACTAGAGTCCTAGATTTGTCTACAACACCCACTCCACGTATAATGTCCATCATTACTAAATACTAAGCAATTTTAAACATATCTATGCATGTGTTTTCCATCCCACCCCAAAAATACATAAAATGCTTTTAAAATGGTATATACACGAAAAATGATTATTATACTGTACGTTTTTGTAAGCCGTGGTATCGTTCAGATAATGCATATATTGTACATTGGAATGTTGACTGAATGAATCACAAAAATTACATTTATGAAATGGCTCTTGATACAGAAGAGAAGGTTGAGACCATTTCATCACATATTTATAGAAGACTGTGCATGTGCTAGAGGCTAAGTCAAAATATTGTCTCTAGAGTTTTCAAAAATAGAAATCTTGTTCTCTAAGAATAGTTCTACTTTAAGCAGAGTATCATGTGCCAAAAAAGGTAAATATTTTGGGAACATGGAAAAAATAATTTCGCTTTCAGGGAAAAAATAGTTCCAGAGTTTTAAAAAGTACTGTTTATCAAAACTGAAGGTCGAATTCAGAGTTCAGGGAACGCTGTGTGCTCGTGTTTTCAAAATCTATTCTTGTTGTTAGGAGAGAACATTAGCTCAGATAGGCTGGCAAAGAATTCGTCTACAACAGTAGGTGAAAGTTGGACCATGTCCGAAAAAGTAAAAATAGTGCATATGTGAGATGCATTGCTGTCATCGGTGTCTAGATCAGCAATGGTCACAGAAGGTTGTACCTGTGTGCCGCTTTCATCTCGTATCTCACCGCCACCTAATCGTAATGGTGAGGTCTCAAAGAATGCCGTCATCAGAATAGGTAGCCGCTGGGGACAACATGAAATGAAATGAAATGAAAATGTGATTTATAAAGCGCAAATAGTTGCCCGGAGGCGTCCAAGCGCTGTGACTAAAAGGTGATCTTACAGTTGGGCGGATAACACAAGAAGAAGTGAGTGGCCTATTTATTGAACAAAAAAGTTTTCAGTTGTTTCCTGAAAGAGGTTAGGTCAGGGTTGACCCTAAGTGGAGTGGGAGAGTGTTCCACAGCCTGGCAACATTCAGAGTAAAAGAGCGGCCTCACGATCTGGTCCGTTTGACCTTGGGCACGATGGCAAGAAATGCATTTGCTGACCGCAGCTGTCTGCTGGGGAGGTAGGGGCGATTAAAGGGAGATTAATTGCTGGTCCTGTTTCCCAGAATGACTCATGGGCAATACAAAGGGACTTAAACCTAATCCTGTCCCTCACAGGGAGCCAGTGGAGTGTTTTCAATCCAGGTCTAGTAGAAAGCCTACGGGGAATTTGCAGTAGGGTGCGGGCAGCACAGTTTTAGATGACTTGCAGTTTTCGCAACGTGAAGTCAGGGCTCCAAGATAGAGTGTGTTCCCAAAATCTAGCCTGGAGTGGATCAGTCCCTGTATGACGACCTGTCTGGTCTTGAACATGTTGCATGAGCTGTTACCGAACCAAGCAAAGTATTGATTTCCATAGGTACTGCTGATGGGAGTGTGAGACAGACGTCTAACACACATTCTTCTCCACAGAGCAGGCATCGTAGAACAGGTAGGATGCAATCTTGCCAGATTGGTCTGAATGAAAGAAACCAGGTAGCATTCAGATCTCTTAGCCGAGCCGAGCCAAGCCGAGGACTTTAGTAATCCGATCTCGTTATCTCATTGCTAGGAGCGTTTCCTCCACTGAGTTTTGTCTGTGGCTGGACTTGCCATATCGGAGCAGAAGGAACATAAATAAGATTCCTGCTACGAGTCCCAAAATGAGAGGCAGGCCGCTGAACACAGAGTGCACGAAATTCGGGAAGATGCTCAGGACTGCTTCAAAGGGTGCTAACAGTCCCGAAAAAATTGTCTTAAATACATGTGCGATGCCACTGGTATCAGACATGTATAAGATTTGACTTAACATTTCTACGAAATGTACGGGGCAATTTGTTGATAATAATGCATGTATCTCTGCTGCTGTCCTTGCGACTTGCAGATCATACGTTTCTCTAGACGAGGTTAAAGGCACAGTTGTTTGTAAAAGAATGGATTTCATTCTGCTTAAAGTATCAATTCGAATAGAAGAGATATTCAGAGAAGGCCATATCGTTGCCTCCTTGTCTGGTTTGCTGTTTGGATACAATACTTGCATACAGCAAGTGACCCTGGAAGTTACACTGACGAGATAGGCCGTTCCTGGCACCAAGCCACAACAGCTGCGGTCACTTATCATAACGTAACTGCCGTTGGAAAGTTGTCTGGAAAAAGGCTCTATTTGTGTAGCAGGGGTGCCGTGCAGGTGGCACGAAAGGTTATTTGATGAACCTTCGCAGGCTCCATGCAAGTTAATTCCTTGACACAGAAGTGTACCGCTCAGTGAGTTTTTACATTTGTTACCAATAAGAAATACCTCTTTTTTCCCCCCACTCCAACATCTATGTGTGTAAGGTAGATTCCAGGTTAACTTGATGTAAACCAAACCTCGACAGGGATGAACTCAAGAGCTACCGACCCATCGCCAGCCTCCCAGTTTTGGCAAAGATCGTCGAAAAGGCTTTGAATTTCCAACTTTCAGCCCTTATAGAAGCACACCACCTACTGGATGACTCCCAGTTTGGTTTCCGCCAACACCATGGGACGGAGACGGCCCTGATCAAGGCTACGGAGGATATTAGAGCTATTTGGGATGCTGGGGGAACAGCAGTCCTAATACTGCTGGACCTGTCAGCAGCCTTCGACACGGTCGATCATACCATCTTGATCGACCGTGTTGAAGGCATGGGTGTTCAGCAAAGGGCTAAGACTCTCCTGGCCTCCTTTTTGGCAGAAAGAACCCAGGTGGTCACTATAGGACCCTTCCAGTCCTCCACCCTATCACTGCCATGTGGAGTACCACAAGGCTCATCCCTGAGTCCGACACTTTTTAATATATATGTGTCGGACCTTGCTAACACTATTCGAACTTATGGGATGAGCCTCACATCCTACGCTGATGACACCCAGCTGGTCCTGGCCATCAGAAATGACGGCCAAAAAATCGCTGATGACTTCAATCTGGGCATGCAAGCTATAGGGAATTGGATGGCTTCCAATTGCCTGAAATTGAATTCCGATAAGTCCGAGGTGGTTATCTTCGGAAATCTGACCCCAGAATGGTCCTCCCGCTGGTGGCCACTGTCAATGGGTCCTCCCCACACACCCGTTAGCAAGGTGAGGAACCTGGGAGTCATGTTTGATGACCGTCTCACTTTCCTCCCCCATGCTAACCAGATCACCTCCTCGGCATTCTATAAGTTGCGACTTATAAAAAAAATTCTCCCTTTCCTTCCGGCTTCAGCAGGCAAAACCTTGATCACATCCCTGGTTCTGTCCACCTTGGATTATTGCAATGCTCTTTTCTTGAATACACAAGAAAGAGTTCTCAACAAAATGCAAGCTATCCAAAACGCCGCTGCCAGACTTCTGGGAGATGTTCCCAAGTTTCAATCAGTGTCGGGAACCATCAGAGAACTCCACTGGCTTTCTATCAGGAATAGAATAAAATTTAAAACTCTTTGCATTGTCTATAAGGCCTTGCATAACCAGGGACCAGCCTTTCTCATTCAACAACTCACTCCCTACCGTCTTATCCGGTCCCTGCGATCCTCCAATCTGCACGAGTTGGTGGTACCTCGCACCAAACTGGTCTCTTGGGGTGATAGAAGATTCCTCGTGTCAGCACCCAAGCTCTGGAATACCCTGCCACCAGCCATTAAAAATAGTCCATCTCTCTGGTCCTTTCGAAAGCACCTTAAAACCTGGCTTTTTAATCAATGATCCCACTTCCCATCATGGTTGAATACAGCAGATACTTAGCGCCGAGATGCCCACGGGCCTTCGTTCGCGCTCTAAAAGTGTTATAAATAAATAAATAAATAACCTTTGCCCAACCTTGTATACAGGCCTGCTGGCATGTGCTTTTGGCAATATTGAAACTGAAAAGTTGTTATCGGAATTGTAATGGTGCCATGTATTATCCATTCAATGACAGGTCTTTCAGAGATTGCCAATGGTAATCTTTCTAGTTTTTCAATGCTCAGCATCGTATAGTCTGCTCCTCATTGTGCCAAAGAGATTTGTTTATCTGTAAGGTTAAAGATAGAAAATAATGATGTTGTGTTGATTAGACGCCATGGCACGTAGCCTGAACAGAGATTTTGTAACGTCTAGCCTAACTGTACAATAGAACATAATTGGGACTGGCCATGTTGAAACATTAGCATATCCTGTTCTATTATATCAATAGCAGATGATACAATGCTGTTCAGTGAATAAATTCTGGAGGACAGAGTCGTTAACCCATTGTCCACTACAGACAGTGATTTTTCCAAATTAATACGATCAATTTCTCATATTTTTTCAGCAGTTTCAATTTGCGTAGATACCGGCATATATGCAATGTTTTTGACGCTGTTTGCGAAGTCCCAATAAGAAATCTCGCAAGTCAGCAACTTCTTTAAGTAAGGTCAAGTGTTGCTTAATTTCAGGTAGTGTGGATTTCTGTAGCCATTCAAGGCATAGTTTTCCTACACTGTATGTTGTTATTATCCCTGGATGTTGTCTCTGGGAATAACTTGGGTCTGGCCTCTTCTGTTTGAACCCCTGTGTTTTGTTCAGGAATCTATCTTGACAGTTATTAGTGTCTGTGGGCCAGATCAACCATTTTCTCCAATCAGGATTAGTTCTGTTTTGGTGTAAAATATGGGATATGTCTATCTCCACATCTGTAGTGCTATTACTATCAGGTATGGGCTTTGGTATAGACGGTTTGTTTAAGTCCTTTATCTTGGCTAGGCCAAGACAGGTTGTTTGTTGAATGGTGTCATTCAGGAGCATTATCTGTTCTGGGATCATGCAGGCTCTGAATAATGATTCTAAACCTTGTACCTGCCAGTCTTTTGTACCCCAGATAGTTTTTGTCTCAATGTTGTTTTTCCAAAATTCAAAACCAAATGTAGACATTTTTTCATAAAATTTTGCAGAATATATCAGTTTAGTATTTGTCAACATGTTTTTCATTCCTGTCTTATTTATAGTCTTAAAATAAAACATTTCTGGATCAGTGATATTAAACCCTGAGAAGTATGGGAATTTCTCATAAAATGTTTTCGAGCTGGCTTTTGGCGGTGTTGGACAATGTTCCCATTGATTATAAGTGAAAACATTTCTAGGATTAGCAGATTTATACAGATAGTGGTGCCCATAATGATTAAAGCAATACATTGCTTCATAATCTGATGAACCTTCTAAATAATCATGTTCTGTAAATTTTGCTGACATTTCTAAATCTGACATCATATTATTAATATTTTCAAAGTCCCAATCATCAGAGAAAGTACTAGGTGATACAAAGTCACTTAATGAAACCTTGAACTGGTGTGGATGTTTCAAGAGTTCAACTGGGCCATAGATGTCGTAATCAGTAGCGTCCCATGCTACACCACCAGGTATAGGAATAGCTGTGATGTTTACTGATGAGAGTTCTCTTTTTTCAATGTGAGAAGATCTGTGAGGCTTTAGAACCAAGTTGATGTTCTGACTTGCTGTGTCCATTGTACTATATTTTCCATCAATCAGTCTTCCCAAGCTTAAAACCAAAATGAGCCAGAGTAGAAGGAAAAGTACACCTAACACAATCCACAATTCAATCCATGGTGAAATCAGATATGTTTCTCCAAGTTGATGAAAGAGTTCAGTTATTTTTTCTTTGAAAGTTTTATTTGCTGGCTTTTCCTCATGTTCACTTGGATCTTCAGAAAAGTCATCGAAATTGATGAAATAACCAGATGCAGTTCTATCAATTGTTGGAATTGCTTCAGGATTTTTATTAATCTTTGTAGTTTCTTCTTCTTTTGTCATATTAGTATAGTCAGAGGCTACATCATTGTAGACAGGTGTTTCTTGACGAACTGTTGCAATTTGGGTTTCAAGAGGCACAAGTTCCATGGCTTTGTTGCATAGTCCTTCTTTATTCACTGCAGGTTTATAAAATGTGATTAGTCTCTCAGTTTGAACCTCTTGAATTGTAGCAAGGTTTGGTCTTCTGCTACATCTTGGGAGTCCACTGGGCCTACTACTTATTATTGGCCACATGATTGTGGTTTTACCAGGTCGATTGATACAACTCTGTTCTCCTTTTTACCAGCAAGGTGCGGTAGTACTCCTGATCTTGTTCCGCTGATGGCTAAGACAGGTACTGCTTTTCTGTAAGAAGGCCCAAATTCCTTCTTCACCGCGATCTTTTCTCTGACCAGATCTCCAATCTTTGGAATCCAGACAGGTCTTGCTGGGACAGGGGGTTTCTCTTCAGTGGCCGTTGGCTTTAGCTTTGTGTTACTTAGACTTCTTCTTGTTTCATTTAAGTCCTGTAAAACAGCTAAACGATCTTTGATATCAAAGGTTTTTTGTTCCACCACTGAAGTCTGACTATCGAGGTCTTCGATTATCATTCTAGTACCAAACAGAAGTTCATACAGAGTGATTCCACCCAGAGAATGTCTTGGCAGATTATTAAGACTACGTTGGACACTTATTAGATGTTTGACCCACCCATCACCCGAACCTAATACCCTCGCTGTTATAGATTGCTCTATGTCACGGGTTTTTCTCTCAACTACCGCATTTCCCTCAGGATGGAATGGACTAGAGTACCGCAATGCAATGCCCAAGCTGGCCATGGCCTCCTTGTAAGCTCGAGAGCTAAACGCAGGACCCTGGTCAGAATGTAGCATGCCAATTGCGTATGTGCCGATAAAGACTCGCAAATCTTTTATAACAGTTCTGGCGTCAGCCGAGCGCTGGGGCCACATCCAAATGAATCTCGTCTTAATATTTATGGGATTGCATTTTTCCGTGTGGACGTCTGCGTGTACATAGCCTAATGCTGTCTAATAGAGGTGTCTGGGCTGGTATCTGGTCCGGTTCACAACTGCGATCTCTATTGCAGTCCTGACAATCCATTGCAAAGTTATAAATTTGCACGCTCATCCCCGGCCACCAGTATTGTGATTGCAATTCTATTAGAGATTTCAAGATCTCTTGGTGCCTCAGACCCATTCCCATGTGTGCTTCTTGAATCAAGTAAGCCCTCCGGTTCGTGTTTGGAATTACTCTGTCCCCCACTCCAGGGATTCGAGCAAAAGGAACGGAGTTCGCATCAATTATGTATGTATTATTGAGTGGATAATTTAGAGGTAATGCCGCATAGTCGCCTTTTAATGAGGCTTTTACTGCCAGCATGGTTTCTCCATCTATTTGTTTTTTAGAACGCTTTTTTGTAGCTACGGAAGCCGGTTGAACAGCTGCCATTGTGGCTTTGTTAGCCAATGAATTCCCTGCAACGTGAACGCCATCACGTGAAGACTCTGCATATGTATCACGTGAGTCTTTCGTAGTTCTTTCTGTAAAAGAACTGCTTGTTCCCATAGTTTTTTATGCTTTATTGTGACACCTGTCTCATCTTTGTAACCGTTTTCAATCCAGGTCTGCATGAAATCATTGTAAGACTGGATGCAATAATACGAATCGCACACTATTAGTGTGGGGAATTCGCGATCGGCATTCTCAAGCGCCATCTTTAAAGCTCGTAGTTCAGCTCGCTGAGCTGTACAGTTTCTGAGTGATTCAGTTTTAGTGACCATTGGTCTGAATTTACCTATGCGCCAGCGACCTTTAAAAATCGTCCATGCTGCATTGTAAACTTGTTCATCCACAACTGCGGGTTGTGCTGATCTGTCTGTATATATTATACAGCCGTAATGTTCCAGAGGCAGGATCTCAGTCGGCAGAGGACATTCATATTCGTATTGGAGAAATTCTTGCGTTTTTAAGTTAGGATCAAATTCGTATACTACGTCTGATGCAGCAAGAGAATTAACCCATTGTATCCATCTCGGATGTAAAGCTTTAGCATTTGGAATGCTGGCTTTTGTTACTGCCTCTCGGGCAGGTACCGGTGTAACGATTATTATACGTTTACCTTGTGCGAGGGCTCTTTCTTTTGCTACAGCAGTTTGGACCGCAGTCAGAATTTTTTCAGTAGAACTGAATTTCATTTCAGCTTGTGTGTACAAGTGTGATTTATAAGATATTGGTACCGTTTCTCCCTCATTAGAGGTTAGGTACGTAAATCCGCATCTTCCCGGGATGACTCGGATTACAAGGTTGCGTTTCTTTGCGCGTGTTTCCAGTTTTGTTTTAGGTAACATGTCTGTTTGTATTGATCGTAACATTTTTCTGTGTTTCTGAGTCCAATTAATTGGTTTGAAATCAGGTTTTATTAATTCGTAGAGGGATTTAACCCTCTCTGCGTAGTTTAGAATGTAAGTTCTTCCGAAATTCAGGAAACCTAGAATTGATTGTAAGTTTGTCAGCGTTTTTGGAGCTTGGAGTACTGCACACTTCTCTAAGAAGTTGTCTTCTAGGCTTTTGCCTTCACTTGATAACTCGTATCCTAAAAATAGGACAGTGAGGTGGGCAATTTGTGACTTTTTAAAGTTTAATTTGTACCCTTCAGATGTGAACCCAAGTATTATGGAGGAAGTCTGAAAAGATCGAGAGGGACTTGTATCATTATGTAAATGTAAATGTAAATGTAGTTGAGCTTATATAGCGCACAACTACCCGCAGTGGGTTTCCCGGCGCTTGCTTAGGGAACCCTTCCTGGTATTCCCCTGTGAGATAGCAGGGTATCCACAAGGTGAAAGTCAGGCATCCCGCCGCGAGGGGCCGTTGTGGAGATTAAGCAAGCTATTGCCCAGAGTCGCAGAGTGTGAACCCGTGAGTCGAGGAGGCACCGGGGCGAGAATTATCGAGTCCGTGGAATTTTTAGCCCAAGACCCGCCGAGGCGGGGAATTGAACCCTGGTCCAGGACCGATCTCAGCTTCCGGGTCTGCTGCCTCTAACCCCTGAGCCACACTTCTCCTCTTATCTTGATTTCTGTCACGTTTTCTTAAATTGTCCCTATTTCTAAGGTTGTATCTATTTTCAGAGGGCTCCCGTTGTGGAGACCTGTCCCCCCGTCTTGGAGATCTATTTCTCCGTTGGGGAGACCTTCCTCTGGACTGAAACTGTTTTTCTCTGGGAGTGGTTTGTTTATTACCCTCCCACTTCTTTTTTGGAGTAATGAGATTATTCTTAATAAAGCTTTTTTCAGGATTTTCAGTTAGTTGTGGTTTTAGTGGTTTCCCACCCAAACTATCTCTACCTAATTCTTCATAGCACTTTTCAATTATTCTGGCAAGTTCAAAAGGTTGTTCTGTTATTTCTGTTTCTTTCAATTTTTGGCAGATCGCCACAGATGCTGCTTCTCCTTTTATGTTGGCTAGTAGTATAGCCGAGACTTGCTTAAAGTCTTTCAGTAATTTCAGACCTAGATTTAAAGCAGGCTCTGGACCGTATTCATTTTGAATCTGTCTTAGTACGTCCGGTATAACCGCCATAGACGGAACACCATGTGTTTTTGTGTATATTGAAGCAAAGACTGTTCCCCAAGTGTCACAGTCCTCCACATGTGGTGCGATCCCCATTGGTAGACAGATTGTCAGAATTCTGTCTTTTTCATGAGGTGTAGTATCAGGAAATACTGCCTCTATTTGAGTAATTTTGTGAGCTAACCAGAACAGAATTTGTTCTCGTTTTGCGGGTAATTTGCCAATGACTGATTGTATAGTCTGTGGTGTAATTTTATTTGTGTTCCCCTGGTGAGGGGTGTGCTGTGGAACTTTTATTGCTGGTTGGACTGTTAAAGTCCGCATGACATATTGGACCAATTGTCTATGTATTTTAATTAGTTGTTTTAGCTGAACTAAAAGTTCTCTGTCTGGCATTGCTTCAATGTCAGGATGTGGTGTATAGCTGGCTAGAACCGGCCATGTGGCTCCTGGTCTACCTAGTGGACCGAGCCTGGTAATGTGATTTTGATGTTTTAGGGTGCCATTAAACCAGAGCTGATGCTCTTGGTAAGTTAGTGGAATTTCAACGTCCTCAAAAGGGACGTATTTCTCTGGAGGTTCCTCTGTTTTGTAGTAGTGGAACTCGTGTGTCACAGCATTTGCTGCTGGAATAGTTATCCATGAATAGAATACCTCTGTCTGCCGATATTCATGGGCCTCTACCACAAATATGACTGTACCACCTCTTGATGATACTCCATTATTTATCATTTTGTAAGTTACACTCTTTCTTACATTTATCGGGATGAATATAGCATCCGGGTCATTTTGTTGGAGAGCTGTGTCATCTAAGACTGCTTGACCTGTTATTCTAGCTTTCTCCCTTTTGTCTTCACTATCCGTCATTTTTGCTGACAGAAGGTTTGCAGAGCAGGTTTCAAGGAAACAAAGATTAGGTGCACAATATTTTGGAAAACTGTATTCTTCAACATTGACTAAACCAAAAAGAAATTCATAGGATTCTCTTCCTACTAAGTTTTGGCGGATATTAACCTTTCACCCACTCCAGACGTCTATTGGAGTTTTTACGGGAAAAAGGGGCCTTTGTGAAAAGCACGACTGAGTAACTCTAGTATCTAGCGTTAAATTATCGCCTTACCAAACGTTGGGCGCCATGTAGTGTAGTTCCTATATTCCCAATAGGCTCTGCGCATTGGAATAACATAAACGATAGTTTAGAAGTAGGATTTAGGTCGACTAGGTCTCTATTGAATATGTTAGACTTAATTATGAATGCCAGCTTGCTCAGAGGTCACTAGAAACTTTCTCGAATTCACAAGAAGGGATTAGTTTCTGACAACCGCATAAACATGACAACTTTGCTCCCTCCAGAATAAGGAGTATACCTCCAGAGTCGCGGAAACAATAGATAACTATTTTACTCAGTCAATCGTGCATGCTTAGTTTCACCAGAAGTGCAGAGAAACAGAGAGACAGGCGTTTTCAATAAAAGAGGTTACTTATTGAACAGTCTTCTTTCTCATGCAAGAGAAGTGAATTGCTACAATCGCAATACTTGTCGTAAAGTAAAGTGCGTACAGTAAAATGAGTATTATGAAATAATACTGTAAAAGCATGGTACGGTTTCTAAGCCATACGGTGTTTAAAATGGATAAAATATATACAATGATAAAATCATGACTAAACGTACTCAACTGGTGCTTCTAAGATACGCCTACCCCGGTGTACCTAACCTAAGCCTAGTACATGGGAAGGAGTAAGTGAGCTGTAGTTTGAGTTAAGATAGTTTCTGCCAAGAATCTAAATCAAGAATTCTCTAAGGGTCTAATCAGCTCCGTACCTTGGTTATAGAATGAAGGAGGTCTTGTATCTCTCTCTCAGGACTCGATCTCCCAGCAACCCGCAAGGGTGACAGGGAAACACTGGAGCTGGATTTCTCGGCAGGAGAAAAGAAGGCGTCTTTCTTGGTGCGTCAGCGGGAGGGTCGGCTTCCTTCTGCACTTGCTACAGCAGGGCGTCGGGCAAGTAGATAGTCGATCTGCTCCAAACCACTGTGTCTTTTGCTAGGGCAGATGTTGGTATATTTATACCTGGAAGGTGCCGAGTTTGACGTAAGGTTGGACATAAGACGTCACTAAGAACTCGCAGTTCTTTCAGGACTCCGGGAGTTCTAGGACAAATCAATACAGAAGCAGGGGGAATTCCCGGGCTGCTGGAGGCTTGGTTTGTTTAAGAACGCGTTGTGCTTTCTAGGAGTCTATGGGAGTAGCCTTGCCGTATTTGGACTGCATTGGCTATGTCTTAATATGGGTATGATTCTTATGCCTATATAAGGATATGATTTGATATAACCACATAAGGGCATAAATCGGGAATATTTACTAGAATCCTAGATTCGTCTACAACACTGTCACTGCAGACTGATTTCCAGACACCAAAGATTTCACCCTTGCTTCCTAATCACCTGTTAAACATAGAGGAAACTGATGATAACGGTGCATTTGGGACAACTCATAGTCCGTCAGAACTAAATGACAAGTGTCAAGAAGAGGATGAGGACTATTTTGATGAGGAACAATACTACCAGCATTATCCAGTTCCTCCAACAGAGTACCATAATTTTAGGTATTATGAACAGCCGAGACAAGATCCTGCTCAGTTGCCTTTGTCTCTAATTCAAGACCTACAGGCCATGCTAGCGTAGTACAATAAGAGATTTCCATCCCAAGAGGAGCAAGTTATGGTGCCACCACCTCCACCTGTAGCACCAATGTCAACACCCCTACCTCCTCCCACTATGTCTATGATTGCACCACATCCTATAATCCCTATGCCGCATACAGAGGACTCAAGATGGAGAAATCAATGATTCGCCTCCGCCAGCAGATGAATGGGATGATAATGTGGTACCGACGCCGACCCCTCCTCCTTGTCATCCCTCGGACTCACCTCCAGACGATATTGGAGGTTTTCATAATCTTATGGACAGGGCCACAGCCAGATTTCATCTGCTCACTTTTGTCAAGCTATCGGATTGCTTTCTTTATGTTTTTAAAGAACAGTCAAGAAGATTGATATCCATTATTGATTATATCTGGCAGAAAGGAATTAAGATGATGAAGACACCAGCTTCTGTAGTGCCGGTACTGCCAAGACTTGACAAAACATAAAGGGCACCCGACGATTCCCCTGCATGTCTTACAGGTCTTCCCAAACAAGACTCTGTGATTTCCCAGGTGGCCCAAATGAGATAAAAAAATGTGTCCACGACAATATTGACTTCACCAGATAAGGAGGGTCGCCGTTTGGACTCCATTGGGAAAAGATTCCCCTCAATGTCTACAATCACTATCAGAGCATCGAATGGGCTAGCCATTCTAAGCCGCTACGATCGCCAAATGTGGTCTGATATAGGAGCCATGAGTGAGTTTATTCCAGAGGTAAACAAGGAGGAATTTAATAAGGTCCTGGCGGAAGGAGAGTGCAAAGCGGCCGAAATTATAGATTTTGCTCTGGATATAGCCACTACGAGCTTTAGCCAACTGGCTCGTGCAGCTGTTTTAAGACGCCAAGGATGGCTTAGAGCAACGTCCTTTCATCCTGAAGTGCAGTCAAAAATACTTGACATGGCTTATGATGGAGATAGTCTATTTGGAAAACATATAGACAAAGCTCTCCTGGCAATAAAAACAGATACAGACACCGTTAAAGCTTTAGATATCCTACAGTACCTTAAAGTCCCTTTCGGGGAGCTCAAGGTCGTAGCTTCTCGAGCTATAGAGGAATTTTCCAGCACAACCAGAATTACCAATCCTTCCAGCCGCAATATCGCCAGGGATACCAACAACAACAATCATATCGACAGCCAACAACAGCTGGTTTCTCCAGGCAGGGCTCTCGCAGAAAACCAGCATTACAAGTGCGCGACTCAGGTCGCAAACAGTGATCTCAACAGGGTACCAGCTATGTTTTACTCCCCCTCAACAGGTGCGAACATTTCCAACCATATCCGTCAGTGGTGCGATATTACAAAAGACAAGTAAGTATTGAACCTCATATCTTATGGCCACACTCTAGGATTACCAAGCGCCCACCAAACACTCCACCCAGGAGATCGCACCCCCCTCATCTTCACTTACTCAAACAGGAAGCGAAGATTATGCTAGAAAAAGGAGCAATAGAAAGGGTTCATGTACTTCAGAACAGGAAAGGTTTCTACTCTCGTTTCTTCCTTATTTGCATAAAATGAAACAAATTCCTCAAATCAAACCTTCAGAATGGTCACGCTCTCTGACATCCTTCGGTGCCTCAACAACGGAGATTTCATGACATCATTGGATCTGGAGGATGCTTATTTTCATGTTCCTATTCACCCCAAACACAGAAACGTCCTCTTATTCACACTGGCTGGTACTCACTATTAACTTTGAGTCCTTCCTTTCGGCCTCAAATCTGCTCCACTTATTTTTTTACAATGTTTCTGGCCCCAGTGGCAGCCGCCTTGCGGAACCAAGGCCATCAAGTATTTCCATACTTACGCGATTGGCTCCTGAAAGCTTCATGGGCTCGTCTAGCGAAGGCTGCTACAGAGGATTGTGTGGACCTGTTTCACAAATTAGGCCTTAAACCAACGAAAATAATCGGTCTTTCCAAGTCAGACAATGACGTTTTTAGGGCCCCACAGGAAAGACAAGACCGATTGCAAGCTCTGGCTCTCAGACTTTTCAATAGAAAGTACACTTCTGTGAGAACATACAAATCTCTACTGGGCATGCTCTCCTCAGCAATCAACCTAGTGCCGCTAGCTTGTATGCATATGAGACCTCTGCAAAAAGAACTCCAATGTCAATGGATCCAAACTACAGGATCCTTCGACGAGGTGATAACTATTACCCCACGCATGAAGGAGACATTCGGATGGTGGACACTGAAGTCGCATCTGTGTCAAGGCCTCTCTTTTCTGCCGGTGATCCCGACATTCATATTCACCACAGATGCGTCCATGGAAGGTTGTCGAGGTCATCGTCAAGACTTTCAGATCCAGGGAAGATGGTCCTTGGCCCAGCATCAGATGCAATAAACAGGCTGGAGTTGAAAGCCATATTTCTCTCGCTGCAGGCTTTCCTCCCGCGAATAAAAGGTTCATCTGTGTTGGTCCGTACAGACAACACCACAAGCATGTTTTATATCAACAAGCAAGGAGGAGCCAAATCGCTATCTCTCTCGCAAGACGACCAGCAGCTGTGGAGCTGGCTATCATTTCACGAGATATACTTGACAGCGGAACATGTTCCAGGACTTCAGAACACCTTGGCAGACTCTCTGAGCAGAACAAAAGACAGCTGCCACGAGTGGGAGCTCGAACAAGAACAGCTGGACAGGATCTTTTCACTTTGGGGAAGACCAGCCTTGGATTTGTTTGCGCCTGAAATCAATTCCAAATGCAGATTCTTTGAAAGCAAATTCCTTCTCCCAAACTCTTGAGGGAATGCCCTTTCAATGCGTTGGTCAGGGATATATGCTTCCGCTTTTCCCCCCATTCCACTGATACACAGGGTCATTACTAAACTGAAGATGGAACACTGCTGCCTTCTTCTATTAGCCCCCAGATGGCCCAGTCAACTCTTGTACATGGAGCTTCTCCTCTTTTGGGAAACCCAGCCCCCCTGTCTGTTACCAACACCAACTCTACTGACCAGGAATCAGGGTCAGATATGTCATCTGGAGCCTGCGTCTCTTCATTTACATGCATGTCTCCTGAATTCTTCAAATTTAAGGATCTAACTATTGAGCAAGAGTGCAAAGACATTATCTCCAGGTCTTGTGCTGATAGCACCATCAGACTGAAATGGAAACGATTTTGTCTATGGTGTTGGCGTAATAAGGTGCATCCTAACCTCTGTGCCCAGGAACAAATATTACCATATTTGCTATCCTTGGCAAAATCAGGCCTGGCATATTCCTCAGTTAAGGTTCACCTCGCAGCTATCTCTAGATATAGACGCTAACCAAAACACCTATCTCTGTGCTCCACAAGAATTGTACAGCAATTCATGTAAGGATTATTTCGTACTTTTCCACCTCTCTGAGCTCCACCACCTGAGTGGCACATGAATGTAGTCCTGTCACAATTGATGAAGCAACCCTTTGAGCCCATCCATAGGGCCGACATCAAACACCTAACGTGGAAAGTAGCTCTCTTGTTAGCCCTCGCGTCAACTAGGAGGGTTAGTGAAATACAAGACTTCACCATAAAACATCTGTTCCTTCACTTTACGGACAAGATGGTTATTCGCAGGACAAATCCAAAATTAATTCCAAAGGTTCCGTCTCAGCTCCACCTGAACAAACCTGTAATTCTAAGGCCTTTCTTCCCGGATCCTTCTACGCCTTCGGAACGAGCTCTACACACTTTAGCCAACAAAAGGACTAAGCCTATACACAAAACGGATCAACTATTAGTAACCTACAGACAAGGCAGTTAATGGAATGCAGTTTCTAAAACTACTATTGCAAGATGGATAGCAACCACAATTCAATGTTGCCACGATAAGGCTGGCAAACCATTGTCAAGGACAGTGAAAGCATGCTCCACCCGGGCAGTCTCTACTTCGATTGCCATGTTTGCTGGTGTTCCACTGGAAAAAATATGCAGAGCTGCAACGTGGAAAACAACAAATACATTCACGCAGCATTACTACCTGGAGTCGACACAGTGGGCTGACGCAGCCGTCAGGCAGTCTACGTAACTTATTTCAATAAGGTGAGCCTCTTTAAGTAGAGGACTTCTATTCTATTGTCAATATCAATAGAAAATGTTACAAATGTGTGTTCTATAAATTTGAAATGTATATATACTAGTGTTTAGAAGACAATAGAGATATTTATTGCACGTCAAATGCCTTTATATGCTTTAACTCTGCACCAACACTTTCAAAAACTATACCTTTTGTGAATACATATGGAAGTATTATTAGCACTACCCGCCATCCACTAGAAGTGCTTACTAAATGTATGTAACTGCTTACTATTCTGATTTAAGCATGTGAATCTATAAAAGATACCCAAATACTGAATAAGAAATGAGTTACTTACCGGTAACTGCAGTTATCCAGCATTGGTATCTTTAATAGATTCACATGCAACCCACCCTCCTCCCCGGAGAGGCTGCTCTGGCACTACAGTATTATTGTTCTCACTTGTGCTGGAAAATCTGAGGGTCTCAGCCTCTCTTGGAAGGTTCTAGAGTGTGCTGCTTGCTGATTGGTTATGTTTAAGTTAGGCCCTTTTTTTTAAAAATGAGGTAGATAGGCTATGAAATGCATGGTTCTCTCCATGATAGCCTATGAGACTTGTTAATTACTGCTTTATTTATATTACAGCGGGACTCCCACTTCGAAGATGGGGAATTATTCAAGCATGTGAATCTATGAAAGATACCAATACTGGATAACTGCAGTTACAGGTAAGTAGCTAACTTCTTCTATTGATTGGATGTTTGTTGTTTTGGCCTCAAATCATTTCTATTCTCCAGTATTGTATCTTTTGTATATTCACATGCTTGAATCTTCAGAACCATCATACCTCAGATTTCTTTCCGCTCTGCTCAATCACAGTGTTTCTACTGTTGCCCTTTTGAACTTCAGCCAGCTGTTTATCTCTACACTTCATATTTCTTCTGAGGTACTGGTCAGGAGTGTGAGTACCTATTTTCTTCATAATGTCAGAGTCTAAAGAAGGGTTGTTTAGGCCCTGTAAGGCTTGCGGAAAGTCCAGACTTTATTATGAGGACACACATAAGGAGTGTCTTTACTGTCTATATCCAGAACACAAGCCCAGAGAATGCAAGTACTGTCATACTTTCTCTTCAAAAACTCTCAAGGACTGTGAGGGTACAATGCTTCTCTGGCTCCAAAGGAAAAAAAGCAGCAAAGGACTCTGACTTTGAGGAGAAGCCCCATACCTCCTCTAGGAAGAGAAAGGAATAAGTGTCTTCCTCATTGCTTAAGGACCCTAAAAAGTCCAGATCTCGGAGCAAGGTGAGGATTGAGGAGAAAAGAGTGAAGAAAGATGAGCCTCGTTCCTCTTCTTCTCATCAGAGGTCAGGTTCTGCTCCTCCGTCTACTCCTCTTACTCCTTCAAGAGATTCTTCAGCTGACAGAAAACATTCGTCAACAGGCCCGTCGAGAGAAGGAATCTCTGTCTACGACTTCCAGATCCACTTCAGTGGGCCCTCCGTCGAGGGTTTCAAGATGATGACGGTGGCCGCGTCGACAACGGCAGTGGTGGTGTCACCGTCGTCGGCTGCAGTTAGGCCATCTCTGTCGGTGAGGGTTTTACCGTCGATGGTTCAGCAAGTTTGTTCACCGTCTACGACTCTTCAAGCACCACAGTCTGTTGTGCCGTCGACGACACCGTTGGCGATTCCATCGATGATCCTGTCGAAGATAGAAAAAGTCAGTCTATGTTTAAAACCAACTCCTTCCCTTTGCAAGATTTTTCAAAAGTTTCTCCTTTACCACCTCCTCATCTTCTGTATTTTCAGGAGTCTGAAGATAACCAGCCTTTTGGTCCTGCTTACAGTCCTTTGCAACCCAGAGTTAAGTGCCAGGACTCAGAGGAAGAGGAAATAATGGATGATCCATTGATGTATTTAGAAGGGGACTATTTTATTCAGATAGGGAGCATCCCAGTTCTCAATACGTAGACGTTTTTCAGGAGCACTATCCTTATGAGGAACAGGAAGATCAAGCTCAAGAATCCTCCATAAATATCCCTGAGTCATTGGTAACTGGTTATTGCTGAATGACTATTATAAGAGATTTGCTGAAGCAAATTCTGCTCCATAGCCACCTCCCGTTCAGGAGGCCCCCACTCCTGTATCGCTGACGGTACCCCCATTTCAGAAGAGCAAGACCGTTCTCCCTCCTGTGGAAGTTCCTGTGCAAGTTCAGGATGACAACGACCAGCCGCTAGAGGAGGGGGAGCTGCAATTGGACCAGGATGTCCATGATGAGTGGGATGACTATGTGGCTCCTACTTCTCCTTCTCCGCCTCCAGTCGACTCTCCGCCTGCAGACATTACCGGGTTCCACGATCTCCTAGGCACGTCTAGGCACTTTGACCTTCCTATGCCTGTCAAGCAGACAGAGTGCATTTTATACGATTTTAAACCTACTATGCAGCGCTCCTCTCGATCCATTCTCTTTGTAGACTTCTTATGGCAAGAAGGCCTGAAACTGATGAAGACACCAGCTTCTATTCCTGCAGTAGTGCCAAAGTTGGACAAAAATACAAGGCGCCCGAGGACTCTCCCGCGTGCCTGATTGGAAACTCCGTCCTGATTTAGTCATTTTCCTCTCCGTGTACAGCTCCACCTGACTAGGAAGGGCGCCGAATGTACAACATCGGCAAATAGTTCTCCGCTTTATCGGCCACTGCCATCAGAGCCTCCAATGCCATGGCTATCCTCGGAAGGTACAACCGTCAGATGTGGTCCGACATCTCTGCCTTACTGGAGTTCCTTCCTGAAGATAAGAAGGAAGAGGCAAAGGAGGTGCTGTTGGAAGGAGAGAGAGCCTCTTCCGAAATTATTAATGTGGCTCTGGACATGTCTTCAATGGCCGTCAGACAGACGGCAGTGCTATTGAGGTGGCAAGGGTGGCTAAAAGCTATGGCTTTCATCCGGAGGTTCAGGTCAAAGTTTTAAATATGCTGTTTGATGGCGAGTTTCTGTTTGAGAAACATGTGGATGTACCGCTACAGTCGATCAAATCGGATACTGACACGGCTAAGTCTTTGGATAATCTGCAGCAGAAAATGTTTACTTCCTTCCGGGAAAGAGGCAGAGGTCTATATCTTTCTCGTCTTCAGCTTCAGCAGCATTTCCAGCTGTATTACCAACAGGGCTTTCGTGCCAATACTCTTCACAGCCCTTTCGGCAAACCTCAACACCTGACTACTCTAGCGCAGGAGCACATCAATGCCCACCATCAGGAGGAAGGGCTCACTACTCTAGCAAGAGACAATGAGAATCCACAGCCCCCTGCTTTCGCAGTGCCACTTTAATTCGGCCAGCTTGCTCCAAATTCTTCAGTCAATGGAAGCTTATGTCTTCCGACAAATGGGTGTTAGACATTTTTTG
Organism: Lissotriton helveticus; assembly: GCF_964261635.1. Taxonomy (NCBI): domain Eukaryota; kingdom Metazoa; phylum Chordata; class Amphibia; order Caudata; family Salamandridae; genus Lissotriton; species Lissotriton helveticus. The sequence continues at coordinate 920,045,617 of NC_136070.1, forward strand.
CCGCGGTCACACCCTAAAATTTGTTCAACAGCCCCCGAATTTGCCTCCGCAAAGAACCTCCCATCGTCATCTCCAAATTCTCAAGAAGGAAATCCGATTGCTCCTCACAAAACAGGCAATCGAAAAGGTGCCACCCGATGAGGGAAATCTGGGGTTTTATTCTCACTTCTTCTTGATAAAGAAGAAGATGGGAAAATGGAGGCAGATATTGGATCTGAGGTCATTGAACAAGTTCATCAAATCTTAACCCTTCAGAATGTTGTCGCTCATGGAAATTCTGCTTCTAATGGATGTGGGGGACTATATGTCCTCTCTGGATCTTCTGGGCATGCACTTTCATGTTCCCATTCACCCAAAACATCGTCGTTTTCTCAGGTTCAAGGTGGCAGGGCAGGGTGCCATTATCAATTCAGAATACTGCCCTTCAGATTAAAGTCGGCTCCAATTATCTTCACCAAGTACTTGTCTCCAGTGGCGGCTTCCCTACAGCGAGTGAGTCACCAGGTATTCCCTTATCTGAACGACTGGTTAGTCAAGTCCCCATCTCTCCAGGCTGCCAGAAGGTCGACAGAGGCCTGTGTTCAGCTATTTTACTCCCTGGGACTCAGAACCAATCTGGAAAAATCCTCTCTGACTCCCTCAAGGTCGACAGTATTTCTAGGAGCAACTCTGGACACTATGCTCTCGAAGGCGTTTCCCACAAAAGAAAAGATATTATGACTGCAGAAGACAGTGCAGGGTCTGTCTGCAAAAAGTTTGTTTGTTTCAGTTAGGACATACAAGTCAATATTAGGGATGATGTCATCCTGTATCCCACTGTTTTCACACTGTCATCTAAGGATGAGACCTCTCCAAGAGGAGCTCGACGCTCAATGGATTCAATCTTGAGGCTCATTCAAGGACATCATTTCAATCACTCAGGTGATGGTTTCAGCAATGTCTTGGTGGACAGTCAGAGAGAATCTCTCTCAAGGTCTCTCTTTCCTCGATGTTGGGGGTTTCCAACCCTAGATATGTACTGGTTCACAGATCTCTTTTGCCTATCAAGGTTTTCCCCAATTCTGTTCCAGCCAAAAGGAAATCTTCTGTCCATGAACCAGAGTCAAGTGCTTCATCCTCAAATCCGTTCGCTATACTTCGGCTTGGCTCCTCATCACACAGAATTCGGATAACTAACGATTTCTGAGGAATGTCAAGCAATACTACAGAAAGCCCCAGCTCCTTCTACGATCAAATGCTACTCAGCCAAGTGGAAAAGATTCCACATTTGGTGTACCACACACTCTTGCGATCCTCTCTCTTCACCACTGAGGATGTTTTACCCTATTTCTTATCTCTCGCCAAGGCTGGTCTGGCACATGCATAAATAAAAGTGCATTTAGCGGCTATCTACAGATACCGACGTTGTTCTGGTTGTTTGTCTTTGTGGTCTAACAGACTATTAAAAGAGTTCATGAAAGGACTTTCCAGGGTCTACCCTCCAGTAAGACCTCCTCCAGTGCTATGGTAATTAAATACTGTCCTGTCGCAGCTTATGGAATCACCGTTGGAGCCAATTCACAAGTGCGACTTGAAGTACCTCTCCTTGAAAGTTGCCTTTCTGTTGGCATAACTTCTGCTCGATGCATTAGTGAAAATCAGGCCTTCACTACAAAGGAACCTGTAGTGCTTTCCAGATAAAGTGATTCCATCTTTCATTCCCAAGGTACCTTCTGCATTTCATCTAAATGAACCAATGGTTTTGCCCTCCTTCTTTTCAGCTCCAACTTCACCAGCTGTGAGGGCACTCCATTCTCTGGACATTAAACAATGGTTAAAGTTCTTCTTCCGAAAATCTACTCAGTTACTCATCACCTTATCTGCCCCTAGGAAGGGTCAGGCTTTGACGCTGGCATCGATTGCTTACTGGGTTTTATCGACTATCCTCCTTTGTCATAAAAAAGGCTGTCTGCCCTTTGGTTTCCAAGGTTGCAGCACACTCAACGCGCAAGATGGCAGCTTACTCTACCCTATTCGCAAGAGTGTCCTTGCCTGATATTCGCAGGGCTGCGACATGGGCGAACGTCCATACGTTCACAAAGCATTACTGCCTGGACACCTGGCAAAAGGCAGCTGTAGCAGTTAGTTAAGCTGCTCTGTGACATCTATTCGCATAAGGTATGATCTCCTGAGAATATATTTCTCCTAAGTAAGTGTGCTCTAATTGTGTTAGGTATTAAATATGTTTTTGAAATATTTCTCTACTTTTCTATTTATGTTTTAGTATATGTATACATTGTTGTGAGCTAATATTATATGCTCTTTATGATTATCATTCGTATTTTGGTTTCTGCGTCGATTGGTGGGATGGTTCACCTTACCCGCCGCCTCTAACCCTTTGATACTGCTTGCTATTCTGGTTCTAGCATGTGAATCTATAAAAGATACAACACTGTAGAAAAAACAAGTTACTTACCTGTACACTGTGGTTCTCCAGTATTAATATCTTTTATAGATTCACACGCAAACCTTCCTCCTCCCCTTTTCAGGTTCACCTTCCATACCTCTCTTATTGCCTTATGATACTTGTGCCCAAAATCTGAGGTATGATGGTCCTGCTGGGGAAGGAGACTCTATGGTCTGTGCGCTGATTGGTTAGAGTTTGGATGTTTTATAACAATGGTAATAGGTTGCTAAAAACTAGTGAATTCTTATGGGCATTTGAATGTTAAAGTTTTATATGGCTATTTTACTGTTACTGTGGAACTCCCTCCATGACAACAGGGAAGATTCAAGCATGTGAATCTATAAAAGCTATCAATATTGGAGAACCACAGTGTACAGGTAAGTAACTTGTTTTTTACATTTTACTGTATTTTTTCTAAGTTGATATGGATTTTTCGTGCTGCATACATACATTACACATTGCTTCTAAGTTAAGTCTGACTGTTTTTGTGCCAAGTTTCCAGAGTACAAGTTAATTTTGAGTTTGCTTTTGTTTATCCGTCATAGAGATTGTGTTTGCTACTTAAACAGGGTTTTGCCCCCTCAACCAGTAACCCAATTTCCTACACACATTGATTACACAGACCAGACAGCTACTTTACCTACAATACCTCTTTGCCTCAAATATGAAAACCTGAGCTTTCTCTCACAAGCCCAATTAAGTGACATTATCAAGGCCACCTCATATAAAAATGACATACTACCATCATCCATCACCATCCAATTTCTTCATGGAGATACCTTCACATGCCTACACAATAAGTTGACGGACCCCCTCAATCAAGGAAACTCCCTAGAATATCGCAAAACATAATTAAGGCTCCCTGTTGTCCATTTGTACAGATTTGTACAGATAAATACAGACGGAAAACCATTTTTTTCTTTTCTATGTTTATTTTTAAAAGTGGATAAAAATGGAAATTGGGTGCTTTTTGAGTGATTCTAAATACACTTTTCCATGACTGCCAGGCCAATAACTATGTGGATTGAGAGGTAAGGGGGTTAAAAAAAGAAAGGGAATTTAGTAAAGAGGCTTAAACAGCAGTAGGTATGCATATGGCTGATACCGAAATATGCATATTTTCATATAGGTGCAATGATTTATCTTCTGTGGGTGTTCATATCACTAAAACCTGGCAGGCAATCAAGCATGACAAAAAACAAGGGTTTGGAAGGGTCTGAGGGGAACCAAATTAAAGACCTCCAAAGTATCCTATCCCCAGATCTAACTGTAACAAACACACAAGGGATACTAGAGGTCTATCAAAAGCTCAATATTGTGTGTCAAATTCAAAAAAGTAACGTATGTATGAACATGTGTCTGATCACAAAAGGAAGGTGAAGTGTGAGAACAGAACAGAAAATACTCCCATCAGCCCACCATTTGGCGGAATATCGTCATCTGGGATTTTTTGTACAAAGACTGGTATCCGTTAGGTCTCTCACCTGATGATATTGTGAGGAGACTTAGAAACAGATCCTCCGGTGGCGATGAAAATTTATGTATAACATGGCTGAATGGGAGGTTGCAGTGAAAAAAGTGAAAACAAAAGGTGAGTTAAAATTACCTAGTGTGATGCCAAGGCGAAGTACTTTATTAGAGGGGTCATCACAGAGGTAATGTTAAAAGCAACAGTATGTGGATAGTATACAAGCAAATATTACTATCAATCAGATGGATTTGGTCGACATGTTTCAGCCTATAAAGGCTTTCTTCAGGACCTATGATATGGGATACTACTGCAACACTTACTATACAAGTTGGCAAAAACCAATTGGTGCCTACCGTGTCTCATCTGGTAGGTCAGTAGATTCTCACCTGTATTCAAATGAAAGACAGACACAAGACATACATACAGCAATATTGAAAAGACAGCTTTGTATATACTGCACAAATACATATATTGGCCTTACATCCCATGTGGGGCAAATATAGTGAAAGAAAGACTCACCCAAAAAGTTTATGGGGAGAGGCCTCGCCTCGCCTGGCACTCGCTCAGGACAATAAGAGGCCCCGCTCTGAGGAAATATAAAGGAATCAGCATTTCCATTTTCAGCTGTCATACCATATTCATACTACAAATTCCTCAGATTACCTATTTTTTTAAAACATAAAGCAGTGGACAGAAAAGATGTGGTCTGAAGGCCAGTCCAGACTGGCCAAATGACACTTAGAAAGCATTCTAAGAGATATGTGTTGGTGGAACCAACAAAAATTAACCAGAAGGTTTTTAGTTTAAAATTTAAGGTCAGGGAAAAAGAGTTCAACAGAATACCCCAAAACCAGTATTCAAATGGAGTCAAATGTAGAGGACTCAAGCTACTCCTGGAGGGAAAGAGTTAGACTCACCTGTCCGTCGGTACCTCGGGCTTCGACTGAGCCGAGGGGGAGGTACCGAAGTCAAGGTGGACCATGCTTTGAAAAAAACCCTCCGGCTGACCAGAGTGAAAACTCCCAAGCGTGGCACGTGATTGGTCAGAAAAGTTGTTGCTGTCATGGCTAAATTTATAATAGAATAAAACAACGCATCTGCGAACATCGGAGTAACGTCCGATGTAGAAAACTAACTACCAAGCTGAGCCGCCATTTTTTGGACAGCAACCACACTACCAATGACATGAGGTGGACGGTAATCGAGGAAGTGAAGGGCACAACGAACATTACCAGTAGACTTTTTGAAAAGGAGCAACGTTGGGTGTATCGTCTGGGCACCCATGTCAATGGGCTCAACGATGACATTCCGTGGAGCTCAGTATTGTCTTGATAAGAATATTCCCTACACATCTACCTCAACCAACCGGTTTTGTTTGCATATTTGTAATTAGCCATGATGATTCACTCCATGAATACATAGATGTATTCATTTTCATTTATGCAGTAAGATTGTTAGGCAGTGTATGCACTACGGGTGAAAATGGTTTTTTCATACACTAAGGCTCTGGTGTGTAGCCAATTGCTTAATTTTCACTGCCTTTTCTGGTAATTTAAGTACATTCTGAAAGTTATGTACATTGTAGTAAAGGTCCGCATATAATGCACTACGTGCTGTTAGGCATTATAATTAACATTAGCGCTACTACGCGACCGGTCCTTTAGGACCTAGCCGACTACCAAGCCTCGAACTGTCATCCGAGTCCCAAGCCTCGCTTTGAGCGAGACGTGGAAAGCGTAGGTGGGCGTGTGCGTTTCTAGCCTCTCTTTCGGCCTGACACGCCCTCCCGGAAACAGGGCGCACACGCGACCGCTGTGCTTAAAAACAAGTCTACCGGCCCCGGTTTTCTATCTTCGGGGTCCGGTTTGGAGGTCACTACTAGGTTGATCAGCGGGTCGGAAGCGCTGAGGGCGTGAGTTACGATGACACACATACTGCTACGCCTTCTGTCACCAGAGCTAAGTACTTGTTTGGGCGTCGCCATTGTACCATATGTATATATATTTTTTGTCTGTCCTTAGGATGTGCCAGGTCGCTCCGACCCCCTCCCGAGACCCATGGTGCGAGTAGCGCCCCTTTTGAAAGTGAGACACGAACCTTTTAATACCTACTTGAAGGGGCACAGACCTTTTAGGTCCATTGATCCCTTCATAAGGAGTACACGCAATTGCGTTTTTAAATCCCCCATTTTAATCGTTTTTCTTGTAAATAGCACTTTTCTAGCACATCACTTCCCAGAGATATCTGCTATCATCCTTAGGGGCTATCTGGATGGTGCATAAAATCTATGTTTACCTTGGGATTTACCACTTGAGTCACACTTCATGGAGCACTGTGACTAGCCAGGAAGGCTCATATTAACATTGTTTATGTTTGTCTTCTGTCTGTCTATGTGTTTTTCTTATTTTACAGGTGCAGTTACACTCCAAAATTACGGAGTATTTTTGGAATTGAGTATTTTTACTCTTCCACAATTTTTATGCACTTTTTTCACTCTTTACTTTTCACTTTCACGTCCCCAGGTTAGGGTGGGTGATTAGAGAGCCCATACCGCCGGGGTATAGTCCTGATGAATGCCACGGTAATATACCACCCTTATGGCTGAAACATGTTGACTGGAATGAACTGAGTATATTCTGTATTTCACCAACCTTGAACCTTGGCATATAAATACAGACACGTAATACTCCTTATTTTTGTGCCTCAGGGATCATTTATTAAATATATTTTTTCCGATACCCTTGCTTTAGGCACTTTTAATATTTCACTGTAAACAAGAGCACGCCCTCCACACACAAAAAACCTGCTCCGCAGTCTTTCTGGCGTCGTAGCACACCACAGAGGCATTCGGCCTCTGTCGGTGGGGCCCGATGATGAAGCATGACACTGACTAGGTCAGTGTGTGAGGGCTTTCTTTATCACCCAAATCGGATGTGAGAATCTAATCTTATGTTGACTCCTTGAATTGTGGTCTGTGTAGTTTACGCTTAGACTGATCAAGTGTTTGATCTGACCTCTCTTTTTTTGTTTTTGTATAAATTTATAATATGCAATAACAGATATTGCTTACATATTATATCAAGTGATTAATGGTGCCCAGCGAGGGAAAATAGCAAAAAAATGATAAACTTTATACCAAGATAGCACCATTTCGCAGTCTGGTCGACAAAACATGTCCTTAAGGCCCATTGGCTGCCATGATAATATAGGTGACATGATAGGTCCGTGAATGAGCCAATCAAATGTCGCCAAAATCGGCAGAGAAAGACGCCGTAATTCCCAAGGCATGCAGTCTGTGTTCAAAAGAAAGAGAGAGCGAAAGAATTCGCCCTCTCGCAAGTGCCTCAAAAGCCATGGATCATGCGACTGTAAGATAGGAATCGCTGGTGACATGGTGCACATTGGTTTAGACTGGCTGCAATGGATAGTATGAAAGAGACACCCCCATTGGTAGAGCCATTGATAGGAGGCAGCTGATTGGTCCCGGCATTACTACGTAGCCGCGATCAAAAAGGCAGAATGATGTAAATGTAATAGTGCTAGTATTTAGCCTCACTATCGTATCACTGAACAAATGAATGTTAGGAAAGCCTAGGGCGCTTGAGGACTATAATATCCCTTCAGGCAGTGAGCTACGTCGGGACCTAACAGGAATAGTCGTGTTACCAATCCCATACGCTAACGGCTGATTGGATATCTGGCCGTATAAGCGTGCGCTATTGGTCGCTAGACGGCCAATCCCAGTGCGCGAAAAACAGCTGTCCGAAAGTAACACAGCAAAGAGTGCTCGAAGTCAGTGCTGAGTGCCAATAGAGACATGCAATGTCAGAAAGGCAAGGGTCTCTCTAGTGAAACATATAGTAATATGGTATTAGTCATGTACATAGAACTATGCTGGCGAGACCAGAGTGGAAGCCGTAACCAGGGAAGGTGATTCAAATAGCCGTTACAGATCTGCTAGGGAACATCTATATTGAAAGAAGGAAGGCTATATGTAAAGGTTAAACCACTATTGATGTGAGGCTGAATAATCAAACCAAAAGTAGCCAACTATATCAAAATGAGAATAGAAGGTGCTAGAAGGGAGAGTGAGCCCTGGAAATAGAAAAAAGTCTGTTTTAACCAGGGGCATACCCTCAGTATGACATGGCATATGCAATACTACACTAAAGTGAGTGTAACTAGTCAGTAAAGCCATAAGTACAAATGTCGGGGGTCATTACCCTGCTCAATGATGATATCAAGGTCTAGATCTGTATCCAGGGAATTTCGTCATTTAACCCGTTGGTATCACAGTGAAGTTTAAAAATCCACTTCTGTTCCCTAATGAAGAGGTATCGGGAGATGTCCTTAACATGTAGGGGAATGAAGGGCTGTTCCAGAACCACCCACTTCATTTCATCAGCACTGTGTTTTTTCGTGAGAAAATGGTTAGTGAGACGCGTAGCTTGTCTGTTGGGTCTAATAGTGCTCATATGCTCCTGTATTCTGAGCTTCACCTTCCTTGATGTCATCCCTACATAACGGAGGGAGCACGGGCAAGTGATCAGGTATATAACCTTTTCACTATTGCAGTTGGTATGGCGCTTTAGTATCCAGGGTCGTTGAGTACCTATATCAATTGTCAAGGTTTTTTCGGTCAGTGGACACACTGAACATGTGCCGCAAGGATAGTGCCCCTGTATGGATGGAAGATTCCATAATGTTGTAACAGGGTTGGGGATCGTGCCCCGCGGTCGTGTGTGGACTAACTCGTCACGCAGATTTTGGCTCCGCTTAAAAGCAAACAGAGGTGGTGGTATCCTGGTGCCTGCTGAATTGAGGATGCGCCAGTTCTTCCGTACTATTTTTTGCACCAGTGTGGAGGCTGAATTGAAGGTGGTCACAAATGTCAGCTTCTCCAAGGGCCGTTTCTCGAATGGTGGAGCCAGTAAGGCCTCCCGAGGATTGTTAGATGCCCTCTTCCGTGCTTTTTTGATAATGGCAGATGGGTATTGTCTCTGCTTTAATTTGCCCGCCAAATCTCTTGATTGTGCCTCAAAATCTGAGCGTTCAGAGCAATTCCTCTGGACCCTCAGAAATTGCCCAAAGGGCAAATTCTCACGTAGTGATCGAGGGTGATGGCTGTCAAATCGGAGTAGTGAATTTCTTGAAATAGGCTTGCGATATAATTTGCTAGCCAAGTGTCCATCAAGGGGGATGATCAAGAGATCAAGAAAAGGGAGCTCTACTTTGCTCGATCAACCGTAAATCTGAGATTTCGGTTTTGGATGTTAAGCCAGCTTTGGAAGGCTAAGAGAGAAGTATTATCCCCCCTCCATACCACTAGAACATCGTCAATGTATCTCTGCCACAACAACAGTTGGTGATGGAAAGGGTTGTTGTGGACGAGTACATGACGTGTTTCAAAGGAATAGACATAAAGGTTGGCTAGGCTAGGGGCGAAAATACTCCCCAACGAGGTACGAGATATTTGGAGGTACAACGAGTCCTCAAACTGAAAGAAATTTTCAGTCATTGACATACGTGCCAACTCCATGATGAAGCTGATGGGTGTGATGCTCTCATGAGTTTCGGCTTCCAAAAGACCTCGCACTGTTTCTAGTGTTTCTTCCTGCGGTATGCAGGTGTAGAGAGACTCTACATCAAAGCTGACTAGTAGGTCAGTCTCAGTGTCAAAGTTAATTTCTGGAAGCAGCCGAAGCACATCTTTAGGACCAAAGGTCTTAAAAAGACATCAACAAATGATGACAAGGGTTCTAGAAGAGACCCGATCCCAGAAATGATGGGTCGTCCTGGGGGTGGTCTAGTGGCTTTATGGATCTTGGGCAAGATGTAGAAATACGGAGTAACAGGACATGGTGTAACCAAAAACTGGGCCTCATGTCCGGTTATCCAGCCCTCTGTAGCAGCTTCTTCCACTAGACTTTTTAACTCAACTGTGAGTCTTGAAGTGGGATCAGTAGTCAGCAGCCTGTAGGAGTTGGTGTCACTAAGCTGTCTGAGGCATTCTGCTGGATATGTAGAAGTATCCAAAATGACTATCACTTTTTTCACTGCAACCTCCCATTCAGCCACGTTATACATACATTTTCATCGCCACTGGAGGATCTGTTTCTAAGTCTCCTCACAATATCATCAGGTGAGAGACCTAACGGATACCAGTCTTTGTACAAAAAAATCCCAGATGATGATATTCCGCCAAATGGTGGGCTGATGGGAGTATTTTCTGTTCTGTTCTCACACTTCACCTTCCTTTTGTGATCAGACACATGTTCATACATACGTTACTTTTTTGAATTTGACACACAATATTGAGCTTTTGATAGACCTCTAGTATCCCTTGTGTGTTTGTTACAGGCAATCAAGCATAACTGCATATTTATTGGTTAAATAAATATTGAAATATACCAATTTCAGCGTTATTTTTTTCACAAAACCCATAATAAATATGGATAAATACAGATAAAGTTGACAAAAAATAAATATGGATAAATACAGATGGAAATATCAAAAAAATAAATACCATAAAACCTGGAGCTCTAAACAGAATAGATCTTGTTGAAAAAAAATATCTTGTACTCAGACAACCTCACCTCCCTCTCATTCAAGAGAAAAATAGAGTATTGGTGGTGAAATGCTAGTGGAACCTGAAGTAGCAAGAATAGAAGCCATCAGAGGAGGAACAGTGGAGGAAGGTAGTTGCAATTTTAGAAGCAATTGAAATGAGAGGCACTGTTTTAGAAAAGTTTGAAAGATTTCAACCGTATCAGAAAGATTCAAACACATGTCGTTTAAACAAAAAAAGAACTGCAATCAAGAACACAAACTTTATATCTTGTAAAAACCTTCAACTTAAGCCAAGCTATAAAATCTAGATTAGAAAACGATACCCAATTTTTGTCAGATAAAATTGAAAGAATGATAAACGAGCAAGAATCATCAACCTTCGCATCCAGGGTTTTCCAGAGAGGCAAGAAGGTATAGATATGAAATAAGTGGTGCATTTGCTACATGAGTTGGCTCTGAAAGATGTCTAGGACAAGATAAGTGAGAGTATAGAAATCCATTTAGACACTGCCCTGCTAAAACAAAGCACAGAAAAATACTAATAAATGTTTTCATCTTTTAGCTTAAAGGAAAAGGTATTGCGGGCTTCTAGATGCTACATGTTTGCTATATGATCTGAGTTGTCAATAACAAATGAGGTGTGTCAGTGGGAGTTGAGAACGCCATTTCTTGACACACAGAGAAGAGTGTATTCCTACAAAGTTAGGGATAATTATTAAATGCGATCCCACAATAGCCATTCACATGAACTCTGTGATGCATGATCTGAAAGTAGTGGTCTGTTTTCAGTTTCCTCGGCACTATTCACTTTAACCTTTTCAGCGTGACCGCGTTTCCCCCTCCGGTGCTGGGACCTAATAAAAACGGGCGTGGTCATGACGGAACGGTTCCGTCATGAGCGCAGCTCAACCGTAGCTCATGACGTAACCGTTCCGTCATGAGCATCGAAGGGGTTAAATGTGCGTACACCACAATGGAGTTCACTGTGATCAAGCCGAGCACGAACAGCTGAAACATGTCAGATCTGTTTGCCGAGTTACAAACAAAACTCGCTGCAGCGAGCTCAACGTGTATGCGTCTTTTCCGCAGAGTTTACAGTTCTGGCATATTTAACTTGGGAGACCCGAGCCTGCAAGCACATCACCTCACCAGGGAAGTAAAGACTGGATTAAGCGAACTGTGTAGTGATGGTTCTGACACATTCAATTGAAAGGGCTTTTTTGATTTGCCTATTACTTTTGAACCTATACACAGATTTGCATAAAATTTGCCTGGACAGTGATCCAAGGATATCAGCGGCTGAAACCCCAACCATACCTGCTAGACCATTTTTCTCAGCAGAAAAAGCACTACCTAACGTTACTGCGGCTGGGGTCATTTCCATCAAAAGACCGGACACCAAAATGGGAATACCCCAGGCAATCCAAGGAATGCCGCCTATGCGGAGGAGGGGGATGAGTCTTTTTTACACTTACTATGCATCTACCCCTTCCTGACAGAAACCCGAAGAACAGCCCTTCGGGAAGCCGTTAGGAAGAAAAAAATAAGGTCATGTAGAGTAGCTGTCATCCAATGCCTTGGAGGACTATCAATCCAACTGTCCTGTAAAGCCATAAATTTCCTGAAAACTGCGGCAATAGAACTGGAAAAAAACAAAACATTATTTGATTTAATACGTTTTAGCATAACTAGTCTTGAAATCCACGTATGGTATCGTCTGTAAGTTTTATGTATATATTTTTTTAACTTAATTGCTGAGTACCTACCTCGACATGTTTTTCTTTAAAATGTACATCTCCTGTATGGTGGTTTCCCACCCTTTTATGATTTTTTTTATGAAATCAAATAAAAGTATTTATCTCTCTCTCTCTCTCACTTTAAATGTGCGTACACCACAATGGAGTTCACTGTGGGCAAGCCTAGCAGGAACAGCCGAAACACGTCAGATATGTTTCCGAGTTACAAACAAAACTCACTGCAGTGAGCTCAACGTGTATGCGTCTTTTCCGCAGAGTTTACAGTTCTGGCATATTTAACTTGGGAGACCCGAGCCTGCAAGCACATCACCTGACCAGGGAAGTAGAGACTGTATTAAGCAAACTGTGTAGTGATGGTTCTGACACATTCAATTGAAAGGGCATTTTTGATTTGCCTATAGCTTTTGAACCTATACACAGATTTACATTAAATTTGGCATTCAATTAACTTAGGGCCTGATTTATATATTGGCTTATGGACTACCAGTCACAAATGTGACAGATATCCCATCCGTCATATTACAAGTGCCATAGGATATAATGCATTTGTAAAACGGCCAATGGGATATCCATCCCGTTTGTGAGGGAGTATCCTATCAGTAAAGATCTAAATCAGGCCCTTAGTCAGCTAAGCTTCGGCATACAAAATTTTACAAAGATCTGTCCATGGAATAAAAACAGTTAAAAGGGGTGGGAGGGGCGTCGCGTAAAAAAATATGTTTTCTGAATTTAAGTCCCATAGGAAATTTTGCTCACATCTACAGCCAAACCACTACATGGATTTATACTAAACGTGGAAGCTTGAGCTCACAGCAAACCACATCTTGACAAAAGAAGATATGATAGGGAGAGATGGTGGCTGCTGGGATAATCAAAAATATGAACTCTCTGATAGTCACCAGGGCCAGCTTTAGGGTGCTGCGGTCAGTGCGGGCGCACTGGGCGCGGACCTGGAGGGAGGCACTGACCTCAGCGGTCGCTGTGCTTAGCAATGACATACAATTTAAAAGCACCTGCTGCAGAGTTTTTTGTGGGTCCAGCTTTCAGGCAGCAATATAAATGTCATGATAATTCTTGTGATTAATGTTCCTGCTAGAGAGCGAGAGAGAGAGAGAGAGATCAGAGGTTTTTTTAGTGACAGTTATGACTTATAAAGTAGCACAGAGGGTGATGTGCCTGCTGCAAAGAAGGGATCTGTATTTTATGTGGATAGCTGAGTAGAAAAGTAAAGCCAGCCTTTATCAGTGCTTTAAAACAAATAAAATATATTTGCGATAGGGGTTATGGAGAGATGAGGGGCACTTTTGTCTGGGTAGCAGTGAGGGAATCCAAGAAGGAGGACCTATGGAAGGGGGGGGTGCCAATTACATGCAGTTGCAAGGGACACTGCTACAAAAGGCCCTGTCTGCCTCTACCAGAGTAGCTGTGGACTGTGTTAAATACATCGGAGTGATGCCCACCTGAGATAGACAATCAGCCTGGGTCCTTAATATAGCATACCTCTTGCATGTAACAGTGAGGAGTTCGAGGAATGATCAATTCTGCCTATTTCACTGATGGGCAGAGCAGCAGTATTAAAAATGATTACACTTCCATGGTTTATTTTATGTACTGCAAAACTATCTCTTTGTCCTTCTGCAGAATTTTTTTGCAGCACTGCAATCAATGGTTATGAGGTTTCTTTAGGCGGCTGGGCTCCCTCCCAGTGTACAAGGGATGTCAGCGCTTTGTGACCTTCAATTATATTAACACCTTCCACGCTGATGACGAGCTGGGCTCGTCATGAGGTAGCCTCCTCGCACGCTGATGACGAGCCCAGCTCGTCACGTAACATGCGCTTTTAAAAATCTCCGCGTACGAGCGGAATTCCGCCTGCATGCATGCGGTTAAGGGGAAGCTCACAAGGTGGAAATTGGGGACTGAAACTTTGGAGACAGACAGGATTCTGCAGTAAGCCTTGTTTTTGAGCTCCTAGCGGAATACAGGGGCTCCTCTATGGTGGGCCTTCCCTGGCCCTTCCTCAGATAACAAGAGTCCAGATAATGAGTTGTGAGTCGCCCTTCATCACTTTATGTGGCATGACGAGATCATTGGAATGACTCCCCTAAGGGTGGGGCTAGATTACCACAAGTGATGTGGCTAGCTGGATTCCAACAGTAGGATATTATTGGGATCTTAAGATTGGGAGATGTTTTTGGAACAGACATACATGAAGTCATTTGAACAGTTAGCACTGCAATACGACCTGCACCATTCACAATTCTATAGGTATCTCCAACTCCACCATCCCGTAGCTAAGTGGGGCTTGAGGAAGACCCTGATTTCAACCACTTGAGGCGATGGTCACGTTGCATCCCTTGGGTCGTAAGGGGATTTCCAGTTTATACAAAGCACTGATTCTTAATACTCTGGACCCTCTTTAGAATACATGAGCCGCTTGGAAGAAATGGATGATGAGGAATGGCAGGATGCTGAAATGGCTGTCAGGATGTGGGATTCCTTCCCCATCACTGTATTATTGTACATGAAAATCCACATTTGTATATGTCTGTAATTATTCCTGTGCATCCCATGGATCTCGCGTTATCTGTCATTGTTTTTATGTTGTGTTTTATGCAAAATAATATTATAAATAAATAAATGTTATATATATATATATATATATATATATATATATATATATATATATATTCACTGAAAAAACCATAGGTTATAGACCATATATAGTTAGGAATTAGCATTTACAAAACCTTGAAAATTCACTGAAAAAACCATAGGTTATAGACCATATATAGTTAGGAATTAGCATTTACAAAACCTTATTTTACTCACACAAAACCATTGAAATTCCATATATAGTTAGTTGCACTAACTATATATCGCGCACCCGCAATCCACTGCTGATGATGTCACATATTACATCATTCATGACATGGTCAGTGACATCACTGATGACATCACTGATGACATCACTGATGACAACATCCAGTGACTGTATGTTTCTGTAAAGTTAAAATATGTCTTACATATTGAAGAATGAGTGGAAGTATAAGTGTCTGGACGAAGGATTTAGTAGGTGCATGACTGAATGTATGAGTGAGTGATTAAATGTGTCTCACTGAGTGCATGGGTTAGTGACTAAACTGTCTTAATTTGTGCATCATTATGTCTGTTGTTCTGTAAACTGCTGCATGTGTTGATCAGTAGCTATATGAGTAACTATATGGGTTATTGATTGATTGTCCAAGTATTTGTATGGGAGACTGAGTGTGTGTGTGGCTGGCTGGGAGGTGTGTGACTCTGTGCAGATCAATGTGTACTTGTATCAATGATTGTATAAGAGAGTAAGTATGTGTTAGTATATGTTTGAAAATGTAAGGTGCTCTATGTTTAACTGTATAGATTAGAAAATGGAAGTGTGATTGATTCTTTACAGGACTGACTAGGTGTGTGAGTAACTCCATGGATGAGTGGCAGAGTGTGAGTGTCTGTATAGGTGTATGAGTGCATATGATAGTGTTGTAAAGATGAGTGATTGTATGTATGAATGATTGTATGGGTGAATGAGTGAATGTGTGTGTAGACATAGGAATCAGTGAGTGTGTATGTAGTAACTAGTATTGGTGTGTCAATGGTTTCAAAAATTATACTCTGTATTTAACACTGGGTGTAACAGAGGTTATATTAAAATGTGAGGAGATGCATTGTATTGTCACATGAATGATATCATCAGTGATGTGGTCATTGATGTCAAATGAGATGTCATCAGTATTGTCATCAGTGATGTCATTTGAGATGTCATCAGTGATGTCACTGACCATGTCATGAATGATGTAATATGTGACATCATCAGCAGTGGATTGCGGGTGCGCGATATATAGTTAGTGCAACTAACTATATATGGAATTTCAATGGTTTTGTGTGAGTAAAATAAGGTTTTGTAAATGCTAATTCCTAACTATATATGGTCTATAACCTATGGTTTTTTCAGTGAATTTTCAAGGTTTTGTAAATGCTAATTCCTAACTATATATGGTCTATAACCTATGGTTTTTTCAGTGAATTTCATTGGTTTTTTAAAAGCTAATATCTATACCTGTAAAATGTATTCTTCTTTAAATCCAAAAATATATTTTATATGTTTATTAATAACTTTTTTTTTTAATATTTTTTTTTTCTTCGTTCCCGCTTCGCGAATCGGGAAGCTTCCCGTTAGCTGACCTTGATGCCGCGAAATAGACCGCGAGCATATTAACGTTTCTTTACCGCAACTGCCGCGTTAGAAAACAACATCATCACGCCTCCCGTCCGCATGACGTTTCGCGTTGTCGTGTGATACGTCATATGACGTGCTACGTTAGCGAACTGGTACGCTTACCGAGTCGCAAAGCACAGGTTTCTGGAAGCAAACCGGGAGGCCCTGCAAAGCGCGTAACGTAAACACAGCAGGTCATGTGACTTGGTAATAACACTTTTCATTGGTTCATTTCACTTTTGGTTTCCTAATGATGTAAGAAGCTTCCCGTTAGCTCAATTTGATGCCGCGACCCGGTCCGCGAACCGGTAAACGTTCCGTTAGCGCAACTGCCACGTTAGAAATCATTATCGTGACGCGTCGCGGAAGCGTGACGTATCACGTTGTCGTGTAATGCGTCTTATGACGCGCCGCGTTAGCGCACCCGGAAGTGCTCCTGGGCGCGGACCGATGCGCGAAACGCAGCTCCCCGGAAGCGATCCACGGCGCGTCGCGTAAGCGCGACGTATCGCGTTACCGCGTAATGCGTCTTATGACGTACCGCGTTAGCGCACCCGGAAGTGCTCCGGGGCGCGGACCAAGGCGCGAAGCGCAGCGACCCGGAAGCTATCCGGGGCGTGTTCCGCAGCGCGTAACATAAGCGTGAGAGGTCATGTGACTTGTTAATAACACTTTTCATTGGTTCATTTCACTTTTGGTTTCATAATGTTGTTAGGCTTGGTCATGTGACCTAAAAATAACACTTTTCATTGGTTTAGAACTATTTTTTTTTCTCAAATGATGAAAACCCCTCCTTCTTTTTACCTCATTCTTACTTTCTATTTCCAGAGAGCAAGACCTATTTTTCACAATGGCTTCTGTAATAGCTGCAGCTGGTGCTTCTCAGCAACCACCACCACCACCACCACCAAAAGGACCACCACCAACACTGGACTTTGGTAGAGAGGAAGATAATGAGGACGAAGAGGAGGAGGAGGAGGAAGAGCAAGTAAGGCAGTTCCTGCCAGAAACACCAAGGCAGAGCCATATTAAAGACCACTACATATGGCAATTCTTTAAAATTCCACCTGGACAAAAGAAGGTCAATGCACCCCAGGTGTCTTGTTTGATTTGCAAAAATATACTTTCTCGTGGCAACCCCAACAAGAAATACAGCTTTGGCAATCATACAATGATTCGCCACATGGAGCGATGGCATCCCAATAATCTTTCCCAAGCACAAGTAAGGGATCTTGCTGCCAACCCCCCAGATGTCATCCCCAGCACCAACAGGGGTCAAAGCTCATTCGCCGGACCAGAAGGCCGAGAAATAATCCCCAATATTCAAGCTCCTTTTGCACACTACAAAATAGTTTGTATATATTGTGGAGGAACTATTGCTTATGGAGAGAAGAGTATTACTTTGATTAACCGAGCTGGAGAAAATCATAAATGCTACAAGATGAGAAAACAATGAATCCTTTTTATTTTTTTTTGCTCCTGTTGAGACATGTTCTAACCCTGCTTTTTTGTTATTTCCCCCTTACAAAACACAAAAAAAACACAAAATAGTTTTCAAAAATCCAAAAAAAAATCAAAAAATTGTTCAGAAAATTCATAAAAAAAATAAAAAAAAAGAAAAAGAATAAAAAAACAGTTCTTTTCAGAACTACCTTCCATTTATAACAAAATTGCCAAAATGTTTATACCCTGTCTTTCTTTTCTCCTCATAGTACGCTCCTCCGACCGCTTCCCGGTACGCGTACCGGGCGCTACCCACGCAAAAAAAACAAAAAATATTTTTGTTTTTTTGCCCCGCGGGGCCCTTTTAAAGCCTCCACATTGACGCCGCCTCACGTACCAACGTATTTTCTCCGCATTTTACACCCTATGCCGCATAACAGGTCATGTGACTTGTTTATAAAACTTTTCATTGGTTCATTTTACTTTTGGTTTCCTAATGATGGAAGGCATGATCATGTGACCTAAAAACAACACTTTTCATAGGATGAAAACTTTTTTTTTTCCCCAAACGATGAAAGCCCCACCTTGTTTCTGGATGTTTCAGACTGAAGCTGGCGTCAGCATGAAAGCACCACCATCTCGTAGCTCAGTCGTGGTCATTCCGCGAGCAATCATGGCAGCCGCTCCCCACCAGAAGCCTGCAGGAGTCGGAGCCCCCAAAACTTTTGATGAATTCTCAAGGCGGAGGGGACGCTTTCGAGAATGGGGTCCAAGACCTAGCAGACAAGCGTCCGATTTCCAAGGTGTCCCAGGGCCATTTCAGTGGACCAGGCCCAAAAAGGAAACAGCCTGCCGCCATTTTGAGAGTCCTGTGACAGCCGCCTATCGCTGCACCGCAAGAGTGGGCGCAACTCAGCTGAATTGCGGCTTTTGACACAGTGGACCAAAAACGGACGGAATGGCAACTGAAACGGTAAAGGGGCGCCCCACTACAACAGATGACACTCCACCTGGACAGGCCCGTTCACCGCCTCCCCCGGGGCGCCCCGCGCCGTTATTCGGAGCAGCATTGTAGGATACCAAAACCAGTGCGGCAACTTACTGGACATCACCTTGGTGCCATCGTTCTGCTGCCTTGGAACTATTCGCACAACAGTTTGCTACTGATGACCCACCCCCCGCGACGCCCCATGCCGTTATTTGCTGGGTGGCAACTTACTAGACATCACTTTAGTGTCATCTAGATTTCAGCGCGTTCTGCTGCCTTGGAACTATTCGCACAACAGTTTGCTACTGATGACCCACCCCCCGCGACGCCCCACGCCGGAAATCTGGACGTTGTGCTGCGTTGGGACTATTCGCACAGCCGACCGCTACTTCGTTGTTTTTCCCTAAAAATGTTTATATGTTATTACTATTTTTGTTTTCTTGTATATATTTATAAATTATTAAAGTTTTATAATCTTACTACTTTGTCGGAGTGCTATATATTTTTAATGTGACACATAATTGTAAAAACTTTGATGTACAAAGAGTCATCCCTGGAATCTTCCGCTTCAGGCTCGGTCCCCTCCCCAATCACAATACAGGATGGTTTTCAGATAATAGCAACGCTTCTGCTGTGACGGATCTCATCGAGTGTGGGCCTTGATCTACTATAACTCCTTTGAAGAGGGGTGATTCTTTACAGCTGTGGCCATAAACTACATCTGCAGGGCTAGCTGATACCCTAGGACCAGCCTGGACAATCGGACACAGAGGAAAAGGAGTATCAGAGGGTGCGGTAGTGAATAGGGCGAAAGGGAGGTGTCGGGCGGGCACAGGGTGTGATTCTCAGGGAAGAGCAGCGCAGATGGGGGAGGTTTATTACCCATGCATAAGACAGAGAGCGGGGGTGACCACTGCCTGGGGGAGATGCTTGCGAGGGTGGGGAGCCATGCTAAGGATCGACAGCGTGCACAGAGTGGGTCTGGTCAAGGCATCTAAAATGGCTGCCGTGCACGACTAAAGTGTGGCATTTGAAAAAAGACAAGATGGCGCAGACAATGTTTTTCAACACTTCCTGATTTCCTTCGAATCGAACGTTAACAGACGTTGGGGCATATTACCAAAGTTAAGCGATATTTATCCCTAACGATGCTTAGCAACGATTTTTTTACCGTCAGAAATTATCGCAGATAAACCTTGCTATTATCAAGGTTTATCGGAAATACGATAAAAAACGACCGCAATGCATTAATATCGCTGAAAACTCAGCGATATTCATGCATTACCGAGCTAATGCTCTTAGCCATGTTATCCACCTCCCATTGGATAACATGGCTAAGAACTGCTCAGGGCAGGTGGTAGCTTTTGGAGATATTCGCGCTTATCTCGAATATTTCCAAAAGTTGATAATAGGAGATAGCGATGTTAGCGACTGTTTCCAGTCGCTAACATCTTGGCATGCCCACTTTGCATGTCATTAGTGATAAATATCACTCACATGCAAAGTGGGGCCCAAGATGGTCGCTATCTTCTACTAGCCGTCGCTAACTGGTGTTAGCAACAGCTAGGTAATACACATATAATTTTATCTTGTTTCTGAACGTTAATTTCTCAAAATGCACTGAAGCACATATATTGAGACCTAGCAAAGGCACATCGGGCTACCAGTCCCTACAATTTTGCCAAGTTTCGTGCAAATCCATTCAGCTGTTCGATCCTACCGAGAGACAAGATGGCGGCCGCTACTGACTGTTTGGAATGTTTACAGACACCGGAGAGCCAATCAGCTTCGCTTCGCAAAGCTCCGTAACGCGAAAAGTACGCGGTGCGCTGTTACAGATATATATCTTTTTTTGAACGTTAATTTCTCAAAATCCACTGGAGCACATATATTGAGATCTAGCAAAGGCACATCGGGCTACCAGTCCCTACAATTTTGCCAAGTTTCGTGCAAATCCATTCAGCTGTTCGATTATTATTATTTTTATTTTTTTTTGCCCCGCGGGGCCCTTTTAAAACCTCCACATCAAACCTAGGGGGTGAGCGACAATGTACTATGCCCCCTTATGGTCATTTGCCCCTTCGCTTTGGCCTCCTCTTGTCTCTCGATCCTACCGAGAGACAAGATGGCGGCCGCTACGGACTGTTTGGAATGTTGACAGACGCCGGAGAACCAATCAGCTTCGCTTCACAAAGCTCCGTTGCGCGAAAAGTACGCGTACTGGAGCGCTGCCCGGTCCGCTGTTACAGATATATATCTTTTTTTAAACGTTAATTTCTCAAAATCCACTGCAGCACATATATTGAGACCTACAAAAGGCACATCGGGCTACCAGTCCCTACAATTTTGCCAAGTTTCGTGCAAATCCATTCAGCCGTTCGGGCTAAAAGTGAGGCCAACCGCCCTATGGAAAACTCAATGTTAAAAACACGTTTTGGGACCCCCCTTTTTTCTCGGCCCCCCCTTGACGACCCCCCCCCAAATTTTCAAGGGATGCCCAGAAACAAAATGTGCCATTTTCCTGAAAATTTCAGCCAATTCCGTCCACAAACGCCAAAGTTATTAGACATAGAATTTTCAAAAAACCCATAGAGAAAAAATCCTAACTATATATACCTACTGGCGACCGCCAGTAGGTAATATATATATATATATATATATATATATATATATATATTGACAATGCTTTGTCTCACAATTCACCACGCTCTCAGACACCAAGTAAACGCCAGAGATCAGCAAGGTCCAAGGGTGTTTATTGACACCTTACCTACTTTAGTAAGGTGTCAATAAACACCCTTGGACCTTGCTGATCTCTGGCGTTTACTTGGTGTCTGAGAGCGTGGTGAATTGTGAGACAAAGCATTGTCAATTGAAGTTACCGGCGTGCTCTGCCGGCGTTCACGCCACTTCCCACGGGGCCGACCGCAACCCTTTGGAGCAACCCAGGAACTTTGATATATATATATATATATATATATATATATATATATATATATATATATATATATATATATATATATATATATATATATAAAAATATATATGAAGTAACCACACTCGGTTTGCCTGCAGGACTGACAGGTACGGACCACAGTGTGTTCTTGTTCATTAACAGTGCTTTATTGCGTGATAAAGTTAAATCAGCATCACCAAAATTCGAAGACCAGTTTCCAGCCTGACGTGTTTCGTCAGCGTTTCCATGGAATTTTTATATATATATATATATATATATATATATATATATGTGCGCGCTCCACTTGTACCACAATCTCGGGTCACTCGTCGGCGGGTGCTTGATACGCGATGGTACTCGCGTTCAACATCAGGCTCCAAACTCTGTTTCAATCCATAAACAAAGTACAGCACTCCGGGAGGTAAGGGCAAGATTTTCTTTATTCCGCCACTCTTAGCAAAAACAAACGCGTTTCGGACGTGAGTCCTTCGTCAGTGTCTACACGAAGCCTCGTGAGGCGGCTAGTTTTAACTGTGTTTGGATACATTTAGATACGTCATTCCGGCATGGTAACAACAGAGAAGATGGTTTTGAGATCGCGTAAATGCACATGTGAGTGTGGCGGCCATCTTTTAATGTTCATAATTGAACAGGTATCCTATGTGAATCATCGAATTAATCTAGCCGTGTATCGGCAAATGGCCGCTAACACTGGTGTAATATGTTATATAGCCGTGTATCGGCAAATCACCAGCTAAATCCGATGTAAATCATCTACTTAATAGCTGGTGTTCCAAGTATAAAGCTGTGTATCGGCAGTAACCAGTTATAATCACATTGAGCATGTCGCGATCCCATTATCCATAATTCATTTAAAAAATCATGCCCCGTATCATTTATCCAAAGTTATATGACATTGCTATTACGATATTGCAGTCGCATTACGTAAAGGAACAGAATAAGCACAATTAATTCATTTCAATAATGTCAAGATTCTCATTACAGATATATACAGGATAATATACTAATTATCATCAAGTTAAATGCACCATGAGTTCTTCCCCCATGTTCAAGCCCTGTGGACTCTTTGTCTGCAGATCAATGATATAACGTGACTCCAGTCTGCGTAGCCTCATCAGTCTATCCCCTCCCCTTGGATTAGCTGGAACATGATCAATGCCATAATATTGTAATAGATCCCTATTACTGTGATGTTCCTTGGCAAAATGCCGAGCCACCGGATATGTTATATCCTTATTAGTGATGGCGCGTTGATGTTCCAGAATACGCATTTTTACGTTATTGATTGTGCTGCCAATATATTTCAGACCACAAGGACAGGTCAAGCAATACACAACATAAGGGGTTTGACAAGTAATGAACCTTTTAATCTTTCTAGGATATTTCAGACCTGGGACGTTGTATGATAAAACACGTCTGCTATTTTCACAGGCTTTGCATTTACCGCAGGGGAAGAAACCTTCCATGTCTTTTAAAGTACCACTTCGTTTAGGTTTAGAGGGCATAAGATGACTGTGTACTAGTTTGTCTCTTAAAGATTTTAACTTGCGAAACGTTACTAAGGGACGAGGTGGAACATCCTTCCCTATAGTAGGGTCTAATCGCAATATGTGCCAATTTTTTGTCAATATCCTTCTCAGATAATTGGCATTGTCGGAGAATGTTGTTACCATTCTAAATTTGTTGCTAACTTCCGACTGCACTTTTTTATCTTTGTTACTCAACAGGCTTGCTCTTGAGATTTTCAAAACTCTGTTGAAGGTGTGATCTAAAAGAGTAGGATCATATCCTCTAATTGTGAATCTCTTTATGGATTCTTTGGCTGCGAAAACAAAATCAGACTCTCTCGAACAGTTACGTCGGAATCGGAGTAATTCGCCGTATGGTATACTGCAAATTAGAGTTAAGGGGTGACTACTCTTGGCATGTAGAATACTATTGCCCGATGTGGGCTTTCTGTATAGTGATGTTTCTAGTACTCCCTCATTTATGAAGACCCTCAAATCCAAGTAATGTACTTCATTCCTACTCATCTCACTAGTAAACTTCAGATTCAGGTTGTTCCTATTCAAATCCCTGATAAACTCTTCTGCCTCTTTGAAGGAGCCCCTCCACACAAGAAAAAGGTCGTCTATATAACGACGCCACACAACTATGTGTTCTGCCCATCTGGCATTGTCACCTGCAAGGGCCACCTGCTCCTCCCACCAGCCTACGAATAAATTCGCATAGCTGGGGGCGAAGCTGGTGCCCATCGCAGTCCCGGAGATTTGTTTGAAATAATCATCTTGGAACATGAATATGTTGTGTGTCAGGCAGAATTCCAGTAATTCAATCAACATCACCCCATGTTCAGTATACTTTATAGCTCTTTTGTCCAAGAAATATTTTGTTGCCTCTACACCTTGAACATGTCGGCTATAAGTGTAGAGACTTGTGATGTCAAGAGTTATAAGTACATAGGTGGTGTCCCATTTGATTGTTCTGATTTGTTCTATGAAGTCTTTTGTGTCTCTTACGTATGATTTCAGCTGAACAACTGATTGTGAGAGGAATGAATCGTTGTAAACCGAGAGGTTCTCAGTGAGTCCTCCCTTGGAGGAGACGATCAGTCTTCCAGGTGGTCTTTGGAGGTCTTTGTGCACCTTAGGTAATTGATAAAAAGTTGGTGTCATTGGCTCTGGGTTCCTCAGAAATAGATATTCATTTATATCCAGCATAGATCTGTTACGCCACTTATTTAACAACTTGTGGTAGATGGTTATACTATGGAGGTATTCTTCCTTATTAGTTTTAGTATAGCACAAAGGATCCTCTAATTGTCGAAGAGACTCATGGCAGTATTGTTCTCTTGAGAGCAGGACGATGTTTCCTCCCTTATCTGAAGGTTTCACAATAATCTTATCATTATGGCTGATGTCTGATATCACATTAGATTGAGTTTGTGAAACATTGTTTTTGTTGGGAGTAAGTTTCCACCGACTAGTTCTAAATTTCATCAGATCTTGGATCACCGCATCTGAGAAAGTGTCAATGGCATCATATGGCATTTGCGGATTGAATTGTGATGATGTCTTAAAGTTGGTCACTGGTGCTTGCTGTTCTATGTTTATTCTTATGGCTCTCATGGTTGGATCATTAAGTTCATCCATATTATGTTCTGTTGCAAATTCTGTCATGGTTTCTTTGATACTGAGATCCTTTGTACTTAGGGTATCAGTCACTTGTACAGTTGATTTTTTCTTTGTCTTTCTGTTCTCCGTTATCGAAGGTTTTAATTTGAAGAATTTATGTAATTTGAATTTTCTCACGAGTTTGAACAGATCTATTCTCGTCTGTGTGTATTCCAGTTTCTCATTCGGACAGAAGGTCAATCCAAGCTGTAAGGTGTCCTCTTCCTCCTTACTTAAAGTTTTTTCAGTCAAATTGATGATCGTAAGGTTGGAATTTGAGTTCATCAACGGCTCCCCCTCTTCTTGCGGGAGCTCTGGGGTATTGCTCTTCCTTTTCCCCTTCCCCTTCCAACCTCCTCTTCTGGTTCGTCTTCGTTTTCTGGGGGTCTTGATTTTCCACCCCGAAGCCAACTTTGACGTATGAGGTTGAATTCCAAGTGAAAAGGAGTCTTGGAAACCTCCTTTGATGTTGATGCTGTTTCTTCGCCTGATTGTTCTCCTTCAGTGGCTTCCGATTCTGAGGTTTCCACTCGTACATTTGGCACCATTCCCTTCTTTTTGTTAAGTGCTTTTCGTGGAGCATCAAACTTTTTTGAGAAAGTGAGTATACGACCCAGAGCATAGTCACGTTCGTCTCGTTCGTATTTCTCTTGTTTTCTTTGCCTGATTTTTAATTCATATTTTACAAGACGCTTTCTCATTTCTTCGCGCAGTTGATCTTGTTTGACTTTGTCGTTATCCTTGGCAATCTCTGTTTCTAGATTTTCAATTTCTTCCATTATTTTGGCTCTGTCACTCCACGCGAACTTGACCAAAAGGTCAAGCATAGCCTTGCAAGATGCTGCTGTTAATTCAGCCCATTGTTCTAGTAATTTGGGGTCGGGGTTCTCATAAGCGGGGACCGTATAAATACGCAGACCCCTCGGAACCCTATTGACATCCATATAATTCTGTAGGGAGGTGGCTTCCCACCATTTTCTTATCTCCCTCTCAGTGCATCTCTCCAGTTTGATGAATAAATTGTGGAGTGAACTTCGTGTTTCTGCTCCCCCACCTCCTGCGTCTAACGCCACCGTTATAGGCAATGTCCGTTTTTTAAAAATATCCAGGGCCGCCTCTCGGCGGTTTGCTTCGTCACACATGCTATTGGGCGCGAATTACACAGGGAAGCCTCCCCGTGTCCGATCTCCTTACCCCCCACGCTCTTCCTCCGGAGTATCAAATCAATTCTGAAATGCAGTTTACAGAGAGAAGAAAGTCTTTAGAAGCGGCTTACCCGACACGGTATTCAGTTCTGTGCCATCACGCCGTTTAAGTCTTCTTTTTCTCTCTCAGAATATTGTTCCTCCAAAGCGGTGCCCCTATACACAATTCAATGCGCGCTCCACTTGTACCACAAATCTCGGGTCACTCGTCGGCGGGTGCTTGATACGCGATGGTACTCGCGTTCAACATCAGGCTCCAAACTCTGTTTCAATCCATAAACAAAGTACAGCACTCCGGGAGGTAAGGGCAAGATTTTTTTTATTCCGCCACTCTTAGCCAAAACAAACGCGTTTCGGACGTGAGTCCTTCGTCAGTGTCTACACAAAGCCTCGTGAGGCGGCTACTTTTAACTGTGTTTGGATACATTTAGATACGTCATTCCGGCATGGTAACAACAGAGAAGATGGTTTTGAGATTGCGTAAATGCACATGTGAGTGTGGCGGCCATCTTTTAATGTTCATAATTGAACAGGTATCCTATGTGAATCATCAAATTAATCTAGCCGTGTATCGGCAAATGGCCGCTAACACTGGTGTAATATGTTATATAGCCGTGTATCGGCAAATCACCAGCTAAATCCGATGTAAATCATCTACTTAATAGTTGGTGTTCCAAGTATAAAGCCGTGTATCGGCAGTAACCAGTTATAATCACATTGAGCATGTCGCGATCCCATTATCCATAATTCATTTAAAAAATCATGCCCCGTATCATTTATCCAAAGTTATATGACATTGCTATTACGATATTGCAGTTGCATTACGTAAAGGAACAGAATAAGCACAATTAATTCATTTCAATAATGTCAAGATTCTCATTACAGATATATACAGGATAATATACTAATTATCATCAAGTTAAATGCATCATGAGTTCTTCCCCCATGTTCAAGCCCTGTGGACTCTTTGTCTGCAGATCAATGATATACCGTGACTCCAGTCTGCGTAACCTCATCAGTCTATCCCCTCCCCTTGGATTAGCTGGAACATGATCAATGCCATAATATTGTAATAGATCCCTATTACTGTGATGTTCCTTGGCAAAATGCCGAGCCACCGGATATGTTATATCCTTATTAGTGATGGCGCGTTGATGTTCCAGAATACGCCTTTTTACGCTATTGATTGTGCTGCCAATATATTTCAGACCACAAGGACAGGTCAAGCAATACACAACATAAGGGGTTTGACAAGTAATGAACCTTTTAATCTTTCTAGGATATTTCAGACCTGGGACGTTGTATGATAAAACACGTCTGCTATTTTCACAGGCTTTGCATTTACGGCAGGGGAAGAAACCTTCCATGTCTTTCAAAGTACCACTTCGTTTAGGTTTAGAGGACATAAGATGACTTTGTACTAGTTTGTCTCTTAAAGATTTTAACTTGCGAAACGTTACTAAGGGACGAGGTGGAACATCCTTCCCTATAGTAGGGTCTAATCGCAATATGTGCCAATTTTTTGTCAATATCCTTCTCAGATAATTGGCATTGTCGGAGAATGTTGTTATACATTCTAAATTTGTTGCTAACTTCCGACTGCACTTTTTTTATCTTTGTTACTCAACAGGCTTGCTCTTGAGATTTTCAAAACTCTGTTGAAGGTGTGATCTAAAAGAGTAGGATCATATCCTCTAATTGTGAATCTCTTAATGGATTCTTTGGCTGCGGAAAAAAAATCAGACTCTCTCGAACAGTTACGTCGGAGTCTGAGTAATTCGCCGTATGGTATACTGCGAATTAGAGTTAAGGGGTGACAACTCTTGGCATGTAGAATACTATTGCCCGATGTCGGCTTTCTGTATAGTGATGTTTCTAGTGCTCCCTCATTTATGAAGACCCTCAAATCCAAGTAATGTACTTCATTCCGACTCATCTCACTAGTAAACTTCAGATTCAGGTTGTTCCTATTCAAATCCCTGATAAACTCTTCTGCCTCTTTGAAGGAGCCCCTCCACACAAGAAAAAGGTCGTCTATATAACGACGCCACACAACTATGTGTTCTGCCCATCTGGCATTGTCACCTGCAAGGGCCACCTGCTCCTCCCACCAGCCTACGAATAAATTCGCATAGCTGGGGGCGAAGCACGTGCCCATCGCAGTCCCGGAGATTTGTTTGAAATAATCATCTTGGAACATGAATATGTTGTGTGTCAGGCAGAATTCCAGTAATTCAATCAACATCACCCCATGTTCAGTATACTTTATAGCTCTTTTGTCCAAGAAATATTTTGTTGCCTCTACACCTTGAACATGTCGGATAGAAGTGTAGAGACTTGTGATGTCAAGAGTTATAAGTACATAGGTGGTGTCCCATTTGATTGTTCTGATTTGTTCTATGAAGTCTTTTGTGTCTCTTACGTATGATTTCAGCTGAACAACTGATTGTGAGAGGAATGAATCGATGTAAACCGAGAGGTTCTCAGTGAGTCCTCCATTGGAGGAGACGATCGGTCTTCCAGGTGGTCTTTGGAGGTCTTTGTGCACCTTGGGTAATTGATAAAAAGTTGGTGTCATTGGCTCTGGGTTCCTCAGAAATAGATATTCATTTATATCCAGCATAGATCTGTTACGCCACTTATTTAACAACTCGTGGTAGATGGTTATACTATGAGGGTATTCTTCCTTAATATATATGTATGTATATATATATATATATATATATATATATATATAAAGTAAGGTTGCCCTCGAGTGTAAACGCACACAGGGGTAGGTATACCTCTTTTTGAGGACTGCAGCGAAATCAGCATCCAACTTCAAATCACGTCAAAGGGGCCTTACGCGTTTCAGACGTTGTGGTCCTTGTTCACAGGCCAGTATGTAGAGGGACAACAACAGTTGCAGCACACCTGCTAGTGTACAAAGTTCAAATCCCTTGTGGGTAGTTCTACCCCCAGTGGGCTGCAAAGTGCATTATGGTAATCGCAGTGCTGCCAGTGTAAATCCCATGTGAGTATTGCCGTAGCTCCAAATTTTTTAAAAGCTCATTACCCAACAGTGGGTTGATTCGAGGCAAGAAGTGCTGAATGCCCTGCCAATACTCCGTTCCCAAAATGGGCCTTACATTCCGTCAGCGTCTCAAGATCCAGCAATACCACTGTGTGGGGCTTACTGGAGGTAAGAGGTGGGCTAGTTGGCCCCTAAGGACCCGCAGCAGCGAAGGGGACTTCTGCCCCCAACCAATAGCGCACCAGGAGGAGTGTTTGCAGAGAAGTGCAGAGAGGGGCCGGGGCCTCTGGCGAGTTGCTGGCATCGTTTATTTTTTCTATTTTAGGAAAGG
Source organism: Lissotriton helveticus (assembly GCF_964261635.1). Classification (NCBI taxonomy): domain Eukaryota; kingdom Metazoa; phylum Chordata; class Amphibia; order Caudata; family Salamandridae; genus Lissotriton; species Lissotriton helveticus. The sequence continues at coordinate 920,075,246 of NC_136070.1, forward strand.
TGGCTATGTGACCTCTCTTGCCCTTGATCCTTTTTGGGTCCTGGGGACCCTATCCCCCAGGGCATGACCCATTCTTTTTTAAATAAAAAAGGAGAAGGGCCGCATGGGGACTCCATCCCCCGGGGCTAGGCCTATCTTTTTTGGAAAGGGGAGGGGGGCATGTGGCCCTCCTCCCCAGGCCGATTCAGCCCTGGGGACCCAATCTCCTGGGGCAAAGCCATTTCTATTTTTAAAAAAAATACATTTAAAGGAGGGGGCCGCGCGGCCCCCTCCTGAGGTCAATTTCGACCTGGAGAGCCTACCTGGCCCGATATTGCCCCAGGGACCCCATTCCCGAGGCATGGCCACATCGTTGGGTACTGCGGGGCCTAGAGGCCCCCCCCCCCGCGGGCCTAGAGGCTCCCCCTTGCGGTCCACAATGATGCCAGCTCCCCGCCTCCTGCAGGAGCCGGTATTGCTTTTGGGCTGAGGGAGCTGCTAACATGCAGCTCCTTCTGCCCAGAAGCAGTTCTGCTTCGCTTCATGGAAGCGAGAGCATTTTCCATGCTCTCGCTTCCATGAAGGCGAAGCATAGTTTGCTATGGATTGGCTGGAGCAGCGCTCCTGCCAATGTCCTGGGAGTGGGCACCCCGCAACATTGCTGGAGCTGGCCCATGTATTATATTGCAAATATAGCCCCTGGGAGGTGGTGGTATCCTGGGCAGCCGGGTGGGCACGTGCCCTCCTGCATTTTAATGTAAATAGCCCCAGGGAGGTTTGGCCCCCCGGGCTGCGGGGTCCCACCAGGCCCCTGCATTATTAAGTCAATTGCCTCCGGGACCTGGCCCACCCAGGGGTCTAAAGGAAATGAATGACTCCCACCAAAAATGTAAAAAACAAAAATGCTTTTTTTTGGCCCTGGGGTCCCTGAGGACCCCATGAACAGGCCTAGGGGGTCAAGGTGTTTGTGCCCTGCCCCCTTTTCTTGTATTGTAACGTTTTTTTTAACCCTTTTTTTTTAGACTCGGTTCCACCTAGTCACAAGATGGCTGCCAACACGTCCTGGTTTGAAGTGTTGGCAGCCAATCAGATCACAGACTTGGGATCAGTCGGGTTCGCGGATCCTCCTCGGTCATATTTGTATATATGAGAAATATTTACATTTCTCTGGAACAACTGAACGGATTTACACCATTTAACAAAAAAATGCACTCTGGACCAAGAGCTACCTTTCTTAACAAATTTGGTGTAAGTCCGTTCAGCACTTCAGGCTGTAGCTGCGTTAACAGTTTCCTATGCAAATTAACATAGAGAAAAAGCATTTTGGGACACCCCCTTTTTCTTGGCCCCCGCTTGACGGATCACCCCAAGACAGCAGCTAAAGTGAGTGGGCCATCAATTTTGAAAATTTTGCGAAGCTTTGTTAAATGACGCCAAAGATATTGGCAAAAGAAAAAACGCTTTTTGAATAGAAACTAGGTCTTAACTATAACTACCTACTGGTGACTGCCAGTAGGTAAGAAAAAGAAAAGAATGGCTTTCCTTTGTTTTGTGTATTTGATGCAGTTCAGGTAAAGGATCATTACATGATCTATCATTACGATTCCTAGTTTGAAGCCAACCTGAAGATTAGAAACAAACTAATTGCTATCAGCCCAGTCTTGTACATGATTCAGAATGTATTTTGCACAGGCCTGTCCAGCGCTGTCGAGTAGTGAAATTGGTTGATAGTTCATACGGTGTGCTTGTGATGCATTTTCAAAAATGGGAATGATTATTGCTCCTTTCCAAGAATTATGGACCTTCCCTAATTGCAAAGTTGTATTGCAAACAGTTTTGTGGAATGGTGCCCAGAGCTTGACACTGGATCTAAAAGTGTCCAAGGGACTTAGGTCAGGCCCTGGTGCTGTGTAGACTTTTTAGCCAAGGATCGTCTCTGCAACCTCACTGTCTGTAAATTCCATAACTTGCTCATTTGCTAGGATGTGTTTTAATTGGGATTTTATTCTCTTGTCTGCTCCACTGGCAGTGGCGGTTGAGTAAATGGAAGAAAAGTGATTCAGCCACTTGCAGGGGTAATTCCTGTGTCCAGATTCCATGCTGGGCTCTCGCAACCCCATCTGAATAAGTCCCAAAACTTGTGGGTGTTTTTAGTTTTCAAAGCCAATTTGATCAGCTCCCAAGCCCATGGGTGCAGTTGTATATTTGTATGTTTTGTTAATAGTTTATAGCCTCTCCTTTAGGACCTGAGTTTTTCTTCCTCTGTTAGACTTTGGTGCATTGCTCTCAGTGCCTTTCTTAATACTGTTTTTCCTTCATGCATTCATCGTTAAACTATACTAAGTTGTCCAATTTGTTTCTGTTGATGTCATTTTGTCGCAATTGTTGCAATTGGAATTGCGAATTGAGATGCATCAGAGATTCATAGATGAGAAGGATTTCTGCTTCCTCACCCTGAGCTTTCACCTAGCTTGAGGATCAATTTTTTCTCCATTAAAAGCATCATTTAGTTTAATAATATTGCTAGGTGGAAGGTCGGTTACCAATGTATTCTTCCTGTTAAAGGTTTTTCTGTCAGGGTATGAGCTGACAATTGGGACTCTGCTTTGTATTTCTTATATTTCAGATACTCTGTAATAAAATGAGTAAATAATTGATCGTGGTCACTTTCTAGACAGCTTTCAACTGTCATGTGTAGCACCAAGTGCCATGCTTCGATGTTATTTACAATATAGTCAATGAAACTTGCACAAATATTAACTCTATAATTTTGTCTCATAGGAGAATCTGACTTAGGACCCAATTTATATGTTGGTGGAGAGGGACATCCATCACAATGGTGACAGAGTTCCCTCCTCGCCAACACAGTGGCCCACCCGCATCAATGCTGGCGGACCTTAAGTTTGACCACACCGCTGATCACTCTGTCTCTGCTGTGCCAAACTTTTCCAACAGCCCGAGGGAGTAAGGGTCGCAAAGAATTGGCTATATTGGCAATATTCCAGCTTATTATAGTGCCTGTTTTTGGGCAAGGTCTGGTTTTTGGAGCTATTAATGCTGAGGCTAACCAGCTCCAGTCACTACTTTTCTGCCTTTCCTTGCCTAGTCGATGACTCTTTTCAGATATTGGTACAAAAGGGTGTGGTGATGGACGGAGCATCTGAACCAATCAAACACTCACACCCAGTCAAAAGATCTGGGTTTAATCCATCACCGTTCTTTAGCCCACTCTGCCACCCCAGTTCAGACATGGCCATATGCAAATCAGTCTGACCCTGTGCCTCATGGGAACAGTCCAGCCCGAACTGCCAAGCCATGCCTTCCCTGGACCGGAAACAAGCTTCCGAGGACCGGTTTCTGGCATTACAGCCGTCTTCAGCCCGGCTTGCTTGAATCCAGTGGCAAAGTGAGCAAGGGGCTCACGTCTGAGCATACCCTGCCACACTTATGGCGGCCAAAAGCGGTCCAAAAGGGGGTGGTGATGGACGGAGCATCTGAACCAATCAAACACTCACACCCAGTCAAAAGATCTGGGTTTAATCCATCACCGTTCTTTAGCCCACTCTGCCACCCCAGTTCAGACATGGCCATATGCAAATCAGTCTGACCCTGTGCCTCATGGGAACAGTCCAGCCCGAACTGCCAAGCCATGCCTTCTCTGGACCGGAAACAAGCTTCCTAGGACCGGTTTCTGGCATTTCAGCTGGCAAAGTGAGCAAGGGACTCACGTCTGAGTTTATATATATATATTATATGCTGATATTAGCATGACTTTCGTCCTTTGTCTTTGCTGATGTAGAATAACCTTCAGTTTGTCCGTTATCAGTTGGATTAAGGATCTGAAAGCCACTTTAATAGTACTGCAGCAGGACTGTGTACTTATATTGTCTGTGTTTTCCAGAATACCAGGGTATGGCTCCTCTGTGCTTTTACTGGCTTTTTTACCCCAGACAGGAAGAGTACCTTTGATAGCCGGGATTTTTGTTATCATGTAACTGCATCGTTTGACCACAGATTCCCCGTGGGCTCACTACTGTTGCACGATCTTCTTTCCAAGAAGTTCACCAATAGTATGTCTCCTAAACATAAACAAAAGGAATCCACAAGGGTGTGATAGGTATGGTCCCTACAATGGTGGGGAGCACACTGTGTCCTTTAAATACCCCTCACACACCAAAAGGGCCCTTGGTGTGCATGTTTCATCATAGGGTTCTTCGCTTCCCTCTACGGAACGCGGCGTACTACTAACCAACGACTACGCGGGAGCACTGATGTAATCTCTATGTGTGGTGCGTGAGGGTATTGGATGATAAGTGAGTGGTGGGGTCAGAAGTGAATTACTGTGTGAATGTTAAAAAATACCTGGCATGTGAGGTCTAAAAAGAATTTTAATGGGCCTCCGTGCTGGTATTGATAAAAGGGGTGTGGTGGCTTACTTTGTATTTAATGTACAATACCTCTCATGTGCGTCGACATGATTAGAAGCAAAGGCTTCTTCTTCAGGACGGGGTGCACAGATCCCCACCGTACTCATGTCAGGATGGGTATTGGCGTGAAATTACCAACATGATTCATACAAGGGGTGAAACTTATCTTATTTGGTGTGCAATGTTACTCAGCAATGTCACAACTGTGCTGGACAGTTGTTTTACCAAGATTGGGGTTAGGTCTTTTCCAAGGGACTTTCTGGGGTAACATTAATCCACTATTTAATGGTCCTAATAATAGTGGTCGAGTCTGTAAAGTGCCCCCAGAGTTTGCCATATCTAGTAGACCATCTGTGGGATCTTCTTCCCCAGGCAACCAGTTGCTTCAATAGTTGAATGAATGATTGTCTGAAAAGGGATTATAAAGCGTGCAGCTGTTTCGAAGAGTGTCCTGGCACTAATAGTTCTCGGTTCTTTAACATCCTGGACTTTGGATGGGTCATTAGCATCGGGCCTCGATGGTAAGTTTGTGTTCATTCAAACTTTTTCTCAATCATATTGGTAAGTTTCGGGGCAGCCTCTGCAGATTTCAGCGGAAAAAGGTCTTGCCACCTGGAATATATTGTGTCCTATTCGCAAATTTCCATTATTTTAATATATTTTCCTAGCAAATGTTATGTTGGCCTCCTCATTATTAGCATTTGGTCTGCTGTTTTGTGTAGTTGTTTCGGTCTTTGTTTGTTTAGCATGCATATTTCCTTTACTGTTGTGCAAACCTGTAGGGATTCTGTGGATGTGGGTATGACGTTTGTAGTTTACGTCGCATTATAATCCTGGACGAAGCTTCACAAAATCCTTTTGATGATTCCCTGTCTCCCCTTCCTGTGGAGACAGAGTCTGTTAGTATTTACTAGTTAAGTTCTGGCTCGATTGACTTGATTAACCTTGTCTCTAAGTATCATTCTTGATTTTAGAGCATGGTAGGCTGCCTGACTTTATGGAGATGTTCAATCCGTGGTGAGGTTGTGTTGTCGAAATTAATTCCTCCATTATTTTGACAGTAAATGTCCTGCGCTCTGTATCTGCAGCACTGTTTGGCCTTTGTTGGACTAGGGTCGGGAGGGAGGATAGCAAAGGTACCTGTTCCTTTGGGCCTTGTTGGTCCCCTGAATGGCTTCCCAATAGATTTGGTCACCCAAAGTACTTCTAAGTAACCACATGCATCCGTGATGTAGCTCTTTTGTAAAAAAAGTTTCTAAGTGTCAAATTTGTTGAATTTGTCAAAGCTTATTCGCGGTTGAATGAAAAGTATTGATTTATTGTTTCTTTAAAAATCTAGACTCCAGAAGCCTCTAGTGGATCTTTTTCATTTTGGTGTCTATGAATTAATAAAAATGCAACCTATTTTGATAAATTAGAGTGGGATTTCTTGAGAGTTGTGTTGCCTTCTTCTTTAATTATTTTGGTGCTGTTTAAATGCTTTACACTGGTTCCTTGGTTGAAGCCTGACTGCTCAAAACCACAGCTACCCAGGGTTGAGCCAAAGCTTGACATACAAAGCCTGACAAGTCCTAAGAAGAGTTGGAAGTGTATTACACAGTGAGGTTTCACAACCATATCATATAATACACCCCACTTGCTTACTAGGGTGATTTGAAGTGGGGGGGTGAAGTGCAAAGTGGCGAATGTGTTCATGTTGGCCATGTCATTATTTTCTATATGGAAAGCATAATTTATTGAGTAGTTTGGTTCAGGAGGGTACGCATTGGATCTCTCAGACAGGATACATTTATGAGGCTGAGATTTGAATTATTTCATTGTTGACTATGTGATGAGTTTGCTGTTGTTACATTTTGTTGGGAAGACCTCGTGTATATCTTAGTTTTCTTGCTTCCCTGGTCTTGTTCTTGATCTGTTGTTGTGGTGCTGTGGAGAATCTGGTTTGGATCCACCTCAGTATCTAGATTACTAGTCCCTTGAAAGAACTAGGTATGATTTTTTTTGTAGTTTCTCCCACACAACTTACTGCGGGATTTTCTATTCTGGATGGATGTTTTGCACAGTTGTTTAAAGAGTTCTGCTTTCTCTTTAAAGTAGGACGTTATTTTATTGCTTCTGTTCTTGCCATTTTTTTCAAGCCCTGTTTTTGCCATTGCTATGTATCAGTCTCTTGATGTTATTGATCAAGGGAATATAGGCGCTCTGGGGGCGTGGCCTGACTCAACATGGCGTAAGACGTCTTTCCTCTGAGGTTCGGACCCCCAAGTCCTTTCCCACCCAGCTCATTTAACAACAGGCTGAGGCCCTTGTGGCCTTGGGTGACCCTGTTGGATGTGGGGTATACATTCTGGTGCTACTGCTCATATTCCTGCTTGAGAGCACGCGCGAGGACTGTGACACTGTCATCATGTGTGGGTCTCAGGATCCTGCTGGCACGGGTCCGTGGGGTGTATCGCGGATCCAAACTTTGTGACCTGAGGGGGCATTGGTTCTGGGGGACCGGAATCAGAGGGCAGTCAACATCTCCTAGTCCCCTGGTCCTCAGAAGGTGGATGGGGGTCAGGGATTGGTGGCATACCAACCTTGAAGCAGCCCAACTCTAACGACTTAAGGCAAGGGGACCATGTGCCACGCCGGACTACACCTGGAGGTGCACCTGATGGGCGGAGACTCCATCCAGAGGACACCGGCGGCTCCCAGGCTCAGAGGTCCCCAAACTGGCACTGGAGGTGATGTGGTGCTCAGTGAGGAATGGTCATGGTGTGGCTTGTGGTGACACTTAGCCGACCTGTCATGGGTCCCGCTGCTGTGGGTGTAATCCCGCAGAGTCCTGGTAGAGCTGGTAGCCTGCGAGCCACCGTGCACGCTGTTGCCCTCTTCCCCTGCACTGGACAAAGAGCTGCACACTGGGGACTGTGCCCCAGTTGCAAGATCTACAGGCCGCCTGATGCCACACCGCGGTCCATACAGAGAAGGAACACAGATAGTGAGGGTCCGTGGGGGGTGAGAGACTGCGGCTCCCCTGAGTGAACTTCTGCTACTCTCCCATCCACATAAAGCTTGCAGCCTACCATGGTGGCCCACGCAAAATGATAAGGCTGGAGGGGCCGCACTGCTGGGAATGCAGTTTAGGGGGACAACATCCTGGCCCTCCTGGCATAGCCCTGTTGCCTCATGGACCCCCATGTTTACCCCAGAGGGGGTGCAGCGGTATGTGCGGTATGGCCATGGTGGAATCGGTAGTGGTGTCCGGTCGTCCCGTTGTATGCCCCATCGACGCTGGTGAGGCTCTGCTGGTCTCTGCTGTGAGCGCCATCATCTCTCCCCTTGCACCAGACACTTTGCTTGAGCACGAGGACTGCGCCCAGGAGTTGGGAACTGACAGCAACCTGAGGCCACATCACAAACCTCACTGAGGAAACGCACATTAGTTGAGAGATTGTGTTGCATGGGGTAGAGGACTCTGGACCCCCAGATGTGCTCCTGCTGCCACCCTCCTACTTAAAAAAGGCCCAAAGCGCACCATGTCAGCATGCACTTAAGGGACAGTTTAGTGGGGCCCAAGGCTGCCACTACATTCTGTGCTCCTGCAGGGGAGTACCACTCGACTTACCTGGAATGGCCCTGTATTCCACTGAGGTGTGGGGTGCTCCTTGCTGCTGTGATCTCTGCTGTCATCTGAGGGGAAGAATGGTCTGCGACACCCCGGAAATTGTAGAGACAGTGGGGCCTGACGTCTTTCAGTGCTGCTGCCTCAGGGAGTGAACTGGTGGAGTATCTATCGGCGAGTCCCCTTCTTGGCGCTACCTGTTTGTGTCCTGTGCCCCTCTGCACCATGAGCGGGGAGACTAGGTCCAGACCCCGGGCACCTCTGGGAGGTGACACCTGGGGAGCTGTCACCACACATATTTGGAACATGCCAACTGTTCCATAGATGCAAGAGCCACATTTCGACATACCCCGGGGGTATTCATCATCACTCTCCAATCTATGCTTACGGCCTCCTGCTCTTTCTTCTTTGTGGTGATCCGCCATCAAGGAGTGATGCGTCTGGGGTCCCTGGAGGGCCCCCCCGACTACATCTGGTGCAGTGACTATGGAGGTCACTGTCAACTCCCTGTGGCAAAAAGCAAACTCACTCACTATGGATTCCTCTTCCGCTAGTGTGAAACCCCCCCTCCAAGGAGGGCGTGGCCGAGGCGTCAAGATAGCTCCTGGACCCCTCCGTCATCCGCCTTGCATCCTGTGCTCTCTGGCAGTAATCTGCCATCCCTACCTGCCTGCCTGGTGTCCTAAAGCACGGGGCTGCTCCGAAGGCGGTCTGTTCCCCGTGTTGGCTTTCTGGGTCGTCCCGCCGGCCCTGGACTCCCTGGTCCCCTTTGGACGACAAAATGGCAGCACACATCGCGCTCTGGTGACGGACCTGGTGACCCGGCTGTGGTCCCTTTCATCACCGATCTCGCTGCGGCAGACTGTCCTGGCTGACCCCCCTGCACTGCTCCGTGGGGATGGAGAGGCAGCGTCCGGTGAGCTGGCGGGGTTGCGCTGGTGGAAGAGCTCCTGATCCCTCACCTCCCCGTAGGGGTGGGGCAGCCACAGTTGCCCGTGCCTGGCGCCGGTCCTGGGGCCCACTAGGGGGCGGGCGGACGAGGGCTGCGGTTCGGCTGGAGCCAAGTACATCGGCCACCATACTGGGTGGTGGAGCGAGTACGAGGGCGGGGGAGCGGCTGCGGACCTGCGGGGCCGTTGGTGCAGCACTCCCTCTATCGGCTGCCGTACCAGGTAGCGGGAGGGGGGTTGAATGTGAGCCCTTTTGGAGCCTCTCTGTTTCATCCCTAGGGGCGGCCGGCCCTGGTACGCTGGGTGCGGGTGTGAACAGGCCTCAACCACTGTGTCCTGGCCCTGAGGACTGTAGCCGCCCCGTCTGTATCCTGGCCCCAGGAGCTGTGGTCACCCTGAGAGCTGCCCACGCCCTAGGAGCTGTGATTGAGGGCCCCTTCAGCCGCTCTGGCTGGGTGACGGGCGCTCTAGGTCCGGCCTGTCCCCTGCGCCTGGCGGCCGGCGCTGAGCACTGGGCTTCCCCTGGCCTCTCCTGGGCCTCATCTCCGCGACAGAGGTGGACCAGCCTTTCACACACAGGACTCCACTGGTGTGTGAGCGGGGGATCGGCTGCCTGGTTGGGCGGCGGGCTGGGAGGTCGACTTTGGGCCTTCCTGTGGGTGCCTCCCCCATCCCCCGAGGCGCTGTGGCAGCCTGTGGCACCGCGCCTGGTCGTTGCCTGAGGGAGCATTGGGGAGCATTACTGGTGCCATAAAACCAATGAGCCTGCTCCATTCCAGCCCCTGGCGTCCGGTGGGGGGGATCAGCGGGGCGGAGTGCGGTGCTTGGACCTGGGATGCCCCTGGCCGGTTGGAATCGCGAGACCTGAGCGAGCCATTCCCATTATACAACGTCCCCTGCACCTGGCGGCCGATGCTGAACTCTGGGCTGCCCCTGGCCTCCCCATGGCCCCATTTCCGTGACGGAGGCGGACCAGCCTGTACACACCAGACTACACCGGTGAGTGAGCGGGGGACGAGCTGCCTGGTCGGGCGGCGGGCTGGGAGGTTGAAGTTGGGCCTTGCTGTGGGTGCCCACCCCACCCCCCTCTTGCCCGAGGTGCTGGGGTGGCCTGTTGCACTGTGCCTGGTCGTTGCCTGGAGGAGCTGTAGGGAGCTTTGTTTGCGCCATACACCCAACAAGTCTGCTCAATTCTAGCCCTTGCCGCCCGGTGGGGAGGATCAGCGGGGCAGGGGGCTGTGCCTGGACTTGGACCGCCCCTGGCCGGTTCGAACCGCGGGACCTGACCCAGCCATTCCCAATATACAACCCTGTCGGCTGCCATTCCGGGCGATGGGAAGTGGCTTGCCCATCCGTGGGCACAATGAACTGAGGGCGCCTGCAGCATCCATCCTCCCCCTCTCCCAGCCAGTACCATACGGTTGCAGCGGTGTGGGGCGGCTTGGCAAGTCACTGATCTCCCCTATGTCTGTATGTGATCACCCTGTCACGGAGCCGACTATCCTGACTCTCGCCCTCAGGACTGGTTCTTGGCCGGCTTGGCAGTTCCTCCAACTCCTGCCCGTGCGGATCCTGTTCGGAGGCGGAACATGGGGAGAGATAGGGCCTCCAAGTCCACGACAGCCCCCACACAAACTAAAATTGACTGCTTCACCACCCAAGGGCCCGACCCACCTGGACAGGCATATGGTGCTCCCCCGCCCCGGGCACGGATCTTGCGACTATCCTGCAGGCCATCAGCTCGTCGCAGGCCTCGGTGGAGTGGAAGATAGGGGAGATCAAGGTGGATGTGTCTCTTCTCCGGCAAGATCTCATCAACGCCACGGCCCGGATTACCGAAGCGGAGTCCCGAATCTCGACTGCGGAGGACGATATTCGCCACCTTAAAGACCAAGTGGCTGGCCTGAGCTCCCGCGCCAGTGAACTTCACCGGCGCGCCGAAGACGCCGAAAATCGCGCACGCCGCAACAACCTCCGACTGGTGGGCTTCCCGGAAGGGGTTGAGAAGAATCAGGCGGCCGCCTTTGTGGAGGCTTGGTTTACCTCTTGGATGCCGAAGGACCCCCTGTCTGCTTGGTTTGTGGTGGAGAGGGCCCACCGATCCCTAGCCCCAAGGCCACTGACCGGGGCCCCCCCGCCCCTTTATCCTGAAGATCCTCAACTTCAAGGATCGCAATGCAATCCTGCGAGGAGCACATTCCCGGGGCCCGTTGAAATTTCAGAACCACACCATTATGATTTTCCCGGACTACACCAAGGAAGTGCAAGACCAACGTCAATCCTACACCGAGGTCAAGAAGAAGCTGATATCTCTGGGCCTCCAATACCAATTGCAATTCCTGGCGCGCCTAAGGTTGATCTTCCAAAACGCCACCCACTTCTTCGACTCTCCCCAGGCGGCCTGGACTTGACTGAGGAGCGCCCCCTCCGGCAGCGGTACGTGCCGCCCCCCGGTTCACCGGGCTCCTTCCCCGCACGGCCCCGGTCTTCGGGGCGCCAGCGTCGGCGGCGCACACACTCCAACAGGAGACGCCGATGCCAGGTGGCATCCCACAGATCCTCCAGCCTGCACACACTCCAACAGGAGACTCCGATCCCAGGTGGTGTCCCACAGATCCTCCAGCCTACCGGCCCATGGTCCTCGGAGTTCATCCGGCTCCTCAGCCTCCCCTCCGCGTCTCAGAATCCAGGCTTCTGATGGCCCGGTGGCAGACCCTCTGTCTCCAGGCCGGCATGCCTCCCGGGCACAGACACTGACCTTTCTCGCAGCCCGAACCTGTGAAGTATTGATGACCGACTGCTGAGGCGGTTTGCACCCAGGGATGTGTCCCGACTTTGGGATGATCTGGGGTTCTGGTAGACTGTTAGCTCTGAGTCTTTGTCTTCCTGCTGAGACATTGTATATCCGCTCATATGGAGGGGTCCTTCCACGCTTCTCAATCCAAGCGTTTTAGTTTGGTTACTGGTTCTGGGGGGTCGACATGCTTCTGTTCTCGAAGTATAGGGTGGGGAGGGGGTTGGGAATGTTTGCTCCCATGGTTTCTTATTGTTTATTGTTGTTTTGTTGCGCCATCACCCACATGACAATCAGTTCCACTTCTATACGGGTCCATTATGCTTAGTCCTTCTCACCAGCACGCTTTTGCACATGCTCCGGGCCCAGCGTTTGCCGTTGGCTCTCCAGGGCCTGACTGGACACTGCAACGATCTTTAACCCCCATGACTGACACACCATTTCCGAAGGCTGCCCTCCATATCTTATCATGGAATGTTAATGGCCTACTAGACCGCCACAAACGAACGCCGTTCTGCGTTACGCACAGCGCCTCAATATAGGGGTGCTTCTGCTTCAGGAGACGCACTTGATGGGGACTCACTGCCCCTTCCTGGCACGGTACGGCTATGACAGGGTTTGGCACCCGGGCTTCGCTCGAGGATCCCATGGTGTGGCCATAATATTAAAACGCACCGTACCCTTTGTACTCACACAAGCTATTCACGACCCACGGGGCACGTTTGTGATCGTGTGTGGCACACTAGTGGGCACGCCTCTTAATCTTGTGTCCTTGTACTCACCCTCCTCGATGCTCGCCACGACTCTAAAACAATCCAGTGCTCTGCTGTCTACCCTCCCCTTGGGCCCACTGTTATTGGGGGCGACTTTAACGCGGTCTCTGCACCGCCTCTTGACACAACAGGTCCTCCATCTCCTTCCAGGCTGGCGCAAGCGAAACAGTTAACTAGCTGGGCTGAATCCCTTGGCCTTTGCGATGCATGGCGAATCTGGCACCCACACGTTAAGCAGTTCACGCACACCTCCGCCGCACACCACACGCAAGCACGCATAGATGCCATTTTCATTCCATCTACGGATTGCACCACGATCCAAGACGTCCGAATACTACCAAGAGGTATCTCCGACCACTCCCCGCTGCTCCCTAGTACAGGGGTTCCTCCCCCTTACTTATGCCCAGTGTGGCGGTTAAACACTTGGTTCCTTCAAGACAAGGAATTCAAGAAGGTGGTGGGATCAGAGCTGCAGCAGTACTTCACCACCAATGCGGGTCGGTTTTTTCCCCGGGTACCCTGTGGGAGGCGAGCAAGGCCACTATCCGTGGCTATGCCAAAGGCCACGTCCAACGTCCGCTGCAGGCCCAAATGCTGCAAATTACCTCACTGGAGGCGCAGGCACTGCGCCTTGAACAATCTCCCTCTGCTGAGGGCGCCGCCGCTCCGTAGCGGCGCCTCACGAGCATTCGAGCTGAAATCAAGCAGCTCTTGTTGGAGACCGCTAAGCTCCTGTTGAGATCTTCCGTGGCCAGAGTTTATGGCTGGGGTGACAAAAACGGTACAATCCTTCATAGGCTCACCACGTACCCCAGAGCAAACCGCATCATCCCATAAATATTGGATCAGGAGGGGTTGACACAACGGTCCTCGGTGGCTATGGCCGGTGTTTTTGCCACCTTCTACCGTCGCCTTTATGCCAAACGAACTCCGGTGCGGTCGCTCGGCGTATTGTTGATCGCCGGGGGTGCTCACCTCCCTCAGCTGGACTCTACTGCCCAAGGTGATCTTGACCGCCCAATCTCCCACAACGAGATTCACGAGGCTATTGCTTCCACCTCGTCGGGTAAGACTCCCGGCCCGAATGGCCTCCCCCAGGAATATTATGCAGCGTACCGAGAAACCCTCGTGCCTCGCCTTGCGGACTTGTATGCTGAGGCATTGGAGAAAGGTTCCTTCCCGCCCGAGACAGATATGGCCACAATTGTGGTCCTCCCGAAGTCACAACCGCCATCCCCTCACTGCGCTGACTACCGTCCCATATCCCTCTTTAATACGGACATTAAATTGTACGCCGTAATCCTTGCCCAATAGTTGAAGCCATACCTTACCACGTTAGTCCACCAGGATCAGTGCGGATTCATGCCCCAGCGAGGCACTAGACACTGCCTCCGGCGGCTGCACCTAGCCCTGGCTCACCGCCAGGTGCTTTCCCCCTACCTGGTGCTCCTTCTCATCGATTTTAAGAAGGCATTCAACTCCGTGGACTGGACTTACCTAGACGACGTGCTTATTGCAATGGGTATCGGCCCCCGCTTCCGTCAGCTAGTTGCGATTCTGTACTTCCGCCCCCAGGCGTGCGTCTTAGTCAACGGGGTTCTCTCTGATGCCTTCCCCATTCAAAGGGGGACGAGACAGGGTTGCTCCCTCTCGCCCCTCCTCTTTGCTTTGGCAATGGAGCCTCTAGCGACCTTGATTCGGTCCGAGAATCTCGTTAGTGGATGGGAATGGCCCAACTCCGCGGTGGACAGGATTGCTCTTTACGCGGCCGATGTCCTGCTCTTTTTAACCGACCCGCCCAATCTGGTCGTCGTTGTCTTCGGATCCTGCATTCTTTCGGGAAAACCTCCATCCTCCGAATTAATTCTAATAAGTCGGTACTGGTCCCACTCCACCTCTCCAGAGAGTGCTACGACTGGCAGTCCACGATACCGCTTCGGCGTCAGTCTTTTGAAATTTCTTGGGATCTGGGTTGCTCTCCTCCCAGAACCGGGATGGTCCCTTAATGTCAACCCGCTCGTGAAGAAAGCTAAGGCAGATCTCCACAAATGGCAGAAACTACCCCTGAACCCCTTGGGAAGGGTCGCCCTGTTTCAAATGATGATCCTTCCCAGGTTTCTTTATGTCCTCCAAAACACCCCCTTCTGTTTCTCACGGACATGGTTTCGGGAGCTAGACACTATGGCTACTAAATTCCTCTGGGGGGGGAGGGAGGGCCATGCTGGCGTTAAACACTTGCTGGATTCCATCATTCGACGGCGGCATGGGGATGACACACTTATACCTATACTACCTGGCGACTTATCTGCTGAGTATACATGACTGGTTCAACGGGGGCTGGTCTGATCCAGCCTATAACAAGACATACAAGATGACGGACGGAATGTTGCACAATGGCAAAACATTCACCCCCAGTCACAGATCTGGGTTTAATCCATCGTTATTTTGCTCACCAAGCCACCCCAGTTCAGACATGGCCATATGCAAATCAGTCTTGACCCTGTGCCTCATGGGAACAGTCCAGCCCGAACTGCCAAGCCATGTCTTTCCTGGACTGGAATCAAGCATCCTAGGACCGGTTTCTGGCTATCAGCCATCTTCAGCCAGGATAGCTTGACTCCTGTGGCTTAGTGAGCAAGGGACCCACGTCTGGGCATACCCTTCCCACATAGGGTGAACAGCAAAACACACAAGATGATGGACGGAATGTTGCACAATGGCAAAACATTCACCCCCAGTCACAGATCTGGGTTTAATCCATTGTTATTTTGCTCACCAAGCCACCCCAGTTCAGACATGGCCATATGCAAATCAGTCTTGACCCTGTACCTCATGGGAACAATCCAGCCCGAACTGCCAAGTCATGTCTTTCCTGGACCGGAATCAAGCATCCTAGGACTGGTTTCTGGATATCAGCCGTCTTCAGCCAGGATAGCTTGACTCCTGTGGCTTAGTGAGCAAGGGACCTACGTCTGGGCATACCCTTCCCACATAGGGTGAACAGCAAAACACACAAGATGATGGACGGACTGTTGCACAAGGGCAAAACATTCACCCCCAGTCACAGATCTGGGTTTAATCCATCGTTATTTTGCTCACCAAGCCACCCCAGTTCAGACATGGCCATATGCAAATCAGTCTTGACCCTGTGCCTCATGGGAACAGTCCAGCCCGAACTGCCAAGTCATGTCTTTCCTGGACCGGAATCAACCATCCTAGGACCGGTTGCTGGCTATCAGCCGTCTTCAGCCAGGATAGCTTGACTCCTGTGGCTTAGTGAGCAAGGGACCCACGTCTGGGCATACCCTTCCCACATAGGGTGAACAGCAAAACACACAAGATGATGAACGGAATGTTGCACAATGGCAAAACATTCACCCCCAGTCACAGATCTGGGTTTAATCCATCGTTATTTTGCTCACCAAGCCACCCCAGTTCAGACATGGCCATATGCAAATCAGTCTTGACCCTGTGCCTCATGGGAACAGTCCAGCCCGAACTGCCAAGCCATGTCTTTCCTGGAAGGGAATCAAGCATCCTAGGACCGGTTTCTGGATATCAGCCGTATTCAGCCAGGATAGCTTGACTCCTGTGGCTTAGTGAGCAAGGGATCCACGTCTGGGCATACCCTTCCCACATAGGGTGAACAGCAAAACACACAAGATGATGGATGGAATGTTGCACAATGGCAAAACATTCACCCCCAGTCACAGATCTGGGTTTAATCCATCGTTATTTTGCTCACCAAGCCACCCCGGTTCGGACATGGCCATATGCAAATCAGTCTTGACCCTGTGCCTCATGGGAACAGTCCAGTCCGAACTGCCAAGCCATGTCTTTCCTGGACCAGAATCAAGCATCCTAGGACCGGTTTCTGGCTATCAGCCGTCTTCAGCCAGGATAGCTTGACTCCTGTGGCTTAGTGAGGAAGGGACCCACGTCTGGGCATACCCTTCCCACATAGGGTGAACAGCAAAACACACAAGATGATGGACGGAATGTTGCACAATGGCAAAACATTCACCCCCAGTCACAGATCTGGGTTTAATCCATCGTTATTTTGCTCACCAAGCCACCCCAGTTCAGACATGGCCATATGCAAATCAGTCTTGACCCTGTGCCTCATGGGAACAGTCCAGCCCGAACTGCCAAGCCATGTCTTTCCTGGACCGGAATCAAGCATCCTAGGACCAGTTTCTGGCTATCAGTCGTCCTCAGCAAGGATAGCTCGACTCCTGTGGCTTAGTGAGCAAGGGGCCCACGTCTGGGCATACCCTTCCCACATAGGGTGAACAGCAAAACACACAAGATGATGGACGGAATGTTGCACAATGGCAAAACATTCACCCCCAGTCACAGATCTGGGTTTAATCCATCGTTATTTTGCTCACCAAGCCACCCCAGTTCAGACATGGCCATATGCAAATCAGTCTTGACCCTGTGCCTCATGGGAACAGTCCAGCCCGAACTGCCAAGCCATGTCTTTCCTGGACCGGAATCAAGCATCCTAGGACCGGTTTCTGGCTATCAGCCGTCTTCAGCCAGGATAGCTTGACTCCTGTGGCTTAGTGAGCAAGGGGCCCACATCTGTGCATACCCTTCCCACATAGGGTGAACAGCAAAACACACAAGGTGATGGACGGAATGTTGCACAATGGCAAAACATTCACCCCCAGTCACAGATCTGGGTTTAATCCATCGTTATTTTGCTCACCAAGCCACCCCAGTTCAGACATGGCCATATGCAAATCAGTCTTGACCCTGTGCCTCATGGGAACAGTCCAGCCCGAACTGCCAAGCCATGTCTTTCCTGGAAGGGAATCAAGCATCCTAGGACCGGTTTCTGGATATCAGCCGTATTCAGCCAGGATAGCTTGACTCCTGTGGCTTAGTGAGCAAGGGATCCACGTCTGGGCATACCCTTCCCACATAGGGTGAACAGCAAAACACACAAGATGATGGATGGAATGTTGCACAATGGCAAAACATTCACCCCCAGTCACAGATCTGGGTTTAATCCATCGTTATTTTGCTCACCAAGCCACCCCGGTTCAGACATGGCCATATGCAAATCAGTCTTGACCCTGTGCCTCATGGGAACAGTCCAGTCCGAACTGCCAAGCCATGTCTTTCCTGGACCAGAATCAAGCATCCTAGGACCGGTTTCTGGCTATCAGCCGTCTTCAGCCAGGATAGCTTGACTCCTGTGGCTTAGTGAGCAAGGGACCCACGTCTGGGCATACCCTTCCCACATAGGGTGAACAGCAAAACACACAAGATGATGGACGGAATGTTGCACAATGGCAAAACATTCACCCCCAGTCACAGATCTGGGTTTAATCCATCGTTATTTTGCTCACCAAGCCACCCCAGTTCAGACATGGCCATATGCAAATCAGTCTTGACCCTGTGCCTCATGGGAACAGTCCAGCCCGAACTGCCAAGCCATGTCTTTCCTGGACCGGAATCAAGCATCCTAGGACCAGTTTCTGGCTATCAGTCGTCCTCAGCAAGGATAGCTCGACTCCTGTGGCTTAGTGAGCAAGGGGCCCACGTCTGGGCATACCCTTCCCACATAGGGTGAACAGCAAAACACACAAGATGATGGACGGAATGTTGCACAATGGCAAAACATTCACCCCCAGTCACAGATCTGGGTTTAATCCATCGTTATTTTGCTCACCAAGCCACCCCAGTTCAGACATGGCCATATGCAAATCAGTCTTGACCCTGTGCCTCATGGGAACAGTCCAGCCCGAACTGACAAGCCATGTCTTTCCTGGACTGGAATCAAGCATCCTAGGACCGGTTTCTGGCTATCAGCCATCTTCAGCCAGGATAGCTTGACTCCTGTGGCTTAGTGAGCTAGGGGCCCACGTCTGTGCATACCCTTCCCACATAGGGTGAACAGCAAAACACACAAGGTGATGGACGGAATGTTGCACAATGGCAAAACATTCACCCCCAGTCACAGATCTGGGTTTAATCCATCGTTATTTTGCTCACCAAGCCACCCTAGTTCAGACATGGCCATATGCAAATCAGTCTTGACCCTGTGCCTCATGGGAACAGTCCAGCCCGAACTGCCAAGCCATGTCTTTCCTGGAAGGGAATCAAGCATCCTAGGACCGGTTTCTGGCTATCAGCCATCTTCAGCCAGGATAGCTTGACTCCTGTGGCTTAGTGGGCAAGGGACCCACGTCTGGGCACACCCTTCCCACATAGGGTGAACAGCAAAACACACAAGATGATGGACGGAATGTTGCACAATGGCAAAACATTCACCCCCAGTCACAGATCTGGGTTTAATCCATCGTTATTTTGCTCACCAAGCCACCCCAGTTCAGACATGGCCATATGCAAATCAGTCTTGACCCTGTGCCTCATGGGAACAGTCGAGTCCGAACTGCCAAGCCATGTCTTTCCTGGACCGGAATCAAGCATCCTAGGACCGGTTTCTGGATATCAGCCGTCTTCAGCCAGGATAGCTTGACTCCTCTGGCTTAGTGAGCAAGGGACCCAGGTCTGGGCATACCCTTCCCACATAGGGTGAACAGCAAAACACACAAGATGATGGACGGAATGTTACACAATGGCAAAACATTCACCCCCAGTCACAGATCTGGGTTTAATCCATCGTTATTTTGTTCACCAAGCCACCCCAGTTCAGACATGGCCATATGCAAATCAGTCTTGACCCTGTGCCTCATGGGAACAGTCCAGCCCGAACTGCCAAGCCATGTCTTTCCTTGAAGGGAATCAAGCATCCTAGGACCGGTTTCTGGATATCAGCCGTCTACAGCCCGGATAGCTTTTGCATATGCAAGAGGAAATAGAGAAGTTAAAGTTGGAAAACACCTTTTTAAATCAGGATTTAAGCAGGTATAAACCTAGGTAATCTCAGTGGAACACAGCTTTTACGCCTTTGTTTAAAATCTCCTCAGAGACAGGGGCGCAAGCAAAACATACAACTTTCGCTCCCCCAGTTGAGATTACTGTTAATGTTCCTAATGCTGTGCCTTTAGCAGCACCTGAACGTTTTCATGGTAACAAATTCCATGTTTTTAACAATCAATGTCAATTACACTTCGTTTATAAACCACAACAGTTCCCTACTGACGCTACAAAAGTGACATTCGTCTTGTCTTGTTTGGGCGGTACAGCAGCCAATTGGTCAATTCCTTTTGTGGATAGAGATGATCCCATACTCCATAGTTGGAATCAATTTAAACGTACTATGACCAGCCTTTTTGCAAAACACACTTTTATGCAGGCAAGTGATAATGAGCTTTTAAATCTGAAACAAGGTAACAAGGATTTATTGACCTATCTCACTAGTTTTAATCGTTTACTCACCGAGACACGTTGGCCAGAAGAAAAGCATGTCTCCCTTTTTTATAAAGGTTTGAGAGACGAGTTAAAAGACGCGCTGGCTCATATCGTTGATTTGCCAGAAGACTATTCTGACTTTGTAGATTTAGTCGTGAAATTGGAACACAGACTAGGAGAAAGAAAGGGAGATAAATCCAAACTGGAATCGCGGTTAACTTTTATTAGACATGAGAAGAAAGACACAGATAATAAACTCCCTGAACCTGAGCCTATGCAAATAGGAACACTCAGAGGTCCACTCACGTCAGAGGAAAAAGAAAGAAGGAGAAAACTTCAATTATGTTTATATTGTGGCAAGGCAGGACATTTTGCCAGAGATTGTCCAGTAAAACCTAAAACTTCACGAAAGGGTACTGTTTCCTCTATCTCCTCAACTGAGTCGGGAAACAATTAAGCTCGACATGGGGGGAGGTTACTTGTTCGAGAAAACATCCTAATCAAACCTCTAATTCTGTAGCCTTCATGGTACCGCACATACCTAGACATTTCATAATTCAGATGTTTTTAATTGTTACTACCCAAGTTAGACATTCTCTCCCTGTCCTACTGGATTCAGGAGCACCAGGAAATTTTGTGGATAAAAAATTAGCTAACACATTAGGTCTTCCTATTTGCCTAATGCCTTGTCCAGAAGCAGTATGTGCAGTGGATGGGTCAGAATTGACCTCTGGGTTAATCACAAAACAAACAAGTCCCCTTGTCATGGTCTGTCGAAACGGGCACACAGAGATGATTAGCTTTGATCTGATAGATACCCCTAATTTTGGCTTGATTCTCAGGGTACCCTGGTTAACAACTCATAACCCAAAAATTGATTGGGTGAACAGAACAGTTACTTTGGATTCCTCATTCTGTAGAACCAATTGCTATCAAGAAGCAGGTACAGAACAGAGCACAGTAATACACTGTGCTAGTGTTACACAAGACGAACCAAGTCTCCCTCCTGAATATTCTGACTTTAAAGATGTTTTTGATCCAGTGAAGGCTAGTGTGTTGCCCCCAAATCGGTCATAGGACTGCCGTATAGATCTTATCCCATGGGCCCCTTTACCTAATAACAGAGTATATGCTTTGACTGACGAAGAGACCAAATATTTAAGAACCTACCTAGACGACCTACTACAGTCTGGGTTCATCCGACATTCCACATCTCCGGTGTCATCTCCACTTTTTTTATACCGAAGCCGGATAAATCTCTGCGCGCGTGTATCGACTATAGAGACCCTGTCACCAGGTAGGTCGCCCCCCTAGCCACCGCGTGGTACTCCGCCTGCTGTGTGCTCCGCTCTGCCCGCTGGGCTCTTCCTGCTCTTCTCGTCCCCCTGTGCCTGTGTTCGCCGTTACCCCGCCCGTGCCTGTGTTCGCCGTTACCCCGCAGTGAGCCCTGTGTGTTGTCATATAGTTCACCTGTTCCCCTTTTGCCTTCTGTCACCAATTAGTTTGTGTGTATTATTGTCATATATTTCACTTGTTCCCCTTTTACCTTCTGTCACCAATTAGTTCGTGTGTATTATTGTCATATAGTTCACTTGTTCCCCTTTTGCCTTCTGTCCCAATTAGGTCGTCTCTGTATTGTATTTATTAATCCTTATTTTCCTGCGCTCCCCCTTGCTTTCTGTGACCTCCCGCCTCCCGCCTCGCCCTCGTATTCCCGCCGCTGCTCCCTGCGGTCCCGCCCCCCCGCCGCTCCCATTCGCCACCCCGCTCATGCCTCCCAGCTGCTCCTCCCTCCCTCAGCCCCTCATATGGAGGCCGCACGGTGTTAAAGGGAGCGACCTTTGACCCTGTCACCAGGTAGGTCGCCCCCCCTTGCCACCGCGTGGTACTCCGCCTGCTGTGTGCTCCGCTCCGCCCGCTGGGCTCTTCCTGCTCTTCTCGTCCCCCTGTGCCTGTGTTCGCCGTTACCCCGCCTGTGCCTGTGTTAGCCGTTACCCCGCAGTGAGCCCTCTGTGTTGTCTTATAGTTCACCTGTTCCCCTTTTGCCTTCTGTCACCAATTAGTTTGTGTGTATTATTGTCATATATTTCACTTGTTCCCCTTTTACCTTCTGTCACCAATTAGTTTGTGTGTATTATTGTCATATAGTTCACTTGTTCCCCTTTTGCCTTCTGTCACCAATTAGGTCGTCTTTGTATTGTATTTATTAATCCTTATTTTCCCGCGCTCCCCCTTGCCTTCTGTGACCTCCCGCCTCGCCCTCGTATTCCCGCCGCTGCTTCCTGTGGCCCCGTGCCCCTGCCACTCCCATTCGCCACCCCGCTCCCGCCTCCCAGCTGCTCCTCCCTCCCTCAGCCCCTCATAAGGAGGCCGCACGGTGGTAAAGGGAGCGACCTTTGACCCTGTCACCAGGTAGGTCGCCCCCCTAGCCACCGCGTGGTACTCCACCTGCTGTGTGCTCCGCTCTGCCCGCTGGGCTCTTCCTGCTCTTCTCGGCCCCCTTGTGCCTGTGTTCGCCGTTACCCCGCCTGTGCCTGTGTTCGCTGTTACCCCACAGTGAGCCCTCTGTGTTGTCATATAGTTCACCTGTTCCCCTTTTGCCTTCTGTCACCAATTAGTTTGTGTGTATTATTGTCATATATTTCACGTGTTCCCCTTTTATCTTCTGTCACCAATTAGTTTGTGTGTATTATTGTCATATAGTTCACTTGTTCCCCTTTTGCCTTCTGTCACCAATTAGGTTGTCCCTGTATTGTATTTATTAATCCTTATTTTCCCGCGCTCCCCCTTGACTTCTGTAACCTCCCGCCTCCCGCCTCGCCCTCGTATTCCCGCCGCTGCTCCCTGCAGCCCAGCCCCCCCGCCGCTCCCATTCGCCACCCCACTCCCGCCTCCCAGCTGCTCCTCCCTCCCTCAGCTCCTCAGATGGAGGCCGCACGGCGTACGCGCGCAGCGGACGTGCCGATTGTGCGCCAAAGGTAAGCCCGTCTGTGCCTGGCCCGCGCCCAGCGCCAGGACCCCTGGCCCCCGCCGTTGCAAGACCACCCGACGGACCTACGACGCCGCCACCCTCAACGCACTCAATGCCGGCCGGAACCCCGCCTGCTACCGAGCCACACCGAAACGCACCCACGGACCCTTCACCTGCAGAACCTTCAAGTTCACCTGCCTCCGAACCTGCACCGCACCTGCCAAGCCGAGCACCAACAACAACCACCTCAAGTGCATCCTGCTCAACATTCGCTCCGTCCACAGACACGCCGTGGAACTCTGGAACCTCCTCGACACTACCTCACCAGACGTCGCCTTCCTCACGGAAACCTGGATGAACGCCTCCTCAGCCCCCGACATCGCCATCGCCATCCCGGACGGGTACAAGATCACGAGAAGGGACCGCCTCAACCAGACCGGAGGAGGCATCGCCATCGTACACAAGAACACCATCCGCATCACGACCAACTCCGACGACACCCTCACCGCCGCCGAACACCTCCACTTCCAGATACACACCGACCCCAGGACGACCCTCAGAGGCACTCTCATCTACAGACCCCCGGGACCACGCACACGATTCAGCAAAGACATCGCAGACTTCATCAGCCCACACGCCCTCCCCTCCGCTGACTACATCCTCCTAGGGGACCTCAACTTCCACCTGGGGAACAACAACGACACCAACACCACCACCCTGCTGGATAACCTCGCCAACCTCGGACTCAAGCAACTGGTGAACACCCCCATCCACTACGCCGGCCACACGCTTGACCCTGTCTTCACCTCCAGCAAGCACATCACCTTCAGCCACTCCACCGGACTCCATTGGACGGACCACAGCTGCGTCCACTTCAGTTTCAGAAGAACCACGACCCACCACCACCCGCAACAGGTGCCCCGCAGGAGTTGGAGCAAGATCACCGCCAACCAGCTCACCACCTCCCTCAGCCAGAACCCTCCTGCCAGCACAACGGACCCCAACGAAGCAGCCAGCAACCTCACACAGTGGATCACCATCTGCGCAGACAACCTTGCACCACTGAAGACCCCCCCCTAGCACACCCGGCAGCAAGAAAGCCTCCTGGTTCACCGGCGAACTCAAGAACTCCAAGAAGAACTGCCGTACCCTCGAGAAAGCCTGGAGCAACAACCAGACCACAGACAACATGACTGCCCTCAAGCACGCCACCCGCAAACACCACCAGCTGATCCGCACCACCAAGAAGACAGCATTCAAGGAACGACTGGACAACAACGCGCAAAACAGCAAGGAACTCTTCAGCATCGTCAAAGAGCTCTCCAACCCCATCGCCGTAAACAACGACATCACCCCCTCACAGGACTTCTGCGACTCACTCGCCTCGTTCTTCACAGCAAGATCGCCGACATACACAACAGCTTCGGCGCACAGACCACGCACCCAACCACCGAACCAACGCTCCCCACCACCACCCTCCGCGCCTCGACACCGGTCAGCACCGAAGACACCACCCGCATGATGAACACCATCCACTCCGGATCTCTTACCGACCCCTGCCCCCACCACGTCTTCAACAAAGCCAACTCCATCATCGCACCCCAACTCTGGGACATCATCAACACCTCCTTCAACACCGCCACCTTCCCAGAGAGTTGGAAGCACGCCGAGCTCAGCGCCCTCCTGAAGAAACCAACGGCGGACCCCACCGACCTCAAGAACTACCGTCCCATCTCGCTCCTTCCTTTTCCTGCCAAGGTCATTGAGAAGACCGTCAACAGATAGCTTGCCGCCTTCCTCGAGACGAACGGATCCCTCGACCACTCACAGTCCGGCTTCCGAGCCAACCACAGCACCGAGACCGCCCTCATCGCAGCCACAGACGACATCAGATCCCTGCTCGACAATGGAGAAACTGTGGCCCTCATCCTCCTGGACCTCTCCGCAGCATTCGACACTGTCTGCCACCGCACCCTAGTACAGCGCCTCAGCAACATCGGAATCCAAGAGAAGGCACTGGAATGGATCATCTCGTACCTCTCTGGAAGAACGCAGAGAGTCCGCCTCCCCGTTCAGTTCCAAGGCCTCCGAAGTCATCTGCGGCGTACCACAAGGATCATCACTCAGCCCCACCCTCTTCAATGTCTACATGAGCCCCCTCGCAGCCATCGCACGCCAACACAACCTCAACATCATCTCCTACGCCGACAACACCCAGCTGATCCTCTCCCTCACAAACGACCCCGCCACCGCCAGAGCCAGCCTACACGAAGGGATGAAAGACGTCGCCGAGTGGATGAAGAACAGCCGCCTGAAACTGAACTCAGACAAGACGGAAGTCCTCATCCTGGGATCATCGTCCTCCGCCTGGGACGACTCCTGGTGGCCCCCTGCCCTGGGCACCGCTCCCAAGCCAACGGACCACGCACGCAACCTGGGCTTCATCCTGAACTCCTCCCTCTCGATGACCAGACAAGTCAACGCCGTCTCGTCATCGTGCTTCAACACCCTGCGTATGCTCCGAAAGATCTTCCGGTGGATCCCCACTGAAACCAGGAAGACGGTCACCCAGGCACTCGTCACCAGCCGACTGGACTACTGAAACACCCTCTACGCCGGAACCACAGCCAAACTTCAGAAAAGACTCCAATACATCCAGAACGCCTCCGCACGACTCATCCTGGACATCCCCTGACACAGCCACATCTCCGGACACCTGAGAGACCTGCACTGGCTCCCCGTCAGCAAGAGGATCACGTTCAGACTCCTCACCCATGCACACAAGGCCCTCCACGACCTAGGACCCAGGTACCTCAACAACCGCCTGACCTTCTACACCCCCACCCACCAGCTACGTTCCACCAGCCTCGTCTTCGCCGCCGTTCCACGCATCCGCAGAGCCACCACCAGAGGAAGATCCTTCTCCTACCTGGCAGCCAAGACATGGAACTCCCTCCCCATCCACCTCCGGCTGACCCAGGACCACCTTTCCTTCAGGAAGCAACTCAAGACCTGGCTCTTCAAGCAGTAGCAGACCCCCCCCCCCCCTCCAGCGCCTTGAGACCCCTCCGGGTGAGTAGCGCGCTATACAAATGCTATGATTGATTGATTGATTGATTGATTGAGAGGACTAAATATGGCTACAATAAAAAATAAATATCCTCTTCCTCTAATACCTGTGTTGTTGGATCAATTAAGACATTCTACTGTATACACTAAATTAGATCTGCGGGGAGCTTACCACCTGGTCCGAATAAAAGAGGGGGATGAGTGGAAGACAGCTTTCAAGACAAAGTTTGGTCTATTTGAGTACACAGTAATGCCCTTTGGGTTGTGTAATGCCCCTGCGGCCTTTCAATTCTTTATTAATGAGGTCCTACACGAATTCCTGGACGTTTGTGTCACAGTATACATAGATGACATCCTCATTTACTCTAAGAACCCGGAAGAACATACCCAACATGTTCGTGCAGTATTATCAAAGTTAAAAGAAAATCATCTCTTTGCTAAACTAGAAAAATGTACTTTTAATGTCAGCAAAGTGGACTTTTTAGGATACTGCCTGTCACCTCAAGGAATAATTATGGATGAAAAGAAAATTAGTGCTATTACTGATTGGCCAGAACCATCATCTGTGAAGGATGTTCAGAAATTTCTGGGTTTCGCCAATTTTTATAGGAGGTTTATTTCTCATTTTGCAGACATTGCAGCCCCAATAACCACCTTGCGGAAAGGGCAACGATTTCTTTGGTCTGATGAGGCGGCACACGCCTTTCAACTTCTGAAACAAAAGTTCACTTCAGCCCCAATTCTGAAACATCCTGATCCTGAATTGCCATTTTTTGTTGAAGCGCATGCTTCACAAGTAGCTTTAGGAGGAGTTCTCTCTCAACGAGATGCAGTAGATGGCCAATTACATCCTATAGCCTTCTATTCCAAAAAGTTATTACCAGCTAAACAAAATTACACTGCGGCTGAAAGAGAACTATTAGCTATCAAAGTAGCCTTTTCTGAAAGGAGGCACCATTTATTGGGAGCCAAGTACCCTGTTACCATCTTTTCTGACCATAAGAACCTACAGTTTTTTGGATCACTAAAAGCATTAACTCCACGTCAGATGCGCTGGTTAATTTTTTTTAGTACATTTGACTTCGTTATAACCTATAGACCAGGTGCACAACAAATTCAATCTGATGTGTTATCTAGATACGTACATACCTCGGACATGAAACAAGACAAAATAGGAGAACCCATTATTCCTCCCGAAAACCTTTTGGCACCAGTACAACAGAAGGATTTCATCACAGATCTATATAATGCACACAGGCAAATAGCACCTCAAGATTGGTTAAAGGATTCCCATAACTCAATACAACGAGGTTAATTGTATCACGACAACATGCTGTTAGTGCCCACCACAGAATTACAAACACAGGTGATAATTTGGCATCACGCCTCACCGTTGGCAGGTCATCCTGGCTGGGTAAAAACCCTGGAAAATGTGCGAAAACACTTTTGGTGGGATAATATGAGTAAGGACATTAAGCAATTTGTCACTACCTGTCCAGTTTGTGCAATACATAAATCTTCTCATAAGGCCCCTGACGGTTTGTTAATACCAATGCCATCACCCAAACAACCTTGGCACACTGTGAGTGTAGACTTTATTGTAGGTTTACCACCAGTAAAATCCTTCACAACAGTGTTAGTGATAGTGGATTTTTTGTCTAAAATGGCACATTTTGTACCATTACGAAAAATGGCCAACTGCGTCAGAATTTGCTGATATTTTCATAAGAGAAATTTTGCGTTTACATGGTTTGCCAAGTAAAGTGGTGTCAGACCGAGGTAGCCAGTTCAACTCTAGATTTTGGGAAAAATTATGCGAAAAACTGAAAATAGATGTGGCATTATCTACTGCTTTCCATCCAGAAACAGATGGACAAACTGAACGACTGAACCAAACCTTACTTCAAACGCTATGTTGTTTATTGGCTGATTATTCTAGTGAATGGTTGGAAGCTCTCCCTGTAGCGGAGTTTGTTTATAATAATACTGAGCATGCAGCTCTACTTTGCTCACCATTCTATTTCATGCAGGGGTATCATCCGAGAGCTATACCCGTTTCATTAGAAGATTCCCTGTTGCCTACAGTAACAGATGGACTAACGAGATTAGGTGACATACAAGACAAGGCCAGGAAACATTTATTAAAGTACAAAGAAAGCATGAAAAGACAGGCAGACAAATACAGATCTGAGGCCCCAATGTATAAAATCGGTGACAAAGTATGACTCTCCACAAAGAACCTAAATATAGAGGGATCCCGAAAGCTGCAACCACGTTTCATTGGACCCTTTAGTATATCTGCCATAGTAAACCCGGTAACAGTAAAATTGGACTTACCAAAAGAATACCAAGTACATGCTACATTCCATGTGTCCTTGCTTAAGCCGTACAACCCAAATACCCGACCCGAACCACCACCTCCACCCATACCAATTAAGGGAAATCTAGAATATGAAGTGAAAAGCATAAAAGACGCAAAAAAAATTCATGGACGTCTGTTTTATTTAGTAGAATGGAAAGGATATGACGAAACTGAGAATTCATGGGAACCAGCGTCCTATGTACATGCCCCACGCTTGATTAGACAGTTTTATCTAAAAAATCCAGGGAAACCCCGTCCAGTAGGAGGGCCTTTGACGGGGGCGACTGTTAGGGTTTGTGCACAGCAAAGAGCATGTCCTCTCTCATTGCACTAGTGGTCTCTGTAATAGCTCTCTTTAAACATACTATGCATTGGTCTCTGTAATAGCTCTCTTTAAACATACTATTGAAAGCCTTTCTTGTTATCGCAGCCCCTCCCTAATACTTCTGTGTATGTTGCTCAATGTATTCACAAGTTTGGACATTGCTGTCTTGTTTGCACATTGGACTTTGCTTTTACCAAGGCTTATTTAGAGCACTCCTCCCTAGGCCATGTGTTACTTCAACTCATTAGCATAATAACTGAAGCTCTGCACACCTGCTTGTGAGAACCACACCCAGTTCTTTGAACCACACCCAGCTCTTCGAACCACACCCAGCCCTGTCTATAAAAGGCAGCCCCTGAGCCTCACCCAGTGCTTGTGCTCGTCTACCTCCCACTTTCCTGAGAACAGATCCTTCGGCGCTGGCACTCCTGCTCTCTCCAGACCTTCATTGGCTTCAACGGGCGCGGCTGCTGGCTCTTCCTTCTTCCGGTTTCCGGCTCCTTCTTGCCTCAGCCCCTCTTCTGTCCACTGCAATCGACCTGCAAAAGAGAAAGAGGACAAGGTTAGACTGATCAATATCCCTTTTCAGCAACAAGTAAGTGCAAAACTTTTTACCTGAAAGAACTTTGTCGGCGATTTCTGGATTCATGTAAAGACAATTTGGAACAAGATATCTCCCACGCACTTTGTGGTTCAAACCCTTTGTTACAAGAATACTTTGTGGAACTTTGTGAAATAAACATTGTTTTACTTGGAACTTTTTAAGAATCGAACAGAGGAAACCATTGACAGCAAGGCAAACAGTAAATCAAGGACTTGCACAAATTACCTGCTGTACTTTGATGCAAAAGTACAGTATTTGTTTTATAAAAAGTCTGGAAATGTGTGAAAAGTGAGTTTGCTATTAAGAATTTAGGCTTTAGTTATATTAAGGTGAATGTTAGATGTTGGTAATTCTGATAATGATATACATTTGATTTTAAAGAAGTTTTACAGTAATAGAAAGCACATCCCAGAACAGTAACACATTCAAACCTGGAAGCTAAAGACCAGGATCCAAGAGGTACTTTTAGAAGAGAATTTCTAAATAGATTAAGGGTTAGTCAGGAACACATTTAGGGATAGGTTGCACTTATCTGTTCTTTGTTTATGTTTCATTAGGCACCAGTTTTTACAGAAGTCAGAGAGGGCTGCAGATTTTAGCAGCACTTCTACAGTGGAAACGCAAGAACTGTGTGTCTCTCTTTTTTTATTTTATCCACTTCCCCCCTTCCTTTGAGCTTCTGGTTCTTAGTGCACTGTTTAAAACTAGTGTGCTGGAACAAGCAGTTTCAGGGTGGGGTCGGACTGTCTTCAACCTCCATCAGAACTGAACAGAAACTCAGGTGAGCTGGGCTTTGACAACCCATCCCATCCACCTTGCCTGACATCACACGCTCCACGCTCTTGGCCTGGAGGGCGGCTCTGAGACACACCCAGTGGACACAAAAACTCACCCAGCACACGCCTCTATGGCATGGTACGTGGCTCAGGGAGGTCAGTGGGTTACAGGGGTTTTGAGCGTGGGATCTAATAGGGATCTCCCAGCTCAATGATGTGTGGGCAAGCAGCCTCATGCGCTCCTTTAAAGACCTTCAGTCCAGATATTCCCAGCACCCATCCCAATTCTATAAATATCTACAACTCAGACACGTCCTCCACGTACAGATACCGGCTGATACCAGGATCCCTGAATACAGTCCCCCTGAAGCACAGACAATGCTAGGCGACTTGGGGAAGGGGGTATTTACCACATCTACCGGACACTGGTCAACAACACCCCGACCTCACTGGACCACCTTAGGGACCAATGGGAGGAGTGGATAGGTCCTCTGGACGAGGAGGATTGGCGGGATGTCCTCATGTCACCCAGATTGATCACCACTTCCGCTAAACTCCGCTTGATCCAATTATACTATTAGCATGCCGCCTACTTAACTCCGAAACGCCTACACCGTGCCGGCTTCTCTCCATCCGCCTCATGTGCGAGGTGCGATCAAGAACCGCCCGCCTTCTTCCACATGGTGTGGGCTTGTCCACAATTGGCTCAATTCTTGAGCGAGATCGAAGGTGAGCTGACCGAGGTCTTGGGGTGGGAGGACCCTCATGATCCACGTCACTCCCTTCTCGGGATTACAGACGGGCTAGACGGGCCCAGAAATGAGAAATTACTCTACAACACAGCCATGGTTGTGGCCAAGAGGGACATAGCCACCTCCTGGAAGCTTCCCACACCACCAGGTTCTGAGAAATGGCAAAGGGGGTGGATTGGTGTGCGGCGCAGGAGAAACCCTTGTATGAGGCACGGGGGTGCCCTAAGTAATACAGGAGGGCCTGGGGCAAATGGCTGGGAGCTGTGGTATAGCTTGCACTTTGTACAGGACGTTTGTATCTACTGCTGCATGGCGGGATAAAAGTGATGTATTTGCTCTTTACTTGTCTCGCAACACTACTGGTACTACCTAATGTCGTATTGCTGGTGCATCTTTTTCCTTTTTGTAAAACAATAAAATTGGTTATCAAATAAAAAAAAACCTCCGAAGCTGCTACTTCAGCGCCCCTCACTCAAGCCTACCTGAACTATTTCCTCCATGAATTTCGTGCAGAGATCCGCTCCCTTAAGACTGAATTCAAAGCATGCATCTATGAAATCAAATGCAATGTGGATGGGCTTCGCGAGCAAGTGAACAATATGGAACACACTTTGGACACCCGTACAGAAGATCTAGAAGCCCTCTGGCACCGGATGGGTACCTTAGAGGATCAGCAAAGTGACCTCCAACTGAAGTGCAAAGACATTGAAAATAGTAGCTGGAGGAACAATATCCACATCAGGGGCATCCCAAAAGGTATGAAAGGCTCCCATATCTTATCCTTCATGGCAGACATCCTGCATGCCATCCGGGGAGATCTGGATGCCTCCCCTCCAATGCTGGACAGGGTGACAAGAATCCTAGGATACCCAGACTCTCACCCTGATATTCTCACATGGGTGCACTTCTTTGTTGAGAAGGAGGCCAACCTGCAAACCTCATGGAAGAAGCGGTTCTGGCATATATGAGACATACCATCTGCTGTTTCAAGGTCTTTTACCTTCCACCTTGCAATGCCGTTGAGACTTCCGCTCTGTCACCAACAGGCTTCAGGAACTCAATATTTACTACCACGGGGCAACGCTTTTGCCATCATTTTTGACTGGAAGGGCAAATGCAGACTCATCCGGTCGCTGAAAGAAGCCCAGTGCCTTCTGAACATCCCTCCAGCCTCGTGAGTGGCAGTCTTTCCCCACCCAATTTACCGGCCTGACAAGCTCAGCATCCTTCATGGACCACAGTGCCATCTAAAAATGCCTCTAAATGCAGCAGGGACCTCCTGTCCCACAAAGCTAAGAAAGACATTATCCAGCATCTCCGCAATCTGGAGGTGTCCTCTACTCCTCCCCCTTCTATATTGGAATCAGTCTGATCTGCTCATCCCCCTTCTAGTCCTCTGCACAGGGGGCGGTCACCAGTCTCTTTGGCTGCCCCACACTGCCCGTCCCTTTGCTGCCTGAGAACCTCATTGATAATCTGCCCCACCCTGCTGTCCCTGGGGTCATGGTGACAAGATACTGATTGGCATCCCCTTAGCGAAGCAGTGTGCAGCACTCACCACTTCACTTCCCTTCTTATCAGCCACACACAGAGACACTGTCACCTCCAGTATAAATTTGTGTTATGCTGCTGGCCCTGATGGCCGTGGGCCTTAGGGGTCTGGACGGCTTGAAACTTACAGTTGCTATTGACCTGTCCCTCTGATCCATACCTTTGGAGAGTGACTTCCCCTGGCCGGCCGGCGTTGTTATGCATTGGCCCATTTCAATCCTGGATC
This sequence comes from Lissotriton helveticus, assembly GCF_964261635.1. NCBI lineage: Eukaryota > Metazoa > Chordata > Amphibia > Caudata > Salamandridae > Lissotriton > Lissotriton helveticus. The sequence goes on from NC_136070.1 coordinate 920,107,744, forward strand.
AATTGTTTTGGCACGATTGGCCTGATGGTACTGTTTCTCTTAACGTACATTTCTCTCTAAGTTGTACGACATCCTGAGGACACTCCCTCTCCCCTGTCTCCTGTACTCAACAAACTGCACGTCCCAAGTTGTGGCCTTGTATCGCTGGGGCGTCCCTCGCTGACCTATTCTTCCTGCTTGACAGCCCCACCACCTTGAAAGAGCAGATATAGGCCTAATTTTTATTTGCAGCATCACCCCTCTCGTTCTCTCACTGACCTATCTCAGGCTGCGTACACAAGCTGGGTACCCTAGCTCTTACTTTAATCTGCCCCAATGACCATAGTCCAAGTTGTTACATTTCTTACGCTCAACGTGTGGGGACTGAATGCGCCTAACAAAAGGAAGCAGCTGTGGCAGTATCTCCTCCAACAGAATGCAGACATGATTTTCTTAGAAGAGACTCCCCTTCTCTGGCAGGACACCCTTTGCATGGTGCACCCTATATACCGCACTTGTCACTGGGCTTATGCATCTTCTAAGACAGAAGGGGTTGCGATTCTCTGCAAGGCCTCCTTCTGTTTCAAGATTCTGCAGGTGGTCTGGGATAGGGAGGGTTGCTTTCTGAAGCTTATTGTACAGTGTGGTTCATGTCCCCTTACTCTTTTAAATATATTTGCCCCAACCAGGCCCAAGATTTTTTTCTTAGAAACCTGCTCAAGGACAACCAGCTCCAGTAGGCGGTGATGTGGTGCTGGGAGGGGACTTTAAATTGCTCTGGGACCCTACTCTGGAGTGACGCAATGCCTCCTTCCAGGAAACTGGTACTATGTCAGCAGCCCTCAAGCGCAATATAGCAGATTTGGGCCTGGTTGACACATGGAGATACCGCCACTCTGGTACCAGGGATTTTTCATTCCCATGTCCATCAGCCATATTCACATATCAGCTATTTCTTTCTCACCCATTCTTTTCTGCAAGACCTCAACACCTTCCTCATCTCGAACATTTCGATCTCCGACCACGCACATGTAGAACTGATTTTGACTAGAAGGGGGAGGGGGGCAACTTGCCCCTGCCACCAATGGCGATTTCCCCCACAATTTCTACACTACCCTGTAGATGTTGAATAAATCAGAAAAGAGATGACACACTAATTTGAGACCAATATACACCCGGACATCTCAGGGCATACCCTCTTGGACGGGTTTAAAGCTACTATCAGAGGCGCGATTACTACTATCTCAATCGTTTGGGTGAGAGAGGCCAAGCTAGTTGAGTTGAGTCTTGCTGCTGATATCAAGGACCTGGAATACCTTGATCATGCCACCCCGTCCAAGCGCAATAAAGAACGTCTGATCCTCTTGAGAGGTCAGCTGAGGGCACAGCATTCTGACAAGGAAGAACAAGCTCTACTTGCTCTCAAATAAAGTACTATAATGGTGGTAACAAGGTGGGTTCCCTCTTGGCGTGAAACTCCGGCAGCAACGAGCGCACACAATTTCCAGGGATTCAGCCACGTGTCTGGGCTACTTCTGAAATGGCCAAACAGGTGTTTCAGGTCTTCTATCAAGCCCTTTATACTAGTGACGAGGCACCTCTTGACGTCATTGATCACTATCTGCTGGTTGTAAATTGACTCCCTTGACGCTTCCCACATGGAGCTGCTCAAAGACCCTATCTCCATGGGGGAGCTTCAGGGTGCACTGAAGAGCCTCCCCCTTTGTAAAACACTGGGGCCCGATGACCTGCCAGTGGCCTATTATTGTAAATTCCGTCTGCAATTGCAAGAGCATCTGCTGGTCCTCTTCAATACCTTAATAGTTATCTCAGGACTGACTAACCCCCACTATTTCGAAAGCTAAAATCTCGCTGATTGCAAAACAGGTCAAAGACCCCTCCCTTTCTGCCTCTTACCACCCCATCGCGCTTTTAAACACTGACGCAAAATTGTACACTAAAATCTTAACCCACAGACTGAAGCTCAATCTCCCAGGTCCTATAGATCCAGACGAAGTTGACTACATACATAACAGACAGAGGGCGTTCAATATTTGCAGCTTGGCCCATCTAGTGGAGAAGTCTCACCGACATGCTATCCTGTCTTGCCTCCTCCTTGATGCAGAGAAGGCTTTTGACAGGGTTAGCTGGTCCTTAAAGGCAGTGTTACAGAGGATAGGTCTGGGTGTTGCAATAATTGACAGGATTATGCCCCCTTCATCTCTCCAACTGTGAGAACCCTGGTCAATGGAGGTTTTTCCCAAACCATATGTTATGTAACATTATGTTATTGTGGATTTGAAAAGAGCACAGCTACTCAAATAGAGTGTCCCGGCGCTCAGCAGAATATGAGTTACCGATTTCAGGACAGACTCTCAGGGTGGGTTGTTCCTGGAATAATCAGGTTTTAAGTTGTTTCGTAAAGAGCTATGCATCATTCAATTTTCTGAGTGTGATAGGTAGCTTATTCCAGAGGTGGGCCACCTGTGCTTAAAATGTACAACCGCCTCTGCGAGAGCGCGCAAATTTGGGCACCATCATCTGATGTTGAGACGATCTTAGGTTTCTACCAGGTGTGTAGAAGGTCACCCATTTCCTAATGTAGTGAGCTCCAGTGCCATGTAGTGCTTTAAAGGCTAATGTCAGAGCCTTAAACTGAATTCTGCGGCAGATGGGAAGCCAGTGTAAGTTCTTTAAATAGGGAGAGATCTGTACTCTAGGACCCAGCATGAGAATGGCTCTGGCTGCAACATTTTGGATAACCTGGAGTTTAGTTGGTAAGTTGGGAGGTCCAAATAAAGGACATTTGCATAGTTTAACCTTGATGTAATAAGCGCTTGGACCACCGTCCTTCTATGAGAAAGCGATAGGAGCGGCAGAAATCTCCAGAGCAATTTCAGGATGCCGTGGCAGATTCCTGCTACCGATTGAACTTGTTTTTTCATATCGAGAGACTCCTCCTTTTTACCCCTACATTTTTCACTACTCCCGCTAATGACTGCAGAGGTGACATATCTGTTGGCCACCATTGCCTCCAAGCATCCTGAGTGAAAGAGCCAAAGAGAATCACTTTGGACTTCTCAGGATTGCACTGTAACTGGTTAAGTCTAAATCAGGCAAATACCTTACTTAGACAGTTGTTGATCCTCTCTCCATCAAACCTCTCCCTTTTTACAGGTAAGCAACAGCTGAGTATCATCAGCATAAGATATATTTGTTGCACCTCCGTCTTCTGCAAAAGGGGCGAGGGGAGGGGCGGAGCCAGACCGGCGACCAAGATGGTCGCCCGGGCCCCCGGCTCTGTCGACCTTCTTCCCCCGCCGCCTGATCCCGTCGGCCATCCTGCGCTGCGATGGTGCTCCCGGCCGTCGGAAGGGGTGCTGAGTTGCTGTTTCCGACTCCGGGGTTTTTTCGAGCCCTGGAGACGGTGATATGACCCTTCGTATTTTGTGGCCTGCACGAGACCTGAAGCCGGGACCCCGCGTGATGCTGCTGCCGCCCGCGAGTGCAACAACAACGGCCATACAGACCCGGAAGGTGCCGGTCAACCGCTATGGAGGTCAGCCCATCCCCGAGAGTGTGCATCCAGCGCTCGATCCGTGGAGCCTGGTAAACGCGAACCACGCCACCCCTATATGCCGATTATGCTCCCCCCCGTCTGCTGATTGATGCAATGGCAACCTAGACGCTGTTCTCTGTTCCCACACGAAACCCCGGTTTGCCCGCGTGCAGCTGTTTCCATCCCGCACTCCAGGTGATCGTGGCTGGTTGAGACACAACGCAGCTGCGGTACTTTTTGGTTTGGGGGGGAGTGACCATCAGTGGGGAAGTGGAAATGGCAACCATATTGTGTGCAGCGTGGAGGACGCGGTGATATTATGCTCCTCTCTATATCAAGGGCTGGAGGCACTGGTGTTCGTTTGAGCGGCGCTCATGCTGGGAGTCCCTTTTCGGAGGTGGCGTCTCGAATGGGACATACCTAACCATGGCGATGGCAGTCTGCTCTGAAGATCGAAGGGTGGAGACCGGATACCCCCTGTGTATTGGAAGGACGGAATCTGGAATAGAGCGATACGGGGACACCCCGGTGTATATATGGAATGGAAAGAGAGCCCGATGCTGGTACTATCCTTATGGGACTTTGTTTGAGTGGCCCCTTCTACAGTTTTCCATGTAGACTTTGCTGTGGGGTCCGGAGATGACTCTATCGATGGCTGAGAGGGAGGGCTTGTACTTGGAGGACTCCCGGCTCGTTCCAAGTGGGTCGTCACAGAGATACCTGGTTCCATGGGTGCATGGTTCCTTTGGAGACACCGCCAGATGTGTGTTTACCGCTTCCCCTTTCACGCTCTTTTTCCGATGGCGGGCTTCATAATGAGACCCAGAAACTACGTAATGACTATTCTTTTTGCACTCAACTTTGTTCTCAGGATCGTGAACGACTAAGTGGCGGTAGATGGCTTTTGAGTGTGTTTTATACTGGTGCATTGCAAGATCTCCAGCTTCTTCCGGACTGCCCTGTTTGTTCACTCCGGTACTTTGCTTGCCCGACCCTGCACCACATGGACTGGGATAAGTTTATGATTAGGTCTGGGTGGATCTACGTACATAATGGTACTCTGATTTCTGATGGTGATACACAGGGGGACTTTCATCTTAGATGTGTGACTTGAGGATCTGTGCGGCGAATGTTATCCTGTTTACGTTGTTGTCTTGAGGCTTTGTTAATAACTCTGGCGCAATTGCAGTGCTACGCGGCGGTGGGGGGGGGGGCCGGGGGCCCGTACTGGGGACCCTCCAATGTTTTCTTCTTTCCCTATCGTGGGGGGTTTTCGTTAACTTTTCTTCTTCCCTTTCTCTTCTGTTTTCGTGTAGATTATTGTCTTTCCTCTCCATTTTTCTTCCTTCTATATTTCGGGTTTTTGACACTGGGCGATAGGCACGCTGCTAGGGGGGTGGGCGTAGCCATATGCAGGGGTGCAGGGTGGGGGGTTGGGGGAGGGGTATTATTGTTTTTGTTCCCTTTCTGTTACTATGGCCTTTTTATTTATGTCATATTCGCTTTTCTGTAACTTTCTTCTTTTTCCTCTCTTTTTCCTGGGATCCGAGTTGAGGTAACTCTCCGTGTGATTTGCTAGTTCAGATGATAAGGGTCTATGTTTTTTCTGTTCTTTCTGTTACAGCGGACTTACACTGATTCGGTGGGCTAAATGTACTGTCTGTTGTTTCTCCTGATTATATACACCAGTGTTAATATCTTACCTACAGTAGTCCTGACTGTGAATATCCTGTCTTATGAACATCCCTTGACTTGTTGTGGCTTAATTGTACGGCATCGGATCCTGCTCTATCTTTAATTTTAAAAGAAACCTTCTTTAATCCTGTTATCAATGTGGTACGAACATTCTCCTGAGTTACAACGGAGCATTTGGAAGGCGGCTTTCTGCATTTTTATGGCTTAATCGATTTTATTTGACCGCATCTGTCCTGATGGCCGACCGTGATGGTTTGTAGGCTTGTGACTGTAACTGACTTAAGTAACAATAAAGGTTTAAAAAAGAAAAAAAAAAAAAAAAAGGGGCGAGGGGAGCCATATGCAGATTGAACAATAATGAGCTTAAGGTGGAGCCTTGGGGGACTCCAACCTTCATAGGAGGCATGCAGGAGGAGAAGGGGGGATTCCAGATCTCCTGGCTTCTATCTTCCAAAAAGGAGGAGAACCATTCTGCCCCCCCAGTCCGCACTCTCCCAATCTCTGTAGGAGTCTATCATGGGGCACGGTGTCGAAGGCGGTAGACAGATCTAACAGTATCAAGGCCACTCTCCCACCAGAATCGAGAGTGTCTTTGATGGATTCCGTGATCTCGAGTAAAGCTGTCTCCGTACTAAAATTTGCACGGAAGCCAGATTGACTTGTATGGAGGAGGTTATTAGTTTTAGTGAATTCGGTGATCACAGAGTTCATATATTTTTGTATAGTTTTGGCAAAAAAAAAGCAGGAGAGAGATGGGTCTGTAATTGGCTGATAATAAGGGATCCGCCGAAGGCTTCTTTAGCAATGGTAATATTTTGGCCCTTTTTCAAATGGATGGAACCTGGCCGCTACTCAGCTCCAGATTCAAAACGGCATTGACCTCTGGGTTAATAATATCCGCCACCAACGCAAGTGTTTTCGCAGGCCAGGGGTCAGAAGGGGATCCAGATTTTAAATTCTTCATTATCTTTAGAGATTGCTCTAAAGTAATGGGGGGGAACTGAAGAAGAGAAGCTTTACATATCAGATTCGAGCTGCGAGATCCAGGATAAAGGTTAGCCAGTATTCCAGAGGAAGATGCTAAAAATGTTTGGATATCGACTATTTTCTTATGGAAGAAAGAAGTTAACTGGCTTGTCCAGTTGTCAGGTACATCATACTTAGTGATAGCTGCTTTGGGCAAAGTGAAATGTTTCACAATTTTGAAAATGTCCTTGCTTTTATGTGCAGATGCCTCAATCTTGGCTGCGAAGAAAATGTTCTTCTCCTCCAAAATTTTACGTTGATACATTTTTAGCTCCCTTTTATATAGTGCTTTACTGTCTTCGCTAAAATTCTTCCTCCCCACTCTTTCCAAGTGTTTACAGGAACTTTTGCATTCCGGCAAGGTTTCATTGAACCAAGGCGCAGATCTTCTTGCTATTCGTTGAGGTCGTGAAGACTGCGGGGCCAAAGTCTTGACGCCTTTTTTAAACCAGTTCTCCAGACTGGCGGCATCAGCCTCAATCCTACTACTCATAGCGAGAGGATGCGAAGTGAGCTCAATACTCACGGCCTTGGGTGATTTTATGAAAGGACGTTGATTTAAATGAAGGCTGCTTCTCCGTTGTATGGGCCAGTTTCGTTCGTTTGTCTATCTTTAAACCTGAAAGTGGTCTATCCAGACTAAAGGGATAGGCTCCTCTGTTTGTAATGGGATGTTGGAAAAGATTTGATCCAACTTATGTCCTTTGTCGTGAGTAGGCCTAGATACAAAGGGAACAAGTTCATGGTCTCCAGGGCCTCGCATAGTGAGGTGGCATCAGAGCTCTCTAAATTGTCCATGTGGACATTAAAGTCACGTAGGACCAGGAAGTGTTTAAATCTAGGAACTAGCGGTGATGGTAATGCTCCTTAGGAACGACCCTGCATGTCCAGGTGGTCTATAGATTAGTACTCCCACCAGAGATTGGTGGGCGGAGATTAAGCAGTGGAAACCAAGGCACTCAGCCCTGTCAATTTCATCCATAGGGATTAGTTTAGCCGAGATGTCACTTTTAACAATCATTGCAATACCCCCCCTTCCTTTCCCGATGATACGGTCCCTTCTCAGAATAGCATAACCAGGAGGAATAGCTATTGCCAGAGAGGGATTAGATGTTTCGGTGAGCCAACTCTCTGTCAAAAATAGAATGTCCAACCTTAACTCTACTATGAGGTCAAATACATGTTGGGCATTTTTATTTAGCGAGCGTACATTGAGTAGAAAGGCTCTAATATTCCCCTGCCTGTAGATCCCAGTCAGTCTCATACTTGTTCCCCTCACCCTTACCATGGACACAGACTCCCTGAGTGGGCTGACATAGCTAGTCCACTTACACTCATTACACCTCAAGGTAATACTGTCCCCACCCGGCTCTATACAACTGTGGCAGTTGAATGTGGGACTATGCCTCTTCAACTCTAAGCCATTATAAGTAATAAGCTCACTGAGAGTCGTGGTGACACTGGCCGCATTTCCCGCCCCGGCCGCCTCCAGGACCTTGACGCACGCAGACGGGCTTGCCTTTGGCACGCCTGCTGTGCGCTTCCGCTGCGCGTTCTGCCGCACATCCGGTTTTATAGGTGCAGGGGCCCCTAGAACACCAACCTCCCAAAACCGGATGTCAGCGATATTCTCTTTCCACTCAAACGACCGGAGTCGCGGTGGACCGGGGAGAATAGGCAATCACAGGGAAGCTTTTAATATCCAGGGACAGTTTAACTCATTTCACAAAGAATGGTTAAAAATCTGTAATTAAAAATACAGTATCCACAGGTTCCTAAAATAGAAAGCTAACCGCGCTCACGCACAATTATGCAGTGTCCTTCACTCTAAAACCTGTGTCCGCTGCGCATTCTGCCGCACATCCGGTGTTATAGGAGCAGAGGCCGCTAGAATGCCAACCTGCCAAACCCTACACTTAAGGAGGGGCACTAGACAGGGTTGCCCCATCTTGCCCCTTCTATTTGCCCTGGAAGTAGAGCCCTCTGGGGCCGTCATCCGGCAAACAGAGGATATTGTAGGGAGGGCGCACCCCTGAGATCGCTTTATTCACTGACAACCTTCTAGTGACTTGCTCAGTGAGAGATATCTCTCCTGGCGCTTGTGGGGACTCTCCATGCCTTTGAGGAAGTCTCAGGCTTCAAGATCAATATGTTCAAGAGCCAAGTGCTAAATTTAACTATCCCTCCCACAAACCTTCCGGCGCTACAATCCCTTACAACCTGCCAATGGGCCCCTTGTTCCATCCAATACCTGGGCTTCTAGCTCACTCCAACTTTAACTACATGGACAATGGGCAACTGGCAAAAATATCGGAAATCTGTCTTAGAGGACCCTGACCATTGGAAACCCCTTCAAGTTTCATAGCTGGGCCATCTAAATATGGTAAAGATGTCTCTCCTGCCAAAGATACTCTACCTCTTTTAAAGTTTGCCTATACTGATCCCTTAAGATGAGATCCTGCACCTCCAACAGGACATTTGTTGCTTTATTTGGGGTGGGAAATGCCGTCGCTTTTCAAACACAGTGCTGATGCTCACTCTGGACGGGTAAGGGCTGGAATGCTCTAACCTCCTTGAATATTACTAGGCTGCACACCTTCGCTTTGTCTCAGAGTGGGTTGTACAAGAAAGCGATAAGCATTGGTTTCATATGGATTGAGCTGTGGCATGTCAACCCCGCTGGGACCTGGTGTGACTGTCCAGACATGTGAGGTCACCAAGTGCCTATATTGCCATCCCTACAAAAACGGCCCTGGAAATATGGGACAAAGTTGCACTGAAATGCCCTGACGCGCAAACAGATTTCTCTCCTGCCCTGTAACCACACTGCTATAGCCACTGGAGGGAGGGTGACTGTCGCACTCTTAGGGATCTCTTTGATGGCGACTCCCTCAAGACATTTGACCACTGTCGACAGGAGTTCCATCTCCCTGAGTCCACAAGACTACAATGTTATCAACCGTGCCACTGGGTTGTCTCCTCACCCAATGCACAGAAGGCGACTCACCATCACACAGCTTTTGAGACCCTGGTTCGATCACTTGACTGGTCCTGCATGCTCATTTCACACAGCTATCAGGTCCTCCAGCATTCCAACCCCATTCACCCACAACCTTACCAAGCAAAATGGCACATATTCATTGGGGAAGACTTATCTATAACAATGGGAACAACTCTGACGTGACACCCCACAGATTTCTAAAAGCATAGCACAGTGTAAGACAGCGTACAAAGTAATGACGTACTAGTATCTCACGCCTACCTGGCTTCGCACTATCTTTCTCTCTACTTCCCCACTTTGCTGGCATTGTACTTCGGCACTAGGAGACTTTTTACACATAGGGTAGTCCTGCCCAAGCATTGCTACCTTCTGGAAAGAAATTCTTAGCAACACTAGGGGGACTATAGGCTTCCTGATCCAAGACTCCTACTCGACAGATATCCTTGGTATCTGACCCCAACACATACATTCTATGACGGATGCTGAATGGCACATAATCACCCACAAGTTGCGGGCCGCCAAGCAACTGATCGCCCTTCATTGGAAAACACCTACTGCCTCCTCTATAGCTCAATGGTTCACATATCTGTGGCAAGTCCTAGCTATGGAATTGTTTTCTCATAAAATCACTCACACGGATGGGAAGTTCACCCACATCTAGCAACCCCTGATACAATACTTTTCCCGTTTGGAATACTCTTGCCTCCTAGACTAAAAGCACTCCAGCTCTTTGACTGAGCTTCCATTCCTATCTTGAATCCCTGGAACCCTCCCGTGCCCCTCTTCCTGGGCCCTTTGGGGATGCTTGATTGTGATTGATGGTTATTTTCAGCCTAGAATGACATGGTTTTTAGTGCACGCTTTTGTCTTTTCTTTTTGTCTCTGTTAAGTTGTTGGTTTTTTCTGAATACGCTGCACTGGTACTCTGCGCTTTTCCTATATCCTTGGCCTCCTTGCTACCCTATGTGAAGTATGCAATTGATCTCACTATCTTTGGTGGTCTTTGTCAGCGTAATGTAATGGAATACGGATGTTCTGATGCACTCAAGGTTTAATGGCTCTTTTTGTTGTCTTTGTACTACAAAATGTTCAATAAAGATTGTTAGTAAAAAACAACAAAAGTGCTCTGGGTTTCACCTTGTAATGTTGGCAAGAGGTCACTCGAGTCTATTACTGCTCTTCAATGGGCTTGCAGTTTAGTAGGGTTTAACAAGAACATTTGGAGCTCTTCATGAGACATTTAAACATGAGACTGGGCTCTCATATCTACTGAATACTTTTTGAGAGCCATTAAAGCTTCATCCTGTGGTGGGGGTGCAGAGTATGTTTCTATCTTGGCAGGATCTTGAGTGGCATTTTTCCAAGTTTGATTGGTTGGGGGCTGACTCTTCCGTTTTTGATTTCGCTGCACTCATCATAGATCTGAGAGTTCTTGATAGGCTGACATTCTGATAAACTTTACAGAAGGGCTTAAACTAGTATATTTTTAAGAGTTTATGTCAAATGAATTCGAGTGTTTGGTACTTAGCCCTTGAGATCAAGAGTGTTGGGAGGTGGGGTTTGAACAATCACCGAAGGGCGTTAAAGCACAGTACCTTGTGTCTTGGTTGTTTTTAGTTGAAAATAATTGGTCATGGAATCATTTGAGTGTCATACAAGAGACAACCCACATGATGTTTTCCTTTTCCTGACTTAATGCATTCTCCCCTTATCGGGTACAACAAACGTGGTAAGTGTCCAGTCAGGACCAGAGGCCTACAGCTCAGACCCATGCAACGTGATGTAGGGTGGTCCACCAATCGCATCAGGAGCCTCCTTCTCTCTGGTGGTCCCTCTTCCCCCTGGGGCCATGTACCACTGCCTTGCACAGCACAACACATCACGCTGCAGCACCGCGTCACACTCATCCGAGATCTCCATCACTGGTGGTGGCTGGCAATGTCAGCGACGGGTGTCCAGATCAAATGAAAGGTGGAGATGGAGAAACTGCCAGAGAGGCTAACTATCCCTAACTGGACACCCAGGGACCAAGGAAGGCTTGTGGGGGCGAGTGGGGCACCATCGCTCCCGAACACTTCCATGGGCCTTAGGCCAGAGGACTTGGCTGCTTCATACTTATGCAACCCTCGGATATTGGTGTCTGTGTTTTGGATCTCGACTACGGACAGCTTTTAACTGACTGAGTATTGTTGAAGATCTATTTTGTACAATACCAGTATTTTAACCAGGCTCTAGGTCAGCCCATTGGTTACCGTTTGGTGGCATTCTTGTCTAGCTCACTTGCTTTGCTTGCTTATTTGATTTTTTTTGTTTAATCTGTTTATTAACTTTTTTCCAAGTATACATGTTACGATACAGACCTATAATGTACTAGAATCAGCTGGCACACATTACAAATTATACATTGGATTGAGTCAGTGGATAAATAAACAATGGCTTTTCCAAACAAAACCATATAGCATGATAATATACAATTAACACGACCATTGTACAACAGCATTCAGGACTTGCCACTGGTTCAATACATATCCATAGTATGTTTGTATATTACGAATCCAAAGGTATTCCTCCTATACATTGTTGTAATATCTCCTCCCGCCATTGCTGTGAAGTCCCATCTGACAGGCAAATTACTAGGTCTGTAACAGTGAATCAACTATCTTCCAACTATATGAGGGGAAAACCAAAGGGTAGAAGGGAGGTTGGGAGGTTGGGAGGGGAGAAGAGTCACATCTGCCACAACGTAAATATTATGCGCATTACAGACCACATTGTTAACAAGTCATTCCACACCCCATACAAGGCTGAATTAATCTGTATCAGGAACATTTGGAGGGTCATCCGGAGTCAATGCCACCTGAAGTGCAGTCAGAATCGTACCCCAGGTTAACAGTGAGACCGCCTCAGCCTTGGCCCAGTTTAACATAGAATTAGCCAAGGCTGTAAGTGGAGGGGGGTCTACTGCGTTCCAGCAGCGTGTGACAAGCCTTTTAGCCACCACCACACCCAAGTCTTAAAATCTGTAGGAAGCCCTCTGTTCCTTCTTCCAAGGAAATATACCGGTTATGCAGGCCTCCCATGTGTTCGGCAGTGTCCTATCCGTGCTGGTACTCAACAATTGAATCACACCAAGCCAGTAACCTAGCAGCCTAGGGCACAACCACAACATATGCAATAGACCTGCATCTACCAGACTACAACACAGGCAGCAAGCATCCGCTCTTTTAAAGAACCTATTAATATTATCTGGGGAAAAATAGGCTATCTGGACTATATAGAATTGAATGAGTTTAAACTTTGTGTTTCTGGGGATTTGTCTAGGGCTATTCAGCAGTATTTCCCACTCTTTGGGTGAGCCAGGTCTACCTCCTCCCATTTGTTACACAAAGGCGTTAAATCAATGACAGTATGTGAACGGATGGAGTCCGCTAGCCATTTTATGAGGTGTTGTCCCGTACCTAACACATGAATGTATTGCTGTAGTATGTGTGTCGGGGGCTCCTACGAAATGTCACCCCCCTGACGTCTCAGAGTGGTTATCAAGTCAGTATGGTTTAAAAATTGCCCCGGAGGGACGCCCTCCTCCTCGGTAAAAGAGAGGAACGGGCGCACTCACCCCCCATAAATAGGCCTCCAAGGTGAGTATGTCAGCGCCCCGCCAGACTGAAAGTGCCGTTGCAGAAACCCTGCCTCCCCCTATTGGCATTCCTAAAATCTGTATCATGGGTGCATATGGTGTGATATGTCTGGTAAGGTGCAGGGCCCTACGAAAGCACTTAAGAGCTTTCTGTACCAGGAGTGGGAGGGGCATGCTCGGTCTAGTGCATGGATGAAAAAGGAAAAGAAGCCTGTCCAGCGGGTACGGGCCCACCTTCCGCCGTATCATCAAGGTGGGTTCCTCTACCTATTTTGCAACCCATTGTATTTGGGATTCCAGGTAGTAATGTTCCATGTTGGGCAAGGCCAATCCATCCTGTGCCTGGGGCAAACACAGTTTGGTGAGCACCACCCTAAATTGAGTGTTTTCCCAGAATTGGTCCCTCATCATCTCGTCCAAAGGTCAAAAGAATGACCCTGGCAGATATAGTGGAAGGTTTGCAAAATAATATAGCAGGCAGGACAGCATCACCATTTTAATAAGCGCCACTCACCCTGCAATAGAGAGGTGGAGCATTTTCCAGAATTCTATTAAAGCTGTGATGGCCCTGGATAGATTACCATCGAGAAGATCCCGATCTGTGTGGTATATACGAACACCTAGATATCTAAACACATCTGGTTGACCTGGCACCAATGCAACATCCACTATCAATTGTTATGCGTTTGCGCCAGGAGTAAAGCGGAACAGACATGATTTCCCCCAATTTACACCCAATCCTGACACTTCAGCAAATAGCTTAAGTGTGTTATGTATGACCGGTGGTATCGTCTGCAAATCCCTGATATAAAGTAAGATATCGTCCACATATAACGATATGGCATGAGTATCTTCCCCCAGTGGTATACCCCATTGAGCTGCTGATTGGCGCAGAGCCATTGCCAGTGGCTCTATGGCTAGAGAGAATATTAGTGGGAAAAGAGGGCACCCCTGCCTAGTTCCTCTCCCGATCAGTATGGACTTCGAGAATAGGGTTCCCAAGCGTACCCGCACAGTGGGCTCTTCGTATAGCAGTTTAACTAGCCTAAGAAAGTACGACCCGAACCAAAAACGTTGTAACACCGCAAATATAAACGCCCATTCCACCGTATTGAAGGCTTTCTCTAAATCCAACACCAAACAGCCCGATTCTGGCCAAGCCTCCACAGTACTTCGCATGACCCGGAAAAGCCTATGAATATTTAGGGAAGTGTTGTGGGCTGGAACAAATCCATTCTGATCTTGATGGACCAAGTGTGGAGTGACCGGGCCAGTCTACCCGCAGAACTCCCACCAGTATTTTATAATCGCCATTCTTTTTTAGTAGTAGATAGGCTTTATTCGATAAAAGTTTATCATAAAAGCATTTTACAAGATAAAAAGATTATAAAACTCAATTTAAAACACAGCTAAAAATTCAACACAGATAATAAAATGTTATATACAGTAGAGGAATCATAAAAATGACACATCGTATCTTTAGAATGATCATAGATTTCATGGATCCAGTGTTCCACAAAAAATAGGTTTCAAGCCATATAGTTCCCCGACTAAAACAACACCAATGTTCCTTGTCCTAAGCAGTTGGGGTCACCTTGCAATGGTCCCGGTGCTTTTTACGGATTAGCCAGGCACACCCCAGGTATTTGGCTACACCACAGACTATTGTCAGAGAGGAGGTGTCGGTTTTCAAAATACGCAGGGCCGCAAAATGGCTCATAAAGCTCAGTGCCCTGCATACTGGCTTAAGCCACTTCTCTCTAGCGTTTTTATTTGCCGGGCATGCCAAGAAAAGATGGGCGATAGACTCTTCAGGGTGACCACAACTTGGGCAGGGTTCCGGGACTTGGTTGGGCCCTTTCCATGATGAGGTTAAGGTGTTAACTTGCAGGGTTCCAAATCTCATCTTCATGTACAGGGACCTGTCCCTTGGTACCTGGATGAAGTCGAGATAGGGTTCCAATCTGCAGATGCTTTTGTGCAAAAAAAATCCCTCCGTTAGTTTCCCTGGTTTTTGGGTAGATTGATCACGTTTTGATACCCATTCCCAGTAAACACGTTTTAACTCCTGCTTAGGGGGGGGTGTCTGAGAAGCCCAAGCCTCGCTTAGCCCAATTAGGCCAGTAAGGTGTCTGAGGTCCGCCAGCCATTTTATCCTACGACCTGTGTCGATTGACAACAATTCGTCAAAAGCCACAGCGTAGTTGGACAGCTCTGTGGACCTCTTTAGGCGAGCCCAAAGAAGCAAGGGACGGAGTCTGGCAATGTCTTGTATGTGCCTCCTACCGGTGTCATAGAACAAGGGCTTCAGAGGGGTGGAGGCAGGGAGCGAGGTAAGGGATCTTAAAAATGTATTCTCGGACTTGATAGGTCTCCAAGTGTCTCCATACCCCATTCAGTAACGCCAGAGGACGATAAGCCCCTGTGTTCATGGGATCTCTGCCCGGCTTTGGGAGGGAGATCACAGTGGCTTCAGTAATCGAAGCTGGAAGGGCAGCACCTTCTATTGCCTCCTCATACTCGACCAATACCTGTGGGCCTAGAATCTCGGCGTACGTCTTATAAAATTTGTGAGAAAATCCATCTGGTCCTGGGACCTTCTCAGAAGGTAACACGTGCTTTGTGCCTTTCACTTCCTCCAGTGTAATAGGTGTATCTAGTTCCCTGCGCTGTTCAGGTGTGAGTGCAGGAAAGGCAAGACCATCCAAAAAGGACTGAATATCCGTGTCAGAGAAGTGTAGGGCTGAGGTATATAACCAAGTGTAGTGCGTGGTCAATTCACTGTGAATCTCATCCTGCATGTACTTAAGTTCATCATCCAGTGACCGAAGCACAGTAAGGAGACCCGTGGATTGATCTCTCCTGATCAACCAGGGCAGCAAAGCCCCAGACCGATCAACTTTAGTGTGTGCTGACACTGAATGCGTTGCATAATTTAAACACCGCTGATGCTCTAGGAGTTCTGTATGCCTTTTACGCACTTCTAATAGCACCGTCGAATCTGGGGTGACCTCAATTGCTCGAGATTCTAAGCTTAGTGAATCTTTTTCCACAGTAAACAACTCAGATTCCACTTGTCTCCTCAAGCCACAACCCAGCCCCAAGCATCTACCACGTATCATGACCTTCATGGCTGCCCATTCCACCATGCTGGATGAGGCCATCCCGTATTGTTTGTGAAATACTCACTAAGGGCTTACCCTATAGTGTCCCTGAATAGTGGGTCTTCCAGCGTAGATGGCTGAAGCTGCCACGTGGGAACCCCAGGAGGTCCATTCTCCCAACTCAGTGTAATATAACATAAATTGTGGTTGGAGTGTGTGTGACCCTGGTAATCTGAATTCGCTACGTAAGGGAGTAGTGAAGGTGAACTGAGAAATCTATCCAGCCAAACGTGCAAGTCATGTGGTACTGAGTGGAAGGAGTATAACAGCTCCACAGGGTTCCAATGTCTCCAGACTTCTACCAGATCCCACCCACATACCCAACCTTTCAGAATCGCAGAATTGGTTGTGACCTCTGTATTTCTAAGGGGAAGTGGGATCTACCCAGCCCAGTATTCATGACACTCTTAAAATCCCCTCCAATGAGCCAAGGCATGTCACACCATTTAGTTTATATTGGGGAAAGCAAACTAAGAAACTGCTCTTGATCAGTATTAGGGGCATATACGTTACCCAACAGTATAGGACGCCCGTCTAGCCTACTCCTCATGAACACATATCTACCATCTTTGTCAACAAGTACCCCCTCCACGTTGAAGGGTGTGCCTGGGCAGATCCAGATTAGGGTCCACATGCAAATAATGAGTAATCAGTAGCATATACGTTACCATTCTATTTCTTTTGCAGCCTGGCCACTTCAGCACTGTTTAAATGTGTCTCTTGTAAAAGAGAAATTCGTATGTTGTGGCCCTTAAGATATGAGTAGACCGCATGTCTACGAGAAGGTGTACGGAGGCCCCTTACATTCCAAGTAAGTATTGTATGATCTGTCATGACATTGCGATATGTATTATTAGAATGTGACCCAGCCTGTGCCCGTAGTTAGATGTACGATGTGACAGAGCCCTGTAACCTCACCCACCCTTCCTGAAAAGACCTCCTTAACTAAGAGGGATAATAAAAACGCCAACATGGCTAGAGAGGAACTTTACCAGGGTGGCCCCCATGAACAAAGGGTGCTGCCCAAAACCTGATGGAGTGAAAACTATCCATAAAACTAACTGATTTCCTGTATTATGTAGAACGTAGGGGGTTGCTTAGCCATGCAAGGAATGCCACTGTGTGATCTCCAAGTGACTTATAATAATACATATAGATTTGCAGACATCAGAAATAACCTATGAACATCATACCCCCAGCATAGCTGACATCACAGCAATATCAAAACCCAGTGTCTGTAGGGTGCAGTTCTGTACAAGTTCGCTATTTTAGCACCAGTGCCCCAGCAGTCATACAATACCATCAGAAGTCTGCGGCGTGACATATGTCACATGCAGCGACACCACATCCGATAGCCCCACAGCCAAGGAACCATCGTCCTCTGATGAACAAGAAGGAGTTCCTTTCTTGCTGAGTGACTCTGCAGCCTCCGCTATCCATCCCGCCTCATGAACTGCTGCTTTTCGTTCCTGTCTAATTGATCTGGAACAGGCACCACCGATAGACCTGGGTAACGCCTCCTGAACCTTCTCCAACGATTTCGAGGGCCGCTCAACTCGCCTCTCCCGTTCGTCGACGTACCTGTGGGTCTGGGCCCATAAACTGGCCAGTGGTTTCAAGCCAGTCCCAAATCTCATTTGAAACCACGCTAAGTCTCGCTGGATAGAGCATTGAATATATAATATTCAGTTGGCGAAGCTTCTGCTTGACTTGGAGGAAAGATCCTCGTTGACGCTGCACCCTGAGCGTATAGTCTGGGAAAAAGAGGACCTTAACATTGTCAAATTTGATTTCCGCTTGCTTCCTAGTTTCACGTAAAATGATGTCTCTGTCCTTGAAGTGCAGCAATTTAAAGATAAGTGGGCGCGCCCCTGATCCCGGTGCCGGTTTTCTGCCAGGGATTCGGTGTACTCTCTCTAATGAGAAGAAAAGAGAGAGGGAATAGGGGGACGAATATCCTTGAGCCATCCCTCCAAAAAGACCACGCATCTTGTCCCTCCGCTCTTTCTGGTAGCCCAATTAGGCGGACATTATTTCTTCTAGATCGACCCTCCGCATCTTCCACTCTATCCTCCATATATCTGATTCAGGCTTCATTTGCATTCTGCTGCTTCTCTAGGAAGTCTGTTGCCGGCTTCAACTCTGTAATATCCTGTTCCATTGTAGTGACACAATTTCCAAGCTTTTGATGATCTGCGTGTAGTAGCATGAGATCCAGTGAGACTTTGTCTATTTTTGCTTCCATAGATGCAATATGGCATCCAATGTGTCATCTGGGGAGTCCTGTCGCACAAATGTTTGTGTCTGGTCCATGTCTGCCGAGCTTGAAACCTGCGAGGAGGCCATCGATCCAGTGACTCTAGTGCGACCCATTAGTCCAACCAGTATCTACAGTGCATACCAGTTACTTACAGTGGCGGAGTATGGAGTGCAATATCCGCCTGGTTCACAGCACCGGTCTCAACAACAGCAGTGGCAAATGGAGTCCCACAGTCGCTATGCCTGTGCGGCCAGATGTCGAGATGCAAATATATCCCGTAGATACAGAATCGGCAGCCGCCACTTTCCAGCTCCCACTTGCACACTGCTCTGCAGCAGGATAGCTCACTTTAATGGATCTCCTGTGGCTTCGGTGATCCTTTCTGGCAAAGCTCAGGTCCAGTCCCATCAATGTTTCCACCCATATGTACTTTGCTGTATCACTCCGTCCCTCCTCGCCTGGGATATCAGTCACTGCCGCCGACCTCCAGGGCCCGGTCTCCGCTAATGCTGCCATCCATAAAGAAAGGCCCGCTGCCAGCCCATACAGGGCACTGGGCTTTTCTTGCCTCGTTCTTTGTGAATATATGAAGCATGCGCAGCTGTGCCAATTACACTATTCAGGCCTCCTCAGGGCTGTCACCAATATCGCTGTATGTTTGAGAAGGTGGTCTCGCTACATGCCACCCTCCCACAGTAAGCTATACTGCGAACAAGGCCTGCCACTGCATGCTAAGGATTCCCTGTACAGGCTGCCACTCCAGTCAATCTTGGTCAGCCCGCGCCGCTCCAATATCCGTATTTGGGTTAAATCACCACTCTGCACTCTTCATATCAACCTGGTCTTTCTGCGTTAATGCACCCCTTCCAATGTACGAGAACGCACTATGAGGCACACCGTCAGTACACCCATAGGCACGGCCGGACTCTTTCTTCTGTATGTCAGATTGGGAGCTCGGGCCGATCCAGAGCCTAACTGCTTTCAGGGTCGCAATCAGGTCGGGCAGCAGTACTTACAGTGTCTGCTCAGATCCAGAGACTTCGCCGCTAGTTGCCTACGATAGCACAGGCCGCCCCTAAACAGGCCTGTCTCGCGGGAGATCAGGGCTTTGGATAGGGCACTCCCACCTTGCTTGGGGAACTGCGTCACGCGTCTCCTCCCTACTCGGGCATCTAGCTCTTGTTGTCCTTCACCGTGTTGCGGCTCCGCGGCCAATTGGTGCAGTTCATGCCTCCATTTTCCGGCCAGGTCTTAGGCCATAATCACATCCGGGTGAGTCAATTTGCTACGTCTAGGTTGTGCATCGCCGGCCGGGCACCGGCTTCAGGCTACAGCCGATTCAGCGATTGCTGTCCCATTAATCTCTGCGCTCTAGTCGGCTCCTGGTGGCGCACAATCCACCCTCTCTGACTCAGCACTGTGGCTGCTGTTTCTATAGCAGAGAAATGCCTCTGATAAGGGGATCTGTTGCGGAGCGAAGTCAGAACGCACACGCCATGTTGCCCCTGCAGGCCACGCCCCCCCATTGTTTGCTTATTTGGTGACTTGCCTTCCGCTTGTGTTTGTCCTACCCCTGAAGCATAGCTTCCTTAGCATCTTTTTGATCATATAGCTTATATCGTTCTATGGCTCATACCAAGAAACTGCTTTTTTTCTTTTTCTAAGAGCACTTCATGGGAGTGCATGTGCTTTTGCTCTCTCCCTCATGTGCCCCGTTCCCCTCACCTCCTTGCCACCCGCACTCACTGTGTTGCTATCCAACCCTTCCATCTTGTAATTAAAGGCATTTATAACATGTTGCATGAAAGCCAAAGCCATGGCACACAAAGACAGCATTTATGGGCTTAAGGGATGAGCAGGCAGCTGCACTGAGTCCACCTGTGTTTCATGCAGAAGAGTTTCTGGAAAAATGTATCTTTTTCCTGAGGCAGATAAATCTGCTTTGTAGGCTGCTGCATCTAGTTCTCTGTGTTATTTTGAAGATAATCACATGCAATATAGGTTTTTCTCTTTTGAAAACAAACGATGATGTTTACGAAGTTTTCAAATATTACTTTTGTGTTCAGGTTCGCAATACCTTAATATAAATGTTTATTTTCCACCAGTACTTAGTTTATTTTCCTTTTACCTGTTTTGCAACAATGCTTCACAAACAAGTATTGGCAAAGCTAATACCTTAGCACACTCATTATGAAGGCGAAATCTAATGGACCTGCCAATGCTGGTTTTAAAAGTCCATTCGATTGTGAACAGTTTTTTCAACTTCACTTGTTCAGATTTTTGGGGAGAGGGTGGAGTGTGTATGAATAGTAACATTACAACATTGCAAACACTCACTTTCACTTGTGCCTCGCTATTGTGAAATAACTTTAGTAATAACTCTCTCTGAAAACACAATAGCTGCAGTGCATAATTATTGACTTACTATACACGGATGCTGCTGTTTTAATTGCTCCAACCCCCATAGCTTTGCAATTTTTAACTCACTCTTTTGTGAACTTTATGGCTGTCGACAAATTTTACTAAATCATTTTTAATGCCAAGTGGTCCAAAGCGCACACAACTACACTCTATTACTGTAGGCACAATCACTTTATCTAACATTAGCACTTTCTCCTATCTAGGAATTAATTTTAGCACTTCAAACTCATGGTCTCAGCATACAGCACAGTGCAAAGTAAAGTTCTCAAGATCGATCGGGTCACTGCTTAGTTTGCCATCATCAAAGGGAGGAAGGTCCCCGAAACCCTTACTGCAAATATACCCATCGCAGTGCATTTCTATTGCAAACTATGGTGTGGGTGTATGGGGACTGTGTGCTCCTACAAATCTCCAGAGGGAGGAGAATCATTTCCTGAATAGGTTTGTATCAGCCCCAGCATTCTCCTGCCATTTCATTTGCCACAGGGAGCCAGCTGGGCATAGGCTATCTGAGTGACACTTTTCAGAGTCGCCCGGCTACCCTGTTGCTATCCATTTGGGTGCAGAAGGTGCAGCGCTAACAAAGAGTATAGTCAATGAATGTCTGGCCTGCGACAAGGGCCTTTCCCTTCCCTGGTTGGCCTATGTCAAAAAATCTTTTGGAAACTGTGGGCCAAATAGAAAGGTTTTTAGTAAGAGGGCCGCAGGCTGTAGCTTTTAGGAAGCAAGTGAAGCATTTATTATCGGAGAAAGCTGAAAGACAGAATACGTGGCGAGAGCAAGAAAAGGAGTGTTTTAGATTATCTGCACTTTAACTTAGGGGAGCTTAGTTCAGGCTACTTATAGAACACGAAAAGAAGCTGGACACGGTCCCTATTGTTTAGCTTTAGGGCTGCTACGATAAAATATCTTTTATGCTTCCCAAGTGGGTATCAGCAGGAGCTTGATCTGAGGACATACCCATGCAAGGACCATTCTAAGCAAAATATGCAGCGTTTTCTTTTTTTCTGTGGTTTCTCTATGTTATATACTCGGAAATATCTTATACAATTTATGGGAGCCAGAAAGCTGCAATCTTGTATGCAGGCATATCGCTGCCTGTGCACCGTGTCTATTGATGAAACATGCTGTTGCATAACTATGTTTCCTCAAGCTGCTGTATCCTCTAGGAAAACAATGTTAGCTTATTGATCTCTCTCTTTCCTATATTAATGTTTTAAACATTTAATGACTTATGAAATATGATGTTCCTTTTATGTATATTTATTATATTTTATGGCTATTCATAGCCGAATAAAGATGTATTCAATGATTGAATGACTAAGTAGCACAGCAGGACAATATGCAGCAGGACAATATGCTTTCAATCCAAACTTTCACACTTTGAAGTCTACTTATTTACTGTAAGCGGATGTTTTCAGTTCGGTACCATGTCCTTGTAGGAAGACAAAATTAATGGTAACAGTTAAGTCTGAGCGCACTGCGTGTAAAGGTCCATGTAATGTCCCAAAACATAAGATAGGTGCTCAGGATGAAGGTGTTCGGTTACCATGACTCCACACATAAACCACCGAGGTAGTTCAGAACTATACAATTTTCTTACGAGCACTCACAGTTCATAAATTAAAGTCTTTAGGTGGTAGAATCTCTCAATGTATTTTCTTCATTGAAGAGTTCAATTCACAATTCTTCATAACGTTCTGAAGCAGCCAACACGTGCTTCGTCTGGTCAGTTTTGACCCTTCACTTCCTCAGGGCTGCAACCCAAATAACAAAAATTATATATATTTAAATAAACTCCACCATATGGAGATTCAATTATCTACACTAATTACCAAAATTTAGTAAGTTATGGAGGGATACACCCTCATACCATTAAGTGTCAGTAGAGATAGTAAAAAAGATACCAAACTCAAACTCCAGACACCCTTAAGTGAGGTAAGCGCCTATAAGGATATAGTGTAAATAGCCACCAAAGAAAAGTACCAGTCTTAGTTACTTGCTCAGTCATAAACAGTACGTCATGGCTTTTAAAATTAACGTTAGATGAGGACCAAAATGAGCAACAACGTACCAATATAACTTTATCATAATCCATTTCAGATCCAAGTGCTATATTAGCTCATTCCTTTACTCCATCTAGAATCAACCACAACAAATTTGAGTGTTTCTTCTATTCAAAAATAGTCTAATAAAGTTCAAATCTACTCATTCACACAAACTCACCCCTTTGTGTTGTAATCCTGACCATTTACTTGTCCTCTTAGCCGGCAAAACTATCTAGGAAAAATTAATTAAATATTTGTACGAACACCTTAGTATTTATCCATCTGTCTACTGTCATAAAACAAGTTAAAAGATCATTCATAATGTCCCTCACCTTCCACAGCGCATTTTCGTATATGCCGGCTAGCTTCTAATACAATCTATTTCCTCCATCAAAGCTGTGCGAGTACGACACCTGAAATAATAATAATATCATTAATTTCCTGATTCTCTAATGTGATCCCACACAAGTTTCTCTATTTGCAACCAGCAATCGTGCTCCCGAGCTTTCAGCTTATCTCAAGCTTTCAATTACAATCGTATCCTCGTAGCGTTCTACTTCAGCGCCATCTTGCATCTCTCATTTATACGATGGTAGAGTAAGCGCCATCTTGGTATAGAAATATCTTCTCAATTCTACATTTACGATTTAACCTTCGTTGTGAAATTATCCCCTGTATTCAAATTTACCTGCGATATTTGGTAATAGTATATCCATCCTCTAGTTTCAAATCCAATATTAAATTTGATGACGATAAATCAAAATTAGCTGTATTTCCAAGTCAATAGCAAATGTATTCTTGAGCGAATCTATTCTAGTCTATAAGTCATATATATTGCCGTTTGCCCTCTTAGTAAGTATCTTTATTACTTCAACCGGCATAATAGAATTACGGTCACCATTTTTTTTTCTTTGGTTGGGCAGGTAATACAGCAAAGTAAAGGTGCCACATGTATTGTAGGAAGAGTTCTCAGTCCTGGAATGCATCATTACCAGATGTGCATTGGTCTCTACCCTAACCTGCTGGTAGCAGGTATGGTTTATTCTGCCCTTTTCGCCTGTTTCAAGGCTCTTCTCTGTCCTAGCAGAAGCAGGTTGGCATAGTGCTCTAATCTAGTCTGTCAGCAACCAACATGTTCCACGTTGTATTTTATCCTGAAAGTAAAAAACATGCTAATGCTATGCAGAGACTCCATTCTACATGTGCATGATGTTCAACTTACTATGGGCTTTTACACTATGCAGTTTGATCATGGAAAACTCCTGAAACACATATTCTTACAATTGTGGACTAAAGCCCACTACTGAAGATAGACTTCTTCCCGTAACGTAAACTGGCCCTGAAGAAGTTCCATTATGGAAAAGGAATGAAATGCATTGTCGGTTTTCATTTCAAAATGGATTGACGAATAAATGAAGACTTTTTAAATTGAGTAAGATTCTCTTGGCTTGAATCTAATATGGCAACTACTTAATGAGTGCGTGCAATACATATTTTTTAATGTATCTGCATGTATAGCAGCAGTACCTGTTGCAGTGGGTACTGATTTGGAGACGCACCTCAGAAATATAGAGGACAGGCATGAAGTGTTCTTGCTCTTTATTGCCACTGCTGCTATTGTGAAATTGTTTGATGCTTTATTCTATGCCATGTTTAGTGAGCATGTATGTGCTCTTGAGACTGCACATATCTCTGGTAATGGATGTGAGTGGTTCCTTCCAAGAGCTCTAAGCAGGTATAGGATGTTCAGTTTTCAAATTGCACTATGATAAGATCAAAACAAGCACTGGCAAATCCAATTGGTCTGGCTTGTTTTAGATGAATATTTACTTGGTTGTTGGGTGTACATTGTGTAACATGTTTGAATGTAAAAACTGTAAGTTCACCTACAAGTACCTATATTCAAACAGATCACACATGGAGGCAAATATGCACATCTACAAACATGTGCAGTCAGACCGCACGTGACACATGCAGACACAGTTGGATGTTGGTTAGATGCATTGATCGATGGATTACTGGCTGTGTGGTTGAATAGATAGCATTAGGTGCATACAATAATTGTTGTGCTTCCATAGCTGGACAAATAGAAGTGTGGAAAAATGACTGGTTAATTAATGTGAGTGCAGATGGGGCTGAATGAATATATGCTTGGGTCAGGGTGAATGATTGGCGCCTGGAGAAGAGTGGGCGTATGCATCGGTATGAGTGAATTGTTTTGGAACAGGGGATGATTGCATGTGGAAGAGGTGTCAAATCAAACCAACAGAAAAACTCCCTCTTGACCTATAATACTTTTATCATGGAAAGTATCTCTCAACCACAAGGCATACACAGATCATATCAACACTTGTTTATGAATTTTACTCATTTTATTTCATTTTTCTGTAAAAAACTTTTTTCATTTCTTTATATCATTTTAACAACAATTATAAAATATGCATTACTCAAAAAGAAATTCGTTCAATACAATAGGGACATAAATATATAGCATTGGTTACACAGAAATCATGTATTCTAAAAATAGGAACAATTCTACAGAATCAGGTAGAGAGCCACACACACACACTCATGCACACTTCCTAAACATACATGCCATCAAAAAAACAAACATAAACATCCTATCACATTGTATCTGTTGTCCAGTATGTGACCAAAGTCATTAGATCTAAAAATGAAGAAAATAGGTCGACGCGTTTCGGTGGAAAAAGCAGCAGTAAACACCACCTTCTTCAGGACCAGCTAGAAACAATTCGATATAGGATCTCTAAACCTGGAATTCGTGTCTGAAAAAAATGTACATGACAAAAACAATTTATCAATATGCCTTATGATTATATATTTACTTATTTTCATTTGGAACAACAAAATGGACCACCACACGCACTCAGATTCACACAACATACCACCACAGTGTATCACCTTATAACCCAAGAACAGCGTGTGTTATCCCAATGTCCCAAGAAGTAAACATATCTATTCACAAAATTTTTCTCACCCCAACTCATAAGCTAATAGGCTAAATGAGTTAGTTTACCTTTTCAGTAGGTGTGCAGAAAGAAATTCATAGTCCTACTGGGTTGCAACCCATCACTGTACGAACTAGTATGAGAAGGACAATTTCTAATGACCATCAAAATTAACAAGTGCCTCATCAAGAAAAAACGATTCTGTTACTTAATGGAGATGTAGAACCAACTTTGATTACCTGAAATATCTACTGGATGTACCAAATATCAAAGAACACCATATTCAAACTCATCTTGTCGAAGTGTGAAGCAATTATTTGCTGAAAAGTACAAAAATAACAAGGCACTTTTTAGCCCTAATTAGCTTATAGTACATGCGATAGCTTGTCACCCAAAGGAGAACCCTTTTTACCTGCTACTAGAGCACAGAGAGCCGATCGGGGTCGAGGACAACTTGTTCCAGCTTTCTAATTCGGGCTTACTCTTCATATATCATGTGGGGGGGACGCCACAGCTATAGATAAACGGAGATCTATCATGTATCACTTCTTAAGAAGGGGTAAAAAAAACATTTTAGTTAGTGCACATAGATCTACTTACTCGTTATTAATCTTTGTCGATATACTTTATATGTCCTTTTCACCGCCTTAGTCCTACGTCACTTGAAAATACGAAGTGCCTATAAAAAGGAACATTCCCACATTGTAAAAGGTAGGCGGCTCTTCAGAAATAGTGGTTGTTGATCTCGGTAAACATAACGCTTGCCCGCATATACGGCATGCCTACAAAGTGGATAAAAATATTCCAAAGGTAGGTATAGTGCTTTTGTTTCCGCGGACATATAACATAAATCTCGCGCTACGAGCAAGCCTGCCAAAGCAGAAGACAAACTCACTTAAACCTAGCCTTTGCCCATGTGTATCACATCCAATTAGTATGGATACATACATTCTAAAAGTAAATATAGTGCTTTTTAAACGGACATATAACGTTAATATCATGCTGCGGGCAAGTCTACTGAGGCAGAAACCAGCATGCTCAGGCCTTGATATACCTCGACTTTAAAATGCCCATTCCTTATCATCCCTCTACAAAGTTCATATCATAGTAGCCACTCTCTGCATAATTACGGCACTTCCACGGACATAAATTGTCCGATAACTCCATATTACTGCATTCTACTCACGTTTTTTGTAGACGAAGTTTGCTGATCCCCACAACATGTAGCCTCTGCCTCCAACCGCAGTTGATTCCACGATGTAAGGTCGGTAGCCGACCCCTCCTTAAGTATTACGCGGAGTGCCTCTTTACAAGCCGCACCTGGGATAGTGACGTGACACTCTCTCCACGTGACTCGGACTTCCTCCGAGTCAAAAAAATAGATATGGAGGACTAAAAACCACACACCGCCATCTTGGAGTAATAATAGTAACGGGATGCAAACTAAATGCCTACCTACCGAACAAAAATTGAAAGACAGGAGTTGTTACCCACATACGAGTGATAGGAATTCAAACGTTTAACCAAACAGAATCCCGTAATAGCTATGCAGCCGATGTGTATTTTTTTTTATTGTAAGTTGTGTGCCATCCGACGGCATGGAACACATTACACCTCACAATATACCCAATGTCACTGCTAAGGCAAGAGAGGGTTTTTATGTTTTTACATTTTAAGG
Organism: Lissotriton helveticus; assembly: GCF_964261635.1. Taxonomy (NCBI): domain Eukaryota; kingdom Metazoa; phylum Chordata; class Amphibia; order Caudata; family Salamandridae; genus Lissotriton; species Lissotriton helveticus. The sequence continues at coordinate 920,135,181 of NC_136070.1, forward strand.
GGACAGAACAAATCACCCTTGGTGCAACATCAGTGGGGATGTGGAAACATTTTAATGAGCACAAATAACATTTAGGAACAAACACATATTTTGGTACAAGAAAACCTTTGGTCCAACATTACTATTAGTGTGGAAACACCAGACAGAGCAGAAATCATATTTAGGTGCTAACATAAATAGGTACTTGTAGCACCTGACAAATGGAGCAAAACACAACGTAAGTGTATCTGACATATTTGTGAGGAAATCCGTAAGTAATTAGCAAAATATCTTGAGGGATTGGTAGTGCGGTTCTTCTGACATTGGTAATGGATCCTAGGTGGCCCTCCAGGAGGTTGTAATCTTGCCCTTTCAGAAGAAAATTAGGCAAGTATGATTCTGAGTGAATGGGTAAGGGATTGGCTGTGTCATTTCACCATTGTTTTGATGTCCAAGTCAGTAACTCAAAGGGTCACTAGCATCCTGAATGTTGAAGGTCTGTCCCAGTGTCTTGACACTTTTATCAACTTTCAATGTGTTCTTGTTTTTAGGGGCAGGGAGGAAGGCAGAGCCGGACTGGCCATAGCAGGCATTGGGCGTTTTCCCTGGAGGCTGCAAGGGTGAGGGCAGATCTTGCAGTGGTGGGGGTTGTTTTATTTACTGGTGGAAGGTTTTGCTATATCGGCCCACAGTAACAAAAGCAGCCAGGGGCTGGTCCGTCATAATTGCCAGGGCTGCTTTGGGTTCCCAGTCTGGCCCGGGAGGAGGGGGCATGAATAACAGCATTGTAACATTACACATGCTCACTTCCACTAGTGCCTCTTTAGTAATTAGTCTCCTTGAAACCACAGTAGTTGTTCTGCATTAGCCTCATTCAAGCAACACATTGTATAATGTGAAGTGCCAGACTGTTTAGACTTCTCATCCTAGTACCCCAATGTCTGTTGAGATAGGTCTTGGCTACCTTGTTATCTATCTTTGCCATGGCTGGCTATCTCTGCAAAGAGGAGCAAATGCCAAGAGACCCCTCCTGATAGCTTCTAGATCCTTACAGTCAGAAGAATCCTTCTTCCCCAGTTCAACCATTTACCAAGTGTCTCTTGGCTTTGGCTTAAGGCACCCAAGGTAGAGAGCTGGTATCTGTCATTATTATGTTAACAAATTTATAGAGCACACTATACCCGAAGGTGCCAAAGTGCTGTGGAAGTCAGTATATAGCAGTTTGTAGCAGTTACTAGGATGATTAAGGGGTTTACTCTTTAAACGTTTTTTAAAAACAGAGGAGTCAAGACCGGCGATGTGGGCGGGAAGGGTGTTCCAGAGTTTGACAGCAGCAGCCAAATTTAGAACAAGTGGCCCACTCCATCAACGTTCCTGGACTGATACACCAACGTGGGGATTTGAGGGGACTGATGAGCAATCCATGCAGCAGGGGAACTGAGCACATGTGCTACACATGTATGGTTGTTAGTTTAATAGAAGGATAGAAGGAGCATGGACTAACCACTATAATTATAAATAATCTATTTAAAGTTAAGCAATCCCACCAAAAGAGCAAAGACCTTGCTAAAGATCTTGGGTGATATCTTGAGGGTATAGGACCGTACTTTGAATTATCGTGGATCTGACATACGTCTGGTAAGGATTTCATATTGGAATGTGTGTATATATATGTATATATATATATATGTGTATATATATATATATATATATATATATATATATATATATATATATATATATATATATATATATTCACTGAAAAAACCATAGGTTTCACACCAGTTATAGTTAGGAATTAGCATTTTAAAAACCTATTAAATTCACTGAAAAAACTATAGGTTTCACACCAGTTATAGTCAGCTGGAATTTTACTCGCATAAAACCATTGAAATTCCCACGTTATAGTTAGTTGGACTCACTATAACTTGTGCGTGCAATGCACTGCTGATGACGTCACATATTACATCACTCATGACATGGTCAGTGACATCACTCATGACATCACTGATGACACCATCCAGTGAATGTGTGTCTATTTAAAAAATAAATATGTGTTATATATGTATATGTAAAAGTTGATGGAAGAATAAATGTTTAAATAAGTGTTTACATGGATGTTTAAAAAAAATAATTGATTGGTTAACTGGTTTATTAAGTGTAGCTTAGTGAATACATATATTAGAGAGTAATGTTTAAATATTCAAATATATGTATTAGTGTTTCACTTTGTGTATAAGTGCCTGCATGGGTTGGTGAGTTGCTACGTGTGTGTTAGAAGGGGCAATCTCCGAGGGCCAGGTTGTGCTCACCCAGACACCCCAAGATCCACCTCTCCCACAGAACTTGCCGAGTCTTGATTGTGAGGTCCTCACCGGGGAGGACTTTGGGTCTGGGATTGTACACACTGAGCTCACACCACACTACGAACAGACACTACACCGTTGGATTTTAGGAACAAGTTCTTTATATAAGCAAACAACGAAGGAAGCACTCTTATATACACAGTGGCCAAAGGACCACAAAGTCTCTGAGGATTCGGGAAGAGGGAAGCGGGACAGTCTTTTAGTCTCTGGGTCAGTACGAGGCGTACCCTACGCACAGCTCTCAATCCTCGAGCCGGGGGGTACGGGATGGTGGTCGTACTGGTTGCCTCACCTTCGTCGAGTCGGCTCGGTCGTGATGGTGGTCTCGATGGTCCAGCCGGACCAGAGTACTCCTCGAGCCGCGACGAGGTCAGCAGGGCTCGATCGGGAGAGGTTCGTGAGAGCCGCGACAGCGTCAGCAGGGCTCGGATGGTCTTAGAGGTCGAGCCGCGACAGCGTCAGCAGGGCTCGGATGGTCTTAGAGGTCGAGCCGCGACAGCGTCAGCAGGGCTCCGATGGTCTTAGAGGTCGAGCCGCGACAGCGTCAGCAGGGCTCCGGTGGTCTTAGAGATCGAGCCGTGACAGCGTCAGCAGGGCTCCGGTGGTCTTAGAGATCGAGCCGCGACAGCGTCAGCAGGGCTCCGATGGTTCAGTTCCTTAAGGCGAAGAAGGAGCCGCGACAGCGTCAGCAGGGCTCAGAGGTTCCAGATGAGTCTTCTTAGGGTCAGCCGCGATCAGATCAGCAGGCTTCAGGTCCAAGATACAACTGCCCGCTAGTTGTCAGGCGGGCCCAGTTATAGTCCTTCTACTCTTTGATCTCCGGATCCTCGCAGGCAGAGGTCTCCGGCCCTGGGGGCTGGTTCGTTGGCGAGGTCCGTCGGTTGGCTCTTTGATCCCTTTGAAAGATGGGTCCGGGAATTCCCAGACGCCCAGCGGGTCTGGAGCCAGCCCTCGGGGAGGCCAGAGGGGTGATCGAACCTGGCCCACAGGGGAGGGCCAAAGGTGTGACAGAAACCAGCCCCTCAGGGGAGGCCGGAGGTGCCATCGAAACTCCCTGGCTTATCTCACTCGGGAGCCCTTTACTCCCCAGCCGGGACTGGCGCGCCTTTGGAGTCTGGGCTTCGCTGGGGCCGGGGTCACGCTAGGCCTAGGGAGACAGGGATGTCGGGAAGGGAAGATGGCATCCGGGCCTTGTGGGGCATGTATGGTTAGGCGCTTGGAGCCGGGCGAGGAGCGGGAAAGGCAGGCCTGGTCAAGGTTCTCGGGGGATCTAGGCGTCACTGGGTAGGACGACCAGGCTCGGGTTGCAGGCTACACTAACGGGGTGGCTGCGCAGGGGACTCGGGGTACAGGCCTACGCTCACAGGGTGTGGAGGGACAGAGGTGAACCACGCCACGAGGCCGGGTCCAACACGCGTCCCCCCCAGCTGAAGGCGGGGAGAACTACCCATCCTCTTGGGGGTTCTCTTCGCTGAGGCGGAAGAATCGGGACAGGCCGTCAGCGTTGGCGTTGGCGTGGTCAGAGCCCGGCCGGTGTTCGACAGTGAAGTCCATCCCCTGGAGGGAGATGGACCAGCGCAGCAATTTGGGATTCTCCCCTTTCATCTGCATTAGCCACCGGAGAGGTCGGTGGTCGGTCTGGACCCGGAAGTGAGTACCGAACAGGTAGGGCCTCAGCTTCTTCAGGGCCCAAACTACCGCAAAGGCCTCCCGCTCGATGGTGCTCCACCTTTGTTCTCGAGGGAGTAGCCTCCGGCTAATGAATGCCACTGGTTGGTCTAGGCCGTTCTCGTTCACCTGGGACAGGACGGCTCCGATGCCATGCTCGGACGCGTCCGTCTGAACTACAAACTCTCGGGAGTAGTCGGGGGCCTGGAGGACTGGGGCAGTGCACATGGCGTCTTTTAAAGTTTCGAACGCCTCTTGGCAGGCGGAGGTCCAGCTGACTTTTTTCGGCTGGTTTTTGGAGGTTAACTCCGTGAGGGGGGCTACGATGCTGCCGTAACTCTTGATGAACCGGCGGTAGTACCCCGTGAGCCCTAGAAACACCCGCACTTCCGTCTGGGTCGTGGGGGCCTCCCAGGCCACGATGGCATCGATCTTGGGCTGGAGGGGGGCTACGAGGCCGCTTCCGACCTGGTGCCCGAGGTAGATTACGGACCCTTGTCCGATCTGGCACTTGCTTGCCTTAATGGTGAGACCGGCCCTTCTCAGGGCCGTCAGCACCGCCCAGAGGTGCTGGAGGTGCTCGGGCCAGTGGGAACTGTACACGGCGATATCGTCCAGATACGCAGCGCTGAACTCCTCCAATCCAGCCAGTACCTGGTTCATCAGCCTCTGGAAGGTGGCGGGGGCGTTCTTCATCCCGAAGGGCATCACCCGGAAATGGTAGTGACCATCCGGGGTGGAAAAAGCGGACCTTTCCTTAGCTCCCTCGGTGAGGGCGATCTGCCAGTATCCACTGGTCAGGTCGAACGTGCTAAGGAAGCGAGCAGCCCCGAGGCGATCGATAAGCTCGTTGGCTCGGGGGATGGGATGAGCATCGGTTCTGGTGACTGCATTGAGCCCGCGGTAGTCAACGCAGAACCTCAGCTCAGGAACAGCACCGGGGGCGGCTGCCTTCGGAACCAGGACCACGGGACTAGCCCATGGGCTGTCAGAGGCTTCGACCACCCCGAGAGCTAGCATCTTTGATACCTCAGCCTTGATACAGGCCCGGACTCGGTCGGGGACGCGGTAGGCTCTGTGCCGTACCGGTGGGCTGTCCCCGGTGTCCACGTCGTGGACGCACCAGTTGGTGACGCCGGGGGTGAGGGAGAAGAGGTCCGAGAACTGTCCCAACAACTGGCGACAGTCCTCGTGCTGCTCGGGAGAGAGGGAGGAGGAGAGACTCACCCCCTCTACGGAGCCATCTTTTTCTTTCACGCACAGGAGATCGGGGAGAGGCTCCGTTTCTTCTTCTTCCCCATCGTCCGTGGCGAGGAGCAAGCTCAACTCGGACCGGGCGAAGTGGGGCTTGAGGCGGTTCACGTGAAGGACCCGCAAGGGGTTCCTGGGGGACTCTACATCGATGAGGTAGGTCACCTGACTCTTGCGCTCTACCACCTTGAAGGGCCCTGTCCACTTGTCTTGCAGGGCACAGGGCTCTACGGGGGCCATAACCCAGACCTGCTGTCCGGGCTGAAACTCGACCAGAGTGGCATTTTGGTCATACCACCGTTTCATTTCTTCTTGGCTGGCTTCGAGGTTTGCCTCGGCCAGCTCTCGGAACTTCCTCGTCTGGTTCCGGAGGGCAAAAATGTATCGAAACACATCGGGAGGGGGCTCTGGGGCCACCGTCTCCCACCCTTCCTTGACCAGGGTGAGGGGTCCCCGGACGGGGTGCCCGTAGAGCAGCTCGAAGGGACTGAACCCCAGGGATTTCTGGGGGACTTCGCGGTACGCGAAGAGGAGACAGGGAAGGAGGACGTCCCACTTACGCCTCAGGGGCTCTTCGAGTCCCATGATCATTCCCTTGAGGGTCCGGTTGAAGCGTTCCACCAGACCGTTACCCTGGGGGTGGTATGGGGTGGTGAACTTGTACGTCACCCCACATTGTTGCCAAAGGGACTTCATGTATTTCGAGATGAAGTTGGTCCCTCGGTCACTGACGACTTCTCGAGGGAATCCTACCCGGGAGAAGATGGCCATGAGGGCCCGCCCCACTACGGGGGCGGTCACCGTTCAGAGGGGAACGGCTTCGGGGTATCGGGTGGCATGGTCTACCAGCACCAGGATAAAGCGGTGCCCCAAGGAGGTCCGGGGGTCGAGTGGGCCCACAATGTCGATTCCCACCCTCTCAAAGGGGGTACTGACCACGGGGAAGGGTTGGAGAGGAGCCTTGCGCTTCCCTCCGCTCTTTCCGCTGGACTGACAAGTGGGGCAGGACTTACAGTGGGCCTCCACATCGGAGCGCATGCCCGGCCAGTAGAAGTGGGTGACCAGGCGCTGGTACGTTTTGTCTTGTCCCAAGTGTCCCGCCAGGGGCACGTCATGGGCCAGGTTCAGGAAAAAGCCGCGGAAGTGTAGGGGAACCACCAGCACTCGGCCGGACCCTAGCTCGGCGGACTTTTGCTCGCTGTATAATAGGCCATTTTCCCAATAGATAAAGTGGGAGCCGGACTGGTCACCGGCGGCCTGGGCGGCGGCCTGCTGCCGCGGCCCCACCAGGGATGGACAGGATGTCTGCTCTAGGCAGAACTCTTCTCGGGGCGGTCCCCCTTCCTGGCGCCATTGGGCCAGCTCAGGAAGGTCGTCCAAGCTCGGGGTCGGTTCGACGTCGGGGCCGCGGGGCCCGGCGTCGGGGGGGAAGCTCTCCCCGGGGAATAGCTCTGGGGTCTCAAAGGGTTCAGGGACCTCGGGGTCCTCGGGGGTCACCGGTGCTGCCTCTAAGGTCACCTCTTCGGGCGGTCATCGACCGGGTATTCACACAGGCCCACTCGGGTAGGCCCACCATCTCTAAGTGGGTCCTTTTCTCAACCCGCTGCCATGGGGAGCTCTCTAGATCGTTGCCGAGTAGGCAGTCCACAGGCATGTCGGAGCGGACCGCCACTCGTAACTCTCCAGAGACGCCCCCCCACTCGAACGGGACTTGAGCTATCCGGCAGGTGCGGACGGAGTTATCGGCTGCGATCACCCTGCAGGAGATGTGGGGAACAATCTGGGCTTCGGTGACGAGGTGCCGTTTGACGGCGGTGATACTGGCCCCAGTGTCTCGGAGCGCCCCTATGTGATGGCCATTGACAGTCACCTGCTGCCGGTACTTCTCTGTGTTGTCGGGTAGGGGAGCTCCGGGGACCATCTCCCTATCACCCAGGGAGACTAACATCATAGCTGCGGGTTCAGCTCCCTCAAACTCTTCCTCCCCCTCCTCTTCTAGGGCTACTGAGGTGATGTGGCGCACTGGGGTCCCTGCAGCGGCAGGCTTCTGGAACAAGGGGCAGCGGGGGTCATTGGCATAGTGCCCGGGTTTCTGGCAATGGTAGCAGGCTTGGCTGACCCGGGGCCCTGGCTTAGCTGGGGGAAACCCTGGGCGCGCTGTGGGAGGCGAGGTACCTGGCTGGTTTCTGGGGGGACTGCGCGGGGAACCTACCTGGGAACCCCTCTGTCTATTCTGACCCCCTCCTCCCCTCGGGCGGGATGGTCCTTGTTCGTTTCGGCCAGTGTCCCCCCCGGGCCCCCGGGGTACTCTGGTGCTCACCCAGCGATCGGCCTCGACGGCCAGCTTCCGGGGGTCGGCCAACTTGCTGTCCAGGAGGTGCTGTCGGAGTTCCACAAAGCAATTCAGGGATAAGTGCTCATACGCAATGAGGTCGATGAGCCCCTCGAAGGTGGATACTTTGCTGCCCTTGATACACCCTTCCAGGGCCCGGCTGTAGAAATTGACATATTCTACCCACGTGGTGCCGGGGATCTTCTTGCATTCTCGGAAGCGTTGGCGGTAGATTTCTGGAGTGAGCCCGTACCTTGTGAGGAGGGCCTCTTTCATGTGGCTGTAGGAGGTCTGTTCGGCAGACGGTAGGTCGAGTAGGGTGTCTCTCCCCTCACTCAGGAATCGACCCCACAGCCCGGCTCCCCAATCTTTCTGCGGAACTCGGTGTGAGGTCATAGCTACCTCGTAGGCCTTGAACCATTGCTGGATGTCATCATTTTTATAATATTCTTTGACCACATCCTTGGGGATGTGGACCTTGGGTTCCACTGGGGGAACAGACTCTCGGGTCGCTGCTGTTTTGTTGCCTTCGTTCCGGGCCTTTAGTTCGATTTCCAATATGCTGCGCTCGTGCTCCAGCTGGAGCTTCTTTCCGTCATGTTCTCGCTGGAGCTTCTTCTCCTCCAGTTCTCCTTGCAGCCGCAGCTGCTCGATGGCTAGCTTCTTCTCGGCCAGCTTGAGTTCTCCTTCCATTTTCAACCGGGCCAGTTCTAGCTCGTGGTTTCGGTTGCGTTCTCGGTCGGTCATCTCTTCTCGAGACAGACCTCTCTCGGGGCTGTAAGTCCGCGTCGGGGACTCTGCTCTTTCTTGCTCTGGGGCATGGGTTTCGATCAGGGGTGCTCCCCCTCCATCGGCTTCCGTCGGTGCTGGAGGTTGGGCTCCGGTCTCCACCCAGGCTGTTAGAGCTTGTTGGAAGTCCTCTTTGGTGTTTAATCCCGTTGACGGGATATGGAGATCTTTGCAGAATTGCTTGAGCTCACGGTGTGAATAGTCTCCCAGAAGCTCCATCTGGAAGGTGATCTTGTCGGTCGTGACGCTCATGGCTGCTCTTTGTTCGGGTAGTGTGTACTGTACGATCCCTAGACGTAGGTTCTTATCGCGACGCTGCCACCAATGTTAGAAGGGGCAATCTCCGAGGGCCAGGTTGTGCTCACCCAGACACCCCAAGATCCACCTCTCCCACAGAACTTGCCGAGTCTTGATTGTGAGGTCCTCACCGGGGAGGACTTTGGGTCTGGGATCGTACACACTGAGCTCACACCACACTACGAACAGACACTACACCGTTGGATTTTAGGAACAAGTTCTTTATATAAGCAAATAACGAAGGAAGCACTCTTATATACACAGTGGCCAAAGGACCACAAAGTCTCTGAGGATTCGGGAAGAGGGAAGCGGGACAGTCTTTTAGTCTCTGGGTCAGTACGAGGCGTACCCTACGCACAGCTCTCAATCCTCGAGCCGGGGGGTACGGGATGGTGGTCGTACTGGTTGCCTCACCTTCGTCGAGTCGGCTCGGTCGTGATGGTGGTCTCGATGGTCCAGCCGGACCAGAGTACTCCTCGAGCCGCGACGAGGTCAGCAGGGCTCGATCGGGAGAGGTTCGTGAGAGCCGCGACAGCGTCAGCAGGACTCCGATGGTCTTAGAGGTCGAGCCGCGACAGCGTCAGCAGGGCTCCGATGGTCTTAGAGGTCGAGCCGCGACAGCGTCAGCAGGGCTCCGGTGGTCTTAGAGATCGAGCCGCGACAGCGTCAGCAGGGCTCCGGTGGTCTTAGAGATCGAGCCGCGACAGCGTCAGCAGGGCTCCGATGGTTCAGTTCCTTAAGGCGAAGAAGGAGCCGCGACAGCGTCAGCAGGGCTCAGAGGTTCCAGATGAGTCTTCTTAGGGTCAGCCGCGATCAGATCAGCAGGCTTCAGGTCCAAGATACAACTGCCCGCTAGTTGTCAGGCGGGCCCAGTTATAGTCCTTCTACTCTTTGATCTCCGGATCCTCGCAGGCAGAGGTCTCCGGCCCTGGGGGCTGGTCGTTGGCGAGGTCCGGCGGTTGGCTCTTTGATCCCTTTGAAAGATGGGTCCGGGAATTCCCAGACGCCCAGCGGGTCTGGAGCCAGCCCTCGGGGAGGCCAGAGGGGTGATCGAACCTGGCCCACAGGGGAGGGCCAAAGGTGTGACAGAAACCAGCCCCTCAGGGGAGGCCGGAGGTGCCATCGAAACTCCCTGGCTCATCTCACTCGGGAGCCCTTTAACCCCCAGCCGGGACTGGCGCGCCTTTGGAGTCTGGGCTTCGCTGGGGCCGGGGTCACGCTAGGCCTAGGGAGACAGGGATGTCGGGAAGGGAAGATGGCGTCCGGGCCTTGTGGGGCATGTATGGTTAGGCGCTCGGAGCCGGGCGAGGAGCGGGAAAGGCAGGCCTGGTCAAGGTTCTCGGGGGATCTAGGCGTCACTGGGTAGGACGACCAGGCTCGGGTTGCAGGCTACACTAACGGGGTGGCTGCGCAGGGGACTCGGGGTACAGGCCTACGCTCACAGGGTGTGGAGGGACAGAGGTGAACCACGCCACGAGGCCGGGTCCAACAGTGTGTATGTATATGGGTTATTAGATGTTTTTCTTAGTATCAGTATGAGTGTTTGTATGGTTTGGTGGGGGTATTACTTAGCACATAGATGCATGAATGACTGACTCTCTGTTTGTATGTGTTTTGAAGACGGCATATGTGCAGGACTGTATGGGTGGATGAGTGTGTATATGTGTGTGTTAGTGAGTGAATGAGTGTCTCACTAGTGTGTTTATCAGTAACTACATATGTTTTGGCGTATTTTTCCAGGCGCTTTATAAATGTCCAAAATAAAATAAATAAATTTTAATCTAGTATATGTGAAATTTGATGTATATAAGTGAGTATATGTGAGAGTGAGGAATTGTAAGAGTTCCTGTTTAAATTAGTATGTGTTTCTATAAGTGATTGTTTAAGAGAGTAAGTATGTGTAAGTTTCCTTAGAAGTAAAGTGGTAGTGTGTGTATAGCTGTATATGCAAATAAATGGATGTTCAATAGTTTATTTGCATGTGTGAGTATGTGTGAGAGTATCTTTAGGATGACTGTCGGTGTGTAAGAGGATGTATAGGTGTATCACTTCATATGAAGAGTGAGTATATGTATGAGTGACTATATAGAACTGTTGGTGAATGAGTGCATGAGTATATAGATGGTGGAATAATTGAATTGGTTGTTGTAACTGGTATGGCTATCTCCATTTTTTTTGAAAATGTTAGTTTTTATTTTTGAATATGTGTTTCAAGGGTTACATTTCAGTGAAAGGAGGTCTGTCACTCTGTCACAAGGATGGTGTCATCAGTGATGTCATGAGTGATGTCACTGACCATGTCATGAGTGATGTAATATGTGACGTCATCAGCAGTGCATTGCACGCGCAAGTTATAGTGAGTCCAACTAACTATAACGTGGGAATTTCAATGGTTTTATGCAAGTAAAATTTCCAGCTGACTATAACTGGTGTGAAACCTATAGTTTTTTCAGTGAATTTAATAGGTTTTTTAAATGCTAATTCCTAACTATAACTGGTGTGAAACCTATGGTTTTTTCAGTGAATTTCATAGGTTTTTTAAATGCTAATTCCTAACTAGAACTGGTGTGAAACCTATGGTTTTTTCAGTGAATTTCAAAGGTTTTGTAAATGCTAATTCCTAACTATATATAGGGCCTCAAACCTATGAAATGTAATATTTTTATAATGAATCCTATATTGTATATTTATATAATACTATTTTTATATTAAAACATTTTTTACATTTTTTTTTTGCTGTGGAGCTCTCCCGGGGCGCGTACCGGGGAGCGCCCCGGTCAGCGCAATTTTTCGGCACGCCCCGGGGCGCGTACCGGGGAGCGTCCCGTTACCGCTATTGCCGTGAACGAAAACATCCTCGTGACGTATCGCGTAGCCGCGTCCGCGTGATACGTACGGCGTAAGCGCGCCCGCAAGCACCCACGCGCATACGAACGCGCTACGTAAGCGCCCCGGGACGCGCCCCGGGGCGCGCCCAAACATCATCGTGACGTATCGCGCAGCCGCGTCTGCGTGATACGCACGGCGTAAGCGCACCCGGAAGCACTCGAGTGCATACAATTGCGCAACGTAAGCATCCGATGCGCTTACACGACGCGCCCCGGGGGCGCGTAGCGTAAGCGCGTCGGGTCATGTGACCTGAAAATAACACTTTTTATTGGTGCAGAACAGTTTTGGTTTCCAAATAATGAAAGCCCGGGTCATGTGACCTGAAAATAACACTTTTCATTGGTCCAGGACATTTTTTTTTTTTCAAATGATGAAAGCCCCCACCTTTTTTCCTTATTCAGACTTTGTCCTTTGACTGAGGAAGACCTGTTTGGAGATCTGTGACTAATATTTTGTACTTTAAAATGGCTACAGTAGCAGCAGCAGCTGGAGCATCTGCACCACCACCACCACCACCACCAAGAGGACCACCACAACATCACATTGGTGGTCAAGAAGAAGAAGAGGAGGAGGAGGAGGAGGAGGAGGAGGAGGAGGAGGAGGAGGAGGAGGAGGAGGAGGAGGAGGAGGAGGAGGAGGAGGAGGAGGAGGAGGAGGAGGGGAGTAGGACATTCCTGCCAGAAGACAATACCCCATATAGGCCAAAGCAGCACATTGTATGGGAGTTTTTTTCCATCCCAGAGGGCAAGAAGAAAGTGAATGCGCCAAAGGTGACTTGCCAAATCTGTGGCTCTGAACTTTCAAGGGGGAACCCTAATAAGAAATATTCATTTGGCAATAACACCATGATTCGGCACATGCAGCGCAAGCATCCCAACAACTATGCTGCGGCAGAGGTGAGAGAACTGGCCAGTAACCCTCCCCAATCTTCACCCAGCACCTCCAAAAGAAAGCAACCCACTCCATCGGGACCAGAGACGAGGGAGGTGGTCCCAAACATACAACCACAGTTTGGTGAATTCAAGATCACTTGTATTTTTTGTGGTAAGACCATCACCTATGGTGAGCAGAGCATAAAGCTCATCAACCGTGCTGGTGACAACCACAATTGCCCCAAAAAACCATAATTTTTTCCTTATTTTTCTTTGCTCCAGTTGAGCCGTTTACAATTCCCTGTTTTTTGTTTCTCCCCATAAAAATAACCCAAAAAATATAAAATAGTTCATAAAAGCCAAAAAAGTACGAAATGTTCAAAAAAAATAAAAAAAATATAAAACAACAAAAAGAAGAAAAAAAACAGTTCTTTTTAGAACTACCTCCAATTTATAAAAAAAGGCTACATTTTAAAAAAAATCTGTCATTCTTTTCTCCCCATGGTACGCTCCCCGATACGCTCCCCGGTGCGCGTACCGGCCTATCCCCCCGCGAAAATCGAAAAAAATGTTATTATTTTTTTTGCCCCGTGAAGCCCTTTTATGGCCCCCACATCAAACCTATGGGGTCAGGGGGGGTCTACCCTGCCCCCTTTTGGTAATTTCCCCCTTTGTTTTTGCCACTTCTTGTGTCTCGATCCTACAGAGACACAAGATGGCGGCCGCTCCGGACTGTTTGGAATGTTGACAGACACCCGAGAGCCAATCAGCTTTCCGCGCGCGAACTCGCGTAGCGCGCTGGTACGCGCCCTGGTGCGCGTACCGGGGCGTGCTTATAGATATATACATTTTTTTTAACCTAAATCACTAAAAATCCTCTGGAGCACATATCTTGAGACATAGCAAAGGCACATCGGGCTACCAGTCCCTACAATTTTGCCAAGTTTCGTGGGAATCCATTCAGCCGTTCGGGCTAAAAGCGAGTCCAACCGCCCTATGGAAATTAACATGGGGAAAACACGTTTTGGGACCCCCCTTTTATCTCGGCCCCGCTTAACGAATCCCCCCCAAACTTTCGGGGAAGGAGCGGAGCGGAGCTGGCCCTTTTCTTGGAGAAATTCAGCCAATTCCGTCAATCAACGCCAAAGTTATTCCCAATAGAATGTTGCAGATTTCCTATGGAAACTAGGTCCTAACTATAACTACCTACTGGCAACCGCCAGTAGGTAATATATATATATATATATATATATGTATATATATATATATATATTTTTTTTTTTTTTTGGGGTGCAATATGGTCTTGTAACAGGATTGCTCTCCAGCGGGTGCCGGCGTTGGGCCAGACCAATGGCCAAAAAACAATTTTTAGTACAAAGGACGCCGCACACAGCAACTTCAGTTCACAGATTTATTTCAGTGCCCAGTCTAACACCAACGCGTTTCAGCCTGACGGCCTTGCTCAATAAATCTGTGAACTGAAGTTGCTGTGTGCGGCGTCCTTTGTACCAAAAAAAAAGAAAAAGAAATATATATATATATATATATATATATATATATATATATATATATATATATATATTCCCACGTTATAGTTAGTTGGACTCACTATAACTTGCACGTCTGCAATGCACTGCTGATGACGTCACATATTACATCACTCATGACAGTGTTTTAAAAAAAAATTTGATTGGTTAACTGGCTTATTAAGTGTATCTTAGTGAATACATATATTAGCGAGTAATGTTTAAATATTGAAATATATGCATGAGTGATGTAATATGTGACGTCATCAGCAGTGCATTGCAGACGTGCAAGTTATAGTGAGTCCAACTAACTATTACGTGGGAATTTCAATGGTTTTATGCGAGTAAAATTTCCAGCTAACTATAACTGGTGTGAAACCTATGGTTTTTTCAGTGAATTTCAAAGGTTTTTTAAATGCTAATTCCTAACTATAACTGGTGTGTAACCTATGGTTTTTTCAGTGAATATATATATATATATAAAATTTCTATGGCAAAATTAAACCCCTCATTTTGTTCCTTTTCAAATTAAATGTATTAAGTGTTACCACTTTATTCCAATCAAGATGACTTCAGGTGTGCCATACTTTTGTCATAAGTAAGACTGTTAGCGTTCTAGTTGTTCTTTAGAACACTCTGGGACATTCTGTCATTGGGCTATAGTTGGGCTACATCTGGCTGATATTTGGGCTACATTTGGGCTCTTTTGTCTCTGGTGGCCATCTTGGGAGACTGCATATCAGAATTTTTTTAATGAAATATAAGAGGATTTGAGAAGTCACTCAAAATGTGCCCTAATTTTTCTTTCTTCAGCACTAATCATAATTTCTGTGGCAAAATGAACCCCCTCATTTTGTTCCTTTGCAAATTAAATGTTTTAAGTGTTAACACTTTATTCCAATCCAGATGACTTCAGGTGTGCCATACTTTTGTCATAAGTAAGACTGTTAGCGCTCTAGTTGTTCTTTAGAACACTCTGGGACATTCTGTCATTGGGCTATAGTTGGGCTACATCTGGCTGATATTTGGGCTGCATTTGTTTTTTTTGGTCTCTGGTGGCCATCTTTGGGCTACATTGGGCTACATTGGGCTACATTTGGGCTCTAACATATATATAGCCCAATGTAGCCCAATATATATTTTTTTTAAGTAAAATTTCGTAAAAACCACTGGAGCATATATCTTGAGACATAGCAAAGGCACATCGGGGTACCAGTCCCTACAATTTTGCCAAGTTTGGTGGAAATCCATTCAGCCGTTCGGGCTAAAAGTGAGTCCAACCGCCCTATGGAAATTAACATGGGGAAAACACGTTTTGGGACCCCCCTTTTATCTCGGCCCCCGCTTGACGGATCCCCCCGAAACTTTCAGGGAAGGAGCGGAGCGCAGCGAGGCAAAGTTAAGGAAAATTACAGGCAGATCCCTCATTCGGCGCCAAAGTGATTCCCAATAGAATGTTGCTGATTTCCTATGGAAAACAATCCTAACTATAACTACCTACTGGCGACCGCCAGTAGGTAATATATATATATATATATATATATATATATATATATATATAAGCTCAAAATGCGCCACAGTCCTCAGGAAAGAAGGCACCACTCTCTGAAGTATTCAGCAAGCAGTGGTTTTATTTATCAAACAGACGCGTTTCGGAAAAATGTCCTTCTTTGGTATTACACTCTAACGCGCTGCGCGGCGCCATTTTGAAGGCAGGCACATCATCAACAGATACAAAGGAAGGACTTCTGACGGCTCTAAAATTAGAGGCGCCATCTTACAGGAATAATACAAAGCCGCAATTGCTGGAGTTACCTTTACATGGTTAATACCATATAACAACTCACAGATGACGTGAACAAAGTTCGACTCGTCATATGTGACCAATATTGCCGTGGATCGGCGACGGCAACCATTATAGGTTGCCTCTACATCCTCCTTAGTATAGAAACAATTTCCAATTGAATTCTAATGTGCCTACTTACAACAAATCTCTTTATCTTAAAAAAACAAAACTAAACCCAAAACAGAACATTTACAAAACAGATAATCAACATAGTGCTCCTTACTAGAAAAACAGAGAATCACACCATATTTCGGAAATAAACTCATGAGAAATTCATGAATGCAAAGTGAGTTCATACTTAGAATCAGATTCCCAATAGAATGTTATCATTTCAGTTAGACCATGGAAATCAATATACCTAACAGATGTTCAATATATGCCACTTAAACCTTCCAATTGTTCACTCCCTTCAACTGCCTAGGTGGACTGCCAATTCCTCCCCACTGTTTAGGCCTCCGGGGACTTTTGTTTGTAAATCTACAATGTAACGGGATTCCAGCCTTCGCAGTTTCTGCAATCTGTCACCTCCCCTCAAGTTTTCAGGTACAAAATCTAAACAAAAATATTGTAATAGATTTCTGTCACTTTTGTGTTTAATGGAGAAGTGACGCCCTACCGGATAAGAGAAATCCTTCTTTGAGATGGCACGCATATGTTCCAGGATTCTCCGTTTTACGGGGTTGATGGTGCTCCCTATGTAATTTAACCCACAGGGACATTTTAGGCAGTACACTCCAAATGGTGTGTGGCAGGACATGAATTTGTTAATTCTGATTCCATCTTTACAACCCATCACCTGATAAGACAAGGTTCTTTTGCTAAAGGCGCAAGCCTTGCATCTTCCACAAGGGAAGAATCCCTTAGCTTCCTGTAGTGACCCTGGTTTCTTTGCTACCGAATCCAGATGACTATGCACCAACTTCTCACGAAGAGACCGTGCTTTTCTGAAAGTAATCAGGGGGGCAGGTGGCACATCCGCATCGATGATATTGTCGGTCTTCAGTACGTGCCAATGTTTTTTCATCATTCCCCTCAACCAGTTGGCATCTTGGGAGTCGGAGGTTATCATTTTAAATCTCCCATCGTCTTTCTTAGGGTCAGATTTTTTAAAACGGCTTACCCTGGGTAGACGTTTAACCTTATCAAGTGTGTTTTTAAGGAGTGCTGCACTGTATCCTCTTTCCAGAAATCTATTGGAGCTCTCTCTGGCTGCATTCTCAAAGTCACCCTTAGTTGAACAGTTACGCTTTAACCTGAGAAATTCCCCATAGGGGATGTTGTTGATCAGGTTTTTAGGATGGCTGCTTGATGCATGAAGCGTACTGTTCCCTGCCGTCGGCTCTCTGTAGAGGGCTGTTTTGATCTTTCCTTCACATACTTCTACCTTGAGGTCCAGGTAGCTCGCTGCCACCAAGCTAACCTGGCCTGTGAACTTTAGATTGATATCATTCATGTTCAGTAACCTTATGTACTCTTCAGCCTCATTCACAGAACCATTCCACACCACGAATAGGTCATTGATATAACGATACCACGACACAATTTTGTTAGACCATTCCTCATTCTCCGGGGCCCAGGCTACCTGCTCCTCCCACCAGCCCACGAATAAATTTGCGTAACTGGGGCGAAGCAGGAGCCCACTGCCGTACCCGAGACCTGTCGGAAGAGATCTCCGTGAAACTAAAAAATGTTATTAAAAAGACAGTACTCGATCAATTCCAATAGCATTCTATTGTGCATAGCATATTTCACCAGTCGTTTTCCCAGGAAGTATCCCATTGCCCTCAGGCCTTGGTTGTGGTCAATACTGGTGTAAAGACTTGTGATGTTGAGTGTGAATAAACAGTAAGTAGATTGCCAGTCCAATGTTTCAATACGTCCAATCAAGTCAGTTGTATCTCGGATATATGATTTTAATCCCAGAACTGCTTCAAATAGAAATTGATCCAAATATCTGGAAAGATTTTCAGTTAGACTGCCCATGGAAGAGATGATGAGTCGTCCCGGTGGTTGGGTCATGCTTTGTGTACCTTTGGTAGGTAATAAAAAGTGGGTAAAATAGGATTGGTTGTCTTCAAGAACAGATATTCGTCAAAGTCAAGCATTTGCTTGTCATGCCATTTTTTCAATAGTGCATGTAACTCGTTGATGCTATCATTATACCTGGATTGTGTAGTCGGCTCATAGCAGGTATGGTCACCCAATTGTCGCATAGACTCTCCAACATAATGTTCTCTGGAAAGCAAAACCACATTACCTCCTTTATCCGAGGGTTTGCAGATAATGGAGGTATCGTCGGATAAACTCTTCACAGCTGATCTTCGTGCCTTTGTGAGGTTATCCCATCGTTTGATCGATTGTCTCTTCCCCCTAAATTTTATCAAATCTTTAATGATCAGATCGGAGAAAGTGTCAATGGCGTCAGATGGCATTTGTGGCACGAATTTGGATGTTGGTTTCAAGCCACTACTATGTGCTTCCTGATATACTTCTGCTCTTGTTATCCTTTGAGTAAAGGTGATGGCAGGTGTACAGCTACCTGCCGAGCTCTCTTGGCACAAATCTTCAAGTAGCTCCAGTGCAGTTAGATCATTCACATTCAAGAGATCAGTGTCCTTATGATGCATCCTTAAGAGTTTAGCTTCGTTAGATGTAGGTTTAATTTTGTAAAATTTGTGTAGCTTGAGCTAGCGAATAAATTTGAACAGATCTATTCTTGTCTGGGTGTATTCCATGTGATTATCGGGACAAAAGGTGAGTCCTAATTTTAGCACAGATTCCTCTGTAGTCGTCAGAACCCGGTGTGAGAGGTTTATGATCGTCAAAGGGTCCTCATCTTCTACCACCTGGACCCTCTTTTGCTTCTTGTCATCCTGGTGGTTTGATGGGATTTTGCTCTTCCCCTTCCAGCCCCCCCTTCTGGTTTGCCTTCGCTTTCTGGGGGCTTGTTCTTCCCTCCCCTCAGCCAGGTTTGCCTTATGATGTTGAATTCCTGCTGAAAAGGGGTTTTCTGGGGTCCTCTCGGGGTACCTGCTGTCTCATCACCGGATTGTTCCCCTTCTGTGACGTCTGATTCTGAAGTTTCAACCCTAGGTTGTACTTCTTCTGTTGGCATTTTACTCTTATTTTTCAGCTCCTTACGGGTTTGTTCATACTTCTTTGCAAATGTTAGGACTCTACCCATAGCGTAGTCCCGTTCATCACGGTCACATTTTTCTTGTTTCCGAATCTTAATTTTGAGCTCATATGTCTCTTTTTCATGGCCTCTTTGAGTTGCTCCTGTTGTTCTTTCTTTTGCGGCTTTGTATTATTCCTGTAAGATGGCGCCTCTAATTTTAGAGCTGTCAGAAGTCCTTTCTTTGTATCTGTTGACGATGTGCCTGCCTTCAAAATGGTGCTGCGCAGCGCGTTAGATTGTAACACCGTAGAAGGAAGTTTTTCCGAAACGCGTCTGTTTGATAAATAAAACCACTGCTTGCTGAATACTTCAGAGAGTGCTGCCTTCTTTCCTGAGGACTGGGGAGGATTTTGAGCTTTTATATGTATGAGGAACACCGACGAATGGCAGAACCCATTTGATGAGTGACTCGCTATCCGGTGTAAATGAGCAATAATAATTTTTAGCGAGCGCACCACCACCGCCCGAACGAAAATCAAACGGAAGGAGAGACTCATTCCGTGTATTGGAACCACAACTGGGAGAGCGCTGGGCTAGACCATCGGACTTGGGGTAAGCCCTGACTTATTTTTTGAATGCGCTCATGCTTATCGGGTGCTGGGATAAACGAGGAAGTTTAACAGCTATTTGCAGTGAATAGGGAGAGGAGCCCGGGATCGGTGTTTCACGTCCCCAATGACGAAAAAAAACATGTTAAATGTCACGGAACGCCGCGAAGCGGTGGCAGAGATGTTTAAAAACAAAAGCCCGACATTGCATTTACGATAAAGAAAATGACAAAGGAAATTCCAAGCACCTTAGCGAACCAATATATGAAACTGGTGATGGAGCGAGGTTCAGAAGGATATTTTGTTCTGACTCGCAAAGTTAAACTTCCAATAAAACCGTAACTGTATTAATCAGTGTGTGGTGAATTACTAATCAACATAGTTTTAAAAATGCATATACATCAGAAACCCGAGGGACTAACTCATGTGCTCTTTGTTGCAAAAGCAAGTGCGTATAAAATAATAAACTAACCTTGTCTATTGTCTTTGTCAGTATTAAACGCGGCTGTTTAACTAATGGCATGTGCTTATTTGTGTGCTTATGTTATGTCTTTACGTCTTTATGTGGCATAAGCTTGTGGAGAATCCTGCGGTCTATAAGAAGAAGGTTGATATGAAATGCAGCTTTGTGTGCACAGCTAGGTAACTTAAATTAATGGGTTAATAATTAGCAAAGGGGGTGGGTAACAGAATGGGTCTCAATTCTCTAATTAATTAATGTCTTGTGTTTGTTTAAATAATAGTTTTCGAGTGAGACCTAAAGGCACATAGAAAAGATGGCGTTTTTCGAGACCTGTCCAGAAAGAGCCCTGCATGGAAGTGGAAACTTTTACCACGTTGACAAGTTTTTGCAAATTTCAAATAAACTGTGCTAAACGTGCTCTTGGAGAGAAAGATTCAAGGACAGGAAGCGGCAAAGTTTGCCAAGCCAAGGAAGTCATGTACTGTAGCTCAAATGAAAGTAACATTTTTAAGGAGGCTGCGTGACTTGAAAATAAGAGACAATGGACTCTAAGAAAAGCCCGATCTAGGCTTGGAGAAAGGTGATGACACTATATGAGCTGACAAAAGTCAGCCAATGTGGACACTGGATGGCAAAGAAATGTGTTCATTTTAGAAAAGATTAGCTAGTCAGAAAGGTATAAAACTTGGCCCCATGGGCAGGAGGGCGCTTCTCGCTTTCCGATTCCTGATGGGCATGACGTGCTGTTGGACTCTTTGGCGCACGTAAGGATAGCAGGCTTTAATGATTATTTCTTTTTGGTGAAGTGAGTTTTAGACAGGGAAATAGAATTTAGGGAATGGAAATTATTATTTTCTTTAATTCATGCTAACTGGTTTGCCTTTGAAGTGTCGGTCTAATATGTTTTCCCCTTAATAAACGTTGCTTTCATTGTTGCTAATAAAATAAAGATTTTTAATAAAATGCTTATTCTTGAATAATAAAGTTAATAAATTAGATTTTTGAAACGACAAGCTGGTCTTGTTTATTCATGGTCTAGTTACCATCAGCTGATCCATTTACCTAAGTGACTTAATTAGAATGATATATGTTTAAAACCATGGTAAGAAATGATAAACTGCAGTTGTATATAAAATTGTAAATAGTTTGAGAATAGTTCTGTTTACTTAGGTCACATGATTCAGTCTCCCAAAAATTGTCTTGTTGGTATATGGGCCTTGTGAGAGTATTATGTTTAATGGTGAGTATTGTGGAGTTGGGTAGCGTTGGTGAGACAGTTTTTCTTTAGGGGCGCTGGATCAATTCCTTGGTAGCAGAGTTACTTTTGCTATGGTAACTGTCATGCTACATGGTAATTACATTGGATCGATGTTTAACATATGTTGAGTTTGTTTAGTTGTTATATGTAGTCGAAAGGTTTTTTCCAGCAGTGTGAAAATTCCTAGTTGTGCCGGCAAGAGTAGTGTAACAGGTAAAGTTGCACAGTGCATTTGTTCTGTTTCAAAATAGTGGTATTGTCATATATCAGTAGTGTTGTGGTCGTACAGCACAAGTTTAGGGATTCTCGGTGTGTAAGGTAGAATGTATAGTGAGGATTGTCTATGAAATCGTAGCTTTCGAGTATAGGGACTTGGAGCCTGTTTTAAAACTCATTGTGAAAAGAGTAGTAGAATTTATCCAAGCTTGAGTGAAGGGTAAGGAAGTGTTGTCTATCTTACTGGCGAGTGAGGTTTTCTGGTGTGGGTTAAAGTCCTACCAAGATTCATGTATGTATGGTTAGGGATTTTTCTGTTTGAATGTGCGTAAATGATTTTGTAATATACGATCGAGGGAAACTTTGAATTGTCACTATATGTACATTCAGAGAGAAACAAGTTTGTTATTACCTGCTAGAAGGGTAGAGTAGTCTTACTTTATCAACGAATTTAAATATTCTGTGAGAATAGCATCGTCTATTCCACGCAAAGAATACCTGAATGACTGAAAAAGCTATCACTTTATTTTAGTGAAGCAGACAAATGGTTTGTTTCTCTGGGGTTACTAACTGAATTCCATTGAAAAGATTTGTAAAACATGGTGCTGTGAAAATATTTTGTAAAGGAGGTGTCAGTGTCACAGCGGAGTGAGGACAGAGAAGCTGCAGCGGTAGTATACGTCACTAGTGTCGCGCTGTGATTGGCTAGCATACGTCACAGTATTCGCGCACTGATTGGCTCATGTGACTAGAAAGGCTTGCAGCTGATTGGCTTATCCTGAAAAGTAGTAATTCTATTGGTTGAACAAGGCAGTGACGTAGCTTAAGCTGATTGGCTTGTTGGTGAGTTTCGCGCACGGATTGGTTGGATTTGCGGAATAACTATTTCCTTGTTGAAAATAATTACGATCCATTCTAAAGTAAGCGGAATTGTTTAAAACATGGATTATTATTACATGAAAGAGAAAAAGAAGCTTTCATGGTTTCAGAAATTGAAAAATAAATTGAAACCTGACATGAAAATTGAAACGCGAGGTGGAAGATTACTTCATAAGTAAAAAACACCCGCAGCTTATATGTTAGGTTGAATATGGTTATCATACTTGTCTTTGGATTGAGAATTGGATGAACTATACCAAGAATGATGGTGTATTAGCATGGCCGGAGGATGGGTCATTTAACATTAAGGTTATGAAAAACTTAAGAGAAAAGTTGATGACTCTTGAACCAAAGCCTAGACCTACACAATTTGAGGCTTTAGCTGAATGGGAGGATGAGATGTTCGAATTGGAACGAGAGAATAAAGGTATAATTTGATTATTTCACCCCTGAGGCGGAAGCCGGGGGTTCTCCGATCTTTCCCTTTCGCCCTCGGGCATTTAACATATAGATTGCCAGAACTTTGTTTTAAATTTGTAAATATTTTAAACGGTGCATTTTACTTGCTGGCAGCGCTGTTCCCTCGGCGCGAGACTCACGTCGCCCCGAGGCCCTTGACAGCTATTCCTTGACCGGCTCAGCCGATCTAGGGCTGACGCCGGGAAGCTACGAGGGGTGACGCCATCTTGGGAGAGGAATACGGGAGCGGTCCAGTAGTTGGACGCTTCCCGCCCGCCCAGTGCATTTAAGGAGCCCTTCCCCTAGTTGCACCCAGATTTGATTATTTCACCCCTGAGGCGGAAGCCGGGGGTTCTCCGATCTTTCCCTTTCGCCCTCGGGCATTTAACATATAGATTGCCAGAACTTTGTTTTAAATTTGTAAATATTTTAAACGGTGCATTTTACTTGCTGGCAGCGCTGTTCCCTCAGCGCAAGACTCACGTCGCCCCGAGGCCCTTGACAGCTATTCCTTGACCGGATCAGCCGATCCAGGGCTGACGCCGGGAAGCTACGAGGGGTGACGCCATCTTGGGAGAGGAATACGGGAGCGGTCCAGTAGTTGGACGCTTCCCGCCCGCCCAGTGCATTTAAGGAGCCCTTCCCCTAGTTGCACCCAGATTTGATTATTTCACCCCTGAGGCGGAAGCCGGGGGTTCTCCGATCTTTCCCTTTGGCCCTCGGGCATTTAACATATAGATTGCCAGAACTTTGTTTTAAATTTGTAAATATTTTAAACGGTGCATTTTACTTGCTGGCAGCGCTGTTCCCTCGGCGCGAGACTCACGTCGCCCCGAGGCCCTTGACAGCTATTCCTTGACCGGCTCAGCCGATCCAGGGCTGACGCCGGGAAGCTACGAGGGGTGACGCCATCTTGGGAGAGGAATACGGGAGCGGTCCAGTAGTTGGACGCTTCACGCCTCCCCTCCACCCTGGATATAAAGAAGACTTCCTCCCGTCCGCGCAGCGGGCGGGCGCAGCGGGTGCGCCGATGGCGCGCCAAAGGCGCGCCTAAGGCAAGCCCGTCTGCGCCCGTCAGCGCCAGCTCAGCGCCCAGGGCCAGGACCCCTGGTCATTTTGACCCAAATCTTCATTCCAGAAGGGTGTATAGCCGCGACCAACTTCTGAGCCTTAAGGGAGTGAAGGGAGTCGATTGCCGACGCACAATTCTAGGTAACGAGAGGCCGGCCATGCCCAAGGTTTGTGTAGCTTGCTGCTCTCGTGTACCTGACATTTCGTGGACACCAATTAAGGTCCTAACTATTCCCCACAACGTGAAACAGTATGGAGAAGATTACACTATTAACTGCCTCCTATTCAATGCCAGATCTCTGGTTAAACACAGTACTGAGTGTGCTGACCTAATCTTAGAGAAAAAGGCTAAAATTGTATTTATTACAGAGACCTGGACGGACGCGGCCTCAGGACCGGACTTGGTCATTGCTACACCTACAGGCTACTGTTGTCGTGTTCTGGACAGAATAGGCCAAAGGGGGGGCGGGATTGCCATTATTTATCACGCCTCGATCCAAGGCACATTCCAGATAGTGACCTCGCAGTCGACAGAA
Source organism: Lissotriton helveticus (assembly GCF_964261635.1). Lineage (NCBI taxonomy): Eukaryota > Metazoa > Chordata > Amphibia > Caudata > Salamandridae > Lissotriton > Lissotriton helveticus. Next base: position 920,159,604 of record NC_136070.1, read on the forward strand.
GCACTGGGATTTAAGCTTTCTATTTCCAACCACTGCACCTTCCAAGGCTGCCTCCTATATAGACCACCCGGCCCCAAAACCCAATTTCTAAACGAGGTGGGCACCTATCTGGAAGAAGCCTTTTGTGCTAAGTCCTTCACCATGTTAGGCGATTTTAATTTTCATTTAGAGGGAAACTTAGACCCTGACACAGCAACTCTAGCTGATGCAATGCTCGTGGCAGGATTGATTCAGGTGGTAAGTGGAGCCACACATGTCAAGGGACATACCTTGGACGGTATCTTCACAAATAATCCAGACCTCCATTTCAGCCATGTGGAGCCTTTAGCCTGGTCGGACCATTCAGTAGTCCTTTTCAAAATACATCCGCCCGAGCTTAATAGAGCAAGAAAAGACAGAAAGCCTGCCAACCTTTATAGGCCTTGGAAGGAGTTGGAGGGTAATGTATTGGAGGACTGTTTGTTAGCCTCCACTTTCTCGCCCCCCACAGATATAAACAAAGCCGCTGAAAGTTATACAAATTGGTTAAATTACGCTTGCACCTCCCTAGTCTGCCGCCCTACGCGTATAGTACCATCTGCTCCTTGGTTTACCCAGGAGCTACGTGATTATAAGGTGTCGTGTAAAAAACTAGAGCGCCAATGGCGTACAAAGTACTTACAGGCAGACAAAATGATACTTAAAGCTAGCCATAAGACATACAAAGAAATGATTAAAAAAGCAAAAAGCGCTTATTTTTCCGCTAAAATTGAGGGCGCGAAGAATTCTTCTAAAGAACTCTTTGAGACTGTGACTAACTTAATTACTCTGAAATCAGTCACCATTCCTCCTAGCCTGGAGCTGTGCGAAAATCTTGCTAAATTTTTCTTGGGAAAGGTAGAGCAAATCTTCGCAGCCCTGGAACATCAAGTGGGGTTGACTCTCATTGAAGGAACACACAAAACTACACAAAATAACCCACAACATCCGGAATTCGTGGAGTTCAGGCCAGTAAAAGTAGAAGAAATAACAAAGTTATTATTAAGAACTAAATCGGGCTCACCTCATGACCCCTGCCCAGCCTCTGTGGCTCAACTAGCAGCCACTCCCATTTCTCTCATGCTAACTGAAGTATTTAACACAATGTTTAAAGGGGGAGAATATCCACTGTGTTGGAAGCAAGTCTCTATTGCACCTTTGCTTAAAAAATCAACATTAGACATTTCAGATCAGATCCCAATAGTTACCGGCCCATAGCTAGACTCCCACTACCGGCCAAACTTATTGAGAGGGCCATGAACGCTCAGCTCTGTGAATTCCTTCGATCCTCTCAAAATCTGGACATAGCGCAACACGGATTTAGGGAAGGCCACAGCACCGAGACTGCCCTCATTAAGTCCACCGAAGAAATCAGGAAGGTGATGGACGTGGGAGGACGGGCAGTCCTAGTGCTCCTTGACTTGTCCGCGGCCTTCGATACGGTCCACCATAGCATCTTGGTGGACCGTCTTGATGGGTGCGGAATTCGAGGAGCTGCGCTGAGCTTGTTGAAATCTTTCCTCTCGGACAGGGTTCAGGTGGTAGCCCTGGGAGATTTTGAATCTACTCCTTTCACACTCCCAGGAGGGGTTCCTCAGGGCTCCTCCCTGAGTCCCACCCTTTTTAATATATACGTTACCTCCCTCGCCCCGGTGATTAGGTCATTTGGCTTTGAATTGACATCTTACGCAGATGATACACAAATTGTGGTATCTCTGCTCCCGGGTCGAGAGGAAGGAACAGCAGCAAGATTCCAGGACTGCATGATTGCAGTAAGTTCATGGATGGCTAGGAATTGCCTTAAATTGAACTCCTCGAAAACAGAGGTTCTTCTTTTTGGCAATGAGGCAAACTTATGGACCCCCAACTGGTGGCCCCAAGAAATGGGAGAACCACCCATTCCAGCCACGACAGTAAAAAATCTGGGGGTGCTCATTGATAAACAACTTTCCTTTAAATCACAAGTCAATGCCCTCTCATCCTTCGTTCATTGGATAATAAAAACTATTAGGAAAATTCTCCCCTTCCTCTCCACCAGCAGTAGGAAAACGGTCGTGACAGCACTTGTGCTGTCACGCCTTGACTACTGCAATAGTCTGTATTTGCAAGCACAGCAAGGGATCCTGAACAAACTACAGACGCTGCAAAATGCTGCTGCCCGTTTAATTACGGGTCTACCCAAGTTTGCTTCCGTCACTGGGGAATTGAGAAAATTGCACTGGCTCCCAATACAGAAACGTATGATGTTCAAAGCACTGTGCATAGTGTTCAAGGCAGTGAATGGACTAGGTCCGTCCTTCCTTCAACAACACTTTCAGTTGTATAAACCAGGTCGACATCTAAGATCATCCAACAAATGGCTTGTTAAGACTGATCGCATTAGGAAAGTTCGATGGGGAGGTCGCAGTTTTATCTCCGGAGCATCTGCTATCTGGAACAAAATGCCCCTCCCCCTAAAACAAAGCACTGACCTGATGATATTTAGGAAGAACATCAAAACATGGCTTTTTAACCTATAGGGATTAACACCGTATAGAGAAAATATATAATTTCAGCGCCAGGACACCTGCCCGGTAACAGTGCGCTTAATAAATGGTAAAAATAAATAAAAATAAATAAGTATAACAAGAGGTACTAGATTGGACATAAATAAGGAAACTCATGAGGATAGAATGCGTCGATGGAGACGTAATGCATGTGATGGTCTGTATCCAGCGAGAATTGGTGAGGTAACTAGTCCAAACAATGTCCAAAAGAAAAATAATAATGCTGAAAAAAGTGAATTAGAAGATGCAGTTTAAGCGGAGATTTATATTACAAAACAGAAACAGTCTCCTTATCAACCAGTTTGTTCATGGTCTTCCCCGAGAGTTCCTCCAGGAACTTCTCCAAGTGCTCCTCCTAGAGAAATTATTGATGAGACATCACCCAGATCAAATCCGAATAATGCAAAAACTCCTGCGAGAGTAAACATGATCTAATTCTAATATATCCGGGGAAAACAGAAATTATGTTGAAACCCCAGTTCACAGAAATGATATCCCAAGAAATTTAATGAGAACAGAAAGATGAGAGGAAATGCCAAATACTTCAGAATATTTCCGAACAAAAGATGAATTAATACAGCAGTTAACTAAAAGCATGGAAGCAGTACCAGTACCAGTAACGATTTGACCTGTTCAGACAGTATTTGATCAAAGGGAAATTAGACATTCAGCTTTGACTATTCAATTAAATGCAGAAATTCAGAAAGTGGCCGAAAAATTTTATTCAGATTTATCATAAATTCACCGAGAGAAAACAATGATGCCTGACTTAACTTTTAAACAAAGTTTGTTGAATAAAACTCCATCTGGTGCAGATTCTGATTCAGGAACTCCGGAAAAGAATATTAATAAAATAGATTTAACACATACCCCACAGAGCTCAGAATTTAAATTACTTGATGTTGCAAAACTGAAAGCAGATTCGGAGGAATTGATTATTGGCACAATTGGACCCGACAGTTTAAAGCTATAGCAGGATGATGAATTATTGTTAATTTGCAAAAGCATACAATGGAAAACGAAAACCAAGTATGATCAATTAGAGGAAATGGCTGCTGAATTAGAAATAGATTTAAGCAGACAGAAAAATTTGCAGAAACATTACAGAGTGGATTTCTCTGAAAAAGACATTGAGAACATGAATACAACAGGAAGAATTATTCATATAAAAGAATTAATTGTGTTTCTAAAAAGATTGGGTGAATTAAGTAAGTAGAGAGTAAAATGGACAAAGAAAAGAGAGGAAGACAGACGAGAAAGAGGAGAGGTAGCAAATGAATTCCCAATGAGAGAAATAGCTGGAGGTGGATATGTGCATGTTCCTTGGTCAAGACAGGCCATTTTACTGTTTACAAATGATTTTCCTCGGCTGAGAGAAAAACCTGTGGAATGGTATCGACAGGTAGACAGAGTTGTTAAGGTTTCAAAAGTTCTGTGGATTGATCTTGATGGATTCTTCGACATTGTTGTCCCATCGGATCTTTGGACAGAATGTAACATTTCTGTAGATTGGCCCAAAGAAGAACCTACCAGAGATAGAGTAACAGGTGCTCCTTCAGCAGATGTTATGAATCTGTACGATAAGGTAATTGTATGGTTGAAAAATAAGATACCCCCAAAAGAAGTAGATTGGGTTAAAATAGATAGAACAAATCAAGAGCCAAAAGAATCAGTACATTCATTCTATGAAAGATTACTGCTAGTATTTAAACAATACAGTGGTTATGAAAAATTGAGTGAGAAAGATATGAGCCACTTCATTTACAGATTTGTTTATGGTTTAAGACCTGAAATTGGTGAAATGATAAGGTCTGAAATAGTTGGCTGGCAATCACTCTCAGTAGATGATATTTTGAGAAAAGCAAAATATTGCAGTGATGAAATAGATGCACAACAGAAGAAGCTAAAAGAGAAGGCTATGTGGGCACAGGTGAAGGTAGTAGAACAGCAAATAGCTACTCTAAAAAACAAAAATGTTCATCAGAATCAAAGGAAATTTAAAGGTAATTTTAACAAGCCAAAATTGATGGGAAATATTGAAGAGTTAAAGCAGAAACTCCCATGTTTTAATTGCGGCGAAATTGGACACTGGAAGCGCGAATATAAGAATCCGCCCAGAAATTTTAAAAATGCATCATTAAATCCACAGATGCAGAATGAGATAAATCTACAGCACCAGCTACAGCGACAGGTAGTGAATCAGCAGAGTCAGATTCCACAACCGCCACTTCCAAATTGTGTAAATGTGCAGAGGTACAATACAGAAACGGGATTCTGCGGAGGTGAACAGGTAAACAGATCACCAAGAGTGAATGTGTCAAATGTTTCTCAACAGTATTTGTTGAATGAAAATGGAGGGAGTGATTCTGAGGATTACTTATGACGGTGCCTGAAAGAGGAGGAAGAGTGTGTGCTTGGAGCCACTCTTGAGGTAGATCAGTCTGGTCCATTTGTAAATGGTAAAGTGAATGATGTAGAAATCACTTTTCTAGTGGACACTGGTGCTACCCGTTCTACTGTTAGATCAGTGGAAATAGAAAACCTGCCTCTCTCGGGTGAAAAGATTCAAGTAGTTGGTGTAACTAATCAACAAATTAAAGCAGATTTAACAGAACCAGTTAAAGTCGAAATTGGCAAATTTAAAGACAAGACAAACGCGCTCATGCGGCTAACCGTTGGTTTACCCCTGCCTTAAGGGACAAAAAGCTTGCCACCCGCAGAGCCGAACGTGCCTGGCGCCGCTCCTACTGCCCCCTGCTTAAAACTTACTTCTGTCAGTCTATGAAAGAGTACAAACATGACATCCTAAAAGCTAAGATGGAGTACTTCTCAGGGAGAATTCTGACAGCAGATAACCAGCCAAAAGAGATCTTTGCCACTGTTCATGAGCTCGCTGCTTCCGACAGGGCGACCCCCAAAATCCCTCCATCTCAAACTCTGTGCAACTCCCTTAATTCTTATTTTTTCGAGAAGATTGCCCTTATCAAGGCCAACATCCCCCCCTCACTTTTGGTTTCTTCCCCTGCCCTTCCTTCCCTTCCCATCCCCTCACTCATCGAGTTTCCCCTCCTCACCCGAGACTCCCTGCTCCCCCTCCTAGCCCGGATCAAATCGGGCTCCCCCCAGGATATAGGCCCTGCATTTGCTCTTAAAGAGCTCTTCTCCAATTGCTACTCTCCTCCTCTTACCCTTATTAACCACTCCCTTAGTATCGGCTCCGTCCCCTCCGCTCACAAGTCGGCAGTTGTCATCCCTATTTTGAAAAAGGCAGGGGCGGACCCATCTTTGCCCTCCAACTACCGCCCTATCTCCCTCCTCCCTTACCTTGCGAAGGTCTCAGAGGCTCACGTCACCAGGTCTCTCAGTTCCTTCATAGAATCCACGGGCGCCCTCTCCACCCGACAGGCGGGCTTCCGCCCGCTGCATTCAACCGAGAAGGTTGTGGTGTCGGTGATGGATCAATTAAGGGAGGGGATTGACACTGGCCGACCACAGGCCCTAGTCCTGTTAGATCTGTCCGCCGCGTTTGACACGGTGGACCATGACATCTTGTTAACCCATGTCCAAGCGGCGGGCATTGGGGGCACGGCCTTTGCCTGGCTCCGCTCCTTTTTGACCGATAGGGAGCAGGCCGTCCAACTTGCTAACTTCACGGGCCCCTCCAGGAGGGTGACCTGTGGAGTTCCACAAGGCTCCTCCCTATCCCCTTTATTATTTAACTTATACATCTCACCCCTCATTTTTTCTTTACAGCAGATGGAGGTCTCGGTGTTTAACTACGCCGATGACCTCCAACTTATTTTCAACCTTTCATCCTCCCCTTCCTCGTCTTCCAATTTCCAGAAGGTTATGCTTTTCATCCAAGGGTGGATGAACTGCAACCACCTCAAATTAAACCCGGACAAGACCGAGCTGGTCCTGACGGGGGGTGGTTGCAGTCCTTGGTCCCCTTCCTTCTGGCCCCCTTCCCTCGGTCCGCCCCCAGCCCTTAAAGTCAAAACTCTGGGTATTTTCATTAATCCACAGCTCACCCTCCACACTCAGATCAGTTCTGTGGTGTCTGCCTGTTTCTTTTCCCTCCGGACTATCCGGAGGGTTTCACGTTTTTTTTCTGCTGCCGCACTCAAACTCATTCTCATGGCCATGGTGCTGTCGCGCCTTGACTATGGGAATGTTATTCTTAACGGTGCCCCGGCTTACCTTATCCACCGACTCCAACTGATTCAAAATCAGGCGGCTCACCTGATTTTTGGGCTCCCCAGGTCCAATCACACGACCCCCTTGCTTCAGTCCCTCCACTGACTCCCTGTGAGGGAGAGGGCGCTCTTCAAGCTGGGCTGCATTACCTACCAGGCCAGATCTGGGACCGCCCCCACCTTCCTGTGCGAAGCTATCTCTCCATATCTTCCGTCCAGAGAACTTCGCTCCACTCACCTGGCCCTTCTGTCAGTTCCTCGTTTTAGGAAACAGAAGGCCGGGGGGGGCAGATTTGCTGTGCTGGCTCCATCCTTTTGGAACTCACTTCCACCTGTCCTTAGGATGTCCCCCTCCTATCTGGAGTTTCGTAAGCAATTGAAGACCTTCTTGTTCTCCAGATCCGTCGCAGCTTAATCCGCTTCCCACTGATCCTCGGCTATCTAGCGCCATGAAACCGTTTTCGGTATAAGAGCGCTCTATAAATATTTTAAAATTAAAAAATTAAAAATTCATAGATTTGTAGTTTGTAACAGCAGTTCTGTAAACCTGTTAGGAAGGGACATACTTTGTAAGATGAATTGTAAAATATATTGCTCACCGGATGGTATTGAGCTTCAAATTCAAGAAGAAGATGGGCTTTACAGATTAACGATGTTAATGGTTGAAGCAGAGGAAAGTAAATTATTTCCTGCATTTGATAAAAATAATCTACCTGAAGAATTAAAAGAGACAGTCAATGCTAAAATTTGGGATTTAACTGGAGACGAAATGGGTTTGATGAAAAATGTAGACCCAGTAAAAATAACAGTAAAGCAAGGAGTAGATTTTCCAAATATTCCTCAGTATAAAATGAAGGCAGAAACAATTGAAGGTGTTATACCTGTAATTGAAAAATTCATAAAACAAGGTGTTCTAAAAGAAATTGAGAGTAGTCCATGCAATTCACCGATTATGGGAATTAAAAAGCCAAACGGAACTTTCAGGATTGTTCAAGACTTGAGAAAGGTTAATCAGATAGTTGTTCCATGTTGCCCAGTTGTACCAAACCCAGCGGTAATTCTTTATCAGATTCCACATGATGCAGAATGGTATACAGTTATAGACCTTTGTAACGCATTTTTTACTGTTCCATTGCATCCAGAAAGCCAGCAAATTTTTGCGTTCAGGTTCCAGGACCGTATTCTAGTATGGTGTCGTATCCCTCAGTGGTATACAGAGAGTCCATCTATTTTTAATCAATTGCTAAAGAAATCCTTGGAAAATCTAGATTTACCTGGAAAATCGACATTAGTGCAGTATATTGATGATCTCCTTGTGGCTGCAAAAGCATGAGATAACTGTGTGACAGATACCATTACTCTCTTAAATCATCTGGCAGATGTGGGACATAAAGTGTCTCCTGCAAAATTACAGTTTTGCAAACAAGAAGTGAAATATCTTGGTCACAGAATTGCAAAAGGAATCAGGCAAGACAATTGAGAGAATTAAAATGATTCAGGGAATGCAACCTCCAAAAACACAGAGACAGGTCAGAATGTTTCTAGGAATGGTAGGTTATTGTCGCCAATGGATTCGTGATTTTCAGTAATTGCAAAACCACAGCAGAGACTGACAAAACCAGACATAAAAGACCCGATTACCCTAACAGAAACTGAGTTAGAAGCTTTTGAATTGTTAAAGAAAAGTTTATGTGAAGCACCAGCTTTAGGTATGCCAGACAACGAGAAGGAATTTGAGCTGTATTGCAGTGAAAGGGAAGGATGTGCCTTATCAGTTCTGATTCAAAGACATGGAAGACTGAGGAAGCCAATAGCTTATTTCTCAGCAGTTCTAGATCCTGTTGCAAAAGCATTACCAGGCTGCTTAAAAGCAGTAGCGGCAACAAGTGTAAGCCTTGAACAAAGTGAAGGAATAATAATGGGATTTCCTGTAAAAGTATATGTACCCCATTCAGTTGAAATTCTTCTTACCAGAAGCAAAACACAGCATTTGACAAGTAACAGGTTAACAAAATATGAAAAAGTTATTCTGGGATCAGATAACGTTTCGATTGCAAGATGTGTGAATTTAAATCCTTCCACATTATTGCCTGATGGTACTGTAACAGAAATCAGAAATGAAAATGATATTGATCATGAATGCTTGGATGTTTTAGATTATTGCACAAAACCAAGACAGGACATTAAAGATGTCCCGTTAACTGAATCAGATTTTGTTTATTTTGTTGATGGTTCATGCTTAAGAACAGAAGAAGGTGTTCTGAGTGCAGCATATTCTGTCTGCACAGTTGCAGATGTAGTTGAAGCATCTTGTCTCAAAGGAATTGGTTCAGCTCAAGTAGCAGAATTGATTGCTTTGATTCGTGCATGTGAAAGAGCAAAAGAGTTAAAGGTTACCAAAGTGACTGATAGTCAGTATGGATATGGCGTAGTCCATGACTATGGCCAGCTCTGGTCTCAAAGAGGTTATTTAACTTCTGCGGGAACTCCTATCAGAAACGCAAAATTGATAAAGAGGCTGATTGATGGCATTCAGCTTCCAGAGAAAATTTCTGTCGTGAAATGTAGAGCGCACAAAAAAGGTGACGATTACATGACAAAAGGAAATGCATATGCTGATGAAATTGTGAAATTCTGCGCAAAGAACAATATGTCAATCAATCGGGAAAAAGACAATGAACATGTTTTGAACTCAAGGAGTAAAGATGAGGCAGATGATGAGGAAAAAGACACATGGTTAAAAGCAGGTTGCAGACAGCGTGAGGAAGATGAGATTTGGGTTTACAAAGATGACAGACCAGTTATGCCAGATAGCATGATTGCTGACATGGCTAGAATGTATCATGGTCCAGGACATATTGAAAGAGATTCAATGATTAGATTATTTAGGCAGACATGGTACAATCCAAAGTTCAGACTAATTGCAGAATCTTTTTGTCAGAGATGCTTGATCTGCCAGCAGATCAACCCAAACAGAAAAACAGTTGTGAGCTTGGGAACCATAGGATGGGAGGGTGGTCCTTTTACCAGATTGCAGATGGATTTCATTGCTATGCCACCCCATAACAAATTAAGATACGTTTTGGTGATAATCTGTCTGTTTTCAAGATGGGTGGAAGCGTTCCCAACTCGTCACAATGATTCAGTTACTGTGGCAAAATTGCTTTTAAGAGAAATCATACCTAGGTATGGATTTCCGGTGACGGTCGAGACTGATCGTGGAACACATTTTGAAAACAGATTGCTAAAATTGATTTGTGAAGCACTGAACATAAAGCAAACGCTTCACTGTGGTGCTTACAGACCAGAAGCATCAGGTGTTGTTGAGCAAGTGAATGGCACTATCAAAAATAGAATAGCCAAAATGTGTTTAGCTACAGGAATGAAATGGACTGATGCACTTCCACTTGTTTTGATGTCCTTAAGAAGTACTCCAGATAAAAAGACAGGTTGAAGCCCAGATGAGATTCTCATGGGCAGAGTCATGAGACAAGCATTTGTACCAGTTGGTAAACTTATGAGCATTAATGATAGCGTCATTTTGGAGTACTGCAAGAACCTTTCTGACGTCGTGACTTCTGTGTTCCATCAGGTGGGAACTGAAGTGATTACCAGAGAGAAGGAACAAGCTCATGATCTGTTACCAGGAGACTGGGTGAGGACAAAAGTTCACCGGAGAAGAAACTGCCTAGTACCCAGGTGGCAAAAGGCAAGACAGGTGATACTTGTCACAACAAATGCAGTAAAGTGTAGAGGATTGAAGAGATGGATTCATGCTAGTCACACCATTCGTGTAGCACCACCTGAAAATCCTGACGAAGGTGATACTACAGCTGATTCAGATTCTGAAGAAGAACCTGAAAGAGATCCAGATTCTGAAGATCGACAAGAAGGTCGACATCTGGAAAATTCAATTGCGAATGAGGCGTTGAATGAAGATACAGAAGAAATCGTGATACAAGACACTGAAAATGATGAAGATCTGCTAGAAAAAGAAGCAGAAGAAGAGTCTGATCAAGTGGTGATTCAAGGTCAGGAGAGTATTGAAAAGCAGATTGGAAGCTCTGAAGGCAGGAACGGAAGTTCTGAAACTGGGAAGTTGGAAGTAATTGAAGAAGAAGACGAAATTCCGAGTACCAGCTATAAGGATGATGTTCCTAACAGAGTGAAACTGCCGAGTAAAGAGGTAACTGAATCTAGAATTGAAATCTCAGAAAGTGAAACAGATGAAAGTGACGATGACTCCAAAAGTGAGAAGTTCAAGGAAAAGAGCTTGGAGAGCAGAGTGTAACCTGACTGAACCAAAGAAGAAATTATCAAGAAAAGGAGATAATTGGCCAAATGAACATGAGGGTCTAAAATTCAAATTAGTAAACAGATCAAAGGAGCAGGTTAATGAAGTCTCAAGTCAAAAAGGAGACTCAGATAAGAAAAATCAAGCAGGAAAGAAAATAGAAGTGATTAGCAGTAGAGCAAAGAGAGTAGTAAGGCCTAATCAAAAGTACAAGTCGCCTGAGTGGACGTACATCATCATCCCACCAGTGGTGGAAGTGAATAGCAGTAGTCAGGAAGATTTAGATGACACAAGTGACAATGGTTGATTTTGTTCCCATATAAAGTTGAAGTTTATATTTGGCATAAGGCTGAAGAAATTGTGTTAGGTGACACAAGGTCGAAGAAATTGTGTTAGCTGGAAAAATACATTGATGTAAGACGCAAGGTCGAAGAAAAGTTGTTAGAAAGTAGGGTTTTCTTTTTTTTTTTAAAATAGTAAAAATAGGCGGTGTATATTAATTTTTAATTTTTGATTTTTTTTGTAATACTCTTGTTTCAGAGTAAAGATGTCTTCTACTAATAATAATTCGAGATGTTCTATCTTAAGGAGATGTTGCAAAATGTCTCCTATATGTGTGATTTTAATAATTTTGATTTGGTTAATTTTAGCTGTCATTTTTCCTTTTGGTATTGACAAGGAAGAGTACAAGACTAATATGACTAGTAAAATGGTGGCTAAACAAGATAACCATGATGTAGTAGGCAAGTCTAACAGAGTTATTGAGCACAAACCAGAGATCCACCAAGATAGATCTATGGTGATTTTTCTAGTAATACTTTTTCAAGACTTTTATCTGAATATGTTAAGGTTATGAATGTCAAAGATTGTTACATTTGTGTGAAACTACCCGCTTCTGTTTCTGAGGGCGTTACCTATAATATGCTTCCCCTTACTTATGGCATCACTTGCAGTGTAATAGCTAGTTTATTTTATCAGACAGGTCGCTTAGAGTACTATTATTTCAACTATGATGACATTTTTGCAAACTTAAAGGTTGATAAAAGCTTGAATAAACATAAACATGCTAAACAGATGAGGGATTTTTTCATTGTAACTAATGAACTTACTTATGGGTATGCTTTTAGAAATAATTTAACATGTAAATTGAGAACTGAAGAGAAATCTTTCTTAAACTTGGTTGAAGAGAGAAGGGCGATTTATAAACGAAACGAGATGCTGAAACAAACCAAATCTAAGTTTTGGCAGATTGAGGATGAAAAGCTTAATGGTATAACTGAAAATGTAGCAATTCACATAGATAATCCTGTTAGTGGCAAGCTTTGTATTAGAAGAGAAAATACTCTATTCGATAATTATTTTGTTGGTGCTAGTCAGTGTGAAGACACTTATCAAATCTTATGTGGATGGGGATTCAAAGGTGGCAAAGATCCAATTTTTCCTGGAATTTATTTTGTTTGTGGAAATAAAGCCTATTACAACCTCCCAGATCACTGGTATGGCACTTGCTATATTGGTTTAGTTTTTCCAAAAAGTTTTCATGTAGACAGCAATGTAAAGGGTTTATTTGAAATGAGCAATCCTCTGAGTAGATTCAGAAGGGAAAGTTTTTCAGAAATTTTGGGAGATATTTTTGGTGCAGTAATACCTTTGGTGGGTATAACCGTGAATGCAGTTAAAATCAGAAAAATGTCTACAATTGTGGACAGATTGTCTACTGATACTGCTAGTGGATTCAAATTAGTTGATACTGAACTTATTGCCATGAGATCGATGGTTATGCAGAACCGTCTTGCTCTTGACATTCTATTAGCTAAAGAGGGAGGAGTTTGTGGAATACTACATGTCCAGCATTGCTGCACATATATTCCAGATAAGAGTCAAAACATTGAGATGTATATCAAAAACATTACAGAATTACATTCAGAAATTGTACCTTTAGAAGATGATGATTTTACAGAACGCTTGAGCAAAAGATTTGCAGCAATCAAAAACTGGTTTCAAGAGATTGGTAGTTCAATTTTAGGCAAAATATGGTGTCCTTTATTTGTTATAATCTTTGTGATACTTTTGTTAAAAATTAGTTGCATGTTACACAAAAGAAAGAAATATCTAAGGGAAAAGAAAAGAATTTACAAGCTCAGAAAAGAACAAGAAAAAGAAATAGAATTAGAAGAGTTTTGTAGGTCACAATATGAGAATTACAAACAGACAGCTGAATCGAAAGTTTAGAAACACTAATACTGTGAATGTCCAAAACATGTTCAAGGGTTTTTAAAAATTTTGCTAAAAATTTTGGGTGTAGTTTGGTGATTTTGAAATCACCAGATGAGGGAGTTGATGGAGCGAGGTTCAGAGTGATATTTTGTTCTGACTCGCAAAGTTAAACTTCCAATAAAACCGTAACTGTATTAATCAGTGTGTGGTGAATAACTAATCAACATAGTTTTAAAAATGCATATACATCAGAAACACATGAGGGACTAACTCATGTGCTCTTTGTTGCAAAAGCAAGTGCGTATAAAATAATAAACTAACCTTGTCTATTGTCTTTGTCAGTATTAAATGCGGCTGTTTAACTAATGGCAGGTGCTTATTTGTGTGCTTATGTTATGTCTTTACGTCTTTATGTGGCATAAGCTCGTGGAGAATCCTGCGGCCTATAAGAAGAAGGTTGATATGAAATGCAGCTTTGTGTGCACACCTAGGTAACATAAATTAATGGGTTAATAATTAGCATAGGGGGTGGGTGACAGAATGGGTCTCAATTCTCTAATTAATTAATGTCTTGTGTTTGTTTAAATAATAGTTTTCGAGTGAGGCCTAAAGACACATAGAAAAGATGGTGTTTTCGAGACCTGTCCAGAAAGAGCCCTGCATGAAGTGGAAACTTTTACCACGTTGACAAGTTTTTGCAAATTTCAAATAAACTGTGCTAAACGTGCTCTTGGAGAGAAAGATTCAAGGACAGGAAGTGGCAAAGTTTGCCAAGCCAAGGAAGTCATGTACTGTAGCTCAAATGAAAGTAACATTTTTAAGGAAGCTGCGTGACTTGAAAATAAGAGACAATGGACTCTAAGAAAAGCCCGATCTAGGCTTGGAGAAAGGTGATGACACCATATGAGCTGACAAACGTCAGCCAATGAGGACACTGGATGGCAAAGAAATGTGTTCATTTTAGAAAAGATTAGCTAGTCAGAAAGGTATAAAACTTGGCCCCATGGGCTGGAGGGCGCTTATCGCTTTCCAATTCCTGATGGGCGTGACGGGGTGTTGGACTCTTTGGCGCACGTAAGGATAGCAGGCTTTAATGATTATTTCTTTTTAGGTGAAGTGAGTTTTAGACAGGGAAATAGAATTTAGGGAATGGAAATTATTATTTTCTTTAATTCATGCTAACTGGTTTGCCTTTGAAATGTCGGTCTAATATGTTTTCCCCTTAATAAACGTTACTTTCATTATTACTAATAAAATAAAGATTTTTAATAAAATGCTTATTCTTGAATAATAAAGTTAATAAATTAGATTTTTGAAACGACAAGCTGGTCTTGTTTATTCATGGTCTAGTTACCATCAGCTGATCCATTTAACTAGGGCCCAGATGTAGGTAAAATAGATTTACCGATTTTAAATTACCGAATCATACCGATTCGGTAATTAAAAATCGGTAAATCTAAGGGGTTGAGATGTAGGAACATCCAGATGTTCCTGCTACCGAATCGGTAAAAATCGGTATTTACCGATTCGGTAAATACCGACCGGTAATGGCCCATTCATTCCTATGGGCTTTGAAGCCCATAGGAATGAATGGGGCATTACCGGTCGGTATTTACCGAATCGGTAAATACCGATTTTGACAAGGGTGCAGGGGGTGTCACTTTGACACCCTCTAGCACCCCCAAAAAAGATTCGGGGGCCATGTGGCAGGCATACCTGCCCTAAGGGCAGGTCTGCCTGTCATATGGCACAGGTGTGCATGCACACATGTGCATGCACACCGGAATCGGTTTTTTACCATGAAGTTGGATTTCATGGTAAAATACCGATTCTGTAAGGCTTGTGGGACTCAGAAGAGTCCCACCTACATATCAAAAATACCGAATAGGTATAAATACCGATTCGGTATTTTACAGATTCAGTAAATTTACCGATCGGTAAATTTACAGAATCTGTAAAATAATGTGTCCCTACATACCGATTACTGAATACCGGTCGGAAACGGCCGAAAATACCGATTTTCGGCCGTTACCGACCGACCTACATCGGGCCCTAGGTGACTTAATTAGAATGATATATGTTTAAAACCATGGTAAGAAATGATAAACTGCAGTTGTATATAAAATTGTAAATAGTTTGAGAATAGTTCTGTTTAATTAGGTCACATGATTCAGTCGCCCAAAAATTGTCTCGTTGGTATATGGGCCTTATGAGAGATTTATGTTTAATGGTGAGTATTGTGGAGTTGGGTAGCGTTGGTGAGACAGTTTTTCTTTAGGGGCGCTGGATCACTGGAAAAGCTCTATGAGAGGGAAATACGCAAATGGTGGGAGGGTACCACGTTGCAGAGCTACATAGAGGTACAGAGAATCCCCAGAGGTTTGCATATTTACACCATCCCAGCATATGAAAATCCAGACCCATTATTACTGGAGACTTGGGCAACACATATTGCCCTATCCTGCAAGGGGATGCTTTAAATTCTGATACAGTTCGCCTGGAGCGACAGGGATAAGGCTCTTAAAGAAATCGAGGCTCTAGAGGAAGAACTGCAAAAAAAACACAACAAGAGACTGGAGAAATATGAGCTCAAAATTAAGATTCGGAAACAAGAAAAATTTGACCTTAAAGCCTGCCAACATGGAGTAAATACCACTGAATTCTCTACACCATTTGGAGGTCCGAACAGAGGAATCACCAAGAGTCTCAACTGCAAAACTGATCATGTGGTATATGTGTTGGTATATGTGTTGGAGTGCCCCTGCGGATTAAAATATATAGGTAGTACCACCTTGCCTGGACACAAGAGGGTACTCCAACACATAAGGGCCATTAAGAACCACGATCAGGCATATCCAGTGGCCAGACACTTTCATGAGTGTCACGAGGGCAACTCTAAGGACCTCAAATACTATCTCATTAACTCAGTCCCCAAAAACAAACGAGGAGGTGACAGAGAGAGGAACCTTAGAATTTTGGAAATGAATTATATTCTTAGCCTCGATAGCAAGCAACCAAATGGCCTTAACAGCTTGGAAGAACTACATGCTAGCTTACTGTGATAAAATAATAGCAGAGTGAAGGCCAAGTCAGGATGAGGTTAATACAAGCCAGTAAACTAATATTTTAATAGTGGCCTAACATGTGAGATTATAAGTTCTGAAGGAACTTTCTATGGAGAATTGGATATTTTATTACTAGTATGTCCTTGACCTTGTCCCAATGTAGTATGAATTTGATGATTATTATTAATCTTTGTGTACATATAGAATCTAAACTGCCCCTTCTCCCCGAACCCAAATTTTTCCTTTCTATTTTACTACTTTTTTATCTCACTTTGCACTGATAGGCACAGTTCACTTTTTTTCAAGGTTAGTATTAGCACTTTAGGGTAACGAGGTCCTGTAAGATACAGTAGGTTGAAGATAGAACAAGGGATAGTACGCGAGCACGAGATTGGTATAGACAATGTTTGGTTAAATATTTGAGTATAATAACATGTTGTGACAACAGTTTAAAAAGTATACAATCACTGGGTTTTAGATGTACATATTTGTGACTATTTATATGAAATAATATTTTAATAGATATATTTATATATATTTATGTATTTAATTTTGGAATGTTCCATTATTTATGTATCTTTATTTCGCTTTAAGAAATTTTAAAAGGCTAATGTGTACAGACAATTTTATGTCTAAAAACCAAAGATTGAAAAATTAAATTTTGATCAAGGTTCTATAGGACCTCATATTTGCACATTACGTCTAGCACTTTAAAAAAGTCACATGATAAAGATGTTCAGCCAATGAGAAAACAGATGTTGGTTCAAAAAAATGAAAAAAGAAAAAAGAGTAATGACCTATATAAAGAGATGCCATTGGTAGTAGGGCGTCATATGATCAAGTCCCCCGAGTAGGGACGAAACGCGTCATGGCTGCCAGCATTTACCTGTAACTGAAGGCATTTTAAAAGCTTGGTGGTTCGTGCTCTTTCTGTTCTGCGTCCTGCGAAGGTACGCAGCAGCTGGAAGGAGTTTTCGGCGATATATATATATATGTAACATACACACACACACACGTATATACATATATATATGTTTCTATATATATATATATATATATATGTATGTATATATATATATATATATGTATGTATATATCTATATATATCTCTATATCTATAGCTTTTTTTTCTTCTTTTTTAAACGGCCCTTGCTTTCGTTTTTTTCCATTAATTAGTCTATATTACTCAATATGCTTTTTAGCCCACAATGTATGAATGCTGCATTTTAAACAACTGTTATATATTCTTTTAAGATCACCATACTAAGGTAAAGCGCTCTGATACCCCTGGGTGGAGCCAGCGCTATATAAAACTTCTTAAATAAAATATATCTATCTATCTATCTAAAATATATATATATATATATATATATATATATATGTATATATATATATATATATATATAAATATATATATATATTGTGGCGCATTATGGTATCATCCCCGCTCGCCCTTAGTTTTTATATTTACATATATTTGATTGTATTTGGTTTTTTTTGGCACAGCCCACTTCAAATGCACTTTGTAACACTTTATATATTCCCCTGTGGTGTCATCGCAGCATAAGCAATGGCTATAAATGTATATCTATAAGGGTCTTTTCAGTATAGAATATGGAGGATGGAATTGTTTACACTTTCTTGGTTGAATCGAAAATCAGAGGGGATCTCAATGAGTCAGATAGCTGAACAATACATTTTAGAATGATACAGATATGATTGATGTGGCTCATACCTAGTTTACAGATATTTTTGTTGTTTTAGATCTCAGATGGACTGGCATCTAATATAAAAGGAACCAAGAACATACCAAAAATTAGAACATACCTAATAACCATGCACTATTATCTAAAGGGAACTAAAGTATCCCCATTTAGAACGATTGCAACTTTTTTAATGTGTATTCGAACAAGAAATTAGCAATTTCTCCAAAAATAATGTGAATATGCACTTTGCACTTTATATTGTATAATGGATTGATCCCAAAAATGTCTGTATATTCAAACTAACCAGCCTGCTATGTATTTTCAATTTTCACTTAAGAAATTACGATGAACCAAGTACGGAGAGAATGTATATCAGTATTTTTTTCAGATTCACTAATCACGTGACGTAGTGTTTGGTAAAGTGGTTTAAAAGCAATGAGGGACCTGAGTCTTGTCATGTGATCAAGCCCAATGGATGGGCGAAATGCGTCGTCTACCATGCTGAGCGTCAGCTAATAAAAGAAAATTCACACTTACCTGGTGTCCGTGTCCTGCTTTTTGACTTGGAATAGTCGAGGAAATCTTGGTGATATTATTAGGAAGTTAGGACCTAGTTTCCGCAGGAAAAGCGTTTTTCGACTTGCCTATATCTTTGGCACTGTTTGACAAATCTTCACGAAACTTTCCCAAAAAATTGTGCCGTGATTTTAGTAGTGCATGGAAAGTTTCCACGTGATCCGTCAAGCAGGTGCCAAGAAATAAGGGGGGGGAGGGGTTAAAAAAAAGTGTGTTTCCCATGTCAATTCCTTTAGGAGTTTTGAACACGACTACAGTCCAAACATCTGGACGGATTTACGCTAAATTTGTCAGAAAGGTAGATTTTGTTATGCAGATCACGCATTTTGTTATTTTGTGTAATTTTGTTTAGTACTTTTAGAGTTATTGAAAGAAATCCAAATTTGTATATCTAGAAAGATGATGGCTCCGCAAACCCTCCCTATCTCGTGCAGAGATCTGATTGGCTGCCAACACTTCTACGAGGAAGTGTTTGCAGCCATCTGGAGACTTGGCTTCAGTTAAAACTTTAAAATGGTGAGAAAACACCAGCAGAGACACAGGAGAAGGCGGGCTTTTGTTCATCCCAAGTAAAGGAGCAGACAGCTTCCCTGGGGAAAGGCATTTTGGATCAGGCTGCCGCTGCTCTAGACCAGAGGTCTGACCTCCAGGGGCACGGAGGATGTGCTTTTCGCCCAGAGGGTATCTTCCACCTGCTGTCCCAGAAGAGAAAACAAGAAACCTATTTAAGGAGAAGAGTAGGAGGTCCCGACATGTGGTAGGTCGATCATATTGGAGTGTCACTAAACACTGTTTGAATAAAAAACAATATACCTTTAAATCATATATGGTTGAGACAGGTCCATTCTTCTGTACAGAGTGGTGTCAGAAGTGGGATCCCTAAAACTCCCCAACATTAGATGGTTACCGCCCCACCCATAACCATGGAGGACATGGTTAAACAGCTGGTGGAGGGGCAACGTCACTTGCAACTAGTGATGGAACAACAGATGCAGGCTGCCCAACAAGAAAGAGTGGAACTACATACAGCCCTCAAAACGCAAGCCACAGTAATAGCCAATAATCAGCAGGTACAGGGCACCACCATCCAACGGCTCGCTAACACCATAGCAAGAACCAAACTCCGTCTGAATGTACCTAGCTTGTTTTTTCAGAACTATCAACCTGGAGAACACCCTGATTTTTTCTTCATAAATTTTGAGAGGGTATCCACTTCCGCTGCCTGGCTTCTGGAACGTTGGAGCCAGTATGTTATACCTCTCCTGTCTGGAGGGCTGCAAACAGCTAATCAGGCAGCTAACCCATGCAGTACCACCCCATACCCAGAAGTGAAGAGAGCCAAGCTTGAAAGACTAAGATTTGACACAGAATACAACCAGACAAAGTTTCGGAAAGAGAAATGGAATCCTCAAGACAACCCAAGAGCCCTCTTTTATAAGATTCTGGAGTTGGAGAACCAGTGGCTTAAATCCCCACGGGCATATAAGGAAGAGAAGTTAAATGGAAAGATCTGATGGAGATACAGGTAAAAGAAAAGTGTGGCACTAAAAATACAGCTGGGAGACACCTAAAACGCACTATATTATGAACCTTACTTTTTTATTTTTAAGTTAACAGGTTCTTTTGGACATACTTGGGAGTGGGGAATCTTTTCAGCTGAATTGAAGGAAGGTTGGCACCCACAAAAACCCTAAGGACAGCCTCAACTAATACCATGCGGAGATATTATAGAGAAGAAAAGGACCTAAGAAAACCTCTTCTCAAAAAAGGGGAATGTTATGAACCCCAATGTACTCCAATATAGGCCCAGGTAGTTACACACCTTTTATCTACATCTGTCCTACCATTGTTCTACATAATGGGTTTGGCCCTGATCGTTTACCTAATTAGGTGCTACATGACTGTCCTGTGGTTGTTCCGAAAACTAGCCTCATGTATTATATATGAGAATTCTCAGTATCACAGCAGGATTACCATCGTCTGCATAAAAACTCAGTATAAGGGTCAACTCTGTCGTCATCCTTGCCGACATGCCCACAGCACACTTCTAGATAGAACCGCTGAGGGTACCTTTTGGGTATATAAGTACTACATCTTTGCTGGGCAAACCAGAGGTGAAAGACTTCCATGTCCGTACACTGACGCCAGATGCTGAGGTCCCTGCATGCAGACACTCCAGCACGCAGTGGTCTGACATCCCTTGCGGAGTGTCCATCTCGAGGCCAAGATGGGGTCCTTCGCTTTCCCACATCAGGTAATAGGGTTGGCTCTATCCTAAGGTGATTCTTGGCTATACAACTACACACATGCTAGGTACATTTACGCACATCTAGTTAGGGTTTGCATTGTAGGAATACGCATTATCACGATTATGTTTATATATGCCTGCACATATTCATTGGTTTAGCACTATGGTAGAATTCTACCTTTTCTTTACTCTACTAGTGCTCATAACTGTATATATCTGTTTGCGTCTAATGGTTGTTGCTGCACGTGTCTTTTATACTAGAATGACACTGGTTCAATAAATGTTTATTGAAAATGTTCTCCTCATATATTCTGTATATCTCTGAGATAAAGGGAGCACGAGTGATTAAAGCGAAAAGTACTGTACTGTTTCCACGATCCCTGAGGTGTCAGGGTTGTCATGTTCAATAGTTGCCAGAAACTATACGCTCCTTGGTAAGAACACCCATAGTGGAACTGTGAGCTAGCTGGTCTATGGACTAACACATCCTTTGGGGTGTCTGGAATCAGTCCGGACACCAAGCCTTTAGTTTATGTTGTCTAAAACGTGCAGAACCTGTATAGATTTGTAGGAACTACACGACAAGAACATCAAGACAAGGAGAAAGAAGCAGGGAAGAATAAGGGAGGAAAAGACAACAACATACTTACATGTTTTTTCGAGGGACACCGCACGTAACCTTCATCCTAGAAGAGAGAAAGAGGCAATAAATTCCTGGAAGGAAGAATCAATCAATCAATCAATCAATCACTGCATTTATATAGCGCACTACTCACCGGGAGGGTCTCAAGGCGCTAGAGGAGGGGGGGGTCCGCTACTGCTCGAACAAACCAAATGCCCTGTGCACTGAGAATGGGACAAAATTAGAGGGCTATATGTTCCTCATAGGATGATGCAGACTTTTTGTACCATCCAACCCTAATTGTGGTTTGAAAGAAAGCCTAATAAATAAATGGAACCACTTTAGATTCTGAGGTTTTATTATAGAATACGATACCACGCCTACAGTGGGTTTTCCATTTATGATACAATCGACATAGAGTCCTTTCTGATACATAGGATTAAGGATACAGTCTGCACCTCTCAGACTGTACTAGCATTCAGAATATGAATTATGTTTAACCTGGTTAAATTCAGATGGGTCGGTAAGACGGTGCATTTTAAAGAGCATTATGACAATCTCTCTTTCACTGCCCCAACTGCCTGCAGGCAAAACATTACCCTCTCGCTACCGAGGCATCTCCCCTGCTTCTCCCTACTCCCCTTCCACCTTGACTCCCCAATTGTTACCCTTTTGAATGGGCTCACTGTCCCTTCCTCATTTCATTACTCTGCATATTCTGTAGTTTCAAATACCTCATTTAAAAATGTTCTTTTGCTCCTGTGATGCCATAAAATGGTTTGTGACCATTATTAATTTAGACAGCTTTTCAGTTTGCCATCCTCCAATATAAATAGTCATAAATTGCTTTTGCATATTCAGGGCCTAATTACGATGTCAGTCAGAGTTGTCTCCGACCGACACCGTTTCGGGGAAGGAACCGCCTGACCATAGGTCGACAGTTCCAACAACCCCATTAGGATGCGACCGCACATGCTGTCGCAAACTTCCATTTTTCGATGGGAGCTTGTGCGGCCGGCCGAAACCGCCCACAGCACAAGTTCTTGTTGAAAAATGGTAGTTTGTAAACATCCCTGCACCATATGGCAGGCACCCACATGGTGCAGGGATGTTAAGGGGGGGGCACCACAGGTTCTCCCCAAGCCCAAATGCGGAGTGCCAGAGGGGAAGGGGACCCTGCTAGGAGCCCCCACAGTCTGTTTCGACAGCCAATTAATGTCAGAAAGACCGACATTAATTGGCTGTCGGAAACCGACATCATAATCCCAATGGCGGAAAAGGCGTCCTTAACCCCTTCGATGCCTACGTCGGCCAACGGCTGTCGCAAGCACTACCTCGGTAGTGCTGTGCACGTCCGTTGGCCGACGTGGCCCCGCCCACTTATTCAAACCGCTGCACCACGGCAGAATTCGCACCACGGTTAGGGGATTATGAGAGCTTTCCGAGTGCTCGACGGAACCACATCAGAAACTCCCGCCTGTTTAAACTCTGACCGCAGTCATCATAATATGGCGGTCGAACTTTAAACCTTCCATGTCAGTCAGAAAGCAGAGGCTTTCCGACCAACATCGTAATCAGGCCCTTCGTGACAATCCCTTTACAAAACTGCACCTACAACATCCTGAGCCATATCCATTGGACAAGTTCTACTGAGATAACTTTTAAACCCATTCTTGAGCTTGTTTAGGTAGACTGCTGGCAACTTTCCTTTATTTTGCTTACAATTCAAAACCTTAGTCCAATCTGTCTTCACCGGCAACACATCTGCAACTGCATTCTAAACGGCATATTGCGCTGTGTTCAGGGTCCCATCATTCCTGGGACCTTGTCTTGGCAAACCTGTCTTCTCAATAAATCGATCTCTCATTTCACTTGATTTACATCATTTCAGTTAAGTCTATACACTCCAAACACACTTTGCAATTATTCAAGGAACTGTGTAGAGTTTTCTCTAATGTTGGGGAACTGTTTCCTAATGTTCATTAAATCAATAGTTGTCCAGGGAATTTGATCACTGACTGTATACATGTGACCTGGATACGTTTTTTTAAGAGGGCTATCTGAGGCTGATAAAGTGAAATCTTCATCGTCTGCATTGCCTTGCATTGCAGTGGAATCTGCATCTTGTCTAGCTATTCATTCGTCCCTTTTTTTAGTTGACAGTTGTTGACATCACTTTGCTCGTGTTACCTCTCAGTATTCTGTCCACCAGCAGGCCTCCTTGCGCTACCACATTTCTGGCAGCATCCACTGACTCACCCCCAGGATCATCAGAGAGTATGGGGGAAACATCCAGTAAATTCTGCTCCCCTTGGTGTTTCACTCATCTTTTTCTTGTGATTAAGTGATCTGTGGGAATAGGCAGCGCAATAGAAACACAAGCCCTGACCCTGTTTCTACTGTAGCTTACTTGGTATTCCAGTCTCTCCTGAGCCTGTTTCATATCACAGACTTGGGAATCATTTTTGTATTTGTTTCATTCCTCATACCACTACAGCAATGCAGGTCAATATTCAGCATCTATCTTGTTTTTAGGATCCCTCAATATTAAATTATTCAATTAGTCTAGGTCGAAGATACCTTTATCAGAAAAGGATTTCTTCCCACCATGGTTAGTGAGGAAATGTGCATGTGCCTTTAAGTTTTGATTGGGGTTTGTTATGTTTAGATCTTTCTGCCCCTTAACGTCTCCTTCATTAGTGAATGGAAAACAAAGTGTCTGCTTGCCTTGTGTTGCAGATCATCCCAGTGGCCTTGGAGGGTGGGAAAGACAATGCAAATAAGAATACGGGATCCCCCCGTTATTTCTCTAACTGATCTTGTGGAGGGAGGGAGTAAATGTATCATACATTCACTCTCAAAGATCCCCTTGCATTCAGCCAATCTTGATAATGTGTCTGGAGAGGCCAGAAAGGCTGGTGCGGCTGGATGAGAGAGCCTTTTTCTCACACACATTCATACTTTAATGGTCTGTGCTTTGGTTCCTGGTACGCCTGCCTATCTTTCCCATTCCAGCACTAGTCTCTAGAGTCCCCTCGCTCTATACCACGGATTACCTGGTCTTTGCTATAGGGCTTCTCCAATTCCCACCAACCCACCCAGTCTGTTATCCCATCATCTTCTACACAGACAAAACTTTTGTGCACTTTTAAGGCATCACAAACATTACAAAATAGCACATGCAAACAGCAAAACAAATCAACTAATAATAAACACATTTAGACTTCACCTTAATTTAGTTCATTGTGCTTAGCCTGTCTGGCCCAGTCTCTCCCTTACCTTTAGTGCATTGGGTGATTGTGTGGAGTGCAGTACAGCTCTTGACCTCCTTGATTTCTGAGTGAAGACATTCCCTGACACATGGCAAAGCTCATAATGTCTAATACATGTTTAATGAAAAATAGCTAAAAACCATTGAAAATATCCCATGTATCATTTGCAATGTCAACGCACTAGTACAGCATGAATCCTGTTGGAGGCAGCTCCGCCCCCTGATTTGAGGGGGTGGAGACATGTAAGTTTACACCTAGGTGTAAGTCTACACTCTGAAATGGAGGATGGAAAAAGGGTGTGAGAGACACTTTGGTTTCGTAGTAGATATACGCTTGAGCAGCAGTCAAGCGCGCGTGAGTCCAAGACCTCGGTCCCTGGACATCACTCTCCCCGGCAGCTCCGTGGTGCTCAGCTTCACCTTGAAGCCAGCCAGCACCTCCACGCAGGGTTGCTGTATCTGCTCTGATTTTTCTTCTCATTGCGCTCTGACCACTGTGCTTTCTTGTCACTGTTTTTCCGTTCTTGCCCCATTATGCTCTGACCACTGTGCTTCTTTGTATTATTCTCCTTTCTTTGTTACTGTACTTTTACTGTTCTTGCCCCATTCCTGCTCCGCTGTACCAATCTATTTTTCCACCATTGCCACCCGATGATAACCCTCCCCTTCAGCCCCCCACCCGCTTCTCAGCTGCTCCTCCCTCCCCCCTCCCCAACAAATGCAGACCGATATGCGGTCGCGCCTAAGGCAAGCCCATCTGCGCCCGTTCGCTCCTGGACTGCGCCCAGCGCCAGACCCCCTGACCCCCGCGAACGCCACGACACCCGACTCTGCAACAACGCCAACACCCTCCATGCACTCAACACCGGACGACCGCACACCTACTTCCTGGCCGTCCCGTAGCACACCCAAGGACACTTGTCCTGTCGGAGCTGCAGCTTCACCAGCCTCCGAGCCAACAAACGGCCCACGTGACAGGACGCAACCACCTCAGATGCATTCTACTGAACACCCGCTCTGCACGCAAACACGCCGTCGAACTCTGGGACCTGCTCAACACATCCTCCCCGGACGTCGCCTTCCTGACAGAGACCTGGCTGAAGGCCTCCTCGGCACCCAACATCGCCATAGCCATCCCGGACGGCTACAAGATCACCCGCAGGGACCGCACCAACTGAGTAGGAGGTGGAATCGCTATCATCCACAAGAACACCCTCAGGGTCTCGACCAGCCCCGACAACACCCTCAGCCCCGCCGAACACCTGCACTTCCAGATCCACACCGGGGAACATCCTTTACAACGCGGATGTTACCCCGCAGTGCAGTTACGACGCGTCTTTTACAACGCAAGTCGTTACTACGACTTGCGCTGGATGGCGCTGTGGGATAAGGAATCTTGTAATTTTATATTCCAACACCTTCCCTACTGTTACGGGGACTGGTGTTAGAATATAAAATTATAAGATTCCGAAATCCGCACCCTCCAACGCAAGTCGTTGTAACGACTTGCGTTGTAAAATCTGCGATGTAAAGTACCGCGTTGAAAACAACCGCGTTGTACTGACATACATCCATCCACACCGATCCCAACACCACCCTCAGAGGAACTCTCGTCTACAGACCCCCCCGGATCCCTGCCTCAGTTCAGCGACTCCATTGCAGACTTCGTCAGCACGCACGGTCTCGCCTCCATGGACTACATCCTCCTGGGAGACCTGAACTTCCATCTCGAGAACAACAACGACACCAACTCCACCACCCTGATTGACAACCTCGGACTCAGACAGCTCGTCACAACGCCCACCCACTCCGCCGGCCACACGCTTTATCCCATCTTCTCCGCAAGCCTCCACGTCACCTTCAACCACACCACCGAACTACAGTGGACCGACCATCGCTGCATCCACTTCACCTTACGGAAACCCACCACACTCCTCCGCTCTCAACAGATCCCCCGCTGCAGCTGGAGCAAAATCACCGAAGACCAGCTAAACACCACCCTTGCCCGAAGCCCACCCGCCGACCCCACCGACGCCCGCAACCTCAGACGTTGGATCGACAACTGCGCCAACACTCTCGCCCCGATCAAGAAACCTTCCAACAGACACACTAACAAGAAGGCCAGCTGGTTCACCGCAGACCTCCAGGCCTCCAAGCAAACCTGCCGCACAATAGAGAAGAAATGGCACCGCAAACAGACACCAGACAGCTACGCAGCCCACAAGAACGCCATCCACAGACACCATCACCTCATCAGATCAAAAGGGCCTCCTTCAAAAACCGACTCGACAACAACGCACACAACAGCAAAGAGCTCTTCAATATCATGAAGGAACTCTCCAGCCCCAGCTCCAACACCAATGATATCCCACCATCACAAGACCTGTGCGACTCCCTCGCCACCTTCTTCCACCGCAAGATCGCAGATATCCATGACAGCTTCAACAACCTCACCGCCCCAACTACCACCGACACCTCAGACCCCACGGCCACCACCCACATCGATCCCCTGCTCACCTGGACCACCATAAACGACAACACCATCAAAATCATGAACACCATCCACTCCGGCTCCCCATCAGACCCATGCCCACACCACATCTTCAACAAAACCAGCAGCACCATTGAACCCCATCTCTGCAAGCCCATCAACATCTCCTTCAAAACCGCGACATTCCTGGAGAGCTGGAAGCACGCCGAGATCAATGCCTTACTGAAGAAACCCAGGGCGGATCCGAGGGACCTCAAGAACTTCCGGCCCATCTCCCTGCTCCCGTTCCCGGCGAAGGTCATCGAGAAGACGGTCAACAGTCAGCTGACCCGCCACCTCGAGGTGAACAACATCCTGGACCCTTCCCAGTCCGGGTTCCGCAGTAACCACAGTACCGAGACTGCCCTCATCGCCGACATCAGGGCCCTACTGGACAACGGCGAAACCGCGGCCCTCATCCTCCTGGATCTATCAGCCATCTTCGAGACTGCCACCGCACCCGACGCACATGCCTCCATAACTCAGGAATCTGAGGCAAGGCTCTGGAATGGACTACCTCCTTCCTCTCTGGCAGAATCCAGAGAGTCCGCCTCCCCCCTTTCCCTTCCGAAGCCTCTGAGATCATCTGCGGCATACCCCAAGGATCATTCCACAACCAGACACTGTACAGCGTGTACATGGCACCTTGCTCGCCCACGTCGCCCGACTGCGCGACCTCAACATTATCTCCTAAGCCGAAGACACCCAGCTGATCCTCTACCCTCACCAAGGACCTCCTCACTGCCAAAACCAACCTCCAGGAAGGAATGAAAGCTGTTGCTGAGTGGATGAAGAACAGCTGTCTGAAGCTGAACTCGGACAAGACAGAGGTCCTCATTCTCTGCTCCACCCCCTCCACGACTCCTGGTGGCCGTCCACACTGGGAGCAGCACCGATCACGCACGCAGCCTGGGGTTCATCCTCGACTCAACACTCTCCATGCCCAAGCAAGTCAACGCTGTCTCATCCTCCTGTTTCAACACCCTCCGCATGCTCCGCAAGATCTACAGGTGGATCCCCACCGAAACAAGAAGGAGAGTCATCAAGGCCCTCGTCAGCAGCAGGCTGGACTATGGAAATGCCCTTACGCAGGAGCCTTTGCCAAACTCCTGAAAAGACTACAACGCATACAGAACGCCTCTGCCCGCCTGATCCTCGACATCCCACACCACAGCCACATCACACCACACCTCAGAGACTTGCACTGGCTCCCCGTCAACCAGAGGATCACCTTCAAGCTCCTCACAAACGCACACAAGGCGCTCCACAACACCGGACCGGCATACCTCATCAGACAACTCACCTTATACACCTCGAACCAACAACTCCGCTTCGCCGACCTCGCCACCATCCCCCACATTCGAAGAGCGACCACCGGCGGCAGATCCTTCTCCCATCTCGCCGCCAAGACCTGGAACACCCTCCCAATCCTCCTACGGCAGACCCAGGACCAACCAACCTTTAAGGAGACTTCTCAAGACCTGGCTTTTCGAGCAGTAGCAGCACCCCCCCCCCCCCCCCAACCACCTTGAGACCCCAAAGGATGAGTAGCACGCTTTACAAATGTATTCATTGATTGATTGAGTCAAAGATCCTAAAGAAAAGACTGGGAACTATGGTCCTGAGTACAATGGGACGGGGCCAGCGAGTGTGGGGGCGCGGTCAGAGGCCTGAGGCATGGCTAAAAAGAACACAAAATTCTTTACCTACATTGTTGGCCTTTCACCCACAGGAACGGCACATAAAATATAATGCACACACCTTAAATGAAAAATAAATGCAACTTCAGTTTATCTGTGGGAAATGCACTTTTCTGGTAGGACAGCTCAGTTGTTTAATGCGATCACTTCACATGTCTGTGGGTGTAACTGGACTTTATAGACGGGCAGAAAAAAGTTGGCACAACAACTCAGAGGTATGTAAGGGTCATAATAACCACGTACATCGTCTGAGACTACGTTATGGTATTTTTTATCTAAGCCTAGGCTACCACCAGAATAAAGAATACTTTGTGGTATACCCTAAGGTTGTATTATACACTAACTACATCCAAGTTTTTTATCCAGAGAAAAAAAATTGATTTCTAAGAACTTCCTAAGGCCAGCCCCCCTGAGTTTGAGTCCCCCCTGGTAGTACTATCTCACCAGGAGAGGGCGAGGTGGACTATGATGAAGCATGTCACATTACATGAGTGAGCCCACCTTCTCCAATTCTTGGAATTACCTTCTTTCCCCTTAGGGATTCTAACAGTAGGTAGGTAGGAGAACATAACCAGTGCTAGGGAGACAGGTCGCTATCCACTTTAAGAGGGCATCACCCCATTTTTGTGTTTTGAGTATAACTGAACTTTCACTGATCTGTATCCGGGTCGATGCACTGGTGACGTGTATTTTTAGTGCTAAATGGTCCAAGCCTGTGACAGAAAGTTCTGTGAATGCCACACGTTTTAATCAAATGTGCTACACATTAAGTGTAAATAGGCTGTTGCAAAATGTGCAAAAAGAATTTGTTTAAATGTTTAGAGTGCTTTCAAAAGTTATGTTTTTAATAATAACATTTATATAGGTTTCCATTAAAAGGACACATTTGATAGTCTATTGATTAAATTCATTCTCGCTCCAATGCAGCCTTTATATTTGTTGATTAACCAACTGCACATATTTACATTTTTTTCAGGTAGCAGGCACCCCGGAAAGAAGGACTGTTTCTTTTTTAGCTGCCTCCCCCTTCGCTCACATCACGGTGGATGAATCCCTTCTTATCCCCCTTTCAATCTCTGGCAACTCAACCGCTCAGCAATGGTAGTTTTTTACATCAAAAATATGGAAACTGTTTTAATAAAGTTAATAAAGCTTGGGAACGTCGTTCCGCCATTCCCTGCCCACTTCGACCTCTACACTTGAGTCTATATTACTCTTTATAAATAGGCCCTGTTGTTGAAAGACTGCTGCAGCTTCTCCTGACTTCTGCCACTGCCTCCTTCATAGCCCTCTTTAAAATCTCCGGTAATTCACTTTTGGGCAAAGAACGTCTGTCTTAGAAGATCTTCAACACTTGGGAAAGACAGAAAAAGCCGATCAGCGGGTCCTACTGCAGTGTCCCGTCCTACCACCCTCTTATTTGCAGGTGTGTTTCCGAACAGCCATGATTTCCATATAAAGTATACAGCAGTATGTTAGAATCTTCAATCACGCGCATCTACCTTGAACATGCTTGCTCAACTATAGCCTCCTAAACCCCTGACCGTTTCCTCCTGCAGTAGGGTGACCAGATTCTCAAAACAAAAATACAGGGACAGGTCATAGACATAGAAGTAGGACTACTGTTTGCAGTAACCATCGACATAAATGTATGACTGTTTGACAGCTGTCATAGACATAGAAAAGGGACTAAAATGACAGCTCCCTCAACAGACCAAGATGAAGCATTACAGACGACACATCAGAGGTCTTTCATTGGCAGTAACCATTAATCCCATGTAAACAGACTTTTTTATAGCGCTTTATACCCCTAACGAGGCACTGAAGCAGTAAGAATATGGTAACCTAGGTAGAGGATGTTGTATTTGTAGGGGTTGTTGAGGTGCATAGCTCCTCACCAGGTGTGTGAAGCACTACATAGTAGCTACTACAATACAATTTTCAGTGTGAGTTGTTTCATTAATGAGGGATTGAAAGTGACTGAGACTCAGGAGACCAGATGTGATCTGCAAGTGTCTGTGGTCTGCTATTTAGAGCGGAACTGAATTAATATATATGAGTGTCGGTAATCTGGGGTGGAGAGATGCAACTAACCCTTCCCACCATGACATAGGGAATTTCAAACATCCAGAGCCAAGAAATTGAAATATTAAAGGATTCAAAGTCAAATCTCGTTCCTCTGGTGTGCTCTCATCTAACAATAACAAAAAATTTTTTAGGAAAAAAACCCATCACCACTAAAGCAACAAAAAAAACAATGTGCGAAGTGTGCGCACAGCGAGGTATGCAGCGCTCCGCTGAGCAGCGGCACTGCAGTGGCGTGCGTATGGTGGCGGCGGCGCTCGCAGGCAGCAGGGAGCGCCCCTCCTGACTCCCACCCTGATTGTCATTCTCCTGGCGGTGCCTGTCTGGCTTGTTTGTTTTGGGCAGCACCAGTGGTGTCGTGGCGGTCAGGTTTCCTCCTGCTCCGCACAGGCTGACGTGTTTGCACCACTGACATTGCTCATACTACAGTGGTCCAGCGCCAGTGGGCAGAGCTCTGCTCACCATCCCATCCCAGCCCCTGACAGATCTTTAACACCCCACCTCTCTCCCCACACAACTCCCAGAGGGCTCGGGATAGGTACCTCAGTATGTTATGTTATGTTAAGTTTACTTATATAGCGCATGACTGCCCCAACAGCAGGGCATCCCAGCGACCGCGAGAACTGTGCCACACCTCTGGCAGCAGACACAGTGGCTCTCCACCCACCCATCACTTGAGCAGCAGCAGCCCCCTCTCCGCCCCTCCCCAATTCATGCTGGACTGCAGCGCCGAGGTCAAGGTTGCGTTTTTTGGCCTGCCCTACCTCTATTTTCCATGCTCCAAAAGGAAGGATGAAGTTCCTGCTGGAGAACCCGCTGAAACAGGTCAAAGAAATACAGAAGCAGAACAATACAGCTTCACCGCCTGTCCATGATCCGGAGCCCTCGCGTTGTGAGTGTGGTACCCTTCGCTACCTGTAGCCAGAGGGCTGTTCAATCTGGAATCTTGCTCAAGGCAGTAAAAGCAGGCTCATGCTGGTCACAGGTGGTTCTAACCAGCTGTTGTGGCCATGGCTGGCACGATGACGTAGGTGAAGAAGAAAATAACAAGAAGAGGGAGGGAGAGGAGGAAGTGGATTCTATCTCCCCTGGTAATTTTACTAAACAAAAGGAATCCACTTGTTATAATGGTAGTGGTAGTGATCCCTACAGTGGTGGGGAGCACACGGTAATGTTTAAATACCCCTCACACACCAACAGGCCCCTTGGTGTCATGCTTCATCATCGGGGTCTTCGCACCCCTCTAAGGGATGCTGCGACTCACGGCTACGTAGGAGCACTGAAAGTGGACTATGTGTTGATGTGTGTGAAGGAATTAAATGTGAGTGGTGAGGTGAAAGACAGTGATTGTTAAAAGATACGTGGCTCGTAGGAGAAAAAATAATAAAAAGTTTTTATTAAGCCCTCGGCTGGTATCGTTAAAAAAGTGCAGGGTGAGGTTGTTGGTACTATTTAGGGTACATCAACCTCTCAAGTGCGTCGACATGTTTCGGAGTAACAAGGACTCCTTCTTCAGGACGAGATGTGCACTAATATCTCCACCTTACTCACATATGTGTAGATGTCAAAGTGTGCTCTACAAAAAATTGGAATAGGTGAAATGTACCTAATCGTGTTATATGGATGTAGTCTGTTGCGCCCAGTTGGCGTGGTTAATACAGAACTTTTTGATAAGGGCTAACTGGCCTCATGAGCCAAGGCGTGGTATTGGGGGTTCTTTGGTCTTCTTGCCCAATGTAGCAACGGTAACTGCCAAGTCTGGTGGTTTTCCTCCCCTCAACGCGGCTCCGACGGTATACCGTCATCCCGTAGAGGGGTGCGAAGACCCCGATGATGAAGCATGACACCAGGGGCCTGTTGGTGTGTGAGGGGTATTTAAACAACACTGTGTGCTCCCCACCACTGTAGGGATCACTACCACTACCACTATAACAAGTGGATTCCTTTTGTTTAGTACGATGACGTAGGTGGCACTGCGTGTACAAAGAGAAGGTAAATCCCGATCGAAAATGTCTCTCTTCAAAGGATTTCCCTTCCTGCTACAGCGCTCACCTAAGTAACGTCACACGCCGTAAGCAGTGCAAAGACCATATGCGCGCATGCTCAACCGGAACAAAAATGAAAAAACTGGACATTTCTGTGTTTAACCCGGACACTTCGAAAACCGGGACATTTCATTCACTTGGAGAAAAGTGTCGGAACATGGGGACACTTCTCTAAAAACGGGGACCATCCGGGGAAAAACAGGACGTCTGGTCACCCTATCCTACAGGCTGTGGTGTTCAGGTGACCCAACTTGACCCACTCCCTGGTGTTGATGTGTCTACCATTTACCGGAACTCATCAATTCGTGTGACATACCTTCCAAAGAAAACAGCAATCCTTTCCCATACTTAAGAAAACACAACTTCTGTTGTGTAAACGAACAAAAACAGTTCATGGTGAATGTGAGGTACATCATATGGCATAGCAATAGATGAGAGGCTAACCACAGCAGAGATTAAAAAGTTAAAGGGCATTCATGCCTGTTGGAAGGAATCAAGCCTCGTGTTATGACTAAGATGAGAACTAAGGCTGTGGCGGAAATCACAGTTAGAAAAGAGACTTCTAGAGGAAGTTGGTGCCTTCAAAGTCTATCGGGAGAGAACATGCCATGCATTGTTATGAATAAGGTGAGGACAGAAAATGATATGAGAGTGATCAGAGTTGATGTAATCACACAGTCAGGAGAAAATCACTTTTAGGTGCAAAATCAACGTTGGTGCAACATCAGCAGTACCCTAAAAATACCCTCAGGTGCAAAACACAAGGAGCAAACATTATGTTTAGGTGCAACAATACAGTGCAAAATCACACTTAATTCAAAGTCCTCAGGAGTGTGGTATCACACTTAGGTGCAAAAAACAGAAAGCTAACGACTACACAGAAAGAATAAAAATGTCTATCAAATTTTTATTTTTGCGCTCAGGCTTCACTTTGCTGCAAATTGCAAAAGAACAGAAAGAAATAGATTTGTTCAGAAAAAAAACATGCCTGAGATAATTTGCAAATCATGATGCCTGAGGTGGGGTTGCACCGTGGTGCTATTTCCTTCCTTTCAGGTGTTATTCATTCTCCCAAAGGAATTTTTTTTATTTTTTTTTTTATTGCATTTTTTTTTTTTATGTGAATGGACAACCCAAATGGCAAGGGTGGCTCACCTTCTACTCTTAATGCCACCCTATAAAAGCGTTTGGGATTAGGACTTTTAATATCCCACTGGTCGGGTGGGATCCTGTTTCACTTTGTTGTAGACTACACAATACTCCTGTGGGCTGTTTAAAAAATGTAACAGGCATATCAAACAAGCAATGGCTGAAGAGGGCTAGCCAGATGCTCACTCCGAGTATTTGATCACATGAGTTGGCATGTTTGAAATATTTTTTTTTATTCGCCTGTGGAACAACATTTGACTAAATATACTGTCCAGAATTTGCTCTGCAGGTGTGAGGAAAGTGGTGTATTATATGGTGTGGTTGTGCGGCCTCACCATGTATTACATTCACGATGCCAACTTGGTTTCTTTCTTAAACCTCCGCTAGACCCTGGGTAACTATGCCTTGAGCACTCAGGCTTAAACAAACGAGCAAGTGTAAAGTATTTAGAAGTATCAGTACAATAAAATAAGAAAGTCTCACAACACAAAAGAAATCCAACGCCAAATTATAAAAACAGATCTTATTTTTACAAGTGTTTAGACACCAATGTGAAACATTTAACTGGAAACGAATATGAGATCAAACAGTCCTGATTATCAGAACCTTTAGAACTAACTGTGCCTGTTCAGTTTTAAAGGGAAATGGTTACGTAGTGTGTATAAAACCAGTCAGGATAGTCAGAAAAAGGTACAAGGCTGTCTTGGCCCTTTAGGCAGTCAAGTATTCAGAACCAACAGCAAGGACATATGTGTGTATCTGCCATTGGAAGGATCAGTAGAACTCGATCTACGTAGGTGTTAGCTGTTTTATGTGTGCCTGCTATACATGTGTCAAGAATGGGCTCAATTACACATCACTATGTTTGGGTGTTGGGTGGCATAACTCCACCAACTATCCACTCTCAATATGATAACCTAGTTGTCTCTTTATATATTTCTCTACAGGGTGACCATCAGTGGATCCCTCCCTTGGATTTACAGAGGACCATTAGATGATTTTGTATTACATCGCATTAACACTCTTTGAGCACACCCTTGAACCAGAAGCACAATCTTTAGGTACTGACGAAGGCCACAACACCTCATCTGAGGGTTAATGGCTGAAACATGTTGACATTCTTTGGTGACACACTCCAACAGGTTTAATCCTTCCTGCAGTGTCCTTCATTTTAATACTGACCAGGGGGTGCACAAATATAGGTGTCCGCATACCTAGTAGCTAGTTTTAACCATCACATTACCTGTTTTGCATGCTCTGCTTATCTCACTACTCCCGCTCATAGCAGGGTATTTATTATGCTTCTGAAAACATCTGCTGTGCTCCTCTCCCTCAGTGAGAGAGATGTAGCCTGCACCGTGACTAGAACTCACTGTGTGAGGCAGTTCCCGATAATGAAGCATACCACCTATGGCGGGTGAGGTAAATCGTCCTTTAAAAGGACTATCCCATCTCAGCTAGGTTGCTTGTTTCTAGCTTTCATTTCTCTTTCTTGCTCAAACCAGCCATGTGCAAATCAGCCTTGAACCTATGCCTCATGGGAACAGTTGAGCTCGAACTGCTCGGCCAGGTCCTCCCTGGACCGGAAACAAGCATCCTGGGACCGGTTTCAGAGTTTCATTCCTCATCAGCGAGGCTAGCTTGAATGCAGTAGCAAAGTGAGTAAGGGACCCATGTCTGGGCATACCAATCTGTCACCTGAGCATTGTAATGTCTACTCTGTCATTGGGCGTGTCAGCTTGTTAACATGGATGCCTCTGTGAGGGTTTCGAGGTTCCCAGGTCCACCAAATTGGTGACTTTCCCTTTCTTCTCCAGACAGGTCAGGGCCCAGACCACTAGTCTTGGAGGGCTCTAGGTGGTACAGGCTCCAAAACCCATACCAACTGTCCTCATTGGTATTCCACCATTGAGGATGTCAATAATTCATTCTCATGTACTCCCTCCCCTTGGAATGGCATGTGGCTCAGCCACTGCAGGCATCTTCTAGGGAGTCTTTGGGAGACTCTTTTTATGTTATCCTTGCCTCCTTCTTTCCCCTGAAGGATGGGCAGTCCCTTTTCTTATGATCACACCCATGGGACATTTTGGGCACCCTAGTGCATACCCCTACACCAAGCATCTTGCCCAGTGTCCTAGGACTAGATGGCTTGAATCAATCAGATGTTGATGCAACTTCTCTGATGAATGGTTACTATGTGCTCTTTGACCATAGAATCATAGAGCCCTTTATACGTGTTTACCCTGTTACTCTTTATCAAGCCCTGCAGTAATTTCACTGAAGCATCCACAAAGTCCACTCATGTCTGTGTTGCCCCCTTGTGAGTGTTCCTGAACTTCTGTCTGTATCCTTCAGGAGTAAGATCACAAAGAACGACGAGTGCATCCTTCATTTGTGGATAAGACTCAGCCACCATCATCAAGTGTCAGGAGTTTATCCGTCCCCACTGTTGGGACCAGTCCCCATAACAAGGGTCCCCCAGTGTTGGACACCCACCCTTCACATCCTTGAATTGAAATTCATATAGCGCATGGCTACCCGGGAGCATCCCAGCACTGAAGCCGTAACTAGAGGACAGATTCCCTAGGGGAACAGCCAGGTCTTTAGTTGTGTCCGGAACGGCAGGTGATTAAATTCCCTACCGAGATGCAGCAGAAGGGCACTCCAGTCTGGAGGCATTGAATGAAAAAAGTCGTCCACCACTTCTGGCCTTCTTGATCCTAGGGACCACAGCAAGGTGAAGTTCATCTGAGCGGAGTTTTCAGTTCACCCTATAGGGGCGAATCGTTGCTTTGTTAATAGAAGGTCCACTCCCCTCCAGCAACTTATGGGCTATGCAGAGGGCCTTATATTGATTCTCTCTTGGACCTAGACCAAGTGGAGAGAGCGTACTGTGGCCTTGCTGAGCATCGATTGGGGGTCTCAGTGAGCAGCCTATCTGCACAATTTTGTACAACCTGCAATTTCGCGTTCACTGAGTTCGGGCCCCTAAATAAAGGGCATTTCCGTAATCTATCCTAAACAAAATTAAAGCCTGGATCAGTAATTTGTTTTGCTTGGAAAGGTAGGAGGGGGAGGATTTTGCGGATCATTCTCAGCAGGCCGGAACATAAAGCAGCACTCTTCCTCGCCTGTACTTTAAAAGTAAGGTCTTGGTCTAGCCAGATTCCCAGACTTGTAATCTCTGTCTCAGGGACTGGCACTGGGCCCATAGATGTATGCCACATAGTGCTCGATAGAAAACTTAGAGAATTACCGAGGGTCATGAACTCTGTCTTTTCATCATTAAGTTTCAAGTGGGTAAGACTTATCCACTTGGCGACTTCCTCAAGTCATGAAAGGAGTTCATTGGTCTGCTGGTTGGGGTGGTTCAGTGCTACGACCAGCTGTGTGTCGTCTGCGTATGTCACCATATGAATCCCAAAGGGGGATATAACATCCGACCAGCTGGGCCATGTAAACATTAAAAAGAGTAGAGCTCAGAGAAGAGCCCTGCGGGACACTCCGCACTGTAAGGGGATGGTCTGTGAGTTAGTGTCGCCTTCAATAACCTGGAAGAATCTTCCTTCTAGGAAGGATTGTAGCCATAGTAGAGCTGTTCCAGTCACTCCTGAGGCGGTGAGCCAGGACACAGTGGTTCACCGTATCAAAGGCCGCACTCAGGTCGAGGAGGATTATTGCTGTGCCCCTCCTGCATCGAGAATTGTTCTACTTTCTTCCACCACGGATAGTATGGCGGTTTCCGTCCCTTGACAGGGGTGGAAGCCCGCGTGGGAGGGGTGGAGAACATGGTTGGTTTTAAGAAACGCAGAGAGAGTGTGGTTAGCATGTTTCTCCGCTATCTTGCTGATTCCAGGAAGGAGCGAAATTGGGCGATAGTTGCCCAGGTCGCTGGATCCAGGGTGGGATTTTTTAACAGCGCTTTTACCATTGCCCTTTTCCACTCAGGAGGGACATACTCATCTCGAATGAAGCATTAACCAAGCGAATGGCAGTGGGGTCGATTGTTGGTCCAACCAATTTCAAGATGTTGGGTGGTACGGGGTCTAGTGGCGACCCACTTTTTACGGATGACAAGATGGCTAGGAAAAAATCCTGGGTCAACGTGGGGAAGGTCTCCATTTCATGTTCCACTGGATGCCCACCAACATTCGTATGCTTAATTGGGATGTTGCTGTCTTTTTGGGGGAGATGCTTAAGAATGTTTTGTACTTTAGTGGAAAAATATTCGGCCAGTTCAGTACAACGGGGACCTGAGGTATCCGGTGGAGCCAAGGGGCCGGGGACTTTGAGTAGTTTTTTGGCAATGAGGAAGATTTCTCCAGGGGACCTATTGGCTGACACGATCTTTCCCTCATAATAAGAGGCGTAAGCAGTTTTTATTTCTGCCTTGTATCGTCCAATGGCCACCCAGTAATCCAATTTCGTCTCAAGAGAGAAATCTTTCCTCCATATTCTTTCCAATTTTTTGCAATGCTGTTTTAAAGTGCGTAATTTAGAGGAAAACCAGGCAGCCTTATTAGATCCAGCTTTCTTCTGGTTAGAGACTTTAGGGAGCGCCCAATTAAATGACCCCTCAATGCAGTTGCAAAAACGTTCGGTAGCTGCCATAGGGTCCAAAATGGAATTTGGTCTGATCTTTTCAAGTTCTGAGGTCCACCTCTCCAAAGAGAGTTTGGACCAAGGTCGAATTTGGGTTCGTATAGAAGAAGTAGGTGACACAGTGCCAGGTGGTGACCAAAGAAAGGGAATCATAAAGTGGTCCGACCACGGGATTTGGATGGGCTCTTTTCCCTTCAGGTTTCCCAAATTGGAGAAGATGGGGTCAAGGAGGTGCTCTTTTACATGAGTTACTTGTAAGACCTTCTGAATCAATTGATAGGCCGAGAGGTCTTGGGCTAGTTCTGTTGCTGGTAGAACTGAGGGGTCGTCGAAATGCAGAATAAAATCTCAGAGGAGGGTAAAATTTGCAGCAAGACTAGCGATATTGATAGCTGTTTCTAGCAGGGTTTTACAGAATTGACCTGTCGACCCAGGTGGGCGATAGATAAGGATACCTGAAATTGAGAGGGTGGGGGTAAATTCAATAGAGAAGTGGGAGTTCTCGCAATCTAGCAGAGGACTGCCTAAGAAGCTGCAGGTCAGATGATCTTTGTAAATAATGGTGAAACCTCCTCCCTTGCCTGTTGCTCATCCACTCTCTGAATCAGATATCCAGGGGGAAGTGCATGAACAATGTCCGGCTCTGAGCTTCGAGTGAGCCAGGTTTCCGTGAGAAATAAGACTTCTGAGTTGGAGTCTTTTAAAAACATGGAGATTTCAGTTGTATGTTTGGGCAGGGATCTGCAGTTGAGTAAGAACAGTTTATAGACTTTCCCAGGGGGTAGAGGGGGAGCCGCAAGTTCAGAGGGTTCAAACTGACAATGGGGACACTTGTCCTGGAGCATCTGAATAGAGATAGAATATGCGCATTTTAGCCCTGGGGTTCGATTTAACTGTTTCAGTTGCGCGCTGGTGTAATGATACTGACCTGAGGGAGGAAAGGCAGGGGTTGTGGCCCCTGGACTCGGTGCCTCTAGTTATCCTTGGAGCCCTCTCATACATTGTCAATGTCGTCTCCCTCAACAATGCCTTAGGCACCCCGGGATCATAGGCACACCTTGCAATTGCCACATTTTCATTGATGCCACCATATTCTTTGGGCTTGATTCCCAGCAGGACCTTCTTTCCTCTAGGTCCAACTGTCTCCTACAAGACCAGTCTCCTCTCATCAAGAGCTAGAATACTTATCAGGGCCACAAGTTTTTTGCCCCCCCCCCCCTCTGAAAAGGAGCTCTTCTTACTGCCAGATGTGGAGGGCCACCTTTAACAAATAATGGGTGGCAGACTGTTGTTGTCCCTCTCATCCTCTTCCTCAATTAATTTTCTGCCACTAACCTCATCCCCACTGTCAGGGGTGACATTACTTTCCTGTACTGCTTGGGCTCTCCTGTCTTCTTCCCAAGTCCCGAGAACCTTTCCTAGGTCCTCCTTTTTGGGAAAGATGCCCGAGCTGATCTTCCTCTCCTTGCACAGCGTCTTTAGGTCATTGATCCTTAGTGTGGGCAAGGTGGCCAAGTCAATTACAAACTTTTACCAAACTTTTGGAAACTTTTGCAAAGTTTTATAAAAGTTGGTAAACTCCAGTAAAATGTTGCCTTGTACAATCAGAACTTGATAAACTTTTAAACTCTTTCTTAGGTATCAACTTGGCGGATTTTTTAGTGGTTGCTAACCTATGAATTGTCTGTTACAGCTAAACACAAGTTCTGGATGCCACTGCTAGACTACAATGTGAGTGAAGTGATTTATTTTATGGAGTGGTTGTAAAAACTCACAGTATAGTACTCATGATACTGACTTGGAATAAGTCAGGCTGTTATGTTACATCTTAACCCTACCCTGGGTAGCTGTGGCTTCAAACCGTTAGGCTTAAACAAAGGAACAGGTGTAAAGCATTTAGAAGTGCCAAAACAACTAAATAAGAAAGTCACACAACACAAAAACAATTTGTCACAATACTAGAAAAATAGATTTTATTTTTATGATTTTTTAGACACCAGAATGAGCAAAATTGATTGGAGGATTCCAGAGATATAGACTTGTAGGTAAATTGAAAATTAATGCAAAATTTCATCAAGCATTGATAACCGCAAAGTTTAAAAACTTTGTAAAACTTTTAAAGGGTTGGGTTTGGCTACTCCGGCCTGCTTTGGGCGACTAATTCCGACATGGAAAAAAGTCCATGGGTCCAGAAAGTAGTCAGACAGTTACCTCGCCACCAAAGCCAGTCCTCTCAAGCCCAGTTTCATGCTTTATGGGCAAACCCCCATACTTTAACAGAGTGGTCCTGAAGCAAAGAATACAGGATGCTGTGCAGTCGATGGGGGGGTCTTCCCAGTGTCATTCCTTAGCCTAATGGTCCAGGTGGGGCAACTTTCGCCACAGGGGTTGATATCCATCAAAATCCTCTTAGATCCAGTAAACGTCCAGTTGCCAATGGACTACTCGTCTACAGTCACAAGGAACACACTGGTTCCCTTTGGTGAAGGCCAGTGTCCATCTTGGGTGACCAAACTGCACTCTGACAACTCTCCCAGGTTCCGCGGACTCAAGTGCAGATTTTGAGCTTCAGGACTAGGTCGTCCAGGCTGCACATCAGCGTTCAGAGGTACTCAAACGATTGTGGCTACTGACTGGCCTGATAGGCTTCTTCAGCTTTTGTGGCTCTGGTGCTGTAAAAGTATGTCAGCCAACTGACTCTTGGAGTTCAGCTCTTCTGTCTGAGGCTCTGCAGTGACTTTGTTATGAGCCAGGCACCACAGGCACAGTCTTCTCTTTGCTAGCCCAGGGATCCGCAGGTGCAGTCCAGCAGTTGGTGTAGCCTCTCTTGTCAGGTCCAGTGAACAGCAGGGCAGTCCTTCTTCGATTCTCTCTCCAGTCCAGATGTTGTCTGAGGTCTGGGTGCCAGAGGTGCCATATTTATGCTCAGAACGTGGCCTTGGATGATGCAGCAGTTACTAGCCAATGGGCTACTAGGACACTTTTTGCACGATGACAACTTACAGTGATGTGTGGCATCTAGCTCACCCCCAGTACACTATTCTACTTAATCCCAAGATGGCAGAACCCCTCTTTTGGAGTGTGGAGCTTGATAGCCCACCCTAGAGGTGTTACTACCTGAGGGCTACACGTCAACGGAAAAAATGGTTTGGCAAGTACTCTCATCCCTGTCCCCGAGGCCAGCCTGTCTACCTCAACAAAAACGCAGCCCTCTTCATGTGTGTTCACAATTTGCTCTTTAAAGTTGGCTTCCCCATTGAAGCTCACCCTTTGAGCTCACACTCTGTGAGGCTTCCTGTCAGGAGGAGGTACCATCTCTACCAATGGCAGGCCTCTATTGTGCCTGCTCCTGGGAGTCCTTCACGTTTCTCCCCAGGAGGGCAAAAGGCTGCCTTGAGGCCAGCACCTGGAAAGGGGCAGTAGAAAACTACGGGAAACTTTATAAAAGTTGTATTTCTTTATATGTTACATTAAATTCGACTTGGGCATGAAGTTGGGTTAAATTTAACGATTATTTTGATACTTTCAAGTACCAACCTGTGTAGTCCCATTCAGAATTTAGCACCGCTGAGACGTCAGCGTGGAACCCTGTCCTCGCCAAGGGGACTACTATCTTTTGCGCAATAAAAACAACAATTTAGGGGGTTTACAGTTAGGACAAAAATACATGTTCTACTTTTTAATACACAGCAGCCTCCTTTAGGACTCAATAGGCCTGCTGTGAGGGTAACATATATATTAAAAAGGGAGGTTTGAAATGTGCAATTATTTTACATGGCAAAGTGAAGTTAGCAGCCCTGCCAGGCTGCAGTGGCAGACTGGGAGGCGGGTTTTCAAGTTCTCACAGCCAAGGTGCCACAATAAGTGCTGCAGCATTAGTGGGACTCTTTAACTTACACGCCCTCAGTACCTCTGGTACTATATACAAAGGACTTATAAGTAAGTAATGTTATATCAATTAGGTGTAGGCGAATCAAACACATACTTTTAAGGGTCAAAGAACTGGACCTGAGGTCTGGTTAGCATGCTTTAGTGCACTCTCGGTCGAACCAGCAGCATCCATATCTGCCAACTTACAGGGCCTTGGAGGGGCGGAGCCTCGTGCCGAGAGCTATCTAAGTGGTACTCTTCCCCTCACCAAGGCCCCCGCCTCTCCCAGTAAAATAAAAACAAAAGGTAATTGCGATGTCCTGGGGTGCTTTCCCACATCTCAATGGACATCAGCTCCTACTAGCCCTCAAAAACTAGCTGGAAATCCACTGTTTACAGTGGTTTTGAGCTCATTTTTGTTGCCACCATGTGAATTCGGCTCCTCAATAGGTGAACGTGTGAAAGGAGACAAAATCATGTGACACACGGTGGCACCATGTGAGTTGGCAGGTATTGGCATCAGCCCAAAAGATTTGGGGTGACCGTACAAAAAAAAAACTATTGCCTCACATCGGCATGTCTAAGAATTGGGTAGATTTCAAAGTTTGTAGTTGTGTGGTTCTCGCTGGCAAAATAAGTCTTCTTTGGTCGGTGGAAGCACATTTTACATAATTATCGAGCTATTCACTTCTGTATACCGCAAAATAAAAAAAATATCCCAGCCCTAGAAATGAGCCTCTAATGATGGCTAAATCTGTTTGAAGTCAGACCTAAAAATCAATCGGCTACCACTTAACGAAAAGGGAAGTTTAATGTAAAGCCACATTCTGACCCATAGGGTACGATCAGCTGCTATTTGCTTAAAAGCAATTTCTCTACAAAAGTGGTACACAACACAAAGTTACAAAGACCACAACAAAGTCTACAGCACAGCATTGCCAAAACTGATAGTTAATACACAAACTGCAGGAATTTGGATTCCTTGACACTGGAGAGCACTTGACCAATCAAAAGCGGTCAGTAGGAAAGAAACATGCAATGTCCAGCATCGATTCTGAAGAAACTGTCTTACCTTTTGTTTTACACATACATTTATTCCGTTTACAATAGAAAGCACCAAACATGAGACCTGAGCAGATTCTGTTCTATTCTATGTCCAATCACACCGAGCAAGACAAACAAGGCCAAGTCATGGAAGCATAGAACTATTCTAATACTTTTTGGAGCTTCATAAAAAGAACATATTTTAAGGTACCCAAAGGAGGTGCAGAGTAATGTTCAGAGCAGAATGGCGGATTTTTTTTTAGAGAGGTCCACCGAGGCCGGCTCCTTCAACATGAAAACGGGTCCTTCTTTCAACTGAAACCAAGCAGTGGCGATACGGTGAACACG
The DNA here is from genome assembly GCF_964261635.1 of Lissotriton helveticus. Taxonomy (NCBI): domain Eukaryota; kingdom Metazoa; phylum Chordata; class Amphibia; order Caudata; family Salamandridae; genus Lissotriton; species Lissotriton helveticus. The sequence goes on from NC_136070.1 coordinate 920,203,736, forward strand.
GCTGACAATACTCCTCTCTACTCGTATATATAATTAATAGTTCGCAGGCGGCTACTAGCTAAACGGATGTCGCTTACAACCACCCCCCGGGGGAGGTACAGAGCAGGACCTCTACTCTAATATAAACATGGCATGGTGCTGGTGCGGAGACGGTGATCTGTCCTCGGCCAATCGCCCATGCTTTCTAGGAAGATTGTAGCCTGCGGGTTTCAAGGGGTGAACGTTTCAGCAAACAGACGAGGGTTGGAATCGACAGCAAGGGAAATACAGCGGCTGCAATAGGCAGTCAGAGAATGCCCAGAAGAAACGTAAAGTGACTGGAACTGTCTGGAGTGGCCAATTGTAATTGCGATCGTCCAACATTGATGACATCACGAGATCATCCGGGCTTTACAATCTAGCCTTGTATTCAGGCGCCTATCTCCTTTTGACCTGGAAAATAGAGCGTTTGTGCCCTCTAGTGGAGGAATGATGAATATCACCACATTGGTACAAAGGAATAGAGCGATGTTTCAAAATGTAAACAAAAGGAACCGGGTACACCTGCTTCTCTGCTTCTAGACTAAGTCCAGCCCATTAAAGGTACCAATCACCACTAATAGCATACATGCAGCAGTCGAAGTGCGTTATAAAAAAGTGTGGGAAATGTGATGCTGCGAGCAAGGGGGAGTGATTTGGGAGGGTGTAATGTTGTTATTCCCTGCAATGATGACAGGACACTTGCTGATGTGCAGGCAACAATATTTATTCTACTTGTTATACACTTTAGAGAGCGCCGAGCGTGCTGCCTAACTCTCCCAGCTCCGACTCTCGAATCGCGCGTTTCTAGCGCGATCCAAGATGGCCGCCGCTCACGCTACGTGATGACGTAGCCTAAACCACTAGAGCGCGACTCTACATATCTCCCCCTTTTACCAACAAAGAGCATAGCAGTCTCTATGTATAAATGGTTACTTTTCTTCTCCCAGCTCAAAATCTCGGTACCTAGAAGGCCTCACAATCAATCTGCCCCCCCTTGTCCTTCTTACCGGGGTGGAAGTCATTTCTCTGGGACTGTTCACTGTAGACACCATCTCTCTACCTTCTTGTGTACTCGGTCTCTCTCTGCAGGGAGTCTCTCTCTCTCGTCTCGGGGGTGTACCTCTGCTCTGGGACTTTCACTGCCCCTTTGCTCTATTTCCGGTCCTTCCATTACCATGCTTCCTTCTGGATGTATGACATTACAACGCATGCTTTTACATCGCATGCTTTTACAACGCGGTTTTTACAACGCATACCATTACAACGCATAGTGCTTTTAGGCGCTGGATAGTGAATTGTTTAATTTACTATTCCAACTCCAGTCCCCGTGGATAGTAGGGAAGGTGTTGGATAGTACATTAAACCTATTACCTATCCTAGAGCGCCCCCCAGCGCAATGCGTTGTAATGGTTTGCGTTGTAAAAGTTGCGTTGTAAAGGCACTGCGTGGTAAAAGTTGCGTTGTAAAGGTTGTTTACCTTCCTTCTCCTTCCTGGTTTGCGCTGTCATTCTCCTGCGACCTCCGATCTGTTGTTACTTGCTCTCTGTCTTCAAGGTGCCATTGTAAGATCTTGTTGCACGGGACATGCGATCTTGGGACCATACGTTCCCATCACTGAGCAATGCAGCCCGGTCATACACCTCCTTTACTTGTAAGGGTCGGCTGTATTTGCTGTCACTTTTTTTCTGTAATACCGCCAATTTGACCCTGACCCTTTCTCCTTCCTCCAGGGATGTTTCCTTCACATTCTTCCTTCGGTTGTAATGTTCTATATAAATCGTTTGGGCTTTTCTAGATTATACTGCACCACTGCCGGGGACCATTTACTGGTTACAGTTTTCTCCTCCCACGCCAGGTTATCTTTCGTGAAGGGATCTCATACCCTTAGAATTTGGAAAGGGCTGTACCCCGTGCTCGTAGGGGTGATGCGGTAGGCCCATATCATGTTTAAGACCTCCTTTTCCCAGTCTTTCCCCATCATGATGGCTGCCTGGATGGATCCCATTAACACTCTGTTGAAGCGTTCCACTTGTCCATTTCCGGCCGGATGATATATGGAAGTATGTTTGGATGTGATCCCATTTCTCTCCTTATACCTATGCCATTTCTCTGAGGTAAACTGGGGACCATTGTCACTCAATATCGACTTGTGAATACCTTCCCTGAGAAAGGTCGCAGTGAGGAACTTGAGTATCGTTTCGGTTTCCATTTCCTCTTCAATGTGCACCTCAGGCCATTTAGAGTATCTGTCCACTATGGCACATAGATATTTTGGAGTCCCTTGGTCATCTAGTATTGGTCCCAATATATCTATGGATAGTTCCTCCCACGGATTCTTCGGATTGATGAATTTCCCTAGGGCTGGTCTCAACGGCGTCATCGTCTTATCCGCTCGTTGGCATTGATCACACTCTCTCACATGTCTCTCTGTTTGTATGTCCATACCTGGCCACCAATATCCCTGCTTGGCCCTCATCTTGGTTTTCACGATCCCCAGATGACCTACATGTATTATCGCCAACAATCGTGGTATTAACACCGCAGGGGGTAGCACTTTGTCTCCTCGGTACAGAAAGGTTCCTTTATCGTCTAGGGACAATTCTTCTCTTACTTAATAAAATTTCCTAAGGGTTGTCCGTAGGTACCTTTTTTCAGGCAACCCTCCAACTACGTGTTCCTTCACTTCTTGGATTTCCAGGTCTTCTCTATACGCTTCCGTCCACTCTTGACTGCTAATTACTTTCTCTGGGTCTTCCATCAAGGCCACCATCTCTTCGTTCCCTTCCGTTCCTTCAATTACTTCCTCCATCGCAGCGGCTCTACTAAGGTAGTCTGCTACCTTGTTCTTGTTTCTCTGGATGTACTCCACATCGTATCGGTACTCTAGTAATTTCAGAGTTATCTTGGCTATCCTGGGGGTGGCGCTTGCATGTCCACTGGATGTGAGTACTTTTGCAACTGGTTTGTGGTCTGTCTTCAGTTGGAATCTCGTGCCCCATAGGAACTGGCAGAATTTGACCATGGCCCATACCACTGCCAGCATCTCCTTCTCTATGACACTGAATTTCTTTTCTGTATCAGATAGGGCTCTGGAAGCAAAGCTCAGTGTTTCAGTTGTTCCATTTCTCCTTTCTTGCATAACGACTGATCCCAGTCCTTTGTCACTGGCTTCTGGCGTCAACACTGTTTGTCCTTGCGGGTCATACCCTTGCATGGGTATGGCTTTGCTGACATCCTTCTTGATGCTCTCGAATTCTTTCTGCGTTTCTTCTGTCCATGTGAACATGGTTTTTTCCCTTGTGAGTTGCCTCAGATGATGTGTCTTGGTGGCAAAATGTTGTACGAATTTGCTGTAGTACTCAGCCATCCTTAGAAAGGATCTCACTTCTTCCTTGCTGGAGGGTGGCGGGGCGTCGCAAATGGCCTTCACATTTTCCCTTTTTGGTGTAATGCCTTGCTCTCCTATTTCGTGTCCAAGGTAGGTGACTGAAGCCATCCCTAGACGGCACTTCTTCCACTCCGCTGTCAGGCCTTTCTCTTCCAGAACATTTAGCACCTTGGCTAATTTGGTGTCGTGGTCTCTCCGGTCTTTCCCCATCACTAGTATATCGTCTTGAAAGTACTGCACCCATTCCATGTCTTTGAAGAGACGGTGCATGAGCTTCTGGAAGACGGCCGCTGCCGAGGCAAGTCCAAATGGCATTCTGCGGAATTGGTAACACCCGAAGGGTGTTATGAACGATGTTAGCTTCCTGCTTTCCGGGTGTAGGGCTATTTGGTGATATGCAGACGTCAGATCGATAGTGGAGTACCATTTTAGTCCTTTGGTCTTAGCCAACATTTCCTCGATACGGGGTAATGGAAACTTTTCCACCACAATGCACTTGTTCAATTCTCTCAGGGCCACACACAGCCTGACATTGCCGTTGGGTTTCATTACTACCACTAGGGGCGCCAGCCACTCTGCGCAGTTTATGGGTTCAATTATTCCATTCTTCTCCAACTCACGCAATTCCTGTTGCACTGCTTCTCTCACTGCAATGGGGACATTCCCTATCTTATGCGATACTGGTGTGTCGTTGTCCTTGAGTTCTATTCTGTGCATGAACTTTTCCAATTTCCCGACTTTCCCTCCAAACATCTTAGGGAACTCCTTCTTCAGTTTTTCTAAGTCAGGCCATTGTTCCGGTGCTGTCATCAATACTTGTATGTCACCTCCTGGGTCTAGTTTTATGCCCAGATCTCCTTGATCCATCCAGCCTAGGACCGACGGGCCCTTTTCCGCTACATACCGTTTGCACTCCGCACTCCGTCCACTGAATTCAAACTTTAGCGCTCGGTATCCTACCATGGGGATTCGTTCTCCCGTGTACGAGACAGGTCTTATATCCGGAGGTTCCAATCGTGGTCCCAAGTGGGGCTTAAACTTCTCATTCCATACTGCTCTTTGGACGATGGTATACGGTGATCCCGAACCCACTACAATGCTTATCTCTACACCTCCTATTAGCATGTCACACTGCGGTTTGCTCGATCTTCGGACGTCCACGCCCAGTACTTGATCTTCTATGCACAGTACTGTGTCTTCTTCTTCCAGCCCTCTCTCCTCTGCTTCTTCCGAATCTTGTTCCACATATTTCACCGTGTTGCGGCCGGCTTTCCGGCGACATACCTTTTCGTAGTGCCCTGTTATGCCGCAAAACATGCACTTCGCTCGGAACGCCAGGCATCTCTTGTCATAGGCCTCATGGACTTGGCTGCCACAGCGATAGCACGTGTTTCTGGCTCCTCTGTTTTGCTTCCCTTGTTGCGCCGGCTTCCCCAGCCATTTGTTGGGCCCTCTGCTGTTTGTCGCTGTGCCTTTTTTCTTTCCCGTGGGTTCTTCGTCGTCTACCTTGGTCACCATAGGTCCCACGACCGTTTCTCTCTTGGCTGCATCCGCACATCTCTTCGTCAACTCAGCCTTTTTTAGAATTGAAATCACTTCCTTCAGTGTGGCATCGCCGCTTGCCCACAATTTGTCTTGCACTGTTTTGTTAGTGGTGTGCATCAGTATCTGGTCCTTTATGAAATCGTCGTGCAGCGCGCCGAATTTGCACATCGTCGCTAATTTCTTCAACGCTGCCACGTACTCAATAATTGACTCCCCTATTTCTTGCTTTCTCTGCTGGAAATTATACCGATCTATAGACGTACATACTGCTGGCCTATAATGCTCGTTGAGTTCTTCTATGGCATGCGTGAACACGTCGTCATCTGCAGCTTGTCGGGGCTTGGGCACCAGGTTTTGGAATACCCTAATCCCTTCTGGGCCCAAGTTGTGTAGTAATATTCTTTTTTTTCTTTTGCTCGTGAACGCTTCTTCGTTCTCATCTTCCAGTGCTTCTATATAATTGAGAATGTACTCTCTCCAGTCCTCCCATTTCATCAGGGGCTCTCCCGGTTTTGGTAGGAATGGGATTGGCGTTGTCATTGAAGACGCTTGCGCACACATTTCTTTGTGCTTTTTCGGTGCTGTTTCCTGGCTCTTGGGACTGCCTGGCGCGCTAGTCTCCTCCCCCTGCTCTGGTTGGAATTGGGGACTGTCTGTACCCCCTGCTTCACTTCTCCTTGACTCCGCCAGGGCCCCTGTCCGGTTCGTGGGTCTCCCTTTAAAGTTCCTCTCCGGTTCGTATGTTCTTTGTTTGCTGGGTTGGCTGCAGGCACCTGTCCTTTCTGCCTGTCCTGCCTCCCTTTCTTTGCCCTGCGTAGGGGTACTAGGGGCCTATTCCTCCCTCTGTTCCTTGGGACTGGTTGCCCTCGTACCTGGTCGTGCCAGCATGCACCTTGTTCTGGTGCGTCTCCTTACGTTTCTGCCACGCTCTCTGTGGTACTCCTGCTTCCTCTCAGCGTTGGGCCTGTCTTGCTTCTTAGTGCTGGGTCTTCCTTTCTTATTTTTTTTTTTTCCCGATGGTTGCAGGCCCCAGCCTCGTCGCCACTGTAATGTTGTTATTCCCTGCAATGATGACAGGGCACTTGCTGATGTGCAGGCAACAATAATTATTCTACTTGTTATACACTTTAGAGAGCGCCGAGCGTGCTGCCTAACTCTCCCGGCTCCGACTCTCGAATCGCGTGTTTCTAGCGCGATCCAAGATGGCCGCCGCTAACGCTACGTGATGACGTAGCCTAAACCACTAGAGCGCGACTCTACAGAGGGGGGTCAAAAGTGCAGCTAAAAAACAAAATATTCTGTAGCTTTTTTCATATTCAGGTAACTGCATATAAAATAATGCACAACGTAAATGGGAAATAAATGCAAGTAAACGTGAAGTTAATCAGTGGAGAACGCACAATTGTGCATTATGAAACCTCTATTCGTTAATGCTTTGCAGAGAGCCACAGAACTGAATCCTGGTAGGTGCAGTGGAGAATAGTGACTTGTGTATGTTTAGTGCTATGAGGTCCTAGTCTGTGATAGAAAGCACTGTGACTATGTAAGTCATTATTTTAAACTTGCATTACACACAGTATAAGATAGGTAGCTAAAAATGTGCAAAAAGGTTAAGATAAAAAAGTGCATCCAAAATATAGGTTTTTAGTAATACCAAGACTGTACGTAGTGCAAACTTTTTTAATATAACTGTCCTTTAAAAAGACTCATTTCACAGCTCAGCTGGTAAATCCCTTGCAGTTCCTCTCAAAAAGAATAAATATGTGTCATTAGGGCGCTTCAAGTGATTCCACCAATTAAAACCAATTAAAACTAATCTTGGCTTCCAAGCACCCTTTACATTTTCAGATTAACTAGTTACACACATTTACATTTCTTTCAGGCAAGCAGGCCTTCTGGCAAGAAGTGTTGCTTAGCTGTCTGCCCCTCCCTCAGTTTCACAGCACACGGGCTCCCTGCCTTATACATCTGCTGAAGAATTTCAACGCTTTTAAATAACCGTCCCGGGACAGGTGTCTTTTCACAAAGTCTGGGAACTGTTTTCCTTGAATTAAAACAGTATGAGCATGTCATGCCCTTCAGATCCCGCCCACTTCGACCACTGTATAGAGGCCATCATTTTAGACCAGGAAAGTGGGAGATTTTGAGAAGAAATCGGGGTACTGTATTTTCCGTATTGATTTCTATTAAAGCCGAGGCAAGTTCAGGCGGGAGACATCTAAAATAAAGCTGTTGGTGGCTTTAACAAATCGGGAGTTTCCCACCTGAATCGAGTCTGTTGGCATGTATGTAATAGGAAGACATATTCTTCAAGTGACAGAGCGCCATCCCTATGTTAGGAAACAAGGCTCCCAAGTAGTTACTTTTTATGGAGGACAGGGCCGGACTGGGAACAGCAACCAGCCCTGGCAGGTTGCTTCTCCACCGGTCCTGGGAATGGAAGGGGAGGGGGTTGTTAGCCGCTAAGCACTGCTCCCGCATTTCTTACAGAGGTACGATTTTGCAGCACTGCTGCAAAACGGGCACCGTATAAGAAAAGTGGTCCCCTGCGGTCACAAAACCAGACCAACCCTTCCGGGGAAATGCCCGGAGCCCGCTCCGGCCAGTCTGGCCCTGATGGAGGAGCTTTCAAGAGAGTAACACTCAAAATCGCAGGCGCAAGATGTCATTAGATTACATACACATGAAGCTAAAAGCTATAAAACTCTCCATAGCATCAGTAGAACAAGCAATGACTGACACAAATAAAAAACTGGAAAGCATGCTTACATACATACGTGCCTTTAAAATGCAAGTATATTGCACAGATAGTTGCATCAGAGATCTGAAACATAGATTGTCAATGCTACAGAACTGGGGAGCAGGCAGTGCTTAAACGGGCCAGTACTCACTGATACTAAGTCATTGTACTTCTACATTTTTCCCTTCTCACTACCTGCATTTCTCCTTTGCCAAGGAGAATACCAGTACTAAGGACATTACAGCCAGGCAGGATAAGTAGCGTTGAGAAGAAGAGGCTGTCAGAGTGGAGCATGCCTGTGTGCCACATTGACAGCTAGCTCTGGACTAGCCCGGCTGCGCTGCCTGAGAAAAGCGCTGATACAATGCAAATGTGCTGTGATTAACAACACAGGGTTCCATCAGGCCCTGTCCTGTCAATCACAGTGTATTCACAACAGAGTGCCTCTCAACTGCCACCTTATGTGCACGGTAGAAATCCAGGCCGTGCTAAAGCAGCAAGCTTACAGTTGTAACCAGTACAGGAATGGTGAGCATTATAGAAAGAAGGACTGCAATGCCATATGTGCATGTCCATCTAAGTAACTGTGTGTGTTGTGCATGCTAGTCAAATAATCAAACAGGACTTATAAAGCATGGCTAATCATCCATGAGGGTATACAGGCGCGGCAAACCTGCAGCTTTTTATAGGGTTCAGTTTAACAGACAGGTCTTGAGTCCCTTCCTGAATTCCAACAGAGAGGGTGAGGTCCGGAAGTAAAGGGGGAAGTCATACCATGACTTCACAGCAAGGTAGTGTGAGAAAGTGAGTTTCTGTTGCAGTACCCACCCACTTTTTGCCTGATACCTGATGCACTTTTCCTTGGTGTGCCCTGGGTCCCTGCCAATCAGGTACCCAAGGCCTGTGTCCCTTCCCTAAAAACTGTACTAAAGCCTAAACCCAATTGGCATCTCTGGCCACATGTCAGCCCCTAGTAAATGGTACCCTAGGTACCCAGGGCATTGTAACCAGAGAAGACCCCTGAAGGCTGCAGCACTTATTGTGACACCCTTAGGGGCCCTGTACCCTGACACACACACACTGCCTTTGCAGGCTGAGTGTCCTGGTGCAGAACTAAACAAAGATTCGACATTGGCACACATCCCTGTGTGCCATGCCCACAAACCCACTGCCCTGGCATACACGAGCCACCCCTCTAGCTGGGTGCCTTATGCCAGTGGTGTGGGCACAGGTGCATGAGCCCTGTGCCCCTACAGTACCCAGGGCCAATCCTGGACACTGTAAGTGCAGTGATGCCAATAAGAGTATATAGTGCTGGGAGGTTGTCATTACGAATTCCACAGCACCATAATGGCTACACTGAAGGCTGACAAGTTTGATAACAAACTTCTCAGCACATTAAACCCACACTGATGCCAGTGTGGGATTTAATGTAAAATGCACTACAGAGGGCATCTTAGAGATGCCCCCTGAAACCTAAACCTACAATCCACGTCTTGTTTGTGAGGCTGCCTAGGCTGCCACACAACAGACATGTTGCTGGACCCCTGGGTGGAGAGCTCCCGCTCTCCTGGGCCTGCAACAATGCACATCCTGGGATGAGGTGCAAAGCCTCCCCCCCCCCAGGATGGGCAGGGGAAGCTTCAAAGGCATTCCGCTTGTGTGAGCTTCTCCAGACCACTTGCTGTACTCAGCAACTGGCCCCCACCAGTTCTGACCCCCACTCTGGCGGGAAGACTGGTGAGAAATCCTACGTCAGAAAGGTGGGTGTGACAGCCGGTGCCAACCCCAACCCTCAAGTGGGAGAGGCGAGGTGAAGCATGACCGCCGGGCCCCGGCCATCCTGAAGATGGGGAGCCCTGCCCAATCCCAGGTAGGCTCCTGCCCCCTCCCACTGGAGAGGAGCAGGCTAGGGGGTGTACCCACCCCAGGACAGGGACCATTGGTCCCTGCCCTTGCCCTACCTGTAACACCCCAAAATTCAGTATTTAGGGGCACCCTGAACCTTTTTCCACAGATCCAGATTCTGAAACAAGAAAGAAGAACAAGGAACAAGAAGACCTGCTGTGCAGCTGCTAAAAAGAGGAAGACACCAACTGATTTGGCCCCAGCCCTACCGGGCTGTCGACCCTCGAACCTGCTCCTGCTAAACCCCGGCGTCACCAGTGGTCAGCAACCTCACAAACCCCAGAGGACCTGACTGCCTTGTGACTCTGACTACCTGGGTCTCCCACGAGCAGTGGTACTGCTCAAAGCAAGTAACAAGCCATGGCATCAGCCCCGAACCACGAACTCTGCACACTCTGCACCCGCCAAGCCTGGCCTGTGCTGGAGTGAATAAAGACCCTGAGGACGTCCCCCCGGCGATTGTGACTTGGAATCCAGTGCCCAAGGACCCTCCCCGACGACCCCGATGACGCCTGCAGCCTCAGGACAAAGGACACCTCCGACCGCGACCAGCAGGTGGTAAGATTTCCCGACCTCAAAAGACACCCCTGCACCCGGCGCCCCACAGCCCCCTGTGCCCAACTCTTGGGTGCCTACCTATCCTTCAAGATCCCAACTTACCCCTCGAAGTGTTGGTCGCTCCAGAAGATCCTCCGTCCCCGAGCCTGCAGCCTTTGTTCCCTTGTCAAGATCTTCATTGAATAACATTGAGCGCCCGACGGCTCAAAAGCACCCTGCACCCAGCCGCCCAAGTGCCCCTGGCAGTGCAACCTGTACCCTATTCTACTTCCCCATTTGCCCATAGCAAGTTACCAGGAGCCCAGCTCCCACAGCCGCGTGGCCTGCTAGCCAGCAGCCACCAACTGAAGGCCCCCTGCCTCTCATTGGATAACATTGGGCCTAACTACCTCTGCACCTGGCCGCCCCTGTGCCGCTGATGGTGAACCAACTGTACCTACCTGACCCTGGGGGACCTCTGAGTCTATGTCCAGAACCTTAAATTCACCAGTCGAGTACTCACCTGAAAACCGATGACTCACTTTCCTGCCATAGGATAACATTGACTGGTTTGACTAGAAAAATCTTTTAAGTGTGAAGTTTTGAAATGTTTAAATATTCATCTAAAATCAGCCGAATAACGAATTTCGAATTACTCACCTGTGATCAGGAGAGAAGCCAATACTGTACCTTGTAGCCCAGTACTGAACCGCAAAAGTAATCACAACCGTGTTTGCTAGTAATCTAAATTTCTTCCATAGGAAACCATTGACTGTTTCTGTGAAATTTCTTGTCTACTATTGAAAACTACAAATATTCCTTAAAAATCATACCCACTTCTAAAACGTAATTACTTACCTGTCTTAGGTAGAGACCCCAGTGCTCAACCTAGGAGTCCAGTACTGGATTACAAAAGTAACGAGAACCTACTTTACCTGTGCTTTGAATTTCCTTCCATTGGATAACATTGCTAGTTTTTCACTGAAAAGTTTCAAAGTGTCTACTTTTAAAATACCTTTATATTCTTTAAAAATCATTGCAATTACTAAAACGTTTTTAATAAACTGTTTTCAGCATAGACTCCAGGCCTTAATCTAGGATACAGTCCTGGAGTTACAAAAGTAAACGATAAAGTAATCAGCTGCATTTATGTAGAAAAACCCGTTGAGCTCAATGTTAAATTGTGTTTAGAATTGTGTTGCCTACTGCAACCATTGTACCTATTGTGTTTACAAAGTTTATTGCCTCTTTGCAAAGTAATTACATGAGAGTACTCATATCGAGAAAAGTATATTTTGATACCTGTTGGTTCTAAAAATAAAACAACTATATCTTTGGATATAAAAACAATTGGCCTAGAGTTCAGTTCTTGAGTGTGTGAAAACTTTTCCTGACTGAATGTGTACAACAAATGCTTTACACTGTCCTCTGGTACTGCCTTACTGCTCGACCAAGCTACCACTTTAGAGAGTAAGGTCAGACCTGACTTTAACCTCTGTTATACCTCTGGAGATTGTGGACTCTATACACACAGTTCCTTACTTAGGACCAGTACATATAGAGCCACTTTCTCACTGGTAGGAAAAGGAGCGTCCTCCACAGTTGCTTTGGCAGATGCGGGAATTATGAATGAGGGAAAGGAGGCAGATCACTGGTGTCTGGAGGGTTAGTGGAAGTTCAGCCAGTGGTTGATGTATGGTGGTCCTTGGTTGTGTAGGGCTTTGTAGGTGTGGATCAGCATCTTGAAATGACATATTTTCTGAATGGGGAACCAGTGGAGCTTCTTGAGGTGGGGGTGTTGTGGGTTTGCTTTGGGAGGTTGAGGATGACTCTGGTCGCTGAATTTTGTATGTTTTGCAGTCTCTTCAGGAGCTGAGAGGTGATTCCTACGTAGAGTGCATTGCCGTGGTCCAGCTGGCAGGTGAAGAGGGCTTGAGTGCTGGTTTGTCTGGTGTTGACGGGGAGCCATTTGAAAATCTTTCAAAATCTTAAGAAGCATGTGAAGCGTGAGGAAGAATGCAGTGGAACATATGGTCATTAGTTTTTAATGGTGAGCTTGCTATCCGGGATGATGCCAAGGTCTGCCGGAGTGGGTCCTAATTCAGAAGGTCACCAGGCATCGCTTCACAGGGAGTTGTTGTTCTCAAAGAGGAGCACTGCTGTTTTGTCTGTGTTGAGTTTTATACAGTTGTCTTTCATCCAATCGTCGTCGCTCATCAAGCACCTGAAAAAGTTAGCCATCATAGTGGAGGGGTCCTCTGATAGCGAGAGAATGAGCTGGGTGTTGTTGCAGTAGAATATGATGTTTAGTCCATGGGTTCTGACGATGTTTGCCAAGGGGGTCATGTAGGTTTTAAACAGTGTAGGGTTGAGGGACGCACCTTCAGGGTTGCCACAGATGCCACAGATGATGCTCTTAAGTTCTGAGGTGAAAGGGGTAGGTTGATTCTCTGGGTTCTTCCGGTGAAGAAGGAGGTGAGCCATTTGAGGGCATCTCCTTGGGTTCCAATGTTCATAAGTGTTTGGTGGTATATGGTGTCGAAAGCTGCTGAGAAGTTGAGGACAATCAGGGCAGCTGTTTCTTCCCGGTAATGGAGGGTTTTGATGGCGTCAATGGCAGAGATCAGGGCGATTTTGGTGCTGTGGTTGGTGCAGAAAATGGATTGTGCGGGATTGAGAAGATTATTGTTCTAGGAGTAGGCGTTTGATGGCATTTTCGAGGACTTGGGCAGGAAAGACGAGCAGAAAAAAGGGACAGTAGTTCTTGAGTTCGCTGGGGTCAGCAAATGGTTTCTTGAACACATTATTTACGTAATGCATTAAATATGTCCCATTGTTTATTATGATGAATAACAAACTTCTATAAAGTCATTAGTGTTCTTACTCCAAATGGGTTGTGAATAATGGCTTTGTTTAAACATTGAGGCAAGACCTAACCACGATAAGACATTGAAAGTCATTGCTGATGCCACTCCCTTCTTTTTTGCGAGATGGTGGCCCAAGATCACACACTGCTACTCAAGATCACACAGTGGTAGTGCAAGAACACACAGTTTGGAGCAAAGATAATACTGTGCTGACTCAAGGTCATACAGAATCAATCCAGGAAAACACAATTCTGGCAAAATATTACCTTATGCTGGCCGGGACGCTCTTTGGAGCAGCTGAGCGCTCTATAAAACAAATAGTAACATAACATAACATAACATATCGTTACTCAGCACATGCCCAAACTCACACAACATTGTCTCAGTGTTGCACTGTGATGGTGGGCCAGTGTCAGGCAGCATTGACCTGAGACCAAACAACAATGGGCCAAAGTCATTCCGTTCTGTAGCAATAGTATAGTGCTGCCCATTATGCATAGCTTTGAATCTGGATAGTTGGTAATAATGAGGACCATGAGACGGCGATGGACCCTCATCGCGCTTCTTTCAACGCGATGGACTGCTTAATTATTTCAGGTTGAGACAGCAGCAAAGGGGCTATTAATCGAAAATAGGGCTGGCACCTTACAACTGTAAGTGACTTGAATCTGAACTGCATAAGAGGAGGTCCACGTGCTGCACATGCATAGGGTCTCAAGCCTTCCTTCTTTAATACTGCAGCTGGAACGTTAAATGTATGGGTGTGTACGCCTGAATGAGGGCTGACACCATGAAGAATTATAGAAGAATTGAGAGGTCTGAGAGCACAGACAAGAGCTCGACATGCAGCGCTGTGCGATAACTCTGCTTCTACTTTTCTACTTATGATCCTCCACAGGACCTCCTAAAACATTGTCACCTCTATACTACGCTGCAGGTGGTCCTTTTTAGGTCGAAGCCTGCTAGCAGCGCATGCGCTGTAGCAGGCAAAGAGATAGTGTCAGGAGGGGTTTTCAATACGGCATGAAACCACGCCCCTTTTTTCCATTGGCAGGCCTCTCGAAACGGAGGCCTGCCATTGGAAAAAGCTCCTGTTTTGCAGATTTGTCTGCTCTGGATACCGCCTCTCGAGGACTCCATGACCTGCCTTACGGTATCACGACAATATTTCTTGAAATATCGCCTTGGCAACCATGAGGCAGGTCAAGGAGCCCTGGAGGGGTGGGATTCAGTATCCTGTTTCCGCCCGTTTTTTTGTTGTTTTTTTGCGTTTGTGCCGTCATTTCTTTGGGAGTCCGCGGAGATGGAGGTTGTGGGGGTGAGGCGGTGCTGGTCAGTAAACGGTCCTTGTTTTTTTTGGATCTATTTCACGAGGTGGTGCACGTTGCATCGGTAGTCTGCTGCGCTTCAGTGGAGCGCAATCCCTATGTTACTCCGAGCTCTACTCAGCGCCGCCTCCCTGAGGGTCACAGCTACAACTTCGCAAACAAAACTGGCAACTACCAACTTGTGAATTGTTTCCACTTTTAGAGCTCTGAAAGGGAGTTTCCCGAATTCAAGACTTGTTTAGGACTTGTGCCCTGCTCTGCCATCACGTGAAGCCCCCTCCCCCACCTGAAGACCTGGCCTGTTGTGCCCCCTCTGTCCCCACGTGAAGCCCCGCCCCCACCCGAGAGCATGACCTGGTCTGTTGTTCACCCTCTACCCCCATGTGAAGCCCCCACCCGAGAGTAATGCCTTGACTGCAACAAGTGCATCGGCCTCTAAGGAGAAGGGGTGAGGGTCTATTGCCCCCTGCCTGCTACGAGGAGTATTTACATATCTTCGGCGACGATACTGCGGCGAGTGGCCAATGAACAGACGTCCTTCCGGTGTCACCAAGAGAGTGTGGGTAGTATTCGCACAAACAGGAGACCCGCCTCTTCCCACAGCTATGTGTCAGTGCATCAGGCAAACTCACTGGGCATCTCAGTGGGCGGAGGATTCACTGCAGAGGTCGCTGTGCACTGTCGGGAATTCGCCGGGCAGGGCCTGCTCGGCGCTTTATCCTCCCGAGGTAGTTACCCCTAACAGTGAGTTTCTTTATTATTCATCCTGGTAGTCACGGCGAAGAGAGAGTCCGGTCTGGTGTAGATCGCGTCACACCATCAGTCAATTACAAAACGTTTTTATTTGCTAAGGAAAGACATGGGCACAACCTCGTGCACACACAGACAAAAGTAGACATCCCTGCATTGTACCGAGGCAGGGAAAATAGCATAATCGAAATATACAGTGGATAGTAATATTAAAATAACTCCGCGCGGGAGGAGCGCGCGACGCGGCAGCCAAGATGGCCGCGCCCACCTGAGCTCCGCAACCTCGGCGGCGCCTTGATTACGAAGGACCCGCTTGTACTCGGCGATTTCCTCAACAAACGGCGGAATCTGAAGTCGGAAGATTCCGTGTGGCGCTAGGTATGCTTGCCGCTCCCTGCGCTCATGTTTTCACGGACTTTTAAGTGATTTTCCGCTTTCTTCGTTTTCGGCCGCCATTTTGTTTTTTCTTTTCCACGTTCGTGATTGCTGGACGCTTCACACACGGTGGACTCTTCGGTGGATGTAAATACCTTCACACAACGATGGTTTTTGCTGTTGGTGGTCTAACATCATTGCCTGCTCTTTGTGCTTCGTCCTTTCTCTTTTTTGACTGACTAATATGTGGATACAGTTTACCCTGTCAGCAGCCGCCATTTTGTCCTCTGTCCACATTTTCTGCTTATTTTTTATATATCATTGAGGGCCTCTATATTCCTTTTTCTTGGCCATGTCTCGCCTGCCCTATCAATCACCTGCTGCTGTTCTTACATTTCTGCAAGTACCGCCTGTTTTTCTCTCATGCCTCTAGGTACTCTGGTTTTTTGGGCACCTCCTCCGTTCCATTAATGTGGCCTTTTTGAAGCTGCTGCTTATTTTTCCTTGCTACAACTGTTCCTTTTTGGCTGCTCGCTGATTCCTTGCAGTGGTGCTCCTGGTGCTCTCTGGCTTTCGCATTTTTGGGTGAATTTCCGCTCCTACTTCTGGACTATCCTCCTTCTACATCCATAATGGAGCATGCGCAGGGTTCCAAGGCCTCCTCTGCGATTCCTGTGACGCGCAAGGACCCTGCTCCTCCCGGCAAGCGCGTTAAAAATAACCCTCCTTCGCCTTCCAAGTCTCCTCTACCTATAACTCTTGAGGATATCATGGAGGAACTTCGTCTCATCAAGCCCTTCATGGTGGATACCGCCACCACCCTGCAGAGAATCGATGAAAAATGGTCCTCTCTTGACAAAAGGGTCACTGATGTTGAACAACAAATTAGTGACGTTCGAGATGTTGCTTCCAAGGTCGATGTTCTCACAAAGGAGGTTGCTTTGCTCAAAAAGACCACTGAGGATTTGGAAAACAGGAATAGGCGTAATAACCTACGCGTTTATGGTGTTCCAGAAAATTCCGAAGGGTCTGACATCATTCTCTTCCTGAAATCTCAACTTCTGCCACTTACAGGTATTCCTAAGCATTTAGATGTCAACATCCAGAGAGCCCACCGACTTGGTCCGAAACGATCCTCTGGCTCTTCAAAACCTAGAGGCATCATTGCGTATTTTCTTCTTTACTCCGACCTTATGGAAGTTCTTCACTCTGTTAAACAACGCAAGCAGCTGGTATGGTCTGGTCATAAACTTTTCTTCACCCAAGATGTCTCAAAACCGACTGCTGATCGTCGCAAGGAATTTTTAGACTTAAGACCTACACTTCGCTCCATGAATGCGAGATATGGCCTCATTCACCCATGCTTCTTCACGGTCACGTACAAGGAGAGATCCTACAGCTTCGATGATCCGGCAGATCTTCTCAAGTTCATTGACACTCATAGGGCCGATAGCATGGATCATAGTGGTTCTTAATGTTTTATGTTTTTATTTGTTCTCTCTATTTGGCTGTGGCCCACCTCTCTTTACTTCTTGATTAATGTGTTGTCTTTTTTTCCCCTCCTTGTTCTTTAGGTCAAGCGTTCTGGTTCCACTGGTCCCTTCACTCCCCAGTCTCGTTGCCTCACTGTGAGTTTGTTGTTGTTATACCCAGTACGCCGCTTTCCTTCATGGTTGTCTGGTAAGTCTCCTTCATTTGTAGTAAATTGTCGGGCTTGGACACATCTTTTCTTTTTTGTCTCTATTTTTTTTTCTTCGTTCACTCCTTCTTGTGTCCGAGCTCTCGCTCTCTTTTTCAAGTGGTGCGGCTGCCTTCCTCTCCTGTCGCTCCCGCTCTCAATCTATTGTCTGTTCCGTTTCTTTGGTGTTCACTTTATGGCTAAAGTTTCCCAACTTTTGGTCATCTTCTTTTTCCTATCTTTCCTTTTGGGAGGTGTCTCCTCCCCCTCCTTCCCTTCCTCATCCTTTTCTTTATGCCCTCGCATTACTCTTTCCGTCTCCTTATTCCTATTCTGTAATTCACTTGTATCTCCCCCTCCTCCTTTTTTTGATATTATGTTGCTTTCTTACCTCTTTCTATTCTGGCACCTTGTTAGTAAATTTTCCACCCTTTTTCTCCTCATTTCTTATTGCTTCTTTCCGCTCCTTTTTTTGCTGTTCATGCAGTGCTTTGCCTGTATTCATCCTTCTCAACACACTTGTTCTCTTCTACGATTTACTTTCCTTCCTATTATATATGTCTTTCTTTTCCCACTCTCCTTCTTCTTCTCTTCACCATTTACTTGTTCTACCTTCTCCTTCTATATTTACTCTATTCCATCCTCATGAAAGGTTTCCGACTTATCTCCTGGAATGTTAAGGGTCTTCGTAACCCGATCAAGAAACAGCGAGTTTTGTCTCACCTTGCACGTCTACAATGTCATATCGCCTTTCTACAAGAAACACATCTTTCTTCTCAAGATCTGTCAATGTTACGTAGACAATGGGTTGGTGAAGTGTTTTGCTCTCCCGCTGTCAATCATAAAAATGGTGTGGTAATTCTCTTCCACAAGTCTTTATCAGTTCAAATTCAAAAGGAAACTGCTGATTCTGATGGTAGATGGTTGTTACTTGACTGTATTGTTAATGATGTTCATTTTTCACTTTGTAATGTTTATGGTCCGAATGGTATTGATCTCCCCTTCTGGCATGATTTCTCCTCCCTTCTTTCCTCTAATGCTAGCGAGGATATGATTGTTGGTGGGGATTGTAATCAATTGATGGACCCCTTCTTGGACCGCAAATCACAATCTCGCTACATTTCCAATAAAATGCAGAAGCTATTTCATAAATCCATCTCCTCTAGAGGCCTTATTGATTCATGGAGAATCTCACACCCCGATTCCCTGGAATTTTCTTTTTTTTCTCCTGTTCACTCTTCTCTCTCCCGTATCGATTATATTTTTTTATCCCATCATGCATTCCAATTCATGACCAACTCCGAAATAGGCTCCATCCTTATCTCTGATCACGCCCCTGTTATTTTGGATATGGATTACCCCTCTCCCACTCCTCAGTCCTCCCGTTGGCGTTTTAATAATTCCCTTTTATTGGACTCTGCTTTCACAGAACACTTCACTCACTTTATGGATGAATTCTTCACAAACAATACACACTCCACTTCTGATTTTCATTTTCTTTGGGATGCCTTCAAAGCCACCGCCCGTGGTTGGATTATTGATTATGTATCACGCAAAAAAAAGAAGGCTCTCTCTCTGGCTTCCTCTTTTCTAAAACGTATCAAAGAACTCGAGCATCTCTACTACACTTCCAACTCTCCAGATTCTCTATCTTCTCTTATCTCCGCGAAGATGCAATTTAATAGACATACTTGGGATTCAGCCTCTAATCATCTCCTCCAGTTTAATGCCAAAATTTATGGCGGTCGCAACAAGGCTGGTAGATCCTTAGCGAATTATCTTAAAATTAAGAAGCAAAAATCCAAAATAGTCTCTATTAAAGATCCACAAGGTACTATTCAGTCCTCTGATGCTAAAATTCTCGACTGTTTTGTAAAATTTTACTCCTCCCTCTACACCCCTGAATCTACACCCTCGGCCGATAAATTAGACACCTTCTTTCGGTCAATCCCTGCTCCTACTACTACATCGGTCGACTTCTCCTCTCTTGATACCCCTATCTCAGATAAAGAAATTCTCACTGCTCTCTCTCTGTTGCCCAAAGATAAAACACCCGGCCCGGATGGTTTTACAGTTCGCTTTTTCCTTCATTTCAAATCGGTTCTGATCCCTTATTTACTCCAGTTAATTAATCACTTCATTAATTCCGGTGAGTCTAAAGGTTCCTTCACACAGGCTATGCTAGTTCTTCTTCCTAAAAAAGATAAAGATCCCTCCTTGTGCAAGAATTATAGACCTATTTCATTAATCAACACCGATTGTAAAATTTATGCAAAGCTTTTGGCCCTTCGTTTTAACTCCCTTGTCCCTGATCTAGTTAATATCTACCAATCTGGTTTTGTTAAGGGTAGATCTATTACAGACAATTCTAGGACTCTGCTCAACATTATTCATCTTTCCGCCAAAATGGACTCTCCTATTGCCGCTATTACTCTCGATGCTGAGAAGGCTTTCGATCGTGTCAATTGGGATTTTATGTTCGGTGCTTTAAGATGGCATGGTTTTAGCCCCACTTTCCTCAAATACGTTCAAATTCTTTATTCTGCCCCCTCTACCTCTATTTGGATTCATGGGTTGCAATCTGATTATTTTCCCCTCCATAGAGGAACCAGACAAGGCTGTCCACTTTCCCCTCTCCTTTTCATCTTGGCGTTAGAGCCCTTCCTAGTTAAAATTCGTCAATCCTCTTCCTATTCTGGGTTTACTTTCAAGGATGTGGAGATTAAGTTTACCGCTTACGCTGATGATATCTTGCTTTATATGTCCAATCCCTCGGCTTCCCTTCCTGCTTTCTTCTCCTTATTACAAGAATACTCTTCCATCTCTGGATACAAACTGAATATTGATAAAACAGAGGTTCTCCCTCTAAATAAATTTTGCCTTCCCCATATGTTTCATAACTCTGGTTTCCAATGGAACTCTGGCCACATTAAATGTCTTGGTGTCCTATATGCCAATTCAATCAGAGAGACTATTAAAATCAACCATTCTGACGTCCTTAAAAAACTCTCCTCTCTTATTGAACGCTGGTCTCCTCTCTTTCTCTCTTGGTGGGGTCGGCTCTCTACCATTAAAATGATGCTTCTTCCTATCGTGAACTTCTGTCTTTCTATGCTTCCCATTTCTCTTCCTCACTTCTTCTTCAAGTCTATTAATAGTCTCTTTTCCAAATTCTTGTGGAACAACCGTAAAGCTAGAGTCGCTTTGCTCCGTCTTCAACAACGTAAGCATCTTGGTGGGGTTAACTTCCCGAATCTTTCACGCTTTCACTCTGCGTTCTCCCTTAAGCAACTTTGGCCTTTTTTGTCAGACTCTTCCTCCTTGCCCAATACTGCCTGGAGTTCGCTAGAATTAGCGCAAATCTCTCCTTTCTCTTTTCTTGTTTCCTCTAATCTCACGCAGCCTCCTTCCAGGTTTTCCTCACCTATTTTCAAACATTCTAAAGCTTTATCGCTTTCCCTGTTTCGTTCGTTCTCTTCTTCATCTTCTCTTCATTTCAACACCCCACTGTGGCATAATAAATCTCTTAAACTCCGCAATCGAGCTCTTTTTTGGAAGGAATGGATTGATAAAGGAATTCTTACTTACAATCAACTTCTTCTCAATGACTCTCTTATGTCATTTCATGAACTTCGTGACTTTTTTGGTGTCTCCAATAAGTATTTCTCACATTTTCATACTCTCATCCCAACGTTACGCTCTGTTATCCTGCAAGATGCAACCCCTGCTGATACTTCCCAGTATTTACCTTCCCCCCTAACTTTCACACTACTCACAAAGCCTCTGCCATTTATAAATTACTCTCCCTTCCACCCTCATGTAGATTCAAATCAAAGCTCGAACTCTCTTGGGAACTCGACCTTGGTAGTTCTTTTTCTGAGTCTACCTGGGATTCTATTTGGTCCAAATTGCATTCCACCTCCCGCTCTGCTAGCACCACACAGACTTTATTTTATTTTTATAACAAGCTATTTTATACCCCTTGTGACCTTTTTAAATTTAAACTTCTAGTCTCCAAAAGGTGCTGGTGTTGCTCCTGTATAACTAGTGATTTAAAACACATGTTTCTTCTTATGTCCCAGAGTACAACTTATGTGGTCTCGTATTTGGATTACTCTCAACAAAGTTTTATCTACCACTTTTGATAGTCCCACTGTATTTTTGGGTGGTTTAGCTTCTGTTTGGGATGTTCCCCCTTTTACTCGTAAGTTTATTGATTTATGTATTGCTATTGCTTTTCAAATTATTACTGCTAATTGGAAAGACACCAAGAATGTTTGTTATAATGCTTGGTGGAATTTACTTTGTCATCACCATAGGTTGGATCGTGCATGTGCCTCCAATACCTCTCTTTTGATTAAACGTGATTTATTATGGTCCCCTTTAACAGATTTTCTCTCTAAATGTGCTCAATAATTTATTTATTTTATTGATGCTTAACTACATACTTTGTTTTTTCTTTCTCAAAATGCATTCGTTTTTATTTTTTCTCTTTTTTTTTCTTTCTCTGCCAGTCTATTGCATTGTTCCATCATGTACTTTATCTCTCTTCTCTCTCCCTCCCTCCTCCTCTTCCTCTCCCTCTTTCTTTTTTCTTCTTCTCCCTCCCCCCAAAATTATAAAAGTTATAAAAGCATTTTCTCTCAGTATAATCTTAACCTCTTATGGGGGGTTTTTTGTCTTTTGATTGCTAGGTTTATTTATTTTCATTCTTATTCTGTACTTCAATTTTCGCTCTTGTAATGATGTTTTACTTTGTCTTTATTTTTCAATAAAGCTTTTCAAACTTAAAAAAAAAAAATAACTCCGCGCCTGTGAGTGTCGTCTGTAACAAGGAGCTGGTCTTTCCAGCAGCGCAGGCATCAAGGAAGGCTGACAGATTCCATATTGTGGGCGCATATTGAGCAGTGTCGTAGTGCACTCAATTTAAACTTCTTTTGAAGTGAGTGTGAGGTGTAGGGATAGTTCAAGGCCCAAAGTGTGATGTTAGCATGTGGGTAAAATTAGGGGTTACAATGATGGTTAGGTCTTTACAACCTAATTCACAAAGGCGCTTAAGCTGTGTAAAGGTGCACATTGGACGTGATTTGAGAGCAAATACACGTTTTGTGTTAAAAAAATAAAAAACTACTGGTCCTTTGGACACCTGAAAGCGTGGAAACGTCGGTAACCGCACACTCACTTGTGAACTTGGGCGTATTCACAACCTTTCTCGTGGCCTACTCAAGCCTTGGGAGAGTTGGTGATTTACTTCTGTCAGCGGGAGGAGTAAATCTCCATCCACCTTTGGGAGGCGGCTCCTTTTACATCCATAGGGGAGTAGGTCTGGGGGTTCTCCATGAGCAGAACTATTTCCCCCCTTTGTCCATGTAGAGGGTTAGAAACACAAATGTGCAAACACCCTCCTGCTGAACACTCACGCATGAGTAACTTCAGGCCTAACACTTTCACACAGGTGTAACTGCTTACGCACCAGAGTCCTCCTGGAATTCTTTGAAATAACTAAAGTATGTGATTGTACTCTAAACGTACGTGTAAATGTACAGAGGTAGTTGCATCCGTTACTCCTGCCCACTCTGGAGTGTGAGCACAAGAGAGGTCGGAGCTTTACGCAGGCTTTGGACCCGGCTGGTTCCGATGATTTTCGAAGCTGTGCAGAGTTCAGGGGTCGTGTCCGGATGTCATATTCAGGCCTCCATTTTCTTGTTGGGTTTAGGGGTTAAAGGTTAGGATTCTACCTAGACTTACCATTCTTGGGTCTGGGATGGGAGAGGAGTTGGCCTAAGGGCTAGGGCGGTTGACTTCGAACATGGGGAACTGGGTTTGAGTCTCGGCAGTGACGCTGAACATCCTGTGATTCTGGGCAAATCACTTAATCTCCCCGTGCCTAGAAATGAATGTGTCCTCATGTAATGCAACTGGTGCTATGTAAAGCGCTCTGATATCCGATTCGGGTCAAGTTCGCGCTATATAAAACTCTCTTTAAAAACAAGCATTTTCAATGCAATAGGTCTCGCAATTGCGAGAGTTTAACCTATTGGCATTGTAAATGGCAAAGCCTTTTATTTAACGTTTTAAAAACCAACACATAAATAAAAGACATTGCCATTTACAATGCCAATGGCTCAAACTCTAACAACTACGAGACCTATTGCATTGCAAATGCTTGTTTATAAATCTGCTCAATCCTGGTACCTGCACTGTCACACTGCGTACAGGCAACCAAGATTTTTGTTGTTCATTAAAACGTTTTTATTCTCCAAGCACCACAATTTCAATTACCATAATCTTTTGGACCTTCTGCCAGCCTGGTCCCAAAAATATTAGGGTCATTTGCTGTTTGTGTGCTGAACCTCCCATAATTTAATTGGCATTCGCAAAAAAATATATATTTTATGCAGCATTTACAGGACCAGACCACATTATTGCTTTATGACTCTGGTGGTTATATTAAAAAGCGAAACATATAGTGATCAAAGATAGAGAACAAAGCCTAATTGGTTTACTTTGTGTAACTTTACCCACCTAGCCCATGTATTGGCTGTCTGCTCCAGAATGAAAAGGGAGTAGAAATTCAGTCCCTAGTCTCACAAGGTTTAGGGCAGTGTTGCCAAAATGAAAGTTTTGGCTGGCAGTAACCCAAAACATGTTTTGTGTGATTGCAGTAAGGTTGGACAAAAAGTGGGCGGACAGTCATTTTTTACTATTAAGGAAAGCTGAATTGTTTGGCTGTCAAAATGAACTTTGCATAAGCTCCTTAAGAAAATACGCTAAGAAAGTAGAGTCCATAAGAAAATAAGTGAAGGAAACCATGTGATGGGGCACCGCTTGTTTGTGAAAATATTTTTCATCCTTGTTTGATCCCATCAATATATAAAGGTGTGTTCCTCAAGGTCTGGTTGGTTTTTCACCGATTAATGTAGGGGCAATAAACTTCCGCCAACCACTGAGTACCACTTTCATTTTCCTGCTATGTATCCCATTCTCATTGTACATATTTTGGTACTTTTAAGTTGACTTCTTCCCACCATCATAGACTAAATATTGTTATTGTATTATATTCTAGGGGATTGATTAACGGAGTTAGGACGATTGCAAAGGGTATTTTAAATGAATCACCTTTAACCATTGGTGCATAAAAGATAAATTCCACAGATAGCCTCTAGAATTGTGTCACTCTGTGAGCCAATACAGGATCATGATATGGCTTTTTGTGTTTTCTTTCTGAAGTTCCTCCTATTATCATTTATTGGACATAACGTGAAAATACTAACATCTTTCATGTGCCAATACAATTAGTGCATATGAGAAATTAGAAACAAAATACTAAATGCATCCTTTTGTACCCACCTTAGTTAAAAAATTAAAGACGATACACGGTATAAATGTCTCAACATGCCTGCCTATAAGGCCTGCCTTTAACCCCAACCCTAGCCCCACCCTATCACTGGACTCAATTTAGTGAGTATCTGCACTTCTGTTTTTTAAACCATTTTAAGCACTGGCAACAGATATTTGGAACCTACAAGACAAACTCACGGGGGTTGGGAGATCGCCAGGGGCGGCAGGCACGTTTGTGCACCAGTAGGGTGGGCGGGCAACTCCGGCTCCGCAGGCTTCAGACTCCAGGAAGTTTCACTAACCAATCCTGGCGCTACTCTCACCAGCTTGAGAGCAGCGCCAGGAGTGGATGGAGCATCCTTGCTGGATGCTCCTTCAGACCCTTAAGGCCTCTGCTTGGTCTCCACCTAGCTGTCTAAGACAGCTGAACGGAGAGCTGCAAAGTGCACATGTCACTTTGGCCAGCTCAAGTGAGACGGCCAAAGTGACATGCGTACTTTGGAGGATCCATCTTGCTCCTCCAGTCTTCCGAGGACACGCCCCCACTAATCCCAGCTGCAGGCTGCTGCACTGCTAAACGTGAAAAATAAATTGGCAAAGAAATCATTTAATGGCCATTTTTTTTCTTCACTTTAGCGCTGCAACAGGTTTGTGGGGGGGGGGGGCTCCCTCGCCCTCATGAAGAAACCACAGCTGCCGTAGAGATAATGTTTGCATTCATGTCCTCCCTAAAAAAGGGGCCCTTCAGACTAAATTCGATCAGTTGTTGGAATTCCAAAGATCTACATGATACATTTCGACAGGGGCCTGCACCAGACACATCTAGACCAATAATTGAATACTTTGTCAGTGGCAATGCGATCAATTTTTCGATTATCTTGACAACACAGCCAGTATAACTTAAGTGGACATAGAATTACTATGATGGTTGATTTTCCCCATGAAAAAAATGTTACCCACAAGAAATTCCTGGCGGTACTCCCAATACTGAAAAGGAGAGAGAAGATATGGTGTGCTTGACACTGCAACAATTCGTTCAGTTTAGTAGGGAATTCACTAGACCAGTTCCTAGATTCCTATGGCCGTCATTACAATGCCAGGAGTCACCCTGCTGGGGCACGTGGACAATGCCCCCTGGACGAGTAAGCCCAACCTCGAAAATGCCCATGACATGCCAATACCTCACAATAGGCAATAATGCAGACATCACAGTCAGCCCAAAAACAGTGTGATACATCTAGATCACAAGTGAAGAGCAAACCAGCAGAATCTGGAAATCTGCATGTGAGGAAATTGGGTATATTATGTGGTGTGGTTAGGTGACCTCACTGTGTAATAAACTCCCAACCCCTTGAGGACCACTCAGATTTTGTTTGTTAAATCTTAGCTCAGCACTAGTTAACTGTACCAAAACAATTTAAAAAGAAGGAGACTAGACACTCAAGAAATCTGACACCAATTTATAAAAATAGATTAGATGTTTACATCATTTTAGTCACCAAAACGAAAAAGAGACACTTGCTGTTTCCAGGGGTACTGAAGGTATAGTAAATTGCCGCTTTTTACCTAACCACAAACAAACATTGGCAAATTCAACTAATTTGTCAGAAACGTTTTCAAGTAAAAACTTGGGTAAACTTGGGTAAGTTTCAATATGTTTACTTAGAGTTACTTTAAGCAGCCAACTCCATCAAGGAGTCAGTTAGGGGGCGATGCAAAATCCACAGAAACAGTTACCTCATTTAGAAAAGCAGTCTTCGGTCCAGTTTCAATATCGGTGGCTATTGCCATTGACTTCTATGGATTGATCCTGATTCAAGGGATGCAGGATCCTGAAGACACTGTGTGGTCGCCAGGAAGTGGGGGGCTCCTCTTCACTCCACATGCTTGGTGAGTTTATCTAGGCCACAAGGCTCAACATTCTTCTGAGTGCTCTTGAGTTTGGCAGAAGTCCATTCGCCACTGGGCTACCAATCACCCTGTACATCAGTTTCAGTGTTTTTCTTCTTATGACAGTAACTTGTCTTCTGGGTGATTATGCAGCACTCCGATGAGTCTCCTGGGTCCAGCAGACTCCGGGGCAACTTTTGAGTGTCGGATTTTGGTCTTTTGGGCTGCATGGCGGCAAGAAGTGGCAATCTGGGAATCTGAGCTAACAACTCTCCCCAGCAGGCTTCTTTAGCTGTTGTGGTCCTCAGCTGTGAACAGGAGGTCAGCCATCTAACCTTTGGACTCTCTTACTTTGGCTAGACTCCAGAGTTGACTTCTCCACATGATGAACACAGCAGGCACAGTCCTTTCTCTTTTGCTAGCCACCAGGTACAGCAGATACAGTCCATGTCAGTGCAGCCTCTCTTCACGGAGCTCTTGTCTGCAGGGCAATCCTTCTTCAGTCCTTTTCTCCAGTCCAATGCAAGCTGTGGATGCCAAGAGTGTCCTTTTGATGACCAGAACATGCCCTCAGGGGAGGAAGCGGTCACTAGCCAGTGGGCTCCCAGGATCCCTCTTGCCTGATGAAAACCCGATGAAAACGTCATGTGAAGTGTGGTATTTAGCTCTTCCAGAGTGCTCTATTCTCACCACTTTCAAGATGGCAGAACCCCTCTTTCGGTCTCAAGAGCTTGGTAGCTCACTCTAGGGGTGTAGCTGCCACTGGGATACACGCCCATGGGAAAACAGTTTTGCCCACTGTTTTCCCCCTCTGTCTACCTACGCAGTAGGCAATCAGAGAAGAGGGTTTTAAGTGTACAGGTTCTATAGGCGCTCTAGCAAAGTGAACGTGAATTCGTGTTGTTCAAAGGTAATGGTGCAGGCAGGGAGGGGAGACCCTTGAAAAAAAACCTCAATTAGAGCGCAACAGACACACTCTTACAACATAAGTACAGAATCCTGCGCACTCAAAAGGAATCACAACATCAATGTCTAAGTAAAGGAGGTTCGTGTGTCTCTCCTTTTATTTGATCAGCAGATAGGATAATGTATATAAATTATCCTATCTGCTGATCAAATAAAAGGAGATGATTCAGAAAAGGGGGTGGTGATGAACAGAGTGTCTGAATTAAGCAGACCACTCTTACCCAGTCCAAAGATCAGGGCTTGATCCATCACCGTTATTTAGCTCACTGCCCCATCCCAGCTCAGAACCTGGCTATATGCAAATTAGTCTGTCCCTGGCCCAGTGCATCATGGGAACAGGGCAGACCAAACTACCAAGCCAATTCTTCACCAGAAAGGAGACAAGCTTCCGGGGACCGGTTTCTGCCATTTCAGGCGTCGTCGGCCCGGCTTGCTTGAATCCTGATGGAGCAGTGAGCAAGGGACTCATGTCTGAGCATACCCTTCCACGCTTATGGTGGACAAAATGATTCAGAAAAGGGGGTGGTGATGAACAGAGTGTCTGAATTAAGCAGACCACTCTTACCCAGTCCAAAGATCAGGGCTTGATCCATCACCGTTATTTAGCTTCAGTGAGCAAGGGACTCATGTCTGAGGGTATACTCAGATGTGAGTCCCTTGCTCATTGCACCATCAGGATTCAAGCAAGCCGGGCCGAAGACGGCTGAAATGCCAGAAACCGGTCCCCGGAAGCTTGTTTCCTTCCCAGTGTAAGAATTGGCTTTTGTAGTCTGGTCTGCCCTGTTCCCATGATGCACTGGGCCAGGGACAGACTAATTTGCATACAGCCAGGTTCTGAAACTGGGATGGTGCAATGAGCTAAAAAACGGTGTTGGATCTAGCCCTGATCTCTTGACTGGGTGAGAGTACTCTGCTTAAATTAGAGACTCTGTCCATCACCACCCCTTGTTGTAAACAAATAAAAGGAGAGACACACGAACCTCCAATAGAAAACGACGCTGGACAAGACTTTCCTTTTGTGCTAATTTGAATTTACTTAGACATTGATGTTGTGATTCCTTTTGAGTGCGCAGGATTCTGTACTTACCTACGCAGTAGGGCAGCCCCTCTCATGTGTGCTTGCTACTTGCCCATCTAGTGCAGCTTCCACTTTGAAGCTCACCTTTTAGGCCATTACCCTGTGTGGCTTATTGCCAGCAGGAGTTAAACACCTCCTCCAGTGGCAGGCATCTGTTGTTACCTTTCCTTGGAGTTGTTCACACGTCTCCCCATGATGGCACAAGGCTGCCTTGTGGCCAGCTTCATCAAATGGCCACTAGAAGTCTGGGGCAACAGAAAAGTTGCACGTGGCAACAAATTACATTAATTAAGACTTGGGCTGGGCTAGGCAGCAAGTTGGGCTTAATGTAATGAGTTGTTTGATACCATGAAGTATTAACTTTGGTAGTACCATTCAGAAGTCAGCACAGCTGGGTTGTCAGCGTACAACTCTGTACTTGCCAATGGGCAATCAATTTCTCTCGAGTAAAAATGACAATCACAGGTGTTTACTGCTATAACATGTTAAACATATGTTCTACTTTACTAATATGCTGCAACCAGCCTTAGGACTAGCTAGGCCTGTTGTAGATGTGGCTAACAGACAATAACAAGAAAGTTAGGGCATTGCCATTGCTAAAAATGGCAAAGTTGAGTTAGCAGTTTAAAATTGCCCTTCCAGTCTGCAAGTCAGAAGGGGAGCCATGCTTTGCCTTATTCCACTTAGGTTGGCCCAACAAGTGCTTCAGTTCCTGAGGGGACACTTTCACTTACAGGCCCTCGGTACCCCTGGTACCATATAATAGGGCCTTACAAGTAAATCAGGCTATGCCTATTGGGTATAGGCCAATCAACCATGTACTTTTTTACCAGTCAGAGCACATATACTGGATCCTGATTAGCAGGACTCAGAGCATTTCAGAGCCATTACACTAGTTCCTAGTAGTAAAAAATGGGAGCAAAAGGTGGGTGTGAAACCTGCAAAACTCCTTTCCCCCCAAACTGCCTATCACAGAACACCTGTTTTTCAATATTGATAATTCTAATGGGTCAGGAGAAGCCCCGAGGGCTCAGTTAAAGGTCCAAGTTACAAGTCAGCTAGTTCAAATATATCCCACTTTATACCTTTTCCCAGCATTTGTACTCAAAAGGGTGAACCTAGATTGCCGAACAACTTTGATTGTAGTTCATATAATACTTACCTTAACACTGGGACTCAACACGCCTCCAATATTGCCTGCATCGACTGCTGAAGATTTGAACAGTGTCCCTGAATGTCAAAGGTCTGAATACTCACACTCTCAAATGCAAGGAGGTACTAGAATTTCTGACAACTAAAATACTGAATCGGCCCTGCTTCAGGAAACACAACTATCTGACGCAAAATCATTGAAGCTGCAGAGAGACTGAGTGGGTAAGGTTATCTATGCAGTAACCTGCAATACCAAAAGGCCGGCACAACAATCCTAATTTATAGGCGCCTGACAGCTCATGTAAGCAAAACCTAGGCAGACCCACAGGGTGGCTATGCTATTGCTAAACTATGTATACATTCAATCTACATCATAGTGAGCTGTATCTACGTTCCTAGCTGTTCAAAACTCTTCTATTTTTCAGCAATGAACAGGATGTTTGTGGAGTTTGGTCACACCAAGCTCATTGCAGGGGGAGATTGACATATAACTCTAGATTCCATCCTGGACCAAACTGCCCCTCCTCCCAGAAACAGGATGAACAAAAGACAGAAAGGCCCAGCACAATCTGTTTACAGACCATACCCTCTCAGACCCCATGGTGCCTCCTCCATCCCAGACACCGACAGTATACATAATAGTTACATTCATAGTGCACAGAGACCAGACCAGACTACTTCTTAAGCTCTGGCTCTATAGCGTCCACTCTGTCCTTCTGTGACATAATCAATAATGGCTTTCAGACCATCCTATCATACAGATAGGTTTTGCTTTGGGACTACAAAATCCCACCAAAGGAAGCTAGAAAAGCTTGTCTGGAAATTCATGGAGTCAGAGGGGAAATTGAAGCCAAAACATCACTTACAAACATACCTGTCTAACAACAATGCCATAGTGAATCATCAAAAATGTTGTGTACAGCTTTTAAAGCATACACGAGGGGCCAAATAATGAAAGAATTGTTTCTCCATTGACGAGCTGTAGAATATGGATCAGCAAATTCGCCTCCTATCAAGGCAGTATCAAAGCTACCCATCCACGGAACATAGCTGAGGATGGAGTGCGATGTTGCTCTGTTGTTTGTAGGGGTGTATCATAATCACGGATAGTTTGCACCCGCATATATTCCTATGTTGTCTTAACAATTGATCATTAGAAGTATTCAGTAATAACATGTGAAAGTGTCAATGGTAGGAAAAGTTTGTGCCATGTAAAAGAGACAACGTAGCATTCATGTTTTAATGTTGTAATAATAGTATTCAATGTCATCTGCCTAATGAAATTGCTTATATGTGATGGGATGCTTGTGGTTTGAATGTGCACCATATTAGAGTTGCATATAGAGGTGGCTAATTGCAGTTAACATGTAGGATTCCATAAGCTGATTGCAATAGAGAAGCATTGATGTGCTTTGTAGTGTAAAGTTAAAAAGGCCTAAATGAAATGTTCACTCATGTATGTGTATTTTAAAGGCCTATGTGTTTCACTCTTATGTTGGCCAATTTCTGTAGGCCTGAAATGTATTTTCCCTGGGGGCTCTGGTGTAGGGTTGTTAGAAACTTCATGTGCACATAGAATTTGTTCTGTTCTCACATTTCTGTTGCAGGTGGAGAAAGTCGTCTTTGTTAGTTAGAATAACGTCTTTTAATTAGGAGAGTTAGGATCAGGAGGATGTGATACAAATGTGTGCGGACCTCTGATAATTGGGAATCAAGGTCATCGAGCCAGAAGCTGGAAGCATCGACATTGCGTGCAAAATCACCTAGGGGAAGTGTCCAGCAGGATGAGGTGATTGTGGGCATGTTCTACGTTTTTGTGTTTTGTATTAGGGATAGTGTTCCGGTTTGGAGACAGGAGAATGGGTGAGAAGATCAAAGGAGAGAGAAGGAGCATCTTAGAACAAGCTCTGTAGCCTTGGGATACTTGACCCATACAACGTGAGTAGATTTCTTAGGCAGGCTTCACGTGCCAACACCTTTTTCAGATCTTGCCTAGGGATATCACGGTAGTGGTAGTGTAGGGATAGACTAATGCATTTTATTCATTCACCACAGATAAAGACCGAACTTGATGTGGGGGCAATCATTGTCTGTGTTCTGCTTCTGGAGTTCGTCATTCTCTTTATTTTTCATCGCAAGAAGCTAGCTCGTAGGTTTGGATTTGTATTAGTTCTTGTGTATTTCTACAAGCTCGTAATGAGGTGCTTGTATATTCAGTTGTTTTTGGCTTTGTAATAAATCCATTAACTTGGAATTCAGAATCTTTAGTTCTTCAGAGTCATGTCCTTATAGATTTTTAGAGTTCTTTGATGATTTATTTCTCCCCTCTACACTTCTCAGCAGGTAACAAAAGGTCCATTGACCCGGAGTTCCAAAGTAATTCTTATAGGGATGAACTCAACCTAATCACTGTCTATCCCAAGCCAAAATGGATCTAAACCCCATATTAATGGCCTTACCAGGGAAGTCGAGACGACTGGAACAAATGCATTACAAGTTTGATGAGAAATCAGGAAAACTCCTACCCTAACTGTGGAAACTTGGCAGGGAACACTGTTAGCATGAACTGAAGCCATTTTGTTTGTGGCATCCATTTTAGTTATGAGGGGGGGCGTCCTCTTCGCCCCCGCCAGTCGCACAGCTAAGCACGCCTTCATGGCGATCATGTTGTTGGTCTATTTCCATCACTTTAATATTTGTAAACAACTTTTTGGTTAAACTTTTTTAGTTCCACTTATATTTCGAGCCACCCGCGGAGTGATTTGCCATTTCCCAAGTTTCTTATGTTCTAATCGTGCCCACCCGGACCTCATAAAAGAAGAGGAGCAATGCAACGATTCATCCAAGGCAGTGTTTGATTAAAAGAATCCAATGCATTTCGGGCAATCAAGTGCCCTTCGTCAGGGGTCACTGCCGTGAGTGTTTAAAAACCATCCAGCATCTTCTCCGTTCCGAAGAGGACACCCCCCCTCATAGTTGTTGTTCACTTGGTGCCGTTTGGGCAAAGGCACACCAGTCTGCACGCATTCTTTGATTAATGGTCAAAGTATCGACAAGCTATGAAACAAAAGGGTGTACATCCCAACCCTCAGAATTATCCATTTTAGTTAGCCATGTGTTTGCCATGTGCTTCCCCGTCTTTGCTGTTGCCTGCTTCTCTATTTCGCCTGAGTCATCGTCTATAGTTAACTCTTTTAGCACTGAGCCAGAGCACTGCACATGCTCAGAAAGGCCTGGAGCTGCTAGAATGCACATGTTACAGAGTTAACTGTCAGGCTACTTTAACTAATGTCAGCAAATTGTAACTCCCCCCACTCTGTTGACTAAGCGATTCTCATGTATCCTTATATGTAACTAGTTATTTGTGTGTACACTTGTACTGTCTCTTTTTGAACTTCCATGCTTACTCTGCAGTAAAAGGTGTATATAAGCACCATGGTTTCTGTACTCCATGCCATGTGCTGCCTCATACATTGCTTGAGGGTTATGTATCCATGTAGTTCCACACATGAGTCCTAATAAACTATCTCTTTAATATTTCAGCTTCCGTGCCAATCTCTACTTTGTCAGTCTAAAGGACCAGTGCGCAAAAGGGCGAATCCCTGCACCGGTCGGCACCTGAAAAGGCTCACCCCCGCATAACACCTGAAAGAAAGGGTAATTTCAGCTATAAAAAGTGGACAGGTCTGCTTACAAATCCTGCGCAAATCGCTGAAGAGTTTGCTAAATTCTACAAGTCATTTTACTTATCAGAAAGCAGTTAAGAAACAGGAAGAGTGGAATCTACCTTCTCATATGTTATGTTATGTTATGTTATTAAATTTTTATAGCGCACAGCTGCCCCAGCAAAGGGGCGTCCTGGCGCTTTGACAGACACTATAACATAACACACCGTAAAAGAAAGAAATTAACCAGACACAGGAAACAGAAAAGTTTTAATCGCCTGCCTGAAGGCGAACAAGTCTTCAAGAGCACGGATGTATACCGGGAGCGAATTCCATAAGCCTGCCGCTAGCACCCTAAAGGAACGGCCACCCATTCTGCTCAGCTTAAAGCGTGGACAGACAGCCAGATGGAGCCCCTCCGATCTCAAGGCTCTCGAAGGCACATAGGGCGTGAGTAGATTGGCAAGTGCCGGCGGCGAAGAAGATTTCAAAATTTTAAAGGCCAGACAAAGCGCCTTGAACTTGATTCGCTGTCTGACCGGGAGCCAATGTAAGGCCGTGATGGTGCCAGACACTGAACAGTGTCTGGGGAGGCCCACAATGGCTCGTGCCGCGGCATTTTGTACTCTTTGGAGCCTAGAAGCCTCCGCTTGATTCACCCCTAACAACAGTGAACTGCCGTAGTCCAGCCGAGATAGTATTGAGGCCTGGACCACAAGCTGTCTAGTAGGGGGATCAAAGTATTTTAAAACCGGCCTAGTACCCCGCAGAATTCCATAGCACGTGGCAGCCACCTTCTTGGTATGGTCCCTGAAGGTGAGCGCAGAGTCCAACCAGATTCCTAGATTTCTCACTCCAGCAGCTGGAATAGGAGTGACACCTAACTCTGATGGCCACCACTGGTCACCCCATAGCTTAGCGTGCTTTCCTAGCACCAACACCTCCGTTTTGGTGGCATTCAACTGAAGGCAGTTGGTGCGAAGCCAGCTTGCAACTGCCAAAAGACCCGCACGGAATCTGGGGGCCTCCACCTCAGGGTCTCCACTAAGTGTCACCGCTAGCTGTGTGTCGTCCGCATATGAGGCCATCGTATGACCCCACTGTTTGACGACACCAGCCAACGGTTTCACATAGAGGTTGAACATTGTAGGGCTCAACGAAGATCCCTGTGGTACCCCCAGCTCCAGGGGAAAGGTGGCGGATTGGCCCGGTGGTATAGCCACTTTAAAAGAACGATCCGCCAGAAAAGACCGAAACCACTGGAGAGCGACATCCGTCACTCCTGCCTCCTGTAAGCGTTGGATCAGTATGTGGTGGGACACAGTATCGAAGGCAGCGCTTAGATCTAAAAGTATAAGCGCTGCAGTATGACCTGAGTCTAATACCTGGCGAAGATGTTCCGTGATGTAGAGTAATGCCGTCTCGGTACTGTGTCCCGACCGGAAGCCGTTCTGACTGGGATCCAAAATCTGGTTACGAACCAGATGCTCAGACAGAACAGAGTTGACATGGGCTTCTATTACTTTAGCGATCCAAGGCAGCAGGGAGATAGGTCGATAATTTTCTGGCAGCCGGGGGTCGGAGTTGGCTTTCTTTAGTATGGGAGTGACCATATCGGCCAGTGCGGACCTGAAGACAGAATCATTGCCGGGGGGACGGTAGACAAGCAACCCACTGAAAGTGAATTGATGGGAAAAGGCGACTTTGAAAATAGCACTTTCACATGCGGGTAATCCCGACGGCTTCCATTCAGCCGGAAAGCAGGATTTGACTGCCATAGCGATGCCACCACCTCTTGTGGTCCTATTGGAAGTGAAGATGGTATAATTCTGGGGGATGGCCAGGTTCAATATGGCAGAGTCAGAGTCCTGAAGCCAGGTTTCTGTCATTAAAAAGACATCGGGATCCTCTTTCTCTATCAGATCATAAATGGACAGGTGGTGCTTTACAAGTGATCTGACGTTAAGGCACCAGATACGAAGATCTCGCGATGCAACACGTGTTCGTGTAACTAGAGCGGCATCTTCCAAGGAGCGAATTTTAGTAGGGCTCTTAAGAGACCAGCCTTTACAGGCACAACTATATGGGCCAACCAAAGGGTCCACAGGCTTACGTAGACATCCTTTGAACGAATCCCCTATGGCTAGCAGCTCTGTCCGTGTGTAAGACAACATACCTGCCATGAGCGGCAGAGCACCGCTATAATAATATACAGGGCCTGCCCCGCCTCGCGCTGCCTCGACGCGGACGAGCGCAGACGGGCAGGACTCTGGCACGACTCCGGCAAGCGACGGCGTCCTCACCTGCGCGTCCCGCTGCGCGGGAGGGGGGAGCTTTAAGTAGGCTCAGCAATTCTAGCGCGAGCGCGAGGACGCTCCAAGATGGCGCCCGAAGCTACAGTAACATCCCTACCAAAAATGGCGCCCACAGTGAACCACCCCCGGGATCCAGGCCCGCCAAAACGGCAGTGAGGGAGCCAATTATATGCGGAGTGAGGAGGGGGCAAGACCCTGCTAAAAACAGGGGAGAAGTACAACAAAGTAAGATAAAACAAAATGACAAAATCAGGATAATTAAAAACGAAGCGCCAGCAGCAGCGCCAGCAGCAGCAAGTGCGCAATAGGATAGGCGTCTGTCATATTAACTACAACTCCCCCACCTCCAAGAGGTGGCTAGCAGCAGACGCCTTTGAGCAGGACCTCACTGAAGAAGAAACTCAAGAGAGTATTAAAAATATGTAATCAGGGAAGGCCCCAGCAGAAGATGGATTCCCAATAAACTACTACTAAATCAACATGCAGAGCTGGTATTACTAAAATCTACATTTTGGAAGCACCATTTTATCGTAAAACTATTTGCATGTTTTACAGCATTCTATTTTACAATGTGTGTAATGCAAGTATAAAATATTGACTTACATATTCACAGTGGTTTCTGTCACAGGCTGTGACCTTGTAGCACTAAAAATACACATCAATATTCTCCACTGCACCAATCAAGATTTAATTCTGTGGCTCTATGGTTACACACAGACCTCTGTAGTGCATTAACTAATAGAGATTTCATAATGTACTAGAGTGCATTTCCCACTAACCACTTTTAAATGTATTTGTAATTTAAAGTAGCCATTATTTTATATATAGCAACCTGATGGTGAAAGACCTAAAAAACATACAGAATATTTTGGGTATTATTTATGAGAGGCTTGCATCGACAGAGCATCAATATTTTGGATACTCCGGTTGCGCAAGCATCTCAACCATACCTATGGAGTAGGACATAGCAGTGCAAGTCACTGCGTTGCCTAATGCAATTTGTTTTTTACATAACTGTCCCTTCAACACCTCTTTAGGGGTACTAAGGGCTGTGTAAATGCAGTTAAAATTAAAAGCAAGCCCTTCTGAGCCCAGTTGCTAACTCTTAGCACTATCACTCAAAAAATCAAAACGTTGTCATCACAAAACTTGGAGTGATTTGATCAATTAATGCCAGAACCAGCTCCCAAGCATCCTTTACACTTTCAGATTAACTCACAGTGCACATTTGCATTTCATTCAGGCAAGCAGCTGATAACGATCTAAATCAGCACTCCCACGGTCTTTTTCCAAAAGGAAAGCAAAGGTTTTGGTTCTCTAGGGACAAGTGAAGCTGGGGATGCACAACCTCCTTCCCAGTGCCCCACAGATTGAAGACATCTGCTTTAGAGTGTATGAACCCCTGTTTGTCTGACCTAAGGCTATTACGGAGCATGTACACAGTTATTAAAATTAGAAACGCAGTAATCAGTGAATCATTAGATGACTTACTGGAGGTCATTGTAAGATGGTACCATCTGTACTGATTTTACTGGTGTTTTAATGGTATATTATGACATATATTGCTTTTATTAATGTAGGGACACTTAGACAAAGCCATTAGGCCTGCCTTTTGATAACTACATCCCATCAAATAGATGTGAGGACCATGTGGTTAGGGCTTCCTAGGGGTGTGGAGTGTGAGCAGGGTTTGTTTCTATAGAAATAACACACACACACACACACACACACACATACACACTCACACTACATACATACTACCCTAAGAGAGTCAAGAGCTACAACTCCTACATCGCACCCAAGACACGGAATGACCTCCCTGAACACATCAGAGCCTCCTCCTCACTTCTTGAGTTTCGCAAGTAGCTGAATGAATATCTGGCTATTTGTATAAGCACCTTGGGGACCACATACCTACACACCTGCCCAAGCGCCTGGATAACCTCTCGGGTGATTAGTGTGCTGTATAAGTCAATATAATATAACTTAGCACATAACATACAACAAGGTACTTGCTTCCAGTTCATAATTACTTCATGAAAGACTCACATCCTTCCCAAATAATAACCCACTTTCGTAGACCCAACAGCACAGATTCTTCTCCCTAGGGTATACATTTGAAATGTTGGCCCATATCACCTAGAGAACCTGAATGTTTATATGTAAATACATGATGTAAGCTTCATCTGAGGTGAGAGGCAAGTTTGACTTGCCTTATAACAAAGTTTAAAGTACGGATTCCTGCTCTGGAGTCTTATCCAGCAGCTCCCTGGTCATGTATGCTTCACCATACCTTTCTTCTTGCTCTTCAATGCATCATATTTAGATGCAGTGCCGGTGTAGATAGAACTGCAAAAATAGTGACTGCAGTTTTATTTTCCATTGAGGCATTTGAATAATTCTAAACTAGGGACGCCCCGTCTACAGTGATTAATGTTTTCTGCAGCTTGCGTTGCTGGGAAAGGGCTTTGAGAAGACAACCAGTGACCTAGGAGGGAAAGGATGTTGCTTGTGTACTTCACCCTTTTGCCTGCAGGAAAGTCATTTTACATAGTCATACTGTCCCTCTCCTGATCCACTTGGCTGTGAATAGGCTAGGATTTAAAGGAGGAGTCTCAATGTCATGGACAATGTAGTCAATCAAATCAAGATTTTTTGTCTGCCTCACAGGTTTAGGGTTGTTGCTGAATTTTGTGGTGCCCTGATGAAACCGTTTGGTGGGACCCCTACATCTGTTTTTGTACAGGATATATAATGGGTTCCTTTTCATTTGAAAAATGTATCATGTGCCCTTGCAGCTTTTATCTTCCCTCGCCATTCTATCCGTCCCTGCCCCCTTTGTTATACTCTTCTTTTTTTGTGTACATTTATTTATTATCTGTAACTCTGCATTTTTGCATACATCTAACTCTCTGCTTAACACCCATTTCACTCCCCTCCATTCTCCTCTTTTCTCGTCATTGCACTTTTTCAAAATCCATCTTTACTTCCTTGCTCTGTACTATGTTATTGCTCAACTATGCATCTGCCACCTGTCAAACACTTTTCTCTGATCCCCGAATGACGTTTCCATTCCAGGTAGCGACATACCACTATTCATAGTCTGCAAAAGGAGGAGCGGGGCATCTTCAGTGCAAGAATTTCCAGGCAAAATTATGTTTTGTCCTTTGGGCACTTCATTTCTCCTAGCAACAAGGCTACGTTTAGGGCATTTGTTCCAGTTTGGTGCTATCTTGTGGCCAGTTGTGGTGGCAGCTGCATAAAAAAGCTTTATAGCAGTACTTTCCCAGGTCCACATACCTGCCATTAGTAAAGTGGGATACCTTTCATCAAACTCAAAAGTGGGCATGGTTTTCATAATGTAACAGTTGGCTACACCACAGAAGTAACTCCCTGGCAGTGATGTCACTCCTTGGCTGTGTGGTCAGGAAGTGATGTCACCTGTGACCTATGACATGCTGTCCAACGCAGAAATGACATAATCAGTGGCTCCTGAGCCAGAAATTATGTTGCCAGTGGACTTTCCCCATCTATCCCATTAAGGGACGTCACTTTCAACCCATGAGGCCAGAGAGAGACGCCCCCATGCCCCCTGAGTTCTTACCTGGATGTCAGCCACAGTGATTTGTGTATCAAAAGGTTAGCCCACTGCCCCAGCCATACTCTTTATGTTCTCTTATCAGCCCCATCTCCTTCCTGGGATGTGCTCAGGCCCCTTCCTTGTGACCTCACACTGAATCAAAGAGAACCCTTGAAGTGTATTGGGGTAGCCCAGCTCTCCCTTCTCCAGTGTGTGTCCCAACCAGCCTACAGGAATGAAGCAATACACATATATGTCTGCGGAGAATCCTCTACCTCCTCATGGTTCAACATGCAGGCCTAGGTCTCCCAAAATGGAACCCAGAGTCTGCCATGTATTGTACCATTCAAAGGCATCCATACGCCCTCTGCATGTATACAGCATACACACACTGAAAAGCACAGTATCATTCTTGTATTGTACTACTCATAGGGACTCATACATCCAGCGCATGCATTTAATAATCACACACTGCACACCACTGTATCCTTCATGTACTGTACCACTCAAAAGGCACACATACATCCAGTCCATGCATTCAATATGCACACACTGCACAGCACTACATCCTTCATGTATTGTACCATTTATAGGCACACACACATCCAGTACATAAATGTTAGCAGAGACTGGAGAAAGGAGTGACATTGGCTGTGAAAAGGAAGAGTAAAGGAAGAGTGAGGTGCTGTAGCCAGCCCTGACGTGACATTATCCTCCTCTCCAGGGTGGAAACGGGTCAAAAGGGTGAAATTCACACAGTACTTGATGGAATGACAGACAAATTGTGAGGAACTTATTGTTATGGTTCCAGACCAGCAACGGGCACATCTGGAAGCAGGAAAGCAGCTATAGTTCAACTGCCCTTTGGTGGAACTCAATTCTAAGCTGACCATCAAACATAGACTCCATTGTAGGATGGCCACCAAACAAACTCCTTTCCAAGATGCCCACCAAACATAAATACCATTCCAACATGCCTATTTCTGACTAGCCCCATCCAGTAAGGTAGTTCAGCTTCCTCCTGCTGTTGGATTTTTCACTCCAGCCTCACCTCCAGCTCTGGTAAGGGTTTTGTACTTTGGCGTACTGAACCTTGAGGAGGCTCCCCTGCAAAGTACATGAGAACGTAGCAGTTCAGCGGGGCAAGGCTGCAGAAGTGTTCGAGGAGGAAGCGTTGCTGTCGGATGGCTGTGGAGCGAAGCCTGGGATAGATTTTTACCTTCGGACTTAGTCGCCAAAATGGAACTCGAAAATTTCCAGTGGGATGAGGCAGAGGGCTGTAGCCAAATTCAAATTCACAAGGTTGGATACCCCTTTGTTGAAGGACAACTAAAAAGGATTTGCTGCTGTGGAGAGGAACATAGCAGGAGAAGCCAGAAAGTCAATCCAACCAGTGATGTACCTCCGGCGAACAGGCGAGCAGGTTGGTCCTGGTCTCCTCCTGGTTCTCAGAGCACTTTTTGGTCAAATTATGTCTAAGGCCTCAGTTTTTTAAATTGGCCATCTGGGTACCTATAGCACCACAACCAAGGGTCCAGGACTGGTGAGACACCTTTTGGGGGTCCTGGACTCACTCAGGCTGGGTCCAGGTGTGGTTTCAAGATGGTGGGAGCCCTTTATGTCACTGTGGCTCTGGAAAGGGCAGGAAACTTGCCCTTGGATTAACTTCTGGTAGTCCTGGGTGCAGATGAAAATGCAGGGCTCAACACCTAGGCTGGCCTCTGATGGTTTAAAGCAGGCTCCAGCCAGCAAAACAGTCCTTCCAGCTACAGCAGCAGTCTGACAGTGCACAGCAGGGGGAAGTCCTCTGACAATCCTTCCACAGGTCCAGTAATGAAATATAGAGTGGGTCTGCAGGTCCAATATTTATACCCTGGTGTCCTTCTTCTGGAAGGAGGAAGAGGTTTCTGGAAAGGTTCTTTGAAATGCATGGAATTTCCGGACTTCCCTGCCCTGCCTCCAAGCTGGCTGAAATGACAATGCGGGGTTGTTAGGCCCTTTGTGTGGCGACAGGATATAGCCTATTCAGGGGCACATGGGGCTGCGCTCAGCTTTGGCCCCCATCCTGCCAGTTGATGGCCCATTGAGGCACACTTAATCCCTCTACTGTGTGACTCTCTGGGAGGAATTCACAAAGTCTGTCAGCTGCACCCAGTCATGTGACCTAAGATAGTCTGCAAGAATGAAGGGCTGAGGACACGAAAATGGCAACTTTGTAAAAATGACATTTTCAAAATTGAAATGAAAAATACGGATTCATCATTAAAGAGGGTTCATCATTACAATCTCAGAGGTACCAAACATGAAATATCAACCTCCTCTCAATTAAGAATTGCATTTTATTAAATGTAATAAGGAATCCCCAATGTTATCCTATGGGAGAGTAGACCTCACCGTAGTGGAAAATGAAATTAAGGAGTTTTTCACTTCCAGGTCATGTACAACTTAAAAGTATATGTCCAAGCTTTCAATTGCACAGTTCCCTGTCCTATCCGCTACCCAGGGCCTACCGTAGGGGTGACATATATGTAATAAAAGGAGAGTTTAAGGCTTGGCAAGTGGGTTTAAATGCCAATTCGACATTGCATTCTGGCTGCAATGGCAGGCCAGGTACATGTTTTAAGGTGCTACTTAGGTGGGTGGCCCAACAAGTGCTGCAGGTCCACTGGTAGCATTTAATTTACAGGCCCTGGGTATATGGTATACCACTATACAAGGGACTTATAAGTAACCTAAATATGCCAATTAGGTATATGCCAATCAAACCATGTTTAAGGGAGTAAGCACAAGCACTTTAGCACTGGTTAGCACATAGTTATTTTGCTGATGTTGTAGAAAATCACTGAGGTCTGTATGTGTACTGTTAAGATTGCAATATAGTAGGCATGCGTCAGGGGCGTGGTCAACAGTCACTGGAGTAGGGCATGACCGGCGGGAGTTCCCGGCAAGGCCCCTGCATCAAATCCCATCCAGTTGGTGATATTGGTCTCTGGGGACCCAAACTCCATGATTCTAGTTCAGAGGATGTTGGGGAGCCCCCCTCTAATGTAGTGAAACCTTAGGAATGTTGGCTGCGGCACCCTCATTAATTTGTTTGCCCCGGCCATATTGTGCTGCTGCCAAGATGGCAGCTCTCCACATTTGCTCTGCACAGTATGCCGGCTCCCCCCTCTGTGCTGAGGGGGTCATCACGGTTTAATGGGGCTGCCCTGGAGGCCCCCTTGTACTGCTGGGGATGGCGTGCTATAGCGGAGCAGACCACTGGACTTTTGGGCCCCAGTACGCGTTGCAGAATACTGCGGCCTAGACTGTGCGGCCCTAGGGACTCAACCAGCTGCAGAGGAACTGCTGCTGCCTGCTCCTGGCATTCTACTCTTCCCGCCGGCTTGTGGGGGAAGACATCCGTGGAGAACTGGGGCTTTCCTGTGGGTCCCATCTGTGACCAGAGCTGATGCCTATGGCGATGGGCTCGATGGGCTCGCTGATGAATCAGAGCCCTCCCCTCAACCCCCTGAGTGATTATGCCACAGCCGTGGTAGGTAGTACGCTGGCCCCAGGGGAGGTGCAGTAACAGATATGTTGCCGGCCTATGAACCTTTCAATTCACCAATTTCCGGGGGAGCGTTTTACTGCGATCCTGCCTTCCCTGCCTTGCTGCCTGTAGCGGGGGACTCATTATCAGTCCAGAGCCTCTCAGCACACCTGTGTACAATCGGGGAGGCCGCGCTCGAGGTTGTGCCTGCCCGAGGGACGCATATCGCTGGAAAGCCTCACGTACTGCGCTTCTGGACTTATTTCTCCCCAGCTGTGCTAGCCCCGGGGCATAGACATTAGCAGACAGCCTACCGGCCAGCGCCTCCCAATTTTTCCACCCTTCAGATGTCTTGGGGCTCTGCAGGAGTATTTGCCTCTGATCTGGTGCGGCCGGACTTGATGACTATAGCAGAAGTGCTTACAGATGGCTGAAGCCTGCCCCTTTGTGTGCTAGGGTAGTGGTCGCGACCTGAGCTGTGCTGAACCCAGGAAATGAATCACTATGGAAGGCTTCTCATCCTGCATCTCTGTTTCCCTTGCTCCTCAGCTGCCCTGGAGGAGTGAGAGAGAGAGAGAACTGATGGTGTGGTGGGAGCCTCTATCACCTGGCACTGTGATCGTTGGGCGGGTCCTTCCCTGCCCAAGACGACTCTACTTACTGGTGGCTGGCACTGGCTTTCTCTACCTCCCTCCGCCTCTGCTTCCCCGCCCCTCAATATGCCGCGCCCGCCACGGGAGAGAGATCCAAGGACCAGGGCCCGAAAAATCTCCTGTGCCTAGTGAGGAATCTTGCGCACCTCTGGATTCTGTGTTGATCTTGGAGGACAAATTGGACTCCATCCTTTGGATATTAAGGACTCTAAGATAACCTTTTGAACACAAAATAGACACAGTGCGAGTGGATCTTGGCCTCCTGAGGGCTGATCACCATGGGGAATGCATTGCAGCTACAGAACTTACCTTACAGGACCTGGTCCCCCTGACTAAGGATCTAACATCCCAGATGAAGGAGGTGGTGAGCTGCATACGTGTTCTTGAAGCCCGTGTGGAGGATTCTGAAGATCGTGCCAGCACAATATCCGAGGGGTGGGCATGCCTGAGAGATCAGAAGGCACGGACATGGTGGCCTTTCTTGAAACATGGGTATGAGAGTGGGTGGCACCTGAGGGATTGTCCCCCTTTTCACACTGGAGAGGGCCCATAGGGTGCCAGTCCACCTACTGCCTCCTGGAGGCGCACCACAAGCCATAGTAGCACACCTTCTCCACTTCAGGTACAGAGACTATATCCTTAAATGTGCCAGAGACCTTGGCGGATTGCAAGAAGATACCAGCCGAGTAATGCTCTTCCCAGATTTCATGCTTGGGGTGCAGAGACAGAGAGCCACCTTCTTGAAAGCCAAACACAATCTCCAAGACCTAGATATTAAATTCGCCATGCTTTACCCTGCACGTCTGTGGGTTGTCACTGACCAGGGCATAAGATTCTTCCTAGAACCCAGCGAGGTGTGGGATTGGCTTGACCTGAGTACAAAGTCACAGTGGCGTACCAGGTATCTTCGGAATCAACCCCCAAAATGGGACAGGTCGCATTGGGGACCCCACGTCAGATCAACTGCGCAGGGATTGCCAGAGCACTGTTGATGAGGTAGCTAACATTGCGACTTCCAGCTCTGAACGGCGTTTGTCTGTGCAAGGTGTCCAGTGGTTCTGACATGGGCTCAGAGTTTGACTCTACTTTGCATACCAATTGTTCGAGGTCACCCCACAGACTGCAGATGTGATTAACTGATGTAATATCTTTTTGGGAATGTTTGCTTATGTGCTCCACATTTTGCTCCCTTGACTGTTTCTTCCTTTCTTGCGTGCCTGTGAGTGGGAGACTTTGCCCTCTCCCTCTTGGATACTGGGGGGGGAGGGGATCTCTTTCTATCCCCTCTGTTGGAGTCCTGGGGGTTCCTTTAGTTTGGTTCTTGGCCATGGGTAAGGGTGCCTTGTTGGGGTTCCTTTCCCTTTCAGGGTCTGTCTTGCTTTCACTGTCCCTCTGCTTCAACTTTGGTTGTGTTTGTGGCTGTAGTAAAGTAGGATCTGCTTTCAAGGTTACCCCCACTTTTTGCTGGTGTCATAACTGTTTTCTGACCAGTCTGACTAGGATGCTCCTAATCAGGACCCCAGTCGGTGTGCTTATTCCCTAAACTGGCTATGGTGAAACGGGTACATTCCTATTTGGCTACTGGGGCAACATCGTAAGTCCCTAGAATATGGTACTAAGGTACCCAGGGCATGGGTACTCCAGGGGTCCCCTGT
This sequence comes from Lissotriton helveticus, assembly GCF_964261635.1. Taxonomy (NCBI): domain Eukaryota; kingdom Metazoa; phylum Chordata; class Amphibia; order Caudata; family Salamandridae; genus Lissotriton; species Lissotriton helveticus. Next base: position 920,248,700 of record NC_136070.1, read on the forward strand.
GGGCTGCAGTATGTATTATGCCACCCATGAGGGACCCTCCAAAATATGACTACAGGCCTGCCATTGCAGCTTGTGTGAGTTGGTGCGTGCACCTCTCATGAAAGATATGTTTCCTTACAACTAACGTCACTGCACTTGAAACCTATAAGTCACCCCTCTAGCAGGCCTTTCAGTCCCAAAGGCAGGGTGCTCAGTTATGAGCGTGAGGGTGGGCTGCATGAGCAGACCACCCCTACAAACCCCAGAGTCCATTCTCCAGGCTTTGTAAGTGAATCAGCCTTTACGATATACAGAGGACATGCGTCATTACGCGATGACCATCTCTAAACTGGCTGAAACGAATCTGGGCATGTTTGGTATCAAACATGTTGGAATCATACCCCAACACCGTATCCGTTGTTGGAGGTATGATTCCTGAAACGTCCCAACCTTCATCTTAGGGTACTTAAGGGCTTACCTGTGGGTGGGTCCCTAGATTCCTCGTGGGACTCGAATCAGATCCAACTCCACTTCCACTTTTACCGTCTGGGCACTCTGGACTCTGATGAACTTCGCCCTGGGCTCCAACCACATCTGGGAAGATCCCTGCTGCTCTGGCCTTCTCGTCCAACAAGCTTGCTTGAATCTCCGTGTCCGCGCTCCGTACAAGCCCGTCCAAGGCCTGTGGACATCAAAAACAACTAAAGAAATCTCTTTTGGAGTGAAGGAGTCACTCCCCTGCATCCGCAGGCACCGCAACACAGCTGACTGTTTTGCCGATCCTGGGCTCCCATCGACTCCACAAGGCTCAGCAACACAGGTGGTGGGCCGGCACTTCCTCGAGGCCCCAAGTGTCCTCTCATTGAAGCTTGAGGCCAGTATCCCTCGTCAAGCCCCACAATTGAACCCTGTGCACCACGTGGCTGCATCGCTTCATCGCACAGCAACCACATCGGTTGTTTCGACCAACTTGTGCCAACAGAGTTGGATGCATAGAAAGGTTCTGTCAACAAGTCTGTCATCGCTATAACTGACCCACGCTGACGCGGTTGGTTGGAACCAATAGACTCTGTTGACTTCAACGTCACGGTTGCTCGGGCAGAGATACTGACCTGGTGCAACAGTGTTTGAAGCTCCTCATAATTTCTTTCTTCTCGTGCATCCTTGAACTTGAGGGGCCTTCATCTTCCATGCCTCCTGGTCACCCCTGAGTGGCATAGACTCTGTCCGCTCTGCTTTCAGGTACTCTCCGACACGAAACCGCTTCTGGGTTCCAACTGACTCTTCCATCCATCTGGGGTAAGACTGCAACCACGACGTACCTACTGATCCGTATTTGAGTACGCAGTCGTGCAACCTCTGTGCACATGACCGTTGTGGGGTTCCTAGACTCTCACCTGGGGTGGTACCTTGGGTCCCCGACTCTTATACGTCACCTGGGTTCAGTCTCAAATTAGGTCGTGGTTGATTTCCCTTATCTTGATACATGGTCTGGTCTCCCCTTTGGAGCCACTGGGTATTCGTGCTAATGACTGTTCTATTACCAAAGTATTTTTGTGCATTGTGTAGATCTCTGGGTAGGAGATACCGTAAAGTGTTAGTGACTGATTGCAATATATATCTATTTTTATAACTACACCGTGTTGTCTTTAATCGGTTAGCCTATACTAAAAGATTAGATACTGGTAAACCGAGCTGTTTCCACTCCTCCTAGATTAAGCCTGAAGCCTGCTCTCCACAGCTACCACTTAAAGAGCTTTCTACGGTTATCTAAACCACTAAAATCGCCATCAGGGTCACCTGGATTAGTGCAGGGTGCTACACTTACATAAGTGAGCACCATATACTAACCCAGCGTCTCACACTAGCTCACAGAATTGTTTTGTTGTGTTTCTTCATTTGGATGGGGGGGTCGTTGCAATGCTGTCCTGGAGAGCGGATGTTGGACTGTTTCGTTGTTTGTTTGGCTTGTCTGGGGTCCTATGGCTGGCTACTCCTCTCTTGCCTGGGTGTGGCTTTGTGACCCTCTTCCGCTGTGCGTGCACAATGTGGGATGGTTCTGGACTTTTATTTTGTTTGATAGGGGAGGTTTCACGTGACTACAAATTCCTCTCCAGGAATGTCTAGGATCTGCATAGTAAGACCAAGAGAAATAAGGTATTGGCACATTTGAAATGCAGGAGTGTTCATGTGGCACTCCTGAAGGAAACTCACTTATATGCTAAGGAGGGGACTGCCCTCTGCAGGAGGTGATCTGGCCTTGGAGTGTACACCACTTATTCAGCCTTTTCCCAGGCAACTCTAGAATGGGTGAAACGTGGGGTCCCGTTTCAACTTACTGGTAACTTGATTGACACAGAGGGGCGCTCATCAGTCTTGACAAGCTGATTGGATGGTCGGGATATTTCTTTTGTAAACATATATCTTCATAACATTGATCAATCTTTATTTTTGGACAAACCATCCCGGGTGTTGGCTCCTTTGTTACCTCAGGCGCTCATTATTGGTGGTAATTTTAACTGTGACCAATGCTGATCTAGATTGCTCTAACCTGCCGCTCCAAGACTCCCCTACTGTTCACCTGGGTTGGAAATTCACTGCTTGGCAGGGTCACAGAGGTCTGATTGATGGCTGGCGACATCGCCACCCCCTGGACGAGGACTACTCCCTCTGCTCAGTCATACGTGATCTGCATGTGCGACTTGAGTCCTTTTATGCTCTCATGATATTTTGGGGGCTATATTTTCCTTGAATATCTCGGCCGTACCATCTACGACCATAATCCCCTGTTGATGATGCAAAATGGGGTGGGACATGCCCTTCTATTTCTACCTTTTCAGTCTCCTCCGGACTCACGCCAGAACCGCATTGCTACTTCTGGTTTCAAGCAGACTGAACCCGGCTGCTCCAGTCTCCCGCCAATTGACTCCGGCTGCCCCTGCGATTGCCATAACTTATTTGGATGCCCCTCCCTAAAAAGCTTCCGATAATCGAGATCCCTGTTTGGATTCTACTTGATTTCTCCCAGCAAAATTAATTCCGATTACGAGCCCATATCGGTTTCCTACAGTTTATACAATTGACCCTTGGAACAGCGCTTCGCCGCCTATCCTTCTCATTCGCCGCACGTCCGGACATCCTCCGTGACCTACGATAAGTTCTCACTCACACTGTATCGCCAAATCTGTAACCTGGTCCTGATGATGACCTGACATTGTATATAGGCCGAAACTCTGTTGACCCCCACAGTGTAATTCAAGGTGCCTTCTCTATGATTGCCCAGAAGAATGAACTTGTCCAGAAATGTACTAACTGTACGGGCATCATAGATGACCTCACTGTATGTATAACCTTGTTTGCACCTCCTTTCCCGCGGTATATATTCTTTCACGTGTCACTAGCGCCATTCACCTCTCTCGAGCACTTGTTCACAGGATCACAGGTTACATGACATTTAATGTAACACAGTGCATTTATGATTGTTTGTTCAATTATCTATGTTTTCACCGTATAATTTATTATATGTGGAAAGCATTTCCTTAAATCTTTTCGCTTCACAGTCTTTTGTTCCTGTGCCCCTTCGCCCTTTCTCTGCAATTAATTGTGCATTTTAATTATTTCCCTACCAAATGATACCCCTTGAGACATAGTCTATCTATGCTATACTTCTATTTCTACCTGGCGCCAATGGGCAGTGAACCTCGAAGACCCCACGTTTCGTGAGACAGTTCGGAAGGGTGTACAAAAATATTTTTGTGATAAGTCTGGCTTCGCTTCCTCCCAACTTGTGGAGGGGGAGGCTTTTAAGGTGTTTAATAGGGGGCAGTGTCTGTCGAAGTCTGCAGGGTCATTCCTGACTGGTTGACTGCCTTACCACCTAGGGAGTTGTCTTGGAAGCTAATAAATGCACTGGGGGAGGATATCCCGGAGGAGGAGATCTAGGCTGAGGTTCGACGTATGGCCCGCAATAAAGTTCTGGGGACTGATGGACTTCCGGTGGAATTTTAGGCTGCTTATCTTGATATTTTTGCCCCCCCGGTAGGTAGCCTTGTACCAACATGTGTTGTCATTCGGAACGTTGCCCCTAAACTGTGGGAGGACCTTATTGTCCCCCCTAATCAAACCTGAAAACCTGCCACAGACGTCAGCACCTACTGCCCCTTGTCAATGTTAAATGTTGACTATAAGATTCTTAGCCGCATTGTGGCACACTGTCTGCTCTCCTTCATGCCTGGTTTAATTCATACTGACCAGTCCAGGTTTATACTGGGCCAGTGTAGGCTCTTAATGTCAGACAACTCGTATCGCTCTTGGATGAGGGTCCGTGATTGTCTGAATGGGCTGGATGCATGTTTTTAGGTTTCGCCTGGCGTCCGCTGCGCAGCAGCGTTCCCGCAGGCGAAATCTGTTGATCTACATTATGTGCCAATGTACCGCCTTAGTCTACCATTGGCTAGCTCCATAAATGGAGGCTAGCCATTGGCAGACATTGCTGTCCGTCACTCTTTGCCCGTCCGGACGCGAATCGGGAGCGTTCCCGTGCCTTTTTTTAAGTCCCGCCCCCTTCTTTCGTCACCCGCCCCTTCGCCCCTTTTTTTCATCACGGCATTTGTTTTTGTCGGCTTTTGTTTCCGCCCCTTCGCCTTTTTTTCATCACGGCATTTGTTTTTGTCGGCTTTTGTTTGCCGCCCCTTTTTTCCAGACGTTTTTTTAATATTTATTTTTAGTTAATACTAATGGTAATGTGTGTTTAATGCTGACTCTTTACTAATGTGTTTATGTTGCTAATCTTATGTTTATTTCTGTGTTTTTAGGTCCAAGATGGCCCGTGGCGTCTCCGTGCAGCTGGGTGCACTGCTGTGCACGAACTGGTCCCGATATGCTGCTGTTTTGCTGTTAGAGGTAAGGCGTTTTGTTTATTTTGATATTCTAATCTTTATTTCTTTGTTTTTCAGGTCCAATATGGCCCGTGGCGTCTTAGTGCAGCTGTGTGCACTTCTGTGCACGAACTGGTCCCGACATGCTGCTGTTGTGATGTTAGAGGTAAGGCGTTTTGGTTATTTTGCTATTCTTATGTTTTTGTCTTTGTTTTTTAGGTCCAAGATGGCCTGTGGCGTCTTCGTGCAGCTGTGTGCACTGCTGTCCGTCTGGACCCTGTCCATTGCGGTCGCTCCTACACGCTTCCTGCTTCCAGACCCCGAGCGTGAGCCTCCTTCCAGCGCTGTTGGGAACTGCTGTGTGGTATTGTTTGGCTTGTAATTGCTGGCGCTTTCTACCATAACTAGCGCCGAGTCTCGCCCTCTGATTTGCGCATGCGCGAGCTATTGCAATTTAATTCGTGTTATTTTTGTTGAACACAAGGTGCTGCTTGGTACCGCTGCTTTCAATTGCATTATCGCTATTTGTTTATTGTTTCTGGAACTTCTGTGCCCTCTGCCCCGTCTCACGTTCCACTCCCATTCCTCCATTCCATTTGGTGTGCACTCCCCTGGCCCGTCTACCTTCCCCGATACCGCCTCCCAGCTGCCCCTCCCACCCACGAATACCTAGCTGACCTCCCCCCTCCCAACGCTGTGACCGTCTGGACCCTGTCCATTGCGGTCACTCCTACACGCTTCCTGCTTCCAGACCCTGAGCGTGAGCCTCCTTCCAGCGCTGTTGGGAACTGCTGTGTGGTATTGTTTGGCTTGTAATTGCTGGCGCTATCTACCATAACTAGCGCTGAGTCTCGCCCTCTGATTTGCGCATGCGCGAGCTATTGCAATTTAATTCGTGTTATTTTTGTTGAACACAAGGTGCTGCTTGGTACTGCTGCTTTCAATTGCATTATCGCTATTTGTTTATTGTTTCTGGAACTTCTGTGCCCTCTGCCCCGTCTCACGTTCCACTCCCATTCCTCCATTCCATTTGGTGTGCACTCCCCTGGCCCGCCTACCCTCCCCGATACCGCCTCCCAGCTGCCCCTCCCACCCACGAATACCTAGCTGACCTCCCCCCTCCCAACGCTGTGACCGTCTGGACCCTGTCCATTGCGGTCGCTCCTACACGCTTCCTGCTTCCAGACCCCGAGCGTGAGCCTCCTTCCAGCGCTGTTGGGAACTGCTGTGTGGTATTGTTTGGCTTGTAATTGCTGGCGCTTTCTACCATAACTAGCGCCGAGTCTCGCCCTCTGATTTGCGCATGCGCGAGCTATTGCAATTTAATTTGTGTTATTTTTGTTGAACACAAGGTGCTGCTTGGTACTGCTGCTTTCAATTGCATTATCGCTATTTGTTTATTGTTTCTGGAACTTCTGTGCCCTCTGCCCCGTCTCACGTTCCACTCCCATTCCTCCATTCCATTTGGTGTGCACTCCCCTGGCCCGCCTACCCTCCCCGATACCGCCTCCCAGCTGCCCCTCCCACCCACGAATACCTAGCTGACCTCCCCCCTCCCAACGCTGTGACCGTCTGGACCCTGTCCATTGCGGTCGCTCCTACACGCTTCCTGCTTCCAGACCCCGAGCGTGAGCCTCCTTCCAGCGCTGTTGGGAACTGCTGTGTGGTATTGTTTGGCTTGTAATTGCTGGCGCTTTCTACCATAACTAGCGCCGAGTCTCGCCCTCTGATTTGCGCATGCGCGAGCTATTGCAATTTAATTTGTGTTATTTTTGTTGAACACAAGGTGCTGCTTGGTACTGCTGCTTTCAATTGCATTATCGCTATTTGTTTATTGTTTCTGGAACTTCTGTGCCCTCTGCCCCGTCTCACGTTCCACTCCCATTCCTCCATTCCATTTGGTGTGCACTCCCCTGGCCCGCCTACCCTCCCGATACCGCCTCCCAGCTGCCCCTCCCACGCTCCGCCCCCATCCACCGTTTAAGGCAGATGTTCCAACGCGCAGCGTCCACGCGCTGCGGCCGCGCCAAAGGTAAGCCCGTCCGCGCCTGGACCGCGCCCAGAGCCAGACCCCCTGGTCCCTGCTTCACCCATCCTCCCCGCATTACATACAACGCCTCCTCCCTCATAGCACTCACCCCCGGCCGACACACTAACTGCGCCCAAGCAGCACCAGGACTCACTCATGGACCCTTCACCTGCCACTCCTGCAAATTCACCTGCGTCAAGCCCCAATCCAAATCCACAAACACCAAACAGAGAGCCAACACCAACCACCTCAAGTGCATCCTTCTCAACACCCGCTCGGTTCACAAACACGCCATCGACCTCTGGAATCTACTCGACACCATTTCCCCGGACATCGCCTTCCTAACAGAAACCTGGATGAATGCCTCTTCAGCTCCAGACATCACCATAGCCATCCCGGACGGCTACAAGATCATCCGTAAGGACCGTCCCATCCAAACAGGAGGAGGCATCGCCATCGTCCACAAGAACACCATCCACGTCTCAACTAGCTCAGATGACAACCTCGCTATCGCCGAACACCTTCACTTCCAGATCCACACCGACCCCAAGACCACACTCAGAGGCACCCTCCTCTACAGGCCACCAGGACCCTGTACAAAATTCAGCGAAGACATCACTGACTTTATCACCCCACACGCCCTCCCTTCGGAAGAATACATTCTACTGGGAGACCTCAATTTCCATCTGGAAAAGATCAACGACAGTAACACTACCACCCTTCTGGACAATCTCGCCAATCTCGGACTCAAACAACTTGTTAACACCCCCACACACTACGCAGGACACACACTTGACCCTATCTTCACTTCCAGCAAGCATATCTCCTTCACTCATACCACACCCCTCCACTGGACGGACCACAGCTGCATCCACTTCATTTACAACAAGACTTCGACCCACAACCACCCTCAACCAACTCTGCGAAGAAATTGGAACAAAATCACAATAGACCAGATATCCACATCGCTCCTTCAAAAACCCCCTGCCTATTCAACGAACCCTAACCAAGCCGCCATTAACCTCACACAATGGTTAACCCAAACCGCCGACAAATTAGCACCCTTGAAAAAACATCAAATCAAGCAAGGAAGCAAAAACGCCCCCTGGTTTAACGATGACCTTAAGAAATCCAAGAAGCTCTGTCGTTCCCTTGAGAAAACTTGGAAAACAGACCCAAACACTATCACCCAAGCCGCCTTCAAAAACGCCACCCGCAAACATCACCAACTAATCCGGACAGCCAAGAAATCAGCACTCAAAGATCGACTAGACAACAACGCCCACAACAGCAAGGAACTTTTCAACATCATCAAAGAATTCACCAACCCCACCGCCAGCTCTAACGACATCACCCCCTCTCAAGTCCTCTGCGACTCCCTTGCCTCATTCTTTCATGACAAAATCGCCGACATCCATAACAGCTTTGACAACACACTTGTAAACCAATCCACCCCACTCACCTCCGAACCGTTACCTCCTCCGAATATCCTTCTCGAATGGAACCCAATCACCACAGAAGAGACCATTCGCCTGATGAACTCCATCCACTCAGGATCCCCCACAGACCCATGTCCCCATCACATCTTCAACAAAGCAGACTCCATTATCGCACCCCATCTCCGAGATGTCATCAACCACTCCCTTAACTCCACCACATTCCCAGATAGCTGGAAACACGCCGAACTCAGCGCCCTTCTGAAGAAACCCACAGCTGACCCCACCGAACTCAAAAACTACCGCCCCATCTCGCTCCTCCCATTCCCCGCCAAAGTCATTGAGAAAGCCATTAACAATCAGCTCGCCACCTTCCTCGAAACTAACAAATCACTCGACTCCTCACAGTCTGGCTTCCGAGCCAAACACAGCACCGAGACCGCCCTCATCGCAGCAACAGACGACATTCGAACACTACTGGACAATGGAGACACAGTCGCCCTTATCCTCCTTGACCTCTCCGCAGCCTTCGACACAGTCTGCCATAGCACCCTGATACATCGCCTCAGAAATATCGGAATTCAAGGAAAAGCATTGGACTGGATCATTTCGTTCCTCGCTGGAAGAACTCAGAGAGTCCGCCTCCCCCCTTTTAAATCAGAGGCCACCGAAGTCATCTGCGGCGTCCCGCAAGGATCATCACTCAGCCCCACCCTCTTCAACGTCTACATGAGCCCCTTCGCAACCATCGCACGTCAACACAACCTCAACATCATCTCCTACGCTGATGACACTCAGCTGATCCTCTCACTCACCAAAGACCCTACCACCGCCAAAACCAACCTACACGAAGGGATGAAAGAAGTAGCCGAGTGGATGAAGCAGAGCCGTCTGAAACTGAACTCGGACAAAACGGAAGTCCTCATCTTAGGCTCATCCCCTTCCGCCTGGGACGACTCTTGGTGGCCAACGGCCCTAGGAAAAGCCCCCATACCGACGGACCACGCACGGAACCTGGGCATCATCCTGGACTCCTCACTCTCGATGACCAGACAAGTCAACCCCGTCTCATCTTCATGCTTCAACATCCTACGCATGCTCAAAAAAACATTTCACTGGATCCCCACCGAAACAAGAAAAACGGTCACCCACGCACTGGTTACAAGCCGTCTGGACTACGGAAATACCCTTTACGCCGGTTCCACCGCGAAACTACAGAAAAAACTCCAACGCATCCAAAATGCCTCAGCCAGACTCATACTAGACATCCCCCGCACAGACCACATTTCCGCTCACCTGAAAGACCTTCACTGGCTCCCCGTCAACAAGAGAATAACGTTCCGTCTCCTCGCCCACGCACATAAAGCCCTATACGAACTTGGACCTGATTGTCTCAACACGCGCCTTTCCTTTTACACCCCCACCCGCCAGCTGCGTTCATCCAACCAAGCCCTCGCCGCTGTTCCGCGCATCCACAAAGCCACCATGGGAGGAAGATCCTTCTCCTACTTAGCGGCCAAGACCTGGAATTCCCTTCCCATCCACCTCCGCCTTACTCAAAACCACCTAGCCTTCAGAAAACCACTTAAAACATGGATATTCGATAAGTAAACCTCCCCCCCCCCCCCCTCCCTCAAGCGCCTTGAGACCCTATGGGTATGTAGTGCGCTATATAAATTCTGACTTGACTTGACTTGACTGTGCACGAAGTTGTTCCGACTTGTATGTATGCTGCTCTTTTGCTGTTAGAGGTAAGGCGTTTTGTTTATTTTGATATTCTAATCTTTATTTCTTTGTTTTTCAGTTCCAATATGGCCCGTGGCGTCTTAGTGCAGCTGTGTGCACTTCTGTGCACGAACTGGTCCCGACATGCTGCTGTTTTGATGTTAGAGGTAAGGCGTTTTGGTTATTTTGCTATTCTTATGTTTTTGTCTTTGTTTTTTAGGTCCAAGATGGCCCGTGGCGTCTTCGTGCAGCTGTGTGCACTGCTGTGCACGAAGTTGTTCCGACTTATATGTATGCTGCTCTTTTGCTGTTAGAGGTAAGGCGTTTTGTTTATTTTGATATTCTAATCTTTATTTCTTTGTTTTTCAGGTCCAATATGGCCCGTGGCGTCTTAGTGCAGCTGTGTGCACTTCTGTGCACGAACTGGTCCCGACATGCTGCTGTTTTGATGTTAGAGGTAAGGCGTTTTGGTTATTTTGCTATTCTTATGTTTTTGTCTTTGTTTTTTAGGTCCAAGATGGCCCGTGGCGTCTTCGTGCAGCTGTGTGCACTGCTGTGCACGAAGTTGTTCCGACTTGTATGTATGCTGCTCTTTTGCTGTTAGAGGTAATGCGTTTTGTTTATTTTGATATTCTAATGTTTATTTCTTTGTTTTTCAGGTCCAATATGGCCCGTGGCGTCTTAGTGCAGCTGTGTGCACTGCTGTGCACGAACTGGTCCCGACATGCTGCAGTTTTGATGTTAGAGGTAAGGCATTTTGTTTATTTTGCTATTCTTATGTTTATTTATTTGTTTTTTAGGTCCAAGATGGCCCGTGGCGTCTTCGTGCAGCTGTGTGCACTGCTGTGCACGAACTTGTCCCGATATGCTGCTATTTTGATGTTAGAGGTAAGGCGTTTTGTTTATTTTGCTATTCTTATATTTTTTCTTTGTTTTTCAAGGCCAATATGGCCCGTGGCGTCTTAGTGCAGCTGTGTGCACTGCTGTGCACGAAGTTGTTCCGACTTGTATGTATGCTGCTCTTTTGCTGTTAGAGGTAAGGCATTTTGTTTATTTTGATATTCTAATGTTTATTTCTTTGTTTTTCAGGTCCAATATGGCCCGTGGCGTCTTAGTGCATGCTGTGTGCACTGCTGTGCACGAACTGGTCCCGACATGCTGCTGTTTTCATGTTAGAGGTAAGGCTTTTTGTTTATTTTGCTATTCTTATGTTTATTTATTTGTTTTTTAGGTCCAAGATGGCCCGTGGCGTCTTCGTGCAGCTGTGTGCACTGCTGTGCACGAACTTGTCCCGATATGCTGCTGTTTTGATGTTAGAGGTAAGGCGTTTTGTTTATTTTGCTATTCTTATGTTTTTTTCTTTGTTTTTCAGGTCCAATATGGCCCGTGGCGTCTTAGTGCAGCTGTGTGCACTGCTGTGCACGAAGTTGTTCCGACTTGTATGTATGCTGCTCTTTTGCTGTTAGAGGTAAGGCATTTTGTTTATTTTGATATTCTAATGTTTATTTCTTTGTTTTTCAGGTCCAATATGGCCCGTGGCGTCTTAGTGCAGCTGTGTGCACTGCTGTGCACGAACTGGTCCCGACATGCTGCTGTTTTGATGTTAGAGGTAAGGCGTTTTGGTTATTTTGCTATTCTTATGTTTTTGTCTTTGTTTTTTAGGTCCAAGATGGCCCGTGGCGTCTTTGTGCTGCTGTGTGCACTGCTGTGCACGAAGTTGTTCCGACTTGTATGTATGCTGCTCTTTTGCTGTTAGAGGTAAGGCATTTTGTTTATTTTGATATTCTAATGTTTATTTCTTTGTTTTTCAGGTCCAATATGGCCCGTGGCGTCTTAGTGCAGCTGTGTGCACTGCTGTGCACGAACTGGTCCCGACATGCTGCTGTTTTGATGTTAGAGGTAAGGCGTTTTGTTTATTTTGCTAATCTTATGTTTTTTTCTTTGTTTTTCAGGCTGTCTCGGCTTTCATAAGGTAATTGCTATTTTGTGCCAATGTTTTATTGCACTTGTCAACATAAGATGGTTTTTTGTTTGCATTTTATTTACCGGCGGATGCAAAACTGACTTGAGTTTACTGCTAAGGTGTGTTTAATGCTACTGAGGCTTTCTGTGTCCCGTCGTCGACTTTACTGATAATGTGTGTTTAGTGTTATTAAGAATGTTTTAGTCAATGTGTTACTATTGGATGTCTTTAGTTTTGATATATTTTTAGGGGGTGTACTTTATTTAAAAATGGCAGTGTGGGGCACGTTTTTATGGTAAAAGGCAGATGGTGATGTCTTAGGTGTTGTGATTGTGTAAGTGTGCTTTTTGCATAACTTTATTTTCCAAATAGATAGTAGTTTCATTGTGTTTATTTTAATTTTACAATAGGCTTTTCATGTGACTATAGCTTACTGTTTATTCTATTTAATATTGCATTTTATTCGCGAATCTGCTGTTCGTATCATTTGCCGGAGGAAAGTTTTGCATTGGAATACGTCAGGATGGGGCACGTTATAGATTTAATTAGCGGTAAGCGCCATTTTTTCCAGACTTTGTACATCTTTTCCAGACTTAGGAGCATAAGGTAATTGCTATTTTGTGCTAATGTTTTTTTGAAATTGTCAATATAAGATGTATTTGTTGTTTGCATTTTATTTACAGGCGGCTGCAAAACTGATCAGATTTTACTGATAATGTGTGTTTAATGCTATTGAGGCTCTCTGTGTCCCGTCGTTGACTTTAGTGCTAATGTGTGTTTAATGTTATTAAGGCTTTCTGTGTTCCGTCGTTGACTTTACTGCTAATGTGTCTGGATTTTGTAATTTCTTTCAAGGCTTATCCCGTGTCCCATCGTGCCTGGCTGTCGTCTCCGTTTCCCGTTGTCCATGTATTCCTTTCCTATACTTTTAGAGGTAAGCCGTTTTGACTTTACTGCTAATGTGTGTTTATTTAAAAATAACTTTGTAGCCTTATCTCGTGCCCCGTAGTGCATAGCTGTGGTCTTTGTTTCCTGTTGTTCATGGACTCATTTGCCATCTATGTATGCTGATGTTCCCGTGTTAAAGGTACAGTTAAGCGATTTGGACTTTGCTTACAATGTGTGGTGTTGTTTTTATGGTAAAAGGCAGATGGTGATGTCTTAGGTGTCGTGTTTGTGTAAGTGTGCTTTTGCATTACTTTATTCTCCAATGACATAGTACTTTCCTTTGGTTTATTTCAATTTTACATTAGGCTTTTCTTCGCGAAACTGCTGTTGGTATCATTTGTATCTTTTGTCGGAGGGAAGTACAGCATTGGAATACGTCAGGGTGGGGCACGTTTTAGATTTAATTCGCGGTAAGCGCCACCTTTTCCAGACTTCAAGTAGCTTAATGTAAGTGCTGTATTATACCAATGTTTTACTGTAATAGGTGACTTTAGATGGCTTTGTTTACTTTTTCTTTACAGGCAACTGCAATAGAGTTATGTATGCTGATGATCGCGTCTTAGAGGTAGAGGTAAGCCATTAAAATCTACAAAGACAGGAGACTCTCACTCCTGATGAATGTTCATAGCGGCACCCTTACAGCGCGATTCTTAGAATCCAAAAATTCTTATGTATTTGAACCTTTTATGGATTTTATTTTTCCTATCCTGGCGAGGAAACTGTTTGTACAATGGAGGCTAGGCTCACTCCCTACCAAAACATTCACTCACAAATGGACCATGGGGGGTGATAAAATGTGTCCATGTTGCAACATCTATGAGGAAGATGACCTCCACATTATGTTTGTATGCTCGGCCTACCAAAGACCCAGAAAATATTGGATAGCGCCGCTCTGTAGAAACCTGGGGTTCAGAAAGTACACTCAGGCTTTCAGAGTAATGAAAACTAGCACTGTGGGTCACATTGTGTTCGCAATATCCAAATTTTTAATGGCAGTATGGCTAATTAGAAAGAAAAAAGCCTCTTGAACCATTGTACTGTCATGATACTCCTTACTCCTCGCTGGATGGGATTGACAATTTTATGTAATGTATTTTTCTAATAATGTATTTTAAAGTATGTATTGTGTTTTAATGTATCTTTTATGGCCTATATGGTCGAAATAAAGAATTTTTGGATTGGTAAGCCATTATGACTTTGCTAATAATGTATTTTTCCACATTCGCTTTTTAGGCTTATCCCGTGTCCCGTCGTGCCTGGCTTTTGTCTTCGTTTCCCGTTGGGCATGTACTCCTTTGCCGGGTATGTATGGTGATGTTCGCGTCTTTGAGGTACAGGTAAGCCATTTTGCCTTGGCTTCTTATGTATTTTTTTTACACAGTTTAGGCTTATCTCGTGTCCTGTCGTTCGTGGCGTCTCCAGGGAAAACATCGTATGTCAATTGCTCTTTATATTTGCTTTTGCGTTTGTTTTACAAATAGATCGCAACTTGTCTCCCCTCCGCCGTCTCTGCTTGTAGTCTGGAAAGTCTTGTTATGTATTGCTTTCTTTGCCATTTTCTTTTCGAAGTTGTAACAGGCTCCTGTGCAGCTGCTGTCACCTCTGTCAGGATTTAGGTACAGCGGATACTGTTTGCCCGAGTCAGGTAAGCGGGCGTTCTCATGAAAAAATTCTATGTTAAATGCTCTGTTGTCTTTGGGACTTCTTTACAGGCTCGTGTCCATCTTTTTTTTTTATCCTTGGTACAGTGGATGCTGTTTTACAGCAGCAGGGTAAGCCATTATGTGTTTTACCTACTCTGATGTATTTTTACGTTTCCTTTATACGTCTATTCAACATTGTGTCATCTCAAGTGTTTAAGGCCACGTTTTCTGTTTCCTTTATTTTTCTCCAATTGAAAGTAACAGCACGTCTTCTATTTTTTTTTATTTTTTTTAAAACAGGCAGACAACTTGGAGCCGCATCTCTTTCAAAGTAACACCATGCTTTGTAATTCAAGTTAGGGCAAAGTCGCACATCCCCACTAACGATTCTACAAAGTGACACCATCGGCAAGCCTTTCATTCTTAGTGACAGACTCCTCCTATCTACAATTAACCTCTTCGTCTAGCCTGTCTAGCCTCTTTCGGAGTTTCACGTAAGACATTGTATGTTTGTATTATTTAATACTATTTCAGTGAACGTGTCTTTATTAAATGTCTTTTGTTGTTGTTTCTTTATAAGTATCTGCTGAAGCGTTATTGGACGAGACATCTGTGAGTTTTGACTACCTTGAAAGTACATTGTGCTGTATTGCATGATATTGGGTATACAATGTGTTCCCTAATTATGCATGCAACTTTATCTTCACTTAATAACGTTTCTAGGAATTTAAACGTAATGCTTTTTACGAAAGTGCTGCTGATTGCTTTTTAGGGTATCTACCTTATTTCAATATGGCAGTGTGGGCACTTTTTTCTGTAAAAGGCAAATGGCGATATCTTCCGTCAAGCTTACAGGTAAGTGCAACTTTTCTTTTATGTTGTTATACTAATGTTTTCAATTCTGTTACGCTTTTCTTTTTCTGACTTTTTACGTATTCACTGGCCGTGTCGTGTTCGGGTAAGTGTCCAATTTGATTGGACTTCCTGGTTGTTTCTTTTACATGTGACTTTTGATGTAAATATATAGCTCACTGTTTATTCTATTTAATATTGCATGTTTTTCGCGAAACTGCTGTACGTATCACTTGCCGGAGGGAAGTACAGCATTAGAATACGTCAGGGTTGTGCACCTTTTATATTTAATTAGCGGTAAGCGCCATCTTTTCCACACTAGTTAGCTTAACGTAACTGCTGTATTGTACCAATGTTTTAATGTCATTGTTGACATTACATGTCTTTGTTGTTTGCTTTTTCTTTACAGGCGACTGCTTTTTTTTTGGCGACTGGAATAGAGTTATGTATGCTGATGATCACGTCTTAGAGGTAGAGGTAAGCCATTTTGACTTTGCTATTAATGTGTTTTTTCCCATTCACTTTTTAGGCTTATCCTATATCCCGTCGTGCCTGGCTGTTGTCTTTGTTTCCCCTTGGGCATGTACTCCTTTGCCGGTTATCTATGCTGATGTTCGCCTCTTAGAGGGACAGGTAAACAATTTTGACTTGCCTTCTTATGTTGTTTTTTTTTTTTCTTCACCTTTAGGCTTATCTCGTGTCATGTCGTGCCCGCCATTGCTGTCGTCTCCATTTGCCCTAGGTCCCGTTGTCTTCCTCTACCCTCTTTTGGAGTTTCAGGTAAGTGATGCATTTTTTATTATTTAACAATGTTTTAGTAAACGTGCCCCGCCCTCCATTCAGGCTGCAGCCCTCACTCCTCCACGGCACCATCACTCACTGCTGCACTCTCTCCTCAGCCTCTTACAGTACCGTCCCTTCACTCTCTCCTCAGCTCCACTATACAGTCCCTTCAAACTCTCTCTCTCATTACATCACTCTCACTACCCCACTCTCTCTTTCAATAACTCACTATCTCTCTCACGACCTCACTATCTCTCCCACTACTACACTATCTCTCATTCACTCTCTCTCTACATCAATCTCTACATCACTACTCAACTCTCTCTTTCTAATAGCATCACAATATCACTACCACAGTAACTATCTCTCTAACACACAACTTCACAACTTCACTCTCTCTATCTCACTACCTCACCCTCTCTACATCACTCCCTCACTCTATCTATTACTATCTCACTATCTCACTGCCTCACTATATCATGACACTCTCAAAAATTCACTACAACACTCTCACTACTTCACAACTTGACTCTCTCTCTCTCTCTCTCTCTCTCTCTCTCTCTAACTCACTGCTTCACTCTCTCTCTATCTCACTACCTCACACTCTCTCTATATACTACATCACTCTATTTCTATCTCACTATCTCTCTCTCACTATATCACGATACTCTCTAAAGTTCACTACATCACTCTCTCACTACCACACAACTTCACTCTCTCTCTAACTCACTACCGCACTCTCTCTCTCTCAAATACACTAACTCACTTTCACTCTCTCATACACTACCTCACTCTCTCTCTAGCTCAGTACTTCACAACATCTCTCTGTTTCTATCTCAATACAGCACAACAACTCTCACCCTCACTACCTCATTTTTTTACTACCTCACTCTCTCTCACTACCTCACTCTATATCTACTTCACTCTCCCACAAAACAAAAAAAACTACATCACTACTCAAATTATATCTATAACACTATCTCACTCTCTCTCTCTCATAACTCTCTCCATAACATGACTCTATCTATTTCCATATCACTCTCACTACCTAACTATAACACAAGTCACTCACTCAAAAATAACTACAACACTCTCTCGCTGACTCACTCTCTATCTCACTAGCTCACAAGTTCACTCTCTCTCTACAACTCACTACGTCACTCTCTATCTCACTAACTCACTCTCTCTTTCTATCTCACTAAGTCACTTTCACTCTCTCTTAAAGTACTTCAGTCCTTCTCTATCTCACTATGTCATAACATCACTCATTGTTTCAATCTCACTACCACCAAAATAACTCCATCACTAACTCACTCTTTCACTACCTCACTCTCTCTGTCTCACTCTATCTACCTCACTCTCTCTCTCACTACCTCACTCTCTCTATTTCTATCTCACTAAGTCACTTTCACTCTCTTTCACTACCTCACTGTCTGTCTCTGTTTTCGTTCAGACGTAAGCCATTTTTTTTTTGGGTCATCTTATGTTTATTCTCTCTTTTCTAGGTTCAACATGGCCCATGGCGATTCCCTTCAGCGATGTACACCGCTGTGCACGGAGTTGTTCAGACAGGTATGTATGTTGATTTTAGCTTATGTTAGAGGTAAGGCATATTTTTATTTTTACACTGCACTGTCCTTTTACTGCTGCACTCTCTCCTCAGCCTATCCCTGCGCCATCGCTTCACTGCTGCACTCTCTGCTCAGCCCCCCCCCACCCCATCTAGGCTGCAGCTCACACTCCTCCACTGCACCATCACTCACTGCTGCACTCTCTCCTCAGCCTCTCACGGTACCATCGCTTCACTGATGCACTCTCTTACTGCACCATCCTTTCACTCTCTCATCAGCTCCACTATACATTCTCTTACCTGTTGCACTCTCCTCAGTCTCTCACTGCACCATCCTTTCACTCCCGCACTCTCTCCTCAGCCTTTCCCTGCACCATCCTTTCACTGATGCACTCTCTCCTCAGCCTCTCCCTGCACTGTCCCTTCACTGATGCACTCTCCTCAGCCTCTCCCTGCGCCGTCCCTTCACTCTCTCCTCAGCTCCACTATACCGTTCCGTCGAACTCTCTCTCTCACTACCTCACTCTCTCTATCACTACCTCACTCTCTCTTTCACTAACTCACTATCTCTCTCACTACGTCACTCTCTCACACTACTACACTATCTCTCATTCACTCGCTCTCTACATCAATCTCTACCTCACTACTCAACTCTCTTTCTCACAGCATCACAATATCACTACCACAGGAACTATCTCTCTAACACACTACTTCACAACTTAACTCTCTCTATCTCACTACTTCACTCTCTCTACATCACTACCTAACTCTATCTATTACTATCTCACTATCTCATTCTCACTGCCTCACTATATCACGACACACTCTCTCAAAATTTCACAACACTCTCTCACTACCTCACAACTTCACTCTCTCTCTCTAACTCACTGCTTCACTCTCGCTATCTCACTACCTCACACTCTCTCTATATACTACCTCACTCTATTTCTATCTGCACTCTGATCAGCCTCTCACTGCACCATCCCTTCACTGCTGCACTCTCTTCAGTCTCTCACTGCACCGTCCCTTCACTCTCTCCTCAGCTCCACTATACCGTCCCTTCGAACTCTCTCTCTCACTACCTTACTCTCTCTATCACTACCTCACTCTCTCTTTCACTAACTCACTATCTCTCTCACTCTCTCACATTACTACACTATCTCTCATTCACTCGCTCTCTACATCAATCTCTACCTCACTACTCAACTCTCTTTCTCACAGCATCACAATATCACTACCACAGGAACTATCTCTCTAACACACTACTTCACAACTTAACTCTCTCTATCTCACTACCTCACTCTCTCTACATCATTACCTAACTCTATTTATTACTATCTCACTATCTCATTCTCACTGCCTCACTATATCACGACACACTCTCTCAAAATTTCACAACACTCTCTCACTACCTCACAACTTCACTCTCTCTCTCTAACTCACTGCTTCACTCTCTCTATCTCACTACCTCACACTCTCTCTATATACTACCTCACTCTATTTCTATCTGCACTCTCATCAGCCTCTCACTGCACATCCCTTCACTGCTGCACTCTCTTCAGTCTCTCACTGCACCGTCCCTTCACTCTCTCCTCAGCTCCACTATACCGTCCCTTCGAACTCTCTCTCTCACTACCTCACTCTCTCTATCACTACCTCACTTTCTCTTTCACTAACTCACTATCTCTCTTACTACCTCACTCTCTCACACTACTACACTATCTCTCATTCACTCACTCGCTACATCAATCTCTACCTCACTACTCAACTCTCTTTCTCACAGCATCACAATATCACTACCACAGGAACTATCTCTCTAACACACTACTTCACAACTTAACTCTCTCTATCTCACTACCTCACTCTCTGTACATCACTACCTAACTCTATCTATTACTATCTCTCTCTAACTCACTGCTTCACTCTCTCTATCTCACTACCTCAGACTCTCTCTATATACTACCTCACTCTATTTCTATCTCACTATCTCTCTCTCACTATATCACGACACACTCTCTTTAAAGTTCACTACATCACTCTCTCACTACCCCACAACTTCACTCTCTCTCTATCTCACTACCGCACTCTCTCTCTCTCTCAAATACACTAACTCACTTTTGCTCTCTCATACACTACCTCACTCTAGCTCACTACTTCACAACATCGCTCTGTTTCTATCTTAATACAGCACAACAACTCTCACCCTCACTACCTCATTCTTTCACTACCTCACTTTATTTTACAATTAGATAGTACTTTCGTTTTTTATTTAGAAACTACGCATTTTGGACATTACGAAACTTCCGGTAAAGTGAACAACAAATATCAGAATTATTCTCTTATACTCTCTACTACTCCCTCTAGTATTTGGAAAAATATCCATCATCTATTCTCCAAACGGTCATTTCACTAATCCATCTCTACATCCACGCTTCCACTCATCCATCCAACAATTTACACTTTCAAACAAGATATCCTTTCAATATTCCATCCAACAATTTACATTTTCACCCATTCAGCCATCCTTTCACTTAGTAATACATCCACCCAGTCACTCATCCGTCCACCCATTCAATATTTCACTCATCCATCCATCCTATCTTCCTGCTCTCCACCATCCCTTTCACTCATATATACATTCTTTAACTCATCCATCCATCATCCATCCATCTGTTCACAAAAATACATCCTTTCACTAATACATCCTCTCTTCCACCCATCAATGCATTCACTCATCCATCCAACTATGTACACTTTCACCCAAACTATCCTTTCACTCAACAATCCACTCTTCCACTGATCCATACACTCTTCCACACATCCATCCATTCAATACTACATCCAACACATTACACATTCACTCATCCCGCCATCCTTTCACTTACTCATTCATCCACCCAGTCACTCATCCATTCACTCATTCAACATTGCACACATCCATCCACGCATCCAGCCTTCAAGCTATACATCCTCCCTTTCATTCAAGTATGCATTCTTTGACTAATACATCTGTATGTTCTTCTTTTCACTCATCCATGCACAAATTTGTTATGTTATGTTATGTTATGTTACTTTATTTCTTTTATAGCGCACGGCAACTCCAAAGGAGCGTCCCGGCGCTTTGGCAAAGAAAGACAGCATAGAAAGCAACCACACAACAGAAAAAAACAGAAAGAAAGACTATTTCCTAAAAAGCCATGTCTTCAGATCCTTTCTAAAAGTCAGAAGACAGGGAGCCGATCTCAGGGACACTGGTAATTCGTTCCATGCCTTGGGTGTCAGATAGCGGAAAGAACGACCTCCCAATCGTGCACGACGAATTACAGGAACATTAAGCAAAGACAGACCAGATGACCTGAGATTCCTGCTTGGCACATACCAGAAAATGCGTTTCCCAATATATTTGGGGCCAATACCATGAAGGGCCTTGAAGGCTACAGTCAGGCATTTAAAAAGGACACGCTTGGAGATAGGTAGCCAATGAAGAGTGTTCAATAAGGCCGTGGCGCCAGCTCTCCTTGGGAGTCCAAAAATGGCACGGGCTGCCGAATTCTGGACTACTTGCAAACGGGTCATGAGATATTTTGGTAGACCCAGAAAGAGAGCGTTTGCGTAGTCCAGTCGCGACCCGATTAATGCCTGTACGACTGTTTTCCTGTGATTGAGTGACAGTAGAGGGAGAAATTTCCTCAACATCCGTAAGATGCCGAAGCACTTCCCAACAATGGACAAGATGTGGGGTCCAAAGGATAAATCACAGTCCACTATCACTCCCAGATTCTTCGCCTTCACAGCAACCTTGTCAGGAGGAAACATATCCTGAGGCCACCAGGATTTCCAGTCATGTTCCGGTGCGCAACCGAAAAAAAAGCAACTCTGACTTGTCAGAGTTGCATTTTAAGCCATGACCTCTGAACCACTCAAACACCGCACCAAGGCAATCCCTGATCTTTATGCCATCAAATGACCCCTCCCTGTCACATGTGAACAGGAGTTGGGTGTCATCAGCGTAAGACACGATCCGGGCGCCAAAAGATTCCGCGACTTCCGCTAGAGGGGCCAAAAAGATGTTAAACAGCATAGGGCTGAGAATGGAGCCCTGCGGGACTCCCACCTCTAGCGGAGCCATATCAGCGGAAAAAGGAGGCGCCCAGATCGTTTGTCGGCGGTCGGCCAGAAATGATTTTAGCCAATTCCACACCGTTCCTCGAAGGCCACACTCCCAGAGTCTTACAAGGAGGGCATCATGAGGAACGGTGTCGAAAGCCGCCGACAAGTCAAGCATAACTAACACGGCCTTTCCCCCCGAGTCGAGTACTTCCCTGATAGCATCAGTGACCTCCAGCAGCGCCGACTCCGTGCTAAAATTAGCACGGAAGCCGGACTGCGAGGAGTGCAATAGGTCGTTTCCTTCGATGAAACTGGAAATTATCCTATGCACATACCGCTCGGCCACTTTTGCCAGAGCAGGGAGAAGGGAGATTGGCCTGTAGTTGGCATGTATCAAGGGGTCCAAGGTGGGTTTTTTGAGCAGTGGTAAAATCATGGCGCTTTTCCAGGCCTGAGGCACCTCCCCTGTCGACAGAGATGTATTCAGCAGGGGGTTCACCAAGATGTTAATGGCGGGAGCCACTTTCCCCAAGCATTTAGCCGGACATGGGTCTAGAGGAGAGCCGGATTTCAGGCCGGACAACAACTCTAAAGATGTACTAAGATCCATAGGGGGAAATGCAAAGAGGAGAGGGCCATGGTCTTCCACAGAACAAGGTGGCGGTAGATAACTCACAACCGATTGCGCACTAGAGAGAGAGGCCTGGATGGCTGTAATCTTACTGACAAAGAAGGTGGCAAGTTGTTGTATCCACGCATCCGTATGAGCGTGGCTAGGGGTACAAACCACAGGAGAGATAAAATCCTGGACCACTTTGAAAATTTCTTTGCAGACATTGTCAGCCTCATCAATACGATGCTCAAAATAGGCCTTTTTTGCGTCCCAAATAGAATGATGATAGGCTTTAATGGCTGCCCGAAATTTCAATTTCTCAGTTGGGTCGTAAGTCCGCCTCCAGGCCCTCTCAGCCCTCTTACACTCCTGACGTTGAGTCCTCAGCTGAGGAGAGAACCATGGGGCAGACGCCCTACGCTCTCCTAGTTTAGACCTTTTAATGGGGATTAAGGTCTCAAATCTTGCCAAAAGCCATTTATGCAAGAGGACAAGATTCTCCTCCAGACTTCCCAAAAGGGGGCAAGGTGAGGAGATGAGAGCCTCGGACAGCATGTCCCCAGAGAGCAGATGAAACGGGCGTGAAGTTCTCGTGGCCGCAATTTCTCTCTCCTGAACAAAGGCAGTAACCAGCAAAGAAAAGGAGATTAAAAAGTGATCCGACCAGAGTATTTGCCCATACATTCTGCAAATAACTCATCCATCTATCCATCCACCATTTAAGTTTTCATTGCCATTTCACTTAAACACTCATCCTTCTATCCGCCTTTCGCCCATCCACCCACTCATCCATTTGCTCATCCACTCATTAATTCATCCATTAACAACTCATCCACACATAGTCTTTTCTACGCTCCTCGCACACTCTTACATCCTTACATCCACACTTTCACTCATCCATCTATCTATTCATTCATCCTTTCACTTATCAATACATCAATGCATCCATAATTTCTCTCATCCATCCACTGACTGATGCATCAGCCTCCCTTTCATTGATCCGTCCACCATTTCAATAATACAGCAACATTTTTTTACACATCCATCTACACTTCCACCAATCAAATAAGGAATTTACTCGTATCCAACATTCCAGTAATGCATCCATCCATCTTTTCACTAATTATCCATTCACTCTTCACTCATTATCCATCCACCCTTCCACTCATCTATCCATCCTTTCACTCATCCATCCACCCTTACGCATACATCCACCGTTTCACACATACATCTATTTATTTACGCTTTCTCTCATCCATCCTTCCACTCATTCACTCATCTATCCATCCTTTCCCTCATCATTCCATTCCCC
The DNA here is from genome assembly GCF_964261635.1 of Lissotriton helveticus. NCBI lineage: Eukaryota > Metazoa > Chordata > Amphibia > Caudata > Salamandridae > Lissotriton > Lissotriton helveticus. The sequence goes on from NC_136070.1 coordinate 920,272,540, forward strand.
CCTTCACTCATCCATTCATACTTTCACTAATACATCCAGCTATGGCTTCCTTGTATAACACATTTTGTCTGCAAAATGTCTAATATACATTAAATATAAATTAACAAATAAACTATTTCCAAAATTGTCTTTGAAAAATAATATAAGTAATGCGCGCACAAAACTGTAGAACAGAGCTGACTCTTTCACACCACACCTCCCCTTCACTCCCACCCCCTTTAAAAGGCTGGGACCCTGGGCCACAGTCCACTTTGCAGATGCCTTAAAAGTTCTCTAAAAAAGTAGACCTAACTCTCCCAAGAGGCGGTTAATTCACAGCGCTGAAATACTTCAGCTGCAGTGGGAGGCAAGGGGTCTCCTCTACTAAAACTGAAAGCGTGTCTAACTTTTTGTAAAGCGAAACCGTTGCATTGTAAATGCTTGTTTGACATTGAGAAGGCTTTTGACAGCCTCAACCAGGGCTTTCTCCGCACTGTCATGCTTAGGATGGAACTGGGGCCCAATTTGTTTCCTAAACCTTTTTATTGTATGCTGATCCTGTTGCCAGGATTCACACTAGTTGCACGATCTTCGACCATTTTATTGTGGGACACGGCACCTGTCAGGGTTGTCCACTATCACTTTTGCTTTTAGCCATCGCAGTGGAGCCATTGGCATGCAGGGCGCAGAGTGGACTGTCATTTACTGGGATTCGGTCCCGTGGCGTGACTCATTTAATCTCCCTCTAAACAGACAATATGGTGCTCTACTTACAAATCTGTTTTCAATCTGTGATGATAGAGAAAAGCCTCCACACCTGGGTGGCATGCATTGGGAACTAACCGTAGTGCAATATTAGGGGAGTTCTCATATATCAGACTCTTCCCGACCTCTTAGAGGGCAATATTGGCACGTCCGTGAGTGCCCTGTGTGTGAGTGTGGGGCGTTGGAAAACTCTGCCCCTCTCTGTAGCGGGTTGCATCGCTATGGCTAAAATCGTGGCTTTGCCCTGCCTTTTGTATTTGTTTGCGGTACTCCCACTGGTAAAACCATGTGCTATCTTTTGGTCCTCAATTCTATCCTTATTGACCTTATTTGGAATAAGGGGCGATGGCATGTCGCTTTGGCCAAAGTGCAACACGCGACGACAGACAGCGAGATGAATGCCCCTGACTACTATTCATATTATCTGGTGGCGCAGTTGCAATGGTGTATGGGCTGGTTTCCAGGGAGGGAGGCCCAAGGATTAATGCATTTGCCTGAGCCTTCTGGTTTGAGCCAGGCTTTGGACCCTTGTACTAAATCCGAGCAAGCCAGCCCCTTTAAGTCACCATGATATCACGATCCTCAGAGCAAGCTGGATGAGTGTTCTCAGTAGGGCGAGGATGCAGTCCCAAAACTCTGGATCTTTTGCAGCGGGCACTGGTGACGCAATTACCTGGGGTGAAGGAGAGATAACCACTGCACCGAGATAAAGCAGGTCTGGATATAGTGGATGCGTTGTATGCAGATGGTGTCTTACAACCAGGGTCGGATTGGGGTGAAATATTGGCCTGGGCACCCAAAAATAGGTGGCCCATATTTGCAGATCGCAACCTTTCAAGAATCATTGTGTGGTTAGCTTTTTCGGTAAATTATGTTTTTCAAGCTTCAATGGCCAGTAACCTCATCCAGGACTGGAAACAGTGTTATTCCATTACAGATCACCTAAGTCTTCTGACCAGCTGATAGGGAGTATGAGCATCATGTCTTTAGGATTATTAAAACCCATGGATCCTTGAGGTGAACAGAAGCAGACAGACTTGAGGATGAGTGTGAACCTCTGGGGTCATGTTGGATAGAAGGGACTGAGAATCCCTAAGGATGACCAGCAGTTTTAGGTCCTGACAGGGGATCCACAGATCCGAGGGTGAGCAAGGGCTTGGGGATCTAAGAGAGAGAGCAATGCATTCAGGGACCTAACGGTGAGAGCTTAATTGACCTGAAGGTATGTGTCAGAAGACGTAGGTGATCCGTAATGGAATAACAGTGTTCCCAGTCTTGGATGAGGTCACTGGCCATTGAAACTTAAAAAACAATTTACCAAAAATGTCTCCCCAAAATAAGCACCTAATGCTAACCACACAATGATTCTTGAAAGGTTGAGATCCGCAAATATGGGCCACTTTTTTAGGGTTCCCAGGCCAATATTTCACCCCAATCCGACCCTGCCTCACACCCCTGAATCTTAGTGTTTACTTTCCGCCTACCCCACCTGATTTCCCCCGCATATTCAGTGATCAGCTGCTTGGTCATACGATCAAGTGCTAAGGGCTTAGGAATCCTCAAGGGTTTAATTCACTATATACCCTCACAAAATAAAGTACAGTATACTTTCAATATTAATGACAGGCCCCAAGAGGCAAAGTGCAACGTGCTATTTCCACTAGTTTCCAATAAACAACTGAATGAAAATTCGATCTGCTGTTAGAATACTTCACCACTTACAGGTCAAAGTGCAATGTGCAGTGATTACGGTACAGTACAATAACACAAACCATAAAGCGCAAGATATTAAGACTGTCAGAAAGCCTTGCCGTATCAATGAAAGGTGCGGCGTGCATATAAATCTTTAGCAGCAAAACAGTAAAGGCATTAGAACAGAGTACTGTCACTGAAGTGCAACGTGTAATGCAATGCCCTGATTTGTAAATAACTAGACCTGAGGAGTTCAATCGATCCAAGTTCAATGTAAAGATTTATCCGGTCCACTTGACAGTGATACACCCATGATTTGCAGGTAGAATTGAGATGCAGGTGCTAATGCCAGTTACAAATAATGGGACGGTCAAGAATGAGCTCACAATACCTCTCAGCCGACTCCTGGTGCAGGACAGGATCCCAAGCCCTGCCATGCCCTGCCTCTTCCTGGCAATGACGGGCAAGGATGGGCCCGCCCTTGGCCTAGGCTTTGCCCGGGCGCTGCCCGAGCGCGTCCCGCGCTGCGGGAGGGAAGCAGTGCTTTTGATGGTGCTCCGGACGCAAGTTTGACGCTGTTCTCTTGCGCCGCCCAGGGGCTGCTGGATGGTGCAGTCCGTTGGAGGAGCCGTTCCCCTCACAGCGATGTAAGTACCTGCAGAGCCGTTCCCCTCACGGCGGTGTTGGAAATGGGATCCCTGGCTGGCCAGGGCTTTCGCCAAAGTCAGTCAGAGACCACCACTCCCAACTCAGGGCAAGGGAGTTACACGCCAAGATAACCCCTGCTCACCCTCTAGGTAACGTGGCGCGAGCAGCAAGGCTAAACTTGGAGGCGATGTAAGTTAAGTATTTGCGCACGCACCCCAGCAACAACACCCAGGACTCACCACAAAGGAAACTCCACACAAGGTTATATAAAAATAGCCTTTGTATTATACCAAAACACATTAGATAAAACACACACTTTACAATGTGCCAGAGGCACGGGCAGAATTTACAGGGGATATGTACAAGACAGGGCCACCTGGACCACTGTCAGGCATCAGCACTTTTAGAAGTAGCATTTAGAATGTAAAATTACTTTAGCACAAAATAGCACACAACCAGTAATCACTGGTAACCAGGACCTCACTAGCACCACCTGTACTAGGGAGAAAACAACCACCTAAGTATCACAATACCTGTAGGGGTGTAAGAACATAACACATGATGCAATGCATAACATTCATTCAGAGGTGTAAGGAAGGAAAACACATGATGCATCAACAATACATTCAGAGGTGTAAAAACAAGGCACATGACGCATACAAACACATTCAGAGGTGCAGAACAATAACAATGGCGCCAAACTCACAAGTTACCACCTGTGACTGTCCCTGTGTCCCAATGTCAGGGCCTAAACGTGGCAACTGTCCACTAAGTGCTGGACAGTTGTAAATAATGCTGGGCAACGTTGGAGCTTCGTGGGCTCAAGAACAATGAATGGCGCCCAGGAGCCTCTCTGGGGCTCTAGAACAAATGTGGGCGCTGTGAGCCTTCTCTGGGCTCTGTAGAACAACTGGCAAAGCAAATAGGCACTAAGGAGCCTCAGCGCTCTAAACAATAACTGGCACCCAAGCCTCTCTCAGGGCTCAAGAACAATATGGGCGCTGAGCCTCTCGGGGCTCGAAATATACAAATGGCCCCCAGGAGCCTCGGGGCTCCTAATCACAATTGCGGGCTTCGGTGGAGTCCCTCACGGGGGACTCAGAAACAGATAATGCCCCCAGAGCCTCAGGCGGCTCTACTCACTTGGGCCGCTCTCAGGCCCGGCCCGCAATGTGCCCCGACGCCCTCCTCCCTTCCCTCGCTCTCCCGGGGCACCACTCTGCACTCACCGGGTCTCCTGGGCCCGATGCGTCTCCTCTGCAGGCCGGCGTGGGGCTCTCCTTCACTCGGGGAGCCTCGAGGACGGGGCCGGCTGCTTCCTTCGTCTCCCGCCTGGCCTTGTCTCGCTGCCCTCCGCCTGACTTCCGCTGGGGCCGCCAATGGCAGCGCGGCCCTGGGGGTCAGGAGGCGGGACTTCCGGGTCGCACTAGGCAGCGGCCCGGCAACGGTTTTCGATGCTCCTGGGCTGCGGCGGTGATCACGAGGCAATGCCGGGTGGGCTCCGGCTTTAAATAATAAAATAATAACGGGCAATGCCGGGTGGGCACCGGCGTCCAAAATAAATATAAAGCGAGGTAGGCACTCGATTGGCCTGGCAAAGCGCTCCCAAGCGCTATAAGGGAAATAAAGCGCTTTTGGCGCTATAATCAGAATAAAGCGCACCCAGCGCTTGGGGGCATGAAATAAAGCGCTCTCTAGCGCTAAGAGCAAAAGCAAAGCCCCAGTAAGGTCTGGAGGCAGGCAGGGGGGCAAGGCTGGGCCCAGAGCCAGCACACTGGGTCTCCAGGCAGGGAGACAGTCCAAGTGGCGGTCCTCTGGCCCAGCGACAGCAGCAGCAGCCCCCCTCAGGATCCTGGAAGAGAACAAACTCTGTGGGGACACAGCCCCATTTTTATACAGTACATTCCTTTGTTCAAGGGTGCAGGGTGGGGGAAAACCAGTTGCAGCTGGCTTTGGAGCACTCTTGATGGCCCAACCACCCATTTCTTTCACTGGGGAGGCTAGGGTCGTTAAGACACACCACAGGGGGGCAGAGCCAGCATTGTGTGGGGAAAACCCAGCCCATCCAGGACACAGGTACACTCCTCCCACACATCACTCATGCTAATCTCCCACTCACCACCGGGCAGACCCATCCAGACTTCCTGGAGCCTGGCATGCCAGCCAGCTCCAGCCAATCACGCTCCAGCACCCTTACTGCACACGTACAGCCATGTCTAGGAATGACACTTCCCCACTAGACACATACATGCCGCATACACCATCTTGCAGCATTCACTCTCACGAGTTCACACATACCAGACTCGAGCCTGTACACCCCACGCATCAGGAACTACCAGGGACACATACATTCCCCATGCATTCCTATGGGCGGGCAGGCCTAGCTCAGCACATGCACTCAAAGTGCGCACGCACTTTCCACTGGGACACAGTGAAAGTGCGCAGAACCCCAAAAATCACCATTGCCAGGTCACCATTTAAAGCAAAAAGTCTAGGGGTGAACCTGCCCTAAGGGCCAAGTCCAACACATGGTATAAATATCTGTGGAGCCGTTCCCCTCACGGCAAGAGCAAAGCGCCGATTAGCGCGTCCCGCGCTGCGGGAGGGCAGCAGCGCTTTTGATTGGACTCCGGGTGCAAGGATGGAGCTGTTCTCTCATGCCGGCCAGGGACTGCTGGATGGTGTAGTCCGTTGGAGGAACCGTACCCTCACAGCGATGTAAGTACCTGCAGAACCTGTAGTGTCGCGCTCTAGCTCTGTGTTGCAGCGCGATGACACGGCACGTCAGAATTAGAGCGCAAACGTTGTGCGCATGCGCGAGAGCTCGAGGTGCGTCAGAAGCGACCGGAGCACTACGGAATAAGACGCCAGCGCTCTTCTGGTGATTTATTCCTGAAATAAAAGTAAACCTTTTCTCAACCTCACATACTACCTTGGCGTCCTCATTTGGGTGTGAAGCCCCATCTTCACAGTGGCGACGAGGAGTGGGATTTCCCACAAGCACCATCCCCCCCCAAAAAAAAAGAAAGAAAAAAAACACGACAGCAACGCCTGGACTGGCACCAAAGGTCAGTGGTCACCGGGGATACACTGCGAGGGCACAAGCAGGTTGAAAGGAGGTGACAAACACAACGGAAATCACAGAAAGAGCATGGCAGAGGTGCACAGGAACAGGCCACGCCCACCACGTGCCCCAGAGCCTAGAAAGGAGGCAATCTGAGGAGAAGCACGGTAAGAAGGTGGCAGCACCCCCACTAAGGCCCTGGCGGAGAAGGGAGACAGCGGTGCGGGGGGTGGAAGAGAACACCATCCCAACACGTCACAAAGCAGGAGCGCCAGCACACCAGGCAGCCACAAGAACCAGGGAGTAGGTACAGATCAAGGCGAGAACATCAGTGCGCCAGGCAGCCCCAGGAGCCAGGGAGAAGAACCGGGAGAACAGGCCAAGATGAGCAACCAGGCGACCTCGCTCACGGCACCGATTCCGTTTCTGCCCAAGCCAGGTGAACCTCAGATGAAATGGGAGGATGGAAGGGAATATTTCAAAAACTACCTCAAAGCCGTGGAAGACGAAAATGGGGAGGCGTTTACCAGCGCGAGGAAAAGACGGATACTCCTACATAATCTTGGCCCCGAAGGGATCAGAGTGTTCACGAACATCGTGCCTGCGACTCGGCAAGCAGCGGACGATGATGTCTTCAAGCATGGGTTAGAAGATCTCGACAATCACTACCGCCCAGCAGTGTGTGTCTCCATTGATCGCTTCAACTTCCAACAGAGGAAGCAAGAAGAAGGAGAATCCATAGACGACTACGTCGCGGCGCTAAGGCGACTGGCGATCACTTGTAAATATAGACAACTCCAAGATGACTTCATTAAGGATCAAATAGTGATGCACACCACCAACAAATCGGTGCAAGATAAGTTGTGGGCACACGGAGAAACGACACTTAAGGAGGTAATCGCGATGGTAAAGAAAGCGGAGCTCTCAAAGTGTTGCGCCGAAGCAGCAAAAAGGGAAAACGCTCAAAGGATTATGGTCAACAAAGTGGATGATGCTGAGTCCCCAGGCAGACACAGACTGACGCCCGGGGACGGGAGAGGAGTGAATAAATGGTCAGGAAAGCCAGGACAAACTGGGAAACAGCCCATGGAGAGCAAGTTCACGTGCTATAGATGCAGGAGTGCGGCACATGCTGCCCAGGACAAACGATGCCCCGCATTCCGCGTAAAATGCATGTTCTGCGGCTTGATAGGACATTATGAAAAGGTATGTCACAAGAAAGGGAAGAAGTCTGTGGTGAAGTACATAGCACAATCTCAAGCAGGAGAGCAAGCAGAGGAGGAACTAGAGGACGATGACCTAGTACTGTGTATCGAAGAGCAAGTATTGGGAATAACAAGCAAGCGCTCCGACAAACCACGTGCGGATATGCTGATAGGAGGGGTGAAGATCAGTCTAGCGATTGACTCAGGATCCCCATATACCATAGTGCAAAGATCGGTGTGGAAGAAGAGTTCAAGCCCAGCCTAGGCCCCAAACTGGAACCACCTGACATAAGACCAATATCATACACGAGCAACCCGATTCCCATGGTGGGTTACAGGACCTTGAAGTTTGAATTCAGAGGGAGGTCGGAAGTATGCAAACTGTACGTGGCGGAGAAGGGCCCCTCGGTGTTAGGATGGAGGGATCAAGGGGACCTCGGAATAAAACTGGACCCGGGAGGCAAGGAACAAGTACTGCTGACAGACGGCGAAAGTTGGCCAGACCTGGAAAAGGTGAAAAAGGACTTCCCTAAAGTGTTCCGTGGAACAGTTGGCAAGCTGGAGAAGTTCGTACACAAGATCCTACTCAAAGAAAACATCCTTCCCGTATCCCACAAGGTCAGAAATATACCCATTGCGGTGAAGGATGCGGTACAACAAGAACTGCATAGGCTGGAGGAACAAGGAATAATCGAGCCCATAGACAGCTCGGAATGGCTGGCGCCCCTGGTGGTAGCCAGAAAACCTAATGGCAAGGTGCGTTTGTGTGTGGATTGTGTGTGGACCTTCGCAAACTCAACAAATGCCTGATTGTAGAGAAATTCCCGTTGCCAAGGATCGAAGAAATGCTGGCTAAAACAAGAGGGGTGAAATGGTTCTCCACAGTTGACCTCACCTCCGCCTACTATCAAATAGACTTACACCCATCGAGCAGGAAACTCACGTCCTTCATAACACCCTTCGGATGTTATCAGTTCCGCAGGATGCCTTTCGGGTTGGCATCTGCGGCAGCGGTGTTCCAAAAACTGATGCACCGCCTGTTCCAAGGACGTGGAGGCCGTCCAATACTTCCAGGATGACATTCTAGTCATGGGGACGGACCGAGATGACCATGACAGGAAGCTGAACAAAGTGCTGAGGGTGTTGCAAGAGAGAGGTCTGACGGCCGAATGGGAAAAGTGTCGGCTAGGCATGACAGCAGTCACCTACTTAGGGCATGAAATAGGAGGCCAAGGGATCACCCCGAAAAAGGAAAATGTGAAAGCAATCTGTGAAGCCAGAGCACCAGTCAGTAAAGACGAAGTGAGATCCTTCCTGGGTATGGCCGAGTATTATAGCAAGTTCGTCCAGCACTTTGCCACGAAGACTCATAAGCTGAGACAACTCATAAGAGACAAGACTGCGTTCCAGTGGGATGATGAAGCACAAAGTGAATTTGAGGAGTTAAAAAGGAACATCAGCCAGGCGGTGCTGTTGCATGGACATGATCCCTTGGGTCAGACCCTCCTAACCACTGACGCCAGCGAAAAGGGTCTGGGGGCGGTCCTTGCACAAGAGAGGGAAGATAACACGGTAGAGACCCTCAGTTTCGCGTCCAGAACGTTATCTCCCACGGAACAGAAATTCAGTGTAATTGAAAAGGAAATGCTAGCGGTGACATGGGCCATGGGGAAATTCCGGCGTGCAAAATAACAACCATGGCACTTGAAATACGGATTCTATCCGATCAAATCAATAAATGTAAAGAGGAAGTAGGAGGTCTGTACTCAAATTTTATTATTGACCTTATCTAAAAATAAAACTCATAAAACATACATAATAACTATCAGTTTAGACAGTATCAAATTATTCATAAAATACACAAAACATCCTAAAATGCACAAAACATCATCAATATACAATAAAAAGTAATAACAAATCACAAGTATTTTTAAAAAAATATAATGACGCAACAAATGATTGAAAATCACAATATTAAAAAGGTGGCATAACAAATGGTTCTCTACGCGCGTTTCGGCGACCAGCGCCTTCTTCTGGAGTAGCCACGTATCACACGTTCTTGCTCAAATTCCGTTATAGCAGCCAATCACACGAATAGATTCTAATTTGATAATGTGTGAAGGGATAAAACACGATAAGCTGAATTGATCTTGCTAGGCTGCTTCCTTTATTTGTGTTGTAAAAAGTGTCTATTCTTGGCACTCACACAAATTCTGTCTGAACTTGTGAGAAAATCTGGCCTCGCTTCCCAGTGTGTGCAATTGATTGCATGTAAAATACTTAAAATGATAAAATGTTGCATGAAATGTGGCAGGGAAGTCTTCCTGATGTGGAGAAACTTCTTTCATTCCATCTAAGGGAACGTTTCTGAAGTTGATAAAGCTGGGAGCGAAGCACGAAAATCCTGGGCTGCTGATAACACGAGCAGTGCTCGTGTTATCAGCAGCCCAGGATTTTCGTGCTTCGCTCCCAGCTTTATCCCTTCACACATTATCAAATTAGAATCTATTCGTGTGATTGGCTGCTATAACGGAATTTGAGCAAGAACGTGTGATACGTGGCTACTCCAGAAGAAGGCGCTGGTCGCCGAAACGCGCGTAGAGAACCATTTGTTATGCCACCTTTTTAATATTGTGATTTTCAATCATTTGTTGCGTCATTATATTTTTTTAAAAATACTTGTGATTTGTTATTACTTTTTATTGTATATTGATGATGTTTTGTGCATTTTAGGATGTTTTGTGTATTTTATGAATAATTTGATACTGTCTAAACTGATAGTTATTATGTATGTTTTATGAGTTTTATTTTTAGATACGGTCAATAATAAAATTTGAGTACAGACCTCCTACTTCCTCTTTACATTTATTGATTTGATCGGATAGAATCCGTATTTCAAGTGCCATGGTTGTTATTTTGCACGCTGTTTTTCCCTGACCTAGGACTTGTAGTATCCACTATCTCAGGGGGTCCTTGCTTCTTTTACACACCATGGGGAAATTCCGACAGTTCCTGTGGGGTACCAGATTTAGGTTACAAACCGACCACAAACCACTGGTCACTCCACGCATAGCCAAGATGACCCTCAAACTGCTTGAATACACATATGATGTGGAGTACAAACCCGGAACGCGCAATAAAGTAGCTGACTACCTCAGTCGAGCCTCTGCCATGGAGGATGCACCCAATGCCTCATCTGAGGGTGACGAAATGGTAGCTGTGATGGAGGACTCAGAAAGAGTAATCAGCAGACAAGAATGGGCGCAAGCGTATGACGAAGACGGAGACAAGACATGAAAGAAGTCAAACACTGCCTGATCAAAGGTTGGCCAGAAAAGAAGAGACTAAAAGAGACACTCAAGAAATGTTATGAGGTGCGGGAGGAGCTATCGATAAGTGATTCTGGAATCTTTTTGTATCGCAGTGACAAAGTGGTGCCCCCCACGACATTGATCCCGCTCCTGCTGGGCCAGCTACATGAAGGCCATCTCGGCATCGTGAAAACCAAACTGCGGATGAAACAAATGTACTGGTGGCCGGGAATGGGCATTCAAGTGGAAAGGCATGTGAGGGACTGTGACCAGTGCCAAGGGGTGGACAAGATATTGAAACCTCTAAGACCAGCGTTGGGAAGATTCGACCAACCGCGCAACCCCTGGGAAGACGTCTCAGTAGATATCCTAGGACCAGTGTTGGATACCCAAGGAATAGCAAAGTACCTGTGTGTCTTGGTGGACAAATACTCCAAGTGGCCAGAAGTTCATGTGCAAGAAGAACTGGACTCGGACACTGTGATAAAATTTCTCACCTCTGTGTTTCTAAGAGAAGGGATCCCAAGAACGATCCTAAGCGACAATGGCTCACAATTTACTTCGGAGAAGTGGAACAGATATATTGAGAGGAATGGTATAAAATTGAAACACACTTCAGTGTACCATCCAGCGAGCAACGGACAGGTAGAAAGGTTTAACCGTGTCCTAATGGGATCCATACAGGCTGCCATTATGAAAGGTAAAGACTGGGAGGTAGAAATACAGAATATGCTGTGGGCGTACAGAATCACCCCGCTTCGACAGGGTACAGCCCCTTCCATATCCTGCGAGGCAGGCACCCCTTCACGAAAGACAACATAATCTGGAGAGAAAAGACGGTCACCAGCAAATGGTCACCAGCCGTAGTCCAGCACAACCTGGAGAAGGCTCAGAAGGTATACACTGAACATTATAATAGGAGAAGAAACGTCAAAGAGACAGCCTTGGAGAGAGGGGAATGGGTGCGAGTCAAGCTCGCTGTACTAAGAAAGAAAGGAGAAAGCAAGTACAGCCCACCCCTGCAAGTGAAAGAGGTATATGGAAGAGCTGCGTTACTCAGTGACGGAAAAGTGTGGTCCCAAGATCGCATGGCGAAGATCAACAAGATTATACAATGGCCCATGGAAGATGGAAAAGACCAATGTGATCAGAGACAGGGAAATAGTGCTGAAGGGATGACCACAGGAGATGAAAGCCAAGAGGAAGGAAAAATGCACGTAGAGAGAGAAGATCTGGAGAAATTGTGTGAAGAGGAGACTCCTGCAGTAAGAAGCGCTGCACCAATAAGAAATGAATCTGGCATACAAGGAGTGGTGGCGAGCCCTGCACGTGAGAGTACCCGAGAAACTTCCACACCGGTAAGACGAACACGTGCTGGGAGAATGGTGGTCAGGCCTGCTCATTTCAGAGACTTTGAGTTAGAAGACTATTGAACCCTTGGACTTTTAGCTAATTGTTGATTGTGTAAAAAGAGGAGATATGTAGTGTCGCGCTCTAGCTCTGTGTTGCAGCGCGATGACGCGGCACATCAGAATTAGAGCGCGAACGTTGTGCGCATGCGCGCGAGGTACGTCAGAAGCGACCGGAGCGCTACGGAATAAGACGACTGGCACTCTTCTGGTGATTTATTCCTGAAATAAAAGTAAACCTGTTCTCAACCTCACATACTGCCTTGGCGTCCTCATTTGGGTGTGAAGCCCCATCTTCACAGAGCCGTTCCTCTCACGACGGTGTAAATATCTGTGGAGCCGTTCCCCTCACGGCAAGAGCAAAGCGCTGATTAGCGCATCCCGCGCTGCGGGAGGGCAGCAGCGCTTTTGATGGTGCTCCGGGCGCAAGGGATGACGCTGTTCTCTTGCGCCACCCAGAGGCTGCTGGATGGTGCAGTCCATTGGAGGAGCCGTTCCCCTCATGGCGATGTAAGTACCTGCAGAACCGTTACCCTCATGGCGGTATAAATATCTGTGGAGCTGTTCCCCTCACGGCAAGAGCAAAGCACCGATTAGCGCGTCCCGCGCTGCGGGAGGGCAGCAGAGTTTTTGATGGTGCTCCGGACGCCAGAATGACGCTGTTCTCTCGCGCCGGCCTGGGGCTGCTGGATGGTGTAGTCCGTTGAAAGAGCCGTTCCCCTCACGGCAATGTAAGTACCTGTAGAGCCGTCACCCTCACAGCGGTGTAAATATCTGTGGAGCTGTTCTCCTCACGGCAAGAGCAAAGTGCCGATTAGCACCCCCCGAACTAATGGATCCTGTGGCACCCAGTTTGCCATTGGTTCTATAGCAAATGCGAAGAGGAGCGGGGACAGAGGGCACCCCTGTTGTGTACTCCGCCTGATGGGAAAGGGGGCCGAAACAACTCCGGCAATTTGCCCCGAAGCGGAGAGCTCTGTGTATTAGACGCAAACATAAGACGTGAAGTTCGGGCCAAGGTTTGAACTGACATTTTGAAGTTTGTTTTGTTCCTTAAGTAACCAGCTGAAGATATTGGGTCTCCTTAGGAACTCACCTGAATAGTTAGGGATTTCCCTTTTCGGAATTCTGTTGAAGATAGTAGGTATCTTTCAAACATTGAGTATATGAATTGAAATTGTATTTGTCTTTGATGAATTCTAGATTTTCGATTTTGTGCTGTAATCTTTTGTGGCTACCTTTTCGATTTTTCTCAGTATTTTCGAAAAGAAACATGGCAAGCAGGAAGTTTGCTGCAAAATTCTACAATTAGTTTGAATGATTATGATGTTAATGTTCATAGTTGAATTACTAGTGGGATATAGCACTTCAGACGGACATGCTACACCAAAAATAAAATCTAACAAGACTTTAGGAATGATAGAATGGAATTAGATATCAAGTTATTGCATAGAGATAACTGTAGGAAATTATGGTGAAAATATATTTATTATAGGTTGTTAGATGAATATTCAAACCTTATGGTCACTCGAAACTGCTATATTTGCATCTTTTTACCTACTTCTTCTGCTGAAGGGGTGAATTATCATAACATTTCCCTTACCTATTCTTTACTCTATACTGTGCATATAAATTTGTTTTATTGACAGGGATTTTCTTGAAATGTATCTTTTGAATTTTGATGTCCATTGGAAACTGTTCCTTTAGTTAGGTCTTCGTATACTTATTATGGAAGCAACATTTTGGGACAATGACTAGGTATGTTGTACATGTTTCGCAAATTAACCAAACTAACGATGGTGTTCATAAATTTACATGTCGATTTAAGGTGCGATGTAGTTTGCTGAAGAGCTCAACGACCGAAAGATGAGATTCAGTGAAAAGGATGAGGAGGAGAAAAGGGTTAAGTTAGAAAGAAGAGGATGGAAGTTCTAAAATGCGTGCAAGAATAAGCTTTGATACAGCAAACAAGGGAAAAATGTATATCAATCAAACAATCAATCAATCAAGCATTTATAAACCGCGCTACATACACATGAGGGTCTCAAGGCGCTGGGGGGGGGGGGGGCTGCTACTGATCGAAGAGCCAGGTCTTGAGAAGTCTTCTGAAGGTCAGCAGGTCCTGGGTCTGTCGTAGGCTGTCAGAGAGATCGTTCCAGATCTTGGTGGCGAGGTAGGAGAAGGATCTGCCGCCGGTGGTGGTTTTCCGGATACGGGGAACTGTGGCGAGGGTGGCAGAGCGTAGGTTGCGGGTGGGGGTGTGGAAGCTGAGTCGGTTGTTGAGGTATGATGGTCCGGTGTTGTGTAGCGCTTTGTGTGCGTGGATGAGGAGTTTGAAGGTGATCCTCTTGTGGACTGGGAGCCAGTGCAGGCCTCTCAAGTGGGGTGCGATGTGGCTGCGTCGGGGGACGTCGAGGATCAGTCCTGCTGAGGCGTTCTGGATTCGTTGTAGCCGTCTCAGGAGCTTGGCTGTTGTTCCTGAGTAGAGGGTGTTACCGTAGTCGAGTCTGTTGGTGATGAGGGCCTGGGTGACGGTTTTTCTCTTGTCGGGAGGGATCAACTTGAAAATCCTGCGGAGCATTCGGAGGGTGTTGAAGCAGGACGCGGAGACCGCATTGACTTGCTTGGTCATGGAGGGGGAGGAGTCGAGGATGAAGCCCAGGTTGCGTGCGTGGTCGCTGGGTTCCAGGGGTGTGCCTAGCGATGTGGGCCACCAGGAGTCGTCCCAGGCTAATGGGGTGGGTCCGTGGATGAGGACCTCCGTTTTGTCTGAGTTCAGCTTCAGTCTGCTGTCCTTCATCCAGTCGGCGACGGCCTTCATTCCTCTGTGGAGGTTGGCTTTGGCGGTGTTGGGGTCTTCGGTGAGGGATATGATCAGCTTGGTGTCGTCGGCGTAGGAGATGATGTTTAGGCTTTGTTGTCGTGCGACGTGAGCGAGTGGAGCCATGTAGATATTGAACAGCGTCGGGCTGAGGGAGGATCCCTGTGGGACGTGTGGTAAATAAATAAATTATTACCGGATCTATTTTTGACTATAATCAATAAACAGGTAGCTCAATAAATAAGAGTCAAGATTCGAGGTAGTTGGAGTTGACAGGCTTTAATCAAGCATAAAGGACAGGAACAGGACAGCCTGTACGGGAGTAGGATGGCAGGGCCCGACAGCTGTCGGGCAGGATCTGGGAATTGGCTAGCAAACTTTAATATCGGTGCACAATATTTATAGTTAAACAAATACATTACATTCAATACAGTAGGCGTAGCAGTAGGCGTGGTTCATAGCAGTTGCGAAAGATAAGGGCAGAATGATGTAACAAGAAGGCGTGTACAGGGCGTATACATAGACATGTGATGTAAACGTAACAGAATATGTCATAAACGGGGCGGAAACATGGAGGGGGCTACCTGAGCAGCTGGGACCTCTAACCTAGTGGTGCGCGCAAATTGGCAATGACGTGTTACTAGGGAGAACTGGGGGGCTATGACTTCTGTGCTAGAGAGGAGACTAAAGTCTGGAGTGTCAGAGCGACATGTACCCAGGCATATCTAGTATCTGGTGTTTAGAGTACATGTTGATAGAATCCAAAAGTTATCAGGGCAAAGGCTAACAGACATTAAGACTGGTGCATGCATTATTCTACATGTAGTACGTGTGCTAGGAATATTCTATGAATATTAATACAGTATTTCTCTTACATGGAGACATAAAGGCTAGACCATGACGGAAACTATTGATGCGATTCAGTAGCTTAGGAATGCAGAGAAGGAGGGCTGGACTGATAACTAGAAACATAACATACTCTTGGCAGACTGGGAGGCAGAGCCAGGCCGGGCCGGGCACTGCGAGGCATGAAAGTAAGCTAAGGGTCAGGGATACAGGTGGGGGCTGTATCGCTCCTCGGAGAGGGTTCAGGAAACAGGAGCTGAATCTGAGTCCGGGCCCTTTTGAGGCCTAGAAACGGGGATAATTCAATGAATTAACGTGCACACTGTGAAATGTGGCAACGTAGGTTTACATAGGCCTAATATTCGTAGCTTTCACGAGGACTGGAAACTGACATACTAGAGATGGACACAACTGTAATTGCGTCTTTAATCGATCAGAGGGGAATACATGCATATCGATCATGCACATATAACAAAAGATGGGGAATACGTAGGCACATACAACATGGCAAAATTTACTTTTCCACATTCCCTCCTTGTGCCCTACGTTTCCATCAGGAAACATCTATATTCATGATACCATCTATCATTTCATATAGCATCATTTGCTCGTCTCGAATTGTCTTGGAACGGGATTTAGGACTAGGAATACAAGAGGTAGCACAAATGCCGCAAATCGCAGGGCCACATTGTATACAGAGGCAGCAACTGAATATGATCATTACTGCAATACCTAGGAATGACAATACTTTCCATCCCCAGGCAGATATAATACTCCAGAGCCAACCGGACCATGTCCAGGTGCCTGGATTCTGGTGTAACTGATGGGCAATTTTATGAAGTCTGGTTATAGCTGAATAAACAGACGGCGCGTTATTAGTAATGTAAATGCAACAACTAGATCCGATGACTCTACATGCTCCTCCTCTATCGGCCAATATGACGTCAAGAACGAGACGATTTTGGAGCACGACAAATCTCATAGCAGATTGCTCTTCGGTTAAGTTACCTAGAGCGGAAGTAGTCTCATTCACTACTGCTTCAAGGGTTCTGGTTAGTCTACGTATTAACTTACTATTCTGGACAGGTCCTATAAAGAAGAAGAAACCTTTATTAAAGTCCTGATACTGTTCTAGAGTAGTTTCAGTTTGATCGACAATTGGGGACTCGATCTCCCTTCTAGGTCTGACGTGTACTAGATGTGTGTTTCTGTGATAATCAGATGGGGCTAGAAAAACTGGTGGCAGTAGGAAGGCAATGTAACAGGTTCCATCCCAATCGAGGGGCAGACGAACATATGCGGTCTGACCACAAACAAAATAAGAATGACGTGAGGCTTTGAAAATAGATTTCCCACTGTCACTATACTTGACAATAGTAGTACAATCACTATGTCCTACATGTGCGGAACCATTCTTTCTGACACATAATTCGCCTTTGACTGGTAGTACTGAAATAGCAGGCAAGTCTGGAGTAGTATCAGACTGAACATTCAGGACCATAAAATTCGAAGAATAATTACCTAAATCATATACTTCATTTTCTAGATCTAACCCTGTTCTATGGGGGAAACCTTGTTTGTCTGGAAAACATGTTTTATTCAGAAGGGACATATCATTAGAGGATGACGTTAACGTGGACCATGCTCCACACGAACCATTATGTGAAAATGGATAAGGAAAGAGTGGCAGAACTCCCTTCGGAGTCTGGAAAGGGGGGAGTCGACCACACACCCAACAATTAGTGGCATTGCTGGTCTGGTGTGAATAATGTAACATTCTGATAAAGGTATTATTTCGCATAGCAAGACGATAGGATAGCTCGTGAGGAGGCAGATCACTAAATGTGTGCTCTACTGTAGCATTAGAAAACTTATTTATATGAGAAATTGGAAAACATAAATGTAATGCATAACTTGTGCAGGTAACCATCAAACTTAGAAACAATAAGAAACTTAGAAAAACGATACATCTTATAGAGTTTTGACTAACTCTCTCACTATGGGGGTCTATCTCATACATGTCAGATACCTGTCTAACCGTTTCACCCGAGAGGGACTTAGACAATTAAACTGGCTGACTTATTTTACTAGACCGGAGCTTTAACTTATACTCCTGTTGCGGAGTTTTCTCTAACAGAGGAACTTTCAGTTCAGGATTCAGATTAGAGTCTGGTTTCAGGCAGTCTTTAGAAACGGAACAGTCCTTTGAAAATGTTTTTTCTCGAACTCCATGGAACTTCTTTATATGGGACAGATGGACCCACCCCTTGCGGCCTTCCAACTTCACGGCCGTGCGGGTGGTCAGGAGGACAAGTCGCGGCTCTTTCCAACGAGGCTCCAGCGGACTTGAACGATCAAAGTTCCTGACGAGGACAAGGTCGCCTGGAATGACCTCATGCGGTTTTACTTCAGTATTGTCTGGAAATGCAGCGGCAACCTGTGAACGACAAGAGTGTAGGGCAGACATCAAGGAAGCTAGGTAATCTGTCAGCATATTACTGGAAACATCTGTAATACTGCGGGGTCTAGGTGTACCCCACATATTTGGGGGGCGGCCGAATACGACCTCGTACGGGGACAGACCTGATCTGGAATGTGCAACCATCCTCATGAAGAATAAAGCAACTGGCAGGGCAACTAGCCAGTCTACACCTTTCTCTTTACATGTCTTAGCAATACGGATTTTCAGGGTCTGGTTATGTCTCTCTACGAGACCGGCTGCTTCAGGATGGCGCACACAATGGAACTTCCACTGGTACCCTAACAAGAGGGAAACATGTTTCATTAACTCGGATGAGAATGGCTGGCCGTTATCAGAATACACGACCCTAGGGAGTCCATAACGGGGAAAGAATTCACGAACCAACTGTCTGGCAGTGGTCGCTGCTGTGTAATCTGGAACTGGATATGCTTCTGTCCACCTGGACAAAGCGCATACAACTACGTGGACATACTTGAAACCTCGACATCGCTCCATCTGAATGTAATCCATCTGGAGGACTTCAAAAGGGTGGTCAGGAGGTTGGAATCCACCTTGTTCCACCGGGACACTTTTACCTGGATTGAATTGACAACATATCATACAAGTACGGACTTTCTGCTTGGCTGCAGCTCGTAAGTGCTGGTTGAACCAAAGGTTCTGTATACTATCTAACATGGCTTTTTCTCCTAGATGTGCTGGACTATGTGCGGTATTAATAATGACTTGAACCATAGAGTCGGGGAGAAACCATGTGGCTTTTCCCTTCGTCAACCATCCTTGATCTGTCTGGACCCCTCCTTGTTCGGACCATTTCTTGATTTCTTCGGGAGTAGCATGTAACTGTATGTCTATGACATCTTGTGTAGGGTCCTTAACTGTCATACATGTAGTCTGTTCTGGAATGAGTGTCTGTGTCGGAATGTCTGGGGTCTAAACTGTAAGCTTGGCTGTTCGATCTGCTAGATCGTTACCTTGGGAAATGATGTCAGTAACTTTCGTATGTGCCTTGCACTTCATGATAGCGATAGCTGTCGGTAAATGTATTGCATCTAACAGAGCTTGAATGAGGAGACCATGCTGAATCTTGGTTCCATGAGAAGTCATGAAACCTCTCTCCTGCCAGAGTACTCCGAAGTCGTGTACAACTCCGAATGCGTAACGTGAATCTGTGTATATGTTTACTTTCAGGTTCTTGGTACGTATGCAGGCTTGGGTCAGAGCAACTAGCTCTGCTGCTTGAGCAGACAGGGTGTCAATACGATGTGTTTCTATAACTTCAGTTTCAGTAGTCACTGCATACGCGGCTACTAGTTCTCCTGTACTTGTTCTCATACATGAACCATCCACATAGAGTGTCAGGTCGGGATTAGGTAATGCAATGTCTGTCAGGTCTTGTCTTGGCTTAGTCATAGTGTTAACAACTTCCACACAGTCATGTGTGGCAGGATTCGAAGTAACTGACGGTAACAGAGTAGCAGGATTTAGAATGTTGCAGCGTCTGATTTCTATGTGTGGCTGAAACAGTGTCAGTTCATAACCTGTTAAACGTGCAATTGTCAAGTGTTGAGTCTGTGTTCGGTTTAAAAGAACTTCCACGGAGTGTGGAACTTGTACTGTCAGGGAATGTCCTAATACTATGGAATCACTTTGTCTGATTGCTAGAGCTGTGGCTGCAACTGACTTGAGGCACGCAGGCAGAGCCTGGGCTACTGGATCTAATGTGCTCGAAAAATAAGCACAGGGTTTGTACTGACCTGCTTGATCTTGTGTGAGAACAGATAATGCAGTACCATCACGTTCTGTGACAAAAAGTGTAAAAGGCTTACTGTAGTTCGGTGTTGCTAGAACAGGTGCTTGGCATAGGGCTTTCTTTAATTCATTAAAACTAAGTGTATGTTCAGATGTCCAAGGGAGGACAGTCGATACGGCTGCCTCCTGTGTCGTTAACTGTATCAGTGGCTTGGCTAGAAATGCATACTGAGGAATCCATTGTCTGCAATAAGAAGTGAGGCCAATAAAAGCACGTACCTCCTTCTGTGTCTTGGGCTGTGGAAGACTCGCTATCAACTGGATACGGTCTGGTGTCAACTGCCTACCCCACTTGGACAGTAAGTGGCCTAAGTAGATCACTTGCTGGACACAGAACTGAAGCTTCGAAGGGGACACCTTGTGCCCCATCTCGGCTAGGAAATACAGAACTGTAAGTGACGCACGCTCGCAGTCACGCTCAGAACGGGCTGTGATCAGTAGATCATCGACATACTGGAGCAGGGCAGTGTCAGTTGGCATGTGAATATTGTCTAGTTGTCTTTTAAGTGCCTGACTGTAAATACTAGGACTTTCTGTGAAACCTTGAGGAGCTCGTGTGAATTTATAGCTCCTTCCATTTAAACAAAAACCGAAGAGGTACTGGCTGTCTGGATGAATGGGAACACTGAAAAATGCATTCTTGAGGTCTATAACAGTGAAAAATGTAGCTTCAGAATCAATAGCTGTCAATAGGGATGAAATATCTGGGACTACTGGATACTGGGGTATGATACATTTATTAAGTTCTCGAAGGTCAATCACTAATCGATATACTGGAGGTGCATTTGGATCAGTACGTTTCATGACTGGAATGATAGGAGAATTACATACATTGGAGTCAGTTTCTACAACCACTCCTTGAGCAATAAGCTCGTCAATAATTTTGGATAAGGCTGCTACAGCCTCAGGTGGCAATCTGTACTGTCTGATTCGTGGCAAAACTATACCTTGTTTGAGAGTCACACGATGGGGTGTGATGTGCATACAGCCTACATCAGTTGGACCTTGCGCCCATAAATGCTGCGGGACATTCAGTAATCTGGGATCAAAATCACGTAATACATAGTGACCTTTAAAGTCACGTAAAAACAATTGGATTCCTTCTGGGGAGCAGCAAATTACTGCACCTAATTCTTTCAATGTTTTAATGCCTAACAAGTTTTCTGGACATGATTTCGTAAGTAACAAATCAGTAGTTCGGGACAATGGACCAACTTCTAGAGAAACTGGCTTTGAAATCTCGTTAACAATAGGTTTTCCTGAAAATCCAAGGGAAACATTTTTAGAGCCTGAGAGCGGAGCCCCTGGAACCTCGTCATGACTGATAGTAGTCCTACTTGCCCCTGTATCAATCAGAAACTTTCTGTCTTTCCCTAATACTTGACTGTGTACATAGGGACCCTCTTGATCTACAGGTATCTCGATGAGAGGCAAGCCTACCTCCCTCTCTAGGCTGTTTCATGAATACTGTTGATACTCTGGATACTCTGACTGAGCATACTGGTACATTTGCTGTGTAACATGCTGTGTTGCAGCGATTGGCTGCGGTGCTGGAACTGTCTGTTGTGCATTCTGTGGTGACTGAGAAGTCTGTGAAACTTGTTCTTGTCTAGGCGGACGTGGTCTTTCTTTAGTCTTACCAGTTGCTATGTTGTGTTTCAGAACTGCACACTCGTTTATAAAATGACCTGGCTGTTTACAATAATTGCAAGTCCCTTTAACGGGAGCTGCAGGATGACTGGCTTGATTCGGACCCCTCTTCTGACTGTCTTGTGGAACAGATTGTGCAACTAATACTTTCATTTTCGTGTCTTTCATACGTCTCCTTTCGTGTTCTTGCTCTTCCCTGATTCTATTCTGGTGATACTGGAGCATTTGGAGCATTTGTGACGGGGTATTAGCTTGCCAACTACTTTCGACTTTCAATACTCGATTTTTAACTTGTGGACTTGAATTCTCGACTAGTTTAGAAACAAAAAGATGAGGGTACGATTCGCTACCTGTCTTCAAACCACTGTTGATAATAAAACATTTCTCAAATCTAGAATAAAAATCACTAGTGTCTTCATCCTGTTTCTGTTTGCATGCTGAGATTGCATCCCAATCTTCCTTTTTCGTGGCTAGTAACCTTGGCAAAACTTGTATCAATAACTCGGGCAATTCTTTACATTTGTCCCCAAGACCGGTACCTGGTACTCGTATTTTATCTTCAGCTTCTAGAGCTGTCCAATCAATCTTTTTCTCTCCCACCTCCCATTCTTTTTCCTTGAGTTTTTCATATACCCCTGCGGGCAACAGGACCTTTAGCATTTTAATAATATCTGGATACGTGTATTCTCCCATACGGAGCATGTCTTTTAATTCTCGATGGAACCCTGCTGGATCTTTGTCGTGACAGGGAATTAATTTCTTCATCTCTAAGAGTTCCATCTTTGTGACAGGGGTGTAAACAAATACTCGTTGCATTTCACCACCCGCTGTCCTAACTGGGTGTACTTCTCGTAACGGATGCTGTCTATCTATGTAAAACGGTTTACTTTCTGGAGGTGAGACGTGAACAAAATGCGGATTCAGGAACGTTCTATATTTGTGGCGCTGTTCTAGAATGACACTAATTAAATCAGTACCTAAACCTTTCCATCTATACTGGAGTAACTCGTTCAGAATATCATGTAACGGACCTGGATCAGAATGTTGACCCTCATACAGGGTAATGAGGTACTGGATCATATACATACCCACCAGTCGTTGCTCGGCTGGGGGCAGTTTCAGAAACATTTGTGCCACTATTTCGTCTGGAAAAGTGGTAGAATCAGTAATCCATCGGACTGCTGATCGGGCTAGTTCTTGTTCATGCAGGGTACTAAGTTCACTGTAACCGATTCGTGATTTCAGAATGTGATCGGTAGCTTGAAATACTTGCTCAAGAGAACCTTGTTCTGGTGCTGGAAGAGGAAAAACTTTCTTGTGATCTAGGCGTGAATGTCGGTCGGGAAGTCTAGTACTACCTACATACGCTATTCTGGTGGGATTCTCGTCGTCTACCTCTTCAGTAGAAGAGTTGTCTTCTTTCTCGCTTACTTGTGCTGCTTTTCGTTTCTCGTGTAACCTTATTATTTCCTTACGAATTTTCCTGTACATACTCTCTATACTACTGAGTGTCTTGTGTCTACCCTCGGCTATATGATCACTCCACTTTGTCAGAACTCTCATTTCGATCGGATCTTTGGTCGGATAATCTTGTTCCCTTATTAAACAATTGATTAGAAACTTTAATAGCATGAGCTGGGTCTCGGCTTTCCTTTGAGACATGATTTCGCCAATACTTTCTGGGTCTTCTCCTGTACGGATGAAACGGTATATTCTGTCTAGATCTTCTTTCATATTCGGTAGGGTGTCCAAATACTCGGTCACCCGTCTTACACGCAATGAATATATAACCATATTATCATCGCCTGGGACTGGATCATAACGGCATTCGGTAAGAGCTCGCTTGATATCTGCAACGGACTGATGTTTGGGCGTACGCTGTAACGCACGTTCATGTAACTCGACTAACGTTACACGTTTGTGTTGGGGCGGGGTACCAGGAGGACCTCCCCCCGCGGCTCCTAAACTGGAATCGTCGACGGGTATTGTACGGGCTGGCAGAGTGACTGATGTAGCGGGAACTTATACTATGGGCTGGACCGGGGGTACCGTAACAGGTGCTGTAACAGGTGCCCCGGTGGCTGGAGGAACAGGAATTACATTATTTACGGGAGCTGGCGGAGCAGGATTTGCATATTCTGGGACTGTGTCGTCCAAATAGGACGAGAGAAAAATATCAGCTGCGGTCGGTTTGTGACGTAGCTTAATCGGAACTAATGGCGGCGGAAAATTACTCGGTGCTTCCGGGGTTGCTTTTGGCAAGCCCTCGGCAAGAAGAGGATACATACCCTTAATAAGGGCATTTCTCTGTCTGTCTGACTGTTCGGCTTTAACTCGTTCACCTATTTCGATTAGTTCCCTTTCTTGGGCTCGTTCTGAGGATTCCCTACTTAATTCTGTCTTTCTGATTTCTTTTTCTGTTCTTCTATGAGATTCTTTGCGCCATAACTCGATGGCATCTTTCTGGGAATGTCTGGATTTCTTTTTCCATAATGCTTCTTCTACTCGCATGATGCACTCGGCATCCCATGTACCTGACATGGGCCATCTATATTTCTCTTCTAATTCCTTGGTGTACTCCACCCATAAATCTAGATATAATATGGCACTTATGCCATGCTTATGATACATAAAATGACCTGGACTGTCCCTAGGCGGGACAGGAACTGCTTCTTCTAGCAGACCTTTTCTGGTTCTTAACTGGCGTAATTTCGAGAACAAAGGCATAATTTAGGCTGGAGTCTGGACACAATACAATACACAATAAACACAATAATAACTGAAAAACGAATCACTCATACCACGACATTGAAAACACATGAAATAACATTTAGAATAACAGTTCGGATAAAATACTACCTGGTATACTGAGAACAGAACACATGAATTTCTCGAGAACAGAACTTACTAGAATTTACTAGATGCACTGCTAAAACAGTACGAAACTTACCGGTCCCATAAAGAGACACGTCAGGACCCGCATCCACCTAGGTGGACACTTTGTGTTGGATCTGTGTACCCAAACCCACGGACCAGAGACAAATTACTTTTGACCCTGTCTAGATACTACCCCAGCAACGGTACTCACCGGGCAGCAAGAACGGAAGGCCTCGGACTGGACTGGACTGCTACGACGACGGACGGACGAACTTCGGACTTCAGTTACAGGTGGGCCTCTGGATACCTCGGACCTTGGACTCTCGGCTTGGGCTCTGGTCGGGACTCGCCGCGTTCCTCCACCGCCTCGTCTGGACGCTGGACCGCAACCTCCGTCTCCTCCGTGGGCCTGAGGGATACTTGAAGCAGAAATATCTGCACGTGCACGGTATGGTTCCGTTACGGCTGCAGAGGATCAGGGGGCCTGCGTGGCTTCTCCGGCGCGTGGGGAAAGGGCAAGTCCCTATTCGGGCGCCATTATGTGGTAAATAAATAAATTATTACCGGATCTATTTTTGACTATAATCAATAAACAGGTAGCCCAATAAATAAGAGTCAAGATTCGAGGTAGTTGGAGTTGACAGGCTTTAATCAAGCATAAAGGACAGGAACAGGACAGCCTGTACGGGAGTAGGATGGCAGGGCCCGACAGCTGTCGGGCAGGATCTGGGAATTGGCTAGCAAACTTTAATATCGGTGCACAATATTTATAGTTAAACAAATACATTACATTCAATACAGTAGGCGTAGCAGTAGGCGTGGTTCATAGCAGTCGCGAAAGATAAGGGCAGAATGATGTAACAAGAAGGCGTGTACAGGGCGTATACATAGACATGTGATGTAAACGTAACAGAATATGTCATAAACGGGGCGGAAACATGGAGGGGGCTACCTGAGCAGCTGGGACCTCTAACCTAGTGGTGCGCGCAAATTGGCAATGACGTGTTACTAGGGAGAACTGGGGGGCTATGACTTCTGTGCTAGAAGAGGAGACTAAAGTCTGGAGTGTCAGAGCGACATGTACCCAGGCATATCTAGTATCTGGTGTTTAGAGTACATGTTGATAGAATCCAAAAGTTATCAGGGCAAAGGCTAACAGACATTAAGACTGGTGCATGCATTATTCTACATGTAGTACGTGTGCTAGGAATATTCTATGAATATTAATACAGTATTTCTCTTACATGGAGACATAAAGGCTAGACCATGACGGAAACTATTGATGCGATTCAGTAGCTTAGGAATGCAGAGAAGGAGGGCTGGACTGATAACTAGAAACATAACATACTCTTGGCAGACTGGGAGGCAGAGCCAGGCCGGGCCGGGCACTGCGAGGCATGAAAGTAAGCTAAGGGTCAGGGATACAGGTGGGGGCTGTATCGCTCCTCGGAGAGGGTTCAGGAAACAGGAGCTGAATCTGAGTCCGGGCCCTTTTGAGGCCTAGAAACGGGGATAATTCAATGAATTAACGTGCACACTGTGAAATGTGGCAACGTAGGTTTACATAGGCCTAATATTCGTAGTTTTCACGAGGACTGGAAACTGACATACTAGAGATGGACACAACTGTAATTGCGTCTTTAATCGATCAGAGGGGAATACATGCATATCGATCATGCACATATAACAAAAGATGGGGAATACGTAGGCACATACAACATGGCAAAATTTACTTTTCCACAGACGCCGCAGATGATCTCGGTGGTTCTTGAGCGGAAGGGAGGGAGTCGGACGCTCTTGGTTCTGCCGGAGAGGAAGGATGTGGTCCAGGCCAGGGCCCTCTCTTGAATTCCTGCGTCGTGGAGGCGTGCTGATAGGGTGCAGTGGCAGACCGTGTCGAAGGCGGCTGATAGGTCCAGGAGGATGAGGGCGGCTGTTTCTCCTTTGTCCATGAGGATCCTGATGTCGTCGGTGGCGGCGATGAGGGTGGTCTCGGTGCTGTGGTTGCTGTAGAAGCCCGATTGGGATGGGTCCAGGACGTTGTTGTCTTCGAGGTAACGGGTCAGCTGTTTGTTGACGATCTTCTCTGTCACTTTTGCCAGGAACGGGAGCAGGGAGATGGGCCGGAAGTTCCTGAGGTCCTTGGGGTCTGCCTTGGGTTTCTTCCGAAGGGCGTTGATCTCGGCGTGCTTCCAGCTTACCGGGAAGGTTGCAGTCTCGAAGGAGTTGTTGATTGTTTTCCGGAGGTGGGGTGCGATGGTTGTGCTGGCTTTGTTGAAGACGTGGTGAGGGCAGGGGTCGGATGGGGATCCGGAGTGGATGGAGTTCATGGTTTTGATGGTGTCTTCATCGCTGACGTTGGTCCAGGCGGCTGGTGCGGGTGGTGGTCGCGGGGGTGGTGGAATGGGTGGTGGGTGTGGGGGTGTCGGAGTTGGAGCTGTCGTGGATGTCAGCAATCTTGCGATGGAAGAAGGTGGCCAGGGAGTCGCACAGGTCCTGTGATGGTGGGATGTCGTTGGTGTTGGAGCTGGGTTTGGAGAGTTCTTTCACGATGCTGAAGAGCTCTTTGGTGTTGTGTGCGTTGTTGTCTAACCGGTCCTTGAAGTCCGTCCTCTTGGCGGTCCTGATGAGTTGGTGGTGTCTGCGGGAGGCGCTTTTGTGGGCTGTGTGGCTGTCTGGTGTTCGGGTCGTGAAGCCATTTCTTCTCCAGCTTCCGACAGGTGCGCTTGGAGGTCCAGAGGTCTTCGGTGAACCAGGCGGCTTTCATGTTGGTGTGGTTAGTAGTGGAGGTCTTGAGAGGGGCCAGGGTGTTGGCGCAGTCGTTGATCCATTGTTTGAGGTTGGTCGTGGCGGTGTCTGGGTCGGTGGGGTCGGCGGGTGGTCTCAGGGCGAGGGTGGCAGTCAGTTGGTCCTTGGTGACCTTGCCCCAGCAGCGGCGTGGTGAGGTTCGGTGGTGTGGTTGAAGGAGACGTGGGGGCTTGTGGAGAAGATGGGATCCAGTGTGTGTCCAGCGGCGTGGGTGGGTGTCGTTACGAGTTGTTTAAGTCTGAGGTTGTCGAGGTTGTCGAGCAGGGCGGTGGAGTTGGCGTTGTTGTTGTTCTTGAGGTGGAAGTTCAGCTCCCCGAGGACGATGTAGTCTGTGGAGGCGAGGGCGTGGGTGCTGACGAGGTCGGGGATGGTGTCGCAAAACTGTGGTCTTGATCCGGGTGGTCTGTAGACGAGGGTCCCTCTGAGGGTGGTGTTGGGGTCGGTGTGGATCTGGAAGTGCATGTGCTCGGCGGTGGTGAGGTGTCGTCGGTGTTGGTTGAGACTCTGAGGGTGTCCTTGTGGATGATGGCGATTCCTCCTCCGACTCCATTGGTGTGGTCTCTGCGGGAGATCTTGTAGCCCTGTGGGATGGCTATGGCGATGTCTGATGCTGAGGTGTCGTTCAGCCAGGTCTCCGTCAGGAAGGCGACATCGGGAGCGGTGGAGTCTAAGAGGTCCCAGAGTTCGATGGCGTGCTTGCGAGCGGAGCGGGTGTTGAGGAGGATGCAGCAGAGGTGGTTGTGTTTGCTGGCTGGTGGTCTGTAGGGCTGGATGCTGGTGTATCTGCAGTTCCGGCAGGCGAAGGGCCCTTGGGTGCGCTTCAGGGTGGCCTGGTAGCAGGGGTGGTCTCGTCCGGTGTTGAGTGCGTGGAGGGTGCTGAAGTCGTAGTGCAGTCTGGTGTTGCGGTGGGCGCGGGGACCAGGGGTTCTGGTGCTGGGCGCGGTCCAGGCGCGGACGGGCGCAGATGGGCTTGCCTTTGGTGCGCCAGCGGCGCGCCCGCTGCACGCGCCCGCTGCGCGCATCCGCTGCGCTTCCAAGCGGCGCCCTCCATAAGAGGTGAAGTGGGAGGGAGGAGCAGCTGGGAGGCGGGAGCGGGGCGGCCAATGGGCGAGGGCACGGGGCACAGAAGGAAAAAAGGGGGCGGGCCGCAGGGGAGCAGCGGCGGGAAGCGGGGAGCGGGGGGGCACAGAGGGCAAGGGTGCAGAGGAACGGCAATCTGGGGAACAGATAAAACAAATAACAGTCGGGTATGGGGAAAAAACAGCAACAATACAATGAAAAGAAACAGGTACCAGGGGCACACCAGCGGCGGACCCTCGGCAGCAGCTGCAGTGGGGCAGTCACGGGCAACCAGGAGGAGCCGTGCGGCGTGGGGAGTGACCAGAGGTCATGGTACGAGGAAAGAGAAATTTACGAAGTAGTAGGTTGGAGCGAATGTGAGGAAAGTTAAGGGGCAAGCTACATGATTAAGGGGATCTTTTATGTGTGTGTGAGCCCTGCCTATTTCAAACTTCCCCATAACTGAGTGGCTAGCTGCTACATAAGCTCAGTGTTTCCTTGTGTCCATCAGGTGAATGATATGAATGAAAAGAATAATAAAATTGTGAAATAAGAGAGAGACGTAGTGCTGGGCAAGTGATAGAGGATATATTTGGTGCCATGATTTCTACTGTTGGGATAGATGTTAATGATGTGAAAATTAGAAAAATATCTACACTAGTGAGCAGATTGGATACTGGCACAGCAGGTGCTTTAACAAGCGTTAATAAGGAGCTGATGGCTTTACGAGCTATGGTTATGCAAAGCAGGCTAGCTTTAGATATAATATTAGTGAAAGAGGGCGGAGTCTGGTGCATATTGACCGTAAAGCAATGCTGTACATATGTGCCTGATAATAGCTATCAAATCAACAGATATGTTGTTAACATCACACATGAGAGGAAAGTTAAAGAAGCACTTGCCTGGGAAACATTTGGTTCTAGGTTTAGGTAAACGGGAAAGAGATTTTCTAAAGTTTTTGAATGGTTTGGTAGTTGAAGCCAGTGCATACTAAACTGGATACTGCCCCATTTTAGTCATTTTAATTTGCGTATTGGGTGTCTGAATTTGTTTGTTGAAGAAAAACTGAATTGTGGGAGTACTGAGAAGCTGTCAACAGCAAGCAGAATCAAAAGGAAAAGCGATGACTGGGAACTGAAGCAGATTTAATCTTACCTTTTTGACAAGTTAAAAGAATTGGGGCTACAACTACTCCGAACTTGTCACCCATGGAGCTATTGTGTAGTATGCCCTCTCACTCCCCTGGACAAATCTTGGGGCAAATGCCTCCTCAGTCTACCTCCCCTCCTGGAGCCTAGCTTGTAAGGCCATTAAATCAAGCTGCTATATCTGGGTCACCAACATTTTTTGCCATCCAGCACTTCTAGCACTACGGAACCCTTGTCTCATAAGGACCACCAATTTAGACCAACCTGTATTGCTTCAGACCTTGCTGGAGACTATTTCAGCAGAATTCCAGGATCTAAAACAGATTCAAGCTCAGGAGGTTGCCGCTCTTCACCAGAGGTTGAATAATATTGAGGAAAGTGTTTTGCAAATACCAGCAAGACTGTTGGAGGTAAAACAAAGGGTCTCTTACCTTGAAGATAAGTTTCTTTCCCTTGATAAGGTCGTGAAGAATATTTTTTAAAAACCCATACATGTCTGAGAAAAAAACTGATGAAATGGAGAACTATGCAAGAAGGTGCAACCTGCGTTTGTGTGTCTTCCAAAACGAGCAGAGAATTTGGGTAGCCATCAGAATACATTACAGCTGATTGAATCTCTGAGCAAAACATACATCCTTGACAAAGTTCCATCTGACCTTTACATCAAGCAGGCTCATTGCATTGCCAATCCTAAACTTCCCCACACCATCCTTGTTAACTTTGTGGATTAGCGCATTAAGGAACGCATTCTTTCAACTGCTACTCTGAAAAAAACACGTTCACAATGGCTGATAAAGTGCAGTTTCACGTTTTTTCAGACATGTCCACTTAAGCGGTCCGTCGATGTAGAGACTTTCAAGGATTGGTGGGACATTTCAAAGTCACTGGTGCTCAGGTATCAATAGCCAAGCAGTCCAAATTAAAAGTTTGGTGTCTTTCTTTTTCTCGAGGGAGGGGGGAGTTCTCTGGAGTGTTTCCAGATCCTGTTACATGGTACCCAAAATACAATCAGGGTTTACAGGAAGTAAGGTGTGCAGTTCTCCTTCACAGGGGTGTTTTTTTGCATTTGTTAGCACTTTGGGGCTTAGTTTCTTTGGGGGATGAGGAGGGTCACTGAGGGGCACAAGCTGGGAAAAAAAGCAGATTCATCAAGATGCCTGCAGTTTCAAGTAGTAGAAAATTCAGAGTGGACGGTTAAGTCAGGGAGTTAGTGCAGGAAGTATGGAGATCACTGAATGGTCTATAATGTCAAGATAATTTCTTGTAATTCTAATGGGGTTTTAAACAAATGGAAATATGAAGCCATCTTGAATTGGTGGTCTTCTTTTAGTCTTAAAATAATTGTTCTTCAGGAGACACCTCTCAAAAGAAATAGTCCAAAGCTTTTTATCCCTAAGAAATATTCCTGTTCATATTTCAGGTGGGGTAGTAATGTGTGGTGTGACAATTAATAAAGCAAGGTCTATTAATTGTCATGTGAGGGAGGTTATAAGGGATAAAAGTGAGAGGGGGGTTGGGATAAAGGTCTTAGTTCAGGGTCTTGCCAACGTAGCACAATGGATGGGAGACAACTGCCTCCAACTCAACTATTACAAAAATGAAGTACTGATCTTCGGTAAGAACACCTCCAGACGGGACCACAGCTGGTGGACTGCAGAACGTGGATGTACACCCACACCAACCGACCGTGCACGCAACCACGGATATCACCCTCGACAGCCAACTGAACATGAAATGACAAGTCAACGCAGATGCCGCCGCCCTCTTCCACACACTACGCATGCTCTGCAGAAGCTTCAGATGGATCCCAACCAATACCAGAAAGACTGTCATCCAGGCCCTTATCATCTGTCTCCACGACTACAACAGTGCCCTACACGCTGGCATCTCCACACAGCTCCTCAGAAAACTCCAGACCACACAAAACGCTGCAGCCAGGCTCATTCTGGACTTCCACAAACAAACCCACATCACCCTCACCTGAGAGAACTCCACTGGCTCACCATTCAGAAGAGATGCCAGTTCAAGATCCTCGTGCACGCTTACAAAGTGTAGTGTAGCTCCTATTTTCCCAATAGGCTCTGCGCATTGGAATAGTACCTACAGCAGTAAAGACCTAGACCAGACGTTAACTAGGTCTACTACTGTCGATACTAGACTTAATTTTTGGGTTTGCCAGCTAAGCTCAGAGTTCGCTAGAAACTTTCTCGAATGTTCAAGGAAGGAATTAAGTCCCCTGATTAGACAAGAAGGGATTTAGTTTCTGACAACCATAGAACATGACAACTTTGCTCTCACCTAATCAAGAGTCAATCTCGAGAGTCGTGTGAGCACAAGGCAATTATTTTACTCAGTCAGTACGTGCATTCTTAGTCTCATCAGAATGTAGAGAAAAGGAAGAGACGGGCGTAATCAATAAAAAGGTGTTATTTATTGATCAGTCTCTTTTCTCATACATGAGAAATGGATCGATATTATTGCAATACTTATAGTTAAGTAAAGTGCATACATTAAAAGCAATAGTATAAAATAATACTGTAAAAACATTGATATGGTTTCTGAGCCATATGATGTTTAAAATGATTAAAATATATTTACATACACATATACATTTGACTAAACGTACTCAACTGGTGTTTCTAAATACGCCTACCCCGTGTACCTGACCTAAGTCTAATGCGTGGGCGGGAATAGAAAGTTACAGTTTAAGTTAAGTTTGTTTTTGCCAAGTGAATAACTAAAGAATTCTCTGTGAGGGGTTATTCAGTTCTGTACCTGGAATTTAGGATGGATGAGGAATAGTATCTCTTTCTCTGCTCTCGATATTCCAGGCTGCCTGCGAGGGCTGCCCGAAAGCGCCGGTGCTGGGTCTCTCGGCTTGAGATAGCAGCGCGTCTCTCAGCGCGTCAGGAAGGCGGGGCTGCTGCCAGCGGGGTCTGCTTCTGCTCTCGGCTTCGGCAAGTATGGCTGCTCCGTCTTGTCACCACGCGTGTGTTTGCATAGGGCAAGGTCGGCAATATTTATACCTTAAAGGTGCCGAGATTGACGTAAGGATGGACATAGATACGTCAATAAAGATGTCATACGACTTGCTCGTTAGCACATTCTTTACTAAAGTTCTCTGTGAAATCAAAACAATGGCCGCACGGATTATCCAGGTTGTCATAGGTTTGATTTGTTATGAGAACGTCGTATGCCTTATCAGGGGCTGGAGGAATGTCGCTTGTCTAATTAGATCTCAAGCGTTATGACCTAATCAGATAACACGTTCCTGTGCCGTAGTGTGACTGCGTCAGATAACGGTATCTGCATCATGGGGGTTTTCTTGCCTCATGGGCTGACTGTTAGTTAACTTGATAGTTAGTTTAACCAGAATAGGGTCAGGAATAGGGGGACTGATTCAGAACCTATAGAAATACACGACACCCACTCCACGCTAACTATGGTCATATCTACTAATCTATGCATAGTATAACATAGTACAACATACTATAGAGTATAGTGTATACCTTACCACCCCAAAATACATAAATGCATTTCGAAATTTTCAAATATACTGAAAAATTGCAGTCATATATATTGTATGCACTTAAGCTATGAATTAAATGCAAAAGTAAACACGCATTTTTATGCATTATTGCTTATTGGTATATGAGAAATACACATGAAATGGCTCTTAATATGGCTATACAGAAAGGAAGTTCGAGACCATTTCATCACATAATAAAATATTTGTGAACATCCCAGCGAGCAGCTAAAGTCTATAAAGTATCTAAAAATAGAAATTTTAGTTCTCTAGGAATAGTTTCTTACTTTAAGCAGAAGATCAGTGTCCCGGGGAAAAAATATGTAGAAAAATATTTTAAGGGGCTTGCTGAAAAATATTGCTGTCCGTGAGCTGGAGTGAAATTGTTCATGTGACTTTATTTTTAAAGTTGAAGGCCGAATTCAGGGAACGCCGTGTGCGAGTTTACTCAAAAGTCTCTATTTCTGTTCTGGAGAGAACATCATATCATTCAGGCTTTCGAAAAAACTGTCAACAGCTTCATGGGAAAGTTCCACTAAGTCGGAAATAGGGGTAACCATGCATTCGTGCGCATGATTGTCTCCATTGACATTCTGATTCGCATTGCTGACAGAAGGTCGTACCTGTTCGATGCTGCTTTCATCTTGAACTTCACTACTCTTCAATCGCAGTGGTGAAGATTCCAGGAATGCCGTCATCAGGATTGGCAGCCTTTGAGGGCAGCACAAAGCGTGAACCTTGGTAGGAACCAACAGTGT
Source organism: Lissotriton helveticus (assembly GCF_964261635.1). NCBI lineage: Eukaryota > Metazoa > Chordata > Amphibia > Caudata > Salamandridae > Lissotriton > Lissotriton helveticus. Next base: position 920,306,397 of record NC_136070.1, read on the forward strand.
ATCTGCATCCACTGGCGCATCCGATTGTAGCGTCAGACAGGTGTCTAACACGCATTCTTCTCCGCATAGCAGACACCTTAGTACAGGTAAAACACACCTTTGCCACATTGGTCGAAATGATAGAAACCAAGTCATGTTCAGGTCTCTAAGCCGGGAGAGTCCCAGGATTTTTGATATCCGGTCCCGGTATCCAATGGCTAGGATCGTATCTTCCATTGTCGCGAGAGTTTGATCTGTGACATGGGTTGCCATAACGAAAAATAAGGACTAGGAATAGGATTCCGGCAATTAGTCCTAGGATCAGGGGAAGTCCGCCAAAAATCGAATGGACGAAATCTGGAAAAATACCCAGTATGGCTTTGAATGGTGTTAATGCCATCGAAAATACTGTCTTAAATACCTTTGAGACCCCAGTGGTATCAGAAATATTTAAGATTTCGCTTAGGATTTCCGCGAAATGTACGGGGGAATTAGTTGATAATAATGTATGTATCTCTGCAGTCGTCCTTGCGACTTGTAGATCATACGTTTCTTTTGATGACGTGAGCCTTGTAGGCGTCTGAAGAAGCACTGTTTTCATTCTGCTTAAAGCATCTATTCGAATAGAAGTAATTTTCAAACTGGGCCATGCCCTTGCCTCCCTGTCTGGAAAGGAGCTGGGGAATAAAGAACGTCCACAGCACTTGACCTTCGCCGTTGTAGTTACTAGATAAGGAGTCCCGGGCATAAGACTGCAACATCTGCGGTCTACAATAAGAATGTAACTCCCATTATAGAGTCTTTGAAAGAATGGTTCTATTTTAGTTGCAGGTGCGCCTTGCTGGTGACATGAAAGGTTGTATGAATTCCCTTCACAGGCTCCATGCAAACTAATTCCGTTACACAGAAGCGTGCCGCTTAGTGACATAGCACAATTGTTGCCACTAAGAAACACTTTCTGTCCTTTATTACTGACACATGCATGTGAATAGGGCAGGTTCCAAGTTGTTTTAAGGTACCCCTTTCCCAATTTCTCGTACATGCCAGCCTGTATATATTTTTGGCAGTATTGAAACCTGAAGGTTGAGATTGGAATATTTATGATTCCGTGGATTATCCATTCACTGACAGGTCGTTCTGACATTGTCATTGGTAATCTTTCTAGTTTTTCAATGCTCAAGATTGTATAATCAGCACCCTTTTGCGCCATACCGATTTGTCTATCAGTAAGGTTAAAGATTTGGAATAGTGACGTTGTGTTGATTAAACGCCAAGGCACATAGCCTGAACGCAGATTTTGTAACGTCCAGCCAAGCTGTACAATGGAACGCAATTGTGACTGACCATGTTGTAATAACAGTAAGTCTTGCGATAATATATCGATTGCTGAAGACACAATGCTGTCCAATGAAAAAATTCTGGAGGACAGAGTCATTAACCCATTGTCCACTACAGAAAGTGATTTTTCCAAATTGATACGGTCAATTTCCCGTATTCTTTCTGCTGTCTCAATTTGAGTAACCTTCCAGGCCTCATTGTATGCTGCATATACAGAGGCTGCTATGAAACGCTTTTGACGCTGTTTGCGTGGTCCCAGTATGAAATCACGCAAGTCAGCACCATCAGTAAGTAAAGTTAGGTGTTGCTTAATTTCAGGCAGTGTGGAAGTCTGTAGCCATTGAAGGCATAATTTGCCCACACTGTAGGTTGTTATTATCCCTGGGTGATGTCTTTGGGGATATCTAGGGTCTGGCCTGGTCATTTTGAAACCCTGTGTTTTTTTCAGGAATCTATCTTGACAGTAATTTGTATCTGTGGGCCAGATCAACCATTGTTTCCAATCAGGATGTGTTCTGTTTTGGTTTAATATATGGTTCACGTCTATCTCTTCATCTGTATCAGAGCTATTGCTAAACATTGTTGGCTTCGGAATAGACGGTTTAATTAAATCTTTGATTTTGGCTAAGCCAAGACAGGTGGTTTGTTGAACAGTGTCATTTAAAAATATCATTTGTTCTGGGATCACGCAGGCTCTAAACAAAGCTTCTATACCCTGTACTTGCCAATCTTTTGTACCCCAAACACTTTTCAAATCAACATTTTTGTCCCAATAATCAAATCCAAATGTATTCATTTTTTCAAAGAATGAATCTGAATATATCAATTTTGTGTTGGTTATCATGGTTTTCATCCCTGTCTTGTTTGACAATTTAAAATAAAATGTTTCAGCATTACTTATGTTAAAACCTGAAAAATATGAATATTTGTCATATACGGTTCTAGAGCTTCCTTTTGGAGGTGTAGCACAATGTTCCCATTGATTATGACTTAAAACATTTCTAGGTTGTGCAGATTTATGTAAAAAATGGTTACCATAATGGTTATAGCAATACATACTATCATAATTTGTAGAACCTTGCAAATAATCATGTTTTGTAAATTTAGCAGACATTACTAAGTCAGACATCATGTTGTTAATACTTTCGAAGTCCCAATCATCAGCAAATGAGTTTGGTTTTGCAAAGTCACTCAAGGAGATCTTGATTTGGTGTGGATATTTCAGGATCTCGACCGGACCATAAATTTCATAGTCAGTGTTGTCCCAGGCTACCCCACCAGGTATAGGATTGGCTGTGAAGTTGGCCGAAGAAAGTTCTGAAGAAAGTTCTCTTTTCTCGACGTGTGAAGATGTGTGTGGTTTGAGGATCAAGTTGATGTTCTGACTTGCTGTGTCCATTTTAGCATATTTTCCCTCAATGAAGCGTCCCAAAGTAAATACCATGATGAGCCAAAGTATGAGGATAAATGCGCCAAAACCCACCCAAAATTCAATCCATGGAGAAACCAGATATGTTTCTTTCAGATGTTTCAAAAGTTCCTTCGCTTTGTCTTTAAAGGATTTTGATGATGGCTGTGTCTTTGATTCACTCAGGCTTTCAGAGGAATCATCGAAGTTGATGAAGTAACCGGATGCAGTTCTGTCAATTGTTCCAATTGGTTCAGGATTTCTGTTTTTTGCATTTTCACTTGGTACTTCAGTATAGATCGGTGTGTCTCTGCTAAATGTCTTTATTTGGGTTTTCAGAGGTCTGAGTTCTATTGCATTGTTGCATAGTCCTTCTTGTTCTTCTGCAGGCGTTTCGAATGTGATGAGCCTTTTTGTTAGGACCTCTGTACTGGTAGCAAACCTTGGTGTTCTGCTACTTATTGGGAGTCCACTTGGCCTACTGTTTGTTATCGGCCACATGTTGTGCTTTTACCAGGTCGATGGATACAACTCGGTTCTCCTTTTTTCCAGCAAGTGGCGGTAGTACAACTGATCTTGTCCCGTTGACAGACAAGACAGGAACTGCTTTTCTGTAAGAAGGCCCAAATTCCTTCTTTACCGCGATCTTCTCCCTGACTAGATCCCCGACTTTTGGAATCCAGACAGGTCTTGCCGGGACAGGTGGTGATTCTTCAGTGGTTGTTGGCTGTTGTTTCAACTGTATGTTGCTCAGGTCTTTTCTTGTTTTGTTTAAGTCCTGCAAAATAGCCAAACGGTCTTTCACATCAAAGCTTTTTTCTTTAACCACTGAAGTCTGACTATCAAGGTCAGAGATCAACATCCTAGTTCCGAATAATAATTCGTACGGACTGAATCCCTTCAGAGAATTTCTTGGCAAGTTATTTAGACTACGTAGGACACTTATTAGATGTTTGACCCACCCAGCTCCCGAACCTAATACCTTTGCCGTTATAGATTGCTTTATGTCACGGTTTTTTCTTTCAACAATTCCGTTCCCCTCAGGGTGAAATGGACAAGAGTACCGCAATTGCACGCCCATGCTGACCATGGCCTCCTTATAAGCCCGAGAGCTAAAAGCAGGACCATTGTCCGAATGCAGCATGCCAATTGCGTATGTGCCGATAAAGACTCGCAAATCTTTTATAACAGTTCTGGCGTCAGCCGTTCGCTGGGGCCACATCCATATGAATCTCGTGCATGAATCCACTGCGACCAAGATATATTTATAGTTACCATCCCTTTGTAAGGGACCGCAGTGGTCTAGATAAACACAGGCTAATGGTTTATCCGAGATTAGAAGGGGCGTCTGTGCTGGACGTCTCACCGTTGATACTTTCATTTTTTGACATATTTCACATGCTAGAACATAGTTCCTCGTTTGTCTTCTCATTTGTGGCCACCAGTATCTCTGTTTTAATAATGATACTGTGGCTGAGACGCCAGCATGAATAGAAGCAAGCCCTTCGTGTGCCGCTATTATTAGTCCTAACCTATGTTCCATGTTTGGAATTGCCCTATCCCCCACTCCAGGGATTCGAGCAAAAGGAACATTGTTTGCATCAGTTATGTATGAGTATTTTACTGGAAAGCCTTTAGGGAGTGGTTCTATCGAATCCTTTTCTGAAGCGCTGACAGCTTGTAAAATTTCGCTGTCTATTTTTGTTTTTGACCGGGTGACGGCAGCTACGGAAGCCGTTTGCACAGCTGCCTTCGCGGCCTCATCAGCCAATGAATTCCCTGCAACGTGAACGCCATCACGTTGATGACTCAGTGTATGTATCACGTGAGTCTTTGGTAGTTCTTTTTGTAAAAGAGCTACTTGTTCCCAGAGCATTTTATGCTTGATTGTGCCACCTTTCGCATCCCTGAATCCGTTCTGAAGCCAGATCTGCAAGTATTCATTATAAGATTGAACGCAATAATACGAATCGCACACTATGAGTGTGGGGAATTCTCGATCGGTATTTTCAAGCGCCATCTTGAATGCTAGTAGTTCAGCTCGCTGAGCTGTACAATCTCCTAGGGATTGTGTTTTAGTGAGGGTTGGTTTAAATTTCCCTTCGTGCCAACGACCTTTAACAATCGCGCATGCAGCACTGTAAGCTTGTTTACCCCCTACTGCGGGTTGTGCTGATCCGTCTGTATATATTATACAGCCGTAGTGATCTAGAGGCAGAATTTCGGTTGGCGGAGGACATTCAAATTCATATTGGAGAAATTCTTGTGTTTTTAAGTAAGGATCAAATTCGTACACCACGTCTGTTGCAGCAAGAGAGTTAGCCCATTGTATCCATCTCGGATGGAGTGCTTTAGCATTTGGAATGCTTGCCTTTGTTACCGCCTCTAAGGCTGGTATTGGTGTCACGATTACTATTCGTTTACCTTGTGCCAGGGCTCGTTCTTTTGCTATAGCTGTCTGTGTTGCTGTAAGAATTTTTTCCGTTGGGCTAAATTTCATTTCAGCCTTAGTGTACAAGTGTGATTTAAATGCAATTGGTACCTTTTCTCCCTCATTAGAGGTCAGGTATGTGAATCCGCATCTCCCTGGGATGACTCGGATCACAAGGTTGCGTGTGTTATCACGTGTTTCTAATTTTGTTTTAATTAGCATGTCTGTTTGTAAGGATCTCAAAATTTCTGTGTGTGTTTGAGTCCAATTGGATCTTTTAAAGTCTGGTTTAATTAGATCATAAAGGGGTTTGACCCTTTCTGCGTAATTTGCAATGTATGTTCTTCCGAAATTTAGGAAGCCTAGAATTGACTGTAGGTTTTTTAGTGTTTTAGGAGCTTGGATTACGGCACATTTCTCTAGGAAATTGTCTGCCAGGCTTTTACCTTCACTTGATAACTCATATCCTAAGAATAGGACCGTCAGATGGGCAATTCTGGATTTTTTAAAGTTGAATTTGTAACCCTCTGCAGCGAACCCAAGTATTATGGTGTTCACTCTTTTCAAGTGAGTATCCAAGTCATCATCTGTTAAGTAAATGTCATCGACATAAGATAACGCTTCATCATCATATAGTTGTAGTAATTCTGTTACTCTCGCTGAGAATACCCCCGGGCTGTTCTTGTACCCCTGGGCTAACCGACAGAATTGTTTTTGAGTGCCATTTACTGAGAATGCAGTTAAATATCTGCTCTCTGGTGCTATGTTTTGACAAAAGAATCCATTGGAGATGTCCAGGGTTGTTTTGTATTTTTTGCGCACTATGTTATTCATTAGTGCAGCACTGTGTGAGTTTTGCACTGCAAAGGTTTTGCAACATGTGTTAAGGTGTCGGTAATCCAAAACTAGACGATATGAATTGTCTGGTTTGGAGACCGGAAACAAAGGATTGTTCATTTGTGAGGTGCAAGTTTCAATCACCCCCTGGTATTCTAGCTGATCTAGTATTTCATTTACTTGTTTTTTAGCTTCTTGCTTAATTGGGTACTGCCTTTGTGCAGTAGGTTGTGATTTTAACTGGATTTTGTGAGGAGGAGAATCCTCATCCCATCCTACATGATTTTTATATAAAGCAGGTGCTAAGGCCACTGCCCACTTTCTAGCAAGTGTGTATTTTTTATGAATCGGTATTTGATTCGAGAAGGCAGGCATAATTACTTCTTCGCCATGAGGGCACTCCCTGACAAACTCTGGTGGCCAGTCTTTTTCAGCTAGAAGGATGTCATAGCCTTTGGAGAGGTTATCCCAAAATAGTCCCCTTATTTTCCTAGTCTTATCTCCCTCTATACGTAATGTTATCTCGTATATCTTGTGGGGCTTGCTAACTCTGGTGTCTGCAGTTTCCACTTGAAGGTATTCATTCGTGTCCACTGTCTCCAGATGATTCATAAGGACTTTGCGAGCTATGCTCACCTCTGCTGCGCTGTCTAGCATTGTCTGAGCCCACTCTCCGTTTTTCAGTTGTGTCCTCAGTATTCTCGGCATTGTTAACTACCTTGATACTGGCTACCTTCTTTTTTGGAAATTGTAATTTCTTTTTTTGTTGAGCAGGTTCCTTGTCTTTGGACTTGGCGTGCTCTTCTGATCGTCCTCTTCTTTCCGATTTCTGCGAGGAATTCTGAAAAGATTGAGAGGGACGTGTATCAATGTCTTGATATCTATCAGGTTTTTTAATATTATCCCTATTTCTAAGGTTATATCTATTCCCCGAGGGGTCACTCTGCGGTGACCTCTGTCTTTGGTTTGGAGATTTCTCTCTTCGCCTAGGAGACCTTCCTCGGGACTTGAATTTCTTTTCTTTAGGATTGGATTGTTTGTTTCCATCCCAGTTCTTTTTTGGTGAATTATTATTATTAAAAAATATTTTTTCTGGACTTGTAGTCAGTTGCGGTTTTACTGGTATTCCACCTAGACTATCTCTGCCTAGTTCTTCATAGGATTTTTCTATGATTCTGGCAATTTCAGCTGGTTGGTCTGCTATATCTGTCTCTTTTAACCTCTGGCGGATCGCCACGTTTGCTGCTTCACCTTTTATGTTGGCTAGTAATATAGCCGAGACCTGCTTGAAGTCTTTCAGTAATTTCATACCAAGAGTTAAAGCAGGTTCTGGACCGTATTCATCTTGAATTTGTTTTAGCACATCTGGTATTACCGAAATGGATGGAACACCGTGCGTTTTTGTGTAGATGGAAGCAAAGACTGTACCCCAAGTGTCACAGTCCTCAATGTGTGGTGCGATTCCCATTGGGAGACATATAGTCAGAATCCTGTGTTTTTCTAATGGGGTGGTGTCAGGAAACACCGCCTCTATTTGGGTAATTTTCTGTGCCAACCAGAATGGTATCTGTTCCCGTTTAGCTGGAACTTTACCTAGGCAGGATTGGATGTTCTGTGGTGTAATTTTATTTGTGTTCCCCTGGTGAGGGGTCAGCTGTGGAAGTTTAATCGCTGGCTGAATTGTTGAAGTCCGCATTACATACTGAACTAATTGTCTATGAATTTTTAGTAGTTGTTTTAGGTGTATTAACAGCTCTGCTGCAGGCATTCTTTCGATGTCTGGATGTGGTGTGTATCCGGCTAAGACCGGCCACGTTGCTCCTGGTCTTCCTAAAGGACCGAGCCTTGTAATGTGATTGTTATGTATTAGGGCGCCATCAAATAAGAGCAAATGCTCTTGGAATTTGAGTGGTACTTCCACCTCCTCGAAAGGAGTGTATGTTTCAGGAGGTTCCTCTACTTTGTAATAGTGGAAGTACTTTGTTACAGCATTTGCTGCCGGAAAATGTATCCATGAATAGTATACCTCTGTCTGCCGATATTCGTGTGCCTCAATTACGAATATGACTGTGCCACCTCTAGGTGTCAGTCCATTTTCTATAAGTTTTAAGGTTATAGATCTCCTTTTAATGACCGGAATGAGTGTTATATTCGGGTCTGCTGCTTGCATGGTAGCATCAGCATCTGCGAGTTCAGTTGCTAATCTAACTGCCTCTCTTTCATCATCACTCTCTGCCATTTTACAGACAGGATGGTATTATGTTTGTTTGCAGATCAGGTTTCTTTATGGAACAAAGATTAGATGCACAATATTTTGGAACTGTTTATCCTTCAACGTTGACTTGACCAAGAACCATACATAGGAGTTCCCTCCTGCGAGGTTTTGGAGGATATAACCTTTCACCCACTCCAGACGTCTTTGGAGTATTTGGGAAAAGGGGTCTGAGTGAGAAAGCACGACTGAGTTACTCTAAATGTCTTACGTTAGTTTTATCGCCCTTTCCAAACGCGTTGGGCGCCATGTAGTGTAGCTCCTATTTTCCCAATAGGCTCTGCGCATTGGAATAGTACCTACAGCAGTAAAGACCTAGACCAGACGTTAACTAGGTCTACTACTGTCGATACTAGACTTAATTTTTGGGTTTGCCAGCTAAGCTCAGAGTTCGCTAGAAACTTTCTCGAATGTTCAAGGAAGGAATGAACTCCCCTGATTAGACAAGAAGGGATTTAGTTTCTGACAACCATAGAACATGACAACTTTGCTCTCCCCTAATCAAGAGTCAATCTCGAGAGTCGTGTGAGCACAAGGCAATTATTTTACTCAGTCAGTACGTGCATTCTTAGTCTCATCAGAATGTAGAGAAAAGGAAGAGACGGGCGTGTTCAATAAAAAGGTGTTATTTATTGATCAGTCTCTTTTCTCATACATGAGAAATGGATCGATATTATTGCAATACTTATAGTTAAGTAAAGTGCATACATTAAAAGCAATAGTATAAAATAATACTGTAAAAACATTGATATGGTTTCTGAGCCATATGATGTTTAAAATGATTAAAATATATTTACATACACATATACATTTGACTAAACGTACTCAACTGGTGTTTCTAAATACGCCTACCCCGTGTACCTGACCTAAGTCTAATGCGTGGGCGGGAATAGAAAGTTACAGTTTAAGTTAAGTTTGTTTTTGCCAAGTGAATAACTAAAGAATTCTCTGTGAGGGGTTATTCAGTTCTGTACCTGGAATTTAGGATGGATGAGGAATAGTATCTCTTTCTCTGCTCTCGATATTCCAGGCTGCCTGCGAGGGCTGCCCGAAAGCGCCGGTGCTGGGTCTCTCGGCTTGAGATAGCAGCGCGTCTCTCAGCGCGTCAGGAAGGCGGGGCTGCTGCCAGCGGGGTCTGCTTCTGCTCTCGGCTTCGGCAAGTATGGCTGCTCCGTCTTGTCACCACGCGTGTGTTTGCATAGGGCAAGGTCGGCAATATTTATACCTTAAAGGTGCCGAGATTGACGTAAGGATGGACATAGATACGTCAATAAAGATGTCATACGACTTGCTCGTTAGCACATTCTTTACTAAAGTTCTCTGTGAAATCAAAACAATGGCCGCACGGATTATCCAGGTTGTCATAGGTTTGATTTGTTATGAGAACGTCGTATGCCTTATCAGGGGCTGGAGGAATGTCGCTTGTCTAATTAGATCTCAAGCGTTATGACCTAATCAGATAACACGTTCCTGTGCCGTAGTGTGACTGCGTCAGATAACGGTATCTGCATCATGGGGGTTTTCTTGCCTCATGGGCTGACTGTTAGTTAACTTGATAGTTAGTTTAACCAGAATAGGGTCAGGAATAGGGGGACTGATTCAGAACCTATAGAAATACACGACAAAAGTACTCCACGACCTCGGACCAGCCTACATCAACCACAGACTGAACTTTCACAAACCCGCTGGACACCTGCGCTCCTCTTCATTTGCCCTCGCACCCGACCACTAATGCATCCGTCGCAGTTGGAGCAGTAGTCGCTTCTGCTCCTACATGGCTGCCAGGATCTGGAACAACCTTCCCCTCCAGCTCCGTACAGCCTCCTTGCTGGCAGACTTCAGAAAGAGACTCAAGACCTGGCTCTTCAACGGAGACACAGAGCTCAGATACCCCTAGGAGTGACAGTGTTGCTTCCCTAACAAATGTTTTTGGATTGATTGATTGATTGCCCTCAACCTTGTGAACTATTATGGGTCAATATCGGATGATGTGGTAGCTTTGAGGGATCTTGATAATCTTGCTATGTGGGCAGAATGGCCCATGCTTTGTGGAGTGGACTTGAATTTCATTCAAATTTGAAATCAGACACTTCCAATAGGACTAAAAAGCATTGAAGCCAAAAACAGCAAGGGTGCTCACTACCATTAAACAGGATTTCCAATTATATGATCTGTGATGTTTAAAGCACCCAGGTATGGCGCAGTTAATATGGTTTTCGTGTCAGGTCAACACTGTGTCGCAGCTTGATTTCATTTTAGTGACTCAGACTCTTAGGTGGAGGACCACAGACATCTAGGCGAAAGCCTTCTCTGATCACTCAATAGCATCAGTCCATCTTGATTTAGAAGGTCCAAAAACTGAGAGACCAAGGTGGCAATTCAACAAGTCTATATTGGTAGATCAGGTTTGGCTGTAGGAAACAAGATTTTTTTCAGATAAATTGCAACTCGGCCTCCGGTTTTGTGGTCTGGGAGTACTTGCAGGCTACTTTTTGTGGTTGTGTTATAGCGTACAAATCAAATCCAAATAAGGTATGCATTGGTAGATTACAGGAGCTACAATTGGTGGTCAACTTAGCTGCAGGTGCTTTTGTAATTGCGGGGGATAGGACTGGTTTAAAAGAGCAGCTTGCAAAGGCCGAGCAGAACCTCAGAGATTTCTTTAAGTTTTCAGAGATAGTTGCAGAACATACCAGCAGAAAATGTACACAGAAAGCCAGCTAATAGGCATATTCCTAGGTTGGTCCACCTGGCTTAAAGCAGGACATGCAACATATTTGTAAGATCAAGAACACTGCTACTCATACGGTTGTGTCGGATAATAACAAAACACAGCGGTTTTCCAGAAACACTATAGGAACTTATATGAGAGAGCATATTCAGTTTTCAAATCCAGTCTGGAACAATATTGCAGTTCAATCCAACTTCCCCAAATATTGAGCAACCATAAAGATATGATGTTAGAGAAAATTTCGGTTACGGAGGTGGCAGCAGCACTTCAAATGATGCCTTACACAAAAGCTTGTGGTGGTGATGGCATACCAACAGAGTTGTTTAAGATATTTGCAAAAGACCTGCTTCTGTTTATTACTGATTTATTCAACTTAATTAGGGAAGGTGGGAATATTCCTTCATCATTTAAAGAGTCTGCCATAGTCAGTTTTCTTAAAAAAGATAAATCCCCCACAAATGCTAATTCATATCATCCAAAAAAATCTTCTTTATCCTGACTGCAAGTTGTCAACCAAGCTATGGGCATCTCAAATTGTTCCCTTAGATCAAACACAGATACTCAAGGATCAGATTGGTTTTGTCCCAAATGGGCTGATGGCCACTAACATGAATTTCTTGACCTAAGCAATAGATTAATTTTGCAGTAATGAAGTGAAAGCAGCGATCGTGATGATGGAAGCCAAGTAAGCTTTCCATTTGGTTAATTGGGAAGCTCTATTTTTATATTGGGGAATTTCGGATTCCCTGAAAATTCACAGAAATGCTTAAGAATCTATATCAAGATGCTGGGGCTAGATCTATTATAGACCTGAAAATAGGAGGCTTGTGAAATATTAAAAGAGGTACCTGACAGGGCTACCCGATATCACTCATTCTTTTCACTTTTTTATTAGACGCCTTTCGGTAAGAATTTGTAGTTCCGAATCTGTTGCTCCTCTGTTAGAAGAGATGCAGAAAATCAAACTCTTCATGGACGATATCATGCTTTATCAGAAGGCCAATATGATGAATATTCAAGGGACAATAAATTCTATTGTAGAATTTACAAATATTGGTGGTTATAAGATTAATCAGGGCAAAACTGAGCTCCTCTTGTTTAATGCCTTACCCACCGATCTTCCTCAAGACCTCCAGTGTCAGATTAATCCGAAGCAACCTATTTGCTATTTGGAGATATTCGTTACAAATAATTATTACAATTATTGCAGTTGAACTATAATGCCATGCTCTGCAAGGTGAAAGTTGTACTTGAAAGGTGGGCTCTACTCCCTTTAACATTGATTGGCAGGGTGCCTCTAATCAAGTTGTCTATATTGTCTATATTTGTATTTATTTTTTCCAATCTCACTAACAAGCTTAATAGTTCATACTGCAAAGAATTAGATTCCCTTACAATGAAATTAATATGGAATAGTAAATCGCCAAGGGTTAGATATTTAATTTTGCAGTTAGACAAAACACAGGGAGGCCTTGCGCTACCCCACTTTCAGACCTACTGTCAAGTTGCACCATTAGATATTATTTCTCAATTCTGTAGGTTTTGATAATTATTTATTAATTTGTATGGCGCAAGAATCAGCAATTGATCTACCGGCGCTTTTGATGACAGCTAAACTACCTAAAAATACTAGATACAAGGTGCTTTACGAAATAGAAGATCATATTATGTGTTTGAGACAGGTTCCTACTTACCATCGGCTTGTTTGGATGCAGGATTGCAAATTTTTAGGCCTAAAACTATCTAAGCCTACTCTGGGATTTTTGAAAAAATCCAAGGGATTTAGTGTGATCTTTTTATAGGTAAACAAGAGTTCAGGAACTGTAAAGCCTGAAACTACCAATGTGCACTGTTTTTAATGTGTATGACATACAAACTTACTCCTTGATTCTAATAACCTTTTATATTGTCATAAAAGTGATCCATACTCATATGCTTTTAATAGTGTTTATATCATGATTGTTACTTCATCATCATCATTTTTACAAATTTACAACATTACATTATTTGCACTTTACATAAAATATACATGAACATATTTGTAACATCGTGCTTATAAACATAACATAATTCGTTTACATGATGAACATCTTTCAACCGTTCAAGTGTAGATTCTTTTGACGACTGTCATTGCCTGCCTTATGCTTTTCGGGATCCAACGTCCTTTCATAAGGGGCCACTGAAATAACAAATGAAGAAACCAAATCTCACAAAATGTTTTTAATACTTAATGGCAAATTCATTATTAAAGTCCACAGTTGAAAACCAATCCACAAACCACAGTCTCCTCACCACCGCTCCTGCATGTGTTAAAAACCAATGCTCAAGTGAAATTCACCAAACGTGGAGACCTGATGCGCTAATAAACCAATAGGTCTCCAACTCATACAAATCACCCTGACAGTGATATCTTAGTTGAATAACATCCCGGTGCAGACATGCAAATCATAGTGACTGATTACTTATGTCGTAACTTATGTCGCAAGCGGAATTCTGCTAATTCTCACACAGTCCCTTAAACTTGTTGTGTGTATCAGCCTGTTACCATTGCCACATGGGCCTAAGTACAAGGAAAAAAGAATCCAAATAAACCCTGATACGATCAACCGCTTTCACTGGTGTTTGAATCAAATAGCAACGGTTTACCTTAGTTAATTCGATGCTTCATTTCACCGACATGTCTCGTTGGGTTGCACTCTGTATAACAACAGGGTGGCCGTTAAACGAGAAGCGGAGCCCTCCGCTTCGTGTTTTTCTTATTTTTGGGACTGTCTCCAATTGTTTATTATCTGACCTTAAAGACCTATTAGAGCTGTAGGGTTGAATAATGGAGCTGATAATGGGCGGGCCTTTGCCTGAGAGTGCTTTGTGTGTAATACACAAAGCCTTGAACTGCATTCTCTCTTGGATAGGCAGCCAATGAAGCGATGCAAGCGCAGACTTAGCTGAGAGGCACTTGGAAGTATTGATGAGCAGACGTGCTACACAATTTTGCACTATCTTCAAATCTTTGGTGGTGGTGAGTGGGGCTCCCAAATATAGGGCATTAGCATAGTCAAGGCGTGACAGGATCAACACTTGTACCAGCAATCTTCTGGCAGAGAAAGGTAGCAAGGGGAGGATCTTTCTTAACATTCTTAAAATCTCATAACAACAAGCTGCAACCTTACATGCTTGCTCCTTAAAATCAAGATTGCGGTCCAGCCATACACCCAGACTCTTGACTTGTTCTTTTGGGGAGGGTGGTGGCCCCAGACAGTTAGGCCAAAATGAGCCTATGCTCAGCGTAGTAAATAGAGTGGGGCTCAGGGAAGATCCCTCAGGAACCCCGCATCTAAGGGGCATTCGCTTTGAGGTGATTTCATCTTCAAAGACTACAAAAGATCTGTCCTCTAAGAAGGACTGTAGCTATTTTAACGCTGTCCCGGCAACTCCTCCCTTCCTAAGTCTTTGAATTAACAAATGATGGTTCATCGTATCGAAGGCTGCGCTGAAATTTAACAAGATAAGAGCAGCGCAACCCCCTACATCCAGAATTTTTCTTAATTCTTCCACCACTGTCAGGAGTGCAGTTTCTGTGCATTGCTGTGGTCTGAACCCAGTCTGTGAGGAATTAACAAAATTATTATTTTCAAGAAAGGAGGAAAGAGTATGGTTTACGTGCCTCAGCTATTTTAGCAATTCCTGCTAATAGTGAGACGGGCGGTAGTTTGCCAACACGTCAGGATCTAGGTTGTTGTTTTTTGAGAGTGTTCTAACCATTGCTTGTTTCTATCTGGAGGGCACTAATCCCGTTACCAGTGAAGCGTTTATTACATGCAAGATCACTGGGGATACTGTCGACAGAGATTACATTTAAAATGTTAGGGGGGCAATATCTGTAGGTGCTCCAGATTTAAGTTGACTAAGAATCCCTTGAAGGGAGGTCAAGTTCATGGGGGGATAGCCTCGAGCAGACAATCTCCATATTGGGCTGTCCAGTCAGGTGGAGATAAAGTTTGTGAAGCCTTCGCCAGAGGAAAGGACTTATTGATACTTTGTATTTTATCAAAGAAAAATTCTGCAATTTGGTTGCAGTGTAGAGGGATATCCACAAAAGTGATAGGGGGCGCAGGAGGGGTTAAGAGTGATTTTGAAGTCCAAAAGATTTTGCGTGGGCAGTTTGCCGCCAAAGCGATTCTCTCTTCATAGTAGAGAGCTTTGGCAGCTTTTATTTCAGATTTGTAGATCTTTATCGCCTCTCTATATTTAATTTTGTTAGTTACTGAGGGGTCCTTTCTCCAGTTTATTCGCAGACTTTTGCTGGACTGTCTGAGCTCCCGAAGTTTAAGCGTGTACCGGACATTTTTATTTGCTCCTGCTTTATTCTGAGACCATTTCTTAGGGAGATTAATATCAAGTGATGACTCTAGCCATTTATTGAATTCATCATTCGCAGTGACCGGGTTAGTATCGAGGGTGGGAATGGTATCTTCCAAAATATTCACCCAAGATTTTGTAGGCAGTTTCGACCACATGCATACTTGTTTAGTGGTTCTTGAAGCTGGAGTAATACCATCCTGCGCTATCCATGAAAATGGAATTAGAGAGTGGTCCGACCAAGGCACCGGAGTAGGGTCCTTGACCAGAAGATTTCAAATATTTTTAAAATGGGGTCAAGTAAATGGCCTTTGCAGTGGGTGAGACAACTAATTGAGTAAGTTGGAGCGTCTCCAACCCCTCTACTAATTCCAGTATAGGAGGGAGTAAGGTTGCACCAAAATGAAGGTTGAAGTCCTCTAGTAGGGTAAAATTGGGAAGAGAACTAGCTAGATTGGCTAAAATATCAGGAAGATCCGTACAAAAGTTGCCTAAAGGGCCTAGAGGACGATATACCAAGATCTCTGAGAAGGTCCAAACATGGGAGATGCCTATGGTAAAATAGATGCTTTCGCAGTCGGGTCGAGGATTTATAGTTGAGCGGAAATTACATTTGTTCTTATAAATAATGGCTATTCCACCTCCTCTACCTGTGTCCCGGTCCAGCCTCTGTATTGCATAGCCCAGGGGGAGGGCTTGGACAATGGCAGGGTCAGCATCGACGTTCAGCCATGTCTCTGTTAGGAAAAGTATGTCGGGCTCTCTTCTTCCAGTAAGTGGTAAATTTCCAATGAGTGTTTAGACAATGAGCGGCAGTTCAGTAAAAACATTTTAGTAGCCTCCTTAGTAGGCGAGTCTGTGGGGGTTTCAAACATGGGGCAACATTTAAAGCAAAAAGTACAACAGTGCTTAATGGAGCTATCAGGTGGCATTGAATGTTTGCACTTACTTCTTAGCAACACCTCTATAAAAGTTAAGCTGCTCCGCGGTATAAGAGTGTTTTTTCCCGGACAAACCGGCAGGCGTCCTGGCCCCTTGGTCCGGTTGGGCGCAGAAGGGCTTGCCTTAGGTGCGCCCGCTGCGCAGGTCTGCTGCGCAGTCTTGTCATCGGCCCCTTTTGAGGCTGAGCGAGCATGCCAGCGTCGGGATCCTGGTACGCTGACCTGAGTCTTTCGCCGTTCACTATTCAATGGCCCCCCGGAGCATTAAACACAGCTCCTATCAGTGCAATATAGCAATTAAACAGCTTGGAGAGTTACCCAAATGTTTTACTGCTCATAGCCAAAGGCCCTAAAGGAATAGACTTTAAAGCTGGTAAAGTATCCAACTTGACACGGGCACACACTACAATCCTTGGCAAGCAACCACAACTTAACATTCCAGAAGGCTAAAAAAGGGGGAGCACTAATAGTGATGGACAATACCTATTACAAAAATAAAGTTAATGAACACATCAGGCATGAACTTACATATTTAAAACTGAATGGAGCTCCAACGATGGAAATCAAAAACACTCTGGAAAAGATTCTGAACTTGGCACGAGATATGGAATGGATTAACGATAAAACAAAAAATTTTTTGACAGTCACATTCCTTAGATGCCCGACGTTGTACATGCTGCCCAAAATCAATAGAAATCAGGTGGACCCACCGTTCAGACCCATTGTGTCTGGCTGTGGGTCACTTTTTAAACCATTGGGCAAGTATCTGGATAGTTTTCTCCAACCGTTCGTTCAAACATGGAAATCTTAATTACAAGACACAACAGAATTTTTGACACGATTGGATGAATTGACAATTGACTATGACAACAGCTGGATGTTATGTACTACTGATGTAACTTCATTATACAACTCAATCCCATTGGACGGAGGGATAGCAGCAGTTGAATTGATATTACTTCGCCTAGAGAACATAAGAGCCAGCAAAGTGTTCCTGATGGAAATTTTGCAATTGTTTAAGGCACAGTTATTTCAGATGGCAAAATTATTTCTACTTACAAATTAGCGCCACTTCTATGGGCTTTAGGGGTGCCCCAGTTTCCGCCCACATTTTCATGGCAAAGTTTGAACAAGAAAATATTTTTGAGAAGAAGGAATAGAATGAACACTTAATCTTCTACTGTTGGTTCATAGATGATTTGTTTTTAATTTGGAAAGGTTCAGAAGACAAATGGAAGCGAAACATAATGGACCTCAACTCAATACATGAAAGGATTAAATTTACCCATACGATCAGTAGTACCAGTATAGTAATTTTGGATGTCAGAATTGAGAAAAATCAAAGGGAGTTTGTCACCAGCATTCACATTAAACCAACAGATTGCAATAATGCCCTGAACTTCTCCAGTTTTCATCCACCATAACTCCGTGAAAACTTACCATATTCACAAATGTTGAGGGCGAAGAGAATTTAAACTCAACCACAGGCATGTGAAATAGCCATCAACCACCTTAAATCCAAATACGCACAACAAGGTTATCCACAACCTTTAATAGAAAAAGCAGAAGAAAGGATTTGCCAAAAAAACCAGAAGCAAACTGTTGATAAAAAAGCTGAAATCAAAGAAGGAACAAGCTGTGTTTTTTTCAAAATTCACAACCAAATCAAGGACAATAAAGAAAATAATCTTACATAGATGGAAACTTTTGCAAACGGAACCTGACTTTCGAAACATCTTCAGGAACCGCCCGATTTTTGCTTACAGAATAACACAAAATCTCAAGGAACTACTGAAGTCAACCACAAAACCAGATCTGAAGAGACAAGAGGGCATGCGTAAATGCCATAACTGCATATATTGTAACAACGTAATAGTCAGTAACAAAATTGCCCATCCATTAACGGGTGATATAGTGACACTCAATCATTCTGAGTTATTTGCATATGCAGGCGATAGTTTGCAATTCCCGGTGCATATACTAACTTGCTACTCGCCGCATTAAGAGTGGGTATCCAATTGAATGAAACACACCCTCAAACTGTTAGCTACTCGAACCTCTGATTCCCCTCCTATTTTAATGTGTCTCTTTAAGTGAATAATAATTTTATTCAACGTGTACACCAACCCGTTATAGAATGTATAAATTAAGTGTGTATTTCTCTATGTACTCTCCCCATTCTATTACAGAAGCTAGAGGAGCTATTCTCCTGACACAAAATCAGGAATCAACCCTAATAATACTACACAAATGGTGTGAGTAATAAGTTTTTGTTTTTGTGTGTGAGTCCTGACGAAAGCTCTATAGACCCCTATGGGCCCAGAGAGCTGAAACATGTCGACGCTGTATATATAACACTGCAAGATCCAGTAACTTGATCTATTTAGTAGTACCCATCATTTTAACTTGAATTGGAAATCACACCAATATTAAAAGTCGTCCAGGGTGATTTGCCAGTCTTTTAACCATTTTTTCCTTTTTTTGAGAATTTATTTTGCACACTTTTGTTCACTTCTCTGGACACTGCACAATAGACCAGAGGTGCCTCGGGTTGAGGCGGGCAACACCACTACTTTGGAGTACCCGATGATAACTGCCAATAACCCTAATGCGGGGCGGATGTAACAGATATACCGCGCAATCACAACAGCATTGGGTTTTTTGAGGTTACTCCAAAAATCCTCTTTTTTACCAATGGTCAAGAGGTGTAACAAGTGTCTGTTTCTCTTTTGATTAACTACTGATTAGCATATGGCCATGTCTGAACTGGGGTGGCAGAGTGGGCTAAAGAACGGTGATGGATTAAACCCAGATCTTTCGACTGGATTTGAGTGTTTGATTGGTTCAGATGCTCCGTCCATCACCACCCCCTTTTGTACCGCTTTGTTCGCCATAAGTTGCAGGGTATGCTCAGACGTGAGTTCCTTGCTCACTTTGCCACTGGATTCAAGCAAGCATGGCTGAAGACGGCTGAAATGCCAGAAACCGGTCCTAGGAAGCTTGTTTCCGGCCCAGGGAAGGCATGGCTTGGCAGTTCGGGCTGGACTGTTCTCATGAGGCACAGGGTCAGACTTATTTGCATATGGCCATGTCTGAACTGGGGTGGCAGAGTGGGCTAAAGAACGGTGATGGATTAAACCCAGATCTTTCGACTGGGTTTGAGTATTTGATTGGTTCAGATGCTCTTTCCATCCCCACCCCCTTTTGTACCGCTTTGTTCGCCATAAGTTGGCAGGGTATGCTCAGACGTGAGTTCCTTGCTCACTGTGCCACTGGATTCAAGCAAGCATGGCTGAAGACGGCTGAAGTGCCAGAAACCGGTCCTAGGAAGCTTGTTTCCGGCCCAGGGAGTTGGCAGTTCGGGCTGGACTGTTCTCATGAGGCACAGGGTCAGACTTTTTTTGCATATGGCCATGTCTGAACTGGGGTGGCAGAGTGGGCTAAAGAACGGTGATGCATTAAACCCAGTTCTTTTGACTGGGTGTGAGTGTTTGATTGGTTCAGATGCTCCGTCCATCACCACCCCCTTTTGTACCGCTTTGTTCGCCATAAGTTGGCAGGGTATGCTCAGACGTGAGTCTCTTGCTCACTTTGCCACTGGATTCAAGCAAGCCTGGCTGAAGACGGCTGAAATGTCAGAAATCGGTCCTAGGAAGCTTGTTTCCGGTCCAGGGAAGGCATGGCTTGGCAGTTCGGGCTGGACTGTTCCCATGAGGCACAGGGTCAGACTGATTTGCATATAGCCATGTCTGAACTGGGGTGGCAGAGTGGGCTAAAGAACGGTGATGGATTAAACCCAGATCTTTTGACTGGGTGTGAGTGTTTGATTTGTTCAGATGCTCCGTCCATCACCACTCCCTTTTGTACCACTCAGTCATTCAGCAGATTGTAACACCTCCAATTTGATCTACTGTATTAAATGTCCTTGTGGCCTCTTATACATAGGAAAAACAAAAAGGAAAGTCAAAATAAGAATCACTGAGCACAAAAGCACCATACGAACTGAGAATAAAAATTCCAATCTGGCAATTCATTAGCATGAACAGCGCCATAACATCACTCAATTGCGGTTTTTAGTTCTGGAAATAGTAAGAATTATAGCAGGAAAGGATCACAATAAAACTCTGTTACAAAGATAGATTTTTTGGATAAATGTTTTTTTAAACCATGACCCTGATGGAGCAGATTTCATCTGCAGTCAGGCATTGTTTTATTTTTGTGCTTCAGACAGACTGCATTTAAAGTGCCACACACATTTTGGTGCAAGTTAAAAACATGGCACATGAAAACCATGAAAGTGAGTCCTATTCAGTCTGAAATGCTTTTGCTGAATTAACATGTGTTTTTGCAGTGTAGCGAAAAGTGGCCTTTTTAGCTTGAAAGATTAATAGAATGTGTTTCTCTCTTCCCAGCTCATCCCTTGCAATCTAAATTCACTATTTCTGTCTTAAAAGACTTTGACTTGTTGCATAATTTGATAAACATTTTCAGTTAATAACACCTCTTTTTATAATGTGTGTGAATTAATAATGCACCAAACACTACACAGGGGGCTAAATGCTTTTTTGCATGAAAAGCGATCTAAAACATTAAAGCATGTTGCTGTGTGTGCTGTATTAACTGTGTGTGCTTTTAAACTTTACACTAAAGCATGAAAATGCTATGTTGCACATTGCACATTTATTTTGCATGTTGTCATAAATAATAGAAAAGCTCTTTGAAACTAATAGCTTGGCTAGGTAAACATTAATAAGGGGTATTAGTATGAGGGAGGGAAACATACTGGGCTGATTTACATGAAATTAATATTCTCTTCTGTGTCTGTTTTATTTTTGGGACTACCATTAAATGGCTGCCTGTGATTCCAGCAAGGCTATGGCTTGCATTAAAAGAGAAGAGAGCAAGCACAGACACCAGCTTGAATCAAACTGCGGAAGGAGTCAAGGCCATTTTGAACTGTACATTCATGTGATTGTGCCAATGTACCAGTTAGTTAAAGTATCCATCTAGACTGCGCTGTGGAAGGAAGGAAGGACGAATTAGAATGAAACATTTTTCCTAGTAAATGTTGTAAACGTTTATAAATGTATTTACTCATGTATGCTTCTTTTGTTAAAACTGGTATAGTCAGGATTTTAGAATGAGTTAGGATAGTGAGACCTTATGCCATCATGACTGACCAATCGCGTACAAGTTTTCCTGAAAATGCAACATCTTTTTGTAGTCTACCAAGAATTAGAGTACAAATAATGACCTCTCTGGAGGCGTGGCTGGCTTTTTGCTCATAGGGCTTCTTGCTCATTTTGGCTTAGGCTTTGCTTCATTCACATGGGTTAGGTACGAGATCGTCACGGGTGCAGCCTTGAGGGTCCGAGGAGAGTCAGGTGGGAATTTTCCTGGTGATTTTTTTCCAAAGTCCTTGCACGTCATATTTTGGCCCTGCAGGCCACATTCCTTTGAGGCCTTGTGAAGGGCGGGCTGTCTCACTCTTTGCTTGCTCTTTAGACACAGACAGGAGCAGAGAATGCAGTGGATCAGGATAGAATTAGATGCTATATTTTAAGTTTATGCTTTGACTATTTAATTAGGTCTGAAAAGATTTATTTTTATTATGCATTTATTTCTCTTAATGGGAGATTTTTCCCAAGTATTTAATTATTGATTAGCCTTGCAAGACTATTTTTCTTAGAAACTCTTTAAGAATTTTGACTGATATTTTGCGCCACATTTTCTTTCCTACATGTAATGCTTATATACAGACTGTAATATGTTTTATATTAATGCTATTTTTCCTGTTTTCCAAATTCTGTAACCTGATTGATATTTTACTAATGAATAAAGGGTCAGAGAACAATTTACTTTTGACTAGAAAATAAAACCCTTTAAAATACAACAACTCTCTCTTTATTGGCTTAAATAATAATTGCATTTTTGACTGTTCATGATTATTTAAAATCTCCTGAAGGTAATACATGGTGTGAAGGGCCCAACACCTTTTTTCAGCGGTAAATTAGAGGTAGCATGAGGGTTTTGAATTGAGAAATTACCAGAAGAAATTACCGCTCCATCAGTTTTTGGTAGCAGAGCATGGTTATTATTGATTAGTTTGGTGATTAATGATTATTGATTTCACCATCAACTATTCAACTAATGGACCATTGACCTTAGGAGGGAAGTAAAATAATTGCTCAAGTTAGATAAATATCCAAGTCCTGATTCCTGACTCCAATGCTCAGAACCTGAAGACTGGCAAAGCAGTACTGGAAGGTGATGCAAGAAGTGGTGTGAGTATCAATAGGGCGGTGAAATGTTGTTAATGTGCTAGGATGTATTTTTTGAAATGTTGAAAATATTAACTTTTTTTTTTTACTGTTGGTGACATTTTGCTCATTTTGAATTGATGGTGTTATTGATTATATTGGTAATTTCATAGGACATAATTTTGGGTTATTGATTACATGTTTTAACTCTTTATGTTAAGTAAGTGTCTTGTTCTATGTTGACTGGAAACAAAGGTATGCACACTTGTGGGAGAATCCCGGGAAGGAATAGCGGGTGGTAAATGGAAGCCACACTGCACTGAGGTTACTCGTCTGTTGGAATAACACTGAGAAGCTAGGTAGGGTTGGCAGTGTTAAATTTGGGACTATTTTCTGTGTGAGTGATTGATAACTAAGAGTTCGCTGCTAGAATTTGGTGTGATATCACCTAGAAAGGGTCACACTGAAGGAGTAGCAGGTTCTTCTGAGCTTGAGTGACAGCAAAGAGTTCGCTGGTCAAACTTTGGTCTGATATCACCTAGAAAGCGTCACACTAAAAGAGTGGCAGGTTCTTCTGAGCTTGATTGATAGCAAAAGGGTTCGCTGGTGAAACTTTGGCCTAAGATATATCATGAAGAATAAGTCCAAAAGAGTAGCAGGTTCTTCTGAGCTTGAGTGAAAGGTAGGCAGAAGGGATTTACCTGTAGTGTTTGAAGAGTAAACGGAAGGTCTTACTTTGTGAAGGGTAAGCGGAATGTGTTACTCGCAGTGAATATAAATCTATCCTTTATTTAGTGGAACAGACAGAGTAGCGAATGTATTTATGTTGTTACTAACAGAGTTATTGATTAAGAGAAATATTGCAGTAAGATTTAAATTTGAGACTGACAGCTTTGGAAAAAAGAAATTGCATTGAACTATTGCAAAAATGAAAATGTTTGAAGGTTTAAAGAAGCTGTTAGGAGGTAAAGTGAAACATTATTTTTGTATTGGTGATGCTCCTGAAGGAACACCTGTGCATTTTATGTCTACCAATTTGGGACAAAACACATGTATGTGGGTTCACCAATGGTGCAAGATTACTGAAAAAGAAGGTGCTTTGAGGTTTCCAAAAGATGGTACTTTTGAATTGCAAATTATTGACAAATTAAGGGAAGTGTTATGTGAAATAAAGACACCATCTAAAGCTGCACAATTTGAGGCCTTAGGCATGTGGGAAAAAGCAGCAAGGGAGAAAGCAAGTGAGGATAAAAAGGTAAAGCACCAGATACAGGAGAAGGGAATTAATGATGATAAAGAGCTTCAAATAAATAATAATTATGGGGATGAATTAATGGATGAATTGTTAACTGAGTGTCCACCACGTTATGTGGTTCCCATGAAACATACTAAAAATAGTGTAACGCAGTTAAAGATCTAACCCCTCTGATCCTGCCTGTCATGCCTGCTTACGTTCCACCGTGTACCGCCGAGAAGATTTCCGAACAACAGCCGCCGATCCAAAGTACGGGGTTGGCAGTGATTGGCAAACATAGGCGGACATCTTGAGACGCATGCGCAAAGAGCCGTGCAGGCGCAGTACGTCTTTTTAGAATACTTAGGCCCGCCTCACGCTCCCGGAAACGCTTCGCAATTAGCTAGCGTTTGGACATTTGTTCCGGGTCACGGTGTGGGTCGTCCGAGGAGCTAGTGGAGGGAGCCCGTGTTTCCGTCGTATTCCGCGTTTCCTATAGTGGCCGCTTTGTGAGTACTTAAAGCTATTGTTACTCGTGTATTTTCCGAGTGTGTTGTTATTTGCTCTTATTCTTTATTTAGCAAGCGAGTGGCTTATCGCCTGCTAAGAGTGCATTCCACTTTGCGCTTTATTGTTTTCTGTGTAGTTCCCAGAGAGCTCGTATTGCGTGTGTTGTTTATTTCAACCTTGTGATATTGAACAAGGTATTAGTAATGGTTGGTTACTGGTGATACTACGTTTTCGTTTGAAGTTACATGCCTAACATTTATAGGTGAGTCCTACATCAATAGGCTTTAAGTCAGTTCCCCTTGAAGTGTTGTTGGTACTTATGGTGTCTTCTTACTTACAGACATTAGGCATATCTGTCTTTACTACGCCCTCCATCATCTACGTTTCCTACCCTTCCAGCCTCTATACTTTCCAGATACCTGCATATACTCCACATTCTGAAGGTATATCACTAGTTCACAGACCAGTCCTTTTGGGAATAGTGTGGGGAGGGGTTTATATTCACTACATTCTGTTTTCTCTTACTGCAGTACCAGACGGGAGAAGATTGTCCTGACTCTGTCCTAGGTGAAGACTGTGGAGCGCTGTATCTTCCCCCTCTACCCTTGTTTTGTTCCCCTGTTTTCCCCCCTGGTTACCTCTTGGGAGTTGGCGTTATATCCTGACTCCCAAGGGTAATAGGGGTGGAGCAGGGTACTTAGCATCGAGATACCAGGACACTCCTGAGACAATAAGGTGTGTGCATGACAGATTGCGAAGCCTAATTGATTTGTCTCCCGAGTGCCATGGATCTCACCCTGCAGGACGTGGCCGGTATGGTTGGAAACCTCCAAAGAGAAACCCAAGCCCTCTCCGATAGAGTAGAGGCTTTACGTATACAGAGAGAAGACGGAGCTAGTTCTAGTACCAACGCACAAGTGGTGCAAGTAGTAATACCACATACCATTCCCTTGGCTCCCCCAGAACGTTTTTTTGGGGATCCCGCTAAATGTGCCGCCTTCCTTCCACAATGTCAGTTGCATTTTCTGTGCAAAGCCCCTTGTTTTCCAACTGATCAAGCTAAGGTAGCTTTTGTACTTTCTTATCTGGGAGGTTCGGCTGCTAATTGGACCATTCCCTTGATAGAGAAAGATGATCCCCTTTTGCTGGATTATGACGCCTTCGGACGTGAATTGCGTAAGATGTTTGATAAACACTCGTTCACGCATGCTGCAGACACGGAATTACTAAACCTAAAGCAGGGGTCTAAAGACCTTATTACATACATCTCCACTTTTAACAGATTAGTGGTAGAAGCAGATTGGCCTACAGAAAAACGCAGTGCCCTTTTTTACAAAGGCCTGCATGACGAATTAAAAGACGCATTGGCCCACGTGGTGGATCCCCCTGCTACGTGTCCGGAACTAATAGATCTGGTGGTAAAACTGGATCATAGGTTGGGAGAGAGGCGAAGAGACAGAGTTCGATATGAGTACCCTAGAATAGGGACCAGAGACAAAAAATCTGAACCTGAAGCGAAAATAGATGACCCTGAACCAATGCAAATAGGCAGTATTAAAGGTCCCCTAAGTGAGACCGAGAAGCAAAGGAGACGTGATAATCGGTTGTGTCTGTATTGCGGCAAAGCGGGGCATTTCTTACGAAAATGCCCTGTAAAACCAAGACAGTTCCGCAAGTCAGAAAACTAGCTGACCCGAGGATAACAGAGACCGCTCCATCGGGTCCTTCGAGTCATATGGTCTCTTCTTTAATGGCAGAAGACGGGCACTTCTTTATCCCTTCGAAATTGAGTTGGCTTGACAACTCCATAGAACAACCTATCATGATAGACTCTGGAGCCTCAGGGAACTTCATGGATAGACAATGGGCCGCTGCCCATTTCATTCCTAAAATACAAAAAAAGATTACCGAGGACGTGTATACCATAGATGGTAGACCTTTGAAATCAGGCCCAATCACTCATTCCACCATCCTTTTAGAACTGTATGTAGCCAGCACCCATTGGGAAATTCTCGCTTTTGATTTAATTGAATCCCCCCAGTTCCCTGTGGTGTTAGGACTCCCTTGGTTGCGGCTGCATAATCCCTTAATTGATTGGCAACTAACTCACATTCAGTTTAGGGATAAGTGCAGGAACCATATAAAAGAAACCTGTATCGAAAACCACATTACCTTGGCTTCTGCACCAGAATCTCCTAGGCAGAAAGCCATCACTCTAGTCTCCCTATCTCCAGAAGAAGGATATACGGTTGAGCAGCCTGACACAGTCTTACCCTCTGAGTATCAGGAGTTCAGTTCAGTATTTAACAAAGAACAAGCTACCATCCTGCCTCCCCATAGGGTATACGATTGCCGTATTGATTTGCAGCCGGGAGCACGTATACCTACAAGCAGAGTGTACTCCCTAACAGAAAAGGAAAACCAGTATCTCAGAAAATATCTTGATACCATGTTGGAGTTAGGATACGTTCGCCCATCCAGATCCCCTGCATCTTCGGCTCTCTTTTTCATTCCCAAACGGGAGGGAGGCTTAAGGTGTTGTATAGATTATAGATCTCTGAATGCCATCACGATCAAGAATAGATACCCTTTGCCACTCATCTCCTCTTTATTAGATCAGATTAAAGACGCTGAATGGTTCACGAAATTAGATCTCCGTGGAGCATACCATCTTGTTTGCGTCAAAGATGGAGATGAGTGGAAAACGGCATTCTGTACCAAATTCGGGCTGTATGAGTATTTAGTAATGCCCTTTGGGCTTTGTAATACTCCTTCAGCATTTCAGTATTTCATCAATGAGGTGCTGAAGGAGCATCTTGATAAAAGCGTCATTGCTTATATTGATGACTTACTTATATACTCCAAAACCCTGAAAGAACACATTGTACATGTTCAGGAAGTCTTAGGTAAATTGCAGAAGAACCATTTATTTTGTAAATTGAATAAATGTTTTTTCCATCGGCATCAGGTTGCCTTCTTGGGATATATTGTGTCAGCCCAAGGGCTGCGGATGGACCCCCAAAAGATCAAGGCAGTGTTACAGTGGCCACCCCCTAAAAATGTAAAAGAAGTACAACAGTTTATAGGGTTTTCAAACTTCTATAGACGCTTCATTCATCGATTTTCGGAGGTCGTTGCTCCTATCACCCGTCTGTTACGCAAGGGTACCCCTTTTTTGTGGTCTGAGGATGCCAATACTGCATTTAACACTCTAAAGGATGCTTTCACTCAAGCCCCTATTTTGAAACCTCCCGATCCTGGTAGCCCGTATGTAGTAGAGGTGGATGCCTCTCAAGTGGCAGTGGGGGGATTCTGTCTCAAGCTGATTTGGATACAGGGGAGCTGCATCCAGTTGCCTATTACTCGCACAAACTCACGCCTGCTGAAGTCAATTATGCAGTAGGAGAAAAGGAACTTCTTGCTATAAAAAAGGTCTTGGAAGAACGGCGACAATATTAATTGGGCACACATCACACTGTCACTGTTCTGACTGACCATCGCAACTTGCAATACTTAAAAACTGCCAGAGCATTGTCCATGAGACAATTGAGATGGACGCAATTCTTTAGCGAATACGACTTCGTTATTCATTTTCGGGCAGGTAAACAGAACAGAAAGGCAGATGCTCTATCTCGTTTGGGATTCGAGCCTTTCCCCCAGGAAGACAACCCTCCCTGTATTATTGGTCCCCAAAAGATCATAGGGATGCTCAACACAGAAGAGGACTTTTTATTGCAAGTAAAGAACGCTCAGCAAGACCCTTCCTTACGAACAATGCTAGAGCAACAGTCATCCCTTGTTAAGGCTGGTCTGCATTATGTTCAGGGCGGGTTGTTTGTCCCCACATTTCCCCTTCAGAACCAGGTTTTGGAATGGTGTCATTCACATGGTATCGCAGGACATCCTGGATATAAAAGGACGCTAGAATTGGTGAAGAGGTATTGTTGGTGGCCTCACCTAGCCAATGATGTGCAGCAGTATGTAAAAACATGTCATACATGTGCTCAAGGAAAGACATCTCATGAAGGGTTGGTAGGTTTATTGCATCCTATTCCCACTCCTCCGGCACCATGGCATACAGTGTCCATGGACTTTATAGTGGAGTTACCTTGTACAAAGGGAGGAAATACTACGCTACTTGTTGTAGTGGACTTGTTTACCAAAACTGCTAATTTCATCCCTTTGAAGAGTCTTCCTACTTCTACCATGTTGGCAAAGGTCTTTTTACTCAACATAGTTAGACTACATGGACTGCCATCTGTTTTGATCACTGATAGAGGAACTCAATTTGTATAACGTTTCTGGAGACAGTTATGTAAGACACTGCAGGTTGAAGTCAGTCTCTCGTCCAGTCATCACCCTCAAACGGACGGGCAAACCGAAAGGGTGAACCAGAGTTTTGAGCAGTTCCTTAGGTGCCAGTTCATACAAGATCAGAGGGAATGGGATGAGTTGGTTTGGTTGGCAGAACTGTCCTACAATAACAGCCATCACTTTTCCACCTTGTTCACACCCTTTTATGGATCCTATGGTTACCATCCCAAAATCCTGCCTTTCTCGCCACTAAAACCTTGTGACACTCCTGCTGTACAAGACCTAGTCAACCACCTCCAAACAGTGCATTCTAGCATTCATGACAATCTTGACCGAGCCAAATCTGACTATAAAAGAAAGGCAGACGCCTGGAGACATACAGAACCTGCCTATCAGAAAGACGACAAAGTATGGCTTTCCACAAAATATTTGGCCTTAAAGGGATCTTGCAAATTCAAGCCCAAGTATGTTGGTCCTTTTCTTATTGCACAAGTTATCAATCCTGTGGCTATGAAGTTGACCTTACCACCATCCATGAAAATACATCCCATATTTCATGTATCCCTACTGAAACCTGTTGTGCCTGGTACTCGTCTTCCAACGGTCCCTATTCCCACATTGATAGATGCAAGTGAGGAATACGAGGTTGGGGCTATCATTGATTCCAGGCGTGTATGACGTCGCCTTCAGTATCTCATACATTGGAAAGGGTATGGTATTGAAGAGCGCTCGTGGGAACCAGCTGGCCAGGTACATGCTCCTCGTTTGGTGAGAGCGTTCCATAGACGTTACCCTCACAAGCCCAAACCAGTGGGGGGTGTTGTGGGGGTGGTGTTCTGTCATGCCTGCTTACGTTCCACCGTGTACCGCCGAGAAGATTTCCAAACAACAGCCGCCGATCCAAAGTACGGGGTTGGCAGTGATTGGCAAACATAGGCGGACATCTGTGAGACGCATGCGCAAAGAGCCGCGCAAGCGCAGTACGTCTTTTTAGAATACTTAGGCCCGCCTCACGCTCCCGGAAACGCTTCGCAATTAGCTAGCGTTTGGACATTCGTTCCGGGTCACGGTGTGGGTCGTCCAAGGAGCTAGTGGAGGGAGCCCGTGTTTCCGTCGTATTCCACGTTTCCTATAGTGGCCGCTTTGTGAGTACCTGAAGCTATTGTTACTCATGTATTTTCCGAGTGTGTCGTTATTTGCTCTTATTCTTTATTTAGCAAGCGAGTGGCTTATCGCCTGCTAAGAGTGCATTCCACTTTGCGCTTTATTGTTTTCTGTGGAGTTCCCAGAGAGCTCGTATTGCGTGTGTTGTTTATTTCAACCTTGTGATATTGAACAAGGTATTAGTAATGGTTGGTTACTGGTGATACTACGTTTTCGTTTGAAGTTACATGCCTAACATTTATAGGTGAGTCCTACATCAATAGGCTTTAAGTCAGTTCCCCTTGAAGTGTTGTTGGTACTTATGGTGTCTTCTTACTTACAGACATTAGGCATATCTGTCTTTACTACGCCCTCCATCATCTACGTTTCCTACCCTTCCAGCCTCTATACTTTCCAGATACCTGCATATACTCCACATTCTGAAGGTATATCACTAGTTCACAGACCAGTCCTTTTGGGAATAGTGTGGGGAGGGGTTTATATTAACTACATTCTGTTTTCTCTTACTGCAGTACCAGACGGGAGAAGATTGTCCTGACTCTGTCTTAGGTGAAGACTGTGGAGCGCTGTATCTTCCCCCTCTACCCTTGTTTTGTTCCCCTGTTTTCCCCCCTGGTTACCTCTTGGGAGTTGGCGTTATATCCTGACTCCCGAGGGTAATAGGGGTGGAGCAGGGTACTTAGCATCGTGATACCAGGACACTCCTGAGACAATAAGGTGCGTGCATGACACTGCCGCTCTGGACCAAGATCATCAACAGCTCTCTACATCAAGGGTGCATCCCTGACGTCCTCAAAATAGGGCAAGTCACACCCATCTTAAAAAAACCCACAGCTGACCCGATGGATCTTAACAACTATCGACCTATTTCAAACAGCCCTACCCTAGCCAAACTCTTGGAAAAATGCGTCCTCAAACAATTGACAAAACATATTGACCTCTTCAACCTCCTTGACAATCACCAATCTGGCTTTAGAGCAGGGCATAGCAGCGAAACAGCCATGACTCACATTATCGATGATGCGCTACAAATACTCGACCAGAATGGATCATGCCTACTCATCTTGCTAGATCTCTCCTCTGCCTTCGATACGGTCAATCATGAGAACCTGACTGAACTACTGAACCTCAGAATGGGTCTATCAGGGTCAGTGCTCAATTGGTTTACCTCCTTTCTTCAAAACCGGACCCAAAAATTCAAGGTCAATAACTCCTTCTCCAAACCAGTTCCAGTAACTCTTGGAGTCCCACAAGGGTCCGCTCTATCTTCCACACTCTTCAATCTATTCATGGAACCTCTTACTGTCTTGTTACAAGCATCCAACGTCCAATTTCACATGTACGCAGATGATACACAACTCTATCTGAAGATTCATACTCCTGAAGATGTCATACTACTCAACCAAACACTGTTGAACACCCAAACATGGGTAACTGAGAACCACCTCAAACTTAACGCACTCAAAACTGAATTCCTACTTATAGCTCCACCCTCCAAAATCCCCCTCCTCCAGGACTGGTTCAAACACCTCACGGCATTCAACGTGCAACCAACAATCATTGACTCAGCTAAATCTCTGGGTATAACCCTTGATGGCAACCTCAAAATGCATAAACACATTGCCAACGCAACAAAAGGTGCAAATTTCCAGATTAATATTCTAAGGTAACTTAAACCCTTCCTACCAAAAAACGACTTCAAAACGGCAGTTCAAGCTCTAGTTATCCCCAGGATCGAATACGGAAGTGTGTCTCTTTGCGGTCTCCTCAAAGCTACAACAGCACCTCTAAGAGCCACCATCAACGCTGCAGCCAGGCTCATCACGGGCTCAAAGAAAAGGTCTCACATCTCCCCCGACCTAAAAGCATTGAACTGGCTACCATGGGAAGCCAGAATTCACCTAAAAATAGCATGCTTGACCCACAAAGCCATTCACCATAAAGCACCCAGCTATCTCTTTCGGAAACTGTCTATCTCGGGAGGCAAGAGATCCACAAGAAGTGCAGAACGCCTATTACTGAAACCACACAGATTTATTAAGACGAAAACTTACAAACGCTCCTTCTCAGCGATGGCTCCTAGGATTTGGAACGCACTACCCCCTGAAACCAGACTTACCACATCTACTGCACTGTTCAAAAAGGAAGTAAAGGCGATTCTCATGGAAAAATTCACATGAGCCTCTCTGACATTCACGACCTATATAGATGCAAACAGACAATCTACATGGCACGTTGGCTCTCTCGGCCCGCACCTTTCTCTGTTTCAGAGACAAGATTTAGCTCAACTTAGGATTCAGCTTTTGATCTACCTCTCTTGTCTGTTTTATTTATGCACACAATATCCACACATATCTGTATTTCTGTACTGTGTACTGCTGTATTATGTTTTATGTTTTATATCTCCTACTGCTTGATATATACTGTTATTGTGTACTGTTTTTGTATCAATTTTACTGCTTGTAAAGCGCTCTGATATCCGCAAGGATCTGGTTCGCGCTCTATAAAACTTTCAAAATATATAAATAAATAAATAGATACCAGTAAATACTACAGGGGCTACTGCTTCTGTTGAACAGAGAAATACAGACTGAGAGAACTGTGCAGACATTTTATATTGACCCATTATCTGTTGATTCAGCACTGACAGTGATACCTCCAGGTGTTACTGCTTTAAATGTGACACATTCAGTCCAAGAATTGCAAACTGCAGATGCACAGATAATGCCTAGAAAAAGTATGACTGTCCCAATTAATATGGTCCCCACTGAAAAGGTTCAAAGAGCTGCAAAATCAGTGAATATGGCAGGGTTTATTTCAGAAACTCAGAATTCACAGAGTATTGAACAGAAATTACCCCAAGCACTGAAAGGTGAGGGAAAAATGGCCTTTACAACAACTACAGCTCAGGATAAAATAAATATATTTGAAAATGGGATTTCTCAAACCTGCTTTGAGGAAGCAGCAGTGATTAAAAAGATAGAGAACATGGGGGAACATATTAACACAGGCCATGAAAAAGAGAAACAGCTTTTAAATGGAACATGTGAATATGAAGAAATTAACAGTCCTTGCTGTTTAAATAATGAAAATGTGAACCAGTATCAGGAAAAATAATTAATTTCCCAGAGTAAGGAAACAGCTGTATGTGCATTAACTACACATAATGGACTGACAGATTTGGCTCAAAAATATGAAACAGATGTTTCAGGAAGTTTTCCATTTCAGAAAGGTTTTAGGGTACACATGGATGATGAAGCAAATGAGAAAATGTGTTCTTCAGGAATGCATTTGCACATTGCAGAAATAATTATATATATTATCAAATGCAATGGGTTTGAGCAATTAGGAGACAATTGGGCAAGAAAACATGAGAATAAAAAGAAAACACCAGACCTAAAGGAAACTGGATAAGGAAAAGAAGCCACCAGATATAATTGAGAAAAATAATAAGCAGAAAGAGGGAGGAGCTTTTGCTTACTCATTGAGAGAAAAGGTGGGAGAAATGTATGTGCATATGCCACAGAATAAAAGTGAACTTGCAGCACTTCTGAAAACAATCCCACAATTGAGAGACAGACATATGCTGTGATACCCACAAGTTGATGGATTTGATGAAATATTAAAAGAGTTGTGCATTAATTTGGAAATGTTCTTTTACATTGCCTTGCAAACTAAATTGTGGTTTGAATCTAATGTTGTTAAAAAGCCAGGTGAAGAGACAATAGAAAGGGTGTGCATGAATGCACCATCATTTCCTGTTGTTATGGAGGAAAATATAGCAGTGATGTATTTCCTAAAGGGCAGAGTGCCAGCAAAGGATGTTGATTGGGTACAGATTAAAAGAACACAGGATGGAAGTAAAGGTGTTTTGGTTTGTGCAAATTCAGGTATGGATGTTGTACTGCTGGAAAATGTGTCCTTTTGCCATCTTTCAAACAGATGTGAGCATTGGAAGAAGAAATATAAATGTAAACATGATGCACAAAAACATGGAGAAATGCAGGTGCAAATTATGCCAGCTAAGCAAATGCAAATGTCAGTTCAGAAACAGGTAGTAATGACAGGAATTTTTCAAGCACAGATGGTCCCACAAAGTATGGAAAACGCTAAAATTAATTTAAATAGGTTGTCCAGAGCAAATGTGAATTATTTCCAGAGGCAAAAACAGAACCCAGTCTAACAGGTTGCTGTGTTTGAAAATGAGAGTTTTAACCCTCACAATTCTGAATTTACCAAGTCCATTGTGAAGACAGTGGAAGGTCAAGATTTAACTGCAGGAGTTTTAAACAAAGAAATTACAAACCCAGTGTTAGAAGAATTTGAAGTAAAAATAGGCCATTTGAAGAAAATTGCAAAACTGTTGTCTGTGACTCAGGCCTAGCAGAAAAACAATTGTTTTGCAAATTAAGCAGCACAGATTACTGTACATCAGATAATGTTAATTTTCAGATTCCTGACGAGGATGTACATTTTAAAATGGCCCAACAAGAGACAGCTGTAGCATTATTTTCAGAAAAGGCAGTTGAAAAATTACCTTCTGCTTTGGAAAAAATAATAAACACAGAAATAAGACAGTTCACAGAGAAGGATGCCAGATTAATAAAATGTGCAGAACATGTCTTATTAAAATTAGAATCAGATGATGACATGTATTCAGGAATACCATCAGTTGCAGGAATTTTACCAAAAAAAGGATTTTTGATGGAATTGATTGGAAGTTTGTGTAACTTTCTGATCACAGGTTCACAGAAAACAAATGAAAAGAACAGAATAGTGCAGGAGATTAAAAGCATATTTTTTCCATGTTGTCCTGTGGTACCGAATCCAGCCAATATATTTTTTCACATTCCATGTGCTGAAGAATGGCTAACTTTTATTGTTTTTTGCAAAGTTCATGTCACAGTGCCATTGCATGAGAATAGTCAGGAGTACTGTCAAAAAGAAGATGAATGTCTGGGACACAAAATTGGAAAGGGAGATAGAAAGGTGTCACCAGAGAGGGTGGAAATGATTTCCAAGAAAAATCCACCCCAAATTCAGAAAGAAGATTGGAGAAGTGTGGCTCACTGGTTAGAGGCGGCAGACCCTGAAGCAGAGGTCAGACCCGGGACCAGGGTTCAATTCCCGACGCGGCAGGGTCTTGAGCCCAAATATCCACGGACTCGATAATTCTCGTTTCGGTGCCTACTCAAGTCACAGGTTCACACTCTGCAGATCTGGGCATTAGCTTGCTTAATCTCCACTACGGCCCCCCTGCGGCGGGATGCCTGGCTTTCACCTTGGGGATGCCCAGTACGGGTATCTCACAGGGAAAAACCAGGACGGGTTCCCAAGGCAAGCGCCGAGATGCCTACGGGTAATCGAGCGCTATATAAGAACGCTTAATAATAATAATAATAATAATAAAGTCAGGACATTTTTGGGAATGGTTGGCTGCTGTAGAGAGTGGTTACTGAACCTTTCCCTAGTGGCTAAGCCTTTACTGAGGCTGACACACAAGGGTGTGTCTGATCCGCTTCCATTGGACAACAAATGCACAAAAGCATTCCTAGAGTTGAAAGAGAAAAAATGTCGCGCCACAGCACTAGGAATGAAAGTTTATTTGAAAGAAAAGACACTAATTTGCAGTGAGAGGGAGGGCTGCGCTCTCTCATTGCCTATTGAAAAAGATGACCGTGTTCAATGGTCTGTGATGGATTGCCAAATGACCTTTGACCCTAACTTCACAGAAATGTCAGCAAATGAATTGGAGTGTGATGAAACTGAATATGAGTGTCTAAATATCATGAAAATATGCATAAAGCCAAATTCAGACTTTAAGGATAAACGTCTGAGTCAGCCCAACAATGTCCATTTTGTAGATGGCCCATGTTTGAAAGGTGACACATTAAAAGCAGCACATGCTTTGCTCCTTATGCATTATGTTGTCAAAGCTTCATGGCTCTCAGTGGTTGCTCCAGCCCAAAATTCGAAATTGATTGCTCTTACCCTAACATGCAGTAGATCTGCTCCATTGGGAGTCACTGTTGTCATGGGAGAGAAAAATGCTAATTCAGTTGCACACATTTGTGTTCTGTTAGCATATACATTCAATGGAATCTTCACAGTTGAATTAAAAGAGGCTCAAGAAAATGTTTCAGAAGCAGAACAACAGGGATGTATCAGAACTGTTTTTGAGAAAAATGAAAACTGCATAGTGGCAAATGTGTTATTGCAAAGACTGATGCCCAGGTATAGATTTCCAGTTTCTCTGAAAGCAGATCATAATGGGGTCTCAAAGATAATGAGTGCAGAACAACAGATTGGACAAGGAATGGATTGTAGCTATCTGCCTGAAGTGTTAAGCATAATAAAGCAACACAATGGCAGCACAGTGTTACCTCTTGCAAAAGACTGTGTTTCAGCATCACCAAAGTGGCTTGAAAAAACATATGCAAATGCACGTGTGGAAAACACTGATGAGAACACTAGCCATTGCTGTGTACGTCTGGTTGATGTACAGTGTGCAGTTTCTCACCAGATTGCAGCTGCTACACAAGATCTGCATAATGGATGGTGCAACAAATTTGATCTGAGAGATGCTGTGGTGAAACATCTGAATCTGATCAAAGTGAAAATAAGAGTGAAAGGCCTAGGTTGAAAAAGTGCAAAGGATTGATGGTGCTCTGTCAGAGTTTCTCAGCACCTAAGTAGTCAAATTTGCATGGAAAAAGGTACATAATGCCACACTTTATGAGCCATTCTGATGGCAAGCTGATGACAAAGAGCAAAGAAATGCTGAAACTGTCCTGCTGAATTTTCCTTTTATTATTTTAGTTACTTATTTTAAAGAAGACTAACTGTTCCAAGAAGCTATTTACAGAACTCTGCACTAAACATTTGAGCGTAGCTATATATGATCTGATTACAGAAGACTTGTGTTTGCCTTAGAAATAGAAGTACACTTGTTATATGCTCAGCTTTTGCAATAAGAAATGTCACTAGTGAAATTAGATATGTGTGATGAATTATAAATCATTTGATTATGATTTGATATCATCAAAAGGGTGGATTGATGGAGCAGATTTCATCTGCAGTCAGGCATTGTTTTATTTTTGTGCTTCAGACAGACTGCATTTAAAGTGCCACACACATTTTGGTGCAAGTTAAAAACATGGCACATGAAAAACATGAAAGTGAGGCCTATTCAGTCTGAAATGCTTTTGCTGAATTAACATGTGTTTTTGCAGTGTAGAGAAAAGTGGCCTTTTTAGCTTTGAAGATTAATAGAATGTGTTTCTCTCTTCCCAGCTCATCCCTTGCAATCTAAATTCACTATTTCTGTCTTAAAAGACTTGTTGCATATTTTGATAAACATTTTCAGTTAATAACACCTCTTTTTATAATGTGTGTGAATTAATAATGCACCAAACACTACACAGGGGGCTAAATGCTTTTTTGCATGAAAAGCTATCTAAAACATTAAAGCATGTTGCTGTGTGTGCTGTATTAACTGTGTGTGCTTTAAAATTTTACACTAAAGCATGAAAATGCTATGTTGCACATTGCACATTTATTTTGCATGGTGTTATAAATAATAGAAAAGCTGCTTGAAACTAAGATGTAGGTAGCCCAATACCGGTCGGTAACGGCCGTAAATCGGTATTTTCGGCCGTTACCGACCGGTATTGAGCAATTGGGATGTAGGAAAGCGAAAATCGTCAGATTCGGTAAATTTACCGAATCGGTAAAGTTACCGAATCGGTAAAATACCGAATCGGAAAAATTACTGATTCAGTAAATTTACCGAATCGCAACGGTTTGCGATTCGGTAAATTTACCAAATCTGTAAATTTACTGAATCGGTAAAGTTACCGAATCGGTAAAATACCGATTCGGTAAATAAGAAGTGGTAAAAATGAATATTGAGATGTAGGGAAGCTCTTAAATACCGAATTTGCTTGAAATTCGGTATTTAAGAGTCAGTATTTACCATGGATTGAAATCAGGTGGTAACCAGGTGCAACCTATAAAAATGGACCCAAAATGCAATTCAACTTGCACAATGGCGGCATTTTATGTCATTGCAAGACGGCTACGGCTACAGGAGGAAGGAGAGAGGGAATGGCAGAGAGAGGAGCAGGTCTACAGACAGAGGATCACCCTGTTCATGCTCACAGAGGCAGAGATACTCCAGAGGTACAGGTTGGCCCCAGACACCATCACGGAACTCATCAGGGACCTCCACTCACTGTTGGAGCATACTACCCCAAGGGCACACGCTATTCCACCCCACGTGCAGGTGCTGTGCAGCCTACACCTGCTTGCGTCTGCGAGCTACCAGAGTGTGGTTGCTGCGGTAAGTGGGTGACCCAGAGCAGCCTGTCAAGGTTTTTCCACAAATTCCTTGACGCCATGTTACAGAGGATGGAGCATTATATATCTTTTCCTGCAACCCATGCTGAACTGGTCCAAACAAAATCTGACTTTTACCAGATGGCACGATTCCCCAATATAATTTGCTGCATTGATGGCATGCACATTCCCATTTGTCCCCCTGCTGCCACAGAATATATATACAGGAATAGGAAGTCAACGCACACCATCAATGAGCAGGTGATTTCCAATGCAAAGTGCGCCATCACTGACCTTGTGGCAAAATTCCCTGGAAGTACCCACGACTCCTATATATTTCAAAACAGCGACATCTATGTACGGCTGACTGCAGGGGAATTTGGAGAAGGATACCTCCTAGGTGAGACACAGTGTGCGACCCCATAACACCTATTGCAGTAAGAAGTACAAGTATGCATGTGAGTAATGTATTCCCATTTCATTTTAGGAGACAGTGCATATGCCCTCCGCTCCTTCATACTTACCCCCTACCTCAACCTCTCAACACCCAGCCAAAGGAGATATAACCGGGCCCACAAGAGCACAAGAAATGTCGTGGAGCGTACGTTTGGTATCTGGAAAAACAGGTTCAGGTGCTTGCACAAGAGCGGAGGTGCAAGGCAGTATACCCCCATCACCTGCTGTAAGATCATTGCTGCGTGTGCTACGTTGCACAACCTTGCTGTGAAGAAGGGTACTGAGGTGGAATTGTCAGACTATGAGGATCATGACGATGACATTGCTGTGCCAGAAACACAACCTGCTGGAGTGTCAACACCAAGTGATGGCAGATACAGACGTGAGGAGATTACACGCAACTATTTCTGAGTAAGTAATGAGACACAGACAGGTTGTGTATGAGAACAACTTAATTTAATGTTGCCACAACGTTCAAGCACTGAAGTGCAACAAAATAAGCATTATAAACGTGGGGACTGTATGTCCCGGGTTACTTCACCCATGACCGGCAATGTCACTTGCGCCCGCGCGTCCCAGAGCCACTGGGATGTTGGTCGCTGCTTTCAGCTTGCCCTGCAGCCTCAGCTGGGCGCCTGCTACTCCTCCGTGGCTCCACTCCAGCGCTTGCCATGCTGCTGCGGCTACTACTGTCTTCTGCCTCTGCCACATCCAGGGCAGGATTCTGTGCAGTGTGTGAAATCAGCATAGCCTCTACTGCACTTGTGATCCTGGCCATGCCCCTGGTGACCTCGGCCGTGTTCTGTGTCAGGCTCTCCTGCATATTTATGCCTCTACGGCATAGCTGGGATATGGCAGTGGCCAGACGATTAATGGCCGTATTGTGGACACGGGCCTCCCTGCGCCTTGTGTGTTCCAGGCTGTCTAGTTTTGAGCAGAGCTGTGTGATGGAATTGCTCATCTGCTGCATCCCTGCTGCAATGTCCGCATTTGATTTTGCAACCTCCTTATTAGACTCAACGATGTCTCTAATGCCCTTCCCCATGTCTCCTATTTGGTCATTTAGGACTCGGAATTGGAGATGGCAGGCTTGAATGGATTTGCCCTGCATGCGTTGTATGCGCACCATGCTCCCCTCCAGCCCACGGAACACAGTGCCATCTCCACGTCCACCTGCACTGCTGGGTCTGCGTTGCCTTCTGCGCGAGGTGACTGGCTCATTGGTGGACTGCAGTGCAGCAGGACTCACATCTACAGTGACTTGAGCCTCACCCTCTGCTGCCTCCATTACTGGTAGTGGGGCCCCGACACGCCTCCTGGCTGGTGGGGTTGCAGGAGCGGACAGGAACAGTGATGGGGAGGTTTCTGGTGAGAATACCAATGGAGGGGATTGTGAAAGGTGTGGGGAGTGCGGCAACTCTGGGGTCTGTACTGTGTCATCTCCATGGGCGCTGCCAGTGGTGTCACCCTCCTCCTGCGAGGCTTGTACTTGGCTTGGCCCTGCTTCATCACTCGCCTCCCTCGCTGGTGCAGTCCCTTCTGTGTCTGTGGGTTGACTGCCGGATTTTGCCCCTAGGTATAAATAAGCGTATATCAACTGAGTGATACTGTGTCACAGTCACTACAATAAATGCTTTACACATTTCACTTTAATTTATCTGCATTACTTTCAGTGACTTGCTGATGTCTGCGCAGTTACACATGGTCTTACGTTATCTGACTACATTTCCCATAATGCATTGCTCCTGTATAGTGCTGGCAGTACTGGACTGGGGTTGGCTTGTCCACAAAGGGTAAAGGGAAGCAGGTTGGTATGGGGTGTCATGCAGCGCTTGCGTCTTACCTTTTTTTGTTGCTCTGGCTGAGCTGTTCACATCTCCAAGTCCCAGGACGCTGTCTGCCTCAATGGTTGAGGCTACCAACTCCTCCAGGTCTGTCAGGGGGGGCGCAGGGTTCCTGCCTCCACCGGTGGCACCAGCCTGCTTGTGTATTTCAGACATCTTCTTCTTGGTTAGGCTCCTGATGTCGTAAAATCTTTTTTTGAGATCCTCAATATTCCTGGGTGTGACTCCCACTGCATTAACTTTTTCTGCTATTGCCAGCCACATTTTCGTTTGGCAGACTCAGGAACAGTGAGGGAGTGCCTGCCAAAAAGTTTGTTGTGCACTCGCACTACCTCCTCCACTAGTACCTGCAGCTCCATGCTGCTGAACTTTATTTTCCTCTTTCTTTCTGCCTTCTGACTTTCACTGCTGCTTGCCATGTTTTCTGGTGTTAAATCTTCCAATACAACTCTCCCTGCTGCTCTGTGTCTCTGCTCAGCTCTGACTGCCTCTCCAGCACCTTCTAATTAGTTGCAGCTGCCTGGGTAGCCACTTCCTGGTAGGGAGGGGGAGGGTGGTAGCACCTGATTGGCTGTTTTCTTAAGTTTCACTTTTGCTTGCTTTCTGATTCGGTATTTACCGATTCGGTATTTACCGATTCGGTAAATACCGATTCGGTATTTCCAATGCATTCCTATGGGCCTTTTGGCCCATAGGGATGAATGGGAAATACCGATTCGGTAAATACCGATTCGGTAAATACCGATTCGGTAATTTCCGAAAGTCAGATACCGAATTATACCGAATCGGTAAAAAATACCGAATTTTTCCCTACATCTCATTTACCGATTTTTGAATACCGATTCGGTAAAATTCGGTATTTAAGAATCGGTAAATGACATTTACCTACATCTGGCCCCTGGCTAGGTAAACATTAATAAGGGGTATTAGTATGAGGGAGGGAAATATAATGGGCTGATTTACATGAAATTAATATTCTCTTCTGTGTCTGTTTTATTTTTGGGCCTACCATTAAATGGCTGCCTGTGAATCCAGCAAGGCTATGGCTTGCATTAAAAGAGAAGAGAGCATGCGCAGACACCAGCTTAACTCAAACTACGGAAGGAGTCAAGGCCATTTTGAACTGTACATTCTTGTGATTGTGCCAATGTACCAGTTAGTTAAAGTATCCATCTAGACTGCGCTGTGGAAGGAAGGAAGGACGAATTAGAATGAAACATTTTTCCTGGTAAATGTTGCAAATGTTTATAAATGTATTTACTCATGTATGCTTCTTTTGTTAAAACTGGTATAGTCAGGATTTTAGAATGAGTTAGGATAGTGAGACCTTATGCCATCATGACTGACCAATCACGTACAAGTTTTTCTGAAAATGCAACATCTTTGTGTAGTCAGCCAAGAATTAGAGTATAAATAATGACCTCTCTGGAGGCGTGGCTGGCTTTTTGCTCATAGGGCTTCTTGCTCATTTTGGCTTAGGCTTTGCTTCATTCACATGGATTAGGTACAAGATCGTCACGGGTGCAACCTTGGGCGTCCGAGGAGAGTCAGGTGGGGGGTTCCCTGGTGATTTTTTTCCAAAGTCCTTGCACGTCATATTTTGGCACTGCAGGCCACATTCCTTTGAGGCCTTGTGAAGGGCGGGCTGTCTCACTCCTTGCTTGCTCCTTAGACACAGACAGGAGCAGAGCATGCAGTGGATCAGGATAGAATTTGATGCTAAACTTTAAGTTTATGCTTTGACTAATTAATTAGGTCTGAAAAGATTTATTTGTCTTATGCATTTATTTCTCTTAATGGGAGATTTTTGCCAACTATTTAATTATTGATTAGCCTTGCAAGACTATTTTTCTTAGAAACTCTTTAAGAATTTTGACTGATATTTTGCGCCACATTTTCTTTCCTACATGTAATGCTTATATGCAGACTGTAATATGTTTTATATTAATGCTATTTTTCCTGTTTTCCAAAATCGGTAACCTGATTGATATTTTACTAATGAATAAAGGGTCAGAGAAAAATTAACTTTTGACTAGAAAATAAAACCCTTTAAAATACTCAACAACTCTCTCTTTATTGGCTTAAATAATAATTGCATTTTTGACTGTTCATGATTATTTAAAATCTCCTGAAGGTAATACATGGTGTGAAGGGCCCAACACCTTTTTTCAGCGGTAAATTAGAGGTAGTATGAGGGTTTTGAATTGAGAAATTACCAGAAGAAATTACCGCTCCATCAACCCCACAGGGTCTCAATGATAAACTTGATAAGAGTTGTTGCCTGTAGTTTCAGCCAGATTGTAAGCCCAGACCAGAAGTTAATAATCATTCATATATAGATGCACGAACAGAGACACATTAGCTTGTGGATTTCAGGGTAATATCAATGTGTCATTGAGTTTGGTTTTTAGGGCATAGTGAACACAAATAAGCGATGATGCTTTAAATTGTTGACTGTAAGAAAAAGATTGTTTGATGTACATACACATTCATGATGATAAGACCTTTGAATCCCCAAATAGGCCAAAACGATAAATGGTCAGAGCAAAGATCTGATTGTAATAAGGTTTATTGGGTAATAAATTGGTAAACTTCATGGACACAATTCTAGGTTAAGTTTTGTAGAAATTACATTAACATTGAAGTGTATGACCTAAGCAAACATTAAAAGCTGTTCTAAAATGGCCGCCGTTGATTGTAGATAGAGGGCGATAATGCGCAGATAGTCCATCATTGATTTTGAGGTAAACAGCAGAAATACCAGCATGATGCGAAAAGGAGTCGAGAACGCGTCAGGTGCACTGCGTTGGTGAAGCGGAGTTTTCAGGTACGAGGGGGCATTTAGATACTAGTCACATCACTAATGCTAATTCAATACCAGTTCTGATTTTAACGGCCACCTGTTTCTTATACAGAGTGCAACACAACGAGAAGTGTCGGGAAATGAAGCATTGAATTAACTAAGGTAAACCGTTGCAATTTGATTCAAACGTCAGAAAAAGCGGTTGATCATATAAGGGTTTAATTGGATTCTCTTTTTCATGTAGTTAGGCCCTGTGGAAATGGTAACAGGCTGGTACACCCGACGAAATTAAGGGACAGTGTGAGAATTAACAGAATTTCGCTTGCGACATAAGTTATAACGTAAGTAATCGGTCACTATGATTTGCATGTCTTCAACTAAGAAATCACTCAGCATGATTTGTATGAGTTTGAGACATATTGGTTTATTAGTGCAT
The DNA here is from genome assembly GCF_964261635.1 of Lissotriton helveticus. Lineage (NCBI taxonomy): Eukaryota > Metazoa > Chordata > Amphibia > Caudata > Salamandridae > Lissotriton > Lissotriton helveticus. Next base: position 920,350,051 of record NC_136070.1, read on the forward strand.
CAGCTCCCCACATTTGGTGAATTTCACTTGGGCAATGGTTTTTAACACACGCAGGGGCGGTGGTGAGGAGATTGTGGTTTGTGGAGTTGTTTTCCTCTATGGACTTTAATAATGAATTTGCCATTCAATATTTTAAATATTTTGTGAGAATTGGTTTACTAATTTGTTATCTCAGTCACCCCTGATGAAGGGACGTTGGGTCCCGAAATGCATAGGGCAGGCAACGACAGTCGTCAAAAGAATCTACACTTGAACTTTTGAAAGATGTTCATAATGTAGACAAATGATGTTATGTTTATATGCACGATGTTGCAAATACGTTCATGTAGATTGTTTGTAAAGTGCAAATAATGTAAAGTTGTAAAATTGTAAAAATGATGATGATGAAGTAACAATCATGATATAAACACTGTTAAAAGCATATGAGTATGATTCACTCTTATGACAATATAACAGATTATTAGAATCAAGGAGTAAGTTTGTACGTCATACACAATAAAAGCAGTGCACATTGGTAGTTTCAGGCTTCACAGTTCATGTGTAGATGTAACAGGGATAAAGGCAGTTACCCAGACCAATGTAAGCACACTACAAATTAAAAAATATAGTGAAATACTTAAGTAAACAGAAAGAATAGACAACGAAAATACACAGAGGATAGGAGTGCGCCCTTAAATAATACTTTTATTGGATCTTTTTATAGGCCACAGTTTGAAAACATGGGATAGGATAGGGCGGCGCCATTGGTCAGTGTGTTACTGGTTTATGCAGCTAACTAGTTTTCTAATGAGAGAAAATCATCGATTTTGGGCCTGTTCACCCCCATCTTTTGACTGATCCTGGTGGTAACTGACTCTGACTGTGCCCGGGGCTCTGCTAACCATGCTGAGGGCCAGTGCTCTGCTGAAAAAGGTATATGGTAATTAGCTATAATTACAATTGGGATTGACATACCCTGTAAGTCTCTAGTATATAATAGAGCTAGGGGGTTTAGAGGCCCAGGAGATTTCCTGCACTGGAGTCTGCACTGCTGTGTGTCTACTGTCATTTTTACAAGCCAGCCCTGCTTTTCAGACTGTCTTTGAAAGTAAATGACATGAAAATTCGACGTTGGTTGTAAAGGTACTACCAAAGTGGTAATCTACCTTAGAGGGACTTTATCAATTTAAAGTAGTGACTTTTGTCTTAAAGAATGCCCCTGTCATCCTCCAAAGGTTGGTGAACAGGGTCCTTTCTAGGCTGGAGCAGTTCAGTGTAGCTTATCTGGATGATATAGCTGTGTACAGGTCCACCTGGGAGGATCACTTAAGCCACCAGAAGGAAGTGCTTCAGGCCCTGCAGCAGGTAGGTCTGACTATTAAGGCCAGTAAGTGACAAATAAGGCAGAGTTTAGTTGTGTACCTGGGTCACCTTGTAGGCGGGGGGTGTGTACAACCTCCCCACGCCAAAATCCAAAACATTTTGAATTGGACAGCTCCTGCAACCCAAAAACAGGTCACAGCATTCCTTGGTCTGACTGGGTATTATAGAAGATGTGTTCAGAGCTATTGGACCAATGTGGCTCCCCTGACAGAACTCACTTCTAAAAAGCAGGCAAAGAAAGTTATGTGGACCCCAGAGTGTCAGAAAGCCTTAGACACTCTGAAAGATGCTATGTGTTCAGCACCAGTATTACTGGCTCCTGATTACGCAAAGGAATTTGTGGTTCAGACTGTTGCTTCAGAACAAGGGATTGGTGCAGGGTTGGCACAAGTAAATGAGGAGGGCCTTGATTAGCCAGTTGCCTTCCTTAGCAGGCGATGTCTCCCTACACAGCAAAGGTGGAGTGCCATTGAGAAGCTTTTGTTGCGGTTTAGTCCCGGAAAAAGCTGAGACCATAACTGTTTGGTACTCACTTCCGTGTTCAAACAGATGGCTCATTCCGATAGGGGAGATCCAAAGCTAATGAGATGGTCAATTTCTCTACAGGGAATGGATTTTACAGTAAAACACAGACCGGGATTTCCCCATGCTAATGCAGATGGACTTTCCCTTTTTTCCACTTAGCTGAGGAGGACTACCAGGGAGTAGGTTAGTTACCCATCACCTTTCGTTTGGGAGGAGAGCCATGTGAGAAAGTCATCATTTTTAGTCCTGTACACCCTCATTTTCTGACTGATACTGGTGGTAACTGACTCTGACTGTGCCCTGGGCTCTGCTAACCAGGGCCAGTGCTCTGCTGAAAAAGGTATATGGTAATTAGGTATAATTACAATTGGCAAAGACAGACCCTATAAGTCCCTAGTATATAATAGAGCAGGGAGGTTTAGAGGCCCAGTACAGTAGACAGTGCTGTGTGTCTACTGTCATTTTTAAAGGCAGACCTGCTTTGCAGACTGTCTTTAAAAGTAAATTACATGCAAATTTGACATTGGTGATAAAGGTACTCCAAAAGAGGTAATCTATGTTTACATACAAGTCACCCCTAATATCTCCATTAGGTGCCCCAGGGGTGGGGTGCCATGTAAGAATAAACAGGGACAATACAAAAGATGTTTTATTAGCTTTGGTGAGGGAAAACCGACAATTTCATTTCCCTCCTTTCTAGAGTAATAGCTCCACAAGTTAACATTGGAATATGCTATTTAATTATAAATATAGTTAGGAAGGATCTCAAATGTCATTCAAAGACTTAAAAAATCAGCAATGACAAATCCAACAACTTGTCACTGTTGAATTTATCCTACCTATCTGTTTTTCCTCCTAATTTCTCCATTGCTCTGTGCTCAGACCTGTATGTTAAGCAGTCCACACCCAGCTCCCATTTTGTGTTAGCAAGTGAGTGAAACCAGACCCCGCCCCCATTTCACCCTGAGCAACAGGAATATTCTACATCAGAGAGTGAACAGAGGGTGCTCTGTGAGCTGTTCTTTTAGGGATTGTGCATTCCTTTTTTGGCTAGGCGAGTGAGTAAAGTTTTATTCAAACAGTATTGTTAGAGGACAAAGATTGTTAGGCTCTTACCTGCTGAAGTCCAAAGTGTGGATGGATTGAGCCTGTCTGTCTCTTAGGAGACTATAATAACAAAAAGAACCGGGGGTCTCAAAAGAGCCATTCAATTGACTCACTGGCTTCGACTCCTTACTAAGTGAGTCAGGACACAAGTTGCCTTCAAGCCTAAGAGAAACCAGGAAACAGCAATAGTGAAGAGCATAAAGAACAGTGATTACCAGCGAGATCCACCTATAGCTACATGGATTTCCATCAATGTATCGTAATGATCAATCTTATCATTTGGTCATCCATCTAGAGGGATGGTCTGTCTCTTGATCATTGAGACTCATTACCATACCCACAATGGTAGGCTGGAATGGATCAAACCCACAATCACTTTACAACCAAAGATGACAGAACCTACGAGAATAGGTGCAGTGCCAACAACGGAAAAGTGGTGAGTAAAATAGGGTGGAGAGGCGAACAAACACTTTTTATTAGAATAACGGCTCTACCCCTAATTTAAAACAACAACAGTGCAAAAAAACAGTTTCAACAAATAACTGTGACGGGCCAACATGTTTCAGCCAGTAGAAAAACAAATCCCACGGCTTTCTTCAGGGCCTCTGCTCTCTTTTTTGCTACTGCAAAACAGTGAAAAGAAAAAACTTTTATACAGAAAAGTGGTATAAACGCACCTACAGGAAGATGTGACAACCTGCTTGTACTAATCCTCCGCATCAAGGAATGTTGCTATCATCTAAAAAACAAAGGAATTGAAATAACGAGTTACTATCAATACGCTCTTCAGTATACTGTATACCTCTTACAAGTATATTCAAATAAAAAAAACAGTGTTATTAGTGCTCATCCAGCATGACCGGGGACTGGACCTCACCTCACCTGGACCAAGCTCAGGAGATGGAGGCCCCGCTCTGTGAAAGTAAAACAAGGGAGAACATAGAGTAAAGCAAGAAACACAAGGGTTTCTGTAGCCCTCACATTCTACAGGTACACTCCCATCACTGGTTTCACTTCCCCAGACAGGCGCTGAGTCTCGGAGTACCCCCAATAGAGTCCCAGAATTACTGACATTCAAAAACTCACTACATTTACAACCTATACAACCTGGCTTGTGAAAGCACAACCAGTGGGAACTGCGTTGAAAACCATACTTGCATTTGGCACAGTATGCACAGCCAATAATCTCATTGTCCCCAAAGAAGTGCAGGTAAATATAAAAGATTATATACTTCAAAAAAGGGGGGATAGGAAGAAAACACAGACAAATGCACAAAGAAGGGGGGCTTACCACCACTCACACTCCTGTTTAGAAAAAGGCAGTGTTCCCCTTAAATGACTCTAAAAATGATCTGTCTGTTTACAAAAGGCTGTGCTAATCAGACCATCGTAAGCGCTCTCAAAGACATTCCAAACCACAAAACCCACCATCCCTCTAGATGGATGACCAAATGATAAGATTGATCATTACAATACATTGATGGGAATCCATAGGTGGATCTCACTGGTAATCACTGTTTTTTATGCTCTTTACTATTGCTGTTTCCTGGTTTCTCTTAGGCTTGAAGGGAACTTGTGTCCTGACTTACTTAGTAAGGAGTCGATGCTAGTGAGTCAATTGAATGGCTCTTTTGAGACCCCCGGTTCTTTTTGGTATTATAGTTGACTAGTAGGGGATGTGAACCTGGGCAGGTCTTTAAATATCCCTTTGACCCTTTCTCTCTCTGTGGTGTTTATGTCTCTTAGGAGATTCTGAACAGAGGAGCAGCTTCCTATTCTCTGGCCAGCAAACCTTGACTGAGGTCGCAGGGACCTTATATAGTCTGCTATTGGCTGGTACATGTGTGCACTGATTGGTGGTTGCACCTGGTGTTTCTATTGGATTAGGGTTGGTATTCTCATTGGTTGGTTATTTGAGGGTTCTGGTTGGTTCCTGGGTCTATTGATGTAGGGCTTAGGGTCAGTGATCTCATTGGTGGATATGTTTAGGGTTTCGGATTGGTGCCTAGGGCTGGGCTTTCTATTGGACATAGGGCTTAGCGTTTCCTGTGTGATTGGTTGCTGGGTCTAGGTTGGAACTAGGGCTAGGCTTTCTATTGGATCTAGGACCTAGGGTTTCCTGTGTGATTTGCTGCTGGGAGTAGGGTTGGGACTAGGGTTAGGTTTTCTATTGGATATAGGGCTTAGGGGTTCTTGTGTGATTGGTTGCTGGGAATAGTGTTGGGACTAGGGTTGGTATTTAGACTTTCTAATGGACGTAGGGTTTAGGGTTTTGTGCCTGATTGCGTGCTTGGACTAGGTCTATGATTGGTTGTAAGGGTTTGGGTCCTATTGGTTCTAGGGTTTAGGGCTAGTGTTGTGATTGGTTAGGGCCAGAGTTCCCATTAGCTGAAGGGGTCACCTGATTACTAGGGCTATGTAAGGCCAGGGTTCAGGGCGTCTAAACCCGGGCATCGAAGCTAAGGGTGGAGAGGACAAGGGTGGGTGCCAGTTTGAGCCCATTAAGGGTGGAGAGGACAAGGGTGAGTGCCTGTTTGAGCCTTTTAAGGGTGAAGAGGACAAGGGTGAGTGCCAGTTTGAGCCTGTTCAAGAATCGACTGGACTACGGACAAAAATGCTGCCCAATTTTACATACACCAGCACCCACCCTACACCATCCACAAAAAGAGTAGCACACTCACACCAAATGTACTCCACACATTTACTACAAACTAACCCTATGCACTATTCAATGTCTCAGCTCCCACTATAAAACCACACAAACCACACATATAAACCCTTCTATTCCAGCTACCACACATTTCCACCATCACCTACAAACAGTACACAGCTCTATCCTATACCACTAGCCAATCCGCACATGCCTAACACAACCCAATTCAACACCACACTGAACTATAACCCAACCAGACACACGATCCCTGCTCTAATTATACCCAACAGATCCCTTTTTGTCACTAACAAACCTATATTCAGCCTTCTATCATTTCTCCAACCAACACTCTCCTCTTCTTTCGACCACAATAAAACAACCACACAACATCTACACCCCACTACACCACTCATATTACCTCTTGCAGCAAACAAGTCTAAGACAAACACTCACAACTCTACTTCATCCCCTCTTACACAAAACATACACTCTACTCACACACATCATCACCCCTTTACCTTACACGTTTCACTCACAAACAATCCGCCCGCCACCCTAACGGAGATCGGGACTAAGGGCGGGGGTCCCGTTGTGGGTATTAGGATGTGCCCGCCACAGTGGCGGGCACATCCTATATGTTTTACATTGTGGCGGGCGGTGCTCTCTGCACCGCCTGCCACAATGTAAAACATAAGTTGACGCATTCACACATGCAAAGCGGCAGGCACCGCGTGGTGCCTGCCGCTTTGCATATGTACATGTGGGGGGGGTACCATAGGTACCCCCCATGTGCCCCCCCGACAGTGGCGCCAACCTGGGGGCCCTGCAGGGGGCCCCCGCAGCAATCTCCGCATGCATTTCCGTGGCGGCATTGCCGCCGCGGAAAGGCCCACACATTTATCCATCGCAATATGGCTGGCGGTGTCCATTGGACACCGCCACCATATTAATCTATTACTGCCGCGGTCGCAAGGCGATCGCGGCGGTAAAGCCGTCCGCCGCTGTCCCCTCCGCCATCCTAATCTGGAGGAGGGGAAAACGAGAGTGGTTGTCGGGCGGATTGCCTCCGCCAGGGTGGCGGTGGCCACCTCCACCCTGGCGGAGGCAATCCGCCCGACATCCTAATGGACCGCTATATTAACAAACCCATCTCATAAAACAAATACATCAGCATCCCATTTCACTACTCCTAAAAAACAATACATATCACACACACCTGCACAACAAAATCTCTCAAGCGCAATACCTCATAATACTTACCATCACAAACTACAAACATACACCCACCTTTCAAATTACACAAACAAACAAACTCCAATACCGAGCTTTTGCTCTTCCACCACACCCAACACATAAAAAGCATCACAGCAACTCTCTTTTAACAGCCTGTTATCCGTTGGAAAATTTAGAACCTTACTACAAGACCCACATGCTGCACCACCACCCCAACTCATACACCTTCTGCCCTAAACAGACACAAACAAAATAAGCAATGTGCCACACTTCACGACTTTGCTTCTCCATGTCTACTGCACAACAAGGTTACACTACAAAAACAACACAGCACACCAACTCACTCTCAAACACCGTCTCCACCACCTACATACGCAGGCCCATCAAAATGCCTTCTTAGCCTGCTGGACGAAGAACAAGTTACAGAAAAGCTATAGGATTGCTATCCTCGTATACCTAATACCAACACTAAAGACACACCAGCTGCAAGCCCACAAAATACTGCTCACTCCTCTACAAAACAAAGTCAGACTCTCTCCAAAGCACATTCTCTAAACTGTCTACTAATAAATGCTTGATTGCTCTCTAAAAACAAACATCACATCCACGACCTTCTTACTGATGCAAAACCAGAAATACTATGCATTACTAAATCATGGTTAGGAGATGATATGGCTCCAGTCCTGCATGAAGCAGTTCCTCTAGGCTACAAAATGATCACCCAAAATCGTATAGTCAAAAAAGGAGGTGGCCTAGCTGTTGTGTTCAGGCAAACATTACATATCACTTAAGTTGACGACGTCTCCATAAATAATTGTGAGACCATTTTCACCAGATGCAATCCTACACCATCTTTCTCCTGTAACTTCCTACTCCTTTACAGACCTCCACCTAACAAGGCAACTGTCCCAGACGCAGTTCTAGACATGGTTTTAAACCTGATAACACTACACTACATCCTATGAGTTCTGGGGGGAACATCCATTACAACGCAACTATTACAACACAGTACCTTTACAACGAATCCATTACAATGCAGGTGCCTTTACAACGCATTCTATTACATCATATGGCATTACAACGCAGGTGCTATTACAACGTATTATTATTTTTTGTATTATTTATATTAGTTTCATTTTAAAAAGTACGTTTTTTTATTGTTTATAATTAAAAATTAAAAAATATATATTTATTTTAAATTAATTTTAATTATAAAAATAACATTTTAAATAATAGATACTCATTTAATAATATTAGATTTGTTTATTAGTTACAGATGATACATATTAGAAAATTATTAGTATTTGTAAATAATTTAAAATAAAAAGATTTAAAATTAATACTCAAGTATTAATACTCAAGAATAATATTAATTGTAATATTTTTAAAAGTAAATTTAATTAACAGTAATTTAAAAAAACATTATATATATAAAATGTAATAAAAATATATTTATAAATTAAATGTTTATAAATTAATACTCAATAATTAAAATTGATTAATATTTTAAAAGTAATAAAATACAATGTTTATGAATTATAACTTATTAAAATAAATAGTTTTATAGATTAAAAACAGTTAATATTAATTTAAAAAGTGTAATATATTTAAATTATTATTTATTAAAGTATTTAAAAATTAATACACATGTTAAAAAAAAATTAATATTTTTAAATAAATGTTAATTATAAAAATAATATTTTAAATAATAGATACTCATTTAAAAATATTAGATTTGTTTATTAGTTACAGATAATACATATTAGAAAATTAGTGGTATTTGTAAGTAATTTAAAATATAAAGAATTAAAATGAATACTCAAGAATCAATACTCAAGAATAATAATAATTGTAATATCTTTAAAAGTTTATTTTAATTAATAGTAATTTAAAAAAAATTATATATACAAAATTTATTTAAAATATATTTATAAATTAAATGTTTATAAATTAATACTTAATAATTAAAATTAAGTAATATTTTTTAAGTAATAAAATACAATGTTTATGAATTATACCTCCTTTAAATAAATAGTTTTAAAAATTAAAAACAGTTAATATTAATTTTATAAAAGTAATATATTTAAATTATTATTTACTAAAGTATTTAAAAATTAATAAACATGTTAAAAAAATTATTAATATTTTTAATTTAGATTTACTATAAAAATATGAGTTATTGTAGTATTTTTTAATGGTAATTAAAATTGATTTTATTAAAAAGAAGAGTATATATATTTTTTAATTTAATTTTAGAAAGATTAGAATTTTAAAATAATTCAAATATATATTGATTTAAAATTCCCACGCTTTTCCATTGAGATCAATGTGAAGTAATGTCCTTCATTTATTTCCATAGCCACATGTATGTTTGGCGCGGAACTCTTTTACAAGTTCATTTGAAGCTAGATGCGGGATAGATCAGAAGCAAATGGATCAAAAACAGAGGTAAGTACATTATTATATTAATATTAAAAGCAGTATATACATTTTAAAAGTAGAAATAATATATATCAATAATATATAACATGGAATGCATGATGATTTTTAAATATATTTATTTACAAAAAATATATTTCAATAAAGAATCATTTTTATAAACGTTTTATAATTAAAAAAAAATAAACATATGTGTATTTCACATTTAAATAAATTGTTTTTGATAAGTTTAATGCGAAATAATATATAACATAAACACATTGTCTGTTTTTTCTGTTTGTTGCACCAGATGACGTAGACGCGTAAACGTGCAAGGTCGCGGCCATTTTGGAAAGTGTCGATGGACAATGCAGCAGCAAGCAGATCTGCGCTCAGGGAGGAAACACTTTTAACTTTATTTATAAACAATTAAATGTTTTAATGTATATATATTGTAAGGAGAGAATAGGGAGAGGTTGCATATGTTAGTTTTAAGGTTATTGTCACTCTTTTAGCATGTCGCCGACCATGTAGCTAGAGTATGCCGTTGTCGGGTCGCCTGTTATGAGTATTAAATATGTAATAATTATTAATTATAGTAATATATGTTCATTGTATAGTTTGTAAATGTATATACAATGTTTATTTATAAAAAATAACGTGTAAAAAATAAAAAGAATCAAGAAGAAGATCGAATACGAGGATTTTGGATTTTTATGGAGTTATTTTTAAAAAAAAAGGAATTTAGAAAATGTTTTTTTGAGAAGTGGATTTAAAAGAAGATTTTTTGGATTGATGTTTTTGACAAATCGGAATCGTCTATTGAAAAAAGAAGAAGGATCAAGGATTTCGTTTTCGAAAGTTTGGAGATGGATCGATTTTGGTTTTGGAGATCGTTTTTGGTTCCAGAAGAAAAAAAAGGATTTGGATTTGGATGTTTAAATTGGAAAGTGATATTCGATCTTCAACATATTTGGAATGGAGTTTTCGAATATGGAGAATGGATTTTTTCATCTTGGACATTTTTGGGAATGGTTTTATTGAAAAGAAGAATGATTACTTTTTTTGTTACTCTGGAGTGGATTTGTTGGTGGATTACACATAAGAATGGATTTTTATTTGGATTAAAAAAGAAAAAAAGAAGAAGATAGAAGACATCTAAATGTAAGGTGACCCAACATTTAAATTTTGAATAAAAAAAAAAAAAATGCCAATTGAATAGAAATGTTTAATGAATTTAGGGCAAAGCAGGAAAGTAATGTTATAAATTTAGTTAAAAATGCATTATGTTAGCAACATTATCAAGGTAGTCTAAAGCCACACACAACAAAAATTGTTGTAAAATTGCCAATAGTCTCTCAGACATTTCTTTTGATTTTTTAGAGATGAGTGGATGTAGACTACCAGTTAATGTTTGTGAGATTCTCATTTCTTGAAAACTTTGCTCCTTCCTCAAAGTTTCAAAAAAATTATAAAAGTTGGGGTGAGGTTTGCCAATTGTATGATTGAAGGAGTTATGCCATCCCTTTATGGCATTGTTTGTCTTTGCTTCTCCTTCTAAGCAGCTCGTGTAGCAGTTCCACCACTCCACATGGAAACGTGGTTTCCTCCTGCGACCCGACCTGCTTAGATGCCCAATCCATGTGTCCTCAAAATAATTTAGTTAGGGGGCCAATTTTTCTTTATTTTAAGTAAAAAATTCAGATTTTGTAATTGCAGTGTAGTACTCGTCTACACTTTCAGGAGGAACAAAGCAAAGAGCAGTTAGTTTTTTTGATCCAAATTGAAGTTTGCTATCCGAAGAATAATCCACAACCAGGAATGTTTTTTGTAATTTACGCCAAAAAGCCTGGGAAAAATGGAAAAAAATCCCTTAATTTGGGTATCCGTGTACGCTTTGGTAATAACATTTATCATTGCAAATTCAAAATCAATAATTACTTTCCTAGGACTTTTGTTTGATGTTTTGCTTTTAATCACTGTCAAAAGTTCAGTGTAGGTTGTGGATTGTTTGTCAGGTAGCAAACTGTACACTAAGGGAATTACAATGTTGTTAATTTTAGCATGAATAGTGTAAATTTGAGTGAATGGATGGGGCGTGGTTTTAAAAGTCCCATCCATCATCCATATTTCACTATTCTCTAATTTGACAAGGTTGCGGGGTGTACTGAAGATAAGTATACGTTTAAGAGGGTTTTTGTTGTCATGCAGAAGGAAAGGTTCATTAGAAAAAGATAAAGTGAGTTCAGGAGGAATGTGAATATCTGAAAAGGTATGTTGAGTAGTAGTATGTGTGTTACTTGCCTGCTTTTTTCTTTGAATTATTCTTCTCAGATTAGGAATTATAGGCATACTGCTAGCTACATGACTGGGGACATGCTGAGCAACCTCCCTTAAAATTGAACCAGAAGTGTCATTGGAGGTGCATGCAATATCCTTCGTCTCGTTTATAGTTTCTCTAACTTCAATGTCCATTGCAGAGGCAGAGTGGTTGTGGTCTGTTGTTTTAATGACTGTCTCATCAAGAGTAACTGCTCTGCCTCTGCAATGGCTTGAGTAATTTTGCACGCACCTCCAATGTCTTCGTGGTTCAGTTATTCTCTCCTTACAATATATATATCCTGCATGTTTTAATAATCTGTTTCCTCTGTTAGACTTGATATATGTGGCAGTTTTATCTGCTGACATTATCTGAAAAGAAAAAGAAAAAGATTTTGTAAGAATATGATTTTTTGTAAATTAGAATTTTGTTTCATTTATCAGTAACAACCTCTAGACTATCCATCACTTACTCTACTGCTACACCTCACTGGAGTAAGAATAGTAATTTTAACCCCTACACTATCCATCATTTACCCTAATGCTACACCTCACTGGAGTTTGAATAGTAAATGTATTCCCTACACTATCCTACACTTACACCACTGCTACACCTCACTGGAGTTAGAATAGTAATTTTAAACCCCTACACTATCCTACACTTACCCTATGGCTACACCTCACTGGAGTTAGAATAGTAATTGTAACCCCTACACTAACCATCACTTACTATACTGCTACACCTCACTGGAGTTTGAATAGTAATTTTATCCCCTACTCTATCCATTACTTACCTTACTGCTACACCTCACTGGAGTTAGAATAGTAAATTAAACCCCTACACTATCCTACACTTACCCTACTGCTACACCTTACTGGAGTTAGAATAGTATAGTATACCCCTACACTATCCTACACTTACCCTACAGCTACATCTCCCAGGAGTTAGAATAGTAATTTTAACCCCTACACTATCCTACACTTACCCTACTGCTACACCTCACTGGAGTTAGAATAGTAAATTAAACCCCTACACTATCCTACACTTACCCTACTGCTACACCTCACTGGAGTTAGAATAGTAAATTAAAACCCTACACTATCCATCACTTACCCTACTGCTAACCCTCACTGGAGTTAGAATAGTAAATTAAACCCCTACTCTATCCATCACTTACCCTACTGCTACACCTCACTGGAGTTAGAATAGTAAATTAAACCCCTACATTGTCCTACACTTACCCTACAGCTACACCTCCCAGGAGTTAGAATAGTAATTTTAACCCCTACACTATCCTACACTTACCCTACTGCTACACCTCACTGGAGTTAGAATAGTAAATTAAACCTCTACACTATCCTACACTTACCCTACTGCTACACCTCACTGGAGTTAGAATAGTAATTTTTAAACCCTACTCTATCCATCACTTACCCTACTGCTACACCTCACTGGAGTTAGAATAGTAAATTAAACCCCTACAATATCCATCACTTACCCTACTGCTACACCTCACTGGAGTTAGAATAGTAAATTAAACCCCTACATTATCCTACACTTACCCAACTGCTATAGCTCACTGGAGTTAGAGTAGTAATTTTAACCCCTACTCTATCCATCACTTACCCTACTGCTACACCTCACTGGAGTTTGAATAGTAAATTAAACCCCTACACTATCTTATACTTACCCTACTGCTACACCTCCCAGGAGTTAGAATAGTAATTTTAACCCCAACACCATCCTACACGTACCCTACTGCTACACCTCACTGGAGTTAGAATAGTAAATTAAATCTCTACACTATCCTACACTTACCCTACTGCTACACCTCACTGGAGTTAGAATAGTAATTTTAACCCCTAATCTATCCATCACTTACCCTACTGCTACACCTCACTGGAGTTAGAATAGTAAAATAAACCCCTACACTATCCTACACTTACCCTACTGCTACACCTCACTGGAGTTAGAATAGTAATTTTAACCCCTACACTATCCATCACTTACCCGTTTGCTACAACTCACTGGAGTTAGAATAGTAAATTAAACACCAACACTATCAATGACTTACCTTACTGATACACATCCTGGGAGTTACAAAAGTAATTTAAACTCCTACACTAACCCACACTTACTCTACTGCTACACTTCACTGGAGTTATAATAGTAATTTAAAACACTACAGTATCCATTACTTATCATACTGTTATATCTCCTTTGAGTTATATTAGCACATTCTACACAACACTTAGGGGCCGATTCCGATTCGGGATAAAAAAACGTTGTACGATTCGTATTCGTAGCCGTCTCCATACGAATGAAAAAAGACCGTTCGAACTGCGTAGTACGATCCGTATCCCTAAAATACGTCCGAATATCAGCGACCCGTACGAACCATAATCGAAGAACCATACGAAATGGCGTGGGAACTCAACCCATACGATTTGTAAACATGCCGTACGACCAAACAAGTACGATCCAGACCGGGGACCGAGTACGCGATTTGTACGGACAAACGTAGTCGCGCATGAAGCATGATTCGGACAGAAAACATCGCGTATGAGCGAGCCGCACCAACAAATACGACCCGCATAGCCCTCAATAAAGCGTACGCGAACCCCCACCCCGACAACGGACCGTTTCAACCAGCCGCACCAACAAATACGACCCGCACACCACCCGCACACCCCTCAATAAAGCGAACGCGAACCCCCAACGCGAAAACGGACCTATCAGCCAGCCGCACCAACAAATACGACCCGCACAGTATGGGGGTGGTATGTGGGTGGGTGGCTATGACTCCCAGCAGTGCCTAACAGTATGTGGGTGGGTGGCTATGACTCCCAGCAGTGCCTAACAGTATGGAGGTGGTATGTGGGTGGGTGGCTATGACTCCCAGCAGTGCCTAATAGTATGGGGGTGATATGTGGGTGGGTGGCTATGACTCCCAGCAGTGCCTAACAGTATGTGGGTGGGTGGCTATGACTCCCAGCAGTGCCTAACAGTATGTGGGTGGGTGGCTATCACTCCCAGCAGTGCCTAACAGTATGGAGGTGGTATGTGGGTGGGTGGCTATGACTCCCAGCAGTGCCTAATAGTATGGGGTGATATGTGGGTGGGTGGCTATGACTCCCAGCAGTGCCTAACAGTATGTGGGTGGGTGGCTATGACTCCCAGCAGTGCCTAACAGTATGGGGGTGGTGTGTGGGCGGGTGGCTATGACTCCCAGCAGTGCCTAACAGTTTGTGGGTGGGTGGCTATGACTCCCAGCAGTGCCTAACAGTATGGGGGTGGTATGTGGGTGGGTGGCTATGACTCCCAGCAGTGCCTAACAGTATGGGGGTGGGTGCAAGGGGAGTGCCAGAAGGCTGGTAGGGGGAGGGTGAGAGGGTGCAAGGTGTAGGGTAGGAGGCTGCACTCATCCCATATGGCCCAGGTACACACCCATGCACCATGCCAATGCACAGGGAGTGTGAAAGTACTGACAAGATAGCTGACACTGGGCCCTGGTGTAGCACAAGGCCCTCCTGTGACCAGTGCAGTGCAAATACTAACACCAGCACAAGGTCAGATATCCTGCACAGGAACTCACAACCACCGTCATGGCAGCATGCTTCATGGGGGACAGACACACCACGAGGGACATCCACTTGCAAATCACACTCAAACTACTAGCATGGCCTGTCACACACACCCCTTACTGAAACAGAGCCTCTGGGGACAGGCAATGGAGTGCACCACTGTCACAATCGTCATGTAACACAACAAAACAAATACTGATCTGATGACGCATCCAAGCAAAAAATGCACAGTGCTGAATCACAAGTCCAATGTGCCTCTCACACAATGCTGTAGCCACAGCTCTCAGACGCTGTGGATGCCCTTAAGTAGTAGCACCATGGACCTGGGCATTGACAAGGTGATGCATCTTGGAGAAGTGCTACTTTCTAAAGCCCTGTGCCAGAAGTAGGTGTACTGGTCCAGGGGGGTTGGCATTGGGTGGCCGTCACGGCACAGTAACACCTCATAAAAGGTGCTGACTGAAATCAGAAAAATTCCACTCAGTCTCTATCATAATCATGCTGCATTCAAACCCTGTGCATGCTTGAACCAGGCATAAGGAGTGACGCTGCATTGTGCAGATTGGGGCACACATAGCACAGCTGGATCTGTGTCGTGCTGGCGACACAAGCCACAGCAATGGCTGCGCCAGTCATTGTAAACAGTACCGAACATGTCAATGACCCCTCAGCACATGTCAATCTGATCCCACAACATAACCATACACAAGTGAACAATGACAACAATCCAAAGCAGCTGGAACAGTGCTAACGACAATGTATATCAAAATTGGATGTTGCATGATAGTCCATTAACAGTGTCTGTCACCCACACCCACAGGGCAACGTGTGGAAACTACCCCCAACCAGGAGGAGATGGATCCCAGTCCCAGGCTCAGCAGGACCCTGACCCCACGACAGCGACGCCTCTCAACACACCGTGGCTGACCACAACCAACCTGGCCCCTCTGGATCCCAAACCCGTGCAGCAGCTGGATCAGGGAATCTGTGCCAAGCACCACACCCATTCCCGCCACATCCCATCAGACAGCGCGGAGCCCTGCCCATAATCCACAACAGAGCCAGTCTGACAATGAGGGACAAGGTTCGCCGGGCACCCAGGAGGTGGCAGACAACACCACCACTGCCATCATTCATGGGTCCCTTCGATCCGATGTGCCCACAAGCGCAGGCCAGGCTCGTGTGGGCAGAGGTGGTGGGAGTGGCGCAAGGCGGAGGCGAGAACCTGACCAGCAATCTGTAGGGCCCGGCATGTCAGAACTCTGAAACATCATGGAGGCATACCGGCGGGACACCAGGGAGTTCAGCCAGGTAGTGGAGGCCCTCACCGAAATTCAAAATAATCAGGTCGAGCAACATACCAGTCACCAACAACACCAGGGACGGATGGAGGCAAGACTGGATGAGCTCTTGATGGTGCATAGGGAAATAGGCCAATCACTCCGTCAGATTGCTGTCAAAATGCAGCACCCTCCCTGTGTCACCAGGCCAGAAACATCAAGGCAAAGACCAACACCAGCCACAGGGAGGGAGGAGGAGGAGGAATTGTCTGGCAGTGGGCTATGCACAACTCCCAGGTCACCTGGTCTGGCATCTTGCCTTTGTGTGCAACAGCATCACCTTATTGACTCTCCCACATGGACTTGCTTGTCGCAGTGTGCCCAATGATGCCAAGCACTGTGGCCTGGACTCTGTTGACTCAAACTGTAAGGCATCACATCTCCAGCTGTGAACTTTGGATTCCCCCCTTTTTGTACAGCACCTCCTCACATTTCCCGCACAAGATCAGAAAATAAATCTAAATAACATAAAACGCATTTGTGGAGAGGTTTACCCAGAGTGAAAAACATATGTGTAGGGACATGTATAAAATGCGAGAGTGTTGAACAAACTGCAGCCATCCACACACTGGGATCTGAGTCTGGTTGAGGACACACATAGGTCACAATATTCCAACAACCACATACATGGATGGCAATACACACCTGTGATGGTTAGAAAATGCTGAAGGGGGGTGGCTTGCAATACTGCAATTACAGACAGGTACAGAAGAGTCACTTGGAGGTGTACAGATCATGGGTAATATGTAGGTGTCCACGGAGGGAGTACCAGGATCTGTGTTCGGAGGTATGAGAACTATCAGCCGCATGCAGTTGTACTGTGGATGTGATGAATGGTGCCCAGGCCAAGGGTGGCAGGACGGACTGTGGGCAACCTGGGTGTTCGATGGTAGACGTCCATATTAGTTCATTGGCCTGGGCCTGTGGAGTGCCTACTGAGTGTGGCTGAGGAGTATGAAGGTGAACCTGCAGTTGACTGTGGGACTATTGTAGGTATCTCAGGTGGACGGTCATGTGGCAGTAGCAGTAATGTTGAGGATGAGCTGTGTGCATGCACCCTGGATTTGCACAAGTACTCCTGGAGTCTGGTTCTTGTACCTGTGTAGAGGTTGTTGCTGTAGTTGGGCTGGCTGGTGCCGTTGACGGCGACCAGGCTGAACACCACCTCGTAAACAGACATCGCCATAGCCATCCCAGAAGGCCATAAGATCTACCGCAGACACCGCACCAACAGAGTGGGAGGAGGAATCGCCATCATCCACATGAACACTCCCAGAGTCACTACCAACACCAACTACACCCTCCCCACCGCCTAGCACATGAACTTACAGATCCACTCTGACGCCAACAACACCCTCAGAGGAACACTCATCGACAGACCACCTGGACCCCGACCACAATCCATCAACACCATTGCTGACCTCATCAGCACACACGCCCTCCTCTACACGGATTACATCCTCCTTGGGGACATGAACTTCCAGCTTGAGAACAACAACGACGCAGAATCCACTGCCCTGATCGACAACCTTGTCAACCTCGGATTCAAAGTACTCGTGACAACACCCACCCACACCGCTGGACACACACAGGACCCCATCTTCTCCGCAACTCCACACGTCTCCTCCAACCACACCACCAAACACCACTGGACAGACCACAGATGCCTCGACTTCATCTTCAGTAAACCCACCACACCACCCCGCACACAGCACATGCCACACCGCTGCTGGTGCAAGGCCACCGTGGACTAACTGACCACCACCCTCGCCATGGGACCACCCGCCGATCACACCTACCCAGACTTCACTGCCATCACCCTCAAACAGTGGATGAACAACAAGATAGCCGCATGGTTCACCGAAGAGCTCAGGACCTCCAAGTGCACCTGTCGGAAGCTGTAGAGGAGCTGGCTCCGCAACCAAACATCAGACAGCTACACCGCACACGAGCGCCACCCGCAGACACCACCAACTCATCAGGACCGCCAACAGGACAGCTTAGACAGCAATGTACACAACAGCAAACAGCACATCAACATCGTGATTGAACTCACAACTCCCACCGACAACACCAATGACATACCATCATCACAAGACCTGTGTGACTCACTCTCCACCTTCTTACACCGTAAGATCATCGACATCCACAACAGCTTCCACTCCGCTACCCCCACATCCACAAACGAGTCCACCTCCCTTAGACCAACACCCACAAAAATAACCTGACCGCCTGGTACAACGTCAGCGAAAAAAGACACCATCACGACCATGGACTCCATCCACTCCGGATCCACATCTGACACATGGCTTCTCAACATTTTCAAACAATCCAGCTAAGCCAGCGCACCCCTTCTCCAAAAAACAATCAACATCTCCTTTGAGACAGCTACCTTCAGTGGGAGAGCTGGGAGAATGCTGAGATCAACGCCTTAGTGAATAAACAAAAGGCGGACCACAAATACCTCAAGAACTTCGGAGCCATCTCCCCTTCACAGAAAAGGTCACGTAGAAGATCGTCAACAGACTGCTGAGCCGCTACCTCGAAGACAACAACATCATGGGACCATCCCCGTCTGGATTCCGCAGCAACCACAGCACTGACACCGCCCTCATCACCGCCAACGACGTCATCAGCATCCTCATGGACAAAGGAGAAACAGCCGCCCTCATCTTTCTGGAACTCTCAGCAGCCTTCCACACGGTCTGCCAAGACACCCTAACAGCACGCAGCCATGACGCCAGAATCCAAGAGATTGCCCTGGCCTGGGCCACATCCTTCCTCTCCGGCAGAGTCCAGAGCGTCTGCCTCCCACACTTCCGTACCAAGACCACTGAGACCATCCACAGCGTCCCACAGGGATCATCTCTCAGCCCGACGTTGATCAATATCCACATGGCACCACTCAACCACGTTGCACTACAACATAGTCACAAAATCATCTCCTACGCCAATTACACCCAGCCGATCATATCCCTCACCGAAGAACCACACACTGTGAGCGTGGGAGGAGTCACGAGACAAGCAGCCGCAGCTGCGAGGACGTCCGGAGGCTGCGAGGAGGCTGGAAGCCGTGCCGGCCGGCCGGCTATCACCTCGCCCAGGATTATTTGGACGCCTTGGCCCCTCGTCCACGGCATCAGTGCCCCAGCACTGCCATCCCTACCTCCCTGCTGCTTACTACAGCCACGGCCCGAAGCTGACGGCTGACGGCTGTTTCCTGCTTTTCTGACGGCTGCTGCTCGGCCGACCGCCCCCACCACCACTGCATTTCTGATTTTCCTGTGCTCTCGCGGGTTGGCGGTCGGCGGGTTTGGTGGGTGTGCGGCTCCCCATGCCCATGGGGAGATGAGCAGACAGGCTTGGAGGCAGCGCAGCGAGGGGCATCGGCGCTGAGGAGCCAGAGGTGGCAGAGGTGAGGAGAAGGGGGGCACTTCTTCTGCACGCCTCCAAGACAAGGGCAAAGAGGAAAGACTTTCGCTACAGCAGCTGGGCAGAAAGAAGTGCAGTGCTGTGCAGTGAGTTGCAAAGCACCTCACAGACACGTTGGAATTATCACCCTCGCCCAGCCCTGGGAGCCCAAAATAGCTGCTCTACATTATACTGTTTTATACTACTGAGGGAGCCCGGTCACACCTTTGTACTCAGAAATTCATCTCTTGTGCAGGTTAAGGCTAGTCAGGCTAGCAGGGGAGGAGACGCTGAGCGCTTTCTTTCGCGGCAGGTGCCGCAAGGCGCTTTCTCCTGCGGTGGGAGCTGCCGGGTGCATTCCTTTGCGGCAGGAGCCGCTGAGTGCCTTCCTTCACGGCAGGTGCCGCTGGGCGCTCTTCTTTTGCGGCAGGAGCCGCTGGGGGCTATCTCTTGCGGCAGGTGGCGCAGGGCGCGCTTTTTCTTGCGGCGGTAGCCGCCAGGTGCCCTCTCTCGTGGCTGGCGTCGCAGTAAGACCAGTGGGCTGGGGATACGGCCAGGGGGGTTGCAACGCACCCCAAGGAGACGCGATAAGTGAGAGACGAGTGTGCGCAGACCGGCTGAACGCAAGCGGTACCTAACCCACTGCTGAACCCAGTCGCCTCACAGAATATCGTGCGGAGTGGAAGCTACAAGGGGCACCCAGGGGAGCACCCAGCCTTCACGGTAGCAGATTTAGACTACCCAGACAGAGGAATGTCAAAAAGAAGTGACTCAAAAAGCAGCCAGCAATTAGAAAACGGCCATGCAAATTCAACAGATCAACCCAAAGCTCCACTCAGAACTTTACGGAGCTCAAAGCTCGCAGACCAAGAAAAAAAGTCCTGTTTGAAATCGCCATCAGGGGGACTCATTACACAATTTTTGGTTAAACTTACACCCAAGCCAGAGAGTACTTCGGACATGCCTGTGCAACAAGGAGGCATAAGTAGCGATGGGACGGACAATAGCATAGGGAACCAGCTCTATCATAAGCTGCCAAACATACAAACACAATGCGAAAGCCCTGGTCCCACAAGTTTAGAAAGACGACGCTCTCGCTCCTGCTCAGGGCTGGGTCACACACCTGATTCAGCAAGAGACATCCCAGTACCAATCCGCCGGAAGACAGAGCAAGTTATGACTGCCCAAATACACTGTCAGGATCAACCGATTCCTCTCTCCCCGGCGCTGAGGCCATCGTCACCAAATCCAGGCTCTGGCGCGTCAGAGAGGCGGCAAAATCTGGGCTGTTTATCCCCAATATTCCTCCAAAATTTAGAATCCAAAATACAAAGTACATTGGAGCTGACTCCAACTTTTTATAGAAGTTCCAACGAGGACCGACATACACCCTTCCTTACATTAAGTCCCCAAAGCCAAAAACATCAGGAGAGCAGTGCCATTTTGGACCAAGGATCATCCTCTCCCGGAGAAACAGTGCAAAACATGGCCAGGTCCTTGCTCCGGCAATCAAAGAAGATGGAGTTACAATTCGATCTTCTAGCAACTATTGCGCTACGTTTAGCAGAGCTGAACAATAAAGTTGATTCCCTGGAGAAAAAGCTGAGTGACACCCCGATCAACAGCATAGGCACCTGCTCGTGCACTGCACTCATGGATAAATGGGCAACACTGCCAGAAATTCTTAAAGGGATGGTGGAAGCTCTAAAAACTCAAACTGGAATCCCAAGTGAAAAGGATAGTTGCAGTCCCGACTTAAAAATTGAAAACCAGTCAGGTACAGCAGGAGGAGGTAAATCGGGTGATTCAATAATAATCTTAGAAGCACACAACTCCACGACATCGAACAAAGTCTCAAGTAGTCCGGTCAGACGCAAATCCAACAGCAGCCACTCCTCACTGGAAAAACAATCAGAAGGCATTAACCTCAACCAGACAAGTAAGGAGATTCCTCTTTCAAGGAGGGCCAAGAAAAAGCTCAAGAAACAGGAAAAAAAAGCTAAGACAGCAAAAAAGTGCCCTCCTTTTACCAACCCATTTCCAAAAAACACAAAGTAAAACAGAACCAAGACGCCTCTTTCCAATCTTCACAAAAAATCAGCCTTCAAACAATTTAATAGGCACGGCCTCACCCGTCCCGGGGAAGACGGATCTGAGGGGTAGCTACAAACAGTCATTCCCCCATACAGAGGGCGCACAAAGCCCACACGGCACGGCTGGCGGAGTCCAGCCTCCCCCGGAGTCAAACAACAAATTGGGGGAAACACAGAAAACCAGAGAGAGTATGCAAGGATCAAGTACCTGAGTCCGATGTTAGCACAATCACAAGTCTCCTCGCCCCTGGGGGGCTGAAAATGAGCGACCAAGTAGATCTGCCACTTCAATGTTCAGCCCAGCAGCCGGCCTTAGGCAAACGGACCTACGGCACTAGAAGCAATGCACCCAGCAGCGAAGGAGAACTAAAGGATCAGGGCAAAGCAAATCAAATCAGTAAAACAACATACGAGGTGATTCTAACCCCCAGATACCACATCAAAGGTAACCACGACATTCTAAACAGGGGCAACTTACTCAGGCTATTCAAGCATATACCAACTCTTACGGAAATTCAATCAGTCGATTTAGTCTGGGTTAAATTCTTAAGTTTAACAAGCGACACCCACGGTGAATCAACCTCAATTGGACTGAGCAGACAGGCCCAAGCGGGGCTTACAACTGATGAAATAGCAATGATGGCCGCCTGGGGAATTGACATAGCATTTCCCATTCCTGAGAAATACCCACACGTTCTAGCACTAAACTCCC
This sequence comes from Lissotriton helveticus, assembly GCF_964261635.1. Classification (NCBI taxonomy): domain Eukaryota; kingdom Metazoa; phylum Chordata; class Amphibia; order Caudata; family Salamandridae; genus Lissotriton; species Lissotriton helveticus. The sequence goes on from NC_136070.1 coordinate 920,372,809, forward strand.
CTATAAAGGAGGTTTACTCTGTGTTAAAAGGGACGACAGTTAATCAAACAGTGACCAGAGCGCCCATGGTCCCGAGACTCTACAAGGCCTACAAGATAATAAGCTCTGCAGAGCAAAGGGTAGTGCTCCACACGGACCTAAATCACATCACAAGGCAAAACATGTCGATGGGCCCGGGGGACACGAGCCCTCGACGGCACATCTAACAAAGACAAGGGAGCCAGCTACCGGAATAAGAATCAAAAAAGGGAGAACAACACCCTACTGTCCATTTTATCATGGAATGTCGCAGGGTTGAAAAGAATGCTCAACTGTAAAGCAGCAAGCTTGTATCTTCAAGAAAATGACATACTCTGCCTACAAGAGACATGGGCTATAGAACCCTTAATTCTTTCAGGGTTTTACGAGATTCACACTGCAGCAGTAAAAAATAATATCTTCGGGAGAGCAGCAGGTGGGCTTTCAATTTATATCAACCACAACCGTAAAATAGAGGTGAATTCAATAGAAACCAACTTAGTGAATCTCCAAGCAGTCCTGATATCTGGCCTCAAATGTAATAATAACGCAATCCGTTTGATGATATTCAACTGCTACATAAACCCTGCCACAAAGCAAAAAAAGCAAGCAATAAAATTAATATCCAAAAAAATGGATCACTTGATAAACAAATACGCATCTCACTTCCCAATCATTGCAGGGGATCTGAACATCAGGGGGCTAGACGACGACACGAGGTACACCTCTAGCATAACAGAATTGGCTCCCTTAGTTCAGCTGCTGACCGCGCATAACATGGTTTCTACCCACGCCACCATGAAAGCAGTGGACCCACAATGGGGCCCCCTGCCCACCTTTAATAACAAGTCAACAATTGACTACATCTTAATCGCAAAGAAACTTGCAACACTTTTTAAGGACTTTGAGGTGGGAGACAGGGAGGAAAGTGATCACAACCCACTGAGGGTCACATTAGATATAAATGGGAAAAACGCAAAACACCCCGGATCAGTGGGTTTTTCTATCGAGGAAGAGCACGACACAGCATTGAATAGAATAAAGTGGTCAATAAAATCAAGCCCAGCGCTCATGGAGTGGGTTGTCCGTAAAGAGCAGTGCCAAACAACGGCTTCTCCCACGGAGCACTGGAAGGAACTTCTTCTGGAATTAAAATCGGTCCTAGGACAGGTTAGTGGGACCCTGGAAACCAAGCGCCTTCATCCGCAAACCCAGCTATTACAGCCAAACCCCAAGGACTTAGAGCAAACGAAACGGAACCTTTCGAAAGCCCTGAAGGCGAGAAGAAAAGGAGTGACAACTCATCTCAGCGCGGAAATAAAAACCCTTCGACGAGAACACAGGAAAAAAATATGGGAAATTCGAACAAAAAAAATTGAGGCGGAGTGGTTGAAAATATTCCATATGCTCAAAGAAAACGGCCACGTCCGCTTCTGGAGACACATCAGACAATTAAGCCATACTGACCAAAGTAAAGAAAACGGCGTGGCAGCCACGGAATGGGTCAAGTACGCAAAACAACTGTACACAACAGAGCAGGCCATGAGGGTCACGCAAGAACAACTAAATCCATTAGATAACGAAGATGTGGTTGAGAGCTTGCCCATAAATACAAGAGAGATAATTAAGTTGATTAAGAAAATGAGGACAGACAGCGCACCGGGCCCCAACGGTATCCCAGCGGCAGTGTTCAAAGAGGCACACGGATTCTGGGCAGAACAGCTAACCCCACTTTTCAAGCATGCCTTTGAAACGGCCTCCATTCCATCATCGTGGAAAGGCTCAGTACTCTGCCCCAGATACAAAAAGGGACATCACACAAAACCAGAAAACTACCGGCTCGTGGCCTTGCTAGATATCGAAGCAAAGGCATTTGCCAGAGTGCTGCTGAAGGAATTAGAAAGCTGGGCGGAGGAGCATAACATCTTGCCTTTCTTTCAAACTGGATTTAGACCACAATGTTCCACAGTAGACAACATCATAGCCCTGGGATACTTGTCCAAACGTGCGTCTCAGCCCGCTCAACCTCCCTTGTTTTGCTGCTTTGTGGACTATAGCGCAGCATTTGACCGCGTAGACCGTGGCATACTATGGAGTAAACTCACCAACTGGGGCATTCCCGAAAAGTTGCTTAAGGCAATAAGGTCTCTACATGAAGGGACCTGGGTAAGGTTTAAGACCAGCCAATCATCAATGACCAATAAGGTCCCAACAAATAACGGCCTCAAACAGGGGTGTGTTCTTGCACCACTTTTGTTTAACATCTACACATCCGACTTGGGCCAAGCATTGGAGGGGGCAAACTTAGTCATTCCAAAGCTGGGGTACAAGCGGCTCCAAATACTTCAATATGCCGACGACCTCGTAATTTTGGACCACACCAGGATAGGCCTACAGAAAGCCCTAGATGCGCTAAACAGGTTCAATCAAAAGAACAGCTTACTGGTAAACCAGGAGAAGACTAAGATTCTCATCATTGGGAAGTATCATCGAAAGCACATAGCCCAATGGCGCCTGGGTGACCAGCAAATTAGAACTTGCAAAAACTATAATTACCTGGGCCTCAGGCTAACGGAGGGGGCTAAGACAACAGCTCATCTGAAGCATTTAAGAAGCAAAGGGGCAGGAATCATCTACAGTCTGGGAAACCTCAATCGAAAATTACATTGCCCATCCACTGACCCAATCTTGAAAGTCTTAAAAGCAAAAATATTGCCCTCAGTCAATTATGGCCATTTAATTTTCCCCGGAGCCCTTACCAACTTCTATATGAGGTTTCAAATTGCTGCATACAAGAAAGTGCTGGGCATCCCACGCCAGGCCAGGAGAGCTAGAGTAAGGCTGGAGCTGGGACTTACCCGACCCGACATCTCTTGCCTGGGAGACACAATAAAATATTACATCAGCACCCTCCGTGCACCAGCAATGGCTTTGAAAGCGCAAATTAAAACAATCTTCGAAGAAAGCGGATCGCCATGGCAAGCGCAACTGGCAGTAGCCAATCAACTGCTGGAAATAGAGGTGCAAAACCTGGCCAACACGAACATCTCAACTGCAGTATGGAAAAGAGCAGTAAACCGACAGGTAAAGCAAATATCATTTGCAAGAGACATCGCTAGTCTGCATCATCACCCAAATCTCTCCGCACTGGATGCCTCTTACAAAGTGGGTAAAGCACAGCCCTACTTTGAACAAGCTCTTTCCATTCAAACTCGAAAAAAGATCACTCACATGAGGCTTCTGGCACTACCTATAGTGGAGTTCAACCCAAGCTGGGCCCGCCCGGACAATTCAGTAGCATACAGACTCTGTGACTACAACCAGGAATCCTGGTATCACTTGTTGTGTTGCTGCCCAAAGTTAGCCAGAGAGAGACAACGTTTGGTCATTCGAATTTGCAGAGCTCAGGGCCGCAACCGATGCTGCGAAATTTCGGACTTGTGTTTTATGTCTACAGCAAGTCAAACAGTAGCACGGCTGGGGAAATTTACAGACCTAATTCGTGCAGAACTGTCCGCAAACGCCGAGCTGCAAAAAGGAAACTGTAGGTCTGGACGGAGGAGAGAGGCGGATATCCCTCCAATTTAAAAACATTTAATGCATTTTGTTTTTAAACTGCATAGTCAGAACATGACATTCTATGAAGGTTTTACGTTTAATTGACTGGAGGAAAAAGCCTAGGGAATACAAATTATGTTTCTTTTTTAAATAACTATTTTTATACAGTTAGTATATTGTAATGATTTTAAATAATTGAACAATAAAAGCTTTTTTCACTTTTCACTTTTTTAGAACCACACACTGCCAAAGGAAACCTCCATAGAGGAATGAAGGCCATTGCCAAATGGATGAAGGACAGCAGGCTGAAGCACAATTCTGACTAAACGGAGGTCCTCATCCCCGGCACCACCACCTCAGCCTGTGACGACTCAAGGTGGTCAACATCGCTAGGAACAGCCCCAGAACCCCCTAACCACGCACGCAAACTGTGGGTCATCCTCAAATCCTCCCTCTCCAGGACCAAGCCGGACAACGCCATCTCATCTTCCTGCTTCAACACCCTCTGAATGCCCCGCAGGATCTTCAAATGGATCACCTCAAACACGTGAGAAACAGTAATCTGGGCCCTCTCCACGAGCGCAATGGATTACGCAAACGCCCCCTATGCAGCTACAACAACCATACTCCTGAGATGGCTGCAACGCATCCAGAACGCCTAGCCACGTATGATCGTATGATTTCCCTAATACGGCCACATAACACCACACCTGAGAGGCCTGCACTGGCTCCCTGTCAACAACAGGATCACCTTCAAACTCCTCATCCACGCACACAAGGCTCCTAACGACGCCGGAACAGCATACCACAACGACCAACTCAGCTTCTACACACCCACATGCAGCCTCCGCTCTACAAACCTCGCACTTGCCACAGTCCCTCAGATCCGGAAAACCACCGTCAGTGACAGATCCTTCTCCTACCTCGCCTCAAAGACATGGAACCCCCTCCCTACAAGGCTATGACAGACCCAGGACCTGCTGGCCTTCAGAAGACTTCTCAAGACCTGGATTTTCCATCTGTAGCAGCCCCCCAGCGCATTCACACCCTCACGGGTAGGTAGGGAGCTCAACAAATGAATTGATTGATTGATTGATAGATGGCTTAGCCAAATTGTCTGTGTAGGATTGGAGAGCTGTAGATGATAGTCACAATGAGGGTCGTCAGGCTGTTGGTGTGATACCGGATGTGCAGATGTTTGACAATGCGGAGTGTGTCCTTGGTGTTGTATGTGACTCTGAGGGTGTACCTCGTTAAGTTAGACCAATCATAATCCTGCTTTTGGTGTGTGGTCCCTGTGGGTTTTGGAATATCCGTCTGTGATGGCTATGTAGAAGTGGTGTGCTGATGTTGCGTATTACCACGTTACAGTAATGAAGGCAATGTGTGGTGCTGTTGTGTTGTCGAGGTAACACAGTACAATGTGGTACTGCTGGAAGTTGTGTGTGAGCTGTACGAGGCACATGACCTGGTTGTACGTAGACGCACTGTTATGTGGGGCTGCATCGTGTTGCCAGTATGAGTTGCACACACAGGCAGAGAAGCTGTCATGGGTGTGTTTGTGGTAGCGTGATACCAGGTGGATGATTGTCTGGTGTTCACTGTGTGGAGGGTGGCTGGAGCATGAGTCTGTTGTGTCACATGAGTCATGAAATTAGCTGAGTGTCTTGCAGTGTGCTTGTTGCAGGTGCACACGGACCTGCCTTTGTCATGGAGGTCGTGCAACAGTGGCACAGACAAGCTGCGGCATGCTTTAAGAATAGATGGATAGGAGGGGGGCGGAGCTTGCCGGCAACTGAGATGGCGGACTAAGCCCGGAGCTCCGTCCGGTGGTTAAGAATATCCTGCACTATCCTGCATCAGCACTCACCAAAAAGCAAAAAAACAAGTTCCCTGTTTGGCGGAGAGGCTGCGCAAAGCGACGAGCTGTCCTGGGCGACGATCTGGCACCGATTTCTGGGCATACGCGGTGTGACGCAGCTGAGACGCGGTAGGCCTGTAAGCAGCGGCCTCGCGTGAAGACCCGGCCCGTGCAGCGTCATCGTGCGTGTGGCCGCAGCGTGACGTCGGCCTTGGAGGGGGACGGCTCGGTCCTCACAGCCCGGAGCAGGTGCGGGGTTGCTGCCTGGGACAGCCTGTGTGAACGGCAGGCACTGTTTCCGCGTCAGCCCTTGCCCTAGTCAGCCCGGGATGTCGTCGTATCTCCGTGCAGCTTCTGCGACAAGGGCCTGACTGTCCCGCGAAGCAGCCCCGACCATGGTCCCCGCGAGACGGCTCAGGGGTGAGAGGGGAGCCGGGAAGGACTGAATAACTGGAGCGACTGTAGGCTCTGGTGAGCGGCGCCACTAAGTGCAGTGGGCGACAACGATCGCGGCCTAGTGTGAGGAGCACCTGGAAGGGGGTGTTGAGCCCCAGTGACACGTTCTGATCGTTGACGTTGGAGGGCCCCTTGATGCCTGCTGGCCACTGGAGGGGGGGAAGGCTCGGCTCCCAGTGGGGCAGCACAGCACGTACCTCGGGGCAGCCCGCACTGGGGTTCAGCAGCACACACCGGATAGGAGGCAGCTGGAGTCGTGCGCCATTATGACGACCTGAGCCAATATAGCGAGAACTGCCTGGTGGTGCCGCTGCCTAACGGAACCATCATACCCCCGGATGCACCCCTGGTGACGTGCCTAGACACAAGTCGCAAGTGGGTGAGAGCACGGGGGTGCCGCTGCTCCCCCATACAGAGTGAGGGCCTCGGGCTTCCATCGAGGGGTGGCAACTGACGCTGGGAATCACTGGGCGTCCTGCAGACACGCGCAGTAACGACACTGAGAGCATGGTGGTAGATTGAGCTGCCCCGGCGACTATTGGACACATCAAACACGTAGGTGCTGGAGCCTGAATCCTCCACGAGCGACGCTTGGCGCGAACAGGCATATTACACACTACGCGGCTGCAAGTGCACAGAGCGTGCTGAGCACGGTAGTGTCTAGAGGCCCCTCCACTCCACCGAAAATGGGCCGGGGAGACAAGACTCAGACCAAACTCTCCTTTGAGCAACGACGCTCAAAGTCGCAGGAGGCCACGCACCAAGATAAGCGTACGATACACGAAGATGATGACACGACTGAAGGCTCGGACTTAAAGAACATGCTGCTGGCCATGGAAAAGGGCCTCCAAAACAGCATGACGACCCTAGGCTCGAAGATAGATGTGCTCACGTATAGAATGGATAGAATGGCGGAATGAATAGACAAACACGCAGAAAGACTGGACATGTCTGAAAGGAGACTGACGGAAGTGGAGGAGGCGCAAACCAAACTAGACACAGGCCACAAAAAGTCGAAAAGCTGATACAAGTCCTACAAGACAAGGCCGAGGACTTGGAAGCGAGGTCCCGACGTTGCAATCTAAGGATTACGGGACTGCCGGAGACAACCCAGACGGGCAATATGGAATGATTCATAGAGAAGCTGCTGATCACCCTGCTGGGTGAAGAGACCTTCTCCCAGATGTTCGTGGTCGAGAGGGCACATCGCTCTCTGGGACCGCGCCCACGTCCGTGCGCCCCCCCCCCCCCGCGCCCGATCATAGCCAAACTACTCAACTACAGGGACAGGGATGCAGCACTGCGCCAAGCAAGAGACAAAAAATAGTTGCAGTACGAGGGTTCGGAGATCTCCCTGTATCCTGACTTCACTGCTAGAGTGCAGGAGGCTCGCAAACACTTTGCTCCATACAAAAGGCAGCTCAAGGAACTGGGCCTGGACTACGCAATGCTATACCCGGCAAAACTAAGGGTTAACCAGCAGGGGCAATCACACCTGTTTACAGACCCCCGAGCACTACAACAAGCACTGAAGGGCTGGTCGAGGGATCTCCGCAGAAATACAAATGGACCAGCGGACGATGCAGGGGGGAGCAGCCAATTGGACGAGCTGGAATGACAGCACTACTAATGCATTGTCTGAGAACTGGTAAGGTGACGTCGCTGTGCTTGGCAGAAAGTCTCACTCAGACGGACATCTACGATATAGGTACTCTTGGGGGGCGCATCACAGTGTGTGTACAGGAGAGATGGGATTGACGCTTCAGGCCATGTTTTTTTTTTAAGGGTCGTGCATCTCTCCCTGACTGAGGCGTGTTCTGTTACCAGCGGCCCTAGACTAAACTCAGGGGAACTGGGCTATAGAGTGCCAATACAGGGTATTCTTGCTGATAATTATGCAACAGAACTGTCATAACTTATACAATACTGATAGTGGCGATATGTAGGCTTTTTGGATGCATAACACCAACAGTGCTGCTGATGCATGCTATCGACCACAACGGGCAGTGCGCGCTGAGGCTTCAGCACTGTGCGTTCTGGCACTGATTGCTGGTGGCACGGCAACCTCGGCCCCCGCGCGCAATGCTCCCGTTTGACTCTCTAGAGTTTGGAAAGTTCGGGGGGGACAAAGAGGGTGGCGGGTAGGGATAGGGTACTGCAAGGCTAGGTTGGGGGAGGTCTTCTGTGGGGGAGAGGGACCTCTTTTGTTGTTGTTGCGAGGATGCACTGCTGTCAGACACTGTGGCGGCTTTCTTGTTTTGGACCCGGGACGAGGGAGGGAGGGGTGGTGATGCTTTTTTGCAGGGTCCAGTTGGGGGGCGCCTACGGTGGGGAGGGACCTAATAGTTAGTTTGAGGCACCAGTTGGGGGGGGGGGAATGTTCTTCTGTAAATCGCACACTCAGGTCATGTTGGGCTCAGGTGAATTTACTGCTCCTATACAACACAACCTTAATTATAATGGCTAGCGCACCTAGATTGGAGAACCACGGCTCGTCTGCCATGAATCGTGCACTCACATGGAACGTAAGAGGTCTAAACGACTTTGGTAAGCTGAGGAAAGTACTTAGTTACCTACAGAGGCAACAAGTGGACATAGCGCTCCTCCAGGAGACCCACTTGTCACTCACCAGTAGAATGCTACGCAGTAAGGGGTTGGAGGGCAATATCACAGCTGCTGGCTTCACGACCCATGCCAGAGGAGTGCTGACATGGGTGAACCCCAGGTCGAAACTTACTCTGACTCCCCTGAGAGCGGACCCCGAGGGTCAATATGTAATCGCAAACTGTGGAGGTCTCGGGTTGGACTTCGTAGTAGTTAATGTCTATGGTCCGAACTACAACTCCCCGGACTTTTACCAGACACTAGCAAACATAGTTGGCAACTATAATACTAAGCAGGTGCTGTGGGGAGGGGACTTCGACTTAGTACTCAACCCGGACTTAGACAGATCAGCTGGCCCTCCGCGTAAGTCTTCAGCTGCGGCCCAGATGCTCAATGCCTGGCTCACCAGTTTAGACCTAGAGGACGTATGGAGGTGCAGACATAAAGCTCCGGGGGGATATACTCATTACTCCGCCTATTATGACATACACACCAGAATAGACTACTGGCTGGCGACCTGCTCTATGGTAAGTCGTATCAGGGACTGTAAGGTACTACTGCGCACTTTATTGGACCATTCACCACTCTTGATGATTCTGGAATCCCCCACAAAGGCGATTCCCCCTTTTACGTGTCGTTTTCCCCCATATTCGCTCCTAGATCCTGTTTTTAAGGGGGAGCTGGCTGAGGCGATAGATGTCTTCTTTGAGAACAATGTGGGCTCGGTGGAGGACTTCCAAGCGGTATGGGAGGCCTTTAAGGTCTACTTACGGGGCATAGCCATGTCCAAACACTCCAGTGTTCTGAAATCCATCAGACAAAGGCTGCGTTGGAGCGTCAACTATTGACCCTTGAGGAACGGCAGCTGAGGCAACCGGACGTTGCAATCACGGAGGAGATAAAGACCCTACTGCCGGAATACCATGAAGAGGCAGACAGGGAGGGTAAACATGTGGGTAAATATGCTATAGCTCGAACCTACGGTGAGGGAGAAAGGCCTGGTTCGGTCCTTGTGGGAATACTGAAGGGCAAGAGAGGGAAACCGCTGGTTACGGAGCTGAAGACTCCAAGTGGCCAGACTACGACGGATGAAATGGACATTGCAAACATATTCAGAAGCTTTTACTCAGACTTGTATTCCTCTAAAAGCGGAGACCTCTCCGATGAGACTCTGGAATACCTGGAGCACATAGGGAATTCCTTATGCACCCAATAACAAAGGGTAAAATAATAGAGGCACTAGCCTCTATGCGGGCGGGTAGCGCCCCGGGAGTCGATGGCCTAACAGTGGAATTTTACAAAGCCTTCCAAGAGTAGTTGATCCCTTATCTATCTGCCTTGTTTGATGACATCTGCGTGGAAGGGAGTATGCCACAGTCCATGAGGGAAGTGCTGATAATCACCGTACTTAAGCCTGGAAAGGCACATGATGAGTGCAGCTCATACAGGCTGCTCTCCCTGTTAAACGTTGACACTAAGCTGTTCGCAAAGGTACTAGCGACGCGTCTGGCACTCCTCGCTCCCGAACTGGTGGCGCCTGAGCAAGCGGGATTTATACCCAGCAGAAACTTAACATACAATATTCGTACTGTACTGGGAACCATGCAGCATGTCGAACAGGACACGAAAGCCATCGCAGTGTTCCTAGACATGGAAAAAGCCTTTGACTCGGTAGAGTGGCAGTTCCTACGCCAGGTGCTGCAGAGGATGGGGCTAGGCGCTCCTTTCCTTCAAATGATCGTTGCCCTATATAACAAGCCTTCTGCCAGGGTGCGCATTGGCAACTTGGTCTCGGAATCCTTTTTTATTTGGTAGAGGCACTCGGCAGGGATGCCCACTCTCCCCACTGCTGTACGCCTTGGTGGCGGAACCGTTAGCCTGCGCGCTGAGGGAATACCATGGCAGCGAGGTCATACGCTGCCCGACCTATAAAATTGTAGTATCAATGTACGCGGACGACACCTTGGTATATGTACATGACCCTGAAAATAATCTGTCACCAATGCTTAGAGAGGTTATACATTTTGGTGCACTCTTGGGCCTCAGAGTCAATTGGACGAAATCGCTTGCCTTCCCTCTTACTCCAGTCACCCAGAAGTTTGACATGGAGTACCTGCTCCAATGGTCTGAGGACCCAATTAGATACCTAGGAGTTCATCTCCACACTGACCCAGAACTTCTCCTTAGCGAAAACTATGGAATCGCGATTAGTAAGTTGGAAGACAATATTGTAATCTGGAGCAGGTTCCCTCTTTGCCTCATGGGACGCATAGCCATAATGAAGATGGTGGTATTGCCACAACTCCTATTCTTATTTAAGGCTATCCCGATAGTGCTGTCAAAGGCCTTCTTCCAACGGCTAACTCAGCTCATGGTCAGTCTGGCTTGTGCTGGTGTGCAGCCCAGAGTTAGGTGGACACTGCTTACTCTGCCATACAGCATGGGGGGTCTGGGAGCCCCGGACTTAGAACTCTACTATAGAGTTGCGCAGGCATCCCATCTGCATACTTGGGTACACTGAGACAGACAGATACCGCACGTATGTATGGAACAATTGTTCGCGGACCCACTCTTGCTTCCAGACACGGTGTTCCTGCCTATGGATCGCAGGACTGGGATTCTGGATTCTATTTCAGCCACGAATCACGCATGGCACTCCCTACTACACAGGCAGGGTGGAGCGTTGCTCTAATTGCCGGCCATGCCAGTAGACTGAACACGGTGGCTTCCCCCCATTGAGGAGAAGGGAGTGATACGAGCACTGCAGCAGCTCGGCATCCTTCAGGCGGGAGATTTTTTCAAGGAAGGAGTGGTCAAAACCTGGGAACAGGTGATCGGTGATAGAAGCTACATCTCCTTGCTGCTCCGCTTCCAGTATCACACAGTCCGCAGTGCGTTCTTAGAACTATTGGGTACGGACCTGGCGGAACCACCCGAAGTTCCGGAACTCACCTACGTAATAAAAACAGAATCACCCCGCAAACTGTTGACTAATTTGTACAGACTCCCAATGTCCCATGGGGAGCACCAGCTTATGAAAGCCAGAGTGGCATGGCAAAGGGACTTGCAGACCACTATAGATGATGACATGTGGCGCTACTGCTGCGCCAGCACGAAGCGGATTTTCCTAAACGGGAGGCATAGACTGATACATTTTAAATTCCTCCAAAGGGTATATTACAACCCCGGAGAGGCTACATAGATATGGCCTTCGCCAGACAGCGGCTTGCGAGAGATGTCGTGAACCAATAGCCGACTTTCTCCATATAGCATGAAGCTGCTCAGGGATACAGGCCTACTGGGATAAGATTTTCGCTGAGATGAGCAAAATCTTGGAGGTGGAGCTGACTCTTGATCCAGGGCTCGCACTCATCAGACACTCTAGAGAACTCCGGTCGCAATACGGAGGCTAGCGGATATGGGGATGCTGATTGCAAGAAGGGTGGTGGCGCTCTGCTGGATGAGGGGGCCCCTTCCCATAATAGCTCGATGGACACAAGACATGCTGTACTGCAGTACTCAAACCGAACACTTTAGCGAACTTCTACCCCCCACAAGCCGCCCAAAAAACTTCTGGGGATTATATCAATCATATCTGAGTGGCGTTGCGCGAGAGGGGGACTCTGATGCGGAGGACGGAACCACCGGGCCTCAAGTCGACACCTCCGACGGACCGGAGCTGCATGCTAAGGGAGAGAGGCTGATAAGCACATGATCAATCCGCTCCCATGAGCGGTCAAGGAAAGTGGAGTGTATTGGATGCGAGTGGGGTGTGGTGGATGCGCTGGATGACCATATACCTTACAAGGCCTCGAGGTCCCGGGGGGAACGGCCAGCACGCATTCAAGGACTGCACTGTGATGAGTATCACTGGTTAGATAGGTGGGCACAAACCTCGGTATGAGAGCTGAATTCTGAATGAGTCTAAGATACTGCGTAGACACATTTATTTAACTTTGTGTGTGCAGCGGGGAGGGGGGGTTCTAGTTTGTATTTTTGACTGGTTTCAAGGGCCCTAGAAGCCATTAGCCTGAAGTTACAACGTCTATCTGGGGCTTGACGGAGGGTGGGGGGGACTGTATGTAGGTTTACCACATCCTTGATATAATATGATATCTGATTATCCTACGCACAAGATGGTTGGCCAGTGTACGCTTTCTCTTGCCACGCCGCCGGACCCCAGGGTTGTCGGCTGAAGGGCTGTGTTATTCCTGCAGTGAAAGGCGGAAAGTACGTTCAACGCAGCCAGCCCTCAGGGTTGTAGGCTCAATGCTGTGTTCTTATTGACGTGTACAATAAAGGTCTTTGAAATAAAAAAATAAAAAAGAATAGATGGATAGAGTAGCTTGTAGGCGTGTGTGGTGCAGTATCTGGCCACTTGGTGCAGCGTTGTGGCTGGGGATGCAGCAGCAGGAATGAGTGAACACATGACGGCAGAATGGGTGAGACAACAAGCAAAACAAGCACACATACCCAAGGATTCTTACAGGGCACAAAGTGACATGTGTATGTGAAGGCAAGAGTGTCTGGTTAGCCACGGGTCACCCGAGCTAAATGTGTGTACAATCGCTAAAGATCATGGGCACAGGATTAGGCACCCTAAGGCCAAGCGGGGCACAGGACACACAGCGTCAGCAGGTGTAGCCTGCACGTCGTGTGTAGCAAGCTAAACAACACATACACAACCATGTACGTCAGGCACAATATGGTACATTTGCCATTACCAACAGCATGCACGTTGTCACTGTACACGTAAACACATATGTACAATCATCGTAAACAATGCCATATTGAACACATGCAGAATGGCAAGAGATGTGCGTTGACAGCAATGAGGCTCAATGTACTGTGTGAAACACACTTCCTACACAATAGGATAAAGTTGTTTTCAACGCCATGCTGCATTAGCCAATGTACATGCCCAGTGGCATTGCTCTGAAGACAATCACAGTCATGCTATGATGTTACCTGTAATGCTGGTGAAAGATTCTCCACACGATTGCCAGGGACTGTCCGTACCTTTGATCATCAGAGTGGTGCAATGCTGAAAGGGTTCCATCTCCAAATAGCCCCTTGGTCTGAGTACAAAAGGGAGATCAGGCGAGGGAAGGAGAGGAGGGGAACTGCAGGGAGGGAGCTCTGAAACAAAGAAAAACAAGCATAAGGAAGCCATACTTTTGTCACAGAATCACAGAATACCTCCTGAACTACACTGTACCAGTCACACCTGTGAAGTGTAACCGCTGCCACTGTACCCTATGTGTGATCACAGATTTTGCAATGAGACAAGATCAGATGCTTGAACACGGACACATAAAAGGTAGCACAGTTTGTCACCTAAACAATGCATGTGTAACGCTCACAAGGCTGCTACTACACAATTAGATCCATGCGGCCATCAACTAAGTCACAGTGTATGATTGAGGGTCCTAATCTGTGAAAATGTAATGTAGAGCAGTGCTACTGACACAAAGCCAACAATCCATATTTAGCTCTGTGAATCGGTAAGGGCCATGAGGGGAAAGTAGACATCACCCGCAAGAGCCGTGAGCAGCTCCTCCAATGAGGAAGGGGATGAGCTAAACACAAGGAAGCCCCGCAGGAGACAGTCATTGGCTCTTCCAACTGTGCCCCACTATGCTAAACATGACACGCAGGTGGAACCAAACTCAATAGCGAGTAATGAGGGACAAAGCCACAAAAAAAACCCTACCGTGACCATGAGATGCTGCATGGCACAAGATAATCCTGTAAATGACCTCACTCAACTGGTGCCACGGAGATTTAACATTTGCTACAGCACAACGTTGTGATGACATCAGCGCAACATACCTGGCATCATGGGAATGGAAAGTTAACATCAACTCACAGAGAAGGCTAGCGAGGCAGTGTTCTCCACCGGCACTGAGGTAACGACATGACAGTGACATGACATACTGGCACAAGGGGCAATGCATCCATGCAAACAGACTCACAGGACAGTTGAATGAACATGTGGGACATACACTGGCCCACACCTACACAACATGGTTTTTGGGAAATGAAACTGTACTGGCACACAAGGTTGAGGGGATGATCCAGACACATCCTGCTGCACACAGTGAGGCTGCAATTCCCCACAGTGGCTGTGGTTGTGATGTCCCACACAATGTCAAACCGTGGTATCTGCAATGTCTCAGTGTCAAGGTTTACACACATTGATGCATTCACCAGAGTTAAAACTCAACTACAGATGACTGTCAAGAAGGGTGACTGTCCTGTCATGGGAGTGGGGCAACATGAAATTTGAGACATGGTAATGTGACATGTATGTATGGTCAGACAACATGCGCATGAACATTTACCACACAATTGAAACCATACCAACACAAAACAGCCTGCTTTGAATCCTTACCCAAACTGACATTTCAACATGTCCGTGCATGTACCGCTGATTCGGCTGACGTTGCCAACTTCATGAAGACTAAGATGACACCAATGGACAACAGGCAGGGCGACCTGGGAATGACAGGCACACAAGGGGTCACGTTCAGAATAATTTCTTACTGACATGGTCAGGTATAATACACTAAGAATGTAGTACACTTGTACATGCCATGTTCACACATTGCACGTATGTGTGTGGCATTACATCAGCACTTGTGTGACACTGCAACAACAAACATCAAAGTGACATTGCATACAGTCAGCTGGACACACAGTATGCTACACATGCCACTCTATGGTACAAGCTTGCACAATATTTTCCTAGGACTCACCATTATGAGAAGATGTTGCGCATGAGCTGACTCCGGATACCACCCTCCTCATCCTGGCCAAGGCCTTCATCCTCCATGGGTGGATGTTCCAGCTCATCAGGATCCAGGATAAGTGGGACTGCCTCCTCAACTGCCATGTTGTGCAGCATGCAGCACACGATGAAGATGTCACACACCTTGAGCGGGGTGTATAGGAGGGATCCGCCAGTCTTGTCAAGGCACCTAAACCGGCTCTTCAGGAGTCCAAATGTTCGCTCGATCACTCGACTGGTCTGCCCGTGTGCATTATTGTACCGCTGGTCTGCAGCTGTTCTGGGGTTGCGGAGCGGAGTCATGAGCCACGGCATGTTGGGATATCCAGCGTCTCCTAAAAAGTGACATCATGGCAATGAGTGTGTAATGTGATGCCGTCTGAGAAATAAATGAAATTGAGACATACATGAGAAACAGAGTTTACTCACCAACAAGACATGCCCGATGGTTGCACAGCTACAGCATCATCTGTGGAGGTTCGGAACGCCGACACAAAGAAGCAGACGCTAAACAGAACATAAGAACGAGGGCCGCGGAAAAAATAAGGAGCAGGAGCGTGCAAAAACAATTTGGACCCAAAAAGGTCATGGGATAGCCTGACCAGGCTGAATGACAACTAAGGAAACAACTTGCACACCGCGAATCCGCGTGCGGAGGACATTAGGTATAGAGATGTCCTACTACTACTACAGTGGTCAGACCTGAAGAAGACCTTACAGGAAATTACTTTTTGTCCTAACTGGAAAAGGTCGAAACGTGTTGGCATCAATAGTGGTTTGGAATACAATAGCCAATAAAGGACAAACTTTCGTGTTTGGCTATTTATACAGTGGAATGGACTATTGACTCTCCACTAAATCAACAATTGTAAATAGATATCCAACCCTATATAGGACTCTACAAAATTAGACGACACTAAGGAAAAAAGGACTTTCTTGCCCTAGTGTTTGTGAAAATATTAGTAGGACTAATATGATACAAAATGTGTAAATATGATTAGTATATGTTTTGATGAATTCATTATGAGCCTTATCATTTATAAATTCATGTATAGATGATCTAGTTGTATATATGTTGTATAAATCAATGTTTAGTATGTCTATATATATGTTCTTCAACAAAAAAGGAGAAGAGAATATGCATTTTTGAAACGAAGGAGAATCCCAAATATGTAAAAAATCAAATAAGAAAAAAAGATACACTTAAAGCCCAGAGTCAATAAAAGAGACTATTGAGGCAACAAAAAAGAGTGTAATTGATGGTGTCAGAGGCATCTTTGTTTATAAATATGGCAGAATCATCTGTGGCACCCTGCTAAGCCTCATGATGAATGCATCGTGGCAAGATCCTGGAAAACGTGCACAAACATGGGAAATCAGCATGTTATCAAGACACACCACCAGGGCATTTATAGAGTGGTAATGTTTCCTGTTGCGATAGGCCTGCTCCTGAGCTTGTGGTGGCACCAAAGAAACATGTGTTCCATCAATGGACTCAATTACATGTGGCATCCCACCCAGGGCATAGAAATCACCCTTGACACCTGTCAACTCGTCTGGAGTAGGGAATTTTTTTTTTTAACAACTCTTTTTATTGATAAATCGCATAAAAGACACAGCACTCCGTACCCCGGAGGAGCTGCAGCAAATACAGTACATCATAGTCAGCGATTCAGTTAACATTAGAAAACATGCCCTCTAACCCCCCACCCCCTGTTCCCAACCTCCCTGGCTCACTCCCTCCCTCCCCACCCCCTGCACAGCGTCTCTCCAGTACTGCAGAAATTATTCATATATAAGACAGTGTGTATAACATCACCCCCATGTTCCCAACACTCCCGCCCCTCCATATCTCTTAACGGTGCCGGAGGTTCCAGCCACAGACCCCTGTAGTCTGCCCATCTTTTCCATATTTTATAGTGTTTCCTGGGACAGCCTCTGGCTTCGAATATTGGCCGCTCCAATCCCATGCAAAAATCAAGGCCTTTTTTCCACACAACCACTTTGGGAGCTCTGTGGTCCTTCCATGCCTGAGCCACATCCCTCTTTGCTACCGTAAGGCCCAGTAGGAGTAGGTGTCTCTTGTAAATGTTACCCCCCACCCCTTCAAGAACATGAAGTAGGCCTAATTTCGGGGTACGAGGGAGGTCCCATCCCAGCACCTCTGACAGACAGTCCCACACCCCGGTCCAAAATCTCACCAGACCAGCACAGCCCCATACTGTATGCAGGAAATCGCCCATGTCATGGCTACATCTCAAACACGCTGGAGACTCAATCAGGCCCGCCCTCCACAATCTCTCCCTAGTATAGTAAGCACGGTGCAAGTACTTAAACTGTATCAGGCGCAGGCGCATGGCAATAGCCGCTCCTCTAGGGGACTCAAGGGCTTCTCGCCAATCCTCTTCCTCCAGCTCCCCCACATCTCTCACCCAGTGGTCCCGTAGTGTCTGTAGATTGGAAGAGCAGTGTGTAACTAGTGTTTGATATATACGGGATATTTTCTTTTCCTCCAGGTCCCCCATGAACACCTTCGCCTCTATCGGGCTGAATTAGGGCAAGGTGTTTAATCCCTCCAGAGCGGGTGTAAGGGCATGACGAAACTGTAGATACCTAAAGAACTGCGTGCGGGGCATACTAAATTCTTCGCTAAGTTCTTGGAAGGATTTAAGTGTTGTGCCCTTCAGGACATGGCCTAATGTGGAAATTCCTATTGAGTCCCAGCCCTGGAAGCCCTGCAACGATGCCAATGCCGGCAGCCGCCCATTATGCCAAAGTGGGGTCTCCCCCGTCAGCCTCCCCCACCATCCCATGCGACGCAGCGACTGTCGCCAGAGCTGGAAGACCACCTGAGTTGCTCCAGGCAGCCTCTTTCTCAGCCTTGCAGAGTATAAGATAGTGTGCAATGAATCTGGGTCCATCAGGTACCTCTCAAGGGCGTATGCTGGGTCTCCCCTGTCGCTGTACCACCATTCATTCAAGACTACAAGATGGGATGCTTGGTAATAGGACAACATGTCTGACGTCGCCAATCCTCCACAATACGTGGACAAAAAGCAGGTGCGCAAGGCCACTCGCGCCGCGCCCCCAGCCCATAAAAAGTGGCCTAGCGCTGAGTTGACCTGTCGGAACCACTGCGATGGAATCTGGTATGGATGATTCTGTAGTTGGTATAACAGGCGGGGAAGGGCGACCATCTTAAAAATAGCTGACCTGCCGTAGATGTTTAGGGGCATACAGGACCAACACTTCATCTCTTGTTGTACCTTATCCCACACTGGGACAATATTACGTTCCCAAGCAATTGCCGGCGAGACCGTCAAGAACACCCCCAGATATTTGAGGCCTCCAGCTGCGGTCTGCAGTGTCGATGCCCACCTCCCAATCCCCGCGCGGTCACCCAGCATCCAAAGCGTGGATTTCCGTGGGTTTAGGTACAGTCCGGACACCTCTCCAAAAATTCTCATTATCTCTAGAACCCGAGGCCCGGACCGATTCACATTTGTAAGGAAAAACAGAACATCGTCCGCATATAATGCGATTCTGTCCGAAGGGCCTGCCTCCCATTCGAAGCCCCGCAGCTGCGCATCCATCCGAACCCAGGCGGCTACCGGCTCCATAGCAAGAGCAAATAGGTATGGCGAGAGGGGGCATCCCTGACGGGTGCCCCGCCCTATTGGGAAGGCCGCTGAAGCCGCTCCCGCCACCCTCACCGAGGCCGTCAGATCGGTGTATAGCAGCCGTATATATGACAGAAAACGTGGCCCGAGATTTAGACGTGGAAGGAGCGCAAACAAATAGGTCCAACTCAGGGAGTCGAAGGCCTTGTCAATATCAGCTAGTAGCAGTGCCGCCTGGTCCCCGGTCCTACCCATCGCCTCTACCGCCACATGTGCGTGTCTGATATTGTGCCTCGTCGCTCTATTAGGCATGAATCCGGCCTGATCCGGGTGGACCAGTTCCGTGATGTATGAAAGGAGTCGATTTGCAAGCGTCTTGGCCAATATTTTGGCCTCGATGTTTAAGAGGGAAATCGGTCGATAAGACTCGTGTCGGTCTGGGGGCCGTCCAGGTTTGCAGAACACAATGATTTCTGCATGCCTCCAGTCTGCCGGCAGAAGGCCATCCTCTCTCGCCGCCTCTAGGGCAGCCTTGTAGTGTGACCCTAACTGGAGGTGATATCTTTTGAAGAACTCACTCGGAAACCCATTAGGCCCTGCGCTTTACCGGCATTGAGCTCCCCCAGGGCGGTACCCAATTCCTCAGCCGACAACGGAGCCTCAAGGCGTTCTCGTACGTCGTCCGGGAGTGCACGGGGTGGAAGGTCAGCTATGAATTTGTCAACGTCTGGCGCAGGAAGAAAATCCTGCGCAATACCTGCGTCTGAAACGTGTTTTGGCAGAGCCTATGAAGCATCGTACTGGACTTGTCGCCCCACTGGTAGATTCTGCTCCTTGTTGCCAGCCAGGCCTGTCGAGCCTCATCCAGCAACAGGGACGCATACGATTGTTGTGCCAGGAGTAGCTGTCCCACCTCCTCCTGTTGTCTCGCAGCCCCGCATTGAGCCTCCAGCAGTGCCACTGCCGCTGCGGCTTTCACTAGCTACTCTTTCCATTTCCGGCGCGCTACTGCACACCAGGCAATATCCACCCCACGAAGCGTGGACTTCAGGGCCTCCCAAACCGTCCTCGCGTCGGACACAGAGCCCAAATTCTCTTCCCAGTAGCGAGCAATAGCTTCCCTCATATGTTGCTGGTATGCTTCTTGTTGCAAGTTCCAAACGGAGAGGCGCCATCAAAATGGCTGCCTCCCTTTGTCTAGGGTGACATCTATCGTGACTGGAGAGTGATCCGACAATCCACGCGATAGGATGGACGCCGAGGTAACCCTCTTCACAACGGCAGTAGGGACAAAAATATAATCAAGTCTCGAGAACGAGTTGTGCACCGCTGAGACATATGAATATTCACGTTCATGTGTGTGAAGATAGCGCCATGTGTCTACCCAGCCCATGTCCTGCACCATGTCGATCAGTTTAGTGGGAGTATCTGCAGTGGGGTCACCCCCGGGCCTGAAACGATCAAGTCGGCACTGCATAACATCGTTCCATTCACCTCCGATCACAGCCAGTCCTTCAGGAATCTCAGCCCATACTGTAAACAGTTTCTCAATCAATGCCCACTGTAGTGGGGGCGGGGCGTATACACTCCCAATTATTAGTTTCTCCGTGCCTATCATCCCCTGTATGAAAACATATCTACCCTGTGGATCAATCCATTGCTTAGTGTGGGCATAGGACAATCTGCGGTGCACCAAAATCGCCACACCCCGAGACCCCCTCACAAACCCTGCATGATAGACTTGGTCATAACCGTACCTCTGCAGGCTAAGTGCTTTATTGCCCAGCAGATGTGTCTCTTGCAACACTAGAACGTCCACCTTCTCCCTTTTCCCCAGCCGTAGCACTGCGCCTCGCTTAATCTTATCAAGCATGCCCCGTACATTCCAACTCATCACTTTCATCGAGGCACCAGTGGGCCTCCGCTCGGAGTCTTCAGCCCCCATCAAGGCGCAAGCACAACATCAAATATAGTAAAGGGCATAGTGGGCATGGACACACCAGCAGCATCAGTCGAGACAGCCATGCGCAGTACAACTCCCCCCTCCCCCATCCCTCAACCTTCCGTCCCACCCTTTCCCACCCCAAAACACCCAACGTAACAGCCACTCCCTCAACTCCTCCTCAAATCCCCAACCTCCCCCCCATACCTCAGCAACGTTGAAGTATCTGTCGCGGTATAGGACATCTCTAGCCCCCAACGGGAGACCGAAGACAGTCTATCCCAACGGAGCCCCACCAACAGCCCCCCAACCCCCCCTACCAATCCCCCAGAAAACCCAACTGCTTTTAACCTGAGGCACGTGTCCGCCTTGCAGTCCGCCCCTCCCCACCCAACCCGCATCCCACATCCATAAGTCTAAATCCGCTACACAATGTTATGGTGCTTCTAAGAAAGCGTCCACCATCTCCAGCTAGGCCTCTTGTGTCTGCTCGCGTTGCCTGCGCTGTGGTACATCTCAAAAAGGTAACCTGCGTTCCGTCGCCCCTTACCGATCCACTGTCGGAGTGTCTGGAAGTTCGGTCTCCTCCGTACCTCCCCCCTTAGTGGGGGATCGTTTCGATGAGCGGGATCTCCAGTTACTTCTACTTCGTGAGCGTCGGGGGGTCCGCAGCGGCACCGCTGAGGAGGACGGATCAGAGTCCCGAGCCGGCAGGGTGTGTGGCTTAACTCGTACTGTCTCATCAGTCCAGGTGAAAACTTCTTCAGGAGAGTTAAAGAACAGAGTACGCGACTGATAAACCACTCGTAGGCGAACCGGATAAAGTAGGGCATACTGGATTTTGAGGTTTCTCAGGCGAGCTTTGGCTGCTGTGAAGGATTGCCGCTGCCGCTGCACTTGCCTTGTATAGTTCGGGAATATCAGAATCCGCTGATTGTCGCACATGAGGGGCTCCTTCAATCGAGCTTGCCTCAGGATAGTGTCCCGATCATGGTAATTGAGTAGCTTGGCTATCACCGGCCGTGGGCGCTCGCCAACCGGCGGCTTCTGGGTAAGCGCTCTATGTGCTCGTTCAATTACAAAGCAACGAGAGAGGGACTCCGGTGGGAGCCAGCCCTCCAGCTACCGGGTGAGAAAGGCCTCCATGTTGCCCTTCTCGCAGTCTTCCAGAAACCCAACGAACCTTAAGTTGTTGCGCCGAGCCCGCCCTTCGGCATCCTCTGCCCGGAGCGCCAGGCCCTTCTGTATCCCTTCCATGCTGGCAACGTTTTTCTTTAGTATCGCCACATCGTCATCCACTCCAGTGATCCTAGTTTCTGCTTCGGTAATACGGGCTACTGCATTTCGCAGGTCTTGGTGCAATAGAGTAACATCAGCCCCAACGGCCCCTATCTTGGCATCCAATGTGTCTCTAGACTGGGTGATCGCCGCCAGGAGAGCTGCATTGTCCGGCCCCTGGACCTGGTGACTCCCCGAAGCCCCGGCGCTCCCACTCTAGCCGGTGAGTTTATCAATAGTTCCCTGTTTCGAGGCTCCGCCGCCACTCCCGCCACTGGTCATGATCTATGGCTGATGGGGTCAGTTTTTGGGGTCTCGCCTTGTGTAGCCCGTGGCTCCAGCACCTCGCCACCGGGGGGCCTCTTCCGTCAAGATGTCGTCCTTCGGGGCCCGCCAGCCACTCCCCCTGCGGAGCACCAAGTTCAGACAGCCAAGCGGCCGATTAATCGGGCCCCACTCAGCGATCCACCAATCCGATTAGCTGCCCCTGGTGCCTGCCCTGCGGACCCACCACATCTCCTTATCTGGCGCCTGTCGACCTTATGGCTCTAACCTCCTTAAGCCAAGGCTTGCACTCCCAGTCCCCGGGCCTCTGGGTCACTTCAGGTCACCTGAACTAATCCATCTATGGCTGATGTCCAACGGAGCCGGCCTTATGTATCGCGGCCATTACTGCGCTCCCAGTGCCTGCGCGACCACTGCACCGCAGCTAGGGAGTCCCCCCAGGAGCTCGCCGCGGTCCGAATCAACCGCCGAGTTGGAGACGTCACCGACCCAAGATGGTCGCCCCAAGGGCTCGGCTCGAGGCGCTGACCGCTGCACTCCACCTCCAAAAGGGGCCCACTCACTTGCGTGAAGCCCCGTCCTCCGCGGTCCGACACGACCGCCGGGATCTCGGCACCTGCCCCTCCGCTCCCGCCACCTCACTTGGCCGTCTCCGCGCACCCCTGGGTTTGCTCACTGTGGGGGTAGCGCCTCTAGGCCCCAGTCGTACCTCCGGCCGTTGCCACCGCCTCCGGCCAGCCGATGATCAGTGTTCTGGTCTCGGCTATTCTGCGGCCATCTGGTTCCCCAGCTGCAGTTCTGGATCCACCGGCCTGGGCTGCCGAGTCGCACCCTCCAACGCCTCACCACTGCACGAGGCGGACAGCTTCTGAACCAGCGCCTGTAAGGCTGCCGCCGGTCCTCTTCCTTCCCCGGGCGTCACCAAACGCGAGGTCCCCTGCGCCACTTCCCGGTGTAGGCCGCTCCGACTCCGGGCGTGATTTCTTACGTTCTGCACCTCTAATTCGGCCCAGAGTCGCACTATGCCTGCCGGGTACCCTCCGCTGCACCGCACACCGTCGGGCACTCACGGGTGAGGAGGAAGCAGGATAAATTAACAGAGGATAAATCGGCGGGACGGAGCTCTGCTAAGCCGCGTCCGCCATGTTGGCTGCCTTAGCCACGCCCCCTGGAGTAGGGAATTTGATGAATTCATCAATGTGCCTCAACATAGCAGCTAACACATCACGTAGTACACGGCTGAACATGGTCTGTGACATCCCCCCCCACATCAGCTATGGTAAATTGGAACGTACCTGTGGCAAAGAAATGTAGGGCTGCCATTACCTTTACCTTGGGTGTCAGCGCAGTTGGATACCTGTGTCGTGGTAGGAGATGTGGTTCCGGCCTGTGCGTCAAGTCCTGAATCATCTGTTGAGTGAATCGGTAACGGCGGATGCAATCACGCTCCCTCATGGCATCCAAGTCTGGCAACGGCCTTGGCAGAGGGGGTGCCCTGCACGACATATTTGGGGAAAAAGGTGTACAACTGTCAGCCAACGACAATTACAATGTACATAGCAGAGCAACACTGCTTCAACACATCAAATCACCATTGAGTCTGGCATGGCCTGTACATCAAGGACACATATGCCAGCTAGCTGGCACTCCTCCATTATAACTGATACACCTGTTTTTTGTGAAATGGACATGACATGCACACAAATGATCTGCTGGGCTGGTCTGAGTGAGCAGAACAATGTATCACGTCAGTGACACACGTCACGTGACCTGCATGAGAAGGTTGTCAACACATCCAGACAGCTGACTGCAAGGCACACACCCACGTCACATGTGCTATCGATTGCACATATCTGTAACATTGTGAATGAGGTGTGCATTTGACTAAACTACACCACAGCCATTCTCAGGATGCAGGCCTATATGTTTGGGGACAAATGATCTATTATGCCATCACACACATGCGCAGTTGAAATGCCCCTGTGGCATGGTGTGCGTACATGGGAAACCCTTGCAATCACGGCACAGACCCATCATAGATGCACCTACAGCAGAGTAAGTTTACGGGATACAAACAGCATGCCTAATCTTTGACATGTCACACACATGACATTGTCACACAGGGTCATGCTGGGCGTCAATTTGACAAGTGAGACAGTGCCTCTGTCCCTGGCATCATGTGACAGATGCCCGTACTAAATAGTGTGCTATCCCAGTGTTGATGTGCATCACAACATGTTTGTGATGTTACTTATGTGACAAGTGTAAAGGTTATGTGAACCACATAGTGCCCCATCAAAAATGACATGTCTCAACAGCTCATCACACATCAACTGTGCCACATGATCACATGCCCTGTGCTATTTCACTGTCTGCCACACCTAGGGCCTGCTGATGTAAGGATGTTATGCCAATATATACATCGACATCCTCATTATGACCTTACACCTACATCCCTGCCATGTGTTTTCCTGGTATCACTATTGTGATGGTGCCATGCGTGAGCTTGTAAAACGCACCATACACATGCATTCACTAGAGCGTGTCAAACGCCCAGTACCCCAATAGGACGTGCGTTTGTACGGTTCGTTTCACCATTACATTCGAGCCATACGCGAGCGGTCAATACCCCAATAGTACGTGCGTGTGTACAGGTCGTTTCACCATTACATTCGAGCCATACACGAGCGTTCAGTACCCCAAGAGTACGTGCGTGTGTACGGGTCGTTTCACCATTACATTCGAGCCATACGCGAGCGGACCCTACCCCAATAGTACGTGCGTATGTACGGGTCGTTTCACCATTACATTCGAGCCATACGCGAGCGGACCCTACCCCAATAGTACGTGTGTGTGTACGGGTCGTTTCACCATTACATTCGTGCCATACGCGAGCAGTCCCTACCACGCCATTGCGTGTGCGGGACGTTTCACTATTGGAAAAGTGGCATTCGCGACGGGAAACGCACCGTACTTGTTTGGGGATCCCAGAAAATACATAGGGAACATCTAGGGGACGAGTAGAATGCCCAGAATGCAGGCTAGTTGTCAAGGAAACAGAGATTTGAGTGTGTTCTACAGGTGTTCTGGAAAATTCAGTTGGCCAAAACTATACAATGTTGCAAAATTTGTTGTGGAGCTCAAGCTCACATTTTAAACCATGCACATGTGTGTCATGGCCTTATGTGTAATGGGATTGGATGAAACATAGGATGCAACGTAATCTGGCCTATCACACTGTACTCCTTGGACTGACAGTCCCTCAGCAGCACTGATTTAAGGCTGCATGTGGCTGTGAGAGGGCACTTGCCTGCACAACATTAGAGTGGACAACACTGCTGCTGTCTCTGCATTCCCTGGACTCTGATTTTGCTGACCATGGAGAGGGCAGCTGCATTCAGTGAGGAGGAGAACCAGGCCCTACTGGATGCCCTCCTACCAAACTTCAGCAAGCTCTATGGGAAACCAGGGGATCAGGTGAGTGATGAATGTGTGAGTGTCACTACAGCCATTGTGTATTTATGTAACAGGGATGCAATGTTGTTAGTAGTGAGTGCCGGGTGTGTACATTGTTGTATCTCCCATGGAGTGTATGATGTAGTTAAATAGTGTTTACTGCTTACCTGCATTGTGCTAACTTTGTCATTCAATGCAATGTGAATCACACTTACTGCAGTGCCACACCTTGCATGTTTTTTAGCCATGAGTTACTGAGGTGTAACAATGTTCCCCCCAGAGTGACAGATGAATGTACTCACTGTTGTTATTAGTTTTTCGTGACCTGTGTGGATGTTGGACAAATGCATGCTTTGAAGTCATGGGCATTGAAGATTGTGAATGTTCTTTGACATCTGGCTATTTGTGTATGTGATGTTTGGCAACACTGATGCATGGCGTATGCCACAGCTGTACCCATCTGATGTGACAAATATGCAGTGCCGTGTGCAAGACTTGGACAGTTAGCATGACGCCTGTGTCACATCTTTGTAAAGTGTGACATGTGCCAGGTGAGGCTGTATACACTGTTGACAATGACAAGCAAATGATCTGTGCCAGGGTGTGCATGTGTGGTCTGCTGAGGGTTCTTAGGTATAGTGTGATATGTGACAGCATGTCACGTGCTGTCCACCACCCTGAAGTTGCATATCTTGTTCAGTCTGTGCCATTCTCAGTTAGTGGTTTGCACCCCTTATGGCATCTGTTTCCTTTCAAAGGTGTGTGGTGGAATGGTGTTTGCTTACAGGCGACATTCACAGGGACAATGATGGAAGTCCTGTCTGCATCCTATGCCCTGTTGTCATCGTCAATGTGGTGCAAGTGTGTGTCTTTGGGACATGGAGCAGGTGTACTGATGTTATTTCACTTTGTCTTCCTCACAGGTAACCAGTGCTTAATTTGTAAAATATGAAGTGCAGGTGCTCAAATGTTTGTCGGAGGCCACACCTATTTTTCTCTGGCCCCACCCACTTCCTCCACTGGCTCCACCCACTTACTATATTAGCTCGACCCACATCTTCAACTGGCACTGCTAAAAGTTAGATGTAATATATACCTAACCTGGTCCGAATTTCAGTAAGGGAGCATTCCTCATAGTAAGGTTTTGATGGGAGGTTCCCCTCCCCTGTGAACATTTTGAAAAAGATGAACTCAAAATTGCATTTAAAGCACAATTTTGGAATAAATGAGCTAAAATCACTAATGCATTGAAAAGGGACAATTTCAGTGCTGTGTGTGCTGATTTTGGGAAATGACAATACTGGGGTAGGGTATGCCATTTTTAACAGAGTCTATGAGTTCTAAGAAACAACTTTTACATAGCTTATGTGTCAAAAGAAACCAAAATGTTGTGAAAGCACTCTAAACAGATAAACTGAATAACATCAACAAAAGGATCTCTCCAACAGAAGCAGTAACACACTGACCTATTTTACATTATATGCACTTTTTGATCTGCATGGTAAAGTTCTTTGCAGCAGATATATAACCCTGTACTACCTTTCAAGCAGTCACAGCTTCGTCCACTGTCTTGGCAACGCACGCACTACAGAAATACCACAAACATACAAAGGCGCAGCTTTGAATGGTTGCAGCACAATACTCTCACTTTTCACATCACACTCCAGGGTGGCGCTTCTTTGCAGCCCTACAGATGGCAAGGTGTTTGTGAAACTAGGAAGGAAAGCAGGAACGGGTCAGAGCCAGAGCAGTAATAACCCTTTTTCATAACCCGGGCTGCGGTCGGAGGTTTGTGAAGCCCTCTGGGGTGTTTGGCGTTCACCCTTTTTACCTACATGACTGGGCCGCTGTAATCAACTTGCCCACCCTGGCCACTTTCCTTTACATTTGCTCTTGGATAGCGGCGTTCTCGAAGTGTTTTTATGAATTTTGTAATTAATAATTCATGTATGCTATGAATGTGGACATGTCCTTCATGGTTGTAGAGACTGCAGGGTCAGTAGTCAGTTCTGCTCCAGCTGTAAATTAATCAGTGCTACTGGGTCTTGGGAACGTCACATCCCGGAGCTCGAGACCTGAAGTCCCTGCATGCAGTGGTGCCTCCCAGTGCGGCCCCCTGAGGGGGGAGTTGGCAGTTTCCGTGGCACTCCACGGGAGTCTGCTGAGTGCTGACCCCTGTGTCCCCAAACCGAGAACCCACAGGTCAACAAGCATTTGCAATGCAATAGGTCTCGCATTTACGCGAGTTTGAGCTATTGACATTGCAAATGACAATGCCTTTTATTTTACTTTTCGTTTTTAAAATGTAAATAAAAGGCATTGTCCTTTGCAATGTCACTAGCTCAGACTCGCATAAATGCGAGACCTATTGCATTGCAAATGCTTGTTCTCTCTGTTGCTGAGGGTCAAACTCTGAGAATGAGGAAACTATGCAGAGGGGTCGGGGCAGGGAGGAATGGAGGCAGAAACCAAGGGCAGCGTGAAGGTGAATGTGACAGGAAGTGCAGGAGGCAGAGAGCATGTGAAGGGACAGTGCACAGTGAACCCTGAGGGTATAAAGGGTGGAGGCTGAGAGCCGCAGGGAAGAGAGGAGAGGTACAACAGACTCCAAGGGTAAAATAGGCACTGAGGACAGGGGAGGGCAGACAGGACAGAGACAGTAAGCAGAGGCAGAGAGCACGTGAAGGGACAGTGCACAGTGAACCCTGAGGGTATAAAGGGTGGAGGCAGAGAGGAGAGGTAGAAGAGACCCCAAGGGTAGAACAGGCACGGAGGACAGGGGGAGGGCAGACAGGACAGAGACAGTAAGCAGAGGCAGAGAGCACGTGAAGGGACAGTGCACAGTGAACCCTGAGGGTATAAAGGGTGGAGGCAGAGAGGAGAGGTAGAAGAGACCCCAAGGGTAGAACAGGCACGGAGGACAGGGGGAGGGCAGACAGGACAGAGACAGTAAGCAGAGGCAGAGAGCACGTGAAGGGACAGTGCACAGAGAACCCCAAGGGTATAAAGGGTGGAGGCAGAGAGGAGAGGTAGAAGAGACCCCAAGGGTAGAACAGGCACGGAGGACAGGGGGAGGGCAGACAGGACAGAGACAGTAAGCAGAGGCAGAGAGCACGTGAAGGGACAGTGCAGTGAACCCTGAGGGTATAAAGGGTGGAGGCAGAGAGGAGAGGTAGAAGAGACCCCAAGGGTAGAACAGGCACGGAGGACAGGGGGAGGGCAGACAGGACAGAGACAGTAAGCAGAGGCAGAGAGCACGTGAAGGGACAGTGCAGTGAACCCTGAGGGTATAAAGGGTGGAGGCAGAGAGGAGAGGTAGAAGAGACCCCAAGGGTAGAACAGGCACGGAGGACAGGGGGAGGGCAGACAGGACAGAGACAGTAAGCAGAGGCAGAGAGCACGTAAAGGGACAGTGCACAGTGAACCCTGAGGGTATAAAGGGTGGAGGCAGAGAGGAGAGGTAGAAGAGACCCCAAGGGTAGAACAGGCACGGAGGACAGGGGGAGGGCAGACAGGACAGAGACAGTAAGCAGAGGCAGAGAGCACGTGAAGGGACAGTGCACAGAGAACCCTGAGGGTATAAAGGGTGGAGGCAGAGAGGAGAGGTAGAACAGGCACGGAGGACAGGGGGAGGGCAGACAGGACATAGACAGTAAGCAGAGGCAGAGAGCACGTGAAGGGACAGTGCACAGAGAACCCTGAGGGTATAAAGGGTGGAGGCAGAGAGGAGAGGTAGAAGAGACCCCAAGGGTAGAACAGGCACGGAGGACAGGGGGAGGGCAGACAGGATAGGGACAGTGAGCACAGAGAGGATGCGAGAGAGTCGGAGGGCAGAATAAACAAGGAGAACAGGGAGGAGCGGGAAGTGAGTATAGGGCAGAGAGAAAAGGGGCAGCAGAGATCGAAGAAGACAGATGGCATGAGGGTGAATGTGACAGTAGGTAAGGAGCAGATGGCGCACAAAGGATTAAGGGCAGGTAGCAGAAGGGAGCACAAGAGTACAGTCAGAAGTCAGGATAGGGCAGATAGCACGAGAGTACAGCCAGAACTTAGGATAGGGCAGAGAGCACAAGATAGGGCAGAGAGCACGAGAGTACTGTCAAAAGTCAGGATAGGGCAGAGAGTACGAGAGTACAGCCAGAAGTCAGGATAGGGAAGAGAGCACAAGATAGGGCAGAGAGCACGAGAGTAGTGTCAAAAGTCAGGATAGGGCAGAGAGTACGAGAGTACAGCCAGAAGTCAGGATAGGGAAGAGAGCACAAGATAGGGCAGAGAGCACGAGAGTACTGTCAAAAGTCAGGATAGGGCAGACAGCACGAGAGTATTGTCAAAAGTCAGGATAGGGCAGAGAGCACGAGAGTACTGTCAAAAGTAAGGATAGAGCAGAGAGCACGACAGTATTGTCAAAAGTCAGGATAGGGCAGAGAGCACAGAAAAGTGAGAGGTCGAAGTGAACATGGGTCGAGAGGGAGAGCACAAAGGACAGAAGACTGTGGGTAGGCAGGGTGGAAGCACTATCGGAGCACAGGATGGACAGACACGAGTGGGGGCAGAGGTGACAACAGTAGGTGGCATAACAATACAACATGGACCTTGTACTGTAGTCAACTTCAGAGATGTGTTTAACAAAACTACTGTAGCATTTGAAAGGCACCTGCTTTAATTGAAATGCTTAACTGGAAATGCACTGTGAGAATAATGATGTCACGAACAGAGAGAATATATAAGTGAAAGACTTACCTTTAATGAAATCTTTGTAATTTAGTGCGGCGACGGCTTTGTTGCCTCACCGGCTCGGTGCCCTTGGGAAACCTTCTACTTTTAGCGTTCATTTATGAGATGCTGCCCTTGCCGCCACTGCAAGCTCTTTTGGAGGCAGGAGCCCTGCCGAAGGTCAAGCAGAACTCTTTCCCATCTGCACTGCAGCCCTTTGCATAACATTAGAGCTTAGACTGCCTGATGAGCCTGTCGAAGTGCTCCCTGCGGGGCTCGGGGGAGTCTCTTGAGGGGAAGCAGGGGAGCGCTCTATTTCGCCCTCACAGGTTGGGACATGCTCCATAGTCTCCCCACGCAGTAGCTCTTTGTTGTCGGTTGATGGCGGCGCTCCCCAGTCTTCCAGCGGACTCGGACATGCCTCTGCTACTGGGGTGCTGCAGTGCTGGGCGTAACCTTGGGCCCTTGTATTCCAACAGCTCGTGTCTGGGCAGTAACAGAGTATGTTGAGAAGGGAGAGGAATGGAGCGTTGGGCTTCACGAGAAAAGTGGAGCGGGAAATAAATAAATAAAGTGAGCGGGGTGCCTAAAGCGTGCGCCGCGCATATTAAAGTAAAGTAAAAAGTGGAGGGGGAAATAAATAAATACAAGCCGATCACATTGCAGACCGCAGATGTTATCGGCAAACCTGTTCCGTTCTGTTTCCATTGCATCTAACATTGGGAAATATATTTATTTTACAAACCACAACCAGAAGGAGGCGTGCTCGCGAGAGGCTGGGGAGCAGGCGCACACGTTCCAGGCAGAGACAGAGGCGTGGCGCGCACCGCCTCCCTGTGCCGTGTCGCGCGCCATGGATCTCGTCCCCTTTTGCTATTCCTAGTGTGCGGGGGCCTGTTTCTTACGCTGGGGGCCTGCAACCGCAGCTCTCAGCGATGTTGGCGGAGGCTGGCGGGGATGCGCCCCCGGTCTGGGGGAAGCTGCCGGTTTTGCTGCCACTCTCGCTCCTTCCCCTGAAGGTATGGCAGATCTCCCGATGCATGGGGCGGGGGTGTGTGTCTGTGCAGAGGGGGTAGGGGGCAGCGGCGTGTGAATGCGTGCGTGTCTGTATGTGTGTGTGTGGTGGGGGGCTGCAGCGTGTGCCTGTGTAATCTGTGTGCAGGGGTGTGGGGGCTGGCTGTGTGCGCATGGAAATATGAGGCACGAGAGGGGCACGGCGACGTGCGCGCCCACAAGGTCAAATCTCCGGCAGGAGAAGCTCGTGACAGTCTGCTGTCCACATTCCCCCAAAAGTGACAACATAAGTTGTCTCGCTCTAGACAGCAAAGCTTCAAAGCTACGCTTTGCTTTCGTCTAGGCGAGACCTAAAACAAGCCATGAACATCAAAACTAATGAAGGTCTTTAAAAGGAACACAGACAAAACTGGCAAAGCTGTTTACACAATCTGAAAGGCTCCATCAGCAGAGCATGTGAAATCACACGGAGAGTAAACATTGTACACTAAGACCTTGAAACCCTGCACCTTCGTTTCACAAAACTTAAACGGTACCGGAAACTTAACAATAATCAACGTAACAGAGTGATTTACCTGGTTTTGACTTCAGTGTTACTTGTGATTGACACATCGTTGACTGGTGAGGAGGAGATAAGACACCTGTTTCTGTGGTGCATACATGCAGAACGTTAGTAGGACTACACAAGCACAGGACACATATATAGGGGAACTACATTTGTCAATTGGGGTTGTACTAACCCATACCCTAATCTGTCACTTCACTGTAGAATTTAAATGTCCCTATTAGTTATGTGAATATACACTGGCACTCTTTACGGCACTTCCGCAGAGCTCATCCTGGTATATCTACACATACCCATACCCAGTACAAATGCCAACATGTACAGCAAACAGCAGCCTCTTAGAGTGTGTGTTACACTGTGCCACATTTACAAACTTGTAATCTTGTTTTCTTGATAGAAATCAACTGGCCTACAAATACCAGAATGCACATGTACATTCTGAACTAAATGCGTCACGCACACATGAATATGGGACTCTTAAGAGCTCTATATCACTGGCAACCAAGTGACCAACCCCTAAGCCATATGGCGATGTGAGCTACTCCGAGCTGTTAGATTACCAATGTAAAATAATCTACTAACCTCCTGGCATTGGCTCTCTGCATGGCTTGTAATGTCTGTATGTCAATCAGGCCCTGTTTTCACACACTTTGCTGCTGCTCAAACAGTGCTGGAATCTCTGGACTGTGGGATATTCAGATTTGTGAGGCACACTGGAAACGTATTGCCAACCATGGTCTCCTCTGCTCCCACTCCATGCAAACCTCGAGGATGGCGGGTCACAGCAGGTCATCCAGGCACTGGTGAAGTCATTAATCAGTCCAGGCCTGGCATCCTGATGCCCAATGTTCGTTCCCCTTGCCCAGCTCAGCAATTGAAGTGTGCGGCAGCGGCTTAACGCTAAATTGATGGTGCCCGACTGCAGAATATGCGAAGAGACTCACCAGTTCTTCCATATGTTACAGATTGTTTAGGCCTAGATAAATGAGACGCCATACAAGGTGTGAGGCCAGCAGGCACAGCCCTAAGCAGAATGCTAATAGGAGGAGTTGGGGTGCTGTGAACCATGAACACCACATGTCGCTGGCAGTTGTAGGCAGCAAAGCGAAAGAAAAGTTTGCGTTTTTACTTTTTCCTCACATGCCTTTACGTTACATTTGCCTGTGGTCTCACAGCCTACCTTGCCTACGTTTAGCAATGATCCAGCCCTCATATGAAATCATCCAATAGGAGGGCAAAGACAGGCTGCATCAAGCAAGGGCATGGATGATTGGATGCGCAAACCCTGCTCTGTTTATTCACTAATTGACGAGGGCCGAGACAATCACAGAATACAAATACACACTCATAATGCCGGAACAGTAACGCGGTGGTGGGCCAGTCAGTGAAAGCGGTGAGCCAGTCTGTGGAGACATATTAGG
Organism: Lissotriton helveticus; assembly: GCF_964261635.1. Taxonomy (NCBI): domain Eukaryota; kingdom Metazoa; phylum Chordata; class Amphibia; order Caudata; family Salamandridae; genus Lissotriton; species Lissotriton helveticus. The sequence goes on from NC_136070.1 coordinate 920,406,390, forward strand.
AATTCCCTCAGGCAGTTATATTCGCAGGTATGTTTAATTTTATTTTAAACACTTATCCGAACTTTTGACCGCAAAAGAAGGAATTTATACTTCCGGCCCTCTGAATTAACTGCCAGCACCGGCACAAATTAAGCACTGAAAATGTGTTTCAAACTGGGCATTTCTTACGTAGTCATTGCTCCTTATTTTTTTTAATAGGCTACTAACATCACACCAGTCCATGCACACTCCTGCCCGGTACCGTATCCCAACCACACATACAGCGCACTCCACTCCTGCACCCCAGAAATCCTCAGCCAGGCCTGGACTGCAGGTGTAGTCTTAATATCAGCACTACATCAACCGTGCAAGGGCAACCAGTCAACATGTCACATGCACAACTAGCATACCACCGGCACAGCCGCCAGCTTCTCACAAGGACAGTCAACATGTCACACACACAGCTAGCACGTTACGGGTGCAGAGAAAGCAAGTCACAGGCGTAGACACAGCATGTCACGGGTGCAGACACAGCCCTCTTCTCACAAGTCAATTGAAAGCCGAGATTCAGGGGTGCAAGGACAACCAGCATCTCGCAGGTGCAGATCTCGAGAGCGCCTCACAAGTGCTGCAAAGCCTAGATCTCACAACTGTAGGCACAGGCAACATCTCAATTTCCAGGAAACATTCACAAATGCAGAAGCAGAGAGCATCTCAAAGTGCAGAGACAGCTAGCACCTGACAGGCGCAGAGACAGCTAGCACCTGGCAGAGACAGCTAGCATCTACTAGCATCCTGCACATTGATTTATATACTTGCATAATAACGCCCAAAACCTTTAAGAGAACATAAGGCCAGCGAATGTTGTGCGCAACAGCACATGAACCCATCCGCCCAACACCGGACATTTTGCAACTTGCTTTTCTATGGTGTATGCATAATTATACATTTGCCACACTTGCCCCATACCATCATCTCCTGAATATTTTTCCTTTTCTCGCAAAATGTAGCCAACCCTGCCACTTAGACTATAATAAAGTAAACAAACTAAACAGTTCACAGAAATTACCCCAGTAAAACAAGCGTCTTCAAATAGGTCGTGCCTCCAATTCTCGCAAAATTTAGCCAACCCTGCCACTTAGACTATAATAAAGAAAAACAAACTAAACAGTTCACAGAACTTACCCCAGTAAAACAAGCGTCTTCAAATAGGTCGTGCCTCCAATGAATGTAGCTGATTCGCCTTCTAAAATGTTCAGTGCTGCACGTTTAAATAGAGCATGCTGCCCTAATTATGCAGCCTTTATGACTAATGAAGGGTGGTGGTGGCGCCAGTAATATGCCTGCTCAATTATCACAGCATGCCGAGAGGCGCCCCACGCTGCTGGAGCACTCAACTGTGCATTAATTATAGTTGAGTGCTCCAGCAGCCTGAGGTGCCTGTTGACGTGCTGTGATAAGTGGGTCTCATGCTGTGATAATTGTTGCAGCGCCTGAGGAAGTGAAGACTCCTGCTGGGATAATTGGTTTTGCTGGCGGAGATGGAGACTCCTGCTGGGATAATTGGTTTTGCTGGCGGAGATGGAGACTCCTGCTGGGATAATTGGTCTTGCTGGCGGAGGTGGAGACTCCTGCTGGGATAATTGGTCTTGCTGGCAGAGGTGGAGACTCCTGCTGGGATAATTGGTCTTGCGGCGTAGAGTTTCATGCTGGGATAATTGGTCTGGCGGCGCTTGCGGCGCCTGACGTCCAACAAACGTGCACAAGCTGCTCAACCTTGAAGCGCGTTCACAGACCTGGGTCGGCTCGTGCCCAGGTCTGTATCGGGCTCGTTCACAGCTGTGACTCCCTTGTTAGGTCTCAAGGCGGCTATAAGTCTCGTTGGCGGCAGGGCTTCGCCCTGCAACGCCAGCGAGACCTAAAAAGCGGGATTGGGTCCAGGGTGAGCGTCTACTGACTGCCGCCTGTGGTCGACCCCCAGAGTGAGGATGTTCACTTCAAGTCTTGGCCCTCAAGCACGAAGCAGGATTGGAATCTTACCCGATCATTTTAAGGGTCGTACGTGTGCGTTACACCTGCACTTATGCTTGCCATACAGATAACCACAGAGCCCTCTGAGTGGGGGCAGCGCTGGCCTCATCTGTTTTAGTCAGATGTAAATAAATTTCTTCATGAGAATAATGTCGATTTAGCAAGATTGTATTTATAATGTGTTTGACAAGGTTAAAGTGGATATGAAAGCGAACAAATGTCTATGTAGATAAATACAACCCATTTTTTTTAAAGCGCATATTTGGGTTGTATGTACGTTTTAAGTAGAACGGGGGTCCCTGATTGGCCAGTGCTCACCCGCAGACCCGGAGCCTGGGCGGGGGTAAGGTTGGACGGATGGGCCATGGTGCGAAGAGGGCAGACGTGACTCGGAGTGGACTTGGACAAGTGCACGGGTTCAGTCACCGCTGGCGCACTTCAATCATTCATTAGCATGAGAGTAGCACGAATGGTGAGTTGAGGCCGGGTAGCAGCAAGTGAAATGATGGTTCATGATTGTATAACCTGCAAAGCAAAAAACGCAGCCCAGACGAGCTGCCTACTCAAATAATTCACCAGTGAAGGTGGGTGTCCCCCCTTGCCCGCCTCATATCAGAAATACCTCAACAACCAAAAATTACAAATGCATATTTATTTTTGCCCCGGACCGGACATTGGATTTCTTACCCAGAAATATGTTCGCATAATAACTACCTTCCTTTAGGTTCAGGAAAGTCCTGATAATCTGTTTTCAGAGTCCCTCGGGGATGAATGTATTTACCACAACTCTTGTGAAGCCGTGCCACGCCCACCAGTGACTGCTCCCGGAGATTGTGCGCAGTTACATGTGGCTGGACTCTGAGTGTGTCATTACCGATTCACCATAAAGGTAGGCCGCATTTTCCACTGGGCCCTGTTTGAGTGAGAAATAATGGGGCACGGCCTGGTGCAGCTGGCACTGGATTAGAAGGCAGGTGGCAGGAAGGGTGACATTGGGGTATGTGGAGGGGAGAAGGCATGGGGGACCCTTCTTTTAACATATTGTGAACCATGCACAACAAGTGACAAAACAAAATCTCGCCGCTACTTTGATCGGCGGCTGGCTGGCTACAATGGCTCGGTAGCTGGTGGTGACTGGTGTGAGCCTCAGAGCCTGAGGCAGTGCGGGCACACTGGGGTATGGCAAAGCAGCAAATGCGCGCATATTGCAAGGTGAAAATATTTGCGCACGCTGCTTGCCTCGCACATCCCCATCCCCCGTAGATTTGCTGAGTCTGAACCGAAACTGAATGCATTCCAGGGCCAGCCCAGTACTGATCCATCCAGGCAACTGCGCAACAATAGCCATAAGCCACTGCACTACTGGCAACATAATCATGATGATCAAACTAAGGTCCGTTGGCCCGCGGCCACTCATGATCATCAGACCCTCAAGCACCGGCACAAATTAAGCCCTGCAACATAGTGATAAAAAGAAAAGTAAACCAGTAATCACGGCGCCTGCGGTCTGCCAGTGTCTGCTTCACCTGACCTGCCCAGCTTTATTTAGGTATTTAAATTATGATGATTAGGCCGCCGGCCTAAGGGCATGCGTCGCTGGTCCTCACCTGATGAGCGTACTGCAGCAGTAGTCTACTCCACCTAGTCAGTCAGCCAACCTCAAAGTCGTCCTGGTCCAACTCCCGCTACTTTGAATGGCGGCGTTTAAGCTCAACCACCAGTTACTCTGTGGTGAGCAGGACGAGGTGCGGCCGTGCGGGTATGCTGGGGCGTGCCGTGGCGAAATTTAAGCAGTGAATGCGCCCGCATTCAATTGCAAAATCTGCGCACGCCTTGCTGCCTCTGCCGTGCACCGCCCAAACCCAACCCCCGCAGAAGAAGACCAGCCCAGCCATCCCGGAAGTCTTGTCAGTAAAAAAACTAGAGTGTGAGGAGAGAGATGGAAATTGAGAATCGGAGTGTCGTCACCATTAAGACAGTAAGTTTTACATCAGTCATCATGATCTCAAACACAACCGGCAGTACGGGTAACTAAGTGACCCTGAGCAGCACTTAGAGCAGCCAGCAGCACACACGCACACACGCTCCGTGCCAGTGCCATGAGGCCCATAATAGCTCATTATAAACAATTACTGTAACTGACGTACACTTAGTGCATGACTCACTGTAGACCCGGCTCTGATAATTAGGTGCCGGTGCTAAGCACCGGCACAAATTAAGCCCTGCAGGTAACTGCCTATGAGAAGGGGTAGATCTGGCTGGACATAGCCAGGGCTGTCAGGTCTGTTGGGGGCCCTCGCCGAAGGATCCGTAACATTAGGAAGAGGTGGAAGGACATCCGGTGCTGGAGCCGCCGTATCGCCCGGGTCCAGCTGAAGCTTGAAGCTCCACGTCGGCATGGCGGCACCCGTCACCTCACCCCCCACATGCTCCGGGTCCTGGAAGTGTTTTTTCATGACCTCCATAGGCAGTTGCAGGAGGGACAGCAGCAAGGAGGGGGTAGGTACATGTCTGTTTGTTGTCATGTGTGTCACATGCTACCTGCAGTGCTAAGAAGCCTGGTAACACTCCCACAGTTGGGTTGGTCTGGTCAGACAGGCAATTTATGCATTGTCATTTCAATGCCCCATATTCAGCTGATGCTCTTTTACATCCCTTCCCCTCCTCCACATCTGTCCCCTGCTTTGGGTATTTCATTTTAGCGCATGTACTCCTAGTGTGCAATGTATTAGTATGCATATTGCTTAGCACATCATCATGTTGGAGGGAGGCCTGTGACACGTGTTGGTACCTTACCTGTTCCAGGACCTGTGCACTGTGTTTGCCCTTCATTAATTGTCGGCACTTATCATGAGTCTCAACATGGAGTTCAGCACGGGTCTGCCTCAGTGGCCTTTGTCCCTGGTATACTTTGTATTTCTCATGTGTTAGCTACATGTGCACACTGTCCATGTATACAAAATTTGGCTTGTGCATACTCACACTGGGCAGTGCGTGTGTGCCTATTCACAAGAATATGTTGCTGGTTGTTTGTGACTAATGTGGATGGGCAGCCACACAAGGTGACCTTGGGTTAATTGTAATTGCTGCACAGTTATTGATACCCTGATACTGAGTTTACACAATTTGAGCTGTATCCCTGACATTGACGGGGTGATGGGGGTGTTGTGCACGAGAGCTGTGATGGGCCTGGCTGTTTAGCCTTGTCAGTGGTGAGCTGTGTATGTAATTTCTGATGTGAACTCATCACTATGCACTTACCCTGTGATGCTGGACAATGCTGTCATTGTTGGATTTAGAGGCTGTGTTGTTGGCTCACAGAGATGCTTGTTCCACATAGATTTGTGCTACATGTATGTATTGGTGGTGCAACACAGTTTTGTCTTGGTGTGCACACTACTGTGTTCACATTTCTCATGTGGTTAGGGTGTGTCAACAATGCAGTGATGTTTTGAATATTCTCAATTCCAGGCACATTAGCTTAGGCATTTCCTGGATTTTGGACATGTGGGCCACTTCACTTGACAGCCAGTGTGTGTTATGTGCTAGCAACTGTATGATCTGGTGATAGATGCCCCTGTGAGGAGTGTCACAATAGTGTGTGGTGATGGAGGGAGCCTCTGTACCAATCATATACTCACACCCAGCCAACAGGTCAGGGTTTTATCCATCACCTTTCTGTTGCACACTCTGCCCCCCAAGTTCAAACATGGTCATGTGCAGATCTGTCTGTCCATGTGCCTCATGGAAACAGCCCAGCCAAATATGTCATGCCATGCCTTCCCTGACTGGAAACAAGATTCCTGGGACCACTTACTGGCATTACAGCCGTCTTCAGCCATGCATATTTGTATACACATCTGTGTTTCACGCAAGCCTGGCTGTAGACAGCTGTGATGCCAGTGAGAGGTGATAGAAAGCTTGTTTCTGGTCCAGGGATGGCATTACATGGCACTTTGGGCAGGACTGTTCCCATGTGGCACAGGCTCAGACAGATTTGAACATGACCATGTCTGGACTGGGGTGGCAGAGTGGGCAACAGAACAGTGATGTATCAACACCTGACCTGTTGACATACAGTGGCTCATCATTGTGACTCTCATTCAAGTTGTGGCCTGGTCTGTTACTTGTACCTTTGTATACATGGAGCGTTGTGTCTATTACTATTGCGCAGTACTAGACTTACATATGTGCTGAGTTATGTGGCATGTGACTCATGATGCATGCCATGATTAGAAATGTCCCCAAATGATTTGTTGCTCATATGTCTGATGTGTACAGGTGACTGATATATATTTTTTATTTCTCCTTGCCAACAGCATCATCACCCGAAAGTGGAGGAGACACAAGCACGGACCAGGCAGAGGGACCCAGCCACAGTGCCACCAGCTTTGAGGTGTCGGAGGGAGGCAGTGGCACAGAGGGTGAAGGGAGCCAGGTGGCCGGACCTCATGAGCAAGACACATCATATCATGCGGAGGGCTCGGCTTCGGACTCCCAGGAGGAGGGGGAATACGCCACATCTGCACCCACTATGTCTGTCCCCTCCTCCTCCAGACCCATCTACACCCTCCCAGCTGCTAGGGCCCCCTCGGTCCGTGCTGCCCCCGTGTCTCCTTCGTCCCCGGCACCGCAGCCCCTGCCCCTGTCTCTCCTGCTGCCCTCAGTGCTGAGTCTGTGGACCTACTCCGGCAGATTGAAGTTGGTCAGGCGTCAATGCTGACTGTCCTCCATGGCCAAACACAAATCATGACACAGTTGTTGTCATTCATGGAGGGCATGTCAGCTGACATGTCTGATCAACGTAGGAGTTTGGCGTCCATGGACTCAACACTGATGGCAGCACTTGCCATCCTGCAGCGTCAATCCCCCCCACTCCTTCTGACCCATCCACATCCCCCTCTCCCATACCTGTCCACCATACACGCAGACGCACAAGATCACACACCCCAACAGAGACACCCAGCACACCCACACGTAAGTCCAAGCGCAGACCTCCATTCACCCAATCTCAGGGGGATGTACGCACACTCACAGGGACAGGGGACAGACATCACACACCCACCCACAGACACACTACACCTGACTCACAGCCCTCTACCTCCACTCCCATTGTGTCCCCGGGTTCAGGTGGTAGCCTGTCAGAACTGGCAGCAGTGTGCAGCACTGAATATGCTGCAACCTTTTGCGCTGCACCTGCCACTGTGGAGGAATCCTCCCCACCTGCACCCACTACACATACCCTTCCCTCTCCAGTCCCTACGGTGCTGGACCCTGACTCCGATGATGCGCCCCATGGGTTCACAGACCTCTAAGTCCACCATATGCAGGCAAGTTTTGGGGTGAAAACCTCCACAAAGTCACCACTGTTAAGGACAGTATTTTGGACTGGCCATTGGCCTTCTGTGAGCCTGGACTCATTTATTTATTCTTTTACATCATGGCGCTGAATAAAGCATTTTATTTTCCATTCTGAACTATTGCATTTCAGGGAATTGCTTTGGGTGCTGTGTGCCTACAAGTTTGTGTATTGTTAATGTTTTGGGATTGTGAAATATGTCTATTTTTCAGATGGGAATGAGGTGGACCATGGTATCTCTGTGCTATGCCAATGTTGCAGATACTTATCTAGATTTGTGTGTGTGCAGTTTGCATACAGACATTATCCAAAAGAGTGTCCCTTCCTCAGTGACACATGAGATCTTCACTACAGACAGTTGCACAATTGCTGTGGTGACTTTAGTATGGATTTCCCATTGATTAGTACATTCACTTGCGCAATGGCCATGCCTGCTCACAAATGCTATCTGACAATTGGTCAGTGCCATCCATGCTACTCACTGTGCTTGGGTTTGTGGTGTGTAGTAATGCCTTCAGGGAGTCCATCATAATTTTTCACACTATGCATGACAATGTTATCCGCCTTGACCTCATGATTCAGATTGTCTAATTTGAAAATTGTGCACACAAAACACATTTGGGTGCTTTGTATCTAGGGCTTTCCTACCCTGTTCCTTCCATGAGGGAGTACTTGTTTCACCACCTGGACAGTCACATCATGTCCGGGATGTACATGACACTTTATTATTCCATTTGTGCTTCATTTGTTGAGTGGTCTGTTTTTTTTTTTTAAACTCTTTATTCATAGCCGTGCAAGTCAGGAGAAAAACATTCACATTTCAACATAGTTTTACATCAGCCATCTTTTCTGTTTTTCTCCCCCAATCTTATCTTTCTACAACGTCAGGGTAATCTTCGGGGCACGTACAATATGATGCGTAATATATTGTCTTTGAATGTCCTTAGCATGGTAGTTCTTCCAGTCACTGAGTACACATCAGCAGTATATCCGCCACCTCATCCAATAATACAGTAGGAAGAAAACAAAATAACTCCCCCAACTTCCCGTCTCCTCCCCCAACCCCCTCCCACAATCTAACCCCTCCTGTCCCCTGGTGGTCACGGGATCCTTTTTCTTTTTTGTTGTTTGAGCTGACCCCAGTCGTCTCTACCTCATATGTACCTTATCATGTGCTGAGTCTTAGTAAGTCGTGCGGTTACTCGGGAACTACCAGATCTCACCAGATTGACCTCCATACTGTTCACTGCCCCTGCGATCCATTCTCGGGTGCCGGAACAAGGTCTATTTCTTCCAGCGCCATTAGCATAACCTCCCAATCTTGAGATATAGGATATTTCCATTGACCCCGCGCCTCCTCCCTCCGGAGAGCTATTCCCTCTGCTCGTCCCCACTTCACTACTTCCGCCTGCCACAAGGGTGTCCCCGGTGATCTGGGGGATTTCCACCTCATCGTTAGTGCTCTGACTGCCAGTAGGAGTGCCAGATCAAGGAGTTTCCATCAGTGACTTAGGTCGCCTACGAGACCCCAGTAGGCAGGGCAATGCTTCTTCTGGCACTGGCAAATGCGTAACCGTCCGTAATGTCCGGCACACCTCGGACCAATACCCTCGTATTCGTGTACAGGACCAGACCATATGTAGGAACCCAGCCTCGTCCTCTCCACAACGTGGGCAACAGTGGGGGAGGTCGGAAACATTTTATGTAGCCGTTTGGGGGTCAGATATGCTCTATGCAGGACCATCACCTGTATAAATCTGAATTTAACGTTCCATGAAACCCGCCTAGGGTGTTCCAGGATCAGCTGCCACTCTTTCTCTGTCAGTATTGTGTCTGTGTCTTGGACCCAGGTGTTCTTAAGTGTCGTGATCGAGATTGCTGCATGCGTCCTAATCCCCGTGTATAGACAGCAGACCAAGTGACCCCCCGCTCCCATGTAGTATAATAAATAAACGAGTTCATGCTGTACAGGTTGGAGTCGTTGTGGCGCCCAGATGGTTCTAATGTAGTGCGTGACAGTGGCATGTAGTAGGTAGAGTCTGGGGGGGCCCCCGTGACCTGCAAGAAGGTGTCGTGATCAAGTAGGTTATTGTCACCAAAAAATGCACCCACTCCCGTTATCCCGGCTGTTTCCCAGGGGCGCAGTACTCTGTCCGTGAGCCTACCCTGTGGTGTTGGGATTCCCAGTAGGGGGATGGTTGCCGCATACGCTCCAATTGATGAAGTGTATGCCAGGGCTTTCCGCCAACATATCAGAGCCGTGCGCAGAAGCGGATGACAGTCTGTAGGGATTCGGCTTCTCGGGAGTAGGAGAGCGTGTAGTTCTCCCCGTCTCAGCCTCTCCGGTGTGTAGTCAATTTCGTAGAGATTCCGACCTGCCGTCCAGTAGGACAACCACTGGAGTTGGCTAGCGTAATAATAGCCTCGGAAATCTGGGGCCCCCAGTCCCCCCGCCCTAGTCCCCAGCCGCAGTTTACGAAGGCTAATCCGTCTCCTACCAACACCCCAGATTAGGCTAACTAAGAGTGTGTTGAGTGTATCAAATATTTGTTGAGGTAGGATTACAGGGAGATTAACAAAGAAATACAGCATACGGGGGAGCATTACCATCTTGGATATCGTGATTCTGCCCATTACAGATAAGGGCAAAGTGGTCCAGAAGCCCATAGAACTACGAAGACGCGTAATGGCTCGTTTAATGTTCCCGTCAGTTTGGTCGTCCTGCGACCTGTATACCTGGATCCCCAGGTACTTGAATGCAGTCTGAGCCACCGGAATGAGGTAAGCTCCAAAGGGGATGGAGGCAGGGCTCAACGTGTCCCTGAATAGAAGCCATTCGATTTTTTCGGGTTGATGGCCAAACCCGAAATCCCTTCAAAGCGGTGAAAGATCTCGTATATAGCAGTGTGATCCGCCTCCAGGTCTTTGAGGTATAATAAAATATCGCCTGCATAGATCGATATCAGGTTATATGTACCTCTAATCGGATGCCCATCTGCTCACCCCGGGCATGCAAGGCTATAGCCAGGGGCTCAAGGGCGAGGACAAATAAGAGCGGGGACAGTGGGCAACCCTGTCGGGTGCCGCGGTGTACTGAATAACTATCGGAGACATGCCGCCCTGTAAGCGCCCTAGCTGAAGGAGCTGTATAGAGCAGTCTGATCCACGCCAAGAGGGAATCTGGGAACCCGTACCTCTCCAAGGTTGCAAACATAAATGACCAAGACAGCGAGTCAAATGCCTGTCTAAGGTCCAATGCTATACAGCCAGCCCTGGGGAAGTCCCGCGGCGTAGTCGTCATGAGTGCGTGCAACCTCCGTGTATTCAAGGAGGTGCTCCGGCCCGGGAGGAACCCACACTGATCGCGATGGACAAGGGTAGGAAGGCATGTCTGCAATCTCAAAGCAATTGCCTTGCTAAGTATTTTATACTCCGTGGAGAGCATTGACAGGGGCCTATAATTTGCCATTTCCAAGGTATCCCTGCCAGGTTTTGGTATAGAGATAACTAATGCCTGCATCGTCGATTCGGGCAGGTGTCCCTCCTCGAGCGCCGTCTGGTATACTTTTTCCAGAACAGGCACCAGGGTGTCAGAGTAGGTCGCGTAAAACTCCACCGGGAGCCCGTCCACACCCGGTGTTTTATTGCGGTTAAGGGATTTGATGGCAGTCCGTATTTCCTGCTGTGTGATGGGCCCTTCCAGTTCCCGCTGTGTGTCAGCCGTCAAAGTCGGGAAGGGGAGGTCATTAAGGAAGTCGGACACTCGGTCCGGATCCTCCCGGCCAGGGGGGGGGGGGATATACAGCGTGGTCAGATGGTCATAAAACGCTCTGTTGATCTCCAATTGCGTACGAACCAAGTCGCCCGCTTGTGTACGTATTTGGGTTACTACCGGAGGGTCAGGTTGGTCCCGCACCAGGTGGGCTAGTAACGCCCCTGCTCTGTCCGCCTCCGTATGTTGTCGGCGTAGATATTCTCTGTGGTCTGTGACTCGCAATGTTTCCAACATGTCAGCATGATCTATATTCTCTTTCTGCAGCTCCTCTCTCTTCTCAAGGTCTGCGCTTGCTTCCCTTTCAAGTATCTTTAACCAGTCTTCTATCCTGCAGAGTTTCTGGTGAATTTCCTGTCGGGCTCCCACCAGCTGGCCTATTGCTGCACCTCGGACTACAACCTTCATGGCATCCCACACCACCAGGTTGGAGGTGGCGGAGTCCCAATTTTCTATAAAGTATTTACTCAGGGTATCGGACAAGGTCATCCGGAAGGGGCCGTCCTCTAGGAGGAGCGGGTTTAAGCGCCAAGTAGGAACCGGGGTCGGAACTCGGCCCCAGAGGAGGCTGAACGACAAAGGTCTGTGATCCAAAAAAGTTTTGGCTAAATACTCCGGATTCCCTACTCTCGAGACCAGTGATGCGGAGCACAAGAACCTATCAATCCTAGTGTGCAACATGTGTATATGTGAATAAAAGGAATATTCCTTATCTCCGGGTGAAGTGCACGCCAGATGTCCATCAGGCCCCACCCTGCTGCCCACGTCTGGAACAACTCTGTCAGTCGGGAGACCCCGGTCATTTGTAGGGGAGGTGTGATCTGTCCCGGCCTAGATCCAGGACCATGTTCCAGTCACCTCCCAGGGAATTCCCGCCCAGTCTGCAAGCGCCAGACCAACTGTCGTTAAAAATTTATCCTGATCAAAGTTTGGGGCGTAAATACAGCCAATCACTATCAGTGTACCATCTAGGGTGCCTTTCACCAGTATGAAGCGGCCCTGCTCATCCACCTTTCTCTCCAGCTCTTCAAACGGCGTACCGTGTCTGACCCAAATTGTCGCCCCTCTGGAAAAGGCAGAGTAAGTCGTAGAGTAAATAGTGACCCTCCATTTTTTTCGCAGCTTCAGAGCTTCCGATGCATTGAGGTGGGACTCCTGAACTAAAGCGATCTGCGTGTGGTGTCTAAGTAGGAAGGAATGTATTCTGTGTCGCTTCTGTATTGCCCCAAGTCCCCACACATTCCAAGTAGTAAGTCTATAGGATCCTACAGTGTCAGCCATACTTATTCGTGTTCCACCTCAGGAGCGTCCGGAGGCCCCTTACATGATCCCTATGTACTAACCACCAGGAGACTACCTACCCCGATTCCCACTTGAAGAACTGAACAGAAACGGCGCAGCATATTAACAGTGCTGGGCCCAACATTAAAACAAAATTCAAAAGTTCTCGAACTCCGGTGCATTCGCCTTTGGGGGGGTGGCCTAGCATCATTCCAGTCTTCTTGTCTCTCCTACTGGGCTCTGCTGGCTCAACGGTACACTGTTCTTAGGGGCAAAGTTACAAAAGAAAAGACTTGGCACTCCTTCGCCGTATATGGACTCCGCGGTAAGACTCTTCCCCGCTCCCTGTGAAGTTATGCTCTCTCAAAAGGAGGGAAAGAATAGTGTACGGGGGGGAGTATATTGGAGGGGGGGGCCCTCCATCCCCTCCCATTCACACAGGAGAAAAAGCTATTTGAGTCAAATAAAGAAATCCAGGCTTTCCATCCTTAAATAGCATTAAATACATACTTCAAGGTACACCCACCCCCTAGCATGTCAAAACGTCTCGGTTTCAGGGACCCCGTCTCGTCCCAGGTCTGACTATCCCTCGACTCGTTATTGGTTGACTTCTGGGTGACTTCCTGGCTCCCGTCAATGCCCATTACCTCCAGCCATTCCTCAGCGTCCAAAGGGCTCTCGAAGAAGTGTGTCTTCCTGCCATGTATAATTTTCAGACGAGCCGGGAAAAGAAGTGCGTACCTAAGCTTGGCCTTTTGTAACTTCTTCTTCACTTTCATGTACAAGGAGCGTTGCTTCTGGACTGTGTTGGTGTAGTCCGGATAGAGAGAAATCCTCTGATTGTCGTATTGGATGATGGATTTCTCCCGCGCTTTCTGCAACAGGAGATCCCTATCTCGATAATTGAGTATCCGCACAATGAGAGGGCGCGGGGGACAACCCGGTCTGGGTCGACCTGTCGGGATCCTGTGTGCCCTTTCTACGCAAAAATGTGGCCTTCCTCTGCGACATGATCTCGGAACCATTGTTCCATAAAGTCTGTGGCCTGGGCACCCTCACATCGTTCCAGAAGGCCTATAACGCGGATATTATTGCGGCGATTACGGCCTTCCGCGTCCTCCACTCGGTCCATGAGGGAGGTGACTTGTCGCTGGAGCTGCTGGATAGAGGTAGTAGGGTCTGCTACCGCTGGCGTAAGGTCCGCTATAGCTAGGCCCTGGTCCTTGACTCTATCCTCCAATTTGTTGTGGTCCGCTTTCAACAGGGACAAATTCGAGGTCAGGGTGCCCATCTGCTGTTCCAGCTCCATCTTAGAGTCCCGTATTTCTTTCAGGATTATGTCCAGTTTATCCATATGTTGCTCATCTTTCTGGTGTTGTGCGGAGGTCTCTGAGAGAGTTACCCCTCCTCCAGCCGACTGTACTGCGCAAACTGTCGTGGGACCTCCCGAGCTTTCTGTCACCTTTACTCCCTTGCGAACCATGGTGGTCAATATTCGTGGCTCCCACGTAGCCGGTCCCGCAGGATTCCCTGGGGGGGCCCTTTGCTCCAGTAATCAGGCTTGTGTGGGGGATTCGTCCCAGGAAGTGCTCCACGGCAATTCCTCGTCTGTCGGGGCCCGAGTGTTCAAACAGGATACACAGCCCCCCCCACAAATTAAGATATGTGGGGAGCCTTGCTCACAATCCCCATCTCAGTCCAAGCGTGCATCCCACTGGGGAATAATCCGCCCCACTCCGATGTCCCGCACTCTTATTCAGAAGGGGGGGTCTCTCGGGGTCTCCCACGGTCCGAGACCCGGGCCCCCGCGGTCTTCCGCGGCGTCGTATGTTCCACTTCCCAATGGTCTGCCCCCAGTCCAGGCCTTGGAGCCCTGTACACTGATGGTCTCTGTGCTAGCTGGGCCAGGGGCTTCGCCGTTTTACGGGGAGGCCCGAGTTAATAGCAGCGTCAAGGGAGGGGGAGGGGGCTCCTCACACCCAGCCGGATCTCCCGCAGCCCTGTCCCAAGCAGCAGGCACACAATTCGGGGGGGGGGGGTTAGAGGGATGGGCATCCAAGACCCCCGTTAGTCACCTCTACCCCCGGTCTTTCGTTTCCCGCCTGCCGCCGGCAGCAACCTGCAAGTCCCCGTGTCCTCGGCGGGCCCCAGCCGTGTACCCCGCCGGTGCGCTCCTCACTTGGTTGCCAGCAATTTCAAGCCACAGAATACTCGCCGCCGCTCAGTGGCAGCGTGGGACCCCCTCCGGTCTGCATCCCGACTCACTCGGGCACTCCCGTCGTCGTGGCAGTGCCTCCGGGTCTTCGGTCCGGGCACTTCCGGTTTCGCCTTGCTCGAGGGGGACGGCTGTGTCTCCCGGCTGCGGCTCAGACACTACCGCGGTAGGCCCGCACCAGCAGCGCCGGGTCACCCGGGACCCCTCTCGCCTCACAGCCGGTCGCGGAGTCACTGGTGTGCTCCGTCTGTGTTTCGCCAGTCGTCGCCTCGTCTCCGGTGGCCCCCAGGGTGTTTTTCGACAGGACAATGCCCCCAACAGTCCCGGAGCTCTAGCAGTGCCTGACTGCTACCATGGCCGGCTACCCAAGCACCTCCTATTGAGTGGTCTGTTACATGACTACACACTATTGAGTCATGCTGGAGAGGGGGGTGCCAGCAAACTACATGGGTGAATATGCCTGTGGGATGTGACAAAACAACCACATGTGGTGTGTCACTCAGTGTGTGACAGGATACCATTCTCCGTGGAGTAGGTCACTGCTGTGAGTGATGTGTTCATATGCAACTATCATGATTGTCACAGGTTAGGGATGTACACATACAGGCATGTAGTTGTTGTATGATGTTGGAAATGCACACCCCTATGTCTGGGCACTGCTGGGAGTCCTCTGCACTCACCTCTCCTATGTCTGGGCACTGCTGGGAGTCCTCTGCACTCACCCCTCCTATGTCTGGGCACTGCTGGGAGTCCTCTGCACTCACCCTTCCTATGTCTGTGCACTGCTGGGAGTCCTATCCACACATTTCTCCTATGTCTGGGCACTGCTGGGAGTCCTATCCACACCCTCCTCCTATGTCTGGGCACTGCTGGGAGTCCTACGCACACCCCCCTCCTATGTCTGGGCATGGCTGGGAGTCCTATCCACACCCCACTCCTATGTCTGGGCACTGCTGGGAGTCATATCCACACCCTCCTCCTATGTCTGGGCACTGCTGGGAGTCCTACGCACCCCCCCTCCTATGTCTGGGCACTGCTGGGAGTCCTATCCACACCCACCTCCTATGTCTGGGCACTGTTGGGAGTCCTACGCACACCCCCCTCCTATGTCTGGGCACTGCTGGGAGTCCTATCCACACCCTCCTCCTATGTCTGGGCACTGCTGGGAGTCCTCTGCACTCACCCCTCCTATGTCTGGGCACTGCTGGGAGTCCTATCCACACCCCCCTCCTATGTCTGGGCACTGCTGGGAGTCCTCTGCACTCACCCCTCCTATGTCTGGGCACTGCTGGGAGTCCTCTGCACTCACCCCTCCTATGTCTGGGCACAGCTAGGAGTCATATCCACACCCTCCTCCTATGTCTGGGCACTGCTGGGAGTCCTCTGCACTCACCCCTCCTATGTCTGGGCACTGCTGGGAGTCCTACGCACACCCCCCTCCTATGTCTGGGCACTGCTGAGAGTCATATCCACACCCTCCTCCTATGTCTGGGCACGGCTGGGAGTCCTACGCACACCCCCTCCTATGTCTGGGCACTGCTGGGAGTCCTATCCACACACCCCTCCTATGTCTGGGCACTGCTGGGAGTCATATCCACACCCTCCTCCTATGTCTGGGCACTGCTGGGAGTCTTTTCCACCCACCACTCAGATGTGACGCACCGTACACATACATTACAGACGTCTGTGCGGCACTTATCACTATTGCGATGGTTATATGCGCTAGCGTGTGGCTCACCGTACCCCGACATTAATGGCGTATGTGCTGCAGTATCACTATTGCAATGGTGATGTGCGCTAGTGTGTGGCACACCGTACCCCGACATTAATGGCGTATGTGCTGCACGTATCACTATTGCAATGGTCATATGCGCTAGCGTGTGGCGCACCGTACCCCGACTTTTATGGCGTATGTGCTGCACGTATCAGTATTGCAATGGTGATATGCGCTAGCATGTGGCGCACCGTACCCCGACATTAATGGCGTATATACGGCACGTTTCACTATTGCAATGGTGATGTGAGCGTGGGGCGCGCCGTACAGGTATACTTCCGTTGTAGCGGTAGGTTGTACTCACCATCTGCGCCGTCGTCGGTTTCTATATACGAGGTCGTAGGCGTACAGGACAGGGATGACACGGACGATGGGGTTCATGTCGTGTATGTCGCGTATGTCGCGTACCGGGGTGCGGTTCGGGCCGGACTCTGTTTTTACGGCTGTTTTCAACTCCCGTAGCAAAAGGGCCGTACGGAGTGTCGTCAACACGGATCATACTTCCTGGTCCGGAAAGAGCGGCCTATTTACGTTCATGACGTAGCGTACCGCGTCACCCGGATACAATCCGTATGTACTTTCAAGTTGTACGGTGTTTGGTACGAGACGTACGGAGTGGCGCTTTGGGTTAGGATCGTACTTGCTCGTACGTACGGGGACGTTGTAGGTGTACGAATCGTACGGGAAAAACGCTCCATACGGCTAATCAGAGCGCTTTTTCCCGAATCGGAATCAACCCCTTATTCTTTTATTTAATAGCATTAATTAGTTTTTCTTTTCTTTACCTTTATATTTGCTTTGTTGTCACTTTCCGAATAATTGGTTTCTTGGACTTCTTGTTTGCAATGCTTTTTCTTTAATATGTTGGCCTGTTTAGAATGTAAAGTATAAAATATTATTAATGTGGTGTTTTATTTTTCTATTGCTATGTTAAAGAGGATTTTAAAGTGCTTTTTTTCTACTTCATTCTTCTGCTTTATTTATAATGTACATTACATTTTAAATCCTGTGCAGTTTCATTTAAAAAAATGTCAAAAGCATTTACCATTAAAAAAAATAATTGTATTGCTTTTCTTGAGATGTCCAAATATTTATTCTACAGGTAGTACTTTTCTTTTACCTTTTGTAGATTAGTCTTGGGTCTTTGATGGAGTTTCATGTTTTTCGTCGTGTTTTGAAAATCTTTGGTTTTCTGAAGCTGTTTCAAAAATAATTAAAGAAATTCTTAGTTTAGTGTGTTTTAAAAAAAAAAAATGTATTAGACATTTTGCAGAGCATTCCAATGACAGTATAATATTCATTGTTGGTACAATCACAATTATCGAAATCATCATATCCACTACACTCGTATGTACTAGCCCGCCCACTCTTATCCCTCTTCTTCCACCCTCCCCACGTACAGGCCTGTTAAGGGAGCCACACATCATGATACAATCAACCACTGTCACCTGAGTCAGAGTCTTCAGATTGCGGGGGTTCACAGATATCGCCTTTGTATGTGTTCCATTTTCCCCATACCTTTTCCCATTTTTTGGGGCATCCTCTATACACATACACTGATCTTTCTGCCACCATTGCCAAGTCCATATCCCTACACCACTGAGTGAGAGTGGGACTAGTTCTGGAGCCCCATCGTTGTGCAACATTCCTTTTTGCTACTGTCATTCCCAACGTCACCCAATCTTGGGTCGTCCGGTTTAATTCCGTTGGGTCCCAAATGTTAAGGAGGCAACATCTTGGACTAGGCAGTATCGTGATTTGTGTAACCTGCGAAAGTGTCCTCATAATTGCCATCCAATATCCCACAATCACGGGGCAGCTCCAAATAGTATGGTAGAAGGAACCAGTCTCCCACATTCCCTAAGGCAGAGTGGTGAATCCGCCTTACCTATTTTGTGTAAAAGCGTCCTGGTATAATAGCAACGGTGTTTTATTTTCAGCTGCACTAGTCTGAGTCTTGAAGGAATTGCAGCCTCCCTAGGGGAAGCTAGCGCCTCCCTCCATTCTGCCTCGTCAATCTCACCCACCTCATCCTCCCATTTGGCCTTTAGGGTCTCTGTGGGGTCTGCTTTATTGTTAACTATTTTCTTGTAGGTCAGTGATATCGCTTTTTTTCTGGAGGTGTTCTGTTGGGAGTCTATGCTCCAGTGAGGAGGAGTCCTCCGGATCCATGTCTGGCAGTATTAGGGACTGTAGTGCGTGTGTAATCTGCATGTATCTGAATCTCTCTGTTTCTGCCAGACCATACGTGGCCTGTAGGTGAGCAAAGGTGACCACCCCTCCCCTCCTCCATGTGTCACCGGCTGTTGAAATTCCTATTGAGTCCCAATGACGGAACCCCTTCGTATTTCCCAGCATCCCCAGTTTTCTGGTGTCCCACAGCGGCATGGCCTTTGTGACCACCCCTTCCCAGCCAAGTGCTCGCTGAGCCTCGAACCATATACATACTGTATGTAGTGTCGAACCCGTGATTGTGTGTCTTTTCTTCTTGTTGTATAGGGCACTCATTGTCCCCGCCGGTTCTAGTAAATGCCTATCAAGTCTAAACGCTGGGTCATCCTGTGGGACGTGCAGCCATTGATTAATCGCGACCATCTGGGAAGCCCAATAATATGCCTTGACATCCGGCAGGGCAATCCCGCCATCGTACCATCCCCTAATAAGTTTTTGGAGCGCTATACAAGGCGTTTTTACGTCCCAGAGTAGCGTCGTGACCTCTGCGTTAATTGCTCTGAAGTAGGCCTGTGGAATAGGGAAAGGGGTATTCTGTAGCGCGTAGAGGAAGCACGGGAGGGCCACCATTTTAAAAAGTGCCGCCCGCCCCAGTAGTGTTAACGGCAATGTACGTCAATGTTTCACGTCCTGTTTGAATCGCGGCAGGGGCTGAGTTAGGTTTATTTCCGTGAACTGCGCATGATCATGCGTCACAAATACCCCCAAATACCTAAAGCCGGCTGTGACTATTTGTAGCTCGCAGCCACTCGGCAGCTTTGGCGGGGCCCCCGCAGGACGTACAACAGCGATTTGTCCCAGTTGATGGTATATCTGGACTTACGCCCGTATGCAGCGCATATCTCTAATAGGCAGTCTAGGGAGGTCTCGGGGGATGTCAAGTATAGTAGAATGTCATCCACGTATTACGAAATGCGATCCTCCCAGCCTATTGCCCATTTTATTCCTTGTATCCTCGGATCCTGCCTTATCCATGCCGCCAGCGGCTCTAATACTATCGCAAAAAGGAGGGAGGACAGCGGGCATCTCTGCCGCGTCCCTCTCTCCCCAGTGGGAATTCTTTCGACATATAACCGTTCACAACCACTCGTGCCACTGGGATAGTATACAGTAGGCGGACCCATGTACAGAACTTCGGCCCGAAGCCCATACGCTGCAGGACCGCGAAAAGGAATGGCCATTCTACCAGGTCGAACGCCATTCTGGCGTCCAGCGAGAGTATTACTGCCTCCTCCGTTATAGTTGCCCAACGTTCTATTACTCCGAACAGCCTTCGCAGGTCAAGTTCAGTATTGCGGTGTGGCATGAACCCCGACTGGTCGGCGTGTATAAGGCCTAGTGAATGCGGCTGCAGCCTGTTTGCCAGGGTTTTTGCCAGTATTTTCGCCTCCGCGTTAAGGAGAGAGATTGGTCTATAGGATGCGCATTCATTCGCCGGTTTAACAGCCTTATAAATTGCTACTATGGTGGCAAGATGTTGATCTTCCGGTAAGATCCGACTTGCGAAGCTGTCTGTATACCTCGCCAGTAAATGGGGCACTATGTGTTTGACACCTAACTTGTAAAATTCGATTGGGATCCCATTGGGCCCCAACGCTTTCCCGGTGTGAAGCGCTCTTATTGCCTGCGCAAGCTCCTCTGGCATAATACCCTCCTCCAAGGTAGTCATCGTGTCTGTATCTAACGTGGGTAGCTGAATGTCATGTAAAAAGGCCAGATTCTCTTCCACCGCCGTGACAGCAACTGGTGTACTAGGATGTGCCCGCCACAGTGGCGGGCACATCCTGCATTTTTAGCATTGTGGCGGGCGGTGCTCTCTGCACCGCCCGCCACAATGCTAAAAATGCATTGATGCATTTGCATAAACAAAGCGGCAGGCACCGCACGGTGCCTGCCGCTTCGTTTATGCAAATGTTTGTTGTTTGGTAACAGGGTCGTTTTCAGAAGGTCGTATTTTTCTGATTTCAAAGTTTATTTCACTGTCGTTGGGTGAAGGAAGAACATTAAGGTGTTATTTCTTACTTTAAAATCCCTATCTTTTTGGTAAAAATGTTTTCGTTAATAACACCATTTGGTAACCTTTTAAAATGTGTTCTAAAATATTAAAAACATTTCAAAATATCCCCCAAAATTTTTAATATGGATTCACAGTTTTTATTGGATTACAACAGTCATTTAAAAAAATTATTTACTCGTGAAAATAATCGTTTTACTGAATAACAGTTTGAATTGTTTACCTTTGATAAAAAAGTTCGTATCAGTTGTCTGCGTTTTCACTTCAATATTTTTTTGATGAAATCTTTTGTTCACTAAAAATTATTTAGTAAGCTGGAAAAATGGAAATGTTATAATGTTTAGCTTCCTAATATTTTTACGTGCTTTAGTAATAACATCATTTAATTATAGAAATAGAAACAAGTTACATTTTATCGTTTAACAAGATTACTTTGAACATTGTTGAATTTTAAACTTTAAAAAAACTTTTAAATTATATTTCATGTTTAAAAACGTACTTACTACTATTGTGTGTGTGTTCAAATGTCGAGAAGCAATTTTAAAGTATTGACAAAGTATGCAGAAATCTGAAATATAATAATTTTCTAAATTAGAAATAATGTCTAGATTTATATTCAAAAAAGCTATTTCTTTATGTGCTATGACTTATACTTACTGGTTTGTACGAAAGGTGTTGTATTTTTTTTCTCGAGTTGATTCTGGTTCAAAAAGGTCAGAGTGTCAGGATTTACCGTCTGCTCTCCCTGGTAGTTAATTAACTACTGAATTCAAAATGGTGTCTTACTTGTATTTATAGGTTTTTGTGAGTGTCATCATAATTTTTGAGAAAAGCATTGTTTAAATGTGTGTTTTTTTCTTATTTGTTTTATGTGAAAACGTATAATTTAAATTTTATATTTAAAAGTGAGTATTTTATGCTGTGAATTGCGTTTAGTCCTCCATTTTGTTTTGAGTGGCTTGATGTTTGGTTCATGAAAAGAGTTGTAGGACTCATTTTTTGCTTTGTTTCTAAAATGGCGGCTATGTTTATCTCTTGGTAATTTGCTCCCTGAAGAACTGCTCCTGTTGCACACTTGGAACTACAGCCCTGAGGACTTTGTCTCACTTCAAAAAGGATTAAGGAGTGGACTCCCTGAAAGAAACAGTAGTACGGACTTCCAACAACCAACTCAGAGCTTCTAGACCCTTGGATGTGTGTTTTAGAAACTTTGAACCCTCAAGAGGAACTTCAGGAAGAAGTTCCAGAAGTTTGGAGGAACTTTTAGAAAAAGCTCCATAGGTGGACCAGCCCAACGTTGTTACCTGGCCTGGATTTCAGGTTTGTCCCGCTGAAAGCTCCGGAGTACCAGACTTTCATGATTTGACTGGGCTTAGTGGAAAAGCAATCCGAAGATGTTGCATCGAAATCGGTGTGCTGAAGGAGACGCACGATGTTGAGAGAAATCCTCTAGAAACGTTTCTAAGTCTGAAGGTAACGTTTTGACCGGGCCTCCCACCTAGTGATTTAGACTAGGGCTCCATCGCGGTTCGCCTCAAACTTTGACATTGTCTCTGTCAAGCACGACCAGATGCCCCAAGTTAGTGCTATATGTTTTTAAGCACTATGAAGTGGTTAATCTTTGAAAAATCATATACCCGGTTCCCTATATTGGATGTTTATCATTTTTATGTCATTTTAAAGATAACAATATTTCCTATTTTTATAAGTTGGAATGGGATTTTAATTGTGTGTTGTGTATTACTTATTTAATGTATTGTGTTTTAAATGTTTTACACACCTGTCTCCTGAGTTAAGCCTGCCTGCTTGCAGCCAGCTATCAAGGGTTGAGCCATGGGGTTATGTACTGAGACCTTGTCTGGAACTTATATTGCGGGGTGGCCTTATTGCTAGTGGTAGGTGCATACTTACCCATACCAATAACCCCAATACCCTCCAATTCTCCAATATATGACAGCTAATTATCAGGACATGAGGGAGGAGACTCAGGCACTTATCCATCTGTTAGTAAAGATGGAGCTGACAGGAGTGGGCAATTGGTATAGGGTCCTGTGGGAGCAGTCTGATCGGGCTTCCATTCCTAAATTGTTTGACAAAATATACAATAAAACTAACTGCAGGATATCGATGGGGGAATGGGAGTTTATTTCCAAAATGGGACACAAATCTCTTACTGCCACCAATTTCAAAAGGATGTCTTTTCTTTCAAGATGGATGGCTGTAGGAAAGTTCTTCTTTTTGACATGGTCGCCCCACTTTTTGCCTGATAACTGATGTGATTTAAACTGAATGTGCACTGGTTCCCTGCTGACCAGGTCCCCAGTGACAGAGTTCTTTCCCAAAACTGTACTATTGTTCCACAATTGGTACAACTTCAGCCCTCCTGTAAGCCCCTAGTATATGGTAACCCTGGTACCTAGGGCATTGGGACTGAAGAGGGTCCCCTGGGGCTGCAGCACAAATTGTGCCACCCTAGGGACCCCTCACCAAGATCATGCAAACTGCCACTGCAGGCTGCGTGTCTTGGTCGACATGGCACACAGCCCTGTGTGCCATTCCTACAGACACAGCATGAGATATAGGCAAGCCAGCCCTACAGTAGGCCTTACAGTTCAAAGGCAGGGTGCACTATATCCTATGTGTGGACATATCTACCTGAGCAGATCTGACCCTACAATGTCAAAGTCCATTCATAGACATTGTAAGTAAACAGGTAAGACATAACGAGTATATGGGCTAGACACTCGTCATTACAAGCTTTCCAGCTCGATGGTGGCTTCACTGTAACCCAAGATGTTTGGTACCAAACATCTTAATTTAATAAACCTGCTCTGATGCCAGTGTCGGATTTATTAATAAATGCACCTTACAGGTGCGGCCTGAAAACCTACTGACTACTAGTGTGGTTGCCGACTGGTCTCAGCTAGCCTGCCATCACTAGACATGTTTCTGGCCTCCTGGGGTGAGAGCCTTCGCTCTCAGAGGCCGGGAACAAAGCCTGCTCTGAGCGGAGTTGTTCACACCTTGTCTAAGAAGGAACTGCCTTCTGTAATTCTACATACATTTATGCATTGCGTTATTGTGGCAACCTTTGACCATATGTTTAAACTGACTCCTTTTTAAATGAACAACATCGTTTTTTTAAATGCACAAGATCATTTTTGTGCACTTGCATGATTTAATTTCGTGCCTTATTGCAGCTTCAGATTTGGTATGTTTTTTTTATTCTCAGCACAGAGCAAATCATCCTTTCTGGAAAAGAATTTGTGGGATGTGCGTTTGAAAGCGTAAGAGAGGAATGTACTTTCTCTGTCTCAGAGTCAAAACACGGAGGGCTGGGCAACTTCTATTTTGACCTTGGAACAGACCAGTACGGTCATCTTTGGTTTTGTAATAGATGAAGGGAAAAGGGATTTCTAGAAGTATCTCTACGTGTTAGTAAATGGTATTAAAGACAGGAAGTTTTGGCACTCATACAGAAGCTCACTCGGTAGGTGGATGCACCATCACAGGAAGGTTTTGCTGTCCTATTGAGACTTCTGGACGATTGAAAGGGCTTCCCAGTCAAGATGACCAGAATGTTGTGTGCAACGCAAATGGTGATGTATCAGCTGTAAGTTCCATTGCTCTGTGATGCACTCATGTTGTGTATATCTGCTCTTTATATTTGAGTCTTTCATTTGACAGTGTTTATTCATGGCATTTGACAGTGCTTGTTTCTTGCATTGGACGACCATTATTATTATTATCATTTGCTTATGCTTGACTTTCTTGCATTTGGCTTGTGAATGTTCCATTATTATTATTATCTGCTTATGCTTTGCTCCCTTGCATTTGACTTGTGACTGTTCTATTATTATTATTGTTTGTTTTATCTCATGCATTTGATTACTTGTGAGTGCTTTATTATTACTTGTTTGTGCACACCCCCACACACACACACACACACACACACACACACACGCACACACACATATATATATTTGCATGTTGCTTTACCCTGTTCATTTAACATCTGGGGAAGTCTTTCTGTTAGAGAGTGTTGCATTATTAAAACCCCACGCTTTATTTTGAAACTGCATTTTGATTTGACTCATTTTTTTAGTGCTGGTTCTCCTTTCAAGATGTTTTTTCCTGCTTGACCGAGTGCCTCATCTTGGGAGTGCTGAATTTCTTTTATTTGGGAGTGTAAAGAAAGACACCTTCCAGGGCAGAAGACTTCAAAGGCCATGCAGCCTTTGACATGCGACCCAGGCCTCTCCAGTTAGTGGAAGATGCCAACCCCCCTGTCCTGACTCCACTTTTTGGCTGGAGGACAGGCAGAAAATTAGTTAGATTAAGAGATGTGCCAACACCTAGCCAGCAGCACCCCAAAGGTGGGGCAGCTGATGTGGACCTCCCTTTTTTTAGAATCCTCCATTTTGTGTTTGAGAGAATTAGCCTATCAGGGTAAGGATTATGTCTACTCCCCACAGGAAGTGGTCATATAGAGGGTGTAGTCATCCGCCCCTGTCCAGTGGGAGAATGAGGATTTTGTTGGAAAATCTTGGTCTACGCCCGTCCCAGATAAAGTTAGTGATGTCGCGTTGAAGACTTTGGATCTGGTGCTGCGGAATGGGGGTGGGAAGACATTGAAATAAAAATAAAATTTTAGGTAGTACTGACATTTTTATGGCGTTTAGGCGGCCCAGCCAGGAAAGGGTGAGAGGTTTCCAAACTCTTTAGGTCCTCCAAGACTGACCTCCTGCACTTCCGCCAGTTTGTTTGGGACCATGTGGCCAGTGAAGGGGTCAGCTGGAGTCCCAAGTAATAAATCGAAATAGTAGCCCACTGGTGGTGAGACGCACAAAGGGTGCAAAGTGATCTACTATTGGGGCAGCAGAGAGCCACGGTGAGCGCAGCGGTCAGAGGAGTGGCAGCAGAGGAGCACGGTAGCCGGTAGCAGAGAAGCCACAAGAGAAGGGGGGTCAAAAGTCGGCGTTCATAGGGTTTCTGCTGTTTCTGCCGCTTCCCCCTGTACCCCGCCGATCCCTTCCTTTCTTCAGCAGCACCGGGACCTAAGCCGAGCCGGAGAGCCGTGAAGCGTGAAGCGGCCCAGCTCCTAGCTCCCTCGCACCGAGGTCTCAGCACTGCAGACTGAAGGATTGAGCACAGGCGCATTGGAGCTTCACCCCCGCAGTGTTTCGGCGGCTCGGCTTTGAGGTAGGAGGCGGGGGGAGGAGAGGACGACACAAGCGCAGCCGCCGTTAGAGGCGGTAGCTAAGTAAGAGCCCGGGGAGTAGATCGAGGGAGGCTGTCGTACTAGGTCTTTCAGCCTGCGGTCCCCCTGTGCGCTCCGCTTGTTGCCACTCACCCCACACTGACTAAAACGGATTAAGCCTGCACCTCATTTCATAATCAAAACTGCCCAGCCAATAAACCATCAACACAAACGCCAAGGGCAAGGGTGGGTGCTAATCGAATCTCGTGGGGGACTGCAGGCGCTTATCAACTGATTGGTTTTGTCATCCGCCCGCCCTCACCACCACCTACCACTGCAGCCACAGCCACAGCCACAGCCACAAAACCCCAATCAGTAATCCAGCGATCCAGTTAGTAAACCAACCTGCAAAACCAACCATCAAAAAAGATAAGAGATAAAAGAAGGATAGTTCCGACCCATCGACAGCACACCGACGGGACCCTCAGCCCAGGTTCCCCCCCAAACGAAAGGAACAATCACATCGCTCACACTCGAAGTATCTTGATCATGAGATCCGAGAAGATACGAGGCGAGGAAAACCCAGCCGAAAAACCACAGGCAAGGACAAAAAAGGCCAAGGGGGACCCTCTGGGCACTATCAACGAGGCAGAGGACGGGCCCGCCATAGGTGGGGGCAAGAGCCCCAAGAAGCAGGTCCCGGTGGGACAAGGCATCAGTTCAGTAAACCTTGCAAAATCCCCTCCGGGCTCGATACTCCAACATGATAAATCTGGATTGCAGAGCCCCGATGCGGGAGCCAGGGGGCTCCACAAGGTCAGCGAAGCCTGTAGCCCCCCAGCCAAGAATAATGAATTATCGGACCACGATGCTACGCCATCACTGAACCATAAAGTTCAAGCTCAAGCAGCGCACTCCAAATCAAGCAAACGGGCACTGATTACAGACTTTCTTAAAGTCTGTCAAAGACTCTCTACTGGGAAGGGATCAGAACTTTGCCCATTTGATGCTAGCTCCAATTTCAACAGTACTCAGCGCAAAGTACTCAAGGAGGGCACAGATAAAGGCGTTATATCGCCAGCACCACCATCACTTCACACAAGGTGTTACAGCGAACCTCGCAATGCCTCTAACACCAAAACAAGAAGGATCTCTGGGAGTGGGGGATCTGGCCCTCCCGGGGTGTGTGACCAAATTACCCGACAACTGGCCAATGGCTCAGACCAAACCAGGGGTTACCCAATTCCCAACAAATAGCTCATATATCACCGGCTCGTGCCTTAGTCCATTGGACCCCGGACGCAAGCTATGACTCGGTCTTTTTAGAGCAAAACCCACAATCCACCCAGAAAATTACCCCGACCATAATCGAGGAATGCCCCTCACAAACACAAACATCAAACTGCATTCAAAACTCGCTGTCACCAGTAAATTCCCCCAGTAAATCGAGTAGGCAGCCCATATCGGCACTTGATAAAAAGCATCACCTTCCACCTGTCGGACTAGTAACAGAAGAAACCAACGCCATCAAACACAGTGAGTTATCAAACCCACAGGAAGAAAACGTAACCGCAAGTGAGAGCATAGAAATGGAACGGAGTATGCGCCAGCTCGCAGCTCAATATGACCAAACGCCTGGTAAGGAGGAAGGCAATGTTAAAAGGTCATCGCCAAGGAGTGCGCAACCGTGCGAGCATCGCAAACAACTAAATCCTCCTGGGCATCCTTTCACCTCACCCAAGCTTACCCACACACATGGGGAAATACTAGTGAGCACCCAAACGGCCTCCATCTGGCCGCAACTATTAAAGACCATGGAAACCATAGGCGTCGCAATGTTCTACCATGCGGACAAATTGGACACGCAAGTCGACCTGCTTAACCTTCTGGCCCTTCACGTTCAGGGCATTGAATCAAACTTAAAAGATTTAAACAATATGATCACGAAGGTGCAACTTAACAAGGACTCCACCTTCTATACTTGCCACTGTCCAGATATAATAGACAAACTGGCCACAGTACCAAGCCTGATGACGCAGATATTGGGGGCTGTTATGGAACCCACAATGGACTCATCTAAGGCAACAACTACAACTATAAGACATTCAACAAGTCAACAGCACGCCAAAGAGGGTCCAGGTAGGCCGCTTGAGGTTTGCAGCGGCGAAGCAAGCTTGGAAACCCAAGATCAATCAGATTCCACCACCTCTAATGATATCACGACGCCAGCAAGAGCACACAAACATACTCTAGCTGACCAAGGAGGGGAAGCAGATTCAACTCAGGCGTCCCTACAAATTGCGGAACACAGTCCCAATCTAACTGTTCAGGTACATGCGCTTACTAAAAGGGAAAGGAAGTGCCAAAGGAAAGCTAGAAAAGCAAAAGCACACAGGCGAGGCGCATCATCAAAGCCCCCCAAAAATACCAACAACGACCTCAGCAACCGCGAAGAGAAAGAGCAGTCAGAGGGTGTCCCACCTCAAATTAGAACAACCTCAGAGCAAGGGTCAACCTTAAAAGGCTTACCCCTTGATAAGGAAATAACCACCCCAAAAAGAGCCACAAATGGCACAAATTCAATTCAGAACGCAATAAAGGCGTTTAGCATCTTCAACCCACCCAGAGAAAAGCCAAACCGCAAGTCACCAATTGACGAGCAAGTCATAACCACAAACATCAAGCGAAGAAAAAGTTCAAAGGATACCATCTTATCCATTCAAGTATCAGAAAATAAAAGACAAGTTGGTACAGATAAACCCGCAAAGATCAAGGAACTAAATTCACGAGACCTGCTGGAGGGAGAAACACAAGTTCCAACAGCCCTAGACCTCAACAAACAAGCAACCACAAGCAGTGCACAGCCAGCTAACCAGCACACCTTAGAGCCAAAGATGGACCTGGAAGGAAAGTCTACCCCAATCATCAAAGAAATCAGACGACCAATAATTCAAAAGCGGCATATTCCAAGCAATAAAATTGAGCTAATTCCGAAATACTGCTCAAGAGGGACCCATGATATCTTGAACAGAGGGGCAATCCTAAGACTCCTAGAGGAATTACCAGGCCTGAGTCATTTAAAATCATGCGACTTGGAATTAGTAGAGTTTAAACCAAACCCTTTCCAACCAGGCTCCGATTCCACGATAACAACCTGGACTGATCACATCGTCACAGAACAAATCCTGACCCACTGGGAGGATTTTGCCTTGTGGGGTATTGATCTAAAAAAGTGGAGCCAGCTCGATACCCCAGTCCGTTGCGGAAACAAAATCCAAAACGAGGCCTCCTAAAAAACGCTAAAGGACCAGAGTTAAGAGGCAGCATAGAAGAAGAAGGCCACCAACTCAGGCAAATCACAATCACGATTGCTCGTCAGGTGAATGACCCGCCCAAAAGTCACCAACATGCCCCTCCGGCATCAATCCATAGGAACACAGACTGAACCAACAGTAGAGCAATGGTTGGGAAAGAGCAGGGCTGCACGTTCTGTTCATGGAATGTCTATGGTCTAAAAGCAAAGCTGGAGGAAGAAGACTTTATAGAGTTTATCACGCAATTTAAAATACTAATGCTCCAGGAAACCTGGCAGATAACAAACACGCCTCTTGTGGGATACAAAGAATTCTTTACACCAGCACAAAAGGAGGCCCGCTCCGGCAGGGCAAAAGGAGGCCTTTCCATTTTCATATCAACGGACCTTCCATGGCAACTTAGTCACATCGACCTAGAGTCTACATGGATGCAATGCGTTAAAATTGAAATTTCCCCAAATATGGGCTTCTTGATCGTGAACCTCTATATGCACCCGGGCGGAAAACATAAGGGGAAGAGGATAAAACAACTAGTTACTGCAATCAAGGCGTTAAAGTCTACCTATCCAAGCGAAAACATGCTTATAACAGGAGATTTTATTATGAATCTAATTCATCGTCAGGAGGGAAGCCTCCCCACCCACATTGTCCCCCGGCAGGGCAACCTTTGCAGACAAAGTGCAAAAGGAAGGAAATGTGCCATGGAGTTGGAAGCCCTCCAATTGTACACCTTAAACGGAAGGGGTAACCTGGACACACCAGCTGCCCTAACGAGGGTCTCCAAAAATTCAGGATCAACCATAGACTATACTCTGGCGGACCCCGACCTATTCCTTTACATCAGAGACTTCCATATCCAGGAACGTGGGGAAAGTGATCATTTCCCACAGACCTTCACCTTGACAATTGAAGTAAAAAAGTCTGAGCAAGCGCTGCCTCTATCCTTGAACACCCAAATTTTTAATTTACAACGGTTAAACTGGAATGAAGAAAATCTCGATAATCTAATGGCGTCATGCCATGCATTGCTTTCACTATCTGACATATCAAAGGACATAATAAAGACCTGGGAGTCCTTTGTAGTCTACATGGATGCAATGCGTTAAAATTGAAATTTCCCCAAATATGGGCCTCTTGATCATGAACCTCTATATGCACCCGGGCGGAAAACATAAGGGGAAGAGGATAAAACAACTAGTTACTGCAATCAAGGCGTTAAAGTCTACCTATCCAAGCGAAAACATGCTTATAACAGGAGATTTTATTATGAATCTAATTCATCGTCAGGAGGGAAGCCTCCCCACCCACATTGTCCCCCGGCAGGGCAACCTTTGCAGACAAAGTGCAATAGGAAGGAAATGTGCCATGGAGTTGGAAGCCCTCCAATTGTACACCTTCAACGAAAGGGGTAACCTGGACACACCAGCTGCCCTAACGAGGGTCTCCAAAAATTCAGGATCAACCATAGACTATACTCTGGCGGACCCCGACCTATTCCTTTACATCAGAGACTTCCATATCCAGGAGCGTGGGGAAAGTGATCATTTCCCACAGACCTTCACCTTGACAATTGAAGTAAAAAAGTCTGAGCAAGCGCTGCCTCTATCCTTGAACACCCAAATTTTTAATTTACAACGGTTAAACTGGAATGAAGAAAATCTCGATAATCTAATGGCGTCATGCCATGCATTGCTTTCACTATCTGACATATCAAAGGACATAATAAAGACCTGGGAGTCCTTTGTAGCAGACTTGAACAAGAATTTCCAATCCAACCACAGAGGACAAAAAGCCATAAGAAACAGAGGAGGGAAATGGTACATCCCTAAGCTGCGACAACTAAAAAGGCAAATGAATGCATTTCTCAGGGCTGAACGAAAAAAGGATCCTCACTTTTCACAACAAACTCTGAAAACAATTGCAGCCCTAAAAAAAGAGCTAAAAAGAGAGACCAATCTGGCCAAGAGAATGCATAGGGAAAAACTAGCGTGTACTATACTCCATGCCAGTAAGATGCAGAACTCAAAAGAATTTTGGGCAAAAATAAACTTCATGCTCAATGGTAAACATCGGTAGTTCAACTCCGACATGACTGACCAGCTTTGGTGTAGCCACATCGATTTATTATACAATTCCACAGTTGACACCTCACTTGACAATAAAGTTGTGCCTCTCCCGGAGGGTGCCCTGTCAAGTCTGAGAACGACAGACCCAAAGCCCGCTGACCCCAAAGCTACTTGCGAACCATCAATAAGAAATATCACAGGTGACACTGACCTGATGACACCAACGCTGGTCCTTAACACCATACAACCATTGAGAGCAGATGGAGCTCCTGGCCCAAATGGTCTCCCCAACGCCCTATTCAGGAAAGACCCCACGTTCTGGGCCAGTCAATTACTCCCTTTATTTTGTTACAGCGTAAAGACCGGGAACATTCCCGAATCGTGGAGGGGCAGCATTTTACACCCAATATATAAATCTGGGTCTCGCTCTGACCCCAACAACTACAGGCTAATAGCCTTAATAGATGTAGAGGCAAAGATCTATGCGTCAAATTTACTGGTAGAATTGGAGGCTTGGGTAAGCAGCATAGGGCTAATCCCATTGACTCAAACAGGCTTTCGGCCAGGAATGGGCATCCTCACCAACTTATCTGCAATAACCCTACTAGCAAAAAGGGCAATCGACAACTCTAATTCGCTGTACACTTGTTTTTTGGACTTAAAAGCGGCCTTTGATAAAGTGCCAAGATCTAAACTCTGGGCCAAAATGAAAGCCTGGGGCGCGCCGCCAAAGCTAATGGGAGCAATCATAGAGCTGTATTCAAAGACCTGGGTCCAAGTGAAAAAAGGAGACGGCCGATGTCTGACAAAGAAATTCACCACACTAAACGGCTTAAAACAAGGCTGCGTATTGGCCCCCTGCCTTTTCAACATTTACACCGCGGACCTAGAAAGCAATCTACGCTCTATTCAGGGAGATCCACCAAAATTGGGTAACTTACCCATAATGAGTCTACAATACGCAGACAACATTGTGCTTTTGTCACAAACTCCTCTCGGCCTACAACGCATGATCTCTAAGCTTGCGTCATACCTCTCGAATGCACAACTGACAATAAACCTTAAAAAAACAAATGTTTTATGTAACTCTGGCTCTCGCAAGAAAAGAAAAAAATGTGTCTGGAAGATAAACTCCAGCATACTAACTCAGGTAGACCAATACAAATACCTGGGCATCTCACTGGATTATCAATTAAAATATAAACAGCACTTGGAACAGGCGAAATCAAAAGTCAAACAGCTACAAGTCGCCTTTAAAACAGTCCAAAAACATCTACGCGGAAACTCCACCGCTCACGTTTTAAAGATCGTAGCGGCCAAATTCTTGCCATCCCTCACATATGGTTCTGAGATGATGGCAACCCTGGACTCCACAGCGCTAAACCTCGCCCAATCTCGCCTGTTTAAAAATCTTTTTTCAATCCCGCGCTATATTTTGCAATCTCAAATACGTTTGGAATACGGTCTCACAAATCAGCTCCCGGCATGACAAGGAGCCCTCGTCAAATACTACTGGCGAATGAGGGATGCAGAAGATCACTCCCTGGCTCATCTGTGCTGGCTGGAAGTAGAAAAACAGGCAGGACTTCCCAAGTCTATATATAAGTCCCTCAGGCAAGCGCTTCAATCATTAGCACTGGAAGAATCCTGGCTTGCACCCATGACTTACACCGCTTTCAAACTGCGAACTAACAATGCAATCAAACAAGCGTCACTATTAATGGACAAAGCTGCAGTGGCAGGTAAAAGCCACGCCTGGATTGTTCTGCCATCATACATCCACATGAAGCCCCATCCATATTTGCAAGACTGCTTCAGGGACCATTACAAGAGGAAATTAAGCTTGTTAAGGTTGGGCTGCTTTGTGAGTAAAGATCTCACTCCCAAATGGCTACAGTCGTGGTCAACTTCCGACTGCCACCTCTGTAACAACGGCGCAGAGTCATTACTGCATCTAAAATGTATATTCCCTGCACTTCAGAAACTAAGGAAAGTGCTTCTGCTACCACTCGCCCAGGTGAGAACCTGCAGGGCAGCTGTCATCATATGCCTCAGTGGGACTTGGATAAAACTATCTTGCAACACTATAAAATTTCTGGAGCATGCAGCTCAAGAGTTGGGAAACAAGGCAGCAACCAAAGAGAACTCAGGAAAACAGGCCTGGACACAGCTGGCCATAGACTCACTTCTATTTTCCCAACGGACTCTCTTGTTTCCATCCTACAGCACTTCATTTCATGTCATAAAAGTGTACCCTGATCCAACCCACTTTGCTTCCCCTAGTTTTACTCTCCCACTTACACCACTTTTTGAAAAGTCTGTGTAATTTCAATGTTACAAAAGTGTCCCCTGATTCAACTCCTAACACCTTTTTAAATTTAAATTTTTATCTTAGACTACCTTCCTGAAAAGCTTGTGTAATTTTATATTCTCTTTGCTTTTCCTATTCTTTTTTTTTATTTTGACCTTAAGCTGATTTTGTGTTGTTTTAAAGATGTAAAGATGACCAAATGGTGGTAAGCTCCACCCTTTTATGATTTTTACTATAAATCAAATAAAAGTATTACTCTCTCTAGTAGCCCACTGGTATGGGACGAGGGATTGTAGTGTAGGAATCTCCTCCCCGGGGATGGCCCAGGACTTCTCGTGGTTAATTTTGAGACCAGGAGCCAATTCAAAGGACCGCAACAAAGAGAGAAGAGCCGGGAGAGAGGTGTGTGAACGGGATATAGTGAGAATAAGGTCGTCTGCAAAGAGGGCCACTTTGTGTGGTTGGCCTCCGAGGGGGATGCCGTGGATGTCAGGAGCTTGCCGGATCATCACGGCCAGAGGTTCCACCACAAGGGCAAACAACAGGGGGAGCGGGGGCAGCCCTGTTGCGTGCCTCTGTGTATGGAGATGGGGTTCGTGAGTTGGCCGTTAACTTGCACTCAAGCTTGTGGGGAGAGATGGGGCCATGATCTTGGCTATCATGGACAAGCCCAGCTCGATTTTGTGCAGTACAGCTCGGAGGAAGGTCCCGTCCACTCGATCGAACACTTTCTTCGCGTCGAGCGATAGCAAACATGCCGGTATGTTCCAATGATGGGCCTTCCCTACAAGATGAGTAATTTGACGCACATTGTCTGCTCCCTGACGATGCCGGATGAAGCCTACCTGGTCTGGTTCTATAAGTCCGGGTAGATGCGGATCAAGTCGCTTGGCCAATATTTTAGTGAATATTTTAAGGTCCGTGTTCAAGAGGGCTATAGGATGGAATGAAGAGCATATGGTGGGGTCTTTTCCCCGGTTTGGGAATGAGGGCAATCTCTGCCAGCCCCATAGAGGGGGACGGTCCCGCCGTATCGGTAAAAGAGTAAAAAAGTCACAGTATGTGGGGCTGCGGCAAGAATAAGCAATAGAAGGACAGGGGAAGGCAATCTGGGCCTGGCGATTTCCCAAGGAGCAGGTCCTTAAGAGCTCCCGCAAGCACTTCTGGAGTACGGGGTTTCTCCAGCTGCTGAGCGTGATATGGACTGATTGGTGTCCAGGAGCAATTGTTCAGTATAGCTTGCACTCGGCCTGCAGGCAGCACGTCCTCAGCGTAGAGTGCCGAGTAATATGTGTGGAAGGCGTCGCGTTTAGCTGCCTCAGTTTTGGCCCACGTACCATCACCAGTCTGGACATTGGCTATGTGTGCTTTGGCAGAACGTGCTCGCAGGTGTCTAGCCAGGACCGTACCCACTTTATCCCCCCCTTCAAAAAAGCATTTCTTCAGCGTTAGGAGAGCCCCCTCATCCTTATTAGTTCGAAGGGAGCAAAGTTGGCCTCGGAGGTTCGACAAGCGTCGTTTGTGGGCAAGTGAGGGGTGCTCCTGGTCCTGTCTCTCCAGAGTCTTGTTGTCCTTAGAGAGGTTGTCTTCCAGGAGGCTTGCTTCTTACGCCTGTGCAATCGCAAGAGATGTGATATGACCTCGGATCGTGGCCTTGAATGTGTCCCACACTACAGAGAAGGGAGTTTCGGGGATATCATTGGTTGCAAAGTAAGACTGAATGGCAGTTAGCAAGCTTGCCACGTCAACTGGGTCCTGAAGGATGTGCTGGGGTAGGTGCCAGCGAGGGGACCCTGGGGTACTGGCAGACGGGTCTCTCAGGAGGAGTTCAAGATGAGCATGATTTGAGACACAAATGTCGGACATAGAGGCCTTGAGCGATTCGGTGACCAGGGCATGGGAGATAAAAATGTGGTCGATGCGTGAGAAAGAGCGGTGCACGTGTGAATAATAAGAGTATTCGCGTATGTCAGGGGAGTGGTAGCGCCAGGAGTCTAGTATGCCAAGATCCAATAATTGCCTCCTGTGAGCCGAAGACATAGCCTGTCCCATGATATGAGGTATCGCTGCGATCCATTGTGGCGTCCCATACCATGCTAAAATCTCCCCCTGTGATCAGTGAGGGATCTGCCTGAGGGACATGTTCCCACAGGATCGCCTGAAGATACGAGTCCTGCGTTTCATTAGGTGCATAGACATTACACAGTGTAAAAGAGCGGTGTCCGATCCTGACCCCTGCCTTGACAAAGCGGCCATCTTGGCTACGAAATACCCTAGATTCCCCCTGCCTGATGCCAGGTCTCCAGAGTATCACCACTCCAGCCGATTTAGAGGGGGCTGTAGCCCAGAATTGAAGAGGTTAGCAAGGGTGAGCCATACAAGGGAAATCGGCCTTTATGAGGTGGGTCTCCTGGAGGAGGATGATATCTGGTTTTTGCTGCAAGATTGCCATATCTGGTGTCGCTTGTTAGGGGAGTTAAGTCCCTTAACATTGAGGGACACGATGTTCAAGCACGGGGCAGTAGCCATGGTAGTGTAAAGGCTAGAAGCAATCCACTATACCATTGTGAGGGGCAGAGTGCTGTAGCAGGAAGGGAGGGGAGAGAGATATCGCTCCCGTTGCGAGGGAAGGATCGTCTTTTAGGGCAACCCCACTCGCCATAGAGAGGAATAGAGAAGAGAAACGAGAAGGTGAGAGGGAAAGAGAAAAATGGGCAATCAAAATATACAAAACATAACGTTGGCCAACAGGGTCATAGTGTCCTGATCCAGTCCAGGGACAATCGCGACCGAAAGGCACAGGTCATCCCGGAGAAGTCACTCTCCCAGGAGTGAGGGGGCGGATCGTCCAAGCTTAGGGCGTGACAGCAAGGAGGGCTTCCCTGCGCCACCAGTCCCTAAAGTGTGGAGCTGGGTGCTCACCAGCCACAGATCAGGGCACCGACTCATCAGTTCCAGGTAACAGGTACGGGCGGTGAATCTAGGCGGAGCAAATAGAGAAGCGTGTCTGTTCGTTTAGGGCGTGGAGGAGCGAGAGCTAGCTGGTGAGTGGCATTCTTCCATGGATCTAATGTGCTGAATAATGTGCTGCTTGACTTGGGAAGCAGATTGCTCCCCTGGGTGTGAGTGTGAGGTTCTCCTGGAGTGGCGTACTTTGGACCAAGTCGACTTCACAGGTTTCCGGGCACGGGAGGGTAGGCGTGTTGGACTTGATGGTGGCGTGATGGAGAGGTGCAGGAGCTGTGCTGCTTCCTGGAAGGATCGCACCATCCGGCGTTTGGACTCTCATTGAAAAATGAGCGCAAAAGGGTGGCCCCATTGGTACTGGGTGTTTAGGCTCCGTAGCTGTATGGTGGTGCCTTTGTAGGTGAGCTCTGGTTTGGAGCGCGCAGCTTTGAGAATTGCCTCCTTCTCTGTAAAAAAGTGGACACGAGTCAGGATGTCAGGGACCAGGACTATATAGTTGGGAGGGCCCGAGACTCGGTGCACTCGGTCTAAGGCCGGTGGGGAGGCATCATCATCGCCCCAGATAGTCATGTAACAGTCTCACGACAAATGTCATGATGTCTGACCCCTCAGCTCCAGCCGGAATCCCCCTAATGCAGAGATTGTTGCGGCAGCTCCGATTTTCCAAATCTTCTTGCTTCAGTTGTAGATAGATATGCCATTCTTCTAGGGTAGTCAGCTGCTGCCAGAGGTGTTCTTGATCCTCTGTTCGGGCATCCACAGTCTTTTCGAGGTCATCCACTCTCTTGCCAAGGTCAGTGACCCCTTTTCTGAGTTCCTGGCAGAGTCAGGCGGATGGACAGTGGGAGCCACTCAAGGGTATCTTATGCTTCCAGGCGGTAGGGGCGCAAGATTGCAGGGATCGGTAACGTCGTGAAGACCTTGTCGTAGGGAATGCCAGTTGCTATGCAGCCAAATTGTAGGGGCCGATGCCGTCGAGGACCACACGGCAAACAAGTTGTTGAGTCGTCACTGGGAGTCGGGGACCAATGTCATTACACAATGCCCACAGCAGCAAGCCAGATAGCCATGTTAGGTCCACTAGATGATGAGGGGTGTAAGGACCGCTCACAGATGGCCAATGCCGCTCTCCAGGGATGTAGAGGGTGCAGAGAGTATCTCCCCTCGTGCGGTTGACGCTAGCGAGCTGGCCCCCTCAGGCCAGGTCCCATCCACCCGCGCCGAGGGTCCCAGGAGGTCGGGCCGCGCAGAGGACCCACCAGCAACAGGGGGGTCAGCTACTGAAGGCCCCTCACCGTCGGGGTCCGTCGAACTCCCAGTTGCACAAGGGGCAGTCTGCTGGAGTAAACCTCAGGCAGGCGCAGTGTACTGGGGGTGCATCTAGTCAGCGAAGTGCAGGGGCCAGGGGAGGATACGCAGGGAGTCAATTCAGCAAGGGGTGCCCCCACCCCTTCACCTCACCTGCACTGAGCTTCGGTGCAGCAGGAGTCCAGCAAGAGAGCAGCGTGGGCCGGGCAAGGTGGGACAGAAATTCACACCAGCCCGCAGATCCACCAGGCCGGGGGGGGCGCCACTCCCAGGTCAGGTTACTGCAAAGGCACTGTTAACTCCTCCAAGTGCCTGTATTCACCAGGTGCCCCTCAATATCTTCTCTAAGTCCTGCCAACCGAAGCGGGACGGTGTCACCGCCTCAGGAGCTCGTAGTAGCCACTCTCTGCATCACGTCAGCTCTGGGGGAGGGAAAGGCCCAGGACAGCGGTCGTTGCAATCTAGGATGTCGGAGTGCCCTGCAGTTCAGCTGCGCCACAGGCATTGGGAGCCTCACACAGGGCCTGTCGCTCTCCTCAAGGTATGGGACCTGTCAGCAGGAACAGTGAGGCCAAGCAGCTACACACAGCACTTGGTGGCCCGGGACCACTATAGACAAGATGGAGGCGGCCGCCACTGGTTCCAGCCGTTAAGGGCAGGGGGCCCGTGCTCCTTCGCCGGGTCAATCCGGGCAGCTATCTGCACACACGAGAGTGCCCCAGCTGCTCCGCTGCCCCTGTGACTCATCAGCAGGGCCAGGGAAGGTAGGCGGTTCACAGCGCTGGAGGAGGCCCGGGAGCGCAACAGTCAAAACGGCGGCGGCGGCCGCCGGGTCCTATCGATGAGAGCCGGAGGTCCAGGCCGTTGTCTCCTCTTCTGAAGGTGCCCCAGCTGTTCCACTATCTGTGCACCCCAAATTGCGACTCCGATGGGGTCCCAGCTCCACGTTACAGGCAGCTGAAGGTGGTGGCTTGCGGGAGCTCACACAGAACACACCTCACGCCATTCGCGGCGAGACCACACCCCCCAAGACCTGGCTCTTTGAATGACCCCAACGGAGCTGCTCACACCCACCCCCCCCCCCCCCCAGCGCCTTGAGACCCTAACGGGTGAGTAGTGCGCTTTATAAAATACTGATTTATTGATTGATTGATTGATTGGGGGGTTGGTGTAGCAGTTTTAATGAAAATGCATGTTTGGATTAACATGGTGCGATCAAGTCAAATATGCTTTATTCGATTTGATTTACATTCATAAAAGCAAGATACAATACAAAATAGATGTATATTACAATCATAGTGCATATATGTAAACAAGACAAGCTATAGTGCTTCATAACAATTCATTGGATACAGTAGTACAGTATTATACAGTACTAAAATCACTACTCATATGCATAAATGATTAATACCATGAGGATTAAAAGCAAAGCCATAAAAAAAATACTGGACGTGATTAAAATGTATTTCTTGCATTAATCACCTCCCATAAGCAACTTGAGATACAGCAACATATGTCCAAAGTAGACAAGGTTTGTAAATAGGGATATTCTGGGCGACATTGTGTAAAATTAAAAGACCTTAACATTGGAACAATGCAATGTTTCCTCTGTTGGGTATACTTTTTGTAAAAAGAGCACCAAGTGCATGGTGCTCTGCTTTGACACTTGATCACAGGGGCAATTTACTAATGTTTGAGACACTCAGTCTTACAGGGAAACTGGTTAAACAATTAAAAATTGCAATTCTTAAACGGGTAGGAACATACCGAAGCCTAGGATTCAATGTAAACTTAAGGTGGGGTTGCATATTATATGTGGTCAACATTGATTGAGTTTTAGTACACTAGGCTTCGACTAGTCTATAGATAGCCTAAGCTCCTCAAAATGCCCTAGGCATTCGGTTTTCATGCCTATTCTACTTATATTTTCCATTGATTCAGGCTTCTCACAAAAATTATGGATGTCCCAAATCACAAAAACGTTGTTTAATATAGGACAACCATGGAATACACAATAAAAAACTCAAATGGAGGCACTGCCATGGTGTGATCAACTTAATTAATTCGAGAAATTTTACTGACTGTGTTTATTTTAATAATAATAATGTAGGCTGTAATAAATACAGGGGGGATATATGTCTGTCGCCAACGATTGAACTACGACGTGAAAGAATTAATCTTGATAATGTGTCAGATATCGATAGTCCACCTTGAAGTGGGGGAATGTGATATTATTATTATTATTTTTTTTTTAGAACCTTTATTGTTACTTCAAGGAAATACAAGCATGGGCCTACAACCACCCCGGCCGGCCGCTAGTCAAGTCGTAAGTACAGCAAATCAATGCAGAAAAATACAGCAGCCCGAAAATCGGGGTCTAATAAGTGTCCAGGATATAACTTGTATTCAAGCGTACTGTGCAAGATTCAGGATTCGAGAAGGTTCATTTTACAATAAAGAAAAACTCAGAATCAATGCCATACGGTCATACATGGTCCCACAATAGCAAGCATGAAGCAGGAAATCCGCAAAGAGTGCAAATACCTTTCGAAGTATTGGGGGTAAGGCATACGAGCAGGATAAATGTAAAAACAAACACGTTGCGTAGCAAAGCTGCACCCCACCCCTCAAAACGAAACATACTGTAGGAAACATGAAAAACGACGACACCAAAAAGGAAGAAAGACAAAGGGCCATAGAAACAAAGAAAGGACAAATTAACAAACCGCATTTCTGCACACGGAGGCACTTTGGTCACTGACCTTTAAACACAGCGGCATTTCCAGGACCCAGAACCATAACTCGCCGCCTTGGACACCGGGACATCTGGTGACGGACTGCAGGCTACCGGGTGAGTGCGGTCAGCGGGGCTGCGAGCGTGCAGGGGACTCCATTGCCCAGGAGTCCCTGCAAGACCATTTCCTAACTTCCGGTCCGCTCTCCCTGCTGCCGCCCCCCGCCCCCAGCGGTCTTAAAAACCTTTTCCATTCATTTATCGGCGGGACGCATTTCTGCACACGGAGGCACTTTGGTCACTGACCTTTAAACATAGCGGAATTTCCAGGACCCAGCACCATAACTCGCCGCCTTGGACACCGGGACATCTGGTGACGGACTGCAGGCTACCGGGTGAGTGCGGTCAGCGGGGCTGCGAGCGTGCAGGGGACTCCATTGCCCAGGAGTCCCTGCAAGACCATTTCCTAACTTCCGGTCCGCTCTCCCTGCTGCCGCCCCCCGCCCCCAGCGGTCCTAAAAACCTTTTCCATCCATTTATCGGCGGGACGCATTTCTGCACACGGAGGCACTTTGGTCACTGACCTTTAAACACAGCGGCATTTCCAGGACCCAGAACCATAACTCGCCGCCTTGGACACCGGGACATCTGGTGACGGACTGCAGGCTACCGGGTGAGTGCGGTCAGCGGGGCTGCGAGCGTGCAGGGGACTCCATTGCCCAGGAGTCCCTGCAAGACCATTTCCTAACTTCCGGTCCGCTCTCCCTGCTGCCGCCCCCCGCCCCCAGCGGTCTTAAAAACCTTTTCCATCCATTTATCGGCGGGACGCATTTCTGCACACGGAGGCACTTTGGTCACTGACCTTTAAACATAGCGGCATTTCCAGGACCCAGCACCATAACTCGCCGCACCCGCTCCGCGGGTGCCGCTTCGCCGCCTTGGACACCGGGACATCTGGTGACGGACTGCAGGCTACCGGGTGAGTGCGGTCAGCGGGGCTGCGAGCGTGCAGGGGACTCCATTGCCCAGGAGTCCCTGCAAGACCATTTCCTAACTTCCGGTCCGCTCTCCCTGCTGCCGCCCCCCGCCCCCAGCGGTCTTAAAAACCTTTTCCATCCATTTATCGGCGGGACGCATTTCTGCACACGGAGGCACTTTGGTCACTGACCTTTAAACACAGCGGCATTTCCAGGACCCAGAACCATAACTCGCCGCCTTGGACACCAGGACATCTGGTGACGGACTGCAGGCTACCGGGTGAGTGCGGTCAGCGGGGCTGCGAGCGTGCAGGGGACTCCATTGCCCAGGAGTCCCTGCAAGACCATTTCCTAACTTCCGGTCCGCTCTCCCTGCTGCCGCCCCCCGCCCCCAGCGGTCTTAAAAACCTTTTCCATCCATTTATCGGCGGGACGCATTTCTGCACACGGAGGCACTTTGGTCACTGACCTTTAAACACAGCGGCATTTCCAGGACCCAGAACCATAACTCGCCGCCTTGGACACCGGGACATCTGGTGACGGACTGCAGGCTACCGGGTGAGTGCGGTCAGCGGGGCTGCGAGCGTGCAGGGGACTCCATTGCCCAGGAGTCCCTGCAAGACCATTTCCTAACTTCCGGTCCGCTCTCCCTGCTGCCGCCCCCCGCCCCCAGCGGTCTTAAAAACCTTTTCCATCCATTTATCGGCGGGACGCATTTCTGCACACGGAGGCACTTTGGTCACTGACCTTTAAACATAGCGGCATTTCCAGGACCCAGCACCATAACTCGCCGCCTTGGACACCGGGACATCTGGTGACGGACTGCAGGCTACCGGGTGAGTGCGGTCAGCGGGGCTGCGAGCGTGCAGGGGACTCCATTGCCCAGGAGTCCCTGCAAGACCATTTCCTAACTTCCGGTCCGCTCTCCCTGCTGCCGCCCCCCGCCCCCAGCGGTCTTAAAAACCTTTTTCATCCATTTATCGGCGGGACGCATTTCTGCACACGGAGGCACTTTGGTCACTGACCTTTAAACACAGCGGCATTTCCAGGACCCAGAACCATAACTCGCCGCCTTGGACACCGGGACATCTGGTGACGGACTGCAGGCTACCGGGTGAGTGCGGTCAGCGGGGCTGCGAGCGTGCAGGGGACTCCATTGCCCAGGAGTCCCTGCAAGACCATTTCCTAACTTCCGGTCCGCTCTCCCTGCTGCCGCCCCCCGCCCCCAGCGGTCTTAAAAACCTTTTCCATCCATTTATCGGCGGGACGCATTTCTGCACACGGAGGCACTTTGGTCACTGACCTTTAAACACAGCGGCATTTCCAGGACCCAGAACCATAACTCGCCGCCTTGGACACCGGGACATCTGGTGACGGACTGCAGGCTACCGGGTGAGTGCGGTCAGCGGGGCTGCGAGCGTGCAGGGGACTCCATTGCCCAGGAGTCCCTGCAAGACCATTTCCTAACTTCCGGTCCGCTCTCCCTGCTGCCGCCCCCCGCCCCCAGCGGTCTTAAAAACCTTTTCCATCCATTTATCGGCGGGACGCATTTCTGCACACGGAGGCACTTTGGTCACTGACCTTTAAACACAGCGGCATTTCCAGGACCCAGAACCATAACTCGCCGCACCCGCTCCGCGGGTGCCGCTTCGCCGCCTTGGACACCGGGACATCTGGTGACGGACTGCAGGCTACCGGGTGAGTGCGGTCAGCGGGGCTGCGAGCGTGCAGGGGACTCCATTGCCCAGGAGTCCCTGCAAGACCATTTCCTAACTTCCGGTCCGCTCTCCCTGCTGCCACGCCCCCCTGTTTTATACGACCTCCTACTTATTGACCCAGCACTCCCGCAGCGCGGGACGCAGCCCGGGGCGAAGACCGGGCAAAGAGCGGGCCGTGTGAGGCCGTTCGAGGACTAAGAGGGCTGGGCTGGGCCACCCCCCTTTGTTGGTACATTATACAGTTTTATTGTTGTTTGTATCGTTATTTATTCACTTGTATTCTGTAAAATGTGCTCACGGGGTAGTCGGAGCAAAACCCTCATGGCTGCTAGCAATTCCAATAGAACCTTGGATGATTTCCTAGTCAAAACTAATTTGGCTATTGACGAGGAAATCAGTAAAATGCAGCACAAGGTTTCCTTAGAACTTGATGCTGCAAGAAGGCTGTCAGAGCACATTGCTAGTACAAAAAAATCCTCCCTGGGGAATATTGCTTCTGCCCGTACCCCTGATCGTACAGCCGCTCCTCGGCCCCTGTTAATAACGGCAGCTATTCATCCCGCACCCCCAACTATTCCTTTAAACTCCCCTCCTAACCCCCAACCCACTCTAGTGCAACAAAACATGGGCCCTGCTCCACTAATTAGTACTGCAGGCTTTTTCCCTCCTCCCAAAATAAATTTTGCCGCAAGACCTTGTAGTGCCAAGAAAGCAGCAACCTATAAAAAGAAATGCCTTGCGAGATCCATTTACGCTAGGAAAAAAGCTAGAATTGCAAGATCACAGTTTTTTAACAGTAGACGGGCCATGGGTTCTCTTGGGGTGAAAGATGATAGCTCTAAAACCACTCACAGTATTTTGAATGGGGAAGTCGCTCCTGATATACATAGTCTGGTGGAAGATGACATCCTCATCACCTCCCCAAGTAAGAATAGCGTGAACAATCCGGAGGGTCGGTTGAGTGGACCTGTGCACGATAGGGAGGGTGATAGCGAATTCCTTAAAATAGTTTGGGGTACGCTAAAGTAGCTACTTTCCCCTTTGGAATTGAGGCTTTCTCGTATAGAGAATAACCTCCTTGAAATGGATAGGACCATAGTCACCCTGGCCAGCTTGAGCCTAAAGGAAATGGATGCCAAGCTTTCACGCGAGACCGAATCCACCCCCCAGCCCAAAGTAACAGAACTTGTACAACCCCCCTCACAGCTACCTCAAAGTATCCCTGTGACCCTACCAATATCCAAACCCATACCAAAGCCCCGCACCACCATTGCAAACACTATTGTACCTACCCCTAGCTCAGTTGTACCAAAACCCTTTCCCCCGCATAAACCAGCTTATAGGCAGAACCTTGACTCAAGAGCAACAGCCCACCATTCCTCAAGGCCACAATCGGTGCATAACCTATTACGACAGGCCAGTCG
Source organism: Lissotriton helveticus (assembly GCF_964261635.1). Taxonomy (NCBI): domain Eukaryota; kingdom Metazoa; phylum Chordata; class Amphibia; order Caudata; family Salamandridae; genus Lissotriton; species Lissotriton helveticus. Next base: position 920,451,066 of record NC_136070.1, read on the forward strand.
CCCCAACTTCCGTGGAGGGTTTATTGACCTTCCGCCAGAAGCGGGGCCTTACGTTATTATTTTAGCCGGCGTCCCAGAGTTGGATCAGCATTCCCAGGAGAATGATCTTTCCTTGAAAAACAAAGTCATTCACTGGCTTAACTCCAATAAACAGCTCCCCGACCACCAAAAAAGTAGTGTATTAATGGTTCGGAGAGTCCCTTGGATTGGCCCCACGCATAAGTCCATAGCCGGCGACTGTGTGGTGGTATCTTTTTCTGATCCCCACACAGCTCAGCATCTATGTGCATGGCCATCCTTTGAAGTCAATTCCACAATAGTGGTGAGACCTCTCACTTTTTTCTATCCTCCTAGACAACAACCTGCGAGTGAGGGGTCATGGTCAATTGTTCAGAATGCTAGACGACCGACCCATAGGTTTGATGGACATAGTCAACATAATTGGTGGCATGGGGCTCCCACCTCCAATAGGTTTGGTTGCCTGGAGGAGGTGGATTGACTTGGGGGGTCTGGCGATATATCGCCCATAACGATTTCTCCTCACTCACGGAGGTTTGCACCACCAAATCCATCTCCTAACGGTCTATCCTCGCCTAAAAACGCGGGTGTACCCTTAGATCTTGTAAACATTCCTGTTACGGCTATGATAGATGTAATGGGTGTGGTACGGTCACCCTCTGACCACAGTACGGATTATCCACTAAGAGTGGCCTCTTGGAATATTGCAGGGCTACGGGGACGCTTGGACAACGACGATTGGGCCAATTTCATTGACTCATATGATATCGTCGTTTTCCAGGAAACATGGTCAATAGTCCCCTTACACAGGCTGGGTTATCTTAATTTTTCAAAACCCGCTATCAAGAGTCCTAAGGGTAGGGCCTCTGGTGGCCTTACCATCTGGATTAAAAACAATCTGGGCTTCCATGGCAAGGAAATATTGGTAGAGAGTGTGGACCTCTTATGCATCATTTTGAGTAAACCCAACACTACAGATCTCCTCTTGGTTGATGTCTATGCCCGTGGCTGCCAGGGTGGGAGAAAACAAATTGTCCTGGACGACCTTGATCTACTATTTAAGAATTCTAAAACCAATCAGACTGTTATTGTAGCGGGAGATATGAATACCTCCATTGAGCCCATTTTTTCCTTGGCAGAGGATGTGGGTTCTGAGGAGGACACTGTCTGGACCATCCCCCCGCTTACTATCACCAAGGGAGTTAGGGGCACCGAGGCAGCTTTACATTGGTTGGGCTTCTGTTTAGATTGGGGTCTACGGGCCGTAAATGGGCGTACACGCTCTGATAGCCTTGGGACCAACACCTTCGATAATGGTTTGATTTCCAGCCGTATCGATTATATACTGATTAATATTGAGTGTTGGTCTATTGTACAAGACATGGTGGTAGAGCCCCGTCCAGAGAGTGATCACAATCCCCTTTCACTCGAGATTTTGGTCCCAGGCTTGGGGGCTCCAGCCAGGGGAACTAATTGCTTAACGTCTGATGTAGTTTTGTGCGACAACAGGCGTCGAGTAAAATGGCTCAGGATTCTGGATGACCCAGCGCTTATTTCCAAGATTGAGGAAAAGGTGCGGGGTGTGTGGAGTAGGATGCCTCCGTTATCTCCTTCTGGCGATGCTGATTCCACAATCACTAATCTCCATGAGGAGTGTTTTTTGGGCCTTAAAAACCTTCTCACGAAACCTTCGAAGCCTGTTAACGCTAGAGTGCACAAAAAATGGTACAATAAGAGCTGCAGAGATGCTCACAGCAACCTATTAGCTGCTGTGAAGGCCCGGAATACAGACGATATAAGGACAGCAAGGCAGTGCTATAAGCGTACCCTCTGGGCCGCCAAGCGGGACTGGGATGACTCTTACTGGCTTGATCTCCTTAGAGCCTGTGAATCCCCCAACCTAACTGATTTTTGGCTGATTGTAAGGAGGGGAAGGGATTCAGTTGCCCAGAATCCAGAAAACCATGTCTCCGCCCAATCTTGGGTGGAATTTTTTACGGCACAATTCAACGACCCAATTAAAGCGGAGGAACTGATGATGACAACTATGCCATCGTGTCCCCTCCCACAAATAGGAGACAGACTCATATTCTTGGAATCCGATACTGCACATGCCCTCGAGTCTGTTCAGACAGGTAAAGCTCCTGGCCTAGATGCTATTCCCGCTGACCTTTTCAAGCTTAAACCTGACCTTTGGATTCCTTATATTACGTTACTGGCAAATAATATAGCTGCAGGGGCTGAGATTCCTATCTCATGGAAGGGGGCAGAAATTTTGCCAGTATATAAGAAGGGTGATCGCTCCCTCCCAAATAACTATCGGCCCATTAGTTTGATCGATTCGATCCAGAAAATTGTGTCGAGAATGATCTTAGCAAGAATTCAGGGTTGGATCGATTCAAATAACATACTTTCCCCTATGCAGGCAGGTTTTAGGTTCGGCACTAGCACTGTTGATCAGGTCTTCCGGTTCACATTACTTTTTTGGAAGGTGGTTTTTTTGGGCGGCGGTATGTTATACGCTGCATTTGTCGACCTTAAGTCGGCCTTTGATTTAGTCCCAAGGAAGAAGCTATGGGAGGCCCTTAGACATATGGGCTTTCCACCAGAGCTCTTGAGCCTAGTCCAGCGACTACATGAGGACAATTATGCCCAGGTAAGGTGGGGTAGCCAGGGGCAGGTGACCAAAAGCTTCCCTGTACAACGCGGGGTACGCCAAGGCTGTGTCCTGGCCCCCACCTTGTTCCTCCTGTTTATTAATCAGGTTGCCCAACATTTTATTAATACACAGTCTGATGCACCAACGCTGGGTGGTCGAAAGTACCCCATGCTAATCTTCGCAGATGATACCCTCCTCCTTTCTAAAACTAGAGCTGGGCTTCAGGTAGCCCTGAATAGATTTTCTGAGTTTTGTATTATGAATGACTTGCAAATAAATGTAGATAAAACCAAATTTATGGTTTTTTGCAAGAAAACCCCCCCTAAGTGTGTAGTCTCCCTAAACGGCGTTCAAATTGAGCAGGTTAGGGCCATGACATACCTTGGTGTGACCCTAGATCACCAACTCAATTGGAACCCCCAACTGGAGACGTCTAAACTCAAATTTAATAGGTTGGCTGGTTGTCTGGTCCGTGAACAAAAGAACTCCCTAACAAAGCGTATTACTCCTGCCCTAAAAATCTATGAGGCTAAGGTCATTTCAGCAACCCTTTATGGAGCCGAAGTTTGGGGTCACAAGGATCTCTCATGCTTGTCCACTGCGCAGAACAGGTTCCTACGGAACCTGGTAAGTCTTCCGCAGTCCGCTCCTACAAAACCCTTGTTGTTAGATCTTGGTTGCAGACCGATCGATGAGATGGCCCAGTTTCGCCTGGTGGCATTTTGGCGCCGTCTCTGGACCACTCCCGAGCTTGGCCTGTTTATCCGAGAATTGGAGGAGGTAAAACTTATGTGGGGTGCGCATAAAATACCCTGGCTTAGGGAAGTTAAAAATGTACTGTATATGATGGGTCTTCCAGAGCTTTGGTCCAACCCAGGGGGAGAAATTTTTCCATCAAAACTTGAGTTCAAGGCGCTCTTTTGGGCTTGGAAAAAATCTATTCTTGTAACCCAATCCTTGGACACAAACCTAACTGGTCTATTTTTAGTGCATAAGGTTATTCCCTCTCTGGAGCAGTATTGGGATTTGATCACAAGTGTGTTAGATCGTAAACTATACCATCAGTTTCGCACTGGCACCTTGCCTGTCAATTCTTTTACAGCAAAATGGGACACGATGACAGGAAATAAATGCCACTGGTGTCCCGACCGGGAAGAAAGTGTTGGCCACTTCTTCTTTGGTTGTCCCGTTTACCGAGCGCCCAGAAGTAAGTGGCTAAAACCCATATGCTTATCCCTGAATAGTGGTGGTCACCGAGATGCACTTACCAAACTCCGAGTTATTAGATCTGAAACTGTAGTGGTCTGTGTTGCTAAATTTTTGGGATGGGCCTGGCTGATTCGAACCAAGAAACTGGGCATCCCTTTGCGTTGAGCGTTTTACCCAGATGTATATATTGTTCTGTAGCTGAATATGGTTATTAGTAGTACTAATTCATGTGCATGTTGTTTGTGTCCTATTTGTCCCAAGATACAACTAGTGTATTGTATCCTATTGTTTTAAGGAATAACTTGTGTACTTTATTTTTATTGATTGATCCTTTTATACATTGTGTATGGTTGTATATTGTCTTTTATGAATCTTTTATTCGAAATAAAGACTTATCGACTCGACTCGAACAAACCCCATCCCCCTACCCTGCATCCCTGCAGAAGGCTACGGCCTATCCCCCCCCAGCAGCGTGCCTGTCGCCCTAAATGAGAGACCCGAAATATAGAAAAAGAGAAAAAAGAAGAAAAAGAGGAAAAATGTGGGGAAGGGCCATCGATCTGGCCACCCGCCCCCCCCCCCCCCCCCACCACCGCGCGCAGTAAACATCCTAAAAGCAAGATCAGAATAGCCATGGAAAACATTAATCACCGATAGCACAATCAATAACATCCCCGCCGAGTGACACCCAAATCACCGTCAGCCAACAATAAGTTCCACCATGTCCTAGACGGTCTCACCCCTGGCCTTTTCTATCAGCAGTACCAACATACGTCCACATATCAATCGGCATACAGAGCAGCGTGGAGAGTCCAAGTGGCCTGGGCGGACCGGGCAGAGCTGTTACTCCATGGGACTTCAGCCACCAAAACCCAGCCGAATATGTATGGCGGAAATCCGTCTGTGTCAGCAGCGACCCCGAAAACATCCTCCAGTCCGAACACAGTCTCACCAGCCAGAAGAGAGTCACACCATCCGGTAAGCGCTGAAACGCCGCCGGGGCAGCCCAAACCATAGATCGACGTTGTTTCCCCAGCCACCGATTAGATATGTGCCCCGACGAGTCACTCACATGTACAACAGATCTGTCCAAAGCGATCTCATGAACCGGGTCTTCCAGCGTCTCCACGAACATAGGCGTAGCTGGAGCACTCCTCACTGACGCAGAGGCGGGCACATCGGCGCTTCCTTGAGATCGAACTATGCCCGTGTGGAACGGTGGGACAACAATGGCGGCCATCCTTCTCCCCAGATCCCGGGCATCCCGGATCAGGGTCGTATGCAGGGTTGTTAGTGCAGCCAGTATATCTCTGGACGTGGGCTCTGTCTCGTGTCGCCAGACCCCAGGACCCTCCCGTACAGCAGCTTCTCTGCCTGGATGTGGTCTGCGTAAGAGGGTGCCATCCGCCATCTTAGCTGATCCGGCCTCGTCCTTCTCCACCTCACCTCGGGACCGGGCCCCACACCAGGGCGCAACAGGATTCACCACGAGGACCCCGAAAGTCAAGGCAGGCTTCCCAGCGAAGGGTCACCAAAAGGCTAAACAAAATCTCCGCCGCTCCCTGGGAGCCGCCCACCGATTCCAGGAGAAGTCATTAGTCATGCCCGGACACAACACTGGAAAGGGGGCCAAGTATCGTGCACTCCCCTCGACCCTGCTTTACCGCACATCCCACAAGGCACTCCGCTAGATGGACTGGGTCGGCACTGTCGCCATCGGCCCAACAGATCTCCGGTGCCCTCCGGCCGACTCCTCACCTCCACCAGAGGCCGCTGTTGTCGCAGTCGCGGCCGGCTACTCTCCTCACTCGACACCCCGGTCTCAGCTCTGTGAAGGCCGCAAAACAGTCGGGGACATTTCCTCGGGTCTGCCATGCGTAAAAGCCTCAGGAGCAAACGGTCAGTGAAAGTTGTCCTTCGCCTACTTAAATATGCCGTGACGGCTCAGGATAGTTGCCAGGATGTATGCGCGGGGTGAGAAGGCTCACGGAGCCGAGCGTCTATGCAGCCATCTCGGTCGCCAGCCTCGATTGTGATATTATTGTTTGATTGCTGACCAGTTCTCAACGTTCATATGCAAAACATGACCATAATGCACTGCTGTTTTATGTTTTTGATCTATAAAATGTTTTAAAAAAATTAAATAATGTAGGCCGGAATTTTAAAATGGGATGGTTGTTGGTGCCTGTTGCCATCTTATTCTTGCACACCGGCATTACTCTGTCTTTTCCTCACCATACACTCGGCACACGATTGTTAGTTTATTAATAATAATTTGAAACGTGATATCATTGTCTCATGTACAACATGATACTTCGTTCTCAAGCTTCATTTTCATGCTGTGCTAGCAAAGTGAATGTTTTCTTAAAGTCTCGCTTATTGGGACCACACTATGATTCCTGTGAGAACTCAACTTTGATTGTACCAGAATTTGGACTAATCCATAAGGTGTCAGAGGAGCACCGTGGAAGTGGGACAGTGCTGACAAATTTAATTTCAAACTATATTGTTCTTTCTGTAATATGATTTATATAGAATTTATAAGCTTTGCACATTCACGCCAAATGAAAAATGAATTAGTTATATTGTATGTTACTCTATAGAATTTGCTTTTCCAAGAGGTTCATAGGTTCTCTCTTTACCCTTATCTTTAGCAGTCAACACTCTGTTGGACTGATCACTTATTTATGACCTGTTTTACTGAGCTGACTTATACTCTGTTTTTTTCTTTCATGATTTGCATTTTATTCTGAGCCTCATGCTTTTATATGACAACTGATTAACTGACTAACTCTATGACGTGGATTTCACTTTCTGTAAAGCCTTTAAACTTTTAATAAACCTTCATAGTTTTCATTGTAATACTTGTCAGTCTTTATTGCAAAGCCTAATGTGCTTTACATTTTAATTCTGAAATGTTATTTGATACTGAATTTACATATTTACCAAGTCTAGTTGTGGGGTAACATAACTCTAATACAGCTCCCAGATCACCAGTAGTGCTTGAGATCAAAGACCAGGGTAAAAGCGCTAGATTAAAGGTAAAAAAACTAAAAGAAGGATGGAGAACAGGAACGAAGGAAATTTTAAATGTCCCTCGGTAGGGGGACTCCTGAATAGCTTCCAGGCTTGCTTGCCTTACCCCTTTGCTCGGAGCTTGGGACATGGTTCAGAGTTGGGAAGAGGGGTATTTAAATGTTCTGGCTACTCCCTTGTTCCCTGGTGAAAAATTCAACTGGTAGGTGCCATTAATTTATTTAACCACTAGACCATCCTGTTTTATGCCTGAAACATCTAGCTTTGTACACGAAGGCACAGGTTGCAGGTATATCAAGTGGAAAATGTCTTGTTGGGTGAAGTAGAATCTCTATTATGATCAGTACTTCACTTAGTTTGTTAAAATACAATAAAATCATACAGACTGCAGGTTTTCTAAAATCTCTAGATAAACATGTGACAAGCTATCAAATTCAAAAGGGCTAACATAGCAATCCCAGAGAAAAATACTGGACCTCTGTTCACGTTCCAGCATTCTGCAAAGGCCCAGAAATGATTCTTCAGTAGAAAGTTCAATGAAATTGTTTGTATCTGTTTTAACAAAGCCTTTCTGTTTTTGTTTACTTAAATTATGAGACAGGGGTCATTGAGGGTGCCCTAGGACACATGTTTAAGTGTTTTCTACTTAGATTAACCATACATTACGACTAGGGTTGACACATTTTCTAGAAAAAAAAACACACAGCCGATTGTTGTTGTTTTAAGAGTCTGCAAAGGCCTGGACATGATACTAAATACTACTTTAAACAAAATTGTATGTATTCATTTGTAACAATACTTATCTGTCTTTGTTTACTTTATTAGTTGTGGATCGTTAATAGAGCTCTAGAAAACATTTAAAGGTGTTTTCAATTAATATTTACTGTTTGAGGTATGTACAGATAAGTGTGAAAAATACCGGTTTGAGGTGATTTTTCTTATTTTTGTACTAGCCAGACATTAAAATACCAGTGGTACCAGTAGAAAACCAGCCAGGTGGCAACCCTAATGATGCCAACTAGGTTTGCCACCTGACTGGTTTTCTACCTGAAACACTGGTATTTTGCTGTCCCTGTTGATACAAAAATAAGCGCACTCACCTAAAGCCGATATTTGTTGCCTTTATCTGTACTTACTTCAAACAGAAAATATAAATAGGAAGCACATTTAAATGTGATCTACAGCTGGGGGAATCATCCATGACTAAAAATTAAACAGAGACAGAAAAGTCATGTTACAAATGAATACATACAATTTTGTTACTAGGCTTAATTACTATCACCTGGAGGCCTTTGCGGACTCTTAAAGCAATACCAAATGTCTGGTATTTTTCTCTTGGAAAAGTGACAACCCTAATCCCAACATTTTGAACCTAGAAGAGGGAGATTTTGAAAAAAAATCGGGGAATCGATTTTCCCAATCGATCTACCTTGAAGAGGAGAAGATTTTACCCGGAAGACACCTAAAATAGCTTATTTTGGGGCTTAAAATTTGGGAATGACCCATATGAAACTGTTTAAGGTATTACTAATAAGAGAAAAAATACGGCTTTAGGCTTTACTTATTTTAGTACCTGTGCTGGGACATTAAAATATCGGTTATGCCGGTATAAATCCGGTCAGGTTGCAAACTTACCTTCTGCTCCCATTCATAATCTCTTCTAATAGGGTAATGTAAAACACCGATAAAACATATTCATTGGTGGTAAAAGTGTATTGCCATTTTAGGGTCAGGCTAGGCTTTTCAAATTGGGATAAACTGCGAAGCGGTGAGAACACAGATATGAGACATTAGTTTTGCGCCTGACCTCGCAATGGCTATCTTTAAAACAGCATTTCAGCACATGCGCAGCTCCAGGGACTGCGTCCGCGTGCTTTCGCACCTGATTTGGCTGTCCCGATGTTCGTGGCGCGTGGAAGTTTGCAGCGCGTGTTTGTGGGCCGGGTCGTAGAAATAAAGAGACTAGTCGCGCGGGCTAGGGTCGTCCGAAGGAGCACAGGATCCTGCAACGGCATTTTCCAGTCACAGAGGACCCCACCGAGATACCGGTAGCATTTGCTCGATCTCATACCCCTCTCCACTACTCTCTGCTACATGCACAGGCTGGTTTTCCTTTTAATTATTTTTTAACCGCTTTCATTTATTATTTTCCTCGCAAAAACACCGCTCGCCCTATTGGATACGATTGTTCTACTGTTTTACCTTTCCATATACCGTTTTCAGGCTTTATTTCACATTTACCTTTTCTAGCATCTCATCTATACTCGTTGTTTACAATATTCTTCGCTTTTATTTGATTTTCTTTCGTTTCATTCATCGCTCTTCGGTTTCACTTATGTTTTTCTCTTCCAGGTTTAGCAATGCTGAAAAGTATGTCTCGTGTTTTCATTTTGCTTTTCTGTTTTCACTTTTGGTTTTCTCTTTATCCGTGCGTGTTCTATCGCTCTCTTTTACATGTTGTTGACCTTTTTGTCTTGCTTATATTTTCTGGGCATTTTACTTTTGGTTGTAGCGCCTCTATAGCGTTTGTACTTTCTAGGTTATGCTATATTACGTAACATTTCCCCGTGTATTGTCCAATAATTGCTCCTTATAGATAGTGTTGTTTCATTGATCCATATTCTTTTCTTTTTCTGTTTTGCTTGAACATTTCCAATATATTTTAATTACCCATTTATTATCCGACCCCTCCCCCTTATTTTATTGCGCTTTGTATCATTTTTTTCTGTAGGTCATGCTGTTCTAATTGTGCTTATCCATCTTTTTTGTACGTATTTCCACTTGTTTTGCCATTGGACTTATTTTTATATGCCCTTTTTGTTTCCCATACATTAATTTTTATTTTCCTTGTCTTCTTTTAGAGCTGGTCCTCGTTTTACTTCTACTTTCTATACGTTTGTTCTGTGTTTTTGTAATTACCATCATGGACTCCCTCTTTTCACTATTAATGTCCAATTTCTCTCTTCCTCCCTTATTTCTAGTTCCTTCTTTCTAATTCCTTCTTTAATTTTTCCCTTTCACTTTCCATTGCTTTAGCTGCACTTTCTCATCCCCCAATATTCCAGTTTTAAATGAACTGACTTATGTTCTCTGTTGTATGTATTAGAGATGTATGATAATTTTTTAAAACTATTTTATTGGCTCAGTTTCAAAACGTTTTGGTTAGTGCAAGTATGTTTTTAGATTAGGTACGGTTTTCATTTACCTAGCATTCTATTTGAAACTCAGTTGTTTACTTGTATTCCTACCTATCTGTTGGTTCGTATAAGGTGAGTTTTGAGAAGGTATTGGAGAAGAAAAGGGAATTATTTAAAAAAAAATAAACATCTTATGTTGTGACATAAAGTCAACAAACAACAAGATAAATACTGTGACCTTTCTCCTGCAGTTCCACCAATATGTTAGTGGTTCTGCCCCTTCCCGACTTTATATGCCTTTATGTCCTTTGTGTTTTTATGGTGTCCCCCCATCCCCTTTGAGTGCCTATGATTTCAGAATACATCATTTGCTTCATTAGTGGATATACATCCTGGTGCCCCTTCTATTCCATTTCGGGAACGTACTAGGTTACTTCATTAGCATCATCGGCTGCATCCGACTGAGGCCTCTGAACTTCCTCCTTCTTCCCTACCCCGTCAATGGTCATCAGTACCACCTCCCACACCTCTAGGGCTTCTGTGAACATTTCTCTACGGGGGAGCCTAATAGGAGTCTCCTCTACCATTGTCCACTCAATAGCATCCCCACCCATTGCTGCAACACTGCCCCGGGTACCCAGGCATCCTGTGGTAATTTGTCACTTCGCCAGTAAAAGTGGCAGCTGGAGGAATTTATAGTGTATCTTTCTTTTTTTGAGCGCTACAATGCTGACAGATACAGCTTGGAGTAGGGGTCTAGCAGAAACCTGTTGCTGTTAAAAATAATTCACTGCCGTCCCTCCAATACGCCAGCACTGAGTCACAGAGCCATGCCATATGTAAGAAGGTAGCTCCCCATGCCACATCGAGGGCATACAGCAGAGCGGTCCCAATATGTTTTGCTTAGCTTAAGTAGCGTGAGGTATGTATAATGAACATAATTAAAGTGCAGTAACTTAACTCTGACATCCCAGAAGACCCCCTGACCAGCGAACATGTAATTTACCATTCGTTGTCTGTGGCCACCCAGTCCCCCCTACCCCCCCCCCCCCAAGTAATTCTGGCAGCTAATTGACGTCTTGGCCTGTCTGTTTTGAGGGCTTCATACATCCAGGATTTCATGTGTCCTCACTCTCCCATGTGCCGAAGTGCTTGTAGGATTCCTGACTGTGGGGGTATCTTGGGGAACCCCCTTCAAATCTCCCTACCCGTTCGTGCAATTTTGGCACATTATAAATATTGGCACCAGCGCAGGGCAATGACTTCCGGGTAGTAGAAACATCGCTCTACTGGATACAGATCCCCCAAAGACTTCCTGGTAGTAGACAACTTGCTCTACTGGATACAGATCCTCCCCAGCAATTTGCAGCCTCCCTCCTGCCATTGAGCAATGGAAATGGTGGACCCAATATCTTGAAACCGTTTCAGCTCCCATACATTTAAGTTCCTTGGAGAAGGGCGGTCACCAAAGCATTCTGGAAATTATCCATTTCCAGACTCGAGCAGTGTCTCACCAGGAATGGAAGTTCCTCCCCTAAACTGTAGCCCCACTTTAATAATGCTATCAGGGATATGTTCAAAGATCCGAGCTGATGCAGCTTGCAGTTGCGTCGAAAAATGGTCCTAAAGGGGTGGCCCAATGCATGTGATAATGAGAGAAGAAATCTGTAGTGGTGTTCCCCAAAGGGGAATAACCGCACATTCACAAAAAACAGTAAATAGAAACTGGTCACCAGACAACAATATAGCGGTATGTAAATAATCCGAACGGAGTGCTACAGGGACCCAAGTCACTCACTACCAAGGGTGACTATATGTAAATCAAAAGATTTAGCAAACGAAAATACAACAGGATTGGGTCAATTGTGCACTATCCTATATTCAGTAACAGAGCGGTGACATGCTAATCACAATATCTCATATCAAACAAATGTTGTTCAACACATATGTATCCTTCAAATTTCTTTTCACGAAACAGCAGAGTCAAGTCAGTGTTCTTTTTTGGAATCCGTTGTTCCGTTTATTCAAAGAATTATCATCACAATGGAAACAGCCGACACGTGTTTCGTTAGTACATGTAAGTACTACAACTTCCTCAAGGCTGAAAAAACAGGTTCGGATGTAGTAGGATGATAAAATGAAAAATAAGATGCGTCCTGGTCCAATGAGACCTCAATAAGGCGTAGGACTCGAAACGCCTTAATATATCAGTGTTAGCACAGTATAAGGAGAAATCAACTGGCGTCAAACATAGGCTAGATGGTCCACTGGTTGAAAATGACCGATATAGTTAAAAATGATCAAGATAAGGTATATAAAACAACAATGTGGACGTATCGGGCGAAATCTCAGCTAGAAAAACAGGTAAGTACTGGAACAAATGGAGCCAGACGCCAAGCCAGTAACACAGGAAGTCAGTCTAAAGTGTATCCATGGTGAAAGGTAAATACCACGGAACTTAAACGTACAACAGGGTCCGCATGATAACGCGACAAGGGGTATGTTCAAAGATCTGAGCTGATGCAGCTTGTAGTTGCGTCGAAAAATGATCCTAAAGAGGTGGCCCAATGCATGTGATATACTGGCATCTCTAAGATGGGCAGTGTCAGGGTGAAAGTTTTGGCATTTCTGGAGAGTCATACCTGCCAAATCTTGGTATAACACCTGCGTGTGCCCTCTGAATTGGTGCGGGGGGGTTTCTCGTGCCTTGCGTACAATGGTCTCTTTAAGTTGTGTACCCTGACCAGGTTATCCAAAGGAGGGGCCTTATCCCATTTATGTGGATCAATGCGATGGACTCGGCCCATTTTTATTGCAGCTTCATCCGTGGTACCTATGATGTGCAGGAAAAAAGCCTCAACATATTCTCTCAGGTCTGTGCCCTCAGCGTGGGTGGGAACCCCTTTAATGCGGACATTATTTAGTCGAGAGCAATTTTTTCGGTTCTTGGCATGGGCATGGACTTGGAGGTCAAGATGTCGGTTCAGAAGCAGAACTTCTTGTTGGAGTCATTCAACCTCCTCATCTCGTCCCGAATCAAACTCTTCCACGGCCGACACACTGTCTCCAATCGCCTCCTGATTTCTTCAAACTTCACGCAGATCAGCGAGAGATCTGTATTTCCTGCATGTATGTTGTCCCGGAGTGACACGAAGAGAGCTTTTAAGAACAACTTCGTCACCCGGCCATCCGGATCACCCGACTCAGCATGGTAGCTCTTAGTGGGTGTAGGCCTCTTGTCACCCACTTCATTCCTAGTTGGCTTGTGAGCATGTCTCTGAGGGAGTCCTAGTCGAGGCATTGCGGTGATCCACCAAACCAAGGGAAAGCAATTGAGGAGGATTTGATCAGCAGCGCCCCAATGTGTATCTTGAAGGTATGAGTACTAAACCGGAGCAAAGAGGAACAGCAACGGCAGACTTGAAAGGGACCAGGCAGGTCGCAGCAGGGTGGGCAGAGAAGGGGTCACAAGCCAACCTCTCAGTACAGTGTTACTCTGCCACCCGATGTGGAACCTAGAGGGAGGGGTGAGGCCCACACCAGTATTGTGTAAGGTAACATCCCCACCGCCAGAAGGTACGAGGGAGAGCCCGGGCAGTTAATCATCAGTCCCTGTGTGGGCCACCGCAGCTGTCCAAAGGATGGTCCCCTGGGGGGTGGGCTGTTGCACAGGCCTTTGCAATGACCCTCGGCCGGGATGAGGGGGCAGCTTTGTGGTAGAGTTGGGTCCGCAGAGGCGAAGTAGTGGTAGTGTGAGCTTCTTTGATGTGCGAGTACCAGGGAAATGCAGAAGAAAGAGACCGGGCGTCAGCAACTCCCAGCTGCCACTATGTTGTTTTCAGAAGTGATTAATGGTGGCAAGCCCCTACTAAACCATTGCCGCCTCTTCCTTCAGTCCCTCAGGCCCTTCCGCTGCAGTAGTGGGGGGGGGAGAGCTCCGAGCAGTCACCCTCTCCAGCTCAGATGGGGGAGAGCTCCCAACAATCACCCTCTCCCTCTCGGCTGTGATACAGCGTGCATGCTTCTATGGTCGTCCAGTCCCGTGGCAGCCCCTAACTCTGGGCTGACCACGTCTCACCCAGCGGCGCTGGGGCGCATCGAAGGATGCTGCCTGTTCACCTCTCTATTGCGGTGGGGGGCAGATGCAGAACTCAACCTGGAGCACTGTTTTAGAATCCTCTCCTACATCACCCAGTTGCAAGGCTCAGAGGGTTCGTTGACAGACTGCCGCTGCTTAGCCCAGTCGGGCGGCTGCCATTTTGCCGCTGAGCGCCATCGGTCACTCCCTTGTCATCCCCCCCCCCCCCTCCCCCCCCTTCAGCTTTGTGTCAAGTTGCAGGAGGAGCCTGCCGCTGTATCCAGCCCAGCCCCTGCTTTTCGTTGTCCTGGGAGGAGCAGAGGGGACAAAGCAAAGGCGGCAGGAAGGGCGCTGTGTGAGGCTATTGAAACAGCAGAACGGAGAAACTGGAAAACGTCTCTCACCTGTCCGCCATCTTGGCCACGCCCCTTGGTAGTTTTTTGGTGTCACGTATGTTCTTTGTAGAATATGAAACTGCATGAGCTTAAATCCTGTATTTGGGAAAAACCTGCTTAACCTGTTGACATACTTTCTTACATTCCGCTGTAGTTCATTCCTCTGGGTAGTCAGCTCACCCAGCAGTCCCTAGACCGATCAGTTTTACCTCCCTTAAAAGTCACTTAAGGCCAAATGTGTTATATTATTATATTTTATATTATTTGCAACTTGACAATTCCAGCAGCTGCTGTATGGTTACATGTTCTTGTGGTTTGTCAGGGAGTGTGGTCAAAATCATTCAGGCAGTGTTTGCCGATCTAGCATAGTGCAGGAACTGTCCCAGTCCTATACAGTGTTCATGAGCTCATGTGAAAAATATGAATCTGTTATTTGAACTAAGCAGCCAATATAGTTATAGCTACCCTGATACCAATTAATATAGGAGATATTGTTTTGCATGTTGTAGAACAGCTTCAATAACCTCAGAGGCATACCCGCTGAGAACCGTGTTCTGTGTAATATTTTAGACCGCTCTATGCAACACAACTGCCATCAGAGGAGGGCGCTTTAATTTGTTGGAAAATGTACATGTCCTGATATATATATATATATATTTTTTTACTGCTGTATCACCTCTTCCATTTTCAATATGTTAATGAGGTAATTTTGTAGATCCAACCCTTTCCCTGACCAACTTTTTGTCCAGACATATTTTGGCCATACTTTATTTAAACCCATTCAGTGAAAGCAATGCTTCTGCAGCCGACTTTATTTACATGAAGCATAATTTATGCATGATTAAATGAAAATGTTTCTTTTTTGACTCCGTTGTGTTCTGCTTGTGCTAATGTCAAGCATTTTTTATTCTTGCAAGTAGCCAGCAAATAAGTTTGTTTGTTGTTGGGAACTATGCCTGCTCAAGAAAGCCCTTGTTAGTCTACACTGATAATTTTATATTCGGACACATGAACAGTTAATGTAATATTGGTATATGTGAGATATGGCATCCTACA
The DNA here is from genome assembly GCF_964261635.1 of Lissotriton helveticus. Taxonomy (NCBI): domain Eukaryota; kingdom Metazoa; phylum Chordata; class Amphibia; order Caudata; family Salamandridae; genus Lissotriton; species Lissotriton helveticus. Next base: position 920,466,654 of record NC_136070.1, read on the forward strand.
GCCTTATACGTGAGCATTACCACTCTGTAACATGAAATCACTGTTTAGTATAATAAGCCTCCCTTCTCCAGCATACCACCAACTACCCCTGTTGGTCTCTTAATTCTTAAAAGTACATAACTCCTCTGCAGTATCTCTAGCACAGTTGACCACCCAGCCCCATTTGATGGAATTCTCAACGCCACACTTGTTACATCCTCTCCTCTATTAACTGCAATATCTGCAACCTCTTTGGACATTCTTTGAAGTCTTATGCTAGGGACATCACCAATAGTTTTGTTTCTTGAATTCCCTGTCCTTCTCTTGAAACTTCGAAGCAAGATTGTCTATATATTGCAGATGCCACATTTGCCTAAACCTAATTTTGATGGTCGACATCCTCTATATTCCCAAACTTGCAAGGGTCTTCTGTTTAACTTCTAAAAGCATATGTGTTATGGGCTTGCCACCCCCTTAAGTGTAGAGGATAAACTCTTTCTGACAGACACCCCAATCAAACCACCACTTGTGGTCAGCTTGCCAGTGTACTCTATTACATCACATAGTAGTTCTAGGATCCCTTTCCAAAATCTCTCAACCCTACTGAATGCCTCTTATGTGACAGAGTATCTGCTTACGCACATTCCCCCCAGCAGGTATTCATCCAAGCCTTGAAAACTATTGTGTTGGGAATAAAATACCATCTGAACAAACTCTTACAGTGTCTCTAGCCCCTGTGCGTTGGTGAATAATTATTTGCCCACTAAGCATGTTCCCTCACTATTTTACTTCTAACTGTATTCCCCTTTCCTTCTACCATACACACTGAAATTGATGCTGGTTTACTGTATTCAGTGTCACAAATGCTTTATATTGTAATTAGGTTGCTTGTGTCCTAGTCCCCCCACAAGCCCAACAGTCACTTATCAAAGTGTTTGAGTTCCCTTGTAGCTCTTTGACGGACCCCTGATACAGCAACCATTGTTTCCCATGCATGTTGTGAAATAGTTCAGTTTCTGTAACACCATATTCCTTCTTGAGATCCAAAAGGCGTTGGGCATCCCCTCAAATTGGTCGCCAACCATATGCATCCCGAATCCTTGTATGGAAGGAAGGCCTCCCTTTGGAAGCCTGACACAAAATTTTGTTTCCCCGACAGAGAGGTAAGTGGTGATGGATAATTTGTGGTTCTATGACACTCTCCTAGGCCATCTCACCGTGTTCATTGTTATGCAGAAAATTGGATAGTAATACATTTACAACGCATTGTAAAAAATGTGATGTAAATGTAGGTCTATGTAAATTAATCTATGTGAGAAGCTGGGTTTTTGTTGCAGTGCCCCCCGCCAGACGTTCCCCCCCCCCTCCCCACCCCCATTTTTTGGCTTGGCTTCTGCTGCTACATTTACTTAGGTGTACTGGGTCATGGCTCAAAGTCACACAAATGTTACTAGGACTGCAGGTCTAGTAACTTAAAAAATCTACTCGATCTAACTGTAATATACTTGACCTTTGCCTCTGAAAGCCAAGCAAATGTGACAAGATAACATGATTCAAGGCATCTTTATTGCTCATTCACTTTGTGAGCAATAAAGATGCCTTTCATTATTTTTATGTTGTCACATTAGCTCTGCTGTCAGAGACAGAGGTCAATAGTCAGTTTGTCTTCGTACTCACCAGAAAGGGCGATTAAGATTAAGCCCTAAAAATTGCTCGTCCTGAATAAATCTAACTCGCCGTAGCGAGTTGGCAAGTGGATTTTTCGAGCCCTGTGGGTCCCTGCTAATGAAGTTCCCAGTACCAGTGTGTCCCTAAAAAATTTACCACAATTGGCACAACTTCAGTAGCCCCTGTACGTCACAAATAAATGGTTCCTAGGGCATTGACTGAAGAGGGTCCACTAGGGCTGCAGCACAAATTGTGCCACTCTAGGGATCCCTCACCAAGATCATGCACACTGCCATTGCAGGCTGCTTGTCTTGGTTCAGAGAAAACTGAAGAGTAAACATAGTACACATCCCTATGTGCCATTCCCACAGACACTGCATGAGGTGTAGATAAGTCAGCAAACACAAGGAGATGATGGACGGAGTGCTGAAACTTTTCAGACACTCACCCCCAGGCACAGATCTGGGTTGAATCCATTGTTCTGTAGCTCACTTCGCACCTCAGTTCAGACCCAACCATATGCAGATCAGTCTTGACCCTGTGCCTCATTTAAAAAAAAAAAAAAGTAGTTTATTGGTTTTTCATACAAACATACATGGATCCCTGTGTGATGCGTATCGTCATACCCCCGAAAAGGATCAAGCTATAGCCCCCCATTAGTCATACATTACATGGAGTGACGATATGTTGGCTGCCACAGTCAATACTCCAAGGGAAGCTGGACCCATAATAACTTAGCCCTTACGTTTATCCTTATGAAACTGTAACTTCCCTCCCCCCCTCCCTCCTGACCCACCACCTACGTAGACAGCTGTATTCAAACTCTAGTAATATGCTTTTCCAGGAATAGCCATGTGTTAAAGTACGCAATGTGCCCGTTGTGACCCGGCTCATCTCCCCCATCAGCGTCGTGTCCCTCCTCTGAGTTATGTGGCTCGTGGTCTCGAAGTGTCTGCACTAGTGCCTCCCAAGCCGCCGCTGCCTCTAATGCCTTATCATCCTTACGCCTGCGCGCCATTTGAAATCGTAGTGCGCTTTCGCTGGCAGCCCACTTTAGGAGTTCGCTCGCTCTTCCATCTATTACTAGTGGGACCTATGGTTGCTTTCCAATGTTTCTTGATTTCCCGCTTTGCCAGCAGGAGTCCCATGTCTATGAACTTGCTCGTGATCTTGTTCTTGGGCGTGTGTGGAAACCAGTGTAGTATACTAATAGCCATGTCAAACTGCAGCCGCCTCCCTGTCACCTCATTCAAGATGTCAGCAACTTCCGTCCAGAATCGCCCTACTGCAGGGCAAGTCCAAAGAATATGGTCTAGTTCTACCCCTACCCTCGAGCATCTAGGGCACGCCGCCTCCTCCGCTCCAAAGTATTTTCGGATCTTCCCAGGTGTTAAGTACGCCCTATGGAGAATGTAGAAATGCACCAGCTGGAATCGTGCGTTCCTTGTGCTCTTCCGGGCTCGCTGCACTATCTGCGCCCAGGCTGTCTCAGGGATGTCTTTGCCTAAATCAGTTTCCCACTTTCCCTTGAGCGCAGTCAGGGGAGGCAAGTTTTCACGGAGCATTCTAGCGTACAGGCATGTGACTTCTTTGTATGTCCCAGCCGCCATCATGGCGTACTGGCAGGCCATAGTTGTCTTAGGTTCTAGCAACCCTTCCTTCCAGTGCGCCTGTATTGCTCTAGTGAGAGCAGCATGCAACAAGAATCCCCCCCTTGGCAACTCGAACCTCTCCTGTAGAGTTTGGTAGGGTAACAACGTCCCGTCTTCGTACAGATCACCCAGGACTTGCAGCCCTGCCTCCTCCCATGCTTGTAGCTGCGACCAATCGCCGCCGTGCGGTAGCGCCGTTATCATTCCGAGCGGTATCTCGGGCGCATATGGGTGAATCACCCCTGCCCTGCGTTGGGAACGATTCCAACAGAGCCTAAACGTCTTCTCTTCAGTGAGAAGGTCTCTGAGGTCCAGTCTCTGCTGCAAAGCTATGTATGCAAGGACGTGGCGCGGCGTTCCCCTCTCTCTTCGGTGTTCTGGGCCCCGTAATACCCTCGCTATCTCTTGCGTAAAGATCTGCAGTTGGGCTGCTAAATAGTATATCTCAAAGTCTGGGACCGCCAGTCCACCCTCATCTTTAGGTCGCAAGAGCGTCGTCTGTGCCACCCTAAATCTGCCCGAGCCCCAGAGAAACGAAGTTATTAAGGATTTCAATAATTTAAAAGCACACTGGAAGCGTCCTAAAGTAATATAAAAGCCTTCGGAGCGCTATCATCTTCAAGAGGGAGATGTGGCCTGTTACCGTTAGGGGGAGGGTGGCCCAAAAGGCCATACTGCCTTTCAAAGCCCTTATGCCACGGCCCACATTGCCCTCTAGCATGTCCGTCGCTGTGTGATAGACGTACACCCCTAGGTATTTCAAGCAGGTGGGCTCCCAGCTCATTTCCCGACTTATATGTGGTCTGGCTTCCCCCGTCGCACTGGGAATATACATGTCTTGGACCAATTCACCTTCAAGCCCGACATTTCTCCGAATTTTTAGAGTAGCCTCTCCGCTCCAGTCAGTGCCCCTTCCGCATCTTCAAAGAACAGTAATAAGTCGTCTGCGTAAAGAGATATGTACTGCTGCCCGTCCCTGCTGCTTAGGCCTCCATAGTGTTTCCCTTTGCGGGTCTCCGCCGCAAGGGGTTCTATCGCCAGGGCGAATAATAGTGGAGATAACGAGCACCCTTGCCTCGTCCCACGCTCTACTGGATACTGGGGTGATATCAGCAATCCTATTCTCACTCTGGCCACCGCGGAGGTATACAGTACTTTCGTCCATTGTAGATATTCGTCACCTAAACCGAATCACCTCAAGACTTTATATAAGTACTCCCACTCCAAGCTATCGAAAGCTTTCTCAATGTCTATCGACATTATCAGTGGTGTTTGCGTGTCTAGGTGGTCGTCATCTAAAAGTCGTATCAGTCTCCTGATGTTTGCGGTTGTGTTACGCGTCGGTGAAACCGGCCTGATTTTCATGGACCAGCGCAGTCATGTGTTGCAGGAGGCGGGCCGCCAAAATGCTACTTAGTATCTTATAGTCTGTGGTCAACATTGACAGCGGTCTGTATGAGGTCGTATTCTCACTCTCCCTTCCTGGCTTCAACAGTGGGATCACCAGCGCTTCGCGCATTGATTGGGGTAGGTGCCCTACCTCTTTGCCCTCTAAAGTGGGTCGTCTAACGTTTCGGGCCGTAGCTTCCAAGTAGGGAAACACGAGATCCCAACCATCCAGTCCATGGTGATTAGCAGGGGGTTATGATCTGAGATCGTTCTGGTGAGATATTCAGTCCGTACAATCGTGGGCATCACTGTTGGCGAGCACAGCACCGCATCGAGCCGAACGTGCAGCTCATGCATACCAGAGAAATAGGAGTAGTCTCGGTCTCTCGGGTGTTCCGCGTGCCAGACGTCTGTCAATCCCCCAACGCACTTGCCAGTCAAGTCTGCCTTTAACCAATCGATGCATTGGGGAGTCCGCCAAGGGAGGGTGAGATCTATCTAGTGAGACGTCCACTATAGAGTTGAAGTCCCCTCCCATCACAAGCGGACCCGCAAGGTAGTGCGCCATAGCTCCTGATAACTTTGTCAGGAAGGTCAGCTGATCAATGTTGGGTGCGTATACGCTACATAGGGCAACATCCCTGCCCCTGAGCCTCCCCTCAATTGCTACGTATCTACCCTCCGGGTCTATTGTCTGCCTAGTCAACTGAAAAGGAACTCCCGCCCTAATCCAGATCAGTGCTCCTCTAGCAAAAGCAGAATAGGTGGTGTTGTACACCTGTCCCCTCCATCTTCGCTGCAGCGCTATCCCCTCGGTTTTCGTTAAGTGTGTTTCTTGGAGTAGGGCTATGTGTACCCCCCTGCGAACTAGATAAGCATGACCTTTGCGTCGCCTCGCCATAGTGTGTAGCCCCCTCACGTTCCAGGTCATACATCTCAGGTTATTGGAATCAGCCATTTCCCCAAAGCATTCCGTGGTAACGAAAACATTCCTCCGCTTCCACATAGGTGGCGGATCCTCCCCAACATCTCCCCAACTGTCCCAGTCCCCCCGCCCCCCCAAGAACAGGTCCTTGTGATTCCCACCTAGTTCCCATCCAAACCAAGACTTCTTTCATACAACTGTGAAGCCCAACAGCAGTCCCTGTGGGCGTGCCTTAAGGGCAATGAGGGGGTGCCGGACACCAACGGGTAGCCACCCCAATTCGTCCAGCTCACATGTATCAACCGGGCCCTGTAAAATCAAGCCCCCCTGTTCTTCACCCTCCCCCCCCCCCCCCCCCCCCAAGCAGCCGAGCGTCTATTAGTTCCAATGGTGTATGTCCAAAGGTCCACATCAACTATAGACCTATAAGCCAGCTATTTTGCTTGGCGCATCAACCTCTCTAGTGCTGCATGTCTCTTCCCGCCCCCACTGCCATCACTCCTCCCTCCTCCCATCAAACCTGCTGTGGTGGGCCCATCAATGTCAAGGAGGAGAGCTATGCTCAGTCTCACAGCCACTTCAGTTTCCGTCCATCATACCATCTGCCGTGGCCGGCGTGACTGGTGGGAGGTTCGTGCTGTCCGCCTTGGAACGCTCATCTTCCGAACCTTCACCGCCTATGTCTAAGTCTGCTTTCTCTGGGGAGTGGGGTCTGTGTGGGCTCGATAATGCCATCACCGCCTCTAGCGCATCCCTCCATTCTGATTCTGCCTGCTGCAATGGTGGGCCTCTCGGACTGCCCTGGCGACGTCGGTGCCCTTTCGGTCTTCTTTGCTGCTGGAATGCTGTGGGGCTCCGCGCCCTGCGGTCTGTGCCATCCTTTCCAGCTCTGTAGAGTTCTAACCACGCGCCGACCTCATCTGGTGTGTCAAAGAAGTGTGTCGAGCCATCAACAATGATGCGCAGTTTAGCTGGGAAAAGCAGCGAGTATTGGAGCCCCTCCGCACGCAGTTCTCTTTTAATAGCCAAGAAGGAGGATCGTTTTCTTTGGGTTTCGTATCTATAGTCCGGGAATAGGTTCACCTTACTGTGACTCACTTGATATGGCCCATACATGCGCGCTCTCTGGAGCAGGAGGTCTCTGTCTCGGTAGTGCAGCAACCTCGCCACCACCGGCCTCGGGTGCGTCCCTGCTGTGGAGGTCTAGCAGGCACCCTATGAGCTCTCTCCAGAGTGTAGAAGGTCCACAGACCTTCTGGTGCCACTTCTGTCTTGAGCCAGTCCTCCAGAAACTTCACCATAGCAGAGCCTTCCGTTTTTTCGGGCAGCTCCACTATGCGGACATTGTTCCGGCGGTTGCGCCCTTTTGCCTCCTCCGCTCTTTTCTCCAGCGCTCCCACTCGGTCGAGGACCTCAGCCATGGTGGACTTGAGGGCAGTGTGCTCCGGAACCACAGTCTGGAGTGTCTTTTCAACCTCCGTGACTCTGTCCACCAGTTTCCCGTGGTCCGCTTGCAAAAGGCCTAGCCCTGTCGCAACTTGTGCTATATCCTGCTGCAGCGTTGCCTTGGTGTCCACTATTGCTGCCAAGATCTTGTCCAGCTGCTGTTGCAGTTGTGGGTCGCGTGGCTTATCCTGTTCATCTTGCTCACCGTGCCCTGACAATTCCGTGTCGGATTGTTGTTGGGCCCCTTCTTTCTTGCCTCTCGGTTTCCCCATATTGCGCTCCCGTGTGGGGCCGGACTTTCCACCTGGCTTCCAAGTCAAGGATGGTTAGCGCCCCTTATCAGAGGAGGGACCTGCCTTGCGTATCTCTCGAGTAAATTGATGAATCGTACCCTCCCAGCTAGTACTAGCTCAGCCCTGGATAATTGCGCCGCTCAGGCTCCCTCGGTCTCACCTCCGCTGCGGCGCCAGCGGCAGTCAACTCTCCCAGCTCCCTCCTGACGACCCTCTCGTGCGGGTCTCCGTGGGTGTGTAAGCTACCTCTCAGGCTTCGCCCTCTCTCTCTTCAAGCAGCAGGAAAGCGCGCCGGTAGGGCAGGGAGCGCAGAGCTCGTTCAAGTCCAGCGGGACAACAGTTATGGGGAGTCGGACAGCTGTGGGACGCCTCCATGTTATAGTGCTCCGCCCAGGCGAGAGGGCGCCGTCCTGTCACCCCCTCTTGTTCCGCAGGGCTGCGCAGCAGGGCTAGGTCCAAGCCCCAGTCGATTGTTCCACGGTGGGCCCAAGTCCCCAAAGGCCCGTTACCCGGTCCTCTACCTCCCCAAGCACTCGGCGTATGCAAATTGTTCGGGCGCAACTTCTCCAGGGAAGGGACGAGGTCCTTTGACACAGTAAAAGTCCTCTCACTAGGGCTCAGGAGCAGTCCCTATGAATAGGCCAGCAGCGCCCTCCGTAGGCCCCACAGCCAGGGGCAGGGACTGCAGCGCAGCACAGAGCAAAGCACCTAAATCGGGGGCAGGAGAGGCCGATAATGGCCAGCTCCCATATGGAGAGAACTGAGCAATGTCCCGCCGGCAGACACCAGTGGCCTATCAGTGAGGCAGGTCGCGAAGGGTCCAAGCGTCTCCTCCGACTCACGCGAGACCGCAGCCCGTCCCGCTGCTACCGCTCCCGTCAGGCCTCCAGCTCTCATCAGGCGACAAGCTGCACCAGGGTATCGAGCAGCTCTCGGTCCCACAGCACACACGGCCCAGTCCTCCCACAGGGGCCCGCCTCGGGATCCGCGTCAGGCTGCAAGGCTCCGCAGCAAATAGGTCGCCTCGCTCACAGCGGGGGTGAGTGCTCAGCAGCGATCGTTCGTCCGGCGTATCACCTCCTTACATGGCTTTCTTCAAAGCGGGTCTTCCATCAGCCTCGCCTCCAGCTCCCCGATTAGCCGCTAGCCAAGGGGGGGGGGGGTCCGCTCTCCGTTCATCCAAATCTGGCGGTGCGATCTCGTGCTATGGTTGCCCCGGCCTCTCAGCCCGTAACTCGCCGAGTGCTGCTGGAGGGCGGCAGTGCGCCGTTGCCGCAGAGGTCTCCGGGTGACGACAATCTCAGCGCTCTGCCATTTTAGGCTACGCAGCGCCGTCTTCGCAATCTGTGCTTCCAGCCTCTGTTTCTCGCGTCGGCGACCACCGATCCCCCCGAGACCCCAGTCGAACGGTCCCCGCTCATTCACCAACCGCCTGGGCAGGTTTGGGGACCCAGGGTGCACGGTTTCTAGGATAACTGCGGGCTCAGTTGTGGAGCTCACAAGTTAGGCGGCCATCGTCCGCAGCTCCAAGCTCCGCCCCCCCCTCCTTGACCCCGTGCCTCATTGGAACAGTCCAGACCGAACTGGGTAAGTAACCCCGTACTGCAAGCTTTACAGCCCCAAGGCAGGGTGCACTATATACAGTTTTGTGTGAACATATCTGCTTGAGCAGATATGACCCTACAATAGTGAAGTCCATTCTTAGATACTGTAAGTGCTCAAGGAAGCCATAGATAGTACATGGGCTGGATACTTGTGATACTTAGCCCCATGATGGCTTGCTTCACCGCACCCGAAGATGTTTAGTGCCAAGGATGTGTGGCCAGATTCATCCAACACCACCCCTAAGGTGGGGCATGTGATGTGGACACTACTTTTCAGACCCCCAGGATATTGTGGCATGGATGTGCAAATTTAGTGGCACAAATATGGAAATTATGCCCCACTTTATTTTACTATTGTGCATAAAATAATGTCCCCCCAGGGCCCGCCGCGTGCCCCATTTCTACTATGATCACCTACCGCCCCCCCTGCCACCCGATCTGAATCTACATGTGCTTTACACCCATGTAACGGGCAAAAAATTAAATAAATACCCAGCTTTGTAATTGGGCTTTGATTTCAAATAACAGCAGGGGCCGATCTACCAACTCAGCTAACACTGGATAGCTTCATGATGGTATGGCTGTAATTAAAAATATCTTCTGAGAGTTCGGACAGTTAAGTACAGGACTGCGGGGGGGGGAGGAAGAAAAGAATTTCAACTCTTAATCAAGAGAAGATATAAGCAATACGAAAATGCATTAAAGCCAAACTATATGAAAAAAGCAATAACCATAAAGAGATTGGGCCTCCAGCCACAATCAATTATTATGCAGCCTGAAGGAAAAGGTCATTAAGCTCGTCTGCTCAACATGCAGTTCTCATCAGCTGATAACATACAGGAGTTCATATGAAACTTGAAAAAATAAAATCCTTGAAATACTGCTCTGCACAACGAGAAACAGCAGTCAAGAAATCAGTGAGCCAATAAGGGATGCCGATAAGGAATAAGGTTAGGGTACATCATAGTGTACTCACCCGGGGTTGTTGCTGCATTAGCTGGGATAAGGTGCCCTCCTGTGTTAGTCAGAGATTCCAACATGTGAAATGGTTTTCTGTATTCGTGCCATACATGAAGAGGAGAGAAAGAGTTGCTCTACTGCTGAAGACACTGGGCCTGCTCCACTAAAACATTTCAGAAATGTAGTGCTCTGACTTTATAGACAAATGGTGGGGAGTGCAAAAGTTTGAGCATTCTCCAATTTGTTTTGGGGGAAATCACGAAATCACGGAGTGTCTCACTTTTCCAATCCCTCCATCTTGTGATGGTAGGAAATCAACCTATCGTGGCTAGGGTAGAGCCCCTTCCCTCAGGAAGTGGTTACTTAGAGGATGTAGTCACCCGAAACGTAGGTAGCCTGTTGGGTACTACTTGTCACCCCCTTTAATGCCCGTAAATTTAGTATATAGGCAGGTTAGATTAAACTGACCAAAGAAGAGCTGCTGACCCGAAAACCTGCTGCAGGAAATTGGCACCAAACCTGCTCTGCACATCCACATGTGGCCCCTCCAAACCTGAGAGCAGCGCAGCCCGATCCGGAAGACACCAGCACAGTACCCTGCCGCAATGGGAAAGGAAAAGATCCACATTAGCATTGTGGTTATCGGCCATGTGGACTCCGGCAAGTCCACCACTGGCCACCTCTTCTACAAGTGTGGGGGCATCAATAAGAAAACCAAAGAAAAATTCATCTGAAAACAATTTTTAACGTTTTAAAAATTTGATCTTGTAGACAGGCGGTGATCCGCTGGATAGAGGGCAATTTAACCATACTGTCCAGTCATGGAGTAACAATTTTTCTCCCAAGTAAACAAACTCCTACAGGAAGCGGACACAGAAGCCTGTTACGGGAACCGTTCCATTTCACAACTTTAGGAACAAGGAAGTAATGAAGAACATGAGACGAAACAGATGTAACCCACGATCAGAGCGCTGGGACGCCCTGCTGTTGGGGCAGCCATGCGCTATATAAGAAAAATTAACATAACATAACAGAGGACACAAGAAGTTTCAGTTTAATGAAATCGAATTAAATAGTATTACAGTTCACGATAATATTTGCATTTTTCAAAAGTGAAAGATTTTAAGACGAGCATTTGCACTATAATAAGATTAATCAATTCCATACTCGGCTTGAAAGTGCAACTACTTCACAAATATTCATAGTTTTATAAACAATACAAAGTTTTTTTTAATGAATTGCTTAACTCGTTGCATACGTTTTTACAAATTGTAATGGTTTTAATTAACCAATACAAATAAAGTTTTTGATTGATTGGTTGATCATTGAGAAGGAAGCAGCTGAGATGGGCAAAGGATCTTTCAAGTACGCCTGGGTGTTGGACAAGCTCAAGGTGGAGAGGGAACGTGGTATCACCATTGACATCTCCCTCTGGAAGAGGGAGATGTATTACATCACCATCATTGATGCCCCTGGGCTCGGGGATTTCATCAAGAACATGATCACCGGCTCCTCACAGGCTGACTGTGCGGTGCTAATTGTTGCTGGCGGCATGGGTGAGTTTGAAGCTGGTATTTCCAAGAAAGGCCAGACCCATAACCACGCCCTGCTGGCCTACACCCTGGGGGTGAAGCAACTGATCATTGGTGTGAACAAGATGGACTCCACTGAAGGAAGTCAGCCCCTACATCAAGAAAATCTGTTACAACCCAGCCACAGTGGCATTTGTGCCAATCTCTGGCTGGCACGGGGACAACATGCTGGAGCCCAGCACCAACATGACCTGGTTTAAGGGCTGGAAGGTTGAGCTGAAGGAGGGATCCGCCAGTGGGGTCACCCTGCTCGAAGCCCTAGACTCAATTATCCCGCCTACCCATCTCACCCGCAAGCCCCTGCGTCTGCCCCTGCAGGACGTCTACAAGATAGGAGATATTGGCACAGTCCCAGTGGGCCCTATGGAAACTGGTATCCTTAAGGCTGGCATGGTGGTGACCTTTGCCACTGAAGTAAAGTCTGTGGAGAGGCACCATGAGGTGCTGGTGGAGGCTCGGCCAGGTGACAATGTTGGCTTCAATGTGAAGAACGTGTCTGTGAAAGATATCCGGAGAGGGAATGTTGCTGGTGACAGCAAAAACGATCCCCCTATGGAGGCTGGGAGCTTCACAGCCCAGGTCATTATTCTGCATCACCCTGGTAACATCAGTCAGGGATACGCTCCTGTGTTGGATTGCCACTGCCTGCATATTCGCTGAACTGAAGGAAAAAAAAAGACAGATGATCTGGCAAGAAGCTTGAAGATAGCCCCAAAGCACTCAAGTCTGGAGATGCATCCATTGCGGACATAATTCCAGGCAAACCCATGTGTGTGGAGAGCTACTCAAACTACCCTCATCTTGGAATTTTTGGTGTCCGCGACATGGGGCAGAAGCAGGTTGTCGGACTTATCAATGCGGTTGAGAAGAAGGCTGCAAGTGCTGGCAAAGTACCCAAGTCCGTTATAAAGGGCTCTGGCAAAAAGTAGCGCCAGCCACACCTAGCTGACCTAATGGCACTGGGTACCCAGAATCCTCTGGTCTCGGATCGCCACCTGCACTCTATGATCAGGGACTGGTTACTGCTGAGCATTAGGGTACATCACAAGAGCCTCCGACGGAAAGGGAGACTGGACTTGCTGCTTATTCTGATGTTCTAATATTTTGTGACTTACGTTCTGGTTATACCCAGTCTGTGATTCAGAATAAAATATTGGCACAACTCAAAAAAACAAAAAAAACAAAATAATTGGCACCAAACCTTGCCGGCTGCTTCCAGAACTCAACAATCGTGGTGTGCTGTCTTGTATTGCAATTGCACCTCCAGCCTTTGACCAATTGCTGAGAACCTCCCTTGGAGTAGAGGAGCTACTCGCCTGCAGGCAACAAACTGCGAAGTCCGGTCTACCGATTTGCTGCCCCCTGGCAATTCTGACGCAGCACCCAAGCCAGAAGAGTGTGAGATCTGTCTACTCTCCCCCCCACCCACCAAGTGAGAGGACACCAGGAACTACCAGAGCTGTGCCAATGCCTGGGGTACTGGGCCCCTCACACCGAAGACAGAGAAGAAAGAGTCCAATCCCGACTCTAATTACCCAGGACGCAGACACCTGTTGAGGGACTTCGAGACCCCTGAGACCTGCTCCGTGAGTATCCCAACTGTCCCAAAGTCATCCGTTCAACCTGCCTGCCCCTGACCACAAAGTCCATCTTAACGTTTAACGCTTGGCTGCCCTATCTGCTCTGCACCCAGCCTTCCTGGCCTGGGTAACGGCGAACGAGCTGTGCTCCTGTTGTCCTGAGACACTTGCGAGCTGCTCCCGCAAGAAGGACCTCTTACCTTTAAGTCCCTCTGTGCAGAGTGTTTTCATCTTGTCCCCTTCTTCATGGCGCCGGCTACCAACTACCTCAGCACCCTGCTCCCAGACGAATCTGGAACGCTCCTGATCTACTGCTGCAGGAACATTGGATCTGGCCCTGCGACTAACCTAAATCCTGAAGGTGAACCTCGGGAACCCACTGCGATTTTTATATGCTTTTTCCTATTTTCTCCCACTTACTTCTATTATGTGTAATTACGCACAGCAGTGATTTATTTGGCGAAGTTTGAAAAATCATAACTTAAAAAGTACTTACCTTAGATGGAAGTTGTTGGTCTAAAAAATTAAATAAAAATCGATGTTATTTGCACAAATTGGTCTCTGATTTATTCTTGAGTGTGTGTCTCATGTATTGCCTCTGTGTGAGTACAAAAAAGGTTTAGCACTGCCCCCTGATAAGCCTAACTGCTCGCCCACACTACCTCAAAAAGAGGGCTAGTATTACCTACTTTTGGCTCTGTATACCAAAGAGGGATTCACTGGACTCTCTGCTCAGTGCACTTCGTTTTAGTACACCATATAGAGAGCCAGCCTCCTACAATCTATGTAAAGTTAACATACCAAACATTGTGCGGCAAACCCTCTTCCCCAGTTTTCAACAGTGTCAGTTGTGTAACCTCCCAAGCTGTGGCAAAACCCTCAACTACTGCCCGGTGCTTTCTTGTCTGTATTTAGCCTCAAGTATCCCTATTCTGAATCTATAGCTGAGATTACTAATAGTGTAGGCCTGCCTTCTCAACTTACTCACTCATATAACAATTGAACTCCACATACTAGGCCCCTCCTCTCCAGCTTTTCCTCTCCCCCGCTCATATATGTTCATCAATGAGAATATATATGTACCACAGCCCCCAGGGGGGTCAATTTTTTTGCTCTGACTTGTCTCTGTTCGTACCAGTATACAGCATCTGGCATCCCTGTGACCACATACATTTTCCTTTTCTCAATTTTCCTGTACTCCCTCTTTCTCACCACTAGCTCAGCATATCTAGTTGAAGACTTCCTTCCTCTTGCCTGTTTTTTCTTTCTCTTTTTGGCCTTCATGTTGTCTCTTTCTGTATAACTTCTAGCACACTTGTCTTCACTCCCACAGGGATTCTCCTCTCACTTCAAACTCTGCAATTCTCTGGTCTTTTTGCAACCCCAGAATCTTGCAGGCTTCTGCAATTGTCTTGGTCCTATTTTTCTTTCCCTTTCATGTAAACATGTTACTGGCCTCACCTCTCTCACAGAAGCTCAATCACTGCCTTAAAAGTTCCGGTCTCGTGAAGCATGATTGTCGTTGGGCCTTGCGAAATGTGTACCTGTGCGCTGTTGTAGAGTTTTACCTTCCCTCTTTCAATTTCAACATCAAGGCTAGCTTGTGTCCAAGAAATATATTTGTGCATTATTGTTGGGTCAGGACTTTTGACTTTATTCACGGTTGCTACTCTGTAAACCCTATCTAGGTTGCTGACGTTGCCCTACAGGATTGGTACCAGTAAAGTCTGATATTTTTAAGGACTATGGAGAAATGTGCTTTGAAGCAGAATAGACTCTACAAGAGGTGTCTAACCTTGTTCGGAGGTCCACTGGTCAGATAAAGGCTACTGAGCCTCATCCGTGATGGCTGAGGTAGTTTTCCACTAGTAGCTTGGGGTCTGCCCTATTATGGCTCGGCAACCTGGGACAGATACAGGCCTTTATGCACTAGACTCTCATGGTAGCGAGAGTGAGTGGTCACAGGCTACTCAAGGAGGTTGTGTGGGGGCATGGACTCTGAATTCAACAGACACAATAACTTTAGTGTACAGTACAGCGCTTGGCTGTTAAGAAAAAGTAATTTCAATCACACCAGTACAAACCAGCCCATTTCAGCATTGCATTCAAGCCAGAGATCCTGGTTTGAATTCTTCTATGTGGAGTTACTCACTGTATCCCTCGTGCTAATCCCACACTGGGTTACCCCTTGAGGACTGGTCCCCCAGTAGTAATGTAATAGTAGAAAATACATTTATTGTATACTTTATAAAGATGTAGAAAAATTACAACTGGCTTGGGACTTGGCAACAAAACTAGGTCGTTCATCAAAGGACGTTAATAGCACTTGCCTGTTCACAACTTTTTTCAAGGCAGAGTAAGGAATTTCTCAGAGATGCAGGGTATCTGTCCTGATTTTCAGAGTGCTGCTAGCGGTTGCCAGGGGGACCCTGCTGAGTTGAAGATGGGTTTCAAATGATATTTGAGTGAGTACTCTGGGGCCTGAAAGACCCTGAGCTAGAACTTCATTAGATTCTCCCAGGCCCACTAGGTCAGGGCACCTGAGGCCCAGCTCCAGGATAAGCCTTGTTGTTCTTGCATGTCGGAGGGGGGGGATGAGCCAGATTTTCTTGTACTCCGTGATATGGGAATTTAGAAAAAAATGTGTTAACGCGCCAGGGAATTCTAAGTGATAGTAGTTGAGGGCCGGGATGAGTTTTGCTTTCAAGACATTCAACATGGGCTCTGCAGTTGGGCTTTGTGAACTGTTATTAAGGTGCTTCAGTGAGTGGATGTCAGTGATGGCCTTCGTTCTAAGGTGCTTTAAGTGGACAGACGGTTTGGCACTTTGAGAAAACCACACTCCAAGATAGGTATATGCTGGGGTTGTCATAATTTGAAGGTCTCCCAGTTGCCATAGAAGTTGTTTTTTGTGCGAGAATTTCCCAAATATGACAACCTTGGTTTTGGCCAGGTTCACCTGAAGATTGTTTTGCTTGGTTGTAGCAGTGAAGTGCTTTGAGGTCTCGTTGGTGTGATCCAAAATGGCAGTATAGTCAGCATACTGCAGGATGGGGAGATGCAACCTTTCCAGCCTTGGTGTTACTAATCTGGCTCCTTCCAGGTCTGTTCCCATATCTGCAGTATAAAGGTTGAAAAGGAGGAGAGCCAGCACGCAGCCCTGTTTTAAGGCCATTGTTGGCAGGCACCCTGGCGGTGGCAGTATTGAGACTTGTTTTAATCTGGATCCGTGTTCCCTGGTATAATGATGCAATTGCCCAAAGAAAGCGGAAGCGGGATCCCCCCCCAGGCAACTAGCTTCCCCCATAGCTTGCCCCGGTCCACCCTGTCGAAGGCAGTACTGTAGTCAATGAAGCAGCAGAACAAAGATGGTTGCCTCCTCCTAGATGCGTGTGTTGATAGGTGAGCCAGTGCTAAGATGGTTATCCATTGTTTCGCTCTTGGAGCTAAAATCCGGTTTGGTAAAGTGGGAGCTCTTTTAGAAGAACGCGGGCATAGGCCTTTGCATCCAAATTGAGTAGAGCTATAAGCCTGTAATTGGCCGGGTTTGAGCGGTTTCCCTTTTTGTGAATGGGGAAAAGGATGGAGCCCCTCCAGGAGGCAGGGATTATTGCAGTTGCAAAAGCATGGTTAAAGAATGGCATTAAAATAGACTACCAAAAGCCTTGTACTGTTTTAAACACAGAAGTGGGAATCCCATTCAGCCCTGGGGCCCCACCGTTCCTCATTTTCTTGATTATGGCTGTTACAGTGCCTACAATAATTGTCATCCCGTGTTGGGCCCCAGATCTGTGATAGTGGGGACCAGAGAGGGGTCTGCTGCTGTTGCTTGGCGTTTGGGTATAACAGTTCCACATGACCAATCCAGTCCTTTTCCACCACACCGTTTTCCTTGGTGTGCCCTGGGTTTCCCAGGTGATTTTATAAACCTCCGCAGTCTAGCATGGCTTTTATCTTTTAGTAACGTGAAAATTCTAAGCCACTCCGTTATGCTTCTTTTGTATGCTGCCATATTTTATGCTTGTAAATTGCCCTAAGGTGGGTGATAATATGGTCATTACCTGGTTTAATGCCACTTCTTCTGGCAGGCAAGGCCCTCTGGAGGGTGCAGTTGCAGGCAATGAGCTCCTAGAAGTGGCGATGGATCTTAGAAATTTAACAACTAGGATGTTTCTGGTTCACGTTCCCCAACACCTGCTGAAGGTCCAATACGAGGTCCTCCCAGTGCTCAGAAGGTGTTTTTGATCTGGTTGATGTAATGGCTGGTGTTCTACCCTCTATCCAGGCTTGGAGATATGTCCCTAGTTTGGTGGTACATTTAATTCTATGAAGGCTTTTATGGCGCTCATCCCCTGTTAGTTCCCCCAAGCAGAGGTATTGATGGGTAGTCGGCAGAGACTTTTTGGAAAGATATACGCAGGGGTTTGCGGTCACTCTCCTTCCTGTTGTTAATTTTTAAAGTCTTGGAGCATGGGGCTAGCCCTTCGCTGACGAAGATGTAGTCCATTGTAGAGAGATTCCTGAATGTGGGGGTGGAGCGCCAAAGGGGTAAGCGGGCTTCCTTTATAACTTGAGACAAGCTAAGGTTATAGTTGTAAAAGAGAGCATGTAGCGGTGTAGCCACACCTAAAGGCTTGAGGGCTTGAGTGAGTTTAGAGGCTTGCCAGGTCCCTGAGATTAAATTCCACGGCTATAATTATCTGGTGCGACTCGTATTTGGTCAGCAGCTCGTCAACCGTGTTTGCTAAGAATACCAAGGCCTGTTTCTTCTGGAACAGTGCAGGATTCAGGTAGCAATTTACCAACTTCATTTGTAGGGACTGAGAGTTTAGCTTTATGCCGTTTATTAGTAGAGCTTGCAGTGCTTGCTACTTGGTAGGTATTTCAGTGGCCATTATTTTACGGCGCGTTTAATAAAGATTGAAAAGCCGCCTGATAGTCTCCCAAATATATTATGTCTTGTGGCATCACAATGAAATTTATAATAACCTGTAAGTGTCGTAGTTGCTGTGGCCCATGTATACTGGAGATACAAAATGTCACCATAAAAAAGGTAATCAAGAACAGCTTTTTCTTCAAGGAGTTTTTTTTTTTACCCCTGCTACTTTTCATTAAATTATAGTTGTTTTTTTAAAAATGTGTTTTTTCACATTTTACAAAAATACAAACCGCTCGCGTTATTTAGATAATACATCATAAATGTCGCAGAAGTCTAAGCATGTAAGCAATCAAACGTAAAATAAAAACAAACGCAAAAATGAACAAGCAATCTACAATATTTACAAACTGATAGGAAGCCTACAGCACAACGTCTATCAACATACCATATACTAGGGACCTTGGGCCGATTCCCCCCAGAGTATTCAACAGCAGGAGTTACAACAAGCTTCGCTTCAGCACCCACCACTTACAACAGTAGCCTGGTTAAAGATATACCTGCCAAGCTGTTAAAGACCAACTAGTCTGAATGATCGAAGAAAGGCAATCTAGGTGACACTGTGTCTCCAACCACCCCGGTCAGGAGGGGCGGGAACGTCCTCCTGCAGTGACTATAACCCATCCAGAAATGGCCCCCATATATTTCTCAACCTGGAGGCCGCGGGCATCAACTCCCAGAAGGTCGACAGTTGAGTGTGGCTGAATGTGACGTCTGTGATCCAAACTTTCACAGTAGGAGCCCTTTTTTTCGCCCCCACTGTATAGATACCGTGTGTTTAGCCAACAGTAGTAATAAAGCATGCAATTTACGGTGTTCAGACTTAGTTTCCTTAACATAGCCAAGTAGGCCTATTATCGGGTGTGGCACGTGGGGCGTCCCTAAAATTGCATACATCTTGTTAAAGATGGCAGTCCAGTAAGCAGCAGTGGGCAGACAGTTCCAGGACATATGTAGGAAGGTGGCAGGAGCGTAGTCACATCTCCAGCATCTAGAATCTGGTCCATGTGGGAAAGCTGGCTAGGGGTTCTGTGCAAATAGTTGAAGTGTATTAATCTCAATTTATAATTGGGTGAGAGTACCTGAAGTTGGCCACAACAGAAGACCCGCTTCTCATCTGTTACCTGCCCATTGTCAGGGTTCAAAGGATACAAGCCAGTTTCCACGGGAACGAAGAGGAATCCCCAACACCTCCAGAAAACAGAAACAAGAATGCGACCGTGAACGCACTCCTGACAACTGTTCCCTAAAAGTATGGGGGAAAAACCCAAGGAGTGTCCACCACTCTCCCCATACGAGGGTTTGGGTAACAGGGCAGGAGCAGTTCTGGTTGGTGTAGTCAGGGCTGTAAGA
This sequence comes from Lissotriton helveticus, assembly GCF_964261635.1. Taxonomy (NCBI): domain Eukaryota; kingdom Metazoa; phylum Chordata; class Amphibia; order Caudata; family Salamandridae; genus Lissotriton; species Lissotriton helveticus. Next base: position 920,486,031 of record NC_136070.1, read on the forward strand.
AAACAGGACATGCACTAATATACTAGACACTTATTCAAAAGAGCGACCTATATTACATTGACATGCGTTATTATACCACAAGGTCACTTACCCCAGTGAAGTCCACAGGTTGTCTTAAGGTGAGTTCTTGCTGAAGAATATGGCCTGAGGAATATGAAGCCAGGCCTAAAAGAGCAGAACTCGTGAAAGGACACACACTCACCAGACACACAAGAAAATATAAAGAGGGGAAGGACTTGAGGTGCACTGGCCGGCTCTCTCGGGGACAAAGAGCGGAGCAGCTACACTCTCAAGAGGAGAGACACCCGGCCCGGGTAACTATTCCGAGCGGGGCGCTCTCTCTCAGCAGGAAAAAAGAAAGAATGAGCCCAGACTGTTTGTCTGTGAGCGGGGGCTCTGTTCAGGTAAAAGGACGTTCAGGAATCACAGCCTGGAAGAGCGTCCTCCAAGCACAGGGTAATGAGAGAAAGGGCTCAAATCCCTGACAGGGGCAAAACGCCCGCCAAATGCGTAGAGATGACAGGGCGGGGCAAGAGAGTTCGTCCGGCACCGAGAGACGCTCACCGAACTGGAGGACTTAGGAAGAAACTGGGAAATACCCGTTATCATGAAGGACGGCAGAGCACTACCGGAAGGTTTTAATCTGCAGAAACAGAGAGGAGCCAGGAACAAAACAGCGACTGCCGAGGAAAGGAGCCTCTCGTAACCAGGAAGTAGGAAGGGGGCGTGGTACCGGAACAGTAAGCCAAGCAATGGCTACGTTCCGACGCGCCTCTTTACGTGGGCAAGGGAGCGTCTGAAAATCTCTGTCTGCAATGGTAGTCATGCCGTAGGAATCGTGTGAAAAGGACATAAGGGGAACCTGAGGCTAAGAACACATGTCAAGGTCTTCTAGTGCGCCCGAGCCTTGGATTCCTAACACCCATCTAGTTCTGTATTCCAATCTTGTTGAGCCTTGGGCACAACAACAGGTGATACGGTTTGTACAGAACAATACATCCGTGTTTTGAGTCTGCAGGAACTAGCCGTGTATATCAATTGTTCAAGGGCTGGCAGTTGTGCAGGGGGTTTCGGACTGAAGAATACATTTGCCTACACGTGGCTCTGATTTTAAAATAGAGGAAGAGCGATGAGAAAGTCTTTGAGTTCTCTTTGCCAGCATCTGGTGGAGGACAGACCTCATCTACGGGGTAAAAATCTGCATATGTTTCTAGCCACATTGATGATGCCACTGTCACATTTCCGTCATCACACATGGCCGGGATTTGTGGATTATACGGCAAGGGGACAGATTGGGCATAGAGAATCTCCAGTCCAGCTTGTATACGTAAGCGTTCCCTGGCCCACCTCAGGGTCTCAACAGTGTCTATGCCATCCCTAGGCCGGGTGTATTTTTTATATACGGCCACCTGGAGGGGAGTAGGGGCAGCCATGTTTGCTCCTCCAGCTACATGAGGCTGGAACGGAACGGGATGTATCTAAAAATGTAAAAACTGTGCTTGTGCACAATATGCGTACAGCGGCATCTCCGAAGCTCCCAGCAACCCCTGTGTCAAAAGTATCTCCCAGCGTACACAAGCCTTCTTACCTGCCCAGACTAAGGAAGTAAGAAGAGAGCGGAGGGTAATAAAAAACATGAGTGGGTCAGTGATAGCGGTGTGTTGATAAATAGATACAGGAACTTGGGTAGAACGACCATCTTTGCTATGGCAATTCTGCCAGCGAGAGAGCGGTAGCTTGGCCCACAACTTAACCTTCCCCTCCAACCAGGCAACGGCACGGCCGAAGTTCAGAGTCCATATTTCTTGCACGTCGCAACTTAGCCAGATACCTAAATATTTAAACGGGCCCTCCGCCCACCTAAGTGGGAATTCCTGATCAAAAGGCTTCAGAGAGAACAAGGTCGACTTGGACCAATTTATGAATATACCTGATAAGCAGCTGAATTACGTGATTTCCCTGAGTAGTGGTGCGAGATTGACCTCCGGTTTGCTCATATAGAGCGTATGTCGTCGGCATATGACAAAATCAAAAGTCCCCTAGAGCTCAATCCCAATCCTCTGGCAGCGTGAAGTTGGCGTATCCTGGCTGATCTCGGTTCCATCGCTGTAGCGAACAGTAGTGGGGACAGGGGGCAACCCTGTCTTGTCCCGCGAGTTATGGCAAAAGGACTGGAGATCAAGCCGTTCATGCGCAATCTCACCGACGGTCTTGTATACAGTAATTGGAATAGAGCTATGAAGTTGGGGCTAAGACCCATCCTCCCAAGGATAGTGAATAATTAGGGCTATTCCAAAGCATCGAATGCTTTCGTGGCATCAAAAAACGCCACAAGCGCTTTGGTGTTTGGGTTTAAATAATATAACAGAGTGAAGAAGGTGCGAAGATTGTGGGCTGTAGACCTGCCGGGGATAAACCCGGACTTGCGATGATGGTAAGCAAGGGCTGCAACCTGTTGGCCAATAATTTCGCTTAAATCTTTGCATCTATATTAAGGATAGCGGCCTGTAGGAGTCCATCTCCTGAGCCAGTTTCCCTGGTTTCAACAAGGTAAGGATAATTGCCTCATGCATTGATGGCGGGAGTTCGCCAGTATCTTGGGCTTCCTGGAAAAACGCTAGTAAGTTAGGTGCTTAGGTATCTGTGTACGCCTTATAGTATTCGGTATTTAACCCATCAGAACCAGGAGCCTCTGCCGCAGGCAGACTGCTAATTACCTGCATAACATCTGCAGGTTTTCCCTATGGGCTCTGCCCAGCCACAGCAGTTCTATGGATTCAAGAAATGACATAAGCTCTTCTGGTACCTCACGATCTGTGGCTGTATACAATTTGCTGTAGTATTTTGTAAATTCCCCAAGTATTTCATAGGGGCCTCTGATAACCATGGAATAGTCACCATTAACTACGGGAATATAGGCAGTTGTGTGTGGCGGTCTCAGTAAGTAACTAGGGTTTTTCCCGGTCGATCACCCTGCGCATAGCGCCTAGCTGTGTTTATTTGCCTAAAAAGTTTACCTCCTGCTGTGCCTCCTCTTCAAACTCAGTTATAAGTTTGTTGATTCTCGGTAACACTTCAGGGTCTGCAGTTTTGAAGTAGTCAACCTCTAGGTCCTTGATACAGGTTTCTAAAGAGGTCAACAAGCCCCAAATAGCCTTGAGTACTCCTGCATGTCGTGAGATGCAAAAAAACCATCACCACCACCTTAAAGACCTACCATAATGTTGCATATGTGGAAACGGACTCAGAGTTCATATAACAACTCTACAATGTCCTTGCGTATTTCTTCTTTTAAAGGCCTGATCAAGTAAAGCATTAGGAGCTAACCTCCAACCATATATTGGAGGCGGGGTGTTCGGAAGTGTCACCTGCAGCAGACAAGGGGGCATGATCGGATAGCGTCCTGGGGCAATGCGTGCTATCTTGGGTCCAGGCAGCTACGTCACGGGATACCAGCCAAACGTCTTACCGCGACCAGGCCCCATGGTGTGCCGACACACACATACCCTCCAGTAGCCCTGGGTGTCTGGCCCTCTAAACGTCTGTCAGACCTCCCTCATGCATCAATGCCCTTAGGGCCTCACTGGCGTTGGGGTGCAGACTGCGAGACGTGCCCCTCCTATCAAGTGTGTCATTTAGAACAGCATTGAAGTCCCCTCCCCATATTAGCGTGTCACAGCCAGTAAGCTTAATTCTGGCCCACACTTGTCGAAAGAACTGAGGGCTGTCTGTGTTAGGACCGTATATGGCCGCTATTGTCATTTTCACTTCCCCTTCTAGTCCACAGATTATCACGAACCTGCCCTCTGGATCTGTTTGCGATTCTATCGTTTTCCAATGCAGCCCTTGACGTATCAGTATTGTCACTCCTCTAGCATAGTTTGAATAGATAGAGGAAAAAGTGTTTCCCCAGTGCTTATGTTGTAACTTTGCATGTGAGGTGCTGTTCAAATGGGTTTCCTGCAACATCCAGATGTCTATACGGTGCCGATTTAGGTATGAATGTACAAGTCTAGTCTTTCTGCAGTCATTCAGCCTACAGACATTCCAGGTTAAAAATCTGACAGAAGTCATAACAGCACAGAATCCAAATAACCGTAAAATAATCTTGCCCGCCACTGCTGTGTGAGCAAAAGCTGAACTCCATGGTGGTGACTCAGCCCGCTCCACCATTCTGGGCCAGGTGCTTTTTGCACGTAAAATATAATCTTGTGTGTAGAGCAGTAGATTGCGTTCCTAACTAACTTGATAACTACAACAAACCCAACCCCCCACTCACACCAACCCCCCAATTAGGTTGAGCATTAGATCCACAATCTCAAATCGAAAATAGCAAGAAAACCGAGTCCAAAACCTGGCAATAGTACATGGGAACGCTCCCCCAGGCGTGAAGTTACCGGCGAACAACCCAGCCCTAAGGCGGGGTGGACGAGAAATATATACCGCTTCTATGTTGAACATTCAATATCGCTAAACTGTAAACCCAACGTGCACCGCCATGCAAAGCAAACCCTGACAGTACTTGGGTAAACTGTAACACATCGCCTATACATTTGGAATAGTAGAAGGCATGATAGCAGGACGTTGAACACTCACAACAAATATCTCTCAATCATTGTCACTTAGAGTTTTCTTAGGGCTCATCTGGCCTTTGGCCCCAGTGGTGCATCTCTTCCCCCCCATGTGTTTAGCAAATTTCAACGCTGACTTGGCGTCCGTGAAAAAATGGGGGGTGCCCTCATGCATGACCTTCAGCTTGGCGGGGTACAGCAGAGCATAGGAGATCTCTGCCTGTTGTAACAAGCGTTTAACTGGGACAAATTCACGTTTCGCCTCCTGGACTGTTGGGGTGAAGTCCGGAAAGAATAAGATTGTGTTGCCCTTGTATTGATAGTACCTCTCTCCTTGGCAAGTCGGAGCACCACAACATGGTCCCAGTAGTTCAACAGATAGGTCAGGATCAGACGCGGAGTGGCGCCCACGCGAGGCCCCAATGTACGATGGGCACGTTCCACAGTGAAGACTGGTGAGAGGTCAGCTCCAAACAGGTACAGCAATAACTCCTCCACAAACGTTTCCATTTCGGAAATGGCCGTAGTTTCAGGGATACCAAGTAGGCGGACGCTTTTACATCTGGACCTGGTTTCTAAATCTTCATTTTTGGCTCTAATCCTTGTCAATACCTTGTCCATTTGCAGCAGCTGTTACTTGGCCTCCACCTGAAAATAGTGAGCATCCAAGGATCGGTTCTCCAGCGGATCCAGCCGAGTTTTATGGGTATCAAATCAATTCTATGTCAGGACTGGAGGCGAGGATTATGCCTTCTTTCTCCACTTTATTCTCACAGGAGCGTAGAACAACAAACTACATTTCCCATGGAACAATGGGAAAAAAGTAGTAGAGAAAAACAACATAGTAACAACCAATCAGGAAGGATCACAGTGTCCAATCAGAGGCCAGGAATCCCAACATAGTCCTCTGTCAGTGTCCCCTTGTCCTCTTTCTTCGCTGCTCCGCAGCTAGAGATAAGTGCTCCTCAGTTTTCTCTGTGTAGTACTGTTTTTCTTGATTGGTCCATGCTTGTATGCTATTGGATTGGCTATATATGTACATACGCTATCATTATTGTCTATTGTGCTGCTTTAAGCGCGTATTGCGGGCAATGCCTGTAGTGTGTTTTGATCTTCCTTCAGCCCTGGGATTCTGCGCGTGTATTGCGGTGCGTTTTCCTGTTATTTCGAGCGCTTCCAGCGCTTCCCTTCATGATGCCGTGGGTGCAGGGTTTTCTGTGCTTACGCGGCATCTGCTGGCTAGCCCTGTGGTCCTCCCGCCGGCAGGTGGCGCGGGAGGCCGGCTTGAGCGCAGTGTTTCCCTCACAACTTCAAACACCGCGCACACTTCAATAACGGAGGTCTGGCCCGAAGTGAACGCCCGGTGGGTCCGTATAGGGCGGCTGTGTCAGTTGAACAGTGCCGATTTTATTTTTTGTGTGTATCTTACGCTCGTTTTTCATAGCGTTAGTGTTGAAGGAAACAGTCTGTATTGGTGATATTCACGTTGACGCCTCTTGAAAGAGGTCCTGTATTAGCCTTAGTCTTCAGAGGGGCCAGTATTAACCCCTTCGGTTACAGTTTTTCTCCTGATTCTTTGCGCTGTAGCCAGCATTGGTCCCCGGGGCTAGAACCCCATTCAACCTGCGGTTTTACCGCCCTAAGTGTGGGCTGCCACCCAGCCTTATAACAAAGAACACCCCTTGCTGGGCCCTGTAAGTTCCACCCCTGTGCTCACACCATGGAGTACTACGATGATTTCCCAGAAGAGGAAGACCCTCTGGCGGACATGCCTTGGGGTGATGCCTTCTATGAGGCTGTGGACACATCTATTTACCAAGCGATGGATCAAGCTATCAACCCCTTGAAAGACAGGCTCTCTCGCCAAATTAATCAGGTGTTTTCATGTCTGGAGCAGCACATTGCTGCTGGCCCTACCACCCCAGGCTCTTCAGCTCCCGCCCCCACTGGTTCCCCACCGGCCATACGCCCCTGGAACCCAGCGTAGATTTGGATGCTTTCGAGTGTCTGTGACAGGTGTTTGTTAACAGCCAACAGGCGCCACAGTTAGGGACTCCCCCTCCCCCCACCTCAGTCCCACAGTCTATGGACACTGACCCGGCTGGTGACCCCGATTCTCCCGGTCCTTCGAGGCCCTGGCTCCCTTCACGTCCTCCAGATCCCTCACAGATAACGTCCGACATGTTGGACCCCAACGACATCGTCCACCCCTGCTCCTCGGAGTGGGTCCCAGCAGAGAAGGTCGTCGCATATGTGGCAGAACACATTCGCCGCCTGCTAGAAAAGGAGGCACGCAACTGCCTCCGGGCAGAGTGCCCACGCCCTTCTTTGGAAGGGAAGGTGGCCCTAACCCCACAGGTTGACCCTCACATCTTCAAAAATGTATTCGTGACCCTAAGTAATGGATTGATAGATCCTGGAGGGCTTGCCAGGACAAGCTCCTGGATGCCTGCGGTCCAGCCACAAAGATACTTAATATGGTCGAAGAGGCGAAAGAGTCCGGTTCCATTATTTCCCCAGAGGCCCTTTTGAGCTGGGCGCAAAGGGTGGTGATTTTTTTTTGGGCAATGCAAACTGTGCCCTCTACCGAGCGCCGCCGGTCTCTTCTCATAAAGATAGACCCAAAACTGAGAGACCTGGCCGATTCGGAGGCCTGGCTATTGCGCAAGGTGGCTTGTTTGGCGAGCCTTTTGTAAAAGAGCTCGGATAATTCGTAAATACATTCACATCACTGGACAGGGCTCAGTCCACAATAAATGAGGTTTTTCCCCATGTTTTTCGTGGGCCGGCCGAGGCAGGGGCCCCTTGGCCGGCGGCAGCACCTCCAGGGTAACCAAAGAGGCTCCGGTCAATACCAGGATCAGTCCCGTTTCGGGAATTGTTATCCCACAAGATGACGACGTGGGAAAAGAAAAGGATTCTGGGGAGGATTCTCCGCATCTAACTCCGGTGAGTGTTCACCCTTCTTCCCTGTTAAACATAGGGGGGCGGCTAGCAAGTTGTTACCAGGCTTGGTTGTCGCTAACACACTTTTCTTGGGTTCTCCAGACGGTTCAGTGGTTTCACATAGTTTATGGGACAGCCTGTTCAAAGAATCAGACCCCGGCCCATCCTGTTTTCCGAGCAAGACGCGGCCTTAGTGGACGAAGAAGTAGCTTCTCTCCTCCGCAAAGGTGCCAACTCCCTTACCTCACTGCACCCTAGGGGCTTTTTAAGCAATCTCTTCTTGGTAGACAAAACAGACGGAGGCAAACGACCTGTTATTAATCTGAGAGATTTCAACAAATGGCTAGTCTATCGCCATTTAAAAATGGAAGGAATTCATCTCCTTCAGGACATTCTTCGCCCCCAAGACTGGATGGTCCTTCTGGGCTTGAAGGATGCCTATTTGGTAATTCCAATTTTTCCACCTCACAGGCATTTTCTCCAGTTTGCTTGGCGTCACCTCATCTATGAGTTCACAGCTCTTCCGTTCCGCCTTTTCTCTGCCCTCTGGTGTTTCACCAAGGTCCTCAGACCAGTGGTGGAATTTCTGAGAGCTCGAGGGATCAGAATTATTGTGTATCTAGACAGTCTCCTCTTGATGGCTTCTTGTCCCCGTCAACTGACCTCTCAGCTTCAGATGACCGTCTCCCTCCTCCAGAATCTGTGTTTTGTGATAAATGAGAGACAATCTGTTACGTCCGCCCAATCTCTTACCTTCTTGGGGTTTGTGATTGACTCCACAACCTCTACTCTCAGTCTTCCCTCCAGGAAGATGGCCAAGATTCGGCACAAGCTCCGTTGGGTCCTGCCCAAACAACAGGTTTCTCTTCGCCAGTTGGCCCGGGTAGCGGGGCTTCTGTTGGCTTCAATTCAAGCCATCTTTCCGGGCCCCCTCCATTACAGGGCACTTCAATGCCTCAAGGCGTTCTTCCTCCGCAAAAGGATCCCATACTCTCATAAGGTTTCCTTGTCTGCAGAAGCAAGAGCCGAAATCCAATGGTGGCTGGATCACATGGAGGCCTGGAATCGCCGGGCAATCTCCGGCTCAGTTCCCGATTTGGTAATTGAATCTTACACCAGCAGAAAGGGCTGGGGCGCCAGATGCGGCGATGTGTCTATAGGCGGCTTGTGCTCACCAGAAGAACAGAAATTACACATCCACTTTCTTGAGCTTCTGGCCGGCTCCTTTGCAGTGCGCTGCTGGACGAGAGACTCGGTACAGTCCTGCGTTCTTCTGAAAATGGACAATGTCTCCGCAGTCTGCTATGTTAATCACCTAGGAGGGACCAAATCAAAGGCGCTCTCAGATCTAGCGGCGAGTTTTTGGAAGTATTGCCTGGACAGTCAAATTTCTGTTACAGCAGAGTATCTTCCAGGTCCACACAACCTGGAGGCGGACTTCCAGTCGCGTCACTTCCGAGACTCCAGCCTTTGGAAATTGGATGAGGCAGTGTTCCAGACGCTGGACGCTCTCTGGGTCCTTTTTCAGTGGACCTGTTTGCGTCCAGACTGGATCACCAAATCCCGCGTTCTTCAGCTGGAGGCCGGATCCTTTGGCGGCGGCTACATATGCCTTCCTTCAAGACTGGAGTCGGGAACAGGGGTACGCATTCCCTCCCTTCGGAATGATCACGCGAACCTCAGCGCAAGTCCGCCGTCAGTCGGCGGATCTGGTACTGATTACCCCTCTCTGGAGGTCACAAGTCTGGTTTCCAGTTTTTCTGGAACTTTCTTGGGATTTTTAATCCTACTCCCCCGCTTTCCGACTCTTCTCACGAACCCAGATGGAATTTCTCACCCACTGATCATGGCAGTGTCGCTATTGCTCATGGCATGGCGGATTTCAGGGGCAGATGGGAGGCCCCAGGACTTTCACGAGAGGCTGAAAGCCTCATCTCCAAAGCTTGGGCGGACGGTACGGTCAAGAGGTACAAGTCTGCGTGGGGTAGATGGACCCGTTGGTGTTTGCAATGGGGTTTCGATCCCTTGGTCGCCGACATTGTTCACGTGAACTTCCTGGCACACCTTGCGTCGACTGGTTTGGCATATCGCTCCATTAATACCTTTAGGTCTACCATCTCTTCTGGCCATGTGCCGGTTCAGGGATCCCCGATTGGTGAACATCCTTTGGTCTGCAGATCCTTGAGGGGTATTCGACTTTCCTTACCTCCGGAACCACGCGATTCCGCTCTTTGGGATGTTAACCAAGTTCTCAATCTATTTCTGTTTTGGCAGCCTAACCGGTTCCTTTCCAGGAAAGAACTCTCATCAAAACTGGCCATGCTCCTCTGCCTTGTTTGTGTCTTGTTGTTGGGTTTCGGATGCCCGGGCATAGGACATTTTCTGGAAGGATGTACACCCCTGAAGGTGTGACATTCACATTGACGCGTCGTACTAAATTCCATACCAGGGTGATCTCTTATCCTGAGTTCCCTGATTCCCCGAAACTGTGTGTGGTTAGATGCTTCAAAGCCTACGAGGAAATGACGGAGGAATTCCGCCCTCCAGGAGAGCGTCAGCTTCTTATTGCTCTCCGGAAACCCTTTAAGGCGGTTTCTTCCCCCACCATCGCGTGATGGGTTAGTTGGGTGATGCAAGAAGCGGGCATTAGATTTCGCCATTTTGGTGCGCATTCTGCGCGAGGTGCGATGGCTTCTAAGGCTTTTAGCCTGGGTGCTCGTTTGGAGGATGTCCTTAATGCAGCTGATGGGTCTTCGGACTCTAGCTTTAAGAAATGTTTCTTTAAACCAGTGCTTAATAGGGCTCAACTGGTTGTGGGCAAGCTTTGAACAAGCATAATCCTCGCCTCCAGTCTTGACATAAAATGAAAAATTTCCTAGCTATCGTAACAGAAAGTTTCAATTCTATCAAGGACTCGCAGGTGAGGATTATGCCGCCTTGAAACTCCAGGAGGAGGCCCCTCCCCGTATTGGAGTAAGTACTTGTCTTTGAGATATCTTTGATGATTACTGCTGTATTTTCAGTGACTGTTACTTGTTTCTTCACAGGTTTCAGTAGTAGTTTTCTTTGGGTAATGTGTTCCCTGTTGTTTCAGGTTCTGATTCCCAGAAACAAGATACCTGACGTGCCCAGGATGGCTGTCTTCGCGCTCAGAAAGAGAACAAGGGGACACTGACAGAGGACTATGTTGGGCTTCCTGGCCCCTGATTGGACACTGTGCACCTTCCTGATTCGTTGTTACTATGTTGTTTTTCTCTACTACTTTTTGCCCATTGTTCCATGGGAAATGTAGTTTGTTATACGCCGCTGTGAGAATAAAGTAGAGAAAGAAGGCATAATCCTCGCCTCCGTGTCCTTAATGGAATTGAAACTTTCCGTTACGTTAGCTAGGAAATTTTTCATTCTTTACCCTTTCTAGCTGCGAGGTGAGTACATCTAGCTTCATAGCGATTGTTTCGAGACCAGATCTCATTTCTAGCAGCAAGGCGCGCAAATCTTCATTGCGGTCATCAGCATGGCCTGGGGGAGGGTTATCACAGTCACGCTCAGTCCCAGAGTCTGTTTGGCGGTGTGCCTTTTATTATCAAACACCTACTTGGGCTGTTTAGGATCCGTCTTCCCCATCTTGATGCTGACATCCCACCCCGGAAAATTGCTACGGGTATTCAGCCGCTCCTGGTCGCTCACCTCTGGGAACGCTTCACTGGGTAGCCGAGCACCTCGACCACAGGCAGTCTCTCCGAGTTAACAGGAATGGACCCTACAAACAAAGCTGGCCTCAGGCAGCCCCCAACGGTGCAGATGTGCCCACGTGCACACCAATCCTTGGTATCATCTTGGACTCCAAGCTCAAAATGGACCGCCAGATCAACTCCGTCGCATCCTCCTGTTTCCATACCCTCCGCCTCCTACTTAAGACCTTCAAATGGATCCCCCTCAAACACAGAAAGACCGTCACTCACGCCCTTGTCACCAGCAGACTCAACTATGGCAACGCACTCTACGCCGGAATAAACAAAAACCTCACACGCAAGCTACAATACATCTAGAACGCCGCCGCAAGACTGATCCTCAACCTGCCGAGACATTGCCACATCTCCTAGCACCTGCGCACACTCCACTGGCTCCCCATCGAGGCTAGAATCACCTTCAAGAATTTCACCCACGCACACAAGGCCCTCCACGACACCGGACCAGCATACCTGAACAGCCGACTCAAATTCCACGCACCCCAAAGGACCCTACGATCAGCCGAGCTCTCCTACGCCGTAGTCCCCCGCACCAGAAAGAGCAGATCGGGAGGCAGCTCCTTCCTCGCGGCCAGAGCCTGGAACGCCCTTCCCTCCACCTCAGACAGACAACAGCACTCACCATCTTCGCAAGAAACCTCCAATCCTGACTCTTCGACAGACCCCCTTCTTGATGGACTGGAACCTGCACCCCCCCCCCCCCCCCCCCCAGTGCCTTGAGACCCTCACGGGTGAGTCGTCGCGCTTAACAAAACCCCTGATTGATTTGATTGATTGATTGATTGTAAGAGCACAGTCACAATCATTGAGACTATATAGGAGGTCAGTGCTTACACCTCTGTCTACCTCTTATATGAAATTATAGTTACATTTTGGGAGCAGCCTTCTTCCTTGGTACATTTCTGTTCTGCCTGTCTAAGCTTGTTGCTAGTAATGACACTGGTGGTAGCTTCCATCCCCCACCAAGTACCCTGTTTGAGTTTGAAGGTGCGCAGCCCGTTGGTTGTTGCTGCAGGTTATTCTGAGATCCTTTGGGGTCTTGGGAAAAGTATTAGAGTTTCTGCCACTATAGTTGTTGCGATTTGTTCTGGGTGAGACCGAGTTGACCTCCTTACCCTGTGTGGGAGGATAAAGGACCTTCAAATATTTCTCCATGCAGGGGGGTTGAATGTCTGTTCCCCATTCCGTGAGCTGTGGTGCTTCCTTGAGAGCTGAAAGTAGGTGATACTGTTGCAAAAATCTCAGCAGCATAGATTCACCATGTGTGTCCCCTTGAAGATTCTGGAATCTTGCCCACTCAAGATCGTCTTACTGGCGAGTGGCCAGAGATGGAATAAGACTGAACAGTAGCAACATTTTACATCTATTCGGAGTGTCAAATGACCCTTTTGCATAATACCTCGGGTGAGCATTGCCTCGTGCGTTCGGTGGACCACATTTGGGACTAAGCATGTAGCTGGTACCAATCAATTTGTCTGGAGTGGAATTAAATGGCCAAGGCTGGTAGGTCCTATTGTGAGATTTCGTTTTTGACTGTTGTCCATATGGGGCGCACAAGAGGCTGCATGTTGGACAGAACTGGTAAAATGGGTGGGCGGGAAGAAGGCCCTGCTACTTGCTCGGAGATTATAGTGCATATGGCTTTAACTGGAGAAAACTGGGTACCGGCGTCCATCTTCTTAGTGACTACCTGATCGAATGTGCTCTCAAGGACGGGACTTGCTTCATTGGAGGCGAAACATTCCAGTATGTTTTTGGGCAGGATGGAGTTACTTGTCTCCTGACCCATCCCCTCCCTTGATGAATGATTGTGGGAGGTCGCTTTGAAAGTGAAGATTGGATACAGTAGGCCGAGAGCGTTGGCTCCTGATGAGTGAAGGTTCGAAGTAGATGATTGCAGCACCACTTTTTTGGCTTTAGCTTTTTTGTATTGTTTCCTCAGTTTTTTTTCCTTAGCCCTCCTAGATAAGGGGACCGCTGGGACACCGATTGCGGTTAGGGTCTCGTTGTTTATTGCCTCTTTGGGTTCCGCCATGGAGCTGGGACTTGGTTCCTGTAGGGAATGTGATGGTTCAAACTGAATAACTGTAACTCTGGGTGGGGGGGTCAAAGATGTGCTCAAGTCTGTCACATGTATTCGTTATTGAGCTGGAGGGTACCCCCTTTGTACTTGCAGGGGCATGGGTAACATCACAGCAGGCTTTCAGGCTAAATGGTGTTATGTTACCAATTGTTCCCCTAACTGTGGCTATTATCTCACCAAGTATCTCATGTAGTGACACCCACCTGTCAACGATGGCTGCACATGAACAGGAGCACTTCATGGGGCTCATGGTGTCTTGTATTCTCTCTTCGATGATATCTATCTCATTGCTTAAATTGACCGGACGCTGCACAATCGATTCCAGGATTGTAGCTCCATTTTTGTGGACTACCAGTGCAATGCTCTTACTATGGAGTTTTGTGCTACATTGTTAACTATGGAATGTAGGACATGCTGTGATTTGTGTCTTGTGTTTCTTTTAGCGATTCCCTGGGGCTGCCAGGTCCTGAACAGCTGTGGGGTAGGCTCCAGAGTTCTTTCTATCTTGGGCTCAAGGTTTTGTAGAAAGGAAGCTGTTATTTCGCCCATATCAATTTTTTTTGTTCCACGTGATGAGGTGCTGAAATGTATTCGCACACTCGTTACCTGCAACTTTTCTGCACCACCAGTATCGAAGAATGCCCCCCCTTACACAAGTGGTGTGGTCCACTACATTCTTTACAGTGAGGAGGGAAGAGCTACATATCCAATTTTCGGTATAGTCAAAATATCGAGTTTTTTATTTTGACTAGACGGAATATCGAGTTAAAAATATAGAATAGACATATCGACCAGACAGAATATAGACTACCAAAATATCGACTAGAAAATTTTAATATCGAATAGAATAGCAATAATATCGATTCCAAAATATAGAATGGACATAATATCGACTAGACAGAATATAGACAACAAAAATATCGAAATTAAGGTAAGTTAATATTAATTTTGAATTTTTGTGTAATATAATTCTGTAGCGGTTTGTGGGTTTATAGGGGAATAGGGTGGGAAGTAATTTAATTATAATTAATTAAATATGTTATTTTATTTATTGGTATTTATTTTGAATTAATTGTTAATTAAATATTAATTGGTAATTAATTAAAATATATTTGGTAATTAATTTCAATTGATTCATTGATAAATATGTTGATTTTAGTAATTTATTTTCTGTAGCCAGTTGTGGGTTTATAGGGGAATAGGGTGGGAAGTAATTTAATTATAATTACTGAAATATGTTATTTTATTTATTGGTATTTACTTAGAATTAATTGTTGATTAATTATGAATTGGTAATTAATTAAAATAAAATTGGTAATTAATTTTAATTGATTAATTGATAAATATGTTAATTTTAATAATGTATTTCCTGTTGTGGGTTTATAGGGGAATAGGGTGGGAAGTAATTTAATTATAATTAATTAAATATGGTATTTTATTTATTGGTATTTATTTAGAATTAATTGTTAATTATTAATTGGTAATTAATTAAAATAATTGGTAATTATAATTGATTAATTGATAAATGTTAATTTTAGTAATTTATTTTCTGTAGTGAGTTGTGGGTTTATAGGGGAATAGGGTGGGAAGTAATGTAATTATAATTAATTAAATATGTTATTTTATTTATTGGTATTTATTTAAAACTAATTGTTAATTAATTATTAATTGGTAAATAATTAAAATATAATTGGTAATTTATTGTAATTGATTAATTGATAATCATGTTACTTTTATTAAATTATTTTCTGTAGTGGGTTGCGGGTTTATAGGGGAACAGCTTTGAAAGTAATTTAATAGTAAGTAATTACATTTTTAAAATTCTTTTATTTTGAGTCTAATTTTTAAATATTTTTAAATTGTAAATTAATTTATGGTTAATTGATAAATAATTAGTATTAGTAGGTTATTTTTTATTAAATAATTTTAATTTTTAATTTTTATTGATTAATTAATATATTTTATAGAATTGTTAAATATTTTAATTAATTAGTAATTGGTATTAATATTTATGTCATTTATATTTATATATGAAGTATTTACTTTCCCCGCTATTGCACTCACTGGAGTGGGAATAGTCATTTTTACCCCTACGCTATCCAACGCTTTCCCTACTGTTGCACTCACTGGAGTGGGAATAGTAATTTTTACCCCTACGCTATCCAACGCTTTCCCTACTGTTGCACTCACTGGAGTGGGAATAGTAATTTTTACCCCTACGCTATCCAACGCTTTCCCTACTGTTGCAGTCTTTGGAGTGGGAATAGTAATTTTTACCCCTACGCATTCCAACGTTTTCCCTACTGTTGCGCTCTCTGGAGTTGAAATAGTAATTTTTACCTCTACGCTATCCAATGTTTTCCCTACTGTTGCACTTACTGGAGTGGTTGTATTAAATTTAACCCTCTCGCTGTCCTACGGTAAAAATATTGTATATGTTTTCTTAATAATAAGTATATATATATATATATAAAAGACCGTTTGGTCGAAACGCGTCGCCAATAAACGCAAGTCTAACACGGACCCTGGTGTGCGAGTCATTTGTGTGGTTCCTGGGAGAAAAAACTCGATTTGGGAGCCCTTTCACTCATATATATATAACCCTAAATCGACATTGTTTCCACTCATGCCTCGCGATGCTGTGGATATATTCAGTGATCGGGTCATCATTGAACTCAAAGCCCTGAACAGATCGACCTTGGGTAAGCACAGACAACTCAAATACAACGACCAGCAATATAACCTGTTAATCAACAAACTCAAATCCAACCACAGTGTGATTGTAAAGAGTGCCGATAAGGGTGGCAACACTGTTTTATGGAAGACATCTGACTATATCGAGGAAGCTCAGAGACACTTATCTGATTCATCATGCTATATTTTGTCATCACAATTCACTATGGTTCAAAGTCAAAACCAGATACGTAAGCAATTGAACACTTGGAAAAGACTCAATCTTATAACTAAGGAGGAATGTAATTATCTAACCAAAGACCATCCTGTAACACCTTGTTTATACTTCTTGCCTAAAGTTCATAAACTTATTACCCCTACCCCAGGTCGTCCAATCATATCGGCCATTGGGAGTATGACAGAGAATATCTCCAAGTATGTGGACTTTTTTCTTCAGCCACATGTTGCAAGTCTCCCCTCTTATTTGAAAGACACAACAGATTTTTTAACCAAGATCCTAACTGTTCACTGGTGCAGCGATTTTTTGTTTTTAATCTTGGACATTGAATCACTTTACACCTCTATCAATCATCACCATGGTATCAATGCATGTCAATACTATCTGAATACACGTGCTATATGCTTCAGAGAACACAACTCTATGCTTATTGCAATGATCAGATTGTGCCTAACCTCCAATTTTTTCCGTTTCCAGAATAACACCTATCATCAATTGCGTGGTGTGGCGATGGGCTCGTGTTTTTCCCCCAGCTACTCATGTCTTCATGTGGGTTGGTGGGAGGAACGCGAGCTCAGAACCACACACGCACACTGGTCATCTCATATCGCGCATTATTGGCGCTACATTGATGACATCTGCATCATTTGGAAAGGTACACAGGAGGAAGCCCTTTCATTTGTATCTGACTGTAACACCAACTCTCTCAATCTGAAATTCACTGCCAATGTAAGTGTTAATGAAGCAGAATTCCTTGATGTGCATCTATTTGTTAAAGACAACAAACTCGAGACCAAACTGCATCGTAAGAGCACTGCAGGCAATGCTATTTTACATGCGCGCAGTTCTCACCCGACACATACCATTCGCAGCATTCCTTATGGCGAATTCATCAGAATTCACAGAATCTGCTGTGATCATGACTCTTTAACCACATGCCTTGAGGAATCCAGACAGCGCTTCATAAAAAGAGGCTATTCCAGAACCATTCTTGATCAAGCTTTAGTTAAAGCTTTATCAGTGGATCGTGTTTCACTTCTCACATCTAGCGACTCCATCACTGCTAGCACTAACAACACACAGGATACCACCCACTGTACAGTCAGATTGATCACTACTTTTTGCTCACAAGAGCGTAAGATTAGGCGCATCATTGGTACTGAATGGCCTATTATTCTGACTGACTCTATTCTTGGCCCATTGTTACCTGAAACACCTACAATTACATTCAGACGTGCGCCTTCCATGCGTGATGCTCTGGATAGAGCAGCACCTGAAAATCCACCTAAAATCAGTAAAATTAACAAAATGGGCTTTTTCAAATGCACATCTTGTCGTGCCTGCAATTTTGCCACTAACACCACTCATTATGTCACTGCGTTCAGCGATGTACCCATCCGGATTAACGAATATCTAACTTGCAGATCTGAGTTTGTTGTTTACAAGCTCAAATGTACATGCAACTTGGAGTACATAGGTAGCACTAAGCTGCCTGTTCATCAAAGAATACTCCAACATATTAGAGCTATTGTAAACAGTGACAGTAATTACCCTGTGGCCAGACATTTTGAGGCAATTCATGAGAAAAAATTGAAAGACCTACAATATACCGTTCTATGTTCGGTACCCCAACCGAGCCGCGGCGGTGACCGCGAAAAACTACTGAGACAACGTGAATCCCAGCTTATCATGTCACTCGACACTAAGGCCCCAAACGGTTTAAATCTGACGGAAGATTTGACAAGTTTCCTCTAATGTTGTTCTGTATTTGGTTCTGGTCTTGGTTCTTATCTGCCCCTTTCCTAGACTGTGATTACATTGTTTTTTTAATTTATTCCTGTTCAAGAAACTGCGGCATCTAGTGGTCTTGGTCTATTTGTGTTTATCTGCTCTGATGCTTTTCGCATCGGATCTATGGAATTCTCTTACTTAGCATCGGTGTTAGTTTAACCCTTGCTCCTTTCAGTACCTATCCTTTTGCCTCGTAGTAAATTTCCCTTGTTTTTCTCTGGACTTTTTTTTATCACTTAACATATTTTTCGGTTGGGCCCTTTGTTTTCATTTCTATTTTCTCATATCCACTTTAGGATTATTTTTTATACATGTATCTTATGTTCAGCACTTCTTTTGCATCACATGACTCATATTATTGTTGTTTCTTCTAGCTTATGTGGCAGTCCTCTATTTCTTAACAGTAATGTGGGTAATTTCATTCAGGCACTATGTCTTGATGTTCCTGACACGTGTGGTTCATTCAATGTTGTTGGCTTATATTTGCTCCTTCTGGTCTTTTTTTTGGCACTCAACACAGATTCTGGCACTATGCCATTATACTTGCTCGTTGTGGTGCTTTTATTTCAGCATTTGATTATTTACAAGTCTGTTTTGAGCTATTTTTGCCAATGTCATTCATTTCGATGTGTTTTTTTACTACTACGTGTCAGATTTCTGTATTTATACCTATTTACATATTGTTATTAATTGTTTATTTTGCCACTTTCATCTTTCATGTTTGTATTTCACTGTCATGCCGTTGCAATGTTAAAATAGTATTTTTTGCACTATTCTTCTATTTTCTTGTTTGGGCGTGTTCCCCCAATTAAGCCCCTCCCTGTGTTGTGTATAAATACCTCCATTTTTTTCTGAGTGCTTGTATGTGAACAAGCTCCCCTGCGGAGCGAAACGCGTCATTGTGTAATAAACGTTTTTCCTGCATACTCACTTGAGTTGGATCGTTTGTGAGCTTTTTTGGCCGTTTGATGTGGCGTTCTGAGGTTTGCACCCTGCCGTAGCCTGTCGTCCATTGACGGATTGGGATTTCTTCTTCATATATATATATATATATATATATATATATATATATATATATATTACATTTTTTTTATTTTTTTTATTTTAAAGTTACATTAATTATTTATTAATTTAACATGTATTCACTTATTTTAAGTATGTTTAAATTATTTATATTTATCATTATATTAGTTTTAAATTAGTTTTAAGACATTTAAAAAATTCGATATTTTGACAGTCTATATTTTTTACAATCTATATTTTGGAGTCGATATTTTTGTACTTACCTGTTTGTAGATAGGCAGTCGATATTCTGGTATTGTATATTTTTACCTCGATATTTTGGTAGGTCGAAATTTTGTCTGTCGATATTCTGTCAGTGATCCCCAATTTTCACTGTCCGTGTGGGAGCAAAAGCTTCCTTGCCACTGTCCTGCAGTTGAGTTTTTTCAGGGGCCCTAAATCCAGGGACTGTCTCTCTATCCAACCCCTCCCCCCAATTGGCTGTGACACAAGCTTGTGAAACTGAGACTGAAAAGGAGCACTATACACCTACAACCCACATAAGCAGTTGTCCTCCTGGTTAGGACATAAACTTCTCATACAAACTCTTAGGTAATGGAGAGCATAAAATCTCACAGACATTAAATACAATATCAAGTATTATAAATGGTGACTTACAACATTTAGTAATCTAGGCTTTAGTCGCCTTATTACTTGAGGCTTGATCAATGACATTTGTGTTCTTCGAAGAGTTCAGGACCTCTGGTTAAACATACCTGTACGGTGATATCTTAATCTTTTAAAAGCCAACACAAGTTTCATGGAACATTTCTTCACTATCTGCTATCAGGAAGAGGTATTTAACTGTCAAGCGGTTTTCAAAACGATTACAGTTGATAAGGAGATCACCTGTGGTTCCCCACAGGGGTCATCCCTCTGCCCCAAACTCTTCAAAGTATATATGACCCCGCTGGCCAACATCTCCTGATCCCACAGTCTCAACATAATTTCTTACGCAGATGACACCCAACTCATCCTCTCACTCACCGATAATACCACCACCACCAGAACCAACTTCCAAAGATGCATGACAAACGTTGCCGACTGAGTGAAGAACTGCCTGCAGCTGAACACAGAAGAGACGGAAGTACTGATCTTTGGCAACCGCAGCAACACATGGAACGACTCCCAGCGGCCATCAGACCTAGGACCAGCACCTCCGACCACGCCAGAAACCTCAGAATCATCATTGAGAACAAGTTCATCATGAAATCCTAGATCAACAGCGTCTCCTTTGCCTGCATGCTACATAAGATCTTCAAGTGGCTATACCTACACACGAGACGCACCGTGACACGGGCCCTTATCTCCAGCCGACTGGACTATGGCAACACCCTTTGCATAGTAATTGCGGTACCACTCCTACGGAGACTTCAGACTATACAGAACACCACAGCCAGACTCCTCGGCCTTCCCCGAAGAACCCACATTACACCCCAACCTCTGTCAACTCCGCTGGCTCCCTGTACAGAAGATATCTCAATTCAAGCTGCTGACCTACGTACACAAGGCTCTACACTACCAAGGACCTTCCCACATTAACCACCGCCTGAACTCCCACCAACCATTGAAGACTGCGCTCCTCCTCTTCCCTTTTAAGTTGCCCCTACTCCCTGCATCTACCGAATCGAAAGTGGAGGACGCTTCTTCTCCCACATTGCAGCAAAGACCTGGAACAGTCTCCCCACGCACTTCTGGACCATCACCTCACTTCCATTATTCTGAATGGCCCTCAAGAACTAGTTGTTCGAATAAGCCTCCAGGACCTGCAAGTGCCTGGATACCCTGTTGGGTGATTAGCCGTTCTTTTTATCTCCTGATTGATTAATCATAAAGGAAACAAACGTTCTAAGTGTGTAGATTATATCAAAAAATGAGGAAAGCCCATTTTTGGAATAAACTGAGTTCTCCAGTTACTTTTCCCCTTTAATAAAGATAAGCAAAGATCAAAATTCGAACTAATGGGCTTAAACACTTTATAGAATTGAAGATTCAGGCTGACCAAAGTAGACATTTGTGTAAACAGCACTTTGAATTCACTAGTATCCCAGGAGAAGCGGTCTTCTTTAAGAGATTAGAGAACATCTGTTTATATCCAAACTTTGAGGCCGAGGAGTAGATTATTCTAATGTAATATACTGTGTGTGGATTGTACATATTGATTTAAAGGTGGTGGATAGGATTTAAATATACTTGGAAACAGAAAGAGAGGAGTAAGACGTATGCCGGTTCTCTACACTTCTGCCATATATCAAATACTAATATCACAGGAGAGAGACCTCATAGATATATCGGTCTTATATTGTCTCCCTAATCATTAAGGTTCAATGGGGTTCCCTAGTTCTTTGAAAAGAACCTTCAGCGACGAGGCATGCTTCATCATTAGGTGCCCACCCAGCATACTTGAAGTGTCTGGGTATGCTTCAATGCTTAGATTATAGTGGAACTGAATGATTTTGAGGGATCTATTATAAGTGAAAGTTACCTACAGGTTTCCTCTTTTAATTAGAAATTTTATTTGGGGGAACGTTTGGTGAGATTGAAAGCAGAAAAAGATTTTAATGTGCCTGGAGTAATTATGAACTTCCACATCAGGACTAGCATATACATGTTTCAGCCATGTTTTAATGCCATTTCAGGTCAGATGGCTTTCTTCAGGACCAAGGTTTTTTTTGTTGTAAAAATCCCTTTTGATAAGTTATGTCTGCTAAGAACACAATTTGTGCCCCTGTGACAAATATCCATCCACATTAAATCAAGTTACTTTTAATGCCTTAGAATTCTTTTTCACTTAATACAAGATATCTTTGAATAAGAATCTGCAAAGAGCAAAAAAAGAAGCTTCTTTATTTTAATTATGGAGTTCGTAAAATTCTCTGTGCTTCACTCATGATTAGCAATGTATGCCCCTCCAAAGCGTCAACTTTACACGTTCAATCCTGAGTGACTTGTGTTTTGTGATGTATATCACTCTGTTAACACATGCCACGTCATTCTCATGAACTGATTTCTTTAAAGCAAGGACAAAAAGGTGAATTTGTATATCTTTTGTGAGCAGGAGAGAACAAAAAACAGATTAATTATCTACATGCTAAACATGTATGTATGATATAATTTTCATATTGTGCAATTTATTTAATGATTTATCTCCCAATAGAGTCTTAGAGTCGGGCAGACCCTATTGCCATACTCTGAGAAGGAAAAAGGTAATAATGGTATTGTTGATGCCTTATAATGTTATTGTAGTAAAGGCCTCATAACCCCTCCCGACATATTGTGCCAACGCGTTGCACCCGCGGAAGATCTAAAGAGTGTTTTCTAAGCTCTGCATGTTGCCGTATTTTCCTTGAACATGCTACATAAGCATCTTCCGGGTTACATGATTTGGCTTACGATGCGGTACCGTCACTACGTTAGCGTGAAGGCTGGGAACTCAAAACTATTTGCATCATTATGCTAAAAAAGATGACTGATTGCTCCCACTTTTCAAGGAAGTGATATAGTAACTGCTTTCTTTTTGTTGAGATTTTTATTAGTATAAAAATTTATTAAACCTTCTTTTTCAGGGCATTGTTTCTCCCATTGTGGGACATTCAATTTAACAATGTCTTATTTTTTTCAGTAAATTCTTCATTTAAGAGGAGCGATAAACAGGAGACCAGTTGGCTCAAGAAAAACTTGATATATATTGGGTTCCTAATGCAAACAAAGTGATCCTAATTGCCGACGCACACTGCCAGCGGGTGCTCTGCGTACGGGCTGGATCCAGGCCCCAAAGTTTCACTTTCATTCACCAAAGACGCGGCACTCATAAGGGTTTAAATGTTCAAAGAAGTATTTATTTGCTGAAGCTCAACCAACGTGTTTCAGCCTCTTTGGCCTTGCTCACGGTCAGTCAGTCCTTTCTCTCTTGGGGCCAGATGTAGAAAGCCTAATACCGGTCGGTACAGACCGGTATTAGGCTTTTCAGATGTAGGAGGCCACATTTCAGGATTCGGTAATTTACCGAATCGGTAATTTAAGAAAACGGTAAATTACCGAATTCTTAAAATACCTTTTCGGTAAATTACAGAATCCTGAAATGTAGGGAGCACTCAAGTGAGTGTTTCTTACATTTAAGGATTCGTTATTTATCACCAACTATTAGTTGGTGGTAAATGAAGAATTCCTTTTAAAAGCAATTTTTTGCTTTTTATTCAGTGGCATGTGGCATGTGTGCCACATGTGCACCCATGCACTATTCAGGGGTGCAACAGGGTGTCAATGTGACACCCTACCACCCTTGAAAGGGTTCCCCCTATTACCGATTCGGTATTTACCGAATCGGTATTTACCGAATCAGTAATTCCCATTCATTCCTGTGGGCCTCCAGGCCCAAAGGAATGAATGGTAATTACTGAGGCCCAGATGCATCAAGCTAAAATCCCCTCTCAAAGGGGCAGTTTTTCAGAATCTGCCCCTTTGCGACCGGTATTTTTGCATTTGGGATGCATCATCCCAAATGCAAAAATCGCAATTTAAGAAATCGCAAAATTGCTATTACTTAAATTGCTATTGCATTTAAGGAATCTCAAATTGAGATTCCTTAAATGCAATGCATTAAAGTTAAAAAAAATCGCTAATAGGGGGCGCAAATTACCATGAAGTTGAACTTCATGCCAAAACTTTGAAAAATGCACTAAAGTGCATTTTTCAAAGTTCCATTTTACACACAGACATGCCCTTAGGGCATGTGTGTGTGCAAGATCTACCCATGTGCAGATTTCAGGGGTGCAACAGGGTGTCCTTTTGACACCCCGGCACCCTTGAAATTGCATAGGAATGAATGGGGAGGTATTCCTTTATTGTGACTCGCAATTTGCGAATCGCAATTAAGGAATTTTAAGAAATCGCTATTTTTAAAGCGAGTTCTTCATGCATGGCATTTTGCTATTCCTTATTAGCGAATCCTTATTTTTCGCTAATAAGGAATCGCAAAATGGATGCTTGATGCATCTGCGGGTGAATCGGTATTTACCGATTCGGTAAATACCGAATCGGTAAATACCGATTCTTAATTACCGAATCTTACCGATTCGGTAAATTTTACCGAAAAATTATCTACATCCCATTTACCTATTCTTAAGTACCGAATCGGTAAAATTCGGTATTTAAGTTTAGGTAAATTGAGATTACCTACATCTGACCCTCGCACACTTTTATGTATTCCCATATGGCCTTAATGCAGCATTATGGGTAATGTAGTGCAATTTAAAATAACATATATAACATGTACACGAAAGGAACAGATTTTAACACAAGCATGTCATCATTTGGCATAGTACTGATCTAGTATCAGGCAAAATGAGTGATTGTAAACTGTATTTGCAGTATTATCTTAAAGTGTATAGTACACAAGAGGTCTTGGCGACAATTGTCGAGATGATAAAAGAGGAGTGACATGAGGACAAAGCGAGAGTAGGAAAAAAGGAGGGAAAGGGAAGGGGAGAAGAAGGGAGGGGGAAACGGGGTAAGAGACAGAAGAGAAAGGGATAATATTGTGCCTATTGTTCTAAAATAAACGCTTTATTTAATACATAAGTGAGTATTTTCTCCTTATGTACAAGTCTAGTGGTCGTTCAGTTATTGATTAATATCACAATATGTACATTTAATCTAGAAAACGTTATGGTTAAAATCCCAATGACAAGAAGAAGATGGGACAGAGAACAGAAAGGAAAGTTTTTAGGTTGTTTTTGAAGGAATAAGGGGAAAAGAGTAGGATCATGAGACAGATATGTAATGGGTTAGTAGAGAGGGATTCAACTATGTACATGGGACTGGTAACCTTCTGTACACTAGTCGGAAGAAGTATTCGACATCAATTTGCTCCGTGCAATTACTCAATGTGCTATCAATTCTTCATCGTAATACATCCTACTAGATCTTCCATAAGATGATGTAACATTCCGTCTCAGAGACAGAGAAAAAAAAAGAAAAGGGAGGAAAGAGACAAAAAAGGGGAGGGAGGTGACTAAGTAGGAAGAATAGTAAATAAAAGATAAGAAAGAGCGCTGTTTCACAAGGCTAATACCCAAGTTCTTATATCAGGCTGGTTGCAATACAGAAAGTCTTGATCTTGAGTTAGTTCGAGATGATTCTTATTCCAGATGTACTGACAATTCTTCATCAAAATTCATCTCCCTAGTGGTCTTTGTTTTCAGCCTAATAATGTACCGGGATTCCAATTGGCGTAATTTCTTGATTCTGTTGCCCCCTCGGTCATCAGGCAAGATGGTATCAATCCCATAGTAGAACATGGCCCGCCAATCTCCATTTTGGCATAAGATCATATGTTTGGCTTTTGCATATGCAGTATCCTTGTTCTTAACAGCCCGAATGTGCTCCAGGATCCTCTTTTTCAAGGGACAGATGTTACTCCCGATGTACTTTTGGCCACAATTGCACTCAATGATGTAAATTACGTACTGTGTGGTGCACGTGATTCTTTGTTTCACTGTTATTGTATTCCCATTCGGTTCTGTGATTGTCTTTACATTTCTTCGGATCTTGCAGGCCTTACACGAATTACATTTGGTGAAGCCATTCCATTGCTCCACTAGCCAGTTAGTTTCCTTTTTTTGTTTAAAATGGCTATTTACTGGCATATCCTTCAGGGACTTCGTTTTTCTCTATGTTACAGTCGGTTTTGCGCCAATCAATTTCCCTATGTCAGGATCCTTTGCAATCAGATGCCAGTGTTTCCTAATTTTACTCATTATTAGGCCACTCTCTTTACTGAAGGTAGTCACAAATCTCGGTATTGGTTGTTCCTCATTCAGATTTCGCTTGGCCTTAGGTGTTAGTGTCTCAGCTCTTGTTACATGATAAATCCTTCATTTGTTTTTCTGGAGGATATTGTCTCTGTATCCTCTTTGTTTCAGCCTTTTCATGGTATCCTGGATCTTTCCCTCTGCGTCATCTGATTGTGAGCAAGAACGCTTCATCCGCATGAATTCCCCATACGGAATACTGTTCAGCAGGGGTTTAGGGTGGAAATTGATCCCATGTTGGATGCTGTTAGTCTCTGTCTCCTGTCTATAGAGCGTAGATTGTATTTGCTCATTTTTGATAAATATGAGTATCTAGGAAGGGAATTTCAGTTCTCCTCATGGTGTATGTAAAGGACAGCCCCACTTGGTTGTTGTTCAAATTAGTGTAGTATTCCTGGAACTCTTTTTCATTTCCATTCCATATTAGAAACAAGTCGTCAATATAATGAACCCACAGTATGATTCTGTCCAGATCTTCCTGATTTTCCACATATTGGGTTCCTCTGTACCCCTCTGAACTAAGGGACCATATGTTGTCAACCAGTGCGTGTATATGCGGACATATATATTCATTATTATGTAGGCACATTACTATCCTAGAGTGACCTAAGGAAGGTGTTTTATGTCATCAATATCTCATATTATAGTAATACATTAGGAAAGTGTTTTCTCTCATCTCTGGAATATATGCTCATGGAAAATATCCCCTTTTCAATATGATTTTTGTGCACTAGTTAAGGATGCTGTTCCAAGATGTATAATGTCATTTAAACTTTTCTTGTGGGCAGATAATCTATAAATCCAGCTCTGTTCCTTTTCAAGTAGGACTCTATCTGGATTTTTATATCCCTGTCCAGTTGTTCTATCATTACCCATTTTTGTAAATATTTTTTGAAATTTTATTATAAGAATTAAAACATGATGTAGCATATATAATTTATATGTATAACTGAATATGCTAAATTTTAGCGTATTCAGTTATACAGATTATTACATATGTATGCATAAGGTATGTGACGCCTTATCTAACCCAGACTTCTTCCCCCATCCCCTCTACCCAGAAATTCATTGCAACCGTCAGATTCACATAGAAAGAGATTCAACACCTGTAATTTTCACTCAATGCCTTCTCGTTCCCCCTCCCCAGCATCCACCAAGTCTTGCCGGTAGTAGTACGATATCCAACTATCCCAGATTTTATGGAATTTCCTGGGTCAGCCCCTAGTGGCATAGGTAGCTTTCTCGGCTATCATGTGCATATAAATGGCATTTCACTACTCTGTCATGGTGGGACTTTCTCCTAAGCCCAATGACAGGCCATATCTCTTTTTGCCACTACCAGGGGTAAATTGCTGAATATTAATCTAGCTTGTGGAACCCAATAGAATAAACTTGCCATTCATTGGTAGGGTTAGTGAATACATATCCATAAGCTCCCTCATTATGGCTTTCCAATAGGTCTGTGTTCAGGGGCAGCTCCACAGTGTATGGAAGAAGGAGCCTACTGTGTCTTTACATCTCGGGCAATACGGGTCTGAGGCTCTCTCCATGGCATGGAGCCGCTGCCTATCATAGACTGTAAAAATGTGAACTGGATTAATCTGAGTCTTGCCTTCTTTACTACTACTACCTGGGAGGTGCTTTAAGACCTCCTCCCAGTCAATATCCTACATTTCTCCCAAGTCAATCACCCATCTCCCTCGCAGGCCCTTCAAGGTGTCAGGTTTATTATTAATGAGGGGTTTTATATGTCGTGGATATTCCACGCCTTCCCAGTTCCTTCATCAAAAGCCTCCCTTTGAGAGGTGCATATTCTGGGATTTCCTCCCCTGGGAGCCACTCTGCTCTCCATGCGTGTCATAGTTGTGCGTATTTCAGAAATTTGGAATCGTGCATGTTGTATTCCAGCTGAAGTGAGGAGAATGGCATGATGTCACCACCCTCCAAAAGATCTCCTATTTTCGAAATTCCTAGCAGGACCCAGGCTTTGAAGCCCTTCATTTTACTGAATTCTGGAAGCCACTTTCCCAACCAAAAGTGGTTTCCCTAGTGCCTTTGCCCCTCCATCCCATAAATCTCGTGGCACCAGCCCAAGTCTTGATCGCCACAGCAGTGGCTGGCAGAAGATCGTGTATTCCTTCCCAACCATTCAGATAATGGAGGTATCATTTTGATAGCAATTGGGATTGTTCCAGCTAAAGTAGAGTGGGCCAAGGGGGAAAAAAGCCAGTCGTTGAGTTAGTAAGATGGGCAGCCCACTAGTATGCATGAATGTCTTAAAGGGCAATTCCACAGTCCTATTGAGTACAGTGGAGTATGGCTGGAGCTATTCTAGGGTGTTTACCATCTCACAAAAATGTGCGCAGTTCCGCCTCTAGTGTCGTAAATAGCTCAGGGGAGATAAGATAATGTGTGTTGGAGAACGCAAAGTAGCTTGGGTAATACAATCATTTTAAAGACTGTCCCCCTTCTTAGCAGTGTAGGGGGCAGTCAACGCCAGTTACTCATGATCTTCCCTAGATTATGCTCATGACTTATCTTCTGATGGGGGTCAGAAATCCCAGGGTGTAGTGTGTCAAGCTAGGGGGAAGTAGGGGAAATCGCATCATTCTCATGTGGAAGATTAAGAAATTATGTATTCCAATTAATAGGATGACCAGAATAACTTCCATATTCATCGAGCAACTGAAAGAGTGCCAGGAGGGATTGAGGGGGGTGGGGGGATTAGTGACATACAGGAGAACATCATCTGCGTACAGGGAGAATGTTTTCCCCCTGCAGTATCCTCACCCTGAACGCTAAAGCCATGGATCTCCAGGTTGTCACAGATACTGCAGGCCAGTGACTCTATTATAAGGGCGAACAGGAGGGGGTAGAGGAGGCAACCCAGTCTAGTTCCCTGGCCTATCTGAAATTCAGTCAACACTTCCCTGTTTTACTTTCACCGAGGCAATAGGTTTTCGGTGTAGCAATTGAACCCACTTGCAGAAGGTGGGACTGAATCTAAACTTTATCAGTGTGTACACGAGGAAAGGCCGTTGTACACCGTCTAACTGTTTTTTGGCTTTGAGCACCAGCATAACATGTAGTTCTTGAGGGCCTTGGATTTCATTGAACCAATTGGGTGGATTTTCCGGGCATAAAGCCCTATTGGTCCTGGTGGATAAGCAGTGTAATGATCTGTACCAGTCTATTGGCTAAGATTGTGTTCAGGATTTTGACTTCAGTGTTTAACCCCTTGGCTGCAGGGCCGATTTCCCGTTGTG
Organism: Lissotriton helveticus; assembly: GCF_964261635.1. Taxonomy (NCBI): domain Eukaryota; kingdom Metazoa; phylum Chordata; class Amphibia; order Caudata; family Salamandridae; genus Lissotriton; species Lissotriton helveticus. The sequence continues at coordinate 920,515,222 of NC_136070.1, forward strand.
CTGGGGGGAGGGGGGCCGCGCACAGCGCCCCGGTGCTCCTGACGAGCTCAGCTCGTCATGAGCCACGTTTCTCATGTGCTCATGGCCACGCCCGTTCCTTAGAACGCCCAGCACAGCAGGGGAATTAGCCCCGCACCTGAGCGTTCTAACGGTCATGACGAGCTCAGCTCGTCATGATCACACGAGAACCGTGGCTTATGACGAGCTCAGCTCGTCATGAGCGTCGGAGGGGTTAATAGGGAGATCGGCTGATAAGTTATGCACTGTTCCTTAGGCCTGCCTTCTTTATGGATGACCACTATATTCGTCTTACACAAGTCAGGAGGGAGAATACTGGTTTGATTCGCCTCTAAGAACATGTCTAGGAGATGAGGGGCCAGGAGAGCTGCATGTTTCTTATAGAATTCCACTGGAATTGCATTGGTCCTGGGGTTTTGCTGGATTTAAGTTGGTTTATAGCATTCCTAGCGCCGAATAGGAAACTCTCAGCCTCTAGCATGTCCTCCCGGAACTCCGCATCCAGGACTGGAGTGGCAATGGAGTCTAGGCAGGTTGTGGGCCAAAGTATTGTTCGAGATGGTTGAGCAGTATATAAATCTTTATAATATTGTGCAAAGGTTTCATTCCATTGTTTAGCCATCTGTACCTATCACCCCATGCATCCATCTGGCCATCAATTCTTTTTGTGCCAACCAGGCTAACAGGCTAACAGTTTTGTCACCAGTATCATACAATTTATGGAGTGTGGCTAACACTTGATTTTTGCCTGGCAGTTAGGGCTGGACTGTTCCCATGAGTAACAGGATCAAGACTGATTTGCATATGGCTGGGTCCAAACTGGGGTGGCATGGTGATCAAAAGAATGATGGATTAAACCCAGATACTTGTGACTGGGGGTGAATGTTTGTATTGTTCAGCATTCTGTCCATCATTTGTTCCTTCTAACCACATGAGCGCTAGCGAAATTCCGCTCCTGTGCTCATGTTTTAAAAAACCCATTATTCATGACGAGCTGGGCTCGTCATGAGCGTGCGAGGAGGCTACCTCATGACGAGCCCAGCTCGTCATGAGCGTCGAAGGGGCTAACATTTGATTTTTGCCATGTTCCTGCACTAGAGTACGATATTCCTGCCTGCGAAGCTTTAATCAGTGGAGGGCCGGCGGGCCCGGCTCAGTGTCTAACGCCCTCTCGAGCTTTAATATCTGATCCTCCAACCGCTTCAGTAAGCAGAAGATCCTCTTCTCTTTTTTGGTGGGGGGGGTTACCAGACTTTGTGCTTTATCCCAAAGAACTGTTATAGGCCTCCCACAAAGTGATCTTGGACCCTACAGAGTTTTCTTTTTCTGTAAATATAAAGTTCAGTGTCCACTCTCAGGCAAAGTGCCACCTCTCGATCACCCAGGTCCCAAGCATTCCTTTTAGTCCGTTGCCGGTTTCGGTTTTTACACATTTGTATCAGTAAAGGTGAGTGGTCAGAGAGACCCCGAGCCAGGTACTCAGCCCGCCGTATGGAACTCATTTCCCCTGCAAAGATATAGTCCAAACTGGAAAAGATCTTGTGGGGTCCAGAGAAATAAAAGTAGTTCCTGGCATGTGGATGTGCTCGCCACCATAGGTCATTTAATCCCAGGGTGGCAGTGAAATTTGCCAAAGGGGTCGGATGAGCATGTGGGGCCGATTCAGACTGATCCTGGTCAGGTGCCATGATGTTTTTAAAGTCCCTGCCCACAAGGTGGAGTGAGGAACCCGCCTCTAAAAGTATGTCCGCGACCTTCTCCAGTATAGGCGACTGTAACAGAGGGGGCTCGTGAATACGGATTAGTGTTACATCTCGGTGGCCTCTAATCCCTTTCACCCCAGCATATCGGCCAAGGGGGTCAATCCAACACTTCATAAAAGTGAAATGTGGAGTTTTACGGACCAATATGGCGACACCAATACCCATGGATCCATATATGTACCCTGAATGGACAAAAGTCTTGTATGCTCTCAGCCTAAACATTTGCATTGGGACCCCGTAAGGTGCGTTTCCTGTAGAAAAAACACTGATAGCTGAAGCATTTTAATGTATTTTATGACTAGTCCCCTCTTGACCTTGTCTCCCAAAACATTGTTGTTCTTTGTCATAACTGAAATGGTATGTCATTCAAGGGTGCATTGGAAGGACTGCCCTTGTAAGATGTATGCAAAAAATATCCCATGAGGGGTACAGTGCCCACAGCCACACCATAGTGCAAAGAAGTGCAAGTCTCAGGGTGTGGATCAAAAGGCCTAGCACCCAAGTTGGTGTGAGTATGAGTATCTTAGAGAGTCAAAACTTGGTTTAAAACTGAAAACATTAAGCTTAAACCCAATATCCCCCCTCTCCCTACCCCACATAGACCCGGAGAGTAAAATCCCTCATATTTAAACTTCAACCAACTCGAGAGGTCTGTAGCCCACCTTTCCCACCTACTAAAGCAATCTCACTAACTCAACAAGTGACACAATAACTGAATCAACTGTCCCTGGTAACAGCGATTCAGTAAATAGAACTGTTGCAGATCGTCTTAACCTCCTGGGTCGACTGCTGAGGAATGAATGAGGAAAACCACACTGATGCCGATCTTCCAGATGTCTCTCATGCGCCCAAAATAGAAAGTCAAAGTGCCTTAAAGATATTGTTAGCAAATCTGCATTTGCAGCGTCTGTGAGGACGGGCTCTGCACCCTCCTCAAGGGTCACAATAGATCGACCGGTAAGTGAGGGGGTCTCCAGATATGTTTCTTGGTCATCTTCGGAAGTCTTACTGAGTGGCTCCCTTTCAGTGACCAAGTCCTTGATGCGTCTTTTGGCCAGTCGTTTGTCCTCACCCACTCCGTAGGAGGAGGATTGTTCAGGGTTATCTCATTGCCTCCGTGCTGGGTCTGGCACCCTCCGTGTCGGTTTTGACTTCTTGTGCTTGGAGCGGCGCTGGATCTTGGGTATAACCCCCTCGTTTTGGTAGGGGCGAATGTCAGGGGGTCTCTCGCGATGAAGCCCCAAATTCGGACATTCTTCAAGTCATGCCCAGGCTTCTTCTGGCATTAAGAAGTGGTATTTCCTCTGATACAGAACTTTTAATTTGCCCGGGAACATGAGCATATATCGCATCTCCAGGTCCCGCAGCCTGGCCATCACCTAGTTGAAGGTACGTCTTTGTTTCTGCACCTCCCTTGTATAATCAGAAAACACCAGGATTTTGGAGTTGTCGTATCACATCTCCCCAAGTTTGCGCCCCTGCCTGCGGATCAAATCCCTGTCACAAAAGTTCAGGAAACACATTATGACTGTTCTAGGTGAAGACCTTGGGGGGAGGGGGCGGATAAAATCAGGGTGCAGTGGGCCCTCTCTATGAAAATGCATCTTGTGGGAGGAGAGAATGGAGCCAGGTATCCAGAAATTGCAGCATATCAACACCCTCCCCCGCTTTGGGAAATCCCTCAAAACACAGATTGTTGCAGCTGTCCTATTTTGCACCGACAGGGCTGATGTCGGTCGGGCCCCAGAGCGAATCCGAGGCTCGCTTGCGAGGGGCTCGGCCGGACAGCCAATCAGGGTGCGGCACTGGCGGGGGCAGAGTCCGTGACAACGCCCCCGTCACGTGATGCGTGTAGCTGCTTCAGGGCCTAGCGCGGCCCACATTGCACTCCGGCGGCCCTCTCCTGGCTCCAGGGGCCGCCGCAGCGATGCACACCAGCGGGGGCCTCACTAGGCAAGCGCCGGGCCGCCGCGGTGACAGCGAGGCCCAGACTGCTTCCCGACGACACGGGGCAGCACCAGCAATCCCCGGGTCGCTGCGCTGATAGCGACAGCTTTGTGACTTGGCGCCCGGGCCGCGGCGGTGTTCCTCGGCGCCCAGAGGACTCCCAGACAGCGCGGGGCAGTGCAGGAAAGCCCGGGCCGCAGCGGTGAAGCAGGTATGCAGCGCTTCAGGGGATATAGCGCTCAGGGTTGCACAGCGTTATGGGGCACAGCAGTTACCAGAGCCACAGCAGTTCTTAGGGATCCAGCGCTAAGAAGTGAGAGAGCTTGGAAGGCAGTTCAGGCAGTTTAGGCAGTTTAGCACCACAACTGCGGCAGGACAGCACAGGGGGGCACAGGTTGAGCAGGGGAGCGCGTGAATGGATATGGCGCTAGTACCTGGTTGATCCCCAGTAGTCCTTCTTGTCAATAGATGTTCTTCTTGGTGCTTGAAGGTTTCTGTGCCCTTCTCAGGTGGTTCCTTGGGGGGAATAGGTGATAAGGAGGGTTGAGTTGGTGGCTTAAGGTAAGGCTGGTTCCTGTAGATCACTGCAGGTGGGTCCCTGGGTTTCCCACTGGCTGGGGAACCCAGGGTTAATTCTCTTGCTGCAACAGACGTTGAATACGTTTTTGACCCTTACTTGAAGTCACAAAAATTTCTCCAATACGAACAAGAATGTCCTCTGCCTACTGAAATTCTACCTCTAGAACATTACATTGTATAATTTATACAGACGGATCAGCACAGCCCGCAATTGGGGGTAAACAAGCTTATAGTGCAGCGTGCACGATTGTTAAAGGTCGCTGGCACAATGGTAAATTCCGACCTATGGTCACAAAAACTCAATCTCTAGGAGACTGTACAGCTCAGCGAGCTGAACTCCAAGCTTTCAAGATGGCGCTTGAGAATACAGATCGCGAATTCCCCACACTCAGTGTGCGATTCGTATTAATTACTGCGTCCACTCTTACAATCAATATCTGTGGAACTGGGTTCAAAATGGTTTTAAAGACACCAAAGGTGGCACAATAAAGCATAACATGCTTTGGGAACAGAAATAAGCAAAGCTCTCGCAACCACAAGGCAGTAATTAGCATAAAAAACAGTAATGACAATAAAGTGGAGAACAACAGCAGATCTTATATTTTCAAATTCCAAAGGACGTTTATTTGGATCCACATTCAGCCGACACGTGTTTCGTCGTGTTCAATAGTTGAGTCAACACGACTCTTCAGGGCTGGTAAAGACCCAGGCATCTATGGGTTAATGCAAAACGTCGGTGTTGTAGAGCGATGAATCCTGTATATGAATAAAAGGTGATCACAGTATGAGTAATCCAAAATACTAGGTTCCGGGTTGGGAATGCAACTAGTTTACAACGTAGGCGCTCACTGAAGCGCATTGGAGAGCGAATGTAGAGACTAGACACGTGTAAGTGTCAGAAATTACCGGGAGGGGATCCAATAAGAAGGACTGGAGTCATTTGTTTATTTTTCATTAAATACGCGGTGCGCTAAAATTTGGAATCCCTCCTCTGTGTGTTCCCGGTCGCCGTGTTCCATGGACGGACAGGTAGTTCTTTTGCAGAAAGAACTACAAAAGACTCACGTGATCCATACACTGAGTCATCAGCGTGATGGCGTTCACGTTGAAGGGAATTCATTGGCTGATGAAGCCGCAAAGGCAGCTGTGCAAACGGCTTCCGTAGCTACAATCAATCGTTCCAAAACAACAATAGACGGTGAAACCATGCTCGCTGTCAATGCCACGAGCAAAGGCAGCGGAGCCGCGTTACCTCTAAATTATCCACTTAAATATAAATACATAATTGATGCAAACTCTGTTCCTTTTGCTCGAATCCCTGGAGTGGGGGATAGGGTAATTCCAAACAGGAACCTGAGAAGTGCTCCGATTCACGAAGCACATATGGGAGAGGGTCTGATACATCAAGGGATGTCTAAATCTCTATTAGAATTAGAAGAGATGTACTGGTGGCCAGGGATGAAAGCTCACATATACGAATTCGGAATTAATTGCAATGACTGTTACAAATACCACAGCTTTGAACAACACCAGATTCCTGACTACAGCGTAGCCAGCCCAGTACTGACACCACTGTTAGACAGCATAAGGCTATCTACATGGGACGTCCGAATGGACTGTTGCAGTCCCACAAATATTAAGACAAGATTCATTTGGATGTGGCCTCAGCGCTCGGCTGACACCGAACTGTTATAAAAGATTTGCGAGTCATTATCGGCACATACGCAATCGGCACGCTACATTCTGACCAGGGTCCTGCGTTTAGCTCTAGGGCTTACAAGGAGGCCATGGCCAGCTTGGGCGTTGCATTGCGATTTTCGAGTCCATTCCATCCTGAGGGAAATTCGGTTGTGGAGAGAAAAAAACGTGACATAAGGCAATCTATAACAGCTAGGGTATTAGGTTTGGGTGATGGGTGGGTCAAACATCTAATAAATGTGCAGCGTAGTCTTAATAACCTGCCAAGAAATTTTCTGGGTGGAATTACTCCATATGAAATCCTTTTTGGTACTAGAATGCTGGTTGAAGATCTTGATCGTCACACTTGAGTGGTGGAACAAAAACCCTTTGATATCAAAGATTGTTTGGTTGTTTTACAGGACTTAAATGAAATAAGAAGTCTAAGCAATACCAGCGAAAAGCCAACGAACACTGAAGAAAAACCACCTGTCCCAGCAAGACCGGTCTGGATTCCAAAGGTTGGGGATCTAGTCAGGGACAAAATAGCGGACAAGCAGGAATTTGGGCCTTCTTACAGAAAACCAATACCTGTACTAGCAATCCACGGATCAAGAACAGTGCTACTGCCGCCCCTTGCTGGAAGAAAGGAGAACCGGTCTGTATCAATTGACCTGGTAAAAGTTGACAGAACTGCCTCTGGCTATATTATCAACTTTGATAACTTTTCTGAGGATCCAATTGATCCTGAAACTACACCAGCAAATAAAACCTTCAAGGAAAAATTAACGGAACTTGGTCAAGAGCTTGCTAAAACATATCTGGTTTCACCATGGGTTGAATTTTGGATTGAGTTAGGTGTATTTTCTCTCCTGATATGGCTCATTCTTGTTTTAAGTCTGGGAAAGCTGATAGATGGAAACACATTAAAATGGACACAGTAGTAAGAACATCAACTTGCTCCTGAAGCCACAAAAATCATCTCATCGTGAACAACGAGACCTGTCATCAGTGAACATCACAGCTGTTCCTCTACCAGGTGGAATAGCGTGGGATACAACTGATTATGACATTTATGGCCCTGTCGAGCTGCTGAAAATTCCACACCAATTTAAGGTTTCCTTGAGTGACTTCGTTTCACCCAGCACATTCATTTTCTGATGATTGGGACTTTGAAACTGTTAATAACATGATGGCAGACTTAGAAATGTCAGCAAAATTTACAAAACATGAATACTTAGAAGGTTCATCAAATTATGAAGAAATGTATTGTTTTACTAATTTTGGTCATCATTACTTGCATAAATCTGCAAACCCTAGAAATGTTTTAACGTATAATCAATGGGAACATTGTCCAACACCTCCAAAAGGTAGTTCTAAAACATTTATTGGAAAATTTCCATATTTCACAGGTTTTAATGTCACAAACCCAGAACGTTTTTACTTTAAAAATGTGAATAAGACAAGCATGAAAAGTATGTTGACAAATACTAAACAAAATTATTCTGCTGCCTTTTATGCTCAATTGTCCACCTTAGGCTTTGACTTTTGGAAAGACAACATTGAGACAAAAACTGTTTGGGGCACAAAAGACTGGCAGGTACAAGGTTTAGAAGCATTGTTTAGAGCCTGCATCATCCCAGAACAGATACTGTTCTTAAATGACACTGTTCAACAGACATCTTGTCTTGGCCTTGCTAAGATAAAAGATTTTTAAAAAAAGTCCATACCTAAGCCCACACCTGATAGTAATTTAACTTCAAGTGAGGAGGTAGACGTAAACCATATTTTATAACAAAACAGAACAAATCCTGAATGGAAAAAATGGTTAATCTGACCAACAGACACGAATAACTGTCAAGATAGATCTTGAACAAGACACAAGGGCTCACAGTAACTCGGCCATATCCAAGATATATCCAAAGACAACATCCAGGGATAATAACAAATTATAGTGTAGGTAAACTATGCCTTGAGTGGCTACAGAAATCAACACTTCCAGAAATAAAACAACACTTATCTTTACTTAAAGATGGCGTTGATTTACAAGAATTCTTACTGGGACCTTGTAATCCACGTCATAAACGTTTCATATTCGCCGGTATATACGCTGCATACAATGATGCATGGAAAGTCACGCAAATTGAAACAGCTGAAAGAATACGAGAAATCGATCATATTAATTTAGAGAAATCACTCTCTGTAGTTGACAAATGGTTAACAACTCTGTCGTCCAGAATATATTCTTTGGATAGCATTGTATACTCTGCCATAGACATAATGGAACAGGACTTGCTAATGTTACAACATGGCCAGTCTCAATTACGTTCTATAATGATATTAGGCTGGACGTTACAAAACCCTCGTTCTGGCTATGTGCCTTGGTGTTTAATCAACACTACGTCATTGTTTACTGTATTTAACTTTACAGATAAACAAATCTCGTTGGCACAAAGGGGAGCAGACTATACGGTGCTGAGCATAGAAAAACTGGAGAGATTACCTTTGACTGTTTCTGAGAAACCCTCAGTTGAATGGATAATACATGGCACCATCACAATACCAGTGACTACTTTCCAGTTTCAATATTGCTTAAAACACATACCAGCTGGCCTGTATGACAGGTTGGGTAAAGAACAAAATGTAGAGGGAGATACCCTTTTACTTGGAAAAGGAATGGGTTACAAGCATTCAAAACAACAAATTTCCTTTTCCAAACTTTTTAGGCCGGAATCCTTAGGAGTCACTATATAATGTAGGGGCAGGTGGAATAGTGTGTAATGAGTATTTGCGCAGGTTACCAAATTTACAAAACTACTTGGATGAATTCTTATATACAAAGGTTAAGTTACACACAACCCAATGTCAAAATTCAAAATATATTATTTATTATTCACTGTAGCATTGCTGATACATTTCTAGAGTCAATTAATGTGGTTAAAAACACATGGTCACATTATTTATAAAAGCATTTTTGCTAAAAATTCAAGAATCACAAAACTTATGTGCACAAATTATTAGACTTAAAACACAAAATTTATTAATGGACAAATTGTCGACGTGGCGTTTCGGTGATCTACAATATCTGCACCTTCAGGACATTGATGTTCAATTTAAAAGCACATCTAAACAAAAAGGTGTATAATAACAATCAGTTAGACAAGGTACTGGGTTGTTTTTTTCACAATTTTATCTAATATCAATGTTCTTTAAGTTTTTATCATGAACATCCTATTTATTCATTTCATACATTAACCATTGTTAAATGCTTAAATGTATCCTTATTAATCCCCTATTATTTGGTAACCCGTCAAAAACCTTTGCTCATATCCCTGCATATGCTAAGACAATTTAGCTTTTGAAACTGTAATAAGAAAATGTCTTATACCTATTGGGTCTTGAAAAGACCTCCAATAATCAGTGTGGATAAAAATCTTAGAGGCTTGCTGGTAAGTCAAGCCCTGCTGGAGGGAAAAGAAAAATCAATTAACTCTGCCCTTTACATTGTGGTTGTTAATGTTATAACCTGTTCTTAGGTTTCTCTTACCTAGGGAGTATTTACTTCCACATGGAGTTATAATGTTCTTGTGGCATATTGTTATCTTTGCTTTTGTTCTATTGCTAGAGAGAAACGAATTGCCATTAGGAATTACTTTACCCTTCAAGTGCCTCTTTCTTACATATATAGCATAGGGTAAGGAAGATACCTTTCATTCAACTCTTTATGTATCTTCTTGGTTCTTTTACCCAAAAAAGCTGTATTTTTCTGTTTAAAATAGACATTATTTCATTCTTCTTCTTTCCCATTCTTTCTATTTCGTGCATAAGTATACCCTTAGTGTCCCTTCTCCTTACCGCTGATGGCCTTCATGGGAATGTGGGGAGGACGTGTTTTTCTTGTAGAAACCGTAGACTTCCTCTTTTAAGTCTGCAAACATAATGATTTATAAGGGAGTCACAAATTCAATATTTTATCACCCCTTTCCTTCCTGTCTCCCCTTTCCTTGCTGTTTGATTGGGTAATTACAACCTACTTACCTTTAATTTATTCCACAATTTTATTAATTCTTCTCTGTGGTTCCCTTCATTTAATTGGGGAATTCCATTAGTTTGGAGTTTTATTTGTTCCAAGCTGTAAAAGATTAAGTATTGCCAATTAATACCTGCTCTTACTCTCTATAGCTACCTGCCTAGGTTGGGTATTTCTTCTGCAACTTACTTGGTGGAAGAAGAATCCTGAACAGTGTCCTCCCTTCTGCTTTCTCGTTCTGCAAGTGAATTTGGAGGGAATCAGGGTTCCTATATATAGTGCTCCTAATTGTCAATTATCAATTAATTACCTCTCATTAGGGAGGTCCATGGTTGTTTGCCTCCTTTTTGCCTATTTTACGGGGGCCATCTTGTAAGGTGTTATATTTATGCCTCTCCCTATTGCTTTATACCATTATATGGGGCATAGTGTTTTTTTTCTTGAATTCTCTGTTATTTAATAACCATTTGTTGATCAACTGTTTTTACTACCTAGGTTTCATTAGGTATCTGATTGTTATTTATATTATAATTATTTTTGGCTCTGCCCCTTCCGTTGTTACCTATTTTTATTTATATACGCCCCTGTTTGTTCTAAACCATTTTCGGAGCCTCATCTATTCTTTCTCTCCCGATCGTTTTGATTTTGGTTTAGGTTACCACCTTTCTTTTTAGCGCCATTTTGGACTGGGCTGATTCCTTACAGTCCTTTTTTTATTTTAGACACTTTTTTTTTGTGCGATCATTGTATTACATTGTATTTTAATCCTGATCTGCATTATATTAGTAATCAGACGATCTTTACTTCTTCTGGCTTGATACCCTTGTTGGAACTACTATTACTGGGCACCTATACGTCATGTTGTCATGGCTGTTCACTTTGTCGGCCATCATTGAGTTTATATTGTCCCAGTTTATTTACTGCCTCAAACAATATACTACTCTGTTTTATTTCTTGCGAACTAATCATTCTCAAGAAATATATACATATGAATTGGTCTATGGTTGATTGCAGTATTATTAATACCTTGGGTGATAATCCCCTGAGGGCCCTATAGTGATAAACCTATGTGTCATACATTACAGGGACTCGTTTGTATAGTTCATTTTAAATTTCTATTTGCGGGCTACCATATGTATACATTCTTACATTTTACCAAAGGATATTTATTTCTTTTAATTCAGATTATGCTATTTCCCTCCGTGGACTTTTCATATTATAACTGACTTCGCTCATATGTGGGTGAACTGCTTTCTCGCTCTACAGGATTCTTTCCCACTCCTCTCTATTGTTCAGGCCAGTTCTATATGTGTTAAATCTAGACATGTAGTACTGCTCCCTTTTCTTTCGTTTAGTTGTTAAATCACCTCCTCCCTTATTTAGGCTGACTACTTCTAATATGCACCATTTAAGGTCCTCAATCTGGTGTCTTTTTTCTAGCCAGTGGGTTACCAAGGGTGCATTTTGCTTTTTGGTACGGAGTTCCGATCTATGTTCGTTTAATCTGAGTCTTATCTCTCTGGCGGTTTCGCCAATATAGGCTTTGTCGCAGGGGCATTGAATCATATATATAACATTCTGCGTCCTGCAATTCAGAAACATTTTATGAATATGGGTTATGCTACCATATGTCACTGTCTGTCCTTTGATTATGGAGCAACAGTTTTTACAATTACCACAAGGGAAATTGCCCATTGGTGTTGATCCGTCGATGGTATTTATCTGATTTTTTCGGTTCTTATCAGGATATGTGTGTACTAGACAATTTCTTATAGTCTTGTTTCTTCTGAACGCGAATATTGGTTTAGGTAACGGGACTGTTTATGTGTCATTTAATAATTTCCAATTGCTATTAATTACGTTTTTGATTTTATTGGAAATATTTGAAAAATTGGTTACACACACTATGGGTTTGTCCAATTGTAATTTCTTATTTTTTGGTTCGAATAGGCTGTATCTATTGTAATACTTAGCACGTTTATAAGCTTTTTTCACCATTTGTTTAGGGTATCCTCTATCTAGAAACTTACTGGTTAAAACTTTGGCATGTTTTTCATATTCTAGTTTACTGGTGCAGTTACGCCGCACCCTTAAAAACTGGCCGAACGGTATATTATTCTTCTGGCATGCAGGATGATAGCTTGCATAGTGTAACATCGTGTTTCGATCAGAAGGTTTCGTGAATAATTCTACCGTCAGACTCCCATCTGTATGCTTAATTGTAATGTCCAGGAACTCGCATGTACTGTTACTGTAGGAGGAGGTGAACTTAAGGTTCTCATCTCCTAAATTGATCCATTCTATGAATGAGAGTGGATCCTCTTCGTTACCTTGACATATAAAAAACACATCGTCAATAAAACGTGACCATTTGGTTATATTTTCAAAAAAGGGTGCTAATTGATTAAAAATGTATGTTTCCTCGAATGCTGCCACATATAGGCAGGCTAGACTCGGCGCACAGGTGGCCCCCATGCTGGTACCCTTTGTGTGTTTATACAAATCCTCCTTAAATAAAAAGATGTTGTTTTTGAGAATTATCTCAACACACTCCACTATAAAAGTAGATTGGTCGGACAGGTCTTCATCTTCCTTTTGTAAAAGGCTTTTTATCATCTTTATTGTGTCGTATTGTGGGATATTTGTATAGAGCGCCTCTATATCTAAAGTTACTAGCCATTGGTTGTGTTGATTAAATTCTATATTTTCTATTTTACTGATCATATCAGTCGTGTCCTTTATGTAGGCACGTTGTTCTATTACTAGGGGTTGTATGAATTTGTCAATATATTGACTGAGGGGTTCTGTTAATGAGTTAAGGCTCGAAACTATCGGGCGCATCGGGGGGTCTTTTATGTTTTTATGCATTTTCGGTAGGCCATAAGTTGCTGGTATAGTGGGTGTTTCATTATTCAAGAAGTTAAATTCTTCTTGATTAATAATACCATCTTCTTTCGCTAATGTCAACAAGTTCTTTATGCGTTTACCTAGATCTTGCCATTCTCGCCTATTTGATCTAGAATAGTGCATGGGGTTAGAGAGGAGATGGTGGATCCTTGTCTCGTAATCAGATGTATCCAGTACGACAATGCTGTCACCTTTAGCGCCCGGTTTTATTATAATCTCACTGCATTGTTCTAGATTTTTCACTGCTACTCTCTCTTTGGTTGTTAGGTTATTCTGCGTCCATATTTTTTGGCTGAGTATTTCTTCCAAACCTTTCTCTATTACTTTTTCAAAAATGTCAACATTTTTACTGACCATTGAACTAAGGGGTGTCCATACTGATGTTGGGCGTATACCTGATTTGTTACTATTGGGGACTCTGTCTTTACCTTCAACGTATTTTTGCAATCTTATTTTTCTAAAAAAAAACTGCGCAAGTCTCTTTCTAGCAAGAATTTATCTGGGGGTCCTGATATTGCAAAGCCTAATCCCTTTTCTAATACACAGATTTAATCCTGTTTAAGATTTCTTTTAGACAAGTTAATTATGGGAGCTTTAGTATTTGAATCTAGTCCCAAGTTTTTTGGCTTCGTGTCTTCATGTCGGGACGTTGTTGGCCTTGGTTTATGGGGTAAAAACCTCTCCCTCGGCCTCGTGGGGTCGGATTCTGGTTTGGATTGATTTTGCGTCGGTCCAAAAAAGAGAAACTGTCTCCGTTAGAGTTTGTGGGGACCTCTCTTTCTTTTACTATCTGATTTTCCGGTACTGTTTCACTTTCTGAATCAGTACTTGTGTATGATGTGTCAGAGAACGTGATGCCCTTTCTTGGGCCGTTGCGTTTATTGGTTTGCCAATTATTTCTTGGTACCCACTCTTCTCTTTGTTTATCATAATAATCTTTTTGAAGATATGGGTATAATGTCTCTGGTTTGTATTTTCTCATATCTTTTCTAAATGTATTACTTTTTTTGTTAACCAGATAGTCTTTATATCCATTAAGATCTTCCTGGATTTCTTCTAATTTACGTTTGGCATCATCAAATGAAGTATTGTCTTTTAACTTCTGTTCCATTTCATCTAACTCACGCTTCTCTATAATTAATGGTTCTTGGGCCGTCTCTATTATTAGTAGTAACCAATCTCTACTACATCTATTAGCGATAAATGTCCATGTTTCTATGAATTTTTCATTTTTAACAAACAGACTGGGTTCATTTTTTACTTGTAAACCCTTTGGAATCATTCCTTTTTTACAATACTCGACTAAAAAGTCGGCATGCAGCTCGATTCTGATTACTTTTTTCTTTAAGTTCCAGAGCTCTTTCCACTGTTCTTGATTATTGTCTGTTATAGTGATGGTATTAATGGTTTTAGCAGGGCCATTTATTATTTTATTAAAATGATCCTCGGAAAATCCGAAGATTTTGAAAGTGTCCATATTTTCTCCGAACAATTGCGTCTAAATGACGCCTCACTCTGGAGGTGAGATAGAGAACAAAACTCCCCAGTTAAAAAACTGTACTCAAATGACAAAATGTAGAGGGAGATACCCTTTTACTTGGAAATGGAATGGGTAACAAGCATTCAAAACAAATGTCCTTTTCCAAACTTTTTAGGCCGGAATCCTTAGGAGTCACTATATAATGTAGGGGCAGGTGGACTAGTGTGTAATGAGTATTTGCGCAGGTTACCAAATTTACAAAACTACTTGGATGAATTCTTATATACAAAGGTTAAGTTACACACAACCCAATGTCAAAATTCAAAATATATTATTTATTATTCACTGTTGAATTGCTGATACATTTCTAGAGTCAATTAATGTGGTTAAAAACACATGGTCACATTATTTATAAAAAAAAATTTGCTAAAAATCCAAGAATCACAAAACTTATGTGCACAAATTATTACACTTAAAACGCAAAATGTATTAATGAACAAATTGTCAACGCGGCGTTTCGGTGATCTACAATATCTGCACCTTCTTCAGGACATTGATGTTCAATTTAAAAACACATCTAAACAAAAGGGTGTATAATAATCAGTTAGACAAGGTACTGGGTTGTTTTTTCTCAATTTCATCTAATATCACTGTTCTTTAAGTATTTATCATGAACATCCTATTTATTCATTTCATACATTAACCATTGTTAAATGCTTAAATGTATCCTTATTAATCCCCTATTATTTGGTAACCCGTCAAAAACCTTTGCTCATATCCCTGCATATGCTAAGACAATTTAGCTTTTGAAACTGTAATAAGACAATGTCTCATAGCTATTGGGTCTTGAACAGACCTCCAATAATCTGTGTGGATAAAAATCTTAGAGGCTTGCTGGTACGTCAAGCTCTGCTGGAGGGAAAAGAAGAATCAATTAACTCTGCCCTTTACATTGTGGTTGTTAATGTTATAACCTGTTCTTAGGTTTCTCTTACCTAGGGAGTATTTACTTCCACATGGAGTTATAATGTTCTTATGGCATATTGTTATCTTTTAATTTGTTCTATTGCTAGAGAGAAACTAATTGCCATTAGGAATTACTTTACCCTTCAAGTGCCTCTTTCTTACATATATAGCATAGGGTAAGGAAGATACCTTTCATTCAACTCTATGTATCTTCTTGGTTCTTTTACCCAAAAAAGCTGTATTTTTCTGTTTAAAAAAGACATTTCATTATTCTTTTTTCTCATTCTTTCTATTTCGTGCATAAGTATACCCTTAGTGTCCCTTCTTCTTACTGCTGATGGCCTTCATGGGAATGTGGGGAGGACGTGTTTTTCTTGTGGAAACCATAGACTTCCTCTTTTAAGTCTGCAAACATAATGATTTATAAGGGAGTCACAAATTCAATATTTTATCTCCCCTTTCCTTCCTCTCTCCCCTTTCCTTGCTTTTTGATTGGGTAATTACAGCCTACTTACCTTTAATTTATTCCACAATTTTATTAATTCTTCTCTGTGGTCCCCTTCATTTAATTGGGGAATTCCATTAGTTTGGAGTTTTATTTATTCCAAGCTGTAAAAGATTAAGTATTGCCAATTAATCCCTGCTCCTACTCTCTATAGCTACCTGCCTAGGTTGGGTATTTCTTCTGCAACTTACTTGGTGGAAGAAGAATCCTGAACCGTGTCCTCCCTTCTGCCTTCTCGCTCTGCAAGTGAATTTGGAGGGAATCAGGGTTCCTATATATATAGTGCTCCTAATTGTCAATTATCAATTAATTAACTCTCATTAGGGCGGTCCATGGTTGTTTGCCTCCTTTTTGCCTATTTTACAGGGGCCACCTGCCCCTACATTATATAGTGAGTCCTAAGGATTCCGGCCTAAAAAGTTTGGAAAAGAAAGGTTGGGTAAAGAATACATTAAGTCAACCTGGGATTTACCATACACACACAAATGCTGGAGTGGGGGAAAGGAGGTATTTCTTAGTGGTAAAAATTGTGAAAACTCACTAAGCGGTACACTATTGTGTCAAGGTATTAATTTACACAGAGCCTGCGAAGGTTCTTCCAATAAGCTTTCTTGCCACCTGCAAGGTTCGCCCACAGCGGTGATAGATCCAATTTTCAGGCAGCTTTCCAATGGTAGCTACATTATGTTAAATGTTCACAGCTGTTGTGGAATGAGGCCAGGAATAGGCTATCTCGTTAGTGTGTCAGCCAGGGTCACTTGTTGTATGCAAGTATTGTTTCCTAAAACCGAGACAGACAGGGAGTCGCCACTAGGGCCTTCACTGAACATCTCTTCTATACGAATTGATACTTTAAGCAGAATGAAAGCCATTCTTTTGCAAAAAACTGTGCCACTGACCTCGTCCAAAGAGACGTATGATCTGCAAGTTGCAAGGACTTCTGCAGAGATACATGCATTATTATCAACAAACTGCCCAATACTGCCTCTCATTTTGGGACTCGTAGCAGGGATCTTATTTTTATTCCTCCTGCTCCGTTATGGCAAATCCGGCCACCAGCGATACCCAAGTCAGCATGGAGGATGCGCTCCAGGCCATGAGGAACGCATAACACAAATCCTTGGCTTGGCTCGTTTGAGAGATCTGAATACCACATGGTTCCTGTCATTCAGACCAATCTGGCAAGATTGCATCTTATCTGTTCTACGATGCCTGCTTTGTGGAGAGGAATGCGGGTTGGATATCTGTCTAACACGGGGAATATCCTTTACAACGCAACTTTTACAACGCACTACCATTACGACGCAACTTTTACAACGCAAGTTATTACAACGCATTGCGCTGGGGGGCGCTCTAGGATAGGGAATAGTTTAATTTACTATCCAACACCTTCCCTACTATCCACGGGGACTGGAGTTGGAATAGTAAATTAAACTATTCACTATCCAGCGCCCTCCAACGCAAGTCGTTTTAACGACTTGCACTGTAAAACCTGCGTTGTAAAGGCATGCGTGGTAAAAGCATGCGTTGAAACGTCATACATCCGTCTAACACTACCATCGGTTATGTCAACGGATGCTGATGCATTACTGGGTCTGGTAACGGCTCATGTGTTGTGTTGCCCCCAACGGCTACCAATCCTCATGACGGTATTCATTGAGATCTCACCGGCAAATCCAACTGGAGGTGAGATACGCGGACCAACAGGCACACAGGTACCATCTGCTATGAACATTGCTAACGCGGCTGACGCTGACAGCGATGCTTCACATCTGTGCACAATTGACCTTCTTAATGAAGTGGTCGAACTTTCACCTACTGTGGTAGACAATTTCTTTGCCATCCTTGATGACTTAATGTTTTCTCCTGACACCGAGAATAACTTTTGAAATTATCACACAGCGTTCTTTTGGAACTCTGAAATTAGACCTTCACTTTCTCAAAACAAAAGCTTCCAAAGTTTGAAAATCTATTTCCACTACAGATTTATTTGACTTTGTTCCAAAACAAACTGAACTTTGGCACAAAGTAATCTGCTTAAAGTAGAACTATTCTTAGAGAATAAGAATTCTTTGACTACTTCCTAGAAACAATATTGACCCAATACACAAATCAGACTAGCTTATACATTCTGTTATGGGATGGTCTCGACCTTTTTTCTGTATCTAGAGCCATTTCATAAATGTAACTTTCGTGATTCTTTCGGTTAGCATTATATCATTTCATATGCTTACAATGAAATCATTGCTTTTAAATGTGTACTGTACAAAATGCTCATTTTTTTCGTGTGCAACCATTTCAAATGCATTTTATATGGTCTTTTGAGTGTTGTAAACACATGCTCTAGATTATATAGTTTAGTGCTTGAACTTAGATGAACATGATAATGTGGAGTGGGTGTTGTGTATCGTTTTAGGACCATATTGTAATTTTCCCGATTCATGCCCTTATATAGGTATAAATCACCATATCTTTATATAGCCATACAAATCATAACCATATTTAGGCATAGCTCATGCAGTCCAAATACGGCAGGGATACTTCCACTAGTTCAGAAAATCTACAACGATTTCTTGGAAAACTCTGCTTCAGCAGCTAGGGACTTTCCCTTGCTCGAAAACTGACTTGTCCAAGAACTCATGGAGTTTTCAAAGAACTGAGACTCTTTGATGAAGTTATGTCCACCTTTACGTCAAATTCGGCAACTTCAAGGTATAAATATGCCCACACTTGCCTTAGCAAACACACAGTGGTATGGAGCAGTTCGACTATCTACTTGCCCGACGCATCCTGCTACAGCAAGTGCCGAAGGAAGCCTACCCTCCAGCAGACGCACTAAGGGAGACTCTGTCTTTTCTCCTGCCGAGAAATCCAGCTCCAGTGTTTCCAAGCTACCCTTGCGGGTTGTTGGGAAATCGAGTCCCGAGACTGACCTTCTCCATTCTAAACTAAGATACGGAGCTGATTAGACCCGAAGAGAAATCTTGGACAGATTCTTGGCAAAAGAATACTACATTTATGCTACACCTCACTTACTTCTTCCCTCGTACTAAGCTTAGGTTAGGTACACCGGGGTAAGCGTATTTTAGAAGCACCAGTTGAGTACTTTTAGCCTCTGTTATTTATGTATGTATTTATCTATGGTTTAGGAACCATACAATGGTCTTACAGTATTATTTTATTCTACTTTTTAAACTGTATGCATTATATTTTACAACCAGTTTTATGATTATAGCAGTTAATTTCTTATGCTTGAGAAAGAAGACTGTTCAATAAATCCTTTTATTGAAAACATCCCTCTATCTATTTCTCTGCACCTCTGGTGAAACGAAGCATGCACGATTGACTGAGTGAAATATCTATCTATTGTTTCCACGACTCTGAAGATACATTTTATCTTGGGGAAACAAAGTTGTCATGTTTATGCGGTTGTCAGAAATGAATCCCTGCTTGTGAATTCGAGAACGTTTCTAGTGACCTCTGAGCTAGCTGGCACTCACAATTAAGTCTAGTGTATTCAATAGAGACCTAGTAGACCTCAGTCCTACGTCTAATCTATAGGATATATTATTCCAATGCACAGAGCATATTTGGAATATAGGAACTACACTACAATGGGAGGTTCTCTTTTAACGGTCTTGGGTGAAAGCTGTCAAATTTCAATAAAATGGAATTACTGCTGGAAGAGCTTGGATGTGGGCCCATTTGTGTTGTAGTAGTTGTAGTAGTAGTAGTTTTAGTAGGTGTCTCAATCCTTGTAAAAAAGGCACTTGTTTGAACATCTGTTGACCTAATCAAAAGTAAGTGTCCCCCCTCCAAACATGGTGGTGAATTCGCTGACTGCTTGGGTCAAGTGACCAATGAACTTTCTATTCACCCGTCATTCTTGTTGATTGTTCTGACACTGTCTTTGCACACCTTCCATATGCCTTCACATTTAGATGTAATGTTGTACAGAAGATCCCTTTTCTTTCTGCTAAGCTCTCACCTACTGCCATATGGATTCTGCCATTTGTTGCAGATGTGGCCCTTGGTTTTGGACAGCAGTAATTTCATATCTGGGCTACGCTTGCAGGATTATGTCACTCAAGTCCATGACCTCCACTCTTCATGGAATATTTTCTAGATGTAAAAAAATGTAAAATGTAGTATACTTGTAAAGCGCACAGCTGCCCCAGCAACGGGGCGTCCCGGCGCTGTATAACTCTGGGGAACCCGTCCTGGCTTTCCCTGTGGGATGGTCCCTTGCTGGGAGTCCCCAAGGTGGAGCCAGGCATCCCCGGAATTGGTGGGGCCGTTGTGGAGATTAGGCAAGCTAATGCCCAGAGTTGCCGAGTGGAACCCCTGATTAGAGTAAGCACCGAAGCGAGAATTATCGAGTCCGCTGACCAAGGTCCACGACCCTGCCGCGTCGGGAATTGAACCCTGGTCCCAGGCTGACTTCTGCTCTCAGGCCTGCCGCCTCTAACCAGTGAGCCACACTACTCCACTATGTATAGACTATGTATAACAACACTACTGATAGTTGGGATAGCTGGAATTTCCTTTGCTGGCACGGAATGTTGGACAGGTTTGAAGAAGGACTACATTCAGCATCAGCCCCATGTTTTGTCATGAGCACATTATCTTCCACTTCAGCCATTTTCACTTTAGTGTGTGGTACTGGAGCTGAAATATGAGATTTTGTTAATGCTAGCATAGAAGTTGCAGTTGCACTACAAGGTCTCCCTCAAATGGGTATAGTGGCTTTGTTACACTACTTCTCTCACAAACTACAGTGCCAATTGCTTTTCGTAACTTGTCACCGAAATAAAGACGGGCTGTCTACTTGTAGATGTAGGTGCAATAAAAGAGGCAGATGTTGTAGTAGGGTTTTACTGATGTTGAGACCACACTTGCAACAGTAACAATTTTTGTTGTTGGGATAGATTTTTAGAACAGTAATGGGTGCGGTTTTGCTTTAAAGTTTGCCCTTGTTGGTGTTTTGCTGATACTGGTTGTGAAACATGGTTTGTTTAAGGCTGTTCCTTCTCCTCCTTTGCTGTCGCCTCAACAAAGTTAATGTGGTGATTTATTTAATTTTGTTAATATTTTGAGAATTGTAATTAGTTATAATACACTCCTGTCTTAAAAATAATTCACATAAACTTTTATTCTATGTGGGCCACTGTTTTAATGACATTACTAAAAATACCTAAATGCAAGGTAGACTTATTTTTTAATTATCTCTATATTAAGGCATTTGTATATATTAAAGTCCTCATACATATCCGCCAAGATCAACTAAAGAGAGTTAAACTAAATAATTTCCCTTACCCATATTTCCTGTCCTAAGGTACACCAATGAAGTACAGAATCAGCAGAGGAAACTTTAGTGTTGGACCCCCCCCCCCCCACTTCTTGCAACTGAACATATCAAGAACACCTGCAACATATCAATGACATGGTCACTCCAGGGCATCTGTGTGTACGTCGCCTTTGATAATCCTCTCCGGTGGTTGCAATGCTCCTTTGTCATGCCCCGAACATGGTACATTAATAGACTTACTAGGCTCCTCGGCTTCAGCTTCTTTCTTTGTGCCTTCAGTGCTTGTGGTTTTTATTATCTGGGTGTGGTACTCCTCTGGTTGTCAAGCTCTTTCGTGTTTTGCCTGCTGGTCCCGAACCACATGCTTTAATTTGTGGAAGTGTTTCTTAGTCTTCCACAGTTCTTATATGGGAATAGACAGCATTCACTTTTTAATTACTCATCTTGAAATGATTCCTCTAGTATTAGCACTTGTTGTCTGTATCAAATGTCCCTCATTGATGACCTTCTCTGCCAAACTTGGAATTCAGACTTGCTGAATGTAAAATGTTCTATCTTTCAGAATGGGAAGTTTCAATTCTATTAAAGACATAGTGGCGAGGAATAAGCTCCACATTCTTCACTTAAGTCAATACAGCATCCTTCTACAAATATCGAAGAACTATCCTTCCTGGGAACCAAGTAAGGAAGTTGAAAAATCTTCAACTAATCACAAGCTGTATTATCTCTTTTAATTCCGGCCCCCTGACATACCTCTGCAAAAAAAATAAAAAATTGTTGTCCAGAGATTTTCATTTTTGATTTGTGTTTTTGGATCATTCGAGAAGTAATTTAGCTTGGGGACACATTGCTGATCTGAGCAGAATTTGTTTGGATGACATTTTTAAAAATGTCGGAGCTGTTGCAGTATTATAATATTTCAGGAACCATGAGACCTATATACTTCATTTTGGTGTCAAAATATAGGTTTTGGGGGTCAAGTAGTGTCGTAGAGATAGAGAAGAACTCCTCAGAGCAACCCTTTCTCCATTTTCCCAAATGGCGGATAAATTAGAGGAACACGAGACATATATTGAAATAAAACCAATAATAATGTTTTTTAATCCTTTAACACCTTGACCGCGGCTCGAATTCCGCTGCGGTGCTGGTGATTTATTAATTGGGCGGGGTTCGGACGGCCCCCGGCCGTCCTCCGCACACGCCCACTGTAACATCGGATAGCCGGGGGCCGTCCGACGCATGGAAGGGGTTAATGTATACAACAAACAATGTTTATGATCTGTATTTGAAACAAATGTTTATCACTCCTATTTAGACAACATTTTCATAGTTCACTTTATTTGTTGCAGCAATTGCTCGTGATACATTTGCAGAATGTTGAACTTTAAAAAAAGCATATCCACAGTAACATCTTTTTGTAGCACAGGTTTTGCAAGCACATGTATGTGTAAGTTCTGTGGGTATATGCCTTAGAAATTACGCAGAGTTTAGCACCCCATCAAGATCTTCCCAACCAGATTCACACAGATCTGTCTCTACAAATGCATGATGCAAAACATTTACACATCTCCTGATGATCAAGTAGAACGCTTGTTTATTGTGTCCATGCACAGAATAGGACTTTGGTGGACTGATCTCTTGAACTCACTGTACCGAAGATCGTCAAATATGTCAGTCAGAACTCGTTTTCCACACACGCACAAGGTATTTTTCTGCGTCTATAAAGTCTTATTCTTCTTCTGTCCCAGCAAATCCTTTTAGGAACTTCACAGGTTCAGCAGTTAAAGGGGCACATGCATCAAGCAAAATACAGGTCGCAAAGGGCCGATTCTGCTCGGCCCCTTTGCGACCTGTATTTTGGCATTCGGGAGCATCAACCCAAAAGTAATTAGCAAAATAGGTAATCGCAAATTTTGCGATTACCTATTTTGCGAATGCAGTTAGGGAATCTCAAATTGTGATTAATTTTTAATTTGTCATTGCCTGAAAACATTGCAGTTAGAAATTACTTCGTGGTAGGCTAGCTGCTATTGAGCAACATATTCACTTTTACGTGTCTGACCAACAATTCCCTTGGAACTTTTTTGTGATCTTTGGAGTGTCTGTTCCAGTTTCATATCTGGAGCCACAGCATTGACCCTTCCCTCTCTCTCATCGCAAAATTACTTTGGATGAATATTCTGCTGTAGAGGTATGGTTTTACACCTCTAGCTTCTTCACGCTCTCCAAATACCAGGATCCATATCTCGGGTAGTTTATGCAATCGCATTCGTGAAACAGTCATCAGTGACTCCACGGCCTTCACGTGCAGCTCCCAATCACCTTCCCGATCATCATGTTCAGATTTTTCACTAGAGCTATCATGTGTAAAATATTTCCCCAGTACTTGCAAAGTTTAGATTTTTCTTCACAATCTTTGACAAACTCTACAAACTTGGTTTTCAAGTTTTCTGATTTTGAACGGAGTTTTTTAAACAGTGTCTGGCTTTGCATTATGTCTTTTGAATTGGAATGCACCCTGTGCCTTCTACACTTCTGAGATAAGATATACAAAACCTAATATTGTCATTATTGTCCCAGAAAGCATTCCAATACAATGTTTCTATAGCCTCCGATATGATGGACATACCTTGTAACGAACTAACATAATGAGTTCCGCTCAATACTGACTGGCCAGTTTTGCTTCCAAAGATTTCAGCCTCATTAAGTGCATTGTCTATGCCACATCCACTGAACTTCCTGTGCACCGCAATTCAATTTTTGTCATGTGGAAAATGCCCATCATTGGATAAGGATCATTAAATTCGACTTAATTGCTCATAAAAATGTCCGCTACAATACAGAAAACACCTTAATTGCAGAAAATTGGCGGGATAGGCTGGTATTCAAGCTGAGCACACACATTCTGGAAATATTTTAGAGGTGTGTATACTGTTGCGTAGTTTGTGACTGGAGATGGTATTACTGGTAAAAACCCAACCTTCTTCAGTGGGATGGTATTCTGGAAGATCAGAGCATGAATTCCATCCCACTGGAACTGGCTTCTCTTCATCCCTCTGGTTGTACAGAGTAAGCGATATAATAAATTAAATCAGCTCTGCTGATTGCAGCATCAGGTAGAAGATCCATGTGCTCAGCCACTTTGAAACCTTCTGGTAGGCTGAGACGTGTTGATGGCCTGTAGTGATTTTGCACACATTGACAAGGCAGTTAGGTTATACGTTTACAGCTTCATTTGGTTAGGCCTACAGCTGACACAGCTTGTTTTCCAGCAGCTACTTCATCGGTATAGTCTTGAAAAAGCCCCATGGCAGTAGCATGTGCTAGATGTTTCAGACAAAATAGAGAGGTCTTCAAAATTAAGAGAAGCAATTGTAAATTATTTCCCGGTAGAGTGACTTGGTAGTGGTGTGCTGTCGGATTCGCAAGATTTTACAGAATGAGCTGCTAACAAATTCCTACTTGGTACCATGTCATTATAACTTTTTGCCCCAATCCTATTAATTGAAGTGATTCGTTCTACTTTTGCACTTGTCATTGACAATGGGCAGTCATCATGTGTATCGGAGTTTTCTTTTTGCTGTGATGTAATTCATAAAACATGATTTGGAAAAGGCAGTACATTTGATTAGCATAAGCCTGTCGGGTCATGTGATTGTCTTCCACTTCATTGCTTAGATCTTCAAAGCCATTATCAATGTTGTCGGCTTCTTTTCCGAACTCAAGAACTTTAGTTTGTAACAGTTTTGCTTTGCTGACATTAAACAATGATGTAAAAAAATGTCAAGGCCACATTCTTGTTGACTCCCATGATTTGCTGAGCTCTGGGGCATCACAAAATTTGTCATTAAGTCTAAAATTTAAATCTTTCAGGACGTTTCCTAAAATGGCTCCTGCTGATTTTACTGCATCCTGTGATCTTTTTTTGGCAGCTTCAGGAGTTAAATCCGCTGAGAACACCCTAAGGGGATCATCTTTTCGTTAGATAAAACACATTCTGTCATTGTACAAACTCACCAGAAAATTCTTAATTTCATTATTATAGATCAATGCAGTTTCATCAATGTTGACCATTATTTCTGTAATCTCATTGAGTGTGAGCCCGTAGCTAGCACTCGACTGGCTTTAAAACTTCATTTGCTTTTTTAAAGAGTGCAAACTTAACTGAAGGCTGGCAGTTACGTTGCTGTTAGGAGCTCATTGTATATTCATATTGTTTAATGTATGCACGCATGCAGTTCAGTTGGACCTACAAATCCGCTGCAAATACCGTCAACTCCCTGGTTAGATCAGGTACTCTGTTGAAAACAAACTTCATCTTGGAAGAAAGCAGGAGATCTTCAATGTGTTATCTCAAGTTTAGCCAGAATGAGGGACAAAGGGACTGGCCAAAGTACAGAGTATGTGAGTCTCAAAGGGCAAAAATGTTATTATCTGCAGCTAGTTTCTGATTAGTTGTTAGAAGAACAATGGCAACCCCTTATCCACCTCCAAGTGGATGGGCATTGGGTTTGGTAGTCGTCACTTTCTCACTACACTCAGAATCTTATTGCGATTCACTGGATTCAGCTATGGTTTGACTAATTGTTTTCCAGGCTTTTTTCCATTGAGTATGACTTGTAGCACTTAATGTTACAATGATAAAGTTTTTGATCCTCTTCACCCTTCAGTTTCAATCCTTTGTGAATTTTGATTTGCTGTATTTCTAATGCATCTCAAACTCTCTTCTGTCCCGCTGCAGTTGATATTCCCTTTTATTTCGGATTAGTTTGGCATATGACACATTTTTCTCTGTTGCAGGAGTCCACAGCGTTTGTAGTTAACACCACTCTGTTTTGAGGTCAATATCCTCTGCTACCACTTGCTTCACTCATGTTTACGAATCGATGGAAAAACTGAAAAAAAAACAATATTAACATAAATTACCAATATGATGGCTAAAACACATCATTATAGAGCTGACATTTTGGACTATGGTTGAAGGGTTGCTCTTAGGAATTATTTCCTTTCTCTTTAAGACTACTTGACCCCCAAAAACTATGTTTTGACACCAACATGAAGTATATAGGTCTCATGGTCCTGAAATATTACATCATCACTGCAACACATCTGCCATTTTAAAAAAGGTTGTCCAGAAAAATTTAGCCCGGATTAGTCTACCCAAGCTAAATTACTTCTCTAATGATATAAAAACACAGATCAAAAATGAAAATCTCTGGACAACAATATTTTTACGGAGGTATATCAAGGGGCCAGAATTATTATACTCCTCCTCTATGCCCATTCTTTCTTTGTGCGACTGTTAACGATCTCATTTTTCACCTCGTTCTTGTTTGGAGGTCTTGTTTTCTGCAACAGTAAAACAAAATTGTCACTCTTCCGCACTTCCACAATTACTTCTATAAATTATATTCAAGGTAACGGTTTTCCCTATAGTTTTACTTCAGCACCAATTTATCCACAATAACATAAGCTTAATAAAAATACTTTTATCTTACGGTGATTAGATTGTCAGGAATATTTTCTCTCTTTCATGCATATCTCCCTTTTCTCAGGGTCTGGAGAGATAATTGTGGCCTCCGAATCCTTAGTAGAATTTAAACTTTGTTTCTATAGTTAGGAAATGTTACATTATATGTCAGGACTGGAGGTGA
This sequence comes from Lissotriton helveticus, assembly GCF_964261635.1. Lineage (NCBI taxonomy): Eukaryota > Metazoa > Chordata > Amphibia > Caudata > Salamandridae > Lissotriton > Lissotriton helveticus. The sequence goes on from NC_136070.1 coordinate 920,542,056, forward strand.
GTATTAGCTGGTTTAAAGCTTATTTTTCACTAATGATGGCATATCTAAGACTGGTTTAAAGTAACACCTCTTAACTTTGAGAGGCTGTAGACCAGTCTGCAGCATTTATTATATCTTCCAGTTTCACCTGCAGTGAAAAAGCCTTGGATGCCATTGCTGTGCATGTCGAATGTACTCCAAAAAATTAACTAATCTATATCCGGCTCCCGCATAATCCATTTTACCCTTCAGGCTGTAATGGGGAAAGATGCTCCCTTAAAAGGTTTGCAAATGGAAATTAGAAGTTGAGGCTTCCCCGGTGGAAGAAGCTCCTCATTCATACTCTTGTAAACATTTGAACATCTGACCACACATCATTTTACCACATTGCCAAAAGCAGGGTATGAAACCATTTTGGAGAAATGTTTTGGATTTAGAAATGTGGAAAGTCTCACTGTGTAGGGTAAATACCCTACATGAAATATCCAGAGCTCGACCATCCAACATTCTCCTGTAGGAATTTGACACAGACACACGGCAGGCTTACCTGATCGCTCCTTTGTAGAAAGATATTTGTTACTGTGCCAGGAGAGGAATAGATTAAGGACTATTCATATCCCATAAAGATGAGGTTCTAGGGTCTCCTCATCAGTTTACTTACCAAAGAACGTTCCACCACAGGAGAACCCTTTATTGTGAAATGTTCTGCCAAAATGTCCGATCTGAATGTATTTGCTGACCTGTAAGCCATGCCTTCAGAGGCAAGGGAGGAGGAGAAATTCAATATGTGACCCCACTGGATCCGTACCCATCTGCATACACCAACACATCCATCTGGTCAAAGCCCACTTGTATCGCTTAAGTGTCCCATCTGCCCAAACCCCTGACTAGAGTACTTCCCATTGATTCCTTTAATCCTTCCTGCCATGAGTTGTAATTTTCCTCTGTCACCAGGTGGGGAGGATTCCTTAGAGCGTGGGTACTATCAAACATTTGCCCAAGTTCCACAAAGTATGGTCTGTGGTGTGTCCGAGGGCTGCACTGATGCCAGTACGGTGGCAGTAGAGGGTCTGGGTGGGTCAGGGATTGTGCAAGGAGGTCTAAAACAATGTTAAATAAATGGGAATGCATTTATTTGCAGGTCAATAAATGCTTGGCTGTTTATTTAACATTTCTTTCAGAATATTAGTGCTCAGCATCTAGACAGCAGCTCGTGCTGACGTTCACTGCGGTGCCGCATGTAAAGGTTAAGCGGGCCGCAAGCGGCTCCAGGGCCGTACTTTGAGTATCACTGCCTTAGAGGATTACTCAGAAAACCTTGGGACCTGGGTAGACCGATTGGAGAATCCCCAGACCGCTCCATCAGAACTAGAACCCAGATTTGTGATCTCCATATTGGTGTGATTACCATTGGGTCTGCCTTCTGCCCTGCCAGTCTCATGATTATCTCTAATGGTGGAAATGCATACCCCTTCTCTTGACTCCAGTCCTAGAGAAAAGCAACCAACACCGTTGCTTGTGGGTCTGGTGTCCAGCTGAAGTACTTGTCCACCTGATCATCCAGCCGTGAGACCGGTCCACCCTGAAGGGACCCCATCTGCGTTTTATCTCCTGAAAGACTACTTAATCCAACTTCCAGAAGCTCATGTATTACAATTGCAGTGAATGGCAGTTTGCTACCTTGTTGGCCTTGCCTGGAAGATATTCTGCCGTGACAGAGATCTTGTTGTCTAGACGAAAGTGCCAGAACTCCCATGCCAGGTCTGCTGGGTGGATCACCTGGCAGGTCTGGGCTCATTCCTGGAGATATGAAACAAGTTTATTTGTCTCCAAAGAAGAAAGAACAGACCTGTTTATCCTGGCATAGACAACTCTGTGTAATATTTATTTAATACATTCCCCTCTAATGGGGCGTTCAGCACCACCCTGTGGCAGGATTGAGGCCAATGCTCTGCGGCAGAAGTTCTGCTCTCTTCACATCAAACTGCAGCTCAATCTTGCCTACAACGGATCACTAGAGGACCAGTCTCTGGTTGTGTGGCCTGTACTTTTAGAGTCGCCCTCTGGTATCTAACTGGCACACACGTTACCTCGGAAATTAAATACTGTGTCAACAGCTCCTCGCAAGCTGCATTGAATGCATTCCTGTGGGCTCCATCTTCAATTAAACAATATTAAATAAGGCTAGTCAGACCACACTAAAAGGACAATAAAATATCCCCCAAATAGAGAGCTGCTGCTGTCATTTAAGTGAGCGCTTCTGGAGCTGCAATTAAAGGGGAGGGGCATTGAGGAGGATGACACATTATAAAAGAAAATACAGACTGATTAGTTGAAGTTTTTTCTACTTCCTTTCCCAATGGTTCCTGGGAAGGATAATACTTTGATGCTTTTGAAATTTGCTGAATTAAATCAAATTAAGAAAGTTGAGCATAATCCTCGCCTACGAACGCAGTAGTTTCTAGCAGGAGAAAAAGGATTGTACCATTTAGGATAAGCTGGCCACAATCCCAAAGAATAAACAACACACACTGTTCAAGTTCAAGTTCAAAAGACCTTTATTCGAATTTCATAAAATTCATAAAAGTACCGCAAAATCATTACAAATCATTACATTTATACATACATGCAAAAAATTAATGAAATATATCTTGATTAAAAATCTCATACAGTTCAGCTCCAATAAGACAAATTTCTAGTTTCATGGGTTTTCCATCGTTTTACGCACTCGTGTAATCAGTCTCAAAAAAGTGCTAGTGCGGAAGATTAGTTCGTCAGAATCCAGGGAAACTAACATTCTATAAGACTCATTTAATGAGAGTGGTCTATATTTCTTAAAATAGGGAGTTAAAAGCCATTTAATATATCTAAGATAAAATTTACAAAAGAATAGGAAATGCAAATCATCCTGTGAGCTGACACCATCACAGGGGCATGGATTAAAGTCAATACTGTGTCGATGCCCCAATGGAAAAGACAACAAAAATTTCACTGTACCAGCTCTTAGACGAAACAAAAGTGATCTCTCCCAACTAGTCATAGGTAGGGTGAGGTACGGCGGGAGAGGTTGTCTACACAGGTCATTCCCTAAATATTTTGCGACAGTTGATTTCTGGGATTCTCTACCTATTCGTTCAGTATTGTAAAGTGCATACAGTGCGTTTTTAACCTCGACCTTATCCTTAAGTTCAATTACAGTAATGCCCCTGTCCACAGAGTTCAGTGTTTTCGAAACTTCTGAGAGCCATGGAATCGCCATCCCATGATCGCAATTTAAACAATCTTTTATAATATTTTGTGTAAGGGTGGCAGCCTCATTCCTCCAGACTCTAATCCAAAAAAGTGCTGGTCTGGCTCTAATAAAATCACTGATATATGGCAGATTTAATTCACTGTGGCAAATATAATCAGAGGATGAGATCGGGGCACCCAATATTTTCCTACAGAAACGACTTTCCTCCCGTTGGATACATTGGTTGCTTCCCAACCCCCAAACCTCTGCTCCATATGAGGCAACAGGTAAGCACTGTAATTTAAAAAATTTTAAAATAGCTTTAGTTGCACTGATTTTCTTTGGGCGAGGAAGACTCATCACAGAATTGATGGCTTTCGAGAACTTGCTCGTGGCGTGGGCTAAATGCCCACTCCAAGAGCCGTTGGCAGCGAAAGCCAGTCCTAAATAAGGAAATATAGGAACAGATTCATGTTTATCTGTACCTATCTATATAGTGTTGAGCTTCCTTTTGCCAGGACCGCAAGACATAATAAAAGATTTTTTTAAATTAACCCGCAAATCTAGACCCTCCATAAAATGGACGAAACTATGGACAAGCAGGCGAAGGGCATTAGGTGTGCGGGCCATAAGCACCGCATCGTCTGCGTATAAAAGCACTGGTAGGGGTTTCCCTAAGATTGTCGGAACATCCGTAGTGACTTTTTTCAGGCAGTTGGATAAACCATTAATGTAAATAATAAACAACAGGGGTGCTAAAACGCACCCCTGTCTCACCCCCCTGCCTATGTCAATGGGTCCTGAGACTTCACCGTCAATCCCTATTCTGACGCGTGCTGTCAGGTCAGTGTGGAGATAGGCGAGGAACCTGACTAGAGTGTCGTCTAGCCCGTTATCAGATAGGATTTTCCAGAGTTTGGATCTATTCACTAGATCGAAAGCGGATGAAAGATCCATAAAAGCGAGGTAGGTGGGAGATGATCTGGCAATGCCGTACTTATCAATTATTAATTTCAGATTCAGGCATTGCTCCACTGTTCCTACCCCACTCCGGAATCCCATCTGGCATGAATCCAATAAGTCTGTGTCTACAGCCCATTCGAGCACTCTGTTATAAATTATGCGTCCCAAGATTTTCAAGGTGTTATCCAAAAGGGAGATCGGGCGGTAATTAGCTGGTTCCGACCTATCTCCCTTTTTAAAGATTGGGACGATAATACTAGTTGCCCATGTCGCCGGCATAGCCGCTGATGGCAAACTATTAAAAACATTAAGCAGAATAGGGGCCCAAAGATCAATGTTGTATTTGATATTATCTATGGGCAGGCCATCGGGGCCAGGCGCCTTGTTTCCAAGGCTCTCTTTTATAGCTGTTACAACTTCGTGAGCTTCAATCTGTAGACCAGCCTGTTGTCCTGAGTTAAAAGTGGGTTGCTCCTCTGGTGGTGCAGCGTACATTTTAGAGAAGTGGGTCTCCCATACGTCGCTAGTTATGTTGCAGCTAGTTGAGGTGAGCTTCTTACCCATTTCTCTTGTTCTCCGAACAGCGCACCAGAAAGGACCACTGCCACCCAGGTTTGCACTGATCACCAGCGATTCCCACTGTTCTAAAATTAGTGTTGCCTTTCTTTCTGCTAACTTAGTTTTATACTGTTTCCTGGCTATCTGGATGGTCGTTTTACACCTAGGATTGGCATTAAGTGCCTTTCTTAGTTCCTTGTTAGCCAATGAACAAGCTGAGTCAAACCACCTTGGGTCTTTGCCTTCCTTGGGTAATGGGACTGATAAAAGAGTTTTTATAACAGAACACAGTACTTCAAAATCTGCAATTGTTTTGTCATGGTTAATATTCATAGACAGGCGAGGCTTAAACAGATACGAATGTGAGGTTTGCACACTATCCAAAATTGCTCCGCAATCAACCCCCCTCCACTTTAGTTGTAAACCATCAATTGATGGTGTAATATCCCTTGGGCCATTCAATTTCGTAAAAACAGGACTTGGTGCGGGGTTCAGGGTAATTGTCAAAGGATTATGGTCACTAAATGATGTCACCGTCACTGTAGACTTTACTATACAATCTGAGAGGTGTGGTGACATGAATATATAGTCAATGGTGGAGCTGCTGTCCCTACTTATAAACGTGGGGGCATGGGGGATGTTAGGACTATGACCTATTCTCATGGCATCGTCAAGGGCAAATTCAGTTAATATGTTACCTAATTCAATGCCCCTGCGTTCCGCTTGATCGTGATAGATCCTATCCTCAGTCCCATTTCTCTTTGTAAGTTTAGCATTAAAGTCACCCCCAATTAAAAATCCTGACTCTGTATCAGTTACTACACTACATTCCAATTTTCTTAAAACCTTTGACAGGGCCAAAAAATTCTTGTTCGGTACATGATAAAAATCATTATTATAAAAGTTTATTAAATAAATCTTGGTCTTTGACTTTAACTTATATTCAAGGATTTGAATATTCGGATTGTCGCTAAACAGGTCCCTGATTGAACCACCAGCCAAGATCTTAATCCCGATAAACAGACCACCCACTGCTCGTCCAAAACTAGGTTTGGGTGATGTTATACTAAAGCAGTGGTAACCCTCAATGTGCATGTTCCCAACAGCCCATGTTTCCTGAAACATGAGGATATCCATGCCATCCATTATCTCAGCCCATGCGGGGACTGAAAGCTTGGGTTCCAGCCCTGCCACATTCCAGCTGAGGATTGATAAACCATGGGCACTACAATGCCTAGTAGACTTACTCCCAACGCTCGACAGTATGTCCCCATTAGTGCTAACAACGACATGTGGAATACTATTGACATTCATGTCATTCACTGGATTGTCTGATTTATTCCGGTTTATACATTCTTCAGCCAATAATGGTTGCCCTTCGTGTCTGTTATTTTGATCTTGACTACTGGTAATACTCTCAGCCACTTTATCCAGTCAGTCCTGATCATCTAAATTGGAGAAGTATTCAAACCGGTTATGAATAGGAATGTTAAATGACGGCCTAGTATCATTTGTTGGTATATGTTGGTTGAAAGCAGGTCCTGGGTGTGACCTTTCCCTATGATCATAGTGGGGCATAATAGGGAATTGTGGGTAGTGCGGAGGGTATACTGGCATTGGGGCTTGGTGACGCCAAATGTGGCCATTCAAATGGTTAAAATCTTGGTTCTGAGAAAAAAGTGGGGATTTGATTCTAGCTCCGAAATTCAGGTCGTGATGCGAGATGGGGGAATTATTTGACATGATTTGTTTGTGGGGTATCAAATGTCTGTAAAAGTAACCTAATGGGAGAAGAGTCATGTTAAATTCCCATGGTGAGGGTAATGGGGCACTAGCCAATGTTTTTTCCGCCCATTGAGGGTTTTTAAAATTTATTGTAATACAGTCCCCCTCAAACTTTTTCTTTAGTGGGCCTATCCAGCCTACTCTCTGAATATGGATAATCTCCCTTGCCCCTTCTGTGGGAAAATTGCAATTTGCGATTAACCAATGAAGAGTTTTATTTTTAAGGGATGTGGGGCTCTCCTCTTGGTCCTTCCTTAATTTTGGTGTATTAACTAGGACCAACACGTATGCCCCACACTCAGGTGGTAAGTTAATACGTGGTGGGATCTGCCTAGTGTTTTTTTTGGGGGGCTGTACCATAAGGCGATCATTAGTAGGGTCATGCGATTGGCTTATGGGGATCCCCTTGGGTTGTTCGATGTTTAGGTCCTTCCTTGGCTCTGATACTGCATTAGTATTAGTAAGGCTGGGGTTAGCTACTGACTGATTAGTCCTAATCCCTTTGGCCGGAGCCTGCAGGGGTTTAGATATTGTTGGTATCCCTTGGGGGTTATTAGAATTGGTGCATACAAGTTTAGGGGAACTTAATGTAACTCCTGCTCCACTATGGGCACCCTCTCTAGGGATATTCTTAATAGAGGTACTTAGTTCAGCTATTTGTTTTTCGATGCGTGTAAGCCTACTTTCTATGGGTGACAGATAGATGCTGAGTAATTCACCCATTCTTTCCATCAGACGGTCAGTTATGGGGTTGTCATCAGATTTGCTATCCGTGCCTATCGTACCTTCTTGATGCTCCTCATTAACCACCTCAATTGCTTCCTCAATAGTCTTCTTAGACCTGATCGTACTTAAGTGTGGGTTGGGATTAGCACCTTTTCTAACGTTCTGTTTGTACGTGCTATGATTCCTAACCTTAGACATGCAGGGCTTTAGTGGATGTTGTCCTTGTTTTTGTTTATGTTTTTGGACAGCACCCTCCCGCCTACCTCTTTGTTGCCTTGTACTAGCTACTACTGTTTTATCTAGGGTGGGGTTGATAGATAGGTTGGGAGTTTTTTCCAGGTCCGTGCTCGTGTCTGTCTCAGAATCTATCAATGAAATTGATGCAGATAGATTTACCTCACTTGGTATGGTGTGGATATCAGCACGTGCATCAATTAGGGGTCTCGTGTTACTAGTTTGGGCCTGAAGTGGTGTAGTTGCCGATGCGATAAGACCAAGGGATGAACGTCTGGCTTGGGCTAGATCTTGCGAGACCCTGCGTTCCAGAAGTAAAATACCCTGGTCTATAGCATCATTGGCTCTAGTTATAAAATTATCTATAGGGCCGGTCACTAAAGCTCCCCCAGCTGTGGTTTTACTTCGAGTGCCCCTTGGAGACATGGTGCAGGAATGGTAATGCAATAATCAGTTTAGCAAAGTAGATCCCAAGAACAGTTCTAATCAATGCAGAGGGCAATAGATGCGAGGTGGTAAATAGGAGTCATAGATTGCAGAGCTGATGGGTATAGTGGATATTATCAACGTGGGTAATATGTACCACAGTCCATCCTCGGATATCAAGAGGCTAACAAATACGAGTCAATAAAGTACCTTTTTGTGATTGTGTAAGAGGGGTGCGCCCGCCCACCCTCCTCGGGCCTCCTCGGGCCGCAGAGGGCCCGCCCTTTGCCCGGGCTTAGCCCCGGGCGCTCCCGCGCGCGACGTCCCACAGAGCGCTCGGCGCTCCTCTCTTTTGTGGCGCCTCCGGGCGCAGAGGTGGCGTCAGGGACGTGATTCCGGCGCTGGGGCACCTGGGAGGTGTAGTTCCTGGGGCCCCTGGTGGCTGTAGTCAGGGTTGCAGCGTGGGCGCACCAGCCGTTCCCCTCACGGCGTTGCCCTTGCGCTGGTGGAGCGACGGGAAGAAGCAGCCGTTCCCCTCACGGCAGGTAAGGAAAGTTAACAAAGTCCCCACACTGGCAAAATCAACATCTCTTCCCCTGCCAGGGGCGTACAGGAGCCAGAACTGTTTGTCGCAGGAAAACAACCAGCTAAAAAAGGATGGGAAATAATGTGTTGCAAGTGGTCCCCCCCAACAAAACTTCTCATTGGACCCCCCCAAAAAAGGCAAGGTTCGCAGTCCTTTTAGCTCTTGATTCACAGGGCGAGTGAACTGCATAATTGCAGATGTTAATGGAAGGGTATTGGCCCTTATTCTCTCCCTAGGAGATTACTCATTTCCAGTTGCGTCTGTCTTTGCCTGTAATACAGGCCAGGAAAAATTCCTCAGAACAGCAGTCATGCACATTTTAAGCTCTCCTGAAAAGGAAATAATCATAGAAGTAAAAATTGTCTTTTTATATGTTTTTAACCCACAGCCCTGAAGAAGTCCTTTCTTTAGGACGTAACGAGTTGACTGTCTCTGTTTTGTATAAAAAGAACTAATAAAGGATATATAAAAAAAGGAAAAAATTCAACCAGTGTACAATGACTTGGCGGCTCCATAGAGAATTACTATTTAAAGGACTCTTTGAATATTGTTGCAAAGTGGTGCATCTCCGATTTAGTGTCTTATTATGTGGCCTCTGGTAATAGGGGAGTGCTCTTGGACAGGGGGCACGTTTGGAGATTTGCACACAAAAATTCAAATTTGCATTTATACAATTTCAATTGGCAATTGTATTGGATTGGTGCCTAATTGGTTGCTTTTTTGGTCCACTGTCCATTTTGTATATTTTTATAGTAGGGGACCTTATCCTAGTAATACATAATGAGAAGAGCAGATTCGTACTCTTTTGAGAGGAACATGTGGTAGCAATATTCCGAGAGAGGAAAGGATGGCTACGTGAGATAGGGCTGGGTGACATTTGGCTATTGCATCCTGAGAACGAGATTATACATTATTCAGCCACCCATAAAACATGTGCCAGACTGGATCAATTTCTGGGATCCACAGAGGTGCTAGTTCAGATGACGACAGCTGAGTAGGGCCACTGGTGCTTTCTGATCACACACTAATGTTGGTCACTCTGAATGCTCCACGAACGCCAACACAGCTAAATGCATTCAGGTTGAAAGATAATCTCCTTTTCAGTGAGCCCAACAGGACTCCATATGGTCTGCCATCTTTTTTTGTTTCCTTTTTTGAAAATGCAGAGGATGGAACACCCATTCTGTGAACCATTAAACGTTGCCATAAGGGGCTTGTTGATCTCACTTGCTGCGTCCAGCAATGCAGATAGAGCAACCAAATGCAGCGAATCAGAAGACCACGTAAGAATGATAGAAAGGAAACACAAGCGGATTGGGACATCAAAGATATGGCATACACTAAGGATGACCCCTACTCCATTACATGCACTAGACATGAATAACTTGCATTACGCTTTTTTGCACATTGTACATTTTGCACTAGCGGTTGCCTTTTTTGCACATGATAAAGCTATTTATTGTTATGAATTTGTAACATTGCAGGTTGTTATTTGTCTATATTTTATCTTTTATGACTGTGTCATTATTTTTGTTGTGTTTGACATGTACTTTTATGGATGTTCTATAATCCGAATAAAGATCTTTTGACTTTGACTTGACTAGACATGAATTGGGCAGAACACATGCTCCTCAAAGTAAGACAAAAATACAGGAAAGCAATAAAGACAGAAGGATCCTGGCTTGGGAGTTCAGGTAGCCAGAAGCCACATTTACTCCATTTGCTCTGAAACAGGGGCCCAGTGCACCTTTGACCAAAAGATTGGCCAGGCTTGCCACAAATTATTTTCCACATTATAGTCAGTGGAAGGAATTAATGCGACTGGGATGGAGAAACTACTGGTGAGGTTACCACTCCCAAAGCTAATGGAAAACCAATAGGGGTAGAGGAGGTCATCACCAGCCCTTCAAGCTGCAGGAATCCCCGGGTCCTGGCAGCTACACAGCTCTATTTTATGAGACCTTTTGCCTAGAAGTCGCAACCTACACTCACACAATTGTACAATGCAGTGGAGACGAGAGGAGAAACCACACTTGCAAAGCAAGAGGCCGCAATCACAACTGTACCCAAACCTGACAAGGACCCACAACACTGGTCTTGCTACGGCTCCATTTCCCTGCTCAACATCCGTGCCAAACTGCTGATTCAGAAAATTTAGCACACTGGTTGTGCTTATACAAGTGTTCCTTAGTGGAGCCGGATTGGTGAGGCTTCACACTAAACTAATATGAAATCTCATTCACAAAGTGGAGTCGGTGGGTAAAGGGGTGGACCTACTAGCGGTTGATGCTGAAAAGGTATTTGACTGAGCCCATCGACCATTTCTCAAAACAGTCCTCATCTGCATGGGAGCCGGCCCTAAATGTAGCCTTTGGGTTTTTAGCAGCTTTGAAGACCCATGTGCTCGGATCAACGTAAACAGTAGATTAACACCTTCCATACAAATTAGGAGGGGCTGAGACGACGTTTCCTGTTGTCTCCCCACTCCCTTTCACCTCTTACATGAACCCCCTGACAATAGCTATCCGAAAACAAACATAGGGACATTAGAGGGGTGACCATTGGTAAACAGAGCAAAAATTATGTATGCACTCGGATGATGTCCTGCTGTCATTAACTAACCCTAGGAAATCCCTCCCAGAGGCATTATTGGAACTTCAGAGCTGTGGTGAAGCCTCTGGATTTAAAATCAATATCCTTAAATCCCAGTTATTGGAACTGGGATTGCTCTCAGAGGTAAGATCACATGCTCAATCTCAACTATGGGGCATATGTATGAAATGATTTTTTGTTCGCAAACGCTGCGATTCACAAAAAAAAGCATTTGCGAGTAAAAAATCGCTAAACGCGATGCATGAGACATTTTCGCATTGCAATATTAAGGAATCACTAATTTTGCTATTCCTTAATGTGTGAAGCAACAATTCTGCGGATTTCTGTGCGAATTCTCAAACTGTGACTTTTCAGCTTGCGAAAATCGCTAAATGAAAAATCGCAGTTTTAGAAATAGCAATGAAGTGTATGAAAAAATCGCACTTTGCGAAAAAAGAAAATTCGCAAATTAGCAAATCGCAATTACCAACAAGTACATGCAGGTGGTAACCAGGTGCAAGCTACTTAAAGCAGCCCACAATGCATCAGGTTCTTCCACAATGGCAGCACTATATGTAATAGCCAGAAGGCTGCGAATTCGGGCAGTAGCTCAGAGGAGAATGCGACAAGAACGGATCTTCAGACTGCGCGTCACTCTGTTCCAGCAGACTGAAGAGGAAATCCATGAGAAGTACAGGCTGGACCCAAAGACTATTTTAGACCTTAATAAGGAACCCGCGCACACATAACAGTTCAATGATACAATGATCCCAATTCTCGTAGAAAAACAAATATTGTAGTCCAGGCGGTTGGTTCGTTTTGCTTGATCTTGTCTGTTTATTAGTTAGGCAGATGGATTTATTTTGTAAATACAGCCAGCCGACACGTGTTTCATTGTGGCAAGACAATCATCCACAACTCTTCAGGGCTCTATGGCTGGATATTAAACCTTTTTTTTGGGGCCCTCCTCCGGTGATAATTCCAACCCGGCGGGTTAACCAACAAGGAAATAGTCCAATGACGGTCATAAAATGGAATGCGTAAAACAACTATTTGATGGCTGATGTAATATTCTAAGCCGAGTAAGACGGAACACTCGATTTATAGTCTAGTCAATTAATCCAGACGTGAAATCACGTGATTAATGAAGTTAATGAAACACCGGCTCAATCCTGGATTAGCACGGATACGTGCCCCCCACGAAAACTAGTGTAAATCCACTCCAGTCCTCTCGGCGTCTTACTCTCCTGTGTTAGCTATGTGTGCGCGGGTTCCTTATTAAGTTTCTAATTGTGTAGTTTTACTATACAGAGCAAGGGGTTTTGAGGGTGTCCCCTTCCTGCTGCACCATCGTATTGAGTTTCATGGCCATAATTTCACGTTAATAGGGCTAGTGCGCCTTTCTTTCTTCCTGGACATTAAAACCTGTCTCTGTCTACTTACTATTTTAGACCTGATTGACAAGCTGAAACCCTATCTGGAACACGCAACACGCAGGACCCAAACAATTCCCATCCATGGGCGGGTCCTGTGCTCCCTGCTCCTCCTGGCCTCAGGGAGTTTTCAAGGGATGATAGCAGCGGCTGGCGGGGTCTCACAGAGTGCCCTGTCGCGCTTCTTCCATGGCTTCTTAGATGCAATGCTAGAGAGGCTACCATATCACATACATTTCCCCAGCACACAACCGGCATTACAGCAAACCAAACTAGACTTCTGCCAGATTGCACGTTTCCCCCACGTTATTGGCTGCATAGATGGGACCCATGTGGCCCTCACCCCCCCATCAACAAATGAATATGTCTTCAGAAACCGTAAATGCTGCCATTCCCTGAATATACATGTCATGTGCAATGCCAAGAATATCATCAATGATATTGTAGCTAAATACCCAGGCAGTACTCACAACTCTTTCATCTTTAGACATAGTGGGATACACAGATGTCCGAGTACTGGCGAGTTTGGTGAGGGCTACCTGCTAGGTAAATGCATGGCACACATCCATCCATACAGTACATCTTGTGAGGGGGGGAGGGCAGTGACTTACCTATTGTTTCTATCCCTACAGGTGACAGTGCCTATGCAGTGCGGGACTTCATCCTGACCCCGTATCTGGATCCAGTCAATGCAAGGGAGAGGAGATTCAACAGGGCACACAGATCTACGTGCTGTGTCATAGAGCGTACGTTTGTGATCCTAAAGAGCTGGTTCCGGTGCCTGCATAAAAGCGGAGGAGCACTCCAATACAGCCCTGAGACCTGCTGCAAAATAGTGGTAAGCTGTGCAATGCTCTACAACATAGCAATGAAAAAAGGCCATGAGTGCTGTGCCACCTGTGTTTGCCGTCAGCCTCTGTTCTACAGCACTGGTACCTTGCACCAGGCCTCTTGCGATGTCGTGGCAGTAGTGTGACATTTCTACTTGCATGCTTATGCTGCGATGGGTCAAGTTGCTTGTGGTGGTGCACAGGCGGTTCACCGCCTTGGTGTAGCTGTGCAGACGGGCGTTACCACGTTGGGCAGCCCTGTCCCTGGCTTCTTGGTCACGGTTCAATGTCACACACAGGTCACGTATGGCACCTGCCATGGCCATGATGCCCTCCCTCACGTAGCGCTGATTTTGGTTTAATTTGCAGAGCTGCCTATTTATTGACCACAATGATTTTTGTTACAGGCGCTGTAACTGCAGCATGCTGTTCTCCAGACCTGTGAAGACTGGGATCTTCTACTGTGGCAGTGCTGGTCCTGGCCCTTGACCTGCGTGTTTCAGTTCCTGGCTCCCTTTAGTTGGGGTGTGTGCTGTCCACGCATGTGTGAGACACCCTGCCTTGGCTCTGCTTGTTTATTCTCCTCCCCTGTGGCCTCTTTGTCATCCTCTAATGGGGGCAGTGGGGGCACAATTGTGCGCTTCCTGCGTGTGATTGGTGTGGGCTCTGTGTCGTCGCATGAGTCCCCATCATCGGCCTGGTCCTCAGGATTTCCAAAATCATCGCCCTCTGCACTGTCTTCCAGTGTCCTGTATTGTGCTGCTGATGTAAAGGGGAATTCATGAGCTTGTGACAGTGTCTGCATTTTGCACTCAATAACGTTTTTACCATTTGTATTTGCTAACTTTTGACACTCTCTTTTCCCCTTTTCACTGATTCACATGTTGCATTTAATTTGCTATGTCTCATGGACACACTATCATGCATTTGACTACGTCTCCCATGATGCATTGCTGGGTGTGCTGTAAGAAGTGGACCAGAGTGACATGTGTAGTTTGGGTTTGGTGCATTCCTGACTGTGTGCATGGGATGGGGATGTGTGTGGCTATATTTTGCATGCATCTTACCTTGGCTGCTGGTTGCAGGGTCGGAGCTGTCTACATCAGCCACACCACTGACGCTCTCAGGCTGCAGGGTTGACTCCACCAGCTCCTCATGGGGTGTTGGGTCTGTTGCTGTGGATGCTCCTCCCCCGGTCTTGTTTGCCTCCTTCAGCCTTTTTCTTAATTCTTCCACCGTGCGATGGGTCACACCGACAGCATTTTGCTGGATGTCCAGCCAGATCTTTCTTTTCCTGGACTCAGGGACTCGGAGTGCCTTCTTTCCAAAGAGGAGCTCATGGCTGCACACCATCTCCTCAATGAGCACCTCCTGCTCCTTGTCACTAAAGTTGTGCTTCCTCTTCCTCCCACCTTGCCCTTATGTTGTTTCTGGGACTCCACTGTGGATGTTCCTCTGCTGTGCTCACTCCTCTCACTCTAGAAAAAAAGCCTCTGACTGTGGCTCAGGCAATGAAGTGCAGCAAATCACTCCCACTTCCTGGGTGTGATGTCATCAGGCTGCACCTGTATTGCAGATTCCCGTTTTTTGCAATTTCTTAATTTGCGATTTTCGCAATTAAGGAATCGCAAAGCGAGTTTCTGAGAATTTTTTGCGATTTTTAAGAATTCGCAATTCGTTAGCGATTTTTTTATTTACATCGCGATTTGCCAATCTCAAAATGAGACTTGTAAAAATTTTCATTTTGAGATTCGTAACTAGGGATTTTGATACATATGCCCCTTTGTTTCCAATGGGGCAAGGACAATCTTACATATCTGGGGCTGACCATAACCCCCACTGCCTCAAAACTGCATAAGTCCACTATAACAATCTAATGTGATAAATGAAGCCTAATTTTCACACATGGTGTGGTGCTGGCCTGTCATGGCGCACCCTGGCAGCCAAAATGACCTCTTTGCTGCGGTTTCTGTTTTTGGAAGTTAATGCTACTGCACCTTTTTAACCCCTCCTCTGCGCTGAACGTTCCGCGCTGGTGCGGAACGTTCTATTGCGAGGGCGGGGCCGGAACGTTCAGCGGACATGCGCAGCACTACCGAGGTAGTGCACGTGACGTCCGCTGAACGTGCGCCGCACTGAAGGGGTTAAATGCACCCTCCGCACTATCCAGCAGCTCTATAATAACTTCTTATGGACCAGTAAGCAACCTAGAATTGTAACAAATCGGATGTTCCGGTCTGCACAGGGAGGTCAAGGTATCCCAAACATTGCCTTGCACTATTATGAAGCAAAGCATGTTACATTGCAGGCTGGTATATGGGCCAGGATGAGAAATTCGGGTGTTTCATAGATCAGTCCATTGCTGACATCCATATTTGAAAGGTCCTATGGTTCCCATGAGACTTGGAGTACTCTTTCACAAGAGGGCCAATGGCAGCAAAGGGGGTGCAGTAAAACCGGGCCTAGCCATCATTCCCTCGTCGATGACCCCTCTATTTGGCAACGCCAGTTTCACCCCAGGTCTTAAAGACAAGTTTGTAGAATGGCAGAAAGCAGGGTTGGTGACTTGTAGGGCCTTAAGTCATTTGAACAGTTCAAACTTGACCATGAAATACCAGTGGGAGAAAGGTATTGAAATTATGATGATGATGCCCAGTGCTTCACTGGGTTACCCACCCCTCGGTAAGAGCAGTTGCCAGCCTATCCTTCTACCCTTTTGCCAAGTTTTTTAAAAAAAAATTCTCCCAAAAACTTTATTGATCACAAAGTGGACATACAAATATCATGTATCTGTGGTTGTCCTATTACAGAAGCGTGACGCTTGTGAGCAATCAATCCAATAAGAACGTAAACTATAAATAACATAAACAATGCCAAAGGTCAAATCTCGCACCGTCACATGGTCACCATTACAATCTGTGCATTGCAGATATATCCGTGTGCCCGGCAGAGTACAGCCCCCCTGAAACAGAATGACATTGTTGCATCAAATAACTATTCACTGTTATCTCAGGTCCCTCCAGTGAGACAAAGTCATTCAGAGTCCAGCTCGGCATGGGCTAGTAGATATTCTCGCAGGGTAGCCCAAATGTCCCTTGGACGTGAGGCACGTGGCAATTCCTCAGCGTAGGTTTCCAGCTGATCCCGGCAGTATACCATATCTTTGAGCCAGTCGTCTGCCTTAGGATTCAGTCTACTGTCCCATGTGAACAAGGTACGCCTTTTTGCCAAAAGTAGGGCCAGCTGTGCAAACCTCCCCAGAACCCCCTTCAGGTGTGGGCCGTGGCCTAGCAGGCACAGTGCTGGAGTGTTACATAAAGCCAGCCCCGTCATACTGATGAGAATACCCACCACATCCTCCCAGTACTGGAAGACACGTTGACATTGCCATGCGAGATGTACAAAGCCTGCCTCCCCCATCCCACATCGTCTGCAGTCGGATGTCGCCCTCAGACCAATCTTCCACAACTTATGGGGAGTGTGATAGGTTTGGTGGAGGAATTTAAGGTGTATTATACGAAGGTTGCTATTGGACGTCAATCGCCCTGTGACCGAGCAAATGCGTGCCCACTCCTCCTCCGTTATGGGAGGGTCAATGTCAGAATTCCAGCACGTTAAGCAGGGGGCAGAGCTATAGGGTGTGTCCCTCTGCACGGCCCTGTATAGCTTAGTGACCAGCTTACGTTTCGTGGGTGCAATGATGGTCAGTTGTAGAGTGGACAGAGTCGCAGGTTCATCTGGGAAGCATGTATAGTGTTCCTTCACCGCGCGGCGCAATCTGAAGCATGTAAATTGGAAGAGTAGTGTGGGGTTTTGGATGTACGCCAGGTCGTCACCCGATATGTACGTACCATCTGGGAACAAGTCGCTCATAAGTGTGATGCCCGCTTCCTTGAGTGCTTTGACCGACCTCTTGTCACTGGCAACCGATAGCACCGCGTGTCACTCTATGGGTAAAGCAGGTGCGTATAAGGGAAGTCTTTGTGTCCGACGGCCAATCGCCTGCCACGCTGCCACCGTGGTGTCGAGAGTATTGATCGCTAGCTTGGGTGTATGTCGGTGAGTGTGCGTCAGTATGCCGCATAGGGGGACCGGATGGGCATCTCCCTCTTCCACCGCGACATGTGGAACGAACCCGTGCGGCTTGTACCAGTAGAATGCGTGATGAGCGTGGCAGCATAGATAATAAACATAAAAATCGGGTGCGTTGAATCCCCCCCCTGTCGTAAGATAGAGATAAGGTTTTCCATCCTATCCGTGGCGGTTTGGCGCCCCAAGTCAACCGCAACAGTTGCATCTGCAGCGTTTAAAAAAAATGCATAGTTAGCGGGATCGGGATATTGCAAAAAAGATATAAAAATCTAGGTAATACCACCATTTTTATGATGGAAATGCGGTCCGCCAAAGATAACGGGAGACACTGCCAACTGTCTATCTGCGCGACAAGGGCCGTGTATGCAGCACCATAATTTGCAGTTATCGCTGTCTGAGGGTCTCTGTGTAGCCATACCCCTAAATATTTAACAGGGTCGGCTGACCAAACCAGCGGATATTCAACCGGGGGGGAGTAGTTGTGTCTGTCAGGGGGATGATCACCGATTTGTCCCAATTTATATGTAAACCGGAGAATAGGCCAAATTTAACGTATTCCTGTATTACGGGAGACAGGTATGTGTTTGGCTCCCGAATGAATAGGACCATATCGTCCGCGTACAGCGATATCCCCACCGGGCGATTATTAAAATTCAGAGCCGCCGCTCTGTGTAGCTGTCGAATTTTACAAGCCAACGGTTCTAATACAATGGCAAATAGTAGTGGGGAGAGAGGACATCCCTGCCGGGTGCCTCTGCTCACCTCAAAATGCTCTGACGTGTCTCCACCCACTCGAACCCTCGCTGTGGGCTCCGTATATAGTATCTGGATCCACTGTAGGAAAACGGGGGCGAAGCCCATCCTGCGCAGAATGTGCCTCATGTACCCCCATTCTATGGAATCAAATGCCTTCGCGACAGCCGGAAGGTCGGGGTTTAGGGCATGTAGCATGGCGAAGATAGTGCGTAAGTTTAGAGAAGTGGAGCGGTCAGGGATAAACCCTGCCTGGTCAGGGAGTACAAGCAGCGGCATCAGGGGTTGCAGTTTGGTGGCAATCATTTTTGCTAGGATTTTGGCATCTAGATTGATAAGGGACAGGGGCGGTATGATTCACAGCGTTCAGGGGGCTTATCTTTTTTCAACAAAGTAATTATCAGCGCCTGTCGCAGCGTGGGGGGCAACCGACCAGAGTCATATGCCTCTGCGTACATCTCCAGGAGGTGGGGAGCCAGTATGTCAGCGAATGCCTTATAAAATTCTGCTGTTAGGCCGTCCGGACCGGGAGATTTCCCTTTCGGAAGCGCCTTAATGGCGTCCGTGACATCCTCTATATCTATTGGAAGACTAAGATATTGGCGATGTGCGCCCGACAGCCACGCGCAGGCGATATCGTCAAGATAGTCATCCATTGCTGACTCAGCCATCCCTCCCGCAGAAGTGTATAGTGTAGAACAAAAACTACGAAATTGTTCCACAATGGCAGCGGGAGAAAAATGGGACTGGCCATCATTATCTACAATATGGTCTATTGGGAGTTGACAAGATCTTGACTGCAATCGACCTGCTAATGTTCTGCCCGGTCTCCCACCCTCGCCGTATCGTCTGGTCACGTGTCTTCTGGAGAGGTATTTCACCTCAGTGTCTGCAAGGGCGTTGTATTCGTCAATATGCGCACGCATGTCAGCTAAAATGGTAATCGATGGCTCATGTTCATACTGAGTTTCAAGCTCGCACAATTTTGACTCCATAGTGGACAGGCGGCCTCTGATGTCTTTTAGTATGCCTGCGGATGTGCAATTGCATGCGCCCCTGACCGTGACCTTGAAGGCCTCCCATAGTGTTTCCTGGCTGTCCACTGACCCCACATTATTCTCGAAGTATTGCATGATGGCCTTTCTTTTGGTGTCAACATAGATCGGGTCGAGAAGAGACTCGGCTCGAAAGCGCCATGTAAACGATTTGTGTGGGTTGTGTGGGACGTGTAAAGTCAGGACTACCGGGTTATGATCCGAAAGCGTTCTGGGAAGATTGCGGACATCTGTGACCCAAGTGTGCGCGCCCTCACTTAGTAGCCAGTAGTCGATGCCAGACCAGCCATTAGTCGCAGGCGTGACGTGTGTCCCCCCCGGATCACTAAATTTCTGTGCCTCCATGCATCTTTCAACCCAAACTTCGGCATGCCATCTTTCACACATTGGGCAACCCGGACCATCCTAGTGCTCAGTGGATTAGATTTATCAACAGTGGGGTCAAGATATGTGTTGAGGTCCCCGCCCAATATAAGTTCCGTGTCTGGCCTGTCTCGTAGCACCCCGAACAGTTGCAAGTACATAGTCGTGTCGTCAACCACTGGACCGTATACATTCACGAGCGTCACCAATATGTTGCCCAGTTTGCCCATCACAATCGCCCATCGCCCCTCCTGGTCTGTATGTGTGCGAAGAGCCGTGAAGGGACACACCCCTCTTAACCAATATAAGGACCCCCCTAGCATAAGAGGAGTAAGAAGAGGCTAGTCGGTATGACGCCCAGCGCCTTGCCACCCTGTCTTCTGTCAGTTTCGTCAGATGCGTTTCTTGCAAAAGCGCGAGGTGCACATGGTATCTATCTAATTGCGCTAGTATCTGCCTAATTTTCTTCGGCGAAAAAGTGACACAGTGGTATGTGGACCCGGCTATATGTCGCGTGTCAGAACCCGGATGCAGTATTTGGACTAATAGCAGCGGGTGCGCCCAACAGGCACGATGGTGTAGCATGATGAATTGTCCAGTACATGACTTTGGCATACAAGAAACCAGAACAGCCCCCCACCCGCCTCCCACTTCAGCATACCCAACCTGCTAAAGACATGTCCCTCAGTTAACTCCCTCAAAAGCCCCAACAACAGTAAATATAAGTCCTATTGGGGATTACCCATTCGGGGGTCGTTGGCCATTGCCACTCCCCGATGAAATAGGGAGTGGTGCCACCTACTATTCATTGTCTCCCCCCAGCTCTTACTTCGGTGCAATAAGTGAACATTGTATAGATAGAAACAGAGGATCCTGCATATGTCTAAGGCCTCTTAGGTACGATATTAGCAACCATTTGCCTACCCCCCAGCTACCTCATGGCGTACCCTGCTAAGGGTTGCACAGTAACCCCCTTACTGTTCAATCATCAATGTCTGACGTTTGGGAGGCAGGTGAGCGCTGTTTCTGGC
This sequence comes from Lissotriton helveticus, assembly GCF_964261635.1. NCBI lineage: Eukaryota > Metazoa > Chordata > Amphibia > Caudata > Salamandridae > Lissotriton > Lissotriton helveticus. The sequence continues at coordinate 920,562,694 of NC_136070.1, forward strand.
GCCGTAGAGTTTTTGCGTGTTCCATCGCATGCTTGGGATTTGCGAAGATCTTGCCATTTTCCATGGTGCCAATACGGAGCTGGGCTGGGTACAACATTGCGTATGGGATCTGGTCTTTTTGAAGGAGCTTCTTGACGGCTTGGAATTCCTTGCGAGCTGCCTGAACTTTTGTCGTGAAATCAGGATAGAATGACAGTCCGTTGCCCAGATAAGTGATTGAGCCCTTCAACCTGGTGATGCGGAGGACGGTGTCACGGTCTCTAAAATTGAGTAGCCGCGCAATGAGGGGTCTCAGTGGTGTCCGAGGAGGCGGGCGCGCCGCAAGTGACCGGTGCGCGCGTTCCACTGCAAACAGAGGGGACTGTTCGTCCTTTCCGCAGATGTCTCGGAGTATTCCCTCCACGTACTCCTCGAGTCGCCCCACATTCATGGATTCCGGCAAGCCCAGAAATCGAATATTGTTCCGACGCGAGCGCGCTTCAATGTCCTCATTCGTGGCTTGAATGACTTCAAGCAGCTTAGAGATATTTGAGGTCTTCTCTGCTACTTGCTGGAGCCCTTCTTCTGCATCTGAGATGCGTTGTTCGGCCTCTCCGATCCGCGTCGCTTGTTTGTCCAGTTTAGAGGAGAATTGGTCTATTCTGCCATTTAGAGCCTCAATCTTTCCGTTAATGGCCTGTAGGCTCGCCTGGATGGCTGCAAGAGATTTCTCAAGCGCAGTGGGGGAACTCATGGGCACATCTACCTCAGTGTCCGACGACTCAGCCTGGGGAAGGATAACTGCAGGATGATTTAGGTGGCAGGCAGAGCAACACTACAGTGCGGCCATTTTGCTGAGCTTCAAGCCACGCCCCCGTCTACCCTTTTGCCAAGTTGCACATTACTAGATCAGGGGAAAATCGCATCCTCTCCAAGATATACACATTCCTTATACAAGGCAAAATCATGGAGAATCTGCCAGGCCGAAGAGATGGGAGAAGAAATTTGAGAGAACACTAGAGGCACAGGAGTGTAACTCTGTACACTGAGTCAAGGTAATCACAGCCAGTGCTGCTAAAAAATAGACGCTGATAAGTGACCTTATACTGTTACTATACACCAGAGAGCTTACATGCTTGGAATTATAAAAAGCCAAAGAGTGCTGGAGGAGCTACGGGACTGTCACACCTGCTCGGGCATTGTCGCAAACTAATCAAGTATTTCAATGAAGTGCTGACTGATACTGACACAGCAGTACTATTTTGAGACTCCCAGCATAAATAATCCTTGGGAGTAGAAGACAAGCTCAGGTACCCTCTACGGTCTCCTAGAGGTAAACGGAAATCAGTCCTTTTATGTACAACCAAGCAGATGATCCTGTGGGTACGGGGCACCACCAGAAATCTGGACCGTATACAGTAGTTATAAAAGATCTAGGAACATATGGTCTTGGGATAAAATCTCATTGGCATTAGAACAAAAAGCGAAAGACTCTGAAAAATGATGGAAGCCATGCTTAAAACTGCTACCCATGAAATTTAAAGAACTGTTACAGTGTTACTTACAGATAACTGCCCCGAAAGATGCTGAATGCTGTAAATGAATGTGTAAACTGTTCCCGATTAACTAATCCTGCTGGCTTAGATGTGGATAGTTTGAAGTGGCCATGATTAAGTAAGAGAGGAGGAGAGAATTGTTTGATTTCTTTTACATTGATCCGCTGGCCTGTTGGAGGTAGACTAATTATGTTGTATTTCCTTATTACAAAATCATTAAAACGAAAATGATTCTAATGTAAACGGAACATACAACCATGGCATAAACAAAGCAACATAACACAATTAACCCTGTCGCTGCTAGGCCTTCCCCCTCCTGTGCTAAGTCTTTTTTGGCTATTTGGGGTAGTTTGCTCTTAGGCCCCTGTAACGTTTTTGAAAATTAGACACCCAGGGGAATCCAGGATGGGGTGACTTGACTGGCTCTCACCAGGTTCTGGTACTCAGAATCCCTTGCAAACCTCAAAAATTGTAAAAAAACAAAAACATTTTCCTCACATTTCAGTGGTGGCAAGTTCTGGAATATGCGTGGATCCACAAAATTCCACCCACCCAGCGTTCCCTAAAGTCTTTCAGGAAAATGGTACCTCAAGTACCCGCGACAGGCAAGGTCCCAAAACCTATTGAGGCAACATCAAAATTACCTATCCCAAACCAACCTGGTTTTGCAAGGGGGGTCCCATGAGTTTTTGGCCCGGGGCTCGGTGTCCAATTCAATAGGCCATTCATACACCTTTCATACGTGTGACACATACAAAATCATTCACATCGCCAGCCGTGAGCCCAGCACAGTACAACACTCACACCAGCAGACAGCGCCATTCAAGGGCCCATCACTTTCACACGCCCACGTTCCTGACATAGCAACCACACCAGGTCACGGATTGCGTGGAGTGGCGTTTGGCTAGCAGTGTGTTTAGTGACCAGCAGCAAGTCACTACTCACACACCGCCAGCCAAGCGCTAGTCCAGGCACACTGCCAGCCAAGCGCCAGTCCAGGCACACCACCAACCAAGCGCCAGTCCAGGCACACCGCCAGCCAAGCACCAGTCCAGGCACACCGCCAGCCAAGCGCCCGTCCAGGCACACCGCCAGCCAAGCGCCAGTCCAGGCACACCGCCAGCCACGCGCCAGTCCATGTACATCGCCAGCCAAGCGCCAGTCCATGTACACCGCCAGCCAATCGCCAGTCCACGCACACCGCCAGCCATGCGCCAGTCCACGCACACCGCCATCACATTTAGGATTTTTTTATACAAAAAAGAAAACACAAACAAATTGCAAATAGATACAAATCTAAGAAACAAAATCTGAAACTAAACACATTGCACAAATGCCAACCTTGAAACTGAACAAAAAATATAAAGCAATAGACACCAGGGAGTTCACTTTACCACTCATGGATGCTCCCCAAAAATATTTTGCGTGTGGTACATTCTAAAACAAGCAGGCACACACAGCCCAGGGTTAGAAGGACACTCGGGGCAGTACATACAAGTCTCCTGCGTACCTCTTTGCCAACAGACTCTACATCTCCTACTGGGAAAGTCTTTTGAGGGTGTGGGAGGAATTTGATCAGGAAAGTGGCGATCTTTCAATCTAGCCACATCCTCCACCACTCCAACTCTAGGAACACTTCCCTGTTCCACTAAAACAAGGCTGCCTATTACAGACTCTTGAAACTTAGCAAAAGTCTTCTTTGACTCTGGGCAAGAATCCTTGAATACAACAAAACCATTAAAGGTTGCCACGTGGAAAAGATGGATAGCCAACTTTTATACCAAACATAAGCTTTACGAAGAGCAGCGTAAGGTTCCAACATCTGATCTACTCTGTCAACACCAACCCTGTGCGTATTATAGTCTAAAATGCACACAGGTTTGCGCGCTTCAGCAACCTGACCCTAAACAGTCACAGGTGAAGTGCTTTCATCATGGATGGTAGTCCGCATGTAGACATCTCTCCTGTCTGAAAACTTCACAGCTAGAAGTTCTTGCAACACACTGCACTGTTCCCGCACAAGCTTTTGACAAACTAGTTCTTTTGGGAAACCTTTACGGTTAGAGCGGATTGTGCCCTCTTACTAGGAATGTATTGCCTAAAAACGAAGCGGCCCTTGAACAAGACCAAAGACTCATCCACTGCTATTTATTACCCTGGAGCATAGATCTCAGAAAATCGATCTACAACGTGATCAAGGAGAGGCAGAATCTTAAAGACGGTCACACTCCAGGTGATCTTGTGGCAACGCTAAACCTCTACCAGTAAAGTCAGGCAATGCCGACTTTACCATGCCTGGGGCAACCCAGAGGTAATCACTTCCAATTGGAAGCCTTGCAGCCCCAGGCTGAAGCCCAGATGCCTCTTGCTGCACTATCGGCACATCAATGTCCTCCTCTAAAACAGGCACATCACCCGCACTAAAAATAGCTTCATCCGCTCTGAGAGTAGCTTAATCATCCGATGATTCCATGTGGAGAGAAAACTCACTGCCTGAATCTTCCCCTCACTCCTCTGCCTCAGATGCAGAGTCAGTCTCTGAACCATGGTCAGAGGAAGATTCAAAAAGCATACCAACAACCTGCTGAGCAGTAAACCTGTGGTTAGCCATTATCCTTACTAAGAAAGGAGACTGCACAAACAAGTCCACAACCAACACTGCAAAATAAGTAAGTAAAAAAAAGTGTGCCTTTATCACAAAGATCTATATACTCAAAGACTATACGATTCACTTGCAAGAGACAGCTACACTCGCCAGCACCTACTCTGCAGAGAGACAGCAAAAACCAACGATATCCCACTGGAAAGAAAAAACAAAACCAATTACTCACAAGACAACAAAATACACATCGAGCAAAAATGCAAAACATTTTTGACACTCAAAAAACAGAAGCCAAACATGCTGCTATTATTACACCATTTGCAAAAAACACATTCATGCAAAGAAATTAAGCTCATTTACATTTTACAAAAAAAGTCCCATACCAAACACATGCAACTACACAATCAGCAGAACCACCAGTAACGAAACCGCAACCTGGAACAGTGTAAAGAGCAAAAGCCTTGAACTAAAACAAAAAAGGAGAAATAAAGCATTACAATTGCAATTCACAAGAAATAAAACAATTAAGATTATAACACGCTATGTCACTACCCACATAGTCAATCTGCCAGATGGGCCATCAAATAGGGCTGAGAAAAATGGGGGGTGATCTTGCCCAAGGGATCGGGTGAGGTTGTCTGCCAGGCCAATCTGTCCCTGAGGTGGGGCAGAAAACAGCGGACAGAAATGCTAAATAAATAAATCCCTGGTGCCTAGTAGGGTTTTCTGCCTCCCCCCCCCTCCCGCCTAGGGCAGAAAGGCCAAAAAAGGGGCAGATCTGTCCCCAGGAGGGGCAGAAAAAACATTACCAAATTCTACCCCCTTGGAAGCAACCATGTCGCTTCTATTACACACAAAACAACACAAAACAAAATCCCTGGTGCCTAGTGAATTTGCTGCACCCCAGGGCGCAGAATACACACACAAAAAAAAAATCTGCTCCCTGGAAGCAACCCTTGCCCAAGAGATGGCTTCCATTTTAAATAACTCCCTGGTGTCTAGTGGGGCCAAATAAACGGGCCGATCTGCCCCCAGGGGGTGCGGAATACACATTAAAAAAAATATGGCCCCTGTAAGTGACCCTTGCCCAAGGGGTTGCTTCCAATTTCTTTATTTTTAAATCCCTGGCTCTAGTGGTCTTTTCTGCCCCCCCCCTGGGGCCAGAAACGCCAAATAATGCAGGGGGGGCAGAAAAGTCTTTTAAATTATTTAGGCCCAAAAGGAAGGGACCAAAGTGGTCGCTTCCATTTAAAATTAAAAACACTCCCTGGTGTCTAGTGGGGTTTTCTGCCCCCCCCCCCCGGGCAAAAAGACCAAATAAACAAACAGATATCCCCCCTGGGAGGGCAGAATATACTTTTTTTTTTAAATATGGCCCCTGGAAGAGACCCTTGCCCAAGGGGTTGCTTCCAATTTAATTTAAAAAAATGCCCTGGCTCTATTGGTATTGGGCTTTTCTGCCCCCCCCCTCCTCCTGGTGCCAGAAATGCCCAAACAATCAGGTGATCTGTCCCGGGGGGGGGGGGGGCAGAAAAGTCTTTAAAATAATTAGCCCCCATAGGGAGCGACCCTTGCCCATGGGGTCGCTTCCTTTAAAGAAAAAAGACATCCCTGGTGCCTAGTGGGGGTGATTCCTGCTGCACGATCGACGCTGGGCGCGATCGTGCAGCAGGAATGCCCTGCATTGAGACATCAGGGGAGAGGAATAACTCTTTTCTCTCCCCCGATGCCTCAATGTGAAAGGATCTGCCCCACTGGAGCCTAAAACTCACTTCCTCCTCACCTGGAAACAAATGCTTTTCAGGCGTCAAGCGCTTCCAGATGAAGCAGGCACGCGCTGTGCGCACTGATGTCACAGGATCGCCTGGGGGGGGGGGGGGACAGGTGGGGGGGGGTTGGGGGTGGCAGCGGAAGCTCTTCCGCTGACATTCCCATTTTTTGGCACGCTGTTGGGCTGCCCATGGGGGGAGTGCCAGCGCTTCTCCCATGGGTGGGTGCCATGACGGAGTGGTTCCGTCATGAGCACACGCCAACCGTGGCTCATGACTGAACTGCTCCGTCATGAGCATTGAAGGGGTTAAAACATATAAGAGCCCATTACAACAAAACAGCCAAACCCAATGCAGCTTTAGTGACCTCAGTCAAATCAGATTGCAGTACTGGATCACAAATGCACTGCAGCATAAAAAAAAGACTACCACCCCAACACAATACTGAACCTATTTGTCATAAATTATGAGAAACATGTTTTTTTTAATACAGTCGTGAAAACTGTTTAGAGCAAGCACGACTTATTAGCTTATTAATGATATAAAATGGCACCAGTCAAATGTTTTTTGATCTGGTCTTTGAAGTTTATAAAAATAATTCCTAACTACTGTAAATGACAGTTTGAATTCCATTCAGGACGCGGAGGCGAGTTTTATGCTGTACTTTATTCACTTTTTATTTTACAGCAACCACGTAAAAAAACAACAAAGATTTCATTTTCCATAAACCCCTTGGAAAAAATGTCAACAGTTCTAAAGCAGTGTCCAATCAACAGTGTCCAGAACCCCTTGATAGTCCTTCATTCTTTTTGCTGCCTCCTCTTTCTTCCTGCGTCCGAAATCGTCTAACGTTATCATCAGTCCTGCTTAGATCCATCAGATCCTGAATGAAAATAAAATTATGCGAATGAAAATCCCATACCTGCTACTTCAGACCAGGTTATATAAAATCTGGTAGTAAACATCAGCGCCTTATATATCAATCACATATGAACAAATGCTACTAACTTGAAAGCACAACTAAACCCACCTTTACGAAGACTGCTTCATCCCAGAGTGGGTGTAACAGCATGCAGTAACTGGTGGGTTATGATAGCTAGGAAAGTTTTCATTCTATGTCAGGACCAGAGGCAAGTATTATCATTTGGTTTAAATCATTTTTATTGTATCTCGTTGCATGAAACACAAAACAAGTCGTCAAATGCAAATTTCGGATATCACTCCCATCCTCTGCCCCCCACGCCCCACTGAAGGCAAACCCGAAGCTGGGTTAAAATTATGTGTCCGTGAGAGTGGGTGCGGGCCCGGTGCTGTCCGACAATGCCATCTACAACCCCAACAGTAACAATTCCCTCCTCACCCCCGCACCTCCCGGATCCCTCCCCCCGGTGTGGTCGGTGTATCCGACAGACGTTGTTTAGTGTGTGCGCGCTTAGAAGCTCTAATTTGAAGCGTCAGTGTTCTTGGTGAATTTGTCAGCCAGACGCAGAACCCTGAGGTATTTCGGGCAGGTGAGCTCATTAAATTTGTCGGACAATTCAGAAGAAACCAAAGGTTGCCACGTATCCAGGAAAGTGTCCCCAGTTTGAGTAAGGGAGGCTTGTATCCGTTCCATGCCCATTGTGTACCAAAGCCTATGAAGCCACCCCGTGTGTGTGGGTTTTCTCTTGGTGCCCCAAAGCGATAAGACGTGATGTGTCGCCGCCCCCATTGCTAGTCCCATGTGTTTCCCCCTGAGTGACTTGAGTGGGAACGTGATTTTGTTGGGGAGGCCTAGTAATGCGATTTTTCGTTCTTTAGGTGCCAGAATAAGGGTGTGATTACGACATTGCTGTTTTGCACAAAGAAATGAATTTGCCTGTATTTTTAATGTAACGCTGATTTTAGACGCTCCATTTTTAAAACTTGCTTTTAAAACTGTACTTACTGCCACCTAGATCCTCCAGTCACCCGTAGTCCTGTCCGCCCGCTCCCCGGTCCACCACGGGCTTTCCCGCTTGATGTGGAGGGAGTAAGGCGGGACAGGAACAGTCTTCCGGGGGAGAGGTCGGGGGGCGGGAGCACTGCCAAGTACATCAGATAAAAGTGAGGAGGAAGGAAGAACTCGCTGGATTTTTCGTTCTTTAGGTGCCAGAATAAGGGTGTGATTACGACATTGCTGTTTTGCACAAAGGAATGAATTTGCCTGTATTTTTAATGTAACGCTGATTTTAGACGCTCCATTTTTAAAACTTGCTTTTAAAACTGTACTTACTGCCACCTAGATCCTCCAGTCACCCGTAGTCTTGTCCGCCCGCTCCCCGGTCCACCACGGGTTTTCCCGCTTGATGTGGAGGGAGTAAGGCGGGACAGGGACAGTCTTCCGGGGGAGAGGTCGGGGGCGGGAAAACTGCCTAATCACCATAAAAACCGGCAATGTGTTGGGCGCGCCGGTGGCGCGCCGAAGGCGTGCCAAAGGCAAGCCCGTCTGCGCCCGTCCGCGACCGCCCGGGACCAGGGGCCACAAACCCTGCCCCAAATACATTTCTAAGCGCATATTCACGGAGTGAGCTGCTATCCCTAAGACCCATGGAGGTCCAACATTGCAATCTATTGAATATGGAACACCGCATGCCCTGTTGTAATAACTGCAATTTTGCTTTCTCCCATTTAGCATTAGGAATAACTGGCGAGAACGCCTGGGTCAGAAAAGATATGACTAAGATGAAGGATGAGGTAACTAGACACTTCACATTTATTACCATCAATTGTAGATCCCTCCCGAAACATAAGGAGGATATATTCAATCTCTTAATGGAGGTCAAACCAGATGCTTTGTTTCTAACTGAAACGTGGCTCAATGCAAGTTCTGGTCCCGACATTGCTATGGCCCTACCATCAAACTATCTTATAGTGAGAAAAGATAGGGTAAATCAAACTGGGGGAGGCATAGGTATAATTTTTAAGAAAGAATACTCGTGTAAATGGGAAGATTTATCTCTGGCCAACTGTGAAGCTGGACTTTTTAAACTTGCCCTATCTCCTCAATCTACGTTTACCGGAATTCTGATATATCGCCCTCCTGGAGTTGCCAGGGATTGGGTGGCAGCATTTCCGGAATTCATCACCCCTCTACTATTAGAAGCTTCCATCTTTATGATTTTAGGAGATCTGAATTTACACTTTGAGGATCATTCTTGACCACTGGTTCAAAATTTCCTAACGGATTTATATCTTGCTAGGAGGATTGAGGCGTCGGCGAACTCCTGTAAGGAGATCTTCACCATTGTGAAGGAGTTCACGACCCCTAGCTCCCACTCACCCCCGCCAGTATCATCGGATGCGTGGGCGTGTGATCTCGCCAGTTTTTTTACCAACAAGATCAAGGCGATTCAGGCCTCCTTCTTGGAGAGCTCGGAGGAGGGTTGCTGCGGCCCCGGGGCGGGACATGGGTTACCGTCCATGCCTGTCGCTGTGTTGTCAGACTTTCCAGCCGTTTCCAGCGATGCGTCCCGGGTGCTGTTGGCCAGTCTTAAATCAGGCTCGCCACTAGACCCCTGCCCTGCCAAATTTTTGGCCGGGATGGCGGCGGTGGTGAACCCCCTGGTCAACCCTATCCTCAATGCCTCCTTGAGGGAGGGGAGTGTCCCACGCACCTGGAAAAGGGCGATGGTAATCCCCCTCCTGAAAAAGCCTGGTCTTGATGCCGAGGTTCTGGCCAATTATAGGCCAATTTCACTTCTCCCGGCTCTGGCCAAGATCACAGAGAAACATGTCCATGGCGTCTTGTCGAGCTTTTTGGAAGCCAACAATCTGCTCCATCCATCCCAATCCGGATTCCGTCCTAATTTCAGCACGGAAACGGCGTTGTTGGAGGTCTCGGAGATCATCAGGGAGACCTTGGATGTGGGCGGCAAGGCCATGTTAGTCATGTTGGACCTGTCGGCGGCCTTTGACACCGTCCCCCATGAGGCGCTCCTCGCCAGGCTTTATGACATCGGCATTAGGGGGACGGTGTTCAAATGGTTTACATCTTTTCTTGAAGGCCGCCGCCAGACGATCTGGGTTTCCCAGAGCTCCGCCGAGATGCCACCATTGGGAGTCGGGGTTCCACAGGGTTCTGTGTTGAGCCCGTCGTTGTTTAACATCTTCATGTCCCCTTTGGCGGCTGCGGTGGAGGCCTATGGGGCCCAGATCGTGTCCTACGCCGACGACACGCAACTCCTCTTCACATGCGGTAAAGACCAGGCATTTGATGGAGAGAGTATTCGGGGCTGTCTGGGAATGGTCTTCGACTGGTTCCAGCGGAACAGTTTGAAGGCCAACTCCAGTAAGTCGGAGGTCTTATTCTTTGGCTGTGTCACCGACCCTGAATGGCGGCAATGGTGGCCGTCTGACATGTGTCCTCCCGCACAGTCATCACAGGTCGCCAAAAACCTTGGTGTCAAGCTGGACAACAAGCTTTCATTGAGAGCTCATGTCCTTGGGCTGGCCGGCACCTGTTTCGGCATTCTGAAGATGCTCTGCAAGTTCCTACCACTGCTGTCTGTGGAGCATAGGCGCATTACTGTGCAAGCGCTCATTGGTTCCAGGTTGGATTACGCCAACGCCCTTTTCCTTGGCCTTCCTGATTATTTGGTCCAGCGCCTGCAGGTGGCACAAAACTCTGCTGCCCGCGCCATTTTTGGCCTGCATAGGCGTGCACGAGCTTCTGGGTTGCTGCATACGCTTCACTGGCTGCCTATCCGGAAGCGGATCATGTTTAAATCCCTGACGCTGATGCACAAAGCATTGTTTGGTTTAGGTGCTGGATACCTGCAGCGAAGATTGGCCTTATATCGCCCAGCCCGCTCACTGCGGTCCGAATCTCTCTTTAATGCTGTGGTCCCGCGTGTGAGGAAGGCCCGCACTGGGGGGCGCTCCTTCAGCTTCAAGGCTCCCCAGTTGTGGAACTCGCTCCCGCTGGCGCTACGCAGCACCTCCAATCTGCTTCAGTTCAGGAAGAGCCTGAAGACCTGGCTTTTTAATCTTTAGGCTTTTTAATCTTTAGGCTTTCTCTGGTGGGTTTTTCTTTTCTTCCTTTGTATCTGTTGTTTTTTGTTGTGTTATTCTACACCGAGCTGCCTGTGGAAAGCGCCGGGACACTCTTTCAGAGTAGCCGTGCGCTATATAAACTCAATATAACATAACATAACATAACATTTAGAAGCACTCAATGTACACCTATGCAACTCAGGCCCTACTCACACAGCTGGCCATCAACTAGATCCAATCTTTGCAAATTTCGAGGGCCTTATCTGTGAGCCTGCACTACCGGTAATTTGGTCTGATCACTATCTGACCACTTTCAATATCAAGCTAACAGATAATAAAGTTATAAGCAGACCCAAGAATTCTTATTTTAGAAGTTGGAAAAGATTAAAGATAGAAGACCTGAACTCTCAACTATATAAATTGAAGCCCCAACTAAACTTAGATAATCTCAAAGTAAGTGATCAGGCCAAAATAACACAATGGTTAACTAAGGCTGTAGAGTCAACCATTCCACTCTCAAGGAGCAAACGGGATTCCGGCAGACCCCCAGCCCCGTGGTTCTCTGAAAGGCTTAAATTAGAAAAAAGCAAATGCAAAAAACTGGAACGGAACTGGAGGAGAGACTATGATGGGGAAAAGAAGGAAACGTATAAACAAGCTTTGAAGGCATACCATCTGCTATGTAAAATAACTAAGGGGGACTTCACAAAAAGAACTATTTTAGAAGCCAAAAATAATTCTGGTACCTTATTCAAAGTCCTAAAGGATCTAGCAGGGGCCGCACACCAACCAGAACCGCCAACGCTATCTACATCACAATGTAACGGCCTTGCGAAATTCTTTAGTGACAAAATTGTTAATATTCATTTATCCCTCGGTAAGGAGGAGGCCCAACATCTCTCCCCGAAGAGAACCCTGAGTCCCAGGGGGTGGATAGACTCTCCCGGGAACCAGTTGTCGAACTGGAAACCCTTAGACCCACAGTCATTTACAGAAACACTCAACAGCATTAAATCTGGTTCCCCAAAGGATCCCATTCCAGCTGGCATTTTTAAACAACTTGACCCCGATATACTTAACATCATTAGAGTATTGCTAAACGCATCCCTAGAGGAAGCGATACTACCGGCTACATGGAAACATGCAATGGTAGTACCATTGTTGAAAAAAGCTAACAACGACCCGGAGACACTGTCTAATTTTAGACCGGTATCACTGCTTCCCTTGTTTTCAAAAATTTTAGAGAAACAGGTAAACAAGCAATTAGGGGAATTCATAACCACCAATAAGCTATTACATCCATCACAGTCAGGATTTCGAGCAGGGCACTCGACAGAATCCACCTTACTAGGAGTTACCGAGGCTATCCGTCAAACGCTAGATCAGGGGGGCACGGCGGCACTCATTCTTCTCGATTTGAGTGCCGCATTTGACACAATATCCCATGAAACACTACTAGAAACCCTGGAGGGAATAGGTATAAAGGGTACATCACTTAGGTGGCTTGAATTTTTTTTAACTGATAGGTCTTACCAGGTATTCTCTAAAAACAATATCGCAGAGATTTTAACTTCCCCATATGGAGTTCCCCAAGGTTCAATCCTGAGTCCCCTGTTATTTAATATGTATATTGCCCCGCTTGCGTGTATTGCGGACAGATTTGGTCTGACAATCTATTTGTACGCAGACGATACCCAACTGGTATTCTCCCTGTCATCAGCTGATAATAAGACTCCCTCTTCCCTTCACTCCGGACTACAGAGCATGGCGCAATGGATGCACTCCAGAAAATTAAAACTAAATGGAGAAAAAACCGAACTACTCTTATTCGGGAACCAGAAAGATTTGTGGGGTCCAGCGCATTGGCCGGCGGAAATGGGGCCTCTCCCGAGAGCCGTTGAGTCAGCCGAAATTTGGGAGTAATAATAGATGACAAATTGACAATGAGTACCCAGGTCACGAAAACGGCATCAGTCTGCTGTGCCATTCTTAAATGGCTGAGAAAATTTTTGTGGCAACTCCCGGAAGGGGCACAGAGAACTGTAGTGCAAGCATTGATTGGGTCAAGGCTGGACTACGGTAACATCTTGTTCTTAGGGGCCAACAAGGAAATCATACGCCGACTTCAGGTCGTGCAAAATGCGGCGGCGAGGATACTTCTTAATCTACCTAGGCGAGCACATGTATCGGAACATCTACGAAAGCTGCATTGGCTCAGGATTGGCAACAGAGTGAAATTTAAAGCACTAGGCTTTATGCATAAAATAAACACAGGAGAAGCACAAACTTATCTGTGTAAACTGGTCCATAAATACATCCCGACCCGAAATCTCCGGTCTATCCATCAGGAGAGATTTGATGTCCCTAGATTCCGGCGGGCAAGACTAGGAGGACGCTCCTTTGGATATATGGCACCAGTACTATGGAATTCAATCCCGCTCACTCTTCGCCAGGAAATTAACTACATGAAATTCAGGAAAGGTGTCAAAGCATGGCTTTTCAACCAAGAATGACACCAGAGCTTATGACCCTATGGAACAGTTAGGATCCAAGGCGCCGGGAAACCCTCAGGGTAGCTGTTGGGCCATACAAATGGAATAAATAAATAAAAATGCGTAGGCCGGGAATCGGGGAATCTCTGTTTCAAAGTGTTTGTCTATGTCCCGAAGCACCTGCTCCCAGTACTCTTGCACCTCGACACATTCCCACAGTATGTGGGTTAGAGTTCCTATCTGTCCGCACCCCCTCCAGCAAGTCGGGTCGCGGCGCGGGTTACTTTGGTGGAGCCGAGCCGGCGTCAGGTGGCAGTAATATGCTATCTTGACTGCCGATTCTTTATTTGCCACATTTCTAGCAGTGTGGTGGGCTCTGAAGTAGATGTCTTGCCATTCCTTGTCTGTAAAGGAGCGTCCCAGTTCACGCTCCCAGTGCTTCTGACCCGCAGAGCGTGTGGTAGGAGGGGGTGGACTTGGCATTTTGTAAAGGTCCGTGATCACCTGCCTATCTGACTGTTTTGTGTGGAGCCACTTCTCATATGTCATGAGATGCCTGCTCACCTGTGGCAACATATCTCTGTTAGTGAGTCAGTGCCGTGTCTGAAAATATTGAAGCGTTGAATCCGTGGTAGTGTATAGGTCTCCTGCAGGGTGTGTATTTGCAGGAAACCCTCTAAGTCGAAGAGATGGCCAGCCGACCTACACTCCGACGACCGCCATTGGGGGAAAGACCTGGGAACCGTCCCAGGCTCAAAGGCCGGGTTGTCAAACAGGGGTGTCATCGGCGATGGAAAAGTAGTGTGACCGCTACCTTGTCCCATACCTGCAGCACCGTGCGGGTGATAGGCGATCTCTTGATGTAGGAAGGTCTGTCAGGGCATCTCAGGAATAGGACCCTCCACAGTGACATTTGGGCCATTGCGCGGTCCTGGAACAACCACAGTTTTTCTGATTATGGACGGTTCCATTCCAGAAGGTACCGGAGCTGCGACGCTTGGAAATATCTAAGTAGGTAGGGAACTCCCAGGCCGCCATCCGAAGTGGCGCGTCTGGCCAGATCTCTTCAGAGTCTTGGTCGTTTGCCGGCCCAGACAAAATGTCGGATGGCGTCTTGCAGCCTTCTGAGCGTTCCCATCGGTGGCGTTACGGGTATGGTCTGGAATAAGTACAGAACTTTTGGCAACAGATACATTTTTATCGCTGCCACCCGCCCCAACCAGGAGAGTGGTTGCTGGCGCCACCGTGTCAGGTCGCCCTGTAGTTGAGTGAGAAGTGTCGTGTAGTTCTGCTCGACCGTCTGCGCTGTGTTGGGTGTCAGCCAGACGCCCAGGTAGGGCACAGACATACGAGAGGAAAGACCCTCATATCGCCGAGGACTTTCATTGGCATTGCGGGCGTTGCGTCCTAGCGGCAAGATCAACGATTTCCCAACATTCATCTTAAAACCCAACACTTTTCCAAACGTTTCCATTTCTGCCAGGAACGCCGGTATCAACCTTGCGGGGTCGTCCACTGCTGCGAGGATGTCATCCGCGTAGAGACTTATGGTCTGTGGTTCACTGCCAAATTTGATTCCGATAATAGCCGGGTTATCCCTGATCTTCTGCGCGAAAGGCGCGATGTACAAAGCAAACAGCAGGGGCAAGAGCGGGCGCCCCTGCCTAGTGCCTCTTTGAATGTCAAACGGCCGGGACCTCACCCCATTAACTTGGATGACCGCTTGGGGAGCAGCGTAACAACTGGCGACCCAAGAGCGAAAACCTTCTCCCACTCCGAACCGCACTAGGGTTTTATCTAAATACCCCCAGTCGACCCTGTCAAATGCTTTTTCAGCGTCAACCGAAAGGAGGGCCACGTCCGAGTCATTAAAGTAGGCCTTGTTGATGACTTGGAGCAGGCGCTTTGTGTTGTTTGCACATTGCCTGTTCGGAATAAAGCCTGCCTGGTCAGGCTCAATGATGCCCGGCAGGCAGGGACCCAGTCCCGCCGCCAGAATGCCAGTGAATAGTTTGAGGTCTAGGTTGAGCACTGAAATGGGTCTGTAGGCCGCACACTGGGATGTGTCTTTGCCAGGCTTGGGCAGGACAATGATGTCCGCCGCTAGCATGTCCTGGGGGATAGAGCCCTGTCCCCGGAAGGAATTGAACAGTCTGGCTAATATCGGTGCCAGCAGTGGGCAGAATGTTTTATAAAAGCCCACCGAGAAGCCGTCGGGCCTGGTGCTTTGAGCGGTTTAAGATGCGCTATCGCTGCGACCACTTCTTACGTTCTTATCGGGGCATCCAAAGAGCGCGTGTTAACCTCGTTAAGGGCCGTGATCGCTGTCGCTTGGAGATATGCTTCTACAGCCCCCGGTTCGGGGGCGGGTTCCGCCGCGTATAGTGAAGCGTAAAATGCTCGGAACGCCTCTGCGATCAGCTCGTCCCCCTGAAGTGCTTGCCCCTTTTGGTCTTGGATTGAAGAAATTTTTGAGCGTAGAAACTTGGCCTTAAGTCTGCTCGCCAGCAAACGTCCTGTCCTGTCCCCGCCTACGTAGTAAGTGTGGCGGAGGTGTAATGCCGCATATTCTGCACGGTCCAAGTCCAAACTCGCCAATTGGGCCCTAGCCGCTTTGAGCTTGTGCCAGATTCTGGGGGCCCCTGTTCTGCTGTGGACCCGTTCTAGTTCGAGCACCTGATCGGAGAGCGTCTGTCGCTTGCCCCTACGTTCTCGGGCTTCTGCGGCAGCTACCGCGATTAAATCCCCGCGCACTACCGCTTTAGGCGCCCCCATACCGCCGTCAGTGGGACTTCACGGTATCATTCATGCGAAGGGATTCTGTGATGCGTGTATTGAGCTGTTGTGTGACCCAATTTCGTTGTAAGAGAGTTTCTTTGAGGCGCCATCTACCATTCTGTGTCCTGATTCGTGGGACCTGTATGGATATCGAAAGTGCGTCATGGTCTGAGAGCGCTGCAGGGACAACCTCGATGTCCGTGACCATGGGTGTCATCTCAGTAGACCCAAAGAAATTATCTATCCGGGCATATGTGCGGTGTACGTGTGAATAGAAGGTATACCCCGGTGTGTTAGGGTGAATCCCCCTCCCCAGAGATCTACAAACCCCCTGCTCGCCAGCCTCTGTCCCCCTTCCTTGGAGATCGCCCCCGTAAAACCAAACCTGTGGCCTGACCTGTCCTTGTCGGGGTCCATCACCAAATTAGTGTCGCCTCCCACCAGTGTGGATTTCGTGTTGGATGCTAGAACTTCTACTAGAGCTCCCGTGAGAAAGAGTTCTTGTTTGAAATTGGGAGCATAAATCGACCCTATAACCATCGACAACCCTCCTACCTGGATTTTGTATGCTAGGAACCTTTCCTAAATTTCTGCGACCTTGTCCCCCACCTGGCCCTTGAAGTGCCGTGCAAAAAGAAGGGCGACCCCAGCCTTTTTCTCTGAAGTGGAGGAGTAGTACTGGGACAGGAAAGCCCTGTATCGCATCCGTGCCAGTCCTTTGGGAGTAAGTGTGTTTCCTGCAGCAGGCACACCTCTGCCTTGGAGTTCTCTAAGTAGGACAAGACGGCCCTGCGTTTTATGGGGTTGTTAAGCCCCTTGATGTTTAAGGTGAGGATTCTGCCATATGTGGACTATGTGTAGGCCCCGCCCCGAACCGATAGGCCCCCAGTCTTTACTGTCACACTTGTATTGCCTTTGGTACACCACACCGGGGCTTCCCCCTTGTCCCATGACCCCCCACTCCCCCAAACCCCCGTCCAGGATCCCCCAACAACAACCACCCTTAACCCAACACCCCAACTTTGACAAATAATCAGTGTCCCAGTCCTGCCCATTCAGCGCAGGGCTGTGGTAGTGTTACCTGGTGGAGCAAGTTCCAGTGGCGGCCTTCGCGGGCTCCCGCCCGCCCCCCCCCCCCCGGCCTAGGATGCATTTGTGCTGAGCTGTCCCCCCCCTTGTTAACAACTCATTCAGAGGACGACGTTTCTCTGACAACCTCCAGGATGGCGGTGGCCCTCTCCTGTGAGATGATGTGGGCCTCAGGTTTCGGGTGTACCCCCGGGGAGCGTCTGCGGCCGACCCTTTGCCAGCCTCCCCCGGACGGCCCCTGTGATGGCGTCGTTGGTGCCGACTCCTCTGTCAGTTCTATGCCCAGCAGTGCACATGTGTCCTGGAGCGATCGCAGTTGCTGCAGGGCCCCGTTCCATTTGAATATCAGGCGGAACGGGTGGCCCCAAGAGTATGGGATCCCCTTCTTGCGTAGGAAGTCCGTGGCCACCTTGAATGCCTTCCGCTTTTGAAGAGTGATAGCCGAGAGGTCTTGATATAGGGCTACGGGATGGCTTCAGAATTGAAGAGGCTGTTTCCGCCGAGCATCTCTGAGAATTCTTTAAGCGGGAAGTCAGATAAGAAGGCCAAACTGTCAGGCGGGGGGGGGGCAGGCGAACATCTCAGGAGCCCCACTCTGTGCGCCCTGTCAATTCTAACTTCAAAGTCCTCTGGTTCCCCCAGGACATCTCGTAACAGGGCTTGCAGGTAGCCTGTGATGTCCGCCCCCTCCTCCTTGAGAGGGACCCCTCGGACCAGGATATTGTTCCGGCGGGACCGGTTTTCCAAATCCTCTGCATGTGCCTGCAGGTCCAGCTGTTGGTCCTTCAAACGTATGACTTCCTGTTGTAATTGTTCGATCTCCTCACTTCTGGCCTGATCTGCTTCCTCGATAGCAACCACACGCTCTCCTAGGCCATCCACTTCCCGGCTGATCTCGTTGACCTCCCCGGCTACTTCTTGTTTCAACGTTTTAAAATCGTCCCTGAGGGAGTTAAACAAGGACTCCAAGAAAGACTTGGTGATGGGCACTTCGTCTCCGGTAGGGTCCGTGTGTGATTTTGTGACCTCTGGGGAGGGTGGCCCTTTGTCGTGTCTCGTCTGGCCCTTAGCAAGCATCTCAGGTAGGGTGCAGTCTTCTTTCTTTCTTAGGCCCGCCATGTTGCCCTCTGCGAAGTCTCAGGTCCGTCTTGTGGTTCAGCCCCGTTGCGTCTGGGCCTCTCTTGTGAGCCGGCGCTGTCTTCGATCTCTATCCCTTCTGGTGATTTGGTGGGCCCAGTCGCACCCGGCCCCCGTAGTAACTCCCTTACTTGCTCCTGTGCCAAGGACCTAGTCGCACATCTGTTGTCCGCTGCACGGTGAGGCCAGGGAGCGCCACAGTAACCCCTGCTCGACCCCCCCACCCGGGCCCGAAGGTTGGGATTCCGTTGGGTGGGCCTCTATGAGTCGCGCTGGCCACCTATCTCGTTGCGCCACTGCGGCCACCACTTTCGCTGTTCCTGATAGTCTCGATTCGGTTGCGGCCCCTTAGGACCTTTTGCTGTCAGGACATGATGGATGCCAGTCAAAAGCGCCAGAGGCCCCCTTATGGTGTCTTCCCGCTGCTGTGGACAGTCTTGGGCTTAGGGCTCTTCTAGGTCCTCCCTTGGGCGTGCTCAGCCTTGTCCCCCCAAAGTGGCGCCGCTCGGCGTGTCTGGCAGTCCCAGTGCTCTTGTGCTGGAGTGGCTGTGGCCCTTAAGGTCCTTGCACTGCCCGTGTCGGGGGATGTCAGATAATAGCTCACTGGGCCCTCAGTGAAGTCGCATGGCTGTCTGCGACTGTCGTGGAGTCCAGGCACTCTCTGGCCCACCCCCGGGCCCACTCCCCACCTTCCTCGCAAAATGGCGCCGTTTGCCGTGTCTGGGGCATCCTCCCTTCCGCCGCTGCCCCCTGCGCTCCTCACCTCCACACGGTGTCTACTTAGTGCCTTGCCGGGCGCTGCACTCCGTGGGTGAGCCTCCGGGGGAGGGCCGCCTCCTGTGCAGGCCTCTCGATCTCGAGCTACTGTGGTCCGATGGCCGCCTCGAGGCCGGGGGGGGGCTCGAGTCCCCTGATCCGCGGCCCCGGGACCCCCGGGTCTTCTTTTCCCGGGTACTGGAGTCTCTTTTGCCTTCTGTCCCGGCCCTGTGCTTAGTGGGCCCTGGGTTCTCTTGCTGGGCCGCCTCCGCCGCCCCGTGGGCCGCGCGCCTCCCGCGTCCACAGCACGATCCGGGATGGCGGGCTGCCTCACTCGTTAATGGCACCCGATCGCTCGCCTTCTGGTGCTGCCCCGTCCGCCCTGTCGCAGCTGTCCTCCCGGTGTCGGTAGTGACCCTAGGGGGGGGACACTGCGCTTATGATCGGCCTCAGAGGGTGCGGGACGGGGAGCTCACGGGACTTGCGACCGCTACGCCGCCATCTTGGCCACCAAGTATTATATTTTAAAGCTTCTCCACAACCAGTGATGCAGTGCCAGGGTCTGGCTTAAAGTAAAATCTCTTAGGAAGAATCTGAAGACCAGTCCGCTGCATTGAGGATATCTTCCAGGCGAGCCCCAACAGAGAACGCCTTTGAAGCCATGGCTACTCTTACAGAGTGAGCACCAAATATTTTAGTATCAATGCCCACCTCGTGCATAGCCCATCAAACCCATCTAGCAAGGGTGGGAGAGGAGACAGCCTTATACAGCTTCCTGAGGAC
The DNA here is from genome assembly GCF_964261635.1 of Lissotriton helveticus. Classification (NCBI taxonomy): domain Eukaryota; kingdom Metazoa; phylum Chordata; class Amphibia; order Caudata; family Salamandridae; genus Lissotriton; species Lissotriton helveticus. The sequence continues at coordinate 920,582,648 of NC_136070.1, forward strand.
AATCAAGGTTGCCTCTTGTGATGGGGGCTGATATCTGCCGTCATAGTCTCCTAGCTTTTTATCCACCTCACTATACACAGTTTTGAGGAATCTGGAAAAGGGTAAGAAACCACACATGAATTACATTTTTCTATGTTTCGAAATATGGAAAGTAACCCGCCTGGGATAAAAAGTCTATCCGTAATGTCCAGTGCTCTGACATCCGAGATCCTTAGACATGAAGTCAAGCCTACCAGAGTAGCCAATTTGGCCGATATCTCTTTCCTTGAAAGATACCTATTTAACTGCCATGACAAGAAAAGATTGAGGACCTTGTTGATGTCCCATAGCACTGAATACCTAGGTTCTGGAGGAAAATATGATTGGATGCCCTGCAGAATCTTTCGCATCAAGACGTGCTCACCCAACTCCGAAGCCAAGGAAGTGAGAAAAGATATGGACAATGTCTGCCCCCACCGGAACCAGGTGTCGGTGACACCAGCCCAACCATCGGACCCATGCTGATCTATACAGTTTGATGGTTCTGTCAACCCATGCCTTAGAGAGTGGCCGCAGTGTGTGTTGAAAGCCATGGGACCTGGTGTTTTCTGTAATCCTCCATGCCCTAAGAAGTATAGACACCTCCAGCCTAAGATGATCGTGGATCCCGTATAGAGCCTTGAAGAGATTCGTAAAGGGGGTAGAGGGATTGGAAAATCCCAAGAATGTTCCAGTAGAACTGGATACCAAACTTGTGATCTCCAAATTGGGGTCACTAACACTAAGTTCGCCCACTGGGCCAAAAGGCTCATTCTCACGAACGGGGAAAAAGTGTACCTATGCTTCGGATACCTGTCCTGAAGAAAAGCATCCGTACTACCACCAACTGATGTATCTGGGGAGTTGGTGGTCAGCCGTGATGCAGGGACGTCTACTAAGAATGGGCCCCATTTGGCCTGAAGGGTCCGGAAGACTGACTGGTGCAACTGCTACAGACTCACGTTCAACAGTAGCACAGAAAACTCTCAGCACATTTTTTAGTGCAAAGGAGCAAACATTTTCTTAGTGTGTTGCTCTTTAGGTAGTGAACCCCGCCACCCAGAGTATTGTAGCCAGAACTCAGGAATCTTAGTTGGCAATCCTCCCAAATAGCAACCAAAGCACACACATGCAGTCCATATTTGAAAGTGTATATTCCAGATATAATGATCTTCTTGTCTCATTGTTTGTATGTGGTTAAAGATGCTTTATTCGCAGCACAGACAAATGATGATTCCGTGGAATACTACAAATGGACAATTTGAATATCTAGTTATGGCCTTCCGCCTATTCAGTGCTCCTCCTTCTTTACAGCACTTACTCAATTATATTTTTTCTTGGCATCTTAGATACATTTGTCAACCTACTTAGACCGTGTTTTTATTTATTTTTGCAAATACCTGGAGCACAGAGCCATCATCAGAGAAGTTATACGTAGATTGTTCGTTCATGCCGAGTTTGATGGGTGCATCTCTGAAATCCAATCTGTGACTTTTTAGAATGTATTTTGTTGGACAGAGTTCAGAATGGATCCACAAAAGGTTTTTTTCTGCCCATGAAATTTGATGTGCATAGACCTTTGTGTTTTGCTAATTTTTATAGATAATTTAGTCTTTTTCCATTGTAGTTACTCCCATAGTCCATTTAACCAAGAAAGCTGCACTATTATAAGGGGTACCTGAACATCAGAAGGCATTTGAGCAGTTAAAAGCGGCATTTACAGAAGCTTCCTTCTTAAACATGCTAATCACATTCTACCCTTCTTTAGGGAAACTGATGCATCATCATTTGCCCTGGCGTTCCATACTTTTATGCAAAGATCCTTCTACAGAAGCTGTAGCTTTTTTCTCTAGCACATTATCATAGTTTGAACAGAACTGTTTGACAAGGAGTTATTGGCCATTAAAGAGGTTTTTTTACACTTGCGACATCTTGAGGGAGCCTTGTGCCCATTGAGTGTATGGACAGACCATAAAATCCTGGGCTTCTTTAAATCTATGAAATGTACTAACTCTCAATGTGACAGATGAACGTGTTTTTTTCTTAGATTTCAATATCAAATTATGTACAGAGCAGTGCGATGGCATGTGAAAGTTATTGTTCTATCTAGTCAGTATGAAACCTGAAAAAAGTAAAATAGAAACATTCCATATACTTGCTGTAGAAGTATGATCTGACATGGAAAAGTTATTAGCGCTTCTGAAATCCAACTAAAATTCATGGTATTGTAACAGCTGGATTCAGGAAGAGTGCCACGAAAGAATTAAGGGCAAGCTTTATTTTTTTACACCAAAACAAATGGGTTATTTCTACTCCAGAGCAACAGAAAAAACTGTTGTATTGATGTCACAACCCTCCAAGTGCTGTGCACTTTGGTGCGAGAAGACTCATGATTTAGTGGCTCAACAGTGTTGGTGGCTATCCTTGAGAACAGATGTAGGACATTAAGTAAAACAGTACTCCAAGTGTTTCAAGAGGAAACATTTGTATTAAAAACGCTCAGGTGTGATTCCCTTAAGCACACCAAGAAAAACATGGATTCAGATCTCAGTGGACGTCACCAGTGACTTCTTCCTCCAAGAAACCCTAGCTCAGATCATAGTCTGCTTTACGAAATATGTTTTGTATTATTGCGCAAATTACCAACCACCCCGAAGTAGGTATAGTCTTTATGAAACCGTTTGTGAAATAGCAGGATTTATACACAGAAATTGTGACTGACTGGGAATTCCAGGTGTTTTCATTTTGTAATTTGAAACACATTCATTAATAGACTGTGTGCTGTCCATTGTAATGTGCTAGTAGTCATCCATAAACTGATGGACAGACCTAAAGGATTAATCCGTCATTAGATGTTAAGTTATGTTCTGTTATGTTACAATGATTTATAGCGCGCACAACTCCTCGTGAGTGTCCAGGCGCGAAAAGACAATGCAGAAGACAGCAAGGAGCTGAAAGGATTACCTGTTAAATAAACAGCAGTGTCTTCACTATTATACCATGAATTGCAATGAACAATGGGTCATTTAATTACCATTATCTGAACAAGTACATACATTTCTCCACATTTTTAGGGTGCTCTCCCTTCTGTTGTTCCTTTGAATTTCACCCACGAATATTTTATGATATTGCACATCAAAGTTTTGCTCCCTAAGTTTCTACAGTATTCCACGATTTCCACAGTACAAGCTAACATGCATCTTAACCTACGGCAACCAAAGGGTGACTTCAAATGTTTTTCTGACTCCTCATCAAAAACGCCAGTACATAAAAAGGGTAATTTAGCTAGCATCTAGTTTCTTAAATCTGCCTGGTTTTCACCCGTCTGGCGAGTCACTTTCCTGTGGCGTGATTACTGGGTTAAGAAGCAGGGGCCTTTGCTCTTCCTAAGAGGTGCTTGGTTCATTCAGTATTGCAAAATTTTAGTAGAAGCCTGCTTCATCTAGGCTTATTATTCCTCCCCCACCAGTAATAAAAGATGGCTTCAGAGAATTTGAGATGGAGGCCATAGTAGATTATAGAAGAGTGTGAGAGGTCAGTTGCACAGGATAGTGGCATGGATGGTCTAAAGGCCTGTGAGCACTTTTGGGAGCCTCTTTTACATATCCATGCTCCAAGAGTGGTGGCCTCTTTTCATCAGTAATTCCCAACTAAAGCAGCACCAGTAAAGGGAGGGCAAAGAGTAAGAGGGTGCTAGCACGACTAAGCCAGGGGCTTGGCGAACTGGTCAAGGAGTGTTGCGAGGTGCATCCCTTTTAAATTGTGGCAAAGCGGCCTGTAGCGGCTGGGATGCTGAAACTGCTAGACTGCAAAAGGTCAAGTGTGGGACTTCTGGGGTGTTCTAAGCAGTGGTGCTACTTAAGATTTGAACGTTTCCTAGGACGGTGCCCGACAGTGTTGCATTGGCATTACTGCTTGACTTATAGGTTTGTTGACTTTTGCTTCGTCCTCATCTGGGTTGTTTTCTTTGTCTATCGGTTACCTGGCTAATTGCCTACATTTTCTAGCTTTATTATGGATCCTGCCTTTTTGTTTCCGTTTTGCCTTGTTTTCAGGATTGCTAGCGATCAGACTTGTCAGCTGTTGTATTGGCTTCCTCTTGTGCTCGCTTAGACTCCCAGTGACCCCCCTCATCCTGAAGCTATGAACGTATTATCTGCCTGAGAATGCCAGCCAGCAGAAATAATTTTGTGAAAGACCTGAATGAGCATTTTGTGCCTAGTGAGTGAGGTATTTGTTGTCTGTTATTACTCAGTCCCAGTATTTAGTTCTGCTTTCAGTATATCACCGGGTATTAGCAGAAATACTTTGAGGAGTGAGCCAGATTGTCATCAGACTCTGTTGTACAAGATTTGCAAATCCTCCCTGAAGTGTATCACGAATTCAATGATCTAATCTGTTAAGAGAGAGCTACTCAACTTCCCCATTGAAGGCCATGTGTGATTTGACTTGATACCAGGAGCAAAATTACCTCATTGAAGGATATGCACACTGGCTTTGTGGGAAGAGATGGAACTGGAACAGTAGACAGCCTAATTTAAGATTTTATAAGACATTCCAAGTTTCCATTCGGGCACCAATGTTTTTGTGCAAAATCTAGTGGAGAGCTTAGACCATGCAAAGAGTTGAATGTCATTAATGTCACAAATCTATGTCCTCTGCAGTTGCTTTTAGTTTTTGTAAACTAAGGCTCCTCGTCAACACTCAACACTAAACACTATGCAACACAGATTTATCAATAATCAAAGTTGCCTTTCCATGTTGGAGACAGTATATCGAGGGAAGAAAACATACTAATAGTTTGGACAAGTCATAAAAATTGGTGCTTCCTATGTTCACTGTGGTGTGAGCATCATTACTGCATTACAGCCTGGGTGGAGAACATGCCCAGGCTCCCATTCCCCATCTGAGCGCTGAACCACATCGCCCATGGAGCTTTGTGATTGGCTTAGGGAAGCCTTGGTGCTGTAATACATTTCTCAAAATAAATGTAGCTATTATGCTTGGAATAGAATACCAGTTGTTTGTACATTCAAATAATTTCAGGCATATTATTTTAGAATCTTACTATATTCATTTTTATTGATAAAGTTGTACATTAACTGTTTTCCCTCTTGTTTAGATTTGCATCATGGGCATGGGATAACACTTCTTTACCAGTCTGAAAAAGCATTGGATATATTCTGATGCAAGTGTGACAACTTATTTGGATAAGAAACATGTTCAGCCTCAGTGACTTCAAGACTGTTCCGAAAGAGATGCATCTTTCCACCTTGCAAGAATCCCAGGGCCATTTTAGCAGCTGTGATTTGTGCTCTGGGTCTTGTAATGGTTCAGGCAAAGAGCTTCCTGGACCAAATCTGGACCCTGGGCTTCAGATTGGTGAGATGATTGGTGATGACATGGAGGAGAATTTCGGCAGACTGTCTCAAAGTGGAATCAGTAAAGAAGGAGGTGCCAGGACACCAGAAGCTTCTTCAGACAGAAACTTGATGCCTTCTTTGCAAGGTGAGTCTTTTACAGAATCTGAAAAAAGTACCATCTGTAGCTACTTCTAAGAGAGACATTTTTTCTGGGACTAATTTTGTGTTCATAATAAAATACAAACAATAATCACATCTGAATCGCCTACCTAATCACCTCTTTATATTTTCCTGTTGTCAGTTGTGAGTGATTGCTTCAAATCACTATTTAAATTAATTGAACAGAAAGGTAATGAATTGTTTTAACAGTTAAGTGTAATGGAATTCCCCTCGGCTTTTATTCGGCTCCCCATAAATTTTTCTGATCATTTGGATGAATTGAATTAGTGCACTTATCATGTCCTTAAACATTATTACAGCTCTGCATTAGTTCACAAAGATCATGTGACAGAGCTTGACAAATTCATAAGAGCATTGTAGACCGCTATTTATTTGGACATTTTTCCACTTGTCAACTAAAATTGTATATTTTCGGAGCTTGATAAATTAGTTTCACCAAACTTAAGCCTTTTTTCTGACAGCAGAGCTTTCTTTGTAAATTTGTAAATATTTTAGCAAGCCTTGAACTTTCAAACCTAATATGTCATCTTAATATTTGTCTTATCACTGAAAAGGGACAAGAAGAGGAGATCTGGCAAGCACTCCTGGACTAAGCAAAGAAATTACTCCTCTCTTTTTCAGTCTCGCTTGAGTATGCAGCTGTCACCATAATAAAAACAAAAGCATTTGGGAGTACTACAGAGTGTCTTTGGCTCCTCCCCAGATTTGGTTCATCTGAGTACAGCCTAGTATGCAACGTGTGCAATATCACCAATTAGGAGATGGATATTCAGGCTGTTATCGGGGATCAAAGTGAAGTGTTCTATTTTGGACACCTGTCCCTTATCTAATAAGTCCAATGCTGTACTGTTCTGAATAGTCATACTTCGTATGGAAATCATTTCATCAGTTACATTAAAAAGTGCCAAAATAGTGTTGTGACCAAACATTTTATTAAGGTGGCCGATTCGCAATGTATTAATGGTAATGCTCATGGGATGCATTAGGCCGACAAATATCAAATGCTACTTTCAGACCAAGAGCCTCCCCTTATGGACAGAAATAATACGTGTGCATTGGTCTATTAATTTCATACATTTGATAGTCCTTTATACACATTTACAATGGTTCTTGACCCTGTAAGAACTGGAAGGTGCTGACAGTCCAATACCTGCGATTTTCTACCTGCACGTCCCCTTTCTTAAAAATACTTAGTACCATTGTGTCTCTTCCACTATCCTTAAATATGGATCCAGACTCTTTTCCTTGGCCTTTCATTTAAAATCTGACTACTTTACATCCATAAGAATTCCAAAGAACTAGTTCACTATCCAGCAGTATTTCAATATGACAGACCTCATAATTGTACTCTAACAACATTTTTTTCTTTATAACCACTGAAAAACTTTGGATATTTTGTGGTTTCATTTAGACATCACAAACTAGCAAGATCATGTCAAAGAAAGCAGGGCATGAGCACATACAGTACTCCCTCTTTGATGCTGGCTATGTAGTGTGTGTAGATATAACAGTTAGAAATGTTCAAAGCATCCGTGTAATCTTGCAGAGTAGTTACATAGTTATTGGCTTAATACTCCTTTTGATGATGTATCCAGTCATTGTCCTTCTGTTTCATGTAATTGAATATTTCAAGGCTGCTGACACCATTTTGTTCTCTTAAAATAGTATTAGCACCAAGATGGTGATAATGGTAACAATAATTTGTACAGTTGCAGTCACCCACCGGTGGTACTTTTGAATCTGGTTCGTTATTACTATTTTTGCAGAGAGGTCACCAGTAGGTTTCACACTCGGATCCCACCCTTATCTGATTGTTCTGAAGCCAGTGACACTGTGAGTAATACCTGAGATGGAGTGGTGTGAGTCAATGGTCTGTGTCACCAGTAGAGCCCCTTCCTCTTTCAAAGGGGCCTGGTATACCTTCTTGGTGTGTGTGAATCGTGGATCCAAAATGGCAGCCCAGCACATTTGATTGTTGCGTTTGTTGTCAACAGTACCTGATAAGGTCCTTTCCAGCTGGGCTGCAGATAGTTCATCCACTGCTGGACCTTAACATAACCAAGTCACCGGGCTGTATGTTATAACACGCTGCTATTTGTAGTTCTGAAAAGTAATTGTGGACCTTGTGGTATAGGCGATGTAAAATCCTTGTTAGGTGTTGGCAATAGTTAATGACTTCATGAGTCAACACTATGGGGCAATTTTGGTCTCACTGGTGTGACCATGGGATGGCCCATAATAATCTCATGAGGGGTCAGGGTTGTGACTCCATTATGGCTTTATTCGATTTTTCAACATCGAAACCATAAAAGTACATCATCAAAATACTTACTATTATTAATTAAAAGAAATATCTATAAAACCACCTCATCAATTTCATATGAAATAATTTCAATTGGCTCAAAGTTAAAAACATAAATTTCATAGGTCTCCTAATGCTCTTCTCACTCTAACTGAAAGAGGTGACAGAGTGACAAGTCTTGACATCTGGTAGGAGCTGCAAGTACAAAAGTGCTGGTCTGACCTGTTTAAAAATTAACATCTTCAATATAGGATTAATAAAAATGTTCCTTAAGGCACTATACATTGTGCAAAACATGAAAAAGAGAAAGGTGTCCTGTCATGAGACATGATCGCAACGATATGGGCAAATGTTGAAATCTTTAGTTCACCTTTTTGGTATTATTAGTAGATAGTGAAAAAAATTCAGCCTGAACCTGGTCAGGTGGTATCTTTGAAAGTTAGATGGTACCAAACCTAGATAAGGCTCAGTTGATAGTGTGGGTTGAATCATAACAGAATGACTAACTTTCAACAAGGCACCTGCTTCTCACTCTGGCTGTTTCCACTGAACAGACTCTTTCTTGGTCCAGGTCACATCAACCTTGGTGATCTTACTTATTTGCTTAAATAACTATGGATGACCAAGCACCCAAAATTCTCCTCTTTTCTGCCCAATGACTTAATCGCTGTGACCTTTTGCAGATATTCTCATGTGTGACAATGTTGGATTAGTTTCGCTGAAACTGCTTTGCTTATACATCTAGCTTTGCGCAACATTATCATGATGCCTCGAACACAGAGTACAAGGCCTTTACGCACGATGAACAAATGCTGTGTTATCTTCATCTATGGGGCGGCAGGGCTATCTGCATATTCGTAGCAACGCATATCTGCGTGTACATCGCAAGGATGATTTTTTATTATAAATAAAGAAGCCTTTCCGGGGGTGGCAGAGGAGACACCTCCGCTGACATCGAAAGGTCCTTCATGCTGATGCTTCGCCAAGCAGTTGCCTGACTACCTGACCTCTCTGTGAGGGGTGTCCAGTTGGCGGCCAAGACTTGGGTCCTACATTCTTCCCTACCAGTTAATGAGGTTGGTTCATCCCGTGGGGGGATTCTTGGCTCTACACCTACATATACTCTAGACATACACAGAGTAGGCATTGTACAGTAGGAGTGCTTCTGATTACCGCTTCGTAGTATATGCCTGAATATATACACTGAGCACCATGGTGAAACTGTATCAGCTATTTATTCTTTTGGTGCTCGTAATCACTTTTATCCGCTTCTGCCTACTGATTATCGCAGCATATGTATTCTATACAAGAATAACATTGGTTCAATAAATATATTGTAAACGTCCCATTGTATATTCTCTGTATATTTCTCTGAGAACAAGAGCCTGAGTGACTGAGCAGAAAGGTTCTGACGCTGTTACCACGATCTCCAAGGGGTCATGGTTGTCATGATCAGTGGTTGCTAGAAACCATTTGCTCCCTGTTTTGGTTAGGGTGGCACTGTGAGCTAGCTGGTCTCTAGGCCATCATATACTGCGGGAGTGCTTGGAATCAGTCTAGGCACCTCATACAAAGATTGTTCTCCACAAAGGTGCAGGTCCTATGGATTAGTGGGAACTACACGGCAGCACAAAAGTGAATGCTGGTTTAAAGGGAGATTCGACGTCCCACCAGACCTTCAATTGTTGCTCCTCAATGAAAGTCTGATCTGAGACTTGTTCCACTCTTTCCTGACGTTCTGTTTTTCTAGAGCCGTCAAGTCTTTCAATAATTCAATGTCGGATACATTTAGCCCATAATCAGGTGTTTGCTTAGCCTCTTTCGGTTTCACAGGTATTCTTTTAGAACTCTTATGAAATTTTGGCAGCTGTATTTTCCTGATAAATTTAAAAACATTGATACGTGTTTGACTGTAATTCAACAAACTTTCCGGGCAAAGGACAAACCTAAAGACAGGATTTGTTTCTGTGCTTCACGGAGTGTTATATGAGAGAGATTTTTGACGTGTCATTTGTTATTTCTTTCTCTGTGATTTGTTATGTTTCGTTTTCCTGCACGCTTCCTGAGCCTCGTCCTCCTTTTCCGCCACTATCAGTGTGTGTATAGATGTGTATTACCTACTGGTGGACACCAGTAGGTAGTTACAGTTAGGACCAAGTTTCCATAGGAAAAGCATTTTTTGTTTTGCTTTAACTTTAGCGTGGTTTGACGAAGCTTTACGAATTTTTCCCCAAAAATTATTTACTCAGCTCAGCTCCTATCTTGGAAGTTTGGGGGTGATTCGTCAAGGGGGGGCTGAGAAAAAAGGGGGGTCCCAAAACGTGTTCTCTCTGCAATTTCCATAGGAAACCTTAGACAAGGCCACAGGTCAAACTGCTGAACGGAATTACGCCAAATTTGGCAGGGAGAAATGTCTTGGTCCAGAAAGCACGCTTAAGTTTAAATGGTATAAATCCGTTCAGTAGTTTTTGAGAAATATCAAAATTTACAGATATCTATATTTGAGAATTCTGACAATGATTAGCTGAGTCATTACGTGCACAAGCTTGCGGCTCATTGGCTGTGAAGGGTTGAAACTAGGAAGTGTTGGCAGCCATTTTGTGACTCAGTTGAAAGTAGTAGGGGAACAAAAAGAGAAAAATTGTATAAGTGGGTATAGTAGGAACACTATGAACTTAGTTTAAGCAGTCTGTACGGTGCAGAGGCAGGGAGTTTGAATGTTGCGTAGGTCGTGGAAATCATGTCCGCAGAACAGTGGTGTGTGGTATTGCGGCAAGGTTGCATTGTCTCTGGAAATCCCATCGTGAAAACAGTGCACCGTATTGCGGCAAGCAGTGTGTAGGGTGCACACACAGGTAGTGTGAATGTTGCTTAGGTCGTGGAAATCATGTCCGCAAAACAACGATGCACAGTATTGCGGCACTGTTCAGTAGGCTTGTGGAAATATCAGGAAAACAATGCGCAGTATTGCGGCCTTCCTTTAATATAATGCACAGTAATGTTTACTTATAATGCGGTGTTCACTTTTATCACGGATAGTGTCACTTTGTTAGAGAAAATGTAATGTTATGTGGGAGGGCGTGTTCTGTCCCTGTGCGCGGAACAAAATTAACGTTTAATTGGCTGAGGTGTTCCCAACAACTAGCTTAATGTTTATTGGCTGCGAACCATTGAAAGTATAAGTGTTGCTAGCCATTCCCTCCCCTTCGCGGAGTAGCAAGGACATCTGATTGGCTCACATGTTCCAAGTAGGACCTTCCAGAGATTAATGTTCATTGGCTGCGAACCATTGAAAGTAGAAGTGTTGCCAGCCATTCCCTTCCCCTCCGCGGAGTAGCAGGGACATCTCATCCTCATCATCAAAAAATCTTTATTTCGGCAGAATTGCCATAAAAGATAACACGCAAGGTGGTACAAATAAAAACAAGCAATCATATCCTTAACAAACAATCAACAGAGCTAAAAATGGATTCATTAAAGTACTATGGAATAGTAGAAAATTGATGATATTTAAAACTTGTGCAGCTAATCAACAAACCAAAGGGCTCAAACTGTAGTCAGTCCAGTACGGAAAAAATGCTTGGGAAAGAGATTAATTACAATGTAGTAATAATAGAAAACTGTACAGTTAATCTACAGCCCTGGGTAGCAATCGTCTTCTCTTATACCAGAAGGTTTCCAGATATTTTGCTACCGCAAAGACTATCATACTAGAAAGGTCAGTTTTAAGGACCCTATATGCCTGCAGGCAGTGATTAAAACCTAGATTTCTGCAGGCAGGGACTATCCACTTCCTTCTCGCCTGCCCATATGTTTGACAAAAGACCAGTATGTGCAACTCAACTGCAGCCTGGGCAGTGACTCAAGGGGGGATCAGACCACTTGCTGGTGAAGGCACGGATTGGCAGACTTCCGTACCTCCATTGTAAGTACAGTTTCCTAGTATTAGATGGAAATATAACATCTAAAATGCCCTCTATCTTGTAAATGTCCTTGGTCCTTAAAAAGGAGTCAGTTAGGGTGCCCGACTGTGCGGCCTGTCTCTGTACCACAATTTTACTTTCATGATATAGTGTGAGTAGCTGTTTCCTTGAAACCGTGGAACAGGCGGTCGCGGGAGTAGTCCAAAAGGTCGGGTAATCCAAGGCACACAAGCTCCCTTTGTTGGAACCAAGAAATATTCCCTACGATCGGGTAATTTAGTATTTCCTGAAGCTCAGACCTATAACTTGCCAACTCTGGGGTGGTCCAAACTCTACACCAGAAGGTTAGGGGCCTAACTCCCAAATCTTCATCAAGAGGCCTTAGTCCCAAATCTAGCCTCATTGGCAAAAGGGGGGAGCTAGGGGGGAGAAGTAAAAGCTGCCTAATGAATTTGTTCTCGGTTACCACTAACTCACGGTTACACGTATGGCCCCAGAGTTCGCTACCATACATGACCGCTCCCCTAGCCTGCACTCTATATATTTCTAGGGGGGGACCGATAGCCTTAACAGTAGATTTATTTTTATTTACAAGGGCAATTACTCCTCCCGCCATTTGTGCCAATTTGAGTTGGATTTTAGTTTGGTGATGGCGCCAGGACATGTGCTCATTTTAAGTCACCCCTTGGTATTCGAAAGTGCGGACTCTCTCCAGGCTGTTTCCACCAATAGAAGGGTTGGGGCGGGTTTTAGAGGGAGGATTAAAAATCATGTATTTGGTCTTGAGAGTATTAATCTCAAGGCCATGGGTTCCACAGAAATCCTCGAACCCCTTCAAGATTCATTGAATCCCCATAGGTGTCTTGGACAGAAGCAGGGTGTCGTCTGCGAACATAATCGCCGGCACCCTGCTTCCGGCCAGTCTGGGGACGTCACTGTCCACTACCCTGTTTAGATAAGAGATTACCCCATTGACATAGAGGCAGAACAGGGTTGGTGCAAGCACACAACCTTGTCTTACCCCCCTGTCAACGGGGAATCTGTCGGATAGAGATCCGTCCCGGCCACATCTGACCTGGGCATAGTTGTTTGTATGCAGGCGGATTATCATGTCTAGCAGGTACCGAGGTACCCCCATATTGGACAGACAGACCAAAGTTTTCTTCGGGGGACTAGATCAAATGCCGCCCGTAGATCTACGAAAATGGTATAGAGGCTGCCACCCTCCACTTTTACCGTTTTCCAATATAAGAGGGCCAAGCGAAAAATGTGGTCTATAGTGGAGACTTTTTTTCTGAACCCCGCTTGGAATGGGCTCAGAACCGAGTGTTCAAGCATCCACCCCAGTAAACGATCCAAGATGAGCCTTGCGAAGATCTTTTGGGGGACATCTATGAGGCTAATGGGCCTGAAGTTGACTGGGAGCAGAGGAGAGCCCTTCTTGAAGATCGGTACAATCTCTGCTCCCAGCCAAGTACTGGGTACCTCCATCCCCCCTAGTATTGAGTTAAAAAGGACCTGTAGATAAGGTGCCCATACAATTGGTTCGTTCTTGAACAGGTCTCCAAGGAGCCTGTCCAAGCCCGGAGCTTTCTCTGCTCTCAGTGTAGCAATTGCAGCGCCAACCTCCCCGACTGTAAATTCCTCCTGGACCAATTCAAAATTAGGGCCCCTCGCCGCCTTGCATACATCCTCTGAGCAATCTGTATTGTCCAGAGAATATAAGGTACGAAAATGGGCCTCCCATAGAGCAGGAGCGATATTAGCTTCAACTGCTGGTGTTGGGTCCACTGTACCAGTTTTAACAATCTGCCAGAATTTCCAGCTGTCTCTGGAGTTAAGAGCACCCACCATTTCGGACCAATTTTCATTGTCCCACTCGGTCTTGGCGGTCTCAATTTGATGTCTATACTCTAGCCTTTTTGCCCTAACCAACTCGGAGCTGACCCTTAGCTTAATAGCCTCAAGGAGTTCGGCTTTGGCCTTCCTACAAGTAGAATTATACCATGAGGCTTTGGTTGATCTACTAGGTTTTTTCGCTACTCGGGGATTCAGCACCTCTGCTATAGCGTTGGTAAGCTCAGAGTGAAGATCACCAAGTGCATTGTGAGTTTCCGAAGTTGGGCGTAATAAAGTAAGCTTTTCTACACTTTGGAGGACCGGTAGGATTAAGGCATATAGCCGAGAGACAGATTCCGGATTCCCTATGACTTTTGCCCATCTTATTCTGCGTCTATTGCTAGATAGGGTCGCACTATTGTCCAATGGAATTTTGAGGGACTGGTTCTCACTGATGTAACCGGGCACCTGAAAAACCAGGGTCAGTGGGTTATGGTCGCTTTCGTCCCGTGGGATTACTTGAAAGCTCTTCACCATAGCCCAGTTACAAGTTTCCACAAAAATGTAATCTATACGTGACTCAGACCCTATTTTGTTGTAAGTGGTTTTAGGGGGAATATCCCCTGAGACCCGCCCATTACAGGCCCTTATAGATTTATTAAAAGACAGGGCCACGGATAGTGTCACTTTGTTAGAGAAAATGTAATGTTATGTGGGAGGGCGTGTTCTGTCCCTGTGCGCGGAACAAAATTAACGTTTAATTGGCTGAGGTGTTTCCAACAACTAGCTTAATGTTTATTGGCTGCGAACCATTGAAAGTAGAAGGGTTGCTAGCCATTCCCTCCCCTTCGCGGAGTAGCAAGGACATCCGATTGGCTCACATGTTCCAAGTAGGACCTTCCAGAGATTAATGTTCATTGGCTGCGAACCACTGAAAGCAGAAGTGTTGCCAGCCATTCCCTTCCTTTCAGCGGAGTAGCAGGGACATCTGATTGGCTGATGTGTTCCAAGCAGGACCTTCCCAAGCTTAATATTCGTTGGCGGTAAACCATTGCAAGTAGAAGTTTTGTCAGCCATTCCCTACCCCTTTGCGGAACACCATGGACATTTTAGTGGCTAAGGGGTTCCGAGTACAAGTTTACTCCTTATTGGCTGGGAACGGTTCACTGTTGTCATTCATTTTGTGACACACTTCAAAGGAGTACAGGGAAAAAAAGTAGTAGAGGGGAGGGTAGGAACACTATTAACTCTGTACAGTGATCACAAGGTTGTGGACAGGGACTGTGAAGGTAAAAAATGTTTTTTATATATTTTAATGGCCATTTATATAATTTGAGTGGGGCCTACAAATCACAGCGGGAAAATAACAGAATGTGTTACGGTCTTCTTTTTATTAAGTCCATGGGTGGGATACTTCCCAGGAGCACTATTTACTTAGAATGTGGTGTTTACTTTTCTGATGGGGAGGTGTTGTTGCGCTGCAAAAATTTCAGTCTAGGTTTGAAACAGTTTTTATTAAGCAATCACCAATATACTTTCTTAGGAAAGTGAAGCTATGTATATATATCAGAGGGGTGACAAATAAAAACGCTATTAATAAAATATCCCTTAAGCGTGACCACACCCTGCTTTTTTTTGTCGCCTATAGTTTGTAAAAGTGTTGCCCCATATTCTTGTTAATGTAAAAGGGCATCAGTTACTTTTAGATAAAGTAGAAAAGAAGTGCTACAAGAAACACTCCCGCACTGCATCATCTCAGGTCACAACAACAATAACCAGTAGAAAACAGTTCAACACAAATGACTTCATATTACATCGAAATGGACGCTTTATCAAAATGAAGCACTATGTAAACAATTCTTTTTAGCAACTACTATTTTATAAAATATTAGCAGTGTTACAAACTGTGAGGTAGTAAGTTATCAACAGAAATAACTGTAGTATATGTTGTAAATTTCTCGCACAGAACATCTCCAACCCCTTTGAACTACTATAAAGTCACAGTATTAAAATATACAGGGTGAGTTTATAGTATTCCACAGGAGAACAAGAATAAGGAACACAACAAAAAAATCAAACATTTTACAATTTCTATTCAGTAAAACTCGGGAAAGGTCTGTCGTAGTGTTTAGAGGTCGCTCACTGCTCCGCTAAGAGATCACGTACTCCCTTAAGAACAAATAGGATAGTAGTATAATATGCGCTACTATTCCTATATATTCTATAGAGAGAAGGAGAATAGGAACGACAACAGGGAAAAATAGAAATACCAAAATATCATTCAGAAATTTAGGGTTTATCAAAGGCATTCAGTAAGGAAGTATCGATGCAAACAATATTTTTTTAAAGTGTAATACCGAAAAATATTTTTACTGTAAAAATATCTGATCATGTAAGTTATTAAAGGAAGTAAGCTGTATTTCAGTTGGTTTACTCCTGGCGCCAACAAATCTCCAACTCTTGTTGTCTGAAAAAATGACACTGTACTACAATATACAGATGGTCACTCATGCCAGACAATAGGGAAAGGAAAATAAAGTCATGAACACAAAACAAGATGAATAACAAAATATTTTCCAGCGGTGAATATGTTCAAAGCTTCTTTTCTCCAGGACTTCGAAATCTTTCGTCTTCGCGTCGACTGGTCATAAACTCCACTGAGGTCAGTATGAATGTGAATATTACAATATATTACTCACACTATATGACCCCAGGGGGGAAACAGAGTAAGAACCAGAAGCTGCTGTTGTTACATATAAAGATTTAGTCTTCGCGCCCACGGGTCACCAACACCTCCGAGGTATAGTGTCAATATTATAATATACAAAGTCACACTATATGAGCTCAAAGGAGCGAGAAAAGGAACAGTGTTTTCTTTATTCTGTCTGTTTTGGAATACAAGCTGCTGCTGACGTTACATATAAATGGCAAAAACAATCAATAACACTTTTTTCTAAATACAAATCTTTAAATAATCACAAATTGCTACATATTATAAATATCTGCTATGCCATAATCAAACCACTTAGAACTCCGTAATATGTTTTGTTGTCGCAAAAGAAGAATCCGACACTAGAAAACGGAACCCGCATCACAGAATGGACACGCGTAAATAACTTGCAAAAACAAAACTAATCGATCAACGGGTGTGGTTTATATACTTTTTGGTTATTGAGTAGTCTATGGAAGAAACATGCGGGGCCGCCCATTTAGATGTCACGTTTTACAGTTGACACATGCTCACGTTTTCACTGTTTAACATGTGCACGTGTTGGGAAAAGTTACAAAATGTGAAGCGGTAAAGGTTTCGATTTCGATCCTCACACGTATAAGCTCCTTAATAAGTACATACATTGGAGAGCTTAAAAACTGTTACCTGGCAAACCGTGTCATTTCCTTTCTCGTGACTTAAAACATCTATTAATTGCCGTAATTCTAAATAGAAGATATAAAAAAAAATCTGCTAATATTTCTCATCACTATGGCTTTAAATTTTAAAAATGCCAGTATTTGTAAAGTGTACAGCTACCTCCAGAGAGGTGTCCCGGCGCTCGAGGGCGTCTGAAAGATTAAGCAAGGTATTGCCCACAGTGACATAGTGGTGGGCCAACGTGCCGCCGGACCCGGCAATCGAACTGTGAATGCTGTTGTTCGTAGTCCGGTATCATAGCTGCTGCGTCACACTTTTTTCAACACTTAGATGTTAATTAGTGCTAATTAAGTTTTAAACATTGTTAAATTATAACTTATAACAGACTACTGTTACTGTTAGTTCTTCACTACAAAAAGTATGCAGTTTTTAAATTATTTTTACTTACAAACAATAAAGGTTTCAGGGACATTGTAGTTCGAAATTAGTATTTATAAAACCTTTGAAATTCACTGAATAAAAACATAGGTTTTAAAAACGTTATAGTTAGAAATTAGCATTTTAAAAACCTTAGAAATTCACTGAAAAAAACATAGGTTTCAGGCATGTTATAGTTAGTTCGACATTTCACTTGTACAAAACTAGAGAAATTCGTCCGTTATAGTTAGTTCAGCTAACTATAACTCGCGCCCCTGCAATGTACTGCTGATGACATCACATAATACATTATTCATGACATGGTCAGTGACATCACTGATGACATCACTGATGACATAATCCACGTGAAAATCTGATGCACCTCCTCACACTCTGATATAACCTCTGATACACCCACTGTAAAATACAGACTGAAATACAGACTACCATTTTCAAAACCATCGACACACCAATACCAGTTACTACATACACACTCACAGAATCCTAGGTCTATACACACACACACATCCACTCATTCACCCTTACAATCACTCATACATGCAGTCACTCATCAATACAGCACTATCATATGCACTCATACACCTATAAAGACACTAACACACCACCACTCATCCAGAGTTACTCACACACCTAGTCAATCTTGTAAAGAATCAATCGCACTTCCATTTACTGACCTATACAGTCATACACACACCACATCACTTTTTCAAACAGATATTAACACATACAACTCTCTGATACAATCACTGATACAAGTACACACTCATCCATACAACCACTCTCCCAATCACTGACTCTCATGTATAGTCATTTATATATTCCAACTCTCACCTACACTGCCTTTCACATATGCAGTTACTCACACGTGTACCACTGAGACATCCATTCACTCACCAACACACCCATACAAACACTCACCCACTATACAGCTGTTTCCACATGCACTCTTGAACCCATACACCCAGTGAATCAATCACTCCGCCATCTATGCACAGTCACACACACACACACAACAAATCATTAACCCATATAGACACTCATGTAGCTACTTTCCAACCCACGCAGCAGCTTACAAAACAACAAACAAACTGATAGACATTCACACAGTTTAGTGACTAACCCATTTATTTACTAAGACACATTTAATCACTCACTTATATAGTCAGTCATGCACCTACTAAATCCTCCATCCAGACACTTATACACCCATTCTTCAATACACCTTGGCATATATATAAAACCTATTTCAACTTTAAACAAACACACAGTCACTGGATGATGTCATCTGTGATGTCATCAGTGATGTCATCAGTGATGTCATTTGAGATGACATCAGTGATGTCACTGACCATTTAATAAATTATGTAATATGTGGCGTCATCAGCAGTGCATTGCAGGGGTGCGAGTTATAGTTAGCTGAACTAACTATAACGGCCGAGTTTCTCTGGTTTTGTACGTTTGAAATGTCCAACTAACTATAACGTGCCTGAAACCTGTGTTTTTTTTCCAGTGAATTTATATATATATATATATATATATATATATATATATATATATATATATATATATATATATATATATATATGGATGTGTGTATATGTATGTATGTGTGTGTATATATATATATATATTTCCGCACTTGTACTCCTGCATAGACGCCGCGCCATCAATCCTCGGCTGGCAAACAACAAGAACACGGAAGACCCAGAGTGCTGGTGAGTTTTTTATTAACAGCACACCATGGCAGGATAACGTTTCGCCCTACACAGAGGGCTTGGTCACATGGTGCACCGAAAGAGTTGCGTGAATTTAAAGTGCTAGTGCAGTAACAAAAACCACATTGATTGGTTGCTCCTGAAACCATTGGAATATGCAACACAGCTGTTAAATTAATCATTTAAAGGTACATTGGCGGGCAACCAAGGCTATCTTAAGTAAGGTCTTAAAAAATATATGTCTGTTTGAATACAGTGCTAAAAATCCGGGTGCATATGTAAGATGCTGAATTTAAGATTTTTGAAAAAGAGGGTTAAATGGGGATTCCCACAGTGCATATTCATTCATTACAATGCGTGTTGCTGTTCGAAATTTCATGTATAATACAATTCAATCAAAATTACCACCACACCTAATGCACTAGCCCCTAGTTAACACTAAGACGGCCCTCTAACTTAATTGTAAAATATATACACAAATTTCATCTATATACATCTATATACAATAAGTATCTTACAAATTATTACCAAAACTTGGACAGTTGTCTATAAATGTACACCGGATAACAAACGACCCAAAAAAACACACAGTGGCACATATCATAGATCAATGATGCCCCCAATGCCCAATATCGTTGTTACTGCTACTATAGTAAACAAGTGAATATTTAAAAAAAGGGAAGAACACAAGTCTTCCTAGTATTGATGTTTGTAAACTGCAGCTATATACCTAGTGAGGATTATTTTTACAGTAAAAAGGCATGACTAGACATATAAGAGTGCTCAGACTTCCTGGCCTATAATTCAGACACAAAAGGCAAAAAACAGGCAAGCACAAAGCAGTTTAGCTGATGGGGGGTATAAGTAAAAACTGGGAAGATAGACAGAAATTTGTACTATAAACATGTATAGAAGTCCTCCGTGGAATTAAGACCATTGGGACTTTTACTGTCCATCTCCAGAATATATCTGGTCTCAAGAGCCCTCAAGATCCCTTCTCTGTTACCTCCCCTCCTGAGTGGGCCAATGGCATCTATGGCATAGTATCTAAGGAGCCCACTGTTGTTATTATGGAACTCCTTAAAATGCCTGGCTACAGGATATGTGGCATCGTTCGTATTGATAGCCCGTATGTGCTGGAGCACCCTCTTGTGGACCTGCAATTTGGTACTACCAATATATTGCAGGCCACATGGGCACTCCAGGACATACACCACATACTCAGATTTACAAGTTAACTGCTTAGTAATCTTACGGGGCACTGAAGAGAAAGCTGTCAAGAACTCAGATTTATTAAGCCCTTGAGAGCAAGCTTTACAGCTAGAACACTTCCTGAAACCACGGCTCGCTGCTAGCCAATTTTTAGGTGGGATCACCTCCGGAGTGGATTTAACCAGTGCGTCTTGCAGCGAAAACGCCTTCTTAAAAGTGATCGCAGGTCTATTCGGCATGTGTTCACCAATCACCGGATCTAATTTAATAAGATTCCAGTGTTGATTAATGATTTTTCTCAGCGCCCCATGCTGACTGTTATAGGTCCAAATGAGTCTGACAGGAAGTTCACTACTGGCTACAGGGCTTTTCTGATGTTTTCTGTGGGTCAGAGCTTCACTTCGGGATAGGGCATTAGCTTTCCTGATAGCTATATCAATAAGATGTTCTTTGTAGCCCCTAGCTAGAAACCTTAATTTGCTTGCTGCTTGTGCCTCCTTACAATGGGAATCTGTACTGCAGACTCGCCTAATTCTAAGCATCTCCCCATAGGGGATGCTGCGAATTAAATGCGGAGGATGGTGACTGTCAGCGTGCAAAATGGTATTGCCCGCAGTGGGCTTTCTGTAAAGCCTGGTTTCAAGTTTGCCCTATATATATATCGGCAAACAAACCCACCAGAGGGTATACATTTGCATAATTATGAACTACATGTCCCAGCGTACCTTGTGGATAAAGACATCATCGTGAGGCACACCAGAGGCCAATAAAATGGGAGTATGCAGAGAACAACGTGGTTGCAGTTACAAATGTTTGCCGATGCTAGCCTCTGATGAAGAAGCGGAAATGCTTCAGAAACGCGTCTGGCTGAAGGACTTTACAGTTGGGATGAGAAGCCGCCTGGTTTGCCTAATAAAGTGTGTTTACCTTCCTGAAGTGGAGTGCGTCCTCAAAACTAGGCACCCGGGGGAGTATGTGTATGTATATATATATATATATTCACTAAAAAAACATAGGTTTCACATTTGTTATAGTTAGGAATTAGCATTTAAAAAACCTTTGAAATTCAAATGATTATAAAATGTACTAAAATTGTAATTTATATATGAAAATTTGATAAGTGAATGTAACCGATTATGCTTTTTGACAGTACAAACTGTATTCTTTTGTTATATAATTCACCATTCCAAGATGGATGCCATGGATCTCATATTATGATGAGTCCCTTTTTGCTTTCTAAAAACTATGTAGGAATGTCAGTCCAAACATTTCAGTGTGTGAGCAAGCCTGCGTGGTCTGGTTAAACGCGTTACTGAAAAATAAACCAACTGGTGGTATTACAAATCCCCTGAGTGATCGCTTTATTGGAGTTCATTATCAACTTGGAGACCAGCATGCTCCGCTGGTGATATGCGATCGACTGCTTTGGGCGAGGTGAGACAGCAGGAGCACTTGGACTAAATATATATATATATATATATACATATACAGATATGCAGATGTCTCGCACTGCAGAGGCGCAATGAAAGTCGCACACAGGTTTTCTGGGTTTACAGGATTGTATTTATTGACTTGACGCGTTTCGACAGCACGGTCTTTGTCAAAAAGTCATACTGTATAAATATATATATATATATATATATATATATACATTGAAAAAAACATAGGTTTCACACCAGTTATAGTTAGCTGGACATTTTACTCCTACAAAACCATTGAAATTCCCCCGTTACAGTTAGTTGTACTCACTATAACTCGCGCGCCCGCAATCCACTGCTGATGATGTCACATATTACATCATTCATGACATGGTCAGTGACATCACTGATGACATCTCAAATGACTTCACTAATGACATTACTGATGACATCATCCAGTGAATGTGTGTTACTGAAAAGTAAAAATATGTTTTATATATTGAAAAATTAGTGGATGTATGAGTGTCTGGATGAAGGATTTAGTAGGTGTGTGACTGACTGTATGAATGAGTGATTAAATGTGTCTTACTGAATGCATTGGTTAGTGACTAATCTGTTTGAATGTGTGCATCAGTATGTCTGTTGTTGTGTAAGCTGCTGCATGTGTTGATCAGTAGCTATATGAGTGACTATATGAGTTATTGATTGGTTGCCCAAGTATTTGTATGTGAGGGTGAGTGTGTGTGTGGGTGGCTGAGAGTTGTGTGACTCTGTGCATAGATGTGTGAGCAGTTGATTCACTTGGTAAATGGGTTCAAGAGTGCATGTGGAAAGAGCTGTATGAGTGGTTGACTGTGTGCATGGGTGTGTTGGTGAGTGAATGGATATCTCAGTGCTACATGTCCAAGTAAGTACATATGTAAAACACAGTGCATGTAAGAGTTGGTATATATAAATGACTATACATGAGAGCCTGTGATTGCGTAAGTGACTGTATGGATCAATGTGTACTTGTATCAGTGATTGTAAAAGAGCGTAAGTATGTGTTAGTCTATGTTTGAATAAGTAAGGTTTTGTGTGTATAACTGTATAGATGAGGAAATGGGAGTGTGATTGATTATTTGCATGACTGACTAGGTGTGTGAGTAACTCCATGAATGAGTGGCAGTGTGTGAGTGTCTGTATGGGTGTATGAGTGCATAGTGTTGCATTGATGAGTGACTGTATGTATGAGTGATTGTATGGGTGAATGAGTGGATGTGTGTGTAGACTTAGGAATCAGTGAGTGCGTATGTAATAACTGGTATTGGTGTGTCAATGGTTTCTGGAATGGTAGTCTGTATTTAACACTGGGTGTATCAAAGGTTAGATTAGAGTGTGAGGAGGTGCATCGTATTATCACATCAATGATGTAATCAGGGATGTCATTTGAGATGTCATCAGTGATGTCACTGACCATGTCATGAATGATGTAATATGTGATATCATCAGCAGTGGATTGCGGGCGCGCGAGTTATAGTGAGTTCAACTAACTATAACATGGGAATTTCAATGGTTTTGTATGAGTAAAATGTTCAGCTAACTATAACTGGTGTGAAACCTATGGTTTTTTCAGTGAATTTCAAAGGTTTTTTAAATGCTAATTCCTAACTATAACAAATGTGAAACCTATGGTTTGTTCAGTGAATTTCAAAGGTTTTTTAAATGATAATTCCTAACTATAACGATTGTGAAACCTCTGGTTTTTTCAGTGAATTTCAAAGGTTTTTTAAAAGCAAATTACTTTGTATATCGAGTTTGTAACCTACGATTTTTTGTGTTTTTTTTATTACCTGTTTTTTATAACTATTAATTATTATTAATTAAAAAAAATATATATTTGTTCAATGTATTTTTCTTTTTTTTTTTATCATTTTTTCCTGGGGCGCTCAGGGTGCGCGCACCGGTAAGCTTACCCGTATCATTTTGTCTTGGAGCGCTCAGGGTGCGCGCACCGATAAGCTCTCCCGAGAGCGCAGCGAGAGCGCTATTTCTGCGTTCGTAAAAAAAAAAATATGTATGAAAACTAAATTATAATGCAAGACATTCAGTACCATACTTATAAAAGTAGTATTTTTGATTTTCAGAATGGAAATGATTTTGCATTTCCGTAAAGCTAGCAAAACGTCATTTAGGCGCGCCGCGTAAGCGCCCACGTTCGTGCTGCGTAAGCGCCCCCGGAAGCGCTCCGGTGCGCGCAGCGTAAGCGCGTCAAGTCATGTGACCTTAAAATAACAATTTTCATTGGTTGCTAACAGTTTTTTTTACAAAGAATGAAAACCCCACCCATTCCCTTCACTTCTTTCACTTTTGTGACTGCAAGACCTGTTTTTTTCTGCTGAACCTCATAGGGATTAAAATGGCTGCTAGACCCACGAGTAGCAGTGAGGACTCGGATGGGTTCACAGAGGAAGAGGCTCCTCAGCCCAGGGTAAAGGAGCACTTCATTTGGAAGTTTTTTTCCATACCAGCTGATAAAAACAAGGTGAATGCTCCAAAGGTGGAGTGCAGAATTTGCCATACTGTCCTTTCACGGGGTGACCCTACAAGGAAATACAGTTTTGGAAATTCGACTATGATTCGGCACGTTCTGAGAAGGCACCCCCAGAACTATGCCCGGGAGAATGTCAGGGCTCTGGCACGAGATGCTCCAAGGGATGGTGCTTCAACTTCGACTGGAGGACCAACTTCATCATCGGTGAGGGGGAGACCTGAACAGCTGATTCCTAATATTCAGCCTGTTTTTGATGGTATCACCATCAAATGTAAAGACTGTGACAAACTACTTTGTTACGGTGAACAAAGTATTATGAACATTGTCCGAACAAGAGAAAACCACCGCTGCCGTCCCCACCCCTAATTTTTACTCTTTTTTTTTTGCTCCTGTTGAGCAGTTTGACATTCCCTGTTTTTGTTTTTGTTCACTAAAAAAACATGAAAAGAAGAAAAAAACAGTTATTTTTAGAACTACCTCCAATTCTCCAAAAAGATCTGTATTCTAAACAAATACAAAAGGAGTGCGTGAAGTGGAGTGCAGTGAGAAAGGAAAGGAAAATGAGTGAGGGAGGAAAAAAAGGGACAAGAGGGGAAGGGAAGTGAAGTAGGGGTATTGAAAGAAGGTGAATGTGGGAGTATGGCTGATTTATAGGGTGTGAGCTTGACAGAAGAGAAGTGAGAGACTAAGGGGACGGATCGAATGAGACTAACAGAGAGAGAATGAGGGAAGGGGAGTGTAGAACTAAGAGGACAGAGGGAGAAAGAGAAGGAGTTAGTGAAGTGGAGTAAAGAGAGTAAGGGACGGGAAAAGTGTGAAGGAGCGAAAGAACGGAAGAGACAGGAAGGAAAGTAAAGGAGAAGGTTTGAAAGAAGGTGAGTGTGGGAGTGTAGCTGAGTTATAGGGAGTGAGTGTGACAGAAGAGGAGTGAGAGACTAAGGGGACGGAGAGAATGAGGCTAACAGCAAGAGAATGACGGAAGGGGAGTGTAGAACTAAGCGGACAGAGGGAGAAAGAGAAGGAGTTAGTGAAATGGAGTTAGGAGAGTAAGGAAAGGGAAAAGAGTGAAGGAGCAAAAGAAGGGAAGAGACAGGATGGATAGAACGGAGAAGGTTTGAAAGAACGTGAGTGTGGGAGTATGGCTGAATTATAGGGTGTGAGCGTGACAAGAGGAGTGAGAGACTAAGGGGATGGAGAGAATGAGGCTAACAGAGAGAATGAGGGAAGGGGAGTGTAGAACTAAGAGGACAGAGGGAGTAAAACAAGGAGTTAGTAAAGTGTAGTAAGAAGAGTAAGGGAAGGGAAAAGAGTGAAGGAGTGAAAGAAGAGAAGAGAGAGGAAGAAAAGTAAAGGAGAAGGTCTGAAAGAAGGTGAGTGTGGGAGTATGTCTGAGTTATACGGAGTGAGTGTGACAAAAGAGGACAGAGACTAAGGGGACGGAAAGAATGAGGCTAACAGAGAGAGAATGAGGGAAGGGGAGTGTAGAACTAAGAGGACAGAGGGAGTAAGAGAAGGAGTTAGTGAAGTGGAGTAAGGAAAGTAAGGAAAGGGAAAAGAGTGAAGGAGCGAAGGAAGGGAAGAGAGAGGAAGGGAAGTAAAGGAGAAGGTTTGAAAGAAGGTGACTGGGAGTATGGCTGAGTTATAGGGAGTGAGCGTGACAGAAGAGGAGTGAGAGACTAAAGGGACGGAGAGAATGAGGCTAACAGAGAGAGAATGAGGGAAAGGGAGTGTAGAAGTAAGAGGACATAGGGAGTAAGAGAAGGAATTAGTGAAGTAAAGGAGAAGGTCTGAAAGAAGATGAGTGTGGGAGTGTGGCTGAGTTATAGGGAGTGAGAAATGTCCAGCTAACTATAACTCCCCTGAAACCTTTGATTTTTCTTAATTCAAAACCAAACTACACATTTTAATTGGTTGTACATTTCAATACTTTGAAACTCACATAAAATTCACCCATCCCCCCAGTGCTCATTCCCCTGTAACCATGGTAACTCCCTCCTAACCCAACACACAGTTCAGAAGTTCATCATACTATGTTGCAAAAGAATCCATCAAGGGTGTTTGACCTCTCAATGTACTAGCTAATCAAATGCAATGTTTCTTTAAATGACTTTTTCTCAACCATTGAAATGCCTTCTTTAAAAAAAAAAGCATGCACCCTAATTTTCAGTGGAGATTTTTAAGAAAGCACCAATCATTTCTGGTTTTTCAAGTGCACTAAATCTCACCCACTTTTTTTTATCATAATCAAACTGCCATTTCATTTCCACAACTCATCTGAATAGAAGCACATCAACCCTCAAGATGCCAAAAGTCTGGTTTGTGGGTCATAGCTTTGTCTTCTGGAGTGAAAAATGTGCAAGCAACAGAGAAATTTACAACCTTTATTTACCAAATGTGGACATTGTGTGGATTGGACAGAGAGGATTAAGATGCCACCAATTGATACCATTGGTAAAATCCTTTATGCATCTTCCACAGCCTGACCTTATAATTGTGCACTGTGGTGGAAATGACCTAGGCACTTTGACTGGGGTAGGTCTGGAAATGCTTTTAAAGGACATCTTTGGGCAATTGATGTCACTTTTTCCAAAAACTGCCTTGGTATTTTCTAATATATGCCAAAGGCAAAAATGGAACTGGTCCAACCAATTTTGTCCACAGATTGAGAACGCAAGGAAACATGTAAATAAATCTGTTTCTGCTTTCCTCAGAGACTATGGTATGGGTTCCATTTACCACAACAACTTGCGTTACAACATGCAAGGCATCTATAGGAGAGATGGTGTGCATTTTACAGATGAGGGGAATAGAGGTTTCCTCTTGAATATGAGACTCTGCATTGGTACCTACTTGTAGGTCCAAAAAACACCCACATAACATAACAGCTCTTTTCAGAGCTACCCTACCTCTAAGCACTCTAAATTATTTTTTACTCTCATTTTTTACACTGTTTTTCCCCGTGGTGCGCTCGGGGTGCGCGTACCGGATAGCGCTCCTGGGAACGCACCCAGCGCTTACCCCGCGAAAATTTTAAAAAAAAAGTTTTTTTGCCCTTTAGGGTCCTTCTAGACCCCCCTCAGAAAACCTAGGGGGTCAGGGGGTGTCTACTCTGCCCCCTTTAAATTATTTCCCCCTTTCTTTTTCACCTCTTGTGTCTCGATTCTACCGAGACACAATATGGCGGACTCTCCGGACTGTTTAGAATGTTGACAGACACCCGACAGCCAATCAGCTTTCCGCTCGCGCACTCCCGTAGCGTGCCGGGTGCGCTCCCTGGTACGCGTACCGGTGAGCGCTCGGAGCGCGCCTATAGATATATATGTGTTTTTGAAGTTAATTTTCAAAAAAACCACTGGAGCAATTTTCACCAAATATAGCAAAGGCACATCTGCGCACCAGTTCCTACAATTTTGCCAAGTTTGGCGTAATTCCGTTCAGCGGTTCGGGCTGTAGACTTGTCAGACCGTCCTATGGAAATGAACATGGGGAAAACACGTTTTGGGACCCCCCTTTTTTCTCAGCCCCCACTTCACGAATCCCCCCGAAACTTTCAGGGAAGGAGCGGAGCGGAGCTGGCCAAAATTTTTAAAAATTACACACAAATTCCTCAACCGGCGACAAAGTTATTCCCAATAGAATGTTGCGGATTTCTTATGGTAGCTAGGTCCTAACTATAACTACCTACTGGCGACCGCCAGTAGGTAATATATATATATATATATATATATATATATATATATATATATATATATATATATATATATATATATATATCCTTCTGAAATTTCTCCCCAATAAAGAGAGGCTGCGCAACGATCTTTTGTGTGCTTATATTATTTTGCTAATAAGTTTCTTGCACTACTTGGAATGTAAATACTTTATTCTGTTTCCACCGTGCCGACATTTGTGTTGCCTGACCCGAAAATGGCGTCGCAATGAGACAGATCCCACGAGATCATGTGCAGCAGTTACTGTTTTTGTGTTTATATTGCGCAGCGTCATGGCGGCCACCTGATACTGACGAAGGCGTACCGCCGAAACGCGTCGGTTCTTTGATTCTTTGTGCATAATAAATCCGATTGGGATTTTAAAATTAGTCCGAACCAATTTCTTTCTGGTGTTTGGCATTTCTACGCGTTTCTGTCGGCGCGTGGTTCGCACCTGCTACAGAGTGCACCGGCGTCTACAGCACAAGTCTGGAGCGTTGAAAATTGTTTATTAGAGCCGGAGCACCACTCGAAGCAGTAAACGAAGTACCGCTGGGAGTCTGATGGAGCTTTGGATCTGTCATTGAGGACCGCGTGAAGCATGCAGTAAGGACCGACGATTCCTTTTTCTCAAGCGAGTACCATAATCTGAACAACCACTGCATGTACGAGCATAGCGAGGGGGGAAGCACTTTTGATTTCTATCATCAATGAATTCTATGTACAGTGAGGCGGACCGCCGTGACGCAGCCTCGGACATTTTTAAGACGAGAATTGGCTCTCGTCCTACAGTACAAACAGGGACCAGAGTCCGCCCCAATAAGGTCTCAAAGCCAAATACCAACAACTAGAACGGCTATATGAATGTGAAATAAGAAAGTGGTGGCAGGCAACATCACTCCAGCACTATATTGATGTAGACAGGGTTCCTCGTGGACTCAGAATTTCTACAATACCAGCATATGAGAGCCCAAATCCAAAACTTTTTAGATGAGTGGGCTGAATATACTGCAACCTCCTCTAAGGGCATGCTAGTTATTTTAGTCAAATTCGCTTGGTTTGACAGACAAGAGACTTTGGATAATATCAGTGAATTTGAAACAAAGATTGCTGGAGAAGGAGACAAGGATGAGCATGATGCATTGCGAGCTTCAATGAAGAAAAGATTGGAGATCTATGAGGGTAAAATCAAACAAAGAAAACAACAAAAATTTGAGAGGGATGCACAAGACTATGAGCAGGGCAGAATTTTAACGTTTGCTCGTAAGTACGATGCCCCCAGGAGAGATCTGAGAAAAACAGAGCACAACAACAACAGCAGGCAGCAGTCCCCGAAACTTCAGAATCAGAGGTTTCAGGGGCAGAACTTTCGGACAATGAAACAAGAGGAGCGGCAGGAGTAAGTACACCGACACCTCCCCATTTTCACGAGGAATTTGACCTAATCAGGCAATCGTGGTTAAGAGGGGGAAAGGGAAGACCGCCCGAAACAGTCACAGGCGCACTAGGAGAGGTGGGGGGGGTACGCGCCCAAAAAGAGACGCAGGCAAATCGCAGAAGAAAACAACTCAACACAAGTGATGCCAAGTGTGCTTCAGACAAGTACAGAAAATCTAGCCATCATTAACCTGACACCCTCAGAAACATCCGTCCTGCAACTTGGGCTAACTTTTTACCCCACAAGCAACTTTGAATTTGTACAGTCACGCATTGATGTCTTTAAATTGGTGCGTAAAATGAAACTTTACAAATTCTTTAAATTGAAAGGCATCAACTCACATGGTATCCCCCAACCACCAGGACCCAACCCTATAAATGAAAACGAGTTGGAGCTGCTTGCCATTCTGTAAGA
This sequence comes from Lissotriton helveticus, assembly GCF_964261635.1. Taxonomy (NCBI): domain Eukaryota; kingdom Metazoa; phylum Chordata; class Amphibia; order Caudata; family Salamandridae; genus Lissotriton; species Lissotriton helveticus. Next base: position 920,612,518 of record NC_136070.1, read on the forward strand.
TTTAAATGTGGAAGGCGTAACAGCTAGCCAAGAGGAACCGGATATGACCGACTCTGGAACAGCTTCCAGTAACCTCCAGAAAAGAGAGGCAAGCCCTTTTAAACCAGTCTCGAAATTTGTCCCACCAACCACCATGGACACCATTGACATTTTTCACGAAAAGGTCATGTTTGACCTGCGTAAATTGAGAGAGAATCCAGCAGAGGATCACAGACCTGTGTGGAACCTGACATTTGATCAAAGGAAAGCAATAAAGGATTTGGAAGCCGACAAGAGCATTGTAATAAAACCCTCCGACAAGGGCGGCAATGTGGTCTTACAAACTCGTAAAAACTATTGCTTTGAAGCACTTCTTCAACTTAGCAATCGAGACAACTATCCACCTATTGCTAAGAAAGAGTACCTGGAAAGCATCACGCAGTACGAATCACTGAAATACAAATGGCATACGAAAGGCATGCTGTCAGTGGAGGAACTTACATTTCTGCTAGTTCCCAATCCCAGGATACCCACCTTTTATCATCTGCCTACGGTGCACAAAGACTCTGAAAAACCGCCAGGACGCCCGATAATTTCATCAATCGGAGGCCTCTTGGAGAACATGTCCAAGTTCATAGACTTCTACCTCTTTCCTTTTGTGGAGGAAATGTCCTCTTACACTAGAGATACGAAGGACTTTCTACAATATGTTGAAGGGAGCCCATGGGAATCAGATTATCTGATGGTGACCCTAGATAGAGCCAGTCTATATACAAGCATTGCACATGAACAAGGCTTAGATGTAATTAATCAGGTGTTGCAACAAAGACCAGTAGACTATAGAGAGCACAGTGAGATGCTCATTGACTTTCTTAGTTTCTGTCTGTTTAATAACATTTTTATTTTTCAGGACCAGATCTACCGACAAAAACGGGGGATGGCCATGGGAGCCTGCTTCGCCCCCAGCTACGCGAATCTTTTCGTCGGCTGGTGGGAGAAGCGCGCGACATGGTCGGACTCCTGTGACCATTGGGTCAACAAGACCATAATTTGGAGGCGTTATATTGATGACCTCTTTCTTGTTTGGTGAGGTAGTAGAGAGTCCGTTGAGGAATACATCAAACATCTCAACAGCAACAACTTAAATCTGAAATTCTCTGGTGAAATAAGTAACACTGAGGTGAATTACCTAGATGTCAGAGTATTCATAACAGATGGCAAGCTACAGACAGCTCTCTTTAGGAAGCCCACAGCGGGCAACTCAGTGCTTCATGCACACAGCAGTCACCCCACAAGCCTTAAGAACAATATTCCCTATGGGGAGCTTTTGCGTATTAAAAGCAATAGCTCCTGTCCTGAAGACTATAATGAAGGAGGTTTGGCTAGCCTCAACAGATTTAGGGAACGAGGCTACAAAGAAAGGGTACTGAGCGAAGCATGGAAGAAAGCCCAGGTCAAGAGTAGAACTGACTTGATCAAGGAGACTCCTAAAGTAGATAAGAATACAGGTACCAATAATTTGAGGCTCATTACGAACTTCTCTAATGCGGCTAAGAGCCTCAAGAAAATCATGTATTCCAATTGGAATATTTTGAACTCTGACCCAATTATTGGACGTGATATTCCTGCACAACCCTCTATAACATTTCGTAAGTCTAAATCGCTCAAGGATCACCTGGTACAGAGCCACTTGCCCCCTGTTGCCAGAGGCATACAGGGTTTAAGTGGTTTCTATCCTTGCAATAAATGCAAGGCATGTGCGGATAGCAAGAACGTTGTATGCTACTCCGTACCAGGAAAGAACAATCCAGTCACCATCAAGAAATTTATGAACTGCCTGACACCATTCGTGGTCTACTGTCTCACATGCCCGTGCAGACTCAGATATATAGGGAGCACAATACACCCTGCCAAAATCCGCATCCTAGAACATCAAAGGGCAATACAAAACAAGGACAATAATTATCCAGTAGCACGTCATTTTCTAACTCACCATAACAGTGACCGCAAACTCCTGAGTTACTTTTGCCTTGACCATGTAGCTCGAGATCCCAGAGGTGGAGATAGAGCCAAATGCTTAAGGAGACTAGAGTCCCAATATATCATCGCTCTAGCAACCAAAACACCCCTTGGACTCAACATGGGGGAGGAACTGAGAGTACACCTGTAAATACTGTATATAATATTTGTCATTAATTGTTTTTTCTGCTGCTCAATGGGATCTCAGGTTACAATCGATGAAGTGAAGTTATAAGATCAGGTGTGGCCCCCCCTTTTTTTTGTATTAGTTGTAGTAATTCATTTCCAATTGACTCAGTACAGCTTGATCTGGGGATGAGAACATCTGTGCGGTATCTGATCTAAGATAGCTTTTATGTAATGTTTAGCTTCTGGCATCAGAGGATATGGAGGCTGTATCTAGAGCTCACTGCTTAAGTGTCTAACATGTAGAATTGACATTTTGTCCCACGCACTTAGTTATTTTCCTGAGATTTTCAGGTAGCAAGGAGGGCAAATGCTGGCATTACCTCCTCACCTCGAGGTGCATCCCTTACAAAGACTGGAGGCTAGTTACCCTCTGTAAGCATAATCTCATAAGCATCAGATAAATGTGGCCCAAATAATGCTTTAATTGTGCATGATACTTCTCCCTCAATTTGTATTTTTACATTATAAACCCTGGCTGGAGAGTTTTCATGTTCATTTGGTGTTACAATCTGTGCATATTCTTCAGTGGGATTCACAACCAGATGCTATTGGAAGGTCTTACAAGTTATAGTCTCTTCTGCTGTCTAGAAGCCCTATTGCTAAAGTCTTATTCAGAAGAAATATCTGTAGTTTGTCAAGCATATTTTTTAGCTTGTCCGGCTACTTAGTTCTTTTTAGATTACATTTTTGAGGTTGGAACCGTTTCTTCTTTCTTTTCAGTAAACTTAGCTTAGCGTCTTGTTTCACTTTTCTACTTGACATACTCGTGCTTTCTCAGATACTCAGTCTGCCCACGTTTTTCTGCCATTTTACTGTCTGAGCCTTTCTCCTTATTCTTTTTAGGATTACTAGAATACAGATACTCACCGGGCTTTTTACTTTTATCATGCTGTTCCAATTTATAACCACCTGACTAGACCCTAAGTTGACAGAGATCCAGTCCTTGTTTACAGTCTTACTCTGCTTATTTTTAGTCTCTGGTACAACTTTTTCTTTGCTGACCCCTTAGTTTCATGTTTTATTTTGAGCTGCGGTTTGGCGGCTCATGATTCAAAGGTATCATGAACCACAGATGTGTATACTTCTAAAATTATATTTGGCAATAGTCCTTCACGATCTTGAACAGGAACAACTACCATTCTCTGACATACACCAGAGCTACGGCTTATTTGCAAATGTTACCAAGAATATTCGATGAAGCAGGTTCAAAATTCGGAATTCATTTTATACCCAGTTCCACGGTTGGTGCCACTCCATGCTTATTTTATACTTGTTTCAGCAAATCTGGTAACCCCGCTAGTGAGGGTGTGCCTTGCATAGTAGTATAGATACTTGCAAATAAACTTCCCCAACTGATGTACTCTTCTACAGGTGCTACCATCAAAAGGCAAAGGTCTATGCTTATCTTGGTGTGTTGTAGGAGGATAGATCTCTTTTAACTGGTTTGTCTTATGAGCAGTTGAGAATGGAATTTCATCTTGAGTGACTGTTTTTTTACCAATGATTGCATTTACAGTCTGTGCACTGATTGTATGGCAGCTTGTGGTGGTGGTATTATAGCAGTTACTCTGGCAAATGTCGTTTGCAGTGCCTATTATCTATTTTGCCTGTAAACCGCTAATATTTGGCTTAATTGTTGTACTATGTCTCTACCTTATAAATTTGCTGGGCTAGGAAAGGGTGTAAATCTGGCCAGTATGGGCCAGGTGGCCACTTCATTACTTAGGGGACCCACTCTGTCATTCTGTGGTATGTACAGTAATTGACCATTGAATCCTTTTTGAAGTTCTTGTTAAGTCAAAAGGAATCCCAAGTCTTAATAAGCATGGTACTGTTTGTGGTGCAGGGGAAAGTTTATAGGTAGGAAAATTCCTAGTAGCGGGGTGGGGAGGATCTACAGGGTCAAACTCCACCCATGAGTAAAAAACAAAATGTCATCGTGCCCCCAAGTGGGAAATTGTATTGCACCTCGGTAACCTTCATATGTTTTTCTTGTTTTACCCAAAATGAAAATAAAAATTTTACAACAAAAAAAATTTAAAAAAAATGTCAAAGGTATTTGTGAAAATGTGCATTTACAGCACGTCGCTTCACCCTCTACCGCAGGGACACCTTTGTTCAGGAAATACTGTGTAACTTGTGCCCTGTTTTTTTTAATATATATTCAGTTTCAGTTTTAAACCTCATATCATATTGTAATACCATACATAGAATAATTTTACAGAATCATTTCATTTTACATTCCTGTATATGCTATTCAGATTTCAGATAAATACAATCCAAATGAGATGGCCGTATAATTTATTGTGTAGTCAAATACATACTCAGCAGGTATGCTTTTCAACTTCTCACTTCCCCTTCCATCTCCGATCACCATCAGTCACTCTCCCCATCGTCTATGGCGTCCTCTGAGGAAACACTTGGCTGTGAGAGAGAGTCCTCATGGTCTGTGGTCAGATATGTAGGCCTTTCACCCCAGGATTGAACACCACGTGCCACCCACTCATCCCTACACATTTGTCATACCAGTTGGGCTGTTGCTGAGAAATATTGAGTGAGTCCTGAGACCAAATCTAAGCATTATGGGGTGTGGAAAAGACCAATGTATGGCTATGCACCTTTTAACACTAGACCAAGAGTTGCACATCTATTTTGCACTTTACTTCTTTTCTTAGGACTTCGTATTAATACCAACAGGCAGTGTTTCACAGTACGACATAATTTGAGAGCAGTCACACTTTAGAGTGTATTATTTCCCCCATCCAGGATCATGTCATATGGATAAATGAAGCTACCTCTGCTCACAGCCGGGACATGTTGTTGGTCTTGTTGGAAATGTTTTATTGAGTATTTGCGACGTAAGGTGGGTGTGATACAAATAATAAAAATTCGTTATTTAAATATGGCCTTCTGGATGTCAAAAGACCCAGTATGCAGGCTTTGTTCTAATTGATTTAGATGGGGGGCTCCTGCAGATCCTCCTCAACTGCTCCCTCTCTTTTAATGGTCTGTGTTGTCTGTCTTTCTTTAAGTTCACACTCCCAAGAAGTGCTAGGAGCTGGTCCTCCCTCATACATTTAAGGATGAGCTTGGGATCTCTTTGGCCCATGAGTGCCCCTCATCACACCAGAGGGCTGCAAACTGTAGTAGCACCACTAAATAATATAAATATTTGACAAAGTCCAAGGCCAGCCTCCTCTCCCCAGCTTGTGTGTCGAGGCTTACAATACTACTTTTACCTGCCTATAGTAACAAAATCAGGAGACTGTTTATTTCCTGGAATGTCGTCCACGGTATCAGACATATGCAGCGTATAGCGGCTTCAAGAGAGGAACTACATTTTACTTATCGCTATCCAGCCCATACAAGACACCAGCAAACTATTCTACTTTTTCACATTCTACGTAAGCCCCTGCATAACTCTTCCCATATTATTAGAGTCTTGTGACTCCGCTGTACATGTATGCCCAGGCCCAGATAATGGAACCTCAGTAGCTCCCATAGTGGTCCCAAATCTAGGAGGGGAGGGGGGGGTCTGCCAGCTCCCTCCTGGCAAAGCGAGCTAAAGGGAAAAGAACTGATATTTGTTTATTTATGTATTAGCCTAAGGTATCATTAAAACGCCTTAGTACCTGTAACATAATCAGGACAGACAAACCATGGGCTCTGTAAATGTGTGTTGTCTACATATATTCAGAATAAAACAAAATACAGAATCTCGATACCTAATAACAGTAACCAGCAAGATCTTCTAGTAGTTTCGGTGGCCCATCAGTACCTAAACAACATGTATCAAAAACCTATGCATATATACATTTATTGCATTCAACTCAGGAAATCTACTTAAAAAATGTAATTCCTGATCAGCAAATCATATATACAATATAGGGTAAAGGGTTAAAAATGATTAACACTTTCTCCACAAAAGTAAAAGCCGAGGACCCTATTAGAGCCAAGAACTTGAAGAAAAAATCAATGAGGTAGTCTCAAGTTTATAAACAAGATCCTAGTGGCAAATGGTTGGTCATTAAGCAAAGACAGAAGACAGTTAATCGTGACTTCTCTTCTCGTAAAGCCAATCCACTGTGGATAGTGAGAATGTCCACACACGTTTCGGTGGGTAACAGTTCATCGAGACACCTTCATCAGGACTCAAAATGTATCGCCTTGAATAGTATTAGTAATTCGAAACAATTTGCAATGTCTGGGTTCTACCAAAGAATGAGAATAATAACAAGAATAGAATTAGTGACAAACCATGAAACAACAATAGATCAAAGACCAACCCTCCCTAGGTAGTTATCTTAGTTGAAACAATAAAGCAGAATATGTCAAACAGACACAATAGATCAAATTAAAGCAATAATAACAAATCAAGATATATTTTGAAAGTAAATATCCGTCATTATAAGCACTGAAACAATAACATAAATGTTGGTAATCATGCAAGCTGCAGGACTTCTTTTTTGAAGCTGGACAATGTACTCGTTCTTCATGATTTCAATTACAATTTAACAATATATGATCAATAGTCAACATGCAAATACTTCCTAACCTTAGAAAGCAGCCCTTAGTATTGGCAACGTAAAAGGATTTAATGAAAGACCTTGACTAACTGAAGGTAAGGATGGGGACTTCACCTGAAGGATCTGGAGATCAGAGGCCTCTGGAAGAACAGGTTCTTCACCTGTTGGAACTTTGACAATTTGGGGAGCATTGGGGGACACGTTTCAATCAAAAAGTCTCTTTGCCTTGGATTGGCCAAGGATGACATGATGTGCAGACCTGCACTTCTCCAGATTTTCCCCGTTCAAGCTGCCATTCAAATCTGACATTTCCCAGTCAGGGGTATGATACTGCACCGAGGACTTCACCTACATGCCTGGAGATTGAGTGTGTGCATCTCGGTTCCTTTCAGCTGCCACTGGAGGTGGTTTATGTCCTTCTTTCTGCATATTGTCCCTCTACCAAATTAGCTTACTGTGACAGATGGAGTAACTTTGTGTGTGGTGCGCCAACAACAACGTTGACCCTTTCCAGGCCATGTTATCCCAGGTTCTATAATTTGCACTTTCCCTTGACCAGAGGGGTTGTGCAATAGTTATTATCAAGGGGTATTTAGCACTGTTGTTGGCTTTCCTCTGTCTGCAGGGACAGCTGCCCCTTTTCAGCCCCCCCCCCATTTTGGTGCACTTTCTGAAGGGATTAACAAATCTATATCCTACAACCCCATAAAGATGTTGACCTTAAAACATTTTTTTTAGTAGCAATAACTTCAGCCTCGGGCGTGAGCTAGTTGCAGGCTTTGTTCCTGTCTGCCTTTTACATTCTTTTACCCTGACAAGTTGTAATTGAGAACCCTGACTGTTTTCCTGCTTAAATTGGTGACTCTGTTCCATTTGATTCAGCCCATCACACTTCTGGCCTTCTAGACCTTGCCCCAGCCATTGAAGGAGGAACCGTCGTATAGATTAGGTCCTAGGTGGGCGGTCAAATACTACCTAAACCACAACAAGGATGCACAACTGGATGACCAGCTAATTGTAGAGTACTGTAGTGCCAAGAAAAGCAAAGTAATGCAGAAAGTAACTTTTTTATGTGGATCATTGTCTTCATTAAGACCTGCTTTGCGCTGGCCAAGAAAGATCCACTGGAAGGATTAAAAAACAATTTTACCAGGGCCAAAGCCCTGCAAGGGGAGTTCCAATTGCAGAGATAATGCAAAGCAGCCAGGCCGGTGTCTCTGCACATATTCACCAAGCATTACTGCCTGCATCCTGAGTTGTGTTGAGATGGTCAGTTTGCCACGTCTGTTTTTACAGGTTTCATAGTAGAAACCCCTATCAACCCTCCTAGGTGGGTATGGCTATGGAATGTATTGTAGAGGTGGGGAATCTGCAGGTAGAAGTATCCATCAGAAGAAAAAGTTATTTACCTTTAAGTCATTCTGGTGGATATTCTGTCTACCTGCATTCCTTACCAACTTGCCTGCCCCCCTTTCTGAAGGATAGTTATAGAGGAAGGTTAATAAGATCCCATATAAATATACATATACATGTTTTGGCACTGCACTACTTTATCAATGTCAATCCATCTGCCCACCTCAAAGACTGGGGAAAAAATGGATGGAAACTGATGTGGATACGCCGGGTGGGCATTATGACTTTGATTTTTTTTTAAAACATTGGTTTATTGGCATTGCTAGTACACGTTCTTGGATATGCAAAATTTCTATAAAACAATCTGTACATGTGATTATACTATTACAGAGACATTAATTATGACTTGGTAACAGTTAAGTACTCCACATTCTATTCTTATCTCCTTTCCAAAATAACGTTTGTTCGGTGTTTACAGTATGAGTTATGCTGACTAGAGTCTGTCTTGCTCTATATTTTTTTGCATGACATTGATCTAGTTGAACTTCACTGTCTGCCTACACTCTCTGTTGAGCACTGTGACTTTTGGCTGACACCTGGTGTGGAAGCAAGGGGTAAAAGGGAAGTGCCAAGAACGACTGGCACCCCTTTACGCTGTCTTTCTCTGAACTGTAGATCGCTCAGTTAACGTAGGACAGAAATGTGCGATCTTCTTAATGACCAAGAACCAGCTATACTATTCCTAGTTGAATCCTGGCTTAACAAGATGTCTGCCCCTGATATTTTGGACGCTGTACCTGAAGGCTATGTGATTCTTAGAATGAGGTTTGGACGTTTAATGATGGGTCTAAGGTTGTATGCTATAGTGACTATCTCAGGAATGTGTGTAGTGTAATTTACCAAACTACAGTGGGTTGACCAGTGAGTGTGGCAAATGGTTTCTTTTCAGTGGCAAATGCATACATGTCAACCTCGTAAAAGGTGCAGTTTTTTGGTATACGAAATATAAGATTTAAATAATAAATACAAGTATAAATCATGTAAAGTAAAATTTCAGCCTAGATATATTGATAGATAGACCAGAACTGCTTCCTAATATTTCCAAGAGATTATTAAGGCTAACAGAGATAACATTACAATGTTTGCAAGGACTATAGCAGATTTTACAAAAACGTGGGGAAGAAAAAAGGGGGAATTATAAGCATCTAGGGGCCAGATGTAGGTGGCCAATTACCGGTCGAATTCGGCCGTTACCGACCGGTATTTGGCTACCGAGATGTAGGGGGACTGTTACGCTGCAAATCGGTAATTTTACCGGTCGGTAAATTTACCGACCGGTATATTTACCGACCGGTAAAATTGATATGTAGGTGGGACTCTTCTGAGTCCCACAAGGCCTACAAAATCGGTATTTTACCATCAAATTGTATTTGATGTTGAAATACCGATTCAGGTGTGCATGCACATTTTTTTTTTTTGAAACATATTTTTATTGCAGAGTTAGAAACCACAGGAGACAAACAATCAACCAGTGCCCTCGTGACACCCCACCGTCCAATAATAAATCCAAACTGTACACAGCCATTCAGCCCGCATCCCAGGGGCCGGGCGGCATGTTGTTCCAAGCAGTAGGAGAAAATCACAGTGCAAGTCCCACAGGGACCATGGTCGAAAAGTCATCGTACGTATCTGCTTTTACCCCCCCCCCCACAACAAAATCTCCGGCAGCCATCCCAAAACTAATACAGTGACATCCCGCGCTTCGGGGCCACCCCTAAGCGCCCCCGTCCCAACCCGCATAGACGCTCCCCCAGCCCTCCCCTACTTCCACCTCACGCAGCCTCCCTAATAGAGCCTAGGCACCCAGGCGAGCCACCCCCTAATGGCTTCCGTCCCACCCCAAGTCCCATAAACCAGTCCCCCCCAAAGCCCCCCCCCCCTGGCAACTGCAAGGAGTACCCCTCGCCCTGTCGAATTAGATGGATCCACCACAGCGCGGAAATTAACTCTCCCGTGTGTGCCCCGTGGTGTCCACCGGCTCAGTTCTCCCCATCCCCGTCATCCACCATCGAGTCACGCAAGGCCTGCACCACCTGCTCCCATGCACGCGCCGCGTCCAAAACCCTCTCATTCCCCAACTTAACAGCCTGTTTCATCCGGAGCACACTCTCGCAGGCAGACCACCGCAGCAGTTCATTCTTCCACCTACGCAGCGAGGGCCCCCCCCTAGACTTCCAGTGCCACGATATCTCCCTCTGCGCCAGTATCAAACCCAGGTCAATAAATTTGCTCGTCACCTTGGTGCGTTTGGTGTGCGGGAACCAGAGCAACAGGCACGCCGCCATATCGAAGTCCACCTCCCTGGCAGACACTTCATTCAGGAGTTCCCCTACCTCTGCCCAGTAGGTCCCCAATTGCGGGCAACCCCAAAACAGATGATCCATGTCCGCACCCAAAGACGAACACCGTGGGCAGCGGGCATCCGGCACCCGGAAGTACCTCTGTAATTTCTCCGGGGTTAAATAGGCCCTATGAAGCACATAGAAATGTACTTGTTGAAAGCGCGCATTTCTCGTGCCCTTCCACGTACGCCGCAGGATGTGTCCCCATGCCGTATCCGGTATGGGGCGGCCCACGCTCTCCTCCCATTTAGTCTTGAGCCCTAGGAGTGGCTCCAGACCCTCATGCAGCATCCTATTATGGAGGCACGTCACAGCTTTAACCGTACCAGCTGCCATCACCACATATTGGCACGCCATAGTCGTCGTTGGTTCTACGAGCCCCCCTTTCCAGTGCTTCTGTACGGCAGCCACCACCGCCGCGTGTAGGAGGAACCCCCCGTCAGGCAGCCCAAACTGATCCCGGAGTACCTCAAACGGTGCTAACGCCCCATCTATGTACAAATCGCCAACCACCTGCAATCCCATCTCTTCCCAGGCCAGCAACGGGGACCAATCACCCCCGTGCGGCAAGGCCGTCAGCATGCCGATCGGAATCTCCGGTGCATAAGGCCGCGAAGCCCTCGCTCTCCGAAGGCTCCTCTGCCAACACAAGCGGAGCGTCCTTTCCTCCACGGTGAGGGCCCGCAACTCAAGCCTCTGCTGCATGATAATATAGGATAACACATGGCGTCGTATCCCCCGATCCCGGTCCACCTCCGGACCCCTGAACACCCTAGCCACATTCTGTGTAAGAACCTGCAGCTGTGCCGCTAGATAATACAGCTCGAAGTCAGGCACAGCCATACCTCCTTCCATCTTAGGGCGGAGGAGCGTGTTCAGGGCCACTCTGCGGCGACCATGCCCCCACAGAAAGCCAATAATCATCGACCTCAGGTCTCTGAAGATCCCCTGGGGAATCCATATGGGCAGCGTCCGGAAATAATAGAGAAAGCGGGGGAGTGCTACCATCTTCAAAAGGGCAATCCTGCCCAGAACCGTCAGCGGGAGGGTCGACCAGAAAGACAAGCTGCCCCGCAGTGCCCGGATACAGCGACCAATGTTACCCTCCAATAGGTCCGCGGTAGCATGATAAATGCGAACACCCAAATAGGTGAAACAAGATGGTTCCCACACCATGGCCAAGTCGCCGTCAGGAGCAGGTGATCCCGCTCGCAGCGGGAACACGCAAGTCTTCGCCCAATTGACCTTAAGACCCGACAGCCGGCCGAACTCCGACAGCAGCTCCATAGCACCGGCCAACGCCCGGGAGGTGTCAGCCAGGTACAGGAGCAAGTCATCCGCATAAAGCGATATATAATGCCACTGCTCGCCCCTGGCTATCCCCATGTACTCGACACCCGACCTCGCATGGACCGCTAAAGGTTCCATTGCCAGAGCAAACAACAGGGGAGACAGAGAGCACCCCTGCCGCGTGCCCCTGCCCACCGGGTACGCCGCAGACACCAGGCCGCCCAAACGTACTCTCGCCGTCGCCGATGCATACAAGACCCTTGTCCATCTGCGGAACCCCTCGCCCATTCCAAACCTCTCCAAAACTCCGTCTAGGAACGGCCATTCCAAACTATCAAAGGCTTTCTCGATATCCACAGACAGGACCGCCGGGGCACCCTCCCCGTCCAAGATGGCGTCCATTATCCCCACCAGTCGGCGAACATTCAGCGCCGTGCTCCTCGTGGGTATGAACCCGGCCTGGTCCCTATGTACCAGGCCCGTCATATACGGGGCCAGCCTGGTGGCCAGTATCCGGCTCAGAATCTTATAATCCACCGTCAGCATGGACAGTGGGCGGTAAGACCGCACGTCTGCTGCATCCCGGCCAGGCTTCAGGAGCGGCACAATCAAGGCCTCCTGCATGGATCCGGGCAGTGCCCCAGCCTCGAAAGCTTCAGCATACACCGTCAGCAACCTGGGTGTCAAACTATCCGCATACAGCTGATAAAATTCAATCGGTAGGCCGTCCACCCCGGGCGTTTTGTTGCGGGCCATATGCTTTATGGCCGCCCGTATTTCCGTGAGCGTTACCGGACCGCCCAGTTCCTTCGCGTCCTCCTCAGCAAGGACCGGAATCTGCCTCTCCCCCAAGTATTCCGCAATGGCCTGGACCCCCACCTCCAGCTGACTCCGATACAGTTCCTCATAGTACCCCCTAAAGCACTCCAATATCGCTGCCTGGGTGTACACCATCTCTCCCTGCGCAGTGCGAATGCCGAGGATCGGGGAGCCCCCAAGTACCGGGTTGGCCAGTCTGGCCAAGAGGGTACCCACCTTATCCCTTTCCGCATGCGCCCTGATGATATACTGCTTGTAGTCATAGCATCGCAAACGTTCCGTCTCAGTGGCGACCACCTCCTTCGCTTCTAATAGCTGGGCTTGTAGGTCCGGTCTAGCCGGCCTGCGGCGCTCCAAGTCCCTCAGCCTATCTTCCGCTGTCACAAGGTCATTCAACACAGCCGTGCGAGCATTCGAGAACCTGCCCAGACACACTCCTCTCACCACCACTTTCATTGCATCCCATTCAATGGACCTACTCGTGGCCGAGTCCGCATTCATTCCGAAATAGCTATCAATGCCTTGCCGAACCACGTCTTGGAAGACGGGATCCTCAAGTGTCTCCGGCCGAAGCCGCCACGTTGGAATAACTGAGCGCTCCCTCTGCCACTGAATGTGCACCAATAGGGGATTATGATCTGAGATAGTCCTAGCCAAGTACTCCGCATGGGAGACCAACGGAGCTAGGGATCCACCGCAGAGCACCGAATCAATCCTGACATGCAGGTCATGAAGTGCAGAGTAAAAGGAGTAATCCCTGTGCCGCTCCCTCCAGACATCCAGCATCCCCCACCTATCCTGCCAGTCCTTCCTGTGCGCGGTCAGCCTGCGCACCGGGGAGTCCACCAGAGGGGGATGGGACCTGTCCAGAGCCACATCCGTAATCGAGTTAAAGTCCCCCCCTAGCACTATCGGGCCCGCCAGGAAGGAGGCTAACGCCCCTGAGAGGCTATCAAGGTATCGAGCCTGATCAGTGTTTGGTGCATACACAGAGCAGAAAACCACATCCCGTCCATATAACCTCCCCTCCACCGCCACAAACCGGCCACCCGGATCCACGACTTGATTCAGCAATTGAAAGGGTATCCCCGCCCTCACCCAGATCAGCACCCCCCTGGCATACGCTGAGTAGGTGGTGCCAAACACCTGGCCCCGCCACCTTTTCTGCAAGGCAGTACATTCCTTCTTAGTGAGATGAGTCTCCTGAAGCATAGCAATCTGAACCCCCCTGCGTACAAGATATGCGTGGACTTTATGACGTTTCACCATAGTTCGCAGCCCCCGGACATTCCACGTTAGGCATTTCAGATTAGGTAATGTCCCCATTCCAACTTCGTACAGTCCGAATCAAATAACGAATGTTTATAACCCCCCCAGTGCAGTTGCCCCTCCCCGAACACACCCAAAACAGAAAAACTTCCCAAACCCCTCTCCCCAGGACAGAGCACACGAACCCAATGTCCGCCCCCATCCAAACCTTGAAACAACTCCTCACACTCTTACCCTGTGGTCTCCACCACAGGCGGCCTTAAGGGCCCAAGGGGGGTGAGTCACCGCCGACCCCAGCGAGCGGAGCCCACGCCCCGCGCCTCCATCCCTCCTGAAGCACAGAACTCCCCCTCCCGGCATCCCGGCCCCTATCAACAGGATACCACCCCACCATGAAGTCCCGATCTAGCGTAATCCAATCCAATGTCAGCCACAAAAGATACCATCCGAGGTCTGTGGGGTCACCTCCGGCCCCTTCGAACTGTCCGCTTCCGAGAGTTCCTCTCCCGACCTGCCGCCGTCACCTCCCGAGTCAGTCTCCGCACGTTCACTGTTCTGTTGCGACCCTGTAATGGCCGCCGTCGCTGCGAGTGCATCCCTCTTTTCCGCCGCCATTTGAGCTTCCCGCCTCTCCCGCTGGCGCCTGTTGCGGGATCGGATGCGTTGCGATTGTCTCACCCGGGGCTGCTTGGGTTCATCTCGCCTGCTTTTATGCGATCTATCCGTACCCGCTCTGTACAACTCCAGCCAGTGCCAAACCTCGTCCGGAGTCTGGAAAAAGTGCGTAGTCCCATCCAACATGATCCGCAACTTAGCCGGGTAGAGCAAGGAGTACTGAATGCTTTCCTCCCTGAGCTCCTTTTTCACTGCCAGGAACGATGCCCGGTTTTTCTGGACCGCTTGGGTGTAGTCCGGGAAGATCGTAACCCTACTATTCTCCACGTCATAGGGGCCCGACATCCTGGCCCGCTGAATGAGAAGATCCCGGTCCTTGTAATGGAGGAGTCTCACCACCATCGGGCGGGGGGGGCGACCAAGCCCCGGCGGGCGAGCAGGTACCCGGTGGGCCCTCTCCAGCGTAAAGAAAGGAGTGAGCCCCTCCGGCGCCACCACAGTGCGGAACCAGTTCTCCATATAGGCCACTGCATCCTCCCCCTCAATCCGTTCCGGAAGGCCTACGACCCGCACGTTGTTCCGCCTATTGCGGCCTTCCGCATCCTCTGCCCTCCGTTCCAACGAGTCCAACCGGGCCAACATATCAGTGATCTTATGTTCCGCGGCCACCACCGATGGTTTCAGGTCCAGCAATAGTTGGTCATGGTCCTTAACCTTGTCCGCTAGCTTCGCATGATCTGCGCGCAGCAGCCCCAGGCCCACGGCCACTTGGGCGATGTCTTGGTGCAACACGTCCTTAGTCGAGGCGATCGCATCAAGTATGGCATCTAGTCGCTGGTTCAGCCGTAGGTCTCGATCGAGCTCCGGGGAGGGACTCTCGCCCAGCTGAGTGGAAATCGCCGAGTCCCCCTCAGTGCGTCCCTCGGCCATCGACCCACTCGTCGCCGCCATTCCAGAGTGCTGCGTCACAAGTCCAAGAGCTCGGTTATCATCAGCGCCCGTGGGCAGCGCCGGTCGCCGGCAATGCAATGTCTCCACCGACACTCACAGGCACAAAAGCCACGGCCTGCGACGCACACTCCACTCGGCCGCCCCCCTCGGGAGCCTGAGGGGGAGAGGAGAAGTCCCAGGGCGGTGTCCAGCTAGGGTCCCCAAGCTCCGGACGAGCCAAGGTTGCGTACCGTGGCCGCAGAGCACAGCCCCGCCGACCCTAGCGCCCCAGTCAGCGGAATGCAGGATCTCCCGGCAGGATCCCTCGCCAGTCGGCGACAACTCGGCTCAGGGCTGAAGTCCGGGGCCTTCCAATCTCCCCGCCGCCATTTTCTTCGCACCCTCGGCAACACCTCAGCCGTTGCTTCGACACGGTCTCCTCGGGGGCGGCAGTCCCCCAGCAGTTCACCAAGTGCACCCCGCTGTCCCCTCGCACTTCAGAGGGCAGGAGGATCGTCTCCGGGTCGCCTAGGGTTCCGAAAACAGGAGAAATAGCGGGATCCTGCGCGGAGCTACGAGCTCACGCCGCCATCCCGATCGGCGTCCAAGCCACGCCCCCAGGTGTGCATGCACATGTGTGCATGCACACCTGTGCCATATGACAGGCAGACCTGCCCTTAGGGCAGGTCTGCCTGCCATATGGCCCCCGAACCTTTTTTGGGGGTGCCAGAGGGTGTCAAAGTGACACCCCCTGCACCCTTGTCAAAATCGGTATTTACCGATCGGTAAATACCGACCGGTAATGCCCCATTCATTCCTATATCCTAAAGTAGTACTGATCTACTTTTACGATATAGCCCAGCCGGATTGGAATTATTACCAGCAGCGCGATAAGCGTCCTCTTGTTTTTGATTTCCCCTTATTTATGTTAAGTTTTGGAAACCTAGATGCTTATAATTCTCCCTTTTTCTTCCCCACTTTATCTCTCCCTCGTTTTTCTTTTTACTATTTTTCTTCTACAACTCCATAGATTACAAAGACCTTAATCGTCTTCTTTCAGGTACAAGGCTATCTCAGTTTGTCTATCAGGTTGTATTTAAAAAATGAATCAACACCACTTTCTTTAGGAACGTTCTTAATTTTACCATTATGTAATTAGCACTACCTGTCTTGTTGAATGTTCCCATAATACTAAGGACTTGCAAACACAGGTGTTAATATGTTGGATATTTGTGTTTGCATGTCATTACACAGGCACTACGAGCCTTGTCACTTTCAAGGGACTGTGTTTTCCAAAAGTCACACATGTTAGGTTGAATGTAGATTTTTTGGAATTCTAACTTGTTCTCGCACCAGCTTTCGGTGAATAGGGTTTCCACTGGTACCAATGTTTTCACAGAAATATGAACGTATACACTTTCCATTTGCTCCTGTAGAATGCATCGTATATATTCTTTGTGTCTTTCCCAGCCCTGAGGAAGTCGCTGAACTATTTCCACATGTGACGAAACACGTGTCGGCTGGTTTTGTTTTGGTCGGATTGAATACGGAATTAAAGACTAGGGGCCAGATGTAGGTAGGTTATTACCGGTCGGTAACGGCCAAAATTAACGAATTTCTGCTGTTACCGACCGGCAATAGGCTTTTCTGATGTAGGAGCTGAAAATAAGGATTCAGTAATTTACCGAATCGGTAATGTAAGGAATCGGTAAATTACCGATTTCTTAAAAACCGATTCGGTAAATTACCGAACTCCTAATGTAGGGAGCACTTAAATGAGTGCTTATCCCATGTTAGGATTCGTTATTTACCACCAACTACAAGTTGGTGGTAAATAACAAAAAAAAAAAAAAAGCGATTTTTATGCAATTTGCTTCAGTGCCATGTTGCAGACATACATGCCCTTGGGGCATGTATGTCTGCAACATGTGCACCCATACACAATTGAGGGGTGCAACAGGGTGTCAAAGTGACACCCTGCCACCCTTCAATGTTTTCCCCCTTTTACTGAATCGGTATTTACTGATTCGGTAATTGACATTGATTCCTATGGGCCTCCAGGCCCATAGGAATGAATGGCAATTACCGAATCGGTAAATACCGATTCGGTAAATACCGAATTTTACAGATTCGGTAAAATTTACCGAAAAATTACCTGCATACTATTTACCTATTCTTAAATACCGAATCGGTATGATTCGGTATTTAAGAATAGGTAAATAGTATTTACCTGTGACTGGCCCTAGGCAACATGGCAACATTCTCTTCATTAGTCATTGATCATTGATTTGATTGTTCACAAATTGTGTAGAGACTTTACATACTGTTCATTTACTCTGATGTGTGCCTGGACTTGGATGTACATTGTGTAAGTCTGGGTACCTCTTCCCTTTTTGAAGGGTTTTAGGGCCTAACCCCTCTCCCAGTAGCACCATCCTAATAGATTTTCGAAGCAACGAGTTGCGTTACGTAGCTGAGCGCCTACATTTCCTGGCCTTCAAAAACCCTTCTCTAGAGATATACAGGTTTTATTTGTATTTCCAAGATTCGTAAGGCCAGATGGGGAGGCAGAGGTCTGTCACACTGTGCGGCCAAATTGTGTAATCAACTGTCCATTTCTATGAGATTAATGTCTAATAGGCTTCTTTTCAGGAAGGCATTAAAAACACGTTTGTTTCCACCTCCTTAAAATCAGTTATAGCTACTATGATCCCCTATCTCACCTTTTAGCGCCAAGACGCCTCGGCATTCAAGCACTCTATAAAACTATATCATACCATATCAAATACTAGCTCCATGCCCACCCATAATATAAAAGCTGCTATTCTTACATGAAAATGATAGCAACTCATGTATGCACCTATCACCTCTGTACTTTAAATTCACCTCTCTCCTCCATTCTCTGATCTTCCATCCCTTTCTTGGCAAAAGGAGGAATGCCCATTCTGATGGGAGCTCATTCCCTTAATTTTGTTGTTTGTGTTGCAGAATACTTTGCTGATTCTTAACTGCCTTAACTTCATACTTATTGAACTTTTAAGAGCCCATCTCATTGCTGTTTATCATGTAGAGGCAAAGCCGATAAAACATAGAAAGAAAGAAAAAAACATTGGCAAAGTCAATAGGTCTAGCTTTGCCAATGCTGATTTATAAAGTATTATTTTTAAAGAAAATAAATAAAAAACATGGAAGAAAAATTATCGTTCTATGTAGCATTGCATGATTTATTTATACTGTTCACTCGGGAAACGCTGAACATAATTTAAAAGAATACGGAAGAGTCAAAATGTAAGGAAAGTGCTTGCCAAGGCCTGATATACTTTACACAGGACTCTGAACTGAAACAATTGCTCCAGCTATTTAGTCTTCTGCAGTGGATTTATGAGCCCCTTTTTCATTTAATTTCCAGTCATGCTAAGGACACCTCCCGCCTCTACTGCCAGCTGATTTAGTGAAGCAGCCGGGCCCTCTACCAGCACCATGAATGAAACATTGTATGCCCTGGATTTTGCTTTTATTAAATACTAGCAGCCCGTCCCGACCTTGTCCGGGAGCAATCAGGCTTCCCCGACCCCCGCCCGCCCCGACATTGTGCAGCAGCCCGGCCCCCCACCCACCCCGACATTGTCAAGCAGCCCGGGCCCCCGCCCGCCCCGTCCCCCGCCTGCCCCGACCCCCGCCTGCCCGGAGCCTTACCTCAGCCGCTGCTCCTCCCCCGCGCTCCTCATTTCACCGCACATTGTGCAGCAGCCCGGCCCGCCGCGACATTGTCAAGCAGCCCGGGCCCCCGCCCGCCCCATCCCCCGCCTGCCCCGACCACCGCCTGCCCGGAGCCTTACCTCAGCCGCCGCTCCTCCCCGTCGCTCCTCATTTCACCGCTCTGCCGCTCCTCGCCGCTTACTGCTCCTCCCGCCTGTCCGCCGGTCCTCACCGCCATTCCGCCGTTCGTCACCGCTCCTCCCCGCGCCATGTCCGCCGCTCCTCCTCGCGTTCCTGGACGCCGCTCCTCCCCGCGCTCCTGACGTCAGCACGCAGGTCGCGGCCGGCGCTACTTCGAAGGGACTACCAAGTTTTTTAAATAACGCATATTTTTATACTTTATATAGCCTATGTCCATCTGTACACCCTGACGATTACAATGATGTATCGGGTGTGTGGATTGGCGCTGTGCTTCCCGAGTTTACCCGCCTCAAAGGTGCAAAGTTCTTCCTTTATAATAGTAGTATAGATTTAGAAAGCAGGAGATAAAACAAAAATAATCCTTAAAGTCTGCACTTTAGAAATACCCATGAAAAAATATACCTTTTGCAGACAACCTTAGAGAGAGAAATAAAAAGCAATACTGAGAGGGCAGGAGGTGGCACGGATACAGGAGAAAGGAGCACATGAGAGAACAAGCAAGAAAACACATGCACTCCCATGATTGTTCCTTGATGTGAGCTGTGGAAGGATACTAGTAATCCAATTAAAACGGTGGTAAAAAGCTGAGCTCCAGGCGAGGGACAAGAAAAGGAAGGTAATCCATCAAATAAGTAGCAGGCAAATGGCAGTGCCGAGAAAGTGAACCAATGGTAAGCAGTGGGTTGAACCAAATCCCACTCTAAGTGTTGGTGTTGTCCGTAATAGATCTTCAATAACAGATAGCGAACTGTTGTCTGCAGATGAGACCAACATAAATGAATGCAAAGGGTGGCTTGATATCTGTCAATCTCTTGACTTAAATTTCATGTCATGTGAAAGCTTTACGAAAGTAATCCCATTATGGTGAATAGAAAATTGGCCAAAGTTGTAGCATGGTGAGTTACTTCAAGTCCAAGAATCCTACAGCAGTGGACTTTAAACTTTTTAATGCCACCTCCACCCCCACCCCCTCTCCCCCATGAAAAAATCATCAGGCTCCCTCAGAATGTTTCACAATTATTACATTAAATTGGCATTGTTTAAATATGTCTAGACTTATTTACACATTGTAGCTAAGTTTGGTTACCATTTGAAAAATACAATCAAATGCTTGATTGCCATACATACTATTCTGGTCAGCCGTGGCTTACTAACGTGTACAAGTATCCACAGTGTGATTATTAGAAGTGGTGGTGGTGGGTTTTGGAGAATATTTGAAGTCCCTTCCCTTTTGACACATACTACCAGCTAGGTTATAAATGACAATCAACCAAAGCAGTGTTATCAAGATAATGCTTCTTTTTGCCAGGCACCCCCTCCCCATTCCTGCCCTCCCAGGAGCACTTGAGGCCTCCTTAGGGCCCCCCCCCCCAGTTTGAAGCTCAGTGCCCTATAGGATGTTATCAGTTATATCATCAATGATGTCATTTGAGATGGCATCAGTGATGTCATCAATGATTCCATTTAACCTGTCATGAGTGATGTAATATATGAGGTGCAAGTTATAGTTAGCTCAGTAAGCTACAACTTGTGAATTGCAGTGATTTTGGGGTTTTTAAATGTTAGTTGTATATCAGTTCAGTACCTAACTATAATGTCACTTTAAACTTTGTTTTTCAGTGAATTTGAGTTTTTGTTAACGTAAGCTAAGATCCTATTATCATACTGGACTGTAACATTCCTTTAACCTTTGCTCTTTGCAGGAAATTTCAGTTTTAAAATAAATATAGGTTAAGATCTTATTACCACATTTAACTATAAGGTCACTTTGTCTTTTTTCCTGTGCCCTGTGCAGCGGGGTTTGGCCGCAAGGTTTGGCCCCACTGCGCACAGCCTTCAGCCATGTGCAATGTGAGGTTAGCCGCAGGCCTTGTGAGCTCCACCTATTGTGGACACAAACCCACATTTTCTTTCCCTTTTTTGTAAATGTTTTTGGGCTACCGTGGTACGTAGGTGGTACCCACCACACAAGTTTCAAACCCATGGCAAAGCGGTACCATGAAGTTTGCACAATGCCACATTACCATAGGAGTGAAGCTTGAGCAGTGGCTCCCCTGGGAATAGTATGGTACCTCACAAGAGGGCCACTCTGGCTCCCACAGGATTACCACAGTACCATGGCCTGAATTTAAAAATAACATTGTACATTTTGGCCCTTGGGGGTGGGCCCCGCTGTGTACGTCCCACCCCTAAAGTACCTGGGGTTTAGGGTGCCTCTGCTCTGCCCTCTTACACTGTATAAACAGTACTTTTTAAGAGCTTGGAAAATTTCATGATGATTTGTCAACACATTTTTAAAGTTGTATGCTTAGATTACAATCTTGCTTATTTGATTTTAGCAGTGACGTTTAGTCTGACGAGTCAGCACCGGTAATGCAACCATAAATAAGGGTAGAAAGTATGTGATTTATTTCCATTATAATCATAAGAAACTAATTGGTTCTTGCATCAATAGTAAGATTAGGATTTATTGATCTTGATAGCTGTCAAAATGAAAGGCATGGGAAGCTGAACGCTGTCTTGCAGTACTTGTGTCAATGTCTTACGCAGTTCCTTTTTTAACATCAACTTTAAATGTAGTGTTCAATTATTTCAGAACTGGAACTTGTAGCCTCCATACCCTTTGGCGAACAGGACCTAGTGGGAAACCCCAACCTAGACGGCACAAGGAGAGGAAGGCGGCACCGAGGATCCCCTCAGAGTTCTCTCCAGGAATGCAGTCTGTGCGGCAAGACGTTCAGTAGTGCGAGTTCCCTCAGTAAGCATTATGTGACCCACAGCCAGGAACGCAAGCATGTTTGCAAAATATGCACCAAGGCATTCAAACGTCAGGACCACCTGTAAGTATTAGGGTGATAAATCATTCTGGCATTTCACCATTGTCATTAACATTTAAAAATGTACTTGGGAGCATTTTATAAACAGATAAAACATACTTTTCTGTTTCAGCTCACTTACTCTTAACTGATCTGATTTCACCTCACCCCGAAGGAGTAGCAACATATTTTTGTGTATTGTAAAAAGAAAACCTTTGTTAACAGTACTTGATTCAGCTAGGACCCTAAAACATAGTTTACACAGAGGGTCATTCATTGCAAAACATTTTGATCCTTTGTTGTTTTCAGGAATGAAGATTTAAATTATAGTGTGGCGAGTGGGCTGCCTGCCAGGTAGGTGGACGTTCTGGCCTCCACCCCTCTGGCAAAGGAAATGTCACCCCTTTTGAAGTTGCCTGCCTTCTTGGCTGCAATCCCAATTTCCTCAGTGCATCTGCCAATGCAGTGGATGAAATGATATCAGAGCTGAATATCAGGTAGGTACCATGATTGCCTGCTTGGCATTCATTTTTTGTTTTACTGACACTCCCAAACCGGGAGTCTGTTACTGGGAAACAATATCAATGGCTCTGAGGCACTGGGAGTTTTTTCTCCAGTGCTTGAGGCTATAATTTGTTTTCCTGACTGGGTCGCCAGGATTACATAAGACAGGACGACTGCCACTGTGACTCAGTGGTCCAGCTGTAGACCGACCGCTTGGTCAATGGTTTCTGAGAGTGGAGCTAGATGAGACTGTGAAGTCTGAAATCCTCTGGTTCCCCTGAATTTAAATAAGGTGTGGTAGCTTGAGTTTGGTGGTGGCAATAGCACCACTAGCTTATGGCAGTGCTCTCATCCTGCGGTTAGTAACGCCTTTAGATGCAGAGAAGCAACTGGCAAGAATGTTTTCTAAAGGCTTTCCCAGCTCATGATTTCTTCTATTGATGCATACTTCGAAGTGTAGATTACTCAATTTTAGAATATCCCTAGGTGCCAGAATGGGTTCCAGAAGATCAAACAGAATTGCTCCCACACGACGGTAGGTAGTGTTGTGCTGCTCAGCGCCAGCTTTGTTTTGCCCCAGAAGTGACGACTGGAGCTGCATATATGCGCCACTTCTGCTCGCTAATGTCATGTCCATTTTTTCTGCGCCTTCGACTATGGAGCTCACTCCCAGCTTTTTCCTTTTATTTTAAGAAGTTTTTTTCTTCCCAAAAATATTTTTTCAGGCTTCAAGGGCTATATCCCCTTTTAAAACTACAGGTTTAAAGATTGTAGGTTCCGTCACAAACTGATGTCTGCCTCTGGTATTTGGCTTCGGCACATGACTTTAAGGGGCATATTCTCAGAATCGTCCCGTTTGCGAACGGGAAAAAACATTTTGGGATGTATCGTCCCTTAAGGCCCCCCAAAATAGAGAATCGCAAAATTTCTGATTTCCTATTTTGCGAATGCATTTAAGAAACCGCAAATTGAGATTTCTCCTCAAGAAATCGCAAATTACCACCAACTTCAAGTTCAAGTAGGGCATGTATGTGTGCCACATGGTACCATATACATATTTCAGGGGTGCAACAGGGTGTCCTTTTGACACCCTGGCACCCTTGAAATTGCATTCTAAATTTGCGATTCTCTAATTGCGAAGCGCAAATTGAGTATGTCTTCCCATTCATTCCAATGGGCCTCCTAGCCCATGGGAAGGAATTCCTTATTTGCGAATCGCAAATAAGAGATATGTAGGATTTGCAAAATGTTTAGCAAATCCTACATACATCGCATTTTGCGATTCTCTAAAATACACTGTTTGAGAATCACAAATACAGTATTTGATACATATGCCCCTTAGTCCTATGAAGAGTGCGCCTGTATGAACCAAGAGATGACCCGGGAATGCAAAATCTATGTGTTTGTGGCTGAACACCGAAAGAACCCTCTTGAAGTTGAGGGCACGGACCCTTTCCTGCTTCTGAGGACATTCCCACGACAGGTCATCATCGAGGTCCAAGTCTTGCATTAAGTCGCAGTCTGATGAAAACTTCTGCCTGTGGATTCCTCACCTTGTGAATACCCCTGCACCAGCATTCAGTGGAGAAATTCTTTCCTAGCTCTCCCATGTCGACGAGGACGTCACAATAGCACGGCTCCGCTCGTGACACCGTATGACGTCATTGGAGCCATAAGAGGACCTCGTCGGCGTTACGGCGTCCGTTCCCTTTTTTCCGTGCCGTCAACGCTTAACGTTTTTTCTAGGGGCTCTCCATATTCTTTGAAGAAAACTTTGTATCCTTGTTCATTTCTGATGGCTACTTCCAGGAAGACTTGGTTTAAACCCTGCAAAGAGTGTGGTCGGCATATGTCGATTACAGACCCGCATGAAGACTGCCTCTGGTGCTCATTGTCGGATCACGATGTCGAAGAATGCCGAAGCTGCAAGAAAATGAATCCTAAGGCCATTAAAGAGCGTGAAGCCAAGCTGTTTATGTCCAAAACCAAAAAGGAGAAGAAGGGTCGAAAAAGGGCGAAGTCATTGTCTTCCCATAGGTCGAAGTCAAGAAAGCATAAGAAGTCTAAGAGGAGACATGGCTCTCGGCACCGTTCTTTGAAGTCCAGGGCGTCAAGCTCACGTACTCTGGCTGTATGACTTCGAAGAAAGGACTTAGTTTATCCATCTCCTCGGGTGACGCCGGATCCATCTCCGGTGTCGGGGTCGCCAGCTTCGGAAGGCTCTTCGCTGAATGAAGGCTCTCCGGCTCCTGCGATGTCTCCGACGCCTAGGGAGTCTTCACCAGGCCGGGTGGCTTCACCTGTGCGGGCGCCGTCCCCGGCTTCGCAGCCTCCAGTTCGACCTCAGGTAGTTCCACTTCAGGAAGGTATGGATCCATATCCTGCTTTTCCTGCTCCTGGGTCAGACTCTTCACATTTTCTTAATGCGATTTTGGCATGTTTGCCAGGGCCTCTGCTCCATCCGGTGCACCTTCGGGCCCCGTGGGTCCTTTGGCCTTTAACTTGGGTGTTTTTCACATCTATCCTCAAGTACCCTTTATGCCATTCTTGCAGTCGACTCCAGCTTGGCATTTCCCGGCGCTAAGGTCCTCTACTCCGGCTCCTCGGACTCCTTTGGCTGTTGAGTCTGCGCCGCCTCGAGTTTGATCGATGTCAAGATTTCAAGCTGAAGCTCCTCCATCGACGTCGTTGATGTCGTCACCAGCGCCAAGGCTCCTTGAGTAGGAGGAATATGCACGGGATCAGGAAGGAGAGATTGTTGAGTCTATGGATGAGTTTGAAGGTGTACATGAGGTCAGAGGCTTGGATACTTCTTCTGGGTATGATCTCCCATCTGCTAAGGCTGGGGTTGTGCAAGACTTTGCTCCTTATCATGTGGTCATAAGAAAGCCAGCTGATTTGCTTGGTCTGCAGCTTCCCTCGGATGAGGTGAAATCTAATATCCTTACGGAGGTTCTTAATACAGCTTCTTTAGCTTCTGAACCGTTGCTTCCCTTTACTGAGGCTTTGACAGAACCAATAATGGAGGTGTGGCAAAAGCCTTTGTCTGCTCCTGCAGAGCGGGTTTTGCCACTGTGAAGAAAACCCCCAGGTACTTCAACCCAAGGGGGACGACCTGTAATCCCGCCGCCTGTGGCAGCTGGGCAGGGAGGGATGCAGTAGACAGCTAACTTTTGGGCATTCATCAAAAGGCCAGAGCAAGATCTGAAGATATTCAAGATATCGAGCACTCTGCGGCCCGACATATCTGGGTCATCCAAAAACAAGAGGTCATCGTCGGCGTTGAACAAGATCTTTTTGCAAACCCCTTCAGACCATTGAAAGCCCTTCAGGAGAAAATCTACCTGCACCCAGGCCGCCAGGTGCTCTATTACCAGCGCGAAGAGCAGATGCGATAGGGGAATTGTCTCTTTTCCAATATTGAAATGTCCCAACCTAGAAGTATCATTGATTACTGCTGAGCTGTGCTTCCGACGTAGTGGACAGTGGCAAGAATAAAACTGACATCAGCACGCAACGGTGGTGTTTATTGCAGCTCTGTTTGCCACTTCTGGGGCGGAAAGAAGTTGGCGCAGAGCTGCACAATTCCACCTACCAGTGCACAGGAACCGTGTTGTTAAATCTTTCGGTTCCAGTCTGGTGCCTGTGGGGTAGTGTAAGGTGAGAATCTGCAGTTAAATAGTATCCTCCAGTAAAAACATTGCAGCTGCTAACTAACTTGTTATCCATGGACATACTGGCTTACCTGAGGAAGGATTCTTAGAATCAGGTAGTAGGTTGCTCTTCTTGTTGTTATATTGGACACCTGACTTAGCAAAACCTGAATTTCACCTGTTTGCTAACAATTCCAAACCACCACAGGGTCAAGCCTGGCTCTCTTTTATGTAACCGAGGCAGCATCAATTGAATTCAATCTTGACACAGGCATCACATTTTAAAAACACCCCACAGGACACCCAAGACTACATGGTAGCAGTTCTTCCTCTTGAAAAGGCTGGAATCCTTTCTGTGAGAAGTTTATTTCTGAATACCAGTGCAAGCACCCATCCTCTCCACCATAGGGAAGATCATTCTGTGCTCAAAGGCCTCCCATACACCATTTGGAGCCCCGAGAGGCATTCTACACACTGTGGCATGTCTAATCGAGGACTTGAAGATGATCAGCCATATCATCTCAATGCTTAAGAATCTAACATCACAAGACTTATGATGAAGAAGTGCAGAAGCCAGGCTTTCTCCATTACGCAGCCAGGATCTTAAAACACTTGTTCCTTCAACATTAAAACTTCCCTTTTAAAGGGAAACTGATGACAGGTCTCTTCATGAAACATTTCCACCCTTTCCCCCCAAAACAGCAAAACCTAGTCTTACCTGCCTCATTTTCAACAGTCTGACTTTTAGCTTTGTACTCTTACTTGTTTTTCTGCATTCTGTTGTTCACAGGTAGGGTTCCTCTTTGTAAATACTTCTGCATTCACGCATACATTCTTGACAACAAGGTCCCATTTTGGTCTGAACCTGGATCTCTGCTGGGCTTCTTGACGTCCCTAAGCATCAATTGAAGCTGCTTCTGCGTATTTGCAGACCTGCATAGGGTATTCAGAGATCCTCTTGGAGAATTTGCTGAACGTGTTTTAGCACGGACAGTTTGCATTTTATGCTGCAATCAGACCTATGTTTACCTTTGGTTAATTTAGTAAGAAGACAAAGATCCTAGTTTCTGAATGC
This sequence comes from Lissotriton helveticus, assembly GCF_964261635.1. Lineage (NCBI taxonomy): Eukaryota > Metazoa > Chordata > Amphibia > Caudata > Salamandridae > Lissotriton > Lissotriton helveticus. Next base: position 920,639,857 of record NC_136070.1, read on the forward strand.
TACATAAAAGTCCTGATATTTTTGCAAAATTTTCTAAAACAAAATTATGAACATGCCCCCACAGTATTGAAAGCTGCGAAAGAGTGAGGGAATTATTTTATGTAACAGATGCAGGTTTTAATTTAATGCTGCACAGAAACTTTTCTCATAACACCACCTAGCCCCAGTACATCATGTACTGGGTCCTTAGACTCTACTATTTGCAAAGTAAAGACCTTAGTATACTCTGCTACCTTAACCACAGACACTGATGCCGACTCTGATGAATAGGTTTATAAAGAGGTTTATGAAGACTCACTTGAAGCACTCAGTAAATAGTTCCAAATATTTGTCAGCAAGTACTCCCTCTTAAGTAAGGTTAGTAGGACTGACCAGCTCTCATCACTGCATCATTACTTTGTTTCATGTGTCATAGTGTCTCTAACACCTCTTCTTCCCATAATTGGACGTCTAGACCGGGCGTTTTTCTCTTCAATAAGCTGGGGCAGAGCTAAACCTTGGAGAATATAGTCAATATGTCGCGCATTAAGATGGGGGTGGGTGGGGTGAGGGGGCTGGAATAAAGCATTTTCTTGGTAGGTTTAGAGAATATCTTTATTACCTGGCTACCTCTTTTTATAATTGCCCTTAGCATTCCGTAGCACTAGCACTTGTGTCTTTGGTTGCTCTCTTTTGATTTGTGCGGGAAGCTACTGATCTTGCCTCCCTCCCAATGAAGCATTTGCTGATATTGGGCATGTGGAAAGTTGTCTATCATACTTGTTTTCTTGCCTAGTTTACAGTTCCTGTGCAGCATTGCACCATTTCTTGGGAGTTGTAACAGCCTTATGTTCAAATTTGACACGGTTGCTTTTGACTGAATAATTGGCTTCTCCAAATGGATCCCGGTACCATATTATTTGCTTACACATTCCCTCCGCGCCACTATCTTTAGGGATGCCCACTCAATTGTTCCTTGTGGATTGGTTTGCCAATTCATTAGAAAGCACTGTTCCACCACCTCCCATGTGTCTCTTAAGAAGGCCTGATTTATTAACACTTCTAATCTTAAGCAGCAGGTGGGTATATGCAGCATTTGCTAACCTTTGTTTAAGCTGTAGGTATGTTGCTTTTAATGGTGATTGAACCAACAGGTATCTACCTGGGTAATCAACCTTTGTATACCTATACTGGCCATCCTATCTAACCAGCAGAAAACCCAGACTGTGTGTTGCAAAATTGCATCAGCATACTTTAGCATTAGGATACTGTATCCTCCATTGATTAACTTGGCAGCTCTCCCCTTAGCTTTATGTAATATTTCTGTCATTTCAGCCTTACTAGTATCGGGGGGTGTCTGTTTTGTGTATCATCTGATAAACATTTCATGTTCTCTGCTTTCATTTGAGTTGCAGCCAGATAATGGAATAACATTTGTAGTAACATGTGGAAGATGTAGGTTACAGTCAATTCGTGCATCGGTATTTAGGTTACAGGTGACCCAGCTTTCTAGCAGCCCATGCACTACAGTAAACCTCCCTACAGGCCTCATATCCATTTTGTGTTAAAACAGGCCTGTGGTGCATTTTGAAGTCCATATATATTTTGCAGTTTTATATAGTCCAAGCACGGCCCAAGGGCAGTGGCAAACTTTACATGACCACTAGGTTACATTACACAAGGTCAGCTTCATTTTATTGTAGGCACATGAGATTAATTGATTTTCCCAGAATCAAAGGATGTTGAGTCAATGCCAGGACTCAACTCTGGTTCCCTGGATCCAAAGTAGGTAGCTCTGGTCGCTATGCCACATCCATAATCCTCAATTGATGTGTGGAAGTCATACAAAAGTGATATAGTTGTGTATGATCCGGTATAGTGAGCACATTCTCTGTTTAAATGTAATTGACACAATTACACCCTGGCACTCTTGATTTAAATATATTCATTCATGTATGGTAAAACATTTCTTTAGATTATGAATGAATGTAACAACTAACAGGAAAGACAATTTTGAGTTCCTATTTATTTCCTATTGACATTGTTACACTCCAGCAGTGATATGTGCAAAAGTACACGGTGCAACATGGACCAATTTAACACACAAAAAGCTTAATCTGAAGTCTTCTTAGTTGACATATGAAGTTGGCAGCCGACACGTGTTTCGTTACAACAAGTAAATTATTCAAGGCTGCAAGAATGATTTAATACGTGCATAAATATCCCAACACAATGACCATCATGTTTTAAATAATTCAAAAAAACACCTTGAACAATAAAGTTTGCAGATCACCTTATATTCCCAAGACAAGTGAAAGATTGGAAGTGACTTTGTGAACCCGTGAAACATCACTCAAAAAGAAGAAAATCCGTGTTTTAAAAGGAAAGCCAAAAGGAATTCTTTAATATTCTCAAAAGTAGTTAAAACTGGCAAGGTATATTTATCCAAGTATCTCAAGTGTGCAGAATCAAACGCAGAACGGAATGAGGCAAAGTGTGGGTCAAGTTGAAAATATCTACCTTGTGTTTCGTCAAATTGTTGTAAAAGTAGACAACAAAAAATGGTTATTTCCCTGAAATAAAGGGGGGTCCTAAGAAAATAATATATATTATAACTCTAGATTAATAAGAGTCCATTATCAAACGAAGAAGTAAAGGAGTAATGTATCTCAATTGTACAGTATCTAGGCACCTGTTGATCCAAATTGCAGATAACCAATCACAAACTGAAGGGCCTCCACATCTTATTTTGGTGAGCCCTGAGAGCGAAATGACCAGCCTCCAGTATCCGCCAGGCAATCCTAAGTATTCTTTAAAGAACAGAATAGAAAAGACAAAAAATAAATAAATATATATATATAGGATATACTGTTTATTGTAATTATATAAAATTATCGTAGTAAGGAGATAATGAAGTCATATTTTGTGAGTCTAAAACTCAGTAATACCTCTTATGTGGAACGTCCCTTTTTAAGTCTGTCAACCAGTAACTATTCTAAGGAAGAATCAATATCCCGGAAAGGAAACGTAATGTACCTGAACGTAAGTACAAACAATATAGTAGTGAACTCATAACAAGTCCAATATTCACTGGTAGAAAGAACAAAAATGAGTATGTAAAAGATAAGAGCGTTTTGTGTAGACAATTATTAGTACCAAATAAGCATTTATATTAAAATTCTAGGACCGTATTTAAAGCACTTACTTCTAATTCAGTATATAGAAGTTAATAGGCTGAATGTGTGCCCCTATAAGATAAAGAAAAAATTGCAGCATATGAGGACAGGTATGGAGTGCTTGGGAATAATTGCAAGGGTTTTGTTTTAAAACTGGACTTGGGTACATTAATCAGAATCTTTACACTGGTGCAGAAAAAGGGCTAATCCTTTTTAATATTACTTACATATAGACCAGGACTTATGCGACTCAACACATTTCCTGATTGGAGTCTATTGTGATGTTGTTACCTGTGTTTTTTTCATATTATGGTTTTTTTCATGTTTTTCTTATGTTATTTGTGGAGACGTGTTGTGAAATTGTATGGTTCTCTCTTTATTAGACTAAAGCTCTCATGTATATTATGAATTTCTTACAGAACCATTGAATGTCATTTTTTTCACATTAAATGTTATTGAGATTTTACAACCAACGGCGAGTTCCCCCGGCAAATAACGTTCATGCAAATCACAGATTACAGAGATAAAAGCTGCTGATGAGAGTAGCATTTGAGGAGCAGTACCGCAGTTAAACCAACAACCCCCACCTCCCGCGACCCCCTCCCTTGCACCGCATTTCCCACTAAAAACATTGTACAGGCATATAAACATAGAAGCATATCTCCACGTTGGCCAATCCGCGTCTTGAATTGAGGATTCATTAAATAGTAGGTCTGTCTATAGGGTCGGAATCTGCTGGTGGTGATAAGAGGGAGAGGTCTATGCCCCGATAGGTAGCCCATGCTTTCCAGATCTTCCCATGCTTCTGCCGGCAGCCTCGGGCTTGAAACACAGCCAGTTCGGCTGACATACATTTGTCTAAAGCAGATTTCCAGGCTGCCACCCCCTGGGGGGAAGAGGACTTCCACTGCTGAGCTATGTCCCGCTTGGCTAAAGTAAGTCCCAGAAATAACAGATGCCGATTATATATGTTCCCCCCAATGTCGTCCGTACTGTGGAGAAGGTTTGCTCATAGCAAATGAGGGGTTTAAATACCTCGGGGTTAACATTACCAGAAGCCCTACTGTGGCGTGGTCGCTTAACATTGCACCTCTGCTTCCTATATATATAAAGAAACAATCTGCTTACCCTATGGAATGGTTCCTGCAATAGGTGACTGTAACATTTGGGGCACAGTCTTTGCTGCAGTCTGTACCATAAGGCATGGTACTCTGTCTGTGTCTGTCGTGTTGAAGGTTTTAAAACAAATACAGAATGAACACGGGGCAGCTGCTGCCCTGGATTTGGGGATGAAACTAATGGGAAAATTTCCCTTAGTCTCCGCAATGATTCTGCCTAACATTAAAGCCAATTCAAAAACAGCAGAGGGTCCCTGAATACACTAAATACCAGGAGAGGGAGGCAGGGAACAAAGTAGAACAAGAACAAACCTCTCCTAGGTATCACATCAATATCTTGGTAGTATATCCTTCATAGAATATATATATCAACATTGTCCCACAACAAAGGTTATTTAGAAAACATTATTCTTTTTTATTATTTTCTGACATAAAAGAATATAATCATAACAAAAAAACATCATCCATATACTCATTCTATATGTACAATATTTTCAAATATACAAATATACTATATACAGTAGCCCCACAAAAAAATGACAAAAAATGTCATTCATACATCTAATCATACCAAGCATCCAAACATGCATCCAAAAACTACCAATCACAACTCAGCCACAATAAAATAAGACAAACCATTACAATAAAGAAATACATAAGTATACACACACAACAAGGCAACAAAGAAAGGGCGCCGACGCGCATTTCGGAAAAGGACCAGTGTCCACAGTTCTTCGTCAGGGCGCAGTAGATACAATTCTTTGTAGACACAATTCTTGATAGACGTAACTTTTCCTTCAATATTACGTAATAAATCCAAAAAATAGAATAACAAGGGGGCTCTATCTTGAAATTACATCAAACATGATAATATCATCATATATTTAGCTAGAATCCAAATATATAACAGGGCGGTAACCTTCCACCACGCAGAATGTTCGTATTAAGTTCCCGGATCCTGAAAACCTGATCCTTGTAAGTGAAAGGCCAACACTCATCAATGAAGAGTCCAAGATGAGGTAAGGAGCGGAGCGAATGCTTCTGCAAAATGCACAATGGTCGATGTCCTAATGCGCTATTAGCAAACCATTGTAGCACAGGTTAATCACTACAAGGTTGACTGACAGGGTCCGAAAGTACACCTCCGTGGGATTACATAAGCACTAAGTAAATAAAGCGAGTCTCCGGCTGGCAAGACGTCCACAGGTAGCACGAATAGCTCATTAAAGCCAAAGTAGCTTCGCTTGCTATTCGCCGGCAGCTCCCATAGGTCGTGCAACTCGACCTGGAATGTGAGTAATCTATAATTATTGCACATAATTTGGGAACCAGACTTACTAAACCATCTCTTGGCAAACCTATTTCAGACAAGGAAGCCAAGCAGAACCCCAAGTTAGATTAAAAAAAAACATGGTCCAAATCTAAACAAAAGCAGAAATGTAAACCTCGAGCAGGTTCTCCGCACCCGGAGCCCTCTGAGGTGCTATAATTTACATGACCACCCACAATTCAAGGCACCAGAAAGGTATCAGATTACAGGCACTCGTTCTCCTCATTCCTTTCAGCACTCAACTGACAAGCAGTTCAAGAGAGGAGGATGTTCTGATTGCAGACAGAAAGAGTATGTGAAACCGAAAAGAGACTCACAACGCTCCTCTGATGTGAAGATAAAGAAGAAGGAAACACCTCCTCAGTGTAAACCCCAATATCAGAAAAAGAAGGTTGCAGCTATAATCGCAAAGTATGCCACAAACATTGTGAACTCTCCTCCTGAACAGGAGTTCGGCAGTGACTCTCCTCTACAGCGCAGCAGAAGTCACTATAGTGCGCTGGAATCTCCAGGTGTTTGTGGCGGCAACAGCAACTGATAACTTCATTACAGTTGAAACCCCAGCTGGGTGCTTTGCCCCTCCAGACAGGTTTTATAATTTGGATATACAAAATGATGGTGACATGCAGCGCACCATCCGAGTAATATATTGGGAAAATGTAACGCTGTCTTTCAGCATCCTTTAGCAGAGGTCAATTTGCCTCCTACAGTTTGTCCAGACATCCCCACAAGGTGAGGATGTAATAAAACCTTCATGTTCTGCGGTTGTCCCTGAAGAGGTCAACAAGCTTATGCAGCAGAATGGGCTCTTGCACATGCCCCAGCTTTATTTTGCAGTAATGTTAGCCGGGATAAGGAGACTCCATATCACATCATACCCATAAGGTCCAGCCCTCTAGTGCAACTTCAATACCCATTAAACGGGATGCTAAAGCACCTGTTAGAGTAATACTCTCCCAAATGGGGTACCAGGCAGCCATTGAACCCTGTGCCTCTCAAATTAATATTCCACTTTTCCTGTTTTAAAACCAGATCATTCATATTGCATAGTCTTAGGCTACAGACATTTAAATATGCAACATACACACAGTACAGCACTAATTAATAATTAGGGGCCAGATGTAGGAGGCCATTTACCGACCGGTAACGGCCGATTTTGGCCGTTACCGACCGGTAAATGGGTATTCGGGATGTAGGGGGCCAATTTTACCGATTCGGTTACTGAATTGGTAAAATAGAGAATCGGTATTTTTACCGATTCTGTAACTGCCAGATGTAGGTGGGACTCTTCTGAGTCCCAAAGGCCTTACAGATTCGGTATTTTACCACCCAATCCAATTGGGTGGTAAAATACCGAATCCAGGTGTGCATGCACATGTGTGCATGCACACCTATGCCATGTGACAGACAGACGTGCCCTTAGGGCATGTCTGTGTGCCACATGGCACACATACCTGTATTTGGGGTGCTAGAGGGTGTCAAAGTGACACCCCCTGCACCCTTGCAGGATTCGGTATTTACCGATTCTGTAATTACAGAATCGGTATTTCCCATTGATTCCTATGGGCTTCAAAGCCCATAGGAATCAATGGGAAATACCGATTCTGTAATTACAGAATCGGTAAATACCGATTTTTACAGAATCGGTATTTCAAATACCGATTTCATCTACATCTCCCATCTTCTATTTTACCGATTCATAAATACCGAATCGGTAAAATTCGGTATTTATGAGTCGGTAAAATAGAATTACCTACATCTGGCCCATAGTCTGTAAAAAATACAAAACATTGGACATTTCCAATGTTTTTTTTCTGCCAAAATCTAGTGCCTGAAAGCAGGGATTGGACAGCCTTCTCAGCACTAGGCTTTCAGTTTTGTTTTTCTCATTTGCCTATGGGCTATAAGAACAGTCCTGGTGACGTTAGAGCAGCTATGACATGCCTGTAGCGCATAGCTGCTAGTGACTGGCAAGCCCCTCCTCCCTTCTTCAGGTGCCTTTGTTTCCGGCAAGGTGGAGAGTCTCGGGTGTGCTGGTGGCGTGTCTGCTGCACCTCGTCAAGATCGCGCTTCCCTTGTTTGCTGAGGTGTGGCTGGGGACTCCCGGGTCCCAGGCTATGCTTCTCGCCCTTGACATATGGTAAAGGTGGAAGTGATGGATTCCGGTGATGGACGGCTGCCCCGGCAGGGACGAGATCCGATGAAGCACCCTTGAGTGGCTTAAGGGGAAAAAAGGCGAGCGGCCTGCCTGTTGCAGGATGCTGGTATTCGGTGGAGAAAACTTCTGACCTCCACATCTCGTTTAGGCAGGCAAATATATTTAGGGTCTTTTGCCTTCTAGTTTTCTTGAGTACTTAACATTCCATACTTTATACTGACCCTAATATTATGCTCTTAAGAGCCAATGTGAAAAGCCAGTGTGAATCCTTGGGTGATGGTCTGCACAAAATGGCCACCAATATTTGGCATTTAAACAAATTCACTGCATGTGTATTGAATTTCAATTACCTGTACTGTAGTAAGACGGTTGGCCTGGCCGTGAGGAGAACCAGTGAAGCGCCACGTCTTTGCAACGGTTAGAGTGAGTTTCCTCCAGCTTGTGGGACAATTTAATTAACTTTGTGAAAAGACTACCTGCGCAGTGCTGTTTCAAAAAATTGCAGTGACAGTATACCTGAGTGGTAGATTCCTTCAACATCCAACAAGTATGAGGCCAATTTATAAAGGAGAATAAAAAGGGAAGGACACCAGACGAGCGAGTTCCATTGCCAACAGGCGCTGTTAGACCAAAAACGGTTTATTGCCAGAGCTGGGGCAGATCCCTGCTCATCAAGGCGTGGGTGAAAACAATGGGAAAGCACTTAAAATTGTCACATTTAATGGCCAAGGTCGAATCATATGCAAGCCTCAAAGCAAAAACGCGAGCACCTCAATTAAAGGCAGCATCAGCGAGAGCAGAGCATAGCCAAAAAGTACGGTTTGGTTCAATTATAAACTGAAGTACTGTGAGCTCAGAAGAGGAGCCACCAGACTCCAGAAAGGACTTTGGAACAGGGGTCCCATCTATGGAGAGCATAACTCAAAGAGGGTCGAATGAAAGAAAGAGACCAGAAGAAGGGCCACACGATAAAACACCAGAAAATCTTGATTCAATAAAGTTGGCACAGGAAGGCGGAAAAGGAAAAGAAGATTCTCCTCCTTTACAAGAACCTACAAAGGACAAAATGGGTAATCTGAATCATCAAAACGAAAAGGAGTATCCACTATTCTTAAAGGCAAAGCATCCATGGCCACTTCGGGTGTGTCTGAGATACTACAAGGGGCCCCTGATGATACGCAAGCTAGTCTTTCGCTAAGTGATCAATCCTCGATAGGTCAACTGGACATCCAGGAGGGGGAGGGTGAACATAGCTCTCTTCAAAAGGAAAACAGCGAGTCAGTGGATTCCCAGCTGCAGGCTCAGCTACCTCAATCCCTTCCGGTACAGTTATCTTCACAGTTGTCCCTGCAGGCTCTGCCACTCCCACAACCTCCGCCACAACATCAGTCCCACTAGTTAAGTTAAGAAAGACCAGCCGCTTCAGGGCAGCAAGTTTGCTTTCAGAAAGAAATTGGAGGGTCGCCAAAAAATTTCAAGAAGAGGGAACTCTCTTACAATGTAACATAAAAACTAGGGGTTGTCGGCAAATTCCGTTCCGCTCGCGGAACTTGCGGAATTTCGGCATTTCCGCGTTCCGGGTGGAATGCGAAAATGTCAAAACTTCCGTGATCCGCCGCGGAACGGAATTGTATTGCACAAAATGCAAACGGTGGCATCTTCGTGGTTAAATAATATATGCAGGGCAGGATTCTTTCTGGCACAGTGCTCCTGTCACAAAAATTAAACCTCAACAGGAAGCACTTACAGATATAAATAACGCAGGTGCCCGAGCTGAAGCCCAAATTCAGTAACTCATTAATCAGCCCCAAAAAATCGTGAGCTTTGTCGAAGCGGGGCAGGTGTGCTTTCTCCCCATATCTACCGTCGAAAATTAGCTGTGATGCTTGATGGAGGCCTTTGCAACCTTGACTTTCACGAGCGCAATCCCCATGCATTTCCTGTGACCAGGAGCTTCTTTCTCCTCATCTGCTGCTCTGATCGGTCTCTGACCTTTTATAAACACAAGAGGCATGTCAACTCGCATAGAAGCCTCGCCCCACACACTAGCGGTGTGCACCGTCTTCCCGCCCTTTGCCCACTATGATGGACAGCTCACTCAAGGGACCCTGGCGCCCTTCGGAGCGATGGCAAAGTTACACACACATGGTCACTGGAGACAACTCTTCTGGCCCTTTACGCAGCTGTAGTGTAGAAAAAGCACTATACATTTACCCAACGAGGTAGCTCTTACTGATTAGCCAGTAGGAAGTACTCCAGTTGAGTAGAGGTATCGCACAAAACGGTGGCGTCTTCTTCGATAAATATGCAGGGCAGGATTCATTCTGGCACAATGCTCCTGTCACAAAAAGTAAACCTCAACAGGAAGCACTTACAGATATAAATAACGCAGGTGCCCGAGCTGAAGCCCAAATTCAGTAACTCATTTATCAGCCCCAAAAAATCGTGAGCTTTGTCGAAGCTGGGCAGGTGTGCTTTCTCCCCATATCTACCGTCGAAAATTAGCTGTGATGCTTGATGGATGCCTTTGCAACCTTGACTTTCACGAGCGCAATCCCCGTGCATTTCCTGTGACCAGGAGCTTCTTTCTCCTCATCTGCTGCTCTGATCGGTCTCTGACCTTTTATAAACACAAGAGGCATGTGAACTCGCATCGAAAACCCACCCGTTTGGACCCGCCCCACACACTAGCGGTGTGCACCGTCTTCCTGCACTTTACCCACTATGTTGGACAGTTCACTCAAGGGACCCCGGCACCTTTTGGCAAAGTTACACACACGGTCACTGGAAACAACTCTTCTGGCACTTTACGCAGCTGTAGTGTAGGAAAAGCACTATAAACTTGCAAAGAAGTCCCGCCCCCGAAAATCTCCACGAGCATGTGAAGTTCTGCATGTTCACGGAGATTTTTTGCCGTTTCGCGGAATTTTGCGAAAGGCTAATTCGCAAATTCTGCCCACCCCTAATAAAAACCATGGTGAACCTTATTTTAGAAGAGATGAGAGCTCAAGACAAATCAAGCTAATGAGATGGCTTCTCTTCATCAGCGCCTCTCAAAGATTGAGGAGGCAGTGGGCAGTGGGCAGTTTCCCTGTAAGGATACAGGAAGCGGAATCAAGGATCACGCACCTAGAAGATCAAAAGAATATTATGAAGCAGGTGAACATGGTTAAAAAAGAAAAAATGGCACTCGAGAGTAAACTCGAGGAGCTCGAGAATCATTTGAGGCGCTCTAACCTGCGTATAGTGGGGGTCCAAGAAGGGAGCTAATGGTCCCAAACCCTCCAATGGGTTGACACTTTTATCAAGAAGAGTGTGCTGCCAGAATTCGCTGGAGATCTGACTATAACAAGAGCGCCCTAACACCCTTTTCCGAACTCTTGGGGCTAGATGTAGGTAATTCCGATTTACCTACTCTTAAATACCGAATTTTACCGATTCGGTATTTAAGAGTAGGTAAATAGGAAGGAGGCAGATGTAGGTAATTTTAAAATCAGAAATACCGAATCTGTAACATTCGGTATTTACAGATTCTGTAAATACAGAATCGGTATTTCCCATTGATTCCTATGGGCTTTGAAGCCCATAGGAATCAATGGGAAATACTGAATCTGTATTTACAGCATCTGTAAATACCGAATCCTGCAAGGGTGCAGGGGGTGTCACTTTAACACCCTCTAGCAACCCAAGTACAGGCTTGTGTGACATGTGGCACACATACATGCCCTAAGGGCATGTCTGTGTGTCACATTGCACAGATGTGCATGCACACCTGAATTCGGTATTTTACCACACAATAGGATTGTGTGGTAAAATACAGACTCTTAAGGGCCTGTGGCACTGTAAACTGTGCCACCTACATTTGGAATTACAGAATCGGTATATTTACCGATTCGGTAATTTACCGAATCGGTAAATATACCGATTCTGTAATTTGCAGCCCCCTACATCTGAAAACCCTAATACTGGTCGGAAACAGACAAAATCGTCCGTTTCCGACCGGTATTAGGGCTCCTACATCTGGCCCTTAGTTACCACAAACAATTTTGATCAACTTTGCCGACTATCGCATCTAAGAGCAAAAATTCACTAAAGCAATCCAGAAGAGACAATTTTCGATCAATGATTTTTCTAGCTGTTGGGTTTTTGCTGATATGTCTGCAGCTGCTGCACGACTGCGAAAATAGTTTAAGTTATATCTTTTTAAGGCACAGGAAACCAGGCCACAATAGCTCCACAATCAAAGTTAAGGTTATTAGTGAGAGGAAAATTCCATATGTTCGCAAATATAGAGGTAGCTCAGGATCTGCTGAGAGAAATCTCGACTTCAGAATAAAAAAGATTAAGCGTAATGTGAAAGGCTGTTTGAAGGAGAGGGGACGGGTCCCTTAGGGTACAGTTCCATGGCACCCCACAGGTAGTCAATCCAGGGAGGGTGAAGAAGGGTTCTGCGGGATCATTCCCATCTCCAAGGGAGGGTAAACTGCAGGAAGGGTGTGGGAGTAGGTGGGTCTTGAGTGCAAAAAGAAAAAAAATAGCAGAATCATTGTGAAGAAGGTTTGGGAAATTAGATTACTGAATGGAATATTGCAATATCTGGGTATGAATCATAGAGATTGGTTTTAAATTTTGATAATATCAGTTAATGTAAATGGAGTATTGAACAAACAAAAGTATGGAGGGATAATAAGATGGTTAGCTTCTTTTTCACCGCAAGTTATTTTTCTTCAAGAACGCACTTGAAAACAAACACTCCAAAATGTTTTATTCCTAAAAAAAAATTCCAAAGTATGTTTTGCTTCGGCAGGGATGCCAATAAGTGGGGTTGCTATATGTTTTAGTTGGGTGCTAGACTGGGAGTTTATTCAAGTTCAGAGAGATCCTCATGGTCGGTGGCTATGGGTCATGGTGAGATTACATGGGAACATCTTAAATTTTGTCAACTACTATGTTCCAATTGTTGATGACCCAATATCTTTTGTCAGGATTAATGAGATGCTTAGAGGGGTTACGGACCAGATTATTTTTTGTGTGATTTTACGTATATTCAAGACCTGACTAAGGACACTTCGAACAAAAATAAAAAACAACTCAAGCCAAAAACTAAAGAAGTAATAGATGTCATAAAGCAAGATTACCAATTGATGGATCCGTGGCATAGAGCCATCGGGAATAACTAGAATATACCTGATACTCCCGACAATTTCAGTCAGCTTCCCGTAATGATTTATTTTTAATTTCTCGTTCTTTTTAAATATTCTGGCTCAGGTATTGGGGCTAATTAATTTTCAGACAATTGTTTGGTCATATTGGAAATAGAAATAGATGAGGGCAGGAGGATAAGGTGCAGGTGGCAGATGGATCCACACACCTCAAAGCAACAATGGATAATTGCAATGAGAAAATTGATTCAAGATGTTTTTAAGGACAATATGGGCACATCCAAACTTGTTTCAGTCATTGGGACCTTCCGTGGGCAGATGGTGGCCTTAATGGCCGCACAGTCTAAAATTAGTAGGACTCTCATAGCCGAACTTCAGCTGACAGTAGATAGTGCTTTACTGCAGAAGAATGCCTCATTAAGGGGAAAAGAGACATTCCAGCAGCAAGTTTATGACGAGAGCCAAATGGTAGGCAAACTCGGCTAAAGTGAAAAAAGAAGCAGCATTAGGAAAGGATTGCCTACTTCTTTGTGGAGCACTATGATCAGTTATATGCCTCCAAATATAGAGTGGGGCAGAAGGTAATCGAACAATACTTTAACAACATTACCCTCCCCCATTTATCGAATACCCAGGCAGAGGAGATCCAAGTAGATATTTCAGCGGCCAAAATTCAGTTAGCCCTGGGCACAATGTCAGGAGGAAAAGTGTGTGGAAATGATGGGCTGCCAATAAAATTTTATAAGGTGTTTGCCAATGAATTAACACCCTTTTTAGTAGAGCTTTTTAACTGTGAAATCGTGTGGTTTGGTACCCACAGCTTTTAACCCCTTCGCTGCTAGGCCTTTTCCCCACCTGTGCTAAGCCTTTTTTTTGCTATTTGGGGTAGTTCGTGCTTAGGCACCTGTAACTTTCTGACCACATAAGGTATCCACGCCAAATTTGCGTCCTTTTTTCCCAACATCACAGAGATTCTAAAGGTATCCAGTGTTTGTGGATTCCCCTGGAGGGAACCCAGAAATTAGCTAAAATACAGCCAGCATTTTATTACGGGGGGGATGAATGGGAAAAAAATGCTCCAAATGAAAGCGTCTTTTCCCCTGCAAATGTTATCAACAAAGGGTGTGTGGGGCTGAAATCACCATTTTCCCAGTTTTTTAGGGACAAACAGACTTTTGTCAGAAACCCAACGTTTTGAAAACAGTTTTGGCATTTTACTGGGACATAGCCTATTTTTGCAATTTTTTGTGCTTTCAACCTTCTTCCAGTTAATGGTAGAAATGGGTATGAAAGCAATAATGAATAGCTATACATTTTAGAAAAGTAGACAAATTCTGAATTCAGCAAGGGGTCATTTGTGTAGATCCTTCAAGGTTTCTTTATAGTAATTAAAAGTTGAAAATAGGAAAAATTGTAAATGAGTTGAACAAACAGCCATTTGTGCCAACGTTTTCACCTGAAACTTCTATTATTTATGACAAATGTTTGAAAACAATATACCGTTACATCCGCTGGACCTTTCTGGTTGTGGGGATATATAGGACTTGTAGGTTCACCACGATCCCGACGAACCCAGAGCCAATTACTGAGCAGCGTCTTGCAATGCTTTTTTATTGCGTACTGGGTATATAGCAATTAATTTGGGAAAATATATACAGTGAAAAATCAGGATGAAAGACACCTATGTATTTCTGAAAATGGAACAAAATTCTTTTTTACACATTGTCTATCATTTGGAAGGCAGAAATGCATTGAAAGTCAATAGGTAATAACAGTTGCTCTACAATTCTGTTTTACCTAAGTCTCCTCACTTGTGTGGTTAGACCTAGTGCCCGCGACCGCAAACAGCCCAAAACGCAACCTGGACACACTTCATTTTTACAGTGAAAATGGACCCTTTTTTTGCAAAGTGCCTAGCTGTAGATTTTGAACCCTAGCTCTGCCGGCACCGTGGGAAACCTAGCAAACCTTTTCAATTTTAAAAACTAGTCACCCAGGGGAGTCTAGGATGGAGTGACTTGTCTGGCTCTCACCAGGTTCTGTTACCCAGAATCCCTTGCAAACCTCAAACTTTGTGGGGAAAAACACATTTTCCTCACATTTCTGTGGTGGAAAGGTCTGGAATCTGTTTGGATCCACAAAGTACCACCCATCCAGCGTTCCCCAGAGTTTCCTGAGAAAAATGGTTCCTCACTTGTATGGGTAGGACTAGTGCCTGCAACAGGAAACGGCCCAAAACGCAACGTGGACTCACTGCATTTTCACAGTGAAAACTGACCCTTTTTTTTGCAAAGTTCCCAGCTGTAGATTTTATACCCTAACTCTGCCGGCACCTATGGAAACCTAGCAAACGTACACATTTTTTAAAACTAGACACCCAGGGGAATCCAGGATGGAGTGACTTGTCTGGCTCTCACCAGATTCAGTTGCCCAGAATCCCTTGCAAACCTCTAACTTTGTGAAAAAAACACATTTTCCTCACATATCTGTGGTGGAAATTTCTGGAATCTGCGTGGATCCATGAAATTTCACCCAGTCTTCTGAGAAAAATGGTACCTCACTTTCGTGGTTAGGCCTACTGCCCGCAACAGGAAATGGCCCAAAATGCAATATGGACGCACCACATTTTCACAGTGAAAACATACCCTTTTTTTGCAAAGTGCTAAGCTGTGGCTTTTGAACGCTATGTCTGCCGGCACCCAATGAAAGCTAGCAAACCTATACATTTTTTAAAACTAGACACCTTGGGGAATCTCAGGCGGAAAATCTCTGGAATCTGCATGGTTTGTAGTGGATTCTGGGTAGGAAAACGTTGGGGGGTACACGCATGCCATACCTCGCTGGACTCCCCTGGGTGTCTAGTTTACAGAAGCGCCTGGGTTTGGAAGGTTTCCCAAGATGGCGGCTAAGCCCGGAGTCAAAAACCCATGGGACCCCCCTTGCAAAACCAGGTTGTTTTGTGATAGGTAATTTTGATGTCACCTGAATCCGTTTTGGGCCCTTGCCTGTCGCGGGTACTTAACTCACCCACGCAAGTGAGGTACAATTTGTATCGGGAGACCTAGGGGGAATGCTGGGTGGTAGGAAAAGCATGGTTTTCTGACACCAGAATATTATGACACAGTAATGCAAGGAAAATGTGTGACAATAGTCACATTTTGAGGTTTGCATGGCATTGCGAGTAAAAGAACTTGTTGGAATCCATGAGAGGCACACCACCCAGCGCTCCCCATTTTTATTTTACTTTACAGAAATATCTAAAGTTGGTAAATCTTCCCTAGAGATGGACTACACCTTAGCACAGAAAGACAGAAGAGACAAATATGACTGCCTATCCATCTGTTTCTCAAGTACACACAAATTAATTTACTGATTTTATACAGCGCATAGCTTCCCCAGCAACGGGGCGTCCCAGGGCTACCCAGGTAAACATGGTTAAAGCAGAGCGGAGAAAGGTAACAGAGTTATCCCACATGGCTTTGCGGAACTCTAAATGATTTTGGAGTCCTCGAATTGCTGATGGAAGAGAGTTCCAAAGTTAAGCCGCCAGC
This sequence comes from Lissotriton helveticus, assembly GCF_964261635.1. NCBI lineage: Eukaryota > Metazoa > Chordata > Amphibia > Caudata > Salamandridae > Lissotriton > Lissotriton helveticus. The sequence goes on from NC_136070.1 coordinate 920,656,331, forward strand.
ACCTTAAAAGACCCTCCACCGGCACTGACTCTGCGAACGTGGGGAATGCAGACCAGCCTTTAATCTGAGGAACGAAGAGGTCGACTTGGAATATACGGCACTAACATATTAGCTAGGACAGAGGGAGCTTGATAAGACAACATTTAATGGGCTACACAGAGTTTTGAACTGAATTTTTCCCTCTACTGGCATCCAATGTAGTTTGGATAGGGACTTAGACACTGAGCACGATTTAGGAAGTGCAAGCAGAATCCGGACTGTAGCATTTTGTATTCTTTGAAGTCGCAAAGTATACACGATTTGCTGGCCCCTAAATAATAAAGAATTCCCTTAATCCCGCCTAGACAGAATTGTGTCCTGTAGGATGGTCTGACGAACAGAGGGATCAAAGAACTCCAAAATAGGTTTCAGTCCTCTCAGCAGCCCAAAGCAGGTGCCTGCAACTGCCTTAGCTTTGATATCGCAAGACAGACTCCTATCAATCCGGATGCCTAAGTTCTTACCCGCCTCCTTAGGTATGGGTGCAGGTTTGAGTTTATCTGGCTACCACTGCTCTGACCACATATCACTGTCTCACCCGAGCAAAAGTATTTCCAACTTGCTTGCGTTTAATTGCAAGCCATTTGCTCTCATCCAGTCAGCAATTGCCATCATATCATCCTTGAATTTAACGCAGTTTAATTCATGTTTATTAGAGAAGGCGATGACTAGTTAGGTGTCATCTGCGTACGACACCAATGACAACCCTCTACTCATGGCCACCAATGCAAGCGGCTGTACATGGATATTGAAGAGCAAAGGGCTCAGGATCGAGCCCTGCAGCACCCCATGTTTAATAACATGCTCCTTAGAGTGAAAAGGTGGCATAGTGACCTGGAAGGTTCTGCCCTCTAGAAAGAATCGAAACCATGTTAAGGCCGGACCCCCAATCCCAATCTCCTGAAGCCTACGCAATAATATCTCATGAGACACTGTATCAAACGCGGCACTTAAATCAAGAAGAATCAAGGCTGCCGAGTTACCCTCATCAAGACTGCCACGGATTTCTTTGGTCACCGCCATTAAAGCAGATTCCGTACTATTGCGGGACCTGAAATCGTTTTATGAGGCATCCATTATAACATTACGTCCTACAAACTCTGTGAGAATGGTATTTACGTGAGATTCTGTGGCTTTAGCTAGACAAGGGAGATGAGAGATGGGGTGATAATTACCCGGTTCAGAAGTATCTAACAATGGTTTCTTTAAGAGAGGGATTGCTTTGGCATGTTTCCAGGCTGATGGTAGAGATGCAGAGGACAGAGATAGATTGATCAGTTCCCGGGTTACTGGTACAATGACATTATGAAATTGACGGAACTGAGATGTCTCAGAGGGTCAACTGAGGAACCAGATTTGATCTACCAACATAAAGATTCGGTCTCAGTGAGGGATAGCGGAGGAAATAGACAGTGTATTCTTTTCATTGTTAGTTCCTCTGTCTTTATGACAATCTCCCCTGTCACAATTGACAGTGGGGAAAGTTTTCATAGATTTTTTCCACCTTCTGTACAAAATACCTCGCCAATTCATCGCATTGAGTATTGGAGGTAATCGGGGAGTCAGCTTTCAGATTGGAGCCTTTCATGACCTTGAGAAGGGAGAAGATTGTTTTTGCACAATTATTGCTCTCCAAGATTTTGTTGGCAATATACTCTGCTCTGGCTCTCCAAATTATTTTATGATATGTCTTAATTGCCTTACGATAATTATTTTTTGCTTCAATGTCAAAAGCGTGTTTCCAAACCCGCTCTAACTGTTTACAGTTTGTTTTCGCCTTGCTTAGGGATTCATTAAACCAGGGATTGGATTGCTCTCTTTTGTTAGACTGGCAGAGCTTAGCAGGAATACAGCTGTCCAAAGAATGAGACAGCCAATCGTGAAAGACCAAGGTCGCAGATTCTATATTAGATGGAATCTGGGGTTTGTGCCTTAAAAGAAAATCCGTAATTTCATTAGTGTCTAATTTATGCCAAGGTCGTCTTAAAAGTGGCATAGAACCCTTCAGGGTCGACTCACCTTGATATTGAATAAAAAAAGGGATAAGAAAATGGTATGTCCAAACCATAGGAATTGGGGCCGCGCCTGACAGGGAGCCGAAGTTAGAAAATATAGGATCTAACAAATGGCCAGCAGCATGAGTACTGTTCAAGACCCACTGGTTCAACTCACAGGCCTCCAAATCAGCCAGAAAATTAGAAATATCTGTCTTACAGTAATCATCTAAATGTAGATTAACCCCTTGGACGCTGGTGACTGAACCACTCCGTCACCAGCCACGGGTGGGCTGTGCTAATGACGGCGTGGTTCCGTCACGGCCCCACCGCCGCGCCTGTGCGGCATTAATTCCGCGCCTGAGCTGAGCGTTCCATTGAGCGGGCGGGGCCGTGACGGAACCACTCCGTCACAAGCACAACGCGCCCGTAGCTGGTGACAGAGTGGTTCCTTCACCAGTATGGCGGCGCTGCGCGGCCCCCCCGCGAATTACCGCCGCGGCCAAGGGGTTAAAGTCTCCTAAAATAGTAAAATTAGCTGCCTTACTGGCCAATAGAGTAATCTTGTTTACTAATTCCTCTCTGATTATTTAAGAAGGTCCAGGTGGCTGATAGATTAGCTGGCCGGAGACCATAAAACTATGATTTAACAAGATTTTAAAGTAAGCGCTTTCGCATTCAGGAATATCCTCCTTCTTCAGATTACACGAATATCGCTCCTTATAAATCAATGAAATCCCCCCACCTCTATTTCCATTTCTATTAAGTTGGTTTATAGAGCAGCCTTGAGGGAGTGCCAGCCTTGGTTCAGCAACTGAATCCTGCGTCAACTAGGTCTCAGTCAGAAATAGTGCATCAGGTGACTCTTCAGTTAATAGGTCTAAAATCTCAGCATGTTGCTTAACTAGCGACTTGCAGTTCAAACTACAAAACCTGAAGTCAGTAAAGTCGGAGGGGGTAGTACCTCTCCCACCTGACTCACTTTGAAAAGCGCAGTGTTGGCAATGAAAGGGGCCAGTCGAAGTGGACCAAGAATGATTGCTACAGGTCAGGCCTTTGATGTTCAATGCCAGAAGCTCAGAGCGTAAGTAAGAATGTGCATTTTTTAAGAAAAGGGCGGTAGCACACGTGCTGATGTGTCGTGATCGCATGATACAGTACATTGGTGCTTTCTTACTTAAGGAACTGAATGACAACTGGCCCTTGTCCTTTCAGCCTGAATGCTTACATTGCGTACAGCCTGTGTTTAGGTGTCCACTGTGCACTTTTGAGTATGCCTTGGAAATATTCCTTTGAATGCAATTGTTACAATCTACGGATGTGGAACTGATAATAAGTCCATTGAGAATCCATTTTCAGAGATGTCCTATGCGATTGCTGCAAAATGCATTTTATGAGCCTTCTGTGGGTGCTTTGGCTTCTGGATTTTTGGATCCTAGCACATTCTCTGCAGATGCGCTACTCGCTGTCACACCTTCAGGGGCTCCTTTTTGGGTTGGACATGACCATTCTTGCTCTTTGGATCTTGTGACTGGGACACCAACTGGAACATCGTTGGCAGAAGCCAGGAACTCCATGGTTCCTGATGGCTCTGTGAACTGTTAAAACATTCTTAGAGTTTCAAGAATTTTAATTCTGCATCTTTTTATTTCCAAATTGTTTAGGTAGATATATATTGTATATTTTAAAATTGCCTTTAAATGCAATTTGGCTTTCTTGATGCTTTATTATTAAAGTGATATATTTATTTTCGGACTTTTAGGTTTTAATTATGTATATTTCAAATTTGATTGTAGGATCAGTCCCCTTACAGCAAAGGAGTGGGTTTCGTGAGGTTTATAGGACCTGGGCATAAATTCTGCAGTTTTCTACATTTTCACGTTTAAAGATGACATCTCTTTAGACTATGACTTTGAGCACATTTTGCTTGTGTGCCTGCATGCAATAGTATACGTAGACAGTGTTTTGCTTAAAGATAGATTTAATTGAAGGCACATTATCATACCACCGTACATGTTGTCCAAGGACCAAGTACACTGTGCAAACTGCCCTTGGATATTGTTGTCTGTTTGTAGACAGATCTGTATTAGTAGAATCAAGATTGAAGGCAGGATCTGAATTCCTGCAGGGTGCTAATGGGTCCAGTTTTTAATATATAAACTGCCCCAAGCCTTTGTTTGGCAGCGTAGTATTCCTATGGATTGTCATGGACGCCCCGTGCCTGAATTCCAGCCCGCTGAATCTCATCACTGTCCTGAGAGGGACGGCGGCCTGTTCTACACCAGACTGGCTTCCGGATGAAACACGCACACAAGTAAATGGAAAGTTAGACCACTCTAAGGTATTTGGCGAATCGTATTCACCCTGTGCTCTCTAGGATTGGCAGTACTAGGTTAGGAGTACAATTATATGTATTCATATAATCAATGCAACAATTGTAATGGTTGAATTATTTATCTTCATGCTTCTTGTAATGCTTGTTTATAATGCTTTGTTTCCTTCTACTAATCATTGCATCACACTTATATTACACAAAAATTCAATTGCTTCAATAAATGTTTAAAATGCCAATTGGTGTATTTCTTGTGTCTCTCTTTGGGCATGCCTGAGACAATGAAAGGGTAGATCTGTTTCCATGATTTCCTTGTGTTAATTAGGGTTGCCTTGTTCTAAGGTTGCAGACACCATCCAGTAATCTGTGAGATTTAGGGGTCCAGGTGGCACACTCTGAGCTAGACAGAAATCAAGCCAACATATTCTGATGGTATGTGTGTACTCAGTACCCATAGTTTTGATGTTCATGTTGTCCAAACGAACAGTCTTACTGAATTAGTAGGAACCGTACGACATAGTGTTAAATTTGACTCTTGTGCATAAGTGGACTGTATATTTGAGCCTATACATTACCTTTAAAGAGTTTACTGAGCATAATATTTGTATTTATAGTTGAAGGAATTTGGAGAAATTGATTTACAATTTACTTTCCATGTGCTCCAGCAAGTCAGTATGTTTAGTTTTCTTCTTTCAGCCAATTGCCTTATTCTTAAATTGATACTTATTTATTTTCTCATGTTGTTTCTATTTAGGACAGGACACATGCTAACACATCAGAAAACAAAACCATTTATATGTGGGGAGCAAGGCTGCAAAAAGAGTTATTGCGACTATCGTTCGCTGCGCCGTCATTATGAAGTCCAGCACAGCATATGCACTCCAAAGGAATTGTGTTCTGATGAAGGGGCTTGCTGCGAATCTCCACAACCTTGTTTAGAAGCTCCACATATGGATTCTCTGGGAGTGCCTAGAACTTTAGATAATCCACCTTCCCGTCCTAAGTCTCCAAATACTACTGCACCCAACCAAGAATTGCTCAGATGCCTTGTTAGCAGTATTGTTACCCAGACTCTTCCACAAAGCATGGTTTTCACTGGCAGGCAGTGTGATGGGAGCACAAAAGTCTCACTTCAGCCTTGCATACTGACACCTAAACAGAGCTCCTGCGGACCTGAAAAGTCAAGATTGCCTCTGGAATCTGGAGGCACAGAAACCCTTAAGGAATACGAGAATAACATAGCTTCTTCCAGCACATACACTTTAATAAACTCTTCTAATTTGTCTACTGCCACGCCATCAAATTACAGCAAAGAAAATGCTCCCCTGAAGGGAAAAGATTTAATTCCATTGACATCTCAATTCTTTCAGCAATCAGAGGGGCTGGATTGCCGGCCAAGCACAGCCTTACCCTGCTTCCAAGTTTTCAGAAGCTCAAAAATTACTGCAGATTCTCAGCTGCCAAGCCAAAACTACCCTTGGATGAGAGACATCTTGGCGCATTGTAAGAACAAAATAAGTAGTACCTGCACTGCCTCAGACCATTCCATGCCATGTACAGAAATATCAGAAGATGCGTTGCCCACTTCTGATACATTTGCACATAGTTACAGTGATCCTCCTAGTATCAGCACTACCTTAATAGGCGTAGGGGATGAGAAAGTGAGCTTCAACGAAGAGACACTTAAAGACAAGCATGAATCACCCCCCTTGCAATATTTAGGTGAACAATGGCATCCAGACACTCCAAATCAGAGCCAGACACATAGTGAAGATGGACCATTGTTCCAGCAGCTTTATCTCAAATGCCCGGAGCCACGCTTGAGCCAAGAACAATTGCAAATCCAGAAGCACCTTTTCCACATGATCACATCCTCACAACACATTCTGTCCCATTCCCAGATAGCAGCACAATCCCAGCTAACACTTTCTAGTGCCAAATATACCTTGCCAAAACCACCTCATAATGTGTTACATCAGCCAGAGGAGGTCCAACAACTGCCAAACTGTATGAGGTTCGATGTTTCTCCTAGGAATTTCAGGACACTAACAACGCTTTGTAAAGACTTTTCTCCAACTAGTGTGAAGTTAGAGCAAGCTGACCTTGAACAAGTGTCAAGCAGTTCACGTAATGAATCTGGAATGAATTCAGGTGCCCTTGATGGCTCTATGGCATTTTCAGAAAGTTATGCTGAATTGGAAGATATTTTTTCCATGGATGGTATTCAGCCATCCAAAGCTTTGCCAGAGGACCTTCCAGAAAGACAACTTTGTGTCCAGTCAAACCAGCAAGGGAACAGCTTTGATGAATCCAGCCATAATGAGAAGACCCAAGAGATTGTTGCCAAATCTATGTCCAATGGAGGTCGTCCCAGACGTAGCTCCAGCTCAAGAAAAGAGAAACTCAAATTCAGCCTTTGCTGCAATGCTTCACCAAGCCAAGTGGCCATGGCATCCTTCAGTAATTCAGAAACCTCCGAAGATAAGAACTCTAAGCTCGCCATTTTCAATAGGATCCAGGTATGCCCTCGAGTCTGCTGTTCTTGTCTTTATGGGCCATATGTATCAAGCCAAATTGCATTTGCAAACGCCGATATTCGCAGAATTTTGGCGTTTGCGAATGCAATTTGGCCAAATGGTATGTATGAAACAATTTTGGTCCAAAATAAGGAATCGCTAAATTTGCCATTCCCTATTTTGCGATTGCATTTAAGGAATTGCAAATTGTGCGATTCCTTAAATGCAATGTATCAAGGAAAAAAACATTCAAAAATGCCATTAAGGAATCGCAAATTACCACCAACTTCTAGTTGGTGGTAAGTTGCGAATTCTTTTAAAAAAGCATTTTTTTAAAGATCAAAAGGTGCCATGTGACGCTAATACATGCCCTTAGGGCATGTATGTGCGCCATATGCGCACACATGTCATTTTCAGGGGTGCAGCAGGGTGTTCTTAAAACACCCCTGCACCCTTGAAAATATTCACAATTTGCGATTAGCAAATTGCGATTCGCAAATTTCCCCTTCATTCCTATGGGCCTCCTGGCCCATAGAAATGAATGGGAAAGTATTCCTTAATTGCGATTAGCAATTTGCTAATCGCAATTAAGGAATTTTAAGGAATCGCTAAAAAGAAGCGATTTCCTACATACATACCATTTTGCGATTTCTAAATAGCGATTCCTTAAAAATCGCTATTTAGGAATCACTAAACAGAATGTTGATACATATGGCCCTATATCCTGAATTTAAAATTTGAAAATAATGTGTTTATTTTTTTTGTCAAAGAAAGGATATACAAATATCTTTAGTCAATAATAGACTTGCCTTTCTGTTAAAGTGTAAATGTTTTTATGCCCGATAAAGGTCAACATCTCACAAGGTATAGTTAATATGAGGAGTCTTTGGAACCTATTGCCTGTTACTGAATTCTAGTTCTTGATAATTGCCTTTTTTCAAATTCATTACCTTCTAATTGCTTTGAAGCTTTAAAGCAAGATACTGTAATGCTTTCAAACATGTAAATAACTCCTGCACCCTGACTCTTGAGCTCTGCTACTTAATGGCGGGATCGAAAAATGCCATTAGAGCTAAAGATCTTTGTTGATTTTAACTTTGTATTGCATCTCTGATAGCCATTTCAAAAAAGTAATGTGTGCAGGTTCCATACAGCCAACAACATTTCTGTTCAAGTTCCAAACATTACCCATCCTTCAAATGCAAGTAATGCAACATGCATATTAAAAGCATGTGTGAAACTATTAGCAGCTCCAGGCAAAATGTTTACATAACAGCAAACTAAGGAACGGGCACAGTAACTAACCAATTTGAATTATATTGAATTCCAGCTGGTATGTCAACTTCATAACCATAAAGGACTTATAGACTGTTATAGGGGCATTAGATTTCTGTCCTAATTAAGCACTTTTAGACAACCAGTTTAAACCTTTTGTAGGAAGAAATCGTTTTAAATTCAGTCAGTCAAGGACACCCCTATATTCACCTAACGTCTGACCAAATCTTTAGTTACTGTTTTGTCAGAACTCTGTCTAGCAGCATGAATCAAAATCAAATGTGTTTTCCCCAGTCCTAGAGGAGTTTAGTGACACATTTATCACAAGTATAGCAGTCATTTTAGTAAAGGTCCTTTTGGTCTTTCAGGCTTCTGCTGCTAAGTTGGTGAAAACTTGGTACTGATCTTCTCTTCCTTGGTGCGTTATGAATACAACCTGTGCAGTGAATCAGTCACCCATCTGCAACAGACCATTCATCTCCAGCCCACCTTCCAACATCTCATTTCTCTTCAAACAGCCCTTGCAATGCATGTCTGTGCTCAGGGAAAATCTTCATTATAGTAATAAGCAACATATGTTTTATGTGTGAAAAAGACAGTTTTTTTCGGTGAAAAATCAAAGTTTTAGAACAGGAAATATTGACCAATTCACGAACCTTTTTCTTAGAAAGGTGACTTTATAAAAAATATGTTCAAGGTCATTCATCGAAACCTAATGACCTGAAAAGCACTTTCACAAATATTTTTGAGGGTAGATTAGAAAAATAGGAACAGGATAACCATTTATGCTGAAGCCTGAAAGGCTGGGAAAAAGCTGTGTGTCTCCTTTAAGGCACAGAACATTAGCAGTATCTCATCATTCCCTGTAGGTGGTAATTGAGCCAGTTCATTTTTCCAGCTCCTGATGACAGGATTCTGGAGCTCTGATCTTGACCTTTTTTAATTGTTTTCATTTGAAAACCGTTACAAACCTGACTACAACACTTTTGTTCAATGTCTTTTAAGGCTAGCACTGCATTTTTCTGTTTTCTTGCGGAAAACATATTTTTTACTCCACAAAATGCAATTGTTTGTGAAGTACCCTAACTTTGGGAGAACAACCTACCCCAGCAGATCCTTACACTGCCTGTATTATGTGTACCTCCCTGCCCTTCATCATCCTGAATTCTGCAAATTCTGCAGCAGTTGACATTTAGGACAAGGCTGACTACGTTGAAACTGTGTCTCGATGCCGAGGAGACATTCGACATTGAGACACTAATTTTTCCACCATTCTGCTGCCTGATACCGCAAACGGAAAAAAAGAAGAGTTCTGCGGCCTCTGGATTTTGATTACGCAAGGTCTCCCTCGAGGGAAGTTTTGCCAGTGGTTACTTTGTCTTCCTCCACCAGCACTACCTAAGCTGATTCTACTTCTTACGAGCTTGCTTCCTAAGATTACTCCTCTTTTTCCACTAACACTTAGGCTACTCCAGCTAGGTGACAGAGACCTACTAGTAAAAGATCCAGATCTCAGAGGAGACATTTGATAGGTAGGAGTAGATATCACCTTTCTTAGCTTTGGACTGCGTCACATCACCAGTCCAGACACCGTTCTAGATGTACTCATGGGCCAAGGTTAACTGATCTGTCCATACATTAACAACACTTGAGATCCTCTCATCTCTACTATGGTTTATTCAGTTTGTCACTACTCTCCATCTCTTACAGAGTCTCCTCCAGCCGGGTTTTCACCTGGTAACGACAGCCTCCACCTTCAGCGAGGTTTTGGTCAGAGGCCAACAAACTGAATATACCAATTCTGATTATCTAAGTTGTCAGTCATATTTGAGTGCTACATCTTCTGTCCTCTGTTCCCTCCTTGCTGCTGTTGGTTCCAGGAATTCTGAAACCTACAATAGAGTTGTTCCTAACTTCAAAGCCAGCCAAGTCTGCCCCTTCACAGTTTCAAATGTGCAGGCCTTCTGAGAGGGAACCCTCTGTTTTTGCATGCAGATCTTCTTCCTGGCTCAGACATAATTGCAGTAGAAAGAAAACATCCTCTCACCTCACCAGCCTTCACAGTGCCTCCTGAGAAGGAAAATAAAAAGATGGATTTGGTAGGCAAAATGTTCTGTGTTACAGCTGCCACTGTTTTGAAGACACCTGCACCACTGCTCTTATTTGACTGTCTGATAGGTCTCTGTCAGAGGCTCTTTAGAGATTTCACGACAAGGTACCTCAAACAGACAGGCTTGACTTCTCTCAAGTACTCCAAGAGAGAATGATGGTATCTCACCAAGTGACTAGTGCAGTTGCTGGTGCTGGCAAAACTAACTACCGGTGGATGTATTCCTGGTATGGCTCTTTACAGATATTCTTGGCTCCGTCTCACATATCCAAAGCTGTAGGCTCAACAAAGCATCTTAAATCTTCCTTTCTTAGGAATAATGTTGCATGGAGCTTACGCGGATGATGATTTACGGCTCATGAAGCTGAGTTGGAAACTCTAGAAACAGTTTGCTTACAGACGTGTAAGTGTGAGGAAAGTGGTGTGTGCTATGGTGTGGGTGTGGGACCTGACTGGGTAATACACTCTCAATACTGACTTGAGTCCAGTTAGGCTCATTTGTTAAACCTTACCTCAATCTGGGGTAGCTGTGGCTTTGAGCAGTCGGGCTTAAACAAAGGAAGAAGTGTAAACCATTTAGAAGCACCAAAACGACGAAATTAATTTGAGACCAATTTATAAACATAGGTCTTATTTGTATGAATTTTTAGACACCAAAATGAACAAAATCCACCAGAGGGTTTCAGAGATATTGATTTTTAAGTGACATTTAAAATCATTCTCATTGGTGATGGCTAGTGTCCATTTTGGGTGACCGAACTGTTCTTTGCCAAGTCTCCTGGGTCTAGCAGACTTGGGTGCATCATTTGAGCATCGGGACTCGGCCATCCAAGCTGCACGTTGGCGGCCAGAGGTGATCATGTAATTGTGGCTACTGCTTGGCGGTAACAGGCTTCTTCAGCTTTTGTGGCCCTGGTACTGTAACAGCAAGACTGCCATCTGTCTCTTTGAGCTCACCTCTTCTGCCGGCGATTTGGGAGCGACTTTTTCACTAGCCAGGCGCCACAGGCACAGTCCTCTCTTTGCTAACCCAAGGAGCAGCAAGTGCAGTCCAGCGGTTGGTGCAGTCTCTCTTGCCAGGTCCACGGAAGACCAAGACAGTTCCTCAGTCCTCTCTCCAGTGCAGATCTGATCTTAAGTCTAGGTGCCCAGAGAGTGACCTTGGGGATGTAGCAATTACTAGCCAATGGTCTACCAGACCTTTACCATATAATGACAACTTCTGCCAATGTGTGCCATCTAGCTACGCCTTTGTCCACTATTCTGCGGGGAACATCGTTTACAACGAAACCTTTACCACGCACTACCATTACAACGCAGGAATTACAACGAAAGTCGTTACAACAACTTTCGCTGGAGGGTGCTGTTGGATAGGTAATAGTTTAATTTTCTATCCAACACCTTCCCTGCTATCCACGGGGACTGGAGTTGGAATAGAAAATTAAACTATTCCACTATCCAGCGCCCCCCAACGCAAGTCGTTGTAACGACTTGCGTTGTAATACCTGCGTTGTAAAGGCATGCGTGGTAAAAGCATGCGTTGAAACGTCATACATCCCTATTCTGCAAACTACCAAGATGGCAGAACCCTTCATGTGATGTATGGAGCTTCGTAGCCCACCCTATAGGTGTGGGTTTGAGGGAGATACACACCTTCGGAAGAACCGGTTGGGCAACTGGTCTCTGCTCTCTGGTTCTGACGCTACTCTGTCTACTTGACCAGCAAAAGAGCAGCTTCTCTCATGTGTGTCCACAATTTGACCACCGAAAGCTGCTTCCCCTTTGAAAGCTGCCTTGTGGGCTCACACCTTGTGTGGTTTCCTGCCAGGGAGGTGGTACACCACTTCCAATTGTAGGATTCTATTGCTCCTTCCCCTGGGAGTTCTTCACACTTCTCCCCAGGAGGGCAGAAGGCTGTCTAGTGGCCAACAACTGTAAATGGTTGATGGATAATGTGGGCAATAGATTGACAACTTTCTAAAAGTTGTATCTTTTAAAGTCACATCAAATTTGACTTGAGCCTCTAGTCAAGTTTAATGTTATGATCATTTTGATACCTAGAAGTGGCAACTTTAGTCGTCCTATGTCGGAGGGAAGTTCGGAAACAGAAGTAAGGAGGTTGTATGGTGTGAATATTGTAGGGTTTTATTAAGGATATGCAGTAGCCCAGAGTAGCGGGGAATGCAATAAGGGTAACAAAATAACAGTTCAGTGTCACAAAAATCAATCTCGGGAGTGATCTCCAGTGTCCACTCTCAGGGGTGTCGTCAGGTGGTCCGGTGGAAACAGCTCTGGTGGAACAGGTGATTCCCGATACTTCAATTGGGTAGAGTCTTTCCCGGAGTACTGAAAGCACTCAAAAGAAAGAAAAGAAAATAGCGGTCACTGACCCTATCTGGAACATAGTCTTGACCTAATCTGTCACCACACCAAGTGCGAGGTTTGGGGCTCTTCAGTGGGGGGAGGGGGGGCAGGGTAATACGTGAGGGTTCTTTTGTTACTAATTATAGGAACAGGCGCAAGAGTAGTGGAATTCTTATTAAATCAGAGCACCGGGACCATTCAGAAAGCAAGGGAGATAAAAAATAGCGCTATCTCCCAGAGTGTCCCAACCCGCGCCCGCTCTCAAAGTCTGCCCGCAGTACCCGTCACGTACGTGTCTGCCACAACTCTCCTTGAGTTGTGGCGGCTCGTGCGTGTCCTCTGGGCTCCACCACTCCTTGGACCAGGTCTCGGGGTCTTCCGGAGCCTCGTTGGGGATTCCTTCGGCGGTTCCTCGTCGCAATAGGGAGTCCTTGGCTCTGTCGGCGTATGCTTCTTTCTCCTCCGTCTCCTTCTCAGCTGGCGCGCTGACAAACTCCACTTCCGGCTTTTTCTGCTGGTCTTGACCTTTGTTCTCGTTCTTCCATTAATTAGGCCTCTGAGTCCCGCCGCTTCAGGGAACGACTTCCGGGTCATGTACGTCATACTGTGGGGCGGGGAAAAGATTCCTGGTTATTGGACTGTCCGTACCATCATCGTCGTCATAAAGACGGTAAGGAGACCAGCGGGACGAAATGGCATCGGGGTTTGCTTCAGTGGGTGGTGTCTCCCGTCCCTGACCTATTCAAAGGTTTGGACAGCTGGGTTGACAGCATGTAATCTTGTACACACCCATGGTGCTACTAGCTTTTCAGCAATAAAAGCAACAACTTCAGGTTTTTATGTTAGGACATATAAAAATATGTGTCATACTTTTTAGTATACTTTTCCCTACCTTAGGACTCAATAGGCCTGCTGCAGGGTTGACTTACATATATTAACAAGCTTTGGCATAGCCAAAAGGTCTCGGCTTTGGGACCTTATAAGTATTTAGTTATGCAGTACAATATCCTTGGTGCAACAACATCAACTGTTGCATGGCTAAACACTTATACGGTCCCAAAGGCGAGACCTATTGGCTATGCCAAATGCTTGTTTTGTCAATGCTGCACAGCGGCAGCAAATAAATCTTTCTTCCAAGGCCATACAGAATCGACAAAAGTCACTGGCAAAGCCAAAACGTCTCTCTGTAATTAATTTGAGCCGGTGATTGCAGGTGGGGCCCACCAGCACTATTTTTTGGGGAATGGTATTTATTTTTCCTCATCCAACTTTAACCCAGAGGAAGAAGCAAAAAAACACAAAAGCAGGAAAGGAAGAAAGGAAGAAAGGAAGAGGAAGAAAAATAACAATGGCCAAAGGAGAAAATTGGGATGAAAAGAACACCAACAGTGAGATGAAAGGGCAGGGAGTGCCTGTGATTGGACAGAAGAGACAATGGCATGAGGAGAGTCGAGACCACACAGGCTTAGTATTCGAACCCTAGCACTCAGTAGCAAAGGCCGCAGGGTCTGGAAAACACTTTTGGCCCTGGCACTTATCCTTTAACAAATTAAGCCCTTATAAGTCCCAAGGGCGAGACCTATCGACTGTGACAATACTTGTTATATAAGTCAAGGTAAACGTCTAATGAGACTAGACATATTTCACTATTAAACAGGGTCCTGCTCAAGCCCAATTCAGTACACTAAAGACATACATTTGACAGTCCTGTTAATTCTAAAGTGCGGATGAAGACCTGCTCAACAGAGAAAAACAAATTAATCTTACTGGTGGCGAAGTGACGTATGCTTCAGGGTCCTCCTCGGGGACTAGTCTGTGCTGAGGTGGTTTGCAAGTTGCAGTCTCTGGAGGAGCCGGACAGTTCTTGTGGGAGAGGAGTGCTGTTTGTTTCTATGGTTGCCAACACACCCCTTGAGGGCACCACAGTCGAGTTCAATAGGCGGCAGGGACCTGCGTCCCTGTGTCAGCCCCTACTGCAGGATCACACTGCTGATCAATGAAAGTACCTCCTTGCTGGACGGAGGTGTTTGTCCTGCAGAGTGGAGCGGTGGTAATCAAGCACAGAGTGGGTTCCTTGTTCAGCAGGTCAGTTTCACATTTTATGACGTGTTGTTTACTCTTTAGTAAATGTAGTGTGGTGGTTGCAACCTTCCCATTCAGGAAGGCCAGTCACAGCAAGCTATGGAAGCTAGGTAAGAATGGAATGATCCGAATGTCACGTATTCTGCAGGGAGTGTTATGCTTTCTTTCATAGCAGGGGGAAGACTCCCTCTGTAGAGGGAGACAGTCACCCCTTAGCCCCTGCTGCAGGGACGTGGGCCAGATCTATGTCTGCTACAGGGAGGCAATTCATGTTCTGTCTCTGGTTGCAGGGAGGGAAGCCGGTTAAGTCCCTTCTGCGTGGAGGTCAGTCAGTTCAGTCTCTACTGCATGTGGGTGGGTCAGTTCAGTCTCTTGACTCTCTTCTACGAGGAGATGAGGCAGGTCTGCCTTTTCTACACCTATGCGAGTCAGTTCAGTCTCTTCTGTAGCAAGTCATATTAAACATCAGCTGCAAGAACTTGGGTCAGTGTTACCCTCGCAGGAAGAGAGTCAGTCTCTTCTTCTTCGTTTAGTGCATTTATGTTGCTGCTGCACAGTTTAGTCAGTCGCACTCTTTATTGCCAAAGATCTCCCTTCAGGCTTTCATTTATAGTATTTAGAGCACATTGCAGAAAGTTGTATCAGTATTGCCAGGTCCTGTTCGCGAGGGGGTCAGTATAAATCCGCTGCAGGAAGGAGAGTGTCTAATACTTGCAGGAAAGTATTGCACCCCTGCAGAAGGTCTTGTCTGTGTCAGCTGCTCCTGCGTGAGGTCAGGCTTTGTTCAAGAATGTGCGTGTATAGACCCTGCAGGACACCTTAGTTACGTCAGCTACTCCTGCTTGGACAGCGTCCAGTCTGGTACAAGAGGTGAATTTCGGTCTGCTGAGTAGGATATGTTGATGTTTAGCCCCTCCAGGTAGTCGTGTCCGTGCCAGTGGCTTCTGCATAAAGAGTGAGAGTTCAGGCTGAAGAGATGTTTACTGGGGTGCTCCAGTGTCAGTCAGTCAGTCCGGCCGGCCTACTTTCCACAACTACTACGTGCAGTGTTAGGCACCGGCTGCTGTGTCAGCTGAGATGCTGCAGCAGCCATGTGCTCTGTTGCCATAGTGACAGTCAACACAAACTCAAGCAAGCCTGGAGAGTTGGGAGGAATTAACACTCGCGCTTTGCACGACGTGGCGATGGTGATGACAACCACAGGGAGTGTGAAAGCTTGTCAATGACCCCTTTGTAAAGCTCACAACAAATCTTGTCCTTCCACTTTACGCTCGCCCAAACAATGACTTTTTAAATGCACACTTTAAAATGCGTTTAAGGCAAATTGTGTGCTAATGTGATCAGGGAAAGTCGATTTCCGATTTCTCTTTTTTAGCATACAAAAGACATATATTTACTGAGAAGATTAAACATCATAAGCACATAGGGAAGGCGATGTTGCCTAATGGCAAGACTTGGCGACTATTGAATTGGGGAGCCTGGTTAGCTTCCCAGGTTGTACATAACATCTTATAATTCAGAGCAAATCACTTAGTTCTCCCTATAAAAGTAAATAAAAAATCTGCCTGTGTGTGATGTAATCCGAAGTTCATGTAAAGCGCTCCAAATCCCCTTTGGGCCGGTCAAGTTGCGCCATATTGAGATCACAAAAAACCTAACTAATTATAAGTAGCTTTCTTTTTTCTGTGGGAAGCTCCAGAGTTCATCAGGAATTAATGTGCTTGTGCATTGATTGTTTCAATTTGTTTTCGGGGTGATTGGTAAAACTATGCCGCCCATTTGTTTGACTGGGAAACCCGGGGTGGCATCACTCCACCCCACTGCCCCTCCCTCTACCAGCTTCCCACCCTACCCCTCCTGGAGCGGCCTGGGGAAAAACACAGAGGTGTGGGGCAGAACTTGCAAAGCGTGGGACTCGGCATTCGCCACGTACAACTTGTCAATATAAATTTTAAAGCTAAAATGGGAATGCTGGCTTAGAGCGCGTGCCCCTTGGAAGAAACTGGTATCATACACGTTCCTGATCAGATCAAGCGTTCCTTTCTTTTGCGGCAATGCGTCTCTGGAGGCGCCCCGGTGTTGAGGGTAAGGGGGGGCAGGAGGAGGCGAGAACGAGGAGACGAGAAGGCAGCAGGGGGAGGGGAGAGAGAGGAGGGGGCTTGCGCCTGTTTCCCTTGCGCAAGCGAGCCGGGGCACCATATGTTTGCAAGCTAATTACAGACATATGTCGCCAAAGCTCACTCCCGCAAGGGAATCGCAAATGTGCACGCATTGCCATTCAAAGCAATGCTGCGCGTGCGCGTTTTTGCCTGCAAAAGTGAACCGATTACTAAAGGTCTTTTTCCTAAGCAGCGCATGCGCACTGCGTATGCAAGACCTAAAAAAGGGTGGTTTGGGCTTTTCTATTAGTTTAAAGGGCAAAGTTGAGTTAACGGTTTAGAACTGCTATACCAGTCTGTAGTGGTAGGCTGGGAGACATATTTTCTTGTTGTCACATCCAGGATGTTACTATAAGTTATGCAGCCTCGGTTGGACACTTTAATTTACAGGCCCTGCGTACCCCTGGTACCATATACTAGGGACTTATAAGTAAGGGAAGTTATACCGATTGGGTATAAGTCATGCAAATATTAGACCTTTGAGGGTCAGAGCACTGTCACTTTGGTGCGATTAGCAGGTCCCAGTGCACTTACGTCAAAAACGCTTAGTTGGCATGGGGTTCCATATTTTTGCAACTGCACTGAGAATGCTGCTCCTCCAATCTTTTGCCTCTTATTCGAGGAAGTGCTAAGACGCAATGAAGTGCTATTCTTGAGTGGAATAATCAGTAGAATTTATCTTGCAGGGTCTTTGCATTGCATAGCTATATGGTTGAAGCATAATTCCTCAAACTCCATGAAGTCCCTGCTGGAGCCAGACTGGCAAATAATTATTAATTAATTATTAATTCCTTGGTCTTGCTTCATTGCAACTTAATTGGTAAAGCCAAATTCCAAATGCAAGCACAAAAGAGCAAAGCAGGACTTATCCCCATCTCTCCACTCTGACCCTAAAGAGAAGGTGTAAGTGCCCTTTTTGCTTGGTCATTCCCCACTTTTAGCTTCAAATGCTGATAGTTATGACTCTGTTAGTGCTCTGGACTCTGCTGCCCTGTCCTAGTGCCTGTACTCTCTCCCAAAACTGTTCGACTTGATAATCCCAAATTATCAAAAACTTTATATGGTACCAGGGGTCCTATTTGGCTCTTTGGAAGTTCTCTCCCATCATTACCTTACCAGACTCAGTAGGCCCCTTACATGATGGGCAAACAAAAGTGTTAAAGGGCTGAAACCAACAACTTGTGTGGCACATCACTCTAGGAAAACAGTAGGCAAGGTAACAGGACACCCATCTCCTTCTGAGTTTTTCTGAGAGGCCCATTATCATGCCCGTCATGGTTTTGTTGAACCTTTGAATTTAACAATTGGTCTGTGGGTGATATGGGGTAGTGAACTTGTAGATCACACCACATTCATCCCGTATAGCTTTTAGGTATGCAGACATCTTTAGGAAACCAACCCTGTTGAAGATGCCCAGAGGGCTTTTTCTACTGCACCAGCAGTTAGAGTACTGAGGGGATTGCCTCTGGGTGTCTAGTGGCATGGCCCACTAAGATAAATCTGTTCCTAGATGCAGTTTGAGGGTCAAGGGGGACAACAGTGTCAATCCCTACCCACTCAAAGGGAGTCTCAACCACTGGTAGTGCAATTAAGGTAGCCTTTGGTTGTGAGTCTGTCTCACCACAGGCTCGACAGTCACATATGATCAACAACACTCCTTCACTTTTTCAGATATCTGGTGTCAATAAAAATAGGCAACCAACCTGTCACAGGATTTGGTTTGTCCTGATTGTCCAGCCAAGGAGACGTAATGGGCTACGGTAAGGATGAACTCTCTGTACATCTCGGGGACCACCACTTTCCTGGCTGTCCCTAGTTTGAGATCCCTAGCCTCAGTGTACATAAGCCCATCCTACCAGTAGGCCCTGTGGGTACCACTGACATCACCCTCTTCTTGCATGCAGCTTGCTGCCTAAAGCCTTCAAGAGTGCTGCACTGCTTGTGCCCTTGGCATAGGTTCTCTCTGGAGGCCTCGTGCATTTAGAGTTCTGCCAGGTCAAGCCAGACTCCATCAGCTACAGTTCCCTCCTCAGGCTCCAGGGCATCTCTCTCAGGAGAACTCCCACCCCCACCCCCGGTCCTGTGACCTCTTAGAAGCTGTCATAGCAGACAAATTGCCCCCTCTCTTTCTTTGGGTCATTCGGTCCACTGTTTCAGGAACAAAGTACCCATGACTTCCCTGACGTGTGCTCTGGTAGTAACACACACCTACTCAGGCAGACCAAGCATTTCTGCATGAGCCTTCCTCTCCACGTCTGCCCATGCAGAAGTCTAAAGATAATTTCCCAATAGATTCTCCACTGGGATGTCGGGAGACACAACCACCTTCTTTGGGCCAGTAACCTCTGCCCATTCCAGTTTTTTTTTTTCAAGGCCATTGGATGGAGCTTAGTCTCATTGTCAGCATTGATAACCTAGGGCTAGATGTAGGGGGCCTAATACCGGTCGGTAACGGTGAAATTTGTGAAATTTCACCGTTACCGACCAGTATTTAGGCATTTGAGATGTAGGGAAGATTCGGTATTAAGGAATCG
Organism: Lissotriton helveticus; assembly: GCF_964261635.1. NCBI lineage: Eukaryota > Metazoa > Chordata > Amphibia > Caudata > Salamandridae > Lissotriton > Lissotriton helveticus. The sequence goes on from NC_136070.1 coordinate 920,675,736, forward strand.
GTAAATACCGATTCCTTAATACTGATTCCTTATGGCCTTGCGTTTAAGGAATCGGTAATACCGATTCCTTAAATGCAATGTAGGTAGCACTTAAAACAGTGCACCACAGCCTTAAGGAATCGCTATTTACCACCAACTCCAAGTTGGTGGTAAATAGCGATTTCCTTTCATAAAGCACTTTTTTGCTTTTTGAAGTGTGCCATGTGGCACACATCCATGCCCTTAGGGCATGCATGTGTGCCACATGTGCACACTTGCACATTTCAGGGGTGCAACAGGGTGTCCTTTGGACACCCTGGCACCCTTGAAATACCTCCTGGTATTACCGATTCGGTAATACCGAATTGGTAATATAGAATGTCTTCAACTTCATTCCTATGGGCTTCCAAGCCCATAGGAATAAATGGGTAGGTATTCGTTATTACCGAATCTCAATTACCGATTCGGTAATAACGAATATTAAGAATTCAGTATTTTTTACCGAATTCTTACCTACATCTGAAATACCGATTCCTAAATACCGAATCGGTAAAATTCGGTATTTAGGAATCGGTATTTCCCAGTTACATACATCTAGCCCCTAGTGACTTAAACCAGGCAAAGTTAGGTCTTGGGAAACTAGTCTAACTGCCACCAAAGTGACATTAGCACATGTACCCCTTACAGCCTCTACCTCAGTCCCATTGGTCTTTGGCCTTTGTCTATACTTCCACAATCTTGGAGGTAAAACAGCCAGGGCTGCAATATCCACCCCACCCAGGGAAACTAACATAGCCTCTGTTTATCTTCTGTCCTCTCCAGAGTAAACTTCTACCCCTACTCCTATGCTAGCCAATCCCTTGGATTGTCCACCACTGGGGGACCTTTTGGAGCATGATGCATGTCCTTTCTTAAGACCTGCCTGACGACAGTCATGACAAAACCTAGAAGCTTTTACTGGATCCCAGTTCTTACCTTGGTACCCTTTGCCTTTGGACTGAGAGAAGGCTCTAGCCCCACCCTCCTGGGAAGTATTTGTGTGGCATTTAGAGAACTCCTTCTTTTTGTCTTGTTTGTTGCTCAACTCCTTCCCCTGCTGGAAGGTCTGTGAACCCATTTTCTGGTCACTCCTACCATGGGTCTTTCTGGAAACCCTAGTTTCGACCCATTTGTAAGCTATTCTCCCCAGCTCTCTAGGAGAAGAGAACTTCGAAATCGAGGAATGCTTATGCAATTTCTGTAAGGTACAATTAGTTAAAATGTGCTCCTTCATAATTATATTATACAGCCAATCAAGTGTCCACCTCATTGCCTTTTATCAAGCCTTCTAGTGCTTGGACTAAAGAGTCCCTAAACTTTAATCTGCATTTTTAAGTAGTGATTTCAAATCCTTCTATCAAAGTCTCTGTCATATGCTGATAGACCTCAGCTGCCTCCTCTTTTAGGGTCAGAAGTCTATCGCTGCCCTTGACTGAGAATAACTCCCAAAGTAGAGAGCCCAAGTAAGGATGTGCTATTTTCCTCATGTTGTAGGCTCTCTCAAAGGCTGCAAACCATTTGTCCATATCATCACCATCACTAAACTTAGGGACCAATCCCTTTGGGGATCTTAGGGTCAAAGAATGCCTCCTTCTCCCTGGCACTACTGTTGCTGCCACCATCGTTTTCACTTAAGGCCCAACTTAACCTTTCTTTCCTCAAGAGCTAATCTCCTGTCCTCAAGATCAAGCTTTTTCTCCTCCAAGAAAAGTAGGTCAATCGTATCCTCAAGGGTTCCTACCACCTTACCATTGGGGGGTCTACTAGAGTGACTCCTGTCACTTCCAACTGGTGAAGGGGTTCTGGAGAAGGGCCTCAACCTCAACGTCTTCAGGTTCTTCTTATCATGATGAACTACTTTCCCTCTATTCTTTCTCTCTCTAAGGAGCCAAGGAGCTACATCAGTGCCTCCTTTTTAGTTATCACCTTGTAGCTAATGCCCCTTGCTTTGCTCAACACTCTTAGACCCATGATCCTCAGGGCTGGGGTGACTGCCGGGTCGAGATTCTGACCAGTTCCCATTGTGACTAACTTTTTACTTAGCAGAGTCCTTCTTAAAAAAAAATCTTTTTCTTTAGACTTTTCTCACACAAGCCTTTAAAAATGTACTATTGGAATGGGTATCTACACAGGGACCTAAAAATCCAATTGAAAGAATTCAGAAAAAAATATTTTTTATGGTAAATATCAATGAAGTGGATTTCTCATGCAAAATCACTTATGACAAACCACAGGTTGAGTATCCTCACCGCTGTAACACCAGGGTATGAAAGTGGAGTATTATGTGGTGTGGGGGCTAGACATCACCATGTAATGCTATCACAATATCACAAAGCTGGTCCTTGGATTCACACTAATAAATCCTTAGCTCAGTCCTGGTAGTGTGACAAAAAGCAGTTGAGCTTTACAAGAGGAACGTATGTTAAGCATTTCAAAGTACCAACTTGGACGATATGCAATTGACATGACGAGAGAGAAATCCAACACCAATTTATAAAAATAAAGTGTGTTTTTATCTTACTTTGAACAGCAAAACGAACATATTTGCATATGTACAACCGGAGTTATAGATTTTAGAAGTAATAGAAAAATGGCAATGAAAAATAACACAGTGAAAATGTAACATTGTGGTCAATGGGAAAACACCACTAGTGACAATCTGTTTCTTGGAGGTTGAGTTGCATTGTACCCAAGCAGGGTAAAGGTGATGCGGGTCCTGTTCACCCCTAACACGAATCTCGTGCCCTGGGTGATGTAGCGTGCATCCAGGTAGCTACCTTAGATTTTGCCCACCTAGCTGCCCCAGCATCTTTGTGATTGGCTTGTCAGCCCACGCTTCCCCTGCCATGCCTGCTGCCGCCAAGACATGATTCTGACCTCCTACCAAGCAGTGTGATCACTTCCAGGAGTCCGAAACAAAGGCTTGGCCATGAAGGAGGTCACTCCTCCCAAGCAGGCTAGTGAAGTAACACATCAAGGAGGTGAGCTACAACGGCTGCACCGTCTCTGATTTGCATAAAGGCTGACCCCCCAGTGGAGAAAACAGCCCTCCCCCTCCCCCAGGCGCAGATGCACCTGGGTAGACGGGAAATTAGCAATGCAAGGAGGTGTACACCCCCAGAAGGCTAGCCACACCTCCATGGTGAGCAGCCTGATCTGTACACTAACATGTGATTTCTGCCATCTTTAGGAGTGGCAGAGTAAAGGGTTCTGGGTGGAAAAGGTAACTCACACCCCTGATGTGGTCACCTCAAGGACGGATTAGCTGCATGAATTAGCTGCCCATTGGCTACTAGCTCCCACACCCCTAATTCCCCTAAATTTAGGATTTAAGGCACTACCCCCACACCAGAACCTCAGTTCGGAACAACTTGCATCAAGGAAGGACCAAGAGAAAACCTGTGACGGCAACACCAGACTTTGCCCACAGCACCAAAGCAAAAGAGGATCCTTTGTCCCTGTAGTTTCAGATTTGGAACTGCGAGATCGAGCCTCATCATTGGCTAAAACTCAGCACTCCCTGGCAGAGAGATCCCTATGGAAGCCTGAAGTGCCCTCTGAATCCCCTGGAGTAGTGGCACTAGTCCCCTTAAAACTACAGGTAAAACAATGCTGTGGATCTAAAGAATCGCTGGCAATTGGGCCCTCCGAGGGATCGCCCAAATTCAGAAGGTCTAGTGTATTGTGGGAACTGTAGTTTTGCCTTACATTATGTTACAGGCAACTACTGCGTTCTCCTGGTCCACCGGACGTCGAAGTTACTATCAGCACTGCTTACTCCTGCCAAGGCTTGTTAGTCGCCAGTCCATCAAATGACCCCTTTAATCGATGCTACATTGAGAGGGAGTTCCATTCGATCTTTGACCAACTTCAGCAACCATACCGCTGTTGACGTTTTGCATCTTTTTACTCTGCAACACCATCTCAGTGATATAAGCAGCTCTTTTGCGGTGCCCATTCAGCATCAAGGACAGCCAGGACAACTTTGCACCCAGACTCTACAGGCCAGGTAGAATTTAACCAACTGGCGCGGCTTGGTCCTGGGATCCGCAACACCCTTACCCTGCAACGGTACAACACAACTCGACCTGCAAGTGACCGATTGTCACTAGTGGTTTTTCCCATTGACCACAAAGTTACATTTTCGCTGTATTATTTTGTATTGATTTTCTCTTACTTATACAATCTATAACTCCGGTTGTATGTATGCAATCCTGTTCATTTGGGTGTCTACATTAAGATAAAAATACACTTTCTTATTATAAATTGGTGTTGTATTTCTCTTTAGCTGTATCAATTACTTATCCTCCATATTGTACTCTAAAATGCTTAAAACATGTTCCTTTAGTAAAGCCTGACTGCTTTTTGCCACACTACCAGGACTGAGCTATGGTTTTATTAGTGTGAATCCAAGGACCATCTTTGGGGTATTGAGATAGCATTACATGGTGAGGTCTAACCCCCACACCATATAATACTCCAGTTTCCTACACACGGGCATCAAGATGTAAATTACATTCCCTTGAGGTTACCTACTGCCCACGGAAATACCTCAGCTAGCCCTGATGCACCAACTTCTCTGGGTATTGTCAACCCTGCAGCAATTGAGGCCTTCAACGAAGCCATGCTGTAAATCATTAGTGCACTTCTGGCTCCAGTTCAGTTACTACCAGCAGGCCCTACCCCTAAATGCCATTTGTCCTTATTTGACAAACTACTGGACCCATATAGACTTCTAGGGCTGTATAACACCAGAGTGGAGCCATACGATGCCTATTACTAGCATGCAGGAGCATTGTTGAAAAATGGCACCCGGGGTATTTTCTAAAGGTGGGGAGTCTGAAGTTAAATACAGTATCCCCCAGAAAGAGAGTTTTATAATGTTAGTAACCGGTTCATCAGAATTCTCATTTGACTTTGTAGTAATGCACCAAGTTCTGATTTTAGTTCCAGTTCTTTTATTGATCCAAGTTGCCGTTTTATGTTTAACAAAGCGGTACAAAAGGGGGTGGGATGGACGGAGCATCTGAACCAATCAAACACTCACACCCAGTCCACAGATCTGGGTTTAATCCATCACCGTTCTTTAGCCCACTCTGCCACCCCAGTTCAGACATGGACATATGCAAATCAGTCTGACCCTGTGCCTCATGGGAACAGTCCAGCCCGAACTGCCAAGCCATGCCTTCCCTGGACCGGAAACAAGCTTCCTAGGACCGGTTTCTGGCATTACAGCCGTCTTCAGCCAGGCTTGCTTGAATCCAGTGGCAAAGTTAGCAAGGGACTCACGTCTGAGCATACCCTGCCAAACTTATGGCGAACAAAGCGGTACAAAAGGGGGTGGTGATGGACGGAGCATCTGAACCAATCAAACACTCACACCCAGCAACAGATCTGGGTTTAATCCATCACCTTTCTTTAGCCCACTCTGCCACCCCAGTTCAGACATGGCCATATGCAAATCAGTCTGACCCTGTGCCTCATGGGAACAGTCCAGCCCGAACTGCCAAGCCATGCCTTTCCTGGACCGGAAACGAGCTTCCTACGACCGGTTTCTGGCATTACAGCCGTCTTCAGCCAGGCTTGCTTGAATCCAGTGGCAAAGTGAGCAAGGGACTCACGTCTGAGCATACCCTGCCAAACTTATGGCGAACAAAGCGGTACAAAAGGGGGGGTGATGGACGGAGCATCTGAACCAATCAAACACTCACACCCAGTCAACAGATCTGGGTTTAATCCATCACCTTTCTTTAGCCCACTCTGCCACCCCAGTTCAGACATGGCCATATGCAAATCAGTCTGACCCTGTGCCTCATGGGAACAGTCCAGCCGGAACTGCCAAGCCATGCCTTCCCTGGACCGGAAACAAGCTTCCTACGACCGGTTTCTGGCATTACAGCCGTCTTCAGCCAGGCTTGCTTGAATCCAGTGGCAGAGTGAGCAAGGGACTCACGTCTGAGTATACCCTGCCAAACTTATGGCGAACAAAGCGGTACAAAAGGGGGTGGTGATGGACGGAGCATCTGAACCAATGAAACACTCCCACCCAGTCAACAGATCTGGGTTTAATCCATCACCTTTCTTTAGCCCACTCTGCCACCCCAGTTCAGACATGGCCATATGCAAATCAGTTTGAGCATACCCTGCCAAACTTACGGCGAAGTCCCTTGCTCACTTTGCCACTGGATTCAAGTAAGCCGGGCTGAAGACGGCTGAAATGCCAGAAACCGGTCCTCGGAAGCTTGTTTCCGGTCCAAGGAAGGCATGGCTTGACAGTTCGGGCTGGACTGTTCCCATGAGGCACAGGGTCAGACTGATTTGCATATGTCCATGTCTGAACTGGGGTGGCAGAGTGGGCTAAAGAACGGTGATGGATTAAACCCAGATCTGTTGACTGGGTGTGAGTGTTTGATTGGTTCAGATGCTCCGTCCATCACCACCCCCTTTTGTACCACTTTGTTTGCCATAAGTTGGCAGGGTATGCTCAGACGTGAGTCCCTTGCTCACTTTGCCACTGGATTCAAGCAAGCCGGGCTGAAGACGGCTGAATTTGCCAGAAACCGGTCCTCGGAAGCTTGTTTCCGGTCCAGGGAAGGCATGGCTTGGCAGTTCGGGCTGGACTGTTCCCATGAGGCACAGGGTCAGACTGATTTGCATATTGCCATGTCTGAACTAGGGTAGCAGAGTGGGCTAAAGAACGGTGATGGATTAAACCCAGATCTGTTGACTGGGTGTAAGTGTTTGATTGGTTCAGATGCTCCGTCCATCACTACCCCCTTTTGTACCACTTTGTTCGCCATAAGTTGGCAGAGTATGCTCAGACGTGAGTCCATTGCTCACTTTGCCACTGGATTCAAGCAAGCCGGGCTGAAGACGGCTGAAATGCCAGAAACCAGTCCTCGGAAGCTTGTTTCCGGTCCAGGGAAGGCATGGCTTGGCAGTTCGGGCTGGACTGTTCCCATGAGGCACAGGGTCAGACTGATTTGCATATGGCCATGTCTGAACTGGGGTGGCAGAGTGGGCTAAAGAACGGTGATGGATTAAACCCAGATCTGTTGACTGGGGGTGAGTGTTTGATTGGTTCAGATGTTCCGTCCATCACCACCCCCTTTTGTACCACATTGTTCGCCATAAGTTGGCAGGGTATGCTCAGACGTGAGTCCCTTGCTCACTTTGCCACTGGATTCAAGCAAGCCGGGCTGAAGACGGATGAAATGCCAGAAACCGGTCCTCGGAAGCTTGTTTCCGGTCCAGGGAAGGCATGGCTTGGCAGTTCGCGCTGGACTGTTCCCATGAGGCACAGGGTCAGACTGATTTGCATATGGCCATGTCTGAACTGGGGTGGCAGAGTGGGCTAAAGAACGGTGATGGATTAAACCCAGATCTGTTGATTAGGTGTGAGTGTTTGATTGGTTCAGATGCTCCGTCCACTACCACCCCCTTTTGTACCGCCATTTTATGTTTGGCTGGTCTGTGTCATAGCTGAAATTTGTTTGTGAAAGCCATCTAAGATACGTTTGTTGAAACCTACTACTTTTGTAATGTTTTTGTTGAATGAGGTCTTGATGTGTGATGTTCTGAGAGGTTATGTTACTGCCCCTCTCTCTAATTACTATTGCTGTAGGACCCTTCTGTTAATGCTTTCCTCTTGGGTGGGAGGTGTGTTTGTAAAGAGATGATGCCATGGTTGCTCCAGTTAATGTACAAGTTTTCTGTTATTGTAGGATGTTGTTTATTTCTGAAGGTTTATTCATTTATTTGAAAAGTTTTATAAAGCGTGAACAAGACCCATACAGGTATCAGAGTGCTGTACATAAGTTGCAAAAACAAGGGTAACAAACTCAAAGGGACAATAAATGAGGTTACAACAGAGTGGGAAAAACAGAAACAGTTGAGAGGGGGGGTATCCTTAGGGTGTCCTAAAGTGCGAAAACAGTTTAACATACCAGCATACAATAAAGCGCATTTGAGTATTACAATAAGAATCAAAGTATTAACAAACAAGCGCATGAGAGTCAGTTGATGCTGTTAAAGGTCAGTCAAGAGTAACCGTTTGACAAGATTCTTAAAAGATATTGTGGAGGGATTGGATCTGATCTCAGGAGGCAGGGAGTTCCAGATTCTTGGAGCCAGACCAGAGAAAAAGCGATTGTAAGACTTTTTCTTTTTGAATCTTGGTGGTTTCAAGAGTAGGGTGGACGTACTTCTAAGGTTCCGGCCCGAGCCTGAGAGTTCAAGCTTATTTGCCAAGTAGATCGGAGCATTATAATGTATGGCTTTATGGGTCAGGCAAGCTATCTTGAATCCGATTCTGGCTCTAATAGATAGCCAATTTAGTTGCACAAGGTCAGGGGAGAAGTGGTCATGCTTTCTGGAGCCCGTGATGAGTCTAGCTGAACATTCAGAGAAGCTCGGAATGGGGCCAAGCTAGCTTTAGGAAGTCCAGCAAGGGTCACCAGCCCATATTCCAACCTACAGATATCCAAGGATTGAACCGCCGGCTTGATGTCTTCTGGTGGGAGGAAAGGTTTGATTTTCTTAAAGGTATTAAGTTGAAAGTTGGCTCCCCTATTAGCTGGACTGATGTGCGCTTGCATGTTTAAGCATTTATCCAAGGGGATGCCTAGAGATTTGGCAGAGTCTGCGACATGAGGGGTGCAGTTCAAAGCAGTGAATCGTTTCAGCCAATCGAGGGTAGGAGCCGAGTGACTGGGGGGGAATCAAAAGGAATTCAGTTTTGAGAGTATTTAACAGCAGATGGTTCTGAGCTAACCATTGTTGAGTGTGTGCAAGTACAGCATTTAGCGTGTTTACGTCCTCTTGAGGGTAGATATTCAGGTGCAATTGCGTGTCACCCGCATATATGTGGTACTGAATGTTAGCAAGGTTCAGAATGACGGAAAGTAGTTCCATAAAGAGATTGAAGAGAGTGGGTGGGAGAGCGGATCATTGAGGCACTCCTATCATGATGGGTACTGGAAGCAAGGGACTGGTTGATTTTGATCCTTTGTATGCGGTTATGCAGGAAAGAGGCAAACCAATTTAGGACCGGACCAGAGAGACCCATCCTATGTTGATGAAGATCAATCCGGTTCTCATGTTTGACGGTATCAAAAGGCTGAAGACAGGTGCAGCAGGATCAGGAGACGAGGGACATTTTGGTCCAGGGATCTCAAAGTGTCATCTATAATGTGGGTTAGTGCCGTTTCAGTACTGTGGCCTGACCTGAAACCTGATTGATGGGGGTCAAGAAGACGATATTTCTCAATGTGTTTGCATAGCTGTGAGTGGACAATTTTTTCGAGCAGCTTAGCTAATGTCATAATGCAGGTGATAAGTCTGAAGTTGTTGGGATCCGAGAGGTCCACGTTGGGTTTCTTAGGGATGGGAGTAACTTGCCCAACCTTGAGGCAGTCGGGTATCTTTTGCTGTAAGAGGGACCCTTGACTAAAGAGGGAGAATGGCTGAATTAAGCTCTTTAAAAAGCTTGGCAGGTAAAGGATCATTAAAGTGGTTGGAAGGTTAAAGGGACACCATGCTGTGTGGAAGCTCCTTGTCATCAGGGAGGCGAAAGGAGTTCCATGAGGTGTTATTCTTGAGAGAACATCCTAAGGGCGATGATATTGTTGAGGATTCTACCAGCTCAACTGGAAAGGCTGATGGATTCTGGAGCCTGAGAGTTGTAGTGGCAGGACGTAGCTCCAGTTCGATTTTCCTTGTTTTTCGGAAAAGTGGACAGTGAAAGCATCACTCCTAGGAAGCACGGAGCCCGGGAAGTGATAGGGTTGGAAGAATGGTTGGCTTGTTCCTTGATGATTTCAAAGAGTTTCTTAGGTCTATTTTTAGCTCCATCCAACTGAGTTCTGAAGTGGTCTGTTTTAGCCACGCGGATGTGTTTGTTGTAAGTACTTCTCACTTTCCTAAGTTGAGTAAGACTAGTGGTGAGGGCATGTTTCTCCAGAGTCTCTCTGAGAGTCTAAGATTGCGCTGCTCATCATTTATGGCACCACTGAACCATGTTTTCGATTGTTTGACGGGAATCCTTTTGAGTTGTTTCGGTGCAATAGTATCAAGAATGTTAGACACCGTGTTAATGTAGTGATTGGAGAGATCGTCAAGGTTGGTCATGTTGAGGGGGGAGTTGTAGACTATTTTTGGCGATTGCGGTTAGCGTATTGATGTTGAGGTTTCTCATATTGCACGTCAGTTAGTTAGCTTTGAGGGGTTGTCCTTGTCTACCCACGATTTTATCCAAGATGAGGAAGGGAATTTGATGATGATCTGACCAGTCACAGTGTAAGACGTCACTTGTAGGCAATTGTCTTTAGGTATTATCAGGTCGAGAAGAGCGCCCTTGTTGTGGTAGGGCCTTTGCATAGCTGTGAGAGGTTAAGGTCAGAGAGAAAAGATTTAAAAGAGCAATCTATGGGATCATTCCAGTCATTCCAGTGAAGGTTATACTCTCCAAGGAAGACGTGGCAGAGTTGATCCAAGCTCGAGCTCCGGTGGATGATAGATGGAGTGCAGGACACAAACCTTTTTGTCTTTATTCCAGGGCTAAATTAAGGTTCTACTGTGCATGTTGAACTTATGAACCCGTCAGAAGTAGGTAGACGTAAAGTGCTTCTGTATTTGGTGTGATGGATATTGTTTGTGCTAGCTGAGAATGATCAAACCAGATGTTCTTGTTCCCTCTGTCGCATAAATTGATGTGGTTCATAGCAGTCTTTGTACTGGTGTTGATTACTGAATCCCTGAAAACTGTCCTCTTAGAGTATTCTATATATCAGAAGAGATGACACCTCTTCATCACCAGCCCAGGTCTGCCTTGAATTTGGCTTCAAAAACTACCAAGAATGAATGCCTTTGTTAATTTATACTGGAGATTGTGTGCCTTCAATATAGGCTCTTAAACAACCTATATTGGATGAAAATCAGCAAACAAAAACACTCTTGCGGAGATTACCTAGGACTGGCCATAGATGAACTGTATGGCTAAAGCAGCCTTTTGTCGAGTAACTATTTCCTCAACCAAACATTTGTCTCTACTAAACAACAAGAATCACTTTGCAAAGTGAAGGCACCCCTGGGCAGTGATCAACTCATATAAAAGCCTGAGACCCAAGGTGTACATCTCAGCCCATTTTTCTCTGACCTTAAAACAACAGTACATGCTATTCCGTTTTGGGCATATGGGCACAAAAGATTTTATTCCCACCTGGAAGGACCATTTGCAAAACCCAAGTTGTTGCCTATGCAGATACAAAACAGAAACACTTGTACATATCCTTTGTTTATGCCCAGCAGTTATGGTCCAAAGAAAAAGGTTACTGAAACCCAAATTTTTGAAATAGCACATTTGCACCTGCCGAAATTCAGTAACCAAATGGCTGAGTGGAGCCTCCATCCCCTTAGCTGCCAGGGAACAGCATTTTAAAACCCCGTATTGAAAAAACTCAGCAGCATTGGGACAGCGTAAGGTCCAGGCTAGTATGCACTTTAGGAGCACCTTGATCAAAAACTTGCACTTTAGATCCAAAAGCAAGGGGTCAATAAGATGTGCTCGCCAGGTCAAAGTGGCACCCTTTGTACCCAATCAAGATCAGACAGAAAACGCTTTGCTTTTTGCACAAACGTGGACGGGCCCACAAGGAGCTAAAATAAGAGCTGGGTAAAGCATAGACACCAATGGTCTGGCACACAAGAAACACAATATCTTACACATTTTTAAAAAGACATTATATTCGCAGGTGCATTTTGCATATTGAAGTTTTATTATCATATTTTGAGTGTGTTGCATCTACCACATGAATGGTTACACTGATTAGCTGTATGCAATGGTTTTAAATAACTACGCTAATAAACTTACTCACTTATCAGAAGAAATGAGCAGTAGAATATAGATAAGAGGAGACTTCTTATCAACATCGACTCACATTCAGGCATCCTAAAGCTGTCAGTGTTCATTGTCTTTATTGTGTTATTTGAAGACAACGGCAAGGCCATGTTTTGTCTTCTTGTGAAGGTTGTGACATATGATTCCGGACTCTGCAGGAATGGTCTTGTTTCAAACAATTGATGAGGCATCACCACTGAGTCAGGCTTCAGTTGAGAATAGGAGGTTTGGTAATGAGTCTGAGATCAAGTGGAAAATACTTAAGCAGCTCTTGTTCATGATCCAGTATTTATGAAGAGGATTTTCGGTGACGATGACCCATTGTTTTGTGAGGAATGAAGGGGTAATGGTAGTGTCCGTGTGGAGGGTATATGAGACGTAGGAGAAGTTATGAGCTGTAGGAGGAATTTTCATGGAGATTATTTGTTAGGTGGAGCATTATTTTTAGATAGGTGAGGACTGAAGGGAGAATTACAATTAAATGTGGCTGCAGACATTGGGAAAAAGGCTGCAAGTTGAGACAGGTGGATATTAGTTGAAGTGATATAGGAGGGAAAGAGTGAGCGGTAAGTGTAGTTGGAGTGAATGAGTGGGACACTGGCTGTCTAGGTTAGCGTCCTCTGCGGAGTGGCTCAATGAGGATGATGAAGGGTTGAGAAGGTGAGCTTTGAGGATGTTGTGGGTAGTAGGAATTTAGTTGTAATAATGGGAATATGGTTAGAAGAAGGAGGGAATTGAAAGTGAACCTCAAGCGGATTGAAGTATAGTGAGACAGAGAACTGTATCTGTTAAAGTGGTACATTGGTAGTTCAGAGTAATTCTGGGAAGTGGGCTAATATGCTGCCCATTGTGCACTGAACACTAGTTTCCCTATGTCATACATTATTGTCTTGCAAGTTAATGGAATGCTGTGTCCTTGCAGTGAGTGAGTTACCTTGTTAATTGCGTGTTCTGAGAACCCAGGAGTAGAGTTCGCCCATACCTGAAGTGGTCAGTCCGATTCAGGTTCATGGTTTAATATATTGGCTGATTTAGCTCAACTTGAAGAGGTTTTATTTGGAGTGAACTCAGTAGCTGAATTATCCTTACCACTGTATAAGTGTTCTGGGTGAGTCCCTGAGCAGACTTAACCCTTATCTGCAGGGCTCAGCCTGAACCAGTGGTCTATGGTATGAACTTGTGAGCAGAGTTAGCCATACCTGCAGTGGTCAATCTGATTCAGGGTAGTGGTTTATGGGGTGAACCCTGGAGTAGAGTTAGTACTTACTGCTGTGGTCAGTATGGCTCACGGTAGAGTTTTTTGAAGATGAGTATAATTATCCCGAACACCAGCGTGTGGAGAAAATAACTGTCCAGTTCTGTTGAATATTCACATTAGTTTATTTTCTTCAAAATTCTTCAATTCCAACTATAAATATTAATCTCTTCAAATGTAGCCATCAAGTCGAGCCAACACGTGTTTAGTCAGAAAACAATGTTTTACATCTCTGACTTCGTCAGGGCTACAAGTAAACAAAGAGAGTCTGAGCTACTCCATATACAATTAATAATCCTTCACCAAACACCCTGGTGAATGGAGACCGAACCAAACAACGCTTCAATAAGACAATTCTCAAACAATGAGAAATATTATAAAAGTGCATTTACTTCTAAGCAACAATTGTATCTTTATGAGGTTCTATTGGTGAAACAAATCATATCAGACGTGCAAGATCAAGATACTAGTTGCTTCATGTGTTATTACAACACCACACATAACCATGAACAAGAAAGTATATATATACACCGTGATTTATAAAAGATTTTGCTAGGTCTCTTTCTGTATATGGTGATCATTGTGTATATCGATGGCCTGGCTCACCTTTAGAAATTAAAAGGAACGTTCGTTTGTTTAGCATCTGCTTCTTCCAATTCTTTAGTCATTCGGACCACATAATAAATAGGACCTAAACTTCAATTAGAATAGATCGGTGACCTGTCCCTTACATTAATAGGTTTCTATCTATAGATCTGATGTTATCATCCTTCCAAATCTAGAGTTAAGTCAGAAGTTCTCATAGTACATACTAAATGTATGATAAACAATCACCTTATCCAGCAACTATCCGAAGCATTAATCTGGTATCTTGACCACAATAGATCTTAATCAAAAGGAGACATTATTCAGATATTGAAATGTATTTCAGCTATAGTCTCACGCGATACACCTAATTAAGGTAGACGGCAAGAGGAACCACGTAGCTATTCTGTTAAAAGCATAAAAGACTCACTCACATAGTCAAGCATATTCTTGTTCCAAAAGACACAATATTAGGAATTACCTACATCCAATCTGGCTTAAGTTTGTCACAATGTAGCAACTAAAAGCGGCAACAAACCGCATCTCTCTTCATTTGACACCAGAATACGCAAAATTAGGCGAGCTGATACCTTGAAAGATAATGAGGACAAAAGCAAAAAGAGCAAACAGAAAGTGATTAGGATGGTCACTAAATACCATCCTCAGTCACAAACTGTACAGTATACTGAACAGACATTGGTTCCTACTTACTGCAGATAATGATCCACATGAATTTGTCAGAGCACGACCCAGTATTACATCCCTGTAGCACCTTTTTTGTAATTTTCTCTAATTACAGGAGGATATAAGCAACTGGTTTGCGCAAGTGACCCTGCCACTTCCCTATGTTATAGTTTTTGGGGATAACCCTGAAGTGTTATGCTATGTTGTGTTATATTATTTGTAAAGCACAGCAAATGCCTCAAGAGGTGTTCTGGTGCTGAAAGATTAAACATTAAGAAGACCAGAAAGATTCCTAGGGCCATATGTATGAACACATTTTCTAATAGACACAGAATGGGTAAAACCCTTTGATACATATGGCCCCTAGTACCTAAAAAGCAAGATTTTTAAGGCGTTCCTAAAATCTAGTACAGTGGGGATCTTACGGAGTAATAATTCCTGCAGTGGTCAGTATGATTTAGGGTGGAGGTTTTTGAGGTGTACAGCCCTACCTAGTAGAGGTACATGTTTGAACCCAGGGCAGAGGTGACCAGTCTGGTGAATCAGTGAGTGGGGGCTGACCAGGAGTTGAGTGTTGAGCCGAATGTAGTCATGGGCAATAACTTCGTCACAGCTACATACTACAAATAAAGCTAGTGGTAAACCTGATATTTTCAATTCCTCTCAGTTTTGTTCGTAAAACAATTCCGTTTTTTTCTTTTAATTTCTGTGTCCCTGCTGTGCCTGTGCCCTCTGTTTTCCCGCTGTGTTCCCGCTGTAACCTCTCCCCCCCTTCCCCCCCTGCTCCTGCCACCCAGCTGCACGTCCCCCCCCCTTCTTAATGGCGGCCGCTGTGGGGGGAGTGCGAGCAAGACCTCTGACCCTTGGTCAGAGATCTGCTTTTCTCCAGCAGCTCTGCCATGCTGTGCTCGCTTCTGGTCCCTCCCAGGCAGGGTTCAAGACCGCAACTCGCTGGTGCCTGTGGCTGCACTACCCTTTGCTTGTGCTGGTATTGTTTCACTTGGTTCTCCCTGCATTGTGCCATTATTGTGAACTTATTTTAACGCTGTTTTTCCCTGATATTTTCAATTCCTCTCAGTTTTGTTGGCAATACTGCATATCCTGTTTTTTGTCTTTTAATTTCTGTGTCCCCCTGTGCCTGTGCCCTCTGTGTTTCCGCTGTAACCTCTCCTCCCTACCCACCCTCAGCTCGTGCCTCTCAGCTGCACGTCCCTCCCCCTTCCTCTACTTAATGGCGGCCGTGCGCAGTGGGCGTGCCTAAGGCAACCATGTGTGCGCCCGACCACGATCCCTGGTGCTGTGACCATCCACCTCTACGACTCCACCTTCCTACTCGCTTTCAACCCAGGAATCCTCAAAGACTGCCACCGGGCCCCACCATCCACAACCCATGGCCAGTTCTCCTGCCTCCACTGTTGCCGGACCTTCACCACCACACCAGGCCCCAAAACTACAGACGCCAGCACCGTCCCAACCCTAAAATGCATCCTCCTCAACGTGCGCTCCATACACAAATACGCCATGGAAATCTGGAACCTACTCTACTCTCTTTTGCCTGACATTGCCTTCTTCACAGAGACCTGGACCAACACTGCATCTGCCCCCGACATCAACAACGCCATCCCGGAAAGATTCAAGATCCAGAGGAAGGACCGGCCGAAACGTCACGGAGGAGGCCTCGCCATCGCCCACAAAAGCCTCTTCCGACTCACCACCTTCAACAAGACCTCCCCCGAGCACCTGCATTTCAAGATTCAGACCAGCCCCAACACCACACTCCGAGGAACCCTCATCAACAGACCCCGCGTGTAGGAAGGTGGCTACCTGACTATGGTTACCCCGGATTTTTTGCCTGTGTTTAGCTGTTTTTTTTACTTAGTTGACCTGGTTCCCTGCTAATCAGGGCCCCAGGCCATCTGCTCTCTCTGTAAAATGGATTCCATGTACCCTAGGTACATACCACAATTGGACATGGACTCCTTGTCAGCCCCTGTATAATGCACTATAGGTGCTCAGGGCATAGGAGCCACCAAGGCCTACCAGGGGCTGCAGCATATATTTTGCCACCCCTGGCTGGTTCTTAAATTGACACAACTGGCTGATCACTCATCTGGGGTAAGGTGGTGTAAGCACCCCTTGCTTAGATATAGTATACCTATATCTAAACCTATATCTGGACACATGTAAACCTGTGAGCCACTCCTATGGAAGGCCTCATCAATCCTGGAGGCAGAGTGCGTGGTTTTATGTGAGATGGAGCTCTAGCATGAGCTGAGCCTGTCTGCAGCTGTCGGGAACAACTCCCTAAGCTGTTTCAGGATAATGCCATACCATATACTCTTAAGTACCTTATAATCCTCGCGGTTATATAGCAACTTTGGTTTGGCTTTATCAAAACATGTCGTGTAAGGTGTCATACGATTTGGAATACTATCCCCTCGCCAGTTCTGGCGACGGGGATAGCATTCCACCCCTCTAGAGGGGTAAGACATGTTACTTCACTTAAATGCGGTTAATTTCTCCAAAGACCTTAAGATCCACAAAATGGATGCCTCTGCCACAGACAAATGTCTGGACCCCTGCAGTTGACCGAAACTCAACCAAATGGGTCCTGGACAAAGGGTTTCCTGTCACAGGAGGGTGTCACCGCCCTCCAGACAGGAGATAGTGGATTGTAGCAGGGAAGTTTGAAAGAAACCAGACACTGCCTGGGGCGCACAAGGCTGCCCCTTGCATAATCCGGCCAAACCGGTTCTGGGGCACTCCAGCCCTCGTGCCAGGGCGGCCTGGATCAAAGGAAGGGGGTGTATCCACCCACTTCCTGGGTCCCACCCATAGGAGGGGACCTAGCAGGTAATCACGCCCCCCAGATTGGAATAAGAGTGGGAGCAGTGCCAATGCACATCAGATTTTCCTGGAAGAAACATTAGAAATGAAACTCTGGACCCTTGGACCTCCATCTCAACGTGGAAGCCCGAAGAATCTCCCTTGTGGTCAAGGAGTGACCACCCTGCAGCAGCAGGCACCATCCAGCCCTCGACGTCTACTTAGTTGCAGTTCCCGCCGGAACTCGAGCGACTGAGATCGACGAGATCAAGCTTGCCTGCCTTCCAACAGCCCGATCCACAGTCCCTGCAGAGCTGAGACCCGTGGAGGCGACCGGAAGCGTGGGGCACGCCATCTTGAATTGACCACGAGACGCTGACCGTGCAGCCCACGAGTGACCCTCGAAGCTGTGCACCGGGGTTTGAGAATCCCCCACCCTGAGCTACTCCTGAGCCGAAGTTCAGCCCTCCACACTCGACGAGTGCTGCGTGGGGCCCTTCTGCTCCATTTGGCTCAACGCGTTGGCCCGGTCACTTGCCAGCCGGCTAGTGGTCCCTGTGCCGACGAAACTACAAAGAAGACTCGTGAATCTGGTTGCTCCAGATCCACACCAGCTCCCCTGAAAAGGAGCCCCGACTCTGACCTTCCTGGTCCGAGTGAGAAGCAATCTTCCGATCCCGCGTGGATTGCTCTTGCCAAGTGTTGTTTGCTCCAAACTTGAAGCCGACTGCACCGACGGTGAGAGCCTGCGTGGGACAGATCGTGACCTGCTCCTGGACGTCGCAGATGCCCCAGAGCCCACGTGACAGCGGAGAGAAGCTCCTCGACGACCACCTGATTGCGCCCGACATTGCCTGGTTCCGTCCTGGTTCCACCCTGGTCACTGCTGAGTGACCCAGACTCTGTCCCCTCTGCTTTCAGGTACCCTTCGACTTGAGTCCACCCTTGGACTCCACCGGACACTTCATCTTTAACCCGCCTGCAGCCCTTTCAGCTTCAAGCACCAAGAGCCTGCGTGTCAAAACCCGACGCCACTTCGACCCTGTGCACCCACTTCCTGTGGGTGAGGTAACTTTGCTCCGCCGGTGTTCCCACACTGGTGCACATCTCTAGGGTCTGTGTGTTAAGTTTTGTTCCTCTAGGTCCAGCGGAAGTGTCCTTAAACTTTAACTTTATGACTTTTACGCACCATTGGTTAACATTGGTGCATGCGTGCGCTTTCCGCACATCTCCCGAATCCCGAGGGCCATTCCCGACTTCAGCATTGCTTGTCCTGACTGCTCCCAGCGATTCTCTAGGCCCTAGGCCTAACCACTGCTCGAGTGGCATCTCTTATACCACTTGTTTAGTATATGGTTTGAGTGGCCACCCGCCCTCATCCATAATTGTGCAACTTGTATGTTTAAACAGTGCTTTTGATTTAACGCTTGTGCCCCTTTATTCATAAAGAATACTGGGGATTGTTTTTAGTAATAAACACATATATTTTTATAATATATACTTGTGTGGTGTCCTTTCATTTGATATTACAGGATTGTATGTGGTAAAACAGCTCGCTTAACACGACCTCTTAAGTTAAGCCTTTAGGCTGCTTAGTCCATGCTACCCCTAGGATAGCTTGTCTAATAAGGTTGACTTACAACCAGACACCATAAGGGATTGTTTGGTCAGATAGCAGGTGGTTCCAGAATTGGAAACATCCCCTATCAGGCCAACTTCTCACACCGCGGCCCCCAAACACCCTTCGCGGCCACCATCACCGACTTTGTCGCACCCCACGCCATTGCATCTACGAACTACATACTCATTGGAGACCTATACTTCCATCTCAACAACCCCAGTGACCCCCAACTCCATCATCATCCGTAACAACCTCGCCAACGTCGGACTCAACCAACTTGTCACCACCCCAACGCACGAAGCAGGACACCACCTCGACCCCATCTTCACTGCAGGAAACAGCGTTCACTTCACCCACACATCACAATTACCATGGACCGATCACCACTGCGTTCACTTCACTGTTGACAAACATAAGGCGCCCAAACCAGTCCCCCGCCCACCACGTAGGAACTGGAGCATGGTTACTGATGAGCAACTGAACTCCACCCATGCCCGGGTCAAACACACCAGGACATCCGATGCCAACACCGCAGCAAGGGGACTCAACACTTGTTTCTTCAACTGCGTAGATGAGCTTGCCCCGCTACGCAACCCCGGCACACAGCGCCCCAGGAAAGCTGCCTGGTTCACCAACGACCTCCAAGAAGCCAGGCGCTACAGCAGACACCTGGAGAAAACTGGAGGAACACCAAGACAACCAATAACTACTCCACCCACAAAGACGCTATGACCGACTACCACAACCAAATCAGAACAACCAAAAGAAACTTCATCCACAACAAAATCCTCGCCAACTCCACCACTTCCAAGGAACTCCTCAGTGTCATTCAGGTACTCACTAACCCACAAAGCGAAGCCAAAGACATCACCCTGTCCCGAGAACTCTGCGACAAGCATGGAGCCTACTTCCACCTCAAATCAGAGCACTCAATGACAACTTTATTGTCCACCCTCAAGACGCCACACCCGCTCCCCAGTGACACCAGCCAGCCCACCATCCCTAACTGGACGCCGATCACGACGGAGGACACCACCACAACCATTAAAGGCATCCACTCGGGCCCCCCACCAACCCCTGCCCTCCGCACATCTACAATAGAGCTGCGAACACCATCGCACCCGAACTGCAACACACCATCAACACCACCCTCACAACAGACACCTTCCCAGATCTCTGGAAGCACGCGGAAGTCAAGCCCCTGCTCAAAAAGTCCACAGCTGACCCCACTGACCTAAAAAACTACCGGCCCATCTCCCTCCTCCCCTTCGCTGCCAAAGTGGCAGAGAAAGCAATCAACAGGGAACTGACACGATTCATCGAAGAGAACGCCATCCTCGACCCGTCCCAATCCGGATTCTGAAGCAACCACAGTACCGAGACCGCCCTACTAGCCGCCACAGACAATATCCATACCCTCCTGGACCAAGGCCACACTGCAGCCCTCATCCTCCTTGACCTGTCTACGGCCTTCAACACCGTCTCTCATCGAACACTAATTGCCAGACTTTACGACACCATCATACTAGGCACTGCCATGGACTCAATCTGATCCTTTCTCACCGGCAGAAGCCAAAGGGTCAGACTACCGCCCTTCCTTTCCGCTCCCACAGACATCACCTTCGGAGTCCCACAGGTGTCATCTCTGAGCCCAACCCTCTTCAACAACTACATAGCCCCTCTCGCCGCCCTTGTCTGTCATCACTGTCTCAACATCGTATCCTACCCCAATGACACCCAGCTCATTCTCTCCCTCAACAGAGACCTAGTCACCGCAAAACTCAGCTTCCAGAGAGGAATGCAAAACGTCGCAGTCCGATTGACCAACAGCTGCCTAATACTCAACGCTGAGAAAACAGAAGTCCTTGTCCTTGGTACCACCCCCTCTCCATGGTACAACACCTGGTGGCCCACTTCCCTCGGAAGCCCACCTACCCCCTCAGACCACGCCAAGACCCTTGGCATCATACTCGACTTATCACTCACCATGAACAGACAGATCAACGCCGTCACCTCCAGCTGCTTCACTGCCCTCCGCATTCTCCGCAAGACCTTCAAATGGATCCCCCCCTGAGTCAAGGAAGAGAGTCACCCATGCACTCATTACCAGCATACTGGACTACGGTAACACTCTCTACGCCGGTATCAACAAATCCCTACTCCGGAAAATCCAAAGGATACAGAACACTGCGGCCAGACTTGTCTTCTGCATCCCCGATACAAACACATCAGCCAACACCTACGGAAACTCCGCTGGCTCACTGTGGAGAAGAGAGTCACCTTCAAAATCCTCACTCACGCCTACATGTATCTACACAACAGTGGACCCAAATACCTCAACAACAGAATACATTTCCACGTACCAAAAAGAAACCTCAGATCCTCCAACCTCGCACTGTTCGAAACCCCATGCATCCACAGAGTCAGAGCAGGCGGAAAATCGTTCTCCCACATTGCAGCCAAAACCTGGAATGAACTACCAGCAGACATCACACACGCCCCCTCCCTGAACACCTTCAGAAGGCCCTCAAGACCTGGCTCTTCGGCTGAACGGAGCTGCAAGTCTCATTCGACACACTGCCAAGAACTAAAGGCCTTGCTAACATTGATAAAGTACGGCACAAACATTTTTTACAGGTTGGATGCCATTGTACTGACATCAGTAATATTGGATCACCGGCTCACAGTATTCTTGCAGCAGCATCACTAATACTGTGAGCAGCACGGTTGTGTCAGTGATAATCAACGTCACATAGACAACCTATTGCTATCAAGATTATTAATATAATCTCAGAAGACTGATACCTTAGAAAAAGATTTAGCATTGGGTATGTTTATCAAGTATTTGCACTTTTTTACAACTATGTTTATCTAGGCACTTAAATAATCACACATAGTTGCACTTATTGGCTACCAGCGGAAAGAAATATTTCACAGGAGAGTAGTACACAGTAGACTATGTCCCAGGAATAGAGAAGTACTATAAAATGAAATTTGAGAGTTCTGTAATTGTAAGAAATTTGGAATATTAATTTAGGGGGTGATTACCCACTTGAAATAAAAATCACAATTCTTGACACTAAAATCACTAAATTACTCTGAGTTCAACTCTCAAGTAGCTATGGCAAATTGCAGACAGGCTTTGTTAAAAGTATGTATGCAGTACCAAAACATTAATAAAGTCAAAACAGGCTTGGCAGGATGGGCCTAGTCCTCAGGAGGTTCTTAAAACCAAACATTTCTAAGTCCCATAGTTCAGGAATAGTTAGGAGGAGAATACTTTGACACCGGCCAAGGGTCCATGACTTTAGAGACAGCACTTGTGGGCCACGACACTTTCCAGCAAAGGCCAACAGAAGGACCCAGGGAAGGTCCAGTTGAGGCTGGTCAGCCCGTAAGCATCAGCAAAGGCCTCTTGTAGCTTGTTGTGTCCCTGTACCTTGAATAATAGGTCAGACCCTTGGAGTCTACTTTTTGTCCTTGGTACAAGAGGGTGAGCTGTCCCAGTCTTCTGAGCTCTTCTGAGGTCACAAACGGCAGGAACAGTTCTCTTCTTTTCTTCCACAGGTCCAGAATTTGTTCTGAGGGGGAAACTGAGGGTGCCACGTATATGCCTAGCACCAGCCTGAGGGTAGGGGTGACTCAATTAATAGGATACATTTTCCCGGGCAACCCTACAGACTTTTGCAGCACTTCCTGTTGGCTCTACTGCAGACAGTCCCACAGGGGAAACAACCATTACAATGCAGTCATTACAACACACTACCTTTACAACGCAACTGCCTTTACATCGCATGCCATTACAACGCATGTCACTACAACGCATGCCATTACAACGCATACCATTACAACGTATAACATTGTAAGGCAAGTAATAGGGATTTTTTAGTTTTAGGGTGGGTATGGGTTTTGGGGTACATGGTGATGGTATTTTTACCCCTACACTATCCAACATTTACCCTACTGTTGCACTCACTGGAGTGGGAATAGTAATTTTTACCCCTACACTATCCAACACTTATCTTGTTGGCTCTACTGCAGACAGTCCCACAGGGGAAACAACCATTACAACGCAGTCATTACAAAACACTACCTTTACAACGCAACTGCCTTTAGATTGTATGCCATTACAACGCCTGCCATTACAACGCATACCATTACAACGTATGCCATTACAATGCATTATAAGGTAAGTAATGCGGATGTTTTAGTTTTAGGGTGGGTATGGGTTGTGGGGTACATGGTGATAGTATTTTTACCCCTACACTATCCAACACGTACCCTACTGTTGCACTCACTGGAGTGGGAATAGTAATTTTTACCCCTACACTATCCAACACTTACCCCACTGTTGCCCCAAAAATATTATGCGGCGTTGTAATGGTAGTCTCTAAAAATGTGTTGTAATGGCATGCAAGTAGTAGTAGTAAGTTTATTATGCGTGATTAAATAAAACCGTTGTATACATGAAATACATATAAAAATGCAGGTTCCTTGATAATAATGCAGTGATTTAAAACCATGTTAAAAGCCCACGTTTATACTGTGAATAAGACAATTAAAAGAATCCTCATAAAAAGGTACACTCATGATTATTACAGTCTTCACAACACTGGGTAACTTAAACAGCGGAAAGTTTGAGTGCTAATAAGTTGTTAAATTGGGTTGCCAACCTGTCATTGTCCCTCCGCAGCGATTATTAGTATACTCTGTGCGTTAATTTAAAATGCCTGGACTGCAACAGGGTACTCTTTCTAAGCTTAGGGGGACAAACTGGCAACTATGGCTGTTTTTAAAGTGCTAGTGCAGCCATAAAGCACTCTTAAAAGGTTTTAGAGGACAGATTCAGGTAGAGCCCAATTCCTCTGTGTTGAGTTGATTCGTAACCAGTGACGAGGAGTTTTTAAGTCTCTTTGCAACAATGTTAAAAATGTATGTAAGCCAGCAGTTTAGCTGCACTACAGTTGGATTGACGCATAACTTCACTGCCTGCCTGTAGGTCCTAATGCCATGCTGCCTGAATATTGATCTTCATAAAGTTTTCCTTAAGTTGTTGCAAATATTAATAACGTGGATAAGGTCCTCAGCGCCGTGTCCGCACAGGCGACAGAGCTGCTCACATCCTATCCTTTTCCAAGTTGGTAGAAACGATTTGATCGGGGCAACTCCTAAACAGAGCTTTACATTTTTTCCTTGGTAGCCGTTTTTATTTTCCAGTTTTGAAGTAGGGTTGAGGTTTGAGGGCTTCATTGTTATTGAGCACCACCCCGCCATGCTCTCATTTAGCAAGTGTTTCTTTAACCTCTAGGGCTGATATCAATCAGGTTGCCTTTGTCCCTATTTTTTTTAATGAGAAGTGTCCCATTTTGGGTTTTCCAGAGGTCTGTCAGACCCTAAACTCGATGGATTCCTGAAGGTTTACTCTGGCTGGTGATTTTCCAAGGCCAAACAACTCAGTCCAGAGGTGAGGGTTCAAGGGTCCTTCGTCGACTCCTCTGATTTTGTGCCAACATTTTATGAAAGCTCCCCTTCTTTCTACCGACTGTTTTTGTATCCCAAATTCTAGCCGAATTTGGGCCACCGAAACATATCTGGGGAGATGAAAAATTGCTCGATAGGAGTTTGCTATTATTATGTCCAGGGCTGCAGCATCTTTCCCTTTCAGAGGTTTACTCCCATAGGTTGTTGTTGGCTGTAGTTTAGCTAGCAGGATCTTTAGCAGACGATCGAAAGTTAAATCCGGCAACTTCTTCTTCAAAGGCTTTATTGCTAAATAAGTCATGACTCCCTTTCCCCTACAAGGACTCCAACCGCGGTTTAAAAGAGTTATTGTGATCTAAATGTATTCCAAGATCCTTATAACTTATTGTCTGGTCTAACCGCTGCCAACCAAGTGCCAATTTATGTCCTTTTTCTTGTGGTAATTTACTGCCATAATTTTAGGTTTTTTAAAATTTATTTTTAAGGCATTCCGTTCCGAAAAGCTGTGAGTCACATCCAGGAGGTGTTGGAGTCCAATAGGGGTCCTGCTTATCATCACTAGGTCATCCGCATAAATCAGGTTTGACAACATCGTTTTTCCTAGCTTCGGGGCATGGGATGTGCATCAGTCGCGTTCCCCCGAAAGATCCGCTAGAAAAAGGTTAAAAAGCAACGGGGCTAGTACGCACCCTTGTTTTAGCCACTTTAAGGTCGGAATTCTTTTTGATAGATGTGTCCCAGCACCTAGCTTTATCCTAATCCAAGTGTTTCGGTGTGCAGCTGCCTAAGTAGGTCCAAAAGAGGTTTGGGTATCCCCCATCCTTCCAGTTTTTGCCAGAGCTTGGAACGGTCTACATGGTCGAAAGCTGCTGTGTAGTGACCCTACTGTTGCACTCACTGGAGTGGGAATTGTAATTTTTACCCCTACACTATCCAACACTTACCCCTCTGTTGCCCCAAAGTATTATGCATTGTAGTGGTAGTTTCTAAAAATGCATTGTAATGGCTGCGTTGTAATTGTTTGCATTGTAACGTCATATATTCATCCCACAGTGCCCCTCTCTGCCTAATCCAGGATGGTGAAACTCTTCTTCCTCTGTGCAGAGCCTGTGTGCCCACTGTAGAGGTGTGGCCAAGGAAATGAGCACCCCCTCATCTGTGGTCAATCTAAACCAGTTCTGGGGGCAGCTCCTCTTCCACTGGGATTGGCACCTTCCTGGCTGGGGGAACAACAAAGGGTCCTACCCAGTTGTAAGCTAACATTTTCCTGTGACAAGGTTGGGCTCTTTAAAGTTAATCAATTTCCAGGGCACAGCCCGGGTGGACTTCCTGCCAGAGGAACAGAACACCTTCCCACACCCAAGGCCTTTGTCTCAACTCTGGAAACAAGTTTGCACCTCATCAAAGGAGCCTTTTTAGCTCCTGGATGACAGTTGGGTTCATGCAAATGAGCACCCACAAGCTTTAGGCAGGGAAAATGTGACTTGCTAAAAGTGCCTATTCCAAAATATTTGTTACAAATACAACCTGAAAAGTATTGGGCTGGTAATAACTATTTTAAAAAGTTCAAGAATAACATTTGTAGCTGACTCTTAGCCGAAGATAACATTATTTTATTTAATATTGTATCCTAGTGCTTTTCTGTGTAGCTGCTAACCCTGCTGCAATGCAAATAGATTTTTGGGGCTTTTCCCTCTAAGGAAAGGTTTGGCATTACATTTTTACATGTCCTACCTTTAAATCCCATGTACCCTGCTTTACGGCTAGTAAGGCCTACATAGTGTGACTTAATAATATTTAAAAGGATGTTTTAGGCCGGTCTACAGGGGTTATTTTGACAGGTTGAATTTGCAGTTTTAAACAGGCAGAGTACACTTGGTAGGCCTCCGGTCATGTTTACACTGTCACTGTAGTGGGTTGCACAATGGGTGTCCTGGGTACACTTTTGTTTCATATACAGAGAACTTATAGATAAGTTAAATGTGCCAATCAGGGGTATGCACGTTTTATAATTTTTTAAGGGTGAGCACAAGCACTTTACAACTGGTAGAAAGGGTAAAGTGCACATAGTTCTGCAGTCAGCAAAGTCAGGGATCAGCAAAAGCAAAAATACAGGGCGACCCTGCCAAAAGGGTACATTTCCTACAGTAATAGTCTAAACGTTTGATAACTGTATTATTTTAAAATTACACCTGGACCTTTCACTTCTCTGTGGATTTAATATAATGTGGTGGTTGAAAAAGTTAAAAATACTGCGATTTTACATTTCTGATGGAGACTTCTACCTGTAGAATTCTTACCTTTTGAATATTCCCAGGAATCCGATTAGATCCTGAAACTTTTCAGCAGTACCTCTGTGCGCTGGTAGGCGCCGCTGTGTGGCTCTGCAATAATGTCTTTCTGCTATGGAAATTACATAATTTTCCTTTCTGTGCCATCGGACGCAGATCTAGAGCTACCTATTGTCACTTTGAGATCTTATCTCAATTACAAAAATGATTAAAATTTGCTACTTTTTCAGTGTGCAAGGGATATGTCACCTCCCTAAATAACAGGTTTTAAGCCCTGTAAGGATTGTTGCAAACAAATGTGTGTGATAAATCCTCATCAGTTTTACCTGTGGTGCCTAGGGTTGAGCCATGACTCTTAAGGCCTGTGGTCCTGAAAATCAATTAAACCAAACTATGAGGCAAAATCTTACATCGGCAACCACTAAAAGACTCTACAACGAGTCCGGTCCAAGTCAAAAGTTCATGCTGATCCAGTTTGAGATCTAGATGTCTCAGGAGTCATTCCAGATGTCGTCATTGTCTGCATTAAAGTCCTCGGGTAAGTCAACGAGAAAACAGAAGAAATCTAAGTGTGCCTTGGCCCCTTCACGCCATTGACACTCCTCTGAGAAGGAACGAGGATGGCACCATATCTTTGCCTTCGGGGATCCTGCAACTTGTTCTGGCAAACCCGAGTATACGGGGGCGTCTGCCACTCCTAAACAGATTGAAGAGTTTGTCGATGCAATGCTCCGAGTCTTTGGGTCATTTCTGACTTCCTCTGGCGCACCTGTAAGACGAGAGGTTCCCTACCTGGATTAACCCTGGTGGGTTCCTCCTCGGTTGTGGTTGAGCCCTCAATGGTGCTGCCTCCAGCTCCAGTCCCGACTCTACTTCCAGAGCAACAGTGCACAGTGCCACTCCTAAACAGATTGAAGAGTTTGTCGATGCAATGCTCCGAGTCTTTGGGTCATTTCTGACTTCCTCTGGCGCACCTGTAAGACGAGAGGTTCCCTACCTGGATTACCACTGGTGGGTTCCTCCTCGGTTGTGGTTGAGCCCTCAATGGTGCTGCCTCCAGCTCCAGTCCCGACTCTACTTCCAGAGCAACAGTGCACACCGATTTCTGGTACTTCGATGCTGATT
Organism: Lissotriton helveticus; assembly: GCF_964261635.1. Taxonomy (NCBI): domain Eukaryota; kingdom Metazoa; phylum Chordata; class Amphibia; order Caudata; family Salamandridae; genus Lissotriton; species Lissotriton helveticus. Next base: position 920,703,518 of record NC_136070.1, read on the forward strand.
CTATGGATGCTGGAAGATGAGACTCCTGCCAGCATTGAATGAGGCTTCACTTAAATGCCGTAGAGGCCCACCCCCACTTGATCTGCCTCTAGAAGGACAAACGCACACTCTGCATTCCCAGTTTGGTACGGATTCAGACAATGACTACAATGGGTGGGTAAGATTGGCAAACCATGTCACAAGGAGAATTGATATAACAATCTGCAGGAGGTTAGTGGCCCTGGTACCTCCCTTGATTTGGGGATCCTCTCACTCCTGATTCTGCGACTGCGGAGTGCGCTTCTTACACCATCATTATACATAGAGGCTGAAGCTCCCCATCTCGGAAATCAAGCACAATGTTCTTACAGTAGTCTTTCAGCAGGGTCAAATATCCACTGAGGACCTCCTAACTTTTAATGAAGCCCTTACAGACACCTTGTTGGAGGCCTAGACAAACCTTGCTCTGATCTCCTAGTCCGCTGTAAGATTACACAGCACCAAAACACACAAGATGATGGACGGAATGTTGCAAAACATTCACCCCCAGTCACAGATCTGGGTTTAATCCATCGTTATTTTACTCACCAAGCCACCCCAGTTCAGACATGGCCATATGCAAATCAGTCTTGACCCTGTGCCTCATGGGAACAGTCCAGCCCGAACTCCCAAGCCATGTCTTCCCTGGATCGGAATCAAGCATCCTAGGACCGGTTTCTGGCCATCAGACGTCTTCAGCCAGAATAGCTTGACTCCAGTGGCCTAGTGAGCACGGGACCCACGTCTGGGCATACCCTTCCCACATAGGGTGAACAGCAAAACACACAAGATGATGGGCGGAATGTTGCACAATGGCAAAACACTCACCCCCAGTCACAGATCTGGGTTTAATCCATCGTTATTTTGCTCACCAAGCCACCCCAGCTCAGACATGGCCATATGCAAATCAGTCTTGACCATGTGCCTCATGGGAACAGTCCAGCCCGAACTGCCAAGCCATGTCTTCCCTGGACCGGAATCTGGGGGTGAATGTTTTGCCATTGTGCAACATTCCGTCCATCAGCTTGTGTGTTTTGCAGATTACACAGCACCACCACCCTGCCCTTGGTGATCCAGCATTTTTATTTCAACACCTCTTCCCTGGAAGCTTGGGGTGTGCAGGCATCTTCAAGCAAGATTTAACCCAACACTTTATCAACTATTCCCAATAGGGAGTCAACATGGATGGAAATGTTCCAGAAAATCGTATTTTTGTCCACCAGCCTGGCGCTTCTAACAGTAAATGCTAGCTGCCTTCTGGGGAGCTATTGCTGTGCCCTTTTTTGTATTCGGTGGCTTAAGTCCTCCCATGTATTACTGAAGATCTCCATCTGTCCTTGTCCAGGGTATACCATATGGTCATGGCACTGCCAAGTTCAAAATTTGTCCTGCTTGGACACAATCAAGTGTGCCATGGACACCAGTTTTTCCATTCACCACCATGCTTGGCTGCGGTTCACTGGTTTTTGAGTCAATATCCAGCCGTCCCTTATGGACAAGACAGATTCCACTCTCAAGTGGTTCATGCAGAACAGGGCCAGGACATGCTCCCTAGGCATATCAGCCCTACCTTGCCAGCTGCACCAGTCTTACTGCTCCTTTTGCAGCTTCGGCAGAGGTACTCAATGCCACATCCAATACAACCCTCAAAAAGGCGCCTATCAGTTTTGCAGTCCTGGCCATGCACCCCCATGATCAAGGTCATTGGGCCACCCAGTCCACTACCTATCTGCAGCCCCACCAGCCAAACCTCTTTAGCTTGTCCTTAGCAGAGCACAGCCACCTGGTGAGAGGCATGGTCCGATATCTCTTGCCAGATTGCCAGGCTATACCATTGGCCAGGTGGGTCCTGCAAATTATGCGGAAGGGGTACATCTTTCCCTTCATAGTTACCCCACAACAACTTCTTTGTCCTGGAAAAACAGAACCAACTGTCCATCTTGCAGCTGGAAGTGCAAGCCCTTTTGGTCAAAGGGGCTATTGAGAAGGTGCCTGTGCCTGCAGTGAGTCGTGGTTGCTATTTCTGGAGGCCTTCATCCTATTATAGACCTGCACCAATGTTCCTCAGGTGTTCAGGAAAATGATGGCGTGGTTAGCTGCACACCTGCAGAGGTCGTGGTACCAGTCTTCTGCTAACTCGATGACGGGCTGTTGAAGATTGACTCGCCCCAGGCAGTCGTCAACCACTTATAGGCTATGGCAAACCTCCTGACATCTTTGTGGTTCACTATTAACATGCTAAAGTCAAGCCTGACTGCTTTGCAGATGCTTCCCTTCATCAGAGCCATTCTGGTTATGGTTAGATTTGTGCATTTCCCCCGGGGAAGAAAGTCCTGGACATTCTGGCTATGATCCAGATCTTTCAACTTCGATCCTGGATTTTAGTGAGGTTGACTCTGTGACTGCTAAAATTGATGGCCTCCTGTATCCTATTGGTTGAGGACATTAGGTGGCATATGGGGCCTCTGTAGTGCGATTCTAAGCCTCAGTAGGCCCAACATCAAGAGAACCTCTATAACCATGTTCAGATTTTGGAGGAGACTATAAAAGCTCTGCAGTGGTGATGGGGTCAGTGGCAGACCCCTCTGCCTTCCCATCCCAGGGGTGACAGTAGTGACTGACTACAAGTCCTGGCTCCATATCAACCTTCTGGAGCTGAGGGCCATCCTCTTGCTGTTGAAAGCCTTCTTGCATCCCTCAAGGGGAGGCTGATGTAGGTGCTCACAAACAACACAACTGCCATGTCATACTGCATCAAGAAGGGCAGGGTGGGGTTACAGACCCTGTGCACCTCTGGAAATGGCTGGACCACCAAGGAATTTTTCGGGTGGTGAACCACCTGGGAGGCTCATAGGAAGGCCATGCAGACGTGCTCAGCCGTTAGCGCCTAGCAGATCATGAGTGGCAGTTGCAACCAGAGGTGGCACAAGGTCTCTCCATCAGTGGGGAGAACTGTGAATATCAGCACTTCTGATGGTTAGAGTTTCCAAGGCGTCTCTTGCTTGGAGACGCGTTCCTCCTTGAGTGAATCTCGGGGCTTTTCTCTGCCTTTCTGCTGAAACCAAATCCACCCAGAGTTCTCAACAAGATCAGGACCACATGTGCCCTAGTCATGCTAGTGGCCCCTGATTGAACGCAGACAGTGTGGTATCCAGCACTTTTGGGTTTCAGCATTTGTCCTCCGATCAGGATGCCCCTCCAGAAGGATCTGCTGTTGTAACAGCAAAAAACACTACTGGGTATGGACTCCCAACAGTAAGGCCAAGCCACTGACCTACCAATAAACTAAACAATTGCCAATACTGTTATCCTCAATCCCTCCTGTTTATCACAACATATTGGAATTAAACCAAATATGGGTCCAAGACTTATAATTCAATCTGAATAAATCATTTTCTTATTTTTTCACTTAAAGTACATTTGTTGGTTAACAATTTTTCAAATCCCTACAATCAACATACAAAAAACTATTTATACAATGAATAGTGAATAAAACTGTACATATTACAAAACATTCATTCCTCACAGTCAATTACCACATTCTGCATTCAAACATACACTCTCACACCCAAGAAAAAAGATCTATTTACAATAAGAATTCAATAATACATATGCACAAAAACCATAGAAAATACGTTTTTCTGATGCTTATTTTTTTGAATACTGTTATATATTTAGAGATCTTATGGCGTAACAACTAGCGGTCTACGCGTTTCGAACTCCTAATTGGTATGGAGTTCTCATCAGGACCTCACAGCTGTAAAGAGAAGAGAAACATTCAGTTGTAACTACCATTTTAAAACCCCTTACTATGAAGCTGTCCATCTACTGTGCTTCCACCTCTTACCTCTTACTGAAGAAGAGCCTCATAAATCAACCCGACCTGAAACCCTATAATCAAAAACACCAATGAACCACCATTATTGAATCAGGCCGTTCTAGTAAGTACTGAATAAAATGAGACTAGGTTGCAACCCATTACTCACATCAAACCCACGCCTCGTGGGCACATCTGGAAATTAAATTGTGTGCAGGGACCTGCAAAAAACATTAATGTGCGTGATTATCCAACTGCTTGGTTTTTTTTGGCAACGAGTAATAGAGCCTTTTATTGGTGGCATCCCTAAAAAGGATCTCATAGTAGCTTGTTTTTTTTTGTGGAAGGGCCGCCCTTACCAATTGATTGGCAATGCTCTGGTCTTTACGGAATGCGAACAATGGTACTTTGTTTAAAGATTCATGAAGGTTTTTAACCAAGTGCCAATTACTGGATATGACCTTTTTAGTAGATTCGAACTTGGACAGTATGTGGATACACAGACAATCTTTTCCATCTCCTTTTTTGTCTTTTTCTCTAGCAAACATTCCCGATGGGTCCACCATGCCTGCTTCATTGATCGTTTTAATAGCTTTTTGGGGTACCTGGTGCCGTAGGTCTTTACCATGAATATATATAATGGATTCTAAAGGTACCTCTTTTTATGTAGGTACACCTGTGAGTCTGCACCTACAATCAAAGGAAGGAGATATCATTATAAAGTAAGTCCTGTGGAGTGGCTACTTTTTAGGCTCTATTACTCGTTGCCAAAAAAAACCAAGCAGTTGGATAATCACGCACGTTAATGTTTTATGCAGATCTCTGCACACAATTTAATTTTCAAATGTGCCCACGAGGCGTGGGTTTCATGGGAGTATGGGTTGCAACCTAGTCTCATTTTATTTGATACTTACTAGAATGGCCTGATTCAATAATGGTGGTTCATTGGTGTTTTTGATTATAGGGTTTCACGTCGGGTTTATTTATGAGGCTCTTCTTCAGTAAGAGGTAAGAGGTGGAAGCACAGTAGATGGACAGCTTCGTAGTAAGGGGTTTAAAAATGGTGGTTACAACTGAATGTTTCGCTTCTCTTTACAGCTGTGAGGTCCTGATGAGAACCTCCTACCAATTAGGAGTTCAAAACACGTAGACCGCTAGTTTTTACGCCATAGGATCTCTAAATATATAACAGTATTCGAAAAATGAAGCATCAGAAAAACGTATTTTCTATGGTTTTTGTGTATATGTATTATTGAATTCTTATTGTAAATAGATCTTTTTTTCTTGGGTGTGAGAGTGTATGTTTGAATGTAGAATGTGGTAATTGACTGTGAGGAATGAATGTTTTGGAATATGTACAGTTTTATTCACTATTCATTGTATAAATAGTTTTTTGTATGTTGATTGTAGGGATTTGAAAAAATTGTTCGAATGGTATAAATTAACCAGCAAACGTACTTTAAGTGAAAAAATAAAAAAATGATTTATTCAGATTGAATTATAAGTCTTGGACGCATATTTGGTTTAATTCCAATATGTTGTGATGAACAGGAGGGACTGATGATAACAGTATTGGCAATTGTTCAGTTTATTGGTTGTAGCAGCAGAGCAGGGATCTGCAACCGGCCCTCCGCAATCTCCACCATCATGCTTGGAGATTGAGCAGCAACAGCTGACGTCCGTCGATCTTTCTCCGGAGGTGGTTGATGCCGTCTTGGTAGCCATGTCTCCCTTGACAAAAACTGTATTCGCCTGTCGGAATAAATTTGTGGCTTTATGTGGTATTCGGCAGATAGACCCCCTCCAGGAAATGTTATCTGATGTTTTCCTATTTGTTTTGTCCCTGGCTCAACAAGGTTTTGCTCTGGACACATTTGAAGGGTGCTTTCAGTTCTTTCTCCTTTTGTGCAGTTCCCATATCAGCCCTCATTGGTTAAGTCCCCATTTGTTATGTGCTTTTTGAAAGGTTTACGTTTGTTTCCTCCCTCTTCCTATGTCATGTCACATTGGGACCTTAACATGGTCCTTATGTTTTGGCTATGCACTTCCATAAAGCTGCTTCACAGCTGCTCCTTGCGGCTTCTATCCCTCAAGACAGTGTTCCTTGTCGCCATAAGAACGGTGTGGCGTGAGTGAGCTTCAGGCTCTCTGTCAACCCACTTTAACAATCTTCTTCCCAAACAAGCTGTTTTTGCATACACTGAAATCTTTCTTGCCTGAATATTGTGACAACGTTCTGTGTTGGTCAGATCATCACCGTGGCAGTATTCTATGCTGTACCACACACCCTCTAAAGAGGAGGAGAAACTCCATCTCTCCGACCCCAGGAGATTGCTGAGCTTGTACATGGATCATACCAAAGAGCACCGATTGGACGATCAGCTCTCTATGGGGATCTCTGGAGTGGAAAAAAAGGCAAGACTTTGCTGAAGTAGTGAACCATTTGCTGCTGGATTGTGCTGTGTATTAAGATCAGCTATACATTGGGTAAAAAGCAGCCTCTCGAAGTACTGCATTCTCAGTCTATCAGAGCCAAATTTACTTCCATTTCGTTGGCACACAAAGTTCCTGTCCTGGGGGAACATCGTTTACAACAAAACTTTTATCACGCACTACCATTACAACGCAGGAATTACAACAAAAGTCGTTACAGCGACTTTCGCTGGAGGGCGCTGTTGGATAGGGAATAGTTTAATTTTCTATCCAACACCTTCCCTACTATCCACGGGGACTGGAGTTGGAATAGAAAATTAAACTATTCCACTATCCAGCGCCCCCCAACGCAAGTCGTTGTAACGACTTGCGTTGTAATACCTGCGTTGTAAAGGAACGCGTGGTAAAAGCATGCGTTGGAATGTGATCCATCCCTGTCCTAGACATTTGCCAAACGGTTACATGTGTGTCCCTCGATACATTCACTGAACAGCATCTTCTGGAAAGCCGCATTTGCCAAGAGGGGCACTTTGCCAGTTCAGTCCTGCAGGATTTTCTGGTCTGAGTCTATCCACAGACCCACCTACAAATAGGTACTGTTTTGGTACCCATTCAAAAGGTGAGTAATCTGCAGCTAGAAGCTTCTATCAGAAGAACATGTTACTTGCCTAATACTATTTCTAGTTGAGGCTCTCTCTAGCTGCAATTCCTCACCAACCCTCTCAGCCTCCCTGTTCTGTGGTTGGACTCTATGTATTATTAAGACCTCAACTCTATGAATCTGCACACTGGTCACACCAGTTTGGGTTTGGTGCTCTGCATCTGGTGGCGTGGACACTCTGGAAAGCAGCTGAAGTCAGCGCGCAAGAGCTGTGCCTATAGGCTCCGCATGTCTTTTCCATAACAGAATGGCGTCAATGTGCAATCACGCGTCCCTACGTACTGGAGAGCAACGGTACTGCTGAAAAGTTTCCGGATCCAATCTGACACCTAGGGAATATTGAAAAGGTGAGTAGTCCACGGCTAGATAGGGTCTCTACGAGGAAAAGCGTTATCAAAGGTAAGTAAATTATTTTCCTATGGCAGAAAAAAAAGGCTAAGCTTTTTATCTGTTTTTGATGGCAGTATTGCTGTTCTTAACTACTTTCATTTTATTTCTTTGGCAGAGTGGACGTAACTACAACTTGCCCAACTCTGTCACAGAGGAAACCTTTTTGGAAGGATGGTAGGCAAAGTGATTTTTTTGTTGCTAAAATGGTAGATCACAACAGTGCATTCTTGTTGCCACCTTTTGTGAACTAGACCTGTATTTGGTGCAGTGTAGGCCTTGTTTACAGAACCACAGTACTCCCTTTTTTAATTACATTTTATTAGATTAGATTAATTACCATAGGAATCAATTATACCAGGAAAAATCGATACCAGCATATGAACTACAGTTGAGCTGAAAATCACGCAACAGATATAACAGTTGGGTACAATACTAATGCATTGGGCAAAATATCTTTTATTAGTGTGAGCATAGTCACTGTCTCTCTAATGCCTCCTCACCTTCCGTCGGCAGATAGGTTGTTAGAGGAGCTCATATATCCTTAGAGTGGGATGCCACTGGCAGTTCCTCTGCGTACATTTCAAGTTGGTCTCTACAGTAGACAAGATTAGCCTTTGCTGCTTTGTTGCCACTCTGCATTTACTCCCTTCATTTTTCCAGCAGTAATGCCAGTGCTGTCAATCTTCGCACTGGTGGTGCAACATTTTTTATAAAATCTAAGAGGCATATTTGGGGTTTCTGATCTATCCATTCTGTTAGCATGTGTGATAGTGCATCTGCTATTTGTGTCCAGTAGCAGAATACCAAGGGACATATCCAGGCCAGGTGGACAAAGTCAGCTTCCCCCCGCATCTCGTTCAGTGCAAATCTTCCTTCACTTCATATCTGTGTAGTCTGTCCGTGTTATGGCATAGTTGGTGCAAATACTTAAAGTGTATTCTGTGCAGGTTACCATTAGGGGATACTATACCTGTTTATGTACAACAAAACACCCATTCTGGTTGTGTCAATAGTGTATTCTGTGTCTCATTCCATCTACTCATTGCTTTCAGTGTCATTATTCGGTTATTTGAGTGCTGTTGTAGAGCATGGTTATCAATCGCTGGTGTGAAGGAGTGGACAGTAGTGCGTTTAGTACAGGTAGAGTGGGGGCCTCATTCGGGAAAAGAGGGAACGCAGCTCGTACTGCTGCCCGAAGCCAGTAGTATGCAAAAGTTAGCAGTTGAGTGTGATATTGTAGGTGAGGGATGTTGTCTAAGTTATTGAACTCTATTCCCCGATGGGTCTGAATGGTGTTATACTATCTGCTTCCACCTCAACATGTGTGGCGTATGTGTGTGAGCTGTACCAGTAGTGTGCAAATTGGACTTAAGCACATAAATAGAAAGATCCCAAATCAGGACCACCGATGCCTCCTTGTGCATATGGCAAGATGAAACTGCTGTTGTAACCTGGTTTGTTTACCTGCCCAGACAAGGGTGGTGAGGTGTGTTCGCACTGTCTGAAAGAAATATTGCGGTAGCTCTATAGAAGTATTTACGTAGAAGTATAGAAATTTGAGCAGGGTAACCATTTTCAGGATGGCTATTCTTTCTGCCATTGCCAATGGAAGTTCGGACCATCTCTGTACCTTGTCCTTGATATAGCAGTCGATCCCCTCGATCGACTTCTGCAGAAGGTTTTTGAAGCGGCTGTCGTCGTCCTCATCCCTCTCCTGTGCCGCATAAGCGTCGCTCCCTGGTGGGTACGTGTCCCAGTTTGTCCCCGGGGGCTGGTTTCCGGCCTATTGGGGGCGTGGGCTCTCCGCGGGTGATGCAACCCAGTGTTTCGTCCTCCTATCCACCGTTTTCCGGTGAGGGTGCGTCGAGTGCCCAGATGGAGGCATATGCGGCGGCTTTGCAGGCCTCGCTGATTTCTCCTCCTTCCCCTCCTGGGACTTCAGCGGATCCATGCACTGCGCCGGGCCCTCCGCGGCGTCGCCGGTGGCTCCGGCCCTGGCGCCGACTGATTCTGCTCCAGGCTTGTAGGATGTGGTGCTGTTGGGGTGCGGCCCTTCGGACCACGGCGCCTCTGCCTCGCCACAAACTCCAGCGGGAGTCCCTGTGGTGTCACGGGAGGATACCGGGGCTTGGGTCGCATCTCCGAGCCTCTCTCGGCCCTCTGGATAGGCGGCGGCAGTGTCTACGGCTGGGGTGACGCCGCCACGGCGCTGCCAGCTGCTGGCCCGGACGGCGCCGCAGGGGTTGACGGACCTCTCTCGTCCCGCTATGGGTCAAGGCCGGAAGGGGTCCCCTCGTCCCCCTGCGGGACCCTCTCGTCCCTCCACGCAGGCGGCTGCCTCGTCGGAGGCTGAATCGCCTTGGCGGCGCCACATGGGTCGGCGGACCCCCTATGCCCCATTCTGGGATCGAGGCTGATGGAGGGCTCCTTGTCACGCCCTGGATTCCTCTCGCCCCTCCACGCAGGCGGCTGCCTCATCGGAGCTCGAGTTGGCGCCGTCCCTTGGTCACTTCGGCTCAAGCCTAGCTCCGATCCCCGGCGCTGTGTGACTCGGGGGAGGCCTGTCCGGCATCTCCTTTTGCGCCGGACGGTGATGGCGTCCTGCCTCAGGCGGCGGACTCAACGGCGCCGGACAAGCGTCGAGTCGCGGACTTGTCTTCGGACACTCCCTCTAGTCCAGAGGTTGGGTGCCTGCTGGTGTGGTCCTCACCAGAGAAGGGATGCCACGTGGTGGCTTTTTTCCCCGCGTCATCCAAGGGCAGCTCACTGCCTTTCCCGAGACCGCGGCTTTCGCCGGAGGTGCAACAGGTCCCCCACTCCTCGGTTCCTCCTTCTACTTTTCAAGTCTGGCCCTTGCCGCCCCCCTTGGTTTCGGGGGCGGCCACCTTAGTTTGCAGCCGTTGCCCATGGAGGAGCTGCTTTCTCCACCGCCGGGCCCTACGGAGGTGGGTGCGGCCTTCGCTCGCGCTGTGTCCATGGCTGTGGGTATTTTGCGATTGGGTGATCCAGCCGCCCATTTCCCTGCTTTTCATCTTCTGGAGGTTCTCCACCAGGGCTCTGGTGGGAGGGAGCTGCTGCTTCCTTTTGAAGGTTTGCTCCTTTCTTCCCTGATGGGGACTTGGGGGCGTCACGCCACAGGGGACCCGGTGCCCCTACACCTCCTGCACCTTCCAGCACCACGTGACCCGGCGTGTCTTTCCCTCCACCCCTCTGCCTCTAGCCCACTTTTGCGGACTGCCCTTCCCTCCTTGCCGCCACTGTTGTCTCTGCCGTCCCGGGAGGCCGCTGGCTGGACTCTTGGGGACGCAACATTTTTGCTTCGACCAGCGCTGCTCTGCGGGCCCTTAAAACCTTATATATGTTGGCTAGGGCCACCTCTTGTTTGTGGGACTCGGCCGAGTCTTTGGGATCCGCCGCGTCAAAGGAGACTGTTCAGATTGACTTGCGGCACCATGTGTTGGAAGGCCGGGAGCTAGCGGCGTTTATTCTTGGCTCCGCTCTGGACATAACGGAGGTGCTGGGTCGTGCCATGGCTTCTTCAGTGGCCCTTCGCCGCCATGCTTGGCTTCGGGACGGTGTGTTCCCAGAGAATGTTAGGGAACGGCTGGTTGATCTTCCCTACGATGGCTGTTAGAAGCGGCTGTCTCTAGTTGACAGAGGTATACACTTCTGACAAATAGGGACACACCTTTTCTAGTCAGGGCAAGGGGATCACACACTTAGATAACCCCTGCTCACCCCCTTGGTAGCTTGGCAAAGCAGACAGGCTTATCTCAGAGGCAGTGCGTTAAGCATTTATGACCACATACAGTAATAAGTGAATACACTACAAATGGACACGACACAGTAGTATTATAAAAATAAGGATTTTTATATAAGGCTTAGCACAAGACCAAATAACGACAAAAATATACCACAGTCTTAATAAATACTCTTGGAAGGAAAAATAATAATTCAAGCACGGTTTCTTCTTAGCACAAAGTCTTTAGTATTAAAAGCAACTCTTCTTCTTTAAAACACAGTTCTTGGCAACAATGTAACCCACACGGGAGTCACACGACGTCGAGGCAAAGTTAATCCAAAGGTTCGGCGTCGACCGCGAGGAGCGCTACGTCGAGCCCGGAGTCGCACAGACCCCCACAACACAGTACCTTGGAAAAGTGAAGCACTCGATGATCAGCGGCGTCGAGATGTCCGGCGTCGCGTCTTCGGCGTCGATCGGGCCTCGGAGTCGGGGCGATCTGCAGCGGCGTCGACCGAAGTCAGGCAGGAGCAGCGCTCATGAGATGAAGCAGGATACGGCGTCGTCGATGTCGATGTTGCAAGAGTGAGCAGCGCTCACGGCGTCGAGAGGGCTCAAAGTCGATGCGATCAGCAGCGGTGCCGACACGAGGTCACTTGGAGCTGAAGCCAAACTCACTACTCACTGGCGTTGTTGCTGGCGTCGATCGGGCCCGGCGGCCAGCGTCGAGGAAGCGGGACACTGGAGCCGTTACTCACGATGTCGAGCTGGATTCGGCGGCGTCCGTCGGCGTCGAGATTGCTGGATTCTTTCAGAGTTGCTGGATTCACAAGTTCCAACAAACAGCACTTTAAGCAGATGAAGTCCTTTAGCCCTGTGACTTCAACAGGAGACTGGCACTCTTCCAGCCCTTGGAGATTTTCTTAGCAAAGATTGAGAGTACACACACAGTTCCTCTCTCCTGGTTCCTTGGCAAAAATAAAGAAGCAATGCAGGATTCCCCCAACAAACAGCACTCTGGCAGAAGGGGTAGGCAGTCCTTAGATCAGCAGGCTTCTTGTCCTTGGTTCAGGTTTCCTTGTCAGAAGTGATCTGAATTCTTGGTTCAGGGGTCCTTCTCTTATACCCCTTTTTGGCTTTGATCCCTTTGTCCATGCGGGGGAATTTCCCCCCATCTTGGGTTTGTTGTGGGTGTTGCCAGGCCGAAGCACCTGGCCTATTCACTGTGCAGGGCAGAGTCTTCAGCCGCCCAGCAGGAGCGGAGCCAGCATTGTCACTGGCAGGGGCAGGGCCATCAGTTGCCCGGCAGGAGGTGGGCCATGAAAGTCCCAGGCAGGCACAGAGTCATCAGTCGCCTGGCAGGGGGGCGGAGCCAGCATTGTATCAGGCAGGGCAGGCTATCAGGAGCTACTCTTCCCCTACTCTCAATGCAAATGCCCCACTCACCCCACACTGACTCATTCAGACCTCTGGAGCCACCCAGCTCCTGTCACACGCACACCAGAACCAGCAGAGACCGGTAGACAGTTAGACAAGAAAATAGCTACTTTCTAAAAGTGCTATTTTCAAACACAGAGTCCAAAAACCATCCACCCAAACGGATGCGTTATTAAACCCTGAGTTCAGGGATACCAAACTCGACATTGCACCATGCTCCCCGAGCCCGCTAGGATTATAGCATTAATAATCCTGGCAGCCCATTCTAACTGATGGAGAGCAGGTAACCTTACAATAGTGAAAAACGAATATGGCTGTAATTCACTATTAGGACATGCCAACCTTGTCAGGCTTGTCCTACCTTATGCTTACAATGCACCCTGCCCGTGGGCCTACCATAGGGGTGACTAACATGAAGTTAAGGGAAGGTTTAGGGACTGGCAAGTAGGTGTACTTGCGCAGTCTGCGTGACAGTACCAGACTGTACGTGGTCTAGCAATGGTAGACCTTCAGACATACTTTTACTAGGCCGCTCTTGTGGGTGGCACAACACGTGCTGCAGGCCCACTAGCGGCATTTGTATTTACAAGCCCTGGCACTCCTGGTGCACTCTACTAGGGACTGATAGTAAACCAAATAAGCCAAACATGGAATTCAATCAATATAGCAATTTCACATAGGGAACACTTGCACTGTGGCACTGATCAGCAGTGGCACAGTTCCCAAAGCATTATACCAGCAAAAACATCGTAAACAGAGGAGGCAAACAGAAAAAATGGAGGAGAGACTCATGCCAATGATGCCAGGTCTAACACGTGTCCCCTCCAGCTGAAATGTGGGGAGAACTACCCTTACCCTAGGGAGTCCTCATCACTAAGGCGGAAAAATCTGGACAGACCATCAGCATTGGCATGATCTGTGCCAGGGCGGTGTTCCACCGTGAAGTCCATCCCCTGTAGGGAAATGGACCACCTCAACAGCTTTGGATTCTCACCCCTCATCTGCATCAACCATCTGAGGGGCCTGTGGTCTGTCTGAACCCGGAAGTGAGTCCCAAACAGGTAGGGTCTTAGCTTCTTCAGCGCCCAGACCACAGCAAATGCTTCTCTCTCTATCGCACTCCACCTCTGTTCCCTGGGAAGTAACCTGCTACTGATGAAGGCTACAGGTAAGTCTCGGCCCTCTTCATTCACCTGAGCTAGAACAGCCCCCACGCCATGCTCTGAAGCGTCCGTCTGGACAACAAATTCTTTAGAAAAGTCGGGTGCCTGGAGTATGGGTGCTGTGCACATTGCAGTTTTCAGGGTGTCAAAGGCCGTCTGACAGGCGTCAGTCCAGATCACAAGTCGTGGCTGCTTCCTGGAAGTCAGCGAAGTCAAGGGGTGCACAATGTTACCATAATCCTTGACGAACCTCCTGTAATAACCCGTGAGACCCAAGAAGGCTCTCACCTGAGTCTGGGTTTTGGGCGGTGCCCATGCCAGGATGGTATCAATCTTGGATTGCAGGGGGGCCACCTTGCCGCTCCCTACTTGGTGCCCCAAGTACACCACTGAACCCTGCCCAATCTGGCACTTACTGGCTTTGATTGTGAGGCCTGCTCTGCGCAGGGCCAACAACACTTCCTGGAGGTGGCGCAAGTGTCCCTCCCAGCTGGCGCTGAACACTGCGATGTCGTCCAGGTAGGTGGCACTGAAATCCTCCAGTCCAGCCAAGACCTGGTTGACCAACCTCTGGAAGGTGGCTGGGGCATTCTTCATCCCAAAGGGCATAACCCGGAACTGGTAGTGCCCATCTGGTTTGGAGAATGCTGACCTCTCTTTTGCCCCATCAGTCAAGGCGATCTGCCAGTACCCAGACGTTAGATCAAACGTACTAAGGTACCGGGCAGCCCCCAACCGATCTATGAGCGCATCAGCTCTGGGGATGGGGTGCGCGTCAGTCTTGGTGACTGAATTGAGTCCTCGGTAATCCACACAGAACCGAAGTTCCGGTGAAGCACCAGGCGCTGCAGCCTTTGGGACCAAGACCACTGGGCTGGCCCAAGGACTGCTAGAGGACTCAACCACCCCTAAGGCAAACATTTTGGAGACCTCCTCCTTGATGTATGCTCTGACCTTGTCAGTCACTCTGTAAGCCTTGTGCTTCACAGGAGTGCTGTCCCCGGTGTCCACATCATGGACACACCACTGAGTGACACCAGGAATCAAGGAAAACAGATCAGGGAATTGTCCCAACAATTGGCGACAATCCTGCTGCTGTTCAGGGGTCAGTGTGTCAGAGAGGACAACACCATCCACTGACCCATCTTGCTCTTTTGCAGACAGGAGGTCAGGAAGAGGCTCACTCTCCTCCATTCCAGCATCTGTAGCTAGGAGCATGGCCACTTCGGACCTTTCTAAGTGGGGCTTTAAACGGTTGACATGCAGGACCCGCAAGGGGTTCCTGGGAGATTCCAAGTCCACCATTTAGGTGACATCGCTCTTTTTCTCCACAACCTTAAATGGTCCAGTCCACCTGTCCTTGAGCGCACAAGGTTCCACAGGGGACATAACCCAAACTTTCTGTCCAGGCTGAAGCTCTACCAGAGTGGCCTTCTGGTCGTACCACCGCTTCATCTCCTCCTGGCTGGCCTCCAGATTTGCCTGAGCAAGATCTCTGAAGCGCCTAGTCTGGTTCCTAAAGGCCAGCATGTAACTGTATACATCCTGGGGAGGTTTCCTGGGAGACTGTTCCCAGCCTTCTTTGACCAGACTCAAAGGTCCTCTTACCGGTTGACCATACAAAAGCTCAAAGGGGCTGAACCCTAGAGACTTTTGTGGCACCTCACGGTAAGCAAACAACAGGCATGGCAAGAGGACGTCCCATTTACGCCTCATTGGTTCTTCAAGACCCATAATCATGCCTTTAAGGGTACGGTTGAATCTTTCAACCAACCCATTACCTTGAGGGTGGTAAGGAGTGGTGAACTTGTAAATTACCCCACACTCCTTCCACAAATACTTCATATAGTTGGAAATGAAGTTGGTGCCCCGGTCTGACACCACCTCTCTGGGGAACCCCATTCGGGAAAAAACACCCATCAGTGCCCGTCCCACCACGGGGGCCGTCACCGTTCTGAGAGGGATGGCTTCCGGGTACCGTGTGGCATGGTCCACCAAGACCAGTTTGAACCTGTTGCCCAGGGCTGTCTTGGGGTCCAGGGGCCCAACAATGTCAATCCCCACCCGGTCAAAGGGGGTACTGACCACGGGAAATGGTTGGAGGGGAGCCTTCTGCTTCCGCCCGCTTTTCCCACTTGCCTGGCAAGTTTGACAGGTCTTGCAATGGATATCTGTATCCCTTCTCATCTGAGGCCAATAAAAATGGGTGACAAGCCTGTCATAGGTCTTGTCCTGCCCCAGATGTCCAGCTAAAGGAACGTCATGAGCCAAACCCAGTAGGAAGGCTCTGAAGCGCTGGGGTACCACCAGCACACGGGCTGACCCAGGCTCAGCAGCCTTAGGCTCGCTATACAGGAGGTTGTTCTCCCAGTAAACTAAATGTGACCCTGACTGATCACCTGAGGTTTGGGCTGAGGCCTGCTGCCTCATACCCACAAGAGAAGGGCACACTTTCTGTTCTGCACAGAATTCCTCCCTGGAGGGACCACCATCCTGCTGCCAGTGGGTCAGCTCGGGCAGGTCTCCCAGTTCAGCAACTTGTTCACCTGTGGGTTCCAGGGCATGCCCCTCAAGGTCTGCCTCCTCCTGGACCACAGGAACTACGGGGGACGGTTTCCCGCGCCCCCTGCCTCTTCTCTTCACAGCTGGGTCCTGGGCCATACTTTCAGGCTCCAGAACCCCATCAACACCCTTACTTGCTGTCATGGATCGAGTGGTTGCACACACCCACTCTGGCACACCCAACATTTTCAAATGTGTCTCCCTTTCCACCTTAGCCCAAGGGGAGTCTTCCAAATCATTGCCCAGGAGACAATCAACAGGCATGGCGGGCCTTACAGCAACTTGAAGAGTACCTGAAACTCCCCCCCATTCAAAGGAAACTTGAGCTACCTCACACTCTCTCTGGGAGTTGTCAGCAGCTATCACAGGGTAGAATGCGTGGGGAACAACCTGCTCTCTGGACACCAAGTGACACTTGACAGCTGTCACACTCGCTCCGGTGTCTCTGAGAGCTTCCACTCTATGGCCATTAATGGTCACCCACTGCCTATATTTCTTAGTGTTACTAGGCAGAGGAGGTGGAGGGACCAATTCCATGTCTCCTAGAGAGACCAGGGACATCTCTGCGGGACCCTCCCCACCATGGGCAACCATCTCCTCCCCTCCCAGGGCTACACTCGCCAACTGACGGGGGGCGTCACGTGGTGGTGCACTAGAGTTCTTCAAGGGACACTGGGAATCATAAAACCGGTGTCCCACCTGCTTACAAGCGAAGCAGGTCATTGGGCCCCTACGAACAGGTTTACCTGTCGGGGCCTCTGATTTCTTATCTGGGGGAGGCTGGGAACCCTTCCCTTGGTTCCCTTGGGGATTACTTTGGGGCCCTTTCTGGAACTCCCTCTGTTTACCCTTGTCCCCCCACTCTTCTGCTGGGGACCCTGCCCACCTTTGGCTGAGTCTCCCACTGGACCCTTGTGGACCCTGGTACTGACCCAGCGGTCCGCCTCCTCAGCAAGTTTTCTAGGGTTAGATATCTTGCTATCAATAAGGTGCTGGCGCAGCTCTGGAAAACAGTTATTAGACAAGTGCTCCCAAGCAAACAAATCATAAAGAGCATCATAACTTTCCACTTTGCTGCCCTTTACCCAACCATCCATGGCTCTGCAAAAATATGACACATATTCCACCCACGTCGTACCAGGCAATTTCTTACATTCTCTAAAGGCCTGTCTGTACTTTTCTGGGGTTAGGCCATACCTTAACATTAAAGCATCTTTCATATGAGCATAAGACATCCTATCCTCAACAGGTATGTCTAACAGGGTATCTCTTCCCTCATTCACAAAGCGACCCCACAACCCCGCTCCCCAATCCTTCTCAGGGACCCGGTGGGCCAACAATGCTAACTCATATGCTTTAAACCATTGACCAATATCTTCATTCTTCTGAAAATCTTTGATCACATCTTTAGGAAAATAAAACCTACTTTCTGCAGGCACAGATGGGATGCTGCCACCAGAGGGATTCAATTCTAACCCTTTAGCTTTGAGCTCCAACTCCCTCAACTTGGTATCATGCTCCAAAGCTAACTTTTCCCTTTCAAACTCCAACCTTTTGATCTCCAGATCAGCTTCTCTCCTGCCTCTTGCATTCTCTATCTCCAACTGCCCATTTATCTTAAGTTTTGCCATTTCCATGTTGTATGCTCGCTCCTTCGCCCTTTCTTCTCTTTCTTCAGGAGAAAGACCTTTGGAGGAAACACTGCTGCCAGGAGGGGAGGGGGGCCCATTCACTGGCACCTCCTCTTCCCCTTCCCCTGTTGGTACCACCACCGGATCAGAGGAATCTCTGGCCTCTAACCAGGCCTGCAATGCTTTAAGATAATCTTCCTTAACTTTGAGGCCTGTTGTAGGAACTTTAAATTGCTTGCAAAAGGATTTCAGCTGCTGTGACTTGTAATCCTTTATCTTACTCCTATCAAACTCCTCCACAACAACAGGGGCAGTGACTCTCTGGCATCACTCATGGTCAAAACTGGCAGTTTCAAAAATCAAGTTCCAGGAAAGCGGAGAACAAAAAATAAAATATCCAACCAAAACAGATTGTGGATGCGCTATGGTCTGCTTTCACTATGTAGCGCACACTAATCACTGCACATGGGTCATAAATGCAAAGTTCAAATCCTCACCGCTGACCCACCAATGTTAGAGGTGGCTGTCTCTAGTTGGCAGAGGTATACACTTCTGACAAATAGGGACACACCTTTTCTAGTCAGGGCAAGGGGATCACACACTTAGATAACCCCTGCTCACCCCCTTGGTAGCTTGGCAAAGCAGACAGGCTTATCTCAGAGGCAGTGCGTTAAGCATTTATGACCACATACAGTAATAAGTGAATACACTACAAATGGACACGACACAGTAGTATTATAAAAATAAGGATTTTTATATAAGGCTTAGCACAAGACCAAATAACGACAAAAATATACCACAGTCTTAATAAATACTCTTGGAAGGAAAAATAATAATTCAAGCACGGTTTCTTCTTAGCACAAAGTCTTTAGTATCAAAAGCAACTCTTCTTTTAAACACAGTTCTTGGCAACAATGTAACCCACACGGGAGTCACACGACGTCGAGGCAAAGTTAATCCAAAGGTTCGGCGTCGACCGCGAGGAGCGCTACGTCGAGCCCGGAGTCGCACAGACCCCCACAACACAGTACCTTGGAAAAGTGAAGCACTCGATGATCAGCGGCGTCGAGATGTCCGGCGTCGCGTCTTCGGCGTCGATCGGGCCTCGGAGTCGGGGCGATCTGCAGCGGCGTCGACCGAAGTCAGGCAGGAGCAGCGCTCACGAGATGAAGCAGGATACGGCGTCGTCGATGTCGATGTTGCAAGAGTGAGCAGCGCTCACGGCGTCGAGAGGGCTCGAAGTCGATGCGATCAGCAGCGGTGCCGACACGAGGTCACTTGGAGCTGGAGCCGAACTCACTACTCACTGGCGTTGTTGCTGGCGTCGATCGGGCCCGGCGGCCGGCGTCGAGGAAGCGGGACACTGGAGCCGTTACTCACGATGTCGAGCTGGATTCGGCGGCGTCCGTCGGCTTCGAGATTGCTGGATTCTTTCAGAGGTGCTGGATTCACAAGTTCCAGCAAACAGCACTTTAAGCAGATGAAGTCCTTTAGCCCTGTGACTTCAACAGGAGACTGGCACTCTTCCAGCCCTTGGAGATTTTCTTAGCAAAGATTGAGAGTACACACACAGTTCCTCTCTCCTGGTTCCTTGGCAAAAATAAAGAAGCAATGCAGGATTCCCCCAACAAACAGCACTCTGGCAGAAGGGGTAGGCAGTCCTTAGATCAGCAGGCTTCTTGTCCTTGGTTCAGGTTTCCTTGTCAGAAGTGATCTGAATTCTTGGTTCAGGGGTCCTTCTCTTATACCCCTTTTTGGCTTTGATCCCTTTGTCCATGCAGGGGAATTTCCCCCCATCTTGGGTTTGTTGTGGGTGTTGCCAGGCCGAAGCACCTGGCCTATTCACTGTGCAGGGCAGAGTCTTCAGCCGCCCAGCAGGAGCGGAGCCAGCATTGTCACTGGCAGGGGCAGGGCCATCAGTTGCCCGGCAGGAGGTGGGCCAGGAAAGTCCCAGGCAGGCACAGAGTCATCAGTCGCCTGGCAGGGGGGCGGAGCCAGCATTGTATCAGGCAGGGCAGGCTATCAGGAGCTACTCTTCCCCTACTCTCAATGCAAATGCCCCACTCACCCCACACTGACTCATTCAGACCTCTGGAGCCACCCAGCTCCTGTCACACGCACACCAGAACCAGCAGAGACCGGTAGACAGTTAGACAAGAAAATAGCTACTTTCTAAAAGTGCTATTTTCAAACACAGAGTCCAAAAACCATCCACCCAAACGGATGCGTTATTAAACCCTGAGTTCAGGGATACCAAACTCGACATTGCACCATGCTCCCCGAGCCCGCTAGGATTATAGCATTAATAATCCTGGCAGCCCATTCTAACTGATGGAGAGCAGGTAACCTTACAATAGTGAAAAACGAATATGGCTGTAATTCACTATTAGGACATGCCAACCTTGTCAGGCTTGTCCTACCTTATGCTTACAATGCACCCTGCCCGTGGGCCTACCATAGGGGTGACTAACATGAAGTTAAGGGAAGGTTTAGGGACTGGCAAGTAGGTGTACTTGCGCAGTCTGCGTGACAGTACCAGACTGCACGTGGTCTAGCAATGGTAGACCTTCAGACATACTTTTACTAGGCCGCTCTTGTGGGTGGCACAACACGTGCTGCACGCCCACTAGCGGCATTTGTATTTACAAGCCCTGGCACTCCTGGTGCACTCTACTAGGGACTGATAGTAAACCAAATAAGCCAAATATGGAATTCAATCAATACAGCAATTTCACATAGGGAGCACTTGCACTGTGGCACTGATCAGCAGTGGCACAGTGCCCAAAGCATTATACCAGCAAAAACATCGTAAACAGAGGAGGCAAACAGAAAAAATGAAGGAGAGACTCATGCCAATGATGCCAGGTCTAACAATGGCACTCTGTTATTCCATGCCCCAGCAGACTTGGCCATCCAGAGGTTCTTGGCAGGGCTTTGTCGTCCTCCTCCTCCTCCTCCTTCTCCCCCTCAGAGATTGGAGAGTTGATCTGGTTCTTAGGTCTATTTTGGGGTAGGTCGCCCTTGTAGTTCTGTGTGTTTTATGGCCACTTGAGTCTTCATGCAGAGACTGTGGTTTTGTTGGCTGCTGTACGGCCCTTTTTTGACTGTGTGTGTTTGGCTTGAGTTATTTGCATGGATTGGCCCTGAGATTGGGCCTTCTGTCTTTTCTATTGGGCTGCTCGACAAGCCTTCTGCAGGTTTTTTTTACCGGTGGCTCTTTCGGTTGTCCTCTGCTGCAGAAGTTTCTTCCAAAAAGGGTTCCGATGTCTTGGGACTTAGCGTACCCTATGTGGGGTAGTGGTAGCTGTTATATAGCTTGCGCTGTGCTAGGGGGTTGTGGTCGCCTTCGGCCTCTGCTCTCCGTGGTGTTTATGTATGTTGCAGATACAATTCTCTTGCTGGATTGGAACGCCTTGGTGGCGCCCCGGGGTGTCCTTCTCTGGGGTCGCAGCGTTGTTCGCCAGGTCTGGCCTACTGCCTGCGGCCAGGCGTCGTGGCTCTGGTTCTACTTCTTTCAGTCGTGTGCTTGGCCCCTCGCTGAGGTGTGTCCGGGCTCCTCTTCGCCTTCATGCTTTCTGTCCTAGGGGCTGAGATGGCTTTGTGCTCTTCTTCCTTTCAGGCGTCGCCTGCCTGGTCTTACGGGGAGCTCCGGGCTATTCTTCCTGCTTCTGACTGCTTTATTGCTGTCAGCGCCGGTCTGTCTGGTCTGTTGCCTTCCGACTGTGGTGGACTCGCCTTCTTTTTCCCTGTCTCCTTGGGCCCTCTAGACTGTTCTTCTAGCTCTTCCTTGACCTGGCGTTGGATGAGGTTCTGTGGCTTTGTAGGGGCGTGGGTTTCTTCGGCCCGGCCCTTGGTTCATCTGTTGAGTATGAACGGTCCTCCTTTTTCTTCTTTTCTTCTCCCACACCCCTTTTGGGGTCGGTGGTGTTCTGCTTGTGGAGGTTCCCCTTGCCTGTAGGGCGGGGCTCCTTGCCCTGTCTGTTGGACTAGTCCCTGGTGGGGCCCTCTGTTATGTCCAGGCTGGTGGGGTCCTTCGCAGACCCTCCTTCCCCATGTGTATGGCTAGGGTATCTATTTTACATTATGGAATCTGCGGCTAGTAGTCTCTATCAGATGTACGAGTTACTTACCTTCAGTAACGGTGTATCTGGTAGAGACGATTCTAGCCGCCGATTCCTTCATGGCCCGCCCTTCCTCCCCGTTCTGTGAGGACCTTTGGCTTCTGCACTCGCCTCCCGGTGGGTGGCTATGTCTTCTGTGAGTCATTCTTTCGTTCTGTTGACAGGATGATGGGTCTTGTTTCTTGTTCTTCTCCTCCTCTTTGGCACTCTGAAGGATAAGTCTATGGTACTCCTGTGCCCCTCTGCCCTGGTTGCTCTGGGGTTGATTCTTGCCTTTCTCTCGTCTCTCCCCGCCCCTCCCTCTTTGTTACTAAGGGTCCTGGCCCCTCTGCTAACCTATGGGCTGTGCCTTGCCCTTGTTCCTTTGTGGAGGTTGTCACACTCTGTGCTGGGGTTGCCTTGGAGGTTTGTCATTCCCTGTTTGTCTTGGAACTGGTTCCCCTTTGTTGTTCTTGGTTGGGGTTATACTCCTGCTACATGTTGTCATGACATTTTACATATGTTCCTTGCCTCGGGGGGGGGACTGTATGCATGCTGACAGGGTGGCTGCTCAGGGCTGTGCTTTGGGTACTGCAGTGTTGGCACTGCTCCTTATGATGTTGTTCGTCACCATTCCTTTTTCCACTTTTTTCTGCTCTTCGCACACTGTTCCCATGCTCCCACAGATTGTCTGGTGGCTCCACGTTGTGGCGCCGAATAGTCTTCTAAAGAAAACTGACATAGGTGCGCCGGTATGGGACTTATGTGACCTCTCTGCCCTGCCCTTGGTTCATCTGTTGAGTATGAACGGGCCTCCCTTTTCTTCTTTTCTTCTCCCACACCCCTCTTGGGGTCGGTGGTGTTCTGCTTGTGGAGGTTCCCCTTGCCTGTAGGGCGGGGCTCCTCGCCCTGTCTGTTGGACTAGTCCCTGGTGGGGCCCTCTGTTATGTCCAGGCTGGTGGGGTCCTTCGCAGACCCTCCTTCCCCATGGGTATGTCTAGGGTATCTATTTTACATTATGGAATCTGCGGCTAGTAGTCTCTATCAGATGTACGAGTTACTTACCTTCAGTAACGGTGTATCTGGTAGAGCCGATTCTAGCCGCAGATTCCTTCATGGCCAGCCCTTCCTCCCCGTTCTGCGAGGACCTTTGGCTTCTGCACTCGCCTCCCGGTGGGTGGCTATGTCTTCTGTGAGTGCATTCTTTCGTTCTGTTGACAGGATGATGGGTCTTGTTTCTTGTTCTTCTCCTCCTCTTTGGCACTCTGGAGGATGGGTCTATGGTACTCCTGTGCCCCTCTGCTCTGGTTGCTCTGGGGTTGATTCTTGCCTTTCTCTCGTCTCTCCCCGCCCCTTCCTCTTTGTTACTAAGGGTCCTGGCCCCTCTGCTAACCTATGGGCTGTGCCTTGCCCTTGTTCCTTTGTGGAGGTTGTCACACTCTGTGCTGGGGTTGCCTTGGAGGTTTGTCATTCCCTGTTTGTCTTGGAACTGGTTCCCCTTTGTTGTTCTTGGTTGGGGTTATACTCCTGCTACATGTTGTCATGACATTTTACATATGTTCCTTGCCTCGGGGGGGGGGGGGGACTGTATGCATGCTGACAGGGTGGCTGCTCAGGGCTGTGCTTTGGGTACTGCAGTGTTGGCACTGCTCCTTATGATGTTGTTCGTCACCATTCCTTTTTCCACTTTTTTCTGCTCTTCGCACACTGTTCCCATGCTCCCACAGTTTGTCTGGTGGCTCCACGTTGTGGCGCCGAATAGTCTTCTAAAGAAAACTGACATAGGTGCGCCGGTATGGGACTTATGTGACCTCGCTGACATCATGTACGCGGACGACGCCTGGGCGGAGTCGCGTGATGCCGATGGGGAGTGGTCTCTGAGCGAAGCACAGAGCTGATACAGCCTGGTGCTGCCGTATGGTGCACGCCAGTAATTCCAGTGCTATAGTGAATAGCATGGGGGAAGAACATAGCCCTGCCTCATACTCCTGCAGATTGTTATGGGTTTGGTGGTATTGCCATTAATCCGTACTCGGGCTGTTGGACCAGTGTACAATAATTCAGTCCAATGTATGAAGTTTGCAGGCATGTCCTTCCATTGGAAAATTGCAAACAAGTAACCCGACTCTATAGAGTCAAAGGCTTTGGCGGTGCCAAGTAAGGGTTTGAGGGTTGAGTTAGTGGAGTAGTGTAAAAATGGTGCGTAAGTTATGCAACATAAACCTTTCTCCATAAATCCTGACTGATCCCGTTATTGAAAGTTTGGTGAGAGAGGCATGAACCTGATAGCATAAGTTGTGCAAGAATCTTTGTATCCACGTTTATGAGCGATAGAGACCTATAAGACTTGCAGTGCTCTGTTTCTTTTTGTGGTTTAAAGGGGGTGTTTATAAGCACGTCTCGTACTGTGGGAGGTAACAGTTATCTGTTATAGGCCTTCTCATATATTGCAAGCAAGTGTGGTGGTAGGAGGGGAGCAAATTATGTATAAATTTCAATGGTTAGACCATCTAGTCCTGGGGCTTTGCTCGTTGGAAGATTTGATATTGACTATTTGATCTCATCTACTGGGGTGGGCTGTGCTAGAAATTCCCATTGTCCCTCCAAGAGCCAGGCCAGTGCAATCTCATTCAGGTAGCCGGTCAGCTCGTCAACGGAGCCCAGGTCATGCTTTTGATATAGGTTAGTATAATAATCTGTGAAGATTGCCAGTTTGTTCTTGTTGTCAGTGTTCCGTGGCATAGGGAGAAGTGATTTTGAGTATGTTCCTGTGTGTCCACAGTGTCTTTAGCTTTTGAGCCAGAGCTTGTCCCAGTCTTCTTCTCTCTCCATACTTCCTCACCACTGCATGTGTGGACATTTTGATCTCTAGGTCTACTGTGGTATTATAATCTGTCACCAACAAACGTATATGAACTAAAATTGTAGGGTCTAGTCATGTTTGCTACTGGCGTTCTGACCTTTCTATCTGTTCCTTGTTGCACAGTTGAATATGTAGTGCTTTAAGGATGCCTACATGTTTACTAATGCATGTACCTCTAATAGTGGCCTTGAACACTTCCCAGTGAGTACTCACCCTAGCCACAGAACCCTGTAATCCTCAAAGTATGCTAATATGTTGGACCGTATTTTGTTGCAAAATACAGGGCCTGTGACCTCTGTTGACCAGATCCTCCAAAGGAATTTGCTTGGGTGCATGTGTGTGGATCGCTATTGTGAGCAACACCAGGGCATGGTCTGATAAGGGTTCTGGGGAGGTGTGTAATAGCCCATGTCCAGTCAATTTCATCACAAGTCGCCAGCCAGTGGTCCACCTGAGACCATGTGTTATGAATTGAAGATAAGCATGTGCATTTGTGCTTGGTGGGATATATTGTTCTCCACAAGTCTAGCATTCGATAATCTTCCATTCCTGATAGTATAGTTTGAACAGCCCCCTTGCCATGCCTGTGCGTGGAGGCTGATCTTTTAAGAGTGGGGTTCAAGCAAGTATTGAGGCCCAGTCGCACCCTCACAGAACGGTGCGTGTCGTTAGTGTGAGAAAAGGTTGTTCCACATCGCCATATAAAAGGCTGGGTCATCAGTATTTGGGCCGTTTGTTTTCACTAGAGTTGTGCGGGTATCATTAATTTTGCCTTGTATGATCACATAGCGGCCCTGATCATCAGAGCATGCATATATGGATTGGAAAGGTACGACCCCTTTCCTAACTAAGACCAAGATTCCCCATGAGTAGGATGTGTAAGATGATGCATATCTAAGTGTTGCCTGTTTGGTCTTTGTAATTTGTGGAAAAATCGCAATGCACTGTGAATTGTAATGTGAGAAGAGCATTACCTTTGTGGATCTCATAAAGAAAGAAAAGAATAAAAAGAAAAATTGATTTACATTTCGATGTACTATAATTACTATATATAAAGAACATACCTAAGGAGAGCCAGGCGGTTTCGTTTTTTCCTGGTTGGAGAACGCCTATACATAAGTATCTAGAAGCAACACCTCCGGATCAGGAGGTGATACCTACTGGCACCCAAAAATTGAAGAACAATAAATAAAACAAAGAACACATTCGAATCAATGAGTGCAAACGTAATCCACACATCTTCCCTATTTGCCTGCCATTTTTTTCTAGGTGTCTGGGTACAGGTGATTTTCCTGCAGATAGACAAGATCAATTTTCTGGCGGTCTAGGTATACTATTACATGTCTTATTTTAAGGCCCTTAACATTCCAAGACAGCAGCAATATTTGACTACCACCCACATCTGTTCCCATTGCCATGTGTGATTTGGTGGGGGAATACTGCACAAGTGTACACATGCCGTCCTCCTAGTTTAGGAGTTAAGGATTGTTGTGTGTCAGTATTTGTACATTTTAGCGTTATTGTATCCTGCAAAACATTCCTTACTCCCACTCCCTTACCCCCCAACCATCATGAAAGCGTTGTGTAGAGCACCCAGTTGGGTGACTGGGTTACCAGTGGGTACCCACTGCAGCAGGAGAGTTGTTCAGAATGCACAGGATAGGACGTCGTGGGTATTTTTGAGTACCTAGGTCTTATCCACGTGAGAGTTAGCGAATGTTACTGTAACAGGAAAGAAAGGGGAATGGCATTGTGTTAGTCGCCGTCCTTACAAGACCTCTTATTATCACAGGGTCGAGCGTAGGTCATTTTTTGCAGGTGCTGCCTTTCCTCAGCGGACTATCAACCTTCTTAGGGTCTTGTAAACTGTGTTGTGTGCCCTCCAATGAGAACCTGAATATAACCAGCTGTAGCATTGCTTATTCTATACCGGCCTGCTGTAGCAATTTTTCTCTGGCTAAACTTGTGGCTGCCAGCGCGAAGCTGGGGAACAATTTGATGCTGTTGCCTTTGTGCGTTTTGGCCCACGTGAGCCGGAGGATTGTGTCCCTGTCTCAAAAGTTCTGGAAACATGCTATTATGGGACGGCCGGGGGTCAGAGGGCCAGTGGATCGGTAAGCTCTCTCTATCAAGAAGAGGCGTGTAAATGTGTCTGCACCAAATTTTGCCTTGAGGAGGCTCTGCACAAAGGTTTCCAACTTCCCTGTGTTAGTTGATTCCGGTATTCCAAGAATACACAAAATGTTTCTCTGCAACCGTGCCTCCAGGTCCTCCAATTCCACCTTAAGTGACGCCAGTGACATCCATGCTGCTCTCTACTTTGCACTTTGTCTTCGACATCTGAAATGCATTGTTCCACAGCTGTGATGCTTAAATCTTGTTTGTCCATTTGTTGAGCCATATGGTCCATTATGATGTGAGCTCATCTATGTTGGTGTCAATAGACGACAGGCTTTGCTACATGGTGTGTAGCGGTGTTTTGAGATCTGGAGAAATGTCCTTGAGACCATTCAAAGTAGTGGGCTCAGCGTAGCCCTGTGGCTGTTGTAAGTTACCTGAGATCTGAACTTCGATTCAAAGTGCAGTTTTTATTGCCTGTGGTCAGATTTCCCCATGGTAGCAATATAGCCCTGCCGCGTCTTGTCCAGAATGGTCACTGTGCTTTAAGGCTCAAATATGCACAGACGTGTTGTATGAACTGCTCAGAGTGTCAACAGTGTTGCCGCAGTAGGAGTCTTGGATGGGGGAAAAGAGCACAAGTGCTAGTCAGTCTACCCTATCTTCTATTTGGCAACCACACACGCATCAGGGGTGTGGGTCCCACCATCCTTCATGGTGGTTGCAGGCCTAGATCTGCCACTCTGCACTGCCCCACAGCTGCTTGGATACAGCCACCATGCACTGTCACCGGGTGGCCCTGGCTCCCCTCCACTGCCTCCCTGGTCCTCCACACCTGCTTTGGGCACCCACCAGCCCAAGGGAAGATCGCAGTTCTCCGCCTGGAATTCCTCGTCTCCATTCGCAGGCACCTGGCCACTAGGCGGGCCACAAAAGGCCTTTGAATACTCGGTCGCTCCTCTGCCACCCTCTCCACTGGGCGTTCATCTTCAGCCAGTGAGCACACCACGGGGTTCCCCGTGATGCACAGAGTCAGGGGCTCCTGTCTGCTGCGAATGTTGGGCCCACTAGAAGATGAATTCAATTAATGTGTCACCATATCACCTTGGTGGCATCCCTGTGTTTTGGGCACACCTTCGATACTTGAACAAGCAAGCTTCTACAACAAATGGCCCATGACTACTGGCCCCTTTACTTCCAGTGTTGCACGATAACCCGAACGTCGGATGACACAGCTCCCGGACGAAGGGTACACCACCCAAAATGCATTGGAGCAGTTTTGAAACATGTAATATGTAACATGGAAAAACGATGAAAATGAATGCATGAAAAAAAGATTTTCTACATCATGAAACTAATGATGACACTCAAATAAACTACGATAATCATCTTTGTGTAGAAGCTTGCTTGTTCAAGTATCGAAGGTGTGCCCAAAACACAGGGATGCCGCCAAGGTGATATGGTGACACATTAATTGAATTTATTGATAGACGTGTGCCAGGACGGACACGCCACCTGTTTGGTGCACCCAACCTCCGAATACAGATTTCTTTCAATTCACAAACAGACTTTGCCAAGCCAGCTGTGCGTCCCCCACCTATTTTTTCTAGTCATTCCCACTAGAAGATGGCCATGTCGACTGCTGGCTCTCTAGCACCCCCATCCAAAGTACTCAAGTACTACAGAGAGGGTCAGTGGCCACCAACCTGTGTATCTTAGTGAAGATCATTATTTTTACCATCTCAATTAAGTGGTGGTGTCAGCACTCTGCCCAACAGTTCACTCCGATATACTTCTGTCGCTTTTGACACGTTCGTGGGTTGTCTCATGTTGGAGGTTGCTGGGAAGGTAAAGTGAAGTGTCCTGTTAATCATATGCTCAGTTCACTTCTGCTTAATATGCTTGCAAAGTAATTTGAACAATTGTGTTTCTGATGGATACTTCTACCTCAGATTCCTCACCTGTAGAACAATCCCCGAGCATCAGACGACTGGATCCGGAAAACTTCAAAGCAGCAATGTTGCGGTAGAGGGCGCTGGGCTCCGTCAGCGCTGCAAGTCATCAGGAGACATCACTGAGGCCATAATGCGCCCGCCTTGGCGCACTGATGTAATTTCCTTTTTATCTGCGCCTTCAATGCAAATCCAGAGCTTCACTCTCTGAGGGAATTTTCCTGACTAAATTTAAATTAATGCAGAGTACCACGTCTCCTCCCAAGAAATCTGGGTTTAAACCCTGTAGGGATTGTGAGGGACAGATGTCCATTACGGACCCCCTACTGTCTGTCTGTGGTGCTTGTGGTCCGACTACGATTCAGAAACCTACTCCTCGTGCCTCAGTATGGATCTAATGGCCATCAAGGTGCGGGAGGCCAAGCTCATGATGGCCCGAGCGAAGGACCACCATTGATACTGGATGTGTTCTTGGTACTATTCTCACTCCCCATCTTCATCTTTGGCTGGAAAGAAGAGAAAACACAGAAGGTAGGTGAAAAGGCAATCAAAAGGTAAGTCTCCTCATTGCTCTTAGTCTCCCACAGGACCTTCATCCTCTTTACCGGAGCTTGTCGACTTAGCGGCAATGGGTCCTCTGTGCAGCCCTGCTCTTTCTATGGACCCTGCTCCGAACATACCTCCATTACTAGAGCCTTTGGATGACACACCCATCTGTGGAGTCACGGACGCTTCCTTCACCCTTTCCCGAGTTCCTGACTCCAGGATCAGACCAGGCAGTGTTCATCAACTCAATGTACTTGATCTCTGCCAAGGCTTCAACTTGTCCCACTTTGGGCACGATGCCCCCATCTTGTCTGCCAGTCTTAATGCCTTTTCAGTCGTCCTTCTTCAGTGATGTACCACTGGCTCCAATCTCTTCATCATATTGCTTCAGTCTGTCACTCTGCTTCTCGGCGCTACAGCAAATGCAATGGACAGCGCCACCCCTGCCTCCTCTGACTTCAGCTATGGCACCAACAACGCTACTGCCCAATGTCAAATCTCAGATTCTCTCTTGCAGAGAGGCTCAGAGGTTGCATGAAGAGGAGGCTTATAGATCAAGCCTCCATGAAATATTGGGTACAAAATCTGACACTGAATTATTTCTCTGGTGGTGACCGAGATCAAGGCCCTCTTGAATTTCAAGGCCTGTGTTCAGACAGTGGTTTAGATACCTCCAGAGCTGGCTATGGACTTTCCCATTGGGCCACCAATGCCAAAAGTCGATCTCTGAAAAAAGTCATGCGTAAAGCAGCAGAGATGTTAGTTCTGCAATTTCCAGCGACAGAAGCTTAGACAAATGTTCTCACTGAGATCCTTTCTCCTCTTCAAGTAACTAATTACTGGTAACTGCCATGGCGGCATGTGAGAAGCCTTCCTTTGCTCCGGTGGTCAGTCTGCTTGTTGCTTGCTGTTATTGCTACCCTGCTTGCGATCTGGCCTTCCTTTCAATGCACCGTTTACCAGAGAGCATGGCCATCCAGGTGTTCTGTTCAGGGATTCAGTGGAGAGGACCTTCCCTATAACCCCCTCCTACAGGATGTGAAAATGATTGGAAGCCTGGGGCAAGAAAGCTTTTATTGCAGAAAGTATGGGATTCAAGTCTCTGAACACCAATTGCCTTTGCACTTGCTACAACAACACCTTGTGAGACATGACCTAAATGATTCTTTTAGATCAACAAGCCCAGATCTCACCCGTGGCCCTCTTGGTGACTCCAGTTCATAGGGCAGATACTGGACACCACCCTTCTCCGTGCCTCTCCTCCAACACAGAGAATCAAAAACATCCATGAGATGATTCCTTCTTTCCAGCGAGGTGCGAGAATCCCAGTCTTGAGCGTCTCGCGCTTTCTATGTCTGCTGTATTCCTGCATCCTCCTAGTCACAACCGCACGTTGGCAATTGAGGGCCCTGCAGTGGCTCCTCTTCCAGCAGTGGGACCCGTATGGGGGAGACCTGTTGGGTTCCAATGTGAACTCCCCCCAGCACTGCGGCCGAAGTGACTTGATAGGGGAGTGAGGTGAACCTAACGCACGGGATGGGCTCTACTCCCACTCTCACCTTGACTGGGGTAGTGATGAATGCCTCTACCTTAGGGTGGGGAGCCAATCTGAAGGATCTGGAGATCAGATGCCACTAGTCTCTGAATGAGCGAGTTCTTCACATCAACCTGCTGACCGATAACATGAACTTGATGTGGTACGTTAACAAGCAAGGGGGAGTAGGGTCTCACCTCCTTTGCCTGGAATCTTTGAGGCTGTAGTCTTGGGGACACCGCCAAGGGATCTGGCACACTGCCAAAGCACCTACCGGGGTCTCTGAATGTCAGAGCCAACAGCCTGAGCCGGCTTCACCTTGCTGATCACAAGTGACATCTTTGTCCAGTGAGACACTCCTCAGATGGAATTATTTTCCTTCTCATAAAATGTTCAGTGCAAGCAGTTCTGAGACCTCCAGAAACGTGAGGGAAGGTTTAGTGGACCTGTATCAGTTGAGATGGAGCTTTCAGCTGCATTGCGCTTTTCCTCTCATCCCTATGATTCCTCAAGTTCTCAGGAAGATTTGCCAAGATTGGGCCCAAGTCATTCTCATTGCTCCGGATTGTCCAAGAAGGGTATGTACCTTCTTCAAAGAAGGGTATGGAACCTTCTGCTCTTCTCAACATGCCCCCTGCTTCAGTTTCCACTTAGGCTGTACTTCTCTCCCATTCAGGGAAATGGCTCTGCACCCCAATATCCAAGACTTCCACTTACATGTTCGGAGATTGGGCGAGGACAACTGAGCTCCTTTCAGCTGCCACTGGTGGTGGTAAACACCTTCTTATGTTCACATCTCCCCCTCCATAAAGCATGTTTATTTCAGCAGACTGTTTTGAATGGTGAGCTAACAAAGGTGTGAATCACTTACTGGCCAAAGTTTCTGAAGTACTGCAATTTACTATTTTCTTTGCTCAGAAGGGATGTGCCATTGTCAGTGCGAAGGATTATTTACCCACCTTGTGTGCTTTCCTCTGTATGCCAGATCGTCCATCCCTCTTCAAACCCCTCTGTTGTCATGCATTTGCTTAAGGGCCTGACCAACCTTTTACCTCCAAATCCCTTTGTGGATCCTTAATGGGACCTAAATCTGGTTCTTACTTTCATGATGGGGCTTTATTTGAGCCACTTCACAGATATACCCTTTTATTTTTTAGGGGGCTGATAGTGGTACATGTATTGCATAGATATAATAAAATAACATATATACCCTTTGTATGTTGATGTTCAAACAGTATTTTTGGTTGCTATAACTTCTACTAGATGAGTCGGTGAATTAATGGCCCTTAGCTGTTGCCCTCCTTTCACTACTTTCTTTCCAGATACGTTGGTGTTGTAAACCGAGGCTGCTTTCCTCCCTAAGCCGGTCACCTCTTTCCATCTTGCCCAATCCATTACACTTCCGACCTTTTACCCTCGGCCTCATCCTATGAAAGAGGAGAAACTGTTGTATTGTTTGGATCCTCAGCAGATGGTTAATTAATACTTCAATCGTACCAAGGAACTTTAGTTAGATGACCAGCTACTGTGGTGTCAAAAATGTAAAACAGTACAGAAAAGGACTCTGTCTCCTGTGCTGAGACGTGTGGGAGTAGGAGAGATCTTTATCAAGTATGGGGACGTTCTCTACGAGCAGCCCACAGCACGGGTACGTGTGAACTGACTTCTCTCGGAACCCATACACATCACACAGGGCACAAGACAGGGGTACCCTCTGTCCCCCGTTATATACACTAACGGCGGAACCAATGCATTGCGCAGTACGTGAATACCATGGACATCGCAGAATAAGACTCCCGCAATATAATCTAATAATTACCGCATATGCAGACTGCATTGTCCTTTACGTAAGCGAACCTGTCAAGAACTTAATGCCAATTCTACAAGAGGTGAAACGCTTCATCAGCACTCAAACTTACGAATCAACTGGAATAAATCTTTTGCATTTCCGCTGACCTCTATCACTCTCCCTGTGACAGTGTCCTACCCCATTGAGTGGACCTCGGAACTGACCCCTATATCTTGGGGTGCAAATGCATAGCAACCCTGAAACTATGGGCGAGTGATACAGAAACTTACTGAGTCTATCGAGAAATGGATTAGACTACCGTTGTCCCTACTGGGTCGAGTAGCGCTCTTAAAAATAATAGTCGTGAGTCCAGTGGGAGGCAGAAAGTGACAGAAGGAGGCAATAAGTCAGACCCTGGAGGAGTAATAACTAACAGCCAACTATGCATCTCCAACTGTGGGTTCTCCCAGAAGTTAGGTTAATGTACTGGCGAGAATATGCTCCCCCGTCCATAGAATGCACAACCATTGATAGAGGGCCGGATCTATCGAGGCTGCAAGTTATCTCTTGGAATGTGGAAGGCCTTGCCCCCAAGTTGGATAGTCCTGACTCGGGGAGTTTCATTGAGCAGCATAAAATTTGCATGTTCCAAGAAACTTGGGCAAGAGGGGGATCTACTTAAACAAGGTTATGCCATATTTACCATTCCAGTGACAGGAGGAAAGGGGATGCTATCGGAGGGGGCTGAGTACTTGGGTAGCGACACGCCTAGAAACAGCTTCAAATGATATATTTTGTGTCCTCCTTAATTTCCCTCCAAGGACCTCTGTTGCCCTAATAAGTCTATTCCAGACTAGTTAGCCGCAGCAAAGAGTCGAAAACCCTTGACAAGCTAACGCAATTCCTTGCTAACATTCCTGACATCTACCTGTTGATTGTAGGGGGGGGATTTTAACTTTCAGTATGAGCCCCTAGAGGGCATGAATAGGGACACCCCATGTGAAGAAGATCTGCATTGGGCTGTACCAGACTCAACCTGTCCATCAGTAGGAGCATGGACTCCCTTGGTACTTCAGATGAATTCCTTGGCATTAAAACTTTAATTTAGAGCTTGTAATGGTAGAACTAAATCCGATACCCCTAGTAAGCATACTTTTAATAGAATTGGCCAAAACAAGCTAATTGATTACATTTTGGTCAGTATAACCTCATGGCATTGGGTTGCTGATTTTAAGATTGTGCCATGTCATGATAGTGACCACAATGTGCTAGTTTTAGAACTACTTATATTAACCCACGAGAGCACCAACAACGTGGCTACTCCTGTCGATGGCGGACTTGAGTAAATCTCAAGAAAAGCTAGGCGCCCTGTATCTATCTTTCATCCCGATTCTTATGGACTCCATTCAGTCTGTCTCCGCCGATAATACCCAATTTGAACTACCTAAGGTTGCCCTGAACCATACAAAGCTAACAGCTACCATGACTGACATTTTCTTTCCAATAAAAAAGGTTAGTAATAAAAGAATACCTCGCCACTCATGGTTTAATGGAAATTGCCGAAAGGCCAAAAAAGCTTTGGTCTCTGCCATTAAGGTCAAGAACAGACCACTGATCAAAATCTATAGAAAGGCCTATTGTACAAGTACGGTGGAGGCAAAATAACAGTGGGAAAGTAAAAGGTGGGAAACCCTCAGAAGCTCCTTGGGAACCCGTGACATGAAGACCTTTTGGAATGTGGTGAACACGTGTAGCACTGAAGGCAAACCGGCAATAGAGCCAAATCTAGGGGCAAATGTGTGGAGGGACCACTTTGAGTCCCTCTACCGCTCGCAGTCGTAGTTGTGGGAGCTTGGTGAACTTGCCGAACATTGAACCCAAGAACTGCCCTAACTGAACTGCCCTGACCAGAGCCTTTTGGAAGTAGCGCCGATTTGGGCTGAACCTTCTTGCTACTGTAAGGGAGCGGGACTGCGAGGACCAGGATTCCAAGCGGGCTGTGATCTGCCGCACCTGTGACCTCTTCCCGCCCCCTTTCCTGCGGAGTACTTTACGGCTCGCGGACGTAGTTGTGGGAGCTTGGTGAACTTGCCGAACATTGAACTCAGGAACTGTCCTGACTGAACTGCCCTGACCAGAGCCTTTTGGAAGTAGCGCCGATTTGGGCTGAACCTTCTTGCTACTGTCAGGGAGCGGGACTGCGAGGACCAGGATTCAAAGCGGGCTGTGATCTGCCGCACCTGTGACCTCTTCCCGCCC
The DNA here is from genome assembly GCF_964261635.1 of Lissotriton helveticus. NCBI lineage: Eukaryota > Metazoa > Chordata > Amphibia > Caudata > Salamandridae > Lissotriton > Lissotriton helveticus. The sequence goes on from NC_136070.1 coordinate 920,738,533, forward strand.
CCTTTCCTGCGGAGTACTTCACGGCTCGCGGCCCCCGCTCTGCGGGAGCCGCTCGCAGCCGTAGTTGTGGGAGCTTGGTGAACTTGCCGAACATTGAACCCAGGAACTGCCCTGACTGAACTGCCCTGACCAGAGCCTTTTGGAAGTAGCGCCGATTTGGGCTGAACCTTCTTGCTACTGTGAGGGAGCGGGACTGCGAGGACCAGGATTCCAAGCAGGCTGTGATCTGCCACACCTGTGACCTCTTGCCGCCCCCTTTCCTGCGGAGTACTTCACGGCTCGCGGTCCCCGCTCCGTGGGGGCTGCTCGCAGCTGTAGTTGTGGGAGCTTGGTGAACTTGCCGAACATTGAACCCAGGAACTGCCCTGACCAGAGCCTTTTGGAAGTAGCGCCGATTTGGGCTTAACCTTCTTGCTACTGTGAGGGAGCGGGACTGTGAGGACCAGGATTCCAAGCGGGCTGTGATCTGCCACACCTGTGACCTCTTCCCGCCCCCTTTCCTGCGGAGTACTTCATGGCTCGCGGCCCCCGCTCTGCGGGGGCCGCTCGCAGCAGTAGTTGTGGGAGCTTGGTGAACTTGCCGAACATTGAACCCAGGAACTGCCCTGACCAGAGCCTTTTGGAAGTAGCGCCGATTTGGGCTGAACCTTCTTGCTACTGTGAGGGAGCGGGACTGCGAGGACCAGGATTCCAAGCGGGCTGTGATCTGCCGCACCTGTGACCTCTTCCCGCCCACTTACCTCCCTATTTAGATACGCCCGCGAACCGCGGGACGCGCACGGGCGTTTGCCGGGTGAAGCCCGGGGCAAGGTCGGGCCGTCTGTGGCCGTCCGGGGCTGGCCAAGGCTGGGCTGGGCCACCTCACTAACATTCGACTTGGGACATTCAAAGTAAGAAGACTGTGACCATAAAATATATTGTGCACTGCATTATTAGTAATCTCATTCACAGCTTATGCATAAAGTTTAATTATTACTGCCATTAAGCACTGACGCTCTATAAGAATTTTTAGGCCCCTGTATACTTGCGGTTTGTGATTTATCGTCCAACCATTGAAACTATTGAGGGAGCATGAGTTTACGTACCAGCATAGGAAGAACATCATTGGTGGGTGGCTCGGTTAGGGGGACACTAGACGGTTTTATCACCAGGGCGGCCTCCGTCCTTGAAAAGGAAATAGTTTTGACGGAAAAGCGCCTTTGCACAAAAAAAGCGATCTTCGCTGGGTACCATTAGACTAGCAGTTACTCCCCCGAGGCATAGGACAGAAAATGACCAATGTCGAGTGACTGGGGATTCCTTGCAGTTACAACAAGCAACAAATTCTCAAGAAATTCAAACACTTCCATCTGAGGTACATAGAAATGACTTGACTTTAGAAACATCTTTGGATATTTCATTCGAGACAGAACTATCTGTAATTTCTGATAGGTTTTCCCTGAAGGACAATACGGATAGCAAAAATAAAGACCGAGGTTCCACTACAAAAAAAAGAAAGCATGGGAGGGGTAGTAAGGGTGATAGAAGTGCAAAAACATCAAAAATATCCCATAGTCCCGCAGGGAATGCACGTCTAAGTACAAACAAGACTGCGTCAGACCAATATCTCCCACCTTCTGTTACCATCAAAGAACTAATGGGGAACATGGAACAATTGCTTAAATCATTGATACTGCCATTGGTAGAAAGAGATAAAAGAATGGGTGAACAACTGGGGTGCATAGAAAAGGAAATGGTAACGCACACAAAATTGATTGGTGACCTAGGAAAATCTAGACAAACAGAACCTAGCCACGACACTCTACTTGGGCAGATATCAGCCCCCAAGTCAAAAAATAGGGACCTATTGCCTGCACAAGACCAGAATAATTCGGTTTCCCACCAGAAAACTAAAGGCCCCGCTCCTATCATAGGGGAGAGAAAAAAAGGACAGGCCCATAAACAGGGACCTCCGCAAACAACTGCTACTGGGCCTTCCCCTATCATGAGTCGTACAAAAAACCCAGGAAAAGATAGACCTGCCTCCTGAGGCTGTACCCTACGTTGTGGTCTTAACTGGGGTCCCGGAATTACCGGAGGACACAACTGAGGACTATCAACAGCTAAAAAACAAAGTAATTTATTGGCTGAGTAAAAACAGGCCACTACCCCCAAACATTAACGGTGAAATCCTTTATGTAAGGAGACTGGGCTGGCTGAGAAACAGACCAAAGGATATAAGGGGGGACGTTATTATCGTCAATTTTAGGGACCGAGGAGCAGTCAGATTTATTGGTGATTGGTACATCGTAGGAGGCAGGGATGAAATTTCAACACACGATTTAAGCTACTTTTACCCACAATCACTGCTGGCATACTCTCCAAGACCCAGTGCCCCATATGGTCTTAGTACAGTACATCTTGGTTTTAGTGTCCCTACTTTTATTCGCTTTTCGACGCTCTGTGGGTTGGAAGGAGTCGATTGACTCCCCAATCAGGCCACTGGGGATATTGTCAATGATAAACAGTTATCTAACCCAGATTCTCCACTGTTTGTCAAGGCAGGTAATCAATCAAATCCAGCACGGGATGACACTTCGTCACTGGAATTAAATTCTACTGAAATCGAGTTAGGTAAAGCCGTAACTGGCGGTAAAGATTCTATTCCGGGTGCTGTTCTATCCGCCACTGTTTTAGAAAAGACAATGGAATTTGGCATGACCGATGATCAACAGTTAGTTCGGTCAACTAGACCAACGGATAATACCATAGCTACTCATCGCCCGTTGATAAAGTTCCTTTCTTGGAATATAGCCGGCCTTCGCTCTAAGGTAGAAGATGGCACTGGTTTGAACTTTCTCGAAAATTACAATATGTCTCCAGGAGACTTGGTCCACCACCGAAATCCATCTGGTAGGTTATAAAACCTTTTTTTCTCCCGCATTAGCTGTAGCATCAGGTAGGGCCAAAGGTGGCATAAGTATATTTATAGCAAATACAATAGGGGGGTAAAAATAACTTCAATAGAATTGGAAGTAAATCACCAGATACTCAGTCTTCGCTTTATTAACAAGGATACTGTTCTCCTCCTAAATTTTTATAACTTACCGGAAGGAGAACTGCTGAAGGTCCTGCGCAGATTGTGCTATAAATTATCTTCCCTGACGAGGGGTTTTCGGGGCGGGGATGGGGCTACCATAATTTGGGGGGGGGGAATTTTAATCACCACCCTTGTAATAGTAATAGTAACCTGTGTGGGATAGTGGACGAAAATGAAGAACCTATAGTCCACTCCCTTCACTCAAGTACTGGAAATTATCTAAATGAGATCCTCGCAGATCTGGACCTTATAATTGCTAACAAAAAGAATCCTCCCGGTCAGCTTCTGGACCCAACATTTTATGGGGGGGAGCCGGACTACGATAGATTTCATCTTGATATCAAATACCCTGGCCAATCGTGCTATTAGTTTTGCTGTCCTGATTAACATATTAAGTGATCATTGTGCCCTTACCCTGGAATTCGATTCACTTTATGAGCATACCACGCAATCTATAGCTGGTGCACATAGACAAAATGCTCTGCATTTGGATAGAACAAACGGATATTCCCTAAAGTGAGAGAAAGTTGACCCTTTAGATATAACAAGGAAAGTTTTACAAACAGCTTACTCCTCAATTGTTAAATGTTTAGATTTGTCCGCATCAAATGAGGAGGTTCTAAGTAACTTTAACGTGGTCCTAAAAACAATAAATGAATCTCTTTTGATAAAGCCAAAAAACAGCCAGCCAAAGAAAGCAGGGTAGTTTAATCATAAATGTACAACAGCACATACCAAATTAAAGATAGCTTTACAAAATCCTAATAGAGAGGCGGAAGAAATAGTGACCCTCAGGAGGCAGTATAACATCGCACTAAAGGAGAGGAAGTCTGAACTAAAGCAGGCTTTATGGGATCAACTGCATAAAAGTTCCACTGATAAAAACAGTACAGTATTTTGGTCAGTGATTAAATCCCCTTTTTAGCAGATCACAAACATTTACCCACTATAGAGGTGGCTATCAATGAATTAGTATGGGTGGTGCACTTCTCAAAGATCTTTGAGAAATGCCCAGTTGACATGAGAGGAGATTCAGGTCCCATCATTGTGCTCCCTGAACCGAGCTACCCAATTAAGCTAGACTTTACTATTAACGAGGTACTCCAAGCCCTAAAAGCCAGTAAAAACGGCAAGGCCCCTGGACTAGATGGGGTTCCCATAGATCTATTCAAATCGAATCTAGATCTGTGGGCCCCAATCCTGACAAGGATACTAAAGGCAGCGACGGAGGTGGGTCTACTAGACTACTGGACAAAATCTATTATGGTCCCTATCTTTAAGAAGGGAGACCGCCAGGAGGTATCCTGCTATAGCCCGATCTCACTGCTGGATTCTCTGGGCAAAGTGGCAGGCAGAATTGTCCTTGAGCATCTACAGCAGTGGGCGAACGATGGTGGGGTCCTCTCGGACCTCCAATTTGGGTTTCGCGAGGGTTTTGGAACAGTCGAACAGGCCTTAAATCTGACTATGTTATTGGGTAAATATGCATGTGCGAAGTCAGGCAGACTGTACATGGTTTATGTCGATCTGTCTGCAGCCTTCGACTGTGTTTCCCACGCTAAACTCTGGTCCATATTAATAGCAATGGGGGTTGATTCACCATTGGTGGATTTTCTGCGAGAACTATATGCCAATGCCTCTGCTAGGGTGAGGTTCGGGGTAAAGGGCGAGCTGTCAGCGCCGTTTAGGGTAGAGCGAGGAGTCCGGAAAGGTTGTGTCCTGGCCCCCTTTCTTTTTACCCTTTATACCAAAGGCTTGGAGCAGGCCATGCTGAAGGGGGCCCAGGATCTTCCTCAATTAAAAAACTGCCTGATTCCCGCTCTGCTCTATGCAGATGACGCTGTGATATTGGCCCGCACTCCTTGTGAACTCTAGAAGGCGTTGGATAGATATTCCGTATTCATGGGAAAGCTGGACCTACATATAAACATAAAAAAAACCTTTGTAAGGACTGCTGGTCCAGGAAAAAAAGTGGTAAAGGATATCAATCTTAATAATGAGAAACTCGCAACCACAGATCAATACCCATATTTGGGTATTGTTATAAACAAGAGATTAAATTGGAAACCTGCAATTGAGGCCAGAAAATTCCACCTTATGAGAGCAGTAGCGGCCCTCATAAACATTTCACAAAGGTTAGGAAAAAGGCCGCCAGTGGAATTGTTAAAGATCTATAGAGCCAAATGTCAGTCAATAGCCCTATATGGGGCCGGGATATGGGGGTATGCAAACATTAGTGCTTTACAAGTGGTTGAGAATGCCTTTTTAAGATTTATTTTAATGGTACCAAAGAGCGTGTCCACTTATTCATGTCATATGGAATTGGGGATCCCCCATTTGTCAGACCTAGCCAGAATTCAACCACTTCTCCTTTGGCATCGAATTTGGTCATCAGAGAAGAATTTGTTTACACAGCAAATAATTGCAGATAGAATGTCCCTGGATCACTCACATAAAATTGAATGGCTGTCCTATATTAAAATTTTTCTAGATGATCTAGGATTAGGAAAACACTATTCAGTTCCATCTTTGATCCAGGAAATACCTAGGAAGACACTAAAAGAGATCTCTCTTATACATTTGGAGGAACTGCGAATGTCAAAGGAAGCTTTCAAAACTTCTGTTCAACATTACATGGCAGTTCAAGTTACTTTTTCAATTCAGCCATGCCTGACTCATGATTTTACCGTTTTTGAGAGATGTATCCTGACTAGGTTCAGGCTTACTCTCTTACATCGTCTGGTTGCCTTTCCAACAAGAAATAATTGGGATTGAATTTTACCACCTTGTCCGTGAGACGAGATCTCCATTCAGGCAACCATTCATACATTTTTCTTCTGTAAATATTACAATGGGCATAGAAAGATCTGGTTGATCCCCCTCCTAAAATTAATGGGCATCAGAACCTGTCGTCCAGCCCTGTTATCTTTGCAGTTTTTAGAGCAGGAATGGATTTTGAAGTACATAGTTAAATTCTTGAAATGTATTTTTAGACATCGACTTAATCTGTAACTGGCGGCCCTGACAAAATGAATTTTCATGTAAAAGTATAAAGGTGAGGAGTCTTCTATTACCGCCCTTTTGATAATGACAATGTATTGATTTGTACAGTCTTTTGAAATGTTTTTTATCTGTAAATTGCTTTTATGGTTTTTATATATGACAAAAACCGAATAAAGAACTATTGATTGATTGAGTCCCTCTACTCAAGAGCTCAACCTGGGGCTAGTGCAATGAATGAACCAAGGCACCATTTGCAGGCAGACTGCCCTAATCCAAATAAAAACACCCCTAGAACGGTAGATGATACCCCAAAGATAACCCTCACAGAGGTAACTGGTGCCATAAGCCAAACGGCGCCGGGTAAGGCAACAGGGCTTGACAAGATCCCCTGGGATTTGTTCCGAAATGAACCAACCATTTGGGCTCCGTATCTTTGGGTTTTATTCAATGCTGTTAGGCAAGGTATGGCAATCCCTACAAGTTGGGCCAGGGCCGAAATAATTCAAATTTTTAAAAAGGGTTCCCCGATGCTGCCCACAAATCATAGGCCCATAAGCCTTATTGACATTAGTCAAAACATCTTTGCACTTGTATTGTTATATCATTTGCAGAGCTGGATGGAGGAACATAAAGTCCTCAGCCCGTTTCAAGCAGGGTTTAGAGAAAAAATGTCCACTCTAGACCAGATTTTCAGGTTACAATTATTACACTGGAAGACCGTGTGTACAGAGGGTGGCAGCCTCTATTTAGTTTTTATAGACCTGAAATCTGCATTCGATCTGGTCCCAAGAGAAAAGTTGTGGACAGTCCTGCTAGAGATGGGGGTTAGACCATATTTGTGTCAAGTAATAAAACGGTTGCACGAAGGAAATTATGCACAGATAAGATTTGGCAAACTTGGGGAACTCAACGGGCTTGCCGAATTTTTAAACTCTGAGAAAGATCTAGACGCACCGAAGTTGGCAGCAGGTAATATCCTGGCCATGATGTTTGCCGATGGTACCCTGTTATTATCTAAAAGCCCAATGGGTATACGAGGGTCCTAAATAAATTTGATGATTTCTGTAAAGAAAGTGGGCTAGAGATCAATCTGCAAAAAACTAAATTCATGGTATTTAATCCAACAAAAAGTACCCGGTCAAACCCATGTCTAGGAGGTAGACCATTAGAGAGGATATCTATTTTTGATTACCTCGTTATTACTATCACTGAAAAAATGGATTTGGGAGCACAGATAAAAATATCAAGTATGAAGTTAGTGCAAACAGGGGGTTTGTCCAAGGTGTTTCACAACTCTAGCCATAAACCCGTGGGCCCAGTAGTAGAGATATACAGGGTTCAAGCTAGAGCTACTGCCCTTTATGGAGCTGGAATTTGGGAGTATGACCGCAACTATAGTATAAAACAAACAGAAAATCTCTTTGTTAGGCAGTTGTTTGGTCTTACCCGCACTACCCCACTTACCCCACTACCCCTAGACCTGGGTGTTAGGCCAATTACGGATGAAGCATCTCTGAGAACCCTTTTATTCTGGAGGTGCCTGTGGGTTACTCCAGAATTGCTTGAGTATAGGAAAGAACTCCAAGAGGTGCTGAATCTATGGGGGGCACGGAGACTACTGTGGTTTACTTATATCAGGAATACCCTTACACTAATGGGTCTGGGTAATCTTTGGGATAATCCTGAAATGCAATGCCCCACAGTCTCAAGGGAAGAGCTAAAGGGTCGATATTGGGAGACTAAACTGACCCAGCTCCAGGGGGACCACTCAATGGGGAAACTTACTGCGGCATTTATGGAAATCATAGACCAGTACACACTAGAGCTGGCGCTTAATGATATCAAGCCGGCTGCCGCAAGAAAAGCTTTATTTACAGTTCAGGCACAGGGTACTGCCACTGCGTGCCTTTACGAATAAATGGGCAGGCCAATAAATGTTGGGTTGCCCGGCATGCAACTGTCCAGAAGAATCTGAAAGCCATGTGTTCTTTGTCTGTACTGGCTATAAAAAAGCATATATTGTCACGTTTTTAAGTGCTGACATTTTAGATGGATTTTATTCTTAACCTAATAGTATTTTAATTATGTATCATATTTAAGGTATGCAATGCTAGGTTAGAAGACTATTAAGATTTAGGACCGGTGTTCAACGGTCTACACCATTGTTTCTTCTATCCATATTTAAGGTCGACAAATCTTCTATTATACTCTTGCACAGGCACTTAATGTAACCAGTCATGCTGCTAATAATTGTTTTAATGACCAATACAAATACTGTATATAATCATATGCATTATTAAGTGTTAGTTGATATGAGTGTTAGATCAAGTCCAGATAAACCATCTTGCTGCTATAAATTTAACCTAAGTACTGTATATACCCGTTTGGGTGCACAAGGAACCTGCTCTGGAGAGCTGCTGATAAGCAAAATGACACGTTACTCTAGTCTCCCTATTGCTGCTAGAGCTGTGTGACTAGTTACCAATGGGGAAGGAGAGGGAATTCCTCTCTGCAATGCATCTGCTAGGGATTCACACTGCAGGTGATTTATTTCAAGACTGGCTGGTCAAGCAATGAGACCTGCTACAATCAGATGCACTGAATGCACCCATGCTTTGCTAAATTTCATTATCTGAAAGAGACACGTTAGTGGTAGATTCCTTACCTTAGAATATCCCCAGGAGTCAGACTGGATCCGGAAACTTTTGCGTAGCAATACCCCTGCGCGTCGGTAGGCGTCGTCCGCGGCTTCGCGTGTGTCGTTAGCGCCGGAATGACGTCGCCGGAGTCCTTAGACGCCGCCCTCGCGTGCTGACATCAGTTCTTCTTTTTTCCGCACCAGCTAGCGCAGATCCGGAGAAGCTCTACCCCTTAGTCACTTTTTGACTAAACTTTTTTGATCTTTTGATCTGTTTTTCTCGAGTCGCTACGACTCCTACGGTCCCGGTAGGGATGCCCGGGTTCAAACCCTGCTCCAAGTGTAGCCGACTAATGTCGGTTACCGACCCCCATCGCCGGTGTCTTCAGTGTCTAGGCCTCGACCACGACGACCGAACCTGCTCCGACTGCCGGGCTCTGACGTCTAAGGCTAGGCGGGAGCGGTCCCACAAGCGGCTTGAGCTCCGACAGTCGGTCCCGCGCCGTTCAATGTCCCGGTCCCACAGGAGGTTGAGGGACCGGTCGCGGGGTCAGAGCCCTCGTAGCTCCGAGAGTCGGCTTCGGTTTTCAGGATCCCGGTCCTCAGGTAAGAGGCATGAGAGGTCGGAAAGGCGTCATTGTTCTTCCGACCCGCCCAGACGCTCGCGTGACGCGGTTGGGGATTCGGGTGACACCACCCACGCGGCTCCGTCGGAGTCGCAGGCGTCGCACCCTGCCCCATACCTTCCGGTCCCTGAGCACGATGCGACGCCAGGGGAGATCGAGCGGTACCTCATGGCCATGAGGTCTCTCCCTCCTCCGCCGGGCTCCGTGGCGCCTTCGGGTCCAGCGGTCCCGGCTGGGGGGCCTAGCGGGTCGGGTGCTACGGCTCCGACGCCGCCGGGTGCTTCGGCCCCGGCGCCGCCGGCGACTTCGGTCCCGGCGCCGCAGGCCCCCACTGGTTCCGGTTCCGGGTCGTCGCCGGTCGACCTCACGGACCCCTAGGGTGTCGCCCCCGGCGACGCCGTCCCCAATCCTACCCTTGATTCGGTTCCGGCGCCGGAGAATGCGTATGGAGAATTTTACTTCCACGAGCCGGCCCCATCCGTTGAACCTGAATTTCAGGTGATGGGTGACGAGGGAAATTGGGAGGGGTCTGTGGACCCTCTGGCACAGGAGTGCCAGTCTCAACAGGACTGGACATATGAGCTTGGGGATGCCAGTGGACTGGACACTTCGCCAGACTCTGGTTTTGTCTCCCCTCCAATCGTGGCTACGGGGGAGGGGGCCGCCTACAGTGTAGTGTTGACGCGGGCGGCCAATGCATTGGGCCTAGAGCTCCCCGTCGCGGCCGTGAGGACTAACCTCCTCACTGAGGTCCTTAAACCGCAGGCAAGCTCGACTGAGCCTCTGTTGCCGTATAATGAGGCCTTGTGTGACGTTCTTTTGGGCACTTGGTCCAAGCCCGCTACAGGTCAGCCTGTAGATAGGAACTTGGCCCGACGCAACCACCTGGCTCCGGGTGACCTTTGCTTCTTGTGCACCCACCCCACCCCCGAGAGCCTGGTTATCCAGGCCTCTACTTCCCAGACCGCATTCCCAACGGCTCCGCCTGATCGGGAATCCAAGAGGTACGAACAATTCGGAAAGAAGGTGTTCTCGTCCCTGAGTTTGGGACTGCGGTCAGTCAATACCGCTTGCCTCTTGGGCCGCTAAACCCACACTCTGTGGGACACGGGCGCGGACGTGCTGCCACAATGTCCGGAGGAGGCCCGGACGAAACTCGCCCAAGCCCTTGCGGACGGTCGAGATGCGGCACGCTATTCAATCCGGTGTGGGCTGGATACTACGGACTCACTGGGCAGAGCGATGGCAACGACGGTGGCGGTTCGACGCCACGCCTGGTTGAGGACCGCCAACTTTTCGGCTGATGTCCAGGCCACCCTTCTGGACATGCCGTTTGATGGCCATCGCCTCTTTGGCGACAAGGCAGACCATGCGCTTGAGCGTTTTAAGGACTCCAGGGCTACGGCCAAGTCCTTGGGCCTGTCGGCCCCACGCCAGCAAACGGGTGCCTTTCGCTTCTTTCGTGGCCAAGGAAGGAGCGCCCCCACACGTGCTGCCAGCCATGCACCGCAGACTAATACACAGCGCGGTGGCGGCCGTGGAAACCCCCGTGGTGGCAGTCGGGGGCAACGGCGAGGCCAGTCAACACCTCCCCATGCAGCATCCGCCTCAAAACCCTCCTAGTCCGTGCTTTCAGGCCCATGTGACGCCAGTGGGGGGGCAGGGTTCGCCATCACCACCTCCACTGGCGCACTGTCACGTCGGACATGTGGGTGCTGCAAATCGTCCGAAGGGGCTACTCCCTCCCCTTCGAGACGACCCCTCCAGCCATGCCACCGCAATACCACCGCATGTCGGGGGATCACTTGCAACTTTTGCAAGAGGAAGTTACGGCCCTCTTGGCCAAGGGGGCCATCGAGCGCGTTCCTGGGCCAGAAGTAGGGTGTGGTTGTTACTCCCACTACTTTCTGGTACCCAAGAAGGGCAAAGGGGGCCTACGTCCTATCTTGGACCTACGGAATGTCAACGGCTTCCTCCGGAAGGAGAAGTTCAAGATGCTGACTTTGGCTCAGGTCTTAGCTGCCCTACACCCAGGAGACTGGATGGTAGCGTTGGTCTTGCAGGACTCCTATTTCCACATCCCCGTCCTGCCGTCCCACCGGTGTTACCTGCAGTTCACGGTAGGCCACGAGCACTTTCAGTTTACCGTGCTTCCCTTCGGCCTTACCAGCGCCCCACGGGTGTTCACGAAAGTGATGGCGGTGGTCGCAGCTCATCTGCGCAGGTTTGGGGTTTCAGTCCTCTCCTACCTCGACGACTGGTTGTTGAAGGCGGGCTCACCCCAGACAGTCGTCAGCCACCTCCAAACTACGGCCGACCTCCTGCACCTGCTGGGGTTCTCTATCAATGTGCTGAAGTCACACCTGTGTCCCTCTCAGAAGCTCCTCTTCATCGGAGCGGTTCTAGACTCGGCGCAGTTTTGGGTTTTTCCTCCCGAACAGCGGGTTCGGGATATTCAGGCTCTGATTCCAATCTTTCAGCCTTTATCCCGGGTCTCGGTCAGGTTGACGCTGCGGCTTCTGGGGCTGACCGCCTCCTGCATCCTTCTGGTGCATCACGCCAGGTGGCGGATGCGGGCTCTGCAGTGGGACCTGAAGTTTCAGTGGGCCCAGCATCAGGGCAACTTGTCCGACCATGTCTTGATCTTGGAGGGCACAGCAAGACAGTTGCAGTGGTGGCTCACGGACCGCGATTGGGTCAGCGGCAGATCCCTCTCCCTACCCCAACCGGAGCACGTAGTTGTGACGGACGCGTCCCTCCAGGGCTGGGGGGGCCACATGGGAGAGGCGGAGATCAGAGGCCTCTGGTCTCCGGCGGAGTCCCGGCTCCACATCAATCTTCTGGAGCTGCGGGCGATCCGGCTTGCACTGAAGGCATTCCTCCCCTCTGTTCGGGGGAGTGTAGTGCAGGTGTTCACGGACAACACCACCACTATGTGGTACTGCAATAAACAGGGCGGGGTGGGGTCGTGGACCCTCTGCCAGGAGGCTCTGCGCCTCTGTCAGTGGCTGGAACATCAGGGCATGACCCTGGTGGTTCAACACCTGTCAGATTCTCTGAACGCCAGAGTGGACGAACTCAGCTGTCGGTGCATGATGGATCACGAATGGCGCCTGAACTCGGACGTGGCGCAAGGCCTCTTTCAGCAGTGGGGAGAGCCTTGGTTAGATCTATTCGCCACAGAATAGAACGCACAATGTCATCAGTTCTGCGCGTTGGAATTTCCAAGGCGGCACTCGCTCGGAGACGCTTTTCGTCGCGAGTGGAGTTGCGGTCTATTGTACGCCTTTCCGCCTATACCACTTCTGCCCAGAGTGCTGAAGAAGATCAGGCGCGACCGGGCCCAGGTTATCCTTGAGGCTCCGGACTGGGCACGAAGATATTGGTATCCAGAGCTACTCAGCATGTCTGTCGATCCCCCGATTCGTCTGCCTCTTCAGGACGGTCCTCCACCCGAACCTGTCCAGTCTCCACCTCCATGCTTGGAGATTGAGCGGGGACAGTTGAGGCCATTTGACTTGCCTCCTGAAGTCTGTAATGTCATTCTGGCAGCCAGTCGTCCCTCCACAAAGTCGATATACGCCTGCAGGTGGAACAGATTTGTGGCATGGTGCACAGCAAAGGCTGTGGATCCACTCTCTGCCCCCCTTTCTGAAGTTCTCCTCTTCCTTCTTTCTCTTGCCCAGCAGGGCTCTGCTCTGGGCACTATCAAGGGCTACCTTTCTGCCCTTTCCGCCTTCTTAAGGCTACCTGATCAGCCATCTTTGTTCAAGTCCCCAATTGTAAATAGGTTTTTGAAGGGCATCACACACACGTGTTCCCTCCTGTTCCTTTCGTGATGCCTCAGTGGGACTTGAACCTTGTACTTACTTTTCTGATGTGCGCTCCCTTTGAGCCTCTTCATAACTGTCCTCTCCGTCTTCTTACTCTGAAGACTGCTTTCCTGGTTGCCATCATCTCTGCCAGGAGGGTGAGTGAGCTCCAGGCTCTTTCTTCCAAACCTCCTTTCCTTTCTGTCCAACCGGACAAGGTTGTGTTGCGGACAAGATCCTCTTTCCTGCCCAAGGTAGTCACAGCCTTCCACATCGGGCAGTCCATCACCTTGCCCACTTTCTTTCCGCCTCCGCATCCCTCGAAAGAGATAGAGAGGCTCCACCGTCTGGACCCAAAACGTGCTCTCTCTTACTATCTGGATCGCACATGCCAGTTCCGGGTGGATGACCAACTCTTAGTTGGTTACGTGGCCGCTAAGAAAGGACGGGCGGTGCACAAGCGGACCATCTCTTGGTGGATCGTATTGTGCATCCAGGCATGTTACTCTTGGCTGAAAAGGAACCTCCTGTTGGGCTGAGGGCCCACTCCACTCGGGCCACGGCGACTACTACTGCCCTAGGCCGAGGAGTCCCCTTGCAGGACATTTGTCAGGCAGCTACGTGGGCCTCGCTGCACACGTTCGCGAGACATTACTGCCTGGACAGTCAAGTCCGGAGGGATGGCTTCTTTGGCCGTTCCATTCTTCAGGACTTTCTGGTGTGATTATTGGTTCGCAGACCTACCACCGGGGTTGGTATTGCTGTGGTATCTATTCTAAGGTAAGGAATCTATCACTAACGTGTCTCTTTCAGATGCACAAGTTACTACTTGTGTAACGATATATCTGTAAGAGACATTAGTTAGTGATAGATTCCTTACCGACTCACCCATCCTCCCCGTTCTGCGAACCGATATCTACGGTTAAGGTCATCCCCTTTCAGGGCCCTAGTTTCATGGCACCAGTCTTGGTTCTATCATGGCTCTGCGTATCTGGCGCGGAAAAGCTGTGTATCAGAACTGCCGTCAGCGCGCGAGGGCGGCGTCTAAGTACTCCGGCGACGTCATTCCGGCACTAACGACGCCGACGAAAGCCGCGGAGCCGCGGACGACGCCTACCGACGCGCAGGGGTATTGCTACGCAAAAGTTTCCGGATCCAGTCTGACGCCTGGGGATATTCTAAGGTAAGGAATCTATCACTAACTAATGTCTCTTACAGATATATCGTTACACAAGTAGTAACTTGTGCATTTTCGCGCAAGGCACGCACTCCGTGCATTATTAGGGGAGGATATGAGCGAACCACAGGAATACACACAATTATCTTATTTATTATGTGCTAAATCCCCACTTCACATGATATCAATATTGTTCACTCTTTCTAACGCAGTCCATGACCCGTTTAGCATGAGGGCATTACAGGCGTGTTGCATAGAGTTACTGATGGACATTACAGATGAACAATGGATATATTGCTGCACAAGCACGAAATCCATATCACAAAATGGCAGGCATCGCTTAGCAAACTTTAAATGCCTGCAAAGAGTTTATTACACCCCAAAACCCTTGTATAGGTATGGTCTCAGAGATGATAGATGCGCCAGGTGTAGGGCAACAGACTGACACTTTTCTAGGTCCTTCTTGCAGGATTTCCTTTTCTAACCATCCATCAACTCTCCTCCTCGGTAGGATATTGCTGTGAAATCTGTTCTACATGTGAGGAGTCTGCGGGTAGAAGTATTGATCAGAAAAAAATGTTTTCCTCACTGATGTGCCCACCTTCCCATTTGATGGATGTGCTATAGGGAAATTTAATAAAATCCCATTTTGCATTTTTGTGGAACTACAAATTAATCATCAATGTAAATCTGCCATCTCGCCTTCTAGGCCTGGAAAAGAAATGGAGGGTAACTGATGTCGATGTGTTGAGGCGGGAGTTTTATGGCCTCGGTTATGCCCCCTGATTTTACTTCCAGTGCTGACTGAGTCCAGCTGCCTTTACCAGTAACGTTGTTTTGAAGTTCTCCGGATCCAGTCTGACGCCTGGGAATTGTACTGCAGTTGAGGAATTTGCATGTTGATAGAGTATCCAATAAAAGGATCGTTATGGCAGATACGTAAATGTTTTCTTTTAGACCAAAGTAATAACAACAAATTAAATTAAATGAAGGAACTAAAGGTATGTTACTTGAAATAAACTTATAAAATCTTATTGATTGGTGATTTGTTTTCAAAAGATCCAGGTTTTTGATTTAAAGTATAGAAGTCTTGGTTCATATTGCATTTCCACACATGGCGTTTGAGGCCTCATTTTATACAACTACACTAATTCCTTGGTGAGTAGCTCAATACAGTAACAAAGTTACTGCAGTCACTGTTTAACCATATTTCTTTATTACTCTTGCTGTAAACTGCATTTGTGCACATTGAGGATCATGACACAACAGCATACCGATAGTACCACTGACCAGGACTGGCCTACTTTGCATATAACAGTAGCAGTACTTTAGCCTTCATTGCTCCTAATCCAACTCAACCTCTTCCCATTGCTTTTATCTCGCCCTCCACCTTGAGAAATAGGGTGGCTTTGGTCCAAAGGATTCTTTGATCTTTGAGATATAAGGTATCATGGTAAGCTGGAGAAAAAGTCCCCTCCTTTCATGGGTATGGCACCTCTGAAGACTTATGTTTTGCTCTGTGAATACTTTTATGTTAGGAATTAGAAGTCAACCTTATAAAGTAAGTACTGAAATGAGGAAGAGTTATGGAGATTATTAATAAATAATTGAGATATGTGTGTGTTTTGTGGTCTGTTTAAGTAGACAGCAGGCTACTTACATGGAGAATGAGCAGTATACTACAGATTCTAAAAAAGAAACCATTTAGCAGGTTTGTCTGTACAACTGTCGTTTTTCTCACTTAGCCAAGCATATTACACATTTTCACTTAGAATCAAGTGATTTAATGCAGTATTTTCGAAACTATCATTATTGCAGTCTTGCTGTAGATTCTCAATGTGAATCCTCCCTATGTTTTTTATAGCAGTATGGCCAATGGAGGAACAACAGACTGGGAGGAATGCCAGAGCAACAGTTACATTTGCAAGAATTGTAGCCAACTGTTCTGCACTGAGAAAGGACTAAATAGCCACATATGTTTCTACAATAAGCAGTGGCAGTCACCACCTAAAGGCCTAGATCAGCAGGTAAAGAGGAAGCTATGTCATAGTGGTTCTTTTTGCTAAATGTGGGTGGAGAGAAATAGCTGGGGTGGGAAGTGCATTAACATGTGTGCAGCATCATAACTTAACCATGAGCAATGCAGTCTTTCATTCAAAGTTGTTCTGCCATCAGCTTGTTTTTCTCTCGTTCTTGATATATGGTCGGTACCTAATGCCCCAGTGTGTAGACTTCTGATTTTCTCATGTCTATTCTGGTTCCCTTACTTTGCTACAGTTAAGCTAAAAGTGCTGATGCTAGCTCTGAAATGCAAATCATAACTTAGGATGCAAGTCAAATACAACTTACAGCACAGAAAGCCAGCTAGTTTATCGGGGAACATTGAGTTAATGAGACATCTCTCCAGAGATAACAGGGCCTTCATTGCTCCTAGACCCTTGCTGTAAAACGTAGTGCTCTGAATAATGGAATGAGATGGTAGGCATACATTTTGGCCTGTCACCTATTCAGAAAAGTGGGCAAATCCTGTTTCTCAGTGATTTACTGTAGAACTCTACTGTCCAAAAGGTCCAGATGTGCATCTCTCTAAGGGCTAGATGTACGACCATGACAATTTGCGAGTCACAAATTGCCATGTACAACAGTGTCTGACAAACTTTTTGCGATTCCCACTGGGGTTGCAAATGCATTCCTCATCAATATTCATGCGGCACTCGCAATTTGCGACCCCATTGGTAATGGCTGGCCGTCCTAGGGATGCTGGCCTGTTGGGCTCAGCAGATCTCCATGTCTGGACTGCTTTTAAATTAAGCAGTTTAAAAAAAATGCATTTAGAAAAATAAAAATGAAACTTTTCAATTTCATTTTGTAAGGGCAGGGCCCTTAAAAAATATTTTTAGAGCCAGTCACAAAGGGGAAGGGGTCCCTTGGGTACCCCTTCCCGTTTGCGAGCTGTCGCAAAACAGTCATACATGGCATTTGGGTTCGCTATTTGGAAGGGAACACCCCTTCCTAATAGCGAATCCCAAAACACTATTTTGCAAGTCACAAATTTTTGTAACATGCAAATTAGGGTTTGTACATGGCCCACATGATGTTTGCATGCACAAACAAGTCGAAAACCCATTTGCGCATGCAAAATAGTCATATATCTGGCCCTAAATTCATTGTTTGCCTTTCCTATTGCTTCATAACACGTTTATTATTATTATACAACCATTGATCAACTAAAGAAACTAGTGGATATGCTACACCCTTTCAGTGCTAAAAAGTATTGCCATGGTAGTATCCAGTGGTCGTTTTGTCAATCAAACACTTTAATTTTGCTACAGATAGTTGTTGGGGTGTCACGTGTTAGGATGTAGTTCACTACAGTTGCTTGTAGGTTGAGGTAAACTTGCCTTTGGAGCAGCTCATTAAGTAGGCTTTGCAAGCAGCAGGGGTAATGCAGCCATGTGGAATTCAAACCATGGACATAGAGGAGGAAAAGTACCTCAAGCAGCCCACTTATGAACTCAGCAGTTCACCCCAGTGCTTTCTTTTTCACATATGGCAACAGCAATAGACAAGGTTTTGGAGATATGGGGACTTGGTGTGTTGTCTCGCCAAAAGCCACAATATGTACTCAGACCACACTGCAAACTGCCAAAGGCCATGTACAGTAGCCTCAGTGGACAAGAGATTACAACATATAATGAAGGACAAATAGCAAGGCAGTAGCATATGTCCTGTTGACTTTCAGCTGAATTTGCACTCCTGTTTCACAGGGTATGATAATATTGCACAGACAACATAATTCTTCGGAAATATGGATTTCATCAAATAGGAGGCCCAATTGGAATTCCTTATTTCCATCTTGGTATCATTAAAGCAAGACAGTGCATTTGGGTAATGACAACCCAAACCACTCTGCAGAGATTTACCATTGCTCTTTGTTGAATGAGCACGCTCTTCATGAAAACTAAGCAAAGTATGAATGTTCTGATTGCAATCAGTGGCAATTGTTAGCTGTTCCTTGCTGTCAGCAGCTTAAAATGTCTCTAACTTCTAGAAAGAACGAGCTCAACCCACAAAGCCATTTAAGAGTATGCAGAGTAGTACTCCTGTAAGTACTCAAAATGACAATTAACAAACACGTGGGTGCAAATCTGTGTACCGTGACCTGCTGTCTCCTCTGTGGGTAATATTACGTTTCAAGGAGCAAGTTGTCGGTACTTATAAACCGAGCTACTGATAAGTAAATGTGAGAGCAGCAAATGAGAGGAATAAAGAGAGATGTAAGCAGGGGCTCAAGGAGTATCAAGCAAATACAAAAACACACCTACGAAGTTGTAAGCATGTCACGATTCACAGAGATTACATACACCCACATCTACTCACAATGTACTATTGGCCAACTAAGGTCAAATCTGCTCTAGCCCGGCTTTTGAATTCAGTCACACATCATACATGGCGACACACACAAACTGCAACACAATCACACACAAACCAATTAATACAGGAACAACTACCAGCACAAGGGAACATTTTGTACAATAATAACTCCTACACTCACACAGTACACCTATCACGTGCTCACAACCAATGTCCAATTGTAAGCAATTTGAAATTATTTAAAAAAAAATTTTTATTAGGTAACACTACTCGTATCTCAGGTGACACCAGTTGCACAATAACACACAGAAACAAGATCTAAAACCTCATGTCTGATTCCCTTCCCAGAAATATAAAAGAAACTGTAAAGGTGCCCTCTATGTAATGTCTCCAAAAATCACAGTCAATGCTGATATCATCTTCCCACACAGCATCACCCTCCACTTGCTACTCACAGAGAAATATGCCTAACATACTTCAATAGACAGGAACAAGCCTTACAAAAACTGAATGGGGGTACCACTCTCTCCGGATCCGAGCTTGCTGGAGGGGAAAAAGAAAGAACTGACCTCAGCGTGGGAGGGCGGCATCTAAGTAGTTGCTGCGACGTCATCCTGGCGATCACTACACCTACGACGGACGCGGAGCCGCACAACATCACCTTCTGACGCGCAGGGGTACTGCTGACGAAAATTTTCCGGATCCAGTCTGACACCGGGGGGTAATTCTAAGGTAAGGAATCTATCACTAACTAATGTCTCTTACAGATATATAGTTACCGAAGGTAAGTAACTTGTGCGATAAGGTGCATAAATAAAATTCTCTTCCAGGGGATCCTCATCAATAGTCATAAGCATTAGAATATTCCCGCCCATGCGCGGGACCCCGGAAACACTATATTATATGTGCCCCACATATATATAACCATATATATATATATATATATATATATATATATATATATATATATATATATATATATATATATATATATATATATATGAAAATAAGCAATTGCAGCCTAATAAACACTAGAGCTGAATCATGCTGTAAAGAATATCCACCATACATGAATAACATGCATTAGAAACATGAGAAACAACAAAGTTTGTTTTGGAACTGTTTTAATGCTCAGAAAACAGTAGAAATTCTTCTAAAACACTGAAAGCATAGGAAGCTCCCAGGCTGCATTGCAAACACAGTCTAAAAAGACTGAAAAGCTAACCTGTAGCTGCATGCAATAAACTGACGCTGTGCCTTTAAGGCACTCCTGACCCCCAGCTTCCCATCATGCCTCAGGGGTGACAGTTAGGTCAGTTGTTCTTTCCGGCTCCTTCTGGAAGGATCCTGGCAACACAGCTCCACTCTTTTCTGATTTCTTCAGAAAAATCTTTTCACTTTTAACAACTTTTTCTCTTTACTTCGACGTTTTACAGCTGTAGAAGTAAGAGACTGTCTTTTTTGACAGATTAGGGCATTTTTAGCACCTTAAAATGCCTTCTCTTTTTGACTCTTGTCCTTCTTGTGGTCATAAGAAGGCCAAAATAGACTCTCATGAGGTCTGTTTCTTTGTCTCCCTGAAGACTATGACCCAAAGGCCTGCTCTCACTGTCAGCTTCTGACCAGCAGAACTTTGAAAGAAGAGAGCAAATTCGTCTTTATGGCCTGTCAAGAGGAAGATCACCAGTCAAGAAGGGCTGCAAGAGGGCTAGAACATCTTCTAGAAGTAAGTCCTCGCGTCCTTCAGCTTCAGCGTCGGGCTCGGCGCTGAAAAAAGATCTTCAAATGGGTCATTTATCGAAGAAGAGACCCTCGACAGCGGGCTCGCTGTCGAGAAAAGGTATGTCGTCGACGTCGAAGATTCATCCTCCGCCGTCGCCAACCTGGCGGCGATCGGTGTCGAGAGACGAGACGCCTCCGCTGTCGTCAACCCGGTGACGATCGGCGTCGAGAGACAGGACCCCTCCGCCGTCCTCAACTCGGCGACGATCGGCGTCGAGGAGCAGAGACCCTCCGCCGTTGTCAACCCGGTGACGATCGGCGTCGAGGAGCAGAGACCCTCCGCCATCGTCCACCCGGCGACGATCGGCATCGAGGAGTAGAGACCTTTCGCCGTCGTCATCTCGACGATGTTCGGCGTCAAGGTACCAAGGCCATCCGTCGACGCCGGTAAAGCGTTCGACGTCGAGGGCAGGTTCTCTTCTGTCATCGCAAGTCCACCAGCGATCGACGTCGAGAACGAGGACACCTCCGCCGTCGTCAACTGGGCGACAATCGGCGTCGAAGTTGAAGTCTCCGTGGATACGTTCGGCGTCGAGGGTGAGACAAACCCCTCCGCCGTCGTCTCGAAGACCATCGACGTCGAGACTGAATCCATCTCCGACGCCGTCTAAAAGACATTCGGCGTCGAGTGAGAGACATCCTCCGTCGTCTGTGTCACATCGCCGTTCGACGTCGCGAGAGCACTTACCTGTGTCTCGTCTACACCGTTTGACGTCGAGGGTGCGTTCGACGTCGAGAGGACGGCAGAAGCCTAGTTCGGCGTCCAGAAGGCGTTCAACGTCGAGGCAGGCCTCAGAGAGATCTGGAGACTCAGTGGTCCTGGTGACAGTCGGCTTCACGACATTTGTCTCCTCAATCTTCCAGGAGGGCTTCTTCAAAGTCGCCCACTCTGGAACCTGCTTCCCGCGTTCGCAAGTCTCCTTCGCGATCCAAGGACGCTCCTGCTGCGACTCGGTTGTCTCCGAGGTTGAACCTCCCTGCAAGTCACTGGAAGGACTCTGGGGCAACAAGACAAATGCAGGACTATGCCAGCTCTGTGCATAGGTCTCCTTTGCAGAGACTAGTGGACGAAGCAGACAGAGCGAGCCCTCCTAGACAAAGACAGGAGAGGTCTCCGGAGGCCAGGCGCCACAGGTCTCGCTCTCCGAGACGCAAGGACCGCACTGGGAGATCGAGAGAAGTGAGGATTTCTAAGCATCGACGGCGTAGGAGAACACCATCTACATCCTCGTCTTCCTCCACCCGATCCTCCAAGAGGGATTACTCTCCCACGCTATCGGACAGCCCATCTACCAGGGTCTCTCCCATAGACGATATTGCCACCTACCATGAGGTTTTACAAAGAGGTGCACAAAAGCTTAATATTGAGATGTCTGTCCCGCAAGTCACGACAACAGTGATTTTCGAAACTCTTCATAAGAAGTCAGAATCTCGACCTCTGCTGCCACTGGTTCCTGGGATCCTTGACCCAGTCATGGACACGTTTCTAACACCGGCAACCATTAAGGCGGTTCCGGCTCACCTCTGGAAAAAACATAAGCCGGCTACCTCAGATTCAGTCTTCGTCAAGACAGATCCTCTTGCAGACTCTGTCATTGTGGCAGCTGCGAAAAAGACACATGCCGTTTCGGCCACTTCTTCTGTTCCGCCTGACAAAGACAGCAGGACCCAGGACTCGTGGGGTCGCAAGGTCTGCACTTCTGCTGCAGCTTCTCTTAAAGACTCCAGCGCGGCTGCGTTGCTTGGCAGGTATGACAGATCTCTTTGGGACCAGCTGTTCCGCGCCTCCGCTCGAGGCGCTAGATGTGAGGGTAGGTCTTGGGACCCGGGCTGCTCCTGTCAGAGGCATCATACCTCACTAAGCAGCCCCACAGGAACAGACTGCGAGGCCCACTAGGGAAACTCCTGGAGTTACCCCGATAGAGCAGGACCTGCTGGCCTGCTTCCCCACCGACCCAGAGAGGTTGTATTGTTTACCTTTATTTATCCTTTTTATTCACTGTGTAGTACCGAGCACTTTTAGGTCCTGAAGAATTGCCAGTTAGGCAAGAAACATGTCGACCACTTTAGAGGGTTGAGGTAGCCCACTGTGCCCCTTACAGTCCCTATCTCCCCTCCCACCCTTTTAACCTAGGGAGCCAGCCACGCGAATAAAAGTTTTTGTGGACTGACGCACCTAATTTTAAACCACCCCACCTTCACGACTACACCTTCACCAGACCCCTCACATGCACTCAACTATTGGCTGGAACAAAAGATCTCCAAAAAGAGCGCCTCTTCGGCGCCCGTCGGACATTGCAGCGCCAGTCTGACGAGGAGCAGGAGACCAATGATGAAGCATGACATCTAACTAACTGGATGTGTGAGGTCTTCTAGTTCCAACAAGGGAACGCCTGTCCCCTGCTATTACTCTCCTTCATTAGACACACTCATTGCTATTATTCCCCGGGGAACTTTGTACTTTTGTGTTATATGTCTGTCCCACCCGATCCTCCAAGAGGGATTACTCTCCCACGCTATCGGACAGCCCATCTACCAGGGTCTCTCCCATAGACGATATTGCCACCTACCATGAGGTTTTACAAAGAGGTGCACAAAAGCTTAATATTGAGATGTCTGTCCCGCAAGTCACGACAACAGTGATTTTCGAAACTCTTCATAAGAAGTCAGAATGTCGACCTCTGCTGCCACTGGTTCCTGGGATCCTTGACCCAGTCATGGACACGTTTCTAACACCGGCAACCATTAAGGCGGTTCCGGCTCGCCTCTGGAAAAAATATAAGCCGGCTACCTCAGATCCAGTCTTCGTCAAGACAGATCCTCTTGCAGACTCTGTCATTGTGGCAGCAGCGAAAAAAGACACATGCTGTTTCGGCCACTTCTTCTGTTCCGCCTGACAAAGACAGCAGGACCCAGGACTCGTGGGGTCGCAAGGTCTGCACTTCTGCTGCAGCTTCTCTTAAAGACTCCAGCGCGGCTGCGTTGCTTGGCAGGTATGACAGATCTCTTTGGGACTCTTTGGGGCATTTCCAAACCAAGCTCCCAAAGGAAGACCAGAAAGATTTCGCAGAGATAGTCACAGAGGGATCTCTGGTGGCTAACCAAGCAATCAGCACAGCGGCAGATGGTGCGGTGTTATCAGCGCACTCTTACGCGCATGGTGTATGCGCCAGAAGATCCTCTTGGTTGCGGCTAACAGGGCTTAAGCCAGACGCGCAGCAAAGGATCATGAACCTCCCGTTCTCCGGCTCTTCTCTCTTCGGCTCCCACGCTGACGAAGAGATGACTAGGATGAAGACCGAGTTGGACACGGTCAAGGCAGTTGGGCTGGAGAAGAAAAAAGAATTTAAGTGCCGCTACAAATCCAACCGTGGCAAAGGGCCTCAACAGAGGGTTCAATCCCCTCAGTGGTCCCAAAATAAGAACCAGGGGAAGACCCAGTTTCGTGGAGGAAAGTTCAACAGAGGTAGAGGTGGTCACCAGCAGCAGTCCTCTACCACGACGAGAGGAGGGAAGTCCTGAGCAGTGGCTTCCTCCGCCTCCGTTGCCCACTCCAGTGGGAGGAAGTGCTTCTCAACATCTAGCAGAAGATCGCTGGGTGCTGAATATACTGAGCAATGGATATGCGCTACGTTTCCGAGCGCTTCCGAAGGACATTCCACCCAAAAACTCTCTCCCCATCAATTGCAGCTGCTTCGAAAAGAGAGCTCTTCTCCAAAAGCAGGCGATAGAGGAGGTTCCACCCTCCCAAAGAGGAAAAGGAGTTTACTCCAGATACTTTCTTGTCCCCAAAAAAGATCAGGAGGGCAAGTTTCGCAATTCTGGACCTTTGACTACTGAACAAAGTCATAGTGAAGGAAAACTTTCGCATGTTGGCCCTTCACCAAATATGTCCACATCTGCAAGTAGGAGATGGGATGTGTTAGGTGGTCCTCCAAGATGCGTACTTCCATATCTCCATCGCAAAACGACATCGGAAGTACCTGCGGTTTGTGGTCGGTCACAAACATTACCAGTACAAGGGTCTGCCCTTTGGTCTGAAGTCCGCTCCGTGAGTCTTCACCGAATGTATGGCAGTGGTGGCAGCTTTTCTTTACAGAAAAGGACTTTTCGTATATCCATATTTGGACGACTGGCTGCTAAAAGGTCCTTCCCCACTGCAAGTGAGTCGCGACCTCCAGTTCTGCCTGCAGAAGTTGCACGACCTCGGGCTGCATGTCAACAGGGACAAGTCTGTGCAGCAGCCCACCCAGACCATTCACTATCTCTGCTCCGTTCGGGACTCAGGCGTGGGAAGAGCGTATCCTTCGGAGGAGAGACTGTCTTCCATGAAGCACAGATGCAGGCTTCTGCTCCAAGCGCAGAATCCGACAGTCAGGCAGGTGGCATCCCTGCTAGGATCCATGGCGTCCTGCATCTTCCTAATTCCCAACGCCAGGCTGAGGATGCGTCCTCTGCAGATTCAAGGACGGTGGTCGGCAAAAGAATGCTGGAACTCCGGGCAGTCCATCTAGCTCTGAAAGCTTTCCTGCCTGCGATAGAGTCCGATTCAGTCCTGGTCCAGACAGACAACACGACGACCATGTTCTACCTGAACAAGCAAGGTGGAACTCGGTCACGTCCGCTCTCCCTGGAGTCTCAGACCATCTGGCACTGGTTGCTCGCCCTGAATCTCTCGGTGGTGGCGGTACATCTTCCAGGAGAGCTAAACGTCAAGGCAGACGCTCTCAGCAGGCACTTCGAAGATCAGCCAGACTGAGTGCTGCATGATGAGGTGGTGGCAGACCTTTTCCATCGTTGGGGTCGTCCGGAAATAGATCTCTTCGCGGACGACGAAAACACAAAATGCCACGCCTTCGCGTCCAGATTCCACCGTCCAGGGACAAGAGGGAATACTCTTTTGATGGACTGGTCAGGGACATTTGCCTACGCCTTTCCTCCGCTGCCCCTGATCCCGAAGGTGGTGTCCAAGCTACTCAGATCCAACATGACCATGATTCTGATAGCTCCGGACTGGCCACGGCAGTGGTGGTACCCGGACCTTCTACATCTGTCAGTACTCCCGCACAGGAGGCTTCCTTGCAGGCCGGACCTGCTGTCCAAGATGGGAGGGAGGATTCTTCATCCCAACCTTCCCTCACTGAGCTTGACAGGATGGCTCCTGAAGTCCTACAATACGGACATTTAAATCTGCCTCCGGATTGAATGCATATTTTAAAGGAAGCGAAAAGACCATCCACAAGAACATCATATGCTTTTAAATGGAAGAGGTTTTTTCTTTGGTGTAGAGAGCATCACTTTGATCCCACGAAGGGACAGGAGGATGTTATTCTCCCTTACCTTCTGTACCTAGCAAGATCTGATCTTAAGTATGCTTCGATCAGAGTGCATTTGTCTACCATTACAGCGTACAGGAAGTCACCTAGTCAGCCCTCCTTTTTCCAAATGCAGGTGGTTAAGGACTTTTTACAGGGGCTAAAGAAAGTGTATCCCCCTGTTAGAAACCCTTTGCCTCCGGGGGAGTTGAACCTGGTGTTATCTAAGTTGATGGGCCCTCCCTTTGAGCCCATCCACAGAGCTTCCTTGCAGCACCTATCTTGGGAGGCCGCTTTTCTAGTAGCGATTACATCAGAGCGCAGAGTAAGCGAGATACAAGCGCTTTGTTCCAATGAGCCTTACACTGTTTTCCACCATAACAGAGTAGTCTGGAGGGCGCATCCTTCTTTTCTCCCTAAGGTGGTATCGGAGTTTCACATCAATCAGTCCATTTCCCTGCCATCTTTCTTCTCTGATCTGGCGACTCCAGCTGAGCGGTCGCTTCCTTCCTTAGATCTTAAAAGAGTACTCAAGTTCTACTTACAGAGTACAAAAGAGATAAGGAAGACAGATCAATTGTTTGTTAATTATGGCGTCATGAGAAATGGCTTCCCAGCCGCTAAGAGATCCATTTCTAGATGGATTGTTTCATGCATTACCATAGTTTATCAGGAGGCGAAAAGGCCCTTACCTTTACCTCCCAAGGCTCATTCCACCAGGGGGAAAGCGGCCACTGTTGCATTCTTGCTTGATGTCCCTATGTCAGAAATTTGCAAGGCTGCAACCTGGAAATCAGTTCATACTTTTACGAGGCACTACTGCCTAGAGTCTGATTCCAGGGCTGATGCTCAAGTAGGACAAGCCTCCTTGAGGAATCTGTTTGGATAGTGGTTTTTTACTCTATCCTAGCTTGGTGTTTTTAACTAAGCTTACTAAATATATTTACTGTATTTTTTCCTTTGCCCGCAGGGAGATGAGGTGAGGCTCGCTATTCTATTCTAATGCTTATGACTATTGATGAGGATCCCCTGGAAGAGAAGGATTAGTTACTTACCTGTAATCCTAGTTCTCTTCCAGGGGTATCCTCATCAAAGTCATAAGCAACCCTCCCGCCTCCCCCGGGCAAAGGATTATTTTAAGTTGGAGATATTGTTAACCTCTTAGTTTCATGTTTTTTTTCGGTCTCCGCAAAGAACAACTGACCTAACTGTCACCCCTGAGGCATGATGGGAAGCTGGGGGTCAGGAGTGCCTTAAAGGCACGGCGTCAGTTTATTGCATGCTGCTACAGGTTAGCTTTTCAGTCTTTTTAGACTGTGTGTTTGCAATGCAGCCTGGGAGCTTCCTATGCTTTCAGTGTTTTAGAAGAATTTCTACTGTTTTCTGAGCATTAAAACAGTTCCAAAACAAACTTTATTGTTGTTTCTCATGTTTCTAATGCATGTTATTCATGTATGGTGGAAATTCTTTACAGCATGATTCAGCTCTAGTGTTTATTAGGCTGCAATTGCTTATTTATATATATATATGTATATATATATATATATATGGTTATATATATGTGGGGCACATATAATATAGTGTTTCTGGGGTCCCGCGCATGGGCAGGAATATTCTAATGCTTATGACTTTGATGAGGATACCCCTGTAAAAGAACTAGCATTACAGGTAAGTAACTAATCCTTTCAGCTGTAGCCAACAGGAATTGTCAGATGATAGAGCTACAAATTGCGCAACTACGAGTCACATAAGTGAACATATGTGATATGTGTTTGTGGGGAGTACAGTGTAACTTAAACATTGAAAACATGGAGATAGGTATGGAATGATGTTAGAGGTTAGCAAGATAAATTGTTGTTTGTGTGCATCGACTTCTAATATTTGCGAGGTGATAGAAGTGAAGTGTTTTGGAACCTTCATGTACTGTTTGTTAAAAGTTACAATGCAATGACACTTTCACTTTCTAGCTCTTACTGTCAGGAGTACCTGATATTTTTCAAGTTAATTTCACTTTCCATCATCTACAAAAACTGAATGTGTGAAGGTAAATCTGAATTGACGTAAAGTCACTAAGGACAGACTCCATATTTAACAGGCAGCGACTACATTTTTTCTGTTTTTGCCTGATCATAGGCATGGCTGCCTTTTACTCAGCTGTCGTCTGGCCTTATCCTTCCAAGAACCTGTGAAAGTGTCCAGTCAGTCAGACAATGACGTTGATAAGACACCTGATGCGCATACAGTGACATCGATAAGACACCTGATGCAACATCAGTCTGGGAGAAGTGTCCTTGATAGCGCTATTTCAAGGCCATATACTAATAACATAAACAATGTAGTCTGAATTGGAGTGTTTTTGCCTTATTTGTTTATAAGAATGCGTCTAAGACTAGCATTTCGATGCACACAGTTTATTTCAGACATTCCTAAGGGTGTGTCAGAAATTACCATATCAGAAAAGCCACAGTATAAAAGACCTGTCAAGTGACCACTTAGTAAAGAGGTCCTGTACTGGAGAATATTGTGCAAGGTACTGCCAAAAGATCTGGACAGAGACTGGCAGACTGCAGTGATTCCGCAGCATTCTTTTCTGCAATGAAAGCTGATACAAAGACATCCGTAGTGATCATGGTTACCTCCTACAAGGACTAAGGGAGTACCTGTTCCCAAAGGTTTACCAAGCTTAACTTTTCAATTGATATTCCCGATCTGTGGGTTTCCCATGTTCTTTGAATCCAACATATCTTGAATTCGTTTGGTTTAAATGACGGCTCATATTACAATAGGAATAAGTTACCAGGAGGCATTTGCTCAACATCTCAAGAATAGAGGTGTCCCTGATGCATGGGAGTCAGTTACATTTGTAATAGCTGCTCGCACAGCTTATTCCTTTGAGACGTTTTACTCATGGGTAGAGTTCGAGGCAATAGGCGCTGCCTCAGGACAGTTTCAGGCTTACAAAATAGCAACACCAGCTGTACACAATAGGGCATACCAGGATCTGAAAATATCTTTCACCTACCAAGAACATCAAAAGTGGTTTGATGGTGAGTTACCATAGCCACACACACAGGAATGTCCGATTGAGACCCCCGAATAATGAAGGAGATACGTGGCCAGTACTCGCTGGATACGTACTCTTTCCATGTCCCAAGACTCTTTCACTATCTGATGTGGTAGAGATCTTGAATTATACAGTCTCCTTATACAGGAAATGTATACAGTTTGTAAGACGTATATAAACTCTAGACCATCTCTAGCTGGACCTGTAGTTCAAGAACAGGTTGCTGTAAAATCAGAGAGTCAACAAACGATAAACAATATCATGAGAAAGATATCCACGAAATGTGACAGGATTGCCATCTGGATTGCTCGCAAGACCAACCAATTAGAAGCGGGTTACCCTCGTATGAGAACCCAAGACATATATGGCATGCTGACTATGTGTCTTGTTCTTGGAATGGTACCACACAAAGAGGTGTGTGACACCTGGGGAAGCATATTTGCTTTCATCTGTATTAACACGCATGGCATGCCTTCATTAGCATTCCTCCGTGAAGGATTTAAAACAGGCACAAAACAAGCATGGGATTGCACCAGTTCTAGATGTAAGAATTAAGTTAATGGGAAACTTCTTTGAGGTTTCCTCAACCATCCTAAGTAACATTAAGGGAGAAGTTTCAGTTGTACCTATGCTTCAGAGACTTCAAGCAGTTCCAATTCAAGATCGTTAACAGAAACTACAGAAAATTATTTAGGAAGTCTACAACTCTGTTGTAGGAAACGGGTTCTATATATACTACACCAAAGGGAGGTATAGTGTGTATAGAGTCCAGGTGACCCCAAAGGTAGGCAGAGGTTAAAGTTAGATAGAACCGTACTCTCTATTTGTGGTAGAGTATCAGAGGACAGTGTTAAGCATTTGATGGACACAGTCAGCAAATTAATTCACACACTCAAGGACTGAACTCTAGACCAATTGTTTTTGTATAAAAAAAATACTGTTGTTTTATTTTAGAACCAAGCAAGCCTGGCACAGGTAAGCATTAAATACTTTACAGTAATAAGTTCCTGAATGTCGAACAGTTTGAAAATGCAATAGGAATTGTACTTTGTTTGATCTAGAGGGGCTGCAGTAGGTTGCAATACTTAGCAAATACAGTACATTGGAATGAATAGGCTTTTTTTCAGTAAATTACTGGTAAGTTACTTTTTACATTACTCTTCTTACTCAGTGCTGGATACCTAGATTCAGCACTGGGACATTTCCAGCAAACAGGTAAGTAAATACATTTCGGTTAATCGTGCAATTTTTAAAGGATATTCTTAGATTTCAAAACTCCACACTTTGAAACTTTTTGGAAGAAAAATTGTCAATGTTATCCTACGGAGGAAAAGTAGGTTATCGGTTCAAAGGTAAGTTATCAACTATGGGAGTTAAGGTTTGGGGGTTAGACTCAGGGGTCCCCCAGGGTTAGTGAGGCACTCTTGTTACACCCTCAGCGGCACTAGGGCGGCCGGGTGCTGAGTGTTAAGGCCCAATGTTATCCTATGGAGGATAGGGGGTCTCCGGTTGGTGGCTGCTACCAAGCAGGCCACACAGCTGTGGGAGCAAAGCTCCTGGGGTTTAGCAATGGGCAGTTGGGGTTGCAGGTCAGCACGAAAGGTGCACCCTCAGCAGCACTGGGGCGGCTGAGTACGGAGTGCTGTTTTGGCACCGGCGCCCTGTTGTGTGCTATGGAGTGACTCCGGTCAAAAGAAACACTGCAGGCTCGGGGACGACGTTCTTATGGGTGCGACCACCACTTTGAGGGCTAAGTTGGGATGTCGTGGGTTGTTTAGGCACCGTTGGTTGGGGTACACAAGGCTGTGGAGCATTGGGTGCAGGGGTGCCTTTTGGCGTCGGAAAGTCTTACCCGCTCTTGGTCGCGGTAGAGGGGATCCTCTGGATTGAGGCTGCAGGCGTCGGCTGAGGTCTTGAGGCTGGTCTGGGATCTCCGGATCTTGGGTCACAATCGCCGGGGAGACCGCCTTGTCGTGTTTTTCCACTCGGGCTCGTGCCGGGTTCGGTGGGTGCAGAGTGGGCTCGATTTGCGGTGTCCGGCCGGAGCCAGAGGTTGCAGTTGAACAAATCTGGTGTTCACGGGGGAAGCAGTCTTTGGAAGTGAAGGCAGGCAGGTCCTCCAGGGTTTTTGAGGTTGCTGGACACACCGCGATTTTGCAGGAGCAGGTTCGAGGGGAGACAGGCCGGTAGGACTGGAGCCAAGTTAGTGGGTGTCGTTCTCTTGTTAGCTCTGCACGGCTCTTCGGTCCTTCTTCTTATCTTCTTTCTTGTTGTTTCTGGATCTGAGGAAGCAAGGTTCAGGGTGCCCCCTACATACTAGATTTAAGGGCATTACAGGTAGGTAGAGGGCAGGGACCAATGGGTCCCTTCCCTAGGGTGGGTACACCCCCTATTAGGCCACCCTCCAGTGGGAGGGGGGCATGAGCCTCTCCCTGGTTGGTTGCAACCCCCATCCTCAAGATGGCGCGGACTCGGAGTTGTGCTTCACCTGGCCTCCTCCACCTGAGGGGTGGAGTTGGCAGAGGTGGACACACCTCTCTCCCTCACTCGTTTTTCCCGCCGGTTCTCCCGCCCAAAGTGAGGTCAGAACCAGTGGGGACCAGTTGCTGAAAGCAGCAAGGGGTCTGGGGAAGCTCACAAAGGCGGCATGCGTTTGAAGCTTCCCCTTTATGAACCCTGCCCATCCTTGGGGAGGAGGCTTGGCACCTCATCCCTGGAAGTGCATTGTTTCAGGTACCCGAGAGCATCAGGCTCTCGACCCAGGGTTCCAGAAACATGTCTGTTGGTGGCAGCCTAAGCAGCCACTAAGTTGGGACACTAGAAGTTGGTCGAATTTCAGGGGGCATCTCTAAGATGCCCTCTGTTGTGCATTTTACATTAAATCCCACACTGGTATCAGTGTGAGTTTAATGTGCTGAGAAATTTGATACCAAACTTCCCAGTATTCCGTGTAGCCATTATGGAGTTGTGGAGTTCGTAATGACAAACTCCCAGCACCATATACTCTTAATGGCAGCACTGCACTTACAATGCCTAATAATGGATTTAGGTACTCTAGGGGTACAGGGCTCTTGAACCTGTAACCTCACCATGGGGCATAGTGCATCCAGCTGGAGGGGTAGCTGATCTAGGCCAGGGCAGTGGGTTGTAGGCATGGCACACAGGGATGTGTGCCATGGCAACTCTAAACTTTTGTTCTGCACAAAGACACGCCGCCTGCAAAGGCAGTGTGTGAGTGAAAAGGTGCAGGGCCTCTAAGGGTGGCACATTAAGTGCTGCAGCTCTTAGGGGCCTTCCCTGGCCACAGTGCCCTGGGTACCTGTTGTACCATTTACCAGGGGCCTACCTGTGGCCAGGGATGCCAATTGGGTTTAGGCTTCAATGCAATTTTAGGGAAGGAACATAGGCCCTGGGTACCTGAGTAGCAGGAGCCCAGGGCACACTCAGTCAAAGAACATCAACAATTCAGCAAAAAGTGGGGGCGTACCATGCAGAAAGAGGGCACTCTCTCACATCTGTGAATTGTGATACCTTAGGTACACAAGCTGTTAAGCCACATTTACAACCTGAAGGTGGCATTGAAGATTCCATTAAGGAAAAATCTGCAACAGAAGGTAGAAAGAAACAGTGGAAGAGAGAGTAAAGATGGGCTAGATTTTCCGTAATTAGGGAATCCAGTAGGGCAGTGGTTCTTAACCTGTGGCCTGGGGACCCATGGGGTTCCCCGTGGCCTACTCAAGGGGTTGAGACCATTTTATAAAATTAAATAATATTGCTGGCAATAAATTAAAATAATTAAAACATATACAAATAAAGAAGCAATATTGAACATTTTAAAGTTTTTTCTACATTTGATTGTGAATTAAACAAAAAAAATGTTAAGCATCTGATTGGTGTATACTTGTTTTATGTATTTTTATGCTTTGTTTTGTGATTGAAATAACATAAATTGCTTATGTCAGGGTCCCAGCTTCCAATAATGACTCAGTGGGGGTCTGCGATTCCAGTAATGATTCAGTGGGGGCCCACACGACTCAAAAGGGGTGCAGATGGTTATAATTTAATAGACCACGCTAACATTAAAAAGCCTGAGGGGTATCTGTACTCTTATAGCCGCTCTTCATGTTCTTATCAGGACACTGACAATGACCTAACAGAAAGAGAGAGTTGATTTGAGTACCAAAGAAAAGAGTGTAGCAAGAAAGGTGGAACAGAACGAGAGACTGAATTCACCATAAAGAGTGAAGAGAAAGGTTGGGAGCGTGGCTTAACTGGCCACCATGGCAGACGTGTTTGGCTGAGGCTCCGCTCGGGGGCCCTGACAATCGCCATTAATCCACCACAGCGGGGGCCTGCACTGAGGCCAGAGCTCCTCACCCAGAGGCCTGATCACCCGGGGCACAGATTGCAAACAGCAGAGGAGGGCAGCAGAACCGGAGACTGGCGCGGCTGGACACACACGGGGTCGGGCGCCTGACTTCAACATGGTGCCCACCTAGCAGTGGCCGTTACCAGCCTTGCGCCCCAGGGAACCGACAGAGTGGTAATGTACGCCCGCCGCTACCAGTGCCAACCGAAACGGGGAACGCGCACAACACCTGCAATTAAGACAGAGACCCAGCAGCAGCTATCTCCGCTGCCGTATATCCTGCGCTGGGACCACTGGGGAAGAGGCGTGTCGGCAGTGAGGGAGTCCCCGGCTGGTGGGAGCCCACTCAGCTCTACAAATTGAACGGGAGACTGGCTGAGCACAGCAACACCCTTCTCGGCCCAAAGTGGTCATCTCCCAGCTACAAACAGTCACTGCCCACCAAAAGTGAGGAAGGGCCTTACCCCAACATAGCACCCGCCCAGCACCCGCAGCGGGAGAGAATGAAGCCCTGACAAGAGCGCGCCAGGAGAGTACACAGTGAGCAGCGGTGCCTGGGACCATAGGCACCAACCCAAGTAGATTATGGGCGGGCTTTCTGAAGACTGAAGTGGACAAGTGAAGGCCCCCCCCCCCAGTGCCTTGATGCGCCGGGCCCGAGAGCCCACTGGAGAGTTCAACAGTAACGCTTGGAGAGGGTGAAGCCTGATACGAAGACCCGGCGGGGCCACTGCACTGTCCCCGGGCACTGCTCCATCACCAGCAACAGGAATACCTCTCCTCGTGCAGGCCGCCATACAATCGGGAGCCTGGGGAGGACTTCCCTCACAGCTACCGGAGGAGTGGAAACGGGGACTCAACTTCTCACCGGGGAGCCCGCCCACTACCCGAAAGAGCTTGACGGAGGTGGTGGGGCGCTCCAGAAGGGTGACTGCAACCGTGCCCGTGAGGGAAGCACACTGGTGAGGGCGGAACAACACATTGTCAGCACAGACAAAGGTGCGGACGGATATGGAGCACAACGGGCTGGGGGGCGTATAGATCCTTCCACTCACTGAGACGGGAGTTCAGGGCAGATGATCGGGCGCTACGCTTACGAGCTAGACAAGATGGCGGCTACGACCAGAGAAGGTGCAGTACAGGGGTGGAGTGAGGCCTTGCCAGGGGTGTTACAGAACCGCGTACCACTAGGCGAGACCAGACCGGTGCGCTCACGGCCCAGCTCCTAGCACAACAGCGGAGAGGGCAGAAACCAAAGCGGGGACAGCGGCCTGGGGATTGGTGCGAGCGAACACAGCGCTAATCCATAGGGCGACCACACGTTTCCTACGCCACCTGCAGCCATGGTACGTCTTAAGGCACCCGGGGTCCCTAAACCTCCCACCAAGCCAGATCGGCATCCCCAACCCCAGCAGCCTCAAAGACGGACACAGACTCTAGCGCACGGGTACTCATAGTACGGCCCGCGTCCCGCCAGCAGCCCGGCAAGCCTTGGCGGCTCGCGGACCTTTCTGACTTCGTACCCATGTTTTAATATTTTTTTTTTTTTTAGAGAGTGTCTGCAAACACTGCCAGTTGCATCAGCGCGACTCGGAGACTCTGCTGCTCTGTGGGGGCCTGGCAATTCCCGCCATAGTCCAAGTGGGGCTGCAGAGGCCTAAGAGGTGAACAATGCCTCATTAAAATACAAATGGTCTTTTAAAGACCTGTGAAGTGCTAAGGTGCGGCTTTGTGTGTGTGTGTTTTTTTTTTTACAGAGTTTTATATAGCGCGAACTAGACCCGAACTGAATCGGGTATCAGAGCGCTTTACATAGCACCAGCTACGTTACATGTGTTTGTGTGCCCGGAAGCTGTCTCAGCCCTGCGGCTGACACACAGGCAGGGTGAGATGACAGAGGGTGACAGATGGAGGTAGAGAAAGGGAGGGAGACAGAGGGAGAGGGAGGGAGGGAAAGGGAGGGAGTCAGTTGGAGAGGGAGGGAGGGAGGGAGAC
This sequence comes from Lissotriton helveticus, assembly GCF_964261635.1. Taxonomy (NCBI): domain Eukaryota; kingdom Metazoa; phylum Chordata; class Amphibia; order Caudata; family Salamandridae; genus Lissotriton; species Lissotriton helveticus. The sequence continues at coordinate 920,773,767 of NC_136070.1, forward strand.
CGTGGGAGGGAGAGGGAGACAGAGGGAGACCGTGGGAGGGAGAGGGAGACAGAGGGAGAGGGGGGAGGGAAAGTGAGAGAGAGGAAGAAAGGGAGAGGGAGACAGAGAAAAGGAGATGGAGAGAGACAGAGTGAGGGAGACGGAGTGAGGGAGAGGGAAGGAGAGAGAGGGAGACCTCAGAGTGAGGGAGAGGGAAGGAGAGAGAGGGAGTCCTCCGAGTGAGGGAGCGGGAAGGAGAGAGAGGGAGACCTCAGAGTGAGGGAGAGGGAAGGAGAGAGAGGGAGACCTCAGAGTGAGGGAGAGGGAAGGAGAGACAGGGAGACCGCAGAGTGAGGGAGAGGGAAGGATCGAGAGGGAGACCTCGGAGTGAGGGAGACCTCAGAGCGAGGGAGACCTCAGATTGAGGGAGACAGAGGGAGACCTCAGAGTGAGGGAGACCTCAGAGTGAGGGAGACAGAGGGAAGGAGAGAGAGCGAGACAGATGGAAGGAGAGAGAGACAGAGGGAAGGAGATAGAGGGAGACAGAGGGAAGGAGAGCGAGGGAAAGAGACAGAGTGAGGGAGACCTCAGAGTGAGGGAGACAGAGGGAAGGAGAGAGAGGGAGACAGAGGGAAGGAGGGAGAGGGAAGGAGAGAGAGGGAGACATAGGGAAGGAGGGAGAGGGAAGGAGAGAGAGTGAGACAGGGAATGAGAGAGAGGGAGACAGTGAGAGAGAGGAAAACAGTGAGGGAGAGGGAAACAGAGAGAGAGAGAGAGTGAGACAGTCAGCGTGAGTGAGACAGAGGTAGAGAGGGAGTGAGACAGTCAGAGTGAGAGAGACAGAGGGAGAGAGAGGCAGCGAGAGGGAGAGGGAGTGGGAGACAGAGAGAGAGAAAGAGAAAGAACGAGAGAGAGAGAGAGAGAGAGATGTGTGTATGCCGGGTTTGGTGACTCAGTGGACGAAGGCGTCTGCTGCAGGGACCTGTGATCAACCTCATGATCACAGTTTTTTTTGTTGCTCTAGCCCCGCCCCTCCCCACTGACCCCGCCCCCACCGGTGCGGCCCTCGGACACAAACCACTCCGTAATTTTGGCCCCCGAGAGAAAGTTTGTGAGTACCCATGCTCTAGCGCTACCATGTCGGAAAAATTGGAAATAGTCCTAGCAGCAATACAGCACTCGCGAGTCACCATGGAAAGCTCTTCGAAGCATTGTCCACAGACCTCAGCCTGCTGCGGGGGGATCATCGTAAGTTAGCAGACAAGGTGGCAGATGGAGAAAAAGCACTGGCGACAATACAATCTCAAGCCAAAGCGCAACAAGTCTCTATAAAATCCTGCAGGCCTGTGTCACAACCCTGGAGGAAAGAGCAGATGACCTAGAGGGACAATCCAGGAGGAGCAACCTGCGGATATTGAATCTGCCAGAGGGCGTGGAGGGTAAGGACCCTATCACATATACTGAGTCCTGGCTCCGATCTTTCATGCCCCATTAAGAACTTACACCCTACTTCTCCATAGAAAGGGCGCACAGGGTGCCGGCGTGCCGCCCTCTTCCGGGCTCGCTCCCTCGCCACCCCATGCTTGTAAAACTACTCCACTTCTGGGACCAGGATGCTATACTACGAGCTGCAAGAGTGAGCCACCCCATCATGGTGGAGGATAAACATGTTATGCTCCTCCCGGATTATTCTAGAGCAGTGCAGCGAAAACAAGCGTCATTCCTAGAGACAAAGTGGCTACTCAGGGCCAGAACATTCAATATTCACTGTTGTTCCCCGCAAGACTCAAAATCATTTACAATAATTCCACAATATTTTTCACAGATCCACAAGAAGCATCGAGCTGGATGGAGATGACCCTGCGGCTCGATCCATTGCAAAGGAACACATGAACACCGAGACCCAAGTCATTAAAGCCTCCAAGACGCCGCAACCAGAAAACCCACAGCCGATCGGACACGCCGTCACTTCATAAATCTCTGACATCGCCGGACTTGGAACAGATCATAGCAGAGCGCCGGAAAGCAATACAGGCAGTGGCTGCTATGGGAACGAATCTTTCTACATTTGACCATGAAGGCACGCCGCAAATGTTCATGCCTGAAGAGGACCCGAACGACTCCAGTGACTCCGGCAAGAACTCTGGTACCTTGCCAAAGGTCACACCACAGACTGTGGACACACTCATCTGAAGCTCCTGCGAAATGGTAGCTCTACTAAACCTAGAAGCCAATCACACTCCTTAGCACCACACCACACCACATATTACGTCCGTGATGGTAATGGACCCTGCACGCGCCAATGCAAGACGCCCCGCGTACCAGACACACATCACCATGGGAGGCCCCTGCTAGGGGACCTCATGGGCGTACATGAGCCAAATGGACTCCCCTGTTCATTTCGTTAGTAGGTACACAAGAGTACCGGTTTGAATGTGCTGCACGTTGCAGCAGGTCCCCTGTATTGGGTTTACAACCCCACAGTGTTCTAGTTCAACCCCCCTAGCGCACCCTGACCTCCCTCCCGCCGCAAAAGGCTGAGGCACCTGCTCATAGGTCTACACCTCCCATCAGGCAAAAATCATCCACACTTGGGGGCTTACATAGGGGCTCCCGGGACCACCTTCCAGCACCGCGCAACCCATCAGCCACCATGACCCCGACGACCGATATCAAATTTCTCACTCTAACTGCCAGGGGTATCCACACGGCTAAAAAGCGCTACGCTATCTGTGCATATATCAAGCGCCAGCAAGCACAGTTCATTTTACTGCAAGAAACACACCTAGCAAAAGGGGAACTAGACAAGCTCCAGAAGAAATGGCGGGGCACCTTTTGTGCCACGACCTATTCAGTGTATGTCAGGGGTGCCCCAACCTGGCTTCAGCAGGAGTCTCCTTTCTAGAAACAGGCCGGAAGATAGACCCAGAAGGGAGATATGCGTTCCTGGAGGGGTTGCTAGACGGTCAACCAATACTAATAGGCAGTATATACGCCCCAATACAGAACAGACAACATTCTGGGAGACCCTGTCGAATAACTTGGCTCAACTCACACCTTCCGCATGGGTGAGGGGATTACAACTGTTCCCTGGACCTCACTCTAGATAGATCCCACCCCCATTAAAGCTTTACAAACCTTCGCACAAACAGCCCGATTTCATACCTAGACTAATCATTGGTCACTGATGGACGCTTGACGTCACGCACAACCGACAACTAAACTCTACTCCTTCCACTCTAGTCCCCATAATCTGTGCATAAGGCTATTCAGATTCATGTGCACGACAGCGATCCTCATCTTCATCCAACATTCAGACTACTTAGGTAGGGTGATATTGGACCATGATGCCCATGTCATGACTGTCAGGTGGCATCCACCCACGCCACCGGTTACCACGTGGCAACTCTCCCGAGAGTGCCTGGAGGACCCGGTGTTTCAACATGAGCAAAAAGAAAACATCCAAAACTACTTCATTGAGAACGCAGGCATCACAAACTCTAGAACACTGGAGTGGGACGCTTTCAAAGTGTTCCTGCGGGGGGCATACAGTAGGCAAATCATGGGGGTACGGAAAGCGCTAGAGCAGCCGGTACAAGCTACAGAGCTGCAAGTAGCGCGACTGTCCAAGGAAGCTGACAAACAGCAGATCCATCCGGTTCAAGTGGCAGAGGCCAATACTAAATACGCAGAAGCCTGTGCAGAACTGCGCAGGTATAACTTTCGTGCATACGCCGCTAGACCCCATAAGGAAGGAAACCGTGCTGGTACCTTGCTTGCATGGCTTATTAGACAAGACACACAGGCGAAGCCGATCACAGTATCAGAAACTCCACAGGCAAGATTTTGTATGCGCAAGCAGACATTCTGTTGGCCTTTCATGAATACTATGAGAAATTATATAGGGAACCAGTTCAGGACAGAGGGGAATATATTCGCAAGATGCTGGACATGGACGCGATAACGCAGCTGACCGAGGAGGACCGGGCCTCCCTGGACGAACCCCCACATGGCCAAAAACGGAGCCCCCGTCCACCGCGGCTTCCCTATAGAAATCTACTCCGCCTTCTATCAACAACTTGTCCCACGGTAAGACATAGTATATAAGGCAGCGCTAGAGGCGAAGATGCTCCCCAAGACCATGCACGAATGCACGCTAGTGACGTTTCCTAAACCAGACCAGGATCCACTGCTCAGGTCATTGTATGGCCTCATCACCCTGTTGACCGCGGACTGCAAAATACTCTACAAAATCCTAGCGGACAGACTCACAGAGGTGCTTCCCTGTCTTGTATACCCTGACCAATGTGGTTTCGTACCCGGGAGGAACACCTCCCAAAATATTTGCAGGCAGTTTCAGGTCCAAGACAATGTGTGGGGGAGATTGCCACCCACGTGTGGCGTGCCTTGTACTGGACCTCAAAAAGGCCTTTAATACCCTAGCGTGGCAGTTCTTATTCGAGGTTCTGAAGGGGGTGGGAGTGGGGTCCCAACTTATGGCACACATCAAGTTGCTGTACACAGAGATGACCACTTGGGTTCGCATAGGCAGGCATATCTCGCCACCCATTCCGATAACGCGGGGAGCGCACCAGGGATGTCCTCTTTCCCCTTTATTATTCGCCCTTGCAATGTAGTCGCTGGCGATCTGACTGAGGACAGAGGGCGAAGTATGGGGTATACTTCTTGAGGGACGTACGCACAGTGTGTCCCTCTCTGCGGATGACATCCTAATTTAGGTCAGGGACATCACAGCAGACCTCCCTTCTCTTTGGGCCACACTCAATGAGTTTGGGGAGGCAGCGGGATTATGGGTTGACTGGACCAAATCTACTATCTAGCCTCTTCACCCTGATGCACCCAACTGGGAGATCAATGTAGGAGACGCCACACTGTCCTGGAAGGGGGATGCCCCCAGATACTTGGGGATAAGACTCTATCACACACCTGGAGATCTCCAGGAGGGGAACCATTACAGGGCCCTACGAGGTTTAAAAACCCAAATCAACTTCTGGCGAACGCTACCCCTGGCCCCCGTAGGAATGGTGGCTCTATCCAAAATAATAATGGTGCCCCGGCTGCTCTACTATTTTGTAAATGTCCCAGTGATCCCCCCGTGACCCTTCTTTCAAGAGCTCGACTCCTTGCTCGTCTTGCTGATCTGGGGAAGGGGTCGCCGTAGAGTGGCTTTGACGATGCTGTAGCTGCCGCGAGACAGGGGAGGGTTGGGGGCCCCATCCTTCGAAGCCTACTTCCTTGCTGTGCAGCTGCAGTGGCTCTTGTGCTGGACGACATTTAAAAGAAACTTAAGCAGCGGCGGGGACTCTGACAATCCTGGAGATAACCCGGATGCTCCTTCTGGAGAGCAAATCTAACCCGGTACACCCCATGCTGGTGAAAGTCGCCAGATCCTGGGTGCTGCAAATCCATTGCCTCTCTAAAGTGGCACCCATGTACTCCCCAGTGTCACCACTAGCAGGCCTCCCTAAGGGTAGAGGGCACTACACAGCTGGCGAATCGCGGGTATGGACTGAATATGCGCTCACTGAGATAGAAGCCCTTATTCACTGACGGCCAATTGACATAATTCGAGGGCTTGACGGAAGAGTGCATGCTTCCCGCCGGACAGTTCCTATTACATAGGCAAGTCATAGCCGACTGTAGGAAGACGTGGGACCACATCAATGGCGAACCCAAAACACACCCAGTGCTGCATGCGTTTTTAAACATAGGAGCAGGGTAACACCGGATCACGTGGATATCCAAGTCGATCATGGAACTTACTGGTACGCCCCTAATGCTTCTTAGACTCAAGTGGGAGGAGGAATCCTGTCGGGCACTACACGGCAAAGAATGGGTTACAGCACTGAAACACCACAAAAAAGTGTCATTTAATCAGCGATTCAAAAATATCCAATTTAACTTACTACCCTGCTTATCTCACGCCACAGCGGCTCAAGCGCTTCTTCCCCACGATGCAGTTTTACTGCTCCTGTTGCCACACACCTGACACCACATTCATCCATATGTTATGGATCTGACCCACACTGCAAGCCTTTTGAGCAAAAGTACACGCCACACTGCTGGCAGGCACGGGTCTGACAGAGCACAATACGTGGGAGGCTAGTCCCCTAGGGATATTTAAGTGGAAAGGTGAAGACCCGATTTGCGATACTTGCCATACTCTTAGCAAAGCGAAGCTTTACTCTGCACTGGCGATCACCGATCAGTCCCCCAATAGCAGCATGGTGGGGGGCGGTCAACAAATGGGGCGCTGTTGAGGAAGATGCTATTAGACAGTAGGAAGTGTGCGGCACGCAGTGCAATCCCATATCCATGGAGTGGTCGATGCTCCTCCACAGCTTCACACAAGAAGAAGCCACCCCCACAGAAGCCTCACCCACCATCCAGATGGTGCCAGGCCCCGGTATGCCCCGAACCTCACAAGCATTGCCTGAGCGAGACCAACCCCCTGCTTCTCCAGGCGGAACGCTTCACTAATCCTGATGAGGGATTACCCTCAGGTGTAATTGGACCTGCGACACTCAATGCCCTTATCCCTTGCCCTATCTCCCTGAGTTATGTCTCCCCAGCTCGGTTGCATGAATAGATTTTATTTTCATGGACAGCGAGGGTGCATCAGCTATGCCCAAGAACTAGGCACTCCCAATATGTCACCAACTATCCCAGAACAGGCACATATCTCCACACACCACGTGCGTCAAGATGGGTAATGCCTTGATGGACTCAAACTCTGTCATGATACTGTGAAAAATGTATGTCAAGTAAAGATTAAAAAAAAATCAGAATGATGTGTATCCTGCAAATACAAAATCCAATAAAACGGTGTATAAAAAAAAAAGTGAAGAGAAAGACTCAGACTCTAAGACTCCAATTAAGAATAAAAAAGTAGCAGGGCTTTCTAAGAAACATGCTTCTACAGCTACGGATACTCCTGCAAAACAGGACTTGAGCGGGAGCGCTTCTAGACAGCATAGCAAAAGCCACGATACAGCATCGGACTCTCCAAAAGTTTCTGGTGGCGTGTCTATTGTATGAATTCCTGCAGGTTGTAACTTCACATAAGCATTTAAATACTGATAGGGTTTATGATCTAGAGATACAGAGTGATACAGAGTGAAGGGGATACATTTCACATCCTTAAAGTAGTCTTCTGGATGCGTTTATCTGAAGAGTATGACAAAACTATCTGTAGATGACTCACCTCTAGTCTTTATTATTGAAGAGCCTTGATGGGAGGAGGTACAAAGGGTAATCTTTTGTCCCATAGTACCTGAAAATATCAGGGAAAGGTACACCAGTGAATGGGCTGTCAAACAGGCTCCGGCCTTATACAAAAACCAAGAGTAGTGGGATAAACACTCAGTTCCACAAGTTATTTCCTTACGCAGTGAACCTCAAATGCTGGCTCAATATCCTTTAAAGCCAGAAGTAAGGTGCGATATGAATGCAATATTAGAGCATTTGCAATATCAAGGCATAACAGTGCCTTATCTTTCACCAATAAACACACTTCTTTTCCCCATCTCAAAGTCAGGCGGATCCTATAGATTAGTTTTAAACTATAGGAATTCAAGCACACATACATGATCATATGTGGTGCAAAATGCACACAAGACAGGTTTAATTAAGAACCTGGTACAGAAAAAATTTGAAACAACCCTGGTCCTGTTTAGTGTTTTTTTTGGTCAAAATTAAGGGGGTCATTATGATGGCAGATTTTCCGCATACTCCGGGCCGGCGGAAGCCACCGCCGGCCCGGAGTATGCGGGAAATCCGCCGAGGAGGCCTGAAAGACCCACCGCCAAATCAGGATGGCTGGTGGGTCTCAAAATCTGTCCGCCGCTTTTCCGCCGCGGTCGGAAGGCGACCACGGCGGAAAAGCACTAACATGGCAGGCGGTGTCTATCAGACACCGCCAGCCATATTAGGATGTAGGGAAAGTAATGCTTTTCCGCGGCGGCTTTTCCGCCGTGGAAAAGCATACGGACAATCACTTTGGGGGCCCGTTGCGGGCCCCCTGGGTGAAGGTTGCGTGGGGGGTGCACATGGGGGGTACCTATGGTACCCCCCTGCCTTTGCGTGCACGAAGCGGCAGGCACCGCGCGGTGCCTGCCGCTTTGTGCATGCAAATGCACAGCTTTCGTTTTTTACATTGCGGCGGGTGCTGCTTCAAGCAGCACCCGCCGCAATGTAAAACATACAGGATGTGACCGCCAGGGTGGCGGTCACATCCTAATTGCCATGGAGGGACCGCCGCTGCCCATGCGGACGGTCCCTCCTACTCAGGGATGGCGGACGGACGCAAGTCCGTCCGCCATCCTAATCGGCCCCATAGTGCCTGAAAGCGAGAATCTAACTGCCCTCAGTTTCGACAGGGTGCAGTTCTCGTTTAAACGGTTGCCCATGGGGTATAAGAATAGCCCTGACTTATTTTCAGCAGGTCTCATGGGGATATTACAACCAGATCCTGAGATGCTATCATATATTGATGATATTGATCTCACTGATGATACGCTATATGTACACCTAACTAGGGTGGAACAGATGGTAACAACATTAACATGACATGGCTCCAAGATGAACTTTAACCCCATCCATGCTCATGACAAGGTCAGCTCGTCATGAGGCACACTGGAGCTGTGCTAATGACGAGCTGACCTTGTCATGAACAATGGGAATTCAATGAAGTCAGCACCCAGCGGGAATTGCCTTAGCACCAATGTGGTTAAATAGTTTAAAATTGCCTGTCTCAAGGTGAACTTTCTTGGATAGAAGTTATCTAAGGAGGGCAAGGGTCTGGCTTCTGATTTCCTTCAAAGATGTGCTACCTTAAAGCCTGCTGACACACTGAAGAAGTTACAGTCCTTGTTGGGATTCCTTAACTTTGAACAAACTTACTTTGCACACTATTCTGAAACAGTGAAGACCTTATATCAATCAATCAATCAATCAGGGGTTTATAAAACGTGCTACTCATTGTTGAGGGTCTCAAGGCGCGGGGGGTCAGCGGCTCTGGATCAGCTGAAGAGCCAGGTCTTGAAGTCTCTCCTGAAGGTATGCAGGATCGGGGAGCGTCTGCTGTTCACAGGGAGCTCGTTTCAGATTTTTGCTGTGGTGTAGAAGGAAGCTCTCCCGCCGGTTCTGTTTCTGCAGATGTGGAGGATCTTGGCTAGGGCGAGATGGGCGGAGTACAGGTTCATCTTGGGTACGTGGAAGGATAGTCTCTCGTTGAGGTATTTGGGTCTGGTGTTGTTGAGGGATTTATAGGTGTGGGTGAGGAGTTTGAAGGTGATCCTCTTTTCAACGGGGAGCCAGTGGAGGCCTCGTAGGTGTTCTGTCATGTGCTTGTGGCACGGCGTGCTGAGGAAGTCTAGCTGCTGCGTTCTGGAGGGTTTGGAGTTTGTGTAGAAGAGTTTTGTTGATTGCGGTGTAGAGGGCGTTTCTGTAGTCCAGCCTGCTGGTTATGAGTGTGTGGGTGACAGTCCTTCTGCAGTCGGGGGGGATACATTTGAAGATCTTACGGAGGATGCACAGGCTGTTGAAGCCAGTGGAGGTGACGGCGTTGATCTGGCGGTTCATGGAGAGGGAGGAGTCAAGGTCGAGGCCGAGATCTCGAGCATGGTCATTAGGGGTGTGTGGGTTACCGAGGGCGGAGGGCCACCAGGTGTTGTCCCAAGTGGAGGTGCAGGGTCCGAGGATGAGAACCTCTGTTTTGTCTGAGTTTAGCTTCAGGCTGCTGTCCTTCATCCTGGCTGCCACGTTCTTCATCCCTTCCTGAAAGCAGAGTCTGGTGTCTTTGGGATTCTTCGTGATCGATAGGATGAGCTGGGTGTCGTCCGCGTAGGATACGATGCCGAGCCAATACTGTCTGACGATGGTGGTGAGGGGGGCCATGTAGATGTTGAACAGCGTGGGGCTTAGTGATGATCCCTGGCGGACTCCACTGCTGATTTCTGTTGGTTTGGAGAGGAAGGAAGGGAGTTGGATCCTACGGGTTCTGCTGGAGAGGAAGGATTGGATCCAGTAGAGGGCGCCTCCTTGTATTCCCGCATCGTGAAGTCTGGCTGCAAGCGTGTGATGTGAGATGGTTTGAATGCAGCGGAGAGGTCTAGAAGGATGAGGGCCGCGGCGTGTCCCCAGTCCAGTAGCATGTGGATGTGGTAGGTGGCAGCGAGGAGTGCGGTCTCGGTGCTGTGGTTGCTGCGGAATCCAGACTGGGAGGCATCTAGTATGGAGTTCTCTTCTATGAAGGCGGTCAACTGGGTGTTCACGAGTGACTTGATTTCTCCCTCGTTTTCAGCAAATCTGTGAAATCAGTGAGTAAATTGAGTCATACCAAACCAGTTAGGTTCTAACTATGTAATATACAATAAGGAACAGACAGTTTCCTCAGCATACAAGTCACACCTGTATTCTCCAGCCGAAGAATGTTTTGCTTCTACTGAGAAAATTCTTGCAGCGTTCAGACAACTATTTTGAAGGAGTTTCCATTTGCGCAGAGAAAACAAATAATTGTGGTTTCACCTGTACTAGCACTAGAGGCAACCACTAAGGAAAGCATTCCTAATGGTTGAGCACTACATCCAAGATGGGTACAGTGGGCCTCATCCTTTGTACAGTGGATGTGAAATTTCAGTATGATCCACCGTTAGTATGCAAGCTTTTCCCCAATACGAGCAGAATGTCTCTCCTGCTCCAAAATCCTTAGCCATTGAGTCATATTAGAATGTGTTCTACACGGACAGCTCTGCTCATCCAGCGGTGGGAAGAAAATAGAAGTACTCCACAGCCAGCGCAGCCATCCAAGCTGTAGTGAAAGATGGTGAATTCGATCTGCAGTGCATCCACACAAAACCTTTAGGTGATATCACTGCGCAACATGCAGAAATTCATGCCCTGGCACTTGAATTAAAGAGGGCTGAACCCAAGGGTGGCGGCGCTAGAGAGCCTGCTGCAAAATGGTTGCGCACTATCGCTGCTCTGACAGCCGGAGCGGTGATTTGCAAAATATCGGCGTAAATATCGCACAATGCAGCACACAAGTGGCAAATTCGCATATCGGAATAGAAGCGGAGCAGATTGATAACATCATGTCCAAGTAATCTGCACACCAAGCTTAAGAAAATCTACGTGGATACTTGGTTGTGCGCAAAGATGAGATAATTGCGGCCTTCACCGCACCGGACTGAAGAACCACCCCACGGTAGTGCACACCGCCTAACCTCTATGTACTGCAACTCCCTGATCGAGGTACTGATAAATGACACTTCCACTATGCATCTGAGCGACACATGAATGCAGCGTGGTATATTTAAATTGCAGTAACATACCCTTGGCGGCTAAAATGGCGGCATGAAAAGGAAACGCTGAATAATAGGCGCAAATGAACGGGCTGTGAATCATAGTTGCTGAGGGGTAAGACACGTTGCGACATGCCCCTCTTGCCTCTCCTATACAAAGGATTCTATAACGACCGGAACGCCCAATCTGCATGCTGAGACTGATGCCTTCCGACTGTTGCAAGGCTGAGATGAAATCCTGAAAGCGATCGCGGCTCGCATGATGCAGCGGGTTTGGCTACTCGGAATTAGGCGAGAACCAGGATGTAAAGGCGCTGAAGTGCTACATGTGCTAAATCAACTTCTTAAGGGATCGACCATGGTCCCTGTGGAAACAAGTGCTGGACACAAATGTGGATTGCGTTGAAAATTAGCCAGCCCTGTTCTTCTTCGTTGCACTCAATGTGTGACAAATCCCCTTACTATTGGGAAATTAATTGCCATCCCTGCCTATGAAAAACGCGACAAATGTGTACGCTATGATTGCGCTATAATACCGCCTGAGAACACACCGATGTAGTCTCTCCAGTTAATACACACCTGCTGCGCTTTACCTCACAGCCACCGTTATTGCTGTTTTTCATTCCCCCTGCTATTTCCGAACATTCTCCACTCAACTTCTATGTGCAGAGCGGCTGCACTGCGCTGCGCTGAGTTGAAACAAGCACACTCCTTCTGGGTCAGATACACGTAAGCTCCATCAACCTTCCTGTTCTGAAGACCTGGTATTGGCAGGCTTTCGCTACAGGCTGGAGAATGGGCAAAACCAGACAAGCAACAAACCAAACTACCATTTGAGCCCCGAAAGACATTGAGGCTGCCAGGTGTCCCGGGCGATACGGATCCAGTAACCGACCGGACACCGGACGATAAGATGGAGGCAGCCCTCAGCGCCATTCAGCACAGTCCCCAGGTCATTGATGGTAAGATAGATGCACTCGCCATCAGAATGGGCCATATATCCGCTAGACTTGACAAACAGGGTGATCGATTGGAAGAAGCTGAACCGCGGATATCAGCAAAATTACTGGAGATTATAAAGGCAAAGAACGAGGATCTTGAATTGAGATCACGCCCCAATAACCTACGTATAGCAGGCGTACTAGAAAGCACAAACACCGGCAAGCTTGAAGACTATGTTGAGCAACTGTTAAAGGATATGTTTGGGGCAGAACAATTCTCGCCAATGCTCATTGTAGAAAGAGCACACAGATCTCTTGCACCAAAGCCACCACCGGGTGCTCCACCACGACCCATAGTGACCCAGATCCTGAACTATCGTGACCGGGACACGGCACTACGCCTAGCCTGAGAGAAACACCCACTAGAATACAATGGCAATGAGATAGCCTTTTATCCGGACTTCACTTTACCTGTCCAACTGGCACGCAAGGAATTCAGTTCAGTAAAGAAGAAACTGCAAGACATGAACATACCGTATGCCATGCTCTACCCTGCCATGCTTCGCGTCACTCATGAGGGCAAAATCGTATCCTATTGACGCCTCAAAAGCACAGGAGCTCCTCAAACACGCCAAACAACAGAAAGCACGTGAAAATCGATCTACCACGCAGACGACTCGGATTAACACAGCAATACAATTGTTATACTGGAACGCTAAGTCACTGTACTGTACACCTGAAATTGATTCCTGGATTGAACCAGGGAATGTAATGGATGTCCTGATGCGTCCTACTGCTATGCTGAACCCCTGAGGTTGGTGCCCTGCTTGAACATTGACATAGGGTAAGACACTAAGCTCATTACAAAAAAGACTGCTGCTCTATATTATTTCCTACTTGGACTATAGTACAGATGCAGGTACTAAAAAAGTTATACCCAATCCATTTGTAAACTAACTGTTAATTGCTGATAATATGCTTCGTACCAAAGATGTTCAATATAGAACCACTAACTAATAACAACCCTATTGCTGCAGCTATATGTACTTTCATCACTCGGGCCCCCATCTGCATTCGGATGGAATACCGAGCACCTAGCTGCCCCCTAACCAGTAAACCCCATCACAATTATGTTACCATTTAAACTTGAAGTTCGGGTTTGGCTTTGGCATGGTTGGGATGCTAAAGTGGGCGGGGGGGAGAGTTGGGCTTTATGTTATGTTAATCCAGGCAACCACGAAGTACTCAACACACCACATGTGCATAATACTACACATTATATTAAATGCCATAATACCAGTAACTGTTGAAGGCAGACAAGGTACTTTAATGCAATGCACCAAGAATTCAATCTATTTACCTGACGCATTGTAAGGTAAACGCCACGCCCTTGAAACTAGTTACATGGAATGTGAGGGGACTTAATAACCCCGCCAGATCAGGCAGGTCCTTGTATACTTAGACAGGCATCAAATAAGCATTGCTCTGTTGTAAGAAACCCATCTGTCCCAAACCAAAGCTGATGTACTAGGGAAAAGATGAGCAGAGATGGTGGCAGACTCTTCTTACTCAACATACGCCAGAGGCTTTATCACGTTGATATGCAAAGGGACGAATTTTATACATGAACAAAAGCTAACTGATGGCAAATGCCGGTATGTCATAGTTATAGGCTCCAGGGTGGGAATCATCAACATATATGGTCCCAATATTGACAACCCAGCCTTTTTCACTAACGTATGGAAAACTCTCCGAACTTTCCCACCTATGTAACTGATTTGGGGCAGCGACTTTAATGTTACACTTAATGACACATGTGATCGTTCCTCTGCAACCACAGAACACCATCAATGCTCTGCCTCAGTTATTCTTAATGGAATGAAAGAATTCCACATGCAAGATATCTGGCGAATACACAATCCACAGGTGCTAGAAAGCACTCACTCCTTCACCATACATGCTAGCTGGGCTAGACTTGATTATTAGTTACTTACGGACTCCACTTGCGCATGCGTGCACAACATACAGCACCTACCAAATACGCTCTCAGACCATAAACCTGTCGCTCTAACTCTTCATATCCTGACTTATACACCCCGCCGTTTATATGGCGCTTCAACGCCACCTCCCTGCTAGACCCTATCTATAAAGAAACTATACATAGAGCCATAGAAGATTTGTTCTATCTCAACACAAATTCAGTAGATAGTGCTGGCACATTATGGGAAGCATTTAAAGCGAACGTGTGCGGTGTGTTTATTAGCACAATGGCTGGTATCTTAAAAGACATACGCACACAACTAAGTAATAGTAAAGCACGGATACAGCAATTGGAAACAGAATACGATACTACCCACAATGCAGCTACTTTAGGGGCAATCAGAGATGAAGTCACCCAATATAATGAACTTGCAGATGATGAACTGAAATACATCACCCGCCGGTACAAAGCCCGTAGAATGGGAGAAGGTGGCAGGCCAGGTCGCCATCTGGAGCAACAAATACGCACAGAACACAAACAACATATAGTTTTGAAAATGATAAACCGTGAAAATACAGCGTACTATGACAACCAGGGCATACTGAGTACCTTCATAGACACATACGGTGAGCTCTACTCTGCACGCGACACAGCAAATATACAAAAAATACTAGATTATCTAGAGGAAATAGCACTTGTATGGCTTACGGATGATCAGTGAGAATTCCTAGCACAACCCATCACAGTAGAGGAGGTGCAGACTGCCCTACAAGCCCTACCCAATGGCAAAACCCCTGGGCCTGACGGCTTTACCGGGGAATTTTACAAAGCCTACTCAGAACTGATCAGTCCTCATATTGTAAAAATGTATGACGAAGCCTATCACAATCAGATTCTCTCCCCAACATTACGGGAAGCATTAATCATAGC
Source organism: Lissotriton helveticus (assembly GCF_964261635.1). Taxonomy (NCBI): domain Eukaryota; kingdom Metazoa; phylum Chordata; class Amphibia; order Caudata; family Salamandridae; genus Lissotriton; species Lissotriton helveticus. The sequence goes on from NC_136070.1 coordinate 920,788,922, forward strand.
ACTGTTAAAACCGGATAAACAGCCAGAGCGTGCGGAATCAGATAGTCCACTTTCCTTAATCAATACCGATGTTAAGATCCTAGCTAAGATCATTGCCACATGATTACAACCTTTCATGCCGATAATAGTCCTACCGGATCAATCCGGTTCTATACCGAATCGATCAACATCTCATAACCTACGCACTATCTTTGCACTCTTGCATCAATTAAATCCGGAGTTTGAGGCGGCGGCTTTCCTTTTATTTTGAAAATATGTTTATTTGCGTTTTTATAACAGTGCGATACATTGTCACGTATAAACATAAGACAATTGAGGCATAGTAGTACATCAACAGAAACCAGCAGAATTACAGCATTCAAATAGGAGCAACTTCGTATATCAATCAGAACATGGGCTGCTAACAAATATCGTGGTTCTAAAGCCTCAGTCCGAATCAGAGTTAGAGCTATCATTATCAGAAGGTGGGTCGCAGAGGTTCCCCCTGTACTTATTCCACGCCCCCCAAATCCTTTTCCATTTCCTGGGACAACCTCTATTTCGGAACACTGCCCTTTCTGCAATCATTGCTGCGTCCATATCTTGCTTCCAAGCCGTTATCGTTGGTGACGTTCCCCCACCCCATCTCTGCGCTATATTTCTTTTTGCTACCATCATGCCCAGTGTCATCCAGCTCTTCCCAGATTGTGTGAGATCATTGTGTTCCCATATGTTTAAAAGGCAACGCTTGGGGTCTGGCAGTATGGAGAGTCCCTCTGATTGAGACATGGTGCGCATCACCTGAACCCAGTAGTGTGCAATTCGGGGGCAGTCCCATATCGTGTGGTAGAAGTTCCCTATGTCCCCGCATCCCCGCAGGCAGTATGGGTGTGAGATCCTCTTCATCTTATGCAGTGCGTCCCTAGTGTAATATGATCTGTGCAGTATGCGCAGTTGCACCAAGCGGAGACGTGATGGGACTCCCACTTCTTTCGGAGACGCAGTCGCCTCCTGCCACTCCGAGTCATCAAGGTCTCCACAGTCGTGTACCCACTTCTCCCGCAGGGTCTCCAGAGGGTCAGGTAAATTGTTAACGAGTTTTCGATATGTTAGAGAAGTCGCCTTCGACGGCATAAAGTGAGTAAGTAGCCTGTCCTCAAGCGGGGACGCCTCCGGGACAGGCTTGTCAGACGTTAACGCTACCGTCAATGCGTGGCGTATCTGTATGTATCTGAAACGTTCCGTTTGTGCCAGATCATATTGTTGTTGGAGCGTTTCAAACGACAGCATCTGCCCCTTCTGCCATAGATCGCCAATGGTCGAGATGCCTATAGCATCCCAGCGGTCGAAGCCTTTGGAGCGTCTGAGTTTCCCCAGCTGTCTTGCATCCCATAACGGGGTTAGCTGTGTTAGCACTCCCTGCCATTTCAACCTGCTCAGCGCCGCATGCCATACAGTGAGCGTGTGACGTAGAGGGCCGAACTTTGTGGCGACAAGCGATTTATCATACAGGGGGGCCAACATTCCGGAGAATCCCAACTGCGCCCTGTCCGCCTTTAGGGCTGGCTCAGACTGGGGGAGATGAAGCCATTGGTTAATGATCTTCAACTGCGACGCCCAGTAGTAAAGGTTAACGTCTGGAAGCGCTATGCCTCCATCGTACCAGCTGCGCGTGAGCTTGGCCTGCGCTATGCGTGCAGGCTTAGGACCCCAAAGCAGCATCGAGACTTGCGCTGCGATGGTTTTGAAGTATGTGGGAGAGACAGGATAAGGCGTATTTTCCAAAATGTAGAGGAAACGGGGAAGGGCCATCATTTTGAAGAGGGCTGCCTTTCCTAGCAGTGTCAGCGGAAGCGATTCCCAGTGTCGTATGTCACGTTTGAGGCGATCTAGAGGAGGCAGCAGGTTATGTGTATAGAAGTCGGTAGGGTCAGCTGTGATGTACATCCCTAAGTATTTGAACCCGGTGGCAGAAATCCGCAACGGGCAGGCGTCCGGCAAACGTGGTGCGGGACCGTGTAGTACGTACATGGTGGATTTGGACTAGTTGATTGAGTAGCCAGAAGCTCGGCCGTACGCCGTGCAGACATCCAGCAGGGTGTTAATCGAGCGCTTGGGAGAGGTGAGATATAACAGAACATCGTCAGCGTATAGCGATATTCTGTCCTCCCACTCATCCGTCCAGCGGATACCACTGATAGTGGACTCCCATCTTATCCATTCGGCCAATGGTTCGAGGACCATGGCAAACAGCAATGGGGAAAGCGGGCAACCCTGTCGCGTGCCCCTAGACAATGGGAAGTCTGCCGAAATGTGGCCATTGGCAGCAACATGTGCCATAGGTTTTGCGTAGAGTAGCCGGATCCAGGAGCAGAACCTCGGGCCAAAACCAAAGTGGCGTAGCACCGCAAACAAGAAGGGCCAGTGGACCGTGTCAAACGCCATATGGGCGTCTAGAGATAGGATCACCGCAGGTTCCAGTCGATATGGCGCGCGCGCCATTACACCATGCACTCTGCGCAGATTGAGCGCTGTATTTCTGCCGGGCATAAAGCCCGACTGGTCTTCGTGTATGAGTTTGGGTAAATGGGACGTGAGGCGCTTCGCAAACAGTTTTGCAAGGATTTTAGCCTCAGAGTTGATGAGGGAAATCGGGCGGTAGGACGCACACTGGTCAGCTGGTTTTCCCGGTTTCAATATAGCCACAATAGTGGCCGTGCGCTGATCTAATGGAAGTTCCCCTACCTCCAAACTTTCCGTAAACATGCGCAGCAAATGCGGCGCAAGTGTGCCCGCCTGTTGCTTATATAATTCAACTGGTATGCCATTTGGTACCAGTGCCTTACCCGTCTGCAGGGCCTTGATCGCTAATTGTACCTCGTCGGTTGTTAGGTCTGCGTCTAAGGCCTGTGCCTCCCCTTCAGTCAATGCGGGCATTTTGAGATCTTTGATGTAGGTGTATGCCTCATCCTCCGAGATCGTGGAAGCCGACGAATATACCGTTTCATAGTGTCGAGCTAGCATGTGTACTATGGTGCTAGGGTCTCTAATGGGGTCTCCTCCCTCCAACGTCAATTGTGCTATCCACCTGTCCCGTTTGTCACGTCTGTCCAGCCAGGCCAGTAATTTGCCCGCTTTGTCGCCCACCTCGTAAATTGTGTGTCTTGTGGTTGACATTTGCAGCTTGACTTCTTCTGTCAGGTGTGTTTTGTGTCGAAGTTGTGCTACCTGTAAATCGTGCGCCGTAGCGGTGTTCGGGTCAGTTGCGTGCTGTGTCTCTGCCTCCGCCACCGCCGTCTCTAGAGCTAACAGTTCCGCTCGCCCCTCTCGCCTAAGCGCTGTAATGGAGACTATTGCGTGCCCTCTAACCACTGTCTTGTAGGCCTCCCACAGAGTGATACAGGAGGACACCGAATCAACGTTGTCCCGGAAATAATGTTTAGTGCGTACCCTTAGCTCTTTCTTGATTGTAGGATTAAGGAGGTAAGCAGCGCGGATTGGGTAGGTCCGACGCCGTGTGGGTTGGTGGTGCGTGTAGGTGATTAACAATGGGGAGTGATCTGAGATGCCCCGCGGTCGGATCTCCACCTTGAGCACGGTGCCCGGGCCACCCGCTGAACCAAGGAAATAGTCAAGTCTGGTGAGACTATTATGGACGCTTGAGTGGTAAGTAAACTGGCGGTCTAGGGGGTTGTATTTCCTCCAGAGGTCCACCAGTCCCATAGCTGTCAGGAAGCCCCCCAACCGTGTTGTACCAACTGGAGCTAACTTCGGGGGGACTCTATCTATCAAGCTATCAGCCACTAGGTTAAAATCTCCCCCTAGAAGCAGGTCTCCTTCAGGGAGTCCAAGCAGGAAGGCACTAAGATCTGATAGGGCCGTCGCCTGTAGGGCTGGTGGAATGTATACTGAGACAATATTTATGGGTTTTCCCTCCCATTGTGCATGTATTGCGGCAAACCTACCCGCCGCATCAGACCTGGCTGACTGTATCAGTAGGGGGAACTGTTTCTTTACTAGAACGCCGACTCCCCTGGACCCAGAGGTGAAGTCGGAGTGGGCTACCATGCGAAAACCCCATCTGTCCATTGCTTTCGTGGCCGCGCCAGTGAGGTGCGTCTCCTGCAGGAGTATCACCGCTGCCCCCTCCCTTTTAATGCACTTCAAGACCAGACCTCGCTTGATTTTGTCACCAAGGCCTCTGACGTTCCACGTGAGTACAGACAGGGAGGGTGTTATCCCAGCCGTGCCGTTCTATGGAACAGTGTGTGTATCAGCCCCCGTCATCATGGATCAGTGTGTTAAATAGGGAATCACCAGTTTCCGTGATCAAAAACACCATGCCATGCAGTTTAGATCGCTGTATCCCAATAACATAGAACTGAACAAACAACAAGAAACATACCCCCCTTCCCTCCCCGCCTCCCTGCCGTACAGACTCCAAACTGCCCGCCACCCCAACTCAGCAGAGTGCTCATGATCCCTGTCAAAAAACAACGTTGCTTACACGAGCATAGGGGGTGAAAGTCCAAGGAGGACCAGAAGACCCCATCAGTTCCAGCATCCCAGCTAAATTATGAGTGTCACAGTAGCTAGTAAGGGAGGTGAACCTCAATCAAGAAAGTTCGGGCTCACCGGCCATAGTTCACAAATGAAAAGGAGAAGTACTTCTCCCGAGGCACCAGGAGTCATTCTCCAGAGTCTGCGGTCGGGTCGGTCTCGTTCTTCTCCTCCTGTCCGGTCAGGTCCGACTCATCGGTTTCTCCTTGTTGTCTGCGCCTACTGTTCTGTCTGCCAGAGCCCTCCGCCGGACGCCATCCCTCGAGCCAGTCGTGTGCCTCCTCCGGAGTATCAAAGAACCAGGTCTTTTTATCAGCTACCACCCTGAGGCGCGCCGGGAAGAGCATGGAGTATGGCAAGTCGCGGGACCTCAACATCTTTTTCACCTCAATGAAGCTTCTCCGCCGCGCCGCCAACGCCGTCGTGTAGTCCGGGAAAATTGAAATTTCTGCATTTTGAATCCGCATGGGCGGCGCGACCCTCGCCGTTTGCAGAATGGCGTCACGATCTCTGAAATTGAATATGCGCGCTATCACAGGTCTCGGTCGCGCCCCAAGGCGCGGGCGTCCCCCCGGGACTCTGTGTGCTCGTTCCACTGAAAAAAACTTTGAGAGGCCTTTCGGTTGCAGTACGTTTTTCATGAGGTCTTCTATGTAAAGGTCCATGGCAGGCCCCCCCTCCGATTCCGGAAGGCCTATTAGGCGAATATTATTGCGCCTAGAGCGCCCTTCATGTTCGTCCATTTTGTCTACCAGGAATTTGTTGTCGACTTCTAATCGTGCCACTCTTTTCAGTAGTGACGCAGTGTCCGATGTAAGGGTTGTAGTGACCTGTTCCACCGCAGTGACCCTGGACGACATTTTTTGTAGATCTGCCCGTAAAAGTGTGACATCTGTTGATATTGACCCCACCGTGGTCTGTACCTGGTTCAGAGCCGCCATGATGTCTTCCAGCGTCATGGCAGGAGTAGAGCCGCCCTCCGCATCCTTAGCGTTGGACCCCTTTTGCTCCGTCAGCGGGGGAAAGTCTTTGGCATAGGCAAATTTGTCGAGCTTGCTCTGCTGGGCCCCACGGGTACCCCTGCCGCTCATCGTGGGGTGTTGAGGAGTGCTGCCTCAAGACGCACTGGAGAAAGTTGGTGGGCGTACTGTTGGAGGGTCCGCGCCTCAAGTCGAGGAAGCCAGGCCAGAAACAAAAGAATGGCAGGCGAATGTCTCCCAAGGCGTGCCACCTATCGCCCCCTTTACTGCACACGCCGCTGATGCGCTGCGAGGGGACACCAGTCACAGGCAGCACGCTTTCACAGAGGCGCTAAGTCTGTTGCCTCAGGAGGCGGCCCAAACTGCAGGAGTGCGCCCCAGAAGTCAATGGGGGGACGGAGCGTGTTCAATGTATGCGCGTCCCAGAGGGGCGCAAGGGCGCAGGTCCGGGCCGCGGCAGTTCTCAGCGCCGGCGGCTGATCCACCGGCTCTCTGCCAGAGCCGGCCAGGAGTTCGGCGGGAAGGCAGCAGCTATCCCGCACGTGCGCTCGTTGAAGGTGAGGGCTGGGCCGGAGGGGGGGGGGCGCCACACCACTCCTCCGGTCGTCCCAGCTCCGCTCCGCGATGATGCCCGGCGGTGATCAGCGGTGCCTCAGCGGCGGCTGCCCCAAATCGAGGCCGGGGCTCACGCTGCAGCTGTAGGCCGCCAACTCGCACTCGATGCAGCTCCGGGCTCCGGTGTCACAGAGAGCTCGGAGCAGGGTCAAAGAGCGCCGGTTCACCTCCGCCACAGGGTTTAGTTGCTTGGGTCTATGCTTGATCAGGATAGCTGGCCGGATTATTACGGGGTATCGATCTCACCCTCGGAGCCTCACTAGGTCGCGGCCATCTTGGTCGATCGCCGGCCACGCCCCCCGCGGCTTTCCTTTTAGATGCAGCCAAAGCCTTAGACTCTATTGAGTGGGTATATTTGTTTGCAATTTTACAAAGGATATGTCTACCACCCATGCTCTTAATTTGGATCAAGTTGCTATATACCAAACCAATTGCACGTATAAAAGTAAATGGCCATATTTCTGATGCCATAAACATCCAGAGAGGTACAAGACTGGAATACCCCTTATGACCTCTACTGTTTTCCATCGCAATAGAACCACTTGCTTGCAAAACTCGTCAAAGATATGCCCACACTGCCTTCAAATTCCACCTTCGTCCCATTGGCATCTCAATGTATGCAGACAATGGGGTGCTCTATGTCCATGACCAGGGCATGAATCTAGAACCGATACTTAGAGAATATATCAAGTTTGGCCGACAATCCAGCCTACAGCTTAATTGGAACAATATTTCGCAGATTACGTGCACTTCTTCCACAATTAATATGGGCAGGCAAACAAGCAAGGATACGATTACAAGCTCTAACCTTACCATAATCTTCGGGCGGATTCGCAGTTCCTGACCTGTTTTTATACTACCTATGTGCCCAAGCACAATATGCCTACTATTGGTATCACCCGATTCGATACATGCCACATCTAGCGGTGGAAGACGACGACGCAAACCCCATTAAATTAACAAGTATTTTGACATATAAGCGGCCACACCTGACCAGGCAGGAGATTAACACAATACGCACCACCACAGACGCATGGCTGCAAATCGTTGATATAGCAAATAAACTCCCATTCTATGCACCAAACATGCTACTGGCGCAACACCCCTCATTATCGTTCACTCAGGACAAAGGGAGTATGATCTTTATATAAATGGGATACTCATCCGCCAGATGATCTCTCTACTGTCAAAAACCAGACAATGCTATTTAAATTCACCTATCATAGACTCAGGGAAGCCATAATGGCTATCCAAATGAACCCCCCCAAACTCGAAGCTTTGCAATTACACATTACCACTCTGAACAACAACCACATGGTGGCAAAACTTTATAGAACCATACAATCTGAAATTGGCACCAGTACATTAAAAACACATGAAAAATGGAACCTGCTGTTGGACATGCCTCTTAACTAGGCGGACTGGCAATCTTGCTGTGCACTTACCACCCTGCTCACTCCCAACTGTAATTTATGTATTATTCACTACAAATACCTGCATCAAGCTTAACACACCCCATTGAAATTGCACAAATATGGGCTACGTGAAAACGCGAACTGTAAAAGATGTGGACTTGATCAGGCTGATTTTATTCACTTCGCTTGGGAATGTGGGTGTGTGTAGATTTATTGGACTCAAGTGATAACTCTGGTAGGCAAAATTCTGAACTGTACATTGCCCTGCTCCGCGCAATTGTGTCTGTTATGTCACGTGATACCGCTGAAATTGTACAAAGAAAAAGTTTGTTGCCATAGCCCTACTACTGGCGAAACGGAGAGTAGTGATGCATTTGGACAGTAAAAAATCACCTACAGTGAAGCAATGGATAATGGACTCCGTCTACTGTAAAGATAATTTTTTATTATATTCAGACGAGCTACCAACTGCTTCTAATCCTGCTAATTTTTGGGAGCCCCTTACTGCTTATTTGAATGACCACCCTGATTTATTAACAAATGTTGTATGAAATGTGCCTTTCACTTGTCTTCAGACTGAATCTGAGATCTGGCCATTGTATTTTATACTATAATGTGTTGAACTGTGTAACGATTACTATGCAAATATCAATATGCCAGAACTGTTTGGTATTCTTGCACTGTAATAATTAAAAAATGCAATAAAAAAAGACCAAAAGACTGCTGAACCGATAGATCCCATGCTAATTGTGTTTGATTCATCCTTCTGTGTGCAAGAATACAGCATTGATTTGAAACATTGGCACCTAATGGATTCAAGAATTCAAAAGGGAAACCTATTAAGAATGAACATCTCAGAGGAAAGGTAGCTGTGTTACAAGAGAAGCTTCTGTTGAACCATGTGATGCACAGTTGGGGCCATCAGCATGATGGGTTTAACACCAAAGGAACTGTGCAGCGGACTTAGCTGGCAAGACTGCAATACAGGCTATCTGAGTAGCAGTCCTAAACAGATCTCAGATGAAGATTGACACAGATATTTTAACAGCAATACAAGCAATCATGAAAGGTGGAATGCCTACAGCTGGTTTTCCTCCTACATATTCCCTCACCCGGGGATGGGAGACAGGATGATTCCTAATAAGCTGTCCAGATTACATTTAGTTAGAAAAGTACATGAGGGATTGGCAGGTATTAATACATCTGTAGCAATGCTACAGCAACACTACTGGTGGCCCTGTGTATATAAACAGACTAAAGATGATATCAGACAATGCAGTGTTTGTCAACAGATCAAAGATTCAACTGTTAGAAGACCCCCACAGACTCCCCTCACATTCTCCAATATCCCCTTTAGGGTGATATATTTGGACCATATCGGGCCAATAACCTCTGTTAACCAGTATAAATATATGTTGGTAGCAGTTGATTCAGGTTCTCGATTGTTATGGATGTGGCCACGGAGAAATGCAAGTTTTCGAGTAGTCATAAATGATCTGCAGTGTATGATAGCCATGGGAGCAGTACATTCATTTAATTGAGAAAATGGTTTTGTGTTCGCCTCCAATGCATACAGGGATGCTATGTCTGCTCTGAGAGTTTGTCTGCAATCCATTTCGAGCAGAGTCTAATCGATTAGTTGAGCGAGCTAACAGGATGATTAAACAAGCCTTGACTGCTAGAGAACAAAGTTCAGGACTTAGTTGATACCACAACCTGTATGGAGTGCAGCGAGCATTAAATAACTTGTCTAGACAAGTACTAGAAGGGCACACTTCTTATGAGGTGCTCTTTGGAGTGCCCATGAATGAACCTGGCCAAGATAATCTTGGGAAGTTGACGGGAGAGATAAGGTTTGACTGGGAAAACCTTTTGAATTTCTTACAAGGTTCCAAGAGGTGACAGACCAGCTGTCTCCTTTTGAGCATCAGCCGTCACTATCAAAGAGAAGGTTTCTGTGTGCAAGAATACAGCATTGATTTGAAACATTGGCACCTAATGGATTCAAGAATTCAAAAGGGAAACCTATTAAGAATGAACATCTCAGAGGAAAGGTAGCTGTGTTACAAGAGAAGCTTCTGTTGAACCATGTGATGCACAGTTTGGGCCATCAGCATGATGGGTTTAACACCAAAGGAACTGTGCAGCGGACTTAGCTGGCAAGACTGCAATACAGGCTATCTGAGTAGCAGTCCTAAACAGATCTCAGATGAAGATTGACACAGATATTTTAACAGCAATACAAGCAATCATGAAAGGTGGAATGCCTACAGCTGGTTTTCCTCCTACATATTCCCTCACCCGGGGATGGGAGACAGGATGATTCCTAATAAGCTGTCCAGATTACATTTAGTTAGAAAAGTACATGAGGGATTGGCAGGTATTAATACATCTGTAGCAATGCTACAGCAACACTACTGGTGGCCCTGTGTATATAAACAGACTAAAGATGATATCAGACAATGCAGTGTTTGTCAACAGATCAAAGATTCAACTGTTAGAAGACCCCCACAGACTCCCCTCACATTCTCCAATATCCCCTTTAGGGTGATATATTTGGACCATATCGGGCCAATAACCTCTGTTAACCAGTATAAATATATGTTGGTAGCAGTTGATTCAGGTTCTCGATTGTTATGGATGTGGCCACGGAGAAATGCAAGTTTTCGAGTAGTCATAAATGATCTGCAGTGTATGATAGCCATGGGAGCAGTACATTCATTTAATTGAGAAAATGGTTTTGTGTTCGCCTCCAATGCATACAGGGATGCTATGTCTGCTCTGAGAGTTTGTCTGCAATCCATTTCGAGCAGAGTCTAATCGATTAGTTGAGCGAGCTAACAGGATGATTAAACAAGCCTTGACTGCTAGAGAACAAAGTTCAGGACTTAGTTGATACCACAACCTGTATGGAGTGCAGCGAGCATTAAATAACTTGTCTAGACAAGTACTAGAAGGGCACACTTCTTATGAGGTGCTCTTTGGAGTGCCCATGAATGAACCTGGCCAAGATAATCTTGGGAAGTTGACGGGAGAGATAAGGTTTGACTGGGAAAACCTTTTGAATTTCTTACAAGGTTCCAAGAGGTGACAGACCAGCTGTCTCCTTTTGAGCATCAGCCGTCACTATCAAAGAGAAGGTTTTGATTGCTTTGTTGCAACAGACAGCTGTCACAGTTGCTCTGATCAGCCCAAATCCACTTACAAAAGGATACATCAAAAAGAGAAATTTTTAACAGCTGCTGAAAGGTGGGTCCCTAAAGTAGGGGATCTAATTTTAGAAAGTTCCACAACAGGTGAGCATTTGAACCTTCCTGCAGACCACACATTCCAGTCCTTGGGCTAAACGGCAAGCAAACTGTGATCTTGTCTCCTTTGTCTGGTCAAAGAGAAACTGACACTTGAAGAGAAACTGACACTTGAAGAAACACTATGTGGCCTATCCTGCTCACCAAGAAGGATTCAGAGTAGAACCTCTCAGCCTCCCCAGCTCTGAATGAACTACCGCTAGAAGAGAACTGTAAACAACTGGCTTAATTACCCAGCTGGGTATATTTGAGCGTACTGCTTCTCCAACTGTACACAGAGCAATGGATTCCACTGATAAATCTGATGCTACCATTATTGCAGTTACCAATGTTCAACAAAGACCAAGGTTTATTATGAACCATTACAAGAGTCAGCATTGAGATGATGTATTTTCAAGAAACAACGATCTATGAGAACAAATTTGTATTCTGCACAAATTACCCATCAGCTTTCACAGTCACATTATGCTATTTATTTCTTTTGCTTGTTCCTGGTTTTGTGACAAGTACTTGATACCACCTTGGTACTATGTTTGGATAGCTACAGGAGTATTTCTCTTCATCGTGTGGCTGGCAGCGATGATAATCGTTCTGTTGCTACTGATTGGACATTACCTTCCTTAAAGAACAGTTCCTCAACCTCTTATTCAACAATTTCAACCACATCTCTCATCCTGCAGAGCTCAAATAGATCTTTACGCTGCAAAAATCACAGCTTATCCTATGCCAAAGGGCATAGCCTGCGAAAAGGTTCCTTATGAATTTATGGGACCGACTGAGACTTTGCAATTACCAGTTACCATATGAGTTGAAAGTTTCAATAAATAATGTGATTATTCATGGTTCTATTTCAGATGACTTGGATACGGAGACTGTGAAACGTATGAAATCTAATTTGCAGGCATATACGTCCTTGAAGAATGAACATCCATATTTGAATCCGTATGTGAATGCATTCAGTTATAAAGAAATTTATTGTTTTGATCATTAGGCACACTATTTAGTTCTTAGAACTACTTACCAAAGGGAAACCTACAAATACACACAGTGGGAACATTGTGAAGCTCCTCCTCTTAATAGTCACCCACATTTCTTGAAGGAATTTCCCCATTTTCAGATTGAGCACTGGTCACACCCTTCATTTTTTTTCAACATCCACAACAACTCCATAAAAATGTAATAACTACCAAACTGATTTATTCGGACAAATTTATTCAGAATTTGGCTATACAAGCATATGAGTAATAGAAAGAAAAGAAATATTGATGAGAAAATCATTTGGGGGACAACATTTTGGCAGGTTAATGGCAAAAAGCCTTATCTCGAGTATGCATTATACCTAGAAAAATGATTTTCTGAATAAAACCACCCAGCAGCCTACCTGTCTGGGATTTGGAACCATTAAACATCTTGAGAAACACGTTATACCAACAATTATTTTAACCTTGTTTATAAATCACCAGTCACAAATGAACATTTCAGATTCAGAAATAAATGATGTGATCCAGAATGGAAATAATACTTCCTCTCAGTTTCCTCTTGAAAATGTAGCCTCATGGCCCTAAGATTGCAATACCTACATGTGTTATTTTCTTTTTAACATCCTGGTCTTAAAGCTGATCTCATTTATCTGCGATATAGCACCCAAATACCTGTTGTTGTTACCACTATTCGATGTAGGTACAGCTTGCCCACACTGTTAGCACATTCCAGTCTGAAAGAACATTTGTCCTTAATTATCAAAAACATGTATTTTTCAGATTTTCTCTTGAGACCACACCCTATTAGAAATAAGTGATTTATAGTGATGGGAATATATGCAGTTTATAGTGAATGGAACAAATACTCAGAAAAAGAAGATGCAGAAAACATTTGACAGATTGATAAAGAAAACCTATAAAGCTTTTAAAGTTATCGATAATGGTATGCACACGCCTTCTGAAAGAGTGTATTCATTAAACATCATGTCCTCAACCTTAGATCTTCTTAAGAGACTTGGGTTTGTTGCTTCATGGCTTATGATACATTTAAATTGGGGTTTTCCTTTTTCTTTCGTGTGCTTGAATGGGGATGACCTTGTGTTTATCAGTGCTGCCAGCCGTAGAAATCCTCCAGGTCATTTGCTCCTATGTGATACAACTTCCTTACATAGGACGTGTAAAGCTTTGACACATGGTTTAAGTTGTGTCCTATAAGTTACTCCCATTTCATCCATCCCCGTGCACTATGAACCACTAAATAACAGTTTGTATTTAATGTTACCTGGCCAACATTATGTCATTATGGTTTTTAAAAAAATACAGTACTGTGGAAGAACTTTATACCCAATGCCTCAACATGTAATCAAAGGTGTTCCTTGGCCTAGTATTGATATGAGGGGCATGCGTTTGATGAACTTAGCAAATTAGTCGCTGTGTTACTACAAAAGGAAGTCCCTTATGTCTTCGACATTATAAAAATGCAACCTGTGATGCTGTGGCACCGTGTATGGACCACTAGCAGCACAGGTCAAAATAGAGGGATAATTAAGGACTCTATGAATCTGGACCATGCTAACAAGATCACGTGGCTGAACTATGTTAAACATTTCTTGAGTGATATAGGGCTTCCAGATTACTGCTTTACCCCTGAGAAAATGAATTCTAGCTCCAGGAAGGAGCTCAAATTAACCTGTTTGACCCATTTAATGTCACTTAGAGCAGCCCAGGAGATGAATAAGGGGGTGTTAGTGCAACATCAAATGACTCTGACCACGTATGATATTCAACCGTATCTCTTATGTTGTACTGAGGGATATGATAGATATCTTTTAACTCGTTTCAGGTTTAATAGTTTACATCGTCTGGTCAGTTATCCAGGTATAAACGATTGGTACAGAGAATTCTCTCCTTGTCCCTGTGACAAAGTGTCACAACAATGTACTATCCATGTGACATTGTTTTGTAAATTTTATGTAAAGGAAAGAACTAGATGGATCATCCCTCTGTTAAAACTGGCAGGTTGGAGACAATGTAGACCAGCGTTTTTATATTTACAATTTTTAGATAGTATACTATCTGTATGTGGCATGTCTGGTTTTCTGAAAAATATACTGAGAGTCCGAAGAAGCGCAAACGCACAATGTTTACTTTGATCAAAGTCTGAAATGCATTATTCTGTAGGTTGACTTACCTCTACTTGAAAGCACTCTATGCACTTTATGATAGATAATGTTTTTTAATTAATGTATATATCAATTGTGTTTTTCTATTTTTATGGACGTGTATGCTTTTATGATTTTAACTGACTAAAATCGAATAAAGCTCATTTTGAATTTGAATTTGACTTCTGCGTCAGAAACGTATAACTTTCAGACGGCCAGAACTGCTTCAGAGATTTAGAGACTTTTGGAGAAGCAATGCCGACTCACTTTGTTGATATTGTCCAAACGGTCTTAAACACATCAACAACAAATGGTATTGTGCACTTCTTTAAGAACATTGAATCTGGTGTGGTGACTAGATTTAAATTATTTGAACTGATTTTTTCACTCAAGTCTTTTTGGAAGATATCCTACCACTCTCCTTCTCATTGACTGTGGTAATACCATCTTCCTCCTGATCTGACAAAAAAAATGAACAACAAGGAGTAAACCTATCCACTTGAGCAGAAATGCAGAGGAGCACTAGCTCACTATATGGACATTCTTGGCTTTCTGAACTTAACGAAAACTGGATACTATATTCGCAAAATGAATGCTATGCAGATGAAACCTGTGTTTTGGTGTATGAACTATCCAACTGACATCTTGTATCTACACCTGGAGCAGCCCTCCGTAGCTTTCCTCAACATGGAGCTGCTCTCGCAACAATTGCAATCACATCAGAGACAATACCGAGCAATGCATTTATCCCTACTACAAGACGCTAATTATGATGGATCAATTTCACCAATATTGCTCTTTGACGAGATTCCCGAGGATTGGCTGGCGTCATTGCTGTTCTTTGAACCTCCAAGTGAAGTACTCTTACAATCATTAAGTGCTTTGGAATTGCATCCACTTCCAGGCCCATCTACTTTTGCAGCTAATGACAACAAGCATGCTATTACTATTTCTCCCCTTGTCCAAACGTACACTGAGTGTGAACCTGATGCCATCGAAGTATCCTCAGATGAGTACTAAACACAACTTGCAATTTGTCAAGAAACATGCACCGAATCTTGTATCTAGTACAAAAAATGTGTTGTGAAACAGACGAATTTAAATGAACTGGTTTTCTTTTTCTTTTTAACCCCTTTGCTGTAGGCCTTTTCCTCCCCTGTGCTAAGCCTTTTTTAGGCTATTTGGGGTAGTTCTTGCTTAGGCCCCTGTAACTTTTTGACCAGCTAAGGTATCCACTCCAAATTTGCGTCCTTTTATTCCAACATCCTGGGGATTCTAAAGGTACCAAGGGTTTGTGGATTCCCCTGGAGGGGACCCAGAAATTAGCTAAAATACAGGTACATTTTGTTTTATTTGGGAAAAATGGGAAAAAAGTGCTGCAAATGAAAGCGTCTGTTTTTTTCCCTGCAAATGGTATCAAAAAAGGAATTGTGGGGCTGAAATCACAATTTTCCCAGCTTTTAGGGAATTACATACGTTTGTCAGACAACAAACATTTTTTACAGTTTTGGCATTTTTCTGGGACATAGCCTATTTTTGTTATTTTTGTGCTTTCAACCTCCTTCCAGTTAATGGTAGAAATAGGTATGAAAGCAATAATGGATCCTGGAATGCTATACATTTTAGTAAAGTAGACAAAATTCTGAATTCACCAAGGGCTCATTTGTTAAGATCCTTGAAGGTTTCTTTATAGAAACTAACTTTTAAATTTAGGAAAAATTGAAAATTAGTTGAAAAAAACAGACTTTTGTTTCAACGGTTTCACATGTAACTTCTTCTAATTATGACAGCTCTTTAAAAGCAATATACCATTACATCCGCGGGACCTTACTGGTTGTGGGGATATATAGGACTTGTAGGTTCACCAAGAACCCAACAAACTCAGAGCCAAAAACTGAGCAGCGACTTGCACTGTTTTTTTATTATGTACCGGGTATATAGCAATTATTCTGGGAAAATGTATACGTGGAAAATCAGCATGAAATGGGAACGAATTATAGAGTTTAGAAACAGTAGATATTTGCACATTTCTGAAATTGGGAATACTCGAACTAGCATAAGAATTATCACTCATTTTTCAAATTGACTTCTTTTTTTACACATTGTCTTTCATTTGGAAGGCAGAAATACATTGAAAGTCAATAGGTAATAACAGTTGCTTTACAAATCTGAATCACCCTAAGTCTCCCGATAAAAATCGTACCTCATTTGTGTGGGTAGGCATAGTGCCCACGACAGGAAACGGCTCAAAACGCAACGTGAACACCCCACATTTTCACAATGAAAAATTACACTTTTTTTGCAAAGTGTCTAGCTGTAGTTTTTGAACCCTAGCTCTGCCGGCACCTTGGGAAACCTAGCAAACCTATACATATTTTGTAAAACTAGATACCCAGGGAAATACAGGATGGGGTGACTTGACTGGTTCTCACCAGGTTTTGTTACCCAGAATTCCTTGCAAACCTAAAAAAATGTTTTTTTAAAAACCCACATTTTCCTCACATTTCTGTGGTGGAAAGTTCTGGAATCTGCATGGATCCACAAATTTCCACCCACCCCGCGTTCCCCAAAGTCTTCTGAGAAAAATGGTACCTCACTTGAGTGGGTAGGCCTAGTGCCCGCAACAGGAAACGGCCCAAAACGCAATGTGGACACACCACAATTTCACAGTGAAAAATGACCCTTTTTTGGCAAAGTGCCTTGCTATAGTTTTTGAACCATAGCTCTGCCGGCACCTAGGGAAACCTAGCAAACCTATACATTTTTAAAAACTAGACACCCAGGGGAATCCAGGATGGGGTAACTAGACTGGCTCCCACTAGGTTCTGTTACCCGGAATCCCTTGCAAACCTAAGAGAAAGTTTTTTAAAAACACATTTTCCTCACATTTCTGTGGTGGAAAGATCTGGAATCTGCGTGGATCCACAAATTTTCACCCACCCCCCGTTTCCCAAAGTCTTCCAAGAAAAATGGTACCTTACTTGCGTGGGTAGGCCTAGTGCCCGCGACATGAAATGGCGCAAAACGCAACGTGGACACGCCACAATTTCACTGTGAAAATTAACCCTTTTTTGGCAAAGTGCCTAGCTGTAGTTTTGTAACCCCAGCTCTGCCGGCACCTAGGGAAACCTAGCAAACCTATACATTTCTGACAACTAGACACCCAGGGGAATCCAGGATGGGGTGACTTGTCTGGCTCTCCCCAGGTTCTGTTACCCAGAATCCCTTGCAAACCTAAAAAATTATCAAAAAACCCCACATTTTCCTCAAATTTCTGTGGCGGAAAGTTCTGAGATCTGCGTGGATCCACAAATTTCCACCCATCCCGCGTTCCCCCAAAAATTGTTCCTCACTTGCGTGGGTACGCCTAGTGCCCACGACAGGAAACAGCGCAAAACGCAACGTTGACACACCACAATTTTACTGTGAAAATTGACCCTTTTTTGGCAAAGTGCCTAGCTGTAGTTTTTTAACCCTAGCTCTGCCGGCACCTAGGGAAATCTAGCAAAACTAGACACCATGGGGAATCCAGGATCGGTGACTTGTCTGGCTCTCACCAGGTTCTGTTACCAAGAATCCCTTGCAAACCTAACAAATTGTCAAAAAAACTAAATTTTCCTCAAATTTCTGTGGTGGAAAGTTTTGGAATCTGCGTGGATCCACAATTTCTACCCACCCCGTGACCCCCAAAGTCTTCCAAGCAAAAATAGTACCTCACTTATGTGGGTAGGCCTAGTGCCTGCAACAGGAAACGGCGCAAAACCCAACGTGGAGACACCACAATTTCACAGTGGAGAATTACCCTTTTTTGGCAAAGTGCCTAGCTGTAGTTTTTTAACCCTAGCTCTGTCAGCACATAGGGAAATCTAGCAAACCTATAAATTTTTAAAAACAAGACACCCAGGGAAATCCAGGATGGGGTGACTTGACTGGCTCCCACTAGGTTCTGTTACCCGGAATCCCTTGCAAACCCTAAAAAAAAGTTTTAAAAAACACACATTTTCCTCACATTTCTGTGGTGGAAAGATCTGGAATCTGCGTGGATCCACAAATTTTCACCCACCCCCCGTTTCCCAAAGTCTTCCGAGAAAAATGGTACCTTACTTGCATGGGTAGGCCTAGTGCCCGCAACATGAAATGGCGCAAAACGCAACGTGGACACACCATAATTTCACAGTGAAATATTACCCTTTTTTGGCAAAGTGCCTAGCTGTAATTTTTTTAATCCTAGCTCTACCGGCACCTAGGCAAACCTATACATTTTTGAAAACTGGGCACTCAGGGAAATCCAGGATAGGGTGACTTGACTGGCTCCCACCAGGTTCTGTTACCCAGAATCCCTTGCAAACCTAAAAATTTGTCCAAAAAAACAAATTTTCCTCACATTTCTGTGGTGGAAAGTTCTGGAATCTGCGTGGATCGACAATTTTCCACCCACCCAGTGTTCCCCCAAGTCCTCCGAGAAACAATTTACCTCACTTGCGTAGGTAGGGCTAGTGGCCACGACAGGAAACAGCGCAAAACGCAACGTGAAAACACCACAATTTCACTGTGAAAATTGACCCTTTTTTGGCAAAGTGCCTGCTGTAGTTTTGTAACCCTAGCTCTGCCGGCACCTAAGGAAACCTAGCAAACCTATACATTTCTGACAACTAGACACCAAGGGGATTCCAGGATGGGGTGACTTGTCTGGCTCTCACCAGGTTCTGTTACCCAGAATCCCTTGCAAACCTAAAAAATTGTCAAAAACCCCCAAATTTTCCTTAAATTTCTGTGGCGGAAAGTTCTGAGATCTGCGTGGATCCACAAATTTCCACCCATCCCGCGTTCCCTAAAAATTGTTCCTCACTTGCGTGGGTAGGCCTAGTGCCCACGACAGGAAACAGCTCAAAACGCAACGTTGACACCACAATTTTACTGTGAAAATTGACCCTTTTTTGGCAAAGTGCCTAGCTGTAGTTTTTTAACCCTAGCTTTGTCGGCACCTAGGGAAACCTAGCAAACTTATACATTTTTTTAAAACTAGACACCCTGGGGAATCCAGGATCGGTGACTTGTCTGGCTCTCACCAGGTTCTGTTACCAAGAATCCCTTGCAAACCTAACAAATTGTCCAAAAAACTACATTCTCCTCAAATTTCTGTGGTTGAAAGTATTGGAATCTGCGTGGATCCACAAATTTCTACCCACCCCGTGACCCCCAAAGTCTTCCAAGCAAAAATGGTACCTCAATTGTGTAGGTAGGCCTAGTGCCTGCAACAGGAAACGGCGCAAAACCCAACGTGGAGACACCACAATTTCACAGTGGAGAATTAACCTTTTTTGGCAAAGTGCCTAGCTGTAGTTTTTGAACCCTAGCTCTGTCAGCACATAGGGAAACCTAGCAAACCTATACATTTTTAAAAACAAGACACCCAGGGGAATCCAGGATGGGGTGACTTGACTGGCTCCCACTAGGTTCTGTTACCCGGAATCCCTTGCAAACCTAAAAAAAAGTTTTAAAAAACACACATTTTCCTCACATTTCTGTGGTGGAAAGATGTGGAATCTGCGTGGATCCACAAATTTTCACCCACCCCCCGTTTCCCAAAGTCTTCCGAGAAAAATGGTACCTTACTTGCATGGGTAGGCCTAGTGCCCGCAACATGAAATGGCGCAAAACGCAACGTGGACACACCACAATTTCACAGTGAAATATTACCCTTTTTTGGCAAAGTGCCTAGCTGTAATTTTTTTAATCCTAGCTCTACCGGCACCTAGGCAAACCTATACATTTTTGAAAACTGGGCACTCAGGGAAATCCAGGATAGGGTGACTTGACTGGCTCCCACCAGGTTCTGTTACCCAGAATCCCTTGCAAACCTAAAAATTTGTCCAAAAAAACAAATTTTCCTCACATTTCTGTGGTGGAAAGTTCTGGAATCTGCGTGGATCGACAATTTTCCACCCACCCAGTGTTCCCCCAAGTCCTCCGAGAAACAATTTACCTCACTTGCGTAGGTAGGGCTAGTGGCCACGACAGGAAACAGCGCAAAACGCAACGTGAAAACACCACAATTTCACTGTGAAAATTGACCCTTTTTTGGCAAAGTGCCTAGCTGTAGTTTTGTAACCCTAGCTCTGCCGGCACCTAAGGAAACCTAGCAAACCTATACAATTCTGACAACTAGACACCAAGGGGATTCCAGGATGGGGTGACTTGTCTGGCTCTCACCAGGTTCTGTTACCCAGAATCCCTTGCAAACCTAAAAAATTGTCAAAACCCCCCAAATTTTCCTCAAATTTCTGTGGCGGAAAGTTCTGAGATCTGCGTGGATCCACAAATTTCCACCCATCCGCGTTCCCTAAAAATTGTTCCTCACTTGCGTGGGTAGGCCTAGTGCCCACGACAGGAAACAGCTCAAAACGCAACGTTGACACCACAATTTTACTGTGAAAATTGACCCTTTTTTGGCAAAGTGCCTAGCTGTAGTTTTTTTACCCTAGCTTTGTCGGCACCTAGGGAAACCTAGCAAACTTATACATTTTTTAAAAACTAGACACCCTGGGGAATCCAGGATCGGTGACTTGTCTGGCTCTCACCAGGTTCTGTTACCAAGAATCCCTTGCAAACCTAACAAATTGTCAAAAAAACTACATTCTCCTCAAATTTCTGTGGTTGAAAGTATTGGAATCTGCGTGGATCCACAAATTTCTACCCACCCCGTGACCCCCAAAGTCTTCAAAGCAAAAATGGTACCTCAATTGTGTGGGTAGGCCTAGTGCCTGCAACAGGAAACGGCGCAAAACCCAACGTGGAGACACCACAATTTCACAGTGGAGAATTAACCTTTTTTGGCAAAGTGCCTAGCTGTAGTTTTTGAACCCTAGCTCTGTCAGCACATAGGGAAACCTAGCAAACCTATACATTTTTAAAAACAAGACACCCAGGGGAATCCAGGATGGGGTGACTTGACTGGCTCCCACTAGGTTCTGTTACCCGGAATCCCTTGCAAACCTAAAAAAAAGTTTTAAAAAACACACATTTTCCTCACATTTCTGTGGTGGAAAGATGTGGAATCTGCGTGGATCCACAAATTTTCACCCACCCCCCGTTTCCCAAAGTCTTCCGAGAAAAATGGTACCTTACTTGCATGGGTAGGCCTAGTGCCCGCGACATGAAATGGCGCAAAACGCAACGTGGACACACCACAATTTCACCGTGAACTATTACCCTTTTTTGGCAAAGTGCCTAGCTGTAGTTTTGTAACTCTAGCTCTGCCGGCACCTAGGGAAACCTAGCAAACCTATACATTTCTGACAACTAGACACCCAGGGGAATCCAGGATGGGGTGACTTGTCTGGCTCTCCCCAGGTTCTGTTACCCAGAATCCCTAGCAAACCTAAAAAATTGTCAGAAACCCCCACATTTTCCTCAAATTTCTGTGGCGGAAAGTTCTGAGATCTGCGTGGATCCACAAATTTACACCCATCCCGCATTCCCCAAAAAATTGTTCCTCACTTGTGTGGGTAGGCTTAGTTAGTGCCCACGACAGGAAACAGCGCAAAACGCAACGTTGACACACCACAATTTTACTGTGAAAATTGACCCTTTTTGGCAAAGTGCCTAGCTGTAGTTTTTTAACCCTAGCTCTGCCGGCACCTAGGGAAATCTAGCAAAACTAGACACCATGGGGAATCCAGGATCGGTGACTTGTCTGGCTCTCACCAGGTTCTGTTACCAAGAATCCCTTGCAAACCTAACAAATTGTCAAAAAAACTACATTTTCCTCAAATTTCTGTGGTGGAAAGTTTTGGAATCTGCGTGGATCCACAAATTTCTACCCACCTCGTGACCCCCAAAGTCTTCCAAGCAAAAATGGTACCTCACTTGTATGGGTAGGCCTAGTGCCTGCAACAGGAAACGGCACAAAACCCAACGTGGAGACACCACAATTTCACAGTGGAAAATGACCCATTTTTGGCAAAGTGCCTAGCTGTAGTTTTTTAACCCTAGCTTTGTCAGCACATAGGGAAACCTAGCAAACCTATACATTTCTGAAAACTAAACACCCAGGGGAATCCAGGATGGGGTGACTTGACTGGCTCTCACCAGGTTCTAATACCCAGAATCCCTTGCAAACCTAAAACATTGTCAAAAAACCCACATTTTCTTCACATTTCTGTGGTGAAAAGTTTTGGAATCTGCGTGAATCCACAAATTTCCACCCACTCCGCTTTCTCCAAAGTCTTCTGAGAAAAATAGTACCTTACTTGCCTGGGTGGGCCTAGTGCCCACGACAGGAAACCGCGCAAAACGTACCGTGGACACACCACGATTTCACTATGAAAATTGACCCGTTTTTGGCAAAGTGCCTAGCTGTAGTTTTTTAACCCTAGCTCTGTCAGCACATAGGGAAACCTAGCAAACCTATACATTTCTGAAAACTAAACACCCAGGGGAATCCAGGATGGGGTGACTTGACTGGCTCTCACCAGGTTCTAATACCCAGAATCCCTTGCAAACCTAAAGAATTGTCAAAAAACCCACATTTTCTTCACATTTCTGTGGTGAAAAGTTCTGGAATCTGCGTGGATCCACAAATTTCCATCCACTCCGCGTTCCCCAAAGTCTTCTGAGAAAAATAGTACCTCACTTGCGTGGGTGGGTGGGTCAAGGACCCGCAACACGCAATGCCCTAAACCATCAGGATTCAAGCAAGCCGGGCCGAAGACGGCTGTAATGCCAGAAACCGGTCCCCGGAAGCTTGTTTCCTTTCCAGTAAAGAATTGGCTTGGTAGTTTCGTCTGCCCTGTTCCCATGATGCACTGGGCCAGGGTCAGACTAATTTGCATGTAGCCAGGTTCTGAGCTGGGATGGTGCAGTGAGCTAAAAAACGGTAATGGATCAAGCCCTGATCTTTTGACTGGGTAGGAGTGTTCTGCTTAATTCAGATACTCTGTCCATCACCACCCCCTTTATGAATCGTTTTGGCCACCACAAGTGTGGAAGGGTATGCTCAGATGTGAGTCCCTTGCTCACTGCACCATCCGGATTCAAGCAAGCCGGGCCGAAGACGGCTGTAATGCCAGAAACCAGTCCCCGGAAGATTGTTTCCTTTCCAGTAAAGAATTGACTTGGTAGTTTGGTCTGCCCTGTTCCCATGATGCACTGGGCCAGGGTCAGAACTAATTTGCATGTAGCCAGGTTCTGAGCTGGGATGGTGCAGTGAGCTAAAAAACGGTGATGGATCAAGCCCTGATCTTTTGACTGGGTAGGAGTGTTCTGCTTAATTCAGATACTCTGTCCATCACCACCCCCTTTATGAATCGTTTTGGCCACCACAAGTGTGGAAGGGTATGCTCAGATGTGAGTCCCTTGCTCACTGCACCATCAGGATTCAAGCAAGCCGGGCCGAAGACGGCTGTAATGCCAGAAACCGGTCCCCGGAAGCTTGTTTCCTTTCCAGTAAAGAATTGGCTTGGTAGTTTGGTCTGCCCTGTTCCCATGATGCACTGGGCCAGGGTCAGACTAATTTGCATGTAGCCAGGTTCTGAGCTGGGATGGTGCAGTGAGCTAAAAAACGGTGATGGATCAAGCCCTGATCTTTTGACTGGGTAGGAGTGTTCTGCTTAATTCAGATACTCTGTCCATCACCACCCCCTTTATGAATCGTTTTGGCCACCACAAGTGTGGAAGGGTATGCTCAGATGTGAGTCCCTTGCTCACTGCACCATCCAGATTCAAGCAAGCCGGGCCGAAGACGGCTGTAATGCCAGAAACCGGTCCCCGGAAGCTTGTTTCCTTTCCAGTAAAGAATTGGCTTGGTAGTTTGGTCTGCCCTGTTCCCATGATGCACTGGGCCAGGGTCAGACTAATTTGCATGTAGCCAGGTTCTGAGCTGGGATGGTGCAGTGAGCTAAAAAACGGTGATGGATCAAGCCCTGATCTTTTGACTGGGTAGGAGTGTTCTGCTTAATTCAGATACTCTGTCCATCACCACCCCCTTTATGAATCGCCTAAACCTATTGAGGCAACATCAAAATGACCTGTCACAAACCAACCTGGTTTTGCAAGAGGGGTCCCATGAGTTTTTGGCCCGGGGCTCGGCGGCCATCTAGGGAAACCTACCAAACCCACACATTTCTAGAAACTAGACACGCGGGGAAGTTCAGCGAGGAATAGCTTGCATGGGTCCCGCAGCATTCTCCTACCCAGAATCCCCTGCAAACCTCAAGAAGAAAAGAAAATACTTTTTACTTAAATTCCTGAGTGGGAAAGCTCTGGAATCTGCGTGGATCCACATATTTCCTCCCACCCATCTTTTCCTCCGGTCTCCCGATAAAAATGGTCCCTCACTTGTGTGGGTGGGTCAAGGACCCGCGACGGGCAAGGGCCAAAGACCTATTGAGGCGACATCAAAGTTACCTATCACAAACCAACCTGGTTTTGCAAAGGGGGTCTTGTGCGTATTTGTCCCTGGACTCGTCGGCCATCGAGGGAAACCTACCAAACCCACACTTTTCTGGAAACTTGACACCCGGGGGAGTCCAGCGAATTTCTGTCTGGTAAAGTTCTGGAGTCTGTGTGGATCCACAAATTTCCTCCCACCCTGTGTTCACCCAAGTCTCCAGACAACAATCACATGTGTGGGTAGGCATAGTGGTTGCAACAGGAAATGGCCCAATTCTTACTGTGGAGACTTCAAAATTACCTTTAAGAAAACTTTCTGGTTTTGGCGGGGGTCACCTGAGATTTTGGCCCTGGGCTCGGTGGCCATCTTGGGAAAGTACCAAACCCAAACATTTCGGAAAACTAGACACGCAGGGGAGTCCAATGAGGTATGGCTTACATGGATCCCTCAAAGTTTTCCTTCCCAGAATGCCAGGTAAACCTCAAATTTAGCTGAAAAAAGCAAATTTTCCACACATTTTTATGTGGAATCACCGTGTCGGCACAAATGTCCTACCCCACAGTGTTCCCCTGAGTCTCCTGAGTAAAATGATACCTAACTTGTGTGGGTGAGGCAAGGGCCTGTGACTAAGCGCTAATTTTTTTTAAAAATACGTTTTTAGTCAATTCTGCATTGTACAGCCACACCGCCAGCCAAGCGTCTGTCCATGCACACCGCCAGCCAAGCGCCAGTCCACGCACACCGCCAGCCAAGCACCAATCCACACACGCCAGCCAAGCACCAATCCGCGCATACCGCCAGCCAAGCGCCAGTCCACTCACCGCCAGCCAAGCGCCAGTCCACTCACCGCCAGCCAAGCGCCAGTCCACTCACCGCCAGCCAAGCGCCAGTCCACTCACCGCCAGCCAAGCGCCAGTCCACTCACCGCCAGCCAAGCGCCAGTTCACCCACACCGCCAGCCAATCGCCAGTCCACGCACACCGCTAGCCAAGCACCAGTCCACTCACCGCCAGCCAAGCGCTAGTCCACGCACGCTGCCAGCCAAGCACCAATCCACGAACACCGCCAGCCAAGCGCCAGCCCACTCACTGCCAGCCAAGCGCCAGTCCACGCCCACCGTCAGCCAAGCGCCAATCCACGCACACCTCCAGCCAAGCGCCAATCCATGCACACCTCCAGCCAAGCGCCAATCCATGCACACCGCCAGCCAAGCGCAACACCACTCACCGCCAGCCAAACTCCAGTCCACTCACCGCCAGCGAAGCGCCAGTCCACTCACACCGCCAGCCAAACCCCAGTCCACCCACACCGCTAGCCAAGCGCCAGTCCACACACACTTCTAGCCAAGCGCCAGTCCACTCACCGCCAGCCAAGCGCCAGTCCACGCACACCGCCAGCCAAGCACCAATCCACGCACACCGCCAGCCAAGCGCCAATCCACGCACACCGCCAGCCAAGCGCCAGTTCACGCACACCGTCATACATTTTTTTTAAACAAGAAAGAAAACACAAACAAATTGCAACCAAATACAAAACTATAACTACAAAAACAACAGCAGTAACTAAAGACATCATTCTATTGCCAAACGTTAAACTGAACAACTATATAAAACCATACAGACCAGGCAGTACACTATTAGACTCATGGTTGCTCCCAAAAACTCTTTTGAGTGTGAAACAATCTGAAACATATGGGCACACACAGCCCAGGATTAGAAAGACAACGGCACAGTGCATACGACTCTCCTTCCGCACACCTCTTCGCAAGCAGACTCTACATCTTTTACAGGGATTATTTTTTTGCGGCATGGGAGGAATTAAATCAGGAAAGTGGCGATCTTTCAATTTAACACTGAGACACAGGGGACCGCTGCACTCCAAGGGTAGATAGGGTAATCTAATAGGTGATTGAAGAAAGTTCAGACTTTTAGGGTGTTCAGGGTGAGCCCCTACTGTTCAGGATGGGCCAAAAGGATAATAAGCAAAGAACCTTACAGGCGTAAGGTGGGTAACCTGAGCACTCCTATGTGCTTCAAAAGCAAGTATATCCAAAGGTATTGAAATGTTCAAAGTTGTATTCACTTTGTGACATGATACAAGTAATTTCTTTTATCCAAATAGTACTCATTTTGATGAAGTGTGCTTGAAAACAATATTGCGTAATAGTTCCAAATACACGAAAAAGTAATGTTCATTGCATCATGATTATTGTGGAAATTAATCGATGTCCCCAATGCATTTCGAGCTGTGTGGCTCTTCATCAGGGGGTCAATATATATCTGTGGGAAAGTTAGAAAAACGAAGGTTGGCGAAATCTGGGGCCGAGTGTTTGAATAAGAATAAGAAAACTAGAGAGCTAGGGTGAAGGAATAGATCAATCGGACGTGGAGTGGAAGTGCTGGTTTAAAGAGGTACTATTTTAAAAAAACGAAGGAATTGTACTGTGTGAATTCCGAAGCTGAAGGCGGAAGAAAAGAGGAGGAAAACAACCCAATGTACACTAGGTGAAGTGAATCAAAGAGAGGTCCACTGTGGTTATGAAGGTGTCGGATTCAAGGAGCAGAAGTTCGTGACGTGATGATAAAGTTTGAGTAAATAACGCTGTGATATAGAAAAACAGTTCCCAAGATACCAATAAAGGTCAGATACAATGTGGAAAGAGCGAAAAAGATACCGGTGAAAGTACCGTCAATGAGTGGTGTGCTTACCGAAAAGGTGTAGCAAATTCGCTTCCTCATTTTAGAGGTCGCCAAAAAACCTGAGGACCTGGACCCAAAAAAATACCTGCTTCAAAGAGAACTTTATTGGATATTCAAACTTGGTACCGTCCATCCGAAAGGACTCTATGAGCATTTGGAATTTAGCAGCTTCCTTTAACATGTACCATGAACCTTGTTGACCGCAATTGTTGGTTACGCTCCCTTTTTGCCTGCATTTATGCACTTATGCATTTACATATGTATTTGAATGTATATACATATCCTGTGTACTTTTTTTCTTGTTTCATTCTTGATTCATTCTTCCAATATACTGTCTTTTTCTTCTTCTTATCTTATTCTTCTTGCCTTTCTTTCTTTTTTCGTACCTATTCTTTTTACCTTTGGCTTGTTTTTTTCCATCAATCATATGCTGTTCATTTTTGCATACCACATCCCATACCTGGCATCCACCCCATCACCATTTTCATCTCCATTTTATTACATTCTCATTCACATTTCTCCACTCTCATCCTTATTCTTATTTTCATCTCTATTTTTATTTATATTTGCGTTATTGTTTACACCATTATACACTTCACTTATCACTCCCCCATCACTCATGTCGTTCTTCCGCTTTGTTTTCGAACTTTCATCGAAGGACTTCAGTCCCCTTTTTATGTTGCACGACTGTATCTTAACACGCATGCGCACGACTGTCGTTTCACTTCCGCATCCCTCGGATGGCGTTTCACTGAGTTTTGGACTTTCTACTCTAGCGCTTCATTGCGCTACACCTTTTCGGTAAGCACACCACTCATTGACGCTACTCTCACCTGTATCTTTTTCGCTCTTTCCACGTTGTATCTGCCCTTTATTGGTATCTTGGGAACTGTTTTTCTATATCACAGCATTATTCACTCAAACTTTATCATCACGTCACGAACTTCTGCTCCTTGAATCCGACACCTTCATAATCACAGTGGACCTCTCTTTGATTCACATCACCTAGTGTACATTGGGTTGTTTTCCTCCTCTTTTCTTCCGCCTTCAGCTTCGGAATTCACACAGTACAATTCCTTAGTTTTTTAAAAATAGTACCTCTTTAAACCAGCACTTCCACTCCACGTCCGATTTATCTATTCCTTCACCCTAGCTCTCTAGTTTTCTTATTCTTATTCAAACACTCGGCCCCTGATTTCGCTAACCTTCGTTTTTCTAACTTTCCCACAGATATATATTGACCCCCTGATGAAGAGCCACACAGCTCGAAATGCATTGGGGACATCGATTAATTTCCCCAATAATCATGATGCAATGAACATAACTTTTTGTGTGTATTTGGAACTATTACGCAATATTGTTTTCAAGCACATTTCATCAAAATGAGTACTATTTGGATAAAAGAAATTACTTGTATCATGTCACAAAGTGAATAAAACTTTGAACATTTCAATACCTTTGGATATACTTGCTTTTGAAGCACATAGGAGTGCTCAGGTTACCCACCTTACGCCTGTAAGGTTTTTTGCTTATGATCTTTCAATTTAGCCACATCCTCCACCACTCCAACTCTAGGAACACTTGCCTATTCCACAACAATAAGGCCGCCTATTACAGACTCCTGAAACTGAACAAAAGTCAACTTTGACGCAGGAGAACACTCCTTGAACACAACAAAAGCATTGAAAGTTGCTAACTCGAAGAGATGGATGGCCAACTTCTTATACCAAATGTAAGACTTACGAATTGCAGGGTAAGGTTCCAACCTCTGATCTACTCTATCAACACCACCCATGTGCTTATTGTAGTCTTAAATGCACACAGGTTTGCGCACTTCAGCAATCTGACCCCAAACAGCCACAGCTGAAGTATTCTCATCATGGATAATAGTCAGCATGTACACATCCCTCCTGTCCACAAATTTCACAGCCAGTAGTTCATCACTACGCAATGAACTGCACTGTCCTCTCTGAAGTTTTTTGCAAACTGGCTCTTTTGGATAACCTTTACGGTTAGAGCGGATTGTGCCACAAGCAAAAGTGTCCACTTTGAACAATTCCGTAAACAATTGCACAGCAGTGTAGAAGTGATCAAGTTACAAATGGTGGCCTCTGTTAAACAGTCCTCTAGCACGATCCCACACAATTTTCCCTGAAACTCCAAAGGTGGACTGACAACCAGGGGGGTCAATAGTGGAATCCCTAAAAGTGTTCACATGGAAATTAAAAACATATCCTGTCCTACTCTCAGACAACATATACAGCTTAATTCCATAATGTGCCCTCTTGCTAGAATGTAATGCCTAAAAACCAAATGGCCCTTAAACAGGACCAAAGACTCATCAATAGGTATTTCTTTCCCATGGAGTATAGATCTCTGTCTGAAAATCGATCTACAAAGTGATCAAGAACAGGCCAAATCATAAAAAGACGGTCACAGTCAGGGTGATCTTGTGGCAACGCCAAAGCATTATCAACAAAATGCAGCATCCGAAGCAAAAGTAAATACTGATCATGAGTCATAATTGCAGGAAATATGGCCTTTGCCATCAAGGTACTGGTAGACCAATATGAAGCCATGGACGGCTTCCTTATCAAATCCATCAATAAAGTCAATACCAAAAACTTTATCATCTCTTCCAGATCTGTGGGAGTCCACCGGGTAGCTCTAGAGTGGGGCCTAAGTCTGGTACTGTTGTCCCTCAAAAACTGGTCAGCATACAAATTAGTCTGCTCAAGAATCTCATCCAAAAATACATCATCGATAAACAACTGAAAAAACTGTATAGGCAAAACAAATTCACAATCCACTCTACACCCTGCATCACCACTAAAGGCAGACACCACCGGCTGCACCATGTTTGGACATCCCAGAGTCCAGCACTTCTAGTAGGAAGCCTAGCAGCCTCAGGCTGCAATCCAGATGCCTCTTGCACCATCGGTACAGCAGTGTCCTCCTCTAAAACAGGCACTTCATCCGCACTCGGAGTAGCTTCATCCACACGAGAGTAGATTTAGCCGCACTGAGAGAAGCTTCATCATCCGATGATTCCATGTGGAGAGAAAACTCACTGGCTGAATCTTCCCCCCTCTCCCCTCCCTCAGGCGCACTGTCAGTCTCATAATCCTGCTCAGAGGAAGATTCAAGAAGCATACCAACCACCTGCTGAGCAGTCATTCTACGGCTAGCCATAATGCCTACTAATAAAGGTAACTTGTCAAACAAGTGAACAACAACAAACCCTTTGTAAAAAACATAAATAAACAAAAAGTAGCTTTAGCACAAAGACCTGTATACTTCGACACAATACCACTCACTTGCCAGAAGCAGCTAAACTCACCAAAACCTACTCTGCACAGACACAGTAAGGATCAAGAATGTCCCGCTACAAAAGAAAATGAAAATTACTCATAAGACAATGCAAAACACATCAGAAAGAATTTCATGCTCAGAACACTAACAAATATGCTGCTATTAGGACACCACTTACAAAAAATTCATTCATGCATGGCAATAATACTCATTTGGAGTAAACACAACAAAAATGTTTTTCTTACCAAATAAATGCAGTTACGCAAAACTACTGCTGCCGAAACTGCAAACAAGAATCAAAGGGTAACACTAGAATACAAAGGAGAAAAAACATTACAATCACATATGCAAATAATGCACCAGTCTACACACAATCCACCAACCAAGCTAAAGGGTAGGTGGGCCTAACAGTATAAATAAAATATTCACCCCCGTAAAAGGGAAGCAACCCTGGCCCAGAAGGCCACTCCCCAACACCAAAATTAAAAAAAACCCTGGTGTCAAGTGGTTTCAGCCCCCTTTAGGGGCAGATTGGCATAAAACATACAGTTGATCTGGCACACAAAGAGGGCAGAAGTGGCCCCAATCATTTTCCCATAAAGGAGAGTGACCCTTGCCCAAGGCGCCCCTCCTGACAAATTAACTCTGGTGGTCTAGTGGGCCACTAAATAAACAATGGTGAGATCTGCCCCCCTACGGGGACACAGACAGCCAAAAACATTGCCCCCAACTGAGAGTGACCCTTGCCCCAGGGGCCACACCCCACAAAATAATCCCTGGTGGTCTAGTGGGCCACTAAAAAAAAATAAGGCAAGACCTAGCCCCCCCCCCCCCCCCTTCCAGGGGGCAGATAGCCAAAAACAATGCCCCCTGGGGAGCAACCCTTGCCCAAGGGGCCACACCCCATAAATGTATCCCTGGTGGTCTTGTGGGCCACCTACATTTAAAACTAATGGCGCAATCTGCCCCCTAGGGGGGCAGACACTGCCAAAACATATTGTCCCCAAATAGTGGAGCGAACCTTGCCTAAGAGGCTGCTCCCCAAACAAAGAAAAGACATTAACAAAAAACAAATCCCGGGTGGCCCAGTGGGCCTCTATACCTAAATATATCTTTCATTTAAAGGCGATCCGCCCCCCTCCCCCACCCAGGGGGGCAGCCCAAAGAAAAAACATTGCTCCCTTGCCCAAGGTGCCGCTCCCCAAAACAAAATGGCCATTTACAAAACATTACACATCCCTGGTGGCCTAGAGGGCACATATAAATACACATTAAATTAATTTAGGGACATCGATCTGCCCCCCCTTGCAGAGGGGCAGAACAAAGAAAAAAAAATGTTCCCCCCAAGGGGAGCAACCCTTTCCCAAGGGGCTGCTCCCCAAAACAATATGGCCAATTACACAGAGACGGAAGCAAGCAGAGCGGGTAGCGCTTTCCTAAAACTGTGAACTTATTCAACTGTAAAATCGTGATTACTACGTTTTACCTCTTACTGTTTTTAAACTGCACATGTCAATATAATTGACAGGAACTGTATTTTATTTAGCCGTCTGTAACCGATAGCCTCTTTTGCACAATTGACTCACTAATTGTACGATCTCTTACCTGACACCCAATTCCCTGTTCCGCCGCGGGAAGTCCCGTTTGAAGCGGAGGGATAACTGGGCTGTTGAAAACCCTATCAGGCCACATAGCCGCCATCTTAGGTGTGGCGTGACTGGTGGGACGCGCTCTAGCAGTCGCGACTTCCAGCCTACGAGCCTATTTAGATAGGACTCGGCCTGTGGCTCAGGACAGAGACGGAAGCAAGCAGAGCGGGTAGCGCTTTCCTAAAACTGTGAACTTATTCAACTGTAAAATCGTGATTACTACGTTTTACCTCTTACTGTTTTTTTTTTTTTTTAATTTTTCCAAAACCTTTATTGCACTTTGCACAATACACAGCGGGATGCCTACAACCCTGCGGGCCGGCCGCCATTTTAAGATCATTACTTATAACATACAGTAGAAGAGTGCGACATTAGGCAAAGCTCATATTAGTATGTATCAAAACATGCTGTGTACTAAAAGCGCAGTATTAGCAAATAAAACATTCGGAAGATGCGGTTTTGGTGATCTTTTTCACTTTTTCTGTTTAAAACAACAAACTAATAACATTAACCTGTTAGGAATGACAGTACGGTCCGCTACAGAATAATACAGTGCCAGCCCTGAGCGTCGTTTCAGAGGTCAGTAAGTCGAACCATATTCCTTTGTGCCCAAGTTCGTTCAACAATCAATACATTCTCTCTCACTGCCTGATCAGCATGACATACCCCGTCGGAAACCCACCCACGCCTCCAACCCCCCACTCCCTCCCCCCTCAATCCTCATCAATTCCGTCATCGGAGTCGCCCTGGTCATCCTCGGGCAAGGGCTCACAAATATCTCCCCTAAATATATTCCATTTTAGCCAAATCTTGTTCCATTTCCCCGGGCAGGCTCGGCTGGAGTATATTGCCCTTTCGGTTAACATTACTTTGTCCATGGTCCGGCACCATTGGGATCTAGTCGGCATGTCTGCTGCCCCCCATCGCTGTGCTATATCGCGTTTCGCTACCATGACCCCTGCCGTGAACCAGAACCTCTTACTGTTTTTAACCTGCACATGTCAGTATAATTGACAGGAACTGTATTTTATTTAGCCGTCTGTAACCGATAGCCTCTTTTGCACAATTGACTCACTAATTGTACGATCTCTTACCTGACACCCAATTCCCTGTTCCGCTGCGGGAAGTCCCCTTTGAAGCGGAGGGATAACTGGGCTGTTGAAACCCCTATCAGGCCACATAGCCGCCATCTTAGGTGTGGCGTGACTGGTGGGACGCGCTCTAGCAATCGCGACTTCCGGCCTACGAGCCTATTTAGACAGGACTCGGCCGGTGGCTCAGGACAGAGACGGAAGCAAGTAGAGCGGGTACCGCTTTCCTAAAACTGTGAACTTATTCAACTGTAAAATCGTGATTACTACGTTTTACCTCTTACTGTTTTTAACCTGCACAAGTCAGTATAATTGACAGGAACTACATTTTATTTAGCCGTCTGTAACCGATAGCCTCTTTTGCACAATTGACTCACTAATTGTACGATCTCTTACCTGACATCCAATTCCCTGTTCCGCCGCGGGAAGTCCCGTTTGAAGCGGAGGGATAACTGGGCTGTTGAAAACCCTATCAGGCCACATAGCCGCCATCTTAGGTGTGGCGTGACTGGTGGGACGCGCTCTAGCAGTCGCGACTTCCGGCCTACGAGCCTATTTAGACAGGACTCGGCCGGTGGCTCAGGACAGAGACGGAAGCAAGTAGAGCGGGTACCGCTTTCCTAAAACTGTGAACTTATTCAACTGTAAAATCGTGATTACTACGTTTTACCTCTTACTGTTTTTAACCTGCACAAGTCAGTATAATTGACAGGAACTGTATTTTATTTAGCCGTCTGTAACCGATAGCCTCTTTTGCACAATTGACCCACTAATTGTACGATCTCTTACCTGACACCCAATTCCCTGTTCCGCCGCGGGAAGTCCCGTTTGAAGCGGAGGGATAACTGGGCTGTTGAAAACCCTATCAGGCCTCATAGCCGCGATCTTAGGTGTGGCGTGACTGGTGGGACACGCTCTAGCAGTCGCGACTTCCGGCCTACGAGCCTATTTAGACAGGACTCGGCCGGTGGCTCAGGACAGAGACGGAAGCAAGCAGAGCGGGTATCGCTTTCCTAAAACTGTGAACTTATTCAACTGTAAAATCGTGATTACTACGTTTTACCTCTCACTGTTTTTAACCTGCACATGTCAGTATAATTGACAGGAACTGTATTTTATTTAGCCGTCTGTTGCCGATAGCCTCTTTTGCACAATTGACTCACTAATTGTACGATCTCTTACCTGACACCCAATTCCCTGTTCCGCCGCGGGAAGTCCCGTTTGAAGCAGAGGGATAACTGGGCTGTTGAAAACCCTATCAGGCCACATAGCCGCCATCTTAGGTGTGGCGTGACGCGCTCTAGCAGTCGCGACTTCCGGCCTACGAGCCTACTTAGCCCTATGCCCTTCTGGATGCTTAGCGGACGAGCGCAGCGGGCGCGCCAAAGGCAAGCCCGTCTGCGCCCGTCCGCGCCGGACCAGCACCCAGTGCCCAAATCCCTGTCCGTTTCCCGAAAAAAACATATTCATCAGAAGCACTAACCTCTTTAAGGCCTGGCACCCGCCCACATGCGCTACTACTGCATGACAATGGCACGCTGGAACACTGCAAGTGCTCCGCATGCGGATTCATGCTACAAGAAAAGTCACTGTGTACCCCCCTTAGCCTGCATAGTCAGAGCTTAGTGGCTAATAGGCCCCATAGTCAAACCCATGGCACCGATAACAGGCGCAACTGTAATACAAGGACTCTGAAAAACATCCCTATAAACGTAAGATCAATGCCCAAACATAAGCATGAAATAGAAGCACTAATAACCGATAATGCGGCAGATTTAGCTTTCCTAACGGAAACTTGGGCCTCTGAAGTGTCTGGGCCCGATTGGAACTCAGCAGTACCTGCGGATTATTCCGTGGTACACTCTGACAGATCGGGATCTACGGGCGGGGGAATAGCAATCATTCACCGCTCGCATCTTAAAATAAGCATCCTCCCGCAATATGGACTGGAGGCTGAGTCCATATCCTTCACTGTTAAACAGAGGAACCAAATAATATTCGCAGGCCTTCTTCTATATAGACCCCCAGGGCCCAGAAGTCCCTTTACTAATGCCCTTTTAACTTATTTGGAATCTACCCTAGACCAACCAACATTTACGGTACTAGGTGATTTTAATTTCCACCTTGAGGATAATAACTCTGTGGAAACATCCACCTTAATAGAACATTTTTGTAGTTTCGGGCTGAACCAACTAGTTGTAGGGCCCACTCATATAGCAGGCCACACGCTCAACGCGGTCTTCACTAACAACAAACACTTAAAGGTCACCTCAATCATCCCAGTTCCATGGTCTGACCATGCAGTTATTCATTTCAATCTTAATATAACTCTTGCAAACATCAGGTGGAGAGACTTTTCCCTCCCAACTAAAATCCGCCCATGGAAGAAGCTCGTAGCAGCTCAACTTTCTAACGCTCTATCTAGAGATCTTCCCTCACTTGAGAACTGTGACAGTAACAAAGGAGCTGACATATTCAATACATGGATTAGCCATGCGGTGAACGAGCTAGTCCCGGAG
Organism: Lissotriton helveticus; assembly: GCF_964261635.1. Lineage (NCBI taxonomy): Eukaryota > Metazoa > Chordata > Amphibia > Caudata > Salamandridae > Lissotriton > Lissotriton helveticus. The sequence goes on from NC_136070.1 coordinate 920,824,584, forward strand.
GAAACTAAGGAGCCCAGGAAACGCTCGGCCACCTCACAATGGTACACCCCTGAGGTGAAAATAATTCAATTGAAATGCCGGCGCCACGAAAGAGTATGGCGTGCCGACTACAGCCCTCACACCAGGAAAGAGTACACAGCAGTACTTCAGGAATACAAAAAAATCCTAGAATCCTCAAATTCCTCCAAAGAACTGTTTAAGACAGTTGCGCACCTAGCCAAAAGTCCCAGCGACATTGTTTTCGTACCCGATCAGGATTTTGTGGAAAATATAGCACAATTTTTCCAGCAAAAGGTGCAGGCTGTTTATGACGGTCTTCACTTTTCACAAGCTAGAGTGGTAAACCCACACACAACTGATTTGCCACCTCACATTTCCAATCTCATGCAATTCTCACCACTCACCACTAAGTGATTCTCAGTTAGCCACTCTGCTTTTGCAGACCAAATCAAGATCACCATTGGACCCCTGTCCCCCGTATATACTGCATCAGGTCCCAGAAACGATCAGCCCGGTCCTCACCCCGCTCCTGACCACCGTCCTAAGATCCGGCTGTTTCCCCGGTAGTTGGAAAAAAGCATGCATCAGGCCTATCTTCAAAAAGGAGACATTGGATCCAACAGAATCCAAGCACTATCGGCCAATATCTTGTCTCCCCCTTCCGGTCAAAATGCTGGAGAGAGCGATGAATCAGGAGCTAACTAAACACCTAGATGAAAATCATCTTTTAGATCCCACTCAACATGGCTTTAGGGCCTGCCATTCCACCGAATCCGCTCTGATCATAGCCACAGAGGACATCCGTAGGACCATGGACGAGGGGGGTAGAGCCACTCTGATCTTACTTGATCTAACAGCGGCATTTGACACCGTTAACCATGGGGTCCTGCTTAACAGATTGAAGGCGCTGGCCATCTTGGACACCACCTTAGCGCTTTTTGAGTCCTTACTTGAGTCCCGTATACACCAGATCCACTGGGGAGGTCTCCACTCAGCAGAATTCCATCTTCCATGTGGTGTCCCGCAGGGCTCGGCTCTATCACCTACCGTATTTAATCTATATGTCACTCCCCTTGCTTCACTAATAAAATCCCATGGCCTGCATTTAGTGTCATACGCCGACGACACTCAATTAGTGGTGTCACTTTCCCAGTCGGTAGAAGCCACGGCTGCCAGTTTCAGGAACTGTCTGTCTGATGTAAAGAACTGGATGAACGATCACTTCTTAAAGCTTAACACCGAAAAGACTGAAGTGATCGAATTTGGCCAAAAACCTTCCATCTGGAGTCATCAATGGTGGCCTCCAGAAGCGGGCATCTGCCCGGTTCCAGCTAATAAGGTCAGAAATCTAGGCTTTATAATAGATAAGGATCTCACTTGTTCAGCACACATCAGTCAGGTCACTTCGGCATGTTTCTACTCAATGAAGGTACTTAGGAAAATCCTACCCTACATTCCGCTTTCTCTTAGGAAAACTGTGGTGGGAGCCCTAATTATGTCTAGGGTAGACTATTGCAACGCTCTTTACTTGGGAGCAGGTGTAAAACAGCTTGCCAGGCTCCAGTCCATCCCAAATACAGCGGCAAGAGTTCTACTCAATCTCCCAAAAAGGCATCCCACCTCTAAAGCCATACGGAAATTGCACTGGCTCCCAGTAAGGCGCAGGATCCAATTTAAGGCCTTGTGTCTGGTTCATAAATCATTGTATGGGAACACCTCTGAGGAGCTTATCAACCTTCTCCCTCGCTATGTGCCTTCGCGCACCTTAAGATCCTGTAGTCAACACCTACTCCAAATGCCTAGAATAAAGAGAGCCCGGTGGGGCGGAAGATCTTTTTCCTTCCTAGCCCCCAAGCTATGGAACAGTTTGCTCGTTACACTGCGCTCGGAAAAGAACAGAGCGAGCTTTAGAAGGGCGCTGAAGACCTGGCTCTTCACGATGCCATAACCATCTCTCTACTTACCTTCGTCTCACAGCGCCAAGACGCCTCGGCATAAGAGCGCTTAAAAATAATTCAGTTAGTCAATTAAAAAATAATAATAATAATAATTCCTAGTGGCCCAGTGGGGACCTATCATAAAAAATATTAATTTGCGCCCCAATCTGCCCCCCCCAAGGGGGGAAGAACAAACTAAAAACATTGCTCCCTTGCCCAAGGGGCTGCTCCCCAAAACAAAATGGCCATTTACAAAACATTACTCATCCCTGGTGGCCTTGTGGGCACATATAAATACACATTAAATTAATTTTGGGACATCGATCTGCCCCCCTTTGAAGAAGAGCTGCTCCCCAAAACAAAATCGCCATTGAAAAAAATAATAATAATCCCTAGTGGCCCAGTGGGCACCTATTAATAAAAAATATACATTTGCGCCCAAATCTGCGACAAGCATTCCTGCGACACAATCGCACCCCAGGCGCTATCGTGCAGTACGAATGCTTTTTTAAAAGACATCGGAGGAAAGGAACACCCTACCTTTCCTCTGATGCCTTTTAAAAAGTACTCCCCCACCCGCCCCTAGGAGAAACTCACCTCCTCGTTCTCCAACTCGCTGGAAGTAAATGACTTCCAGCGAGTTGGCAATCCCTTAATGACACGCTGACTTCATCGATGACTCGGAAAGGGGGGCAGAGGAGGCAGGGGAAGAGCTTCCCCTGCCAATTCCCGGTGGGGGTATAAAGATCGCCGGCCCACGGGGGGAGTGCCAGCGATTCCCCCGTGGGTGGGTGCCAGGACGGCCGGGAGTCGCCCTGAGCCACACACCCACCGTGGCTCTGGACGGCTCCTGGTTGTCCTGAGCATGAAAGTGCTTAACATTTAGCATGTTTAGTATCATGCCTTATCTTTTTATTCATCAAAAAGCATCTCTCTCAAACCGAAATAATGTTTTAGTATTGTTTTTAAGATGTCCTTTATAATATCTTTTATGTATAACGTTTTGAATATTTCTTTGTATGAAACATACATGGCTTATGAAAAGTAGTCATGCAGAGCTTACCGCATTATTTTTGCTATTTTATGCTATCATATCTTTTGTGATGTTATACAAAGGTATATTCATTTAATGTGTTATATGTGTATGCCAAATTTTATGATATTCTTTTAGATAAAGAGGGTTATTTCACTGCTCTGAGAATGTGGACTTTTTTTTACATAAATTAGATCCATCCTTAGACATAGCTCTACCCCATTACATCACATTCAGATGTACAAGCCGGGATGACATAAAGTCCCTAAAGCCAGACATCATCTTGAGCAGGCTAAGACTCCATTTTATCTATTCTTGTCTAATCGGCATAGCTCTCTCTGACTGAGGTGCCATCAGTGCTTATCTGTCAATGAACGTGTGAAGTGTTACAACAGTCAGGCAATGATATTGATGAGACATTTGATGCGCAGACAGTGAGATCGATAAGGGGCCTGATGCTACATCAGTCGGGGACTAGTGCCTTATCTTCCCTATTTCAAGGCCAGATAATAATAACATAAACAATGTAGATTGAATAGACATGCATAGGAAAATGCCTCTTTTTGCATGGTTACCCCCCACTTTTTACCTGACATTTGAAGCACTTTGACTTGATATGCCCTTGGTCCCTGTCGATCAGGTTCCCATGGCCTGTGTTCTTTCCTAAAACTGTACCTTTTAACCCACAATTGGAACATCTCTGGCCACAGGTAAGCCCCTTGTAAAAGGTACCATGGGTACAAAGGGCACAGTGACCAGGGAAGGCCTCCAAGGCTTGCGGCTCCTATTGTGCCACCCTTAGAGACCCTGCACCTTCACACCCACACACTGCCATTGCAGGTTGCGTGTTTTGGTGCAGAGAAAAGTGAAGAGTCGACATGGCACACATCCTTTTGTGCCGTGCCTGCAACCCACTGCCTGGGACCCTAGTAAGCCACCCCTCTAGCAGGGTGCGCTAGCCCACAGATCACTGAGCACTGTACCCCTACAGTGTCTATAATACATTGGAATTTGCGTACTTGGATATGTTTCCTGAGTGATCAAACTCATGCCGTTGTTTTTAGTGCTCTTCAAAGTGCAGCAATATCAATCGTTGCTAGCAAGCTATAGTGAAACATTTGTGGGGGTGACATGTGTTGTTTTAGCACTACCACGTTGTGCTATTCAAGTACTCTGATGGCGTGCTCATTTATTTGTATGGCACCAGACCATTGATTCAAAGAAGTAGGCATCAATTCCTGCATGTTTGCACGGGTGTTACCGGCAGAAGACTAATAAAAACCAAAGAACATGACTACCCACACAAAACACGAGAAATGGTGAAACTCATGGGGTTGGTGGATAAGGCAGACTGTGCGCATGGTTAGGGAAACACAGTTTTAAAATCATGGTTAAAAAATACATAAGGCTTATGTGAAGTATTGAGTAACCTCACTACATGAGTCCTGGTGGGAGGCGGGACTTATAGTCACACTCAGTAGGGGTTAGAAAAAGTGTAACGTTTAGTTAAACACATCATAGTCACAGCGTTACCTTGGTCCGTTGATCTGTTCAAAATAACACTCACTTCGTCAAAGTCAGCCGCCCGTATGACACCTGCATACTCCCTTCCATTGACTCCGAAGATGCAGAGGGGTCTGTATGGGAAGTATTTAAAGGAAGTGTCTGATCGGGAAGCCGGTTGTGCGCGTCGCGTCATGCATCCGTGTCACTCTTCCATAGTAACCAATGTTATGATTTTTGTTCAAAAATATTCTGTGTTGAACAGACTTTTTTATGAGAAACCAAAGTAATTGTCTTTGATCTAAAAACTGTTGTACATAGCGGTGTTTTGTAAGACCTATGGTGTGATGTCTAGGCAGATCACCCTGAGTAGTAAAATGAACTAAAAAGTAATCTTAAACTACTCTCATTAATTTCTATGTATTTTCAACTTCAACTGTTTTAAAAGCAAATACAAGCCTGCAACGAAGTCCATTTCAACCAGAATTGCATTTCCTTGTAAAGTTTTGCATTTTAAGGCATATCTTACTTACCTGTGCGAAATCCTGCTTGGTTTTAGATATAAAACATAAGTATACCTACTTTATACTTACCTAATTGGTCTGGATTCTGTCTCTGAATGTGCCACCAGTCTTAATTAAGTGAATACAACAAATGATTAACACACCCTCCTGATACTCCTAAATGCTTATTTTATTTATTTATTTATTTTATTTATGCGATTTTATATAGCGCAAACTTTACCCGAAGGTGTCAGAGCGCTTTACATAGGACCCAGTTTCAAACATAAGGACTGACGGTACAAAAAGAATTTGCAAATTGTTGACTTACATAAGAACCAGTTGAAAACATACGGATTGAGGATTACATGTGTTATAGAAAGATTTAGGATTACATGCGTTATAAAAAGGTACAAACAGAAAAAATTGCAAATGTACAAGAGATAAAGTCACACAGGGAGGAGGTACAAATGGATAAAATCTAGGCATATACTAGTGATATCTATCTACTTAGGGAGGGGATACACATGGATAGACTCTAAGAGTCACATAGGAATGGTAGAAAGCACAGCGGACTCCTGCATAAACTAGTGATTAGAGTTATCTCTATATACATAGGGAAGGGGTAAGACTGGATATAGTCTAAAAGTCACATAGGAAGGGTAGAGAGCAACGCGGACTACTACATATTGTAGTGATTAGAGCTATCTCTATATACATAGGGAAGGGATACACATGGATATATTCTAACAGACACATAGGCGACTAGTCGTTAGAGTTATCTCTATATACATAGGGAGGGATACACATGGATATACTCTAAAAGTCACATAGGAGACTAGTCATTAGAGTTATCTCTATATACATAGGGAGGGATATGACTGGATATACTCTAAGGGTCACATAGGAATGGTAGAGAGTACAAAGGTCTACTGCATATACTAGTGATTGGAGTTATCCCTATATACATAGGGAGGGGAAATGAATGGATATACTCTAAGAGTCTACTGCATTTACCAGTGATTAGAGTTATTTCAATAAATCACAGAGCAGAGTTCCAAAAGTGTGGATGCAGTCACAGCACAAAGGGAGGGTGGGAGGGATGCAAGGGTAAGGAGAGAAGGGAAAGCAGAAAAGGGAGAAAACATTTGAGGATCATCCACGGGGATAAGGGGTTAAAGGGCGACGGAATGGAAGGAGGGCTAGAGTCCAGAAAAAACTGTCCGAAAACAGCAGCAAGGTGTCGGCCAGGACAGAACAAGAAGTCCAGGAGAGAAGGTGGGAGTCCAGGTGGAGATGAAGCTGGAGGCCAGCCGCAGGCGCGTCGCCATCTTGGAGTGCTTGCGGTCAGCCGGCTTGGTGGGGGTGGGCTTGCGCCAGGTGGTGAAGGCCATGTTGACGCTGTTGGTGCGATATGTTAGCGGGAGGCTCCGCTAGGAATCATTAATTTTGCCCACACTGCCACAAAGAGAGCTGTTAGTGATTATCTAAATCAGCCTCTGCTATACCTCTTGGGATCCCCTAGACTCTGTGCACACTATACCTTACTTTGGTATAGTATATACAGAGCAAATACAAGTTGGCAGGGTATGCCCAGACGTGGGTCCCTTGCTCACTTTGCCACTGGATTCAAGATAGCCTGGCTGATTAGGGGTGTTACCCAGAAACGGGTCCCAGGATGCTTGTTTCCGGTCCAAGGAAGGCCTGGCTTGGCAGTTCGGGGTGGACTGTTGCATAAACAGGGTCAAGACTTATTTGCATATGGCTGGGTCTGAACTGGGGAGGCGAAGTGAGTATAAGCAGATGATGGATTCAACCGAGATCTGTGACTGGGGGTGAGTGGCTGAAATGTTTCAGCGCTTCCATCATTTCCTTTCTGTTTACTTTTTTCGCCCTAAGTTGGCAGGGTATGCAAAGACTTGGGTCCCTTGCTCACCTTGCCACTGGATTTAAGCTAGCCTGGCTGATTAGGAGTGTTACCCCAAAAGCGGTCCCAGGATACTTGTTTCCGATCCAGCAAAGACCTAGCTTGGCAGTTCGGCTGGACTGTTCCCATAAGGAACCGGATCAAGACTGATTTGTATATGGCTGGGTCTGAACTGGGTTGACAAAGGGAGCTAAAGAATATTGATGGAATCAACCCAGATCTGTGGCTGGGGTGATTATCTGAAAAGTTTCAGCACTCCGTCCATCTCCTTGTGTTTGCGTAATATATACAGAGCCAGCTTCCTAGACATGCTTTTACCTTATTTGTTTATAAAAATGCGTCTAAGATTAGCATATTGATGCGCACAGGTTACGTCAGACATTTATTAGGTTATGTCAGATATTCCCATATCATATACGCCACAGTATTGAAGACCAGTCAAGTGACCACTCAGCAGGAGAGGTATTTTGTTCCAGAATACTATACAAGGTACTGCCAGAAGATCTTGACAGAGACTGCCAGTCTGCTGTGATGCCACAGCACCTTGTTCTGCACTGAAAGCTGACACTGAGCCAATTCAGGGAATAGAGAAGCTGACGCGTGTTTTCAATGAATCAGTAATTTATTTCGGGGTGAACCTCCTGGGGGAAAAAACAATATAGTACAATACATAATTTAAAACTTACCAAAACCCTAGACTTGAATAAAAAATACAATTGAAATACATATAGAAATAAAAACTGGAAGAATGCATAAACATTGCAAAGTAGAATAACAATTCGCCAATTTAAATTGTTTTCTCATCACTAAAAGATAATATCTATTGTCTAAGACTCCAACAACATAATATTGATATGTTGAATACAGTACTAAGTGAGACTACAATATCCAGCCCAGCCTGTTTCCTAAACTACCAGACCCCATGTAAAGCCTTGCTTACAAAAAACACAAGGGAAGAAGTGTCAATATTAGGGACTCCAAGGGAAGGGCCATTATGTTGAAAGCCCAGGGAGAGGCAAAGGAGATGGATCCAATTCCTACTAGGTACAATGTATGCCGGGCAAAAAAATATAACACTTTATGCCCTCTGGTTATTACAAAGTGAACAGAAAATACTAGTGACATGGAAATATTTCCACTTAAAAATATAGCTTTGTATACCATAACAAAACTTCATGAAAACAATCTCGAAATAGAGTATGAAAACTCAAGGAACTTTGCTTAAAAGCTTCCTAGGGGCAACATTTTCATACTGGAGGCTCTCTAGGTAATTCCAAACCTGTTTTTTATAATGCCTTTGGCAACTGATATTATAGAAGCAGGGTCAGACCAAACATTTTCCAGCTGTATTTTACTCAGCCATTGTTTTATTTGGTGGAGCCAAGGCAGGGAAATTGAAGACTCAAGTTTTAAGATTTCGAATAAGCCTACCTTGTAGGGAGTAAGCTCCTCAGTTGCCCATAGTCTAACCCAAAATAAGAGAGGCTTAAGGGCAGCTAAAGCCTCAACTTTATGTAGAGCAATGCCATAAAACAACGGGAGTAGGGGGGGGGTTCTTCAAGGTAAATTGAATACCGATTTTACAAAGCATTTCCTCCTACAACCATGGGAGTGGTATTAGCAAATCCCCCTATCTTTGCTAAATATAATGCATCAGATTGTGCCTTGGCTCTGTAATCCTCTAAGGCGTTGGAGGCCGAATGTGAAATAGTTCAGCTCTGGAGCTTTAACAGTGCGGCTGCCCCATAGCGGAGTATTGATTTTCCTTTCTTTATTTGAGGAGCCCATGATAATCTACTGTCAATCTTAATTCCCAAATATTCAAATCTATCTGCCCTCACCAAGTGTGTAGACCCTACCAGAATTATACCTTTTAAGGACTTGTGTGGATTAATCACCAGTTGTAGGTAGTTTTCTGTGTGTTAATTTCTAGACCCTTACTATCATAAAGTGCCTGCAACTCAGACAAAAGGTTTTTAAAGCCGATGGGAGTTTTTGAAAGGAGAAGGGTATCATAAGCAGAAAACAAAGTCGGTATAGATAGCCCATTAAGTTTGGGTCAGCAGGTGAACAGCATAAAGGGTTACCGAAGGCGAAATTAATATAAAAGAAAAAGAGTCACAGCCAGCACGCATCCCTGTCTGACCCCTCTATATATAAGTACACATTCAGTAGTCTTCCCCTTTTCACCCCAGCATATTTGTGCATAATAGTTCTCATGTAGCCCAGATAGAAGAGTCAGCAATGGAATTGGAACATCCATTGATGTTTATGATTACACAATAAGTTCCTCAAGACTAGGTCAAAACACGATGTACAAGTGGGATTTCATGATCTTAATGTACTTCCACTGAATAAGAGACACTTGGAAACTTGGTCACAGTGCCCACTTTGGCTCTAAAGCCCACCTGCAAAGAATATAGAATCTTGTTATCTTCAATCCACAGTTGTTGAGGGTTTGCCTGGAAAATATTTTTTGCTAATTATGCAATAGACATACTGATTTATGTTAGATTTGGGGGTCTCTACTTGGTAGAGATAGGTACCTTTGACCAAATTGGGACCCTTGTTTCTAGTCAGGGTAAGGGGGTACACCACTAAAGTATCTAAAAATCTAAAAATCACCCCCATTGGTAGCTTGGCACAAGCAGACAGGCTTATCTCAGAGGCAGTGTGTAAAGCATTTCTGAACACATACAGTAACCCAGTGACATCACTACAGATGGACATCAAACAAGTTGTAGTATAAAAATAAGTATTTTTATATAGACAAAAAACCACAAATGACAAAAATCCACAATACTGTACTTTAAAAATGGTAGAAAGAGCTTAGTTATCTTTAGATGTAAAATGTGACACTTTAAGTTCAATGTTCAATGCGTAACACTATACAACGAAAGTGTTGTAGGGAAGGTGATGCGTCGGTTCCTTACACGCAAGAACAGTGATGCGTCGGGTCCCTACTGCTGCGTAGTCGTGCTCCCAGGGACACGCAGTCTCTAAGAAGTCCCAGTTCAACAGCAGGCACTTCAATTCCTAGCAAGGGAAGGCAGGGGAGATGGTTGGTGAAGTTTGTTGTCCCAGAGACTTCAGCAGGAGGCCAGCTCTATCTCAAGCCCTTGGAGATCCTTTAGAAGTTGATTTAAAAGTAGCACAAAGTATTTTCTCCTTTCTTTGGCAGTCAGGCAACCACTGCAGGCCAATCCCCCAAACAGTACTCAGTTTAGGGATCGTCTCCTCCTCAGTTTCTCTGGTTCCTCTCTTTAGCAAAGGTTCTTCTTGTTTCTCAAAAGTGATCTAAAGATCTTTGGTCTGGGTCCCAATATTTATACTAGCAAATCCTTTGTCCTTTGAAGGCAGAGGGCCCTGTACCCAGTCCAAACCAGTTCTGTGCAGTCCTGGAGCAATTTGACAGTGTGGGCAAGGGACATCAGACGCACCACAGGAGGTGGAGCCAGCATTGTGGAAGACAGGCACAGCCCTATTCAGGTCCCAAGTGCAACTCCTTCCACCCATCTACATGCAGATACCTCTATTCAGCACTGTGCTGACTCACCCTGTCTACTGGAATCCCCCAGCCTCTGTCACTCAAACTCCAGACAATGAATACACAAACTACCAGAGGCAGGCTTGGATAGTTAGGCAAGAAAAAACTTCCTTTCGAAAAATGGTATTTTCAAACACAGAATGTTAAAACCAACTTCACTAAAAGATGTATTTTATCATTCTGAGTTCAGGCATACTAAACACGAATTTCTACCTAGTTCCCAGAGTCAGTTAGGATTATAAGATGTTATAATCAAACTGCCTATTCTGGCCTATGGGGAACAGGTAGCCTTGCAATAGTGAAAAACGAAAATGGCTGTAGTTCACTATTAGGACATGCCACACACACCAGGGCATGTCCTACCTTTTACGTACAATTGCCCCTGCCCGTGGGCCTACCATAGGGGTGACTAATATATAGAAAAGGGCAGGTATAGGGACTGGCAAGTGGGTGCACTTGCCCAGTCAACATGGCAGTACCAGACTGCACACAGGCTCTGCAATGGCAGACCTGAGACACACTTTACAGGCTGCTTTTGTGGGTGGCACAACCAGTGCTGCAAGCCCACCAGCAGCATTTGATTTACAAGCCCTGGGCACACACAGAGCACTGTACTAGGGTCTGACAACTAAACCAAACCAGCCAATCAGGCAGTCACAAATCCATACATCAATTTACAATAGGGAGAGCATATGCACTTGAGCACTGATCAGCAATGGTAGAGTACCCAGAGTCCTAAAACCAACAAAAACAGGTAGGACAAAATACAGGAAGAAGGCAAAAAGTTCAGGGATGACCCTGCAAAAAGGGCCATGTCCAACAATTTATAGTTGCTAAGAACACCTCTGATCCAGCGAAAGGCCAGAATGAACATTTCACAATCAAAACATTCCTCAAAACAGGCCCTTAGACACATACAAATTTCCTGACTGTTTCACTGGGGGTCAAGTTTTATTTTACTTTGATCTCAATTAGTCAATGGCTAACTAATCTTCATAGATCAACACTCTTCCTTAGGTCAATGGATCATTAGTCGAGTTGTTGATGGTGATATTAACAATTTTAACTAATTTAACTTCTATCTTTCAATAAAATAATCACAGACTCCGGGTAAGATGGAATGGATTTTATCTAATAACTCATTCAAAATAAATGCTCATTTATACAGATTCACAGTGCAAACACCATCAACTTTCATGGGAGAGAAAACTCATTAAATCAAATACATTCAATTCACAGATCTATTCAACAATTCAATGCATTAGGAGTGGATAGACGGAGAGACAAAGACATAATATATCATACATTTGCAAAACGTTATGCAAATTTAAGACCGAAATGTAATTACCGAGTGGTGAAATGAGGAAACCCAACCCCTGGCCAAAAGGATTGGTGAAGGTCACCTAATAAAGAGTCAGGAGACAAAGACTATAGGACAAGTACAGGATAAGATTATACTTACTACACTTCTCTAGAACCCGAAGCACCAGAGCACATCCTCTCTTACTTTCTCTCCATCTTCGATATTCTTCTGCAATTCTTCAATCTATTCAGGCTGTCTTTCAGTATTAAATCTTCCCAGTCTGTTCTTCTCCAGCAGCAGCTCTCGCCCACTCCTCACTCAGCATCGACATCTCAACTACAACAACCTTCAGTCACTCACATCCCCCTTAATTCTGCATGTCCCACCCTCAAAAGTTGCCAGTATTCGTGAATCATGGACTGGGATTGGGCAAGGGCAGGGGAGTTGTCATCACCTCATGCTGTCATTCTTGATTTCTTAACTAATTCTTTGTCTAGTAAACCCTTCCCATTTAATTTATTCATATTTCAGAAAAGCTTCCTTTCACACACATTCATAAAACAGATTAGATACAAATTTTATATAATTCTTCAGTTGAGAAACGTTCCCAGGCATCTGTCCTTGGTTCTTGGCAGCCGGTCAATGATTCGGTCACCAGGTCACTTCAAAACTTCAGTGCGCAGACTCAACTTGTATTACATCTCAACCGCCATCTTTTCTTTTGGCTTGGCACATCTGGTCCAAACGCACACTATTAATAACATAATTGAGAAAATAACATCTGTTTATGATTCCTGTATTATCACTGTTCGCCACCCACTTCTACTCTATCCCATGTTATTTTCTTCTTTGTTAAGCAAAAGCATTAGCAGCGATAGCTCTTTTAAAATCCAAGCAAGCATATGCCAGGCACGCGGTACCTCGAGACCTACAGTTAGTGACTCCTTGCGCATGCGTGAGAGTTTCCCTCTCACTTGGGTTAATCACATAGGGGCCGATTCACAGAGCTAATCTACGACAAATCCTAAACTTAACTACTTTTGGTATTCACAGAAGGCACTTACTACTTTTGGTATTCACAGAAGGCACTTACTACTTTTTTTATTCACAGAATGCACTTACGACTACTAACTTTACGTCCGCAATCGGGCTGGAATTTTCACACTCGTGCCGGAATTTCCACACCCAGAGCGGGAAATCCTCATTTGTGCTGGGATTTCTGCTTCCGGGCCGGAATTTACGATTTCGAGCCGGAATTTACGAATCCGGGCCAGAATACCCGCATTTGGGCCTGATGATCATTTCAAGTGCCTACCATCCCCCACCATGCTCCAGCTGAAGTCAATTAACACTAACTGGAAGACCAGCACCACAAACCATATCAAAGCAGCACACTTTCAAGGAACACGTTTGGCCACAGAGAGTTTCTGGTGTCATTCGCTGTTCATCTCTAGAGGAAAATGTACCAAATGGGGAGGAAGAAGAACTTTGATACCGAGGAGACCACCATGATTGTGGAGTTCATTGTGAAGCACCAGAGTCAGAGTCAAAAGCACTTTATTCGATTATATTAAAATCATAAAAGTATGCTATACAAATACATTGGTATATCAAAAACAATAATTAGTTTAAAAAACAAAATAAGAGTGAAAACATTAAAATTCAGTATATACACAGTATTCAGTGGCGGTCAGTAGTGACTAATTGCTAACTGCTAACTGGAAAAAAGACAACTAACACTGCTCATCATCTACAAAATGTGAGGCAGAAATCATCCGAAGTCTATTCTGTCTGGAACGAATAGAGGCAGTCAAAAAGTTGGCTACCCCGAACATGACCAGTGGAGACTCCATGAGTTGTAGGTACACTAAGGCAGGTTTTATCTGCTTAAACCCTTTGTTCTTTAATATTGGCTTAATAAATTTTTCCCTGCCAGTCTTAAAAAAGGGGCAAAAAACCACAAAATGCAGTAAATCCTGGTCAGAGAAATCATCACATTTACATGGTACATTCTCATGAGGTTTACACCATTTATCATAAGTACCCAACAGAAAATGCACCTGATTAAAGCGAAATTTTGTAAGGAGCCACCTATGGAATGGTTTCGTAACAGTCGTCAAATATGATTGAATGGACATTGACGTGATCAACATATAATGTGACCTTACAGTTGGCTTCGTAATTTCCCACGCTTCCCTTTCCGCTTCTCGCTTTTTTATATAGTGTGTTTTAACCCATTTAATATCTTCTCTTGTTAGGCTTTCAGGGTTAGTGTACATTCGGGTCGCCCCAAATATCCTGCTGTAGATTTAATAAAAGCCAGCCACCATATCTCTGCCACTTTATCCCTCCCCATACAATCCCTAATGATTTCATGATTTAGAGACAGATTGGGATTAAGCCAGGTTCTGATCCATGACAAGATTGGGGCCATACACAGGGTATCTCCAATGTACCCCAGTCCCAATTCCATGTGTACTGCAAACGCTGGTGTAGATTGGGGGAGACCCATAAGGGATCGTAAGAATCTATTTTCCTCTCTCTGTATCGGGGCAGAATCTTTATAGCCCCATATCGAGGCCCCATACCTTGCAATGGCTAGGGTTTTGGCTCTATAGATGGTCAATATAGCCTCAGCTGGTTTCCCACCCAGTCGCTTTGCAAAACCCAAAATAGCAGCCGATGATCTTCTCACAGCCGCTACCTTGTTGGTGATTTGTGATTCCCAAGAACCTTTATCATCAAACACCACTCCTAGGTAGGTAAAAACTTTAACTCTCGAGATTGCTGTACCATTACAGGAGAGGGTTTTTATGCTATTCTTACATTTCCCCACAGACATTACATGCGATTTCTCTATGTTTATCACTAGATCCAGATCTTGCATGAAAGCCCCGAAGGAGTTGAGCAGATGTTGTAAACCTATCGGGGTTCTTAACAGCATATAATAAAACGGGCAACAAAGAACCACCCATACGTGGCACATCGACCGATGCCGCTGCCAAAGTGTTTCCCAGTGAGTTTATATATAGAGAAAAAAGCATTGGGGCCAGGATGCATCCTTGGCGCACCCCTCTACCAGATTTAAAGGACGCAGTACATTTCCCCTCCTGAGTCATACGTATAGACGCTCTCAGGTCTCTATGGAGTTCCGACAGAAAATTTAGCAATGCCCGATCCAAACCCAGCTCCAGGAGCATTGTCCACAACTTTGACCTATTGACTAGGTCAAAAGCTGTGGACAAGTCCATAAATGCCAAATAAATTGACCCCTTGGTCGCAACTGTATATTTGCACATTATGAGATGTAAGTTTAGGCATTGATACTCGGTGCCTCTCCCTGATCTAAAACCGTACTGAGCGTTACATAGAATATCATTATTTGTTGCCCAAGATGAAATCTTTGTTAAGATAACCTTACCAAACATTTTAAATGATGATTCCAACAATGATATGGGCCTGTAACATCTTGGATCCCCCCGTTGGCCCTTCTTAAATATGGGGATTATGATAGACTGTGACCAAGATTTCGGAACTCTGGCTTTGTCTGTACAGGCTATATTAAATACATTAGTGAGGACTACTGACCACACGCTAAGATTTGATTTAAACATGTCAGCCGGTACCCCATCTGGGCCTGGGGCCTTATGGCTGGCCGTGTCCTCAATGGCCTTCTGTACCTCTTTAATAGAGAATCTAAGCGGGGTCTCCCGGGACTCATCCAGCACTGGATCAAAAGGGTCTAATTCAAGGTTACTGCCATAACTTTTCTCAAAATGGTCTAGCCAATCCCGTTCCGGGATATTTACCTCTAATGGCGCATTATCTTTGCCGTTAATTTGAATTTGAATTTAAAAACATTTGTATAGCGCAACTTTTACCAAGCGGTTTCATGGCGCTTGGTAAATAGGGGGGTATTAACTATCTACCAAAATTTGGCGCTCTCCCTCAAAATGGTGTTCTCGAAAAGTTGGTCCCATGCTTGTTTTTTAATTTCAGTCTTTCGCCTCAGAACGGTTGTATTATACTTTTTCCTTAACCTGGCGACTTCCTGTCTATCTCGAGGTATCTTTTGTAGTGCTATGAGTAGTTCTTTATGGGATTTAGAGCTATCGTTATCAAACCATCCCAGCGCCATTTGCACCTTATGTTTCGGTTTACACTTTAAATCCTCAGCCACTTGTCGACAAATTAATTCAAATGAGGAAATAATATTCCCACCAAACTTCAGTGGTTCCCTACAAGTGTTGAGTTCCTTCCCCACTTTTAGGTTAAGTGAGTGGAAAAAGTTCTCTGGGATGATTTTATTCCATTTTACCTGTCTCCCCTGGTCCTGGACAGCTAGGTCTAACATGGTTTCTGTGTTTACAGCTTTATTAAATAAAAACAAATTATTATTGTCCAATTCTAGCACCACTGGGTTGTGATCACTAAAAGTGGTTTGTATAACATTATAGAAAATAACATTATGCAACATGTCAGGAGAAATGAATATATAATCTATAATGGTGTTACTGTCCCTTGCACTGTATGTTGCCACCCTCTCATTAATGTCAGAGAATTCAGGTTCGGATAGGTTATTCTCCAAAAGTAGTTCTTCCAGGGCGGCCCCTTTTGCAGAATGTTCAAAATGTGGATAGGGCAGGTTATCTATGTTATCATAATCTCTATAATGGCAATTAAGTTGACATAAATGTATATTAAAATCCCCCAACAGGGTAAAATATACAAAAGTGGTTTGACCCTCCTTATATTTAATTAAAAACGTTGCCAGTGAATTGATATTTTCATTGTAGGGAGTGCCTTGTATTGCATTGTAAAAATTGATGTAAACAAATTTATAATTGTTGGCCATAGTAATTTCCAAAACTAAGTAATTCAGCGATGAAGTATTTAGGATCTTCACCGAGCCTCCCACTTTGACAGATATTAAAAACATCAGACCCCCTCTGTTCCGACCTGAGCTTGATGCTTGGGCAAGTAAAAAATAAGATGTGTACCCATCTAGCCAGAAATCACAGTCCCTATCCCATGTCTCCTGTAAACCCACAACATCACAATCCTTTAGGAGATTGAGCCATCTTGTGTCGCCCCTTTTTGATCGAAGACCTGCTATATTCCAGCTCATCATTTTTACTGTTTTACCACTTCCCTCTTTAATAAGTGAGGTACATTGTGGCAGGTTAATAATGCCACCAGGACAGGTCAGTCAATCATTTTCGTCCAGTTGTGATAGGGCTATGAATCTGTTTGTTAACTCCAGCCCAGCCCCGGATTCTGTTCTGCAGTTAGCAATGGTTTTTGGTAGAAGGCCTGATGTTTGAGTGGCCCAGGAACTTGGGTAGGAGGGACGAGTAAGGGTAACATGATGACCACCCTATCCAAATGCAGCTTGTGTGAATCTGGCCGTGGGTAGAAATAACCTAGAGGTACCGCTCTAATCCTACCTTCTTTTACCTCTGTAGCATCCCAAAATAAACGTGTTGCCTCATGTGGTCTGTTAAAATTAACAATCAGACAATCACCAGCTAGTTTTTTGTCTGTAAACCCCACCCAGTCAACCCGTCTCCCCAACTGAATACCATCAGATATATTATTCGGGCCTGAACAATTTTCATCACACCATATCTTGATGTTATCTAAAAGTGACCCCTGGGACTCCACCTCTCCCGGTTTCAATACGGGAACATTAACTAAAACAGCAACAAATGGTGTAGCCTCCGGGGGGAGGTTAACCGGTGGCCTAACCCGCTGCCTCCTTGGCCCAGTATGATTTAACACAACATGTGAGGTAGCCTTAACCGGGGGAGTACTGATTTTACATATACCCTGCACTGGGATGTTTGTATTTTTATCGTTACCATTGCTTGGACAAGCCATAAGGCCGGGTAATGGTACGGGTGGTAATGGTGCAGGTAGTAAAATAGGACTCATAAGCAAGTCTTTCCCTATCTCCATTGGGGATTGAACCTCTTGAGTTTGCTGGGTAGAAGAACGGGGTATTGTGGGTATTATAGGGGGAAGATGTTCACTCGTATTGCTTGATAAAAAGGTATTAATCCTGTCACATTTCCCCAATATTTCTGCAACACATTCCTTTAACGTCTCTACAATGTCACTGGAGATCTGTATAAGCGCAGCTTCTAACTTATCCGTAAGCACTTTCTCCACCATAACCTTTATGGAGAATTCAAAGTCACTTAATGTTTTGCGTGGTTTTTTGCGATAGTACGGGCCTTGTATTTTAGGTCTTTGGATCAACCTTTTAGTGCGCTTGGTATCCTGACATGCACCCATCTGCAATAAGTCATGTGAAGATAGATGAGTAGCTGGATAACAGACCTCTTGGACCCCTTGGCCAGATGTACTAGCATGCGCTTGAGACACAATGTCATTTGCAGTGTTAATGAGAATTAAGGGCTCCAGTGGAGGAGACTGTCTATTAAGCAATGGGGATACTTGAGTGTCCAATGCTATAGGATCTAAACCCAGTTCACGTTCCTTTTCTGCAATTTCTTGATTGAGTTTACCCACGGCAGTGGTAAGATAGGTCATAATATTGGCCGATGTTGTGGCTTTACGAGGGATCTTTGATTTCCCTGTACCTCCCGAGATGGATGTTTGCAATTTGCGCTTACCCATATTCAGATGTAGATCACAGGGAGATGGCCCGACCTGTCCCTCTTCGTCCCCGGACGGCCACAGGCGGCCCGCCCTCTGCCCGGGCTCAGCCCGGCGTTGCCCGCGCGCGTCCCGCGACGCGGGAGGCGCTGATGGTGTTAATGCGCCTCCGTGCGGAAGCAGCAGGCGTGAGGAGGCGGCGTCCCAGTCAGGGAGGGGGCGCAAGGCGCGCTGGGAGTTGTAGTCCTGTAAAGCACAGCACGTCCCCACTCGGCGGCCGGAATGGTCTTCGGCGGCGGGGGAGGCTGTCAGGTGGCTTGCGTCTCCCCGTGCCCCTGGGTTCCAGCAGTAAAAGATGCCCCCAATAGCAAGTAGAGACCCCCGCTCCCCCGGAGGTGCTGATGGTGTTTATGCGCCTCCGGGCGGAAGCAGCAGGCGTGAGGAGGTGGCGTCCCGGTCAGGGAGGGGGCGCAAGGTGCGCTGGGAGTTGTAGTCCTGTAAAGCACAGCACGTCCCCACTCGGCGGCCGGAATGGTCTTCGGCGGCGGGGGAGGCTGTCAGGTGGCTTGCGTCTCCCTGTGCCCCTGGGTTCGAGCAGTAAAAGATGCCCCCAATAGCAAGTAGAGACCCCCCACAAATGCCTACATGGTCTCCCACCTTACTGCACCAGTGGCACACAGAAGGAAGGCAGCTCTATGGCAGCAATCAGCCACGGGGAGGAGAGGCGCACAGTACAGGACATCAAGAAGAAGTGGCAGGATGAAAAGAAGAGGATGAAGGCGAAGTGCTACAGGATCGAGTTGAACAGGAGTCTCCCTGCCTCACACTCTAGACTCCGCCTCGGTCTCACCCCACTAGAGGAGTATATCCTCACTACAATCCACACCTGCATGCTCCATGGGCTGCCTGTGAGTGATGTCCGCAACGTGGTACCAGGTAAATGGGATAACAAGAATAAGTATATGAAAAGATTGTCTGTGTTGCACTGCCGTTGTGAGTAAGGAAGTTGTCCAAAGTTTATATAAAAATATAGTCAGAGGCTCATGTGTTTCCCTCTGTATGTTGCACCACAAGTCCCAGAATCCCATGTATTAGAAATGACAAATCCCTTTCTCACTATTTAAAACATGGGCCCAGTACGCCTGCTGTATATACCTAACCCTGTTATGTAGCAATTGACAAAGTGCCCCTTCCACTTATCCAGACGCATCTGGGGCAGTCAAGAACATAATGGTGTGAGGTTTGCGGTGCAGAGGAAAATTAACTGACAACGGAAAAGGGAAAATAAATGCAAATTAGCCAAAAAGTAACTCCCCTTGTGCCTGCCAAAATCACAAAGCAAAAGGTGAGAGAATCCTTATTTTAAAACATTTCATTCCCATATTCCGTTGTCTATTCCTCACCCTGCCACGCCATTACATCCCCAACGCCCCACTGCTCCTACTTCACCGGCCGTGGCAGTACTTCACAATACTGTTAGCATGCAGAAGATATGAGGAAATGTCTGACAAGTTCCACATGTACATTTTCGATTTGGTGACTTTTCTCTCTTCTCGCCTATTGACACATTCAGCCAGAGTACAGACAACCACAATAGCAGAGGTCCCTGCATCTTCTGGGAGGAAACAACATCATCCAGAGCAAGGTATACCACCCTCACTAACTGGTAAGCCAAAGTGGTCAGGAGATGGTCAAAATGCATACATTGTCAGCAGACAACTGAGGGACATATAGGGCCCGAATCTCAGAGGTAACCGGAGATAAAAAACTAGCTTTACAACTATTGAAATTCTGAAAGGACATTTACCTTTAGCAAATTACATTTGTGAATAGCGAAATACAAAATATAATATATCTAGGCTCATCATACCTTTGTGATTTGTGAACATTACATGTATTCCACCAACAGTTCCAGAACTGTGAACTCAATCCTGGAATGGAGTGCCACTACAAGTCAAAAAGGAATCCCCACTATATTGCAATTAATTTTGTAGATTAAATCAAGAAATCCAATGTTAACAAATATGACAATGATGAACAAGAAGTGAGATACAATTGTCAGGAGTATTGAGAATGTATCCACTGTCCAAGTTAGAATTTTTTTTCCATACATGAAATTGTTAAATCTACCCGGCTGGCCATATATGTTATTATTGGATGCCATGTTGTTTGGCCATTAACAAAACACGACAGTGGACCTTACTTCAGGATTTGCAGTTGTGTCAATTTGAGAGACATTGCTTCTAGACAGTGGGGCCATTATAAGTTAAATGTGGGATCACTCATGATATTTAGTGCTACTCACTTCTGCAATGGTAGTGCCCACAACTGCTTGTGCTTATCCTTTGTGCCTGAAATTGAGTTTATCATGTGGCAGCAGAAATGTAAAGTTGCAAACACACTTATCATTGTAGGTCCAATGATGTCCCCCCAGATTCCAACACCCACATTGACTTCTGCTACAAGGTTGGCTGTGATGCAAAGTAAGGTTAATCCAACCCTTGTGTTGCACCCCATATAAGCCTAGGTAAATTACTAATACGGTTGCAACCTCTGTGTTCCAGGGGATGATGACGATGAGGAGGACAGACCTTTCACCAGTGTCGGGCGATGGGCAATCGGAGGGGAAAATCCACTGCTCCTCCAGGCAGTTATGTCGGCTGCAAGTACAGCGCAAGAGGAGGAGGAGGAGGAGGAAGTACCTGAGGATGAAGGATTGGAAGATTATGGTGACTCTATGTCCATCCTCTCCGGGGATGACTATTCTGATGCCATAGACAGCAATCTTACCACATTGCCCAAATCTTTCAAGGCGCCACACACTCTGCCCAGTAAAGTGCCTCAGCCTTCTGCCAAAATGTAAGATTGCCTGTCCCCAGCATAGAGCTAACCAGCCACAGCTCACACGCTTCCCAACACAGACATCCCTCCCTCACAGCACTCACATCCAGGACAGACATGGTGGTTCCCCTACACGCTCCTCCCTATACAGTGTATCTCAGGCATCCTCTCCACCATCTGGGGGAAGTACCAACCCTGTTGGGGTGCCAGTATCCCCTGGGCACCATTCCCCTGTTCACTGGCTTTCACCTGCCCCCCCCCCCCTGCTGTTGGACCTGCTGGTCTCATCCATGGCCGACCCCTGCAGAGATGGCCTGCACCTGGCTATGGTGGCCAGTGGGAGCAGGACTTCTTCCAACAGCAGTCAGATGTGAGGCAAGACATTTGTGCATAGGGCTACCCTGTCAGACATGTCTGAGTGTAAGGAACCCAAATTCTAGTTTAAAGAGAGCCAACTAGTGGGGGCTACCATTGGATACAGTAGACAAAATCATGTGAAACGACCCCAGTTCTCATCGAAAGCACAATGACCAGTCTTGGATAGAACTGGTCAGAGAGCATACTTTTCAGATGGCAGACAGCCCTACGGTTTGCGCTTCAGCCTATTGTCAGTAAGTGCGAGGTCCTAAGCACAGCTGAGGCTCGCTCTCACCCTCAGCTGTGCGCACTTCACCAAGACAGTTACTGAGGTAACAGTGCTTGGATTTTCGTCTGGGAAATTAGAGTAGTGTAGTTAGTTTAAGCGTTTATTTTTTTTCTGGCGGAAGACTAGAAAACTGTTTCGCGTTGGTATTTCTCTGTCAGAAAATTCAAGGACTGATGCTCCATGATATCTCCTAGTCGACAGTTCGTTTCCAGGCAGGATATCTGCGAAGACTTCCTCACAACAAGGGCTCCCGTCACGCAAGTACATTTCTGTATAAGAAAGCCTTTTGAAAGAAACTTTTGATACTTTGTTTCCTTTTAAGAAGAAGCTAAAACCAAAAGAAAAGGGATGTTTAACTTTCCTGTTCAGCCAATAAAGAGGATTTTCAGTGAATTACAGCAAGTTTACTAAAAATACTTACCGGATAGTTTTCCTTAAGGCAAGTCAGCTTCCCAACTTTTCTCCTGCAAAAATAAAGATAAGAAAGGTTATTAGTATTACTCCCCTAAGCATATTAACATACTTAGCATTTAATAAACTGCTTAAGAATTATTTACTGTTGTTCGTCCTACACAGGTTTATGCAAGCTCTATCAATAATAATTGCAAACCTTCTTAAGTTAAACAGAAGAGAGGCTATAGTTCAGTTTTTTAGGTGTATCTAATTTAAGGAATATTTACTGTGAAACTTGTTAGGGGTTAGTAATTGTTTCATTTGGGTTACAGTGTCTAGTACAGATAACTGCGCCAGAAGCAGCTAGAAGTAGCAGTTAAACATGGAAGACACTAGAAATAGAAGACGAGGCTGTCTCTTCTCTGTCCCATACCCCTTTCCCCCCTGGATGTTTCTTCATACTTCCCCGAGTACTTGGGGAGCGTGGAGGAAGACTTAGAGGGGCATTGGAAAAAGTGGTCATTCTGCTCCTGTGAAGAACCTGGGAAACTTCAAGTAAGAACTCTGACAGAGTGAAGTGCCCACGATCTCTTACTCACCTGAGCAGAATGGCTGAGAGGTTAGACCTAAAGAATTTGGGCGAAGTGTTTGAAGCTATTCAAAAGGAGTTGATAGCCGTCACAGAGGATAATTGAAATCTAAGACAAGACCTAATAGCCTCTAGAAGAGAAACTACAGATTTAGCTACTAAGATGGATGGATACTTTTCTGGTACTAGTTTTACTGCTTTATCGCATAATGCGCAGACATCTAGTTCCACTCCAATTTCTCACACTAGAACTACCACACAGTTTGTGCACTCCTTATCCCCAGCTATCCCACTAGCTCCTCCAGAACGCTTTAGTGGCCACCCGCAAAAGTCCCACATTTTTCTTACCCAATGCTCCCTCCATTTTATTTGCCGTCCTGCCATTTTCCCTGATACACAATCCAGGGTGGCCTTTATTCTATCGTATCTAAGTGGCGACACCTCTGCCTGGTCCTCGCCATTAGTTTAAAAAGACTCTGCCATCCTGTATGACTTTGAAGAATTTAAGAAAGAGTTCTTGAGAATATTTGACTGTAATGAGCTACTCGAATTGAGACAAGGAAACAAGGAATTAGTGGCTTACTTGGCTAAATTTAATTAACTCATTGTAGAGACTCTAATTTGCCACCAAGTCAGCAACTCCTGAGGCAGAAGCCGGGAGCATTTCGTTTTAATTACTTGTCCTGAACTTTGTTTTGCACTTGCTCTATTTTTAAACCTCATGCAATATTCTTAAAATTGCACTGTTGCCTCCAGCTTACCTGTTTCAGATGACCAGGATCTGATCAGGGGACGCTGGGCAACACCGGTAACTGCCGCCTAAAAACCGCCGCCATCTTGGAGAGAATCGGAGCGGGCAGCGGGCTAGTTGTTATGCACAGGCAGAGATAAATGGACACCTTAGAGCATACGTGCAGCGGACGGGCTGGTGGCGCTCCAAAGGCAAGCCCGTCTGCGCCCGTCCGCGCCTGGCCCGGGCCCAGGGCCTGGACCCCTGGCAATGTAACGAGAAAAATAATAACCAATCAACCCTCGCTAAAACAGGCAAGTAATACAGGGACTTATACATATGATACCGAATTTCTGAGAACCATAAATAACTCTCTAACGCCCAACTGTGTCAGAGCCCACACTATCACTTATCCTTTTATCTGCACACATTGCGGTTTTCACTTCACTTCTAACGATAATGTAAATACACTACATGCTGGTAAACAAATAACCCCCCCATCTAAAACATGCAAGCTGACAAGCATAAACTGCTGTTCGCTCCCTAAACATAAAGCAAACATTTTTGACCTTCTTCTGAATGACCAACCAGATGCGGTCTTTCTCACGGAAACCTGGCTCCATGAGAGCTCAGGACCGGATATAGCAGTAGCCCTACCATCCAATTATGCCATAGCAAGAGTGGATAGAACACAAAGGAGAGGGGGTGGAATTGCGGTAATTAAAAAAAAAAACTTCTGCTGCACTTTAGATCAGCTCCCTATTGTTGCATGCGAAGCTGCTCTCTTCAAACTCACTCTCTCCCCCAATTCTATCTATTCAGGAGTGCTTATATATCGACCCCCAGAGCACCTTGCTAACTGGATTCCTACTTTGATGGAAGAGATCCCATTTCTGGTAACTAACAAGGCTAATTTCACAGTCTTAGGAGACATAAATCTCCATCTGGAAGACTCTACCTGTAAAAATAGTACCAGACTTATCTCGGATATGTCGTCCCAAAGCCTAAAGCTACTAAATTCCGGCCCCACCCATATAGCCGGACATTTCTTGGATCCCATTTTTTCAAATTTAAGTACAATCATCTGTTCTCCGGCCCTACCAACTAGCTGGTCTGACCACCATCAGATAAACTTCTCTCTGACCTCTCCCTATGATAAGAACATATCAAATAACGCAGAAAGAGTAGGGAAAACACAGAGAAATTGGAAAAAGTTAGACATCGAAAAATGTAATGAATGTCTTGATGCTCATAAACCATTTTTAGAGCAAAAGGCTGATCCCCTCGCCAAGGCAGTGCAAAACTGGCTCTCAGAAGCCATTGACACCTGCCTCCCCACCATAAAATATAAAAGAACTGCCCATCATCCACCGGCGTCATGGTATAACGATTCTTTAAAGAGCTTAAAAACTAGCTGTAAGATCCTTGAAAAAAAGTGGAGGAGAAAATACGATCAATCAACCAAACAAGTCTATAAAACAGCCTTGAGTAAATATCACAAAGAATGTAAACAAGCACGCGCCACTTTCGTGAATTTAACCATCTCAAAGGCATCTAACTGTGCAAAAACACTGTTTAACACAGTTAAAGAATTGGCGGGCTCGGATACCATAGCCAAACCACCAATACTGTCCCAAACTAAATGCGAGGAACTAGCTGCCTTTTTTATAAATAAAGTTGAAGGAATTTACCAA
Organism: Lissotriton helveticus; assembly: GCF_964261635.1. NCBI lineage: Eukaryota > Metazoa > Chordata > Amphibia > Caudata > Salamandridae > Lissotriton > Lissotriton helveticus. The sequence goes on from NC_136070.1 coordinate 920,849,848, forward strand.
GAAATTGTTTTACAAGAGCCTGTATATGATAGCTCAGAGATCTTAAATGCATCTGTGCCAGAGGCATCTCATTCCCACGTGGTGCAAGAACATAGTCAAAACTACGCAGATTTCGCACTAACGGATTGGCCCCTCCTAACAACGGAAAATGTAGAAACACTACTAAAATCAATTAAATCTGGATCACCGAAGGACCCCCTTCCAGTCATCATCCTTAAACAATTAAATCACTCAGTGGTGTCAATTCTAACCCATCTCTTAAATGCATCAATCAAAGAGTCAGTAATTCCTCCCTCATGGAAACACGCCATGATTCACCCACTATTAAAAAAGCCAAATTCAGACCCAGCCGATACCAAAAACTATCGTCCCATATCATTGCTTCCGATTCTATCGAAAATCTTAGAAAAACATATTCATATACACATGACGCAATATGTAGCAACACATCAATTACTCCATCCCTCACAGTCAGGTTTCAGAACGGGTTTCTCGGCAGAAACCACACTCATAGGTGTTACTGAAGAAATCCGTCAGAATTTAGATAGAGGGCAAACGGTGGCGCTCATTCTGTTAGATTTGAGCGCCGCTTTTGACACCATATCACACACTGTGCTCATTAATACACTGAGCAAAATAGGAATAGGTGGAGCAGCTCTCAAATGGATCCAAGGTTTCCTCTCAAGCAGAACTTTTCAAGTTTTTCCCCAAAATGCTTGCTCCAAAACGTACTCCTTCGCACATGGTGTACCACAAGGCTCCATCTTGAGCCCGCTACGTTTTAATCTTTATATAAAACTTTTAACGGAGCTGGCAGAACAATCTGGACTCTCAATTTACTCCTACACAGATGATTCCCAAAGTATGTTTTGACTATCTGCGCAAAACCTCAATGATACCTGTACACTTAAGACAGGGCTGACTAACATAACAACCTGGATGCAATCTAATTTCTGAAAACGGAGAAAAAACAGAGGTAATAATACTGGGAAAGCAGAAAAATCTTTGAAGCCTACAACATTGGCCAGATAAAATGGGCACCCTTCCTACCCCTGTATCACAAAAATGAAATGAAACAAACTACTCTAGCTTCCGCAAGTTGCTCAAAACCTGGCTGTTTGACAAATAAGACGCACATACTCCATCCTGTCAATGGCTTCTATCTGCGCCGGGAAACCCTTTTTGGGTAGCTGTCGTGCAATACAAATTCTAATAATAATAATAATAACAAAGACTGGATGGCCAGAAAATAAAAGAGCTGCGTTGTTCTACAGGGGCTTGAAGTATGAACTCAAAGATGCCTTGTCTCAAATACCTAACAGACCAAAAGAGGTTTCCGCTGTTATCGATCTGGTCTTAAAGCTGGATTACTGCCAGACGGAGAGAAGAGGTGAAAAATGCACAGTTTCGTTCAAGCATTCCTAGGTTTGATCGGATGAGATCTGAGGGCACCAAAACTGTGGATAGCAATCAAACCATAGAGCCATTGCAAATTGGAGCGGTTCATACCCCTCTTACAAAAGAAGAGAAGGAAAAGAGAACATCGCACAATCTTTGTATGTATTGTGGTAACGGCGGCCATTTTGTGAAGGCTTGTCCGAAGACTCAGTTTAAGGAAAACTTGCGAAACCACCAGTAGGACGGGTTGGACTGGTGGATGCTAGAGAAATCACAACCCCCGACCCATATCAATTTGCGAACACCTTACAATCTGCAGCCCCTCATTTGACCCTCCCAGTCACCCTAAAACACCAATCATTGGTCCAACCAGATATTCCGGTAATGATAGACTCTGGGGCAACTGGAAATTTTTGCGATTTGAAGTTCTCTTCAATTATTGGTTTGCATGCCATACAAAAAGAAAGAAGTGGAGCTGTGAGAGCAGTGGCGGAACTAACCTATCTTTTGGCCCCATAGTTAGCCACACAGAAATGGTGGAACTCATCCTTCCAGATGGACATCGGGAGTTCTTACAGTTTAATCTCATCGACGCACCACTATTTCAACTAATCCTTGGTCTTCCCTGGCTAACTGAACACAATCCCCAAATTGGCTGGTAGAAGCGTTCGATAAAAATGAACTCAGATTACTGTAGAGAGGTATGTTTTCATGGAAAGGATCTAGTAAAAGAATCCAGTCTGGCTACCAGCCTATGTGACAGCGGAGTTTCAGTGTGTGTCATCCATACAGAAGAGATTCCTGAAATGTACAAAGAATATAACGATGTGTTTAGTGAGGTTGATGCAGAAAGGCTCCCCTGACATTGATCCTATGATTGTAATATTGAGCTGGAACCTGGGGCGGATCTTCCATGCAGCAGGATCTATGCCTTGACAGAGAAGGAGGATACGTTTTTGAAGCAGTATATCCAGACTTATTTGAAGAACGCCTTTATTAGACCTTCACAGTCTCCAGTCTCCTCGCCGCTATTCTTTGTACCCAAGAAGGAAGGTGACCTGAGGACCTGAATAGACTATCGCGCACTGAACCGGATCACGATTAAGAACAGATACCCCTTGCCTCTGATTTCAGTGCTCCTGGATCAAGTAAAGGGAGCTCAGATCTATACAAAATTAGATCTTCGAGGAACCTATCACCTTGTCTGGATCAGAGAGGGCGACAAAGGGAAGATCACGTTCAGAACAAAATTTGGTCTCTATGAATACCAGGTGATGCCCTACGGTCTCTGTAACACGTCAGCAGCTTATCAGTTCTTCTTTAATGATGTTCTTAGTCAGTACATAGACAAGTGTGCCATCGTCTATATTGATGACATTTTAATTTACTCTGCTTCTGAAGAAGAGCATCAAGGACATGTCAAAGGAATCTTGGCAAAAGTGCGTGAAAATAGCCTGTATGTCAAGCTTAAAAAATGTGCCTTACATATATGTTCGGTGGACTTCCTCTGGTTTGTTCTGTCTCCTGAAGATATCAGCATGGATACACGCAAGATAAAGGCAGTTTTGGATTGGCCATCCCCAACTTAAATAGATACAACGATATATTGGATTCGCCAATTTTTATAGGAGATTTTTTCAGGACTTCTCTCTTAGGGTGATTCCAATTACTTGCTTACTAAGGAAAGGAGATCCTTTTTCTTGGTCAACGGAGGCAGAAATCTCCTTTCAGTCCCTGAAAAGGAGTTTTACCATGGTGCCCATACTACTCCATGCTGATCCTATGGAGCCTTTTTATTTGGAGACAGATGCGTCGGATCAAGCAATCAGGGGAGATTTGTCTCAGAGACAAAGGAGACCGGCCAATTACATCCAGTTGCTTACCACTCCCGAAAGCTCCTCCCAGCTGAAATCAATTATACAATCACAGAAAAGGAGCTGTGAACCATCAAAGATGCCTTCAAGTAGAGGAGACATTACTTATTGTTACACACTGTAACAGTTTATACTGACCACAAGAATCTGCAATTTCTCAAATGAGCAAGGACTCTGACCCCACGTCAATTAAGGTGGTCTTTGTATTTTGCGGATTACAATTTTGTGATCACCTATTGGCAAGGAAATAGGAACAGCAAAGCGGATGCCTTGTCCAGGCTAGATACAGAAAGGTCAAAGAGCCTTGATAGAATACCAGAAGATTATTCCAGAATCAAAGATTGTAGGGAGCATCTCTCTTGAAACTCTGGAAGTGAAAGTAAAGGATTCACTTTCTTCAGAAGACCTACAGCAATGATTATTGTCAGACCCATCTCGAGAAATTCAAAAAGATCTACCTCATCATCGAGGGGCCCTGTTCATACTACTGTGGAACTGCAAGAGCAAATTTTGCACGATTGCCATGATCACCCCATGGCTGGTCACAAAGGAATAAATAAGACTGAAGAGTTGATAAAGAGGCAGTTTTCGTGGCCTAATAAGACAAAAGCCTTCAAGTAATATGTCTTGGGTTGTGGAATCTGTGCACAGGGAAAATCGACACGGCAGTTACCGCAGGATTTACTACAGCCTATGCCAACGCCCCCTTATCCGTGGCACACAGTGACTATGGATCTGATTGTGGACCTGCCGTCCAGTCGGGGCTACAATGCAATTCTGGTTTTTGTAGATGCCTTTACCAAGATGGCTCACTTTGTTCCTCTGCAAGGCATTCCTAGTGCTAAGGAATTAGCTACACAGATTAGTTTAAAAATAATGAGGTTACACGGAATCCCCAAGGTCCTCATTTCTGATCATGGCACACAGTTCCTGCCTCATTTTTGGAAGGCTTTTACCAAAGGGATAAATATAGAAACTAGATTCTCAACTAGCCATCACCCAGTAACAGATGGACAGACTGAGAGGGCTAATCAGGTGCTTGAGCAGTATTTAAGGCTGTTTTCGTTAGACCAGGAAAGGGACTGGACAGATCTTCTCTGGGATGCAGAATTCGCACACAATAATTCCCAAAATAGCTCTACAGGTCATTCTCCATTCTATTTAAACTATGGTTGACAACCAAATTTGATGATTAGCACTAGTGAGGATTCAGTCCCAGCAGTCAAAGATTTGGTAAAACATCTAGAGGAAACTCATGAGGCAGCTAGAGAAAAGTTAGAAAAATCAAAAGAGCTGTACAAACGTTATGCCGACAGAAAAAGGAGACTAGGTGATGATTACTCTGTAGGGAGTAGGGTTTGGCTTATCACAAAAAATTTGAAATTAAAAGGAAGTCGAAAGTTCCAACTCTGTTTCATAGGTCCTTTAGAAGTAGAGAAGAAGCTAAATCCAGTGACCTACAGGTTAAAGCTACCTCTTCAACTTAGAATTCATCCAGGTTTCCATTTCTCTTTACTAAAGAGCTCCTCACCCTATCTTAGACCTAGAAAACATCCCAAGCCCATTCAGACTGAAAGTGGAAAAGAGTTTGAGGTTAAAAGGATCTTAGATTCTAAGCAGAAGAAAAACAAACTGTACTATTTAGTCGACTGGAAAGGTTATGGTCCTGAGGAAAGGTCTTGGGAACCGTGTTCAAATGTGAACACCCCAAAACTAGTGAAAACCTTTCATTAACAAAATCCTCTCAAGGCGAAACCTGGGGAACCCCCCTTGTGGAGGGGTACTGTCAGGAACCCGAATTCTAGTTTAAAGAAAAGCCAACTAGTGGGGCTACCATTGGATACATTAGAAGAAATCATGTGAAAAACCCCGGTTCTCATCGAAAGCACAATGACCAGTCTTGGACAGAACAGGTCAGAAAGCAAACTTTTAAGATGGCTGACATCGCTAAGGTTAGCGCTTCAGCCTATTGTCAGTAAGCGCGAGGTCCAAAGCACAGCTGAGGCTCGCGCTCACCCTTAGCTGTGCGCACGTCACCAAGACCGTTACTGAGGTAACAGTGCTTGGATTTTTGTCCGCGAAATTAGAGTAGTGTAGTTAGTTTAAGCATTTTGTTTTTTCCGATAGAAGACTAGAAAACTGCTTCGTGTTAGTATTTCTCTGGCAGAAAATTCAAGACCTGAAGCTCCGTGATATATCCTAGTCGACACTTAGTTTCCAGGCACAATATCTGCGAAGACTTCCTCACAACAAGGGCTCCTGTTACGCAAGTACATTTCTGAATAAGGAAGCTTTATGAAAGAATCTTTTGATGTTTTGTTTCTTTTAAGAAGAAGCTAAAACCAAAAGAAAAGGTCTGCATATGTTTAACTTTCCTGTTCAGCCTATGAAGAGGATTTACAGTGAATTACAGCAAGATTTCTAATAATACTTACCGGATAGTTTTTCTTAAAGCAAGTCAGCTTCCCAAGTTTTCTCCTGCAAAAATAAAGATAAGAAAGGTTATTAGTATTACTCCCCTAAGCATATTAACACAATTAGCATTTAATAGTCTGCTTAAGAATTCTTTACTGTTGTTCCTCCTACACGGGTTTATGCAAGCTCCATCAAAAGCATAAGGAGAATAATTGCAGACCTTCTTAAACTAAACAGAAGAGAGGCTATAGTCCAGTCTTTTAGGGGTATGTAATTTAAGGAATAGAGTGAGCATTATTTACTGTGAAACTTGTTAGGGGTTAGTAATTGTTTCATTTGGGTTACAGTGTCTAGTACAGATAACTGCGCCAGAAGCAGCTAGAAGTAGCAATTACGAAACAGAAGACACCAGAATTAGAAGACGAGGCTGTCTCTTCTCTGTCCCATACCCCCTTTCCCCCCGGGTGTTTCTTCATACTTCCCTGAGTACTTGGGGAGAGTGGAGGAAGACTTAGAGGGGCATTGGAAAAAGCCGTCATTCGGCTCCTGTGAAGAACCTGGGAAACTTCAAGTAAGAACTCTGACACTGAGTCCCTGCAGGACTTGCTCCAATTCCCTCAGGTGGTGGACAGACTGACCCCTGTTTTGGATAGGATGGATAGAACTTGGCAAGACATGTCCAAGAATATCAGAGACATAATATCCATCCAAAGGGAAGAGAGTGCAAAACACCATGCCTTGGCCATGAAGATGATGGAGCACATGCTGAAAGTGATCCAAAGTCTCCTTTCACGGTCAACACAGGGAGGGGAGCCATCACATCTGCCTGCAGCACATCACACCCACACACCTGTACCACCAACTGCACAGGACCACAAGGGTACACACCCACAATTGTGGCCTGAACTAGCACTCCCACAACATGCACAACCACTACCACCCCCTGAATAGGCACTCCCACTACGTGCACAACCACCACCACCCCCTGAACAGGCACTCCCACCGCGTGTACAACCACCACCACGCACTAAACAGGTACTCCCACAACGTGCACAACCACCACCACCCCCTGAACAGGCACTCTCACAACATGCACAACCACCACCACCACCACCCCCTGAACAGGCACTCCCACACCGTGCACAACCACTTCCACCCCTTGAACAGACACTCCCACAATGTGCACAACCACCACCACCCCCTGAACAGGCACTCCCACCACCTGCACAACCAGCCTAAGTTCACGCACAAACACCAACTGTACATATACCATATGCCCCTGCACATGAACTTCACTCTGTACAGGCATATGCACAACACCCACCTACATGCAGGCTACAAAGCAAAACATAATCCCTCATAGCGATCATCACCTCCAAAATTGCAAAGTTGCAAGCACAATCACCGTTGACAACATCCCAAAAACGAATTGACCACTGTGAATATGTGTACATCTACACCAGTCAAGATTCTGTTGCGTATCATGTCCTGATAGGCAAATGTATACCAATTTTGGTGGCCTAGAGATGTGAGGATGTATGTATGTGTGTGTGTGACACATTTACAAGTGTAACCCCATCATTGCAATAAGCGATAATGTGTAGAGCAATTGACTCACAAAATACATGTCCATATTTTGTACAAGACATTCACAATGAAGTCAAACAAGTTAAAGAAAGTTGGATTCAAAAATATATTTTAAGTAATTAGAAGTGTGTGTTTTGAAAATCAACAACAGTCCGTTTGGAAGGGAGAGAGGAAAATAAATGATCTTAATACAGAAGGAGAAGGCAACTTGGATTGGGGTGGGACAACAAAAATCTAACACGTCAGGGGAACCAGTCTATTTACAAGGGGGAACGTAAATAATTGTCCACAAAGAAAATTATGTCTAACAGGTCAAGTGTCCTTCTGGTCATCCTCTAATACCACAATACAATGTCCAGATCCTCCGAGTCCGATGCGGGCACATGGCTGGCCGGTGCAGGAACATGCACCACACAGGGTCGGGACACACGAGGGGAAGGGGGGAAACCGTGTGGGACAACGGACAGGGGGAGACATGACAGTGGTTTGGGAAGGAGGTTGGGAGACAAAAGACGACATGGTTGCAGCCAGGGAATTGACATTGGCAGTGAGGGTGGCCAGAGCTCCGACATTTTCCTCTTGCATAATGCATATCTCTAGACACATATGCAGCATGATGCAAGAGGACATGTCTGGCTGACTCTCACAAACCCACATAAATTCCTCTGGGACAGCCACCGACGGAACAACTCAAGGAGGGGTTTGGGTGGAACAAGAGGGTTGTGGTGCCTGAGCCTATGTTGGGGTCGACCTGCCAGCTATGACGAGGGGGACAAGTTGCAGGGGATGCAGCTGGAAGCCCCGATGGAATGGGGGGCCTCTAGGGGTAGGGAGGGGTTGATGGCAGGCCCAGGTTGGGTAGTGGCCTGCTCGGGGAACACCTCGATAGAACTTACAGGTGAATGGTCCGGGGGAGAGTAGCTCTCCTCCCCCCCTGACCAGAGGTGTCCAGTTCTCCCCCCCCCCACTTCAATGTCCACAGCCTCCACCCGGTCAGTGGCACCAGAGTTGTCTTCCTGGTCAGTCTGAGTGGGTGCAATCCCCATGCCTCTTGATGTGAGGGTCCCGCCTCATCGCCTCTTCCTCACTACTGGAAAGAGGTTGTAGCCGCTGTCGCACTGAAGATCTCCTGCTCTGAACGTGGTCCTGCAGTTGTTCCATTTGGCCAACTGTGCTTACTGAAATGTAAGGAGAATCATGCTGTAGTGTTTGTACACATCAGGACAAGACACATACCTAGATGAGCCAAGCTCAGACTTTTTTTTTCCTCTGATCACACTATACAGTGTCAGTGTTCATGAGCTTACATTACGTGTATGTTCACTGTCATCTCCTGATTTGAGTCTGACATGGACATCTCACCAAGATTATTTGTGGATTATACAACTGTATTGGCCAACCCTCAACTTTGGCATTCTTGTGACATGTGGGTCCTGTCACTGCTACATGGGCAGGTTCTAAACCCAGTCGACAAAAGGAGATCATACAGAGTCCAGATGGAATTGAAATGGGCCTGTGATATGGAGTCTCAGCACTTTTACGTCTGGACAAATGTTATCTGCTGTGTAGCATTGTATGGAACAAGACAAATGCTGATTGTGGGTCACACATCCAAATAGGGTCTGGGCTATTTTGTTTGCTACGTTGTGAGTCTAGCCTTTTGATATTCCCTCACAAAAGCTGACAATCCAGTGCTACATATTGGCTTCGGTGACTGATAAGGTTGTTGTGTGCACCAGTGAACAGTAGTGGGCTGTTGTTACAGCTACCTGTACATGAAAAGTGGCATACAAGCCACTGAGGGTAAGACGCGTGTCAGTGGACACTCTTGGCAAAATTAGACACTCTTAAGAGTGAGGCAAGGATCTCAAAGTCTGTCTTGACTCCATGGCACATGATGATCTGTCTCAATCAGAACCCAAACGCAACAAGTGCAATGCAAGTCACAGCATCCAATACCCATTGGCCTCTCATACACACACTGGACAGTGGCTGTACCATTCCTCATCCAATGCACGCATCAGTTATGACGCCCTTGGTTCACTGTTAGTGGTGCTGGCAGTGCAAACTTAAGTACAAATGCACGCGTGTGGCTCAATTCCCCAGTTGACATGAAGAAACTACACCTCCCAGAATGCACACTGCCCTGTACAGTCCATATGCCACAATGAGCCTTTTGCTTCATGATAACTGCAGCATAGACAGAATAGGTGAATGGATGTTTGGGACACACAATGGTAGAGCTCTGTCTTCACTCACATCATACTTCTGACACATGTTGCATATAATGCACTTACCGGGTCTCTGCTGCTCATGCTCCTCCTTATTTCTTATAGTCTGACTATTGAAGTTTGGTGTTGCGGTAGAGCAGTCAACGTATCACAGGAAGGACAGGATAAAAGTTACATGAGTGTTCTGAATATTAAAGCAGAACTCATAAGGCATCATGTGACCGGCATCGAGTGCTGTTGGCGCTGAGCCCAGTTTAAATTTTTGGTTAAGCGCATAAGAAATATCCATTAAGATTGTTGTACTCTTATACCTCGAAGAGAGACTTTCCTTCTCACTTAATTCGCCCCTGACGAAGGGACAGGCGTCCCGAAATGCATTGGGCTACTTTTTTTTGTATTTTGATATTATTTTGTATGACTGTATTTTTGCAATGTAATGTACACGCCATTGTTTGCAATTGGAAAACATTCAATGCATAAACAAAGATATTTATAAATTATGTAATGATTAAAATTGCATGAGGTGAAATAGAAAAGTATTCGGATTTATTGTTGTGACAAAAATTGTTTTATAATTGAATGATTGTTAGTATTAACCCCCCTAATGTGCTTGTGAGAGTCCAGGCCGCCTATTCGGGACCAGGCCACTCTTGAACAAAGACCTTACATTAGCCATGAAGCAGTTCCAGCCTTCGCTACTGTCTGTCATAGGAGAGCACTTCCTGCCGATGGAACAGTGAGGAGTTACAGTACCTTGAGCAGTGGCGATAGTGTCTCTCCGTGGCTGTGCTGATTGTATACTTTGGAATTTACAGGATTTACATGAAAACGGACTGACTAGTTTTGTGGATGTAGCTCATGCCTTGTTTGCTATCCGTCTAATTGAATAGTTATGGTTAATCTTGACCAACTCCTTGCTGGTGTAGGTACAAAAGATCCTCGTCTAATTTGTTAGATTGTGGGCAAAACCGTCAGGGGTTCCTGCTCCTGGCAACCTCCAGGCGCGGAGTGGCACAGACGGACTTGCCTTAGGCACTACAGCAGCGCGGCCGCTTTCTTCGTCCGCTGCGTGTCTGTCCAGGCATCGGTTTAAGTAGAGAGGTATGTTAGACTGCTAACCTCCCGTCTGGTATCGGGTGGAAGTGGTCGAACCTCACTTCTGGTTGGTGGCACCTCCCTCCAAACATACTGAACAATCCTCATTGGACCAAGGAGGGACGCCAATATTGAGTGCAACAGGTGAGCTACACTGAGGTACACAATGCTAATAATTAAAATTGAGAGTGCAGCAAATGCGGCGATTTAAAAGAATGCGAGCAGAAGAACTTTTAACTCAAGACTCCTTTCCCAGGCGCTCTACAAGTGCTGTGATTAAGCTAAGCTCAGTGAATTAAAACAATATGACTGTGAAATGATAGTGTAAGCCATGCGTTTAAGCTATGTTGTGCAAAACACAACAAGCTAATATGATCTTGCACACGACTTCAGGGGAGTACAGCAGCACACCCCCTGTATGGTCAAGACATCTGAATCGAGACTTCAACAGACCAAAAGTGCGCTCTATGATGGCTGTAGTCCGTATGTGTGCCATATTGTACCAACGCTGAGGTAGTGTTTGCACGTCTGTAAGGGGTGAGGAGTTGTGAGGAGAGTGCATACCCAGCGTCGCCTGAGGAGGGAAGAAAGGGCAATTGGTTACATTTCCCTCTTTGATTTACACAGGACATGATCTGTACTTTGGTACATGCAGTGTCTTTTGAGACCGTGTATGTTGCTTCATGATTCTTATTGTACAATAGTTGTTAATGTAAGGTGGCATTCAGACATTTCAATTGCACATATCCCTCATTTTTAGTGCTTGGTACTTACCCAGTAGCCACATGTTGCCAAATTCTCCCGCTGCCATCCGCCGGGCAAGAGGTGACATGCGGAATACAAAGCTGTCATGGGTACTGCCTGGGAACACTGCATGCACATCAATGAATCTCCCACTGGCATCACAGACAGCTTGCACAATGATGGAATGACATCGGTGTCTGTTGCAGAAGATGTGTGCAATGCCGCGGGGTGGCTGGAGGGCCACATGGGTACAATCAATTGCACCCAGCATGCGTGGGAAGCGAGCAATGAGATAGAAATCTCTAGCTGCCCTTTGTCTCATGGCCAGTGTATGGGGCATTCGTATGTGGTGGTGGGCTCTTGCAGTGATGCATCTCTTTACCTGATGCAAACACCGCGACTGGCTTGCCTGGGAAATGCCCACATGGTCACTGGAGACCCTTTGGAATGACCCAGTGGCAAAGAAATGGAGAGCAGAAAGAATCTTGAGAAATGCTGGAAAGGCATGGGAGCTGCAGGCCACAGAGTCAAGTTCCTGCTCCCACTCACATACCATCACCAAGATGACTTCTGGAGGGAAATGGTATCTGGCCCTGACATCTTGACTGGACATCCCAAATAGGTTGATCCTTTGTCTAAAGATCCTCTCTACTCCTCAAGTTTTCTTGCCTCATGGCAAGGGGCAGAGCAACAAACACATTCAGCGACATGTTGAAAGGGTTTGTGTGTGTCTGCCCTGCATTCATACATGCTGCAGGGCTGGGATTGGCTGCAGTGTGTCAGCTGATGCATGGTGGGGTATGGTAGGCACTTGGACAGGTGTTTACCCTTGAGGAAAATGATCAACGACCAGAGTGCGGGTATTCCGGCCCAGAATTGGGAATTCCTGCCAGGAATTGGAAATTCCGGCCCAGAAGCAGAAATCCCGGCGCAAATGTGGAATTCCCGCTCCGGGTGCGGAAATTCTGGCCTGATTGCGGTCGTAACGTTAGTAGTCGGTAGTGCATTCTGTGAATACCAAAAGTAGTAAGTGCCTGCTGTGAATACCAAAAGTAGTAAGTTTAGGATTTTGTCTCAGATTAGTTCTGTGAATCGGCCCCCATGGTTATTACGCGGTACTGGTTCGCACAAGCACAAGACGATTTTCGGTTTCAAGTAGGATTTCACTTAAGCAGCAAATTATTCTTTGTTATTTAAGCAAGCAGAAAGCCTTTTTCCCCATGTATGAATGTCGTGTGTATGGTAATTTTCTTTTCTCTGTTATTTCTATTTGTTAGTATCTTGTTAACGAGAGGTTGATCCAAGCAAGTTTCTTTTCCTCGAATCCTTGCTCCATCAATCCCCCCTCAGGTGGCATTTTAGGGCCATCATAAAATACTCATCATTACCAATTGCCAAGTTTAATATTAAATCTTAGTGTCTACGTTAGTTTTTACACACTCTTTATTGTTATCCATAATGTTAATTTCTTTCATTTTACCATACAAATTGTCTTTCAATTGCTCTAATACTATATCCTCCCATTTTCTTTCTTTCCATTCTTTTGTTCTTCATTTCAATCACTGACCTTTTTCTCATGGTTCCCTTACAACATTTATAGGTCATTACTATCATTATTATCACTAGTGCTATTGAAATCATAGGGATTAATATCTTTCCTAATAAACTACTTCCAAAAGTGGAAAACCAGTTACCTATTTTTAGAAGACTTTTTCTAAAATGTTCCCAACCTCCAGTTGGGTCAAATCATTGTAAATCTTCATAATATTCTTGATATATCCCTCAATACCTTTACTTTTATCCATTATAATTGTACAGCAATGTTGAAATGTCAACATGCCACAGACTCCACCCTCCTTTGCCAAAAGAATATCAAGGGCAAGACTATTTTGCAAAACCATAGATCTGATCGAAACCATTACAGTATTGATCATTAACAATCTTCCATTAGTATCTGTTGATAACCGATCAACTACAGTGGACAATAGACACATTCAATGAGAATTTAGTGTGACTCCAACTGACGGTATCAATGCACCAAATATATTGCCTATTATTTCTGAAAAACGTTCTCTTCTATTTCTTGTTAGTCCTTTGTTTATATAATTAACTAGCAGCCCATCCCGACGTTGTCCGAGTAGGAATTGCTGCCGGCCAGTAGTATATTGTTTTGTAGGATTTTGTTTTGATAGCATATCTTATCTGTGAAAGGCCTGTGAAATGCTCTGATTCACAGTGCACTGTTGATGCACTTAAGAGTGCACGTTCAGTAGTGTGTGAACTCGAGTTTCCCTACTTTATTTTTCCTTGCAATATTATATAGCGCGAACTCGACAACATGGCATGAGCACAATTTACATTACAGAAGAACACATTCATTTGTGGTAGGCACGGGGCGACAAAGCGATTTGCCTGGAATCATTGGATGTTGATCTGATGCCGAGATTCGAACGTAGCTCTCCAGCTCTAAAGTTCGCAATTCTAGAACTTGTGGCGGGAGGTGTGTCTAAAAGTGTATGTCGGTGCTGGCCATCAATGAGAGAGACCTGTGCATTTTTCAAATCGGTGGTGAAAAAATATGAGTATGTTGCTGGAGATGTGGGCCGCCGTCCGACCAATGTACTTACCGGGGGAGGGTAAACACCCATTATTCTGCAACTTTCCGCATACCATCACTCCGCATACTTTCATTCCGAAAGTACCATGACTCCGCAATGCCATTATAACACATGGCATTACATTTTATATGCTTTTACCACGCATACATTTACAACGAAATTCGTTGTAAATGCATGAATGGTAAAAGCATGTTTTTTTATGTTTGGATAAGGTAAGTATGGGTATAGTGGTATATGTTTTGGGGTACTGAGGTATATGTTTTGGGGTGTTTGGGTATTTTAAGGGTTCAGATATAGTTTTGGGTTTTGGGGTACAGGGGTATTTTTAGGGTTCAGGGCTAGGTTTGGGTTTTGGGGTATAGGGGTATTTTTAGGGTTATGGGGTAGGTTTGGGATTTGGGGTACAGGGGTATTTTAAGGGTTCACGGCTAGGTTTGGGTTTTGGGGTACAGGGGTATTTTTAGGGTTCAGGGCTAGGTTTGGGTTTTGGGGTACAGGGGTATTTTAGGGTTCAGGGGTAGGTTTGGGTTTTGGGGTACAGGGTTATTTTTATGGTTCAGGGCTAGGTTTGGGTTTTGGGGTACGGGGTATTTTTAGGGTTCAGGGGTAGGTTTGGGTTTTGGGGTACAGGGGTATTTTAGGGTTCAGGGGTAGGTTTGGGTTTTGGGGTACAGGGTTATTTTTATGGTTCAGGGCTAGGTTTGGGTTTTGGGGTACGGGTATTTTTAGGGTTCAGGGCTAGGTTTGTGTTTTGGGGTACAGGGGTAGGTTTGGGTTTTGGGGTACAGGGGTATTTTTAGGTTTCAGGGCTAGGTTTGGGTTTTGGGGTACAGGGGTATTTTTAGGGTACAGGGGTAGGTTTGGGTTTTGAGGTACAGGGGTATTTATAGGGTTCAGGGATAGGTTTGGGTTTTGGGGTACAGGGGTATTTTTAGGGTTTAGGGATAGGTTTGGGTTTTGGGGTACAGGGTCTATTTATAGGGTTAAGATGGGTTAGTGTTTAAGGGTGTTGGGGTATTTTAAGGAGTACGGGTGGGTTATGATTATGGGGTGCTGGGTTATTTAAAGGGAGCAGGGTGGACACCCGGAGCTGGAATGTACAGAACCTGGGAAGAAAAAACAATTAAATATTGGGCACAAAGCTCGCTTTTTTTGTCCGTAATCCCGCGCCCCGCACACGCCCACAGCACATGATATGAGACATGGCATGAAAGGCGGAACGTACCACACGCCCCCAGCGTTTGTCACGCCCCCAGCACACGCCCACAGCACAACGCAGACATGCCCACAAGGGTCTACTTTGCTGGCACGGTTCTTTTACCTTTTAAATGTATATGGTGGGCGTCTGCATAGCCTATGTCCTTCTGCTGCAACTGCCCTTTCCAATGCTGTATTGGGTGTTGTGATTGGTGCTGTGGTTCCTGAGATTACCCGCCTCAAAGGTTTGGGCTCTCTCTTTATTATATTAGTATAGATTTCATTGTTCTTAGTAATGTGATATACCTTCGGAAATACAATGGCAATGTAACAACTGCCATACCATCGTGCAGGTAATCTATAATAGGCATTTTTACCGCACACATAATAGATTCCCGGAAATACGGGATCAGTTCCTCCTTTTAGTCCCCATCCCCCCATTATTAGGAAGGTATGTTCACATTCGCTAGTACCAATTAATATACTATTATATTCAGTCTTTAATCTATGTAGACAGGATTTCCCCAGTTTTGACAAGTCCAGGGACATTGCAGCATGAGTTCACCTTTCTTATAATCCCCTTCTAAAGTAGCCCATGGAGGGATATGGGACCTTTGCTCAACCTCTTTCTTTTGGAAATCCTGCCTTCTTCTACTAAATCCTTTTCTTCATCATGCAAAAGGCATGTTAGATTATTTGTATGTGCATGTGTTATGTCTATGGGATTCGTAGTTCGAAAGAATTCTCCCATAAACTATGCATTTCAAGCATTAAGTACTGGATTGATATTTCTTCTAATCGGAATTTCTGAAATGACTAAATCCATGTTGCTATAGAAATATTGCTACTTACCAGTAACATAAAACAAACTAGTTACCACACTACAAGACACACCATAAGCTAATGGAAGGTAGGGATTGGTCACACCCTCTGAGACAAACGTAGCTAGTTTTATGGAAAGATAACAATCACTCACATCCATTGTTTCCACATAATGATAAAGAAGGTTAGTGAATACATTTAAAGACAATTCACTATTTGATTTATCATGATAATACATGCTTTTATCCACTTGTGTGAATTCAGTAGTAGTAGTTCTCTTAGTAACCACACTTACCCTCTCACTTACATTTGTGTCATTCTGATTATTAGTTATCATTAGGACAGGTATCACAGTGTAAATAACAACCATATCAATATTAATATTGTAGTACTACATAGACAACAATTAACACATCGCCGTTTTAAGTTAGATTTTGGATGTTCAGTCACTTTTACTTCTGCCATTTTTTTTTTGTCAAAGATATTTTTTATTGATTTTCCAACAAGGAATCTATGACAAAATCCGTACATTATCCTACGCAGGGGAGAAGCATACAGTAGCAAATAAACAAATACATGACAGGGTGCATTATCCTGCATAGCGGCAGCCCAGATTACAGAAAGTAGCTTAACTGAAGGGTACAGCTTCTAATACGTACGGGTTCGTAATGCAGACTGGTAGAGAAAGAATGCAGATAGTGGCTTCATAGTAGTCCATCTTCTTCTCTGTCAAACTTAGTCCTCTTGACATCCCCACTGGGAGGCCAAAACCACAGTGGAGAGCTGGCATAACATGACCCTCCCCTTCAGGGAAACAGATAGAGAGTAAATAAACCGCAACAAAGGAACATACTATCCCCCCCTAATTCCCACCCCCCTCTCCTACTGTGATGGCGGCATAACACTAGCTAATATACTAGCCTACGACAGTATGATCTACTCAAAGTTGAAAGAGATGAAGAGCCCTAATCGTAGAAGGGCAGACGGCTGATGGGAGGCCTCGTGAGAGAAAGGAGACCAGCGGGCCCCACTTGAACTCAAAATTCTTATAATCATCTCTAAAGATATCAGACCTGCGCTCCAGGCTTAGCAGTTTCCAGAGGCGGGAATGCCAGAGAGAGACGGCCGGTGCCTCCTTCCTCTTCCAGGCCGCCGCTAAAGTAGTCTTAGCCGCTCCAATGCAAAGTCACATTATCCTTTTATCCGCACTGGTCTGATGTTCCAAAGAAGGATTTCGGAGGCCCAGAAGAACCCCCGCCATAGATGTGGGGATGGGGTATCCTAGCATGTCTTTTATATGTGTCAGAATTTCCTCCCAGAAGGGCCGAATAGTTGGGCAGTCCCACCATATATGCTGAAAGTCCCCAAGCAAACCACACCCCCGCCAGCATCTGTCTAAAGTGTTAGGAAAGATCTGTTTAAGCTTGGAGGGATGTAAGTACCAATCCATCATAGTCTTCAAATGGGCCTCCCGGAGGACCGTGGATTGATTACATTTTAAGATGTCAGACCACAAATGCCTCCATTCCTCATCCGTAATATCTCGTTGAACTAGCCCCTCCCACATGGACATATACCTCGGGCTGGGAGAGAGTGTGGTAGTGAGAAGGAGTTTGTATAGGAACAAAATTACTGCCTTCATGGAGGAAGTCTTGGTGAGAAAGGCTTCGAATTTAGTGAGGGGACGAGTGGCTGCCTCCCGCACCTGAGGGGTAAGCGCCCAATGCAATTACTGGGTGTAGTGGTATCGTTCTGAATCCCCAATTCCATAATCTCTCTTACAATTGTCGAAAGTAAGGGGGTCAAAATTGTGGAAGAGATGAGTCAGAGCAAGACAACCTCCCTCTCTCCAAGTGTCAAAGGGCCCCTCTTGCAGAGACAGGGGGAATGCCGTGTTAAAATGGAGTGGTGTAAATGGGGAGGGGAAAGTAGTCCACCTATCGTCCCCAGCTATAGAATCCCATACTCGCAAGGTGGTGCGTGTGGGGGTTCTAATGTAGACGTTTTTAGGTCTATCGCTTTTGGGTCGCCAAATTAAATCCCATATGGTCCTGCCAGCCACACTGCGATCCATATGCAGCCAGTGCTTTTCGGATTCCTTCTGTGACCATTCAACCAACACTCGGAGTTGCGCCGCTTTATAGTATAAATGAATATCCGGGAGACCCACTCCTCCCTCCCGATGGGAGCGGCGCAACAGGGAAAAGGAGAAACTGGCACGCCCCCCCTTGCCAAATAAAGCGCAGGATCATAGCTTTCACCCGTCTAAAGAAGTCCCCCTCTAGTTCTATGGGTAGGGCCTGGAATAAATATAGAAGTTTAGGAAGAAGAGTCATTTTTACTGCATGTACGCGACCCAGCCAAGACAAAAAGAGATGCTTCCGTCTCGTAAGCTATGTTTGGATGCGGGTGAGAATGGGGGGAAAGTTGCCCGAATATAATTTCCCTACTGTCAGTGTCAGCTGGATTCCTAGGTATTGGATGGAGGAAGTGGCCCAAGGCAAGGGTGTAAGGGACTGGAGTCGAAGGACCTCCGTCTGTGGAAGGGTGAGATTGAGTTTATAAGATTTATCTAAATTAATTTTGAAGCCCGCTACCGCTTCGAAGCGTTCAAGTTGCAGTTGTGGAAGGGACGCGGCCGGGTCAGAAAGGGACAGGAGGACATCATCCACGAATAGGGAGATCTTATGCGATTCTCCCGTAAAAGGGAGGCCCTGAATCCCAGGATTCACACTGACCGCTATTGCTAATGGTTCAATACTGAGAGCAAAGAGCAGGGGAGATAAGGGGCATCCCTGCCTAGTGCCTCTAGAGTGAACAAAGGAGGAGGATTGCACCCCATTAACTGACACCCTAGAGCGGGGAAGTTGATAGTTGGCCCGGATCATATTCAGAAATTGGGGTGAAAAGCCAAATGCTGTGAGGTGTGTGGAATAGAAATACCCAATCGACCCGGTCAAACGCCTTTTCGGCATCTAACCCAATTAAAACCGCTGGAATCCTGTATCTGTTAGCCTTTTCTATCAAGTGAATAATGCAGCGGGTGTTGTCATGTGTCTGACGACCCGTAATGAATCCAGATTGGTCTGGATGAATGAGGACCGGCATGAGATCATTCAATCTCTTGGCAAGAATAGAGGAGTACAGTTTGGTGTCTCGGTTCAGAAGGGCAATAGGCCTATTGGAGGCGCAGTGGAGGGGGTCTTTCCCTGGTTTGGGTATCACTGAGATCACGGCTTCGGACATGGAAACGGAAGTTTCTCCGTCCTCAGCCATCTTATTAAAAAGCCTTACCAGGTGGGGGCTGATGTCAGAGGAGAATGTCTTGTAAAAAAAATAGTGGTATACCCATCAGTGCCAGGTGCTTTATGGGTTTTTAGAGCCTTAATAGCCGAGGTAACCTCATCCAGGGTGATTGGGGCAGTGAACGCCTCGTTCCATTCGGAGGAGACCTGAGGCAGGGGCAACGTTCGAAGAACTTCTTGCTGCTTATCCGAGTCCAGGGGTTCCCCAGAGTATAAAGTTTTGTAAAAGGAACCGAAAAGTTCTGCCTTAGCCTCATCTCTATAAGTGACGTCTCCAGAAGGTCCTTGAATGCCCCCTATATACTCCATCTCCAGCTTATCTTTTAATTGTCTGGCGAGGTGTTTCCCAATTTTATTGCCCTGTGTATAGGACAGATCTCGTAGTTTAAGAAGTGTGTACTCTGCCCTATTGGTGTAAATAGCCCGGAGTTTACCTCTGACCGCCGTTAGATTGCGCAGAGTTTGTCGAGTGAGGTTAAGTTTATGGGAATGTTCAAGGGCAGACAGTTCCGTCTCTAGTTGTTCCCTCTCCCTAGTGCGTTGTCTGTTGAGCGCCGTATTGAGAGCGATACATTTACCTCGCAGCACAGCCTTAACCCCTTCCATGCTCATGACGGAACGGTTCCGTCATCAGCGTCGGTGCTCCGGTGCTGATGACGGAACATTTCCGTCATGAGTCAATATGATTTATGACCCTTCAGCACTGCAGCGAAATTCGCGCAGCACTGAAGAGGTTAAATGAGTCCCAAGTGATATATTCAGAAGTGTCCTCTTGTTGATTATAAGCAAAAAATTATTTAATGGCTTCGCGGAGTTTGGTACAAGAGTCCTTGTCCCGAGCCAGCGACGCCGGAAAGTACCATCTAGAGGAAGTTGGGGCGCTCCCATACCAATTGAGACAGATAGAGTAAAAGCTATGATCTGAGACTGACAAGGGGAATATCTTGGCCTCTCGTAAGGCACCCTGTAAGGATTGACTAGCAAAAATGTAATCTAGTCGGGAGTAGGTACGATGGACGTGAGAGAAGAAGGTATAATCCCGAGTTAGGGGATAGAGAGCACGCCAGGTGCCCAACAGGCCCTGGTCCTGAATACGCCGGTGTGTATCACTGGCGAAGGAGCCCAGTTCAGAGCGTCGTGTGTGTGTGCTATCCAGGTCTGTCTGCCATACCAAATTAAAATCCCCCATAAGAAACATAGGCCTCTCAGCGAAGTTCATTAGTTTCCCCAGCAGTGTTTGCAGGAAGACAGTCTGTCCAGAATTAGGGGCGTACAGCGCTACAAAGGTACACACCCTCCCCTTCAGACGCCCCTTAACCATAACCCAGCAGCCATCTCTGTCGCTCTGTACCCCCACCGGCTGAAATTGTATAGTAGATCGGAACATAAGTGCCACCCCTCTGTGTTTCATGAGAGCTGAGGACTTCTAAATGAGCGGGTAGTGTTTGTGTTTAAAACGTGTATCCTCAGCCCTGGCTAGGTGAGTCTCTTGAAGGGCCACTATGTCTAAATGATGATCGATAATATACTTCCATATTTTCTGACGTTTTTGGGGGGAATCGAGACCTTTGACCTTCCAAGTGCCAACGGTTATCGGCATCGTGTTATGGGAACAAGGTACTCCTCTCTATGGACTCCGTCGACCTCACCCCACCCCCACTCCGCACCCCCCGCCCAGCCGCATGAGTGTAGATCTACTGTACTGGTACATGGAGCAGAAGAACCCACAACTCACCATTAAAAAAGCCACCACCACGTCCCTCCCTCTCCCTCCCCAAAATCCCTACAAGAACAAAAACAAAAGTGAACAAGAAAACAATACAGAAACCATTTCTTGGTCTCAAATAAACAATACAAACATATCTAGTAGTCCCTCTGTGGAAGCGTAGTAACCCCCCAGGGACCTTGGGGAACATCAGGTCCGAGGACCCCGTCCACGCCTGTCCAGATGGGATTGCACTCAAAGCATAGTCGTGCGACCTAAAGGGAAGTAGTCTCAAGTCGTAAAGGAAACCCTGCTTAGATGAATGCATCAGCAGAATGTCTACAGTTAGACTCATAATGGTGAACAAGACCGCAAATAGCAGCATATATCTTAAACACTAATAACCTCGGCTACCAGACCTATTTTGCTATGGAAAAAAGAGAAAAAAAAGGAAGCAACATTGATCTTACATAGAAAGTCCCCAACGTCCCCGATCTCTCCCCATTCTGAGCAGTCGGCTGAGGCTGCAAGTATCCAGACAGCAATGGGTTCAACAGCAGGACAGTCCCGACCCGAGCTGACCTCCATTGGTATCTCCAAGTAATTCCAGAGGCGCCAGTCGACGTCAATTACGCAGGGGACTGCAGAGTGCAACCCTGCGTAGCCCCTTGGAAGCGTTCATCGGCGTCCTCGTCGCGCTCCAGTAGACCACGCTGAGGTCGACGTAGATTCTCCGGTGGATTCTCCATTTTTACTCTGGGGAGGAGTACCTTCTTCAGAAGGGAGGCCCAGAAGATCCAAGCCTTCCTGCAGGTCGGTGAGGTAATGTCGTTTGTTCTGATAATCAAAGCTGAGCCCAAATGGGTAGGTCCATCTATACCTAATCTTGCCGTCCCGCAATTTAGTGGTGATAGGTCTAAATAGTTGCCTCCGTGCCAGGGTGGATGGTGCGACATCTTGGTAGATGGTGCACAAATGGCCTTGGAATGAGATGGAGTCCTTTAGCCTAGCGGCCCGGAGTACTGTCTTCTTGACCTTGTAGGAGTGGAATTTAGCCAGGATGTCGCGGGGTCTTCTCTTCTCTCCCTGCAGTAGAGGCCCCACTCGATGCACTCTGTCCAGCTTTATTTTATGAGATTGCGGGGCCAAAATCTCTGAAAAAAGACCAACCATGAATGCCTCCAGATCGGGTTCTTCCGCACCTTCTTCCAAGTCTCTGACGCGTATGTTCTCCCGCCTTGCTCTATTTTCCAGGTCCTCTGTCTTGAGCTGCGACTGGTATAGCTGTTCCTTAAGGGTCCGTATGTCATCTCGGAACTCCGTAGTGAGGTGAGTCTGTTCCTGGTGGTGTGTCTCAAGGTCCAAAACTCTTGTACCCATGGAGTCCACATCTTGTTGCAGAGACGTCAAGCAGTCCATCAAGTCCGACCGCAATTGATCTATGGAGGCTTTAATATCTTGGCCGATGTTGTTGCGCAATTCAGACTTAAAGTCTTTGAGCATGGTGAGGAGCTCCGCCTTTGTGAGAGCCATCGCAACAGGGCTTGTGTCTCCTCATAGTGTGGACCGTTTGTCTGATGTCGAGAAAAAGTCAGAGGCCCTGTTTGGCGTCTTGCACGTCACCTTCTTAGGTGGCATAAGGATCAGACCCCCAGATCCGTGTAGGCTTATCAGGGACAGTGCTGGTATGCAGGGGACCAACCTGGAGATATCACGAAATGGCGCTCAGATGGATACCCTCAGACAACTAGGACCCGTTTGGTAGTGGTAGTGAAGCTCTTCTTTCAGGGGCCCATCAGCTCATTCGCCCAATGCACCGCAGCAGCCAGGAGCCAAATCTTAAATTAGGAATTGATGTCCTCAGAGGGCAAAAAGACCTTAATGGACCGCACCTCTAGCTGACATGAGCCATGTAGGATGGACCGGGAAACCAGTCAGCAGGTTGTGGGCACCAATGTTGAACCTCCGTGGTAGTGCGCTAGACAGCATTGACGTGTGCTGTTCTGGTGAGTTCTGTAGAGTGGGGGAGGTGCACCAGCTCGTTGGCCCCAGAAAGAGATAGCGAAACTGCATCAGAAGCTACCGGACAGGTCGCCAGGAGAACCGGTGCAGTGGGGTTCCAACAAGTATAAGCACAGTGCTGTGCGAGCCTTCCGATATGAAGACTGACAGTAGCTTGAGGTACAAAGGCGTGAAAGCCGGCGAGCGCCGCCATTCAGCGGAGCGCGGCTGTCATGTTAGAGCC
Organism: Lissotriton helveticus; assembly: GCF_964261635.1. Classification (NCBI taxonomy): domain Eukaryota; kingdom Metazoa; phylum Chordata; class Amphibia; order Caudata; family Salamandridae; genus Lissotriton; species Lissotriton helveticus. Next base: position 920,873,084 of record NC_136070.1, read on the forward strand.
AGGCGCGCGTGGTGGAGTTAAGATTCATCCGACATCCAAGCTTGCCACCGCAGTACCTCCTGCGTGGCTGCCATCTCACCGTAATATTGTGTGTGTGGTCCTGCGTCTGCGGCAGCAAAGGGGAGTCGGTAAAGCCTCCGCCGCACCGGGGCTCACTCCACCATTTTGCCGAACGCAGGTTACCTCCTGCAGAGCCCCGCAAAGCCAAATGCCGCCACCCACTCAGCGTTTAGGCTATGAAAATGCCGTCAGCTGTTGGCCTTCACCATCCGATCAGGAAATATTCCAATTGCGAAGGTCGCAGCTGCCAAATGACACCTCGGAACAGAGCGTGGACCGGGAGTCAAGTCGGTCTACGTCCGATCAGCCATCTTGCCCGGCCACGCCCCTCTGCCATTTTTAAGTTTTAAAATGTATTCAAAATGTAGTTTTGTTCTAACAATAAAGTATGTCAAATCTACGTGTGATCCCACACTTCAATGACTTTCAGCTTCCGATCAGTCCTTTTCCCTCTTGATCTTTTTTCCTTTTGATAATTTCTCAATGGATCCACCCTTTGTACAAAAGTCTTTTCTTTAAGATGGTCTCAGATCCCTTTCATCGGATCGTTCAACTTCGTTATCTTCTGGATCATCTGTTAGATCAATATTTTCAAAATCTTCCAATATAATGTAGGTCCACTCTGGAGCCTTATATTTTCTATTCGGTACCCTTGCTCTTTTTGACAATCTTAAATATCTTCTTGTTTGTTCTTGTTCAGCCTGACTTGATATCTCGTTTACTTGCTCTAGTTCTTTCCCTGGTTTTCCTCTTAGGATGTATCTCAGTCGTTTCACTCCACTTGGCCAGTGATCTCCATTTCTAACTCTTTTTGTCTGTACTGCCTTTTCAGCGTCTTCACCTATTTCAAGTGTCCTTTTATTTTCTCTTTCTTTTTGTTGGGATCGTTCTGAATTCCCTACTTCTTCTTCTTCTGTTTGTTTTGTTCCAGACTTTCTGCTCTCCTTTTTTTGTCTTCTGACTGCCTCTGATCTAAATTTTCTTCGGCTGATTCTTTCTCCTTCCCTGAGTTTGGTTTGAACCTTTGGCAATAGACTTCCCTTCTTCTTCTTCTTCTTGCAACTGAATTTGATCTGAGTTTTCTGCAATGAGCTCTTCTTCTATTTCTAACTGGGCTGTATCTGGGATTTCTGCAATAGATTCTTCTGGATTTTGCTTACTTTGTTCTGGTCTTTCAAGTTCAAGCTCTCCTCTGGTCTTTACAGGAGTCTCTTTAGTCCCACTCTACTTGACTTGTACTTGGTTGTTCATCGTCAATGTGTTCTTCAGAGTCTGGTTCTCTGATTTCTTTGACTTCACAACTCTCAGCTTCTGGTTATTTTCTTTGCTGCTTTGGTCGATCACGTGGACTTGGGACTTTTTGAGTATGACTGACGTGGATCCAATTTGGAACCCCAGCACACTTCACTGCTGTTGTCTTGACCAATTTGACTTGATTAGGTCCTTTCCACCTGGGTTCCAAGCACAACTTTCTCGTATGCTTCTTTATCACGACCCAGTCTCCAGGACACAAATCATGAGCTTGATTCGGCTGTGCTGCGTTCGGATCTTCTTCAACCTGGTGAGACACAGAACGTACCAGATCAGCCAGCCCTTTGCAATAGCCCAATATTAAATCATCAGTTATATTCATCAATTTGTTTCCAGGTATAAATGCTTGTCTCATTGCTCTTCCAATGAGGATTTTGTGTGGACTTAATCCTGTTCTTCCATCAGGAATGCTTCTAAGGCTCATCAATACAATAGGCAAAAGCATCAGGCCATTTCAGTGAAGTGGATGCACACACTTTTCCTAACCTAGATTTTATTGTTCCATTTAGCTGGTCAACTACTCCAGAAGCTTTTGGTTGGTAGGCACAATGTAACTCCTGTTCAATTTTGAAAGCTTCAAAAATTAGTTTAATTATCTGATTTTTTAAATGAGGTCCTCTATCGGATTCCAAAGTGCCTGGAAATCCAAATCTCGCGATAAGCTCTCTTAAAAGTAATGTAGCAACTGTGAGGCTGTCGTTCTTTCTTGTGGGATAGGCTTCTCCCCATCGAGAAAACTGCTAAACAATGACAAGGACATACTTCAAACCATTGCACGGTGGAAACTCTATGAAGTCTTGTTGCAATCTTGTGAATGTTCCCTCTGCCTTTCCAGTTTTTCCCCAACTAGCCACTGTTTTCCTTCCCGGGTTTTGCAGTTGGTAGGTCAAGCATCTTTGACAGAGGCTCTCTGCAACAATCCTGAACTTGGGATTAAACCACATCTGTCTGAATTGTCTGATCGTGGCATCCCTCCCGGCGTGTGCAATTCCATGATATACCCTTGCCATTTGTGACAATAGGCTATCTGGCATTATCAGTTTACTATCTAGACACACAACCACTCTTCATCGCCAGCCCTTCTTGTGCAACCTGTTTTGATCCAATGTTCCTTTTCATTCATGTCTGCCTCATCCTGTAATTGCCTAACTTCATCCCATGTTTCAAAAGCAGAGAAAAACATTTGTTGGCAATTGGTAACTTCTTTTTCCATCCCTCTGTTCAAAGACATTGTATTTCTTGCACAAAATTGTGCCTCTTGGTCTGCGTACCGATTACCCAATGTCACATAATCATTTCCTGACTTATGTCCGGCACATTTTTTTGGGGAAAACAGATTTTATTGATGATTGTTGACAATATGCAGGCCTCTGCAAACCAGAGGGAACCGCAGGACCTTAGCACCATTTCAGATAATGCACAATCACATTATTTAAGAAAGCAATTTTCAATCAAAACAATGCAGAAATAAACATTTACCCCCTTATACCCCTACGCCTACCCCAGCAAGTTTCCACCAATCCCCTCCATAACATGCAAGAGTCCCAACCGTGTGTACGAGGGAGGTCCCACCCCAGCACCTCCGCCAGGCAGTCCCACACTCCACTCCAGAATCTGTGAATAAATGTCCCTGCTTCTTGGCCACACCTCAAGCACTCCGGGGACGCTATAAGCCTCGCTTTCCATAGCCGGTGTCTGGTGAAATATGCTCTATGTAAATACTTGAATTGAATCAAGCGGAGACGTACTGAAATAGCCGCTCCTCGTGGCCCCTCCAGTGCCTCTCTCCAGTCGTCCTCATCAAGAGCCCCCACATCTGTCTCCCAATGTCCGGCACATTTGACCACTGCAATTGTTTGGGGCAATAGTAATGCTTCCAATGGTTCTTTAACATCTTTACCATTTCTTATTGGAGATTCTGAAGAAGTCAGAAATACCCTCTGTAGCTACAATTGGCCAAAATCATGCACAACCCCGAAACCATATTGACTGTCCGTAAATATGGTTACTCTCACTTTTTTCCAAATTTACAAGCCCTTGTCAATGCAAACAATTTGGCTATTTGGGCAGATTTGACTCCTTTTTAGACAGGAAGCTTCTATGATACCTGACACAGTACATACAGCATAGCCAGACATCAGTTCTCCATTCTCCCTTCTCAAACATGACCTAAACATGTACAAACAGTACAGAATTCGACTCTTCCAGTGGGACATCAAAGAGATCTAGCCCCAGCTTTGTACACGGATCACTGGCAAAATATCGACATAGAAAATATCGACCTACAGGAATATCGATGCAGAAATATCGAAGGCAAGAATATCGACATCCTATCTACAACATGGTAAGTACAAAAATATCGAAAAAAATATATAGATGATAAAAATATCGATGTTAAAAATATCGTTTTTTTCTGTAAAAAAATGAATGTAAAATAAAGTAAATAACACTAATAAATAAGATAAACATAATTAAAAATATCTAATAATGTTTAAAATTAATAAATAATACATATAAAATATTATATTAATTAAACATATACAGAAAATATATAATATATACATACTGAACAATAAGTTGTAATAATTATTTTAATAATTTATAAATTAATAACACATATTATAACTTACAAATACATTTACAAACATAAAACAAAAACATAAATAAAAAGTAAAGAATTACGTTTAATAAATTTAAAAAATATATATACCTTTAATATTTTTAAAATTAATTATACACTACATTATCTAAATGTATATAAAAAAATTAAATAGCTAAATAAATAAAAATACTATTCAAAATCCATAAGTAAAAAAAAATACAGTAAGACTAATGTTGGATATCATAGAACAATGGTTCCCAAACTTTTGACTCCTGAGGACCCCCACTAAATCACTACTGGAAGCCGGGGACCCCCCAAGCAATTTGTAAAATCTAAATTTCCCAAAATTAAAACAGTAATTCGCCAAAAATACACAAACAAGTACACACCAAATAAATACTTTTTTTTTAAACGTTTTTATTAAGGTAGTTGCAATACAGCAGTAAAATACAAGACAGAAGTTCCATGCAGAGACACAGTACAAAGTAGCAAGGTACAATCCAGCTTAGGCATATCAATTACAGTGAACGGCATTGCGGAAGCAACAGAATCTTGGAGCAATATCGTGGCAGTTCAGTGCACCCTAGGAACATATCCTCCCTGGTGGGCAAACATAGGAAAGGAAAGCCACTGGGGGCTAAAGGGTGCAGGGACAAACGTGAAAAAGCAGTTAGGGGCCCAGCACAGACCAGCACCGGCGGCTGCCGCGGGCCAAAGGCCGGCAGGGAGCGCGGGAGAGGCAATGTCGAGAGCAGGGGACTCAGGAGGGAGGGGCTGGATCCCACGTGGCCAATCATACAGCAGAATGGGAGAGATTCAGTCTCAGCACCGCGAACGCAGAAGCGTTTTTCCCTGCGGGACAATCAATGGGGGGCACCAACTGAGGGACCCATGGACAGCAAAAGCACTGGGGAAGAAAGGAAAGGGGATCACTCACCACTCCTCTCCGCTGCCGCCGCGGACGCAGGGCGGGGGCGCAGGGGAGGCAGCTCCGCTAGGGGGAGAGCGGGAAAGGAAATAGGCGACCAGGGACCCCAGATATCAACCGGTCGAGACCTAGCAGGCAACAGGTCCCAAAATTCAGATAGGAGCGTCTGACAACGGGAGGCAACCTCCAGCCAATTCGCGACCCCAGGGGCAGGCGGTCGGCCCCAACACATAGCCACCCTGCGCCTGGCCAATACCAAAAGCATCGAAGTCAGACGGCACGTAGCATCAGGGCAAAGTTTAACGAAGCCGAGGAAGCAAAGAAGTGGGTCAGGACGAACAGCTGCACCGGTAATTTCAGAGATAGTGGAGCAGACCTCCCGCCAGAACTCCTGCACCTTAGGACAGAGCCAAGCCAGATGGGCGAAATCCGCAGCTGGTGCGGTACATCGCACACAAGAGTCCTCGGGAATAAGCCCTAGGCGATGAAGATGCACTGGAGAGCGATAGAACCTGTGCAGAAACTTGAAATGGATCAAACTGAGCCGATAATTAGGGGAAAGCTTTGTAGTTTGGTTTCAGCAATATAGCCAGTCGGCTTCCGAGATATCCACGCCAAGATCTGCACTCCACGCCTCGCGCGCCCGAGCCGAGGAGAGGGGAGCGGATAACAGGGCAAAAGCGTTTAGTCTGGTGACAAGCTTGTGGGGGGACGCGGAAGTATATACAAAATCCAGGGCCGGGAAAGTAGGCGGGGGTTGTGGAAAGGTCGGGTGCAGATTCCGGCAAGTGGCCCGCAATTGGTAGTATAGGAGTGTATCCATCAACGAAGGGGACTCTGGAAGGGAGTAGAAGGAATTCTCAGGATACAGATCTGCTACAGTTCTCAGCAAAATCCGGGTGGTCAGTAATGGGCATAGCATTGGCAGATAAGAGGGAGAGACCTGCGAGGCGGCGCAGAGATGACCATGCCCAGCGCAGCGTCTCTACCGTATCCACCTCCGTCCTGGGGCCCACTGCAGGGGCGAACAGTGCAGTAGATAGAGGCCAGGGGGAAGCGACGTCCAATTCCACCGCAACGTGGGGCTTGTAGGGTGTGGGATGCAGCCAAAAATGAAGAAAGCTTGCCTGAGCGCAAAGTGCGTATAGATGAAAGTCAGGCGCACCCAACCCGCCAGCCGACATGGGCAGGGTCAGGATGTCATAGGCAATCCTGGGTTGCCGCCCCGCCCAAACCAGCGAAACAACCAGAGAGCGTAGCCTGCGGAAAAAATAAGCGGTAAGGGGGATAGGTATGTTGGAGAAGAGGTAGAGGAACTTGGGAAGGACCACCACCTTGGCTATGGCGATGCGGCCAGCCAGGGACAATGGCAAACGGCTCTACAGAGGGATCTTAGACTCGAACCAGTCTATCGCGCGGCCAAAATTGGACCTCCATAGTTCATCTGGATCCCTGCTCAGCCAAACGCCCAAATAACGCGTAGGGCTGAACGCCCACTCAAAAGGAAAATCGGGCACAAAAGGGAGAGTGGCATCCGTCAGGGGGAAGAGCACGGATTTATTCCAGTTGACCTGAATTCCCGAGAGCCCGCCAAATCGAATAACTTCCCGCACCAGGGGACTGAGATTATCTTGGGGATGGCGAACGTATAGAGTAACGTCGTCCGCATACATGGAAACCAGGCGGGAGCGGGACGAGAAGCCAATACCTCTGTGAGTGTGGTGCTGCCATAACCGCGCGGCCAGGGGTTCCATGGCAATGGCAAAAAGCATGGGTGACAGTGGACACCCCTGCCGAGTACCACAAGCAATGCTGATAGGGTCAGACACCTGGCCATTGATACGAAGCCGGGCGGTGGGGTTGGTGTATAGGAGCTTGATATTACGGAGATAGTGGGCACTGAAACCCATATGCGATAGGATATAAAAAAGGAAGGACCACTCCAGCGTATCAAACGCCTTCGTGGCGTCGAGCAGAGCAGCCACGGCCGAAAGGTCGGGATTAATTTGATGCAAAACGGAAAAAATAGTGCGGAGATTATGGGAGGTAGTCCTTCCGGGAATAAAGCCAGATTGGTCGGGTAGGGCAATGGTGGGCATTAATAAAAGGAGACGAGAGGCAATCAGCTAGGCGAAGATTTTATTATCTAAATTTATAAGGGAGAGGGGACGATAGGAATCGCACCGGTCGGCAGGCTTATCGGGTTTGAGGAGCAGGGTCAGCAAGGCCTCGCGGGGAGACGGCGGAAGGGTGCCTGTGTCAAAGGACTCGTTAAACATGGCCGCCAGATGTGGGACCAGGATGGAGGTGAACATTTTATAAAAAAAGGCAGGAAGGCCGTCCAGGCCCGGTGCCTTATCGCTTGGGAGGACGCTAATGGCTGCCAGTATTTCCTCCTTCGAAAAGGGCTCGTCGAGGAATTTGCGGTGGTAATCCGCGAGCCAGACAAGGGCGATGGACTCAAAATACTGGTCAAACTCCTCCGAAGATGGAGGGGGGCCAGCAGAATAGAGTTGGGAATAGAAGGCGAGGAAGCTGGACTTAATTTCTTCCGGGGATGTGGTGCGATCTGGTCCCCCATCACTGAGGGCGGTAATGTAGGAAGCAGCGCGCGGTGGGCGCAGTAGGTTAGCAAGGTTGCGCCCCGGGCGGTTCCCCTCTCCGAAGCAGCGGGCTCGGCCCTCTCTCCCCAGGAAGGACAGCTCACCGCCGGCCTCGTCCGAAAACTCAGAATGTTTTTTACGCAATAGTGCCAACGTGTCGGGTCCAGAGCCGTTCGCGAGGGTGGCATCCAAGTCCCGGATCTCCCCCTCCAACTTAGCTAGGGCGGAGCGAATAGAGCGGAGAACACCCGCCTGTTTGGAGATGCATTCTCCTCGAATGTAAGCTTTGAAACCCTCCCATAGGGTAGAGGCAGAATCAACGGAACCCGCTCGAAATAGTTAGTTATTGCGGACTGGATTTCGTCACAGAATAAAGAGTCCCTGAGGGCATTGGGAGAAAGGTGCCAGGTGAATGCCTGACGCTGAGAATTAAGAGGCCGGATGAGAAGCCGGACAGGCGCGTGATCAGAAAGAGTGCGGGCATATGGGTGGCTTCGATAGTCCAGGACAGGACATCCGGCGAGGTGATCCAGAGTTCAATTCTCGACCAGCAGCCTCTCGCACCAGTGACGCAAGTGCCCTCCGGGGCGTCAGGGCGGAGATGACGCCAAACATCATGGAGCGAATTGTCAGTTAAAATGGAAGAAAGAGCAGTGGCAGCTCGCGGGTGAGACAGGTAAGAGCCCCATCGGTCCAATGTTGCGGAAAGGGTAACATTAAAATCCCCACCCCAGATCACGGCTGCGGGACCACAAAAGGAAATCAGATGCCAGACGTAACTGAAGAACTCCGGGTCATCAGAGTTCGGGCTGTAGACCGCGGCAATAGTGACCGGCTGAGCTAGTAGTAAACCATGCAAGATAACATATCTGCCCTCCGGGTCGACAAGGGCACGGGTGGTCTGCCTAGGGAGGCCACGGCGCAACAAGACAGAGACTCCTCTAGCGTAGGATGAATAGGTGGAGGAGTGGGATTCCCCCCAGTAACGAGCGTGAGGTTTGGAGACCGAGCTAGGGAGCAAGTGCGTCTCCTGTAAAAGACAAATGTCCACACCGTGGCGCTGTAGATGGGAGTGCGTCAAGCGAGCCTTGCGGTGATCATTCAAGCCACGGACATTCCATGTCCAACAGGTTAGATTAGCCATGGGAAGTAAGACTGGGGGTAGCGATACGCAAGGGCGAATAGCAGGAGACACAATTGCACCCAGCACCCGGTGACAGTAAGGGGAGCAACTGACCGAGCGGGGAATGCAGGTGTGGGGGCTGCCCAGGGAAGTGAAGGCCACCCCAGGGAGGTCGCCAGCGCGCAAAGGGGATGATTGGGACAGAAGGAGCCGCAAACGGGCCAGTGTGATACAGATGACAACCTGTAAAATGAAAACAGCCACATCAATGAGCCTACTACATGATATATGACATGACAACTAGCATCAAGATCAGAAAGGTAAAACCTCAAGCATAGCACATCGTCTACAATGGAACATGCCAAGTCAGGTTGAAGCAACAGAACGGTGGCAAAACAAAGCCACCTCCTTGCTAGAGGAACAGAACTACCCACCCACCCCCCAATACCCACAGACCAATTTCTGCGCAGAGCACACATATCAGATAACACCAAAGGACCCAACCCCCCCACCCACTTCAACCCCCCAATCAGGCTGAGAAAACCCCCCACCCCACCCAAGGGACCCAGAACTTGGAAGGGGCGACCAAACAACCGAAGTAGAAATTATCCCAGGTAGGGCATGGCAGGACTCGGCGGACACCCCTGCGGAGGAGCAGGGTGGCCAAGCTCAGGTGAGTTGCAGCATCGAGAGTAAGGAACAAATAGAGCAGAGTACCGTAACTACACAATAATAATAAAAACAACTATGGTAAGCACCAGCCCGGAAAGGGAAGACAGGGAAAGATCAAAATCACTGTCATTCATGGAGCGATAGTAATGGCCCCCACATACGGACATGAGAAGAAACGCCGGGCATGAAAGAAAATCGTGGACAGTGCCAAATCACATATGAAATACAATAGCGCACAATCAACCTTATTAATCATTGTCACTCAGGCGGTTGGCAGCTTCAGGTGAGGATCCGGGGGGAGATGATCTGGATTCCTTATCCAGTCGTTTGGCAAAAGCGAGCGCCTCCCGCGGATCGGGGAAAACAAGCGTTTTGGAGCCCTGGCGCACCCTCCACTTCGCCGGATAGGCCAGGGAGTAGGAGACCTCGTGTTTCTGAAGGATCCGCTTGGCAGGCAAAAATTCCCTCCTGGCGGCCTGTGCAGTCATGGTATAATCGGGGTAAAATGAGAGGGTGTTGCCCTAGTGCATGATGGTGCCCCTGTCCCGCGCAGCTCGGAGAATGGCGTCACGATCACGAAAGTTCAGGATCTTCTCCACTATGGGACGGGGAGGCATTCCAGGGCGAGGTCGTGGACCAAGGGACTGGTGGGCTCGCTCCACAACAAAGAAGGGCAAGAGCACATCCCCAAAAAGCTCCCGGATAAGATTTTCAACAAAGTCCTCTATCTTGGATATATTGGTGGACTCGGGAAGGCCCGTAAGGCGAAGGTTGCTCTGGCGGGAGCGAGCCTCCAAGTCCTCGTTTTTCTCGCGAATGACGACAAGGATCTTGTCCATTTGGAGCAACTTCACGGAGTCAAGGCGAGCGGATAGCTGGTCCAATTGAGAGGCGATACCAGTGACGGTCAATTTCACATCCAGCATGATCGCCTTAAGGTCATCGTCCCGGCTAGGGAGAGTGTCCAGCGCCCCAGCCGATTCAGCCCCCTCCGAGCTCGTGCTGTCCTGGCGGGAAGACCTCCGAAGCTCAAAGGCGATCTTGGGCTGTTTGGGGTCAGATTTCCCCATGATGAAGCTCAGCACTGCAGGACCACAAGGCAATGAGGAGGAGACGAGGCCTTAGAGGGAGGGAGAGACACAGGAGGTTGCAGCCGGAGGAGGAGAGGTCAGGGGGCAGATTTCACAAGTGTCATCACCCCCAGTTCCGCGGGGAGTGTCAGTGCAGGTAAGTTGGAGACGCACAGAGCTGAAAGGGCTGCCCACGCCCAGTCACCACCAGCAGAGAAGGCACATCACAGCGCAAAGGTCTCCGGATCGGGGCGGTGGGTGGTGGCGATGGGCACAGCGCCGGCCGAATGATCCAGGAGGCAGAGGCCAGGCCAAAGGCGCCACCGGCGGCAGGCGGCCGCAGCTCACAGGGTGCCGCCCCCCGATCCAGGCACCAGCCACAGCAGGAGACCACCAGAGTTCGCCGGACCGTGGGGCGCCAACAGCAGAAGCACCAGGCTGAGCCCCGGCCAGCAACCAGGCAGGAGGGTCCAGCAACTGCCCCCCAGGGCCAGGGATGGCAGATGGCAGGGTGATGGCAGGTGCGGCCCAGGGCGGCGCACCGCTGCAGGAGGGGTGCCGCACCGCCAGACATGAGCACACTGCAGCGGGACCAGGAGTCCCCCGGACTCAGCAGCAAAGCAGTCGGGCCGGGAATCGCAACCCGGCTGCAGGCGGCCCCACAACGGAGGCCCCGCCGGCCGCGCAAAGGCAGGCCGGCCCCCACACCGGAGGGCAGAAGGAACTTGCGGGACGTGGAAGACGGCGCCCGCCGAGGGAGGGGCACACACAAGGGGAGCAGGAAAGGGATGCCACCCGCAGCTCCAATGGGACCAGGCCCAAATACCAGGCCGATGCGAGCGCCAGGCCCGATCAGGCCACGACAATGCAGGACCGAGCCGGAGAGCAAGCGGACCCCAGCCCCCCCCCCGGCGGACCCCCCCGCAAGGTGCGACTCACCGCACCACGGCAAGCAGGCTGCAGCAGGAGACTTCCCAGCACCGCGACTCTCAGTCGTCAGCAGTGCGGGCTGGATACAGGCAGTCCCGCTTCGCGAGGGCCCAGCGCAGACCACGAGGACCGGAGCGCCGCACATAAGGCGCCCAGAACCACCAGAAAGGGTTCAACAGGTTTGTCCCGCTCCAGACAGCTGGTAACCGGTGTTGTAGTGCAGCAAGGACTGCGATGACTGCAGGATAATGTCGGCTTAAGAGCCTGACCGGCAGAGCCCACTTAGAGTGCGGCAATCTTGCATCCGGCCAAGCCACGCCCCCCCACACCAAATAAATACTTGCATTACTAAAGCTTTTATTATTTTATATTGAAAATATTTTAATGGGAAGGATGGTGCAGCATCTCAGCGACTAATGTTTGGTTTTATTTCGGAAATTTGAATCCTTAGTCAGATTCACATTTTGCAAGCGATTTCTGCACTTATTTTTAAGGTACATAAGATTTGAGAAAGCCTTCTCACATAAATATGTGGGGGGGAAAGGAAGTAAAACCTTAAGTGCCTTGTATGATAATTCAGGGTAATCTGTTCGTACATGCAGCCAAAAAGTTGTCAGACTCAGAGACTTTTCCTTGAATTGAAGTTTAAGTGCATTATTTATCATTTTTAACCATGTATTACTTTGATCAGTGATTTATAATTGATTCTTTGGTCGAAGCAAAACGCTTTTTGAATTCCAGCTCAGTCTCCCCCGGGAGGGTCACTGGTAAAGTCCTCACTTCCGTGACTCCATCAGAGGAGTATTTCCATTACAGTCCTCTTTAAATTTAGAAGCAGGGGGGGATGAAAGAACAAGCATTGGCATAGCCAATAGGTCTCGCCCCTTTGGGACCTTATAAGTGTTTAGCCAGAGATATTGACTTTGCCTATGTCTTTAAGCTGTGCTGTACAGAAGTCTGCAAAGGGAATGGGCCTGAACCTAGATTATTTCAATAGACGTATTTTGATTCACGTTTGGACAAACTCATTACTTTCAGTTTGAACGGGTATTTAATTTATACCTTTTCTCTAAAAAAAAAACTCTGTGATTCACTGAGCTACATTTATAGTGTAGTGAAGTTATTGTTGGTTATAACATCTTAACATAGTTTTTTACTCAGAAATTCACTTAAAACCCCAGTTCAAGTGACAAAACAAAGCCTAAAAACTGAAATTCACCAATCATAGTAAACGCTGCGATCCATTTCTGATGCATCAACCATGCAAACTATTACATGCACACAAAACGCAATGCTTATGACCTCACAGTGTTTATACTTGTTTGTTTTTCTAATAAACCATTTCACAGATGGTGGAGGGGGTTCTCTGTGAACTCTGATGGAGAGGCAGGGACTGCTAAGAGTAGTTTATGACAGACGTCTGCCTTCTTGGGTGGGGGGGTCCGCTGTGAACTGTGATGGAGAGGCAGGGATTGCTAAGAGCAGCCTATGACAGACGTCTGCCTTCTCGGAAGTGAGACCCTGACCTGGACAAGAAGTTACGAGACAGTGTGTTGCATTATGTAATCAAATCAGGTTTAGATGACGCTGCTTGTTCAGAATCTGTGCTGCTGTCTTAGCCTCAGCTGCTACTTAACCCCTTTCATGCTCATGACGAGCTCAGCTCGTCATGCAGTACACTGCTCGTGTGCTCATGACGAGCTGAGCTCGTCATGAACAATGGGAATCTAAAGAGTTCAGCACCAAGGGAGAATTGCCTTAGCATTCAAGGTGTTAAACAATCCAAATAGTGTTGCCATTTGGTGTCAATCGGGAGCTGTTATTCATTCATTTACTGTCGTTTTACTTCCATTTACAATGAGAAACCCAGTCTTCTGAGCCTGCCCTTTGCAACGCAGCAACATGAAGTAAAACGCTTTCTAGCTAATACTATTAGCAGTCATTTAGAAAAATCTCGAAATTGTACCCCAGGCAGCCCCATTGCCAAGGCTGGGGAGGATACCCTGCCTGCTAATGATGCAGATTGCAACCAAACAAAGAGAAAAACAACAACAACAAAAACCGAGCCGGCTAATGTTAGAACAAAAATCCATCCTCCAAGTGGAATTTCAATCCCGATGCATGGAGGTGGAGGCCCGCGGGATACTCACGGCCCCGTCCAGAAGGCGCTCTAATGGAAACTGCTGAGGCCTGAAATAAAACCCTGCTTCCGTTTTTTCTAATTTTAGCAAGTCTGTGATAGGCGATCACTCCAGCTCATATTGATCAGTTACGTTAGGGTAATAAGTTTATTACCGTTTCATGGCCCGGCTGATAGTAAATATTTCTGGCTCTAATTAAATCAACATTAAAAGCGTTCCGATCTCAGTGACTTGCATACTAAGAGCGGGCAGAAGCAAAGACAAGGTACCGTAGTAGCAAAGCGGAAAGTACTGAAAATTTGCAGTTGCCATTACTAAACCTGAAAACACCTGTACATAAGCAAAACCGCACACACAAATTAAACACTTACATGCAGTTCCAGTTGGAAAAGAGCCCTCCTGCCCGTTCGACGTGCTCCAGCCTCCAATGCTCTTCAATCTCGACACACAGCTGCTTTCAGGGCAAATGGAGACATGTGGTAGCAAAAGGCCCTGAGCCTGGCCACAAACAGAAGAGGAAAAGCACGCACTGCTGTGCGAGTCAACGTCAGGTGACAGGCAGAAGTGAGTAACACAATAAGGGCAATCACCATTCAGCTTGCACCTATAGCTGAATGGTGATTGGCCAGATTATACTGCAGCCTTGCCTCCCAGGTGCCAACATTCACACCTCTTATGTGCTGTGAGCCTGAGGGCCAGATTGTATTACAGTCTTGCGGCCCCGGAGCCAACAACATTCACACCTCTTATGTGCTATGCGGGCTCATGGGCGTTTCTTTTTTTTTACACCGACAGTAGGCACTCAAGTCCTGCGGACCCCCTGGGAATGTGTCACGGACCCCTGGGGGTCCGTGGACTACAGTTTGGGAAACGCTGGCATAGAACTTAAAATTACCATTCCCACTCCAGAGAGCGCAACAGTAGAGAAAACGTTGTATAGCGTAGAGGTCAAAAATACTATTCCAACTCCAGAGAGTGCAACAGTAGGGAAAACATTGGATAGCGTAGGGGTAAAAATTACTATTCCAACTCCAAAAAGTGCAACAGTAGAGAAAGCGTTGGATAGCGTATGGGGTAAAAATTTCTATTCCAACTCCAAAACGTGCAACAGTAGGGAAAGCGTTGGATAGCGTAGGGGTAAAAATTACTATTCCAACTCCAGAGAGTGCAACAGTAGGGAAAGCGTTGGATAGCGTAGGGGTAAAAATTACTATTCCAACTTCAGAGAGTGCAACATTAGGGAAAACATTGGATAGCGTAGGGGTAAAAATTACTATTCCAACTCCAGAGAGTGCAACAGTAGGGAAAGTGTTGGATAGCGTAGGGGTAAAAATTACTATTCCAACTCCAGAGAGTGCAACAGTAGGGAAAGCGTTGGATAGCGTAGGGGTAAACATTACTATTCCCACTCCAGAGAGTGCAACAGTAGGGAAAGCGTTGGATAGCGTAGGGGTAAAAATTACTATTCCAACTCCAGAGAGTTCAACAGTAGGGAAAACGTTGGATAGCGTAGGGGTAAAAATTACTATTCCAACTCCAGAGAGTTCAACAGTAAGGAAAGCGTTGGATAGCGTAGGGGTAACAATTACTATTCCCACTCCAGAGAGTGCAACAGTAGGGAAAGTGTTGGATAGCGTAGGGGTAAAAATTACTATTCCCACTCCAGAGAGTGCAACAGTAGGGAAAGTGTTGGATAGCGTAGGGGTAAAAATTACTATTCCCACTCCAGAGAGTGCAACAGTAGGGAAAGCATTGGATAGCGTAGAAGTTCAATATAACATACTTATAAATAATTGTTGTAAATAAAATAATTAAAAATTTAATTTTTAAATAACTACATCATTTGCAAATACCCATTGATAATTACTAAAAACAAAATTACAATTGAATAATTAATTAACATTAAATTAACAATAAATACCAATAAATATTAATTAATAAATATAAATTACCAAATAATAAATATTGAACACAAAAATATTTTTCAATACAAAAAACATATTGATAATTAAAAATTGATTAACAATTAAAAAATGGTAAACAATAAATGTAATTTTAAATAAAAACATTTTAATGAAAAATGAATTACCAATTAATAAAATAAATGTCCTAATAATAAAAAGTAATTAACAATTAAAAATATCAATTACCAATTGTAAAAAATTAATTACCAATTAAAAAAATTAATTGCCAATTAAAAAATGTAATTACCAATTACAAACCTTAATTACCAATTAAAATAATTAATTGCCAATTACAAAATGTAATTACCAATTAAAAAAATTAATTAGCAATTAAAATAATTAATTACCAATTAATAATTAATTAGAAATAAAAAAATGATCAATACCAATAAAAAATAATAATTACTTCATTACAATTAAATTACTTCCCACCCAATTCCCCTATAAACCCACAACCCGCTACAGAACTTAAGCGCAAAAATTAATTAAAATTAATTTACAATTACTAATAATGAATAATTAATTTACTATAATTAAATTACTTCCCACCCTATTCCCCTATAAACCCACAACCCGCTCCAGTACTAAAACATAAAATTAAATTAAAAATAACATTTTTAATATACAAAAAATAGTACACATATAATTTAAAACAAATAACATACTTAAAAAACATATAACACATACATATAAAATACATAACAAACAAATATCGATATTAGTAACATCGAAATTAGTAACATAGATATAATTGATATCGATATTACTAACTTCGATATTACTTATTTAAGCAGTAGAAAGCCTTTTCCCCATGTATGAATGTCGTGTGTATGTTAATTTTATTTTATTTTTTACTCTTCTATTTCGATTTGTAAGTATATTGTTAATGAGAGGTTGATCCGAGCAAGTTTCTTTTCCTCGAATCCTTGCTCCATCACCTCTGTCCCCCATTTTATAAATAGGTTATGATTTTAGCACCACACCAAGTATCAGGTAACTTTGCACCATCAGTAATGGTGTTGGAAAGGAGATTGATGCAAGGAGTCCACAAGGAGAGATCTTGCTTATCTGAGACGGGCGCTTTACCCGCCTTCACAGATTCAATGATTGGCTGGGTTTGTGCAAGTGAAAATAATTGGTAATTCCTGGGAGTAATGGAGCAAAACAGAGTGTCATGATATGATCAGTGGAAAAGTTGCCCACCTAACTAATATGAGCTAATATATGCCAGAAAGATGGCATATCTATGGTTCTTTAACCCTCAATAAGATCTGTCCAGATTGCTTTGCCTCATTCCTGCTTGCTGTAAATATTGTCATGTCCATTTTGGGATACAGCCAGTCTAATTACTGGTGTAATGCAAGATTTAATAGCTTGCAAAATAACTGATTTTGCTTAACATCAACTACTCAAACTCTGGGCTATTTATTTTTCTTTTCCTGCATGTGTCTTCACAATGGAAGAACTAACAATTTGATAAAAGAATTCCCCTAATCAAGTGAACAACTCTTAATGGATGTCAATGATAGGAATATCATGGCAGGATAAGACTACAAAAGGTACTAATGTCTTATAAGAGGTCTTATAAATCGTTGTATGTGCTCCTCTATTGGCTAATGCAATAGGCAACGTAATTGTCCTGTCAGTGTTAGTAATTAAAGGCTCCACTGGTGCCTGTGGGCACATTTCCATAAAGGACGGAATTAAACTGATGCACATTCAAAGTTTTAAAGCATAGTAGTCACTATTCTGAGAATTAGTGTGAAATTGATCATTTTCTCCCACAGAGCTGTGTCCAATTTGAAATAGTCAAAAGTACTTTTGTACTTTCCACTCATGAATGTATGTGTTCTATGAATGTCAAATTTAGACTTGCCATTGCAGCCATGTAAACTGTGTGCAAGTGTGAACTGGTCTAGTTGTCAAACCCCAACTGTAGTTGGGATGAACAAAGAATATTCAAGTAATGGAATACCCAATGTTCCGTTGTGATTGTCAGTAATCAAGTGCATTCACTCCAGTGGCTCATAGGTGATGTTAAAGTCACCCCCTATTAAAAGAGAGGGTTTATGATAAAGATTGGCCAGATGAAAATCTAATGTAGCAAGAATCTGATGGGGTAACAGGCGATTCTTGACTGAACATAAATTGATCCATGACCCATTGGCTCATAATAAACTCAGGCAAAGGATATCAGGAGAGACAGGATGGACAAGTTGATGGTGCAGTTCAGTGATATCTTTACCCTCACAATGAACCCTCAGAGAGCTGTCCTGCAGCAGATCGTTGTGCACTTGTAAAATAAGCTATAAAACCAGTCTCAAATACCAGTTAGGTCAACCGAGTTTCCTGAAACATGAGGACATAAACATGTTCTACAAACTCAGACCACTCACACATTTATGAAGGGCTTAGAATTAAAAGCTCTAGCTGGTAGTCATTCTACATTTATTTTATGAAGTAAGACAAGAACTTCAGCTCGGGAGAATTATTTGATGATTGAGGGCCCCAAGGAGTACTTATCGAAGGTGGGTGAAGCTTAATTGAATACTAAGTGGCTAAGGGGGCATAGTGCATATATTCAGTGTCACAAGCCCCTCAGCTAAAGTTTGAATTCCTAAGTGTCAACTTAATCATATTGTATGTTTCCAAAGTAATAGATAAATGTAGAGCCCTAAGTATATCAATGTGAACAAGGGAAAGGCAGTTATGTTGTGACCTAATCCAATAGATCACCTTGGGCCTGATTTAGATTTAGATCTTGGCAGGACTACTGTCGTTCCGCGGTGGCAGTGAAAGTAGAAAGTAAAAGTTTATTTGTTGATTAATTAAAATCATTACAAACAATAACATACATCTCCAGAACAAAATCTTATTAAAAATATACAGATACGGTGAGTTTTTATATCCAAGATGAGATCCACAACTAAGCCCTAACATGATTTCATCAACTGCAATTGAACAATTTGCTAATAAAAAAATTAGCAGCAAGAGTTAAAGTGCATTGTGTTTGTAGCAGCAGAAATTAAAGTGTCTTGTGCTAGCCGCAAAAATTACAGATAAACTTTTTAAATTGGTAAGGATACATAATATACAACACACCAACAATAGTTAAAATGCCTTGCGCTAGCAGCTTAGAATCGTCAGATAAACTTTTAACTTGAAAAAAGTGTACATAAAATGCCATCCACCATTATGAAATTACATTTAAAACAGTGCGATACATGGGGTAAACTCCATCATAAATCAAAGTGTCTTGTGCTAGCAGCAAAAATTACTTTTTAGATTGGTAAGGGTACATGATATACGACATACCAACAAAAATTAAAGTGCCTTGTGATAGCGGCTTAGAATCGTCAGGTAAACTTTTAACTTAAAAAAGTGTACATAAAATGCTATCCGCAATTATAAGATTACATTTAAAGTAATTCAATACATATAGTACACTCCATCAAATAGCAGCAGAAATTAAAGTGCCTTATGCTAGCAGCTAGAGTCATCAAGGAAAAGATATACA
Source organism: Lissotriton helveticus (assembly GCF_964261635.1). Taxonomy (NCBI): domain Eukaryota; kingdom Metazoa; phylum Chordata; class Amphibia; order Caudata; family Salamandridae; genus Lissotriton; species Lissotriton helveticus. The sequence continues at coordinate 920,892,005 of NC_136070.1, forward strand.
TAAGATGCAATCCACTATTATGGGGTGACAATAAATACAAAACAGTACATTTATAATAATAAGTTTTAAACAAACTTAAAATTGCCCACACACTCACTAAAAACATTTAAAATCATTATATCGTTATCAATTTTTAGTTAACTTTCATAGCGGAAATTTCATCACTTAAAATATCTACTTTGCAGAATTTCTTTTCAGCTATAAAAATAAACTTAACAAATTGGTAAATAATACGGATGGTAACACCTCTTAGACATACAATAATTGCAGTCCTACACGTTCTTACTCCCAATTCGTTAACAATAGGCTTTAAGACGGTCTTCCGCTCTTCTAACAATTTTGAGCATAGGGTACTATGTGCTGTAAAGTTTCATCACACAGCCCACATAGCCTACAAATGTTGGACGGCCGGTATCTCCCAAACCTTAATAACATGAATTTATTCTTAATCAAAGGTTTTAAATGAAATAACAAATAAGGTTGGGAAGTCAATTTGCCAAATAACTATTGACCATAGATGTTTTTTTTTCCTTAAATCATCTTTATCCGCTATAGTAGACAATGAAGCAGCTGATTGGTTAATTGATTTTTTATAAACCATTTTACTCCTCACTTCATCTACTAAGTTTGGGCATTCAAAATTACGTAAACACTCATTTAAATAAGTTTGCCCACTACTTGCATATTCAATTTTTGACATCTCAAGCCAACACAGATTTGCTAATGAGCCCCCTTCAGCTCGAGATAGTGTCAATAAGGACTTTAAAAATGTGGATTGTCGGGCCAAAAACTGTTTCTTTAGACCAAATTCAAGTCTTATATGGGCGCGACTAATGTATCTGGGAATCCTAAAAACTGATTTATATGTCCTTAATTCAATATCATCAAGCATTTTCGCATCTTTGCCCCGGAAGATAATGGAACCATAGTGGAATTAACTTTGCTTTCATAACCTTCAGCAGGTGATCATAATTTGGGCACAATAGCTTATCTCTCAATTTTCTAAAAGCAAATGCGAGCGATATGCCCTTAGCTTCAAGGTTATTAAAATGCTGCCTAAATGACAAACTGTCATCAACTGTGATTCCCAAATATTTATACGATTTTACGCATTCAATAACCAAACCGTTAATATTCCATTCTTTTACTCCCAGTTTACCTTTTCCCACGGTCATTATTTTAGTTTTTTTAATATTTATTTTTAGACCGTTTTTTGTAACATATAGGTTAAAAGAATCTATTAATCTTTTTAGTCCTATGACAATTTGGCTGAGTAAAATGGTATCATCGGCATTTTGTAAATATTTATTCTGTAGTAGGGGATCTCTGTGTATAGTCATAATCTAGGGAATAGTCCTGCCCCTGTGCGCGGACCCCGGAGCAATCAAAAATAATCTCTTAAGTTGTCAAAACATGCAGAACTGCACAGACACTTAAGAGAGAATTTAAAGACAGATAATGCAGCCTATATCCACAGGCTACACTGTCCAGTACTTCGACTAGAATTTCCACCAAAAATCCACAAACAGCACAGCCTGTCCAGGGTTTTCTTACAGAGAAAACCTTTTTGCCTGTAACAGCAAAACCCTCTTCAATGCAAATTGCTATATATATAATGTATATTTAAATAACGAAGCAAACCACATTCACTGGATGATGTCATCAGTGATGTCATTTGAGATGTCATCAGTGATGTCACTGACCATGTCATGAATGATGTAATATGTGACATCATCAGCAGTGGATTGCGGGTGCGCGAAATATAGTTAGTACAACTAACTATATAGGAGCAATTTCAATGGTTTTGTATGAGTGAAATGTCCAGCTAACTATAACACCCCTAAAACTTATAGTTTTTTGAGTGAATTTTAAAGGTTTTTTAAATGCTAATTCCTAACTATATAAGGCCTGAAACCTATGGTTTTTTCAGTGAATTTCAAAGGTTTTTTAAATGCTAATTCCTAACTATATAAGGCCTGAAACCTATGGTTTTTTCAGTGAATTTGCAAGGTTTTTTAAATGCTAATTCCTAACTATATAAGGCCTGAAACCTATGTTTTTTTCAGTGAATTTCAAAGTTTTTTTTAATGCTAATTCCTAACTATATAAGACCTGAAAGCCCACCAGGAATCTCCAGTATGCGCCAGGGGACTGCATTGCAGAGAGGTGTAATGAAGCCACGCCCCTTTTTACACCTCTCTGCAACGCTGCCCCCGTGCATGTTTGAAGAGGGGGAACTAATTCCCCTTGCATATAGGAGGCCCCTGGGGGACAACTAGCCCACCTTGAACCTCCAGTATGCGCCAGGGGGCTGCATTGGAGAGGTGTAAGGAGGCTATGCCCCTTGTTACACCTCTCTGCAACGCAGCCCCCTGGCGCGTTTGCAGAGGGGGAACTAATTCCCCTTCCATACTGGGGGTCCCTGGGGGGCCAACTAGCCCACCAGGAGCATCCAGTATGCGCCAGGGGGCTGCATTGCAGAGAGGTGTAATGAGGCCACACCCTTTTTTACACCTCTCTGCAACGCAGCCCCGGTGCATGTTTGAAGAGGGAAACTAATTCCCCTTGCATACTGGGGGTCCCTGGGGGCCAACTAGCCCACCTGGAACCTCCAGTATGCGCCAGGGGGCTGCATTGCTCAGAGGTGTAATGAGGCTATGCCTCTTTTTACACCTCTCTTCAACGCAGGCCACTGGCGCGTTTGCAGAGGGGGGACTAATTCCCCTTGCATACTGGGGGTCCCTGGGTCATATCTGCCCAAACGCCGAAATTCCGAACGATTGAAAATGACTTTTCTTGAGAAACATTTGGATTTGGATTATCATGTCCTATACTTTGGAATTTTTGAAAGACTGTCTTTGAGGATGCTATAAATTACTCAAGTCTGCCCGAATTGTGTGGGTAAAATTGATACCTAGTCACTTTGAATAAGAATGTACTTACGTCTCGTCTAACATTTGGAAGAAATATATAGTTATATGACAACAGGATACCGACATAACTTGAAGGAAATAAGAACGCCCTGAAGAAGTTCTGTTGTACAGAACGAAACGCGTCAGCTGGCCGTGGTACATAAACTTAAGGAAAATAAAAGCATTTGAATGTACACCAAGATTCAGCGCTTCAATAAGGACTCTAAGTGATATGATTTGATTGGACTTATTGTGCAAGTGGTGCTGTGCCAAAATTTGGAATATTCTCCACTACTCTCTACTACTTACTCTCTACTACTCCACTACTCTCTAATACTCACTCTCTACTACTCATTCTCTACTACTCTACTACTCTCTACTACTCTCTCTCTACTACTCACTCCCTACTACTCACTATCTACTACTCTCTACTACTCACTCTCTACAACTCTCTACTCTACTACTCACTCTCTACTACTCACTCTTTACTACTCACTATCTACTACTCTCTACTACTCACTCTCTACTTCTCACTCTACTACTCTTACTACTCACTCTCTACTACTCTCTCTCTACTACTCTCTACTACTCACTCTCTACTACTCACTCTCTACTACTCTCTACTACTCTCTCTCTACTACTCACTGTACTACTCTACTATTCTCTCTCGCTGCTACTCACTCCCTACTACTCTCTACTACTCACTCTTTACTACTTTCTACTACTCAAATTTTTTCCTGCTCTCTACTACTCACTCTACTACTTACTCTCTACTACTCTCTACTACTCACTCTCTACTACTCACTCTCTACTACTCTCTACTATTCACTCTACTACTCTCTACTACTCACTCTCTGCTACTCTCTCTACTGCTCTCTACTACTCACTCTCTACTCTATTACTCACTCTCTTCTCTCTACCTCTCTACCTCTCTCTACTCTCTCTACTAGTCTCTACCTCTCTACCTCTACCTCTCTACCTCTACACCTCTACCTCTCTCTACACGCACACATATACACATATATATAAGCATATATATGCATATGCATTTATGTATGTGTATATATACATACATATATAAACATATATAATCTGCATATCTATATAAATACAAAAATAAAAGCATGCATACATATACATATATGCATACATATGCATGGTATTTACATGAAAGTTTTAAAAACACTAATAAAAGCAAAGCTAAAAAGCCACCTCATTACAAACAGAATGGCTTTAACTTAAACGAGGGCGAGATCTATTGCATTTTCACTGCTTGTTTACTTTGGTTCCATCAAGAAGGGATTCAGATGTGTCACACATTTGCCATAAATTCTGAATGTTAGCACTCTAGTTGCTCATTAGATCACTGTAGTAAAGCTACTGCTCACCAGGGAAGTCTGCTGCTAATCATACTTTCTATGGCAAAATGAACCCCCTCATTTTGTTCCTTTTTAAATTAAATGTTTTCAGACTTACCACTTCATTCCAATCAAGATGGCTTCTGGTGTGCCATACTTTTGTCATAAGTAAGACTGTTAGCGCTCTAGTTGTTCTTTAGAACACTCTGGGACATTCTGTCATTGGGCTATGCTTGGGCTAAATCTGGGTGATATTTGGGCTACATTTGGGCTCTTTTGTCTCTGGTGGCCATCTTGGGAGACTGCATGTCAGAATTTTTTAATGAAATAGAAGAGGATTTGGGAAGTCACTCAAAATGTGCCCTAATTTTTCTTTCTGCAGCACTAATCATACTTTCTATGGCAAAATATACCCCCTCATTTTGGTCCTTTTTAAATTAAATGTTTTGAGAGTTACCACTTTATTCCAATCAAGATGGCTTCAGGTGTGCCATACCTTTGTAATAAGTAGGACTGTTAGTGCTCTAGTTGTTCTTTAGAACACGCTAGGAGGCTGCAGTAGAACACAAAGGAATCAACTGACAGTCTCTGTCCTTGTTGGATGTACATGTTTTACTGAGAATGTCAGACTTCATGCTCACATGACTGAGAAAGATAATGTGAATTTACAGAAAATATGCTTTCAGTTTAGCTTATAGATCCCCTTCCAAACCACTGTGGGAAAAGCATGAGATAATAGTTTTCTTTCAAACATGATTCATGATATCCCAGCAGAAGGCTTTTACACATGGTAAACTCACCTTAGAACACACCACAATTCCTAAAATGAGTATGGTACCATCAACAAATGATTTATAATGTAACTAAAGTCCTAAAACCCTCTATTAACTACAATGCTTTTTAATGAGGTGCTATCATGTATATTGGTCCCAAGATGACTGCCAACACTTCTTGGATGAAGTGCTGACAGCCAATCAGATCTCACGATGAGATGTGTGGTTAGGCTCCGCCCAGATATATATGTGTTTTTGAAGTTAATTTTCATAAAAACCACTGGAGCAATTTTCATCAAATATAGCAAAGGCACTTCTGCGTACCAGTCCCTACAATTTTGCCAAGTTTGGTGTAATTCCATTCAGCGGTTCGGGCTGTAGCCTTGTCAGAACGTCCTTTGGAAATTAACATGGGGAAAACACGTTTTGGGACCCCCCTTTTTTCTCAGCCCCCACTTCACGAATCCCCTCGAAACTTTTCAGGGAAGGAGCGCAGCGGAGCTGGCCAAAATTTTGGAAAATTACACGGAAATTCCTCAACCGGCGTCAAAGTTATTCCCAATAGAATGTTGCTGATTTCCTATGGTAGCTAGGTCCTAACTATATATACCTACTGGCTATCGCCAGTAGGTAATATATATATATATATATATATACGCTTTTTTACACATATCACGTGTGACCTATCCCAGAAGACCTATTTCCGGTCATGTTATTTCTATGATAGGCTTTATTAGTTTGTTCGTTATATGCAGCGGCCATCTTATACAGAGTGCAAATAAATGGCTCACAGTACGATGTATGTTAATGTATCGCCCTCTTACATTTGGTAATTCAGACTCAATATTTTGTTTGAATATATGGCTACCACCATTTTATAGCCTTGCATGTATTATTTTCAGCGTCATCTACAATCAGAAAAAACGATTTGAAAAAACGATTTGCTAGGGAGATAAACAATTTAGTCATTTTTAATGCTACTTACTCTTATAATTATCCAGATTCTTATAGTTATCCAGATTTTATTTCTTAAGTCGAGATGCATTGAGCTGTCAATAAAGTTATATTGGTTATTTTCTGGCCAACTTGGCGGCCATCTGATAATGGGTTTGAATATGTTGCCCCTTATACTAACAAATAATAATCTAGTCTGTTGACAATAAAAAGACCTGTATAAGCGTGTTTTCTATTATATAATAAATCAGCAGCTTGTTTCCATAACATGCAACCTACCTTCCTAGTCCTATGTATGCGATGTCTCTTTGTAACAGTCCCATCTTACATGCACATATCTGTCCCTTAAGCTGATACTTTCCTCTACAGTCTAATGGTAAGGTCCATAAATAAAACAAGGCAAATATTTTAAAATACTCATTTATCACTTAATGGTATAGTTATCTATATAATCTTTCCCATTCTTCACGACTGTTCAGACCAAGTGTAAATGTTTTAAATTTGCATGTGAAAAATTGCTCCCTCATCATACGTTTTTTATCCAAATTACCACCTCTTTTTGTTATTTCTGTCTTCTCAAGTATGCACCATAGTAATTCATCTACTTTGTGTTTGTGTGTGCTCCAATAGATCCGATCTGTGTTCGTGAAGACGGACACGGATCTCTCTTGAGGTTTCACCTACGTATCCCTTACCACAAGGACAAATAATTAGGTAAATAACATTCTTTGATCTACAATTGAACATGTTTTTAAAGCTGTGGTCTATACCATTTAATACAATATTCTGTCCTTTGATCACGGAATTACAGTTTGAGCAAGCTCACAAATCACAGATAAAAAAACTAAAACAAACAATTCATATCAGCAAGTGATCGTTTTCCTAGTTCTCATAGACGCACCTAAAAAGGAAGCGACACCAAAACAGGTTAGAGGATCAGGCAGCATTTGCAAAAAGTATAAGGCTGGGTGACATTTTCTAAAATTAAGCTTACGTAAAATAAGAGTTGAAAATGTTTTCTAAGGATTCCAGTAAAATTTAAAAAAGTAGAAAATGTGTAAATCAGTTTTTCACGAGAGATCATCAAAAGGGCAACAAGGAAGATCATTAGTGGAATGAATACCAGCAGGATGGCCCAGCATATATGGGATATAATTAAGGTAAAATCTTTACAGGATAAATCTGTGCCGATGGAATGTTACAAACTCCAGATAGGAGGATAAACCCTCATCCTGCAGTGGGCCCTCCAAGTATTCCCTTATAGTTGGTTTGTTATGATTTCTTTCATTCTCGCATCATTGGCAAAGGCTAAAAAACAGGTTTTTAAAGCTTTTTTCAAGACAGATACCCAGTTTCCAGGTAATTAAAATAGACTCCCTAGATCTAGAGTATGTAGGTTTTTTTTCACATACTTCAACCTATTTATATTTTCTATATGATCTAGGTCTAAACAATCCATTAATATTTGTTGGGTAAGGGACACAGTATCTCTACACCATAGTGAGTGCCAAAGAAGACTAGGAGCTGCTTTAATCTGATCAGTTATATATGGGATGTTTAGCTCTTGATGTAATTGGAGCAGCTAATCGGGATGCTCATCATTGATTTCCAGAAACTATCCTCCATTATTTGTAACCCCTCTACCTTAACATGGCCCCATACTCCTGCACCGTATGTAGCTACTGCACTCGATTTGGCCCCATAGAGACATTCCTTAAAATGTCTGGATTTCTTGTTCCCAATTTTTTTGAAAAGGAGCGAATAGGGTTTGTACTCTTTTCAAGCATGATCCCACAAACCGTATTGGTCCAGGATGCTCGATAGTCAAAAGTCCCCACTAAACAGAAAAATATCTCTGTCTGCACCACTTTATGATTAGGAAACAAAAAAGATGGGGGGGGGGGGGGGCAGCTTTTTCCCTGCAATTAAAACAAATGACTTGGATTAGTTTGTGTGGAGATCCAAACTTTTCATAAATTCTACATAGACATTTAACAGTTTCTGCAGCGACCTCCCTGTGCACGCAATTAAAACTGCAACATCTGCATACAATACAATTGGGATGCGCATCTTATTTATTCTGGGTATATCTATGGCTGATTCGAGCAGTTGTGACTCCACCCCATTTGTATTAGGCAAAAACAGAAAAGGTGCAAGAACACACCCTTGTCGAACGCCTCTAGTAACTGGGAACCATCTAGTGCACTCACCCTGTTTGCCATACCTTACACATGCTTCGTTCCTCGAATACAATTGTCTTATGAAGGTGATATTTTCAAGGTCTACCCCCATTTGCCTCATGATTTTCCATAAATGGGAATGGGATACACTGTCAAAAGCTGTGCTAAGGTCCATAAAGGACAGATATAGTTTGCCTTGCTTAGCGTGGGTGTACTTAGTTATGAGTAGAGTCAAGTTCAGACACTGTTCTTGGGTGCCTCTACTTTTTCTAAAGCCATATTGTGCCAGGATCAGAATATTATTTGGCAGAGCCCATGTCTCCAATCTATTTAATAGCACTCTTCCCATAAGTTTAGCAGTGCTATCAAGGAGGGAAATTGGCCTATAGTTTCTGGGGACTAGTTTATCCCCTTTTTTGTGAATTGCAATTAAAACTGCTTCATGCCAAGATGTTGGCGGTCCCTCTTTGGCTATTGCATTGAATATTTTGTTAAGTAGGGGTCCCACAGATCAGAGCGAGCTGTGAAGGAATCTTATCGGGGTGCCATCTATACCTGGTGCTTTATTGCGGGAGGATTGTGCCAAGGCTGCACCTATCTCCATAAGATTAAAAGTGAGTGCAATATTAGATGGGGGGGGGGGGGGACAGGCGCCTCTTCAGCCGCTCCGGTACCCTCTCCCAAACCATTCAAATTTTTACAAAAATGTTCCACCCATAAGTCCTCATCCACATGTGTGTCCAAGTTATGATCAGAATTCGAGTTTCGAAATGGTGCATTGATCGTTGACCAAAAGTCCCTTGCATTGTTTGTAACTGAGGCTTTCAGTAATTTTTCCCAAGCTTCTTCTTTTAATATCTTTACTCCGTTCTACCTGGCCGTAGAATAACTTTGTCGGGCCTGTTTCACAAGGGTGAGATTTCTTGGTACACTCTTGAGTAATTGATGTAGGGGGGAAAGTGCTTTAGTGCAATTATGATGAAACCATTTCAATCCTATGGATTTGTGAGAGCCCCCACTCTTAAAAAGGTTACTTTAAGCTCTTGCAAAATAGCCTCAAATGCCCCAATAATAGACTGGGGTCCTGAATCGGATCTAAACATATTTCTATTTCCTTCATTCTGCTAGACACAACCTGGGGAATAAGAATAGCCTGATCAATGCCCTCCCATTTAAGAGTTATCCCAGTCTTCTGAGCTATAGTGGGTTTTATGTGAGAAAAGTTAGGGCCATGAATACCTAACCATTTCATAACTCAAGTTACAGCCGCATAATCACTATAACAAAGAAATCTAACATTTCATTTACTAAATGCTCCTCCCAACATAGCAGAAGCTATTATAAAATTGATTGATGATCTGTATAGGGTAGAGCGAAAGGTTTCAAGCAGGAAACCGGTACATTCCGACGTGGGGTTCATGATCTCCAGGTCTTTGGTGATAATTATTTAGGGTGTTGCCATATTGGTTATGGGAAAAGTGTATAATACCCCCTCTATCCTTGTCTTTTAGACCACACACAGAGGTTGAGGTGAGAGGACAGGGGTGTACATTAAAATCTCCCAACCACAATACTGTCGGATCTTTTGTACAAGAACCAATTAACGTATTCATATTTTCCTCCACTAAAGCAACAACTTTGTACATATCACCCCCCAAATAATTATCATAGAAATGAATCAATAATATGGTGTCACCTTCTGGACCCTTAAGATGTAACATGTTAAAATAATGACATTCATTAAAAAATTATAAAACTTGAAATTGCAGGGTGTTACAATCCCATCCCTCGCTCTTCCAGCAGCTGAGGGAATTGCAGGAGTAAAATATGACCTATAGCCATCTATATTAACAGGACCTACTGCCCAGGTATTTGTCAATTTTGTTCGAGCTGGATATATTGGCGGAATACAAACAGAATATGATTTGCCTTCTAACTGGTTACAAGATATTAAGAACGTAACCTTTGTTAACAAAAAAGATATACCCATTATGTTAAAACGAGGATCTAACCAAATTTACAAAAAGAGTGTGTGTACGTTTACTGATGTGTAGAATAATTTTAATGGAGACTTTAATGAAAGGAGAGTGAAAATTAGTGAATTGAGAGAGGCTCAATTACAGGAAGAAGTTTCGAAGAGATTTAGAAATTCAAAGATAACATTTTTTTTAGATCCGGATAGCTGGAAACTGGCAGTGATTACCCCACTGCTAAAAAAGTCACCTTGGACCCTTTATGTCCGACCAACTACAGGCCTATTTCACTCTTGCCTTTCTCAATAAAAATCCTAGAGAAATTGGTCACTAGGGTCCTGTCCAGCTTCCTTGAATCCAACGACCTTTTGGACGTGGCCCAATTCGGCTTTAGACCGGCCCACGGTATGGAGTCTGCCTTGGTGGCCGTTTTGGAAGACCTGCGTTCAGGTGTCGACATGGGAGGAGCAGCGTTTCTGGTGCTGCTTGACATGTCGGCCGCGTTCGACACGGTTGACCATGCGGTTCTACTGGGCAGGCTCCGGGAGGCCGGGGTAACTGGCTTAGCCTTGGACTGGCTGGCATCATACCTCTGTAACAGGCGGCAATCCGTGGCTATGCCGCCGTTTCGCTCGGCGGTGAGAGAGGTAAAACAGGGAGTGCCGCAGGGCTCTGCAATCAGCCCGATCCTTTTCAACTTATATCTTCGCCCTCTAATAAGTCTGATTAAGTCATTTGGCATGTCTGTCATCAATTATGCCGATGACACTCAGCTTATTTTTTCCATCGAGGGCAGGGACGCGGTCTCCCTGGAATCCTTTCACCAATGCATGTCGGCAGCTGCGGATTGGCTGCGTCAGAACTCGTTACAGTTTAACGGGGCAAAAACCGAAGTTCTCTACTGTTCGGCAGACCGTATGCCTCACCCTCTGCCAGAAGGACTCTGGCCTTCCTCTACCTTAGGCATTGTCGCAGCGGCAGACTCAGTCCGTAACCTAGGTGTCCTGCTCGGGCCTAGTCTCCAGCTGGACGCCTTCGTTAATAAAACCACGGCGACCTGCATGCTGCTGTTACGCATGTTGCGGAAAATTCTTCCGCTACTCCCTCACTCAGCGAGGACGGAACCAGTGCGTAGTATCATCCTCAGTAGGTTAGACTACTGTAACGCACTGCTTCTGGGAGCCCCCAGTACTCTAATTATGAAGTTACAGCAGGTACAGAACATGGCAGCTAAACTGGCGCTTTCGCGGCCATGGTCTGCTTCGTCCTCTCTCGCCCTTTCGGATTTGCACTGGTTACCGGTGCAAAAACGGATCTGTTTTAAATCAGCTTGCTTGGTCTTTAGAGCCTTGCATGGGCTGGGTCCATTGGTACTGCGAGGTCTTTTTTCCTGGTACTCTGCTGCCAGACTCTTGAGATCCTCCTCGGCTTTCTTGGTGACTGTTCCCAAGATAAAAAGGGTGAGGATGGGCGGCCGCTCATTCAGCTTCACGGCCGCCAAGCTCTGGAACTCCCTACCTCTGGCCCTAAGGTGCAAGCAGGATCTCTTGTCTTTTAGAAAGGATCTAAAAACCCACCTTTTTCCGAAGGCAGTGTAATTGTCATCTGTAGGAATGTCTGTGGTCAAAGTGCCAGGATACCCTTTGGGTGACAGTTGCGCTCTATAAGTACGCCTACATACATACATTAATCAAGAGAATAAAGGAGTTATTTGTATTATGCATGAGAAACATGATGAATGATAAACTTCTGAAAGGATTGTAATGAGTTTTTGTATCTATAATGATATTGTTAGGAGTGGTTATATATTGGATAATTGCCCAATAACATTGGTAAATGATTTGCATGGATGGCTGAATGGATTGGAGATGTAGGTGGTGATATATTAGGGAAGATACTAACCCCTATTATTATGATTATTGTCAGTTGAATTGGTATATTTCTACTACTGAAACTTATTGGAGTTATTTGTCCGAGAGATAAATTGAAATGTGATTGGAAAAGAAGACGATGACCAGATAAAGACAAAGAGTAGATATTGAACTTGATTAAATGAAATCGAAAATGTATGATGGACTAAAAGCCTTTGAGAAGATGAAGTTGAAGAAACTAAAATTGATCATCAGAAGGTGGATTATTAGATTAGATTCATTAATTAAAATAATGTTTATTCATATGTGCTAATGTTAGCATAACCAGGTCTCAAGTTGCAATAACCAGGCCTAGACTGTCTGTAGATACATGCACTTTTGCAGTTACAAAAAATAATTCGTTTTATTCTTCGAGTTTAAGGGCCTGCTGGAGTCTTTTTTCATTAACAGAAAATAGTTGAAATTGGATTCATATTGTGGTGCAGTTTCTCATATTGTATCTAACTTGTTTTTCCAAGGAAGTCCTGCCAAAGATGTTTTTGAAATGTTATAATAATCAGTGGTGTTTCTTCCTGCAGCGACAACTATGGGGCCCATTAGGATGTCGGGCGGATCGCCACTGCCATGCCGGCGGTGGCAATCCACCCGACATCCTGGGCCGCCCGCCACCCATTTCCCCCCTGCCATATTACCATGGCGGGGGGAACGTGGCGGACGGATAGACCGTCCGCCGCTTTTCCTCCCCAAAGGCGACCGGGGCTGAAAATGTTTTATATGGTGGCGGTGTCTATCAGACACCGCCAGCCATATTTGGATGGGCTGAAACATCCTGCGGGCCCCCGGAGTGAAGGCGAGGTGGGGGGTGCACATGGGGGGTACCTGTGGTACCCCCCAGCATTTGCATACACAAAGCGGCAGGCACCGCGCGGTGCCTGCCGCTTTGTGTATGCAAATGCATACATGCATTTTTAGCTTTGTGGCGGGCGGTGCTGAGAGCAACGCCCGCCACAATGTTAAAAATGCAGGATGCACCCGCCACTGTGGCGGGCGTATCCTAATACCCCCACGGGACCCCCGCCCTTATGGCGGGCGGTCCCAAGTACCGTGAGGAGGCGGACGGGCAAAATCCGCCCGCCATCCTAATGGCCCCCTAAGTGTTTATTAATTTTCATTGGTTTATTGTTCACTGTCATTTGCCATGAATGTAAAGTAAAGGGGCTCATTATTATTTAATATCTTAGGTGGGCTCAAACGTGGCCTAATTTATGTAACATACTTTCTGCAATGTTAATTGGTTTATCTCATGTAACTTTATTTGTTGAACCCTATGATGTCACTTCAAACCATACTGAGAGCAGGATTTCCTACTCTTCTGAACCTATAAAATATACCTTTTCTGGGATGTATACCAGACCTTTTGTTCGATTCTAAGAATGCAGAGTCTATGACAGCCTGTTATTTCATTAATGCTCATAGCTTTTTCCCCACTCTCCCGATGCAGACATCATGTTGTTCTCTTGCTGACTTTGCACTTAGATATTTTACAGACCTTTTGCTTGCTTCTAAGAAGGAAGGCTTTATAACAGTCTGTTTATCTGATTTAGACCCAGACCTCTCCTTCCTTTCATACTGGTCAGTCCTCTGTTGGATTGTATTTGATGTTATACTTACACAGACCCTTCTCCTGTTTGTGAGCTATATTGATACTGATTTAAACTGACAAACTACCTTTTTCCTTATCTGTAATGATTACTAAATTATTATTAAACACTCATGGTTTTGACTTAGAACATTTTCATGCAAATCGGTTCTTTAATTGCCTTGGGTCATCTTCCTTTGGGACTCACACAGCCTGATTGTCACCCCGGGGGTCACTATACTATTGTCACCCCAAGTTGGAAACCAAGCACACATCAACAGCACTTGTTTCTAAAGGTAGCGATGTCAGAGCAGTCCAAGTCTCCCTCAGTGAGGTGAAGCAAGTTGGAACTTCAGAGCTCTTAACACCCATAATAACACCCAATACCTCATTGAACTGACAGTGCTTTTACTTTGAAAAAGGATAACTAATGTACACAAAAGTAAAGGCTGCGCAGAGCATCAAAGTATATAGACCAAATTAATTTAGAAAGATAGTATACCAAGTAGTAATCAGATTGATACTGGGCACACAGATTTTAAGTAATTTTGTTCTTTGACATTTAGCTTTTAAAGAAAGGAGCACATAACTCAGCAATTATGTTACATATACCTTGCATGGACTTTCTGACCAAAAATGACTTTTAAAGGATACTGTATTTGAAGCTTAGCGTGTAGAGGTTTATATTTTAGAGAAAGACTTAACAATATTTCCTAATAGGTGTCTTTGATTTTGGTTTGCCTCTTTAGCTGTGCAGTGCAGACAGTTTGAGTACACAAAGTGTACAGATGCTGCAGGAGTCTGAATTGATTTCTCCGGGAAGCATAAAACCGTTGGAAAATCCATTGGTGGCACCTTTGTTAATGCCTGTTTCTGTTCCTGTGACAGAAACAAACGCAGAGAAAGAGAACAAGGTAAGCAAAAAAAAACAGCACCGTTTTAACAGTTTATATAAATTTGAAAAACTCAGTGCTATAGGATTGGTGTCCTGTCAATGAAATGAGAGTTGAGAAGTGAGAATTACGTTTTAGTCAATCTTTATAGTGACCTAGAAAAGAGAGGTGGGGGTGTGGTCTAGGAGGGGACCCATCATAGAGTGCTCGCCAGAGCTCCCGAGCTGGGGCTCCTGCCTGTCAGGTTCTGCTGGCTAACTGCAATAGACCGCTGGATACCGGAGACGCCGTGAATTGGGCTGAGTCGGCTGTTGCTGCGAGGAAAAGACTTAGAGTATTTAAGTAAGCTGCACGGTGGCATGAGCAGAGATCGGACCTGCTCTCAGAGGGCACCGGCTGATGAGACTGGGGGGATTCGCCTCTCCTAAAGCGTGCCCCTGACTCCGCTACCTATTACAAGCCGGAGTATGCTACTCGTACCTTCCATCCTTTCCTACAATGGCCACCCTCTGACCTACGTAAACTTGCTTTCATATCCTTTGCAACGTTTGTCCGGTGGACGGGTAGGCTACTTGTGGCTATCTTGTGAACTGTCCTCTCCTTTTTGCTGATGTGTACCACTCAGCCACTGTGTTTTGTTTATTTATTTGTTTATGGTGATGTTCTTTTATTGTTGTAAAGATTTTGTTCTGTTGCTGTTGTTTCATACCTCATTTATTATCCCAGGGTGTGCACAATTCCCCTTGACTGACAGATTTGGCATGAGTGCCGAGAGCCCTCAGTGAGGCAATAGTAATGTTGTCAAGAAGAGGACTGGCCCACCAATCACCACCGCTACTTTACCCTTACTCTTAAAAGATGCACCAACTTAATATAGTCTCTTTGAAACATTACAATGGAAATAACTTTTGTAATGGCTTCACATTAAAGAGATAGATATTGCTGTGATTGAAGAGACACACCTTCTCGCTTGACATTAAGAGGCTTCACTCATACTGGTTCCTGCTCCAATTTCAAGCGACCCACTCTACCACGATCACAGAGGTGGCCGTCAAGTGGGGCCTGCCCTAGGTATAACCATAGATCAGACATACAGAGACAGAGATGGTAGGCAATGCGGTTGAGAGTCCGTTTAGGCACATATTCGATTACACTTAACTCTTTATATGGCTGTAACGACAATAAGGAGTTTTCCAGCTCACTGCTTCTGTTGATAGCAAACTTCACCTGGGCTGATCCGATTACTGGGGAAGATTTCAACACAGTCCTGAATTCCCAATTGATCGCTTAGTAATGCACTACAATACACACCCTGTCTCCCTAACAATGACCCAGGGGTTACTCGACTTAAATTTGATAGATATTTCGAGGGAAATATCCTGATTTCTTTATCCACTAATCATAACGACCTCTATAGACTATAGGCACCCAGATTCTGTCAGACCATGAACCAGCGTCTCTAGTAATCGACCTGGGCGCTCTTCCCGAGCACATTTCCCTACATGTTATATTCACAAGATCGTCTTTCCGGATCTGGCACTGCGGGACTCGGTACGCAAATCTGTAGAACATTAATATAGTCTTATAGCCCGCCGTAGAAGGCTATACCGGCCATTAAAGGCCCGCTCCAGCGATAATAGCCCAAGCCAAAGGGAGGACCCGGCCTGGCATTCCGGCTGGACTATTCCCATTGGGCGCATGGTCAAGATTGATTTGCATATGGCTGGGTTTAAACTGGAATGGCATGGTGAGCAAAAACACAATGGATTTAGGACCAGATCTCTGTACTGGGGTGAATGTATGACATTGTTCTACAATCCATCCATCAATTGTTCTTTTAGCATTTGTCACCCTGAGTGGGACGGGTATTCCCAGACGTGGGTCCCTTGCTCTCCATGCCACTGGCCTCAAGCTATCCTTGCTGGTGAGGGGTGAACCCTCAAAACAAGTCATAGGATGCTTGTTTCCAGTCCACGGAGACCTGGCCTGGCAGTTCGGGCTGGACTGTTCCCATTGGGAGCAGGGTCAAGACTGATTTGCGTATGACTGGGTTTAAACTGGGACGGCATGGTGAGCAAAACAGCAATGGATTTAGGCCCAGATCTCTGTGCTGGGGTGAATGTATGACATTGTTCTACATTCTGTCCATCAATTGTTCTTTAAACATAGACGTTCCAGAGATGTTCCAGTACTGGACTACATCTCTAAACAAGGGCTGACTTGCATGAGCAACTCAGCTACGGGCTCCACTTTCATATCAAAACTAGAAAAGAAATACATAGAACCTAAGTACCCACAAGTTTGTCTGCTAAATCAAGTCACACACAATGTGCCAGAGTTCCACCCAATTTGCAGATATTAGGCGTTGTGATCAGAGTGGGTGCAGCCTAGGTAATCAACATGTGTGACACAGGAGGCCAGGCTCAGTGTGCCAATCAGCCTGTCAATCCACATGTGTAAAGCTTCAGGCGTAGAATAAAAGTTAATGCACCCAGGTAGTCTTTTAGCTGCTGCGCCACAAGTCCACTAATTACCAACTCTGTAACCCGTTTTTGAGAGCCTGGGCGTTCAAGAAAGCAGTCATATGGGGCATCAGAGGGAATGAGCGCTTCAGGGCGAAATCTAGCTCACTATAAAAGTTGACGCCTAATACCCATGGGACTCCACCCCAATGCGACAGACCCCAGAGTGCGCATGCAGTAATTGTATCTAGTCAGTGTTGGTGGAGTATATGCTTCCCAGCAAGACATGTCGACCATCTATTGTGCTCTTCACAAAATCATCGGCCCTCCGGGTCAGTGACCATCTCAGCCGGATTAAATGACGTCCCTGGGTGCACCTGGATCAAAACCCCTTGGGCGTGGGAGAAGAAATCAGAGGTGAACATCTGACATGCCAGCAGCACTGTAACTTGGTCACCACAGTGCATGTCAAATGGGATTCTTGCAGTTTAGCGACATGGACTGAGTGGCGCATAAGGTCTGAGTAAATGGCATATCTTCGTGCAGGGGTATGTATTCCGTGTGCATTCCAAGTTATTACTTTAATAGATGGCATGCATTGATGTATGCAGGGGAAGGACAGGTATGGGCAATGGATATGAATCATCATGCGTGTGTAGCGGCAATGGCTCGCCAGCTGGAATGGCAAGAACAAGGAGACCAGGTAGCATTCGTAAAACTGAAATAAGAAAGCTATAAGATAACAACAAAAGAACAATGAATACCAGATGTGCCATACGCTAACTGAGTACCCACCCAAACCAATCTGAAGCGAAAATGTAGGTACCAATTAAAAACGTTTTTCAAGGGAGACCAGCTCAGAAACAAAAGGCGGTTAATCCCCTTAGTGCGATCAACATTGGCTTCCTACATAAAGTAATGAGCTATTTCAGACAGTTCAGCTGCGTCAATGTTCCCTGTGGGGGAAAGTAGGGAGGGGAAAGTTAGTACAAAGTATAAAGAGAAGGAGCATAGCAATTCAGTTTTTCATTTGGCTACAGAGCACAAGGGGTTAAGGCTGGTCCTGTGTAATCATGCTTCATGCTGC
The DNA here is from genome assembly GCF_964261635.1 of Lissotriton helveticus. Classification (NCBI taxonomy): domain Eukaryota; kingdom Metazoa; phylum Chordata; class Amphibia; order Caudata; family Salamandridae; genus Lissotriton; species Lissotriton helveticus. The sequence continues at coordinate 920,910,107 of NC_136070.1, forward strand.
ATGTGATGTGCGAACAATAGGTAAGGCAGAAGGTAGATCAAATAATGTCATTGATTGTCTGTGGAGTGTGGGCACAGAGTGCACCCTGGAGGGCCAGGTGGCTACAGAACTCGTATCACTGGAGGATTGTGGTAAATCATCTGCAGAGCTCAAGTGTCTCATTTCTTCTGTGAGTGCAGTGGTCTGTTGCAACGCTCTGCTTCTTTCTGTAATGATCTGTCCCCGTTAGGCATAGACTTTGGGGTTGAAGGCAAGTGTGCCCAGAGTTGCGCAGGAGACCTCTAGTGTGCACCCTATTTTCAATAGTGCCAGATCTTGACATGTCAGTGGCTTGAGTTCCGTAGACCCCTAGCCAGTGCCAGACCTCAGCAGGTGAATAAAAAAAAATGCATGGTGCTGCATGCTACCACTCTGAGATGCGCTGGGAACAGTAGTGTGACAAAGGGGAGCCGGATATCCCCTTATGTCCGGAGACACCTCAAGGACGTTTAAACACATTCTCCCCTTCTTTTATACAGCAATCAGAGAACTGGAAACTACCAGAGACAGACAGGGGTTTTTCCACTGTTACTTTAACTGGGCAGAGCTAGAGCACCACCCCGCCCCCAGAAGTGATGTCATCCCGGAAGTAAATACCGGTAGCAGGATCATACCGGTGTGTTCATCACCCGGAGGCAGGCGTATTGAGAAGCGAGAGAGAATACGAGGACGAGAGCGAAGAAGGAAAGAGCGAGGAACAAGTGGAGCAAGAGGCAGCAGGTGAAGATCGGAGAGCGGAGGCGGTTCGTCATGCTGCAAAGCCGGGATGCCAACAACAAGGTGCATCGCCCAGCCACACTTGAAGGGAAGCGTGGCTCACCCAAGTACGCTCCCGTATAGCGGGCTGGGCAGGCAGCAAGGGTTTTAAAACCCCCTAGTTCCTTCACTCGAACGTTCCCTCCACTTCCCTGATCCTCGCACTACCGGCACTCTGTGTAGCCCGTCCTTAGAGCTAAAAACCTTGTGCACGTGTGATATCCTCACTCCCCCTCCCGTCACACTGTACCATAGAGCACCCGACTGAAGCAAGTCTACCTTTTCTTTTTCTCTTTATTGAAAATCTTCTGTGACGGCAACGGCGGCCGAGTCAGAGACTACATCTCCCAGAACCACTCGGGGCTGGAGAAGAACAGGACTGAAACACCGGAAAGAGCGTCTCTCACCCATTGGAATTGATGTGGAGCCCACTCTCCCTTACTATCGGAGTACCTTACGGCGACGGAGACTGTTAAAGCCAATAAAGCCATCCTAACCTTCTATCCCTGTGTCTGTGAGTCTGTTCACCCCGCAACAAGTAACAATTACTTCAGCTCTAGTTAGCGAAGACGTTCAGTGGTGAAATATTGCGAGAAACTGTTTGGGGGAAGCAAATCCCGCAGCCAACGCTCCAGGTGTTGTATAGCATCTCTGCCCCGTGTCCTTCCAGGGAGTCCCACAGTTCGAATTTCTTTTTACTTCGATCTACCCTCAGCTTCTTCGTCCCTCCGCTCCAAGACATCAGTATGCTCCATCAGTGTCTGCATTGATGAATGTGCGCATTGAACTTATAAGTCAGCAATATTTTGTTCCACCGTGTCTACCCTGTACACAGGTTTTCGGTGATCAGCATGTAGCAGTATGAAATCCATAGCCATGGTGGCTATTTGGGCTTCCAATGATGTGTGAGAGCGCTCAGTAGCCACCTCAATTGCCGCCTGCATAGTGTTCAGTTTGTTTTACAGCACTGCAGCGCGATCCATCCTCTGTGCGCAAGGGTAGAGTCTAAAGGTCAGTGAAGCGAGTTGAGGAGTTTTCCCATCGAGGCCAGGGCTGTGGAGTGGACAGGATGGTCCAAGAAGGACAGTAGCAAGAGTCCTCGCCGGGGGGCAAAGATATGACCACAATGACTAGGATCCAGACTCTTCTCCCTCATGCTTCATCCAACTCCCACAGCAGGAGTGGCCACTCAATGATGCATAGGAGACACGGCACCAGCCACGACAGTGTATACAAGTTCACGTGTCTGGTGCAGGAGCCTGGGCCGAAACCAACCCCGTGTCCCCATCTTGAGCCGTGGCAGCCACAGCAGCACACCAGCATCCCAAAGGAGCACCCTCAGTCCACTATACTCAAGCCCCCCATTAAGCCCACTGGGTAACCAAATGTGATGCAGGAGCACTCTACACGGGCACTCCTCGCCTGCCAAAGGGTGTAAATGTGTGGACCACCCCCCCCCACCCCAGTAGCCTCTGCTAGGACCACAGTGGGAGTGTCAGCCCAGGCTAGATATGGCTTCTGTGCCTGCGGCAGCATTGGCAGTCAGGGAGGAAGCAAGCACGGATCCCCTCAGCAGCAGAGGCCTCCATGCTTCTGCCCTCAATTCCACCAATATGCAGGCTGAGTAGCCAGGGCAGCGGTGCTGCAGGTAGATCACCCCCCCCCCACCATGGTCAAGCCTGGGTTCGAATTGGCCCCCGTGCATCACATCTCTGCTGCAGGCCGCAGTGGGAGAGGAGGAAGAGGGCATGCGGGCATCCCGCATTCGCAACAAGTCCCCCCAGGCAACAGCTCTCACCTCTGCACTTGTTGGGATCCTCCTTTCGGCTTTTCAGGTGTGCATCCTCTACAGGGCCCAAATCGTCTGCTCACTGCTCCTGTCTAGCCAATTCCAGCATTCAGTGGTACAGCCATCCCATCGACGCCACAGGTTTGTGTCCTGGGCAGTGGGAGGGAGGCAGAAGCATCTGTTAGAGTATTGCAGCGGCTTCAGAAGCATCCAGCCGTGCATCACTCACCAGTTTAACAAAGAAAAAATCAGAGGGCCCCTGAATTGGCTATGTTGGGACCAGGGGAAAGATAGTCAAAAAGATCTATGATGTCCCTAGAGCATGTATCTAATGGATTACTACGTTGGTCCAAAAGATACTATGCATCCACCATAGGACTTGCCTGTTTTTTGGGTCAACCTCACAACCACAAAAGTATGAACTTACTCATATCAAAAGGGACTTAAATACCTTATTGTTAGTCCCTTTTGATATGAGTAAGTTCATACTTTTGTGGTTTTGAGGTTGACCCAAAAAACAGGCAAGTCCTATGGTGGATGCATAGTATCTTTTGGACCAACGTAGTAATCCATTAGATACATGCGCTAGGGACATCATAGATCTTTTTGAGTCACTCACCAGTTTGCCACCATGCAGGTGGGCACAGCCCGCAGTTGATCCCCGCAGCAGACAGGAGGCTCGCCGTAGGCAATTCGCGTGATGCGGCGACAGAGGGTCTCACGGGGAGGGGAACATCGTTTACAACAAAACTTTTACCACGCACTACCATTACAACGCAGGAATTACAACGAAAGTTGTTACAACGACTTTCGCTGGAGGGCGCTGTTGGATAGGGAATAGTTTAATTTTCTATCCAACACCTTCCCAACTCTCCACGGGGACTGGAGTTGGAATAGAAAATTAAACTATTCCACTATCCAGCGCCCCCCAACGCAAGTCGTTGTAACGACTTGCGTTGTAATACCTGCGTTGTAAAGGCATGCGTGGTAAAAGCATGCGTTGAAACGTCATACATCCCACGGGTATCATACAAGGCAGTCAGGGCAGTGGATGGCTTGTGTACGTTAGGATAATGGCCAGATAATGGGGAAGAATCACAGAGCTTCACAAAAACGCATCTTCCATCTTGGCTCCACTAGCCATGCCCCCATTATTTTCTTGCTTCCTTACCCCTTTTCTCATCATATTAGGTTTTCTTTCTAGGCATATTTCTCACCTATCAACAAAAAGGGAACGAGAGGAGATGGGATTCTGATGCGTACTTCTTACTGCAGATCCCTCATCTTGTGAATACCTCCAGGCACCAGACTGGATCTGAAGTTTTTTTCTCAGCTTTGTTTACCCAGTGCCAGAAGGTAGCATTGTTACAGCTCTGCATCAACACCGTCCTGCCTCAGAAGGGACACTAGATCTACATATATACGCCAACACTGCTCACTGACTTCAGTTCTCTTCTTTCTGCACCTTCCGATCCATATCCGGAGCTCCCTTCCTAACTTTTTACCTCATCCCTGATGAGTTTTTTTTATCAAATGTTGCATCAGTGTGCAATGGAATATGTCCCCACCTAAAACCACAGGGTTTAAGCCTTGTGGGGACTGTCACTAGCAGATGTCGGTGACACAACTCCATGGCCTATGGGTTCTTTGCCTGCATGAATCCCAGGAAGATCCTGGACTGCAAAGCCAAACTGTATGTCACTGAACACATGTAAGTTGTGCTCCCGGTCAAAGTCCAGTGCGCGGCCCCACATCCACTCTCAGTGCTGTCCTTGCAATTTATCCTCCTCCCAAATGAAGTACTTACATACGTCCAAGAAAAAGAAAAGGAAGAATTAGAAGCTGGATTCCTCCTTGTCCCAGCACTGTCATCCTGAGGACATCCAGGTGCCTCTCGATCTTCGTCCTGATACTCTTCCGAGGAACAGATCCCTCAATTGTCCCAATGTACTCTGTGTTTCAAGGTCTGTTGGCCGCAATGCAGCAGATTGAGATTTTCAGAGAAGCCATGCTGTGCATATTTGGCACCCTTCCAGCTCCCTCGTGTGGGCCTTGAGGCCCCAAGGATCCAAGGAGGCCTCCTTTCTGGTTCCATTGGCAGATCCATCCTTTGTGCCATCTCTGCCTTTTGTCCCCACTGCACACTAGACCCAGCGTTACTTCAGTTCCCGTTATACAGCTCACACCGGTTTCTGCCATGTTGACTTTGGGCCAATTCCGCCAATGCAGGAGAAGTGCCTGATTGTACTGTCCTAGTCCAAAATGAATCCGACTTGACCTCGACTGTAGCTGCATCATATGCCACAACCGATTCGGCCTAATTTGGACCCAAAAACAATTCCCGTATATCAGACATCACCCACAAGCCCTTCACAACTTGTTTGGTTCAGTATCTGTCTGACCAAAGGTAACATAATCTTTGATATGACAATAGAGATGATCACCAAAATGATGATGACATGAACTTGTCATGGATTTGTATGAGACTAGTGGTCTGTATACCTGTCCTGACACTGGTTTGAGTTTTCCAATCCAGCCATTCAACTGAGGAATCAGCTTCTTTTGCTGTGGTCCTCCAGCATGTGACCAAAGGTCTGAGCATACAACAAATAAAACAAATGTTGACCGGGGTTCTTCAGCCTGGACTGTCATCTACTGACTCGTTTCTCCCTTTCACTCACTGACACATTGATGGGCCCCTTAGACAAACCTGGCTCTTGCCTGCTGGTAAATAGGCAGGTGACCAGTCTTTACAGGTGTGCTGCCCAGGAGGCCTTTCCTTCCTGACCTTCAGGAAGGAAAGGTCTCCTGGGCAGCACACCTGTAAAGCCTGGTTGTCCAGACTCCTTTCCTACAACTCCTCCTGCAGAGAATCTAAACAAATGGAGGCACTAAAAACAAGTGTTTTCTGCCACCCGCCTAGCCCTTCACTTGGTCAATGGTTGCTATTCAAATGCTTTGTGGGATATGGTCGGTGAGATTTTGCCGATGGTTCCAGAAGAGTTTTGTGCAAATGTATTGCAGATGGTCAGGATGCAGCAGAGTATACAATTTGTTCTAGACTGCACACTACTAATTGCTTGGTCAGGGCCGTTGTTACCAGCGCCATGCATTGGCGCAACACATTGACGAGATCCTTCTGCATTTTAGATGACATCCAAGCACTGTTAATGTCCATACCATTTGATGGCGCTCATCTGTTCGGAGATAAGGAAGGCTCCGGCATTGAAGAGCTTCAAGGAAAGCAGGACCACAGCAATCAACAATACCAGTCTTCCCCTACCTTGATGACAGGCTGTTGATGGCGGGCTTGCCACAGTCATTTGTAGACTACCACCAGGCGATGGTGAACCTTCTAGCATCTTTGGTATTCTTCTTCAGTGTGTCAAATTCACACCAAGGTCCCATCCTATGACATGAAGAATTAAAGATACCACCATGTGTGATTGTGCCTCCCCATCCACAACATTTTCAACACGCCTCGGATTTTGCTCTTTTATGTGTATTTAATTGGAGAATAGTGTTATTTGTACAAAATTTTGTTGTTTCCTTCCCCAGAAAATGTCTATCAGAATTATTATTTCTTTCCTTTGATTTAAAGAATGTGTGTTCCCAGACCCTTGACACCTGCAGGAGACTATTTAATGCCCACATTTTCCAAATGCTCTTTTCAGTGAAAGTTAGAGATAGGGAGCGCTTTAGTTTTAAACAGATCGAGTTTGTTGCCTGAGAATGTACAGTGTTTCAGTATTATTCACATCCTGTGATTCCCTGGTACCGGTGTTTGAGTGGAAGAGAACTGTTCTAAATAATTTTGAAAGAAGATTGTCATTTTAATTTTGGCATGGAAAAAACCTAGAGAGTGAGTAGCAGAGCAACCAAGTGATCTGACCAACCTGGAGTCATTCTCATCCATATCCCTTCAACTTTAAGATGAAAATCATCCAAACAGCAAGGACTGGGTTTTAAAAAAAATTGATGTCAGTTAAGTGAACATTCTACCAAAACATGGACGCAGCATGCCTGAACTACACAAATACTACATTGGACCCATGGATCTTTCTGTGTTTGGACTAAATATCAAGTTAAAAATATCAGGTAGACATAAATATCGGAAATTAAATATCGTGACACAAAAATATTGTGATGCATAAATACAGTTGATAAGGATATTGTTTTTTAATATTGTTTTCAGTAATATAGGGCCTCATCACGATGGCCGAAGGACCACCACCGACAGTCTGTCGGTAGCTGTCTTTCCGCCATCTTACCAGGGATCTCCATCCACCATATAACAATGGCATTTTGACGGGTGGCGGTCGGAAACAACGATGCCATCGTCTCAATAGGCGGTCTTTATCTTACCGCCAGTCGGACCTCCCTGTAATCCCAGAATTGCAGTGGCTGTTGGGATTACAATATCTCTTTCGGCATGTTGTTCTGCGGTGGTCAACCTGTAGCAAAATGGCAGGCGGAAACGGATTTGGAGCCCTGTAGTGGGCCCCACTAAACCCCTGGGCCAGGGACTTAGGCCCTGGGGAGCACCTATGGTGCCCCCTACATATCCCCACACCATGTGGTAGGCACCGCATGGTGCCTGCCACGTCGTGCAGGGATATGTGTTGGGTGTCTGTTTTGACTTGCGGGCACTGCAGAGCACAGCACCCTCCAAAATACAAAACATGGCCAATGCGACAGCCACGGTGGCAATTGCATCCTAATTTGCCCTGTGGAACCTCATAGGGGGGCGGTCCCAAATACGATTGGATGGCGGGCGGACAAAAGTCTATCCGGCAACCTAATGACCCCATAGTTGTTAAAAATATATTTGTACATTATTTTAATATGTCTTAGTTGATATATTATTTTTACATGTTACTATTGTTTATTTAAATGTTAGACTTTTTTTTCAAATACAGCTTGTTAGATTTGTAGGGGGGATAGGCTGGGAAATTAATTAAGAAATAATTATGAATTATTTCATAAATTGTATTTAATTATATGATTGACATTTATTATGTAATACTGATTTATTTTCGTTGTATGTTATTTGTGGGGTGTTAGATTTGTAGGGATATCAGGTGGGAAGGTAATTAAGTAATAATTAACAATTATTTATTGTCAATTATTTAGTAGATTTTTTTAGTTATGGAATTTATGGAATACTTACTAATTTTATCTATATTTTAGTTGCGGACGGCCGGGTTTATAGGGGCCTGGGATAGGAAGCTAATTAAGTAATAATTACTTAACAATTTATTACTAATTGTAAACTAATTATTTATTTGATTTTTAGTTATGGAAAACTATTTATTTTCACTTATATTTTAGTTGCAGGTTGTTAGGCTTATAAGGGGTATAGGGTGGGAAGTTAATTTAGTATTAACTATTATTTGTAAATTAATTATTTTATTTAATTTTAAATATGTGAATTATGGAATACTTTTCTTCTTTACTTATATTTTAGTTACGAACTCCTAGGTTTGTAGTGGTCATGGGTAGGTAGCTAAATAACTAATAATTAACAACTATTCATTTTTAATTAATTATTAGTTGATTTTAACTGTAAATTATGGAATACTTATTTTGTTGGTTCTATTCTAGGTGTGGGCTGCTAGGTTTGTAGGGGTATTGGATGGGAAGTTAAATAATAATCAAATGGCAATTAATTAATAATCGATAATTAATCATTTTGGTAAACAGTAACTATGCTAATTGATAGATTATTTTTAGTTTATATATATATATATATATATATATATATATATATATATATATATATTTATATATTCATGTTAATTAATACTTTTTTCGTATTAAGAATGTCTCATTTGTTCCACATTCCTGGGTTTTCTCATAAATGTAATGTGTTTAAAGCGAGGTATTGTCCATAATCTTGCTCAGACCTCAGTTGAAATAGTAAAATTATTGTCTTCGCAGTTCAACACTTTCCCTATTGTTGTGCTATTTGGAGTGGGGATAGTAATTTTGACCCCTACAAAATCCAAAGCTTTCCCTACTATGCACAGACTGGAGTAGGAATAGTACATTTTACTCCTCTGAAGTCCTACTCTTTCCCTACTGTTGCGCTGTTTGTAATGGCAGTAGTACATTTTATCTCCCCGAAATTCAACGCTTTCCCTACTGTTGCCCTATTTGGAGTGAGAATTGTCAATGTAACCATTCCAAAGTCCAACACTTTCCCTACTGTTATGTTGTGTGTAGTGGGAATTGTAAATGTAACCCCTTCGAAGTCCAACACTTTACCTACTGTTATACTGTTTGGAGTGGGAATAGTAAATTTAACAACTCCAAGTCCATTGCTTTCCCTACTGTTGTGCTGTTTCGAGTGGGAATAGCAAACCTAACCCCTAGGATATCCAACGCTTTCCTTGCTATTGCACAGTCTGAAGTGGGAATAGTAATTTCCCGGCTCTTGCACAGACTGGAGTGTGAATAGTAGATTTAACCCCTCTGAACTCAACCACTTTCCCTACATTTGCATAAACTAGAGTGAGAATAGAATATTTCATATTCTTAGACTCCAGTAGTTTTTATTATGTTGATTAAATAGATTTGATGGATTTTATAACATTATTTCTTTATATTATATGTATATATACATTTTTTAATTCATTTTTAATTTTTATGGTCTTTTTAGTAAATGTGCTTTTGGGGGTTTTAATTTTTTTATATTTTATTCATTGCTTTAATTAATTAATATGTTTTTTGTTATTGAATTGTCTATATCCTTTCTTGTTTTATTGTGTATGTAAAATATATATATATATAAAATGTATATTTTTATTAATTATGTTACATTATATATATATATTCCTTTTCATACTAATAAATGTAAATTATAAAAAAATATAATGTCATGAATATGTGTAATAATTATGTTACATTTTATATATACATTTTCATAGTAATAAATGTAATATCTAAAACAATATATAATATAAAATAAATATTTGTAATAATTATGTTACACTATGGGGTCGATTCCGATTCGGGAAAAAAAACGTCTGTACGATTCGTATCGGAAGCCCTCTCCGTACGAATCGTAAACATGCCGTACGACCCGACGAGTACGATCCGGAACGGGGTATGAAGACGTGATTCGTACGGTCCACGTCAGGTAAGGGCATTTTGTACAGAAAAGCACACAATCACATACACACCGTACGGTCGTACACCCCATGATCGCGGGGTACGGTGCATACCCCTGCGATCATGGGGTGTACGCACCGTACCCCTGCGATCGCAGAGTTTATGCACCGTACCCCTGCGATCATGGGGGGTACGCACCGTACCCGGGGGGGAGCGTTCCGTACCTGTTTCGAGGCGAACTCTGCTTTTACGGCTGTTTTCAGCTCCCGTAGAAAAAGGGTCATACGGTGCGTACCCGACACGAATCGTACTTGCTGGGTCAGAAAAACCAGCCGCGAACTATACTGATGTCGCGTACAGCGGGTTCTGAGGGAGAATCGTACGGGGATTTGATTCGTATGGTCTCTGTACGATTCGTACTTCGTCGTACGTACGGGGGATGTTGCAGGGTACGATTTGTATGGGAAAAACGCTCCGAACGGCTATTCGGAGCGGTTTTTCCCGAATCGGAATCGACCCCTATATATTCATATATATTTATATACAGTGGTAAATATTAATGGTATTTATGTAAATTACATTATAATAAATTAATAGGACATTATTGTTGGAACAGAATGTCCCCTGCATGGTGTACAGTTGTGTTTACCCAACATGAGTGTCCAGCTACTATTATCTGTTATCCTGATGTTTGAGGTTGTGGGTCTGTCCTGATCCTGGCAGAGTGCAGCAAATATTGGAGGTAAGGTTGTTTTTCCAGACCGGGGAGGAGTATTTCTGACGTTCCTGATGCTGGCAGGTAGACGTCAGGTCTAGACACCGAAGTAGATAAACTGACTGCAGAGCTTCCTTTAGAAATTCATTGAGTTCCACTGGCTGCGAAGGTTGTTATACCGTTCCTACTAATCTAGTAGGACTGTGCATATCGAACAACAAAACTTCATGATACAGAGACCAAGTCTTTTTATATAATCAGTACATGTTGGTCTGTTTGGCTAGCTCACAGTACTACATTTAAACTCCTAAACCTACAGAGTTATAGATGTTGTCAGTAACATAGAATATGATTCTCAGATTCCCTAGGAAATTGTGAAAATTAGACCTAACTCTTTTGTTTGTTACACTTGCATGCCCAAAGCGCAACAAAGAAAGGTACAGTATTGCATTTCCAAACGTATATTGAAAAGCTTTAAACTTTCCAAATAAAATTTGAACTGCGATTGTAAGAGAGATGAGACACAGTATTTTAAAGAACGTTATTAAAATAGTAAAAAATACAAACAATTCAATTGTAGTTATTGTTCATAATGTTGGTAACGTTACTCATTTCTATTATTAGCCTCTTATGCTAAAGAGAGCATATCGAGAGTACCTATCTGCCCGGCCTATTGGGGTGACCTAACCCCATACCTTGGTGCTGTATGTTAGGAAGTCAGGCTCAATGCATCCACAGATGCACCACCAAATGTACAGCTTTCTCCCTTCTCAGGATGAAGGTCGGGGACAGTGGGACTTCCTCTTACAGCAGCAGTTTGTGATGAATCCGGAGTAAGTGCACCTCTCACTACCTTCAGCACAGATGCAGTTTAAATAACAACACGACAAACTAATCACTCTGCATCAAAGGTGCAGGACAGCGTTTTGAGTAGACTAATGCAGAAGAGTCGTCTCTTGTTACAGCACAGAAAGTATGCCTTATGTTCTGAATTTGTGCGACCCTGAAACTAAATGTGCAGACTACAGGGGGACAATTCCTATCAGGAATCAATGCATGCAAGGGCCGTTCACACAATAGAGAAACATGTGCAAACCACCATTAGAAAGTTAAAGCAAGAATTAAATGGAAGATAAATGCAAGCCACTTAACAGGGACTGCTGATTAGGTTTGCTGTCTTGTGGAATCACCAGTTATCTAGCAACAAAAATGAGTTCATCCTAGAGTCCATCGAAGTCGGACAAAAGATTACCCAATAATTATTTTTTTATACATGTGTATTCAAATAATTTGTGCATTTATTCATAAATGCGTTCAGCCCATTATCACTCAGTGAGGGACATAAAGGGAAATATATAGGTGTGTATAACACAGAGATAAGGCAATGGTATAATGATGAATTTTGGTCTGCTGTTTTGTTCAGTAAAAGTCCATTCTTTCAGTACAGCAAAGAACATTTCTTGTAAAAGGGTCTTATTGCCACAAGCGTCAACAGCATTTCGATCCATGGTTGATTAGAGGGTCATCATCAGGATGAACAGTTAATAAGCAGAACCAAGATCTGCAATGGAAAGTTTAAAAGAATTGAGTGATGGGCATATGTGTGATTGAAATGATGCTATTTCCTACAAGTATTGCTATTTACTTGGTGATTACAAATGTGATGAACATGAAAAAGAGAGAAAAGAAAATAACTGTATGGTGTGTGATTCTGCCATATGTGGGGGACTACCACCTGTAGGGAAAAGGGAATTTTCTTACCTGAAAAACCTGTAGATATTTTCCTTCTCCTGAATACGTTATTAATGATAAAAATGAAAATGATTATTTTCTATCCTGTGATAAGGGAAACTAAATTAGTAGAAAGTAAATTAATTTATATTTACCTCATTTGTAAGGTGCTGTTGAAAGTAGATGTGGAAGAAGCTTCTGAGCAAGTTGTAAGTTTGCGTAGTCCCTTGTTTGTCATGGATTCACATGCACAAAATTATCTTGTAAAAAAATGAAAAATACACACCTCCAAAGTGGCCTGAAGCTGGTTGTGCAACGTGCATTAATCAATAAGTACACATTATGATGAATAGGTCATGATTAATTTAAAATCAAACAAGCGGGGCATGTATACTACACCAATCAGCGTTCTCGGTTCTTGCCAGGAAAGGAAGGGTAAACATCCCTGATATGGTACAATTCACTCATGAATGAAACAGTGTGGCCATATCAAGTGAAATTAACAGGTCACTCTTGCAGGGTCTATAGAAAGGCTTAAGACTCCCCACCAAGGAGAGATAAAAACTCTGATGAGAGATGGGAATCCAGGGACCCACACTCAACTTCCTCATGGAAAGAACCCAAATAGTCATCCTGCCACCCTTAACATCGAAGACCAAGAACCTGATCTTTGGAGTCCGCCAGGGACCGTCTCTCAGCCTGACCCTGTCCAACATCTAAATGTCACCGCTCACCAGCATCATTCGATCCCAAGGCGGTGCACAGACATAATATCGACTCCAAAATATCGTTTGGACAGAATATCGAGTTTTAAATATCGTTTGGAGAAAATATCGACAGGACAGAATATCGACAGCCAAAATATCGTTTTTAAGGTAAGTGAAGTAATATCGACTGTAAATAATATCGAAAGTGAAAATATCCAAGTATATAATCTAGATAGTAAAAAATATCGTTTTTTAAATAATATGTAATTATTTATAGTGTTTTTATGTTATAATATGTGTGAAAAGTGTCATTTTATGTTATAATTATTTTTAATTAATGATTTTTTTTAAATTTTTGTGTAATTTTATTCTGTAGCGGGTTGTGGGTTTATAGGGGAATAGGGTGGGAAGTAATTTAATTATAATTAATTAAATATGTAAATTTATTAATTGGTAGTAATAATTAATTAATTGGTAATTTAATAATATATGTTAATTATTTCAAATTTAATTGGTAATTAATTTAATTTAATTTATTAATTGCTAATTATGTAAATTAAAATAATGTATTTCCTGTAGCGGGTTGTGGGTTTATAGGGGAATAGGGTGGGAAGTAATTTAATTATAATTAATTAAATATGTAAATTTATTAATTGGTAGTAATAATTAATTAATTGGTAATTTAATAATATATGTTAATTATTTCAAATTTAATTGGTAATTAATTTAATTTAATTTATTAATTGCTAATTATGTAAATTAAAATAATGTATTTCCTGTAGCGGGTTGTGGGTTTATAGGGGAATAGGGTGGGAATTAATTTAATTATTATTTATTAAATATGTAAATGTATTAATTGGTAGTAATATTCAATTAATTGGTAATTAAATAATATTTGTTAATTATTTAAAATGTAATTGGTAATTAATTTAATTTAATTGATTCATTGCTAATTATGTTAAATTAAAGGGGTATTTTTAGGGTTCAGGGTCAGTTTTTAGTTTTTGGGTAAAGGGGTATTTTTAGGGTTCAGGGTCAGTTTTTAGTTTTTGGGTAAAGGAGTATTTTTAGCGTTCAGGGTCAGTTTTTAGTTTTTGGGTAAAGGTATTTTTAGGGTTCAGGGTCAGTTTTTAGTTTTTGGGTAAAGGGGTATTTTTAGGGTTCAGGGTCAGTTTTTAGTTTTTGGGTAAAGGGGTATTTTTAGGGTTCAGGGTCAGTTTTGGGTTTTTGGGTAAAGGGGTATTTTTAGGGTTCAGGGTCAGTTTTTGGGTAAAGGGGTATTTTTAGGGTTCAGGGTCAGTTTTTAGTTTTTGGGTAAAGGGGTATTTTTAGGGTTCAGGGTCAGTTTTTAGTTTTTGGGTAAAGGGGTATTTTTAGGGTTCAGGGTCAGTTTTGGGTTTTTGGGTAAAGGTTTTTTTTAGGGTTCAGGGTCAGTTTTGGGTTTTTGGGGTACAGGGGTACAGTGTAAAAATAAAGTAAAATTAAATTTACATTAATTTAATTTAATGAAATGAAATTAAATGAAATTATATTTAAATAATTTTAAATAATTTAAATTAAAAAAATTATTATATACTTACCAATACTTACGTTGTAATGGTAGTGCGTTGTAAAAGTTGCGTTGTAACGTCATATATCCACTGTTGCACTCTTTGCAGTGGGAATAGTAATTTTTACTCTTTTGTATTTGTACGTTAATAATATTGGCTATTATTTAATTAAATTTTGTTACTATATATATATATGTTTTAAGAAATATGATTTAAAAAAATTATTTTTTTACTTTCATTAATTATTTAATTATTAAAAGTTATTTTAAGTATTGTTAATTATATATATATTTTTTTTTTTTGTCCTCATTTTGCGATATATATGCTTAAGGTTTTACTCGGGAGCCCGTTCCATCCAAAACATTTTTTACCTTCACGACCCCATATTTGTCTATCTGAGGAAGGGTGTTTCTCACATCCGTTGTTTTTTGGATTTGTGGGCTCCTGTGACCTTTGCCATAGTCAATAATTCTGGTATCTTGGGGGTGAGCTAGCCTTCCTGGCTACTCGACGGGAATAAATCCAGTCTGAATTATTGTCTCCGCTTTAATCATAGGACTTTGTATTTCGAGACCACATTTACTCATTAAGAGTCCTGTTCCAAATTATAAAAGTTTTCCCAGATTTCCCAAAAATTAAACTTTTTACTTGGTTTCCCTTGTCTATCATTTCTGTTAGTTTTTATTACTGAGTTTAGCCAATCCCCATACTGAGGCGGTGCTGGTTTAATCCAATTTATACAAATTTGACGTCTAGCCAGAAGTATCAATACAAACAGTAGGCTTTCTTGGTTTTTAGTTAACTTAACCAATTCATTATTTAAGTCAATCCCAAAGATAATAAGATTTATACTCACATTTACTTGTTTTCCCAGAACCAATGATATCATCTTACCCACTTCTTTCCAGAAGGTGTCTATCATGGGGCATTCTATAAACATGTGTATATCGTTTGCTCTTTCCAAACCGCATTTTGGGCAAGCTTTGACGGTGGCACCTCTGAATTTAGATAGTTTCTTAGGGGTCCAATATGCCCTATGTATTGTAAAAAGATGGTTTCTCTTCAGTGCGGCTGGTTTTATGTGAGACCAACATTTTTCCAGTGATTTTGTCCAAATGTTATATACATCTACATCTAGAATGTCATTTCTCCATAATGTTTCCGGAATCTGTACATCTTCTTCTCCTGTTGTGATTAGAGCCCAATACCACCTGGATATTTCCTTTTTTATTGGGGAGGATTTCAGCATTTCTTTCTCCATATTTTCATTTCCTTCTTTTTTATCTGTGATCGATTTTGCCCAGCTTGACAGTTGATAATACTTAAATTTGGACACTGTTTCGTTTGTATTCATTGCTAACTGGTTCCATGGGATTATGATGCTTCCTGTCATCAGTTAACCCCATTTCACAATTCCATTTTCCTTTAAAGGGAGGGCCAAGGAGTCTTTTAAACATTCTGGGGTGCCTGGTGAATCCCAGATAGGGGCATGTGAACTATAGTATGGTATGTTTAAGGTGCTTCTAACCTGATACCATGTTTTTACTGCATTAGTCAATATCTTCAATTTTATTTTCTTGAAGTATTTTGGGTGTCCAAATTTATATAGGAAATGATCGCACCTGTCCGTCATAATTTGCATAAATTCAGGGAAAAACTGGGAGGTCTTAAGAAGTGGTCTCATATTTTTAAATTGGAAAGCCTTACAATATTCGATTAGATCAGGACTTGCTATTCCCCCTTCATGTTTTCGTCTCCTTAGTTTTTTCCAAGATATCCTTGCTCCTTTCGATGACCAAATAAAACTTGTGATTTTCCTGTGTATCTTCTTCAAGGCATCTCTCTTGAAACTTAGTGGGATTGTATTAAATAGATAAGTGAATTTGGGCACAATAGACATTTTAACTATATTTGATCTCCCCAGGAAACTGAGAGGTAGCCCATCCCATACTTTGAATAGTTTCGTGGTTTCAATGGCGATTCTATTCAGATTTATCTCTGGTATTTTTTCAATGTCTTTCACCAGTGTGATTCCTAGGTATTATATTTTCTCTTTTGTGTATGGGTTGTTGACGTTAGTGTTCCAGCTCATTGCCTCGGTTTTTTCTTGGTTTGTAAGATAACCTGATACTTTTCCGAATTTGATTATTGTAGACTCTATTGCGTCCGAAGAACTATTATAGTCATTTGTGAAAATCATTAGGTCATCGGCATATAATGCCACTTTTTTCGACCAATCCTGATGCTGGAATGGGGTTATTGTGGCATGGTTTCTTAATGAGATTGCGAGGGCTTCAATATACAGGTTAAAAAGCAGGGGCGACAGTGGGCATCCTTGCCTTGTCCCTCTTTGTATATCAATGTTGTTTGTGAGATTCCCGTTGACTAATATTTTAGCCCTTGGTTTGGTGTATATCTCTGCCACCATGTTGCCGAAGTGCTCACCTAGGTTGTATTTATCGATGACTTTGTTAAGGAATGACCAGTTTACTCTGTCAAACGCTTTGGCAGCGTCGAAAGTGATTATGGTTAATGGTATTTTTTCTGCGATGGCTATATCTATTGCGGCAAAGAGTTCATGAGTGATTTCTTGTATTTGCCTACCCTTTATGAAGCCTTTTTGGTCAGGATTTATCAGTTTTGTCATTATCACTGCCAATCTTTTCGCCATGACCTGCATATAAATTTTGTAATCACAATTAAGCAGTGAGATGGGTCTGTATGACTCACATATTGCTGGATTTTTTCCTGGCTTTAAAATTATGCTAATTGTTGCGTCATTCCAGGAATCTGGGATTTTATCTCCTTTTTTATACGTTAGATTTAGTAATTCTGTTAATGGTGACGTCAGAGAGTCTCTTAGAATCTGGTAAAACTCATTTGGTAAGGTATCCGGGCCAGCTGCTTTACCTTTTTTTAGATCTTTTATAATGGTTCTAACCTCTTCTATTGTGATATCTTTATTTAGCTCTTCTTTTTCTATTTCGGTTAGTTGTGGGAAGGATATATGTTCTAGGTATTTGTGAATCTGTTCCTCTGAAGGATTTACATCTTCTTTATATAAATTAGAGAAAAAGCTCGCAAATTCCTGCATTATTATGGAGTCCTCATTTTCGTTTATATTATTTCGTTGAATGCAGATTATTTTGTTTCTAGTTTGCTCTTTTTTCGTCTTCCAGGCCAACAGTTTTCCGCATCCTTCTCCATATTCATGATTAGATAGCTTACTGGCTTCCCATCGAGACTTTACTTTATTTTCCAGGAGATTTACTAGACTTTCCTTTAGTTCTTGCCTTTGTTTCTCTAACGATTCTTTTATTTCTGGAGAAGCGTTCACCATTATCTTAAGATCAAGATCTTTAATATCCTTTTCCATACCTCCAATTTCCATTTTTGCAGTCCTGGCTCTATGTGAGCCCAGACTTAATAATTTGCCTCTAATAACCGCTTTATATGTGTCCCAGATATTTTGTTTAGATGTGTCAGATTGGTTTTCAATAAAGAAGTCAGCTGTTGTTTTCTTTAATTCTTCTACTGCCTGTGGATCTAATAATATTGTGCGGTCTACCGTCCATCTTGATTGTACATTATTTTTCGTTATTTGCATGGTTAGTTTCACTGCCGAGTGATCGGATATATGTTCTGGTAAGTGTTCTATGTTCTTGACATTGTCTCGTATTGTACCATTTATTAAGAAGTAGTCGATTCGTGATCTATGACCAAGTTTTTTGTTATGAAAAGTGTAGGGATATTTTTTATCCCCTTTCTCTCTCCACATATCAAGCAAGCCCAGGTCATTTTTATAATTACCTAGCCATTCTCTCATTTTTGGGAGATTTGAGTGTTTCCCTGGGGGATGTCTATCTCGGCTTGGATCTATTAGGATATTGTAATCCCCACCTAATATTATCGGGGCTGTTGTTGATAGTAATTCTGTGTACAGTTTTTGTAGGGGGATTGGGTCATCTATATTTGGGCCATAATATCCTGCCACGGTATATGTATTTTCATATATTCTTACTTTAATAAAAGCCCATCTACCCTTGTTATCAACTGACTTGTGTTCAATTTTGGCTTTAAGTGTTTTTTTAAGGATTATTATTATTCCTTTGGTATTGCATTCTTGGTTTGTGCAAACATAGTTGTCAACCCATCTAAGATTCTTCATTATTTGTTCCCATTCCTCACTTAGGAGGTGCGTCTCTTGTAGGATGATTATCTCGCAGTCTACTTCCTTTAGATATTCAAGAATCCTTCTCCTTCTGCTAGGTGTCCTTAGACCATTGACATTCCAAGAGAGTACCTTAAAATGTTTATATTTTGTCGCCATTCCTGTTATGGGTATCTTGTTTTTTTCCGTGTTCTATGGGTCCCGATAATTTCTTTTACTGTTATCGCTGAGGACTTTTTTTCAATTTTTTTCCCTATTTTGCTCCCCATCCGTGCATTTTTTAAAAAAAATATTTGTGTTTTTTTGTGGGGTTCCCTGTTACCCACCCTGAGGAAGCCTCCCTTCTTCTTTTTGGGCGGTATTCTTCGCCCTATTCGAGCTCGTTGCTTCGCCTAAATTTGTGTGATGTTCATCTTGCTTGGGTTTCTGTTTCAGATCGTAGTTGATCTTTTATTTGCTCAATAAAGGTTTCTACCTCTCTGGGGTCTCTAATGTTGTGCATCTTATTTCTCCACATTATCCTTAATGCGGCAGGGAATTTCAACTGGACATTTGCTCCAAGAGATTTTAGTTCCTGCATATGTTGTCCTAGCTCCCACTGTCTGTCTTGGGTAGTCTTGGATATGTCGGAGCGAATCCTAAAAGACCAATTGTCTTCTTTCAATATACCCTGTTTTAGACCTTCACTTAGTAGTCTTTCTTTCAGCGTGTATGTTTTAAAGTTTATCAGGATTTTTCTCGGTGTCTTCCTGTCTTTGTTTTTCCTGAAAGGATCTCGGTGTACCCTCTGTATGTCGTCAGTAAGATTGGCTTCCTTGGACCATAAGAAATGTTTTTCAAGCAGAGAGACAATAAAAATTTTAATGTCCGTACCTTCCATATTCTCCGGCACGTTAAGGACCCTTAGGTTATTTCTTCTCGCTTGGTTTTCAAGCGATTCCATTTTCTCGCTCATGCTTCTTTCATTTTCTTTGAGTTTTCTTATTTCTTTCTGGTTTATATCAACTCTCTTACTGAGATCTTCCACAGCTGATTCGACTACGGCCACTCTTTCTCCGAGGGCGTTCATTTT
Source organism: Lissotriton helveticus (assembly GCF_964261635.1). NCBI lineage: Eukaryota > Metazoa > Chordata > Amphibia > Caudata > Salamandridae > Lissotriton > Lissotriton helveticus. The sequence continues at coordinate 920,929,750 of NC_136070.1, forward strand.
TTGGTCTAAAACCTCACATACCTCTTGTATCTTACTCTGGTTAGCCTCTGAGACTGAGAATTTCTCTCTCATTTCCCCTAGGACTTTGTCCATGAATTTTTCCAAGAGTTTCTCCGTTTGTTCTATCATGTGAGAAGGTTCTGTTGCCATTGGCTTTTCATGCTGTGGTATGCTAGTAATTGAGGTTGCAGGCATGTTTGTATCTCCCACCTCTTCCATTTGTAAGTCGTTGGGGATTACTGGTTCTTGTTCTTGTTTTTTTCCCTGAGATTTTTCACTCCCGTTTGTACCGTTAATTTTATTAGGGATAACAGGGGTATGAGTGCGTATAGTGGATATATCGGTGCAGGTTGGGCTTGTGTTAGTGCTTGCGACCGGGGAGATATTTTTATCTCGGATATTAGGGTGTCTAAGAGTATTTGAGAGATTACGCCCTACTTGAACCTGCTGCTGTACTTTGAAAAAGGATCTGAGAGAGGGAGTAACTTTAATTATCTGCTCTGCCTGATTTTTCGCTTTAATACTTTTGTCTTTTTTTTGCTGTGATTTGGCAGTTTGCTTTCTTTTTGTAGTCTTAGGTATAACCGGTATGACAGTTTGTTTGTTTGGGAGTACCTGTTTGGAAAACTGTCTATTTCTTAAACAATAGCTGGACCTTCGCCTGCTCTCCACTCCGCCCTCTACTTCAGTCGAGTTTTCCTTGCTCCTAGCTCCAGATTCTAAGTTTGGATTATGTAGCTTCTCCACTACTTCAGTAGTAACTGATGTGTTTAGGTTCGTTTCTGTTTCAAGCTCACAGATTTTCCCTTTCTCTCTCTCTCTCTCCCTCTCCCTTTCCTCTCCTCTATTTATACAGCTACTTTCTGTAACTCTGTCCCCTCTACAACCCACAAGCAAATCCAGCACAGTTAGCCCCTCGCCTCCGGCCCCCCCCTGTACCTTGCTCATGGATCCCTGTTGTACCAAAGTCCCGGTGGGCAATCTTCTCTTCTCCACGATCTTGATCCCGGATTCCTCCTTGTAGGTTTCCTTGCAGCGTGTAGGTTTTGTATTAGATTTTGTATTAGATTTTGTATCTAATTTTGCCGCGACTACACGATTCAGTGAGGGCTCAGTGGTGCCTCTCCCCCGGAATTGCGCTTGTGACACTTGTTTCAGTTTCAGGAGGTCTTCTTTCACACCGCCGCCTCCGCTGTTGTGCCTGCGCCTGTTGCTGCCGCTTATGCCCCGGAAGAGAAAAGACAGTTTTGCAATTGCGCACCGGCAGCCCCTGCTGGCTTCCGACGCTGCTGCCCAGATACCGTATGCTGCTCCGTGTACTGCTCGGGGGGCCTCGGGATCTCGTGCGCTCATCCCCATAGAGAGAGGTAGATAACAAAATTGTGTTTGATCAGCTACTTGCTTTTTTCGCCGCTTCTTGTCATATCCGTGCAAGGCGAGTGCGGAGCTCACAGCCGGAGACTCCTATCCGGCCGCCATCTTCCCCCGGTACCAGACCCCCATTTCATTGTTAATTATATTTTAGTAATTAATTTTTTTATATTAATGTAATTAAACATTGTTTTTATTAAAGTCGATATTTTTTACAACTATATTTTTGTAAACGATATTTTGTACTCGATATTTTTGTACTTACCTGTTTGTACATACAAACTCGATATTTTGGTTGTAGATATTTTTTCCTCGATATTTTGGGTAGTCGATATTTTGGCAGTCGATATTCTTTCACTGATCCCCCAAGGCATCACCATCATCTCCTACCCTGGCGACACCTAACTTATCCACTCCATGATGGACAAGACAACCACCACCAGAAGCAACTTCACCAACTGCATGACCATGATAGCAGTGTGAATGAGAATCGAAATTTGCCTAGCAGTGTAACGGTAAGTTTCAATTCTATTAAGGACACGGAGGCGAGGATTATGCTTTTGTACCTTCTCCACTGCTTTATTACAAAAGTCGCAGCAGCCAAAAAACAAACCAAATAACAACAGCCCTACCTTAGAACTAAGGATATGGGCAAACAGAAAAGAAATGTTCGTTAACCACAACTCCCATGAGTCACATTAGGCAATCCATAATATGGTCCTCTCTTAGTCTCCACCGCAGCTAGATAGGACGTCCCTCTCATGACCACTTCCTCTTTCTTCGCGCGAGGCACGCTATGTCATCACTGATCCTGCTTGGCACCCTCATTTCCTATGAAGAAAAAATTGCCACAACATCAGCCGTGAAAGGACATCCAAATCACGTAAAGTCCACATCATCAAGTTACATCCACATGAGACTGGAAAACAGATTACTTACTGCAGTACGGGCGGGTAATCTCCACCGGAGACCGGGAGGGATAATCCTCGCCTCCGTGTCCTTAATAGAATTGAAACTTACCGTTACACTGCTAGGCAAATTTCGATTCTATGTCAGGACCGGAGGCTTCAGATTATGCTAGTTTAAAGCTTACTCACCACTAAATGGGCAATATCAAGCACTGGTTTGAAGTAAAACCTCTTAAAGGTGGAGTCCGAAGACCAATCCGCAGCTCTCATCAGATCCTCTAATCTGGCTCCTACAGCAAAAGCTTTCGAGGCCATGGCCCCTCTAGCCGAATGTGCACCGAACTGTTTCGTGTCAATGCCTGCTTCCTGCATGATCCACCGTACCCATCTGGCGATGGTGGGAGAAGAGACAGCCTTGTGTGGCTTACGCAGCGCAATTAGCAGCTGTCGCTCGCCCGGAGGGCGAAGTTCCAAGGTTAGGTCCTCATAGACCTTTAAACACTGAACCACACACAGTTTGGGAGAGTCCGCGAAGCTCGGATAAGAAATCGACCGTGAAGCGCACTTCGTGCGACGCCCCAAGGTAAAAATCACCCCGTCAGGGGAAAAAACCCTCGCCGTGACATCCAAGGCACGAACATCCGATACTCGTCTGCACGAAATCAGACATAAGAGCATAGCCAACTTCGCCGAAAGTTCCTTCAAGGACAGATACTCATTCGACGGCCATGACAATAACAGATTCAGCACTAGGTTAACATCCCAAAGAACCGAATAACGCGGTTCTGGAGGCAAAGACAGGCGAACGCCCCGCAGTAGACGACAAACAAAAGGATGCTCTCCTAGAGGTGCTCCCTCCACGGGCTGATGGCCCGCCGAGATCGCCGATCGCATCGCATTGATGGTGCGATAAGCCAGACCTGCCGCGGCCGACTCCGCCAGATAATTCAATGCAGGAACGACGCCTGCGACCAAGGGATCCAAGTGTCGCCGAAGACACCAGCGTGACCACTTATTCCAGGCAGAGCGATAACGCTTTGTCGTGCTGCCTGCCCAGGCTTTCGAGAGGAAATCTTCAGCAGGTCTCGAAAGGCCCGGGAGCGACCAACGTCGCCCGAAAGCCTCCACGCCATGAGGTGAAGCGAGCTCTGCGTGAGCAGATGATGGGGTTCCCCGTCCGCGCTGAGAAGAAGTCGCGGAAACCGGGGGAGTAGGATTGGAGAATCCCAGGAAAGTTCCAGAAGAACCGGAAACCACACTTGCGACCTCCACCAGGGGGTCACCATCACCACATCCGCCTGTTGGCGGCGGAGATGGGCCGCCGCTCTCAGTATCATCGAGAACGGGGGAAACGCGTATGACTTCTCCCTGCTCCAGTCCTGGAGGAAGGCATCCGTGGCCTCTGCTAGAGGGTCCGGCCTCCAGCTGAAGAAACGTGGAAGCTGGAAGTCCAGACGGGACGCAAAGAGGTCCACTGAGAACGGGCCCCAGGTATCGTCCAACCACTTGAACACCTGTGGATCGAGTTTCCATTGACTGGAGTCCCTCAGATATCGGGAATGCCAATCCGCCACCCGGTTGTCGCGACCCGGCAAGTATTCCGCCGTCACCGACACCTGGCGCGCTAGGCACCAAGTCCAGAAAACCTTCGCCAAGTCCGAAAGGGCTTTGGACCGAGGGCCTCCCAGATGGTTGACATATCTCACCGCCGAGATATTGTCCATGCGAAGCAAGACACAAGAACGAACTGTGTCCTTGGTCCAGCATTGGATCGCGAAGGACCCGGCCAACAACTCCAGACAGTTGATATGGAGCTCCTGCTCCTCGGATGACCAGGCGCCGCCTGTAGAAAACTCTCCACAGCGAGCGCCCCAGCCTGCTCGGCTGGCGTCGGACTCTATCACCAAGTCTGGTACAGGACCGAAAATCGCCCTGCCGTTCCAGGCCTCCATATGCGTGAGCCACCAACGCATTACTTCTTTCACCTCGTCCGATAGGGGAACCACCTGATCGTACGTCAGGCCCCGTCGGAGGTGATGCGCCTTGAGGCGTTGAAGGGCTCGGTAGTGCAGGGGCCCCGGAAAGATTGCCTGGATGGAGGAAGACAGTAGCCCCACCACCCGGGCAATCTGACGGAGAGAGGTGTGCAATCGCGAGATCGTCTGGCGGAGGATGTGACGGATCTTCCCTAGCTTCCGAGAAGGAAGGCTGAGGGTGCAGTGAATGGAATTCACGGTGAACCCTAAGAATACCACAGACTGGGACGGAATCAGAACGGACTTTCCGCTGTTGATCACAAACCCAAGACCCTGGAGTAAGGTAATGGTCTGGCGTAGCTGGAGGTCCAATTGCTCGGGGCATTGAGCCATCAGCAGGATGTCGTCCAGATAGACTATCATCCGGATGCCCTGGCTCCGTAGAACCTCCATCGCCGGCCGAAGGAGCTTGGTGAAACACCAAGGGGCTGAAGAAAGCCCGAAAGGAAGGGCGGTAAACTCGAACACCTGACCCCCCCCACCGGAACTGCAAAAAGCGACGGTGTGGGGGATGAATGGGAACCACAAGGTACGCATCCTTGAGGTCCAGGCGCACCATCCAATCGTTCGGAAGGAGCACATCTCTCAAAAGATGAATCCCCTCCATCTTGAAATGCCGGTAGACTAACCAACCGTTGAATTCTTTGAGGTTGATAACCGGGCGTTTCCCACCATCCACCTTGTCTACCAGGAAAAAGTTGCTCAGAAACCCCATTGGGTGCTGAGTAGAAGGGCAGATGGCGCCTTTGCGAAGCAGGTCCGAAACCTCTTCGTCGACTAGGCTTGCGTCCGCAGACGAGAAAACGATAGGAGGAGGTGGCCTGACCTGTCGGGGCTGATCGTAGAATTCTATGTGGAAACCTCGAATAGTCTGTAAAACCCAGGCATCCGCTGTGATCGCGGCCCAAGCCTCTGGAAACAAGGCCAGACGACCCCCCACGCGGACCTCGTCCGCCGAGATTACACTCACCGCTGGAGGAGTTCCCGGCAGCATTCTTGAATCCACCACGGCCACGGAAGCGTTGTCCTCTGGTAGGATAGAAGTTATTGTAGCTTTGTGAGGAGTTGTACTGCCCTCGCCCGGAGCCTTGATTTCTGTTGGTCGTTTGCTGACCACCACGGCCGGTCGCGCGGCCCCCTCTGCGACCGGCCCCCCTGGAGAAACGCTGGTGGAAGACCCTTTTGATGTTTGACTGGGCCCTATCTAGGGACGTAAAGGTATTAACAAACTTCCCCAGTTCCTTAATAAAAGGCTCTCCAAATAGACCTCCTTGGGCTACTGCCCCTGCCTCAGAAGAGGCCAGGTCTCCTAGTTTAGGATCTAACTTAATCAGGAGGGACCTTCTGCGTTCTGTGGACAACGCGCAGTTCGCATTCCCCAGGAACACCACTACTCTCTGCGCCCAGTTAGAGAGGACCTCAGGGGAGATGACCGCCCCGGACACTTTGGCCTCTTCAGCCATGTCCAGAATCTTCGTTATGGGGCCTATGGCATCCAACAGCTTGTCCTGGCAAGCCCGCCAGGAGCGATCAATCCCTTTCCGAGGGTCCTTAACAAATTTCGCTAAAAGGTAGCCATCTTTGGGTCCAACTCAGGGGTCAGGGCAACCTTCCCTTCAAGTGTAGGCCTAGGGCACTCCCCGCGCAAACAGCTCCTTGCCTCTTTCTCTAAGGGCTTGCGGAGGCGGCCAGCGACAAACTTCGCCACCTTCTCCCCAGGGGCCCAGGCCGCCGACCTCGGATGTATTATCTCGTCCGGGTCCAGCATACCTGAACTATCCTGCGGTATCTCGGTGGCGGAGCCCGAAGGCCTCCAAGAACGCTCCGACCCTTCGTCGTCATCGGTGTCCGCCGGGGAGGTTGGCGCCGGTGACAAAGGGGCTGAACTGGCGGGGGCTCCCGAAGGGCCCGGGGTTGGGGAGGACGACGAGGAGGGACCTATCGCCTTCGCCAAGAATGCGTCGCGCAGTCTCTCGAAGGCGTCCTTATCCACACCACGCGCCCCACTCGACAGGGCTTCTTAGGGACTGGGGGGGAACTCCCCGTCGGGGCTGTAAGATTAACTGGGACCCCTAGATGTGCCTGAGTCACCCTCTTGCACTCCTGTATGATACGTGCCGAGAGGCGTTCCTCCATAGGTCCCACTATCTCCGTGACGCACCTATATATAGAACTATCTACGGCTTGATAAAACTCATCATCATTGAGGTAGCCCTGTGACTCCTCATCGTCATAATACTCATCCCCCATCTCAACCAGGTGCCTAGCACCACCACACTGCCCCCCGTCTGAAGAGGGTCAAAATCTAATGGAATGACAGGGCAACAGGCTATAGCCTGTATATAGGATTTGGGGCAGAAACAAGTCTGCACGTATTATTATGCCCAGTAGAACCGGGGATGTACCGGCTCAAAGAGCGTCAAGGTGAGGCGACCGGGCGAGCGCTAGGCAGAGACGGTCTCCTCAGCGGGGCACTCTGACGAGACACCGCGCCGAGGGGAACGAGACGCTTTGGCTCCCCCTAGTGGCCGGAGGCGGCCGAGAACAGGGCAAAGGCGCGTAGGAGCAAGAAACTGCTCCCGCGCCTGACAATGGGCTCTGAAAGAAAAACGGAGCGCCTAAATAAACCCCACAATAAATACAAATCAATATCACACCGAAAAAAAACCCTAATAATCCACAATAAATACAAAATTGAGGAGAAAGGGAGGAAAACACTTAACTGGCTGCGAAGCAGCGAAGAAAGAGGAAGTGGTCATGAGAGGGACGTCCTATCTCGCTGCGGTGGAGACTAAGAAAGGACTATATTATGGATTGCCTAATGTGACTCATGGGAGTTGTGGTTAACGGACATTTCTTTTCTGTTTGCCCATATCCTTAGTTCTAAGGTAGGGCTGTTGTTATTTGGTTTGTTTTTTGGCTGCTGCGACTTTTGTAATAAAGCAGTGGAGAAGGTACAAAAGCATAATCTGAAGCCTCCGGTCCTGACATAGAATCAACTGCTTGAAGCTCAACTCTGACAAGACGGAAGTACTGGTCTTCAGAAACAAGACTTCCCCTTGGGATGGCACCTAGTGACCAACAGAGCTAGGACGAGCACTAGCACCCACTGACCACTTCAGGAATCTGGGGATTATTCTAGACAACAAGCTCAACATGAAGGTACAAGTCAATACAGTGAGGGCTGCCTGCCACCACATACTTTGTGTGCTACGAAGATCTTCAAATGGCTACCACTCCACACTAGACAAACTGTTATGCAAGCACTCATCACAAGCAAGCTTAACTACTGCAATGCACTCTATGCCCGAATCTCCAAGCAGCTCCTACACAGAATTCAGACCATCCAGAACACCACAGCAAGACTCATAATCACCCTCCCACGCCGCACCCACATTTTACTCATCTCAGAGAACTTCATGACTCCCCTATCAGAAACACAGCCAATTAAAACTCCTCTCACACACATACAAATCTTTGCATAAACTTGGATCGTCATATCTGAACAGCCACATACACTTTCACCAGCCCTCCAAGCACCTCACGCTCACTCAAACTCACCCCTGCATTCTCAAAAACTGAGCAGGAGGTCGCTCGTTCTCATGCATTGCACCCAAAACATGGAACTACCTCCCACAACACATCAGAGCCTTGTACTCGTTTCTTAAGTTCCATAAGAGGCTTAAGACCTGGTTATTCGAATAATGCTGCGGGGCCCACACACCTGCTCAAGCACCTGAATATCATCATGGGTGATTAGTGCGCTATTACAAATTGGCATTACATTCAGTAAGTGTAGGAACACTTGCAAAAGGGAAGAATACATAATGATAATTAATATTCACACTGTCCAAAGTCCTTATCAGTGATTACATGTGGCTAGGGAAGCGGAAGAAGTATCAAATAGCAATAATTACATTTCAATCTTCTAAAATATTGAGTACCGTTCTAATACTGTCAAACCTCAAATTAAATCAAACTTTTTTAGGGTGTCAAAACACTCATAAATGTACAGAATGTAATACAAGGCACAGAATAGTTCATAAAACATATCAATAAAAAGGTAAAAAAAGCATAGAATTTCTGATGTGTACCACAGATTTAAGAAATGCACGCACCCTGTAGTATTCCACCTTGTTAGTTAACAATTTTGAGAAGTGGAGTGCCCCTTTGCACTTAACAAATTAAACATTTCTTTACAAAGTTCATAAACATTGCTTGGTAAAAGTTACATATAATTTACCAAAAGAAATGCTAAAGAGACCAGTCTGATACACCATCACAGGGTCAAATGCAGACTATATCGCTACTGTACTGACCTACTGTGACGCATCAGTATCCATCTCAATTACGTTATTGTCAGTACATTTTGGAGGTCACCACCACACTATGGCTTCTCCACCTTAAGAATGACCGGCCAATAGAGATCTTTCTGAGGATGATTGTAAATGAAATGTGAGACCAAGAGAGCAGAGAGCACCTTGCATCTGACCATGATCTAATGTTGACAGAGTCTGGATTTCACTTTCTGTGTCTGTCCAATGTAAATTAGACCCTTTGAAGACGGCTGAAATGCCAGAAACCGGTCCCCGGAAGCTTGTTTCCTTCCCAGTGTAAGAATTGGCTTTTGTAGTCTGGTCTGCCCTGTTCCCATGATGCACTGGGCCAGGGACAGACTAATTTGCATACAGCCAGGTTCTGAAACTGGGATGGTGCAATGAGCTAAAAAACGGTGTTGGATCTAGCCCTGATCTCTTGACTGGGTGAGAGTATTCTGCTTAATTCAGAGACTCTGTCCATCACCACCCCTTGTTGTAAATATTTTTGTCCTCCCCAGTAAGGGGGCAGCATGGAACAATAGCACATTTGAGCATTAAACAGCAGTTCAGGTGTTGTGTAGTTCCTATGGTACCCATGCAGCACCTGCATGTTTGGATAACATTCAGGGGTCGATTCCGATTCGGGAAAAAAACGTCCGTACGATTTGTATCCGGAGCCCTCTCCATACGAATCATACCCGTCCGTCCGAGTCGCGTAGTACGATCCGTATTCCGTGAATCCGTCCGAATCGTCGCGATCCGTACGTATTGCAAGGCTGAAACCGTGAACCGTACGACTCGTACACATGCCGTACGACTCGTACAGATGCCGTACGACCCGACGAGTACGATCCGGACTGGGGTATGAGGACGCGATTCATACGGTCCACGTCAGGTAAGGGCGAGTCGTACGGAAAAGCACACAAACACATACACACCGTATGGTCCGTACATCCCATGATCGCAGGGGTATGCACCGTACCCCTGCGATCATGGGGTGTACGAGCCGTACCCCATGTACGATGGGTGTACGAGCCGGTGTACAAGCCGTACCCCTATTGTACGATGGGTGGTACGGCTCGTACAACCATCGTACGATGGGGGTACGGCTCATACAACCATTGTACAATGGGGGTACGGCTCGTACACCCATAGTACAATGGGGGTACGGCTCGTACACCCATAGTACAATGGGGGTACGGCTCGTACACCCATCGTACAATGGGGGTACGGCTCGTACACCCATCGTACAATGGGGGCACGGCTCGTACACCCATCGTACGATGGGGGTACGGCTCGTACACCCATCGTACGATGGGGGTACGGCTCGTACATCCATCGTACATGGGGTACGGCTCGTACACCCATCGTACGATGGGGGTACGGCCCGTACACCCATCGTACATGGGGTACGGCTCCTGTTTCAGCGCGAACTCTGCTTTTACGGGTGTTTTCAGCTCCCGTAGAAAAAGAGTCGTACGGTGCGTACCCTATACGTATCGTACTTGCTGGGTCGTAAAAACCAGCCGCGAACCGTACAGATGTCGCGTACAGCAGGTTCCGAGGGAGAATCGTACGGAGATTAGAGTCGTACAGTCTCTGTACGACTCGTACGGAGTACGGCTCCTGGTACGAATTGTACTTTGTCGTACGTACGGGGGACGTTGCAAGGTACGATTCGTAAGGGAAAAACGCTCCGAACGGCTATTCGGAGCGGTTTTTCCCGAATCAGAATCGACCCCAAAATGTGGGTTTGGTGGCAGACTTGTTCCGTGCACCCGCCGAGAAATGTTAGCCTATTTGCATTTAGCAAGCTCACAGTGCCACTAGTGTCTCCTCTTATCAGGGAGAGAAGAGTTTCTGGCAACCTTAGAACATGGCAACCCTGATCCTTCAGGATCGTGGAAACAATGTACTACTTTTCGCTCAGTCACTCGTGCTCACTTAGCTTCTCTCAGAGATATGCAGAATAAACAGTCTGGGCGTTTCAATAAGGATTAAACAGTTGTTATTCTTGTGTAAAATATATGAGCTGCAACAACCATTAGACAGTAGCAGAGATATATGATTAGCAGTACTATGAATATAAAAGGATAGTACAGTTCTACCATCTTGCAATAAGCATGAATAAATACATGAATATAAAATGCATGATAAAAGTGTGTGTACTACTATGATGCCTATCTAGATGTACCTACGTGCACCTAGCATGCGCGTAGGTGTAAAGCGAAGAATCCCTTTAGGATTTAGTCGAACCCCATACCTGAAGTATGAGAATGTAGGAGCCCTTCTTGGTCTCGAGTTGGACACCCCGCAAGGGATGTTCAGACCACTGTCAGCTGGAGCGTCTGCATGCAGGAGCCTCAGCGTCTCGGGTCAGTGTGTCGGCCTGGAAGTCTCGGTTGCCTCTATCTAACACTAGCAAGAGGTGATATATTTATATAGAAAGTATCTAGGGCTCCTTTGTCCCTTGTTGCTTGTATTAGCCATTGTTGGATTTGAGGATGACGTATGGGATGAACCTTGTACGTAGATACGGGGAGGAAGGTGGTGTAGCCAGAGCCTGATTTCTAAGAACCGTTATGAATATTCATTCATACTGTGTGAATCTATTAATGGAGTTATATGACTCTATTGTTAAGGAGAAACCCTCCTGCACTCAGGACTAGAACTAGGTAAAGGTTCAATCCTAAAAGGCTTGTTACTGTGTAGTGTAGGGGAGGTAATGTAGGTCAAGTAATATGATGTTACCCGGGTCTATATTAGGGTACCTATACGAAACATAACACAGGCAACCTTATAAGAGAAATAAACATCAATAGTAAAGTGGTAGATACAGCAGTATTAGTGAATGACCTTATTAATCATTATCAGTTTTCGAAGCAATGTATGACCTGAAGTGTTCCCAAATATCTTGTGGGCGGGCTTTCAGGCATCGCATCTTTGCAAAGTTCTCAGCCCACTGCATAGAGAAGTCAGCGTCTTTTAGCCAGTCAGCAAGTTTAGGAGGGGAGGTCCATCAAGTCAGTTGTTTTTTGGTAGTAGAAGCAGCACTCCCACCAGCTGCCTAACCGGCTTTGGGATGTGTTTAGTGTAACCCGGCAGTGCTGTCAGCAGGCACAATCGACAAAAGTTTCTACTATCTCTGTTATGATATGGAAGATTTCTTCCCAGGAATATCAGATTGGTAGGCAATTCAGAGCAAGGTGAAAAAAGCCAGCAGTATTGCATGGACATCAGGGGCATTGCACAGGCTTTTCAGGGTCTAGCTCAGTGGTCTCCAACCTTTTCTGTAACAAGAGCTACTAATATTATTAGTGTTGTCATAGGGAACACGCCATACATGATTACATTAGTGGTCACGCTATACTAGATTGCCAGCAATGTTCACCTCAGTGCATCAGGCAGGGTTGCCAGTAGCAATGTGAAAAACTATACAACATAGTAAACTTTTAATTTGGCCGCTCGGACCATAAAAGTACACATAAAAACAATTAAAATGCCAATGTTATAAAACATACAGTAGTACAAATATATTAAGATTTTGCATAGGGGCCTTCCCTCTGAAGTAGTATTTAAAAAGATCATAATAATATTGCTATTGAAAACCAAGTTAAAACTTCTGATTGCCAGCTACAATGAGGTGAAATGTCAACTTCATTATGAAGAAGATAGAAGCTTTCTCTGTAATATCCACATAGCCCCAAGAAGCTTAGCATTTGGGACAGAAAAAGATAAGCTGGTATCCGTCCTCAAGATTCTGAGAGCAGCAAGATGACTGTGCTGCCCTAATTGCCCACAAACAGGGGCTATCCAGTGCCTACGAGGTCTTAGATACTCGGGGCAAACAAAAAGGACACACGATACATTTTCTATCATAGTAGAGCAGCGGGGCAGGAGTCTAAAGCCCCTGTAGTCCAGTGCTTTGTAAAAGCCCTCTGCGGGGAAGTCTCTGCTCTAAATTGAAAATACAGCATTCTGTCACTTGGGACAGTCACTTGATCCCAACATGCCTTATATCCTGTCTGAACCTTAACATCTAGAAACTCTCTTGATGTTCTAGGGAGATCTATTCGGTATTGGGCTTTGACCTCTATCAATCTTTTTAAGGGCCACTTTAGATGGAAAATTAGTAGTGGCTGGGTTCTACCAAAGCTGAGGAGCCCCAGTATCATGTAATAGCTCCTTGATATGCAAAAGGAATTTTAGCAGAATGGGCAGTGGAGATGACATCCTGTACGGCCGAGGTATAGTGTGCAAGTTCTGGCGTGGACCAGAGTCATCTCCAGGGAATCACTCACAGAATATCAAAGGCCACAATATCGACCTACAGAAATATCGCAGCAAGAATATGGAAGTCAAGAATATCAACATCCTATCTACATTATGGTAAGTACAAACATATCGGGAAAAAAATATCAGCAAAAATATTGTTGTTAAAAATATCTGGTTTTTTTTTTAGTTAAAACAATAATGTAAAATAAAGTTAAAACAATAATGTAAAATAAAGTAAATAATACATATAATTAAAATAAACAGTTACAAATATTTTAAAATGTTTAAAAATTATATATATATATAATTTATAAATACATTTAATATATACATATAATATGTATTCTCCAGTATTAGGGGTGTCTTTCATAGATTCACATGCTTGAATATTCCCCGTCGTCGAAGTGGGAGTCCCACGGTAAATAAAATAGCAATAATGCTAAACATATATATATATATATATATATATATATATATATGAAAACATAATACATAATAAAAGAAGAGGAAATACAACTGAAAACCGCCAAAACAATTCCTACATAGGAATGCATGGTAAAGAGAAAAAACTACTTGTAACACATTAGTGTCATTATGTTAGTTCAAAGTACAGCCAATCAGGCGCAAGCACCCTCTAGAACCTTCTCCTCAGAAGCTCAAGCCCTCAGATTTTCTACCGCACGTCGTGTGAATGGAGTCTCCCTTAGCTCTGCTCAGTTTCTTTGCCTCAAATCTTCTTGTTCCAGTTTTTCTCAACATGTCAAGTAAGAAGTCTTTATTCAGACCTTGCTCTTCTTGTGGGAAGCTGCGCCTTTTTGAGAAGGACCCCCACCAGAAGTGTAGTTATTGTTTATACCCTGATCATGAAGTTGGCAGCTGCAAGTTCTGTAGAACTTTTTCTACTAAGACTCCAAAGGACAGAGAAGGCCGTCTTCTCCTTTGGCTCCAACGTCTAAAGGACAAGGATTCTGCCCTGTCAGATGCAGAAAGTTTTCACTCTGGTCCTTCTACAGCAGCCTCTAAGCGTGGTGGTGTTCAGGATTTTCCATATCCTTTCCTCAAAAAGAAGAAATTAGCCCTGCCTCTGGCTTCTGTGGTGTCTCCTACCACTCCTACTACCACTACACCCACAAGACCTGGCTCTCAGGTGTCTTCTGCTGCCTCTAGGAGTGTTTCCACACCTCTTAGAGTTCCGTCGTCGACGGGAGCGTCTACGAGCGTTCCGACGACGAGAACCGCAATGTCTTCATCGTCGACGACGACGCTGACGACGACATCAGCTTTTACTTCGTCGATGACGGTCTCGTCAACAGCCTTCACGTCGACGAGAGTTTCTTTGCCTTCAAAGCCTGTCTCGTCGACGATTCCCATCACCTCGTCGACGAAGAAGAAAGATTCCTCGTCGACGAACGTCTCTAAGAAATCTTCGTCGTCGACTAAGATTCCGTCGACCAAGGTCTCGTCGACGAAGACTCCGTCGACCAAAGCCCCGTCGACGAGGGCTCCGTCTACGGAGGTTCTGCCTACGTCGATGACTGCACCGTCGACGACTGCGACCGTCGACGACTTCGTCTACGATGGATCGCCCGTCGACGGTAACTCTGACGACGACTCCGTCGACGGCCACCCTGTCGACGATGGATTCTTCTAAATTGTCTTCGTCTACAGCCAAAACAGCACCGTTGACAATACCGTCGACGGCACCGTCGACGGTGGCACCGGCTTCCTTTGCCTCGTTGCCGTTAGTGCCTATGAAGACTTCAAGATCCTGTAGCGCTGCTGATTCATCCCATCGTCGCAGTAAGGCTCCGTGCCAACAGTTATCTGCTCCAGAGCCGCAACCACCTTCTCCAATGTTTGCCACTACCTCTGAGCATGACACTGACTCTGAAAATGAAGGTGACACATTTGGGGCAGCCCATAGTCCCTCTGATTTGATTATCAAATGTCAGGAGTCTGACACTGTCGAAGATGGCGGAGACCAAGAGTCTCAACCTGAGGAACAGTTGGTCCAAGTACTTATGGCTAAAATACCATCGACCTTGATCTCAAATCTCCAACATATGCTGGATGATTACAACCGTCGTTTCCCAGCAACGCCGCAAGGTACTCCTGTACAATCTCCTGCTGCTGTTGCACTGCCTCCACCGTCTCTTCCGCCAACTTTACCGCCCACAACTTCGCCCCAGATTCAGACGTCAATCAGAATCCATACCACTGTTTATCCGCAGGATGCGGATGATGAGGTGGTCCCAGAACGTGAGGACGGAGAGGTCCCTGAGAATTCGGACGAGGATGCAGGCGAACAGGATATGGTGGAGTGGGACGATTACCGAACGCAGACGCCCTCTCCTCAGCCAGGAAACGCTGGTGATTCACCTCCTGTAGATATCGCCAGTTTTCATCTACTAATGGATAAAGCGGCTCAGCGTTTCAAATTACCTAGATTGCAACGGGAGGAGGACTGTTTCCTCTACGATTTTAAAGATAAGCCTTACAAGCAGGTCGACACGATTCCAATAATCGATTTTGTTTGGAAGGAGGGAAATAAACTCATGCACGCTCCAAACTTGTTACCTGCTCAAGTACCGCGCCTTGAGAAGAAATACAAGGCCCCAGCCGGTTCTCCGGCATGCTTGATCTCTCACCCTAAGCCGGACTCAGTAGTAACTCAAGCTGCACAGCGTAGAGCCCGGAACCCAGCGTCTCCAATCACCGCGCCTCCCGATAGAGAGGGTCGACGCCTAGACGCTATTGCCCGCAAGTTTTCAACCATGGCTTCCACTTCTGTTCGAGCAGCCAATGCCTTGGCCAATTTGGGACGCTATGACCGGCAGATGTGGTCGGACATATCTGCATCAGTAGATCTAATACCTGAGGCTTCCAAGCCGGACGCTCAGCAGATTCTTCAGGATGGGCAGAGAGCATCGGAAGAAATGATCGACTGTGCAGTCGATATTGCTGGTACAGGTTTCCGTCTGCTTGCAAGTGCAGCTGCCCTCCGACGCCAGGGTTGGTTAAAATCCACCTCCTTCCGGCAGGAAGTCCAATCCCAGATACTTGATATGCCGTATGATGGTGAATCGCTATTCGGATCTCACATCGATGACGCTCTGGAGTCCATTAAGAAGGACACCGATACGGCAAAGTCATTGGGCACGTTGCAATTCCGGAAGCAGTCCTTTCGAGGTGCGCGCGGACACGGCACTTCTTCCAATTTTTGAGGACCGCTCCTACAATCAGGGCAACCAGCGTTACGCATCCACTCAGCAGCAGTCCAATCGTCAGCAGTCCTCCAGACCCTATAGGGGAAAGTCCTCCTATAGCGGATCCACTCCTAAGCGCCAATGACTTTTGTCATCCCCAAAGTGTTAGAGTTCGAATCTCTCTGTTTTATTCTCAGTGGTCCTCCATCACCTCGGACCGTTGGGTTTTAGACATTGTACGAAGGGGTCATACCTTAGAGTTCGTCGAGATTCCTCCTCGTACTCGACCATCTGGCCCGCCTCCTCCACACCTCAAGGAGCTTTACCATCAAGTCCGTCTTCTTGTTCTAAAGGGTGCAGTCGAAGGGGTCCCGGTACATCAAAGAGGAGAGGGGTTTTACTCTCGATTCTTCCTCATACTCAAGAAGACCGGAGATTGGCGACCCATTCTGGATTTGAGGGCTCTCAACCAATTCCTCAAGAGCCAATCTTTCCGCATGCTGACATTACTGGAAATCCTGCGTCTTCTATCCAGCGGGGATTTCATGACCACCATAGACCTTCAAGACGCGTACTTTCATGTCCCGATTATCCAACAACATCGCCAGTACCTGCGTTTCAAAGTGGGACAAACGCACTATCAGTTCAAGGTCTTGCCCTTTGGGCTACGATCAGCTCCTCGTGTGTTCACGAAGGTACTGGCCCCTGTGGTGGCTCACCTGCGTCTCCTAGGCGTTCAAATCTTTCCATACTTGGACGATTGCCTCCTCAAGTCTCAATCCCACCATCAACTATGTCAGGACACTCGTCTTTGTCAGCAGGTGTTTCAGTCCCTGGGGTTGGCCATCAACGTCGAAAAGTCACAGTTTGCGCCACTGCAAACCAGAAACTTCTTGGGAGCGATCCTAGACACGAAGCTATCAAAAGCGTTCGTCTCGCAGACAGTCCGTTTCTGTTCAGACGTTAAAGTCATTTTTGGGTTTGGCATCATCTTGTATCACACTGAGCCCAAATTGCAGATTGCGAACCCGTCCCATTCAGGAGGAACTGGACTTACAGTGGCGTCAGGTCTCCGGGTCCTTCAACGACCTAGTTGCTGTCACAGCCAGCATGTAAAGGAGTTTGCTTTGGTGGGGGCAGCCAACCAATCTGGAGACGGGGACGTTGTTCCTCGTTCACGCACCAGATCTCACGCTCACGACGGATGCCTCTCTGGAGGGGTGGGGCGCTCATCTCCAAGGCCTATCCATCAAAGGCAAGTGGACTCCGCCCCAACGCACGTGGCATAGCAACAGGCTAGAGTTGATGGCGATCTTCCTAGCGCTCAAGTCATTCCTACCTGTAGTTCAAGGGGAGTCAGTGCTTATCCAAACGGACAATACCACCAGCATGCACTACGTGAACAAACAGGGAGGGACCAAGTCTCCACACCTGTCTCGCTTGGCCCAGTCAATCTGGGATTGGGCTCTCCGTCATCAGATCACCTTGACAACTGTCCATCTGCCGGGCGTGTCCAACATCTTGGCGGACTCTCTAAGCAGGTCCACTTCCTCAACACACGAATGGGAACTGCACCAGCCAACTCTGGATCTTGTGTTCCACCGATGGGGTCGCCCAGCTCTAGACCTCTTTGCAACGCCGGACAATCGAAAATGCCCGTCCTACACAAGTTGGCATCCCCACCCCGGGTCGTGCGGCAATGCCCTTTTGATCGATTGGTGCGATCTATTCGCTTACGCTTTTCCGCCGATTCCTTTAGTACTGCGGGTGCTGTGGAAGATGTGGAGGCAGCCCTGTCACATCCTATTGATCGCACCTCGTTGGCTCAGACAGGCATGGTTTTCGGAATTGCTTCTGCTGTCCCAGTGCGAGCCCATTCCTCTGCGTCCCCGTCCTGACCTCCTAACGATGGACAGGGGCCAAGTGTGCCATCCGGATCCCTCCACGCTACAATTGTCGGCATGGAACCTGAGCACCTTGAATTCGCAGACTTGAACATATCTCAGGAATGCAGGGACATCCTCGCTCATGCTAGGGCTCCGTCTACCATCAAAACGTACAAACTCAAGTGGAAGAGATTCTGTCATTGGTGCGTGGCAGCAAATGTCCATCCCATCCATTCCACTCCGGAGCAACTTCTCCCGTTCTTCTTAAGTCTCGCTCAGTCAGGACTTTCACATGCTACCCTGAGAGTTTTCCTGCCAGAACTGCCTCCTTCCGCAAGTCCGATCAACTGTTCATTGCTTACGGATGACTGCGTAAGGGGCATCCAGTTTCCAAACCAACAATTGCCCGTTGGCTTTCTTCAGCCATTACCTTCTGCCATCAACAAGCTGGCAAACCTTTGCAGTCTTCAGTGAGGGCTCATTCTACGAGGGCGATGTCTTCATCCACCGCCTTGTTTGCCGGTGTGCCACTTCATCAGATTTGCTGTGCAGCGACATGGTCCAGCAGGCACACCTTCACCAAGCATTACTGTTTGGATGCCATCAATGAAGCGGTTACCACAGTGGACAGGCAGTGCTTCGTCATCTTTTCAAATAAGGTGAGCCTCTGTTCCCCCCTCCTTGGTGTTTTTCTGTGATTGCTAATGATGTTTACATGACTGTATTATTACTGTCTTTGGCTTTTTCCATATGTGCCTAGCAATCTCAGCTCTACGGAGGTTACTGCTTTCTATTCTATTCAAGCATGTGAATCTATGAAAGACACCCCTAATACTGGAGAAGAACAATTGTTTCTTACCTGTAAACAGGTGGTTCTCCAGTATTGGTGTCTTTCATAGATTCACATGCGACCCACCCTCCTCCCCTCAGAGGCTCTCTTCTCCTCATGCACTCTGGGTCTCTTGGTGCTACGAAAATCTGAGGGCTTGAGCTTCTGAGGAGAAGGTTCTAGAGGGTGCTTGCGCCTGATTGGCTGTACTTTGGACTAACATAATGACACTAATGTGTTACAAGTAGTTTTTTCTCTTTACCATGCATTCCTATGTAGGAATTGTTT
Source organism: Lissotriton helveticus (assembly GCF_964261635.1). Lineage (NCBI taxonomy): Eukaryota > Metazoa > Chordata > Amphibia > Caudata > Salamandridae > Lissotriton > Lissotriton helveticus. The sequence continues at coordinate 920,948,868 of NC_136070.1, forward strand.
TGGAGGTTTTCAGTTGTATTTCCTCTTCTTTTATTATGTATTATGTTTTCATATATATATATATATATATATATATGTTTAGCATTATTGCTATTTTATTTACCGTGGGACTCCCACTTCGACGACGGGGAATATTCGAGCATGTGAATCTATGAAAGACACCAATACTGGAGAACTACCTGTTTACAGGTAAGTAACAATTGTTCATCAGGAGACTTTGAGGTGAGATAAGTGCCTTCTTCTGTTTGACGTGTCAAGTAATACCATTGACATTGACTGAGACAAGACAGAGTTGTTTTTTGCTGAGATGTTGAGCCCATAGCGTGTGGAATATGGAAAGATGGAGGGTGTGAGATGGAAGCTGTGTCGTATCACTGAGCAAGAGGTCTGGAAAGGCAAGTGAAGCAATGAACGTTCAAAAAGTAACAGGTAGTATCGAAGAGTTGTGGACTCGAGGTAACACTGTAGGCATAGCAAGAGTATGATGAGTACTCTTTGAGGGAACTGACGCTGAGCTGATACAATAGAGGAGGAGGAGGAACTGTGGATAACCCAGAAAAGGACACCTAGGGGCCGATTCCAATTTGGGAAAAAAAGCGTCTGTATCGTATCCGGAGCCCTCTCCGTACGAATCGTACACGTCCATTCAAATCGCGTAGTACGATCCGTATCTCGTCAATCCGTCTGAATCATCGGGAACCGTATGAATTGTAAGTCTGAAACCGTATGACACGGACCCTCACAGTGACCCGTACGATTCGTAAACATGCCGTATGACCCGACGAGTATGATCCGGGCCGGTGTATGAGGACGCAATTTATACGGTACACGTCAGGTAAGGGTGATCGTACGGACAATCACATACACACCGTACGGTGCGTACACCCCATGATCGCAGGGGTACGGTGCGTACCTCTGCGATCATGTGGTGTACGCACTGTGCCCCATGATCTCAGGGTGTACGCACCGTACACCCTGCGATCATGGGGTACGGTGCATACACCCCATGATCGCAGGGTTACGAACTGTACCCCTGCAGACCTGGGGTGTACGCACCGTACGGGGGGGGGCTTCCGTACCTGTTTCGAGGCATACTCTGCTTCTCCGGACGTTTTGGGCTCCCGTAAAAAAAGCATTGTACGGTGCGTACCCGACACGAATCGTACTTGCTGGGTAGGGAATACCTGCTTCGAACCGTACGGATGTTGCGTACAGCGGGTTCCGAGGGAGAATCGTACGGAGATTAGAGTTGTACGGTCTGAGTCCTGCTCCTGGTACGAATTGTACTTCATCGTAAGTACCGGGGAGGTTGCAGGGCACGATTCGTACGGGAAAAACGCTCCGTACGGCTATTCTGAGTGTTTTTTTCCGAATCGGAATCGGCCCCTTAGTGTATTCTGAGATAACTAACAATAATACACTATCTTATTAACTTTAAGCAGGTGAGTATATATCCCAAACCCCCCCATCCTGCCTAGTGTCCCCTGACACAAACCAAACCAAAATCAATATAGAACCACACCGGGAATGCTACAAACTATGTGTAGCGGCAGGTGTACAGCAATAATGTGAAGTACGCCGGGCAAAAAATTATCAAATAGAACATAACATTGCCCTCCTGAAATACGTGACGCCCCTAACAGTCCCACGAAGGAGGTACCCAAACTGGGGGCAACCCCTATCAGCTTTCAAAGAACATGGATAAATCTTCACCCCGATCCAGTGAGTTTACATCTCACAGCCTGACTATTTATGAATTAGAGTGATAATCTTTGACCTCCCAGAAAATTGCAGACTTGTCTTACAACTGTCAATATCTCAATCATCTAAGAAAACGTAAAGTTTTAGTCAGGAAGCAGGCAAGTCATATGGGCCCAAGGTCCATGGCTCCTCACCTTTGTTTCTTATACTTATATCTAGCAAATCAGAGCTCAGATATTCTTCAGTGAGACTTAACCTGTCAGAAGTATTCGCTTTTCTTTACAATTCAGGTCAAATTTCTCAGTTTTAAACAAGAATCATGAAGCACTTCATGGAAGAAGGTTTTTCAAAGTATCCACCAATAGCAAAGTCTTCCCCATTATGGGAACTTAATATAGATTTAGAAGAGAAAGCTTCTTCTAGTCCATATCAAAAATCGTCAGTTCAGCTTTTTTCATGGAAGATTGAATTCCTGTAGGTTATAATATCGATGAGAGCCAGTGAGCTACTGTTTCTGACATTTTCTACTGAGGATGCCCAGCATGAGGACAAAGCTTTTTCAAGCATGTGAATCTATGAAAGATATCAACCAGGATAAATATAGTTATAGGTAAGTTACTTTTTCATGCCTTGCGACTGAGGCAAGGGTCAGAGTTATAAGTCGGAGATCAGAAAATGTTGGTGATTGAGAGGCATACAAGAATGGTGTACACAGTATCTGCAGTTCTCTTTGCTCTGTCTTTTGAATCTTTGACGGTGAAAACAAGACTGCTTTACATTACAAGACTTATATGTGGTGTGTTAACACCCACATAATATGCTTGTTCACTGATTCTATTTTAATGGGGTGACGATTCCAGCAGTATTCCACGCAGTCACACTTAAAGGAACTTAACAGCTTTAAGAGGGTCTAAGTATTTAGTAAAATAAGGGCAACTGTGAGATATTGGATACATTGATTATTCTTGTTCAGGTTAAACACGTTAAAGACAGCAACCCCATTATTAAGAACCGCGAGACAAAACAAATACCTAGGTGTCTAATGTAAACAAGTGGAAACCTGTAAAAACACAATTGGCCAAGGCTAAAAATTGAGAAGTCATATTTTATTTCACAAACAGGTGGTTACTAGCGCTACAGATGCATCTAACACAATTCATCTGGGTGGAAACTAAATTGAAGGGATACATAAATATTCAAATGCCCCAAAAGCAAATGAGGTTTTGTTTGTCCAGAATACTAAAATATTACAGCCGCTTAAGGAAATTGGACCAACAGAGAAATTGAGGAAAAGTGGGTGCACATGGATCAGGCGTTTGGGTGACAATCCTTCTTTGAAAGTTTTGCTCCTTAAGGAACTGACACTCAAAAAACTTTTATCTTAGTAAAATAACAAAATTTCCACTCTAAACTTGGGGTTAAGTTGTAAAGAAAATTGGGCAGATAACCTATCCTTCAACACTGATGTCTATGTAATTCACACTTTTTATTCTTGATAGAGGGGGACAGTTTTATTCGTTGAAGACTGGTAGAATGCTGGAAGTAGTGTAAACATTACTCCTCGTCTCGGAACAGTTTTGGGAACTTGGTAGAGCAGTGAAGGGCGTAGAATTGGAGATTTTACCAGTTGACAATTCTGGGAGGCTCAAGTGTATCCTAAATGGTTAATGGATAATAGAATTATCACTGGTATTCCACACCTCACAGCCTCAAAATAATCTTTCTGAATCTAGAAGGAACAGCAGGAGATGTGGGCAAGAGGATGCAAGTAATAAACACAGAGTGTCCACGGGTGTATCTACAACAAATTAACCTAAAAAAGACATGGACCCACAATACCAGTGTTTGACAGAGTGCCCTAAAGGTACGCCTAATGGATAAGGATACCCATCAGTCACTGTTCGATACCGCCCTGGTCATGATCTGGGCTCCCTTATATACCTCTCATAGTGAATCACTAAAGATGTATGTGAGGACTAGATGGACACGTCCAACATCTAATTATGAAGCACTGAGTCACTTAGAAGATGTTAAGTGAAGGTATCAAGTGATGGGTAAAAAATGGAAAGAATTGCAGTGCGTGAAAATATGTGAAGTAATGGTGAGTTAAAATTGGGTAAATGAGAGAAACATGAGTTTATTATTATCGCTCAGTTGCCCAAGACTAAAAACAGTGCAAAAAAATGGCAGTTGCAACAAATATCTGCCAATAAGGTTTATATGGTCAACATGTTTCAGCAGAAAAACAGGACACTATTATCCCCTGCCTTCGTCAGGACCTTAATCAATAAATTGCTACTGCAAAAAGAGAGTATATAAAAAAGAATATTAAGAACCATTTCACTGGGGGGCGTGGCTTGGCGCCGATGGAAGAGGTCGTCTAGGCGCTGGGCTCCGTGTTCGAGCCCCTATTAATCCTGACTTACCACATCTGCAGACCCCCATTTCCCCTTGAAAGCGGGGGGAAGGGGCTCTTCTACATCGGAGTTGCGGAGTGCCGCTCAATTGACCCTGGGGACTCGGCGAGGATCGTTGGCGTGCTGACCGGGGTGTCTCCGGAGGAGCGTATAAAATGGCGGCCATGGGAAAACGCTGAATCCCCGACTGTCCGCGATCGCGGGAAAGCCTGTACATACCTGGGCTTCCTGACTCCGGTGCCGGGGCTGAAGATCTTCATATGTGAGGCGGCTGATGATCGGAGGAGTTGCGTATTGGATCCGGAAGGCGAGATCAATCGGCCCGTCTTTCAGAGTGCTGCGCCGCTGCCTCGCCGACTGCTGCTGTGGGGGTTGGGCGGTCGGACCCTTCCCCCGGACCTCATCCAATGCGGCAGTGCTGCTCCCGGAATATAAATGGTACACGCTACGCTGACGGCGAGGTCCCCTGGCTCGGGTCTTGAAGACGCTGGGCCCTGCTGTTTACGTCACCGGTGAGAGCTGCGAGCCCCCCCTGAATTGCCAGCCGACCCTAAGAACGGGATTTCCCCGGGAGCAAGCGGAGACTGATCTCCGGTGCGGGGCCACCCTGAGCCCCTCCAGACCCCCGCTTGACGTTACTGGCCTGCTGTGAGGGCGGACCAAGGAGGGTTCAGTTGAGCCGGGGGGGGCCCGGGGCTGGGGGACCCGGGATACCGGAAAGCTGTAGACCGGGCGTTGGGCGGCGACTCCGCTGATTCCCCTGGAGCTGCCGCGGCGGGGAAGGAGAGGCCAATTTCAGAAGGAGCGGAGTGGGGCCAGAAAAGCGGACCCGGAGGCCGCGGAGGGAGCATTGGGGACCGGAGGCAGGCCAGAGCGGCACGGCTCTGCAACGAGAATATCCAAAGGAGAAACTGCGGAGACCCACGAAGGTGATCCCGCAGCGGGCCGGCCCCTGCAAGAAAGTGGGTGAGAACTACTTCGGTGGTCCCTGGTGGCGAGGGATACTACGCTGGGGTGCTGGTTGGCGAGTGCACTGAAGGGATCACTCCTGCATGGGAGAGTGGTGAGGGACTGGACGGTGGATGCAACCACAGGAGGGAGGGGACTAGTGGAGACTGCCAGCATTATTGCTGCTCCAGAACGCACACGGGTGCTCCCTTCCTCCCTCCTCCTGGACCCCTGATCTCTGGGCTACACCTGGGGGGCCAGGGGATGAACGAGCAGGGCGCGACTGAAGGGCATGGACCTGTGGGTACATGCGGAAAAAGCTAACGGACCGCTGGGCCGCGGCTGGGGGTCACACAGTGTGAGAACTGGAATACGCTTGGCCTGAGGCGGGCTCTGTGCTGGTGTCCAACAGTTGGCTGTGCCCAAGGAGGGGGCCGGTGTACTTGCCACTCGACACTGGAGCTGACCTGACCTCGGTACATCGGGGTACAGACAATGAGCGGATGGTGCTGCTTTAGCCTGCTGGAGTTAATGGCCGTGTGACTGTGGCCCTGACAGTCACCACCTAGGGCCGCGCACCTGTGCTAGCCCTGATGGTCTCTACGTCCGATATAATTCGATTGCAACTTGGATACCCAATCAGGTGGAGACTTGAAGACTTAAGAACGCTGGCTTGCGAAGGGTTCCTCAATCCTGGCTTCTATCTTCCTTTCCATTACCGGTGAGACAATCAGCAAACCCCCACTATGGGGAAGCCTAAAGGGAACAAAGGCGTCGGACACTGAGGCACCTGATAAGGGGGGAGCAATCAGATCCCGGACAACTACGGGACCCCCAATTGCAGCTTCAATTGGACAAAATCCTGACCGCAATCGCAGACTCCTGCATGGCGCTACAGCAAGATATCGCACAAGTGGCCACGGGACTGGGTCTACTGAGGGCCGATCATGGCAAACTGGCCGACAAGGTTAAAATACTGGAGGACAAGGTCCATACCCTTGAACCAGCACAAAAAGACCTCAAAGCCTCTGTGACCATTGTATTAGACCACGTAGACGCGCTGGAGAGAAGAGTGGAGGATGCTGAAGGGCGCAATCGCCGGAACAACATCCGGATAGTGGGACTTCCGGAGAAAGTGGAAGGGCAGGACAACAGGGTCGACCCCCGCGTCCGGTGGTAGCCCGACTGTTGCATTACCGGGACAGAGATCTGCTGCTCCAGAAGGCGCGAATAAACGGTCCCTATCAGGTGGAAAACAGCAAAATTAACATTTTCCCTGATTACACGTATGAAACGCAACGTCGGCAGACCTCTTTCCTGGCTGTTAAGAGAGAATTAAGAACTGAGGGGCTTCAATACTCCCTTCTCTTCCCAGCTAGCTACGAGAAAACAAGGTTCTTCGATACTCCAGACGATGCCTGTGCTTGGCTAGAATTATACAAATCCGGTATAGATGCCCATGAACAAAGTCCCAGAATGGGCTCAGAAGGATTGCCACCGCGGAAGTCGTGACGGATCCACAATAGACAGAGGGGACTAAGGAGGCCTTCACTACCGGAGACAACGGCAGAACGACGAGGTGTCCTGGAGATGGTATCCGCACTATCAGGAACACGGGATTCCCCATTGCAGGATGAGGTGGAGTCCGAAAAGGATAATGACCACTCAGACACTGAACGCTCAGAAACGGACAGTGTGCCCTTGCCTGTGGTTACCCCAGCGACGGCAGAGGGAATGCTGGACGACGGTTAGATGCACCCGGTGAGATGTACGAGCTCGATGTACAGGCCATGGCGGACTGCTGGCTGCGAACTATGGGAGGGAGCTGCTAATTGTGGATGGGGGGTCATTGAGTTGTTTATTATATGGGGCTCGATCGGTTAGCGGGGAGCTCAGGGACGGGACAGTTGCCCGTTGGCGACCAACCCTCCCTCAGTGCCCTTAAGGCACACCCACAGTGACTACTGTGGGATTAGCCAGATGTTAGTGTTCAGGAGTGTTTGGGTGGGAGCTAGGTGGAGGTTACTAGGTCCTGTTCTGGGGAGATGGGGAGTTTGGGGATGTTTTAGGGTGTTGGAGGGAGGGTCCATCATCGATGCTGACGAGTTACCACGCTTAGAGCGTCTAGAGAATGGTTGGTGTGGAATGCACAGGACATTGTGGGACAACGGGTGAGTCAACTAATCTGAGATGTATAACCTGGAATGTGAGGGGACTACATACCATACCATGACGCAATGCCTCAAGATTCACACCTACTTGGTACGCAGGGGAGTGCAGGTTGCACTGCTTCAGGAAACACATTTAACGAAGGCTGAGGGACTAGCATTGCAGCGGTGATGGAGGGGTCAAGTGTACAACACGGCATATTCTGCGTTTGCCAGCGGCGTGCTAATTTGGGTAAGAGCCGGGGTCCCATTTCAGGTATCCAAACAGGTCATAGACCCAGAAGGGAGGTTCGTAGCGATAGAGGGAAAGCCGTGAGGTAAGGACATTGCCTTTTGCAGTGTATATGCACCCAACGTTGATCAGCTGTCCTTTCTAGCGAAATTGTCTGGGTCCCTAGCACATTTCCTCGTAGGACCATTACTTATGGGTGGGGACTTTAATTCTGGGCTGAACATCTCCCTTGATAGGTCACACCCCCCCTTGGCGGATTCCCCGACACACTGCACGGCCAAAGGTAGATTGGAATGGCAAACGAGATAGGGACTAGTAGACGCTTGGCGAACACAACACCCACACAATCGAGATTACTCCTACTTCTCACATATGCATGAGCTCCATGTGAGGTTAGATGCAGTGCTTTGCTCCCCGGTTCTAATGCCAGCGATTGTGAGAACTGAGTACCTGTCCAGAACAGTGTTGGATCATAATCCTCTACTGATTGCTATGCAGTGGCTCCCAGGGAAGAGGTGTGGCGCCGCGGCCAGGGCGACTGACGCTGGAATCTGGGGACCACGGTTCGATCCCCGGCTCCGGCGGCAGGTTAGCCCAGCACCATGTGACTCTGGGCAATAGCTCGCTTAATCTTCCCGACGGCCCCCCAGCGCCTAGAGACCCTTACGGGTGATTGTGCGCTTTACAAATGTGGACTTTACTGGTGTCTCCTGTGTCCCCACTTGGAGGCTACGCCCAGAGACGCTAGAAGACCCTCCCTTTCATGATGCGCTGGAGGAGGGCATTGCGCAGTACTTTGAGCAAAATGCTGGCACGACTGTAGCGAGGGCAACGGAATGGGATGCCTTCAAGGTAGTTATAAGAGGGTTTTGCATAGGGAAACACGTGGGGGTGCGGAAGGTACTTCTCGATGACCTGGATAGGGCTGACAAGAAACTCCGTGAAGTGGAACTCTTAACCCCTGGTCACCCTGAGCTCCAAGATAGGGTTAGTGAGGCAAAAGAAGCGGTTGCAGCAGAAACAGAGCGCTTGCGCAGCTTCGATTAGAAAACATACACAGTGCGTTCCCATGCAGAGGGCGACAAAGCAGGGACCCTGTTGGCTTGGCTTGCTAATCCCACGAAAAGAGGCTCCCCCATAGTAACCATGCGCACAGCGGAAGGAGAAAAGGTTTACACCCAGAATGAGATTTTACGTTGCTTTACGAGTTACTATGAAAATGTATACAAAAGTAAACTAGTGACCAATACCCTGTCGCAGGGTTTCTGTTCTCACACAGAACTGTGCACAGAGGAGTGGAACCTCGGCGAATTAGGGTGTCCCAAAACTCACCTTAGTATCCAACTCACCCCTTACCGAGCTAGCTACAGTGTCTCATTGGACATATCAAACTCCCAATGTTTAGACAAACCAGAACATGAACTTACTGTACCTCAGGGTACGTGGAACTCATGAACACTCTTTCGTTATATTATCATTACAAACCAGAACATGGAGTAAAGAAGACACTTGTGCATTTGAAATGTTTATTTACTAATGCCGTCTTCTCAGGCGCAGTATCTTAGATAATACAAGTATACTTATTATCAGTAGCAAAATTACCAGCATAGTTACTAAGACATAAAAAGAAGTGTGTTCTATGTGCCTCGTGCAAAGCAATATCAATCCCGCCTGAAACCAGAGTTGGCAAAGGCTGCACTTGTGTTATGACTATGAAGGCGTAGAGATCAGACCTCATAACAATTCCATATCGTGTTGTTCCTGAAACTTCAGCACTCTTCGTGCAGACATAGTTTATTAAGCAAAGCTGATATCAGAGCAATAACATATTATTCTCACATAAACCACGGCAAACTACTAGGTTGAAAGCTAAGTCAACAATTAAGTGTCGTGTGCAGAAGTTGCAAGAAAGAAAAATGGCGTTTAAACCTCAAATGTACCTATGCTAACTTAACACGATATAAGGATATACAGGAGCTATATGACACCCCCCCATGATCCGAGAACGGACTAAATATGATAACAGAAGTGCCATCACATGAGAGCAGAACTCAACAGTAAGCGAGAATGAATCAAAACTAAACTTTAAAAAGTAATGCTAAAAAATAGCCCAAAAATATAACGTGGCTCAAGCCAATAGGCAAAGAAAATAAAAAGTTCTTGACAAATAAGTCAATAAAAATCAATGAAATGCTATTGATCAGCACGTCAATCCGAGGCAGTGTCTATGATAAAACTGTATATGAAAAGTAAGCAGCAACAGCCTCTAATAGGAAATCACTGTCCTCATCCGAAAATAGTTCAGCCATCCAATTTAAAAGATGAAAGGAACATACATGTTCTCCAAGCACCGGATCCTCTATAACCATCAGAGGACAGCTCGGTGGGTTTTCAAGAAAACTTTGTTCCAAGAAAGTCTGTGCTGCAGACAATATATCCCAGGGACCCATTAGTCCATGCGCCACTGCTAAGGCCATAATCTTCTCGTCAGAACAAACCAACTCGTGAGCAATGATAGGACTCATCAGCTGATTAAAATCGACGTCAGGAGAAACCGGTCCGCAGAGACACAAATCAATGGCCCAATGGAAATCACAGGTCAGGCAGTGAAATACAGGCTGGACACAGGTGAAGTAGGAGAATCGAAAAGATAATCCATATGCCGTGCTCAAAGTCGCCAGCGGCAGTGTGCCATAATATTCAAGCATGCGGTTGCGAAACCGCGTCAGTAGCTGTTGCGCGGGGTCTTGCACAGGAAGGACATCCATATTTAAAAAGACAAAAAACCACTAGTGCGCCAGCCGCTAATGCAAGTAAAAACGGGAACCCTCCAAACAAGGATGAAAAATTAGAATGGAAGAAAGCAGGAACGACTCCAAAAATCTTTTCAAATGAAGTCACGAGACCACTGCTAACAACTTTAAAAAAATGTGCAAGGCCTTTTGTGGCGGATGCGTTAAAGATAGTTCGAACCATAGCTCCGAAATGCAGAGGCAAATCAGTATTCAAAAGAGCCTGAACCTCTGTACGGGTGTTTGCAATGTGAAGCACGAAAGTTTCACGGGCCGAGCTCAAGGCCACCTCTTTCTGGGACAAAAGAGCCCTTATTCTTGCCATGCCGCTGAATTCTGCTCCCAAGGTTGGTATCTGTGGCCAGAGGGAAGACTCCCTATGTTCACGTGTGGGAGGATAAAGCACATTTCTGCAGCAAATAACCCGCTCACTTACTGTAACTATGAAAGCTATACCTTTAATCAACCCACAACAGTTTTCATTATTGAGCATCAAATAACTACCATTCTCTAATAATTTAAACGTGGGGATGATAGCAGGAACTGGCGTGCCTTGTGAAACGCAAGCCATATTGGGTCGGTCCTTGTTGCATGAACCGTGTAACTGTATGTGTCTACACATTAAAGAATGATCTGGCGTCTCAGTGCACTCCTCCCCTGTTAGATAAACTTCCTGGTCATCCTTAAAACATCTGTATGTGTATGGGAGTGACCAGACTTCATGAAGGAAACCGCTACCTAAAGGTTCATAACGACCTATTGGTACACATTTCATGCAATTTGAAAACTTATATAAAGCAAAAGGCAGCATTATTAAACCGTGGATAAGCCACGTCGCAGCAGTGGCTTCTGCCACGGAAAAAGGTAAAGATTCTAACCTTTCAATATGTAACATAGAAAAGGAAGCATCACGCATTGAAAGTAAGCGTTGTTTGTCAGTCAAATTAAACGGTGCAAATAAGGAAGAAACGTTCATGTACCCCCAGGGAACTTTACCCATTTTAAGTGTTTGAAGGGTCCATGCAAACTGCATGATTGATCGTAATTGATTTTGACCATGGTATAACACTGACACTTCATCATGTACAATATCGAAGACTGACGACACAATATTATCTAAAGTGTAAATTCTAGAGGAAAGCACATTAATGCTATTGTCAACAACTGCAAGCACTTTCTCAAGATTTGCTTGATCAATAGCCCTCAGGCGTGTAGCAGCCTCAATCTGTGATAGCTTCCAAATTTCATTGTAAACCACATATAACCACCTTTTCGACCTGCCACTAGCCGGGCCTTTAATGAAATCATTCAAGTCCACTTCTGCATTTAGTTTAGAAAGGTGATTCTTAACCGCAGGTAAAGTTGAATGTTTCAGCCAGTTTTGACACAATTTGCCTACAGAATACGAGGTGACAGTATGACCCAAGTCAAAACGGGGATCAGATCTAACAGTTTTAAAACAGTCAGTTAAATTCAAAAATCTATGTTGGCAAGAATCAGCACTACGGTGCCAAAGCAGCCAACCCTTAGGATTCACACTGGAAATGTTAAAGGAGGAATTAAGGAGTAGAGTCTGTAAGTCTCTAATGGACAACTGAGTAAAATTACTCCAACCATCATATTCCTCCAACTCCGGGAAAGAAGGAGCGTTTAATTTTTTAGAAGTAGCCAATCCAAAGCATGTGGTCTGGGAAATTGTTTCATTCAGAAACAGCATATGATTCGGGATGAGACATGCACGGTGCAAAGCCTCAGTGCCTTGTACCTGCCAGGCCTTCGAACCCCAAACTGATTTAAGGTCTATTGTATCCTTCCATAACTCATAGCCTCCAGTAACTAATTGATCAAGGAAGGACTTGGAATACAACAATTTAGTATCGGTAAGTCTAACCTTGGACATTGGCATTTTTCGAAACCTAAAATAAAAGGACTCGGGATTGGACTGATTAAAGTCAGTGAAGTAAGAATACTTTCTCAGAAATGTTTCAGAACTCCCCTGATGAGGCGCTGGGCAATGTTCCCACTGAGTAAAGTTAACAGTATCCCTCCTGGATGATGTTTTGTGTAAGAAGTGATTGCCATAATGTTGGTAACAGAATAATTCACCATAATTAGCAGATTCTAAATATAAATCCTCAGCATCAAATGCAGCATAGTATTGCAAATCAGAAAATAAACTTTCTACAGCATTGACATCCCAGTCATCAGAACGAATGTTTTGTTTCACCACATCCCCCATATTCACTCTAAGTACATTAGGGACATTAACGACTTCCGTTGGGCCATGAATCTGAAACCGAACTGCATCCCACACGATTCCATCAAGGACAGGCCATGCTGTGATGTTAACCAAAGTCAAGTCTCTTTTTAATCTGTGTGTAGAATGTGAAGAGGAAAGTGGGGCCAAAGTTCCATTTAAATGTGTAATGCAAGTTCTCTCCTCGACATAGTGTCCATTCATAATTCGAAAAAAATAAAACACAAAACCAATTGACATAAAAAGGTAAACTGAAAAAAGGACCAGCCAAATGTATGTCCAAGGGGGTATCAAAAAATGTTTTTTAAACAGGCTAGCATAAACTGCAATTCGAGAGGGTTTCTTCGAGGCAAGGGAAGCAGAGTCAAATGAAAATCTGGATTCCGTGGCTAAACGAGCTTGCAGGTCAGGCATGGACAAATCAGTGGGGTAGGTATAGTCCAACTCATCAATGTTAGTTCCGGGTAAATTATTTAATAACGGACTGGAAACAGCAGGTAATTCGATGGCCACTTCAGGTTCAATATTAGAAGCAGTGGACATAACTGAATATCTCACAATGGAAGGACAGGAAACAGCCGGTGTCATGCTAAGAAGAATCGGTCACTCTGTGTATCTTGACATTGTCAATTGAAATAAACCTGTTTTCCTTACGACCAGGAAGTGGTGGTAAAATGACTGTTCTTGTGCCCTTCACTCCAACGACGGGAACCGGAGCTCGATAGGAGGGACCAAATTCTTTCTTGTTATCGATCTTCTCTCGAACCAGTTCGCCAACTTGGGGTAGCCAGCCAGCTACCGGGATCTGCAACGCATCATCCGACGTGGAGGGCAAATGTTCCTTTGCAAGACTGTCTCTGGTCTTTTGTAGATTCTGTAAAACATTGCAATGTTCATCTGCGTCAAAGGAAGTGGTGCGAACCACATAGTCTAGACCGTCAAGGTCAGGGACGTACATCTTGATGCCAAAGAGCATTTCGTATGGGGTCCGCCCACCCAGAGACCTTCTAGGGAGATTATTAAGAGCACGCTGCACGCCATAGAGGTGAGCCAGCCAGTTTCTGCCAGTGCCTATAACTCGGGCTGTCAAAGATTGCTTTAAATCACGGTTCATTCGCTCAACTACACTGTTACCCTCAGGTCTGTAGGGAGACGAAAACTTGACTTGGACCCCCATCGAAGTCATGGCATCCTTATACGCCTTAGAGGCGAAAGCCGGACCCTGATCCGAATGGAAGGTACCACAGGCAAAAATCCCTATAAAGACACGCAAATCTCTAATGACAGTCCGTGAATCAGCGCTGCGATGTGGCCATACCCACACAAAGCGTGTGCATGAGTCAACTGCTACTAAGATGTACTTATACGCAGTATCAGATGAAAAAGGACCGCAGTGATCTAAATAAACACAACCTAGTGGTTTATTAGAAATGTACAACTGAGTCTGTGGCGGACGCGTAGCAGTTGAAGGTTTAATCTGCTGGCATATGTCACAAAGAAGGACATAATCACGCGTCTGTTTGTACAGTCCCCGCCACCAGAAACGTTGTTGTAATTGAGTTACAGTGGCCGAGACGCCCGCATGCGCAGACGCCACACCTTCATGTGCCGCTGTAATCAAGTCTGCTCTGCGATCCGAGTTGGGAATCAGCCGTTCCCCAACGTCTGGAATTGTCACAAAAGGAACCTTTTCGGGACTTAAGTGGTATTTGTATTTCGAAGGGAATCCCGCAGGATGCTTACTTCCCTTCTCAGAGGCAGCAACTGCTGCCAAGATGTCGCTATCAATCTTGGTTTTTGACCTAGTAACTGCTGCAACTAAGTATGTAGATACCGCTGATTTCGCTGCCTCATCAGCAAGCGAGTTGCCAACAGCGTGAACTCCTACGCGCTGATGACCGAGAGTATGAATTACATAAACGAGTGGCAACATAGCCTTAAGCTCTGCCACTCGAACCCAGATCATTTTATGTTTTATTGCGCTACCCTTGGAATCATGGAAATCATTTTGAATCCAAAAGAACAAGTTTTTATTGTAAGACTGGACACAGTAGTACGAAACACTTACAATCAGAGTAGTCACTCCAGGATCTGCGTACTCCAACGCTAGTAAAAGAGCACGAAGCTCAGCCAATTGTGCAGTGCAATCGCCAAGGGGCAAGGTGTGTACTTCCCTGGAAATGAACTCATCGTTCAACATAGCACCCACCACAATAGCGCATGCGGAAACGTAGGCATGTTTAGAGCCATGCGCAACCTGCGCCGACCCATCAGTGTAAATGATGCAATGGAAGTCCTCCAAAGGTCGCATAGCCAGAGGAGCAGGATGAACGAACTCATACTGCAAGTACTCTTGCGACCGTAAGGAAGCGTCAAAAATGAACGTGACATCCGTGGATGTCAATGACGCAGCCCACTGAATCCACCGAGGGTGCAAAGCTTTTGAATTCGGTACACTGGCTTTCGTGACTGCCTCCAAATGAGGACAGGGTGTTACCACTAACATGCGCTTCCCCTGTGACAGAGCTCGTTCTTTAAGAATCGCCATATGTACAGCAGTTAAAACTTTCTCCACAGTGGGAAACCGCAATTCAGCCGAAGTGTACAAGTGTGACTTGTAAGCAATAGGCACTGTGTCTCCTTCATTAAAAGTCAGGTACGTGAAACCCACCGCCCCTGGGATTATTCTTATTACCAGGTTGGTGTGGTTATCACGAGTCAGTAAGTATTTAGAAGCGAGCAGATCAGCCTGCAAGGATTGCAAAACGGCTGAATGCTCAGGCAGCCAGCATGATTTTGAGAAAGTAGGTTGTATTAACGCATACAACGGCTTGATACGCTGGGCATATTCCGGAATGTATGTCCTTCCGAAATTCAAATAGCCCAGTAAAGATTGTAATTTTTTCAGTGTTGTAGGAGCGCGCAATTGTGCGCACTTCTCTAAGAAGTGAGGAGCCAAACCTCTACCTTCATTGTTGAGCTCATAGCCCAAAAACAACACTGTGTGTTCAGCAATGTGCGATTTTGCAAAGTTAAATTTGTAACCCATGTCAGCGAAGTTGCAAATAACAGAATTTACACGACACAGATGCTCCCAAATATCGTCGTCTGTGAGATATATGTCATCCACATACGAAAAAGCATCAGGGTCGAGTGCCTCCAGAATAGAGACAATGCGAGCGGTAAATATACCAGGACTATTCTTATAGCCCATTGGAAGATGCCGGAATTGTTTTTGGACTCCAGCGCTCGTAAAACTGGTCCATTGGGAGCTAAAGCTGTCCAATCTGTGGGCATAAAAACCATTGGATATGTCAAGCGTTGTCTTGAAACGCTTACGCACGAGACTATCCACAAGGGCAGAGCCGTGGGTATTCTGTACTGCACAGTTACGGCAATGCGAGTTTAAATGCCGGTAATCCAAAACCAAACGATACGATCCGTCAGGTTTGTTCACAGTAAAAAGGGGATTATTCATCGGTGACACACACGTTTCAATAACTCCCTGATATTCCAATTGTTCAAGGATTTCCGCGACGGAAGATTTTGCTTCACGCCGAATGGGATATTGAGGTTGAGGCTGCGGCTGAGACCGCAACGGAATTTCGTGGCAAGGCGACAATCTATCCCAACCACATTGGTTACGGTACAGAGCCGGCGCTAGAGCCCGAGCCCACTCTTCTGCAAAATGCTGCGCATGCTCTTTCGAGACAGTGTTCGCGAAACTGGGGAGGATCACCTCCTCCCCTCGCGGCTCCGCGAGCACAAAAGGTGGGGGCCAGTCAGCCTCCGAAAGCAAAATATCATATGTAGAAGACAGATTTTCCCAAAATACACCTTTAACGGTACGCTGTATGTCACCTTCAATTAACAGGACAATTTCATAAAGTCTTTCAGGGGGAGCAAGTCTCGTATACGCTGTTTCTATCACAACGTAGACATCAGTCGCTGTCACCCTCAGTAGTGGACGCAGCGCCTCTCTGACTATGGTTATCTCCGCCGCGCTGTCCAGCAAGGTCAGAGCCCACGTCAGATTCCGAAGCCGCGTTCTCACTATCTGTGGCATATCGATGCGCTGTTAAGGCTGCGACTTTCTTTTTCGCAAACTGCGGTCTCTTAGGCGTAGAATCCTCCTGCTTCCATGCGCCTTCTGTCTGGCGGGGCTGGCCACGTCCCTGTTGGCCACCACGTCCCCGTCCGCCTCCTCCTCCACTGGTCTTCTGGGCCGATGAGTCCTGTAAGGAACGAGGAGAGCGTTGATCAGAAACCTGAAATCGATCAGGTGATTTAATCATCGCGCGATCGCGCAAATCATAAACTTTCTCAGCTGGCGCAGGGACTTGTGTTGCAGGATAAGATTCCTGAGTTTGCTGCTGTTGCTTCCCCTGTTTCTGTTTCTGAGGCCAATTTTGTTTTTTGGACTTTGGTTGTACATCTGCCGCAGCAGATTGCACTTGTGGTTGTTTCTTATCCTTAACCGCGAAGTACTTTAAACCCTTACTTGTGTGACCGATAGTTTTGTAAGCGGCCACCACAATCTTCGCTAACTGGCGGGGCTTTTCGGCATCGGGTAACGCTGCCAGTGCAATAAAAACCTGGAAGTTCACTGCATCTCCCTTGATGTTGGAGAGTATGAGATCACTCACAATCTCAAAAGAACCACACAGGCGCATACCCAATTCAACCGCTGCCTCAGGACCGTGATCATCCTGAACACGTATTATGATCGTAGGCAGTACAGCCATAGATGGGGTGCCGAAGCACCTCGCATAAACAGCCGCAAAAGTCTTACCCCAGCTTTCACAGTCAACGAGTTCGGGAGTGATATCCTTAGGTAAAGTAATCGTCAACATTCTATGTTTGTCAGCAGGAGAAGAATTGGGAAACACGGCTTCCAGTTGGTCAAATTTCTCGGCCAGCCAAAATGGAAAATCATCTTTATTATCAGGGCGTTGACCAAAAACAGAATTTACCATAACTGGATTAAGCCGTAAACCACCACGTTCCGTTTGCGCGGCCGGACCCCCCGGGGGACCACCCGGGAGATGACGACCTATGTATTGCACTAGTGCTCGAATCACGGAAATAGATACAACATGTAACCTTCGAATTTCCTGAAGGGTACAAGCGCCGTGATTCGGGTGCGGGGTAAAACCACCCAACGCAGGCCAGTTAGTACCTGGAATCGAGAGTGGACCTAACCTCGCAGCGGACAAAGAGTGGGGGAGGGCGCCATCAAACCAAACGCGATGCTGCCAATGATCAATAGGTATTTCCAGTGCCCTGTACGGTGTATATTCAGCCGGGACAGCTGAGGCGGTGTAGGAGTGGAACAAACCAGAAGTTGCGTCCACAGCCAGAAACGTAACCCAAGAGTAAAACAACTCGTAAGGCAACGCCGGATCTGCACACACCACGAAAATCACAGCCATCCCATCCACCGGTACTTGGTACGTCTGAAGATGGTTGCGCACCGCCACGCGACTATGCTGCGCAATGGCCACCGCCGCCATGACAAAACTGGAAACAAGAAAACACAAAGAATACTTTGTAGCACAACTGGGTAGTAATTCAAAGAAACCGTTTAAGAAAGAATCAAGCTTGAAAAAGACCTACTTCAAAAAATAGGTAGGTTTCACCGACACCCCGCTTTCCGGAAACGGAGGTGAAGGGGTTAAGGTATGAACGATATACTACTCGAGTGTCATGATATAAGACCACCGAAACCGTTGGGCGCCATGTCGCAGGGTTTCTGTTCTCACACAGAACTGTGCACAGAGGAGTGGAACCTCGGCGAATTAGGGTGTCCCAAAACTCACCTTAGTATCCAACTCACCCCTTACCGAGCTAGCTACAGTGTCTCATTGGACATATCAAACTCCCAATGTTTAGACAAACCAGAACATGAACTTACTGTACCTCAGGGTACGTGGAACTCATGAACACTCTTTCGTTATATTATCATTACAAACCAGAACATGGAGTAAAGAAGACACTTGTGCATTTGAAATGTTTATTTACTAATGCCGTCTTCTCAGGCGCAGTATCTTAGATAATACAAGTATACTTATTATCAGTAGCAAAATTACCAGCATAGTTACTAAGACATAAAAAGCGAATGGTGACAGCATGTTAACATGCTGTAATGAATAAGAGTTAACAACACTTATATCTCACCCTCCCTAACACATATATTATATTATTAGCTAAGAAGGTCTCTTTGGGTTGGTTTAGGGCGGGCCCATACCTTAGTGTCCTAGCAGGACGGAATCACATCAGCATACACCAGCTTTCTCTGCATGTGCACCGCATCAAGTGTGTTCTATGTGCCTCGTGCAAAGCAATATCAATCCCGCCTGAAACCAGAGTTGGCAAAGGCTGCACTTGTGTTATGACTATGAAGGCGTAGAGATCAGACCTCATAACAATTCCATATCGTGTTGTTCCTGAAACTTCAGCACTCTTCGTGCAGACATAGTTTATTAAGCAAAGCTGATATCAGAGGAATAACATATTATTCTCACATAAATCACGGCAAACTACTAGGTTGAAAGCTAAGTCAACAATTAAGTGTCGTGTGCAGAAGTTGCAAGAAAGAAAAATGGCGTTTAAACCTCAAATGTACCTATGCTAACTTAACACGATATAAGGATATACAGGAGCTATATGACAACCCCAGCCATAGATGTCTTCCTGGAAGGGCTTTGTTTCCCAGAACTGGATCACGAATAGGCGAAGGAGCTAGGCAAGGATATAGAGATGGGCGAAATACGGAGCGCCATAAAACGTATGGCGCGCAACAAAACTCCGGGTCTAAATGGGCTACCCATAGAATTTTATGGCACGTACGCTGATCTGCTAGCACCTCGACTGTTGGAGGTCTATAAGGAGGCGAAGCACTTGGGACGATTACCACAATCTATGCGGGAAGCGTTGGCAATACCCTTATTGAAACCGGGGAGAGAGAGCGGGGACACGGCATCGTATAGACCACTATCGATGCTAACTACTGATTACAAAATACTAAGCAGCATCCTAGCATCTCGTCTATTACAACATATGACTACACTTGTTCATGGGGACCAAGCTGGTTTTATACCAACACGTAATACGACTGTGAATATTCGCCAATTGATCCGGTTGCTAGAGGGAGCCCACTTAGAGGCTCGACATCCAATGGTATTGTTGGTAGACATAGAGAAAGCGTTCAACAGCCTCGAATGGGAATATCTTTATAAGGTACTGAGATGCTTCGGAGTGGGAGAGGATTACCTGAGATGGACGGCAGTGCTGTATACTTCAGCGGTAGCCAGGGTGAAAACGGGTACGCTAATATTGTCTCAGTACCCGGTAGAACGAGGCAGGGATGCTCACTGTCTCCGTTGTTGTTTGCTTTAGCAGTGGAGCCCCTCGCGTTATCAATCCGAATGGGATACCATTATGGGGGATTACAAAACAGGGTTGGACGACAGTATATATCGCTATATGCCGATGACCTCCTGCTCTTTCTCGAAGATGCTGACGAGGCACTGCTGGGAGCTGAAAAACTGCTAACGAGCTTCGGCGAAATATCTGGCTTGAAAGTGAACTGGTCCAAGACCTGCTTGTTCCCGGTGCGACAGGGGGAGGTCCAACCCTCAACGACCGGAGCGGTGCGCTGGGAGCCCAATTGCATGAAATACTTAGGCGTGCACATTAACCACACGACAGCTGACATACTGGAGGGCAATATTGGCCGTGGGATAAGGGCTTTGAAAGGTAGCATGGCCATTTGGGCTACTCTCCCACTGTCGCTGGCAGGCCGGATAGCACTACTAAAAATGGTTGCGCTTCCAAGGCTCCTGTATTACTTAACCCCTTTGACGCTGATGACGAGCTGGGCTCGTCATGAGGTAGCCTCCTGCTACGCTGATGACGAGCCCAGCTCGTCACGTAACATGCGGTTTCGCATATCTCAGCGTACGAGCGGAATTCCGCCCGCACGCATGCGGTTAAAGACGTTGCCAGTGTGGATACCTGCCGCTACCTTCAAACTTCTAAAGTCCATGATAGTGTCCTTCCTTTGGGGGTCGAGACGGCGAAGAGTAGCACAAAAAACGTTAATAAGACCTAAAACGGAAGGGGGACTGGCGGTCCCAGACTTTGAGCTCTACTACTTGGCAGCTCAACTGCAGATCTACACACAGGAAATTGCACGAGAATTTAGAGGACCGGAGCATAAAAGGGGCCGAGGTATACCCCGCCACGTCCTTTCTTTCATAGCGCTGCAACAGAAACTGGATCTTGGGGACCTAACGCAAGAGGAAAAAACGATCAGATTGTGTTGGAACCGCTCACAACGTAGGACAGGCGTACTCCACCCTTATGCCCCCGAGATTCCAATAGGGATGCTGACGGCGCTGCCACACGGTGGCGACTGGTCGCAGCTGCAGAACTGGGAAGAAGCGGGAGTCCAGATGCTGGGGGACTTATACAAAGACGGAGCACTATTGCCGTACCCAACACTCCTAGACAGGTTCGACTTGCCGAGAGGGGATTTCCTGCTGCACGCAGCATTGACACGAGCGATACAGACACATTGGAGGGAGGGGCTGATAGAGCCGAGAACAACAACGGTTTGTCAATATACAATGATGGCAGCGGGAACTTTCAAGGCAGTCACGTGCCTCTACTCCAGAATGCTCAATGAAGGTCTCCCACCTCTAGAGGCGCTGAAGGGAAAATGGGAAACAGACATAGGGAAAGTTATCCCCGAGACGGTATGGGCGCAGATAATGAGGAGGGCCTGGAAGAGCACACGGAACGCAAGATTCCAGCTAGTGCATTTCTATATCTTCCACCGTGCATATCTGACAGCGGGAAAGATCAGGAAATATTTTGAAGTCGATGATGCAGCATGTCCCAGGTATACGAAGGTCGGGGTGAAACTGGATCATATGCTATGGACATGCCCGAGGTTGGAGCTTTACTGGAAGGAGGTGGGAGACACGCTAAATGCGATAACGGAACGGGGCTTGGACTTTGATATAGCCATGGGTGTACTACACTGGTTCCCCCATACCCCCAGAAACAAAGTCACGAGTAAATTTATAGACATGGGGCTTTTACTGGCAAAACGTGAAATCACAAAACACTGGAAAGCAACAGTGGGGCCCAATGGCACTAGATGAAAGAACGAGTTTCTCAAATGGGCCAGCTGCGATAGCGAATTGAGATTCCAAACTGCGCGTAGACAGCGTAATGATAAGGCGCTAGAAACAGCTCAGGCGTGGGACGCATTAGTGCAAGCACTGCGTGATTATGGGACACAAGAAGAAGGAGAGGAATAGCAACAGGATTGGAGACTATCCCCCGAGACATGACAGGAACATCACACGAAACAACACCTGCTTATTCCTGTGCACACAGCTTAATTTGACTAAAACAAATGCAGACGTCGATGATGGGGATCCCGGGAGGACGGAGGGAATATAGGGGAGGTTGTTAGTAGAATGGGACAGAGCACGTTAGGGCTCAGTTATTAATGGGGTATTGTATACATTGCCTGGACCGCATCTTAACCCAATGCCGAGAATGTAGCTGAGGGAATTTATATTGTGAGTTTAGGACAATATGGAAAATGTACTTGTGTTGTATGATGTGTGGAACAAAACCCAATAAAATTTGTTTTAAAAAAAATCAGTGAACCATTTCACCTGGAATCCTAGGTGTCTGGTCACTCCTCCTGTGTGTGGACTTCTCAACCACTAGTTAGCAGGAGGGCACGGCCTCACCTCACCTGGCTGCAGCTCAGGGAGAAGAAGGACCGCTCTCTCCGTCGGGCTCGGTTGACCGTCTGGAGTACTGACTGATGGGTATCCTTATCCATTAGCCGTACCTTTAGGGCACTCTGTCAAACACTGGTGCACTCTGTGTTTATTACGTTCATTGTTGGGGGCTGTGTCCATGCTAGGTCTAGAAATGTGCCCTAGGACCCTTCTTTATCGGTTTGATTTCGTATTCAAAGGCAAGAGGATGCAACATATTTCTTGTCTCTGAATATTAAATCATTCCGGAAGGTGCTTAGACATGTTAGGGAGCGTTAGGTTTTCTCATCTCGGGTAACTGGGGTTGTTATTCTAGGCTTACAAGGATGACAGACAAAACGCCTAACTAAGGCCCACAGTATTTTACTACTACAAATGCTTTAAGTTGCAAAACTGCTAATTACTGCCTTCTGGAAAAAAGTGGGATTTGTCAGATTTGATGAAAGGGTTGTAAGCCTCTGGCAGAGAACGGCAGAGAAAAAATATTCTGTTATCTCTTACTACAGGATGTGATTTCTTCAGGACATGGAACAATTAGTTGCGCATTTATATAGATAGAATGAACAGTATAGCTAAGCCCTCTTTGCCTCTTGGATCTTCAAGTATGTTCTTGAACATTGAGGAGTAACACACAAGAAATGTGTCAATGCATATGATACGTGGAAGAGAGGGAGGCTATTACTCCACTTTAATGTCGATATGTATGTATCGATTTTTTCTGTTTTAGTTTAGATTTTGTTTTCATATTATGTATAATGTCTGCTGAGTTAAGCAGAGTTTACTTGTGTTTCACGTGTTTTCTTTGGTGATAAAATTCAGAAGTGATCAACCTCTTGCCCAGCTATTCCGTCTCCCATCATTCCATGAGTATGGGCAGTGTGGCATTGTGCATGAATGAGTGGGCAATGTTCAGGACACCACCCAATAAGAATTTACACAACTGGTTAGAATGTAACTAGAACCATATTATGTTGAGACCCTCATGTAATCCACAAGCTCCAGAGAAATATGTGAATGGAATGGAAATGAATGCCACCTTCCAGTGTCTTGTTTGTTAAGAGTAGAAGAGCGATGAAATGGCTGCAGTAAAGAATTATTTTAATGCTTTGTACACACAGGTATTTGATCGAGAAATCCTGCCGGAAAAGTCTTCAAAGGAAAGTACTCGCAACAAAAGAAAGAAGAAGAGACCACGCCCAAAAGCGCTGTTCATACCACCCCCGATGCCCTTGGCAGATGAGGTGCTACCTCTTCCTGAAAGTAGTGGCTGTTTCCAGAGCCACCTCCGGTCCCCGTCTGTTTTCCTGGGAGATTACCTCTTAGGCAATTTATTACATTGCCATCCCTACACCCCTCCGCCCATGTTGAGTCCGATACGTGAAGGATCTGGACTTTATTTCAACACCATCTGCCCTCCTTCAGTCAAGACTGGTCCCTGCAGGCTTTACTCACATCTGTTAGGTAACAGTTTTGGATATTAATTTTTCTGTTTTATTAGGGGTGATGCATGCTTGGTGAATTGAACAAACACTACTATAAACTGTAGGTGGATACCTTCTCCTACACCGTTTGTTGACAATATACTGTTTTAGGTGCTATTGTCGTTCATTAATTGCTTGGGTAAAATATTTTTGTTCTTTGCACCACAATTTCTCCGCCCATATTACCAGAGGGTCTGAGTAACGTTACCCAGAAGCATGCAAACTTGGTGTATCAACTGTACAATACATAAAGTAGACACAATGTGCATATGTAGCAAAATTATTGTACAAGGCTCTTTCATAGTCCCATTGCACGTTTTTATACATTGGATTCTTATTGTTTTATTTTACTTCTTTATTGCTCTGAATTTTTTGAAGCTTGGTACATCTTCTACTTTTAATCCTGCTTTCTGTTTAGAGGAGTCTAAGGCAACAAATTAGAAGACAAGTTTTTAATAGGATGAGCTTCAAAATGCATCTATATACATTGCTCTGTAGCTAGATTCCAACTAAAAAAACACACATTGATATCCAAAGCTTATATTTACCACAATTAACAAATACCACACTTGTGCAGCGCTATATTTATGGTTTAAATTTCGTTATTGTAGTTTTGGTTATAACAGACAATCTTTGCTTAATGTCCTGTAATTGCAGGTTGCAGTGCTACGATTACGTAATATCTCCATAACTCCCCCAGCCCTCCCCAACCTGGACCCGGGCACCAGTTTGAAGTAAATAGTATAAGTGTCCCTGCCTCTCATGTCTCACCTCGGTATGGTGTCTTTAAATGGTTGCCACATTGGTCTTTGGTCTTCGATAGACGAAGGAGGTGTAGGTATTCAGGACATGTGAGCTCGCAAAACTCTGTTGTCTAGAGGTTTAAGAAGGGGTTCCAGAGCTTGGGGAATGCAGATCTCTGATTCATTAGTGTGAGAGAGATTCGCTCCATCCCCATTATATACCACAATTTGTGTAGCCAGGCTTGGTGGCTAGGATGTTCTGAAGAGCTGCCAGTTGTGCTAACCCAATCTGTCTGCCTCTGCGGGATTTCAATGGGAAGGTAAGTGCATTGGGGAGAACAAGGAGGATATACGTCGGAAATGTGGGAATTTCTGTTTCTAGTTGTGTGTCTATGTCCTTAAGTACTTGTGTCCTGTAACCCGTTAGTTTCTGACATTCCCATAATATGTGCAGTAGCCTGCCAGGGGTTTCGCAGTGGCGCCAGCATTCAGGTGATCTAGATGGTGTGAACCTGTGTAGTCTGGAGGGGGTGAGGTACCAGTAAGTTATACTCTTGGTTGCTGTTTCAGTGCCTGGAATTTAACAGGCCATGTGTCTAGCAAGGTAGTGTATATGGTCCCACTCTTTCAAGGATAGTTTGCTGCCAATTTCCAGTTCCCATCGCTTCTGGTCAGGAATTTAGTAGATGCACTGTTGGGGCTTAGGAGCCTATATAAATGTGTGATGAGGCATGTGTTTGCTGTAGAAGAGAGCAACCAACTTTCATACTGAATAAGGCGTCGCTGTGCCCATGGGCGAATTGAGAGTTGTATCACCCAATAACAGATTTGGGTGTAATGTCATCTCTCACCTTCAGGGATTCCGTGTATAGAGCGAAGAGATTGAAACGGTATAGGGCCCTCTGTGTCGAACATTTGCCCCACCGATCTTCATCCTGTTTGATTCCAGCAGTGGAAGGCTAGGTCAGATAAGGCAGGTGAAAAGTTGGGTTCCCTACTATAGGAGTCGAGGGGGAAGGGAAGGAGGTTAAGTTCATTCTGGTCGCCACTTTGTCCCATATTTCTAGCACTGGCTTTGTGATGAAAGAGAGATTTAGGAGGTCATTAGGATGGCGGACGGACTTGAGTCCGTCTGCCATCCTGTGGTAAACCGGGACTGTCCGCAATACATGCGGCTTTCCCGCATACCAAATCATTTTAGTTTTTAACATTGCGGTGGACACTACTCACAACAGCACCCGCCGCGAAGCGAAAAACCATGTTGTGCATTTCACTGCACTACGTGGCAGGCACCACACAGTGCCTGCCAAGTAGTGGTGTGAAATGTATGGTACCCCCCCAAGTGCACCCCCACCTCCCCCCAACACAAGGGGGCCCGCAACGGGCCCCCCTAAGTAATTCCCACATGCCTGCAATTTCCATCATCATAATTTGGTGGACAGTGCCGACTAGGCACCGCCACCATTTTATGGTCCCTGGACAGTCTGCTAAGCAATCTGAATGATTGCTATGGCGGACAAGTAGCGGACTGTCTTTCCGTTCACCGCGGTCAGGAAATAATTTCCCCCGCCATCCTAATTTGGCAGGGGAAACTCACGGATGGAAGGACTGCCACCACATGGCTGGCGGTGGCGGTCCTTCCACCATCCTAATCGATCCCATCATTTGGAAGGCTGCGCAGTTTTAGGTAGGAAGGGAATCCTCCACAGGGGTTGCCCGGCAAGGGCCTTTTTCATAAAGAGCCAATGTTTTTCCGACTCTGCTCTCAACCACTCTACAAGGATTCACAGTTGGGTGACCTGGAAGTATCGGGCAAGGTCAGGGACTCCCAAGCCGCCATTCAGTGGTGGTTTGTAAGCTTTGTCTGCGGAGTTGAGAACACCTGTCTGCCCAAACAAATCTGTTTCTCACTTGGTCTCAGAGATATACACAGAATAAAAGTTGGGGACGTTTTTAATAAGAATTTATTGAACCAGCCTCATTCTAGTATAAAATACGTGGGCTGCAACAACCATGAGACAGAAACAGATATATACGGTTATGAGCACCATCAGCGTAAAGAAAAGGTAGAATTCTACCATAGTGCTAAAACAATGAATATATGCAAGCATATAGATACATGACCGTAATAATGCACTACGATGCAAACCTTAACTAGATCTACCTCAGTGTACCTAGCATGTATGTAGATGTATAGCCAAGAATCCCCTTAGGATAAAGCCAACCCCCATTACCTGATGTAGGAGAGCGAAGGACCCAGTCTTGGTCTCGAGATGGATCTCGAGATGGACACCCCTCGAGGGATGTCAGATCACTGCGTGCTGGAGTGTCTGCGTGCAGGGACCGCAGCGTCTCATGTCAGCATGGAAGTCTTTCTCCTCTTGTTTGCCCAGCGAAGATGTAGTGCTTATATACCCAAATTTGCCCTCAGGGGTTCTACCTAGAAGTGTACTATGGGCATGTCGGGCAAGGATGATGATAGTGGTGACCCTTATACAGAGTTATTATGCAGAAGATGGTATTCCTGCTGTGATACTCCGAATCCTCATGCATAATAAATTAGGCTAGTTTTCGAAGAAAACCACACAACATTGATGTAGCACCTAACTAGGTAAATGGTCAGCGCCAGACCCATTATGTAGAACAGTGGTATGACAGATGGAGGTAAAGTATTGTGCTACTACCTAGGCCTATGTTTGGGTACATTGGGGTTCATACGCCATACCCTTTGTCTGCAGAACCATGTCAATACCCATAAATGCAATGTCAATGTATGCCCTAATCTGTGCCCACCCAACAGTGTTGACACTGCAATACCGATGTCAGCGTTTGCAATAACTAATGCATGAATGACAATGTTGTTACCAGTAGAAACAATGTCAATGTACACTATGACCTCGGCAAGCATGACTCTGTCAATATCAGTAAAGACAATGTCAATGTATGCTATGACATCTGTTCGCACAGTGTTGAGAATGTCAGTAATATAATGATACCAGTGACTGCCATATAATCTTCCCGAGTTCCAACAAACTTGTGTCATTGCTGTTGGATTTACACAAGGTAACCTCCCCATCAGCCCTGAGTCAAAGATATGTGGTCAGGCAGGCCCTGTGACCCGCACCCATGCCTATCAAGTGACAGGTCACTGGTGGGGTCTCTCTTAACCCAAAGACAAACATGCACCCAGATAGATAGTTGTACCACAAGCTGTACCAAGGAAATTGGCCCCAATAAAACACGTCTGGCCAAAGACTTGCATTCCCCCAAATACCACTAAGCTAGGTTCCACATGTAGATAGGAACACTCAGCCAATCAGGACACAACATGCACACTACAGGTATTGATCACACGCTCCTCATGGAAGACATCTGGACCCATACACACTGGCCCACACCAGCAGCGGTGCGTCCATTGGGGCGAAGGGGCGTAGCCCCACCAGCCACCATGGACCCGCATCGCGGCCGCCGGCCGTATCTCCAAATAAAATACATTGCGCAGGGGGGGTGGCCTGCTGCAGCTTGAGTGACAGTCCACACACTCAGGCTGCAGCAGACCGTAGTGCGCAGTCCCGCTGGGGAACTTACAGTGCACATGCTTGAGAAAGTTGGCAACTTTCTCAAGCATGCGCACTGTAAGTTCCCCTGTGGGACCCAGGGGTGCTTCACCGTGCTGTTCGCCTACCACAGCCCGGGTTTCCTAAGGGCGACAGGGCGAGCAGCAAATGTGCCACCCTAGCCAATCCTGGCGCTGCAGGCAGTGCCAGGATTGGCTGGTCCACCGGCGCAGCATCCCATTGGATGCCGCGCGTGGGGGTGGCCCGGCATTCGTCTCAGGACTCAGAGCCAACGGACCCGAGGCGGCGCAGACTTGGTCAGGTAAGATCTGTTATTTTAAAGCTCCCCCAGGCCCCCAACCCTGCGAGACACCCCACCCCCCCCCGAGCCACGACTGTTGTCGCTCCGAGTCCACAGTGAAGCCTCGTAGGTTTGTGTTGCCGTCATGTGTTGCAGGATTGCGGGTGTCTACTCCTAAAGACTTTCTTCTGCCCTCTGGACAATTTTGCTCAGTTTGCTTTCACAAACACTTCTACGCTAGTGGTTGGCAAGCCTACAAGATCGTATTAATGCTTTTAAATCTGAAATTCCGATGACCAGAAACGAATGTTCAAAGCAAGCCGTCACTTTGTTTTAAGGAAAAGTCCAACTGTTTCATGATTTGTTCCGATATCCGCACATTGTTAATTTAAAACTTGTTTACAGATGGCTTAGAAGAAAGAACGTTGTTCATAGTAAACAGTTGTCTTATTAACATTTGAAACTCTTTCACAGATGTCATTTGCATGTGCCGTTCTAATGGAAGACAATGCTACTTAGATATGTTGACCGTTATAGTAGGGGATATATAAGCTGTGCAACATTTACGAGTTTTTATGATAGTCTTTAAATGGTGCTTATTTTGTTTGTGAAATAATGCTGCAGGCAGTAACGCTGTTGTAGTTCGCCATCAAACGTAGATTAATTAATTTTCAAATGTCTAAGGCTATAAATACATGCTTGATGCGAGCGATTCTCATTGGGCATCTTGTGAAATACTTTATGAAAGATGCGTTGTAAATATGGCTAAACTCGTGCTGCAAATACTGCCGTGGTAGAATATTTTTTATTAATCATGTAAATAAATGAAAATCATGTAAATAATTGCCAGAAATCTCATTACATTTTGACACTGTTTAGCATGTGCCACTTTCATTTGGCTCGCTTATTTATGTGTTGTCTTTTATTAAAGTTCGCTTTGCCACCTTTATTCAACATTCAAACATGTTTTATATGACGGTTGCGCAGCTCTTCTCCTTGTGATGTGTGAATGTTCCTCGTCCCTGTGATGCGTGCCTCTGGCCTGCAAGACAATTAATTGCACGTTACCCTGGTATGGAAATTGGTGTTAAAAGTAAAAACACAGCACATTGGTAGCCTAAAGTCCAAGTAGCGTATAATGCAACACAGCAAGAAGCAAAGCAAAGCTTAAAAGGCAATTGTTTTTTCAAGTGACCCTGGTTCTTGCTAGAAAACGGCGAGTTGAAAGAGCTAAAATTAATGTAAAATCAACCTAGTAGATATACACAATTTCTCTCAATGCAATGTGGCCAAGTTACAGAAGGTGTTAACACTCAGCAAAAACTTGACTAATGTGCTCGTGTCCGAATCTTCGCCTCAAGGGAGCACAGAATGGTCATGAGGGGAAGTTATATGTACAATACTGGCCTCATTATTCTCAAAATACCTCTTCCCTTGCCAGGTTTGAAAATGTACAAAGTGCAATACTGAGCTCTGTGGCTTCCTGCTCTGCTAAGGCTGTAAAAGTCTAGCAAACAACTCAATGTCATAAGAAGCCTCAAACAAATAGAAGGCAACAGCTATTTTTGATTATTAGTTAATACATTAATCACTACATATGTGGTTAACATGACACTTCCTAGAAATATATGAACATAAAATATACAGATTCTCAATATGTTTTCACAATGGTAAGGCTTTTTACGGTAACATCCAGGTTCTTCTTCATTCTCAGTAGTAGTGCAGGGTATTGACTGCCCAGCTCGGTGCCCCACACTGCGGGCCATGCAGTGAGACCTTCTGTTCAAGGTTCAAATGCCTTCTGCAGGAACTGGAGGCTGCTCCGTTCTGGATAACTCATGCTGTTCCCACTCTTGCAAGGGCAGCAGAACCTTTACTCTCACTATTTCCTTGTTTAAAGTAACAACAGAGTACCTGCTTCGACGCTATATGTCAGCCAGATCCCACTCCTGCACAAGTTCAAGATGCTCACTTTAGCTTTAATATGGGCAGCTCTATAGAGTGACTGGCTGCGCTCCGTGGAGCTTGAGGATCCCTATTTCCAGCAAAGAGCAAGGGAGGAAGAAAGAGGTTGGGTACGTTGTGGGCTCCGCCTCCTTTAGAAATGAAGAAAAAACAAAAAGTCCACCCATCATTCATGGAAAAAAACTGTCCTTCCAGTGATTTCTTTAAATTTGTCAAAGAAAATGATTAGTTTTCTTAAAATAAACCTCCCCCCACCAAAAAGTCCCTTGGTGGCATGCTTCATCATAGGGTTCTTCCCACCCGCTGCGGGACGGGGCGTGCTGCGACCGCTGAAGACGTGGGAGCACTTTTGTGAAGTGATACTATGTGTTATTGTTAGAGTGGAAGAGTCAGAAAAATTGTGTTAAAAATACCTGGCTATGTGGAACCTACACTTTATTAATTCCTGTGGCTGGTATTGTTAAAAAGGGGAGAAGAGAAATGTACACTATGAGGAGTGGTTTCCTCCCTGGTCTACATGTTTCAAGCCTTCCCCTATGCTTTTCTTCAGGACCAAAGTGAGATCCCTTTAACCACTCCTTGTTAACCTAATTGGTCTACCTGATAAATATCAAGGTGGAATGTGCATTTAAAACATGCATAAATACAGTACCTAATCTGTATACTTCCTGTAAGCAATATGTTCGATGCCTACCTAAGGCCGCATGAGTTTATCATGGGAGGGGAGGGGGCGCTTGCAGTCGCACAACCATCAAAGCTCTCTCACCCATTCAATTCCTACCCGTGGCTCCGAGGAATGGTTCACAGCACACCGGTCCTGCTCCTTCTCACAGCGTTAGATTTGGTACTCCTGCCTTGATAGTCCCATCTGTTGCTAACTCAGTCCTGGCGCTCCCGTCTCTATGGCCTTGCACCTCTGTTGCTTATTGCCATCTTTAATAGGCTCTCTCCTGGTCACACCAGTTCACCAGATCGTGCTAAGTAGAATCATTATCTGCCATTGCCTTTTCTAGTCTCTGTCCCAGGGCCATAGATACTATCACATATAAAAATTAGCCAAGTGTCCCATTGTTTCCTTGACTCTGCAGTGATAGCTGTCTGGTTTCTCCTGCAAAGCAGCACAGATGTTGTTATACTTAAGGTACACATAGAATAATGAAACAGGAAAAAAAAAAAAGAAAAACAAGCAGTGGCTCTGTGTTGAGTAATGTAGTCTTTTTAAACCATACTGCTCACGGTTCACAGGATATAAGCAATACACCGTGATACTGGTCCCCCCAGGGATCTGTAGTGGTGCTTAAAGTTTCAGTAAAAAACACTTTTGATTTCTGAATAATAAGTATAAAAGTGTTAAGGTAGCCATGTTGTTCTACTTACATTTCATATGCTTTACTTAATCTTGCATCCATATGAGGGTTTGCTTTTTCCAGGAAGGTACTTTTTTTCCAGGCAGCATATCACTCTTGTGCATAATTTGAATTGAGCCGCATCCAGGTATATGTAGCAGCCTAGCAGGGCACAACTGGGTTGTAGCTGAAGGCAGTGTGGGTGTCTCAGTGGGATAGTATGGTGTTCATTGGGGGATGTGGCACTACGCCAGAGCTGCCGAATTTCGTTCTGGGGAACCAGGTTCAGCCTTCATGAACAGTCCACCAGACCACTCTCCTGGATTCCTGGAGTGCCTCTGACTTCGTTCTGTTTCTTTACTTTTTGTGACTGTTGGTCCTGCGGGGAAACATTTTCAATTTATGTTGTCTTGTTTACTGGGAGCATTGCTTTTATTTTCCTTTAGTGTAATAGGTTGGCTGGTGAAGTGCACCTCCCATAGTGTGCAGTCACTTCAATTTGCCTTTAGGTGACTACCTGGCTTGATGGTGGTTTTCTATTTGATTTCATGTAACTCCTTGTCTTGATGAGTGCATTGGTTTTAGTTTGTTTGAGGTAACGGCTTCACATGCTGGTTTAATCACACAGCTGACACCCACCCTGAGAAAGCCAGAGCTGCCCTGTTAGTGTTATCAACACCAGTGCGCTTAGGTTCCTTCCAGCTCCTTCACTTGAAGTGGGTTACCACCTACCCATTACTTTTTGTATCCTGCTCGTACCAAGTCAGATCCAGACCCAGACCAGTCCCCACAGTTGCTCCGGATTAAGGGACATTGTCATGTCATCTCAGGCGCGATGTAAAGACTCCCAGTGAGCTGAGGACTCTTTTGGCTCAAGAACCAACTAGCTGGAGACCCTTGTGGTTGTTTAAAGATTTAAGATCAGCCTGTAACTCAGTCTTGAGCTGGGTGGGTGACCTCGATTACAAAGTGGCTGTGCCAGATGTCCCATTATGACGCCTTTTGCCTGTCTCCCCTTCAGACGCACAGGGCCTACAACTGGGGGGTGCTCAACCCTGCCAAAAAACTGAGGGGTGACCCTAAGAGCACAGCTGCCATCCAATCAGGGGTGGGATGCTTTGGTGTGCTGGTCTGGTTTCCTGGGTGCATTGGCTCAAGTTTTTTCCCATGTAATTGATTGGGTGTCTTGGTAAGTTGCTTTTATGTGAATGTCTGACTTATGACTGCGCATTCCTTTCAGTGTGCACTTGCTTCAATTTACTTTTTGAGTCACTGTCTAGTTTGCTGGATGTATTGCTTTCATTTTTCTTTCATTAAACTGTTTGACTTGCTTGGTGCTTTTATGTTGGTGCCTGCATGCTGAGGTGTACTCTTCTTCAGTTTAAATGTATGTGACTGGCCTGTTGACTAGCACCCTGCTTTCAAAGTGAAGTTCACAGGTTCACACTTGCTTTAGTTTACTTTTGTATGGTTGACTGCATGCACTGTTTTGCTGGATGCATTGCTTTAAGTTACTACTTGATGCATTGCTTTCAGTTTGCTTTCAAGTAATTGCCTCTCATTTTCCTAATGCTTTGTGAAGGCTGTTTCCCAACTGCTGTGCAACTTCTTCTACTCTTAGAGCTGAGATGAAAGTCTTATAGTCTGAATTCAGCACCTGAGCGTAATAGGACGGAATGTATGAAGCTCTGTGGTTATACTGAATAAGCAGCTACCTATGTTATGCCATCTATTAATGTAATAACTGCACTTTCACAATTGCTTTATTAACCTTCCTGCTTTCTCAAATTTGCTTGAAAATGCACGATTTTTCTTCTTTTTTTTCAAAATTTTCTTGGGGGGGGGGTAATCCCACCAAACCCCCCTTTTGGGGTTCAGGCTCGCTCGCTTCGCTCGCTCGCTACGGTGCTGTATGCAAATCACTTTGCGCCTCACCACTTTCAAATGTCACCCACCGCCCCTGGCCCACACTAGCTCTCCTGGAGGTCAAGAGCCATCTGTGTCCTTATCTGATGCTCAAGTTTGTTAATTTATGACTGAGATGCTTTTCAGGAAAGCAGAAATTACTTTATTGTACCTCACGAGATGTACATAATGTCAGCCAAAACTTTGTAAACTTCGAGACTTTCCCCAGACGCATTTTGTCGAGACTCTTCTGGCTGCTGTGTTTAATGAAAAACCACTTGTTCCTGTTATTCCAAACACCTCTTGCCTTTTCATTTCTTTAAGTTAAATTCATATCCGAGCAACATGTGCAACAGGAAAATAACGGAAATACATTATTCATGTTATGATTTAAAATCTTGAGATTCTCAAGCGGGTAATAACATTTGTCAACAGAAAGCATCCTCTTTAGCTTATCTTTTATTTTTCTCAGGGAAATCTATTGGATCCAGCGGAAAATTATTTGTCAAAGATGACACCATCTTCAGTGTTGAACCGTAAGTTGTAACTTGCAATTTTGCGTTTTATTGTAATCAGTAAAAGAAAGAAATATTTGTATGTTCGGGCAAACACAAAACATCTTTCACAAGGCAAAACAAACTGTATTATTTTCCATTCAGGAAATCACTGTTCCCCCTACTGTATTAGTCCAGTATTATAAACGTAAATGGTGCAGGCAACCGTTTGCCATTGCTTGTAATATTTATAAAAATCTGCATGGCGTGCTGGAGTAAACAGCAGTATAAAGTAGAGAATTACATTTTTTGTACTTTACAATTTTAGCGCAAATGTTTACCAGATGAGTGAGAGGTTGGCAGTTTTTTTAAATGTATTTCCGGGAGACCATGACCGAGAAAAGTGAATATCTACTTGAAGTGATGTGTTAATTCCAAGCTGTATTTCTCATTCTCAGTATAATGTAAAACCCAAGTTATGCATGTTATGCTTTCCCACTGCTGTCCAGTCAAATCCTTTCTCAAGCCGTTGTAAAGAAAGATGAAGGAAGCTGAGAATCTAAATTGCGTTGATGGGTACTTGGAGGTTTGCACCACTTGCCTTACCACTTTCTTTCTTAGGAAAGAAAGCTTGGGATGAACTGTGAATGCATTACACTTTTCCTCGACTGTGGGAGTAGAAGCGTCATTTGATCTATCCCTTTGTGCCAAAGATAACTTCCTAGCTTTAATTAGTTAATGCTAAACACTATGAGTATGCAATTCTTTTCATGAATGATTAGACTTTGTCTAACATGATGAAGATCCCAGCATTGTTCACCAGTTGTTTGAACAACTGATCCTTAAAATGCAAAATATCTGTGCTACCACTCCAACAGGTGACCGTATTGAGACCAGTCAACCCCAACCTCTCCAAAACATCAGACATCACACCTTTTAACCACAATGCTGGTCCTGAAAAAATGACTAGCAAAGTCTCACTGCCATTGTTATGTTAAAAAATATATTCGATTCTCGGGCTGTATAGATATCATAAACATGACATATCAAGTAAAATCCTTACTACTTACAATATGTACAGTAGTGATGACTTTGTACAACTAATACATAGAAATCTCCTACCAGCATTCTCATATTTCTTAAAAACTGTCAGAATCATGGTTGACCACACCTCAGGTCCCCTGTGGCATCATCTGGTTCATTTGACCAGGAGAGAAAGCCCCCTTGCGGATCACACCATTAATAGTCCTTTGATAGGCAAACCCACCTGCTCTCTCAAGTTAGATGGGCATGAAAGCTGGTCTCCCCAAAGCAAACATGCATGCCAGATCCACCCAAAAGTGGTAATGTGCCTGCCAGCCAAAGGGAAGATGGCCTAGGCAACCGTGATGTACCTTGGTTCCTTGACGCAGCCAACATTCCCTCTATAATTCCCAATATGTGTAATGGAGTATCCTGTCAGGCAATGGACAATCACTGTAGCGACGTCACCATCCCTACACTAGAGAGAGGGGTACCCCTGTCCGGGGTTGAGTCAACGGCTTAAAACCAATTCCATCTTGAATTTGCCTGCATACATATATTCCTGATGCCAAGACTGTACACCTGTTTTGTGGCCAAACACAACTCTTTCTCTGACCCCCACAGACAATAGAAAAACACTCCCAGAGTCATGCAAGCTACAGGGAATGGGAGGACGGCTAAAAAGAGCTCCTGGGCTGGAGTAAGGGAAATGGAGCGCAACATTGGTTGCCACAGGCAGGCAGCCAGGCAGGAAGGTGGGGATCAGGTGAGAAATCCCCTTATTTGATCTGCTCGGCTGCCCTGTTGGCCACCGAAGCAACCCCATTAACCCTCAGGCAACCAATGGTTGACTTTTGCAGCAAAGCCTGTGAAAATGAACACAAATGTAGTCAAGGTTGGCTCACTGTCCTAAACTGGCTCAATCCATCCCTCACCTGTGTTAAGTACATGTGAGCCTGCGGCGAGGCCCATAGTCCATTCTCTTTCCACCATTTGCACACTCTTTAAATTTGTGCTTATAAAGTTAGTCATTTTTTGGCTGTGCCAACAGGGATGTGATTTCCCCTTTCTTGTAGACTGATAGTATGTTGTGCCTAGCACAAAGGTGAAGTGATGTCAGTGCCTTCCTGGTCAAGAGACTTCCTTGAAAAATAGGTAGTGGGACACACAATCAAGACCTCTTATTTTTGGAAATCTGCTTGAGCTTTATAGGAAGGTTACAATCTTCTGGTCAATCGTTGACCATTTGCCAGCACTCATTACAAGGGCCTCCAGGAATAACTTTAAAGAAGTCCATGCAAAGCTAGCAACCAATCTGAGAAGACAGAGCCTCATGGCCATTGCTCTTCAAATGTTTTTCTTATGCATTTCGACCTTGCTTACCTATTTATTGCAAGTACAGCCACCTTAATATGTTCAGCAACTTTAGTCATGCTCTAGAATACATTTTCACCACTTCAACACAGCCACATCTTCCTCCTTACCATAGTCCCACTCTGATGTAGTCTCACACTCAAAACACTGTATTCATCAAAATTGCTCTGTCAGAAACCGTGTCCATAGAGTTGTACGATTTGGCTCGAACGACTCGGGCTATCCGAATGGCAGTCGGAACCGAATCGGACAGCCTGAAAGGTTTCCTTGCATTGTAATCGGTTGGTCGGAAATGTATCCGATTTGATCGTAAACATATGTTCCGCATCGGATTTAGAAAATCTGAATACCTTTCGGAGCCTTTCTGATATCGTAATCGGTCCCTTTGTTGATTGTTGTTTTCACGTATGAAATTGCATGCTGTAGTAACACGCCAGAGAATGCAGAGTCCCTGTAGTCTCTTTATTAGATAAAGATGTAATACTTCTGTTTGTAGATTGATAAGTAAATGGTACCACCAGAAACAGGGACATACATCTTGTTGAACTCATCTGTGCCAACTGTTCGGTCCAGTCATACCATGGCAACAGAACGCTGTAAATCACAGTATTCTCAAACAAACTTGGATGTAATGAGCTAATCTGAATATCAGACAGACAGCTTAACAGATACCACACATATCCTCACTTTAAATCAACAATAAAAAGAATATTCATGTACTCTTCTTACTTTAACACACTTACTACTGTAAACCCGAACCTTTGTCAGAAAGTGCTAACTTTGTGATCTGGATCCAACGGGAGAGAGCACTGTTCTGTCCCTCATTGCATACACAGCTAACATCACTCAATAAGAACATGTTGGCCAATAGAAGAAAAGGAAACTGGGATGAGGGGAAGTAGACACTGAATATCATCACCCTAACTCTTTAATCTGCTGGGTGGTAACATCAGCTGATGGAGGTGGCTATGTAAAGGCAAGATGTGATTCCTTAAGAATCTGTCATTAAGGTGTTGCATCTAACAGTGAAAAGGATATAACTTGAAAGCATCTCTGTGCAGCCAGGCAGAAGATACAGTGCCAAAAGGGGGTACAGAATTGGCAGCATCAGTCCTTTGGCCCCTCTTCACCAGGCAAAGTTTTCAGACTCCATTAGTTCACCTTTGAGCAGGGATATGGGGCTCAAAGTGGGTCGAATACTTAGCTTACCCAACCGCCACTCGATCACTTTAGATCAATAGGTTCTCCAGGTTCCCGTTGGTTATGCTCTTCCCTTTCTAGACACCCTTGCTCATGTTCCTTCTTTTACACAGATACTGGCTTATCATGCCAGTATCCTCTCCAAAGAGGTGTTCATATTGCTGTCCAAAGGGAAAGATTGAGAATGCATCTGAATCAGAGCAGGGAATGGGTTGTTACTCACAGTACTTCCTCTTGGTCTCTGACAAGGATGAGGTTTTGAGACCGATCCTAGACCTCAGGATGCTGAAGTCATTCCTCAAAAATGAAAAGTTGAAGATGACCCTCACAGACGTTCTGCTCTCCTTGGATCACAAGGTTTGAAGGATTGCAGAATAATAGCATTCATGGGTCAGTCCTGCAGTTCCAAAGGCAGTAGGATCAGACTATTACCAGTTCGCCACCTGCCTTTCAGCCCAGAGATCGACTCCTCAGATCTTTATGGAGATTAGGATGGGGGTTACAACTCATCCTTGAAGGCCAGAGATAACCTTATTCCTGTATCACGATGACTGGTTTAGAGGGTCGCAGGCCTTAGCTAGTATTGGACCATATGCAGAAAGTCTCATCTTCAACCTTGCTGAGTCTGGTGTTTATCAGGGTCCTCATGTGCACAGTCGCTGTGTAGGTCCTTCTACCTCTATAGCACATCTGTGAAATTCAAGTTCCAGTCCTGATGTATCAGGCAAGAGAAGCTGTTCCAGCTTTAACTGATTTGAGGCTGCTTGGTCTTCTGCTAGCTTGCATCCTGTTGGTTCCTCATGGCATGTGGCACATTTTGGCCCCTGCCATAGAATCTGCTCCTTAAGTGGGCTCGGCATTTGAAGTGCCTTTCTTTCAGAGAGGAACCGTGTGCCCGATGAAGCGGCTAATTTAAGTGAGTGGTAGAGGCAGATGCTAATGTGAATTGTGGCAAGCTGCTCTCCTTAGTCTTTCCAAACGTCACATTGGTGATGGACACATCCTCTGTCTTCTGAGGAGGCCACCTTGACAGTGTGTAAATCAGAGGCCTTTGGTCTCCGATGAAATAATGCCATCACACACCTCTTTTGGCATTGCTTGCCATCCAGCTGGCTGTCGAGCTTTTCTGCACTTCAGAAGAAGCAAATGACACTCTGCACTATTAAGGTAATAGCATAGACTACTCTTGAGGGTTACCCATATAAAGTACTCTTTTTGCCCAAGTCTCCCACCTAGTCTCCCTTTGTTGCCATCTTGTAAAAAATGGCAGTTTGAGAAGTCTTTGGCGAGTGACTGGCTAGGTCAAGAAAAAGTTTTGGCAATTCTCCTCTCCCTGTATGTATGCGCCTTATTGCCCCTTTTGTGTTTCATTTGGGTTACATAGTACCTTTTGTTTTTACCTGATCATAGCCTAAGCAACGCCTGTGTTGTCTAGGCATTTGAGGTGGCTGTGTCTCTCTTGGAGTGTGTGCTGCATAACCCCTCAGAGCACAGTGAGCAGGGACCTCACCCCTCACGGGATATCTAGTTTGCAATTGTTGTCTATTGAACTAATGGGGTGCTCAGGGCAACAGGGGCAGCGCTAGCATCACTTATGAAGTCTGCGATGGGATCACCCTGGTTGTGCCTTGGTGTATCTTCTTCAGGTCCAGCAACGAAATCCACCACCCAAACATTATATGTGCCTACCCATAGTGAATACTTAAAGCCTGATGCAGGCCTCTTCATCCATGCTGTTCTCCAGTACTCCGGCTTATCTTTTGTGCGGACCGCGTACAGTGGTCAGATTTCTTTTAGCACCTTAAGGCTTTGTCATGCTTAGATGTCGGAGCAAAAGTCAGATAGAGTTGAATTCCTTCCTCAGTGCACTACATTCAAGAGGGTGGCCAGTCTCTGCAAGCTGCTGAGGTAATTGGAGGCTCCTTGGGCCCACCCTTGCAGAGCATTGCAGTGTTAGGAAGGCTGGAGAATCTGCTTACTTCTTTGTGTAGCACATGCCTGTGAGGTAGTACTGCAAAACCGCTTGCACTGGTTGCTATTCAGCAAACAGAAGGTTGGCGGTCATCATGGGGTGCTGGTGCTGTTAGGACTCAAACTGAACACTGTACACGTATGGAGGGAAAGGTGTGTGGCAGTGGGCTCGCAATGAATCGTGATCCCCAACAGACCACAAACTCTTATGTGTCTCAGTACAGTGGCAGCCACTTTGAATTATTGGGTGTAATTCTCCTTGTGGTTTATGGTGTCCGTTGCTAAGCAATTGTGCTACGATATTGCTGCAGCCAGAACATTGCACATGGATTCTGCATTTCATCTTATGGGTTTGTTGTTTTGCAAAACATTGTTTTGAATGGAAGCTGCTTTGCAGTGAAATATCCTTAAGTTGTGTGGTTGACGAAAACAAACATTCGACTATTCTCTTGAACATTTGTTTGAACTATGTAGGCTATGGTAGTTTACTAGGCTCAAAAGAGGGAGGACTGCAGTTGCATATGTATTTACGAATGCCATGTGTAAGGTATTATACTGTTGGAGATTATTAACAGTATTGGTTATTTTTGAGTTCTACAGAAGTCATGTAAAAACTGTATTTCATACTTTATCAAAGCGTGTGTAGTGACTACATTTTACATAGCTATCTGGAAAACAGGGAGAAGAATAGTGCACATGTTTACTTAAGATACTTATTTGTTGTATCTTTGGTTTGCAGGAATTATCCATCGCATATGTGTACACACAGATGGGTTCATGTATATCCAGTCACAATTGCAGTTATCCTTGGTTATGTGAATATTGGTGTTCCGACATAATATTGTTTCCAAAATATCATGTGACACAAATATTTTGTAGTAAATATTGTAATGTGAAGAATATCGTGGGATAGAGTATCGAAGTTAAGAATATCTTTCAAAAATTATTTTGTTAATATTGTGGTAAATATTTAGAGTTTAAAATTGGTGTGACGTATTTAATTTTAGGTGTATTTTTTATTATTTGTTTTATTTAAATGTATGTAATTTTTGTAATTTGTGTAAAATGTAGGGTTGTAGAAGTATAGGGCTGGGAGTGCAGGTAAAAATTTAATTTTTGTGAGTTTTACCATTTTCATTGAATTTTTTAAATATTAAGTTATATTTAAAATTCTTATTCAATGAGAAAATATAATTTTTAATTGTTTAAGGTTTCTTATTTTCTGCATTCATTTTATTTATAGGTTGTTGGGTATTGTTGAAATTAGTTGCTTGCAGGTAGATTCATCAACACAAATTGCGATCGCAATTCCATGAATAGCAATTCATGAAATAAAACCTGACCAAATTGCGAATTCGCAAAACATATTTTGCGACTTCGCAAAGAAAATCGCAGAATTAAGGTGGAACTCCCTTTGCTATTCTGAAATTGCGATTTCCAATGATTCTGCGATTTTCTTTGTAAATTCGCAAAATAATCGCTAACCCAATGCATGAAATATCGCAAATAGCGGAAAAACCTAAAAATCGCAATTTGCGAGGCGCAAATTAAGGAGAACCCAAACCAGGTGGTAACCATGAAGTAAAAAAAAAAAATCCTAACTAGCCACAGGTGCGGGGCTGATCAAACACACTTAAGGAGACACAGTGGGAGCATGAGGACATTCACAATGTCAGGACTCTACATGGTGGTTAGGCGGCAAAGGCTCCAGGCTGCAGCAAGGAACAGACGCAGGATCCAGGAGCGAATTTTCCGCCAGCGGATCACACTACTGAGCCAAACTGAGGAGGAAATCTACTCAAAGTACCGGCTGAATGGGGCAATGATTACAAAGCTCATCCGGGACCTTAACCCCCTGATGCAGCACCCAACGAGGAGGACCAATGCCGTGCCCACCCATGTCCAGGTCTTGTGCAGCCTGCACCTCCTGGCCTCCGGAAGCTTCCAGGGGATAGTTGCCGTTGCAGGGGGGATCTCCCAGAGCACCATGTCCCGCTGCCTAAGGAGTTTCCTGGAGGCCATGCTGACCCGGCTACACCATTACATCAAATTTCCAACCACCCAACAGGACTTGAATCAAACCAAGCTACAATTTTAAAACATAGCGCAATTCCCCCATGTAATTGGATGCATTGACTGTACCCACATCCACATCTGCCCACCCGCAGAGACTGAATACATGTACCGGAACCGCAAGTCCTACCACTCACTGAACATCCAGATGGTGTGCGACGCTAAGACAATCATCACCGACATAGTGGCACAATACCCAGGGAGCACGCATGACTCCTTCATATTCCGGCACAGCGGCATGCACACACGACTGGCCAGGGGACACTATAGCGAAGGACACCTTCTTGGTAAGTACACATGCCAACAAACAGTACATCGAGACCATGTAGCTGCGCATGACAGGCACTCACCCTCTGCTCCTTTCATTCAGGTGACAGCGCATACGGCCTCCGTGAGTACCTCCTCACCCCATACCTCAACCCTGCCTCACCACAGCAATGGCGTTACAATGCTGCACACATTCGCACTAGAAATTGCATTGAGCGGACATTTGGGCTTTTAAAGAGCAGTTTCTGCATTCTACACAAGACTGGTGGGGCCATCAAATACCAGCCTGAGTTCTGCTGCCGCATCGTGGCCGTGTGTGCAATACTCCACAACATTGCTACCAAGCGGAGAATACCTGTGGATATCTCTGGCAGTGAGTCGGAAGAGGACAACCGCCCACCTGCAAATTTGCATCATGCACGTGGGGAGAATCCTGCTGAAGGACACAGGTGCCGCAACCAAATCACAATGAACTGTTTCTAGTGCACACATTCCCCTCACACAACACTGCACTCATGCATGACAAATGTAATAATGACATGAGTCGGATTAACTTGTGACCATAAATTCTTATTGTTTTTTCACAATAATGGGTA
Source organism: Lissotriton helveticus (assembly GCF_964261635.1). Classification (NCBI taxonomy): domain Eukaryota; kingdom Metazoa; phylum Chordata; class Amphibia; order Caudata; family Salamandridae; genus Lissotriton; species Lissotriton helveticus. The sequence continues at coordinate 920,991,485 of NC_136070.1, forward strand.
CTACAATTATTTTAAATGTTACATGCTAACTGTATTCCCTCACACAGCCCCATGATGGGTTAGAGGGCGTGCTTGTGTAATCAGCATGGCCCTGCTGGTAGAGTCCAAAGTGTCACTGGCGCCTCCGGCCGGACGCACCCAGTCGCCTCTCCACGTCCTCCACGACACTATTGGCCCGTGATGCAGCAGTGGGACTGGTGCTGCGGCGGCGTTCTGTTACCAGCGGCAAGGACAGGCTGCTGTGACTGGAAGTGCCCTCGCTGGCATCATCCCCCCCACCTGCTTGGCCATGGCCAGGCGCCTGCAGACCCTGCACAGCTGTTGTCACCTGTTCAAGGGCCCTGGCGACGTCCTGGCAGCATTGGACCATCTGCACCTGCATCGCTAGGGAGCGGCGCGAAAGTTGGGAGGTGGCATTTCCTATTATGTGGTTGGATCTGGTGTAGGCTGACAGGCGGGTCAGCAGCTGGCGGTGGCGGCGGCGGGTGATATCCTGCTGGGACCCCAGGATCTGGCTGTTCTCACGGACAGCTGCGGTCATGTCCTGCATGCTTTCTGTGAGCTTGCCCACATTTCTCGCGGTCTTATTCAGCTGCAGGTGGATGGCTGCCAAGTGCCGTGCCTGCTTCTGGTGTACTGCAAGCATCCGGCGTTCGATGGCCAGCCCAGGATCCCGGACAGGTACCCCCCTGCCAGCGCGTGTTGAGACGTTGCGCTGCTGCCTCACTCCGCTGGACTGGGATCACACATTGGCTGTGCGCCGTGTCTGCCTCCTGGGTGCTGGTGGTGTGGCCTGTACCAATGCCATGGGTGTCACTTGGGGTAGTTGCTGGGCACCTGTGGCTGCAAGGGTGGCCCTGTCCACATGGGGAGGTGGTGGTACTGCTGCTGCTGGCTGAGATGGTCCGGGTCGAGGGGCTGGATGGCCCTCACCCTCGGTGTCCTCCGGGTTCTCCTCTATGTGTAGGGCCTTACTGTCGGTGCTGGGTTGTTCAGACGCACCTGTGATGTAAATGGGTGCATGAATAATTATATGTATCTTGCACATGGGATGTTGCTACATGCATGCAGGCTTGCATTCCCTGACTGGCTTTAGGAATTACTTTCACTTGACATGTCTGGCTGTATGGGGGTATCCGGGAATTGTGGTCACACTACAAGTACCACAATGCACTAGGCCATTTCAGGTGTGCATGGCCTGCATTACTGGGGTTATCAAATAGCTAGCTCTGGAGTCATGGGCATTGTTAGGGGACGGGGTCGCAGTCGCATAGCACTTACCTTGGGATTGTTGGGTGAGTCGGGAGGAGTCCAGCCGGGTGACCCCCACGCAGGCTGCAGGATTTAGGGTGTCCTCCACAAGGTCTTCCAGTGGAGTGTTGGGTGCAACAGTGGGGTCTCCTCCTCCGGTGGAAAGTCGTCCCCCAGCCTCTCAGCGATGCGTTCTTTGGCACGCCCTCTGAGGTCATACCACCGCTTTTTTAGTTCATCGATGGAGCGCTGGGTCACTCCGACTGAGTTAACCTTTGCGCGGATGCGCAGCCAGATGCGCCTCTTGTCCGCCTCAGGCACCCTCCGGGATCCAGGTTGCCCATGTGGGGAGCCACACACCTCAGAATCACACCACAGCGTGGGTGGACGTGTGAACATCAGGCGCTCCGCAATCCATTCGCCATACGCGTTTCGAGCAACAGCTCTTGATCACTGGCATAGAGGAGCAGGAACCAGGTTTAGGAAGAACATACTTTATTTGAATGCTGAGAGTCCCGCCCCAGTGGGCGTTGTCAATGAGGCATGTTGGTCTTGATAGTCCAAATTATCTGCCCAGGACTCATAATAGTTCTCTCGCCAAGTGGCCCCCGTCCTGCCTCTCATTGTAATAAAATTCCCTGTTGGGTGAAATACTCAAAACACCCCGCTGTTGCATGCCTCCAATATCACCACGTGCGAGGCTCTGTAGGTCCCAAGGAGTGCCGGTATTTTCCAGCACTCAGGATCCGCCTTCCAGCGTCGGGGCTCCCCGCGGCCGAGCGAGCCGCTGTAAACATCAAACATCCAGGTTGCCCATGTGGGGAGCCACACACCTCAGAATCACACCACAGCGTGGGTGGACGTGTTAACATCAGGCGCTCCGCATTCCATTCGCCATACGCGTTTCGAGCAACAGCTCTTGATCACTGGCATAGAGGGGCAGGAACCAGGTTTAGGAAGAACATACTTTATTTAAATGCTGAGAGTCCCGCCCCAGTGGGCGTTGTCAATGAGGCATGCTGGTCTTGATAGTCCAAATTATCTGCCCAGGACTCATAATAGTTCTCTCGCCAAGTGGCCCCCGTCCTGCCTCTCATTGTAATAAAATTCCCTGTTGGGTGAAATACTCAAAACACCCCGCTGTTGCACGCCTCCAATATCACCACGTGCGAGGCTCTGTAGGTCCCAAGGAGTGCCGGTATTCTCCAGCACTCAGGATCTGCCTTCCAGCGTCGGGGCTCCCCGCGGCCGAGCGAGCCGCTGTAAACATCAAACATCCAGGTTGCCCATGTGGGGAGCCACACACCTCAGAATCACACCACAGCGTGGGTGGACGTGTGAACATCAGGCGCTCCGCATTCCATTCGCCATACGCGTTTCGAGCAAAAGCTCTTGATCACTGGCATAGAAGGGCAGGAACCAGGTTTAGGAAGAACATACTTTATTTAAATGCTGAGAGTCCCGCCCCAGTGGGCGTTGTCAATGAGGCATGCTGGTCTTGATAGTCCAAATTATCTGCCCAGGACTCATAATAGTCCTCTCGCCAAGTGTCCCCCGTCCTTCCTCTCATTGTAATAAAATTCCCTGTTGGGTGAAATACTCAAAACACCCCGCTGTTGCACGCCTCCAATATCACCACGTGCGAGGCTCTGTAGGTCCCAAGGAGTGCCGGTATTCTCCAGCACTCAGGATCTGCCTTCCAGCGTCGGGGCTCCCCGCGGCCGAGCGAGCCGCTATAAACATCAAACATCCAGGTTGCCCATGTGGGGAGCCACACACCTCAGAATCACACCACAGTGTGGGTGGACGCGTGAACATCAGGTGCTCCGCATTCCATTCGCCATATGCGTTTCGAGCAACAGCTCTTTATCACTGGCATAGAGGGGCAGGAACCAGGTTTAGGAAGAACATACTTTATTTAAATGCTGAGAGTCCCTCCCCAGTGGGCGTTGTCAATGAGGCATGCTGGTCTTGATAGTCCAAATTATCTGCCCAGGACTCAGGATTGGATGCAGCCTGCGTATCGAATTGCTGCCTGCATGTGGTGTGCTGCTTCCTTCACTGTGTGAGGCATCTCCAGGGGCAACCTGTCCTTTGGAACAATTAGCGTCTCGCCCGGCCGCGAGATGCCCCGACGTCTTTGGCGGATCGAGCGTGAGGGAATTACCATCACGAGGTATGGACAGTGGAGGGCCTCGCATGCAGAGATATCAGCACCGAGACGCGGTGTCTGCATCACATTCACCATACATGGATGTTTATTTTTTTGTAGGCAGAAACGATAACCACTTGGTAAAAGAACTGCTAAGAGTCTTTGTGCCTATATTTGAGATGGACTATAAGTACCAGCATGCCATTTCCACAACGCCCACTGGGGCGGGACTTTGTATGAATAAAAAGCGATTAAAAAAGCTTTTCTCAATGGCTGTTTCCTGCCTGATTAATTGCCAGTGATCAAGAGCTGTCCCAAGCTCGAAACGCGTTTGGCCGTTTGGATTGGATGCAGCCTGCGTATCGAATTGCTGCCTGCATGTGGTGTGCTGCTTCCTTCACTGTGTGAGGCATCTCCATGGGCAACCTGTGTGTTTGGAACAATTAGCGTCTCGCCCGGCCGCGAGATGCCCCGACGTCTTTGGCGGATCGAGCGTGAGGGAATTACCATCACGAGGTATGGACAGTGGAGGGCCTCGCATGCAGAGATATCAGCACCGAGACGCGGTGTCTGCATCACATTCACCATACATGGATGTTTATATTTTTGAAGGCAGAAACGCTAACCACTTGGTAAAAGAACTGCTAAGAGTCTTTGTGGCTATATTTGAGATGGACTATAAGTACCAGCATGCCATTTCCACAACGCCCATTGGGGCGGGACTTTGTAGGAATAAAAAGCGATTAAAAAAGCGTTTCTCAATAGCTGTTTCCTGCCTGATTAATTGCCAGTGATCAAGAGCTGTCCCAAGCTCGAAACGCGTTTGGCCGTTTGGATTGGATGCAGCCTGCGTATCGAATTGCTGCCTGCATGTGGTGTACTGCTTCCTTCACTGTGTGAGGCATCTCCAGGGGCAACCTGTGTGTTTGGAACAATTAGTGGCTCGCCCGGCTGCGAGATGCCCCGACGTCTTTGGCGGATCCAGCGTGAGGGAATTACCATCACGAGGTATGGACAGTGGAGGGCCTCGCATGCAGATATATCAGCACAGAGACGCGGTGTCTGCATCACATTCACCATACATGGATGTTTATTTTTTTGAAGGCAGAAACGCTAACCACTTGGTAAAAGAACTGCTAAGAGTCTTTGTGGCTATATTTGAGATGGACTATAAGTACCAGCATGCCATTTCCACAACGCCCACTGGGGCGGGACTTTGCATGAATAAAAAGCGATTAAAAAAGCGTTTCTCAATGGCTCTTTCCTGCCTGATTAATTGCCAGTGATCAAGAGCTGTCCCAAGCTCGAAACGCGTTTGGCCGTTTGGATTGGATGCAGCCTGCGTATCGAATTGCTGCCTGCATGTGGTGTGCTGCTTCTGAGGTACTGGGTTTTTAAGAACCGGTACAGAACCGGTAACCCAGCGGTGCCAGGGGATCAACACACCGGAGACCTCGGGTTCTCCTGAGTCAGACCTACAGAAACTTCAGAGTCTTCCAGGTGAAGTCAAAGATTCGTTTATTGGCTGCAACCAAGGTGACAGGGTCCTAGAAGTACAATACCAGTATATTCAGGAGACTGCACACTTTCACAAAGTCAGGCTTCTCTTCTTATACCTAATATTCAGCCTTGAGCAATACATTCCTTGGATTCGTGGTATTTCATTTATGGTTACTGATTACAAAAGAAAAGCAGAGTCATGATGACATGTACATATTTCACGTCGTGCTGCCCATAACAAATCATCCGGCAAGACCCAACATTTCATCAGATATTGCTGGACCCCTAATAAAAACGGTCACCTCCCCATCATAAAGCAAGTGAAGGAAAGGAGTGGAGAAAGATGTGAGCGAGATATGGCAGGTGTGCGCGCTGAAATGGTTTTATGGCTGGTTGAGCCTAGATGCTATCTTGCTCGGCCACTGGGAGGGAACTGACCTAACGAGCTCGGCCTGGGGCAATGGTTCTAACTTGTACTGGGGTCAGGGAGAAGTCGATTAAGGAGTATGTGTCCTTGTGGAATCAAATTCAACTGGATTAAGGCCTATGTAAAAGGGCAACATGCAGCTAAGGGTTCAGAAGGTAAATGACGATTTCGAGGTGAAATCGTCACTCGAATATGCCGAAAATACATGTACTTGACGTACTCGTCATTCTCGGTCTTTTGATACCAAATTCGTCCTATTTCGACGAAGTTTTTATTCTCGAGTCCAGTACTATTATATGAATCCAGATTTTTCGGAACCACAGACCCTCCTTTTGCCCTTACATAGGCAATTAATCTATCCTCATGTTAATCTGAGTCCAGATCTATATTCCTAAAGTCATTGAGATGTTGCTGCAACATCATTCTAGTGCTGAGCTCATGTCTTGACACAGGCTTCCTTACACATGATGTAACACAGAGGCTACATATTGCAGGAGCACACTGTATGCATAGACAGAACAGGAAAAGAATGGCTAAGACCATCCCAATGACCATTAGAATTCTCCATCCCCAGGCAGATATCAGTCCCCAGAACCATCCCATTAATGACCTATCTCCTTTATCCACATGAATATATTCGGAAATCTTATGTAGTTTGGAGATGGCCCCGTACACTGTTGGAGCATTATCTGGAATAAAAATGCAACAACTGGACTGGATCAATTTGCATACTCCACTTCGGTCCGCAAGTATTACATCCAAAGCGACCCTGTTCTGAAGGGTCATCAGTCGATCCGACTGTAGCTCAGCAGTCAGGTTACTAAGGGCACCAGCAGTTTCAATCACGGTGGATTCAACTACCCTTGTTAATTGCCTTATGTTTCTGCTGTTAACCATGGCTCCCCAGAACGGCAGAACACCCATTGCAAAGTCACCAAATTCTTGACCTGCAGTGTCTTCTTTACTCAAAACACCTCTAACTACCCTTGTCCGATGATAATCCGCCGCTGCTGTGTAGGTGGGAGGTAACAGGAATGAAACAAAACATGAGCCCGAGAAGTCAGGGGGCAACCATGTATAGGCTCTATCATGGCAGATGAAATAAGTACCCTTTGCGGCTAAAAAGGCAGGGGAAGTCTGAGATCCAAAAACGTACGTTTCTGTGCAGACACTCTTCCCTAGCTGAGCTCTGGGATTCTTACCAATACCTTGCAGACACAGGTGACCTTGATGGGGTACGATCCAGATAGGGGACGATCTCTTGGCTTGCTGTTTCTCACTTAATGTAGTGCCATATCCGGTCACATTCCAACCTACATATGCAAGTATCTCATCATCCGGGGTATCTTCGTAAGAAGTTACTTCCTTGATCATGTCAACTATACCCTTGACTAGGGCGCTAGTCTTGAGGTTGTCTTTTACAGAACGTAGGGGTTGGATTTCTCGTGCATATATGAACATTGTCCTATATGCCCATACTGACCCATTGTGACTAAATGGCAGGACCAAATAGGGGATACCTCTATCCGTGGTGTGGGGCATGAGACCACACACCCAACAGTTGGTTGTGTTCATTACAAGTTGGTGCTGGTGTAATAGCTGAACGAAGGAGTTATTAATGAACTCTAATCTCCTATTTGATTCGTGGTCAGGCAAAGGGAGGAAAGAATGAGAGGGAACAGTAGGAGGAGGTATGGGTGATGTAGTGGGCGCAAATGTCACATGAAAATAAAATAAAACATAGCTTATCAAAAAGACCATTACGCTAAATAGCATAAAAATACACATTATTATAAAAATTCTCTTCCTCATTGTTTTCAAAAGTCTCTGCTTAAAGTTCATTTGTTTGGCAGTTCTCTCCACATCAGGAAACTCCATCCTCTCTAAGGTGCTGCCCGCGCCGGTAGGTTGTTTCTGCTAAAGGATGCTTCCGTCAGTCTAGGGTGACTCCCTTGGACCAACTGGAACCAGCGACCTATTGTCGTCAGCTGCACCCAAAAGTCTTTAATCAACCGCGACCCTAGCAGCGGAACCCGGATGGCGGTTCAAGAAAAACAAAAATAAGCAAGTTACCTAGATGGGAGAATCTGCACTTTCAAAAATAGGATTTTGGGAAAAAAACGTATTTTATTAGTCCACAGGTTTTTCTCTCGGATCAAAAAATAGATCACTTTTACTTTTAGTCTGTTTTTCTTGGTCGCAAGTTGTAGCGTCTTTTCCCGGGTACTGTCTGGTCCAGAAATAGTAGCTCAGGTTCCACAAAGTTCAATTGTCCTGATGGCGGCGTAGTTTCTTGAAAAATGTTCCCACTCTTACAATCACGTTTAGCTTCTTTTACACGTTCATCAGTTGTGCGCTCTGAGTCAGTGCCTCCTTTTCGGACCCATTGGTCATGTGGCAGAGGGAAGGGTATCTTCCTACAATGGATCCCGTGGACCCAATTTGCCTTCCCCTCCACTTTAACAGTCGACCTTGTAGACAGGAGGACGAGGTGAGGCCCGGTCCATCTGGGCTGGTCGTTTCTTGTCCTCTGGAAATTGCGGACCAACACCCAGGAACCGGGGTCAATGGAGTGACCCGGTGTCTCAGAGACCGGAGGCAAGGTGTTGTGGACCTGTTGATATAAAACACGCAATTTAGCCGTCAATTCATACAAATAGTCAAGCAAAATGGGGTGTTGCAGCTCGCTAAACTTCATGGGCCTAGGCACTCCCCATATGTTGGCTGGCCGACCAAAGATTATCTCATAGGGGCTGAGTTTCATTCGCGAATGCACAGTCATTCTGGTGGATAGGAGTGCTAAGGGTAGAGCGTCAGGCCATTTAAGACCTGTGCTCGCTTGGATTTTGGCCAATTTAAGTTTAAGCGTGCCATTGTAACATTCCACTAATCCAGCTGATTGGGGGTGATTTGCAGCATGGAACTTCTGCCTAATGCCTAGCCCTTCACACACTCTTTTCATCACACAACCCACAAATTCACTTCCGTTGTCCGACCAGACCATTCTAGGCATTCCGAACCTAGGGAAGAACTCTTTCACAAGGGCTTTCGCTGTGGACAAGGCAGTATTGTCCCTTAGGGGATAAGCTTCTACCCATCTTGAGAAGGCACAAACAACCACAAGCACATATTTTAAGTTGTTGCACCTCTCCATGTGTATGAAATCTAGCTGCAAAACCTCGAACGGATACGTAGGAGGTGCAAAATGACCAGCTGGAGTTGGGGTCCCCCTACCAGGATTGTGCTTCAGACATACCATGCAATTCTTGACAACATTCTCTGCACACTTGGGAATCCCTGAATTCTTCCACACTGGGGCCAACGACTCGCAAATCCCTTTCGCGCTGATATGGGCCATCCCATGAGCCATTGTAACCACTGCAGGCACATATGCATCGGGTAACAACCATCTCTGTTGCTCTGTCGATTCAATCCAACAACCATTTGCATCCATTCTCCCTGTACTTTCTCTCCACATGCTTAACTCTTTCTCCGTGGCCTCAGCTTGGATGGACTTCACACTTTCTATCGTGTCTTCACATATTCCAACATCACCAGTCCATCTTTCTGGGCTCGCAACATACATTCGGCTCATCATATTCTTTGCCGTATCCTTAGCAGTTTCATCAGCAAATGCATTTCCACGACCAACATCATCAATCACTTTCTTGTGTGCACTACATTTTACGATCGCTACTTTCAGGGGCAACGTCAGTGATTCAAGAAGCTCATTCACCAACTGACCATGCTGAATCTTAGTTCCATGCGAAGTCAGGAACCCACGTTCTCTCCACAATCGTCCAAAACTGTGAGCCACTCCAAAAGCATACTGACTGTCGGTATAGATAGTCACTTTCATTCCTTTGGATAACACACATGCTCTCGTCAATGCCACAAGTTCAGCGGCTTGAGCCGAACCATGTGGTATTCGCGCAGTTTCAACGATTGTGTGCAAAGTTGTGACAGCAGACGCTGTAGTCACGTTACCATTTGGGAGTTTAAAGCAGGAACCATCCACCCATAATGTACCATCACATTCAGCAAGAGGAGTGTCGAATAAATCAACTCTCCCTTTTGTCTCTTCCTCTGTTCTGAGGAAACAATCGTGCTGTTCTGAAGCATCCGATTCCTCAGTAATTGGTAACAATGTGGCTATGTTCAAGGTACTACATCTTTTGATGTGCACATGGCTCGCTAGTAGCGTCAATTCATAACTGGACAGTCGAGCACTAGTTAAGTGCTGTGTCTTGGTCCTATTTAACAATGTGTCTACTGCATGTGGGACCATCACGATTAGTGTATTATTCATTACTAGACCTGCAGACTGTCGAATAGAGACAGCTGCTGCTGCTGTGGCCCTTAAACAACTTGGCAATGCTCGTGCTACCGGATCCAAAGTTGACGAAAAATAGGCGCATGGCCGCTGTCTATCTCCGTATAACTGAGTCAGCACGGACAATGCACAGCCCTCCTTCTCGTGGACATATAATGTGAAAGGTTTACTGTAGTTGGGGTTACCTAACACAGGGGCCGAACATAATGCTGTGCGTAATTCGAGAAAACTTTTCTGACACTCATCAGACCAAGGAATGGGATTGGGTGTATTCGCACACGTTAGTGCCAATAAGGGTTTGGCTAATAACGAAAAATTTGGAATCCACTGTCTACAGTACGATGTAATGCCCAAGAAAGCGCGTACTTCTCTCTGCGTTCTTGGCACATTCAATTTAGCTATTGCCTGAATTCTTTCTGGGGTCAGTTTCCTTCCCTCCTTCGATAAGAGATGACCTAAGTAGGTCACTTCTTGTCGGCAATATTGGAGCTTGGAAAGTGACACCTTGTGATGTAGATCACATAGATGACGCAGTAATTCCAACGTGGCCATTTTACATATTTTCTCAGTATCCGCAGCTATGAGCAAATCGTCCACGTACTGTACGAGAGTGGAACCTTTGGGCAAAACCATTGCGTCATGCTGACTTTTCAGAGCTTGACTGTATATTGAGGGGCTTTCACAGTAGCCTTGAGGAGCGCGTTTAAAGCGGAAGCTGCGACCACCTAAACTAAAGGAAAAAATATCCCTGCTTTCCTCAGCAATCGGGATACTGAAGAAAGCATTCTTCAGGTCAATCACCGAAAACCAGGATGCGGATGCTGGAATCATAGTCAATAATGTTGTAATGTCGGGGACAACTGGGAATTGTGGCACCACTATCTTATTTACTTCTCGAAGATCAATCACGAATCTATACACAGGTGGCTGAGAAGGGTCAGTTCGTTTTAAAACAGGCAGAACAGGACTATTGCAAACATTGCCTCGTGTTTCTTCAATTACGTCTTTTTCAATCAACTCGTAAACAATCGCTAGCAAAGCTCTTTCGCCCTCATTGGATATCCTGTATTGGGGAATTCGTGGCATTTTGACATTCGGTTTCAATGTTACAACATACGGTGGAATTTCTAAAAGACCTACATCATTCGGACCAGTAGCCCAAAGAATATCCGGAAGAAGTGCCAATTCTGCTGGAAGCGTATTTCTCGACAAATACATGGGAGAAACCACTTTCTTACCTAAAGTCAGTTGTACTCCTGAGGGAGAACAGTACAAAGTCGCATACAATCTTTTTAGCAAATCTAATCCTAGCAAATTTTCACCACAACCTGTTGTCAAAATAAGGGGTGCTTCGAATTCACAAGGACCAACAGAAAGAGATAAAGGGTCAGAAATCGGATTTCTAACCGGGGCGCCAGAAAAACCTACGGAAACGTTCATTTCGCCAGACAAAGGTGCGCCAGGGAGTTTGGAGTGCATAATCGAACTCTTTGTAGCACCAGTATCCAACAGAAAAGGTTCTGACACACCCGATGTAATCACCTCAACGTAAGGTCCACTCTGATCTACTGGAACTGAAACAACTCCCTCTCCTTGTCTAAGGCTGTCCTAGCAATCATCATTCTCCCACTGCTCATTTTCTGTGTAATACTCATCAACGTAGTATTGAGCTGTCCTGTCAGATACGTTATTTTGCTGATCAAACCTGTTCATAGAGTTTTGTGGTGGAAGGGGACGTGTGTCCTGAGGGGCGTTTCCACGCCCTCTACCTCTAGGCGCTTGCTGACTACCACGACCTCTTACGCCAGAAAATCCATTCGCACGTTGTGGCAGGGCAGGACAGTCATACTTGTAATGACCCTCTTGTTTGCAGTATAAACACTGGTTGGGACCTACGCGGTTTTGATTGTAATCGAATCTCTGCAAGTTTCTTTGAGGCTGCTGAAAAGTGTTCTGGTAGTTATTCTGACCATTATTATTTTTATTACCACCACCACGTGGAGGATAGGCTTGCTGTAGCAAAACCTTCGTTTTGAGTTCTCTAGTTTTCTTCTCTGCTTTATCTTTCTCATCTTTGTCTCTATTCTCGTAGTACTGTGCGGTAGCTAATATCTGGGCTGAAGATGAGACTGCCCAAGAACTTTCCGAATCTTTCAATTTTCTACACAAGTCTGGAAGTAGATTGTGCACAAATTTATCGACAAACAATCTCTGACCACCCTCTGTGGTCATATCTTGACCGCTGTGGTCAATGAATGTTTCTTCAAATCTGGTGAAGAAATCTGAAACAGTTTCTTCTTTCTTTTGCTTGCATGCAGATAACTTATCCCAATTTACGCGTATTGCAGGCATTATCGTTTTCATGTAATCTACTATTCTACCAGGTAGTTCCGCTATCAGAGGCTCAGGCTTGGCACCACCAACTTGTCGTGCATCTGCAGCAGTAATATTAGCCCACGTGTCACCTAATTCCTGGTCATGATCTACATGACGAATTTTTCCCCATAAAGGCTGTGGAACAACGTTCCCGAATAACATATCGATATCGGCCAAATTCATTATACATGACCCAGCAGTTTGCGATAATTCTTTATAGTACCCTGCAGGATTTTTACGCGGATCTGGTAGTGTTTGTTTGAGTGCTAAAACTTCAGCTCGCTTCCATGGAACATGTACCCATACGCGGTGAAAGTGGGGCAGGACAGGTGGGACAGCTGTCGCGTCACCCTCTCTCCATTGTGGGGGAACTTCTCTCATAGGGTATTGTCGTGCCTTTTTCCTACTAGATGCACTAGATTCCGATGGTGACCCAGAACTACTTCCCTTACTTCGATATGATAATAGCATTTCAACTGCTTTTTCCACATCGGGACCTACAATCATACCTTGACTAAACTTAAACCTTATACGACACATTTCTTGTGGGAGGCAATCCTGATCATTGTCTTCTAAATCCTCGCAAAGAAAAACACACATCTGTTCGAACACGTATCTCTGTGTCGCTGTTTCCCATTGATGGAAAACTTCCACGACAGACTGTAAATCATATTTTGCAGTGTCCAAGACCCATTTCCGAGCTAAACTATTCAGGGAATCTCTCTCTTGATAATCAGGCAGTTGACTTCGCAACTGTCTTCTTCCTATGTTAGGGGTCGTAGCAGGCGACCCGAAAAGGGGTAAAAGAAGATTAGTAACAGTGCTGGCCATTTTCTGCCGAAGGGAAGGTGAAACTGAAGGACAAACAGATGAAAAAACGGGGTGAGATAAGGCGGAAGTAGAGATGGCAGAAGAGGTATGAGGAATAATAGATGTGGTACTAGGCAAAATCATAGGAGGGGCATTAGGAGATGTAGGAAGTACAGTAGGCAAAGTCGTAGAAAACACAGGAGAAACAGAAGTTGTCGGTGGGCCTGAAGGAGGCTGCACCGAAGAAGTAGGAGCCAGCTGAAGAACAGCTGGTGAGTGCTGTGGAAGAGCCAGAGGCGCAGCTTGTGCAACAAAAGGTTGCGGGGGTGCTGTAGCATTCTGCGCATAGGGGGGTGGCGAAGTTAATAATTGCGACATTAATTGGTCTTTTTCACGCTCTTTTGCTGTCCCTTGCTGAAGAGACGGCAAAACTGGATAACACTTATCTATTGCCATTTTACGTTGCCTGTGCAACTGCTCATTTATCTGCTCTTCCTCATTATCTTTAAACTGCACGGCAGCTTGCATTACTGAAAGTCCCCCTTCTCTCTTATTTTTCTTAGCTAATTTAATTTCTTTTTGTTTGGCTTCTTTTCGCCATAGGCGGAAAGAGTCAAACATCGCCGGCCGGGCTTTCTTTTTGAAGAGTTTAACTTCAAGGTTGTCTAATGTTTCAGAATCAAAGCTACCATATTGGGGCCATTTTAAAACACCATCTTTCCTAGTGTATTTAATCCATACCTCGTTGTAAACAATGGGGCCTACCCCATGTTTAACGTACAGCTCGTAAGTCGGAGTTCCAACTGGAGGAACCGGACATGAGTCCTCCAATCGGGAGTCCCTATTATTACTACCAAGACAAAACCAATTCCCGAGTCTAAGACTAGGCATCCTCGCTCTCTAGTCTAGTTCCAAAACTTCAAAGGATTTATCGACTACGATATTTCTCGTGAAAACACGAGTCCTTCGGTTATGGTGCTTGCAAGTACCAATAAAAACCTTTATGTATCTCCAAGATACCACAAAGTAAGTCCAACTAAGGACTAGGAGACGCTCCACTTATACTTAACTGAAAAATATCGATGGCTTCACCAGAAGACTCGTCTCAGCGTTTCGCTCTACCGAAAATTACAAGGGTCCAACATCAGGGCGATAGCCAGGGCAGCAGTCCTTGTAGCCGTCGAGAAGCGGGGAACCTCCTAGTAAAGACCTTCGGACCACGTCGACATGCAGGGGTCGATGAGGTGGTGGGCCCTCCTCCGGAATTTTCACACGAAGCTCCTCACGATCTTCAGGCTGATTGGTACCACTGGAATCGCCCCAAACGCTGGGCGCCAACTGAGGTACTGGGTTTTTAAGAACCGGTACAGAACCGGTAACCCAGCGGTGCCAGGGGATCAACACACCGGAGACCTCGGGTTCTCCTGAGTCAGACCTACAGAAACTTCAGAGTCTTCCAGGTGAAGTCAAAGATTCGTTTATTGGCTGCAACCAAGGTGACAGGGTCCTAGAAGTACAATACCAGTATATTCAGGAGACTGCACACTTTCACAAAGTCAGGCTTCTCTTCTTATACCTAATATTCAGCCTTGAGCAATACATTCCTTGGATTCGTGGTATTTCATTTATGGTTACTGATTACAAAAGAAAAGCAGAGTCATGATGACATGTACATATTTCACGTCGTGCTGCCCATAACAAATCATCCGGCAAGACCCAACATTTCATCAGATATTGCTGGACCCCTAATAAAAACGGTCACCTCCCCATCATAAAGCAAGTGAAGGAAAGGAGTGGAGAAAGATGTGAGCGAGATATGGCAGGTGTGCGCGCTGAAATGGTTTTATGGCTGGTTGAGCCTAGATGCTATCTTGCTCGGCCACTGGGAGGGAACTGACCTAACGAGCTCGGCCTGGGGCAATGGTTCTAACTTGTACTGGGGTCAGGGAGAAGTCGATTAAGGAGTATGTGTCCTTGTGGAATCAAATTCAACTGGATTAAGGCCTATGTAAAAGGGCAACATGCAGCTAAGGGTTCAGAAGGTAAATGACGATTTCGAGGTGAAATCGTCACTCGAATATGCCGAAAATACATGTACTTGACGTACTCGTCATTCTCGGTCTTTTGATACCAAATTCGTCCTATTTCGACGAAGTTTTTATTCTCGAGTCCAGTACTATTATATGAATCCAGATTTTTCGGAACCACACTTCCTTCACTGTGTGAGGCATCTCCAGGGGCAACCTCTGTGTTTGGATATATATAAATAAATATATATATATATATATATATATATATATATATATATATATATATATATATATATATATATATAAACCAAATCCTGGATTGAATAAAGCGAACTCCTTCACCAGGAACGGACCACCACAAAAGGTTTTAAAGTTCAGTGCAATTTATTGTAGCCTTCTCACAACATGACACGTTTCAGCCTTGATCACATGACGTGCCAGGAAAAACACCACCCATAAATACTATGAGACATTTTAAAACCCTCCCATTTTTAGCATGGAAAGAGTAAATAGACTAAAGTGCATAGTGCAATCATACACATTCAAGTCCTTAATTCTTATCAGAAACTATAGTTCAACAATTAAAAATGCACATTGTTAAACATATTTTAAACATTTCTACAAATATTTAAAAAAAGGGGGGAGTTATAATATTATTTCATTATAATCGAAAAAAATATATATATACTTCAAAAAGTACTGCAAAAAATTGTTAATATTTGTTTTCATTATTTTATACACACACACACACACATATATATATATATATATATATATATATATATATATATATATATATATATATATATATATATATATATATATATATATATATATATATATATATATATATATACACACATATACACATATATATGTGTATATATATTGTACATTTCCTAACATAGACATTGCAAACATTAATAAATATTGTTTTCTTCCATTGTTTTCTATGGGATGTGAGGGCTGTATTACAAGTTTGGTGGTCCACCGACCGCCAGACTTATGAGGGTGCAGTAGTAGGGGCCTTCCGACCACCTCATTACAACCAGGGTGGTCGGGCTGGCCTGGACCACCACAACCGGCAGGGATCAGTGACCCCTGGCAGTGGTGCGGCGATATTGAGGCCGCAATATGCTTGGCGGGTCCTCTGCCGCCCCACCTGGCATATTACAAGTTTTCCTCACTGCCACACTATTCATGGCGGTGCGACCAGCATGGAAAGTGTGGCAATGAGGAAACAAAGGGCCCCTTTGTGCCTCACGCCATGTGGATGCACACAGGGGGGCACAACATGTTTCCCCCTGTGTGCATGCACATCAGTACCTGCATGACATGGACTGCAGCTGTCCATGCCGTGCAGGGACTGCCTTTGACATTCCCATTGCGGTGCCTATTTAATAGGCACCGCCCTGGGAATGCCAAAAAACTCCTGACCTGGCGGGCGTTTTATACATGGGTTTGGCGATGCTGGACAAAGGTGCTGGAGCAGGTGGATACGCACCGCCAAACTGATTATGAGGCCCTAAGTCTTTTTTTTCTGCCATTTTTTCCAGTTTCTGTGATTGTATAGTCTTTCTTCGTCATTTCGGACTGTTCGTGGAGTTTGTTTTTTGCTGTTTCTGGTTCAGGTAGAACTATTTTAAAGTCATGTTTTAAGAATTTTGTGTTGAGGTTGTTAAGAGTTAGCTAGGTAAGTCTTTGTTATTGTTTGTTATTTTAGTGTGTTGTTTCTTAGTGTAGTTTGTTATGTTATGTTATAGGTTTTAATATAGCGCTCGTACACCAAGTGGTTTCATGGCACTGGTTTGTGTTAGTTGTGGGCAGTGTGGGAAGCTCTATTCTTACATGTAACATTTATATGTAGTTTGGTGTTATTTTTATGTATTTATCATTCTTTCTAATAATTTCCTACTGCCGTGCATTGTATATGAGGGTTGTAAATGTTCTTTGGTGGGTTTATATACGTTTGCTTTGCAGGTTTGTTTCTGCACAGCATTGTTTATCATTAACCAGGATGCATTTTCAAGCAGAAACACTTGGGTATTTTGTAAACAATTTAGTTTTTTACTATCTCCTTGATTTTTGATTTTCCTGGAGTGGTTATTTATTTTATTTTTACTTTTCGGATTTTTGATGGATTCCCTGGATTATTGGAATTGTATTAGATGTTTTAATTTTGTATTGTTTATTTAGTCCTCTGGATGTAGTATGTTATCTGTCTAGTGCATCTGGGTTTGTTAATAAGTAAAGGCTCAGAGGGTCCCAGACATCTCGGGGCCTCGAGAATATGGGGAGTAGCTCTGCGTAGGTTATTGTTTACTCCTGCCAGAAGAGTAATTCGTGTATCCATTCCTTAAATTTGGGTGCCCACCCTCTACCCCACCTGCATGCCACCTCACGCTTTGCGAGTAGTAATCCTAGAGCTACATACCGCTTATATGCTGCAGGTATGCCTCTCGTGTATCCTAGGAGCGCAGTTATGGGCGACAAATTCAGTGGGGTTAGTATCATTTGTCCCAGGGCCTCAAATACCTGATTCCAGTAGTGTTGAAAAGGCGTGCATTCCCATGCGACATGCAAAAATCCTGCCCCTAGCTGTCCACATCTATTGCAGGCATCATTGTCACGCAGCTGGAATTTGAGCATTTCAACAGGTATTTAAAAGAGTCTGTGAAGGTATTTGAAGTGGATAATGCGTAGCCAGATGTTCGCAGGTACCTGTCCAGTTTGTTGACTGGAGTCGTTCCACTACTTGTCACTAAGGAGCACACCCAGTTCTTCTCCCCATTGTGCCCGAGAGGTCGCCTTGTTTCCCTGTGTAGCAATTTGCGTGCTGTGGTATATGAAAGATACTACATGTGTAGGATTTGTAAACGATGGAGTGGAGCTAGTGTGGGCGGTTTGTCAGGGAACGCTGGGGTGGCTGCTCTTACACTCTGTCTCCGCCAAACGTACATAAACAGGTCCATTGCGGTGGGATCTACATTTGAGAAAAACTGCTCTCTGGTGCGGAAAAGTTTTTTGATATAGAGGTCTCCTCATGTTGCAGTGGGGACTTTGTCTAGTAGTTGGCGGCCTTGCACTTCCTGGGTCACCTCCAGTTCAGAGTGGTAGGCCACTGGAAGCAGAGGTGAGTATAACATCCCTGTACCCAGTATTTTTGCATTTATTTGCATGCTGTCACAGTGCATGCTACTGTGGTGGGTTAGTGTCTCTTGCTCGGGTGCATGTAGCTATGAACCCCGACAAAGGCGTTGGTGCCATGTAGCCTTGCTGGACCGCCAGGTGTGGCATAAACGAGGGGGTGGGTGGGGATGAACCAATATGTTGCATAATGCGCTTGAGCTCTAAGATAATATAGTTCAAAGTCGGGAACCTCAAACCCCCCTTGTGTGAAAGGTAGAGTCAGGGTTTTCCATTTTAGTCGGGAAATCTTACCTCCCCATACGAGCCTGATCATTTGAGTTCCCAAAGTCTTAAAAAAGGGTTGGTCTGGAGGGAAAGGAATATTGATGAATAAGTACAGCAATTAGGGAGGATAACCATTTTCATCAGGGATATTCTCCCTGCAATGACGAGTGGCAGGGCAATCCACCTAGTAACTGATTCTGTTACACCTTCTATCACACTTCCATAGTTGGCCTGGAGCAGTTCTGTTCTATCTTTAGAGACAGTTATCTCCAGGTACTTAATCTCATCAGAACACCATGCAATGGGGTAGTCCAGGGAGTTGGGTTGTGTCACGTTAGTAATTTTCTTCCATTGTGTTACTTGCCTTTGCTTCTTGTAACATGGTGCTGGTACTTGGGTTGGCGTCTGTGTCCTGATCGGGACTGACCAACCCAAGTATCTTCAACATAATCCATTAGTGGGGCTAGGTTAGTTTAGTTTCACTTTTTTTGTAATGGGGGATTCAATTAGCATGTCATATTGTTTAGTACCTTCTGTTACAGGGATGTTTGTTAGAACTGTTGATTTTTTTTAATATCATGCACACATTTTAGATTAGTTGCATAGAATTAGAGATGATATTTGGGGGTGCCTCCACATTCACTGGTTAAATTATAGTAGCACCCCTGAATTGCAGTTTGTAAATAGGTTTTCAGCATTGTGGAAATCATTCAAAATTTCTGATGACGTTTTGAAAGTTATACTTGTTAGTTTGCTGTTTTATACGTGTTAGCATTTCAGTGTAAATTATACATTCTTTCTTAGGTAACAATGAACACACAAATGGAATGTTTGTATTTTGGTATTTACCATGTATTGTGTATGTTTGAGTGAATGATGAATGGCTATCCATCAACCATGTGCAGTGGCGGCTGCCTCGGAACAGGGGGGTGAAGCAGGCGATGAAAAAATAAACTTACCTGTTGCAGCCACCGCCGCCTCTCCTCCGTCCACAGAACCAGAAGCACCCAGGCTCCCTGCCTCTCCCAGTCAATAACAACGCTGCATCAGCAGTGTCGTGATTGTCTGAGCTGCCAAACAGGCCCCTCAGGCAGTGCCTGGGAGCCTGGGCATGTTCTCCACAGGGCTGTGCAACAAAGCCTGGTGGATAACATGCTAAGTGCGCATGACGGTTTGGCCGGCCCAAAAGGGCCTGCCAAACCGCCATGCAAGCACTCCACACTCTGCTCTGACGACGGCTAGCACAGCCCCGCCCA
This sequence comes from Lissotriton helveticus, assembly GCF_964261635.1. Lineage (NCBI taxonomy): Eukaryota > Metazoa > Chordata > Amphibia > Caudata > Salamandridae > Lissotriton > Lissotriton helveticus. The sequence continues at coordinate 921,011,034 of NC_136070.1, forward strand.
ACCTGGCTCCGAGTCCCACAACGAAAAATAAAATGATAATAACTCTTGTTGCTATCATTTTATTTTTATTTTTTTGCACTGCTCGCTGAGCAGTGGGCCGACGCTCCTTCGCCTTATTGGAGTAGCCGCCACTGACTATATGTTACATTGTGTTAATGTCAATTGTTGTTAGTAGCATGTATGATATATTTATTTTTCATTATTGTGTTTAAAATTAAACAAAAATGTGTCCTTTGGTGATTGGTAAGTGTTGAGGTATGTCTGTTTCTTCATATTGTTGAGGTGGCATTTTTTTAGGTTTGGTATGCCACGAGTTGGTCTGTTGCTTGTTCAAGAACTTTTGGATTTAAAATTTTACAAATGATAATTTTACATGTTTTTAGGAGACTGATCAATTTGCTTTGAGGGTTAAACTGTGTTTGGAAAGTGTATATAGCACTCGTATTGGGCTAGTAAAAGTGATTGGTTTAAGTGTGTGAAAGGCAGTATTTTACTGACTTAAGATTTGGGCCTTACCTTCAGGGTGGAACAGGAACTAGAAAGGGTGGATTGAACCAGTTTGTAGCCAAGATGATTCTGACTTCTGTAGCACCTCCTTACCCCACTGCACTCCAGTTTGTACTCAAGTGATTGGCCTTTAGTCTTGTAAATAACCCTGGCCCCTCCCCTCACACCTGTACAGGCACTTAAGTCAGTGGCTGAAACCCAAAGACTGGCTTCTCCATTTTGTTGACCCAGCTTCTCTGAGCCTCAAACAGCACAGTGAGTGAGAACAAAGGGACGAGGTAAGAACACAGCCTTTGTGCTGTGTAGTTTGAAACTTTAAAACTGCTGTTTTCTTCTAAGAGTGACTGTTTAAATGTATCTCTTGGTTTCAGTGCACTTTGTACTTTTAAAATTTCTTTCCTGGTTTTCCCCTAAACCGTGCTAAGGCCTTTAGAAGGCAACCCCCCACCGCTTTTTACTAGCTAAGAAGGCAATGTGCACCCCTTAGTCATCTAACCAGAGTGTGTTTTATATGCTTTGAGGTTTAAATTATGTTTGGAAAGCGTATGTAGCACTTGTTTTAGGCTAGAATAGGTGATTTCTTAGCGTGAAATGCAGGATTTAAGTGGCTTTAGATTTGGGCCTTACCTGCACGGTTGAAAAGGAACTAGAAAGTGTGCATTGAGCCTGTCTGTATCCAAGGAGAATCTGACTTCAGGAGCACCTCCTTGCCCCCCTGCACACCAGTTTGTTTTTAAAGTCACATGCCCCTTATATAAGTTTCTTACTGGTTGTTGCATCTGTGCTCTAACTGGCTCCTAGGGCTAGGGTTTCTATTGGACTTAGGGTTTGATATCTGATTGGCTGATAGGGCTACGGTTCTGATTGGTTCCTGGGGTGAGGATTGCTATTGCACATAGGGTTTAGGGTTTGAGATCTGATTGGCTGATAGGGCTAGGGTTCTGATTGGTTCCTATGGCTAGGGTTTCTATTGGACTTAGGGTTTGAGAACTGATTGGCTGACAGAGCTAGGGTTCTGATAGGTTGATAGGGCCAAGCCGCCAATTAGTCCTAGGGTTTAGGGCTAGTGTTCTGCTTCTTTAGGGTTAGAGCTAAGGTTCCCATTTACCAAAGGTCATATGACCTAGGGCTATTGAACTCTAGGGCTCAGGGCATCTCAGGATATAGGTGAAAAGGGCAAGGGCAGTTGCCTTTTTGGGCCAGGTTGGGCCTAGGGCCAGAAATTTTGCTATTTGTACCATTTACCATCCACCACCTTAATCTATCAACGTCCTCAAACATAATAACACACTCTCAGCAATTGCACACTACTAATTTCCTGCAAACAAACCCTATCCACATTTCAATTTCTAAACAACCACTACAAAACTCCAAAAACTACAGCTATACACCCTTCTACCCCAGCTGCCACACAATGGGACCTTCACTCTCACACAAACACAACACAAACCCACATTATACATAACCTTAATCCCATCAAATACACACTCCATGTTCATACAAAACACAAGCTCAACCCCCTACTTGCTCCTAAAAGACCCCTTTCCATCACCATCAAACAAATGCTCAACCCTCCCTCATATCATCCACCAACATCTTCCTCTTCTTTTTACCAAAAACACACAACCAAACAATCCTTATGCTCCACTCCACCACACATATTACCTCATCCAGCTATCAAATCTAACACAAACACTCATAGCTCTTGTTCATCTCCCCTCATACAGCACATACATTCTTCTCCACAATGCACCACACCACCCCTTTACCATTCAACTTCCACTCACCATAGTACATTACATTCAAGTCTTTCACAGAAATCCACTACATAAATATCTCATCTCAATACTCCACAAAAACAAAACACACACACCTGCACATCAAAATCTCACAGACATACACACAATTTCATACTACATTCTGTCACAAAATAGAAACAGACACCGACTCCCACCCTCATGACTTCACAAATAATAGAGATCATAAACCATCTTTACTCCCAAATGTTCTATCTTCAACAACTCTAATTCACCTGCCTCTCATCCATTGCACAATTTAGAGCCTTAACACATGACCCACATACTCCATCACTACCCATACACCTTCCACCCTAAATAGACGCAAACAAAATAAACAACATGCCACTCTTCACAACTTCGCATCTCCTTGACTATTAGACAACAGGACTCTTCTACAAAAACAACATAGATCACCAACTCACTCTCAACCACCATCGACACACGCAGACCCAACAAAGTGCCTTCTAAGCCTGCTGGACGAGTATTATGATATAGACAAACAACACTATTGCCACCCTCATACAGTTAATACCACCACTAATAACACACCTGTTTCAAGTTCAAAGAATACTGCTCACTCTTCTAGAAAACAAAGTCACACTACCACCAAAACACAATCTGTAGCCTAAATACTAATAAGTGCTCAATCACTCTCTGAAAACAAGCACCACATCTACAATCTACTCACTGAAAGTCAACCTGACTTACTCTTCATAACTAAATCATGGTTGGGAGATGACATGGCTGCAATGTTGCTTGAAGCTGTTCCTCCAGGCTATCAAAGGGTCACACAAAATCATATAGGCAAAAGAGGACATGGATTGGCTGTTATATTTACGTAAACAATAAATCTCACTAAAGCTGGCAACATTTCCATACAAGGTTGTGAGGCCTTCATCACCAGAAGCAACCCTACACCATCTTCCTCCTGTAACTGCCTCCTTCTTTACAGATCGCCATCTAGCAATGCAACATTCCCAGACATGTTTCTAGACACAAACCTTATCACACCATGCTCCAATATATGCATTGTTGGTGACCTACACGGATCGCTGACAGAATATCGAGGAGAAGAATATCGACCTGCCACAATATCGAGGTAAAAATATCGAGTGACAGAATATCGATTTCCTATCTACAAACAGGCAAGTAAAAAAATATTGAATCCTAAATATCGTTGTTAATAATATAGTTTGCTAAAATAGTGACATTTTAAAATGTCTTAAAAGTAATATAAAATGAATTAAATAATAAATATAATTAAGTAAAACATACTTAAAAATGATTTAAAAAGGTTAAAAGTAATAAATAATGAATGTAATGTAAAAAAATAAACGTTTTATAAATATTGACTTAATATTAAAAATAATTAATATTTTGAATTATGAAATGTTAAAAACATAATTTAAAATATAATTATATATATATATATATATATATATATATATATATTAACCTATAATATAAATATAAAAATAAATTATATATAATAAGTTAAAACATTAAAATAAATATTTTTTATAAAAATAATATTTTACACTACATTAAATATAATAATACTGAAAACGTTGCATAGAGTAGGGGATAACATTATTATTCCCACTCCAGCGAGTGGTACAGTAGGGAAAGTGTTGGATAGCGGGTGGATAAAAATTACTATTCTCACTCCAGCGTGTGCAACAGTAGGGAAAGTGTTGGACAATGGCTGGGTAAAAATTACTATTCCCACTCCAGCAAGTGCAACAGAAGGAAAAGTGTTGAATAGCGGGTGGGTAAAAATTACTATTCCCACTCCAGTAAGTGCACCAGTAGGAAAAGTGTTGGATAGCGGGTGGGTAAAAAGTACTATTCCCACTCCAATGAGTGCAACAGTAGGGAAAGTGTTGGATAGCGGGTGGGTTAAAATTGCTATTCCCACTCCAGCGAGTGCAACAGTAGGGAAAGTGTTGGATAGCAGGAGGGTAAAAATTACTGTTCCCACTCCAGTGAGTGCAAAAGTAGGGAAAGTGTTGGATAGCGGGTGGGTAAAAATTACTATTCCCACTCCAGGGAGTGCAACAGTTGGGAAAGTGTTGGATAGCAGGAGGGTAAACATTGCTATTCCCACTCCAGTGAGGGCACCAGTAGGGAAAGTGTTGGATAGCTGGTGGGTAAAAATTACTATTCCCACTCCAGTGAGTGCAACAGTAGGGAAAGTGTTGGATAGTGGGAGGGTAAAAATTACTATTCCCACTCCCGCAAATGCAACAGTAGCGAAAATGTTACATTATTTCTATTTCATCTTTAGTGATAGACCTGTCATTGCATGCATTTGAATAATATTTGATGCTTTTCCAGTGTGTTTTCCCACTGGCAGTGCTCTTTGTATTGTAAGTGTTTCATCTGTAATGAATTAACTGCTTCCTTGTTTGGGGATTTTATGTATTTTGCTATTTCTGTAATTTTATCTTTGGGTTTTAAAGGGGACATACTAAAAGTATCATTGTGGATGATGGGCTGTATTCTCCTAAGTCTTCACCGGAGGCTGCATAGTTTAATGCTCACATGTGAAAAGTGAACGTTAACTCTCTTCAGCAATTGCTATTGTTAACTTTATCAGGATGTGTTTTAATCTTTTTGTTCACCGCTGCCTTGTTGGTAGTTAGGCATTTGGAGATATTTTCATCTATATATGAAACATGATTTTTTAACTTATAAGATATGGTGTTTTATACCAATGTAGATTAATGGCGATTATATGTTGATTTAAATGTTGCATTGGTGGGTCACAAACATCTGCAATGCACCTATTTACAGTGCTAGCGGACACATAATATATATTACGAAAAAGGAATTATTGGTTGCTTTCGCCTATGTTTAAATGGCTTCTCTTGGGAAAATAGGACTAGATCATATTTATCATTGGGGATTATGGATGGTAAATGGCTGTTATATGTCCCATTGTATTGTACTTATTCCTCTTTGGATGAGTAGAGCGATTTTCTATGGGTCTTAAATAGCTGTTATAGATACCTACCACTGTATTTTAGTAATTGCTGAACAAAATGTGCAAATCTGTGTTCCATATGGGGAACTGTTTGCAATAAATAGCCATTGAATATAATTGGGAATGTATTAGTCTTGTTTGAGGCAGGAAAATGGGGATAGTGATTTCCTACATGGGGTTGATCGGTGTTAAATTGCTGTTACATATACGCACTGTATTTTTGTGATTCCTGTAAGGAAATGGTAATAGCTAATTTACTCACGGGGCTTATGGGCTTTGAAGGGCTGTTATATACATTTTCCCCACCTAATGATTCCTGTTAGGAAAATGGCAAAAGCTAATGTTTACATGGGAGAATATGGGAGGAATTGGCTCCTACGTATCATGGGGACACACTTTTAGTCATCCCTCTTGGGATAGTGTGCATAGAAATATTCTACATGGGTGGGGGGATGATTGCTAAACTGCTGTTACCTATACCTGTCACTGTATTTTAGTGATTCATGTTAGGGAAATGTGCATTCTATTTTTTCACATGGGAGATGAAGGGCTGTTGTATATACCTACCACTGTATTTTAGTTTTGTGTCATGTCATGATATGTGCATTTCTAAAGCACACTGCCACCCTCGGGATATCCTGCACCTGACTGCTGAGGAAATGGACATAGAAGTTTTCTGTCTGTGGAGGATGATGAGGATTCAACGGCAATTGAATACATTTTCCCTGGTATTCAAAGAGGTTCCTGTTAGGAAAATGGAAACAGATAATGTTTACGTGAGGGATCATAGATGGTCCTTCCTATCTTGGGCATGGCATGTTATATGTTCCTCTTGTTATAATAGTTATAGCAATGAGGGATGATGGGTGCCATAGTAAGTAATTCTTTATTGATAGATTAATTCAAATCTTTTCAATATACATAGTCAACAATCAATAAGAAGATTAAAAAAAGAGGCCTTGGATGCTGGAACTAGACCAGGACAAATATGCCTCAGTCACCAGTATTACTGTGCATGTGTTTACCATTCTAGGGGTTGAGGCATCAGTCCACATGTGGACAAAATAATGATAAGAGCTTGGCTGCTCTATTGGTGATACGTTTGAAAGCAGCATATCCCATGGGGGTATGCAAAGTTCCCTCTAATTGCTTGAATTGATTGCTGTATTGCGGGGAAGAATTACTTATTTTCGTGAGCCTGCTTTTCTATTTCGAGACAGCACTAATGCGAGAGTGAATTCACTTCGGCTGCCCTAAGCCTCCAACACAATTTGGCTAAGGTTCCATTCCTTTCTGGGCCCTGATGGTACAGGCCAAATTCAAGCTGGATTTGGGCTGGCGAAACATATTGTGGGATAGCAAAGAGTTTTTACAAATGCTCAAATGTAAAGTGTTTTAAGTAGCTACATCTTTCCATTTAAGCAGTTCAGAGCCATAAGATATTGAAGGTGTGAATTTAGCACTCACAACCTGAAGGAGATGATGAGTCGAGTGGTTTTAAATGCTAACAACAGACTGGTTGCTATGGCTCTTCTTGATTGAAGGTGAGCAGGATGGGTGTCTAGATTCTGAATTATTAGTGTGGGGTGCTTCTCTAATTGCAATGCCCCTGTGACTTTGATGCATTGTATCCATGGTAAGCCCAGGTTATCTGCCTCATGGGCTCATTGGATGTCAGTAGAGATAAAGAGCAAGAGCCTTCCTTTCGCCCTGCCTGACTTGAATTATTTTAGTGGTATTCTTTGTAGCCCACAATTGATGTTTGATCCTGCGGCCAGATTTCTTGTTGCAGAAGGATATTGAATTCACATAGGAATCTTAGGAAGTCGTCCTCCCCCATCTTGCCACCCAGGCCATTCACATTCCAGGAGCAAATTTGGCAGGGGAGATCCTGAAGGAGGGTGCTTGACTGCATCACTCATGCAGCTTTAATGATTATACTGCCAAAATGCCATATCTGCTCTTGGGTGCCGGAATTTATTGTCTGTTGGTCTGCTCTAAATGGCAGTAGTGGCCTCATTATATGAAAGTCTTCCCTAACGGCTGTTGGATGCTTGGGGTTCATCGCCCCCTTCAGCAGACTTGGTTCCGGCTTGATTGATGGTGGCAAGAGCGGGGGCTTGTGTAGTAGGCTGGTTCCTGTTTCCTCATGTCGATTACCCATGCTGAAAATGTATCCCTGTGCTGCCAGATTTAGTGATGCAATGCTTTCATCTGACCAAACAATGGTAGTGATTTTGTTCCCTGGTTGTTCTGAGTTAGGTCTGAATTGTACCGCTTCTATATTGTTAGACCTATTAGGAAGCAGGCTTTGCGATGTTTCGAGCAGTCTTAGAACAGCACCCCAATTTAAAATGTTGTGATGCCTCCTGGATTTCTAGCAGGGAATCAACTCGAGCCCGACGTTCTCCTGATTTGCGCCACTAGCCCCTTGTGTCTGTTCCCTCGTTGTGGTTGTTGCCACTGGCGAAGTAAATGGCTGTGCCCAAATTGGTGGAACTTGAATGACAGGAAAGTGGATCTGAGACACTCTCTGGTTTTTGGGGTGGGGAGTCACCAAGGTGACCAATCTTTAAGCATTGTTTCCCCAATGAGATAAATAAGTTGCTGTGTTTAGGCTTGGTCCAGCCAGTGGAGTGCGGCATTGTTTAATTAGGGATAACACCGGTGCTTATTGTGCTGATTGGATGTGATGTTTCTGTTGTGACATCTCTGCTGCAAAAAGATATTGGTCAACATGCTATATCAGCAAAAGTCACTTGTACATGTTCTTGGGGCTCGGACGCTGTTGTCACTTGTTGGTCAAGATGTTCACTTAACAGGGTGGCTATGTCTGGCTCAGTGACTTCCGTGTGTTCTTCCGGCCACCAAAATTTCAGGTAAGATGCAATGGTAAGAGCAGCGTCTTGGTCCTTATCTTTCACCTTCCTCTTTTTGGGGGAGTCACAATGGCCTACGTTTTGTGAAAAGTTGGTTTGTTTGGCTGTTTTGTCACCTCTATTTTGCCTTGCTTTCCCTCTTTAAGAGGAAGGTTCGAGGGTTTATGGACAGCAAACCCCAGAGCTGTATCTTTTGGGGGAGCATGGCTAATTTGGCAGGGAAATATATGATCCGTACAAATTTGGCGTCCCCATTACCGATGTTAAATTATTGTCTGGCTTATTGGATTCAATGTGCTCCTGTTGTGTAAAGGGTGGGTGCAGCCCTCCTGTTGTTGGACTCTTGAGATGGTAGTGCTCACTGAGGGTCTGCAACTTGTGGCGAATAAGCAACTTTGGAAGACTTTGATTTCATCCATAAATCCCGATAGAATTGTGGGGACTGTGGGTAGGAGGTCCACGGTTGAAACACATTGGCATGTGTGATAGGTTATGGCTGGATCTTGCTGTACTCTTGTTATCGTGTCATTCAACACCTGTAGTTTGTGGTCAGTTCCCTGCAAGTGGACTGCAAGAGCTTTAAGATCTACTTCTATGTCCAACTTATTAGTAGTATGTTAATGCAGATGGGATCACCTCCATGGTGCTCAGCAGATGGTTCAAGATAGACAACGTTGATGGGTGGTTTGACGAGTCTGCGTTTAACCTTGCCGTCTGGTCAGATGAGTTGTTTGCTATATTTACTTGGCCATTTACTTGGCCTCCTTTTGAACGTTAAGGGTATTCACGTGAGGCAAGATTTCTTAATGTTTGCTCCTCTTTATTTCTCCTCAAGCAGGGTCATTCCGCTAGGGGGATTTGACTTGCCAGTGGCAATTGGATGGGTGACAGCAATGTATTATAGTCATGTTTTAACCCGTTCGCTGCGCCAGTCGGCCAACGGCCATCGCGAGCACTACTTCTGTAGTGCTGCGCACGCCTGTTGGCCAACGTGGCCCCGCCGGCGCAAGAAATTACCCGCACCGCTGTGGAATTTACTCCACGGTTAACTGGTTAAGACTGAAGAAAGAGGTGTACTAAGCTAGATGGTAACGGGGTCCTGGAGCTGATCAAATGGATATAGGAGAATCTCCCGCCATGCTGAGCTGTCATCAAGAATTTTATAACACAAATTGCCCGAACCACAAAATCTCCACAAGCTTATTAAGAGGGAAAAGATCAATTTATTGTGATCAACCTCAACATCTTACTTAATGTCAATATTTTTTTTATCTTTTTCAAGTTATAACAAGCTATATGACAGAAAACAATACATTAAATATTTACACACCTATATATACTTAGTACATACATAAAAAACCAAATTCTTTACACAATACAAAAAAGAAATTTCTTGCATCAAACATTACAAAAAACTAAGAATACATCACAAGCAACATTTAGACAAACAATACAATCACAAAATGAGAAAAATATAGAAAAATCTTTAGAAAAAACCAGTCCTAGGGGGAATTAAACAAATCAATACTGGGCCAGCCGGTCCTAGTATCGTAGAGATGACATTTTATTCCACCCTATGAAAGTGCCAACGCGTTTCGAGATCAGGCACAATGTCGCTGATCTCTAATCAGGGCTGTTTTTTCCTTTGTATCTGCAAGATGCAAAGAAAATATTTTACTCATCACTTCTCAAAACCTAACTTCTTTTAAGGCAACGGGCTGAGAAAGAAAACTGCTACATACCAAACTTGGTTGTAAGTAGAACAGGGCATTAAGGCGTAAAGGGTTTCAAACCAAATATTTCTAAACGTGGCCAGGCAGGACAACCTACAAGAAAATGTAAGAAGTTTTTGTACATTGGTGAATTTAACTAGCTCATGGTTTCATTACTAAAGCGTAACCCGGTACTACATGAAGCATACCTTGCTATTGTCGACTGCCGCCAACCGGCGTGCTTATATGTAGTGAACCACCATGCAGATAGACTCCTAAAACAATAGTGAAGAATGTTTTAGTGGTGGGGCTGTTGATTACAATATTCGCATAGTGCATGCAGTATTAAAATACCAGAAAAGGCAGGAGTCGTTTCGCCTACCTTGATGATGTGTTTCTATTCCCTTTTTAATTTTTAGAAATGTGCTCTCAATTTGGTGAGGTGCCGGGTTTTTAAGAACCCGGTGGTGCCAGGGAATAACACCCGAAGACCTCTGAGTTCTCCCTTGTTCCGGACCACAGAAACACGGAGTCTTCTAGTCGCAGTCAGAGATCAAGTTTTATTGGCAGCTACCAAGTAACATGTGTCCTAGAAGCACGACAACGCGGATCGTGTGTTCTCAGGAGACTGTTCGTTTTTACAGAACAAGCCTTCTCCTTATATACAGAAATAATAGCTGCAAGCAAGAATTCTTGAGTTTATGATATGGCTGTACACATATTTCTACAATAATACAAAGAGCGAAGTCATTTAGGCAAGCCCATATTTTGGACGTCCCGTTCGTGATAGATTACCCAGCCACTCCCGGAACTCCCATCAGATATCGATGAAACCCCAATAAAGAAGGGCACCTCCTAGTCATAAAACTGGCCATAAACAAGGAACGCGGACAGGTGTGTGTGTGTGTAGAAAACATGATCTGTACGCGGTGAATGGTTTGTGGTATGTTATGCATTGATGCTATCGTATTCGGCCACTGGGCGAGGAGCTGCCCAAACAGGTTTGGCTGGAGGCAAGGGAGTCAGTTGGGACAGGTCAGGGGGGAGTCAGGGAGAGGTGGACGTGTCCTTTTAGATCAAGCTCGACCTTACTCAATTGACTTATCATGAGGGCAAGACACAAGATGGATGCCGTTTACAAAATGGAGTCTGAGGGGTCGGAACGGAAACTACGATTTAGGGGTGTTGGCATTCCTCGATCATGACGCAAATATACAGGGATGATGTCATAATCATTACCGGTCCGTTGACACCAAATTCGTCATGGGATGTTGATATTTAGTGGCACGGGCATTGGATCTCGATACTGGGATGACAGTAGGGTCCAGAATTTCAGAACCACAGACCCTCCTTTTGCCCTCATATAAGGCAATAACTCATGTTAATCTGAGTCCAAATCTGTATTAATGAATTCGTGGAGATGTTGCTGTAGCATCATTCTGTTGCTCAGTTCGTCCCTTGACACAGGCTTCCTTACACATGGGGTAGCACAGAGGCCACATAGTGCAGGAGCGCACTGTACACACAGGCAGAACATAAACAGAAGCGCTAAGATCATCCCAACGAAGATCAGTGTTTTCCATCCCCAGGCAGTGATCAGGCCCCAGAACCACCCTAGAAGGGACCAATCTCCTTTTTCCACGTGAAGGGAACCAGATATTTAGTGTAGTTTGGAGATGGCCTGGTACACTGTCGGTGCATTATCAGGGATGAAAATACAGCAACTAGATTGGATCACTCTGCATACACCACCACGATCGGCGAGTATGATATCTAGGGCAACTCGGTTCTGAAGGGTCATAAGTCGATCCGACTGAAGCTCGGTGGTCAAGTTGTCAAGGGCTCTGGCCGTTGTAATCACGGCGGATTCAACTATCCTCGATAACTGGCGAATATTCCTGCTGTTCACCATAGGCCCCCAAAATGGCAGAAAACCCTTTGCGAAGTCTGCAAATTCCTGACCCGCGGTGTCGTCTTTACTCACGACACCTCTAGCTGTCCTTGTCCGATGGTAATCTGCTCTGGCCGTGTAGGTGGGAGGCAGCAGAAATGAGATGAAACACGTGCCTGAGAAGTCAGGGGGCAACCATGTATAGGCTTGGTCGTGGCAGACGAAATAAGTGCCTTTGGCTGCTAAGAATAGGGGGGAAGTTCGGGAAGCGAATACATATGTTTCCGTGCATATGCTCTTTCTTAATTGTGCTTTTGGATCCCTGCCGATACCTTGTAGACATAAGCGACCTTTGTGGGGCACTATCCAAACTGGGCGGGATTTCTTTGCTGTCTGTCCCTTACTCAGGGAAATCCCATTCTTAGTTATGTTCCAACGACTGTATGGATTGAGTTCATCTTTGGGGATCGTTTGATATGTGTCGAACTCCCTACTCATATTTCTTATCCCTGCCACTAGTGCCTTGTTGTTGGAATCGCTTTCAATGGAACGGGTTGGGTATGGTTCTAGGGCGAACAGGAACATGGTCTGGAAAGCCCACAGAGAACCATAATAACTGAATGGCAGGATGAAGTATGGGATACCCTTATCCGTTGTGTGTGGCATGAGTCCACATATCCAACAGTTCGATGTGTTCATTATGGACTGGTGTTGGTGTAGGAGTTGAATAAATGAGTTGTTTACAAATTCGAGTCTTCTGGCAGACTCGTGTTCAGGTAGAGGGTGAAAGTAGTGTGGAGAGATAGTAGGAGGAGGTGGTGGCCGGGTGTCATTTGAAAAAGTAACTTGGAATACGAATAGAGTATAACCAGTCAAAAACATCGTTATGCTACACAACATTAAAATACATGTTATCAAAAACCTTCTTTTGGCCAGTACAGTGCATAGTTGTCTTTCAATGTTCGTGAATCTGGTAGGTCTCTTTACCCTAGGAAACTCCATCCTCTAGTTGCTGCCCGCGGTGGTAGATTGATTCTGCCAGGGAGTGCACTCTGTTCAGTCCGGGGTAACTCCCTTGGACCAACCAGAACCGTTGACCTAAACGTCCCCAGCTGCACTCCCCAGACTTCAACCGCGACCCTAGCAGCAGAACCGGATGGCGGTTCGAAAATCAAAAATGAGCAAGTTCCCTGAGAGTGAGAGAGCTGAAAAATCAAAAATAGTTCTTGGGGGAAGGGAAATCACATTAATTTGCTTTTTATTAGTCTCTTTGTCTTGACCTTAGATTATATTGTTGTTTCCCAGGTACGGTGTGGTCTTCAAACAATGTCTTAGGTTCTGAAGTGTCCAACTGCATTGACGGTGGCACAAGTCCTTGTAAAATATGATCACTCTCCTTTTCGGTACCAGTTTCTTTTAAACGTGCATCGCTGAAAGGGATGAAGCGAGGTATGGATTCTGTCTCGGAGTCGGCAATTCCTTCGTTGACCCACCGGTCGTATGGAAGGGGCAGAGGGACCCGTTTGCAGTGGGTCCCGTGTATCCAACTTTTCTTTCCTTCCACCCGAACGGCTGATCTCGTGGAAAGAAGCACAAGGTACGGTCCGGTCCACCTGGGTTGTTCGTTGTTTGTGCGCCGAAAATTCCGCACCAGAACCCAAGTGCCGGGTTCGATGGAGTGACCTGGATCATCAGAGGCTGGCGGAGAGGAACTGTGAACCTGTTGGTGTAAAACACGCAATTTAGTTGTCAATTCGCACAAATAGTCAAGCAGTACGAGGTGTTCTATTTCGCTGAGTTTCTTTGGCCTTGGCACGCCCCAGACGTTGGCTGGGCGGCCAAACACTATTTCATGGGGGCTAAGTCCTAATCTAGAATGGACGGTCATTCTGGTCGACAGGAGTGCTAGAGGCAAGGCGTCAGGCCATTTAAGACCTGTGCTGGCTTGGACCTTGGCTAGTTTGAGTTTCAATGTGCCATTGTAGCACTCCACTAATCCAGCTGATTGTGGGTGGTTTGCAGCGTGGAACTTTTGGCGTATGCCTAGACACTCACACACTCTCCTCATCACACGTCCTACGAATTCACTTCCATTATCACTCCAGATCATTCTAGGCATGCCGAATCTAGGGAAGAATTCTTTGACAAGGGTTTTGGCAGTTGACAAGGCGGTATTGTCCTTAAGGGGGTATGCTTCCACCCACCTTGAAAAAGCGCAAACAACAACGAGCACATACTTCAGATTGTTGCACCTCTCCATGTGGATGAAATCGAGCTGCAAAACCTCGAACGGATACGTTGGAGGCGCAAAATGACCAGCTGGAGTTGGGGTTCCCTTACCGGGATTATGCTTCAAACACACCATACATTTTCTGACCACGTTCTCTGCATATTTTGGGATATTGCTATTCTGCCATACTGGGGCCAGAACTGATGTGCGCAAATCCATGAGCCATTGTTACTACTGCAAGTACATAGGCGTTAGGTAATAGCCATCGCTGGTGTTCTGACAATTCGACCCAACAACCATTCGCATCTAACCTACCCTTACTTTCTCTCCATTCATTCACCTCTTTCTCAGTTGCCTCGGCTTGTATAGATTTCACGCTTTCGATGGTGTCCTCACACATTCCCACATCAGTAATCCATCTAGCGGGACCTACAACATACATCCGACTCATTGTGTTCCTTGCAGTCTCTTTCGCAACCTCTTCTGCAAATGCATTCCCGCGGCCAACATCGTCTTGAATCTTTTTGTGTGCCCTGCATTTCACAATGGCAACTTGTAGTGGCAAGGTCAGTGACTCGAGGAGCTCATTAACTAGCTGACCATGCTGTATCCTTGCACCATGTGTCGTCAGGAATCCACGTTCACGCCACAATCTCCCAAAACTGTGAGCCACACCAAAGGCGTATTGGCTGTCAGTGTACACATTCACTCGCTTTCCTTTCGCCAACACACATGCTCTTGTAAGTGCAATTAGCTCTGCAGCTTGTGCAGAATTGTGGGAAATGCGCGCTGTCTCTATAATGGTGTGTAATGTTGTTACGGCATAGGCTGCAGTCGTATCACCATTTGGCAACTTGAAACATGAACCATCAACCCATAAAGTATCATTGCATTCAGGAAGGGGAGTGTCCTGTAAGTCTACTCTCCCTTTTGTCTCTTCTTCTGTCCTAAAGCAGCAGTCTTGTTTATCAATCTCGTCTGTTTCTGTCGGGATGGGTAGTAGCGTAGCGGGGTTGAGTGTATCACACCTCTTTATGTGGATGTGACTTGCTAACAGTGTAAGTTCGTAACTGGATAGTCGAGCGCTAGTAAGATGTTGTGTCCTCGTCCTGTTTAGCAAAATGTCTACTGCATGCGGGACCATAACGATCAGAGTATTATTCATGACTAATCCAGCAGACTGTCGAATGCAGACAGCTGCTGCGGCGGTAGCCCTCAGACAACTTGGTAGGGCTTTAGCCACAGGGTCTAGAGTTGCCGAAAAATACGCGCATGGGCGCTGTTTGTCCCCAAAGTGTTGTGTTAGGACTGATAATGCACAACCTTCCTTCTCATGGACGTATAATGTAAAAGGCTTACTGTAGTTGGGGTTTCCCAACACAGGAGCCGAACACAATGCATCACGCAACTCGTGGAAACTCGTCTGACAATCTTCAGACCAGGGCATAGGATTGGTCGTGTCTTTACAGAGTAGTGCCAGCAAGGGTTTGGCTAGTAGTGAGAAATTCGGTATCCATTGTCTACAGTACGATGTAATGCCCAAGAAGGCTCGAACCTCTCTCTGTGTCCTTGGGGCACTCAGCTCTGCTATTGCCTGTATTCTTTCTGGTGTCAGTCTCCTTCCCTCCTTCGACAAGATGTGACCTAGGTAGGTAACTTCTTGTCGACAAAATTGTAGTTTGGAGAGAGAGACTTTGTGCTTCATGTCACATAAGTGATGCAATAATGACAGCGTAGCCTGTTTGCAAATTTCTTCAGTGTCTGCAGCGATCAGCAGATCATCTACATACTGAATCAGAGTCGACCCATCTGGTAGAACAATTGTGTCCAGTTGTGTTTTCAGGGCCTGACTGAATATTGATGGGCTTTCGCAGTAGCCTTGAGGAGCGCACTTGAAGCGGAAGCTTCGTCCTCCTAAATTGAATCCAAAAATATCTCTACTCTCCTCAGCAATCGGGATGCTGAAGAAAGCGTTCTTCAGGTTGATCACCGAGAACCAATTTGCTGAAGCTGGAACCATCGTCAACAAGGCAGTAATGTCGGGGACAACTGGAAACTGTGGGATAACTACCTTGTTCACTTCTCTGAGGTCGATCACGAACCTGTACACAGGGGGCTGTGAAGGATCGGTACGCTTTAAGACCGGTAAAACTGGACTGTTACAAACATTTCCTGTTGTTTCTTCGATGACGTCTTTATCAATCAGGTCATAAACAATCGTCAATAACGCCTTTTCACATTCGCTAGATATTTTATATTGGGGAATACGTGGCAACCTAACGTTGGCTTTCAATGTTATGACATACCGTGCTATCTCCAAACGACCTACATCATTAGAACCATTAGCCCAGAGTACATCAGGAAGACACGACAATTCAGTTGCAATATTTTCTTTTGACACATACATTGGAGAAACGACTTTCTTACCTAAAGTAAGCTGTACTCCCAAGGGAGAACAGTACAAAGTCGCATACAACCTCTTTAGTAAATCCAAACCTAACAAATTTTCACCGCAACCTGTTGTCAAAATGAGGGGTGCTTCTAATTCGCATGGGCCAACAGAAAGGGACATGGGACTAGAGATCGGGTTTCTAACAGGGGCGCCAGAGAAACCTACTGAGACATTCATTTCGCCAGACAAAGGTGCGCCAGGAAGTTTTGAGTGCATAATAGAACTTTTTGTAGCACCAGTATCCAGCAGAAATGGCTCTGACACTCCTGAGGCAATCACCTCGACATAAGGTCCATTCTGATCTACTGGGACTGAAACGACTCCCTCTCTTTGTCCATGGCTGTCCTAGCAATCATTACCCTCATTTTCGTGTTCGGTGTAATAGTCGTCAGCATAGTACTGAGCTGACCTAGACGATGCATTATTCTGTTGGTCAAAGCTGTTCATGGAATTCCGGGGCGGAAAAGAAGCTGTGTTCTGGGAGAAATTTCCACGGCCCCTACCCTTATGAACATTTTGAACACCTCTACCCCTTATACCTGAAACACCGTTTAAACGTCGCGCAAGAGCCGGACAATTACCTTTAAAATGACCCTCTTCCTTGCAATACGCACATTGATTCGGGCCATACGGAAGACGCTGATGGGAAAACTCGTTTCCTTGCGCATTTCTCAAATACTGCTGTTGTGGTTGATAATTGGGCTGACTAGCCGTGCGAGGCGGATAGGCCTGCTGGAGAAGAACCTTAGTTTTCAAATCTTTAGTCTTTTTGTCTACCTTATCTAGCTCGTCTTTGCGCCTATTTTCATAGTACTGGGCTGTAGCTAAAATCTGCGCTGACGTAGAGACAGCCCAAGCACTCTCTGAATCTTTTAGTTTAGTACGCAGTTCAGGAAGCAAATTATGTACGAATTTGTCTACAAACAATCTTTGACCACCCTCGGTAGCCATATCTTGACCACTATGATCGGTGAAAGTCTCCTCAAATCTCGTGAAAAAGTCAGACACATTCTCATCCTTCTTCTGCTTGCACGCAGATAGCTTGTCCCAGTTTACCCGTAACTCAGGCATTAATGTTTTCATGTACGTGATAATTCTACCGGGAAGTTCGGCTATTAACGGCTCAGGTTTAGAACCACCAATTTGTCTAGCATCTATAGCGGTAATATTAGCCCATGAATCACCTAGTTCTTGGTCATGGTCCGTATGACGAATTTTACTCCATAAAGGATGTGGGACAACATTCCCAAACAACATGTCTACATCTGCTAAATTCATTATGCATGAGTTTGCAGTCTGCGATAACTCCTTATAATACCCAGTCGGGTTTTTACGGGGATCAGGTAGTGTCTGCTTGAGCGCTAAAACTTCTGATCTTTTCCAGGGGACATGTACCCATACACGCTGGAAATGTGGCAGAATTGGCGGTACTACATTCGCATCGCCTTCCCTCCAAACCGGAGGAACCTCTCTCATGGGGTACTGTCTCGCTCTTTTCCTACCTGATACGTCGTCTTGGTACAATGATCTAGAGACGTTTCCCTTACTCCTATAAGAGAACAACAACTCTATCGCTTTCTCAACATCTGCACCTGTAATCATACCTTCATGGAACTTAAAACGCGTACGCCATAGTTCGTCCATTGTGTATTTGGGATCATTCGTCTCCAAATCTTCGCACAGATATACACACATCTCTTCGAATACGTATCTCTGAGTGGGTGCATTCCATTGACGGAAAACTTCCATAACAGACTGAACATCATATCTAACAGTATCCGCAATCCATTGGCGTGCTAGTTCATTCAGCACTTTTCTTTCCTCGTAATCAGGCAGTTGACTACGTAACTGTCTATCTTCTGTTTTAGGGGTCGTTTTAGGCGACCCGAAGAAAGGTGAAAGCAGACCAGTGACGGTACCTGTCACTCTTTGTCTAATAGAAGGAGAAGCTTGCGGAGGGGCAAATGCATCAGAAAAGACAGGCTGAGGCGAAGAAGAAATCGAGGCCATAGCAGAGGAAGTTGAAACAGTGGCAGACGTAGTATCATAGGGAACAGTTGGAGCTGTAGGCAAAGTGGTAGAAGTAGATGGAGTATGTAGCAAAGATGGCGGCCCTTGAGAAGGCTGCGCCGGAGAAGTAGAAACCAGCTGAAGAGGAGCTGGCGTTCGTGCAAGAGCTGGGTTACGTGCGCCGGGGCGCGGTATAGTAAAATGCTTTGGTGGTGCGGTAGCGTCTAACGCATACGGTGGAGGTGAGCTCAATAATTGGGACATTAACGGATCTTTCTCGGATCTTTCCTCTTGACCTCGTCCCTCATTTGGTAACATCGGGTAGCATTTATCTACTGCTAGTTTCTTGCTCCTAAGTATTTGTTCGCTTTCTTGTTCTTCCTCGTTATCCCTGTATGCAACGGCAGCTTGCACCATTGACATACCTCTTTTATTCCTTTTTGCTAATTTTATTTCTTTCTGTTTGGCTTCTTTGCGCCATAAGCGAAAAGAGTCAAACATCGCCAGCCGGGCTTTTTTCAACAATTTGACCTCTAGGTTGTCTAAGATTTCTGGGTCAAAACTACCATATTGGGGCCACTTTAAAACACCATCCTTGCGGGTGTATTTTATCCACACTTCATTATATGTGATAGGACCTACGCCATGCTTCACATAGAGCTCATACGTTGGAGTTCCAATCGGAGGAACCGGACAAGAATCCTCTAATCGGGAGTCCTTACTACAACCAAGACAAAACAAGTTTCCAAGTCCGCTAAAGCAAGGCATCTTTGCTCACTCGTTTAGCTTCAAACTTCAAAGGATTATCGATTACGATATTTCTCGTGAAAACACGAGTCCTTCGGCTTTGGGGCTTGCAAGTACCAAATCAAAGCGTATCTCAAGGATACCAAAAACTAAGGATCAAACTAAGGACTGGGAGACGCTCCACTTATACTTAACTGAAGTATTTGAAGATCGATGACGTCGCTAGAGGACTCGTCTATCGTTTCGCTCTACCAAGGATCACTGGGTCCAAAACAAGGCGATAGTCAGGGCAGCAGTCCTTCGTAGCCGTCGGGACGCGGGGAACCTCGCAGCAAAGACCTTCGGAACCACGTCGACATACAGGGGTCGCTGAAGTGGCTGGCCGTCCTCTGGAATTTTCACACAAAGCTCCTCACGAACATCTGGCTTGGACCGTCGCCGCTTGATACCGCCCCGAGTTGGGCGCCAACTGAGGTGCCGGGTTTTTAAGAACCCGGTGGTGCCAGGGAATAACACCCGAAGACCTCTGAGTTCTCCCTTGTTCCGGACCACAGAAACACGGAGTCTTCTAGTCGCAGTCAGAGATCAAGTTTTATTGGCAGCTACCAAGTAACATGTGTCCTAGAAGCACGACAACGCGGATCGTGTGTTCTCAGGAGACTGTTCGTTTTTACAGAACAAGCCTTCTCCTTATATACAGAAATAATAGCTGCAAGCAAGAATTCTTGAGTTTATGATATGGCTGTACACATATTTCTACAATAATACAAAGAGCGAAGTCATGTAGGCAAGCCCATATTTTGGACGTCCCGTTCGTGATAGATTACCCAGCCAGTCCCGGAACTCCCATCAGATATCGATGAAACCCCAATAAAGAAGGGCACCTCCTAGTCATAAAACTGGCCATAAACAAGGAACGCGGACAGGTGTGTGTGTGTGTAGAAAACATGATCTGTACGCGGTGAATGGTTTGTGGTATGTTATGCATTGATGCTATCGTATTCGGCCACTGGGCGAGGAGCTGCCCAAACAGGTTTGACTGGAGGCAAGGGAGTCAGTTGGGACAGGTCAGGGGGGAGTCAGGGAGAGGTGGACGTGTCCTTTTAGATCAAGCTCGACCTTACTCAATTGACTTATCATGAGGGCAAGACACAAGATGGATGCCGTTTACAAAATGGAGTCTGAGGGGTCGGAACGGAAACTACGATTTAGGGGTGTTGGCATTCCTCGATCATGACGCAAATATACAGGGATGATGTCATAATCATTACCGGTCCGTTGACACCAAATTCGTCATGGGATGTTGATATTTTGTGGCACGGGCATTGGATCTCGATACTGGGATGACAGTAGGGTCCAGAATTTCAGAACCACAAAGGTAGGCGAAACGACTCCTACCTTTTCTGGTATTTTAATACTGCATGCACTATGCGAATATTGTAATCAACAGCCCCACCACTAAAACATTCTTCACTATTGTTTTAGGAGTCTATCTGCATGGTGGTTGACTACATATAAGCACGCCGGTTGGCGGCAGTCGACAATAGCAAGGTATGCTTCATGTAGTACCCGGTTACGCTTTAGTAATGAAACCATGAGCTAGTTAAATTCACCAATGTACAAAAACTTCTTAAATTTTCTTGTAGGTTGTCCTGCCTGGCCACGTTTAGAAATATTTGGTTTGAAA
Organism: Lissotriton helveticus; assembly: GCF_964261635.1. NCBI lineage: Eukaryota > Metazoa > Chordata > Amphibia > Caudata > Salamandridae > Lissotriton > Lissotriton helveticus. The sequence goes on from NC_136070.1 coordinate 921,031,934, forward strand.
CCCTTTACGCCTTAATGCCCTGTTCTACTTACAACCAAGTTTGGTATGTAGCAGTTTTCTTTCTCAGCCCGTTGCATTAAAAGAAGTTAGGTTTTGAGAAGTGATGAGTAAAACATTTTCTTTGCATCTTGCAGATACAAAGAAAAAAACAGCCCTGATTAGAGATCAGCGACATTGTGCCTGATCTCGAAACGCGTTGGCACTTTCATAGTCAAATTGTGACTTTGATTTTAAAACTGTGATAATTTGTATTTTAACCGCGTTGCGCACTCCCCCCCAGCACTGACCTCATATCCCCCTAGACAGTCGATCTCAACACTGTCAGGACAGGATTCCACTCGCACGCCGCCATCACCGGCCGCGAGGAGCCACGGACACGCCCACCTCTAGTGGCCACGCCCACCCCTCACCAAGCAGATAAAAGCGCGCCCTGAATAATAGAGCCGCATTTGACCTGAGTCTCCTGAGGCGGAAAGCCGGGAGTGAAACCTTGCAAAAATTGTGACTTTGATTTTAAAACTGTGATAATTTGTATTTTAACCGCGTTGCGCACTCCCCCCCCAGCACTGACCTCATATCCCCCTAGACAGTCGATCTCAACACTGTCAGGACAGGATTCCACTCGCACGCCGCCATCACCCGCCGCGAGGAGCCACGGACACGCCCACCTCTAGTGGCCACGCCCACCCCTCACCAAGCAGATAAAAGCGCGCCCTGAATAATAGAGCCGCATTTGACCTGAGTCTCCTGAGGCGGAAAGCCGGGAGTGAAACCTTGCAAAAATTGTGACTTTGATTTTAAAACTGTGATAATTTGTATTTTAACCGCGTTGCGCACTCCCCCCCAGCACTGACCTCATATCCCCCTAGACAGTCGATCTCAACACTGTCAGGACAGGATTCCACTCGTACGCCGCCATCACCGGCCGCGAGGAGCCACGGACACGCCCACCTCTAGTGGCCACGCCCACCCCTCACCAAGCAGATAAAAGCGCGCCCTGAATAATAGAGCCGCATTTGACCTGAGTCTCCTGAGGCGGAAAGCCGGGAGTGAAACCGTGCAAAAATTGTGACTTTGATTTTAAAACTGTGATAATTTGTATTTTAACCGCGTTGCGCACTCCCCCCCAGCACTGACCTCATATCCCCCTAGACAGTCGATCTCAACACTGTCAGGACAGGATTCCACTCGCACGCCGCCATCACCGGCCGCGAGGAGCCACGGACACGCCCACCTCTAGTGGCCACGCCCACCCCTCACCAAGCAGATAAAAGCGTGCCCTGAATAATAGAGCCGCATTTGACCTGAGTCTCCTGAGGCGGAAAGCCGGGAGTGAAACCTTGCAAAAATTGTGACTTTGATTTTAAAACTGTGATAATTTGTATTTTAACCGCGTTGCGCACTCCCCCCCAGCACTGACCTCATATCCCCCTAGACAGTCGATCTCAACACTGTCAGGACAGGATTCCACTCGCACGCCACCATCACCGGTCACGAGGAGCCACGGACACGCCCACCTCTAGTGGCCACGCCCACCCCTCCAACGCCCATTCTCCTTCCAATAAATTATGTGTCAGTTCAGGCAGCGCAGCGGACGGGCGCAGCGGGCGCGCCGAAGGCGCGCCAAAGGCAAGCCCGTCTGGGCCCGTCTGGGCCCAGACGGACCCAGGCCCAGAGACTCTGTCGGATGTCCCTCATGACCGGGTGGTATATACTGGAGATATGCTCCGCGCGCTTCAACCTAAGAAAATCCTGGCCTGCTACCACACGCACACTGATGGTAAGCCCTTCTTTAATTGTAAGCGCTGCAACCCCACTCCTTTGGGCTCAGCTGTACCCGGACTGAGGATGGGACTTCTCAACTGCCGCTCCCTCCCCAAACATGCGCTCGAAACATACCTGTTAATCCAAGACCATGATTTCGATCTGCTGTTTTTAACAGAAACGTGGCTATCAGACAGTTCCGACTCGGACATCGTCACGGCCCTTCCCCCAGGGTACCTCTGTCAAGCCTTACACAGACCCAAAGGGAGGGGAGGGGGGGTAGCCTTAATCTTCAGGGAACAACTCACCTGTACAATTTCCAACGCCCATATCGAGGATTGCGAAAGCTGTCAATTCTCCATCCAAACCTCCCCAGCTAACTCCCTGTCAGGGCTTTTGATCTACCGCCCCCCAGGTGCCCCTGGGAACTTCCTCAATGCTGTCATTGAATCTGCCTCACAATTAGCATCTTCTGCCTCCAACTTTCTTATTCTAGGCGACCTGAACTTTCATTTCATGGACCCCACTGACCGGATAGCCTCTGACCTCCTTCAAGACCTATTGTCACTCAATATCCGACTGGTCAACAATGAGCCTACCCATGAGAAGGGACACTTACTGGACCCCATCCTTACCAATGTGGCAACCATCACCACGAGGCCACCCTTGACCCTTCCATGGACAGACCATTCCCTGGTCCCTATCTTCTGGGAAACACCCACCATGACCCCTCAAACTACTAAAATTCAGGTCACCGATAGACGGTGGAAGAAACTCATACCCAGGGAATGGGCTACTGCTCTTGCAGACTCCCTCCCTGAGCTATCCACCGATCCTGCTACGGCCGATAAGCAGTTCAATGAGTGGATCACTTCCTCTCTCGATACACTCCTCCCCAAAACTGCCTCCTTTAAACATCCCAAAAGAGTATCGTCCGCTCCATGGTACACTCCAGAGCTTAAAGCACTGCGCCAAGAGTGCAAGAGAACGGAACGCTCTTGGAGAAAAAACAAATCGGAAACAAACAAAGATGCTTATTCTATTTCTTTCTCAAGGTATAAAACTGCGATTCGCAAAACTAAAAGTGCTTTCTTCCAGGAAAGAATAGAGAAAGCGGTATGCTCAAGTAAGGAATCCTACGCCATCCTAAAAGAAATTCTCAAAACCCCAGAACCTGGGCCGAGACACCCCACAGACCCCAAAGCTGATCAGGAAAAATGCCAACAGCTGGCCAATTTTTTCCATGAAAAAATTCAAAAAATTCTTGATTCAATTCCCACCGCGAATCCATGCGAGGAAAACGATCTCCCGCACTCCCTAACACCCAGTTGTCTCTCCTCCTGGGGTCAAGTTACGATCGAAGAAGTAGGAAACACATTAAAATCCATAAAAAGCGGATCCCCCAGGGACCCCGCCCCACTTCGGATCCTCAAGGAGGTAGCTCCCACGATTACCCCCCCCCCTGACTCATCTGATCAACGCCTCATTCCAACAGGGTGTTGTACCCCCAAGCTGGAAGACGGCAGTCGTGAAAGCTCTATTAAAGAAACCCTCCCTCGACCCTGAAAATCTAGCTAATTACAGGCCCATCTCCCTACTCCCAGGAGTCAGCAAGATTGCTGAAAAACTGGTTAATAAACAACTTTCCCAGTTCCTGGAGGTCAATAACAAGCTAAAACATTCCCAGACGGGCTTTCGCCCAGGGCAGGGCACTGACATCGCCCTCCTGGCGGCGGTTGAGGAGGCCAGAGCACTATTGGACGGAGGAGGATCAGTGGCAGTGATCCTCCTCGACCTAAGCGCGGCCTTTGATACCGTCAACCACCAACTTCTCATTAAAAGACTCAAGAGAGTTGGTGTGGAAGGCTTGGCCCTATCCTGGCTATCATCCTTTCTGGCTCAGCGGAACTATCAGATCTGGGAGAAGAACGCCCGCTCCTCCGAAACTCCCCTCCAATGTGGTGTGCCTCAGGGCTCCTCCCTGAGCCCCACATTATTTAATATCTACATGTCCACATTGGAGGAGGTTATCACCCCGTTCGGAGTGAGCGTCGTCAGCTATGCTGACGACACTCATCTAGTGGTGTCACTATCTCATCCCAGACAACAATCAGCAGATTTATTTAACTGCCTTACGCAGGTCCACTGCTGGATGAACAGCTCAGCCTTAAAATTAAACGGGACTAAAACTGAGGTTCTGCTCCTTGGCCCAAAAGGACTCACACTCTCCCCGAACATCTGGCCAGACTGTCTGGGCCCCCCCCCCTGACCCAAAGGAAGAAGTAAAAAGCCTCGGTATGTGGCTTGACAAAGACCTCTCGTTCACTGTACAGGCAAAGACAGTAGCCGGGACCTGCTTCGGGCTCCTGAAATCGCTGAGGAAAGTCCTGCCCCTCTTGCCCCCCAACTCCCAAAAATTGCTAATTCAAGGCCTAATACTCTCGAGGCTGGATTATAGCAATGTGATCTACCTGGGCGCCCCCGAAGCAACGCTCAACAAGCTTCAGAGAATCCAGAACACTGCGGCTCGGATTCTCACAAATACCCCTGCCAGAGCCTCGGCTAAACCTGCCCTAAAACTCCTCCACTGGCTTCCGATAAGGGAGCGGGTCAAATTCAAGGCCTTGTGCCTAGCCCACAAACTGCTACAAAATCAAGGCCCCCTTGTTCTCAGGAAATTCATCATACCCTATAAACCCACAAGACCCCTCCGCTCGGTCACGGAAAACTTCATCACGATCCCCAGATTCAAGAAAGCCCGCTCAGGAGGAAGACGTTTTTCAGTCCATACTGCACGTCTCTGGAACTCGCTCCCCCGCGACCTGCGACTCGAACTGCAATACCTTCGCTTCAGGAAGCTGCTCAAGACTCACCTTTTTCCCCAATGATTCATGCCCGCCGTAACCCTGACCATCTGCCCCCTTTCCTTTCGTTTCTCCCCAGTCCCACTGAACTTAGGAGATAAGGTCTATCAGCGCTGGGATACCTCATGGTGACTACGCGCTCTATAAAAATAATTAATAATAATAAGGGTGGAATAAAATGTCATCTCTACGATACTAGGACCGGCTGGCCCAGTATTGATTTGTTTAAGAGCAATCCATTTGCTTATAATTCCCCCTAGGACTGGTTTTTTCTAAAGATTTTTCTATATTTTTCTCATTTTGTGATTGTATTGTTTGCCTAAATGTTGCTTGTGATGTATTCTTAGTTTTTTGTAATGTTTGATGCAAGAAATTTCTTTTTTGTATTGTGTAAAGAATTTGGTTTTTTATGTATGTACAAAGTATATATAGGTGTGTAAATATTTAATGTATTGTTGTTTTCTGTCATATAGCTTGTTATAACTTGAAAAAGATAAAAAAAATATTGACATTAAGTAAGATGTCGAGGGTGATCACAATAATTTGATCTTTTCCCTCTTAATAAGCTTGTGGAGATTTTGTGGTTCGGGCAATTTGTGTTATAAAATTCTATAAAGGGTCTAGCCCCCACCACGTGTTTATGGACCTATCCCCTTTTGCTTATAGAGCTGTCATCAAGGGCCTTCCCCAGTTCTTCGTAACTTAGGTCGTTTTGGAGCTGTCTTGTGTGGCACGACTACGGGTGTGACTGAGATGTGATCTGCATAGGGGTATAGAGTCAAAATATCGAGTTTTTAATATCGACTAGACATAATATCGAGTAAAAAATATAGAATGGACATAATATCGACTAGACATAATATAGACTACCAAAATATCGACTAGAAAATTTTAATATCGAATAAAATGGACATAATATCGAATCAAAAATATAGAATGGACATAATATCGACTAGACATAATATAGACAACAAAAATATCGAATTTTAGGTAAGTTAATATTCATTTTTCTTTTTGTGTAATATAATTCTGTATCGGGTTGTGGGTTTATAGGGGAATAGGGTGGGAAGTAATTTAATTATAATTAATTAAATATGTTATTTTATTTTTTGTTATTTATTTAGAATTAATTGTTAATTAATTATTAATTGGTAATTAATTAAAATATAATTGGTAATTAATTGTAATTGATTAATTGATAAATATTTTAATTTTAGTAATTTATTTTCTGTAGCGGGTCGTGGGTTTATAGGGGAAAAGGGTGGTAAATAATTTAATTATAATTAATTAAATATGTTAATTAATTAATTGGAATTTATTTTGAATTAATTGTTAATTAAGTTTTAATTGATAAATAATTAATTCTTAATTGATAATTAATTTTAATTAATTGTTTAATTGATAATTATGTGAATAATAATATTTTTAATTGTAGTAGCGGGTTGTGGGTTTATAGGGGAATAGGGTGGGGAGTAATTTAATATAATTAATTAAACATGATAATTAATTAATTGGTATTTATTTTAAATAAATTGTTAATTAATTTTTAATTGGTAATTAATTAATTCTTAATTGGTAATTAAAAAGTATTAATTGATTAATTTATAATTATGTGACTTAGATTAATTTATTTTCACTAGAGTGGGGATATTAAAATGTACCCCTATGCTATCCAACGCTTTCCTTACTGTTGCACTCTCTGGAGTGGGAATAGTAATTTTTACCCCTACGCTATCCAACGTCTTCCCTACTGTTGCACTCTCTGGAGTGGGAATAGTAATTTTTATCCCTACGCTATCCAACGCTTTCTCTACTGTTGCACTCTCTGGAGTGGGAATAGTAATTTTTACCCCTACGCTATCCAACGCTTTCCCTACTGTTGCACTCGCTGGAGTAGGAATAGTTATTTTTACCCCTACGCCATCCAACGCTTTCTCTACTGTTGCACTCTCTGGAGTGGGAATAGTAATTTTTACCCCTACGCTATCCAACGCTTTCCCTACTGTTGCACACGCTGGAGTGGGAATAGTCATTTTTATCCCTACGCTATCCAACGCTTTCCCTACTGTTGCACTCTCTGGAGTGGGAATAGTAATTTTTACCCCTACGCTATCCAACGCTTTCCCTACTGTTGCACTCGCTGGAGTGGGAATAGTAATTTTTACCCCTACGCTATCCAACGCTTTCCCTACTGTTGCACTCTCTGGAGTGGGAATAGTAATTTTTACCCCTACGCTATCCAACGTCTTCCCTACTGTTGCACTCTCTGGAGTGGGAATAGTAATTTTTACCCCTACGCTATCCAACGCTTTCCCTACTGTTGCACTTGCTGGAGTTGGAATAGTTATTTTTACCCGTACGCCATCCAATGCTTTCCCTACTGTTGCACTCTCTGGAGTGGGAATAGTAATTTTTACCCCTGCGCTATCCAACGCTTTCCCTACTGTTGCACTCGCTGGAGTGGGAATAGTAATTTTTACCCCTACGCTATCCAACGCTTTCTCTACTGTTGCACTCGCTGGAGTTGGAATAGTCATTTTTACCCCTACGCTATCCAACGCTTTCCCTACTGTTGCACTCTTTGGAGTGGGGATAGTAATTTTTACCCCTACGCTATCCAATGCTTTCCCTACTGTTGCACTCGCTGGAGTGGGAATAATAATTTTTACCCCTGCTCTATCCAACGCTTTCCCTCCTATTGCACTCGCTGGAGTTGGAATAGTAATTTTCCCCCCTACGCTATCCAACGCTTTCCCTACTGTTGCACTCTTTGGAGTGGGAATAGTTTTTTTTACCCCTACGCTATCAAACGCTTTCCCTACTGTTGCACTCACTGGAGTTGGAATAGTAAATTTAAACCTCTCGCTATCTTACGGAAAAAATATTGTATATGTTTTGTTAATAATATGTATATATATATAAATTCATTAGAGTTGCCCCTGTGGAAAGAACACCAGGTGGGTTTTATTTTCGCTTTTATTTCGTGAAATGCTGCAATTCTACCTCCAAAAGGACCGGCCTTTCAAAGAAAATTGTCCCTCGACCAAACGCGTTTCAAGTTTCCTCTTCGTCCGATGGTACGGCCACACCCAGAAAGGGAAGTTCGTAATGGATAAAAATATGCACAAGCTGCGCCTTGAACATTTGCAGTCCCGAGGCTGCTGACGAAGAGGAAACTTGAAACGCGTTTGGTCGAGGGACAATTTTCTTTGAAAGGCCGTTCAAATTCGATCGTTAGAAAAGTACAAGGAAGTGGGGCGGGTCTCGCGAGGACTACGTATTATGCTGGTGCCATGTTTCGAAAATCCCAACCCTCTATTATTGAAATACTGGGCTGAATATAATCTGGAAGCCTCAATGCGATTGGTAGATTTATTGGTGGAATATGCTAAAATCGACCGCCAAGTAAATTTGGATGAAGTGGCACGAATCACTACAGAATTATCAAAGGAGATGTACAGCAAAGACAAAGTACATATAGATAAAACAATCAGTGAAATGAAAGAACGCCTAAAAAAACAGGAGGGCGTAATAAAAACGCGCAAAGCATTCAAGTTTGCTCGCGACCAACAAGATTATCTACAGGGGCGAATATATACATTTGCTCGGAAGTATGATCATCTTATGAGTCAACGTATTGCAACCACAGCAACACCAATATCCAAGGTCCAACAACATACTGAGGCGGGAGTTACTGACCCGGAAACATCTATTTCGGATGCAAGCTTAGTTCCCAGTGAAGAGGATTCAGACGAAGGCACCTCAGGTGCAAAACGAGGGGATATGGGTCAATTAACCCTGGGGGAAGAAATGGAGTTTGTAAGAATGCAACGCAAATCAACCCTCCGCCCGAGAATTCCAAATGCCAAACAAGGAATAGGAGGAACCAGCGACGGAAACAGCGGCGCCAGCGTGCAACCCGCAAAAGGCAAACAACAGAAGAAGTTCTGGCGCAAAAAGAAATAACAGACATAGATGAAAATACAATCATTAATCTCACCGATGTGGAACTCAGCAAAGCGGAAAAACAACTACTTGCACTGGGTCTGTCATACTGTCCAGAAAGCAACTTTAACTATGTAAATACCCGGATTGACATTTTTAAATTCATCCGCAAAATTAAGTTGCAAAAATACTACACAGTGAAGACAGGGTTGGAGACTAAGAAAAAAATGAGTGATACATCAATGCCAAAACGATCTGGATTACAATCAAGAGATGTAAATCTCTTGCGAGACCTACAAAATCTAAAAAATGTTGACAGCAGTGAATATAGTACCCAAGAAGTAATTGGGGATGAGGAGATTAACATCAACCAACCAGCGGGAAGTCCATTCAAACCCACATCGACTTTTAATCCTAGCATGCCTAGAGATGCAATCGATGTATTTTCGGAACGTGTGATAGAGGAAATCAAAACTCTTCAAAATAAGACTATGAAATCACGCCTCAAACCTAGGGGTCGATTCCGATCCAGTAAAATGCGCTCCGAATCGTCGTACGGAGCGTTTTTTCCCCGTACGAATCGTACCCGTAAACGTCCCGTACGTACGACGAAGTACGATCCGTACCAGGAGCCGAACTCCGTACGAGTCGTACAGGACTCCGTACGACTCAAATCTCCGTACGAGTCTCACTCGGAACCCGCTGTACACGACATCACTACTGTTCGCGGCTGGTTTTTACGACCCAGCAAGTACGATTCGTGTCGGGTACGCACCGTACGACCCTTTTCCTACGGGAGCCGAAAACAGTCGTAAACGCAGAGTTCGTGCCGAAACAGGTACGGAACGCCCCCCCCCCCCGGGTACGGCACGTACCCCCCATGATCGCAGGGGTACGCGCCGTACCCCTGTGATCATGCGGGGTACGTGCCGTACACCCAGCGTACATGGGGTACGCACCGTACCCCATGTACGGTGGGTGTACGGCACGTACCCCATGTACGCTGGGTGTACGGCACGTACCCCGCATGATCACAGGGGAACGGCGCGTACCCCTGCGATCATGGGGGTACGCGCCGTACGGTGTGTAGATGATCGTGCGCTTTTCCGTACGAATCGACGTGTACCGTACGAATCGCGCCCGGGTCGGACGATCGGGATCGGAATCGTCCGGTCGTACGGCGTCCTACGAGTCGTACGGAAACGGCTCCGGATACGAATCGTACGGACGGGGATTTTACCGGATCGGAATCGACCCCCTAATGTAAAAGCACGCCCTTACACTTTGTTAATGAAAAAAACTAAAAAACAACAAAAATATCGTAATAAACAAATCGGACAAAGGGGGTAATGTCGTGTTATGGGGGAAGAAGGAATACATTGAAGAGGCTTCAAGACAATTGGGGGACATAACTTGTTACTCCAAAATTGATATAACTACAGCCAGAAAAATCAACGAGTCCTATCGCTCAGATCTACACAAGTGGAAACGTGAAGGTCTATTGAGCAGAGATGAACTCAAATTCTTACAAAAAGACTCCCCTGTGATGCCTAATTTGTACCTAATACCTAAGGTGCATAAATAACAAACACCAGTACCTGGTAGACCCATAGTGTCCGCTATCAATAGCATGTTTGAAAACACATCGAGATATATTGATTTCTTTTTACAGGATTTTGTGGTTGAATTGCCGGCCTATGTGAAAGATACCACTGAATTCTTGCACCAATTGAGCCAATGCACATGGTCGGATGATTTGTTGCTTATTACTATGGACATAGCAACATTGTATACAAGCATATCTCACGACGACGGTCTCAGAGCAATGAAATTTTACCTTGACAAACGTTCAATTGAACTACATGCACATAGCAAAATGCTACTGGAGATGACGGAGAGATGCTTGCGGAACAACACTTTCTTGTTTAACAACGAGGTATACAGACAGGAAAGAGGTGTCGCCATGGGGTCGTGTTTTTCCCCCAGCTACGCGGGGCTCCACGTAGGTTGGTGGGAGGAACACGTCCTCATGGTTGAGCACAAGGCATTTTGGAATAACAATGTACTGAAGTATTGGCGGTATATAGATGATGTGTGCATTATCTGGAAAGGGACAGAAGAGACTGCCATCAAGTTTGTCCAGGCGATCAATGTAAATAACCTGAATCTTCAGTTTACAGCTGATATCAGTAAGTCTGAAGTTAGCTTTTTGGATGTTAGGATAGAGATTAAGGATAATAATATATCCACGAGCCTATTTAGAAAAGAAACGTCATGCAACTCTATTTTGCATGCGACAAGCTTCCACCCTCAGCATACAATTAGAAGCATCCCATACGGGGAGTTTTTAAGAATCCATAGAACATGCAGTAGTCCTGAGAGTAGAGACAGATGTCAATTGGAAGCCAACAATAGACTGATTAGTCGCGGATACAAATCCACACTGTTAGACTCAGCAAGAAGAAAAGCAAACTCATTGAATAGGGAAGATCTGCTTGACCCTGATAGACATGCGAGTAAACAACCAGATCAAGACAACACTATCAGGCTCATCACTAGCTATAGCCGCCAAGCAAAGCAAATAACTAAAATTGTTAAACAACAGTGGCCCATCATTTTAACAGATCAGGTCCTGAGAGACATCATGCCGAGGGTACCGACTGTGACCTTTAGGAGAGCTTACACAATGAGAAATGACCTAGTGAGCAATAACCCTGAAACCAGCAAGACCAAAGACTGGCTCTGCCCCCGTAAAGGGTTTTTCCGCTGCAGCTCATGTCGAGCGTGTAAATTCGGTGTTAACACCAGAAGTTACACAACCCCATTTGAGGTCAACCCAATACCCATAAAAGACCATTACACATGTCGCACAGAATTAGCTGTATATGTACTCACATGCAGCTGTAAGTTACAATATGTTGGCAGCACGAAGTTGCCAGTACATCAGCGCATCCTGCAGCACCTGCGTGCTATAGTTCATGCCGACCAGAGCTACCCTGTAGCTCGGCATTTTCAAGTCGCACACAACAAAAATTTGGCAGATTTGACATATTTTGTCACAGACGCGATAGTCCCTAATAAAAGGGGAGGGGACTTTGAGAAAAAAATTGCGTCAGCTAGAGTCACGCTACATAGTGCTGCTCAATAGTAAGAGTCCGGGAGGACTTAATATGGGGGAAGACCTAAACAATTTTCTATGAATATTATCAAGGGAGGGTTAGTGATTGAGTTTCTGATGAAATACATCGATACCTGTTCTTTATACATACGAGTCGTAGATTCTTAATATTCTAAAGAATGTGATATTTGTATCTTCTGAGTTTTCCAAAATGAGTAATGAGTTGGCCTAGAAATGAAACCCCACTAACGTTTTTAGAAATATGTAGAAAGTATATTTGCACTTTAGCACAACTGCACTTAGTCAAATTCTTTTTGTATTACAAAACAGCACTATTTTTCACTTCCTAAGCACCCGAGTAAGCGAAGCATATCACTTATGACCAGGCAATGTTTAAAGTATAGGACTAACCAGAGGAGAATGGAAACATATTGTGATTCTGAGTATGTTACAAAGGGGGCTACTGTTTAACATGCATAGGGGGCTGCATTCATTCATTTAAATGAATTTAGAATTGAATGATAGGAATGTTTATAATTAATCTGGAAACAAGCCACTATGCAGTTATTGAAAAGACATATGCAGAAACAATCTTTTTAGCACAAGGACTTATTCCGATGTAATATAGGAATATTCAAATGTATTTGTACAGTTAAATGCTTGCCATTAAGAGTGATAATAATTGCAACAAATGCCCGGTATAATTAAACTCTAAGTCCATTTAGTTTCTTCCCCTCAAATACACATGGCGCAGACATTCCGAGTTTTAAAAATCAAGTAATGATTGCCAGACATAATGTTGATTTACTTAGCAAAACAACGCATATATACGATTTAGGCATTTGTGCCTTTTAAATAGCAGTGTTGCTAAAACATATATACCGTTTGAATGAATATATATAATGCTAGATGATATATTTATGTCGGCTTCGTGTCAAAGTGATAACATTTGCTTTATCTATGTATTATTATCATTACAAAATGGCGCCCGTATTACAATGTGTATAGGAACCCATGTAATATGTTAGTCCTTCCTTTCTGTTTACACAGTATGAGCATTGGCGCCAAACTGTTGAATTTAAGTGATTGTGTTTATGCTTTGCTAATTATCAGTGAGCAAGGTCACGGACGTGCCCGAAACGCGTCTGATGGCATTTGTTACCCACCTTATGGATTAAAAATATAGCAACTTGATATCTCCTGCCTCGGAGTGCTGATTTGGTTGTCCGCGAACTTTTCTTTGCAGGAGGCACATTGTGGAAAGTTGGATTTTTATATATATATATATATATATATATATATATATATATGTGTGTTTTAAAACATTTTTTTTTAAAGTTAGAATAATTATTTATTAATTTTAAGTTTATTTAAGTATTTTAAGTATGTATGTTTAAAATAGTTATATTTATTATTATGGTACTGTAAAATTACTTTTATGATATTTAAAAAAAATCGATATTTTGACTGTCTATATTTTTTCCTATCGATATTTTGGAGTCGATATTTTTGTACTTACCTGTTTGTAGATAGGAGGTCGATATTCTGGCATTCTATATTTTTACCTTGATATTTTGACTGTCGATATTCTGTCAGTGATCCCTGCATAGGAGCCTCATCTGGTTCTTTTCCATGCGTCTCTATGTGGAGTGTCTGAGCCATCCATTGAGGTGCCTTGATTGCTCTGCCGCTGCCTCGTGTCATTCACTTGGACCTCTACCATGTGCTGGGCCTTGGAATGGATATCCTAGTTTGGCTTCTTTAGGGAGTTAGGGGAGAGCTGAGATTGTAACTTCGACTCATGTTCTGGCTTCTTCTCCCTCCCTTTCTGATTTGGGGAAGCCTGCAATGCTGGCTGGCAATTGTATTGTCTGTGAGGGTGTGTGAGTCTTTTGATGAAGGCAATATGTGTTTTTGGTCTGGCCCACGGCTTACCTTGGCAGGTAGGTTATGCGCTTTTAAGGCAGCCTTTAAGTAAGTGGTTGTTTTGGCCTTTCTAGGGCCCAAAAGCTTGGTGCAGGAGGTTGCTGCTGCTGTCAACTTGTTGTCTTCCCTGCTTGTCTCCTCTGCTGGCTCTACTTCAAAATCGGGGGCTGGGATTTCAGTGATGGACGTGGGCTTCTCCTTCCCAATGCCCCTGTGTCTTTTTGCTGTCTTCGTGTCACCACAAACCTTTCCTGATCTCATGATGTCCTGCTTGGCACACTGGCAGGACGACGGGAAGGCTGGGGGCAGGGAAGCGTCTCAGGAGGTGCAAGCCGCACCTGGACCTAGCTGGGCCGCTTCTGTGCCTATCCCAACTCAGCCCTTGACAGCACCCTCAATGCTGTGCCACACCCTTAGCTCTGACCTGCAAATGGATGGAGCCTTGGCTGGTTGCCCTAGCTGCCTGCCCTTTACATGGTGTGGACTTGGTGTTGCCTAGGCCTTGGCTCTCTGGTACCCTCCCTGCTCCCTCTGTTATCCTTGTTCTACTGGTGTACTGCTAGTGTGTGGCAGCGATAGTGCTGTCTGCGCTGGCTGGTGCTGACGCTAACCACTAGGCTGATAGGTCAATGCCCTCTGATGCATTGCATCAGTGGTTTTTCCAAAGCCTTGTGGTCTTAGTGTGCTTGTTTAGCCGTAGTTTGCCCCTACTAGTTAACAAAAGGTGGAAGTCTAAGGAGGCGACTATAGGGGGAGATTAAGGGCACTGAGAGGGGTTGGTCATGTGACTGTGAGGGAGTTGAAGGGGGGGTTATATGGTAGTTTATAGCGCTGGCGCTGCTGGTTGAATGTTACGCTGATGAGGGCTGATTAGGCTGGAAGTTAATAAAGGGACCACCTTGCTACTAGGTTTCTGGTGAGAGTTAACTGCGGCTGTCCAGGTGGGCCGTGTGAGGCAGCTGCTACGCGAAACAGCAGCACACCAGGCAGTTGCATGATGAGTGAGGAGGTGAAGTTTCAGCGGGATGAGGACGTAGTGCAAATGAGTGGTGCTCTGGCGTGCCCTGTAATGGCCAGGTATTTGCGGTTGCACGATGGATCGGCGGGTCACTCAATACCTCAACGTCTCCTCGCAGCTCACTGTATTTCTCCTGGCGCTCCCTATAGTCCTGGCTATCCCCCAGTGAAGCCTCCTCGTTTAGCACCCTTGCTCGAGCCGGTCTCCGCTTCAGGCCGAGTTGGCCGTTTTAGCTGTTTTAGGATGCTTACCCTCTCCTCTTCCCCGGCTGCTAGATGCTTGTGCCTCAGAGCTCCCTCGCAACTTCTCCGCCACGCCCACTTTCAGCGCCAGCACAGGAACAGGAAGCAGTATAAGGATCAGCCTCTCACAACACTAAGCATTTTTAACTGTATTGGACGGGCACACCAAATGTCATAATGATGATGGGTGTTAAATAACTGTTACATATACCTGTCACTATATTGTAGTGATTTGAGTTAAAGGGGCCATGTGCAGTTTTTACTTGGGGGTGAAATGGTCGTTACATGTACTTGTTACTGTTATTTAGAAAATGTTGAAGGAAAGTGGATATAGCTGTGCTCAGCATGGGGGAGTATTGGTGGTATGTGGTCATTAAATATATTTGGAAATACATTTGGGTTGGTCCAGGTAGGAAATGTGGATAGGGATTTTCCACCTTGGGGATATTGGTCTTTAAATGGCTTTTACAAATACCTACCACTGTATTTTAATGATTACTTTAAGGAAATGGTAATGGCTATTTTACTCACAGGGGATTATGGACTTTAAACAGCTGTGACAACATTTTCTTCTATATGCTAATGGTCCTGTTAAGGAAATGGGAATAGATAATGTTTACATGGAGGATTATGGTTGGTAATTGGCTCCCACAAAGCAAAGCTACAGAATATTAGTTATTCTGGTGGGATAGTGGGTATAGCGAAATTCTACATGGGGAAGATTGGTATTAAATGGCTGTTACATATAGCTGTCACATAATTTTAATATTTCGTGCTGATAAGAGATGAGCATACTTGTTTAGTACATGGGGGATGCTGGGCGTGAAATGACTGTTACATATATTTATCCCAGTATTTTCATGATTACTGTAAGTAACTTGAAATACCTATTTTATTCACAGGGTATTATGGGCTTTAAACTGCTGTTTAGTCATTTTTTCCATATATTGTAATGGTCCTGTTAGTAAAATTTGAAGAGATAATGTGTACATGGGTGATTATTGGGTAGTAAATGGCTGTTACATATACCTGATACTGTTACTTATTTGACGAAAAATGGGCATAGCGGTGTTCTGCATGGGGGATTATTGTTGGCACATGACCATTGAATATATTTTGGATTATATTAGGATTTTTCCTGGTATGAAATAAGGATAGCAGTTTTCTACATCATAGATGTTTGGCGTTAATTGGCTTTTTCAAATACCTGCCACTCTGTTGTCATGAATACTTTAATGGCGCTGTTAGGAAAATGGGAATAAAAAATGTTTCCATGTGGGATTATGGATGGTAATTGACTTCTACATATCACAGGACCAGAATATGTTATTCCTCTCAGGATAGTGGGTATATCGTTTTTTTCCATGGAGATGATTGTATTATATGGCTGTTACATATACCTGTTACTGTATTTTAGTCATTAATGTTGAGGAAATGGGAATACCTATCATTTATACGAGGGATAATGAGCGTCAAATGGCTGTTTCATCCTAATTGACACTACCACAGGATCCACATATATGTATTTTGCCCAATGTTTTTGGGACTGGAGAATAGTAAACCCACCCTCTCTAAAATACAGATTCTTTCCCAAATGTTTGCTCCCTTGAAGCTTAATTCCAGTCGCCCTTCTCATTCCTCTGACTAGGTCCAGAAGTGCTCGTTTGTGGTTCCTTCTTTTTTTTGACTCATTGAGTTTATAGTTTAGCTTCTATGGAAACGAGGAAGACTAAACCTGAGGTTACCACTCCACAACATAGACTACCATACCACATAATTACTCTCCATAACACATAATCCCAGTTTACATATTTCCTATACACTAAATATCACATACATTCTATCCACATAATTTCACTGCACAACATACCACATAATTTCACTACACACAACATACACCACTCCACTCCAAAACAAATGAGTAAAAAAGTTTACATTTACAATGCCAATAGCTCTAACTCTCACAAATTTGAGACCTATTACATTGCAAATGCATCTTTAACTGGGAGTCGAGTTTGCAGAGTGGTGGAAAAAGGGGGCTGGGCTGCCGACCAGCGCTCATGAATTCCATTGCTTCGGACTTACAGGAGGTCTTCTTGGCCCCCCAAGTCCCTCAGGAGAAAAGTGGACTTCATCCCCAACCCATAGTGTGCCAGGAGGCGCATTTGCAGAGTGGTGGGTAAAGGGGGGCATGGCCTCCAAATACCTCTTAGCAATTCCACTGTGGATAAAAGGAGGGGTAGCTGGCCCCCAAGGATAAGCTTGGGGGCCAACTACTCTTCCTATTACCTCCAGTAAGTCCCACACAGCAGCATTGGTAAGTTCTCATAGCAGGCCATGCCCCCTTTGCCCACCAGTCTGCAAACGCGCTCCCTGGCGCTCTCTTCGATGGGGATTTAGGTCGCCTTTGCTGCTAGGGGTCGTTAGTGGCCAACTAGCCTACCTGTTACCTCCAGTAAACCCCACACAGTGGGATTGCTGAGAGGTGGATACAGGCCACACCCCCTTTGTCGACCACTCTGCACACGTGCCTCCTGGCACACTCTTGTTTGGGGGATGAAGTCCTCCTGCCTCCTGAGGGTCCCTGGGGGCCAACTAGCCCTCCTGTTATCTCTAGTAAGGCCCACACAGCTGGATTGCTGAGAGTGGTCCGAGACCATGCCCCCTTTTTACACCACCCTGCAAACGCACAGCCTGGGACTCTGCAACTCGGTGGATGAAGTCCACTTCACTCGTGAGGTCCTCAGGACACAAGAAGACCTAATTGCCCCACCAGCAGTGCGCCAAGAGGCGCGTTCGCAGAGTGGTGTTAAACGGGGCTTGGCCTCGGACCACCTCTCAGCAATCCCACTGTGTGGGGCTTACTGGAGGTACCTGGTGTGCTAGTTCGCCCCAGATACCCTAAGGATTCAAGGGGACTTAATCCCCCAACTTAGAATGCCCCAGGACGTACGTTTGCAGAGTGGTGCCGGGAGGTTTTTGTTTTTGTTTAGAACTGGGCCTGTGTAGTCCCCCTTCTCTTAATATTTTGTGGATCCTGGGGACCCCATCCCCCAGGGCCTGCCCATATAAAAAAAAAAAAAAAAAAATGGGAAAGAGACAGTGTGGCCCCCCTCCTGAGGTCAATTTTCGACCTATGGACCCCGGGGCATTTGTACGGGAGAGGGCCGCATGGCCCTTGGGACCCCATCCCCCAGCGGCAAGGCCACCCTTTATTTTGTATTTTAATTTTAGAGGGGGGCCTCGTGGCCCCCCTCCTTAGGCCAACGATGGCCCTGGGGACCCCATCCCCCAGGCAGGCCCTCATGTTGGGGACCGCGGCCCCAATGCCCTGCGGTCCCTGCCGGCTCCCCACCTCCTGTCGGAGCCGGCATTGCTTTTGCTCAAAGGGAGCTGCAAACATGTAGCTCCCCTTGTCCGAAAGCAATTCTGCTTGCTTTGTGGAAGCAAGAGCAGGTTTCCTGCTCTCTCTTCCACGGAGCAAAGCAGTGTTTGCAATGACAGGGCAGGATCGTTGCTCCCGCCCTGTCATTGCAAACTGCAATGTCCTGGGAGTAGTCCCCCTGGGACATTGCTGGAGCTGGCCCTGGGGGGTGGGGGTCCCCAAGGCCATAGAGGGCTCCAGGAGTGGGGCCGCGTGGACCCCTCCAATGTGAAAATAGCCCCAGGGAGGTGGCGGTCCCCGAGGCAGTGTGGGGGGGCAGGAGCCCCCCTCACGCAGCTTGTTCAAAGAAGCCCCGGGGAGGTGGGGGTACCTGAGGCTGCGTGGGCCCGCTCGGCCCCTGCTTACATTATGGACATTGCTCCTGGGACCTGACCCACCTGGGGGCTTATTAAAACGAAACGCGTGACACAGCGCTGAGATTTTTAAAATGTTCTTGCCGGATTCGCTCACCCAAAGCAACTCCCGCCAAAATCTTTTCAAATAAATGCTTTTTTTGGCCCTCGGGGTCCGTGTGGGACTCCCTGAGCAGCCATAGGGGGTCAGTGTGTTTCTACCCTGCCCCACTTTCTCCATTTTTTACCATTTTCAATCCTTTTTTCTTGTGACTCGGTTCTACTGAGTCACAAGATGGCTGCCAACAATTTCTGGTTTGAAGTGTTGGCAGCCAATCAGAATCAAGTTTGTGCTCGGGAGGGTTTGCAACTCCTCCTCGGTCACCAGATATATAATTCTTTTAAATATGAATATTTCAGGAACTACTGAACTGAGTTACATCATTTAAAAAAACACGTTTTCTGAACCAAGAGCTACCTTTTTGCCAAATTTGGTTTAATTCGGTTAGCAGTTCGGGCTGTAGTTTTGTCTAAAGTTTCCTATGGAAAATAACATGGACAAAACGTGTTTTGGGACCCCCCTTTTTTCTTGGCCCCCGCTTGACGAATCACCCCGAAACTTTCAAGGCAGGAGCTGACTGGAGTTTTGAAAATTTCGCGAAGATTGGTCAAATGCGCCAAGTTTATTGGCAAAAGAAAAAACGCTTTTCCAATGGAAACTAGGTCCAACTATAATTACATATATATTTCAACAAAAAGAGGATATTTTCCATGACCTAGTTGTGGCAGAACTGGAAACCATGGAAAATACCACACATACTCAACTTAAAGAGAATCTATCCTGTGATGAACGTCAAGCATTGAGGTCATTACAAAATGACATAAAACCAGCAGACAAGGGTGGCAACACTGTCATCCTAAATAAACAGGATTACATTGATGAAGCACTTGTAGTGATCGCCAATGCCGGCGTAGCAGGGAGAAAGAAACTCCGTGTTGAGCGTCCTTTAAGGAAATACTACATGTCCCAGAAGGCCATGCGGCGCTGGGGATCGGGTAAATGGGAGGACACTATTTAAGTTCCTCCCAGAGAACGGTACGATGCTTGTCAATTCGTTTCTGCGTACTCCATTGAGCCGGATGGTGTGTCCCTGTCGGAGTTCGTTGCATCTATGCTCATCGCCGACGAAGAGCCAGCGTGGTCAGAGGTACTGTTTCCTAGCATCGCCGACGAAGAGCCAGCGTGGTCAGAGTTCCTGTTTCCTAGCTTCGCCGACGAAGAGCCAGCGTGGTCAGAGTTACTGTTTCCTAGCTTCGCCGACGAAGAGCCAGCGTGGTCAGAGTTCCAGTGTCACCGCATCGCCGACAAAGAGCCTGCGAGGTCAGAGTTCCTGTGGGTTCGTGAGATACAAGCCGTATCCTGTTGTTGTTCTATGTTTTCAACTATTGCAAGTATACCCGTGGAGTGCGGGCTCGCCTCCAGTGTTTTCCTTTGTTGCCCTGTCAAACCTTTTTGTCTATCAAGTGCGGAGTGCACATCTTTCTGTTTATTTTACTTTGAGGTTACTTGGTCTATCTACTAACAGACTTAAGTGGAATAGAACCTCTTAGTCTTCTGGAACATTCTACCCACAAGAAGCATTGTGGTTACACGAAGCGTGTATATCTAACGCCTCGTGTGAAGAGTGCAACAGAACCTACTAGTTGCATCGGAGGTGTACTAAGACAGAGAAGTGAAATCAACTTCTCAGTACTTTTGGCAAGATTCCCCATACCGTGTCACAAACATTATCTTTGTTTATTCACGGCACCCGGTGTGGAGCAGTCGGTGAGTCTAGCGACAGAGGGGAAGGGAGTTCAGGCAATCACAGGTTATTGTACTTATCTTCTCCTCTCTGTCTTCTCCTCCCCCTGCAGTATATCGATACCAGTGCCTTCGTGGGTATATCCCGATCAGAATACAAAGGGAGAATCAGACACCCCATTGCCAATACACCTCACGGCGCCATTCAGTACATACTCCGATATTGGTGACCATTCCATTATTGGGTATTGTGCCGAGGGGAGTTGGGAGGACTATCATCATATCGTCTCTGCTGGCCATCGGATTCAGGTTAGTGGCGCATGCGTGTTCTTGTGCTGCTTTCAATCCTGACAGCACTCCGCCAACTGAATAACACCGAAAATGATTGTGTGCTAAATCACAATCCAACCTATGATCTCACCATGGAACTATGTCAAAAAATCAAACACTGGCATGAGGATGGCTTATTGAATGATGAAGAAAGGACATTTCTAATGGTAGAGAACCTGGTAGTACCCACAATCTATTTTCTACCAAAAGTGCATAAGACTTTAAACAAACCTCCAGGACAACCAATAATATCCAGTTGTGGTGCTTTATATGAGAATGTTGCCTCTTATGTCGACTATTTTTTGGCACCTATTGTTCCCACTCTCAATTCTTACATCAAGGACACAGGGGACTTCTTGAGGATCCTAATGGGAACCACCTGGCAACCGGACTATCTGCTAACGACAGTTGATGTTGTCGCATTATACACGTCCACAGATCATGACATAGGGATGAAGTCAACCTCATACTTCCTAAAACAGAGACCAATAGTGAAGCTGAAACATACCACCATGTTAATGGAGATGATTGGACTATGTCTTAAAAACAATGCCTTTTTATTCAATAAAAAGCTGTACTCTCAACGCTGTGGTACTGCGATGGGAGTTTCCTTCTCTCCAAGCTATGCCAATCTCATGATGGGTTGGTGTGGAGAGGAACTGAATCGGAATTCCCGGAATACATGGAGATTCTGAACAATAATGAGGTGGGACTGAAATTTACCCATAATATCAATCGTAAAGAGATTGATTTCTTGGATACAAAGGTATATATTAAAAAGAACAAAATACATACAACAGTCTTTAGGAAAAGGACCGCCACCAACAGCGTGTTACACAGATCCAGCTTTCATCCTCAATCACCCAAAATGAGTATCCCATATGGGGAATTTATTAGGATGAAAAGAAATTGTTCAGAACCAAATGAAATGGAAATAAAATTCAAGGAAACTAAGAAAAGATTCCTCCAGAAAGGGTATAAACACAGAGGTATCTATCAGGGTGAACAAAAAGCAAGATTAAAAACCCGGGCAGAGACCCTGATAGATAATAAAAAATGCAAAAACAAATCAGCAGTAGAGGAATCAGGGTACATACCACAACAAATGTTGACCTACAGCAGAGAGAGTTTCAAAATCAAACAAATTGTAACCAAGTATTGGAGTGTCCTTAAAAAAGATCCGGACATTGGTCACCTAGTGGGGGATCACCCACTGGTCTCATATCGAAAAGCACCATCATCCGATACGCTTGTAAACAGCCACTTTGTGATGAAAAGAAATAAATCATGGTTACACTCAAGACAAAAGGGATTTGTAAAGTGCATGGTATGTAAGGCCTGTAAAATTGGACAAAACCATAAATCAATAACAGATCCAAAGGGGCGAAAAATTTAGATCAAAGAGACCATAACGTGTGATACCACCTACGTCGTATATTTGATCGAGTACCATTGTGGAAAAAGATACATTGGCAGTACAATCTGCCCACTCAAAAAGAGGATACTGGAACACATATGAGCCACTGTCAATCAAGTCATGTCATATGCTGTGGCAAAACATATGGCTTCTCATAGAGGGAAATCATGGCTCAACATGAAATGCTCTGGTCTGGCGACAATTTACCCACATGAGAGGGGTGGAAATAGAACATTCAAGTTAAGACGCCTCGAGTCGAAATTAATTATCAGGCTAAAAACAAAGATTCCCATAGGACTGAATGGGGTTGAGGAGATGTATGTTCACCTATGAATAACAAAATGAACATTATCTGTGGACATTGATAATTCATTTATATTGAAAGAGATACAGTTAACTCATGAAATTTAAAGGATTGGGAACCATAGATCAGTGCATTAATTTAGATATTTTAATAGGAAAGTATACGCGCGCAAAGCAGGGTTCGTTGTTCCTCTGCTTCGCGGATCTTAGTAGCGTGTTTGATCTTGTGGACCATGCACTGCTATGGTCAACCCTGTTAGAGCAAGGCGCTCCCCCCGGGATTATTTATTTTTTGGCCAGAATATATTCAAAATTATCAGCTCGCATAAGATATGGCCAAGGGGGAGAATGTACGGAGAGTATCAGAGTTAATCTGGGCATAAGACAAGGGTGCGTCCTTGCACCCCTCCTTTTCTCCCTCTTCATTAACGCAATCGACACTGAACTTAAGCAGGTCAATTCTGACGCCCCACAAGCAAATGCTCTGGCTATTCCCGTCTTGCTTTATGCTGACGATTCGGTGCTCTTGTCTAGAACCCCTTGTGGCCTGCAGAGGCTAATGGACAAGTTTGCGGGATTCATCAAGGGCAGGAAGTTAAAAATTAATAATAATAAAACTTTTATTATGCAGTGTGGGAAGAAAACGAGGAAGCTGAAACCATTTTATATAGAGGATAAGAAAATAGAAATCGTAAAAAAAATTCTGCTATTTAGGTGTTACGTTTAGCAGTAATGGCATGTGGTCCCAAGAGATAACTAATGTGAAGGCCAAAATGTCTAAAGGTGCACATGGAATTTTTAAATTTGCGAGTAAGCTTGGGGATCGTAGCATCCATGATATGCTGCACATCTACTGTTGCAGATGTGTTTCAATTGGACTATATGGATCCGGTGTCTGGGGGTATAGTCGTCACGTGGATCTACAGGTTGAGGAAAATTGTTTTATTAAAAAATTGCTATGTTTACCTAAATCAGCCTCAACCGAGATAACACACCAGGAATTGGGGTTGGAGTACTTGTCTGACTTAATTACTCTAAGGCCTCTGATGGTGTGGAGAGCAATCTGGATGAAAGAAGAAACTGGTTTCACCAGGAGTATTATTAGCGACTGCCTTCTCATAGACAAATGTTCACTGATCCCATGGATCCAGTATGTTGTGGCATTAGCTAGAGACATGTTTAACCTAGATGTCCAGGCTGACCCCGACAGCCTATCCGATATCCCCAAGAAAGAGTTAAAGTGTCGTTATTTGAGGAAGAAAGCACAATTACGGAGGAATGTTAATATGCTATAAATTACGCCACAATTTTACTATTCCAATGTGGTGACACCTGGCTTCCAAAATTATCTGAGGATAGTTACTAGACCATCCCACCAGTTTGTCCTCACTAGATTACGATTAGGAATCGTTCACCATTTGGTGGCGTTCAATCGTATGAAAAATCATCCTTCCTCACCCTGTCCATGTGACAAGGTCACTAAACAGAGCGCTGTACACTTCCTATTTATCTGTGATCTTTATTTGCACCTTCGCATTGCTTATTTGAAACCTTTATTTAAAAAAAAAGGCTGTAACAACTATAAAATCAGCAATGAGTTTACTGTTTTCCTTAGAGGATCCTGATATCTGTTTCCTTACAGCTACATTTATACTGAAATCAATGACCGTTAGGAAAAGTATGGTCTTTTAATCTTCTAAGCTGTTTTTTTCTTTTTAATTATTATGAGCTGCATCATGTTTACATTTTATGAATGATTTCTTCTTTTTTTCCTTTTAATTGATATTTTTTTAGTGATATTGAAATTAGAGTGTATCAGGAGGAATGTATTTCGTACATATTCTGTATGCTTTTATGATTGTTTTGTGAAATAATCGAATAAAGCTTTTGAAACTAAACGAATGGGACACTCAGTCCATATAATGCTCAATGTAAACTGCCACACTGCTATGTCTCTTGATAATAATGTAAAATAGTTAGGTCATTGACTAACAGGGTAACTTGATTCGAAATATTAGTCCTGTGAACTACAGGGCACTCAGCCCTGATCCCGAACCGAGAAGAAATAATGAATATTATTCATCGAAGTCACTGAAACTGAATCGTGATATGATGAATAATAACCAAAACTAGCACCATCATGGACACACATTTTTATTTTATTTTAAATAATGGAAAGTGGCTGCATGAAATGATATTTCCCCATATCTGAATGGTGAAAACAATGCATACAATTGATCAATGTTGCCTAGGAATATTGAATTAATGTCAATTAACATGTATGAATGCCTAGTAATTGTGAACAATAAAGTTATATTGTTAATCAGAACTACCAGTACCACAATGCCTCATAATGGGCACCAGTGGATACTGACTATATAAAGTGAAACAAACAAGGGACTCTGTAAACTACCGCGAGAGGAACGTGAAGTTCGAAACACGTAGGAGGAGGAGAGCTCTCTGACCTAATAAAGAGCTGAAAATCATCGAGGTGTGTGCCGTGAATTGATCCTTTGTTGAAATATATATATCTTAAAACAGGATCCTTTCAGGCTTTGAGTACTGCATAAATTATGCAATAAAGAAGCAGAGAACTCAGGGTAGTTCCCAAGTTTAAGTGGAGAGCAGCTCCTGGATAGAGCACCCTACAACACCAGCAACATTCTGAATCTGTTCACCTCAAATGTCTGTTTTTCTAGCAACGTTTTTAGCATAGGATTAGCACAGTGCCATCAATGCTGAGCTAGAAAGGGACAAAGTCTTTGGCCATTTGTACAGTAAAGTCTTTAAGCATAGGATTAGCGCAGTACCATTCACGCTGAGCTGTAAAATGACAAAAGCCCTATACCACTCCAGGCACAGTATTACAGCTTTGTACTGGAAAAATACCATCCAAGCCATCCTAGAATAAATACATGCAACCCCTGACAAATATTTAGCTGTCATTACAGCTCTTCAGAGAGGTGTAGCTTTTTCGAGACACATGGGAGCACCCGGTATAAGTCAAAACAATACGCTTTCAGGCTTAGAGTGCAACATAAATTATGCAAAAAAAGAAGCAGAAACTTCTGAGTAGTTCCAACGTTTAGTAGGAGAGCAGCTCCTGCATAGAGCAGCGCCACCCTGAATCTGCTCACTTCAAATGTCTATTATCCTACCAAAGTTTTTAGGCATAGGATTAGCACAGTGCCATTCACGCCGAGCTAGAAAGGGATAAAGTCTTTTGCCCATTTTACAGCAAAGTCTTTAAGCATAGGATTAGCACAGTGCTGTAGAAATGGCAAAGGCACTGTGCTAATCCTATGCTTTTGTGTGCATGTGTATATAAATATATTTATATATTCATTGAAAAAACCATAGGTTTCACACACGTTATAGTTAGGAATTAGCATTTAAAAAACCTTAGAAATTCATTGAAAAAACCATAGGTTTCACACGTTATAGTTAGCTGAACATTTCTCTCATACAAAACCTTTGAAATTCCTCCGTTATAGTTAGCTCAGCTAACTATAACTTGCACGCCCGCAATGCACTGCTGATGACGTCACATATTACATCACTCATGACATGATCAGTGACATCACTCATGACACTCAAATGACATCTCTGATGACATCACTGATGACATCATCCAGTGAATGTGTGTCTTTCTGAAAAATATATATATGTATATCTAAACATCGATGGAAGAATAAATGGGTAAATAAGTATCTAAATGGATGTTTTTTTTGTAAAATTGATTGTATAACTGACTTATTAAGTATATTTAAGTGAATAGGTGTATTATCGAGTAATCTTTAAATATCTGTATCAGTGTCTCACTTTGTATATACGTGGCTGCATGGGTTGGTGAGTAGCTACATCAGTGTGTATATGGGTTATTAGTTGCTTTTTTGAGTACCAAAATGAGTGTCTGTATGTTTCAGTAGGGAGTATTACTTAGCGCAAAGATGCATGAATGACTGACTCACTGTTTGTATGTGTTTTGAAGACAGCATGTGTGCAGGACTGTATGGGTGGATGAGTGTGTGTATGGGTGTGTTAGTGAGTGAATGACTGTCTCAAAGGTATCTTTATGAGTAACAACATATGTTTTAAACTAGTATATGTGAGTATTGATGTATATAAGTGAGTATGTCAGAGCGAGAGATTCTAAGACTTCCTGTATAAATAAGTATGAGTTTCTATAAGTGATTGTTTAAGAGAGTAAGTATGTGTACGAATCTGTAGAAGTTAGTGTAGTGGTGGGTGTATAGCTGTATATGCAAGGAAATGGATATTTGATAGTTTATTTGCATGTGTGAGTGTGTGTGTGAGTAACTCTATAGATGAGTGTCGGTGTATAACAGGATGTATAGGTGTATGAGTACATATGATAAGTGAGTACATGTATGAGTGACTATATAGAATTGTTGGTGAATGAGTGGATGTGTATGTAGATTTTGGAATTACTGAATAGGTTATTCTAACTGGAATTGGTATCTCCATTTTTTTGGAAATTTTAGTTTCTATTTTTGATCGTGTGTATCAAAGGTTATATTACAGTGAGAGGATGTCTGCCACAAGGATGATGTCATCAGTGATGTCATCAGGGATGTCATTTGAGATGTCATCAGTGATGTCATGAGCGATGTAACTGACCATGTCATGAGTGATGTAGTATCTGACGTCATCAGCAGTGCATTGCGGGCGCGCAAGTTATAGTTAGCTGAGCTAACTATAATGGAGGAATTTCAAAGGTTTTGTATGAGAGAAATGTTCAGCTAACTATAACGTGTGAAACCTATGGTTTTTTCAATGAATTTCTAAGGTTTTTCAAATGCTAATTCCTAACTATAACGTGTGTGAAACCTATGGTTTTTTCAGTGAATTTCAAAGGTTTTGTAAATGATAATTTATAAATGTATTAATTATCATGTCTTTCTTTTTATACTAATTTCTTATATTTTTAATATAAATATTTATATTTATTTTATTTTTTAGATTATATTTCATATTCTAATTATAAAATAATAACAAAACTAAATTGCAAAGGAATTTGTGGATTAATAATTGCTTGACGTCGGTTGCAAGTATAACACAGCTCCACCAATGCTCTTGGGGCCCTATGCTCACAATGCTGTATCAATCCTTACACCTGCTTCAAGCATGTGCAAGGTTTTGACGCAGCATAAGCTCAAAAGTGACTGAATGAAATGTTATACATCTCACTCACTCACTTTTAGGAGGCGTTGCTGCACCCCCTTCTGCACAAGAATGCCTCTTCTGGCGCAGCGCTTTACAATGTAATACACCCTCCAGATGCGTCACATTGTTAGTAGCACACACCATGGCATATCTTTTGCACCACCACTGTGTCACAAAAGTGACGCAACGGCTGTGTAAAAGAGGCACAGGGGATTGTAAATCCGCCCCCAACACATACAAATTCACCCAGGCAGTTTCACCAGCAGCGCAAATTGAAGCATAGACGTGTAACATATTTATGTACATATGTTACATTCAAGTGCTTCGGACATACTACAGTATACTATAGATAAACACCTTATAGATTTATACTGTAGCACTTCCTTATAGTTCTGCACTTTCACATTCTCCATACACTAGTAAGATATTCATTCATTCATTTATGAGCTACACATTCATTCTGACAAACTTTTACACACTAACATAGAAATATAGTTCTTTCTTTTACCAGTGAAGGTAGTTCTAAAAAGAACAGTTTTTTTTAGTTTTTTTTTAGTTTTGTAGTTTTTTTGTGTTTTCTCAACAAATTCCAAGCGGAACAAAAGAATGAAAAGAAAAAAAACTAATGTCGAGTACAGCAATGATCCTGCATCCTGCGTTTCATCAGGTCTATAGACTGTTCCCCATAACACAAAAGTTCATCGCAATAAATGCAAAGAATTTTAACTTTAGCAAAGTCAGAATCAATATGTGGGTGTGGACTGCTTGCTGAAAATGCTATTGCCGCAGTTGATGTGCTTGGTGTAGCAGCAGGTGGGTTCTCTTGCAACCTCCGTCTTGCAGCTCGAGCAAAGTTCTTGGGGTGCAAGTTCTTCACGTGTCGCACCATATTTGCTGTGCCAAAGGAGTATTTTTTACATGGATCACCCCTTGAAAGAGTTGTTTGGCAAATTTTACAGGTTACTTTTGGAGCATTAATCTTTTTTTGTCCTTCTGGAAAAGTAAAAAACTTCCAAATTATAGCTTCTTTCCTCTTCTTTGGACGTTCTTCAGGAATGAAATCTCCCTCTGAAAAACTGCTGGAAGATGACTCCATTGCTCTTATTATTGTGATCTTCCTTCTATTTGAGAAGATTCTCAGAAGAAATGTTTTTTCTTAGACACTCAAAGTCGAATAATTATAATGGGACGGAACTTTCAACAGTCGCAATAGGAAAAGTTATGAACCAATCAAATCTCTACTTTTAAAGTCACATGCCTTTGCGTACGCTTATGATGCGCTTACGCAGATATTTCGATACCAGAACGCATGATGTTCTACAGCGATTTGTGTAATTGTTTTTAAAAATAATATACGATTATTACAAGTATTAAAAAAAAATCATAGTTATCCCAAATGTCTGCCCTTAGTATGTACATTAAATACATAAATAAATGTTTTAAACCAAGTAGAAACATTGCCCCCTTTCGCGTACAGAACGCGTACAGGACGTCACGCGGAAGCTTTAATGTGACGCGTAACGTCAAAGCATATTCGTACCGTATGCGCGGGTAAGCAGTACAAACTATAGTGCGATCACCCTCTCAGTGACAAATCAAAGCTCAGGGCGCGCTAAGGAGAATGATTAGAAGTGTTCACTCATTGCAGATCCGATTCTGGGCAGATCCGATTCTGGGCCTGCCTCTGCGTATATTATAGCACCGCCCCCATCTCTCTCTGTTGTTAATTGTTAGTGCACACACTCATACTTGCACATGCGCGGTGCACGCCCGCCCACACTACCCACATGCCACCACCTAGCATGCTTGCTATCACTAAGCCTGGAAATACATTACCCAATGGGATGCCCCCAAGGGCCGTCATTCTTGCAGACCGCGAAAACGCTACCAATGACGGCCCTGGGCTTGGTTTGGTCAGCCCCCGCGGTTCCCATATAATGCGGGCACTGACGTGAGCACGCTCTCTTTTGCCTGCCTGTGCTGCGGTGACAGACAGACTGTCGAAAACACCCCAGACTCAGCGAAACCGCTGCCTTTGAAGACACGACAAAAGACGACAGAAGCAAAGGTAAGAGAAGACGTCACAACATCAGCCTCCACTGTAAATTGTATATGCATAATGCTATTTTTTTCTCCTTCATATGGCTTTCCTACCCCTCAATGGTTTTAAACTGTGCTTACATAATTGAAATATTTCTTTATAAGTCACAAGGTCCTATACATCTCTAATTTTAAAAATTGTGCGTGCATACATTTCTTTGTCGTATTTCTGTACTACGCCACGTGCTTAGGCCTCTAATATTATTAATTGTGCGTCCATGATAGTATTTTTTTTCTGCGTTACGAGGCCGTCCCAGGCCTGTATTAAGTTATTGATCTTCCTTTGTTTGCTGAAGCTGCAACAGTCTATCTACGGAATATTAAGAACCCACATTAAAATGCACTTTTGAAAGTAGTTACGTAACTCAGTTTACGATGACTAATCAAAATATCCTTTTGTTTCCTTTACCAAACATCGTTCAGAAGCAACCACGGCCTATCGAGCAACAGCAATGGAATTGTCTCCAACGTATTGAATATACTTTGACGTATAGAAGCAGAGTTCAAGTCGAGTGCTGAACTCCGGTAGCCGCACTGTTTATACAAGGTAAGCACAGCAGCCTAGATCTACAAAGCCTTCATAGCAATGCATTAGAAATAAGTCGGCATACCGGGCGTCAGTAACGCAGTAGGCACTTCCATATAGACACCACTTGAACGCGGCACTATAACAACTGAAATGTACCAGGCACACTGCATTCGTAAAAATGTAATGTTAGCTTTATTTGTGAAACGAGAGAGGGCCATATTATCAAGGCTTGGCGACACAATTATCGCCACTTTATCGGCAGCAAAGTACCGCTAAAGTGGCGATAATGGGTTTGATAATATGCTCTATGCAATTCCAATCGAAGCTCATGTTAGATGTGAAGGACATCTAACATGAGCTTCGATTGGAATTCCATAGAGCATACTATCAAACCCATTATCGCCACTTTAGCGACACTTTCCTGCCGATAAAGTGTAGATAATTTTGTCGCCCAGGCTTGATATTATGGCCCAGAGTGCGTAGTGTTAAGCAGCTTCTCTGTAAAATCTATACTTACCTCTGAGTAGTGACAACAGATAGGTTACAACAGTCTGACAAACAGATCCACAACCTTATTACGCCACTTTTGAGTCACTTTTAACATGGGTAAAGTGATGCAAGGAGCTAGTAAATCTACGTCTGACTTTTCAAGAAAAAAATCTCAACTCCAGACTCTGCGACACAGTTTTAATGTTGTTTTCTCTCTTTTTATCTCTCTCAGTCTCTGTGACAACATTTCTCTTTCTCTCTTAAACTTATAGACACTGCTGTCTGCTTGGACGTGTAGAAGAATTGTTCAAATGAAGTTGTGAACTCTACTTTCTTATGTGTTTGGCCGCAAGGTTTATACAACGGTAAGCACAGAGGCCTAGATCTACAAATCCTTCATAGCAATGCATAGAAATAAGTCGGCATAACGGGCGTCAGTAACGCAGTAGGCACTTCCATATAGACACCACTTGAACGCGGCACTATAGCAAGTGAAATGTACCAGGTACACTGCACTCGCAAAACTGTAGTGTAACCTTTATTTGTGAAAGGACCGAGGGCCATATTATCAAGCTTTGGCAACAAAATGATCGCCACTTTATCGGCAGCAAAGTGCCGCTAAAGTGGCGATAATGGGTTTGATAATATGCTCTATGGAAATCCAATCGAAGCTCATGTTAGATGTGAAGGACTTCTAACATGAGCTTCGATTGGAATTCTATAGAGCATATTATCAAACCCATTATCGCCACTTTAGCAACACTTTCTTTCCGATAAAGTGGCGATAATTTTGTCGCCCTGGCTTGATATTATGGCCCAGAGTGCGTAGTGTACAGCAGCTTCTCTGTAAAATCTATAATTACCTCCGAGCAGTGACAACAGATAGGTTACAACAGTCTGACAAACAGATCCACAACCTTATTACGCCACTTTTGAGTCACTTTTAACATGGGTAAAGTGATGCAAGGAGCTAGTAAATCTACGTCTGACTTTTCAAGAAAAAATCTCAACTCCAGACTCTGCAACACAGTTTTAATGTTGTTTTCTCTCTCTTTCTCTCTCTCACTCTCTGTGACAACATTTCTCTTTCTCTCTTAAACTTATAGACACTGATGTCTGCTTGGACGTGTAGAAGAATTGTTCAAATGAAGTTGTGAACTCTACTTTCTCCAGTATTAGGGTGTCTTTCATAGATTCACATGCTTGCATATTCCCCGTCATCGGAGTGGGAGTCCCACGGTAAATAAAATAGCAATAACATACTGATAATATGTATATGTAAAAACATAACACATGAAATACACATTAGAAAAAAGGCAGTAAATGCCTAGACATAATTCCACATAGGAATACATGAAGAGAGAAAAAACATTTTTAGACTATTCCTGTCATTATGTTGGTCCAAACTGTAGCCAATCAGGCGCCAGCAGCCCTCCAGAACCTTCTCCTCAGATGCTCAGTACCTCAGATTTTCTACCGCACGTCGTGTGTAAGGGAGTCTCCCAGAGCTCTGCTCAGTTTTCTCTACTTCTTCAGGTTTTCCTGTGTCTTCATAATGTCTACAAGTAAGACGTCTCTCTTCAGACCTTGCTCTTCTTGTGGAAAGCTGCGTCTTTATTCGGAAGATCCACACAGTAAGTGTGTTTACTGTCTTTACCCCGACCATGATGTGGGTAAGTGTAAGTTCTGTAGAACTTTTTCTACAAAAACTCTAAAGGACAGGGAAGGCCGTCTCCTGCTGTGGCTTCGGAGACTTAAGGACAAGGATGGTGTACTTTCTGATGCCGAAAGTCTCACTTCTGGTCATTCCCAAGCAGTTTCAAAACGTAGTAGTGTGCAGGAGTTGCCCTCACCTTTCATCAAGAGGAAGAAGATGTCTCTCTCGTTGGCCCCTGCGGTGTCTTCACCACTACCTACTACTTTCACGCCCACGAGACCTGGCTCTTAGGCGTCTACTGCATCTTCTACTCATGTTTCTGTGAAAAAACATGTCTCTGTGTCGACGGGAGCATTGACAGTCGTTCCGACGGCGAAATCTGCCGTCTCCGGATCGTCGACGGCGACGTTTGCTTCAGGATCGTCGACGACTGTCATCGTCGTCCACGAAGGTGACCCTCAGTTTCAAGACTGTGCCATCTGTCATTCCGATTGCTTCGTCGTCGACGAAGAAGCCTCCCCCGTCGACGACCAAGTCATCGTCGACGAAGAGTGTAAAGAAATTGCCTTCGTCGACGGGTGCCCCGTCGACGACCGCTCCGTCGACGACCGCTCCATCGACGAAAAATAAGTCATCTTTGTCGTCGACTCCGTCGACAAAGTCTCCGGCGACGGCGGTACCGTCGACCATAACAGATTCAGCCAGTGTAATTCCAGCGTCGTTGTCAGCTCCATCGACGACTTCTTCTGCGTTTGCATTGCTGCCATTGTCATCCACTGGGTCTGCCAATGTCGAGTCTCTTCACCAGCGTCGCTAGCTGCCTGTGGACCAGATTTCCATCACCAGTGATCCACAACCTCCCTCGCCCTTGTTTGCCACGGACTCGGAGGAAGATGTACACAAGTCTTTTAGAGCAGCACGTAGTCCATCTGATTTGGTCATCAAGTGCCAAGATTATAATAATGATGATGATGACCAATATTTCCAACAGGAAACTACACCGGTTCAAGTTCCTACTGCGACGTTACCCTTGTCGCTCATCTCTAATCTCCAGCATATGTTGGACGACTATAATAAACGTTTCCCATCATCTCCACAGGTGCCTGCAGTCCCTTCTATTCTGGCACCTGTTATGGTACCGGCTCCGGTTCCTCTGGCGCCTCTGCCAACTTCTGCTCCTCAAGTTCTAATGTCAGTTCGGATTCACACGACGGTGTATGCCGACGACGAGGATGAGGTTTCTCCAGACCGCGAAGATGGTGAGGTTCGAGATGAAGATGATGACGATATGGCGGAGTGGGATAACTACCAAGTTCAGACACCATCCCCATCTCCGGTCACACCAGGAGATTCTCCTCCTGTGGATATTGCGAGTTTCCATCAGCTAATGGATAGGGCGGCTCAACGCTTCAAGTTACCTAGAGTCCAAAGGGAAGAGGATTGCTTCCTCTATGATTTTAAAAATCAGCCATTCAAGCAGGTTCATAATGTTCCCATTATTGACTTTATCTGGGCTGAAGGAGTAAAGTTGATGCAGACCCCAAATTCTCTACCGGCTCAGATGCCCCAATTGGAAAAGAAGTATAAAGCACCTGTCGGCACTCCAGCGTGCCTCATTGGACAGCCAAAACCAGATCCGGTGGTTACACAAGTAGCTCAGCGTCATTCTCGGAACCCTGCGTCTGCTGTTACTGCCCCACCAGATCACGAAGGTCGTCGCATGGATGCTATAGGCTGCAAGTTTTCCACGATGGCATCCACCACAGTGAGAGCGGCCAATGCTGTGGCCATTTTGGGGCGTTACGATCGCCAGATGTGGGCGGACATGTCAGCTTTTGTGGCCTTGATTCTGGATGCTTCAAAGGCGGAAGCTTTGCAACATCTCCAAGAAGGAGAGAGAACATCGGAAGAGATAATTGATTGTGCCGTTGACATCGCCTGTACTGGTTTCCGACAACTCGCTGTTCTACGCAGGCAGGGTTGGTTGCGTTCCACATCTTTCCGACAAGAGGTACAGGCGAAGATCCTGGATATGCCGTATGACGGCGAGTCATTGTTTGGGCCTCATGTTGATGAAGCGTTACAGTCCATCAAAAAAGACACTGACACTGCTCGCTCTATAGGAACCTTTCAGTTTCGGAAACAGCCCTTTCGGGGTGCACGTGGACGCGGCACCTCGTCTACTTTTTGGAGAAGAAACAATCAATATCGTTCCTACAACTAAGGCAACCAACGCTACTCTAACACCCAACAACAGTCTTCCCGACAACAGTGTTCTAAAACCTATAGAGGGAAATCTTCTTACAGAGGATCTGCTCCCAAGCGACAATGACTTGCTTTTACCCCAAGAAGTTGGAGGTCGAATCTCCCTGTTCTGTTCTCAATGGTCCTCCATCACCTCGGACCGTTGGGTTCTGGACATCGTAGAGAAAGGTCATGCTTTAGAGTTCATCAAACTTCCTCCGCCCACTCCACCTTCCGGCCCACCACCAGCACACATCAAGGAACTATTACATCAAGTTCGCCTTATGATACAGAAGGGTGCCGTAGAAGTGGTGCCCAAGTCTCAAAGCGGGAAGGGATTTTATTCTTGTTGTTTCCTTGTCATCAAGAAGACGCTGGATTGGCGGCCGATATTGGACTTGCGAGCACTCAACAAATATCTCAAGTGCCAATCCTTCCGCATGTTAACGCTGGTGGAGATCTTACGATTACTCTCAATGGGGGATTTCATGGCAACTATCGACCTCCAGGACGCCTACTTCCATGTCCCTATTCTTCCGCGTGGGACGGAGGGACTTCCAATTCAGAGTACTGCCTTTCGGCCTACGTTCAGCCCCTCGTGTCTTTACGAAGGTGTTAGCTCCTGTGTTAGCTTATCTGCGTCTTCAGGGTGTCCAGGTTTTTCCTTACCAGGACGACTGTCTCCTAAAATCACAGTCTCGTACGCAGCTGCTTCAGGACACTCGCCTTTGTCAGGAGGTGTTTCGCTCCCTCGGTGTTTTCATCGACACGTCCAAGTCCCAATTGCATCCAGCGCCCTGCAAGAACTTTCTAGGGGCCACGTTGAATACAACTCTTGCAAAAGCATTTGTATCTCAGGAGCGTCAACAAAAGATTCTTCAATTGGTGTCTCTTCTACGGACAAAACAGTCCGTTTCAGTCCGACTATTAAAGTCATTTCTAGGGATGGCGTCATCGTGCATTGCATTGATCCCAAATTGCAGACTAAGGACACGCCCCATTCAAGAGGAACTGGATGGACAGTGGCGTCAGGTCACCGGTTCCTTCAACGACATAGTCTGTGTCACCACCCGCATGAGAGCGGCCCTCAAATGGTCGGCGCGGCCACCAATCTTTCGACAGGGTTGTCGTTCCTTTCCATCACTCCGGAACTTACTCTGACGACGGACGCCTCATTGGAAGGATGGGGTGCTCATCTTCAAGGCCTGTCCATAAAGGGCAAGTGGACTTTGCCTCAGAGAGCCTGGCACATCAACAGGCTGTAGCTGATGGCCATTTTTCTGGCGCTCAAGTCCTTTCATCTCTTGATTCAAGGAGAGTCAGTCCTTATCCAGACGGACAACACAACCAGCATGCATTATATAAACAAGCAGGGCGGAAACAAAGTCTCCAATCTTGTCTCATCTGGCGCAGTCGATCTGGGACTGGGCTCTAAGTCACCACGTCACTCTCACTGCAGTCCATCTTCCAGGAGTCTCCAACATCCTAGCGGATTCCCTCAGCAGGTCCACGTCATCGACCCATGAGTGGGAGTTACATCAACCATCACTCGAGCTGATTTTTTGGAGATGGGGGTGTCCGCCGCTGGATCTCTTTGCCACACCACAGAACCGGAAATGCCCATCTTATGCAAGCTGGCATCCCCACCGAGGGTCACAGGGCAATGCCCTTTTGATGAATTGGTGCAATCTGTTTGCTTACGCTTTTCCTTCAATCCCTCTGGGGCCTCGGGTATTGTGGAAGACGCGGAGACAGCCTTGCCACATTCTTCTGATTGCCCCCAGATGGCCTCGTCAGGCATGGTTTTCAGAGCTGCTTCTTCTATCCCAGTGCGAGCCCATAAATCTTCATCCTCGGGTGGACCTCCTCACGATGGACAAGGGTCAGATTTGCCATCCAGACCCCTCCTCTCTGAATTTGTCAGCTTGGAACCTGAGCACCTTGAATTTGCTCATCTAGCCATCCCGCCAGACTGTAGAGACATTCTCGCTCATGCCAGAGCTCCGTCAACTGTTAAAACCTATAAAATTAAATGGAAGAGATTCTGCCATTGGTGCGCAGCTGCTGGGGTCATCCCATTCATTCCACGCCTGTGCAGCTCCTTCCATTCTTTTTGCAACTGGCTCAGTCTGGACTCTCACATTCATCTTTGTTCTTCCAGGATAATACGCCAATTTTTCAAAGGATTATTCCGCAAATTCCCACCGATTCGGCGCCCACCTCCTACTTGGCACCTTAACATCATGTTGGCACAACTTATGAAAGCACCATTCGAACCTATACACAAGGCAGACTTGAAGTTTCTCACTTGGAAGGTTGCTCTTATCCTTGCGCTGACATCTTCATGTTGCGTAAGTGATATTCATGCCTTCACTATAAATTCTCCTTTTCTGCAGTTTCAACCGGACTGTGTAGTGCTTCGCACTAATCCCACCTTCCTGCCTAAGGTGCCTTCGGATTCCCACATCAACAAACCTGTTTTCTTAAAGACTTTCTTTGCTAATCCACAGTCTCCAGCGGAGCAGCGCTTGCACTCCTTGGACATTAAAAGTCGCTTGAAGTTTTACATCAGCAGAACAGACCTTTTGGTAAAGCTGATCAACTGTTCAGAGCTTATGGATGTTTCCACAAAGGGCGTCCAGTTACCAAACCTACTATTGCTCGTTGGGTTTCCTCGGCCATCGCTTTCTGCCATCAACAGGCAGGGAAGCCTCTACAGTCTTCAGTAAGGGCCCATTCCACCAGGGCGATGTCGTCTTCAACTGCCCTGTTCGCCGGTGTGCCGCTGCATCAGATCTGCAGAGCAGCTACGTGGTCCAACAAGCACACGTGTACGAAACACTACTGCCTGGGTGCCATCAACGAAGCAGATACTGCAGTAGGACAGGCTGTCCTTCGCAATCTTTTTCAATAAGGTGAGCCTCTGTCTTCCCTCCTCCATTATGGTTTACCATTTTTACTGTTATGACTTGCATGACTATATATATATATATATATATATATATATATATATATATTTGGTCTTATACGTTTGTTCATGTGTATCATGACTTGGAAGCCTTCTTTCGGCTATTACTGCCTTCTATTCTATATGCAAGCATGTGAATCTATTAAAGACACCCTAATACTGGAGAAGAACAATAGTTACTTACCTGTAAACAGGTGGTTCTCCAGTATTGGTGTCTTTCATAGATTCACATGCGACCCACCCACCTCCCCTCAGAGGCTCTCTTCTCCTCATAGACTCTGTGGTCACTCTTGTGCTACGAAAATCTGAAGTACTGAGCTTTGAGGAGAAGGTTCTGGACAGGGCCGGACTGGCTACCGGGCAGTTTGGAATGCTGCCGAGCTGCTGGAAGATTTTACTGCAGTGGGGACTGATTTCGTACATGGAGAGCTGCGTGTACTTCGAAATAATAAAAACAAAACGAATCTCGTTAAGTACACGCAGGTCCCCATCAACGAAATTACCCTCCAGCTAAGCAGCATTCCAAACTGCCCGGTAGCCAGTCCGGCTCTGGTTCTGGAGGGCTGCTGGCGCCTGATTGGCTACAGTTTGGGCCAACATAATGACAGGAATAGTCTAAAAATGTTTTTTCTCTCTTCATGTATTCCTATGTGGAATTATGTCTAGGCATTTACTGCCTTTTTTCTAATGTGTATTTCATGTGTTATGTTTTTACATATACATATTATTAGTATGTTATTGCTATTTTATTTATCGTGGGACTCCCACTCCGACGACGGGGAATATGCAAGCATGTGAATCTATGAAAGACACCAATACTGGAGAACCACCTGTTTACAGGTAAGTAACTATTGTTCTTCTTATGTGTTTGGCCGCAAGGTTTATACAACGGTAAACACAGAGACCTAGATCTACAAATCCTTCATAGCAATGCATTAGAAATAAGTCGGCATAACGGGCGTCAGTAACGCAGTAGGTACTTCCATATAGACACCACTTGAACGCAGCACTATAACAAGTGAAATGTACCAAGTACACTGCACTCGTAAAACTGTAGTGTAACCTTTATTTGTGAAAGGAGAGAGGGCCATATTATCAAACCTTGTCAACAAAATTATCGCCACTTTATCGGCAGCAAAGTGCCGCTAAAGTTGCGATAATGGGTTTGATAATATGCTCTATGGCAGTGATTCCCAAACGTTTGACTCCTGAGGACCCCCATTGAGTCACTACTGGAAGCCCGGGACCCCCAAGCAATTTGTATGAGTTAAATTTCAAATATTAAAACAGTAATTCGAGAAAAAACACGTGTGAACACAAAACAAATACTCAAAGTACTACGGATTTTGGGGCCAGATGTTCGACCATTTCATTTAGCGCCTC
Organism: Lissotriton helveticus; assembly: GCF_964261635.1. Lineage (NCBI taxonomy): Eukaryota > Metazoa > Chordata > Amphibia > Caudata > Salamandridae > Lissotriton > Lissotriton helveticus. Next base: position 921,070,999 of record NC_136070.1, read on the forward strand.
GCAATTGGCGACCCATTGCGAGTAGCAGATTGTGAGTCACTAAATGAAATGTACAACAGTGTGTTTAACACTGTTTGGGATTCCCAATGGGGTCGTAAATTGTGAGGCTCATTAATATTAATGATTCTCTCGTAATTTGCGAGCCAATTGGAAATGCCAGCCCTCCCAGGAATGGTGGCCTGCTGGGCTCAGCAGACCACCATGTCTGGGACAGCTTTTAAATAAAGCATTTTTTTTTAAAAACAAAATGCAGCCCGTTTTCCATGCATTTAAAAAAAAAAAAAGAAAATGAAACGTTTTCGTTTCATTTTTTAAGGGCAGGCAGTGGTCCCTGGAACCACTGCCTGCCCTTAAAAAATAATTTTGCATGCATTTGCAAAGGGGAAGGGTCCCTCCTATTTGTGAATGCATTACTGTCTAGTTGAAATAGGTAGTAATTGCGAGTGTTTTGTGACCACAATTGCAGTCGCAAAACATTTGTACATGGTTTTGAGCCTTGCTATTTGGAAGGGAATGCCCCTTCCAAATAGCAAGTTGCAAAACCCATTTAGCAAGTCGCAAAAAAATTGTGACTCAAGAAATAGGCTATGTACATGGCCCAATAGGTTTTTGCATGCGCAAACGGGTTTGCGAACCCGTTTGCGCATATAAAAACAGGTCGTACATCTGTCCCTTAGTATTTTATATTGAAGGAATAGCCCCTCTGTCACAAGTATATAATTCGTTTTATAGCATCTCTCATACCATTGTAGGATGTCAGAGCACTTTACATCACACACATATAGAGACAATGAATCATACATGTAAATCAGTGTATAGAAAATGTTACATAAGGTAAAGGGGACTACAAGGTGCAGTATTCACATGTCATTCATACTGGTAGGTATTTTTAAAGAGGGCTTGGTCTGGAAAAGCACAAACTCAGGATTCAGAACATAACACAGTGGCTAGCACTGACTTTAACATTAAAATGTATTTCCACCCAAATAAATCTTTTTAGCAGCATCAGAATAATGAATGACTGGGAAAAAGCATAAGTTACTAAATAGTACCATGCAGTTTGCAGCTGCTTTTTGATGACAGTTTATAGGTCCCTCTGCTAAATTACGATTGTCACTTATGAAGTGCACAGTCCCAAAAGAATCTCTGTGACAAAAGCAATAACCACGGACCAATGCACATAAAATATTGCTTTTTAAAATGCATGTTACACGTTCTTTGCAGTAGGCACATTAACCATCTGTGCTACATTAGTTAAGTCAAAGTGGCCACTGTACAAAACTCTCCTCTCTCCAGCAGGTACATTAATCACTGGCATTATCTTGACACTATTATTGTTGCTCGAAAGCTGCTAATTATACAAGAAACTTTGCTGTGCTTTGAAAACTGCTGCCTGCGGACCCCCTGGGAATGTGTCACGGACCCCTGGGGGTCCGCGGACCACAGTTTGGGAAACACTGCTCTATGGAATTCCAATCGAAGCTCATGTTAGATGTGAAGGACATCTAACATGAGCTTCGATTGGAATTCCATAGAGCATATTATCAAATCCATTATCGCCACTTTAGCGACACTTTCCTTTCTATAAAGTGGCGATAATTTTGTCGCCCAGGCTTGATATTATGGCCCAGAGTGCGTAGTGTACAGCAGCTTCTCTGTAAAATCTATAATTAATTACCTCCGAGCAGTGACAACAGATAGGTTACAACAGTCTGACAAACAGATCCACAACCTTATTACGCCACTTTTGAGTCACTTTTAACATGGGTAAAGTGATGCAAGGAGCTAGTAAATCTACGTTTGACTTTTTAAGAAAAAATCTCAACTCCAGACTCTGCAACACAGTTTTAATGTTGTTTTCTCTCTCTCACTCTCTGTGACATCATTTCTCTTTCTCTCTTAAACTTAGACACTGCTGTCTGCTTGGACGTGTATAAGAATTGTTGAAAACAAGTTGTGACACCAACTGCCTGAAATGTTTAGCCGCAAGGTTTATACAACGGTAAGCACAGAGGCCTAGATCTACAAAGCCTTCATAGCAATGCATTAGAAATAAGTTGGCATAACGGGCGTCAGTAACGCAAAAGGCACTTCCATATAGACACCACTTGAACACAGCACTATAACAGAACTGGAATGTACAAGTCACACTGCACACGTAAAACCGTAGAGTTACCAAAATTTGTAGGGGCATATTATCAAGAACGGCGATAAAATTATCGCTGTTTCAGCGGCAGTAAACTGCTAAAGCGGCTATAATTGGCTTGATAATATGCCCTTGTGAATTCCCATAGTAGCCCAGGTTAACACCAGAACCTGGGCTGCTATGGGAATTCACAAGAGCATATTATCAAGCCCATTATCGCCGCTTTAGCTGCAGTTTCCTACTGCTAAAACAGCGATAATTTTATCGCCGTTCTTGATAATATGCCCCGTAATGCTTCAGCTCATTTACTCACATCTACATAATTCTAAACTATAATTTTCTTTTTTCTTTTGCAGATTACCAATCGGACACCTTTTGGAATCCATTTCACAATTTGTTTATAACATTGTTTGTTAAAGTTATTTTTCTAGTTCTAATATAGTTCTAATTGAGTTTCGTTTAAATTTATTGTTTAATAAAAGTTAATTTAAAAAAACTACATATTTCTTTTATTTTGTGGGGGAGGGGTATGACGGTCCACAATAAAAATAATGTTGAAATACTATAGTAAGACATTCAAGACTAGGATTGAAAACTACTGAGTTCTAACTAACAGATATAATAAAAACAACGGTGAAAAACTACTAAAATGGCGGTGGATGGAGTACGTAATCAACGTTTGGCGCCTCGGTACTACCTTTCAAATAAATATAGAAAAAATATGATTATTAATACTGTACAAAAGTACAGAAGCGGATGACACACACGAACCGGGAAAAGAAAGCGACAGATTTACTACCTGAAATAAAGAAAGGTTTGCTTGTTGAACTTGAAGAAAAAGAAAACGTGGGCTTCGAAACGACGCTGCGCATGCGTAGAGAGTACAACTGCTACACAAAAAAAGGAAAGCTTTACATACTATCATAGAAATGAAGGAGCATATTATCAACAAAAGGCAATACATTATCGCCACTTTTATCGACAGGAAACTGCAGATAAAGCGGCGATAATGTGCTTGATAAAAGGCCCTTGTAACTTCCCATAGCAGCCCAGGTTCTGGTGTTAACCTGGGCTGCTATGGTTATTGCCTCCTGCAAAATAAAATCAAACCCCTAGTCGGGCCTCCAAATCTGTGTCCGTTAAAGATTAAATGCACACAACCTGTCATTCTGCAATTCGGTTTCTCAATTTTTCGAAGCCTGCAATCCACAAATACTTAGTGATGTTGCTACCTCCCCGACGGCTCGGCCGGTAAATATTTCCAATTACGCTGCCACAGTTTGAGGTGCACGCAATGACAGGCGAACTCAGCCACCACGGTTAAGTTCTTTTTCAGGCACAACGAGACACAGCGCTGGATATTTCATTTGCCTGTCATTGCGTGCACCTCAAACTGTGGCAGCGTAATTGGAAATATTTACAGGCCGAGCCAGGTCGGGGAGGTGGCAACAATACAATACAATACCACAAGTACTAAAGTATTTGTGGACTGCAGGCTTCGAAAAATTGAGAAACCGAATTGCAGAATGACAGGTTATGTGCATTTAATCTTCAACGGACACAGATTTGGAGGCCCGACTAAGGGTTTGATTTTATTTTGCAGGAGGCAGAGCCCAACATGGGTCGTATGGTGGTTGGAGCACTACGAATCCCCAAAGTCCTTAAATGACGTCAGCAATAGAAGCTATGAAACAGGACAAATCAGGGACTTGTGTTCTTCCTATGTTTGCCGCTGCATGTCCACCCCGTGAGCAAGGAGCAGAAGGAGCTCCGAAACGCGTTGGGGCTCAATGAAATATCCAGCGCTGTGTCTCGTTGTGCCTGAATAAAGGACTTAACCGTGGTGGCTGAGTTCGCCTGTCATTGCGTGCACCTCAAACTGTGGCAGCGTAATTGGGGATATATATATATATATATATATATATATATATATATATATATATATATATATATATATTTATATATATATATATATATATATATATAAATATATATATATATATAATGTAATGTTTAGAAAAATAGATACATTAGAAATACCTCATCTTTTTATTATTACCCAGTGGCCGGCGCCACTGGGTAGGTATAGTTAGGTCAGCGTTTCCGTAGGAAATTCGGTTTTTGTGTTACTAATATCTTTGGTACCGTTTGACAAATCTCCATGAGACTTTCCACAATAGTCCTCTTGTATTCCTACTTTGTGCATGGAAAGTTTTGCGTTATCTATCAAGTGGGGGCTGAAAAAACGGAGATTTCCAAAATGCTAAATCTGTATGCATTTTCCATAGACTTTTTTGACAGCCCTACCGCAAAAACTGCTTAACAGAATTACAACAAAGATGACAGGAAGCCAGACTTTAGTCCAGGAAAGTTTGCTTTTTGTGATTTGATGTAAATCCATTCAGTAGTTATTTGGAAATTAAGGTTTAAAAATATTTGTATATCTGGATCGTTGGATCCGACGGACTCCCACTAGAGTCTTTCAAAAGCATCAGTTTAAAAATAGTGCATCCTGATTGGCCCAGGGAGCTTTTTTTCCTTTGGGTCATCTTGCTCCCGCGGGAACGTGGGCTCTGATTGGCTGCAAGTAACATGAGGAAGAATGTTACCTGCTGTTATTACAGGACTCAGGGACTTAGTCCCCTGTCATGAATTAAAATAATATATAAATAATATGAGGGGGCAGGGTATGGATACCCTGCACCCCAGGCCCCGTAGGTAGGAACACAGAGGGACCCCCCAGGGGACGAAGTTGAAAGAAATTCATTACAAATGGCTGCCCGGGATGCATTCTTTAGTTAAGGGGAAGAACGCGCAAGGCCCTCTCCCCTAGCTGTTTTTAGGCTCAGGGACCCCACTCCCTTGGTTCCAGTTAAAGTTATTTAGGGGAGAGGTCACACCCTACCCTCAACAAGCCATATTTGGCCCAGGGGACCGGATCCCTCAGTGTCAAATTTGATTAATTAGGGGAGAGGGCCCACACCCCAAGCTGTATTCGGCCCTGGGGACCCCAAACCCTATGCCCGCGACTTTAAAAAAAAAAGAGGCTGCACCTTTCATGGCCCGGGACCCTATACCATGGGGCTGACTCACTTGTTGTGTCCCTGGGAGCCCATCACCGAGACACAGTGGATTCCCTACATGCCCCGGCACGGAATCATGTGTATACTCTCGTCTGGCGGGAGCAATCTCAAATCTCGCCCAAAATGGGGCAAACACAAAGTCTGCTTCCAGAGGGTGGGCCCTTTGAAAATGCTCGCACTGCACATCTTTTGTTTCCCTGCCTGCACTGAGGTGCCCAGGGAAACAGAACAACAATTTGCTCCTGCCCAGAGGGAGCAGCATAAAGAGATGCTCCCTCTGAGCGGGAGAAATGTAAGCTCCCTCAGCATACCGGGAGCCGACTGGTCCGCGGGACCCTGGGGCTCCCCTGCTGCCCCCAACGTGTGCTTGGTGGGTGCCCCAGATGGGCACTGGGGCACCCACCTTTAAATGATGTGAGCCCCAGGTCAAAGTAGGCTTGGGGAGGGGTTCTGTGCGTCCCCCTCTCCTTAAATACACCCGTCACAGGGGATGAGGCCCGAGGGCCTAAATGTGCTTTGGGAGAATGGTCCGTCAGATGCCCCCCCCCCCCCCCCCCTTCCCACATATATTGTATAAAATGGTAAGGCCCCGCGTATAGGGTTCCTGGGGCCTATAAAGGTTCAGTAAAGGGGAGCATGGCCCTCTCCCCTTCTATTCATATTTCGGCCCTAGGGGATGGAGTCCTCAGGGCCTAATTATAGCTCAGGTAGCGAGATTGTGTGCCCTCTCCCTTTATTAATTACTCGAGCCTGTGGGATGTGGTCTGAGGGGCCTAATAAGGCTCGGGGAGGGGGCCACACGCACTCATCCACTTTTCAATTGAATTCAGCCCCATAGGATGGGGGTCTCTGGGGCTTAAGAAAGCTTGGAGAGGGAGGCCACATGCCTCCTCTTCATTACAATTGAATTTGGCCCCAGGGGATGGGGTTTTAGGTGGCTTGATAAGGCTCTGGTGAGGGAGCCATGAAGCCCCCTTCACTTTTAAACAAAAAAAGCCCCAGAGGATGGGGTCCCTGGAGTCCATTGGTTTGGCTCTTCCCCTTTTATATATTATGTCAGTGACAGCATTCAAGTTTTTAACTCAGAAAAAGAATGATGTCATGAAATATGTCATGAGTGATGTAATATGTGAGGTCCTAAGCAGTGCATGATGGGGAGTACAAGGTATAGTTAGCTCTGCTAACTATATATAACTGGTTAATTTCTGTGTTTTTTTTGTTCAAAACGTTAATGATTAAAATAAATTGATTTGTTTTGACATTATTTACTATGGGGTGCTTACTTTAATTCCCTACCATCAACATTTTCTATTGAAGGGTTTTGTTATACCAGGGGTTGGCCTTCTTTTGTGCTAGGCTTAACCCAAGCCTGGGCTGGAGTACATTTACACAGTTCTAGGTCCTTGTTAGCTGTAGCAACTATTTAAGTGCAGTTTATGAATAGAAAAAGCATTACTTATTTGCAGGTAGGTACGTATCCATCCTATAACCTCTCCTTAACCCTTGCAAAACTCCTCCTTACTCCTCCCTCAAACCCCCACATTTTCTCATAAGACATAGGTAGTCCGTATCTGCAGTTGGAGTGGTGATCTCTGCACAGAAAATATAGGAGAGGTTGAGGCAGAAGCCTCTGCACATAGGTCAATGAATAGCATTTTCTAGTACATGAGTAGTACTTCTGTAGTAATACGAAACGTTTTACGTAATGCAATTTGTGGCTAGACCCCCCTGAGTTTATAAATAGTGGTTATTGGCACAACTCTGAATGTAGGGTTACCCAGACTAGCATGTGATTCAGATTATATTTTGCCACAGATGTTCTATTATTGCGTGTTTTCACACTCCTTATAAAAACGGTACCCCACTTTTGTGACTGGGCCTATGGCTCATGACTAGAAATGCCCCAAAACACAACATGACCACCTCAAAATGTCACCTTCAAGATTGACCCTTTCTGGCCATAAGGGTAGCTTCAGTGCTTGGGCCTGGGCTTGGCAGCAACCAAGAGAAAACTATCCAGACAGCATTTTTGTGACCAGAAAATAATTTTCTGAACTGACCTTTGAACAGCTAGGTTATATTTGGAAATTCCGATTCGGAGTGGGTCACAATCCAACCAACCTCATTGATATTCATGAGGAAGGTCGCAAATTGTGACTCACTCCGTTTAGAGGCCTTCATAGGGATGATTGCCTGCTATGGTATTGTATTTGTTTGCTTGAGAGTTGGCGGTGGTCCAATAGACCCCTGTATACTCCCCAATAAACTTTTTGTTTTTTTTATTCATAAAAGTGGATTATCCTGGAGGGACTACCATGTGGGGGGTCTATGAAATTTCACAGTTCTGCAACTCGATTTTAGTTGGGGAAAAAAGACTGATACATATGATAACGATTCAGTATTTGGAAGGGACACTTACACCACACTGTTCCAAGAAACTGAATTGGTCCATTTGGAATTCCATTTCAAGAGTCAGCAAACCTTTTCCTACTCCTAAAATAGAATTAGTACATAGCAGAATACTTTTCAATGGTCGTAAACGTTAAATTGGAGCTTTTGCAACTGTGAAAATGCTTCACAGAGCTGGCCCCAAATGACTAAAGTATCGACTACAAAACTAACTAATATGAAAATGTCAAGTACGATAAATAGTTTATTAAGATAAATAATAGAATTAAAAAATATATATATATATTTATATATATATTTAAAAAAAGCGGGTGTTCGCCGGCCGCCAGGAGGCAGTCACAGGAAGTACGGATATATAGCCCATATTTTCCACAACAAGGAACTTGCCTTGAAGGTCCGAGATGGCCTGCGAGGACAGTTGTTAATCAACCAAGAAATTATTGACAGAACAGCAGGCAATATTCACCAGGAGGTGAAATCAATTTACTGTGGATATGCTCATGGAACATCAACGGGCTAAACAGCAAGATGTCAGACCCGGTCCTCATAAACTATCAAAGGTCATTTCACATCATTGCTTTACAGGAGACATGGTTGGTAGATCCACCACACTTAAAAGGATATTTACGCTTCTTTGCACCAGCACTCTTAAAAAGGCAAGATATGGACACCTGCAGGGAGGCCTGGCAATCTAGTTGAATAACACATGTACAACCTCAGCTCACACAGTTGGTTTGATAACTATAGAATCCATCGCCATAAAAATCTGTACCACAAATGGACCATCAGGGAACGGGCACAAGGATATCGTAATAATAAACACTTCTATACATCCTAACAGGAAAATCAAGGATGCAAAACAATTGGCTAACTTTGGAAAACTGTGTATGAGTGAGGTCAATACACCAGATATAATACTGACAGGGGATTTTAATCTACATCTACTTGGCTCATCGACAGCGGAGGAAGTAACTATACACAATCAGTTATGGAATATCCCGCCACCGGGTAATAATTCATCAGAATTGCCCACAAAAACCAGTCAGCGCCTTATAGAGGAACTTGAACATCTTAACCTCAGAGCTGCGTACGACAGAAGCACAGGCGACACTCCCCCGGCCTTCACTCATCATTCATTAACCAAAAACGCAATGCTGGACTATTCGTTTTTGTCTGTAACCCTTTTCAACTAAATTTTTTCATTCAGTATGGGCGACAAAGTTGATAGTGACCACCGGCCTCAGGAGCTCATACTTCGCACAATATGCCAAAACTCACGAAATGGAAGGGCCAGCCAGGTATGACCACCTCAATCAATTATAGGAAAATAAAATTTGTGCAACGGCGCAAGAGAACTTCCAGCAAGCAGCAACATTTTTATTTGAATCACGTGAAGGGGACAATGAAATAGAGAAATGGATAAACTATACGAATGCCTTGGCAAAATCCTTTGCGGTCCCAATTAAATCAAGAACACAGCAGAGCTACAGAGGTAATTCTAACTTCACTAGGATGCAAAAGAGTAAGATAAGATCCATAAAAAATACTATTAATTATATATTGCGGCAGGTACAGCGGTATCCAACCAACATCTTAAAACTAGCTGCATTCCAACAGCAGAAAACACAGCTGAAGCAAGCAATATGGGAGGGTAGGAGAGATAATGAGGATTCTCTATGGGCGAAACTGCATGCGGATACCAAGTGGAATGACAGTGGAAGGTTCTGGGAGACAATAAAAAGATTTACCCACCCAACACACGAGGGTCTGTCTTCTAACAGATCTGAGGAGGATTGGGCTACCTACCTTGGAAATCACTTTCACCAAGTAAAAATCTTATCGCACACAGGAACTAGAACAGAGACAACACAGTGGTTTACCACTATTAAGCAACAACCCAATGAGGAAAAAGCAACAGCACAGGAATGGAACGAAGGAGAACTGCCGGGAGTCATACCCTCAAACGATCACCTTAAAACAATTAAAAGCTACATTAAGAAGGGAAGACAAGAAGGTGCGCCGGGCCCCAATGGAATACCACCTGTGCTTTACAAACAAGATGCAGATGATTGGGTAAAAGCACTCAGCCCTCTGTTCATGGAAATAGGGCAGACAGGCCTACTTCCTCCGTCTTGGCAGGCTTCGATTATATCGCCAATTTTTTTTTTTTTTTTTTTTGAAAACCTTTATTGTACAGAAAGAGCTCACAAATACGGGCCTACAACCCACCGGGCTGGCCACCACAGAGCCGAGTGTCAGGAGCAATGCACAGAGTAACACAGTATACAAAGGCAAAGAAACAGGAGAAATAACAAGCATCTCAGAGCAAGCACAGGAGATAAGAATTAGAAAGGCAGTTTTCGTATTTTTAAAGGACGGGTTAGGGAGTACAGGAGTATGGCGGGCCGAGAGACAAACCAAAGGGGTGGGGCCGCGGCGGGCAGCAATACAATGATCGTAAAAAACACAGGAGAAACAAATACGAAATAGGCATACCAATAAGCACCGGTCAAAACAAGAGACATGAGGAAAGGCCACCGTACACATCGTCCAATGCCCGCCCACCGCAGCTACCACCTGTCCCATCGAACAGCACAGAAAAGGACCCAAATACAAGAACAATACGAAACGGACCCCCCATAAAAGAAAGGAACCCCGCATAAGGGGGGGGGGGGGAAGGAAGGGGGAAGAAGGAAAGGAAGGGACTCTTATCCAAACACCCGCCCCCGGGCGACGAAACAGGAAAACAATAACCCGGTACCAAATAGACATTAAAAATATAGAAAACACACCCAGCAAATCAGAATCATCGCGATACCGGAAAAATACCCCAGAAAGACACCAGGGGGACAGACGACGAGACAGAGCCCCGAAAGAAGGGATACACAAGGGCCATAGAACCAAAAAGGGAGAAGAAAGGAGGAAAAAGATCCCCCAAAAACAGCAACAGACCCCCCCACCCACCCCACAAGCCCACCCTACACCCCTGCAGAAGGCTACGGCCAACCCCCCAGCAGCGTGCCTGTTGCCCTAAATAGAACCCGAAATATAGGAGAAAGAAACAAGGTAGAAACAAAGGCAAAAAGAAGGGCCAGGGAAAGGAAGGAACATTACACACGGGAGAGGGCAAAAAACAGTATTATCAGCAACCATCCCACCACCTGTGCAAAGGGGAGAGAGGCAGAGCCCACGGGAAGTTAAACGATATCAGGATGAGTTTCAGGAGTCCCACGAAGTTACGCAACATCACAGCAGCACATGTCGGTCATAGATCAAAAAACAAGACTACCGCATATAATAAGTCATTTCAGCCCTGTCCGCTTTTGTCCAAGGTTGTAATCATCCAAACAAACAAAGTCCAAACGACGAGGGACACAGGGTTCAGGAGGAAATCCAGCGGCAGTCCTGAGGAGAAACGTGAAAGAAAGTACGGAGGATACAAAAAAGTTACGGTACAACCTTCGCACCGCAGGCACAGTTCTATGGACAAGTCCAACGAGGCAAGCCCAGCTGGGTCGGCACAGGCGCCCCGGCCGGGGAGCCGACGCGATGAGAAACAGAAAGGATCAGCGAGGCCTGGACAGGATGCAAACGGACCGCAGACCAGCGGCCGAGGCAACAAAGCAGGACGACGAAGGGCGTCGGAGAGTCTCCAATCCAAGGATGCGGTCTCCGCCGGAGGCACAGAGACCAGGAGCACACCAGCCGTACCCTGCAACAAGGAAGCAAAATCCAACGATGGGGGCCCGCATAAATCGAAAAGTGGGTCCGCCTCCACAGGGGAAACAGGCGCAGCCACGGAAGTCCGCCAGGAGTATAGTGCATCCAGGACAACTTGAAGTGCAGGGAACCCTTCACTAGATCCGACATCCGGGCCGTGTGGCGGGCCCCCAGTGCTCGCCCAGGCCCGGCAGAGACTCCCAGGGTCGGCCGCCATCTTAGGAGCCCAGCAAGCCCTCGGTCGTCGGGGGCCCCGGCCGGAGCAACACCAAAGCAAAAGGAGGTCAGCCGAACTGCGGCGGGGCGCCCCAAGGCAGGAAGGAGACCCACCAGAAGAAGGATGTTCGGCGGCCCCCTCGCGCCGCCGGCCCCGTTCTCCGAGCCCGGGCGGAAAATCCAAAATGGCCGGGTCGGGGAACAAAGGGGGGACCAAGCCGGACAAAAGAGGAGGCTCTCCCGCAGGAGGCAGCGTCCGCACCCCGAGGCCCAGGACAGTCGGGTCCGCCAACGGGCACAGCCGGCCTATTCGCACATCAGCCTACGCAACCAGATCCACAGCGCCAGCAAGGGCCGACCATCGCGCTCCGTCACGTCCCGTCGCTGCAAGGAGGACCAGGCTAGTCCGCCCCGAAGGCTCCGAGCGGGACCACCGCACAGGATCGACAGCACCCAGGATCACCGGAGCAACGGGTAAGGGTCCGCAAAGTGCCCGCAGTACCGAAACACCGCAAGCAGGGCTTCCCGGGGCAGGAGAAATACAGGATAATCGAAGAAAACAGGTGGTTGAACGGAGCCGAGCTAAAACGCGGCCATCTCGGTCGCGAGCTAGGCTCCTCCCCTCCTATATCGCCAATTTTTAAGTCAGGAGATAAGACTCTGCGTAGGAACTATCGCTTAGTTGCCCTTTTGGAAAATGAGGCAAAATTCTTTGCAGGCACTCTGCTGGACGAACTGGAACTTTGGGCCGTAGACAATTCGAATATTCCCCTAAGCCAAACTGGCTTCTCCAAATCTGTTGGAACTGTAACAAACATAAAAACTAAGGCTTTGCTAATCGATAAGGCCAAGTCTACAAAAATGCTGTTATACTTGTGCTTTATTGATTACCGGGCTGCTTTTGATCACGTAAATCGCAACAGACTTTGGTTAAAATTGGCCAGCTGGGGCATACCCCAGGCTTTGCTAAATCTGCTAATTAATCTGCATACTTAGACCTGGGTTCAAGTAAAGTTGGGGGATGGGTCAACTTTATCAAGAAAGATACCAACAACGAAAGGCCTCAAGCAAGGCTGCGTGCTGGCCCCGACCCTATTCAATCTGTTTCTTGCAGACCTTATCCCGCTACTAAATGCCAGCAATTCACATTCTCCAAAGCTCGGGAACCTAGTATTACCATGTCTACTTCATGCTGATGACCTAGTTTTGATTAGCCAAACGAAGGTGGGTTTACAGCATCTTCTTAACACTACATTTGATTACTCCAAGGCAAATAATCTGAATATTAACTTGGAGAAAACTAAAACCATGACAATCAAAAAGAATTCTAAGAAAACACCTGTCTGGTTTTGGGGCAAGACCCGCATAGACTCAGCAATAGAGTATAAATACTTGGGGGTGATCATCGACAAAGGTGGGCATTTTGCAGCCCAAAGAGACACAATCAAAAAGAAGGGAACAGCCCTAGCAGTCTCGATGCGAAATCTTAACTCTAAACTGAACGGCCCCTCACTTGCTCCACTGGTTGAAGTAATACGGGCACAACTACTACCTACAATAACTTATGGGAGCGAGGCACAGGGGGGAAGGGACTCCAAGCTCTTGGATGGTGTGGTCGCAAAAGTATATAGAATAATCTTTGGTCTACCAAAAAGAGTTTCTACAGCACAGATTAGGGTTGAGTTTGGTGTTCAAAAACAGACCCTTGCAAGACAAGGTGCGACAGTCATCTTTTGGACAAGTAAGAAAATCAAAACCAGGAACCCTAAATTGGCATTTGTGGTCGGAACTACAACAGAAAAAAATCATCACCAACGGCAAAATACTTACTAGCAAGTATGACCAACCTGGGTCTCATCGAGCTTTGGGAAACACCTATAAGTCACTGCCTTCTCAAAAAAAGATCAAAGAAAACAGTAAAGAGTCAATCCTGGATCGAAGACAAGGCAGCCCTATTCAGAAGGTCGCAGGGCTGGATGATCTTGAGCTCCTATTCCTCCCTAGCTGCTCCAAAATACCTAGGCCTGCAACCATGCATAAAGCATTTTCCACACTGGCTGACAACCCAATCCGATTCCATCTGTCGCCTGCGCCGTGCAGCGCATGAAGACATGCTGCACCTTCTCTGTATGTGCAAAGAACTAACACAGGAACGGAAACAGCTTTTAAAGCCACTTTTTAATCAGAGAGGTATCCGCACACGGAGGAAGGCATTGCTAAGGCATAAGGGAGAGGTGTGGCGCCGCGGCCAGGGCGACTGACGCTGGAATCTGGGGACCACGGTTCGATCCCTGGCTCCGGCAGCAGGTTAGCCCAGCACCATGTGACTCTGGGCAATAGCTCGCTTAATCTTCCCGACGGCCCCCAGCGCCTAGAGACCCTTACGGGTGATTGTGCGCTTTACAAATGTGGACTTTACTTTACTTTACTGGTGTACTTTGCACCTGAGAACACGCAGCTGAACTGCAACATGGTAAACTTTTTGAGACAAGTGGAGAAGAGAATGCCACAATATCGAGATGCTGATCTCCGGCCACCAACTTCGGATAGAACAACAATATAGCTAAAAGGAAAAAAGTCGGACTCTGCTAAACAAATGGTTATTTTACCAATGTATTGCAAAGACCAATTGGCTTGCACTGATTTTAGTAAATTGTTTTACATTATTTAACATTTTTTAATTTATAATCAAAATGTGATGAGATACTCTGTAGCAATGGTTTTAAGTAACTGTGCTAAATAGAAAATACTACCGGGAATTGAAAATATTTTTGAATATATTGAAATATTGTTAAATAAATGTAATTAAAGAGTAATCATTAAAGAATATACTATTTGAAAGTACTTTACTGAACAAAAATAAAAAAATAAGTATTGTGTCAATTTTTAATTTGATATCTTATAAAAATTAACAAAACATCATTTATAAAAATGCTATTTGTTTCAACAGAAAAGTATTGCTCATTAAATAGAATTTTTTTTACAAGTATAAAAAATGATAATACATTAAATAGTTGAAAAGAAGAAAAAGCTAAAAAATTAACTGACAATCCTATCTCCAAGCACATTCTACACAATCATGCAAGTGCTGTACACAATGCCAATATTAATTTATTTTGAAATGTCTGCTCTTTTCTACATTCTCCAAAAATTACTTAAATATGGAAAAAATTAAAGAACATCAAAAGAAAATTAATATTATATAAACAATTATATTATAGATTGTAAAATATAAATGATTCATTACAGCTCATTGTTTTCACAAATATATTTTGATGTTGGGACAAGTAGGCCTGGGCAAAATTAGTGCCAGTGTCATTCCTATAATATTGGGAATTTCATGTTACGCTCGTTACGCAAATACCCCCAAATGATGCCATTACTCCACTTGCGGTAAAGATTTACAGTGAACCGCGCCATTCATGGTAAAAATTTGCTGTGAATTCATGCAAACAACCGAGTGCAGGAAACTGTTTTTTCTGCACCTTGTTTAAATCCATCCTCATGCCACAATTTGAGGCTAGGATGCATTTTATTGCTAAAATATAGATTGATATGATAGTTTTGCATATTGAGTACCTACCCCATAAAGTTTGCATAATTATGAAAAATTACACATGCATCTAGGAATTATATTCGCTAACATAACAAACACTAGAGAAAGTGTATGTATTTGGGGGAGTTGCTTCACTATTCTTACACCAGTCCAACAAACATTGGGAACAATGCATATATTTACTTTTGTAATTCCGATCCCACCAAAATTGGGGAAGTGAATGTATTTTCAGGGGTTGGGGGTAGGGGCGTTAGATTTACTATTCAAACAATTCCACATACTTGGAGATATTGCATATATTTGGTGGATCAAAGGGAGAAAGCATTTGAGGCAGATTAAATATTCCGCAACTGGTCCAGAAGCACTTGGTAAAGCATAAATAATGGGGGAGAGGGACAGATTTACTATTTTAGCAGCTAGAGGAGGGTGAGCCACCAAAGTCTTGAGGCAGATGGCTGACACCAGCTCAGCTTGATGACCTTTAGGACTATCAAGCCAAAACTAAGGAAAGCTGGGCTGAGAAAGAGTGACTCAGTTTTCTAACTATGGCATGAATCAGAGCGGAAGGGGATTGAGATTGGAGAAGTAGATACAGGGAAGAGGAAAGGAAAGGAAAGGAAAGGAAAAGAGAGGGCAGTAGAACATCAACTGTTGTCAGGAAGAGGCAAGGCAAAGAGGAATACAGACAACTTGGTGAGGGAGGGAGAAAAAGAGTCCGAAATGAGTCAGGGAGAAAAATAGAATGCTAAATGTGGCATAGAGAGTGGTGAGAAATGGAAAAGGAGAGGAAAAGTGGGGAGAGAAAAGACACACCATAGAGGTCAGATGATAATGGTACAGGTTGGAGTGAAGATTAGATAGTCCTGGGGAAGAGTCAGTAGCATGACTTGTGACTAAATAAGACTGCCTGAAACTAGTTGATTTTCTGGGGTACCAGACTATCACAGCATGCCCATATCCAGCAATTGGTCAG
The DNA here is from genome assembly GCF_964261635.1 of Lissotriton helveticus. NCBI lineage: Eukaryota > Metazoa > Chordata > Amphibia > Caudata > Salamandridae > Lissotriton > Lissotriton helveticus. Next base: position 921,087,102 of record NC_136070.1, read on the forward strand.
TTGGGCCCTCTGCCCCTCAGCACCTCTAATCCCCTTTCTCTATCCCGGCATGACACCTCATGACAATGCTATAGCAGGCTTGGCTTATGCTTTGGCTCCTAGAGCCACGCTGGACTGCTGGCTCGGCTCATGCTCTGCTCTTCCTATAAAATCTCCAGCTTGCCTACTCTTACTAACACCTGTCTTTCAAACATGATTTGTGGGAGTCTTTCACATTAACCATACAAAAATGAATAAGCTGAACACCAAATATAATGTTTAATTTTATTTTTACCAATATATATTTATTAAATATTTAAGTTTATATACACGAAACAAATACAATTTAACATAAACATAATAAATACTTGATTTAAAAAAATCAACATGAAAAATTAATGTTTATCCAAATAAATAGGACGCCCAAACAGTTCTCCAAATAAAATAAACATGACCTAATTTTTGAATAAAAATTAATTCGAATTATAATGCTTATTTTAAACAATTATCATACACTGATTTTACAAAGAAACACTACCAATTGAAATACCATGAAAAATTCCAACAGCACCCCAAAAATCAAACATGTAAAATAAGTTAACAAATATACACTTGCAAGTTATTATTAAACAATTAAAATAAATTACACTAATCATTTTATAATCAATTACTATTAACCATACTTATTGCTTCCAGTTTGGTGTTTTTACTGACTTTTACAGATACTTACAGATTGAAAAACATTTATATGTATGTTGCCTGTAATTATGTTTGAATATGGAAACATGGAAAATAAGTGTTCTTATATGTGAATGTTGATACTGTCAGTCATTACTACTAGGCAAACAGCTGTGCAGACTGACACGCAGGTGAATTAAAATTAAGGTTTATACAGTTGTAGATGTGCAACTGTTTCTGCTAAATTATTAATGTTTTGGGAATGTATTGCATATGAGTGGTGCCTTATGTATGGTTTATTGGAGCCATATATAAGGCACACCCAGCAAGCACCTAATTCTATGTACAGCCTTTGTAGATTGCAAACAAATAGAACTATGATAGCTCCAGGTTAATTGTTTCAAAAAGGACAAAATAAATACAGATACATACAAATAAAAAAATAAAAAAGTGAATCCAGTGGAAGGGAGGACGTGTTATCCTTAATGCCTTGTCTCAATCTCACGTATATGAATATATCCATGGGGATGGGTATCAGATTGGTGAAAAACTGTTCTAATGTACAAAATCTCCCGTCTTGGTATAAATCTCCCCAACATATTATATTTGTCTTTTTCGTGACTTTTTTAAAGCATGTTTCTTGAATCACTTGTATATGTGCGAGATACACTAAGAGAAGTAGGGTTGAATATATCATTGGAACTTGCAATAATTCAGCTATGCGTCACCACACATTCGCAGTACATGTGACCGTTGTGGGATCTTTTTCACGGGGTTTAGGAGTGTTATATATGACTCCATCAATGGAATTGGGTCTGTGAGCCATTGTTCCTCTGCGAGCCGCGGCATGAATTTAGCTGGATGAAACCAATAATGTACGTAGTGGGCTTGGGCACATGTATAATGCAATTCTAAATTGGGAACATCGAATCCCCCCTGGGAATAGGGCCTATTGATTGTTTCCCATTTTAGCCTCAGTTGTTTGCCTCCTAAGGTCAATCTAATCAATTCCATGCGCAAAGCCGCAAAGAAGGGCCTGCCAGGATAATATGGTATATTCATAATTAAATATAATAATTTGGGGAGAATCGCCATTTTTAGTTTGAAATCTTTTATTGAATTATCAACAAATAAGATGCAGCAAGAGATAAGACCCATGTCATAGGCCGGCAGCCAACGTATTGCTTCATAGAGCATCAAAAGAACCTCAAAACAAACCCCCCAACGCCCTCCCCCTCCCACTCCGCCTCCTCCCGCGTACAAAATAGCTAGACAAAAAGGTAAAGAGAGGACCCCACATTCCATTGCATAGTGCTATAATGCTTAATTCGCACATTGGTGTAGTTCGGAAAGACGCAGGAGTCGTAAATATCTAGGACAGGACAGCTCACGGAATTCAGTGCACAGCAAGGTGACAAATGGCTGCCACATATCCGCAAATGAAACCCCATCATCCTGAAGCGAAGAAGAGATGTGTTCCATGCCAAGAACAAACCGCAAACAATGCAACCATCTCTGCAAGGATGGTGTTCTATCTGTGCCCCAATGTGATAAAATATTCTGTAGTGCCACCCCTAGGGCTATACCTAATTGTTTACCTTTGCAGGACTTGAGGGGAAAGGTAAGTCTGTCAGACACTCCCAGGACCACATATGCAGGGAAGTGTATGAGCGTGGTGTCAAAGTGACTGTCAATCTCGCCCAACACTTGCGTCCAGTAAGTGGCAAGGGTATGGCATTCCCACATGAGATGCAAGAGTGTACCTTCAGTGTCACAGCCCCCCCAGCAGGTAGCGAAGCGGTCTCGGTCGTACTTGTAGAGTCTGGAGGAAGTGAGATACCAATATGTCATAATCTTGGTGGCCGTCTCAACTCTAGATGTATTACGTGCTGTGTGCTGGGCTCTATAATAGATATCTGACCATTCTTTAGGGGTCAAGGTTCAGCCCAGCTCTGCTTCCCACCGTCTTTGGCCTGCTGACTTGACCACCGGTTCTGGGGACGCAGGATGTGGTAGAGTTCTGTGATAAATCGCTTTGTGGATTGTTTCGAGAGCAGCCAGTGCTCTTACTGAGTGAGGGGCCTCTCCGCACCGGGCGGGGTTGCATAGCCCAGTGTCCTATTTGGAAAGAATGTAACTGTTCTGTTTTGGGTACGTCATAATAAGTCTTAAAGTCCTCAAAGGGTCGGGGGCCCTCTGTATCAAAAATCTAAAGACCTGTGCCCTGCTAAGTTCCAGAGGCTGAATGCGTTCCAATCAAGACCTGAGGAGAAGTCCGGATTTTCTGTTATAGGGGTGATGGGAAAGTTGTCAGGCCATTGTGGGTAGGGGTGGCGTCCCAGTCTTTTAGCATGGCCAAACCACCGGGGAGCTATACAGCCCAGAGGGCCTGGAGGCCTTGCGAAGGAAGGGGATCTTCCAGAGAGCCTTTTTCGCTATTGCACACTCCATAAAGAGACAGCACTTCTCAGATTCTGGTTGAGCCCATTCTAAAAGATAGCGTATCTGTGTAGCTTCCTAATAGCAGTCGAGATCAGGTATCCCCAACCCCTACTCTCCATGTGGTCCAAAGCTTAGAGCTCTATTTATTTGCGATCTCTTGTCTGCCCAGACATAGTTGACGAACTCGGATTGTAGTTGTTTTAAAACCCCCAAAGTTGGCTCAACCGGGAGAGTCTGGAAGAGGTATTGGACCTTGGGGGGTATGCTCATTTTAAGCGCTGCTGCGATCTCCTCCAGTTTGTTCAGGAACTCCGGAACTGAGGTGTTTGGTGACTCCAGCATGGCACCAACATCATCGGCATAAAGGCTGATGGTATGACATTACCCCCCCAAAGAAAATCCCCTTGATCTGTTGATTCTCCCAAACCCATTGGGCGAACGGTTCAATGTAGAGGGCAAATAATACTGGGGAGAGCGAGCAGCCCTGACGCGTACCCCTGGAAATAGTAAAGGGATCGAAGGTAAAGCCATTTACCCTAACAGTGGCTGAAAGGAGGCGGTAGCCGCTAAAAACCCATTGTCGAAATTGACGCCCAAATCCAAACCTCTCCAGGACAGTCTCTAAGAAGGGCCAGTGGACCCTATGAAACGCCTTCTTGGCATCTATTGACAGGAAGACACGCTCCTCTTACTGGGTCTTGGCCTGACCCGTAGCTGCCCCCGCCCCCCTCAGCGCCTTGAGATCCTCACTGGTGAGAAGCTTGCTTTACAAACCCCTGATTGATTGATGGGATTTATCCAACAAGTGTAGCAACCGTCTAGTATTATCGCTGCACTGTCTGGTTGCCACATATCCGGCCTTGTCCGGATCTATCAAACCCGGCATCATAGGCCACAATCGAGCCGCAAGGATTCCCGTAAAAATCTTGAAATCGATATTCAAGAGAGATATCGGCCTGCAGAAGGCGTATGGTCTTTGCTGGGTTTAGGCAGTACTGGCACTGACGCTAAAAACATTGTGGGTGGTAGCTCCTTAGTGTCGTCTATGGCATTAAAAAGTTGTGTCAGTATTGGGGCTATAAGTGAGCAGAAGGTTTTATAAAAAAGGGTAGTAAATCCGCCTGGGCCGGGGGATTTAAGAAGTTTAAGTCGAGCTATGGCCAAAATAACTTCTTCTATTCTAATAGGGCTATCTAGAGTCGCCCCCTAGTCAGCAGTTAGCTTAGAATGGGTTATGCCCTGGCAATACCTGGAGGGATTCTGTTCAGGCAGGGATTGTGCAGTGTACAGATTTGCATAAAAATCTCGAAATGCGTTTGCTATGGCCTCGCAGCGTGTGTGTTCGATGCCCATATCAGTCAAGTTGAGTGGGACTGTCGCCGCCTGTCCCTGCACGCGTAATTTATGGGCTAATAACCGTCCACATTTGTACCCCCGATATAAAGTGTATGCTTCAAGCGGAGCTCGGCGTATTTGGATCCATGAAGATCAAGGCTGGCTAGCTGCGCCCTGGGAATCACCATTTTTATAAGAGAAGTTCTCCCTGTCAAGGACAAGGGCAATGAGATCCAGCGCATGACACAGTCTGTGATAGTCTCCAATGCCCTTCCATAGTTAAGACGCATTTGTTCCGCACTATCTGACACAACAAGTATCCCCAAATATTTTACTTCTGAGTGGCACCATTCTATGGGATAGTCAAGAGGAAAGAGGTGTTGCAGCGGCTGTGAGCAGGAATAGCTTTGACGTTTCCCAGTTAATATGTATCCCTCAGAGTTCCGCGAAGACAATGAATTCTTGCAGTATGGGATTTAAATTCTGTTGCAGGTCTCTGAGGTACAGAATGATATCATCCGCATAAAGGGAGATGAGTATTTGTCGCATGTGGCACTGTAATGCTTTTTCCTGGTGGTGTTATGAATCACATTGGTCTGTAGGTTTCCCAGGATTTAGGAGCAAGGTGATAAGTGCCTCTCTCATTGACCTAGGAAGAATGCCAGTTTCTTGGACTTCTTCGTAGACTGTTTTTAATATAGGTGTGACCTGATCAATATATGTTTTATAAAAGTCTATTGGGAGGCCATCCAACCCCGGAACCTTACCAGACTTCATCTGCATTGTTGCAGCCCGAATTTTATCCTCTTCGAGGGGGGCAGCTAGAAACTCTCTTTGTTAATTTCCAAACCAGCCTAGGTCCACTTCGTCCAAATAGCTAGATAGATGAAGTGGCTGCTGCCGTCTGGTGCTATATAATGTGGCATAATATGCAGGGAATGCTTTGAGTATGTCTGTGCTATCTCTATGCCTCGTACCTTCATGATCTGAAATTTCTAACACATAACTAGAGAAACAGGGTTTACAGATCGCTTCCACCAATGCCTTACCCGGCCGTTCCATATCTGCATGCCACAAAAGATCTTCCCCTGAAGCAAACCTCTCTGTCTGCTGTATCTTAAACTCCGAGAGTTGGTCCCTGAACACTTTTTGAAGTGTTCCGTTCATGCCAGCACTCATCTCTCTTTCTAAACACTTCAATTCAGTTTTCAATGTCTGTAGGGTCTGGCATATGTCTCGGAGGACACCAGAGCTTTTGGCAATGCAGAATCCGCGAATTTTTACCGTAAAGACCTCCCATACCGTCTCAGTACGTGCAACTGAACTAATGTTTCGCTGAAATAAATCTGTAATTTCCTGACCTAGCTCTGTTTGGAACACTGCTTTCAACAGTGTGAGTGGCATGAGTCTCCTGTTCCTATGGGTCACATTAATCACCGGTGGGTATAGTGCCAGTCGTACCAGTTCAAGGTACATTCTCGCTAGGTGCTCTGCTGTATCGATCCTTGGCCCTATACCCCTAGATACCACCCAGAGGTCTAGCCTAGCCCAAGACAAATGCATTGCTGAATAATGTGTACCTTCCCTCTTCCCCGGGTGTACGTGTCTCCATACGTCTAAAAGACAATTGTCAGGTATTATGCCTTGTAATAGTTTATGCATTCTAGTGTAATGGTGTGGGAGTGGATTGGACCTGTCACACATCGGGTTTAAAGTTGCATTAAGATCCAGCCCCAGATTAAATGTGTAGACCCTATCTCAAGTATTTTTCCCCACAGTGTAGCGCAGAAGTCTGGTTTATCTACATTAGGCCCATAACAGCTTACTAATGTGATTGAGTCAGAGCCCAATCTCCCCCACATGATACAGTATCTTCCTAAGTGATCTTGAGACATGGCAAGTGAAGTGTACGGAGTATTGCTCTTGATCAAAATCGCTATCCTCTGGCGTTCGAGGAGAACATTCTATGCTAAGCTCATTTGCAAGCAAAGGAGTGAGTGCACCTGTCTAGATGGGTCTCCTTGCGCTTCGCAATCTGGACATGATGTCTGTCCAGGTATGCTAGTATCTGTCTACGTTTGCGTGGATTCCCCAACCCCCTGACATTCCATGTTAATAACTTAATCTTCCATTCTGCATCATCGTGTGCCATGCAATCATCAAGAGCCAAAATACAATAGGAGTCCGAGACCTGTATCTACTTATCTTTTATTGTACTTACAGGAGCCTGTCTATGGATTTCGTACCCTGCCTTACCTCAGTTTCAAGCGAAATTTCCCAACCCCCCCTCCTATAACAGCATCCCAATTATGCCAGTACTTCCATTCCCACGCCCTCCCAAACATTCCCAAACTACAAAACTACGATTCATTTGAACCCATAGTGGGGGATCACCCTCGTTGGAACGCCAGGGGGCTCACACAATTTCTCCCTTCCCCTCCATGTGATGGAGTGTCTAGTAACGGGAGGGGGTACAGGGTGCCCAGTACAGTTTTGTTAACCAGTCCCAGGTGTACATTTATCTGCTTGTTGTGTCCATTCGCGATCTTGTCCTTTCAGTCTGACTTAAGCATCTCCCCACAGCAGTCCGGCCCCAGGTGTATGCTACATTTGAAATCCAGGGTGGAGGGCATTGATTACTGGGAATTGTATCAGTCCGTCAGTCTTTTTGTTTACTCCGATATTAGGGATGATGACCTCGATGGATGCTCCTTTGCATTACGAGGCGAGTCCTGCCGTTTGATGCGTTTCAAGAAGTCGTGCACTTGCTGTGTGTTAATAAAAAAATACTGTTTGCCTTGGTGTGTGAATCGTAGGGGCGCCGAGTACATTAGTGCCTGGCGTAGTTTGCGCTTAGCCGGGATGAATTTTCATCTCGCTTCCTGTACAGTGGCTGTGAAGTCGGGGTAAATTATAAACTCATTGTCTTCAAAAAGGAAGTGCCTCTTTTCCTGAGCCATTCTCAGGGCCACATCGCGATCCCGATAATTAAGCAATCTTGCGATGATCGGGCATGGTAGACATCCTGGAGGCAGTCTTTGGCCTAAAGAGCAATGAGCGCTTTCTACCACCATCTGTGAGAAAAAGGATTCTGCCCCAAATGCTTCGCGCAATAGTAATTCAATGAACTCCTCCATCCATCCAGTATTCGCGTTATCCGGGATCCCCATGACGCGTATGTTGTTGCTCCTGCTACACGCCTCCAAATCCTTATTTTTACCGACGATAACCTTAAGGACTTTATTCATCTGTGCCATCTGTTTCTGCATATTTGACGCAGTATCTTCAGCTTCATAGATTCGCCGTTCTGTTCCCTTAATGCGTTCATCATGTTTATCCAATTTATGTACTATAGAATCCATGCGGGTCGTCATTGAATCCATCTTGCTCTATAGAATTGAGGCTGTGCTGCATAGCAAGTAGGAGTCCCTTAATTTTATCATCTTGAGCGTGCGCCGCCTCTTGTGAATGTTCCATACCCGCATGTTCAGGTTCATCTTGGTGCGAGCACATTGCTTTCCTAGTTTCAAAGGGCAGCTTCGATTGCTTCCTGTGCCTCTTTGTGTACTTCTCTTGCGTCTTTCTTTACTTTTCTTGCCTCTTTCTGTACCTCACATGCCTCTTTCTTCACCTCTCTTGCATCTTTCTGTACCCCTCTTGCCTCTTTTTGCAACTCTCGCCTCTCTGCGCCTCACTTGCCTCTTTCTGCACCACTCTTGCTTCTTTCTGCAACTCTTGTCTCCTTCATTACTTTTCTTGCTACGTTCTGCACCTCTCTTGATTCTTTTTGCACTTCCCATGTTTCTTTCCGCACCTTTCTTACTCTATTTGCATTTCTCTAGCCTCTTTCTATTTTTCCCTTGCTTGTTTCTATATCTTTCTTCCTATTTCTGCACCTCTATTGCCTCGTTCTGTGCTTCTCTTGCTTCTTTCTGCACCTTTCTTCCTCTTTCTTCCTCTTTCTGCACCTCTTGCCTCTTTCTGCACTTCTTTTGCCTCGTTCTGCTCTTCTGTTGCTTCTTTTTACACTTCTCTTTCTTTCTGTACTTCTCTTGCTTCTTTCTGTACCCCTCTTGCCTCGTTCTGCACCTGTCTTCCCTCTTTCTGCACCTCTTATGTCTTTGTGCACCTCTATTGCCACTTTCTGCATTTCTCTTGCTTCTTTCTGCACTTCCCTTGCTTCTTTCTGCACCTCTCTTGCTTTTTTTGCACCCGTCTTGCCTCTTTCTGCACACATCTTCTCTCTTTCTGCAGTTATCTTGCCTCTTTGTGCACCTCTGTTGCTTCTTTCTACACTTCTCTTTCTTCTTTCGGCACCCCTCTTGGTTCTTTCTGCACCCCTCATGCCTCTGTCTGTACCCCATTCCCTGTTTCTGCACCTCTCTTGCTACTTTCTGCACCCCTCTTCCCTGTCCCTGTTTCTACACCTCTCTTGCCTCTTTCTGCACTTCCGTTGCCTCTTTATGCAGTTCTCTTGTCTGTTTACGCAAATCTGTGGCTTCTTTCTGCATTTCTGTTGCTTTTTTATGCACCACTCTTGCTTCTTTCTGTACCTCTCTTGCTTTCTGCACTTCTCTTGCTTCTTTCTGCACCTCTCTAGCTTCTTTCTGCGCCCCTCTTGTCACTTTCTGCACCCCTCTTCCCTCTTTCTGCACCTCTGTTGCCTGTTTCTGCACCTCTTGCCTGTTTCTGCACTTCTCTTGCCTGTTTCTGCACGTCTCTCGTCTCTTTCTGCACATCTTTTGTCTCTTTCTGTACCTCACCTGCCTCTTTCTTCACATCTTTTGCATGTGTGTACACCTCTCTTGCTTTTTCTGCACCTCTCTTGTTTCTTTCTGCAACTCTCTTGTCTCTTTCATCACTTTTCTTGCTACTTTCTGCACCTCTCTTGCTTCTTTCTGCACTTCCCCTGGTTCTTTCTGCACCGTTCTTACTCTTTCTGCATTTCTCTTGCCTCTTTCTATTTTCTCTTGCTTGTTTCTGCATCTTTCTTCCTCTTTCTGTGCTTTTATTGCCTCTTTATGAGCTTCTCTTGCTTCTTTCTGCACCTTTCTTCCTCTTTCTGCACCACTCTTGCTTCTTTCTGTACCTCTCCTGCTTTTTCTTAGGTGAAACATCCATTACCTCGCATGTGTTACTCTTCAGTGCCATTACCCCACAGTTTTTACACCACAGAATCTCTTATAATGCAGGGCTTTACACCGCAAACTATTACAACTCATTCCCCAAAGTAACGCAACAGTGGAGTTACAGTAGTAAATTGTGTTGTAATTGTTTGCGGTGTAAAGCCCCGCGTTGTAAAAGATTTTGCGGTGTAAAAAGTCTGGGGTAATGGCATGTGGAATAAAAGTGTGTGGGATAAAGTGTCTTATTCTTTTTTCAACACTTCTTTTTTCTGCACCTTACTTGCTTCTTTCGGCACTTCTCTTGCCTCTATCTGCACCTCTCTTGCCTGTTTCTGCACCACTCTTGCCGCAGTCTGCACCTCTCTTGCCTATTTCTACACCTCACTTGCCTCTTTCTGTACCTCTCTTGCTTCTTTCTGCTCCACCCTTGCTTTTTTCTGCACCTCTCTTGTTTCTGCAACTCTTTTGTCTCCTTACTTTTCTTGCTACTTTCTGCACCTGTCTTGCTTCTTTTTGCACTTACCTTGGTTCATTATGCATCTTTCTTACTCTTTCTGCATTTCTCTAGCCTCTTTCTGGTTTTCTCTTGCTTGTTTCTGCATCTTTCTGCACTTTTATTGCCTCTTTCTATGCTTCTCTTGCATCTTTCTGCACCTTTCTTCCTTTTCTGCACCTCCCTTGCTTCTTTCTATCTTTCTACACCTCTCTTGCTTTTTTCAGGGGAAACATCCTTTACCCCACATGTGTTACTCCGCGGTTTTTACACCGCAAAATCTTTTACAACACAGGGCTTTACACCGCAAACTATTACAACGCATTCCCCAAAGTAATGCCACAGTGGAGTTAGAGTAGTAAATTGTGTTGTAATAGTTTGTGGTGTAAAGGCCTGCGTTGTAAAATATTTTGCGGTGTAAAAACTCCAAGGTAATCGCTCGTGGAGTAAAAGTGTGCAGGGTAAAGTGTCCTATTCTTTTTTTGGCACTTCTCTAGCGTCTTTCTGCACCTCTCTTGCTTCTTTCGCCACCCCCTTTGCCTCTGTCTGCATCTCTCTTGCCTATTTCTGTACCTCACTTTCCTCTTTATGCACCTCTCTTGCTTCTGTCTGCACCTCTCTTGCTTTTTTCTGCACCTCTCTTGTTTCTTTCTGCAACTCTCTTGTTTCTTTCCTTACTTTTCCTGCTGCTTTCTGCACCTCTCTTGCTTCTTTTTGCACTCCCCTTGGTTCTTTCTGCACCTTTCTTACTCTTTCTGCTTTCTGTTGCCTCTTTCTGTTTTTCTCTTGCTTGTTTCTGCATCTTTCTGCAATTCTATTGCCTCTTTCTGTGCTTCTCTTGCTTCTTTCTGCACCTTTCTTCTTCTTTCTGTACCTCCCTCGCTTCTTTCTGCACCTCCCTTGCTTTTTTCAGCACTTATCTTGCCTATCTATGCACTTCTCTTGCCTCTTTCTGCACTTCTCTTGCCTCTTTCTGCACATTTCTAACTCTTTCTGCACCTCTCTTGTTTTTTTCTGCACTTCTCTTGCCTCTTTCTATACTTCTTGCCCCTTTCTGTACTCAAATGGAATTGCAAGCTGTCAAGTTTAAAGCTCTACATGCTCTCGTGACTGAGGTATATGTCTAATTGTACATGTATTCTCACATGAGTTATGCATCTGAAGATGATAACTTAAAAAGCGCTTCACTTATAGGTGTTCACATTTTCTCAGTTCTGCTCTGTCATTTGGTTGCACTGACAGACATGTCTTACTTATATAGGTGTTATAGAGCCCCTCAAATATACTATTGAATACACATGTGCTCTGTATTATGGGAAGAATAAAAAACATATACCTTTTGTACACAAATTTACAGAGTATGCTGTTTGAAACACAGTTATTCAAGTATTTGTATGTTTATGTAACATGTCCCTTGGTAAAAGCAGAGACACACACATGCATACCTTCACAAACTTGGTGAGACTTACAACAGTAATATGGTTTGGATTGCTGTTTTACATTTAGTAGGCCTAACACTTTGAGCAGTCAATGAGTAGTGAACCTTCAAGAGAAAAATAAGGTTTAAGACATCTTGGGAGAAGGATTAGTTGTATAAGCTTTATTCGAGAGAATTCTCATAAAAGCACATAAAATCAAACAATACACAAAATACATAATCAGAGTAAAAAATCATTAAACACAGTGCAGCTCATACAAAGTTAAGCATAAAACAATTTTGTACATTGTACATAAAAGCTATAAAAAGGGAATCCCTAATTACCCGCTGCCCCCCAAAAATCGTCGTCGTATCGCCCACGCCCAACCCATATATTTCGCTACCCCCATAATTATCGAATCCTGAGTTGTTGTACGCAGGATTCTTAGGGCCACTACACTATCTCGTGTCCCCAGGTTTCTACATACCGGCGAAACCTGGGGACAGGTTAGTGGTTAGGCTACTTTGTATAAGTCTGTGGAAAAGTACAGTTGAAGTAGGCCTCTTTCTGCAACTCTGTTGCTTCTTTCGGCACTTCTCTTGCTTCTTTCTGCACCTTTCTTCCTCTTTCTGTACTTCTGTTACCTTTTTCTGCATTTTTCTTGCTTCTTTCTGCACCTTTCTTCTTCTTCCTGCAACTCTCTTGTCTCTTTCTGCACTTCTCTTGCGTCTTTCTGCGCCTTTCTTCCTCTTTCTCTACTTCTGTTGCCTCATTCTGCATTTTTCTTGCTTCTTTCTGCACCTTTCTTCTTCTTCCTGCACCTCTCTTGCCTCATTCTGCACTTCTCTTGCCTCTTTTTGCACTTCTCTTGCTTCTTTCTGCACCTTTCTTCCTCTTTCTCCACATGTCCTATCTGTTGTATCCTAGCAATGTATCTTAAATACCTGTCAAGCATTCTTCCCTTGGTAACCAGCATGTGAGGATTCTGGAGCTGGACGTGTAAGGGAAGAGACAGTTGCTGAGACAGGATGTGTCTAGGGGTTGGACCTTTTATCTTCTATAAAGCTCCTACGTGAAATACATTGTCTGCGCCTCTTAAAAGTGGCGACGAGCATGGGATGATATTCCATGAGGGCAGCCTGGTTGTATAACCTGCAGGTTGAAACCCCTAGATTATTATTTTTTTGTCAGGAGCCTCTCAACGCGCTGTTGACATTATATTGGATATTCAAGGAAGTACTAGTACACAAGGAGACCTTAATACAAAGTCAGACTGATTGCTTTTGATAAGCATTGCCATACAGAAGCGATCTCACATTGGAATCAGCGCATACATTTTGCCAAAACTCAAGATATTTACTGAGTAAGCATCAATCCATGCAAGTCTCGGGTAAGAGTTGTGAGTCCTGCCTTGATTCAATGTACATGCGGGGTAAATGCTGATCCCTGTGAGGTTTGACTGTGTTAGTGTGTAACACGAACTGTGTTGGGGAAAAAAAGGGGAAAACGACTTGGCCAAGCTCAGTGTATCTTTGATGCTGGAGAATATAGTGGCCAATTGATTGGAGCGGAGGCAATTGAATCGTATTGCGTGTCAAGTTGTTGAGCACCGTTGGCTGATTCCAACTGACATACCGTTGAGATCGGAAGGCTGCAACGCAATTTTATAGAAGGAATCGGCATATTGTCAAGGGTAATAGTACCACGATCGGAAAAAAGTGGAACCAGATTATAAAAAAAAAGAGGAAACAGGAAACAAAGACTAAAACTGTCAACATACAGATTATCTACAATACAAGGAGACTGTATTTTTCAACATTGCGGCAAATTGTCAGCACTTGGACTACGGTGACTACATTAATTTTGTTAGTTTTCTTTTTCTTTCCATCTTGTGTTTTCTGTCATTCAACGTTAGTGACTGTTAGTATTGTGTTTATCAATATTGTTTCATCATAATACTTAGTACATACCATTCTGGATATACATACTAGGCACAATAACATAGTATTATAACTAAGAAAAACATATCAATATGGTGTAATGAATGTGCTTTTCACTAAAAGGACACACCCGAAACCCTGCACTTCCACTTTGGAGGCGAATATACCTCTGCACCTTTAATAATACACTTTGAGCAGCACCCTCTAAAAATGAGTCAACAACACACATTCAGGTGCATTTAAAAATAACACACACAAGTTTATTAATGCAATGTTCAGAAAGGTAAGCCAAATATATCAGTAAATGCAGATTCCCAAATGTCAAATGAATGATTAAATGAACAATTGAAATAGAATGCCATATATATATAGTAGCAAAGAATAGAAAATATGTACAGAAATAGTTAGGAACACCTCACTGACTGATTCTGCAACATCCTTGCCAACTCTAGCTGGGGAAGCCCGTTCAAGAGCCCAGGAAGGAGTTCAGTCAGGACTCAAGTTCTGTCACCCCACAGCAATACGTCTATTCTATGGTGAACTTTCACCTGGCCTTCGAAGGTTCCCAGCTTAAATATCATTACTAAACGTAGGACCAAGCTTCTAGAAAACCTCGCCCCCTTCTCATTGGAAAAAACCGAGCTGGCTGTAACAGTCTGCGTCAAGGCCAAGACAGAGGCTGGCCTAGCTCCCGTATTTTGACTTTAAGGCAGAGTTGCACATTCTACAGATAATATCCAGTTCACTCTGGTCGGTGAGGTGAGAAAAACAAGTGAGGAGCAGAAAGACCTTGAAAATTAATTGCAAGCACTGCTGTGCATGCAGGAGCAAGGCAAAGTCAGACATGAGGCCATGTCAAAGCCAACAGTCAGAACTCATCAGCAAGGCAAAGCCAGAAAACAAGATAACATGAGGCCATGTCAAAGCCAATAGTGAGAACTCATAAGCAAGGAAAAGCCAGAAAACATGATGACATGAGGCCATGTCAAAGCCAATAGTAAGCACTTATAATATAAATGTACTGTTCTACTCCGTGACAGCTCTCACTTATCGACAACAAGATTACAAGACAGAATAGAAGCAGGAATATGCAGGACCGTCCTATATCTTAAGGCTAGGATAAAATAACACACTAAATTCAGTTAAAATGATGGTAGTTGAAGGTCGTCTTAGGGTGCCCAACCACAAGAGTGGCTCTTTCACTACATTCCACCCCATGACCTTTGACTATCACCATTTACACATATCAAAAACTGAACCTCATAACTAAAGACACCACTACTAATGAAAAATTGCATTTCCAAAATACATGTTGAGGCAGTAACTCGTGCTGAACTGAAAGCACTAGTATAATACTGTGAAATCATAAAAACATGTAATAATCATTTGAAAGCATATAGAAATAGCATAAAATGGAGTCAGTTATGTAAAACTGAGTCAGTAGCCAATGCACCTTTCCCCCACTTATTACGGTCCATCCCTTGATTAAGGACACCCATAATACATTGGTCTAAAATCAACCACTTGGGGATGAAGCATAAATAAAAGATTAGGCACACAATGAATAAACAACATAAGGATACAAAGATACATATTGCTACTGCTATCCCACCTAGAACAGAGCAAAGTTTATCAAAATCTGGTAACCACCCAAACAACCAATCTCACTATCCCTGTTTCACTTCTTGCTTGACTTCTTTGGCAAATTTGTGTAAAGCATCAATATGGGACTGAATTGACTTAGAATGATCCGACAGGATAAAGCAACACATTCCCTCAAAATCGGAGCATCCATGATCATGTTTCAGCATCAAATAATCAATAGTGGCTCTGTTATGTAATATGGCTTTTCTAGCACCCCGTACATCTAATAATAATTCTGCTAAAGCAATCAATTATGATTACTATTTTTCACCATTAAACATGCTAATCTAATAGTTCTAGAGTTATAAATGACTAGGCCTGGAATTCCTACTAATGAAGCATCTAAACTAATATATTCACCAGGTAGGTTCCTCCCCCTCCGCACAGCACCGCCTGTGTCTCCCTTCCCCAGGTGCTGCTGCTGAGGAAGTTTGACGCCCTCCACCACCCGCAGGCTACCTCCTGCGCCTCATCCCTGGCGGCCAGTGGTAGGCCATAGGTAGGTTTGTTCATCCTCCCCTTTATTGCGTTTATTGTATTGCCTGTATTTTCATTGTTGTGTCTATGACTGCTGTTGTCTGTCTTCCCCTGCTGCCTGTACGTGGTCCGTGCCCCTTTGTCTTCCCTCTGTTCCCCTCGCTGTCCCCGTGCTATCTCTGCCCCGTTTTCCCTTCTGTTCCCCTCGCTGCCCCCGTGCCTCTCTGCCCATTCTGCCCTCTATTCCACTCGTTTTTCCCTCGTTTTTTGTGCCTCTCTGTCCTCTGTTCCACATGTTTTTCCTTCATTTTTTGTGCCTTTCTGCCCTCTGTTCCACTCGTTTTTCCCTCGTTTTTTGTGCCTTTCTGCCCTCTGTTCCACTCGTTCTCCCCTTGTTTTTTGTGCCTTTCTGCCCTCTGTTCCACTCGTTTTTCCCTCGTTTTTTTGCCTTTCTGCCCTCTGTTCCACTCATTTTTCCCTCGTTTTTTTGTGCCTTTCTGCCCTCAGTTCCACTTGTTTTTCCCTCGTTTTTTGTGCTTTTCTGCCCTCTGTTCCATTTGTTTTTCTCTCCTTTTTTGTGCCTTTCTGCCCTCTGTTCCACTCATTTTCCCCTCTTTTTTTGTGCCTTCCTGCCCTCTGTTCCACTCGTTTTCCCTTGTTTTTTGTGCCTTTCTGCCCTCTGTTCCACACATTCTTCCCTCGTTTTTTTGTGCCCTTATGCCCTCTGTTCCACTAGTTTTTCCCTTGTTTTTTGGGCCTTTCTGCCCTCTGTTCCACTCGTTTTCCCTCGTTTTTTGTGCCTTTCTGCCCTCTGTTCCACTTGTTTTTCACTAGTTTTTTGTGCCTTTCTGCCCTCTGTTCCACTCGTTTTTCCCTCGATTTTTTGTGCCTTTCTGCCCTCTGTCCCACTCGTTTTCCCTCGTTTTTTGTGCCTTTCTGCCCTCTGTTCCACTTGTTTTTCCCTTGGTTTTTTTGCCCTTCTGCCCTCCGTTCCACTAGATTTTTTGTGCTCTTCTGCCCTCTGTGCCACTCATTTTTCCCTCGTTTCTGTGCCCCTTTTGCCTCTGTTCCACTCATTTTTAGTGCCCTTTTGCCTTCTGTGCCACTCATTTTACCCTCGATTTTTGTGCCCCTTTTTCCTCCTGTTACCTTCGTTGTCCCTCACCGCCCTCGCCGCTGCCGCCCCTGCGGCCCCGCCCCCTGACTTCCCACAGCCCATTCGCTGCCCCCGCCTCCCGCCTCACAGATGCTCCTCCCTCCCACCTCCCCATATATGCCACCCGCGGTGCGGCCGCGCCGCTGGCATGCAGAAGGCGCGCCTAAGGCGAGCCCATCTGCGCCTGGACCGCGCCCAGCGCCAGAACTCCTGGCCCCCGCACCCGCCACGACGACCGCCGCCACTACGATGTCAGCACTCTGCACGCTCTCAACTCTGGACGGAGCCACACCTGCTTCAAGGCCGCCCCGAAACGCACACACGGCCCCTTCACCTGCCGGAACTGCAGCTACACCATCCTCAGAGCCGACAAGCCACCCGCCAGGAAAGACCCCAACCACCTCCGATGCATACTACTGAACACCCGCTCCTCACGCAAGCATGCCGTCGAGCTCTGGGACCTGCTCGACACAACATCCTCGGATGTCGCCTTCCTGACAGAGACCTGGTTTAATGACTCCTCCGCACCTGACATCGCCATAGCCATCCCAGACGGCTACAAGATCACCCGCAGAGACCGCACCAACGGAGTCCGAGGAGGAATCGCCATTGTTCACAAGAACAGCATCAGGGTCTCGACTAGCATCGACGACGTGCTCAGCACCGCCGAACACATGCATTTCCAGATCCACACAGACCCTAATTCCACCCTCAGAGGCACCCTCATCTACCGACCTCCCGGACCCCGCCCCCAGTTCAGCGACTCCATCGCCGACTTGATCAGCACGCACGCCCTGACCTCCACCGACTACATCCTCCTCGGAGACCTGAACTTTCACCTTTGGAACAACAACGACAACAACCCTGATCGATAACCTTGCCAACCTCGGACTGAAGCAACTCGTCACAACGCCCACCCACTCCGCCGGCCACCCGCTCGACCCAGTCTTCTCCTCAAGCCCGTACGTCTCCATCAGCCACACCACCGAACTCCTCTGGACCGACCACCGCTGCATCCATTTCGCCCGTCCAGAAACCCACCACACACCTCCATACCCAACAGATCCCCCGCCGCTGCTGGAGCAAAATCACCGAAGACCAACTACACGCAAACCTCGCTCTCAGCCCACCCACCGAACCCTCCAACACCAACGACGCTGCCCACAGCCTCAGACGCTGGATCGAGGACTGCGCCAACACCCTCGCCCCACTGAAGAAACACCCCCCCACAGAGACACCAGCAAGAGGGCCAGCTGGTTCACCCCAGAACTCCTAGCCTCCAAGCAAGCCTGCCGGAAACTAGAGAAGAAATGGCAAAGTGAACAAACTCCAGACAGCCACGCAGCACACAAGGACGCCATCCGCAACCACCACCACCTCATCAGCTCGGCCAAGAGGACCTCCTTCAAAGACCGCCTCAACAACAACGCACTCAATAGCAAGGAGCTCTTCAACAACATGAAGGAACTCTCCAACCCCAGCTCCAACACCAGCGACATCCCACCGTCGCAAGCCCTATGCGACTCCCTCGCCACCTTCTTCCACCGCAAGGTAGCAGACATCCACGACAGCTTCAACACCCAGACAGCCCCAAAAGACAGCAATACAACAGACCCACCGTACACCATCGACCACGACCCCCTGCTAGCCTGGGCCAGCGTGAGCATCGATGACACCATCAAGACCATGTGCTCAATCCACTCCGGCTCTCCGTTGGACCCATTCCCGCACCACGTCTTCAACAGAGCAAGCAGCACCATGCACCCCAGCTGCGCAACGTCATTAATCTCTCCCTTGAGACCGCGACCTTCCCAGAGATCTGGAAACACGCTGAGATCAACGCCCTACTCAAAAACCCTAAGGCAGACCCAAGAGACTTCAAGAAATTCCGGCCAATCTCTCTGCTCCCCTTTCCGGTCAAGGTCATCGAGAAAACCGTCAACAGACAGCTAACCCAATACCTCGAAGAAAACAGAATCCTGGACCCTTCCCAGTCAGGGTTCCCCAGCAACCACAGCACAGAGACTGCCCTCATTGCCGCCACCGACGACATCAGGACCCTGCTGGACAACGGCGAAAGCGCAGCACTCATCCTCCTAGACCGCTCTGCCGCCTTCGACACCGTCTGCCACCGCACACTACGTGCTCACCTCCACGCCGCATGGATCTGAGACAAGGCTCTGGATTGGACCACCTCCTTCCTCTCCGGCAGAACCCAGAGCGTCCCCCTCCCCCCATTCCGTTCCAAAGCCTCCGAGATCATCTGCGGCGTACCCCAGGGATCCTCTCTCAGCCCGACGCTGTTCAACATTTACATGGCCCGCTCGCACATGTAGCTCAACAGCACAACCTCAACATAATCTCCTACGCCGACGACACTCAGCTGATCCTCTCCCTCACCAAGGATCCCATCACAGCCAAAGCCAACCTTCATGAAGGAATGAAGGCCGTCGCCGACTGGATGAAGATCAGCAGTCTGAAGCTGAACTCGGACAAGACGGAGGTCCTCATCCTCGGCTCAAACCCTTCAGCCTGAGACGACTCCTGGTGGCCGACGGCACTCGGGGCAGCCCCGGCACCCACCGACCGCGCACGCAACCTGGGAATCATCCTCGACTCAACGCTCTCAATGACCAAGCAAGTCAACGCCATCTCCTCTTCCTGCTTCAACACCCTCCGCATGCTCCGCAAGATCTGCAGATGGATCCCGACAGATACAAGAAAGACAGTCACCCAGGCCCTCGTCAGCAGCAGACTCGACTATGGAAACACCCTCCAAGCTCATCAAACGACTACAACGCATCCAAAGTGCCTCGGATTGATTGATCCTCGACGTACCATGGCACGGCCACATCACCCCCCACCTGAAAAACCTGCACTGGCTCCCCATCAACAAGAGGATATCCTTCAAGCTCCTCAACCACGCCCACAAGGCACTCCACAAGACCGGCCCAGCCTACCTTAACAGACGGCTCTCCTTCTACATCCCCAACCGCCAGCTACGCTCTGCCGACCTCTCAATCACCACCGTCCCGCGCATCCGAAGAACAACCACCGGTGGGAGATCCTTCTCCCACCTCGCCGCCAAGACATGGAACACCCTCCCACTGAGCCTACTACAGACCCAAGACCTGCTGACCATCAGGAGGATACTCAAGACTTGGCTGTTTGATCCGTAGCCCCCCCCCCCCCCCCAGCGCCTTGAGACCTTTGCGGGTATGTAGTGCGCTTTACCAATGATTGATTGATTGTTTGAGATTTGGATAACAAATGAACTTCGGAGTTACAATGTTCACTAAGCTGAACAGCTCCTCTCGTATTCCTAGCATGTGATGATGGATCTAACGGGAACATCATGAGACCTAATCTAGTAAAGGCACACTTTCCACCTGTAATGTTTACTGGAATATACTCATAAGTCACATTACCACATGAGAATAACCACCCTACAGGCAGCTTAACATGCCTGAAATGATTGGCAGTAGATATATATTCTTACACACCATGTGGTTTTGCACATTTGCACAAACGTTGTCGTTTCGATATTGGCATAGAATTTCTCCCTGCCAGCTTATAATATATTCAGTTCCATCAAGTCGCTTTTGAGCACATTTACAATCATAGTTGGGTTGCGGCCTTGTGTCAGCGGCAGCAAGGTCACGTGGATGGGGAACATGGTTTCTGGCTAATGCCGGTCGGGAGGATCGCGATCTGAATGTTTGGAGCACTGGGAGAGTAGAGGGATTAAAAGGTATTGGTATTCCTGTCCCCGGAACAAGCCCGGGGACAGGAGTAACATACATTAAAGGCGTCAAATACCTTCAGAGGTCCTGGGAATTCTGGGGCCCTCGAGGAGGCCCGCAAGAGTGTACAGCTTCTGTCAACTGGGAGGAGTAGATACCTTTTGGGTTCTGTGCCAGAAAAGAAGAGTCCTATCGGGAAACAAGTTAGCACTCTCCAAGCTATAACTCCGGTTAAGAAACCTCCTAAAGGAGGTATTCTCAGAAAGTGTAAAAAAGAAGCAGCAGCTCTATTGTCTAAACTGCTACCCTCTCTCAGGTCATACTTTAAAATAATGGAGCAGGTGGTTGGTTGAGCAAGGACCGAGAAGTCGCTGGAGGATATAGGCAACTGGACAGGCGCCTCAGTTCCACAGGCAGGAAGGAAAGATTTGAGTGAGCCATTAAGGTTGGATAATTGTTTTTCTCCTCTCTCGGGGACTGTGGCAGAGAACTTAGAAGAAATCATATCTAGTACCCCAGGAGTTCTAAGTACCTCTGTACCAATCTCCTCTATGTCTACGCCTATGTCTGCGCCTATATCTATGCCTACGCCTATGCTTACACCACAACTTGTGCAAGAGTGGGGCCTCAGTAGGGAAAGGCTCCTAGGAATCAATTAAGAAGGGGGAGGATGGATTATGGTGCTTTGGAGGGCTCCCCCTTGACAACTCAGGTGACAGATCTTTTACTCAGTTTAAGACAGGACATGCTGTCTCGGTTCAAAACCTCGGAGCATAATCAGAAGGTCATACAGGAAAAATGTGGGATTCTTGAACAAAAGGTCGACGGGATTGCTTTGCGCACAACAGCACTGGAGGAGGACGTGAAGGCGCTGGACGAAGCCATTGCAGGAAATTCCAAGGAAATAGCGGTCCAGAGAATAAGACCTTACAAGAGGATCTGAAAAGACTGGAACTCCATGCTAGGCGAAACAATGTCCGTATCTTGGGGGTTTATGAAAACGCAGAAGGCTCGGATATTAAAGTCTTCTTATGTAAACTTGTGGGAGATATGTTTCAGTATAGGAGCGATATTGACTGGGGTAAAGAACTTCAAAGGGTTCTTAGAGATCCCTACAGACTTCACCCAGGGAGAAAGGCCCCAAGGAGAATCTTAGTAAATTTCTTAACCTTTTCAATCAAGGAGTTCGTATTGGGGCAAGCGTTAAAGGAACGAGAGCTAAAATATGGGGATGCGACTTATCAAATACGCTCGGACTTGGGTAAAAGGACCTCTCGGAGACAGTGGGAGCTTGGCTCCAAAATGAATGAGTTACGCTCCAGGGGGGCCCAAGCCCAAATGAAATTCCCTGCCATCCTAAAGACAATGTGGCAAAATGCACGTTATTAGAGACTCTATGGAGGTTGATGGCTTGTTAAAACAGATGGGAAACCCAAAATAGTGATAGAACATGTACATATATGTATATAGAGAGTTCACATAGTTAAATAGTACAACATAATATACTTAAGAGATACACAACAGATATCAAATGTATAGGAATATATAATACACAAGATATTTTCTTTTTTTCTTATATTTTCATTACCGATTCTCTCTTTCTTTTGCACGGCAAGACCTCGAAGGCCCTTTTTGCCTTAGAGATAGAGTGGGGGGTTCCCCAGGGGGGTTGTTGGGTGGATCACGGGTGGTTGGGAGCATATGGAAGAAAAATAAAAAATATTGTCCTCTTTCTGCTCTTTGATTGGTGGTCCATATTAGTTTATCCTGATCTGTGTATTTGTGTATACATACAAAGGGTTGCCCAATACAAGATGGATTTAGACAGGACTGGTAGGCTTCTAATGATAGATAGATGATGAAGAAGTTAGTGCACTTTGCATCCTGGAATGTAATGGTTTGAAGTCTGCAAAGAAGTTAGCCAGAGTATTGGAATTTTTTAAGAGAACCGAGGCTAACGTTATAATATTGCAAGAGAGGCACTTAATAAAACATGAATGTGTAAATGCCTTTAAAAAATGGTCCTGGATACAAGATAACGTTTGTTCGTATCAAAGTAGTAACACAAGAGGGGTGGCCATTCTCATAAGAAATAATGCGGGTATTATAGTAGAAAGTTATCAGACAGATTCTTCTGGGAGGTGGGCTCTAGCTAAGATAAAATACAAGGAACATCTGTAATTGTTGTTAGTTATTATGGGCCCAATGAGGATAACCCTGATGCACTAATCAAATTGGAAACATGCTTAATGTCTTCTAATACCCCAGTGGTAATGGGGGGGGATTTTAATTTAGTGTTAAATAAAAGTTTGGATAGAACCTCCAAAGCTAAATATGTTACGCCACCAAAAACCATGGCAGTACTTAAAAATATGATTAGAGAGTTTAATTTAATTGATATTTGGAGATTTAAGATGGGGATAAGAGAAATTTCACTTTTTTTAGCAAAAAGTATGGTCACCATTCCCGGATTGACTATTTTTTTTTGGATTATGAGTTGGTATCTGGGGTTGAAATGATCAAGCATGTACCTGCTATACGTTCGGACCATTCGGTTGTACTCCTATCACTAAAAACTCCAACTAAGAGGGGTATAACCAGGTGGACTCTGGATAGGACAATTCTGTTGAATGAAGGGGTAATCCATAAATGAAAGATTAGGCTGTGATGTTTTTGGAAGCCAATAGGGGGTCAGCGAAACCCCAAATTATATGGGACTCCGTTAAGGCCTTTTTAAGATCAATAGGTAGGGGTATTATGGTGGGTAAAAACCGTAGCACAAGCGCCAAGAAGAAAGGCTTTTGGAAACCATTAAGAATAAAGAGCAAGAGGTGCAAAAAGCTTCTCGTGAGAGCTCCAGTAATGTGGCTTCACTTGCGAAATAATTAGAATTGCTACAAGCAGACTATCAAGGAGCCCTGGATAAGCCACTAACAGATAGATGGAAGGTTAGTAAACTGCAGCATTTTGCTTATGGTGAGAAAAGTGGTGTTTTGGTGGCATGGAAAGTCAAGACTGATAGAGTTGTAACCAAATAAAATGCCTTAGAGATCATATGACAGGAGACATACTGGATACTAATGTCAAAATTGGGCTGGAGGTCTCTAGACATATGTGTAAACTGTATAAGGAGGATACTTTGCCGGGTAGGGATTACATCAAAGGTTTCTTTAAGGAAATCGAACTCCCAATTTTGAGTGAAGATCAGAATGTTACCCTATCAGTCGATATAACAGAAGAGGAGATTCAACAGTAGTTTAGGAAAATGGCCAGAGGGAAAGCTGCAGGGCCAGATGGTCTTCCAACCGAGATCTATCTTAACCTCTTAGACGAGGTCGTTTCAGAACTTAAGGAGCTTTTTAATTTAATACTAAGAGATGGGGAAGATCCTCCTTTAAGCTGGGCCGAGACAACAGTAGTATTGATACTGAAACCTAATAAGGATCCCCTTTTGGTTGACTCATATAGGGCCATATCTCTGTTAAACACGGATTATAAGGTGTTTGCGGGGATTTTGGCCACTAGAATTGCGAAGATCATTAAGGTCATAATACACAAAGACCAGAAAGGTTTTATTCCTGGAAGGCAGCTTAATGAGCTAACTTTTCAAATACTGGGTGTAATAGACCTAGCGGAAACCTACATTCTTCTCGTAACGCTGGTGGCAGTAGATGCCGCAAAGGCTTTTGACCAGGTTCACTGGCCATA
The DNA here is from genome assembly GCF_964261635.1 of Lissotriton helveticus. Taxonomy (NCBI): domain Eukaryota; kingdom Metazoa; phylum Chordata; class Amphibia; order Caudata; family Salamandridae; genus Lissotriton; species Lissotriton helveticus. The sequence continues at coordinate 921,111,241 of NC_136070.1, forward strand.
TCTGTGGGAAGTCTTAAAGAGATTTGGATTTCCTTTTAATTTAATAAAGGCTGTTCAACTTTTGTATCATTCACCAAGAGCCAAACCCTCCTTCCCCACGTACGGTGAGGAGGGCTGGGGCAGTCCCCTTCTTAACTACCCCTCCGTACACTGGCATGATCACCATTTGAGCAACTCTGTCTCCAGATTGTATCTTCAAATCTGCATCTCCACTATTAAGTAGGATGACTTTGATTTAACCTTGATAGTCTGCATCAATTACTCCTCCCAGCACTTGGATGCCCTTTAGAGCCAATCCAAATCGAGGGGCAATTAAACCAAAGTGCTCTGGGGGTATCTGAATTACCACTCCTGTCTCAATGAGTGTAATATCTCTTGGTTTCAGTCTGTACAGTTTCTAAGCATGCAGGTCAAGACCTGCAGCTTCCAGTGTCGCCCGGTACGGAGCCAAAGCTCCTGGAGCTGTCTCCCAGTAAAGAATGGTATTGGTAGCCATAAGTGACTGAATCTGCAAAGCTGGAGTTAACGTTCACATCAAAGGTGTTTCTGCATTTGCTAAAGGTCCATTATTTCATATTTGTAATGCTTCACTCAAATAATCTCTCCAATTCTTTAAAGAGCCATCAGACAACGTTCTCAATTGATCTTTCAACATTCCATTAATGCGCTCAATCAAACCTGCAGCCTGTGGGTAGTATGGGATATCAAAGATCCACTCAATATTGTGTTGCACACAATATTCATGCACCAATCTGCCTTTGAAATGAGACCCATTGTCACTTTGGATCTGTAATGGAATTCCATAATACAAAATCAGCAAGTCTAAGTTTTGCGATGTATTCACCTGAGTAGCCAGTTTACATGGAAACGCGATCAAATATCCAGAGTATGTATCCACAGCCGTGCACACATACTGACATCCTCGACTAGTCAGTCAGTCAGTCAAAATACTTTATTGCGATAACTTAATATCATATAAAGACAATGGCAAAAATACATATACATACTATGCACTTTGTGATGTTCTGTGGGCATTACGTAGAGGCGAGGAGGAAGTTTCTTGTGCCCATCCTAAAGGAGGCTGGATTTATTCAAGTTAAACCTGCTCTTATTTATTTACAGCTTCTGCAGACTCCTAGGATTATGTTCTATGTGGCTAGCTTCCTAGTGAGTGCTATTAGGAGCAGGAACATTAGGTTAAAAGAAATATAATAATCCCCCTTCAATAGCATAAACTTAGTATTATAAAAGGCACTTTGTGACTATAATAGGACTTGTAACAGGGACATATCTGGTTTTAGATTTGTCTTATTCTGGGGCTCTTAGTACCTCGTATGTTGCACTATATGTATGACTTTTTGTATGATTTTTATCTTTCCTGTATGTATTTTAACTGTTTTTAAACCATGTATTTATTGTATATGTATTTTTGCCATTGTCTTTATATGATATTAAGTTATCGCAATAAAGTATTTTGACATCCTCGACTAGTTGGCAGAGGCCCAATGTAATCAATCTGCCAAATCTGTGCTGGTAATTTTCCTCTACCTAGCTGTCCTCTCAGTATCTGTGGGACTGATCTATGTCGAGCATGCTGACAAACGGCACTGCAAAATCACAGTTTTAATCAAATCTAGGGGAATGTGTATCCTTCTATTCTCTGCCCACCTGCTAGTAATCTGTTCTCCAAAGTGTCCGCACTTCTGATGTGCCCACCTCACAATCCCAACCAGGTCAAAATCCTGTGTTGCCACTTCGGCCTCTGAAATCTTACCTTTTTTATCTGTGAGAGAATTAAACCAGCGGTCAAGTGAGTCGGTGGAGCAATGAGCATCTACATGATACACGGTAACTGTACTTTGTGTTAACATGGTCCAGATCTCTATCCACAATTCCTTGCCCCACATTTCGTTTGCATTTATCATCCAATTATGAGCAGTCCACGTGGGAAGCCAAGTTGCTAACCCATTGGCAGTGGCCCGTGAATCAGTGTAAATATGACATGTTCCTGGCAATTCTTGTTTCAAAGCTTGATACACAGCATATAGTTCTGCGAACTGACTACTCTTTCCTTCTCCAGTAGTAGTCAACAATTTCTGGGTCACAGGATTGTATGACACCACCTTCCAGTGCCTCTTAGCCTCAACATACCTGGCTGCACCTTCAGTAAACCACACATGCTTCTTGCCCTCCAAGGACAATTCGCTAAATGGCTTACCTCACTTTACAGGAGACTCCTGAATTTCATGTACATCATGCAACACCTTTGTCTCTTCCATTGGCGCCTGCGCCACCTGCTCATGCAACACCGTGGTTCCTTTGGGACCTACTCGAGCCCTATCCTGTATATACCACTTCCATTTGATTATGCTGGCTTCCTGTGCATGTCCTATTCTGTGAAAATTGGGGGAACTCATCACCCACTGCATTATTGGAATTTCAGGTCTCAAAATGACATTGTGCCCTAGGGTCAATTGCTCAGTATCCACCAGAGCCTAATAGCATGCAATCAACTATATTTCAAAGGGGATGTACTCACTCTCCACCGTCAGGCAATTTCTTTGTCCAAAAGCCTAAAGGTACTTTCTTTCCTCCCTGCTTCTGCCACAAACTCCAATTGGTATATGGCCCTTGTACTGTCACATTCAGCTCAACATCTCCCTCCCGTAGTGGCCACCAATCCAAAGCATGCTGTATAGCCTCTTTTGCTAATTCAAATGCAGTCTGCTGCTGCTCACCCCACTCAAACACATTTTTCCTTTGCATAGCTTTGTACAGAGGGGCCAAAATCTGACTCAAATGAGGGATGTGCTGTCTACGAAAAGCAAAGAAACCAATGAACCTCTGAGCTTCCTTTCTGTTTCATGGCACTGCAAATTCTCTAATCTTTTGTTTCACTTGGGGCACCACCTCTCTGTGTCCCTGATGCCACTGAATACCCAAGAACTTCACACTTTGAGAGGGTCCTTGTAATTTGGCGGAATTTATCTCCTATCCCTTGCTCTGCAAATGCTCCACAATCCTGTCTAACTGAGTCTGCACTTGTTCTTGTGTCCCTGTATCATCACGTTATCAATGTAATGACTAAGCTGTACTATGTTAACAACAAGGACCCCCTGATACGGATAGTTATCCTGGGACAAGGTAAACAATATATGTAGAGTATCAATCCCAGGCATATATTAGAACAATAACCAATAGATTAAACAAAACAAACTAGTACAGTTTTAGAAAATATACATTTTTAATTTGATTAAAAAGGATTCAATAAAAAACAGTGCATTGATCAAAATTGATAAAAAATTATATACTAATACATGTGTATTCACAAGAAAATTTAATTAAAAAGGAGGTCAGGTGGCATCCGGTCGAGGCGTTTCGACATAAAATATGCCTTCATCGGGACTTAAACCATCCAATTTCTGTAAAAAAGATTATAACAATCGTTTACTTATTACACCTTTTGTCATTCAATGATATAACTGAACTAGTTCTAGTTTGTTACAACATTCTATTGGTATAAACATTCTTTTCGCAATAATGATGTACCGCCTTGTATACAGATATTTTACACCTATGCATATACAGATTTTCCCACCTAAGTCACACTTTGATATGTACGAGCAAACACGGAGATATGATACTCAGACTTCAATTATTTGGCAAAATACAAAAGTTTACACATTTAGGCACCGACATTCTTGTATATCATTCCTTTATCAAGCAATGTTACCAGGTAATCGGATCTAATGATTCAATTGGTGGTTGTCATCCATTTGCCTAGTCCATCTAAGCATTTCAATTGCTTTGTGTTTGCTTAAGGCTTTTACTAAAACATAGGCCCTTATTATTTCTTGAGTACAAGGAGAATCATAAGATAGAGAAAAAGGAAGAAAAAGATAAGAAAGGTAGAAAAATTCCCTATTTGTTACACTATTTCAGTTAAGATCCCTATTCTCGGAAATTGGCGTCTTAATTGTAAGCACTAGTTTATTATGATTTTAAGGAGACAACTTCTCATACGTTTCAATTTCATACGTTTCAATTTCTTACCTAAACTTTTGCTGGTGTACAAGGACAATACTGTTCTCTATGGTTTAAACTGCAGTGCGGCTGTATAGATGCTGTATCCTCGGATTCAAAGCTTGGTGATTTATTTACAGTTTTCTAAAAGGACCAAGATGACATGCGGGTAAGCCATGGGTCAAAAAGTCCAATTCCCTTGTTTAAAGACTTTGTTATTACGCTAACAAGATTACACATAACTGCTCACCTTTTATTTCTAGTTAAAGTTCCATAGGAGCTTCCGTAGCCTGAGATTTTTGTTAAAATACGAGCAGATGACAATATCCTATTAGTCAAAAAACACAATTGCTTTAGTTTGTAACCACAGTAGTACTTCCTTGTTATTCAACAGAAACATATTGCTGGCTCTCTTACCCGTAAAGGATTATACTATGTTCTTCATCTGGGGTCTTTTTAAACGGTTATTAGTAACACGACGAGGCCTCCGGTGTGTTGAATGAGGTCCTAACAATATAACATACCAGCAAATTAAGCCGAGATTCCGTAAAACTCATTTATTATAAAAAAAACTCAAACTGGCCAGTATCTAGTTACCACTTACCTAAATATCTTTAGGTGATATTACTGTGTGGTACCAATTCGTTCACGTGGGTTGGGTTAAAAATTGTATAAGGCAAGGACGTCTGTTTTAGTAAAAGCCTTAAGCAAACACAAAGCAATTGAAATGCTTAGATGGACTAGGCAAATGGATGACAACCACCAATTGAATCATTAGATCCGATTACCTGGTAACATTGCTTGATAAAGGAATGATATACAAGAATGTCGGTGCCTAAATGTGTAAACTTTTGTATTTTGCCAAATAATTGAAGTCTGAGTATCATATCTCCGTGTTTGCTCGTACATATCAAAGTGTGACTTAGGTGGGAAAATCTGTATATGCATAGGTGTAAAATATCTGTATACAAGGCGGTACATCATTATTGCGAAAAGAATGTTTATACCAATAGAATGTTGTAACAAACTAGAACTAGTTCAGTTATATCATTGAATGACAAAAGGTGTAATAAGTAAACGATTGTTATAATCTTTTTTACAGAAATTGGATGGTTTAAGTCCCGATGAAGGCATATTTTATGTCGAAACGCGTCGACCGGATGCCACCTGACCTCCTTTTTAATTAAATTTTCTTGTGAATACACATGTATTAGTATATAATTTTTTATCAATTTTGATCAATGCACTGTTTTTTATTGAATCCTTTTTAATCAAATTAAAAATGTATATTTTCTAAAACTGTACTAGTTTGTTTTGTTTAATCTATTGGTTATTGTTCTAATATATGCCTGGGATTGATACTCTACATATATATGACTAAGCTGTACTCCAGGAATAACTGACACGTCATCTAAATGCTCTGCCACCAGCCGGTGACAGATCGTGGGACTATGCAAGTACCCTTGTGGCAAATTTTGTAATGTAATATGTCTACCATTCCATGAGAAACTGAACTGCTCTTGACATTCAGGGGCAATTAGTATTGAAAAGAAATCATTGACAATGTCAACAGTCGCTTACCAAGTCCCAGGGTGCTTCTGTATTTTCTCAATTAAAGTAACAGTGTCTGGGACAGCAGTAGTCAAAGGAAGTATATGTTTATTCAATTCACAATGATCAACTGTCATGCACCAAGTATTGTCACTTTTGCGCACAGGCCACACAGGGTTATTCCAAGCTGTAGTGATTGGGGTCACCACCTCTGCCTCTATCAAGTCCTGTATGCACTGATCTCCTCATGCCCTCCTGGAATTATATACTGTTTCAAATGAATTACCTTAGTAGCCTGGGGCATCTTCACTGGGGGAATCTTCAAGCGACCCACCCTTACAGCGCCAACTGAAATGTACTTCTTTGATCCAAATTGATAGTACCCATCCTCCAAATACAGGCATTCCCTTCAAGATATCAATACCAATAATATATTCAGATAGGGGCATAATCAATACAGTGTACTCTTTTTTTGGTATTCTACCTATTTTCATTTGGACCTTTGTCTGCAGTACTGGTGTCTCTTTACCGCCTAAGCCTGTAATTGTGAAATACTGTCCTTTAAACTTTCTGGGATTTCCATATATCAAAGTGGCTTCTGCTCCGGTATCTACTACGGCTCGAGCTTTCTAAACATTATGATGTTTCCAATGAATTTCAAGTCAACATAAGGTCTATTGTCTTTGCGAGTTCATCTCTGTGCCGGAGCTTGACCTATTTCCTAACCTGCCTTGTATCTGTCAACCTTTGCCCAGGACAAATCCGGGTAGAATCTTTCAAAGCCTCGAGGGAGGAATTCCTCCTCCCTCCAGTTCTCAGTGAGCCATTCGCTTTCTAAATCTCTCCCCTCCTTCCTGCTTGAGTGGGCAGGTCTCTCCTTCTCCTGGTCCTCGCTCCCGCCCTCATCTGACTGTCTTTGCGTTTTATTTTGTTTATTTACTCTCCTGCTTCCTTCCTTCTTATCCAAAACTCTTTTCCGGTACATCTCCCACATTCCATCTATCTTTTTTTTCTCCACACCATCTTTTATCAAAGCCATAAACATATCTCTTCTAGGCAGCCTGTTATTGTCTGTACGAGTCTCAGACCTGGAAGCTCTTTCAGTCTTTATCCATTCCCCCAACTCTCCTAACTCATGGACTGCCTCAACCACCTGCACCAAAGAGTTACCAGTTTGATTGATTAGCAAAGTCACCATCATTTGTTTATATGCAGGGGGAGCTGTACGAATTATACTATTTCGCACAGATGCATTCAACAGCCCATCCATCAACCAATGCGCATTGTCCAGAAAAATAGCAGTTTTCATCACCTCCTCCTTAAGCCTCTGTATAGCATCTCTCAATGTATACCAGGGTTTGTCATTCACTAGCCAGTCTGACTCTGTCGGGTGTTTATGACTACATCCAATCAATGCCATCTGCAACAAGCTGATTTTATTATTATCGCTGTAATTCCTAAACTGCTCCTGCACTGTAGAATCAAAACTGAGTGTGCAAACTTTCACTGCATCTCCATGATCTAACATCAAACCATCAGTGCCCAGATCAATCAACCTAACCCGCCACGTAAGCAGACTCTCCGGGTCTTTGTCGGAATCTGTCTGAAATGTCATTAATCTCCTGCTGAGTAAAATCCTCCATACTGTCCATCGAAAACCCCTGTGGGTAATTAGGACCAACTTGAATTTTTCGACGATATATGGGCTGCGCCTGAATCACTTTGCGTTCCATTAATTCACCCTGCCTGCCAGCCTGATCACGCTCGCCAGCTTTATCACACTCTCCTCCAGAGTCTGAGAACTCAGAGGAATCCCAAATATTTCCATCCCATGTTACAGGGTCCCAGTCAATTCCAAACATTGCAATAGCTAAACGTACTTTTCTCTTATTGACCCTTCCTCTCCTTTTTTATACTTGTATTGTGCAATACGAACTGCAGCCTTTTGTGCCACCGTCTGGTAGGTTTCCAACTTATCTTGCAATAATTTATTTTGACAGGTTAACATCGTTGAGGTATTCGTAGCTTCAACAAACAGTTTCTCAAATTGTTCACATTCACCCTGCAAATGAACATATTTTTCATGCATTATACGATAAGCATGTAAAAGGGTCCAACCCCTTCTTCCTAATATAGCAAGCTCCTCTCCTCCTTTCTTCACAGGCACTTCAGCTTCAGCTAAACACACTCCAATTCTCACTCAACCCAGCACAATTAGCCCACTCATCGGCTAGCGCACCATATGGGACTACCTTCCATCCAGGAATTTCAATTGGTATCTGGGAATCTGCCTTCTGTTTTGTAGAAAACATATTTCTTCCCCTTTTAAAATTCAACGTTCGAATCCTGTGAAAGTGACGCCAAGATGTAATGAATGTGCTTTTCGCTAAAAGGACACACCCAAACCCTGCACTCCCACTTTGGAGGCAAATATACCACTGCACCTTTAATAATACACTTTGAGCAACACCCTCTAAAGACGACGCAAGAACACAAATTCAGGCGCATTTAAAAATAACTCACACAAGTTTATTAATGCAATGTTCAGAAAGGTAAGCCAACTATATCAGTAAATGCAGATTCCCAAATGTCAAATGAATGATTAAATGAACAATTGAAATAGAACGCAATATATATACAAGTAGCAAAGAATAGAAAATATGAACAAAAATAGTTAGGAACACCTCACCGACTGATTCTGCAACATCCTTGCTAAATCTAGCTGGGGAAGCCTGTTCAACAGCCCAGGAAGGAGATCAGTCAGGACTCAAATTCAATCACCCCGACAGCAATACATCTATTCTGAGGTGAACCTTCACCTGGCCCTCAAAGGTTTCCAGCTTAAATATCATTACTAAACGTAGAACGCAGCTACTAGAAAACCTCGCCCCCTTCTCATTAGAAAAAAACGAGCTGGCTGTACCAGTCTGCGTCAAGGCCAAGACGGAGGCTGGCCAAGCTCCCGTATTTTGACTTTGAGGCAGAGTTGCACATTCTACAGATAATATCCAGTTCACTCTGGTAGGTGAGGTGCGAAAAACAAGTGAGGAGCAGAAAGACCTTGAATATGAATCGCAAGCACTGCTGTGCATGCTGGGGCAAGGCAAAGTCAACAGTATTTGTAGCACTAAGGACATGTACTTAGTGTACCCCAGTTGCACTCCCTTGGATGGTCCAGATGGACCTATAAAAAATCTTTTCACAAATAAGTTCCTCTTTGTTTGAAAGTAATCCAAGTTTATTAATCCATATAGTTCATCATCCTGATACATCTCATAGATGAATATGCAAATTCAGACATGTTTCAAATGTCCACATGTGGTTAATCTATCTCTTCTTTTAGTCCCAATGCATTTCGAGTCATGTGACTCTTCATCAGGGGATAGTAATCCTATAAAAGTATTAAGCAAAAATCAAAATCCAAGTAAGGATCCCCTAAGCCAGAACAGCATAAAAAAAATCAACATGTATTCGGGAGTACAGTTAAGATAAACACATGAGCATGATTTTTTATACATCTTCAGTGATAAACAGTGCAGCGTGTACACGTTAATATGAACTGTTTGAAATGTCAACTGTGCAGGTAATAACGAAAGTGAGGTGGGGATTTTTTTAAAAAGTGCCAGAGATACATTATGGTGAAAAAGTTTTCGAACGATGGCGGTCCGCCTAGACGAGTTATAGTGGTGTCAAGTGCTCGTGTGCATGGGCGTCATGCAGTTATACAGAAAACGAGTATCTAAAGTTCAACCGGTCTTCCGGAGGTCTTACCTCTAGTGAACCGCGTAAACACGCAGTGTGGTCCGAACAAAATGAAAAAGACCGAACGAAAAATTAAAGTACAATTAACCGAACATAGGAGCAACATCAGAACCAAATCGAGCAAATCAACTAATGTCTTACATTTCAACAACGAGAGACATAATATTAGTCAACTACGCTTTCTGGTATCGGAAGTTGTGAACATGATAGAAGGGGTCGACTACAGAAAAAGACTGTTACAGAAGGAACTATATTGGATAAAAAAACTTGATTGCTGCCAGCCCAAAGGTCTCAATGACCGTTTAGAATACAGTTGCTTTTTGTAACCTTTGTTTACATTATGAGGAGGTAGTTCACATTGATGAGTATGTTGAGGTAATTAACACACTAGAAGAAAACTATGGTAAAAAGATTAGCATAGTAGTAGAAAGCCATAAATTTTTCTCGAGATCCCTACTACCTGGGGAGTCTGTTGAGCATTACATACCTATATTGAGAACCCTTGTGTCTACTTGCAAATTCAAATATCTCCATGAAGAGATCATAAGAGATCAATTCATAAATTGGAAAAACAATATTAAAATTCAAGAAAGTTTACTAGATATGAAAGATCCTTCCCTGCAGAAAACTATTGAAGTGGCAAGGCGAGCCGAAAATACTTCTAAGTATGTCAAGGAACTAAGCTCGGAGAAGACCAATTCTGCTAAGGTGTGTGCTGTAGAGGAAATTCCATTTAAAAAGAAAGAAAGTAATGACAAAACCACCACTTCCACTATTCCCAAAAGCAACAGAGTGTTTTACAGGTGTGGCAGTACAAGACACACCGCAGATTCGGACAAATGTTTTGCCGTTAAGGAAAAATGTTTTAAATTGAAAAGGATTGGTCACTTAGCATGCATGTGTAAGTGCGGATCCTTATCCTCCTTGAAATAGAAGCATCCTGTGAATGCAATTAGGGAAAACTCTTGAGGATGACAATTCTGACAATGAAGGGGAAGTTGAAGTTATAGTAATATGTGACAATGTAATTAATGATGTATCTGAGTGTTATAACCTGCCTAAGTGTGATTTAGGCGTCAATGGGACCAAAATAACTGTTTGGGCAAACTCTTGCTCTCCTTATACTATCATTGATAAGAATACATGAGAGAAGGTAGAAAGTCATCAGTTGAACTCACCAGATGTTGGACCAGTAGGGTACTGTGGTGGTAAGCTTCTTTTGTGAGGTTTTTTCAAATGTACATTGTCTCACAAGAGTAAGGTAGCCACTAGCAAGGTATATGTGGTGGAAAAAGGGAAAGCATTGCTGGGGTGGTGCGAACAAAAGATGTTGGGTATCACATTGGACCCCAACCACCCACAGCAAGTCTTGGTCACTGAAGATACGGAAAAAAACAAATGGAGTTCAACATTTCCAAAATTACTTGGGGAAAAGTTAGGTTGTTTAGAAAAATGTCAACACCGCATTGTACTAAAGTCCAACAATATTCCATGTATGCATAAGGCAAGAAGTGTACCTTTTACTCTTAGAGTAAAATTGAAATGGGAGGTGCAAAGGTTATGCAATGCACAGGTTATCGAGCCAATTGAATCATCGGAATGTCTTAGTGCAGTTGTTTTGGCACACAAAACTGATGGCAACCTGCGCATGTGCATTGATTTGAGAGACCTCAATCACAACATTCGAGTTGACCGATATCCTTTGCCTCACCTAAATGAAATGGTGTCCTCTGTAACAGATGCAACCTATTTTTCACTAATTGAACTGTCCAATGCATACCATCAGATTAAACTGCATCCCACTTCAAGGCATCTTACGTCATTTATTACACCTGAAGGATCCTTCCAGTTTATAAGAATGCCCTTCGGCCTGACCTCCGCCTCAGCGGTTTTCCAAAGAGTAATGTGTAAAGTATTGGCAGATTTACCCAAGGTGTTAGTTTTCCAAGACGACGTACTAGTGTGGGGGACTAATCATTTTGAACACGACTCAATACTGACACGAACACTAGACAGGTTGCAAAATGCAGGCCTAACCGTGGGTATCAAGAAATGCAATTTTGGCGTTAAGCAAACTAATTATCTAGGGCACACATTATCCAGAGATGGGGTATTGGATGCTATCACTAATGCACCTCCACCTCACGAGAAGGAGCAATTATGCTCAATTTTAGGCCTCGCGGAATTTTATTTCAAGTTTGTTCAGCATTTTGCCAACAAAGTCCATATTCGGAGAACTTTAATGAAAAAAAGGTGTCTAGTTCGAATGGACAGATGACTGTCAAAAAGTCTTCATTTCTATCAAAGAACAAATTGTCAAAGCTGTTGCCTTGAAACCATTCAACCCTTCACATCATAGCATAATTGTTGTGGATGCCAATGCATATGGTCTAGGTTCAGTGCTCATGCAAAAACATTTGGGACATGAACGAGTGGTAGCCTTTGCATCTCGCACCCTCAAAGGTGATGAATGATATAATATGTGACATGATTAGCAGTGGATTGCGGGCGCGCAAGTGATAGTTAGCAGATCTAACTATAAAGGAGGAATTTCAATGGGTTTGTACGAGTGAAATGTCCAGCTAACTATAACAGCCCTGAAACCTATGTTTTTTTCAGTGAATTTCTAAGGTTTTTTAAATGCTAATTCCTAACTATAACATGTCTGAAACCTATGGTTTTTTCAGTGAATTCAATGAATTTCAAAGGTTTTTAAATGTAATAATAGTTATATGTATTTCTTTGATACTAATTTTCTAGTTTATTAACTGTTTATTTTTACTTTTTTTATTTTTTAAATTACATTATATATTTTTGATATAAATGGAAATAAAAATATTTTTTTAAATATTGAAACTGAAATGTAGTTTTTTGTCAGGGTCACTGGATGAGTACTTGGGTACTGACTGAATGATTACAGTACTGCAAGGAGAGTGCCTGAGTGAATTTATAAGTGTTTGGGTTTTGGCGCAGTGAATGGATTAGAACATGGTGCTGAACGGGTCACTAGAGGAGTGCAAGGGGAGTGACAGGGTGTTTGCAGGAATTGTATGGATACTGACTGGGGAATTGAAGATGTGAAAGACAAGTGTGTAGGTGGTTAGAGGACTGCATGCATAGTGGATAGGCGCTTGAAGCAGTCCATGTGCTTAGGCCTGGCTCAGTGCATGAGTACTTGGGTACTGACTAAAGGATTAGAGTCTGCAAGGAGAGTGCCTGGATGAATTTATAAGTGTTTGAGTTTTGGCACAGTGAATGGATTAGTACTTGGTACTGAATGGGTCACTAGAAGAGTACACGGGGAGTGACAGGGTGTGTGCTGGAGTGTATGGACACTGACTGGGTAATTGAAGGTGTGAAAGACAAGTGTGTAGGTGGTTAGAGGACTGCATGCATAGTGGATAGGAGTTTGAAGCAGTCCATGTGCTAAGGCCTGGCTCAGTGCATGAGTACTTGGATACTGACTGAATGATTAGAGTACTGCAAGGAGAGTGCCTGGGTGAATTTATAAGTGTTTGGGTTTTTGCGCAGTGAATGGATTAGTACATGGAACTGAATGGCTCACTAGAGGAGTGCAAGGGCAGTGACAGGGTGTTTGCTGGAGTGTATGGGGACTGACTAGGGAATTGAAGGTGTGAAAGACAAGTGTGTTGGTGGTTAGAGGACTGCATGCATAGTGGATAGGAATTTGAAGCAGTCCATGTGCTAAGGCCTGGCTCAGTGCATGAGTACTTAGGTACCGACTGAATGATTAGAGTACTGCAAGGAGAGTGCCTGGGTGAATTTATAAGTGTTTGGGTTTTGGTGCAGTTCTTACAATTTTTTTCAGATGGGTACTGGTGTTAACTGACTAACCAATACTAGAGCCAGTGCTATGCTAAAAGACACTTAGAATACAGTTAAAGCACCTACATACCCTAGGGAACACTATGCGTCGAGGTACCCCTGTGATTAGAATTACCTCCTCTGTAAGCCCCTGGTATATATTAGGGCAGGGGGATTAAAACAACCTCTTAAAACGCGCCACAGGGCGCGTTTGCACACTGGTGAAGGGAGGAGGGGGCTAAGCTGACATGTGCAATAACACCCTGTGGCCATTTTAATTTGAGGGATAAAGTCCACTTGAATCCTGAGTGTCCCTTGGGTCCAACTAGCCCACCAAGTATCTCCAGTTAGCGCCACAGAGCTGCATTGCAAAGAGGTGTAAAAAGTGGCACGGCCTGGACCACCTCTCTGCAACGCAGCACAGTGGCGCTTACTGGAAGCACCTGGTGGACTAGTTGGCTCCCAGGGTCCCTCAGGATTGAAGGGGAATTATGTCCCCATCTTAAAGCCCGCCACAGGGTGTGTTTGCACACGTCGCCTCAGGCCCCCTCCCCTCCCTTCACCACTGTGTAAACGCGCCCTGTGGCCATTTTAAGTTGGGAGATTAAGTCCCTTTGAATCCTGAGGGTCTCTAGGGTCCAAGTAGCCCACTAGGTACCTCCAGTAAGTGCCACAGAGCTGCATTGCAGAGAGGTGTAAAAAAGGGCACGGCCTGGACCACCTCTGTGCAACGCAGCGCAGTGGTGCTTACTGGAAGCGCCTGGTGGACTAGTTGGCTCCCAGGGTCCCTCAGGATTGAAGGGGAATTATTTCCCCTTCTTAAAGCCCGCCACAGAGCGTGTTTGCACACGTCTCCTCAGGCCCCATCCCCTCCCTTCACCACTGTGTAAACGCACCTTGTGTCCGTTTTAATTTGGGAGATTAAGTCCCCTTAAATCCTGAGTGTCCCTAGGGTCCAAGTAGCCCACTAGGTACCTCCAGTAAGCGCCACAGAGCTGCGTTGCTGAGAGGTGTAAAAAGGGGCACGGCCTGGGCCATCTCTCCAAAACACAGCGCAGTGGCGCTTACTGGAAGCACCTGGTGGACTAGTTGGCCCCCTGGGGCTCTCAGGATTGAAGGGGAATTATTTCCCCAACTTAAAACACGCCACAGGGTGTGTTTTCACACGTCACCTCGGCCCCATCCCCTCCCGTCACCACTGTGTAAACGCGCCCTGTCCGTTTTAATTTGGGAGATTGAGTCCCCTTGAATTCTGAGTGTCCCTAGGGTCCAAGTAGCCCAGTAGGCACCTCTAGTAAGCGCCACAGAGCTGCGTTGCAGAGAGATGTAAAAAGGGGCACGGCCTGGGCCATTTCTCTGAAACACAGCGCAGTGGAGCTTACTGGAAGCACCTGGTGGGCTAGTTGGCCCCCTGGGGCTCTCAGGATTGAAGAGCAATTATTTCCCCAACTTAAAACGCGCCACAGGGCGTGTTTTCACATGTCACCTCAGGCCCCATCCCCTCCCTACACCACTGTGTGAACGAGCCCTGTGGCCTGTTTAAATTGGAAGATTAAGTCCCCTTGAATCCTAAGGGTCCCTAGGGTCAAACTAGCCCACTAGGTACCTCCAGTAAGCGCCGTTGCAGAGAGGTGTAAAAAGGGGCACGGCCTGTACCACCTCTCTGCAACGCAGCGCAGTGTGACTTACTGGAAGCACCTGGTGGGCTAGTTGGCCCCCAGGGACCCTCAGGATTGAAGGGGAATTAATTCCCCAACTTGAAACACGCCACAGGGCGTGTTTGCACACATCACTTCAGGCCCCGTCCCCTCCCTTCAAAACTATGTAAACGCGCCCTGTGTCCGTCCTAAGTTGGGAGATTAAGCCCCCTTGAATCCTAAGGGTCCCTAGGGTCAAAATAGCCCACTAGGTACCTCCAGAAAGCGCCGCAGAGCTGCGTTGCAGAGAGGTGTAAAAAGGGGCGTGGTCTCTGAATACCTGTCTGCAACACAGCTCTGTGGCGCATACTGGAGGTACCTGGTGGGCTAGTTGGCCCTCAGGGACCCTCAGTACTGAAAGAGAATTCATTCCCCAACTTACAACTTGCCACGGGGCGCTTTTACACGATGGTGAAGGAAGGGGGTGTGGCCTGACGTGACATGTCTGCAAAAACGCCCTGTGGCGCGTTTTAAGTTGGAGAATTAAGTCCTCCTCAATCCTGAGGGTCCCTGGGGGCCAACTAGCCCACCAGATACCTCCACTATGCGCCAGAGAGCTGCGTTGCAGAGAGGTGTTCAGAGGCCACACCCCTTTTTACAATACTCTGCAAAGCAGCTCCGTGGCACTTACTGAAGGTAGCTGGTGGGCTAGTTGCACCCCAGGGACCCCCAGGATTCAAGGGGACTTAATCCTTCAACTTAAAACGCGCCACAGGGTGCCACAGAGCTCCGTTGCAGAGAGGTGTAAAAAGGTTCGTGGCCTCAGAACACCTCTCTGCAACGCAGCCCCCTGGCGTATACTGGAGGTTGCTGGTGGGCTAGTTGGCCCCCAGGGATCCCCCAGTATTCCCGGGGGATGCGTTCCCCATCTGCAAACGCGCCATGGGGCGCGTTTCCAGAGTGCTGAAAGGAGCGGGCGTGGCCTCCGGCGCCATGTCGGTGTTTTTATTATTTTTTTTGTAAGAAGGGGTTATTTTCCCAATATTCTTGGGCCTGGGAACCCATCCCCAAATTAGTTTTTCCTCCCGAGGCCATAATCTGCCCCGGGACCCCATCCCAAAATAAACATTTTAATATTTGAGGAGGGGGCCGCGTGGCCCCCCTCCTGGGCCACTATTAGCCCCGTGGACCCCATCTCCCGGGGCTGGCCCTCTCCGTTGGGGACCGTGGGCGGTCCCCAACCCCCCCACGGTCCAGCAGGCTCCCCGCGTCCCTCGGGAGCCGGCATTGCTTTTCCACATGGGGAGCTGCTAAGATGTAGCTCCCCGTGTAGAAAAGCAGTTTGGTTTGAATTTAGTTTTTTTTTATTCCATTTTATTGTTCACACCAGAGAAGAGATCATCGCTTTACAGAAACGAAAACATACATTATCATAATATTCATAAATACAGGAGTTCATATACCTAATAGCAAATACATAATTTTACCATGTGGGAGAAAAGAGAGTTTAGTAATTAGGCATATGTCTACCTCTTATCCTGTCTTAAAAAGTATAATATTTAATTAAAGTTCTTTATCTTGACACAAAGACATATACAATTAACAAAGGGTTTATATGATTAAATAAATGCGTGGTTCTTCTGCGAAACTGGATTAATTTGCTCCCCATCATTATTTTATCTATTGCTGTTATGTCGCTCCCACCTCACCATTCCATTTCGCAATGCAAGACCATATTTCTTCCCCCTGTGTTCTGGCTTTCCTCCCTCTACATGCATATAGGGCTGCCTCTTGTTTCCAAACCCCCAGTAATCTAGATAGCCACATCTAAAAGGTGGGAGGCTCCTTGTGCTTCCATCTAGCGGCCAGCATTATACGGTAAATAGCTTTGCCCAAGAATAAACAATATTCTTATTCTTGGTTATACCTAAGAGAGCTATCGTGCCCCGGGACTGCCAGTGTAGTAGTTAGCTCCAAGTCCCTTCCAAATATCAATCCCCAGAAGCTCCAGATCCCTTTTTTTAGAATAATTAGTTCACTACAATCAGAGAACATATGTGTCAATGTAGCCGGACCCACACCGCATCTAGGGCATAGGTCGTCCTCACTTTTCCCCCACAGAAAAAGTTTTGCCGGCGTAAAGTACTGGTTAAATATAGATTTATACAGTTGTGCTTTCAGATTGGAAGCTAAAAAGACTTCCGACGATAGTTCTAAACTCCTGTAGATATCTACGTCTGGGTTGTTTAGTTTAGCTACCCAAGATACCTCGTGCCTTTCTAAATCATCCGGCATCTCTGCCAATAATAGGTTGTAGATATCCCCAATTCTAAATGACGCAGTTCTAATTAGCTCCATCAAGGAAATCTTCCCAATCATAATCCTTGGTCTATATGCAGTAAGAATACTCCTGACCTGTATAAATTTAAAAGCTGGTTAGGGTGTATCCCATACTCCTGTTGCAGATCCCTAAAATGTGGGTGCTGGTGGCCACCATAAAAATCTTCAACTGTGGCTATACCCTTACTCTCCCATTCCTGCCCCATGATGTCATTAGTATCCTTTGAGAAGAGTGATCCGCGCCATAAGTGGGTATATTGTGTAACTCTAGGGTTCCCCATAAATTTTGCTATCTTCTTCCAAATACACCACGCACTTTTTATAATTTTAAACCGTACTTTGTTATAGTAGCTATGCTCAGTTTGTCTTAGGAGTAGCCCAGCAGCTTCCGGTCCTACTGCTAGCTCAAATATTGTAGGAGTTGTTCCTTCATTCGGGCCCCCCCCCATCCGTACTAATATGTTTCAGTAAAAAGGATATTTGGTGAAGCAGGTCTGCCCAATAATATAATGTGATATTTGGAATTGACAACCCCCCACGATCTTGTGGCAGTGTCATGAGTTTCATAGACCTTCTTATCTTCTCATATTGCCACATAAAGTTAGACAACATGGAGTTAATGTTTTTGAGTATTATCTCATCCACCTTTAGTGGAATAGACCTAAACAGGTATAAAAATGTTGGCAAAACATTCATTTTCAGGTAGTTTCCTCTCCCTATGATTGACAGATGTAGCCCGTTCACCCTCTTTAAGTCCAAACCTATAGTTTTAATTAATGGATCGAAATTTTCTTTGATAATCTTATCAACTTTAGCGGTAATCCGGACTCCTAAGTAAACCGCCGATTGAGCGCGACTTACATCTTCGTACACCATGTTCTGTGTGCATACTACAATGGTCTTCTCCCTATTCATGCTGTACCCAGATAATTGGCCAAATTTCCCTGTAATATCCGCAATCTCATCCAATGCCTCCTTAGGATCTGTTGTGACAATTGCCACATCATCAGCGTAAGCTAAAACTTTTGTCTGATAGCCCCTTGTGCACATAGGTTTGATTTTAACTGCCCGCAAGAGCATCTCTATGAGAGGGTAAATATATTACGCGAATAAGATGGGTGAACAGGGGCACCCCTGACGTGTCCCCCCGCTAATTAATACCTCCCCTGACTCTTTACCCATTACCTGTATCCGAGCTTTTGGGTTACAATACATTGCTCTGATTGCCCTGACAAAACCCTGACCGAACCCCCTTAGCTTCAAAATCCCCCATAAAAAAAAACAGGTTACTCGATCAAACGCCTTCTTGGCGTCTAGAAGGATCATGGCCATCTGGCCCCCCGTTTCTGACATTGATGTCGAACAATGTTATTACTCTTTGAATATGGTCAGTTGTTTGCCTCCCTGGTATGAAACCATGCTGCCACGGGGAGACCAGATGACCAATGACCCTTCCTAACCTGGATGCCAAGACTTTAGAAAAGATTTTTATATCTGTATTGATTAAGGAGATTGGTCTGTATGACCCAGGGTTATCTAGTGGTTTCCCCTTTTTTGGGAAGACAACAATTTGCGTTTCCTTCCATGACTTGGGGATAATTCCGCTACATTGAATCCCTATAAATAGATCTAACAAGAATGGTAGTATTGTCCCGCCTAATGCTTTATACAACTCAAGGGGTATTTGATCAGGGACTGTAGCCAGATTATTTAATGCTATTTCAGTTTCTTCTTGTGTTATCTCTGATTCCAATTCCTCTTTAAGATCTTCATTTAACAGCTGCCCTAGGTCATCTTTTGTCAGCAATTGTCTGATATCGTCTAACATGCTATTTGCCTCCCTGCCAGCTTCTTCCTTATATAATATTTGATAATAATCCTGAAAAGCTTTAACTATGCCTTCTGGGTCTATATTCCACGCCCCCATATTGATAGCTAAGATTTGGTTCTGTACTGATTTTTGCCTAGTGCGAAGGGCGAGTCTCTTCCCCACTAATTCTCCATTCTCATATGAATTATTGCGATGAGATTGGAACTCTTCTGCCGCCTTCTGTGCAAGCCATCCATTCATCTCTGCCTTAAGCGTCTGAATCAGTGTCTGACTCTGCATCGTCTCCCTCCTCTGCCTAATTAAAGATGAGTGTTCATCTTCAGCTAACTTCAATCTTTGCATTACTTCCTGGCATTTCCGCTTATGTATAGCTCGGGATTTAGCCACATAGCTGATGGTTTCTCCCCTCAGCCCTGATTTAAACGCATCCCACACTATTATTCTTGAAGCACGATACCTGTTAATATCAAAAAAATTGCTTACCCATTTTGTTATGTGCCCTACATATTCCCTGTTGACTAGTAATTTCTTATAAAAAGTCCATTTCCCCCTGTTCTTCCTACTATCCGAGACTTCAATTCCTAAAACTAACGGATTATGATCTGATATGAACTTCCGTAATACTGTTATTTCGGCCTTCTCAAGTATCTCAGCTGTACAAAAAAAATAATCTATCCTGACATATTTCCTGTGTGGAAACGAATAATAAGTGCTGCCACCACTCTGAGATGCCTTTTTAGCCTGCCAGACATCCACTAATCCGTGACTATTTATAAGTGATGAGAGTGCCCTATATACCCTTGGTTTCCGCCCTTGATACCTTCCTTGGTTATCGCCTTCAGATAGTAAATCCAGCGCAATATTCATGTCCCCACATAAAACAAGTGGTAAAGACCATGCTGCCAATTCCATCTCTAAATCCTCAAAAATTTGGGGATCGTCATAGTTTGAGCCTTAGATTGAGCAAATTGTAAGACCCATCCTAACGCCACTATGGCCCACCTGCCAAACGTATCTGCTGCCTTTCGTTTGACTGGACCCAGAGATGTTTTTGCCAATATGGCTACCCCTCTGATATTGGAGGTTTGCGAGGTGGCAGCCAGCAAGTTATACCCATGTAGGACCATGAGATGTCTTTTATCCCAGGGAAGGTGGATTTCTTGAATACAGATTACGTCAAATGCATTTAATTTAATCAGCTCTCCCAGTTTGCCCCTTTTAACTGCATCATTAAGTCCTGCCACGTTTATTGAACATATACTTATTCTCCCCATCTTAAAATAGTTGTATTACTTCCAACCGTCTCTGCGAGTCTTACTGTTCCTCTTTCCTTACTATACTTCAGTAGCCTTTTTACATCTTCGCAATTTTGATGAAATACATTTCTGGCTCTCAATTCTAAACCTTCACCACCACCTTCTTCTCTGTGTGTTCTTCTCCATTTTTGTCCCCCTCCCCCCCACTACCTAGCTTCCCACCCCCCACCCCCTACTCCCCTCCGAGAGACACTCAGACATTGTCTGCGTGTGATGAGTGCATCGCGCCCGCCCGATTACCTGTGAATAAAAAAACACTTTTTTTATTTCAGTTATGCTATTTAGCCATACTACGTAACCACCTCCCTCCCTACCTTACACTGTCTATGCTCGTATAGATAGCAAAAAAGAAAACAAAGGAGAAGGGAGGAGGGGAACATCTTGAGAAAATAACAACAGGGGAGAAAAAAAAAGACAAAGAGGAAAAGGCATCCTTTCAAAGAGCCAAAGTACACAGTGCAGCATGATACAGCATCTACTTATATTTTAGGTCATTCCTGACCTCGTCAGGCTGTTAGGTTGTTAGGCTGTCTAGGTATTCCTTAGCTTTTATCTCGGACTGGAAAAAACGAGATTGCCCGTTCCAGATAACTTTTAATTTTGCAGGGTTATTTAAAAAAGCTTGGGCATTCTTATCTTGGAATAGTTTGATCATCTGCCTCAGCGTGTGGCAGAAATCAGGACGAACGAAGTATGAAACCCCATTCCTAGTGCGTTTTGCCTCAGGCCTTGCTTTTTCGAATACTGCTTGTCTTAACAGAAAGCTACCAAAATAGCTTGTGGGAGTGACCCTTCTCTTACTGGTTCCTTCTGCACAAAAGGTATCCTATGTGCCCGCTGAATTTCTAGTGCCCAATTCCAGTTCGTGAGTTCGGGGAGAGATTCACCAAGTAGCTCGATGACATATCTGCGGGTATCCCCCCCTTCCACCCCCTCTGGGACCCCGAGAATTCGCAGGTTGTTCCGCCTCTGGCGGTTCTCATGTTCCTCCAGCTTCCACTGGATATCAGTTATCTGTGCTTCCTGCGATTTTGCCTTTTCCAGGGTGGTTGCCAAGTCTGACTATGTAGCACACATCCGTGTTTCCAGGTCGGTCACCCGCTCCCCAAAAGTACCACATGTTTTTGATAGCTTCGGCACTACGCCTTGTAGCTTTCTCATTGCGGCTTGGGCCTTACAACCATCCTGTCGAGTCTCCTCGCGGTGAGCGGCTATCGCTTGTAGAATAGTCTCTAATGATGTTACTGTCGGAGTAGTCTCCCCTCTCTTTACTCCTGCCTCCGGAGTACCTGTTAACTGGACCGAGGAGGTATAATCCCACGAGAGGTCCCTTTCTCGCACTTTCTTTCTCCTCTGGACAGTCCCTGGTTTTTCCTTATCTCGAAGATCTAATTCTAGATCACTACCGCTTGCCTCATGGTTACTACTGTCTGTAACCTCATCAGATCACTCTCCCCCATCCGAGAGAGAGTAGAAATCCAGCTCCTTCTCAGAGTCTTTTTCTGGCTTTCCCCCTGCGCAAGCCTCTCTTTCCTCTAACACAGTCTCTGACACTGACCCAGCGTACGATATCACAGCTTGTGAGGCCTCAATACCAGTACCGTTGTCAATACCGTCAAGAATCTCTTCTGCGTCTACACCCTCTAAACCATTAGGGTTTCTCGCATTGGTTTCATTTATGCCAGCAGTGAGGGAGTAGTACTTCGGTATCGCCCCCCCAACACTTTTAGCATTAGACACATGCTCCTTTGTATGCTCATTATTTGTGTCAGAGTGAGAGACCCCTGCGGGTGCAGGTGTCAGTGTTAGTGCCTCAGATACCTGTACATGCGCCCGCTTAGGATTCTTTTCCTCACCAGACCCTTTGGCTTCTGCCACTCAGCATATCGCAGGTGCTACTGCTGTTGCCGCTGAATCTTTTGTCTTACTGCCATTGCCTCTGAGGAGGTCCACCACGGTGGTACCCGCTGGCTTAACTACTGCTCCCCTTCTTTTTTCAGAGAGGGGTCTAGCCTCTATTCTTTGAGCCTGCGTCGGTGTTTCTTCTGTAGTAGGTACTGGTGGAGATACCGCCAACAGAGGGGCCTTTGAAGCAAGCCTTGTTTTGGCTTTTACTGCCGCTATTTTGGGGCCATCTCACTTGGGGCAGCTACACCTACAGCAGACTCCGCTTCAGGAGTGTCAATATCGGCTTCGGACGCTAAACAGTTAATCTCCTCCTCCGGCAGGAGCTCTGCCGAATGCTCCGCCCGCCGCACCTGGTCTGCCTTTCTCTGCCGCGATGGGGCCGTCCGCGCTGACTCCGCTGACCCTGCCGCGTCATTGCTGCTGCCTTCACCGGCGCCAAGAGGGTAATCCAGAGGCACCAGGTAGCGGTACAACACCGAAAGCGCCCCTCGAGAACTGCAGGAGCTCAAAACAGCCAGCCCCACACAAGCTGCCACCTGGAAAATCCACCCCTGTTTCTGCGGAGTCCGCGGAGTCGGAGTGCCGCAGGTAGGGTCCAATCGCATTGTTTTTTCCCACCGTGCTGCCACACACTCTGCCTTTTGCCTTTTCCTCGCCGCTCCTTCGTTTTTCCTTAATACGATTCCGTTATGCGTTCCATCATACACTCTATCCGCGATTACCAACTAGCGTATCGCATTAATTCCTCAGGATAACTTCACTGCAATCTGCCGTCGGGCTCCTGGGCAGCGCGAGCTACGGTCTCAGCTGACCGCCATCTTGCCTCTCACTCCACCCTGAACTGTTTGGTTTGATTTTTGAAAGAGAGAGCAGGTTTTCCTGCTCTCTCTTTCTAAGTCCAAACCAAGTTTGCTATGGCAGGGTGGCCGCCCTGCCATAGGAAACAGCAGTGTCCCAGGGTTGGGCACCCCGGGACACTGCAGGATGGCCCTGGGGGGTGGCGGTCCCCAGTACCATTAAGGGCTCCAGGAGGGGGGCCGCACGTCCTCCTCCTCACATTTTCAAAGCCCTGGGGGTGGTGGTCCCCAGGGCTGGGGGGTCCATCACGGACCCCCCAATTTGAATATTTAGAGCCCCGGGGAGGTGGCAGTCCCCGGGGCGTGTGAAGGGGCTTGAGCCCCCCACACGGGTTTAAAAAATAAATAAATAAACACAAGGGGGGATGGCGTCCCCAGGGCTGCCGGGGGGGGGTGCATGAGCCCCCGCATATATTATCAACAAGTGCAGCCACACATCGCTGGTTGCATCCCAGGGATGTGTGGCTGCACTTGTTGATGATTCATGGATTGACGCGTTCGGACGGACGCGTCACCTGAAGGAGCACCCGACCATTAATTATACTTTGTGTAAACCCACTTTTTCCATTTAAAACCGTTATACTAGCGCTGTGCACCCACCCCAACTATTGTCTTTGGTCACCCCCCGCATATATTGACATAAAGCCCTGGGGGGTGGCGGTCCCGGGGCTTGGGGGGGCCTTTGAGCCCCCCCACCCATGTTCTTTGAAGCCCCGGGGGTGGCTGTTCCCGGGGCTGGGGGGGCTGAGTGCCCCCCATATATTTCAGAAAAGCCCCAGGACTGGCGGTACTTGGGGCTGGAGGGCCCCTATGGGCCCCCCATGACAATATGCATATTGCCCCCGGGACTTTGCCCCCCAGGGGGCTAGTTAACAACAAAGCGCGGAAGCCCGCGCGTCTTTTTTTTTTCCCGCGGCGGGGCTGCGCGGATCTTATGCACATCCCGCAATTTTTTAAATTTTGCGCGGTTTTTTCACTGCTTTCTTGTGCCTCGGTTCTACCGAGGCACAAGCTGGCTGCCAACACTTCCTGGTTTGGAGAGTTGACAGCCAATTAGCATAAAGCTCGTGCTCGGGAAGATCCGCGGCCCTAAATATATATGTGTTTTTACTTTTGAATTTCTCAGCAACTACTGAACGGATTTACACAATTTAACAAAAAGGCACCTTTCTGAACCAAGAGCTACCTCTTTACCAAATTAGGTGTAATTCCGTTCAGCAGTTCGGCTGTAGCTGCGGCTAAAGTTTCCTATGGGAAATTGCATGGGGAAAACATGTTTTGGGACCCCTCTTTTTTCTCAGCCCCGCTTGACGAATCACCATGAAACTTTCAGTATATGAGCGGACCGGAGTTGTTATTGTTGTTATGTTTCATTACTTTTATCGTAGTGATGATATGTGGTTCTTTAATTTTCTTTTTGATATTGTTTGTGTTTTTGATTTTTTTTCAGCAATAATTTGCTGTTGATATCTGTGTTTTTTCTTTTTTAAGTATAGGATCACTGTATTAGGTTGTCTATATGTTTTTTGGGCAATATTTTGGTATATCGATTTTGTTTTCTCAATATAGAGTTGTACAACAATGACTGTAAAGAAATCTGACATATTTTTGTGTTGTTGGGTTTCACTATATTCCTTAGGCCTCATTGACCAGCCAAGGAATGAGAAAGCTGTTCTGTAGTCCCCTATCTTCTCTCTTATGGTGCTACTACAGTGGTGAGACATGGAAAAGAGCATTGCTTTTATTGGATCCTGCGCACAAAGTTAGTGCAATTTGTCGTGCAAGTCCTCGCCTGGTGTGTAGCTGGTGTCTGGCTTGTTCCGCCTTGACTCGCTTCACAACTTCTCTTCTGATCTGCATCTCCTTAATACAAGGACATATCCAGTGCCCCGCCTATGTAGTGAATCAGCTGTCTTCTTTGAAGCATGGTCCAGACAGTATCTCTTGGCAGTCTTGATCAAGAATCCTATATTTCTATTTCCAAACCTGCCATGGGAAGTTGGCAGTGAATACTCCTATGCTGAAGTAGAGTTTCTCATTACTACTGATGTGGAGACCTTGGACTACAGTAGTGAAATCTTTGTGCATTGACAGTGGCTCCAAGTTTTCTGCCTCAAAATTATACTAACTTTACTAACAAAAGTTGCAGGCAGTAGTCGTGTGTTCCTACTCTCAACTCTGAGACTAGTTCTGTGGAATTCCAATGCTTTTATTTATTCCATTCAGACTGGTCCAGTCCAGGTCTTTGTCACAAGGTATCAGTAGGGGATCACTGTCAAAATATCGAAGGTCAAAAAATCGACCTACAAAAATATCAGAGCAAGAATATCGATGTCAAGAATATCGACATCCTATGTACAACATGGTAAGTACAAAAATATCGGATAAAAATATCGATGTCAACAATATCGTTATTAAAAATATCAGGGTTTTTTTAGTTAAAAAATGATGTAAGATAAACTAAATAATACTTATAAATAAAATAGATATAGTTACAAAAAATGTATGTTTAAAATGAATAAGTAATATATATATATAATTTAATGAAACATTAATTAAACACACATATAATATAACATATATATATATATATACTTAATAATCAGTTTTAATAATATTTTAATAACTTATAAATTATTTAAAAATATTATAAATTACACCTACATCTATACACGTAAAGCAATAACATAAATAAAAATTATATAGTTAGTTATAAGAAAATAAAAACATTAATTTACTTTTAATATTTTTAAAATTAATTATATACTACATTACCTAAATTAATAAAAAAAATATTAAATAGCGGAGGGAATAAAACTACTATTCCAACTCCAAAAAAACAACAGTAAGGAAAATGTTGGATAGCGCAGGGGTTAAAATTATTGTTCCCACTTCAGGGAGTGCAACAGTAGGGAAAGTGTGGTATACTGTACGGGTATAAATTACTACTCCCACTCCAGAGAGTGCAACAGTAAGGAAAGTGTTGGATAGCGTAGGGGTAAAAATTACTATTCCCACGCCAAAGAGTGCAACAGTAGGGAAAGTGTTGGAAAGTGTAGGGGTAAAAATTACTATTCCAACTCCAGAGAGTGCAATAGTAGGGAAAGAGTTGGATAGCGTAGGGGTAAAAATTACTATTCCAACTGCAGAGAGTGCAACAGTAGGGAAAGTGTTGGAAAGCGTAGGGGTAATAATTACCATACTTATAAATAAAATAATTAAAAAAAATAATTAATGATTTAAATATTAAATAACTATAATTGATTTACAAATACCAATAAATAATTATTAAAAACATAATTACCAATGAATAATTAATTAACAATAAATTCATAATAAATACCAATAAATAATATATATATATTTTTTTAACTTTCTTTTTCAGTTTATACATCATAAACAATAGCACACAACTGGCATCAAATCAGTGTATGTAAGCAGATCGACAACCTCATTAGCAGCACTTAGGACTACAGGTGGCATCAGGGAGGGAACGGACTCATGGGGAAGGGATACAATAGCATACAATGATAGCACCGTGAGAAAGGAGGCGATACAAAAGGGGATGATGGACGGAGCGTTTGAGCAAATCAAACACTCACCCCCAGTCAACTGATCTGGGTTTAATCCATCACCATTCTTTAGCCCACTCAGCCACCCCATTTCAGACATGGCTATATGCAAATCAGTCTGACCCTGTGCCTCATGGGAACAGTCCAGCCCGAACTGCCAAGCCATGTCTTCCATGGACCGGAAACAAGTATCCTGGGACCGGTTTCGGATTCATAATCCTCATCAGCCAGGCTATCTTGAATCCAGTGGCCAAGTGAGCAAGGGAATAACGTCTGAGCATACCCTGCCACACTTAGGGCGAACAAAGCGATACAAAAGGGGATGATGGACGGAGCGTTTGAGCAAATCAAACACTCACCCCCAGTCAACTGATCTGGGTTTAATCCGTCACCATTCTTTAGCCCACTCAGCCACCCCATTTCAGACATGGCTATATGCAAATCAGTCTGACCCTGTGCCTCATGGGAACAGTCCAGCCCGAACTGCCAAGCCATGTCTTCCATGGACCGGAAACAAGCATCCTGGGACCGGTTTCGGATTCATAATCCTCATCAGCCAGGCTATCTTGAATCCAGTGGCCAAGTGAGCAAGGGACTCACGTCTGAGCATACCCTGCCACACTTAGGGCGAACAAAGCGATACAAAAGGGGATGATGGACGGAGCGTTTGAGCAAATCAAACACTCACCCCCAGTCAACTGATCTGGGTTTAATCCATCACCATTCTTTAGCCCACTCAGCCACCCCATTTCAGACATGGCTATATGCAAATCAGTCTGACCCTGTGCCTCATGGGAACAATCCAGCCCGAACTGCCAAGCCATGTCTTCCATGGACCGGAAACAAGCATCCTGGGACCGGTTTCGGATTCATAATCCTCATCAGCCAGGCTATCTTGAATCCAGTGGCCAAGTGAGCAAGGGACTCACGTCTGAGCATACCCTGCCACACTTAGGGCGAACAAAGCGATACAAAAGGGGATGATGGACGGAGCGTTTGAGCAAATCAAACACTCACCCCCAGTCAACTGATCTGGGTTTAATCCATCACCATTCTTTAGCCCACTCAGCCACCCCATTTCAGACATGGCTATATGCAAATCAGTCTGACCCTGTGCCTCATGGGAACAGTCCAGCCCGAACTGCCAAGCCATGTCTTCCATGGACCGGAAACAAGCATCCTGGGACCGGTTTCGGATTCATAATCCTCATCAGCCAGGCTATCTTGAATCCAGTGGCCAAGTGAGCAAGGGACTCACATCTGAGCATACCCTGCCACACTTAGGGCGAACAAAGCGATACAAAAGGGGATGATGGACGGAGCGTTTGAGCAAATCAAACACTCACCCCCAGTCAACTGATCTGGGTTTAATCCATCACCATTCTTTAGCCCACTCAGCCACCCCATTTCAGACATGGCTATATGCAAATCAGTCTGACCCTGTGCCTCATGGGAACAGTCCAGCCCGAACTGCCAAGCCATGTCTTCCATGGACCGGAAACAAGCATCCTGGGACCGGTTTCGGATTCATAATCCTCATCAGCCAGGCTATCTTGAATCCAGTGGCCAAGTGAGCAAGGGACTCACATCTGAGCATACCCTGCCACACTTAGGGCGAACAAAGCGATACAAAAGGGGATGATGGACGGAGCGTTTGAGCAAATCAAACACTCACCCCCAGTCAACTGATCTGGGTTTAATCCATCACCATTCTTTAGCCCACTCAGCCACCCCATTTCAGACATGGCTATATGCAAATCAGTCTGACCCTGTGCCTCATGGGAACAGTCCAGCCCGAACTGCCAAGCCATGTCTTCCATGGACCGGAAACAAGCATCCTGGGACCGGTTTCGGATTCATAATCCTCATCAGCCAGGCTATCTTGAATCCAGTGGCCAAGTGAGCAAGGGACTCACGTCTGAGCATACCCTGCCACACTTAGGGCGAACAAAGCGATACAAAAGGGGATGATGGACGGAGCGTTTGAGCAAATCAAACACTCACCCCCAGTCAACTGATCTGGGTTTAATCCATCACCATTCTTTAGCCCACTCAGCCACCCCATTTCAGACATGGCTATATGCAAATCAGTCTGACCCTGTGCCTCATGGGAACAGTCCAGCCCGAACTGCCAAGCCATGTCTTCCATGGACCGGAAACAAGCATCCTGGGACCGGTTTCGGATTCATAATCCTCATCAGCCAGGCTATCTTGAATCCAGTGGCCAAGTGAGCAAGGGACTCACGTCTGAGCATACCCTGCCACACTTACGGCGAACAAAGCGATACAAAAGGGGATGATGGACGGAGTGTTTGAGCAAATCAAACACTCACCCCCAGTCAACTGATCTGGGTTTAACACATCACCATTCAGAAACTCTGTCCATTACCACCCCCTTTTCCAAAATCGATTCTATCCACACTATGTGTGGGAGGGTATACTCAGACGTGAGTCCCTTGCTCATTGCACCATCAGGATTCAAGCAAGCCGGGCCGACGAAGGCTGTGATGCCAGAAACCGGTCCCCGGAAGCTTGTTTCCTTCCCAGTATAAGAATTGGCTTGGTAGTTTGGTTTGCCCTGTTCCCATCATGCACTGGGACAGGAACAGACTAATTTGCACATAGCCAGGTTCTGAGCTGGGATGGTGCAGTGAGCTAAAAAACGGTGATGGATTAAAACCATGATCTCTTGACTTGGTAGGAGTATTCTGCATCATTCAGAAACTCTGTCCATTACCACCCCCTTTTCCAAAATCGATTTTATCCACACTATGTGTGGGAGGGTATACTCAGACGTGAGTCCCTTGCTCATTGCACCATCAGGATTCAAGCAAGCCGGGCCGACGAAGGCTGTGATGCCAGAAACCGGTCCCCGGAAGCTTGTTTCCTTCCCAGTATAAGAATTGGCTTGGTAGTTTGGTTTGCCCTGTTCCCATCATGCACTGGGACAGGAACAGACTAATTTCCATATAGCCAGGTTCTGAGCTGGGATGGTGCAGTGAGCTAAAAAACGGTGATGGATTAAAACCATGATCTATTGACTTGGTAGGAATATTCTGCATCATTCAGAAACTCTGTCCATTACCACCCCCTTTTCCAAAACCGTGAGAAAGGAACCAGGCATGGCGCTGATACAGGTGGTGAATATCGCTGGGGTCCACCCCCCTGCTCCGCGTCAGACCCAAACCGAAACCCAACGGGCGTATCCAGCCCACTGCTCCCACTATCAGTTGTGTGAGTGAGGAGAGCTCCTCTTCTGCCAGCCCCGACACACACATAACGCGCCAGGTCATTAAATCGTCCTGCAGCTTCTCATCCCTCTGAGTGAGTTGCATGTGAGTTTCCTCGGCCAGGGACCACTCCCGTACATCTCTGAGCCAAGTGGGCACCTCGGGGGCCCTCTTCCCTGTCCACGTAATCGCCACCCTGCGCCTGGCTAGTACCAACATTAATTGTAGGAAAGTTTCTTTTTCTTGGGCTTCCGGACCAGCGCAAGCAGACAATGCAGGGATTAGAGTGCCGTCCGAAGGCCTGTGGCTGTGACTATTCGCTCCACCACCCCCATCCAAAATTGCCTAACCAAAGGGCAGTCACAGGCTAAGGGTAGGAAGCCCGCATCCGTCTCCTCTATCCTCAGAGATATGCTTCAGTGATACTGGGGTTAGGTAGGTGCGTTGTAAAAAATTGAAGTGTGTCAGTTTAAACCTTGCATTGCATGAGACCTTGCGCGTGAGGGAACCTATGTGCGTTCACTGTCCCTGGTCCAGTGGAGCGCTGCGATCCGCCGCCCAAGCTGCCCGGGACGGTGGCACCGGGGGGTTGAATCCTGTTTCATGACCTTATAGAGGAGGAAATCAGCCTATTCCCCTTGCCGGGAAAGGAGGATGTCCAAGGAGTGGGTCAGTAGTGGAGCATCGGGGTACTGGGGCCAGGTGACCATCACCACCTCCTGGAGTCCCTGGAAGTGTAGATATTGTCCCCGTCCAAGGCCAAAGGCCTCTTCTGCCTGCTCATAAGTAAGGAAGGACTTGTTACGGTAAAGGTCAACCAGAACTCCGCAGCCACCCTCCCTCCAGGAATGAAAGGACATGTACTGCACCATGTCGATGTAGGGGCCAGTATCCAAATCGGGAGCTCCCTGTGAAAGGTTGCCCTCTGCAAGACTCTCTCAACAAACCGCTGCCATATACCGGCCATGTGTCGCAAACATAGGGAAGGGATGTGTCCGCCCCCTACCATGCATCAGGGCAACCTGTAGCATCTGAATATCCACCCTACCAGAGAGGAGGCGTGTCTCCCAATTGTCAGCTTCTGTAAACCAACGGGTCGCATGTTGTAACTGGGCCGCTTAATAATATAGATCGAAGCGTGGAGCTTCAAGGCCCCCCTCCTCATAGCTGCGGACACCGGTGTGAAGAGCTACCCTACTGCGTCAGCCCGCCCAGAGCAGGGACGTGAGAAGCATATTGAGAGTGCGGAAGACTCGTGGTGGGAGCGGACACAGTGAGTTCTGAAGGACATATAACCTCCTAGGAAGCATCACCATCTTGGCGACGGCTAGCCATCCCATCAACGAGAGTGGTAAAGAATTCCAAAAAGACACTGACTGCTGTAAGGACGCAGTTATACGATCCACATTCTGGGCTAATGCCTGCGCGTCCGTCAGAGGCACCCGTATGCCAAGATAACGGAACCCCTCCCTGTTCCCAGCGCAGCCCGAGGTCTGGTAGGTCTCCCAAGGGCACTGAATCCAACCCCGCCAGTGGAAAGATCAGGGACTTATGGCGGTTGAGTCATAGCCCCGACACCTCCCCAAATCGGTCCAAGTGTTGCAGCAGTATGGACAATGCGTCCCGGGGAGCGGTCAAATAGAACAAAACATTGTCCGCATACAGGGAAATGACATTGCATGTGTCCCCCGCTCTGATACCCCACTGCTCCATGTCTGTTCGGACCTGAACAGCGAGGGGCTCTATGGCTAGGGCAAATAGTAGCGGCGCCACTCCTCGGACCGTGCGCCCCCAAGTTTTACCCTGGAACGAGGGGCCGTATACAAGATGCGAATCCAGCGACAAAAATTGGGGCCTAGCCCCATGGCACGGACGACCTTGAGGAGATAAACCCAATCGACTGTGTCGAACTCCTTGGCGATGTCAATAGACACCAACACCATCTGCTCCTCCCGACCACGCACCTCCTGTAGAATGTGATTCAACCGCCGCAGATTCATAGCCGTATTACATCCCGGTATGAAACCGCACTGGTCCTCGTGGACCAAGTGAGTCATGTACGGCCCTAAGCGCATGGCCAGGAGCTTGCACAAGATCTTAACGTCCATATTGATCATCGTGATCGGTCGATACGATGAAGGCTCGTGGGCGTCCCCATCCGGCTTCAGGATCATGCATCAATAAATAAAAATTAATAAAAAATGAATTACCAAATAATAAAGATTGAACAATAAAATATTGCTCATAACAAAAACATATTAATTATTAAAAAGTAATTACCAATTAAAAAAGATTGAACAATTAAATATGTGTCAATACCAAAAAATAATAATTATTAAGAATTAATTACCAATTAATAATTACTTATGAATATATTAATAAAAAAATATCAATAAATACTATTTAATTACCAATTAATGATTAATCAACAAATTAATTTTCATAACTGCAATTTATAATTTAGAATAATTAACAATTATTAATTAGAGTCCAAAAAAATAATTATCAATACCCAACAATAAATGTAATATTTATTTAATTAGATTTCAATCACTTCCAACACTATTCCCCTATAAACGCACAACACACTCCAATAATAAATGAATAAACTTAACATAATTGTCAATTAATCAATTAATAAAAAATAATTACCAATTAATACAAATTAATTACCAATTAATAATTAACAATAAAATAATTATCAATACCAATAAATGAAAATAAATTATTACTTAATTACAATTAAATTACTTCCCACCCTATTCCCCTATAAATCCACAACCGGCTACAGTACTTAAATGCAAAAATTAATTACAATTAATTTATAATTCCTAAAAATTAATGATTAATTTAATTCCCACCCTATTCCCCTATAAACCCACAAACCGCTACGGTACTAAAACACAAAATTGACTTTAAAAAAACATTATTAACATGTAAAAATGGTATACATATATTTTAAAACCAGTAAAACACCTAACAAAAAACATATAGCACATACATATTAAATACATAATAAAATACATAACAATATTATAAATATCGATATTAGTAACATCAATATATTTGATATCGATATTACTAACTTCGATATTACTTACATCGATATAAAAAAATCGATATTACTTACCTTAGGGTCGATATTCTGTCCATCGATATTCTGTCCCTTCGATATTATCAACTCTATATTAGTGTAGGTCGATGTTTATTTTTCGATATTTTGACTGCTCACCATCAGTAGGAAGTTGGGGTGGAGCTTGGATTCTCCAATCAGTAGAAACTCAAATGAAGGGTACAAATGTGTCCACTCCTCTTAACTACCTGTGAACCTGTGCGGGGTAAGCCCTTCCATACAATGCCAGGGAATCTCTGTTTCCTCTTAACCACACCTAAAACTCTGATTCACTACATGGGATGCCTGACAGATCTGTAAGTGCCTACCAATTGAGTTCAGCTACCTGGGTTCTCTCCTACCCCTATCCTAGGTATCACTTTGCTATATCCTACCTATATTGTAGTTTATGTCATCCTTTGCTCCACCAGTCGAACTCTGTAAGAATTATATAAAATAGAATATTGGGCTCTGGAAACCACAGTTGGAGAAGGGCTGAGCACCTTGCTGGCTGCTCCTGGTGGGGCTGTATTACTACTGTACTATTGATCTACAGTAAATACTCCTAAAACAACTCAACCATCTTGGAGTGATTATTACATTTTTATGGCGATGAGGATCATCCATGAACCTGCTTGGGGACCTTTAAAGACCTCTAGTTTTCAAATGTGGATTATCTGGGAACCTCCTGTCAATCTCAAGCAACTCCTGTAACCTACAGCTGCTACTACTGGCACACCTCAGCCCCACCAGTGACCTCTACATCGGTCGCCCTCTACACATGTGCTAGTTTCACTCTCTACGCAGCTCAAGTCTCTGCCTGCTGTTCCTACAGCGTCTCAAAAACTCTGTTCCTGCTGTTCCTACAGCGTCTCCTTCAAGCTACAACTCAAGGCTGTTCTGTGGCTGCATCCACCTTAATTGGATTTCAACCGCAGCTCAAAGTACTGCATTCTGTTCCTACAGCATCTCAAGAACTCAGGAGCTAAAGTGGCACCGTCTGTAAACCCTCGTGCATATTTAGACAAGTAAAGACTGTGGCTGTGACACCTCTAACATGGATGTTGCGCTTTTCAAGAAACACAAGGAAGTATATGACTGCTCTATTTGTTTTCCTGCTCCTTTCAACCCCCATTTTTGGAGAGTTTTGTATAGAATTATTTTGTTATGCTGCGGTCATTTTTATTTTGGCCTTGTGTCCATGATACAGCGCGAGGAAGGTTTACCTCGTGTCTGTGACTACAGCCATGTAATGGCACCAGTACCGGGGTATTTGGTGAGTCTTGTTATGTTTTGTTTCCTTAATCTTTATTTTCTAACATGGGAACAGTTCAACTTTCATTGTGCCTTTTTAGGTCTCGGAACTGCGAACAGATTGCGAAGCAATCTGTCGTTCCGAGACTCTATTGTGATCATTCTCGGTTTCAAGGAGTCAAGGAAGACAGACAAGTGAGGTGCACGCGCAACCTTGCAACTGGGATCAGGTCGCGCGCGCCTCCTGTCTCCCATGGCTCCTTGGAAGCACACAGACACGCACGCACACCCACACACACACATACAGCCCCCCCCCCGCCGCGCACACACACATACAGCCCCCCTCGCCGCCGCCAGTGCGCATACACACACAGAACCCCCCCTTACACACACAAATCTCCTACCTCGTCTCGGCTTGTCATCGCGCTGCCTTGCCCCCACTCCTCTGGTGCGCGCGCACCACTGGTTTCTATTCCCGCGTCGGCCGGTTTCAATTCCGTGCTCGTGCTTGTTTATTTACTTTTGCTGTAGGCGTCCACCGACACTTCTGGTGAGGTAGACTGCCATATTGGAAGGGAGTCTGCTATGATCACTGGCCTTAAGTCTACATCAGATACCTATATGTAGTATTTTTTGTCACTTTGATCGACAATCTCATATTCTATTTAATTCCAAATACTTACTAAGAAATTGAAAGTATTCAATCATAATATTCTTGCTTGCATCACTTAAAAATAACACGAACATATATATATTTTTTAATACGTTTCAGCATGGGACAAAGAGTGAAATGTAATTTCTTGTACGCTTGATATACACGTGCTGCACTGTAGTGATAGCTTTCTTACTGTGCCGAATGTTCGGTCGCTGAATATGGGTGATAATCCCACTTGCAGCCGCCTACGCAACCCGGAAGCACAGCTAACTCCAGGTCTGGGAACTGCTTTACTACTCTGATAATAAACTAGCTATTTTCTCGTGCAGTGTCAGTCTGGAGCAAAGTGGTTCTTGGAAAGTGTTTTCGCACCTTCTGTCTCGCGCCATGCAGTTGGAAATGGGAACCACCTTAACGAAGGATAGTGCTGGAGCTCTATCCTGACAGCTGCCCTCACCTCTTCATTCTGCTTCGCTCTCCTAGAGCTGCCTTTGTTTTTATGTTCCCACATTGAACTGTTTATTTTCGGACAGCTAGCAGTCTCTGTGTCCATCGCTTTGAAACCCTGGTAACGCTTTTGCTGTCCATTGTCCAGAAAGGGAGACAGCTTTTTGTCAAGAATGTCCTGCACCGATGAATACAAAAACGCAACGCGTTTAGAGTTTCTTGTATTGCTTCCTAGAATACCTAAGCACCACACGACTAGTGACTGGAGAAACGAAGCATCCTGCATCTAATGTGCCACGAACATAGGAGGGCACTGCACGGGTGCTGTCTATTATTTTAATTTATCCAGTCTTCGGTGATCGTGTTTTTGATCACCGTTCCTAGAATATTGATTTGTCGAGCCATTGAAACAATTGCGAGTCCGCTAGCAGATATCCAACAATGGACAAGAAATTCTTTGACGTGGTGCTGGATGAAGTGCGAAAGGTAAAATATAAAAGTTCGTTTTAAAAGGTTTTTTTGTTTCTAAACCGGAGGTTGGTGCATAGCTGGAAAGTTAACCCGGTCCATGCGCGAATAGCTAGCTGCTCCCGTGCCAGTTTTTTTCCTAGCATGCAGGGATGTCGTTCTGATTTTATAGTAGTGGGATAAACAAGAGACCAGTCCAAGAATGCAAAGAAAAAACTGCTCTAGAGCAGTTACTCATGGACCTGAGAAACTTGGCTAGGCTGGTGGTGGGTAGATAAGGGCGAAAGAAATCTGATACACTGCATGGGTAAATATTGTAAATCCAACGCACAACTCTACTCATTAGAAGGTTTTCGATGTATCAATTTGATATTCCATTCTTCAAATGTCTTATGTTAACACTCCCCATTTCTGCATCTTTCGTACACACTTGGCATGTATTTTATTTTATTTATTTTAAAAGTTTTATATAGCGCTAGCTTGACCCGTATTTGTGAGTGCTGAGTAGTGAGTGCAGACTAGTGAGTGCAGAGTAGTGAGTGCAGAGTAGTGAGTAGTGAGTGCAGATTAGTGAGTGGTGAGTGCAGAGTAGTGAGTGCAGTGTAGTGAGTACAGAGTAGTGAGTAGTGAGTGCAGATTAGTGAGTGGTGAGTGCAGAGTAGTGAGTGCAGAGTAGTGAGTAGTGAGTGCAGAGTAGTGAGTGCAGAGTAGTGAGTGCAGAGTAGTGAGTGCAGAGTACTGAGTAGTGAGTGCAGAGTAGTGAGGGCAGAGTAGTGAGTGCAGAGTAGTGAGTGCAGAGTAGTGAGTGCAGAGTAGTGAGTAGTGAGTGCAGAGTAGTGAGTAGTGAGTGCAGAGTAGTGAGTGCAGAGTAGTGAGTGCAGAGTAGTGAGTAGTGAGTGCAGAGTAGTGAGTGCAGAGTAGTGAGTGCAGAGTAGTGAGTGCAGAGTAGTGAGTTCAGAGTAGTGAGTAGTGAGTGCAGAGTAGTGAGTAGTGAGGGCAGAGTAGTGAGTAGTGAGGGCAGAGTAGTGAGGGCAGAGTAGTGAGGGCAGAGTAGTGAGGGCAGAGTAGTGAGTGCAGAGTAGTGAGTGCAGAGTAGTGAGTAGTGAGTGCAGAGTAGTGAGTAGTGAGTGCAGAGTAGTGAGTAGTGATTGCAGAGTAGTGAGGGCGGAGTAGTGAGGGCAGAGTAGTGCGGGCAGAGTAGTGAGGGCAGAGTAGTGAGTAGTGAGTTCAGAGTAGTGAGTAGTGAGTTCAGAGTAGTGAGTAGTGAGTTCAGAGTAGTGAGTAGTGAGTTCAGAGTAGTGAGTAGTGAGTTCAGAGTAGTGAGTAGTGAGGGCAGAGTAGTGAGGGCAGAGTAGTGAGGGCAGAGTAGTGAGGGCAGAGTAGTGAGTTCAGAGTAGTCATTAGTGAGTGCAGAGTAGTGAGTAGTGAGTGCAGAGTAGTGAGTGCAGAGTAGTGAGTGCAGAGTAGTGAGTAGTGAGTGCAGAGTAGTGAGGGCAGAGTAGTGAGGGCAGAGTAGTGAGGGCAGAGTAGTGAGTAGTGAGGGCAGAGTAGTGAGTAGTGAGGGCAGAGTAGTGAGTAGTGAGGGGTGAGTAGTGAGTTCAGAGTAGTGAGTAGTGAGTTCAGAGTAGTGAGTAGTGAGTTCAGAGTAGTGAGGGCAGAGTAGTGAGGGCAGAGTAGTGAGGGCAGAGTAGTGAGGGCAGAGTAGTGAGTTCAGAGTAGTCATTAGTGAGTGCAGAGTAGTGAGTGCAGAGTAGTGAATAGTGAGTGCAGAGTAGTGAGTAGTGAGTGCAGAGTAGTGAGTGCAGAGTAGTGAGTAGTGAGTGCAGAGTAGTAAGTAGTGAGTGCAGAGTAGTAAGTAGTGAGTGCAGAGTAGTGAGTAGTGAGTGCAGAGTAGTGAGTAGTGAGGGCAGAGTAGTGAGGGCAGAGTAGTGAGGGCAGAGTAGTTAGGGCAGAGTAGTGAATGCTGAGTAGTGAGTGCAGAGTAGTGAATGCAGAGTAGTGAGTAGTGAGTGCAGAGTAGTGAATAGTGAGTAGTGAGTGCAGAGTAGTGAATGCAGAGTAGTGAGTGCAGAGTAGTGAGTTCAGAGTAGTGAGTAGTGAGTTCAGAGTAGTCATTAGTGAGTGCAGAGTAGTGAGTGCAGAGTAGTGAGTAGTGAGTGCAGAGTAGTGAGTGCAGAGTAGTGAGTGCAGTGTAGTGAGTGCAGAGTAGTGAGTGCAGAGTAGTGAGTAGTGAGTTCAGAGTAGTGAGTGCAGAGTAGTGAGTAGTGAGTGCAGAGTAGTGAGTAGTGAGTGCAGAGTAGTGAGTAGTGAGTGCAGAGTAGTGAGTGCAGAGTAGTGAGTGCAGAGTAGTGAGTAGTGAGTGCAGAGTAGTGAGTAGTGAGTGCAGAGTAGTGAGTGCACTCACTACTCTGAACTCACTACTCACTACTCTGCAGAGTAGTGAGTTCAGAGTAGTGAATAGTGAGTGCAGAGTAGTGAGTGCAGAGTAGTGAGTGCAGAGTAGTGAGTGCAGAGTAGTGAGTAGTGAGTGCAGAGTAGTGAGTAGTGAGTGCAGAGTAGTGAGGTCAGAGTAGTGAGTAGTGAGGTCAGAGTAGTGAATAGCGAGTGCAGAGTAGTGAGTAGTGAGTGCAGAGTAGTGAGGGCAGAGTAGTGAGGGCAGAGTAGTGAGGGCAGAGTAGTGAGGGCAGAGTAGTGAGTAGTGAGTGCAGTGTCAGTCTGGAGCAAAGTGGTTCTTGGAAAGTGTTTTCGCACCTTCTGTCTCGCGCCATGCAGTTGGAAATGGGAACCACCTTAACGAAGGATAGTGCTGGAGCTCTATCCTGACAGCTGCCCTCACCTCTTCATTCTGCTTTGCTCTCCTAGAGCTGCCTTTGTTTTTATGTTCCCACATTGAACTGTTTATTTTCGGACAGCTAGCAGTCTCTGTGTCCATCGCTTTGAAACCCTGGTAACGCTTTTGCTGTCCATTGTCCAGAAAGGGAGACAGCTTTTTGTCAAGAATGTCCTGCACCGATGAATACAAAAACGCAACGGGTTTAGAGTTTCTTGTATTGCTTCCTAGAATACCTAAGCACCACACGACTAGTGACTGGAGAAACGAAGCATCCTGCATCTAATGTGCCACGAACATAGGAGGGCACTGCACGGGTGCTGTCTATTATTTTAATTTATCCAGTCTTCGGTGATCGTGTTTTTGATCACCGTTCCTAGAATATTGATTTGTCGAGCCATTGAAACAATTGCGAGTCCGCTAGCAGATATCCAACAATGGACAAGAAATTCTTTGACGTGGTGCTGGATGAAGTGCGAAAGGTAAAATATAAAAGTTCGTTTTAAAAGGTTTTTTTGTTTCTAAACCGGAGGTTGGTGCATAGCTGGAAAGTTAACCCGGTCCATGCGCGAATAGCTAGCTGCTCCCGTGCCAGTTTTTTTCCTAGCATGCAGGGATGTCGTTCTGATTTTATAGTAGTGGGATAAACAAGAGACCAGTCCAAGAATGCAAAGAAAAAACTGCTCTAGAGCAGTTACTCATGGACCTGAGAAACTTGGCTAGGCTGGTGGTGGGTAGATAAGGGCGAAAGAAATCTGATACACTGCATGGGTAAATATTGTAAATCCAACGCACAACTCTACTCATTAGAAGGTTTTCGATGTATCAATTTGATATTCCATTCTTCAAATGTCTTATGTTAACACTCCCCATTTCTGCATCTTTCGTACACACTTGGCATGTATTTTATTTTATTTATTTTTTATTTTAAAAGTTTTATATAGCGCTAGCTTGACCCGTATTTGTGAGTGCTGAGTAGTGAGTGCAGACTAGTGAGTGCAGAGTAGTGAGTGCAGAGTAGTGAGTAGTGAGTGCAGATTAGTGAGTGGTGAGTGCAGAGTAGTGAGTGCAGTGTAGTGAGTACAGAGTAGTGAGTAGTGAGTGCAGATTAGTGAGTGGTGAGTGCAGAGTAGTGAGTGCAGAGTAGTGAGTAGTGAGTGCAGAGTAGTGAGTGCAGAGTAGTGAGTGCAGAGTAGTGAGTGCAGAGTACTGAGTAGTGAGTGCAGAGTAGTGAGGGCAGAGTAGTGAGTGCAGAGTAGTGAGTGCAGAGTAGTGAGTGCAGAGTAGTGAGTGCAGAGTAGTGAGTAGTGAGTGCAGAGTAGTGAGTGCAGAGTAGTGAGTGCAGAGTAGTGAGTAGTGAGTGCAGAGTAGTGAGTGCAGAGTAGTGAGTGCAGAGTAGTGAGTGCAGAGTAGTGAGTTCAGAGTAGTGAGTAGTGAGTGCAGAGTAGTGAGTAGTGAGGGCAGAGTAGTGAGGGCAGAGTAGTGAGGGCAGAGTAGTGAGGGCAGAGTAGTGAGTGCAGAGTAGTGAGTGCAGAGTAGTGAGTAGTGAGTGCAGAGTAGTGAGTAGTGAGTGCAGAGTAGTGAGTGCAGAGTAGTGAGTGCAGAGTAGTGAGTGCAGAGTAGTGAGTTCAGAGTAGTGAGTAGTGAGTGCAGAGTAGTGAGTAGTGAGGGCAGAGTAGTGAGGGCAGAGTAGTGAGGGCAGAGTAGTGAGGGCAGAGTAGTGAGTGCAGAGTAGTGAGTGCAGAGTAGTGAGTAGTGAGTGCAGAGTAGTGAGTAGTGAGTGCAGAGTAGTGAGTAGTGATTGCAGAGTAGTGAGGGCGGAGTAGTGAGGGCAGAGTAGTGCGGGCAGAGTAGTGAGAGCAGAGTAGTGAGTAGTGAGTTCAGAGTAGTGAGTAGTGAGTTCAGAGTAGTGAGTAGTGAGTTCAGAGTAGTGAGTAGTGAGTTCAGAGTAGTGAGTAGTGAGTAGTGAGTTCAGAGTAGTGAGTAGTGAGGGCAGAGTAGTGAGGGCAGAGTAGTGAGGGCAGAGTAGTGAGGGCAGAGTAGTGAGTTCAGAGTAGTCATTAGTGAGTGCAGAGTAGTGAGTAGTGAGTGCAGAGTAGTGAGTGCAGAGTAGTGAGTGCAGAGTAGTGAGTAGTGAGTGCAGAGTAGTGAGGGCAGAGTAGTGAGGGCAGAGTAGTGAGGGCAGAGTAGTGAGGGCAGAGTAGTGAGTAGTGAGGGCAGAGTAGTGAGTAGTGAGGGGTGAGTAGTGAGTTCAGAGTAGTGAGTAGTGAGTTCAGAGTAGTGAGTAGTGAGTTCAGAGTAGTGAGGGCAGAGTAGTGAGGGCAGAGTAGTGAGGGCAGAGTAGTGAGTTCAGAGTAGTCATTAGTGAGTGCAGAGTAGTGAGTAGTGAGTGCAGAGTAGTGAATAGTGAGTGCAGAGTAGTGAGTAGTGAGTGCAGAGTAGTGAGTGCAGAGTAGTGAGTAGTGAGTGCAGAGTAGTAAGTAGTGAGTGCAGAGTAGTAAGTAGTGAGTGCAGAGTAGTGAGTAGTGAGTGCAGAGTAGTGAGTAGTGAGGGCAGAGTAGTGAGGGCAGAGTAGTGAGGGCAGAGTAGTGAATGCTGAGTAGTGAATGCAGAGTAGTGAATGCAGAGTAGTGAGTAGTGAGTGCAGAGTAGTGAATAGTGAGTAGTGAGTGCAGAGTAGTGAATGCAGAGTAGTGAGTGCAGAGTAGTGAGTTCAGAGTAGTGAGTAGTGAGTTCAGAGTAGTCATTAGTGAGTGCAGAGTAGTGAGTGCAGAGTAGTGAGTAGTGAGTGCAGAGTAGTGAGTGCAGAGTAGTGAGTGCAGAGTAGTGAGTGCAGAGTAGTGAGTGCAGAGTAGTGAGTAGTGAGTTCAGAGTAGTGAGTGCAGAGTAGTGAGTAGTGAGTGCAGAGTAGTGAGTAGTGAGTGCAGAGTAGTGAGTAGTGAGTGCAGAGTAGTGAGTGCAGAGTAGTGAGTAGTGAGTGCAGAGTAGTGAGTAGTGAGTGCAGAGTAGTGAGTAGTGAGTGCAGAGTAGTGAGTGCACTCACTACTCTGAACTCACTACTCACTACTCTGCAGAGTAGTGAGTTCAGAGTAGTGAATAGTGAGTGCAGAGTAGTGAGTGCAGAGTAGTGAGTGCAGAGTAGTGAGTGCAGAGTAGTGAGTGCAGAGTAGTGAGTAGTGAGTGCAGAGTAGTGAGTAGTGAGTGCAGAGTAGTGAGGTCAGAGTAGTGAGTAGTGAGGTCAGAGTAGTGAATAGCGAGTGCAGAGTAGTGAGTAGTGAGTGCAGAGTAGTGAGGGCAGAGTAGTGAGGGCAGAGTAGTGAGGGCAGAGTAGTGAGTAGTGAGTGCAGAGTAGTGAGTGCAGAGTAGTGAGTTCAGAGTAGTGAGTTCAGAGTAG
The DNA here is from genome assembly GCF_964261635.1 of Lissotriton helveticus. Taxonomy (NCBI): domain Eukaryota; kingdom Metazoa; phylum Chordata; class Amphibia; order Caudata; family Salamandridae; genus Lissotriton; species Lissotriton helveticus. Next base: position 921,153,253 of record NC_136070.1, read on the forward strand.
TGAATAGTGAGTGCAGAGTAGTGAATAGTGAGTGCAGAGTAGTGAATAGTGAGTGCAGAGTAGTGAGTGCAGAGTAGTGAGTGCAGAGTAGTGAGTGCAGAGTAGTGAATGCAGAGTAGTGAGTAGTGAGTGCAGAGTAGTGAGTGCAGAGTAGTGAGTGCAGAGTAGTGAATAGTGAGTTCAGAGTAGTGAATAGTGAGTGCAGAGTAGTGAATAGTGAGTGCAGAGTAGTGAATAGTGAGTGCAGAGTAGTGAGTGCAGAGTAGTGAATGCAGAGTAGTGAGTGCAGAGTAGTGAGTGCAGAGTAGTGAGTGCAGAGTAGTGAGTGCAGAGTAGTGAGTGCAGAGTAGTGAGGGCAGAGTAGTGAGGGCAGAGTAGTGAGGGCCGAGTAGTGAGGGCCGAGTAGTGAGTGCAGAGTAGAGAGTAGTGAGTGTGAGTGCAGAGTGCGAGTGCAGAGTGTGAGCAGTGTGTGAGCGTGCAGGGTGAACAGTGTGTGAGCGTGCAGGGTGAGCAGTGTGTGAGCGTGCAGGGTGAGCAGTGTGTGAGCGTGCAGGGTGAACAGTGTGTGAGCGTGCAGAGTGAACAGTTTGTGAGTGTGCAGAGTGAACAGTTTGTGAGTGTGCAGGTTGAACAATTCCAATCCAAACCACATAATTCCATTACACACCACATGCATACACTCCATAACACATGGCTAAAAGACATTGCCATTTACAATGCCATTAGCTCTAACTCAAATATATCCGAGACCTATTGCATTTCCAATGCTTGTTAAATCTGTTGAGCGAGCTGCGTAAGTTGCGTGAAGCTTACCTGCTCTACGATTGCATTCAGGATCTTCATGCTCTCCCTGACGTCACAACAGTTTGACACCAACAGTGCTGCTCATGGACATTTTTGAGCACTAACATCCCTCGATCCACTCGGGTAGCATTTTTCCAGCGTGCCGCCATCTTTTGGCTTTATTGAGCAGTGGATGTCAATCATCGGATTGCCAATAAAGTTATTCAAGTTGAAGATTACTCACAATGCCGTTCTCTCACGTTCTAATTCTCACGCATTAATATCCTGATGGAGTCCAGTAGTCAACTTTATGTGATACATGACATCTCTCATGTTGTTGTAATTCGCAAAACTAAAAAAAAATAGATTAAAAGTCTGTCCAGTTACTACGCCCTTTTCTGTCGCCAAATCATCTTGTTTTGAATGCGCCTTTGTTGCAGCGTTGTGTTTCTTTCAACGAAACCTTTTCCGAGTCTACAAGTCAGCAGTTTTCGGGATGGAGCCACATTGTTTTTCATTTATAACATGTTACTGTCATGGCAATACTAGTATTTTGACTCTATCTGTACTGCACGTTTTTCATCCATGCTCATACAGTTACATGTTATTGACCTGATTTCATAACGTTTTTGCCTCTACACAAGTCTTTACTCTTATTACACAGTTAAATGTTTTTGCCTCTACACTTGTCTTTACTCTAATTACACAGTTAACTGACACAGTGCACATTGTCTTTACCTCATTGGGGTGTCGTCTCTTTTGTACGGCGCAGAATATTTTTAGTATTGTACGATGCACAATATTTTTACTTTCACACAGTGCACACTGTCTAGGGTTCAGTCCTGGGTGTTTCCCCTCACTACAGCAGTGGCATAACGAAACTTGAAGGGGCCCCCCAGCAAACTACATGGAGGGGGCCCCCTACCATTCTCCGTGCCAGTCTAGAGCTCTCAGATCAGCGACCCGCCATACTGCAGGGGATGCGGGGCTATTGTTACGCCACTGTCACCAATACAGCCGTAAGTAACACTGGATGCTGGAGTTAAAGGTTGGGCTTAGTCTGCCAGCAGGCTATCATAGGTGGTGGTCCATTCATTACAGGGTCCCTGCCATCAGTAGGCCGGGGAAGTTTGCCCAATTTTAGGTGGGTTTCCTGATGCAGACTCCTGTCATGATAGACAACATCTGGCCCACTTATCGTTCAGTTTTGACAAAAGTGCATCCACTGCTTTACCGTTTTAAAACAATAGACAATGCGACAATGCAGTATTTCAAAAGCAGATGTAACTACAAAGAGCATATTTTGATAATACTTTTTTATTAGAAGACAATAGCAATCTTAAGAGGCATTGCATAGCTTCATACACACTTTGACCCCAATTCCATCACAGTCTCTCTTTCTCTCTCAGTCAGTCAGTCTCTCTCGTTCAGTCAGTCAGTCTCTCTCTCTCTCTCTCTGTCAGTCAGTCAGTCTATCTCTCTCTGTCATTCAGTCTCTCTTAGTCAGTCAGTCTCTCTTTCTGTCAGTCTCTCTCTGTCAGTCAGTCAGTATCTCTCTGTCAGTCTCTCTCTCAGTTTTCTAGTCTCTCTCTCTCGGTCAGTCAGTCTCTCCTAGTCAGTCAGTCTCTCTCTCAGTCAGTCTCTCTCTTTCTGTCAGTCAGACTCTCCCTTTCTGTCAGTCAGTCTCTCAGACTGTCTCTCGCTCTCTCTGCCAGTCTCTCTTAGTCAGCCAGTCTCTCTCTCTCAGTCAGCCAGTCTCTCTCTCGCAGTCAGTCTCTCTCTCGCAGTCAGTCAGTCTCCCTCTCTCTGTCAGTCTCTCTCTCTGTCAGTCTCTCTCTCAGTCAGTCCCTCTCTCTGTCAGTCTCTCTCTCAGTCAGTAAGTCTCTCTCTCTGGCAGTCTCTCTCTCTGGCAGTCTCTCTCTCAATCAGTAAGTCTCTCTTAGTCAGTAAGTCTCTCTCTGTCAGTCTCTCTCTCAGTCAGTAAGTCTCTCTCAGTCAGTAAGTCTCTCTCTGTCAGTCTCTCTCTCTCTGTCAGTCCCTCTCTCTGTCAGTCTCTCAGTCAGTCAGTCTCTCTCTGTCAGTCTCTCTCTCTGTCAGTCCCTCTCTCTGTCAGTCTCTCTTTCAGTCTCTCTCTCCCAATCTCTCTCTCAGTCAGTCGGTCTCTCTCTCTCAGTCAGTCTTCCAGACAGTCTCTCTCTCTCTCTCTCTCTCCCTCAGCCAGTCTCTCTCTCTCAGTCAGTGACTCTCTCTCTCTCTCTGTCAGTCAGTCTCTCTCTGTCAGTCTCTCTCTCTCGCAGTCAGTCTCTCTCTCTCTCAGTCAGTCTCTCTCTGTTGGTCAGTCTCTCTTTCTCTGTCAGTCTCCCAGTCTCTCTGTCAGTCAGTCTCTCTCTCTGTCAGTCTCTCTCTCTCTGTCAGTCTCTCTCTGTCAGTCTCTCCCTCAGTCATCAGTCAGTCTCTCTCTCTTAGTCTCTCTCTCTCTCAGTCAGTCAGTCTCTCTCTACCTCAGTCAGTCAGTCTCTCTCTCTCTCTCTCTCTCTCTCTCTCTCTCTCTCTCTCTGTCAGTCAGTCTCTGTCAGTCAGTCAGTCAGTCACTCTCAGTCAGTCATGCTCTCTCTCTCGCTCTGTCAGTCTCTCTTTATCCGTCTCTCTCAGTCAGTCTCTCTCTCTCAGTCCATCAGCCTCTGCCTCTCTCTGTCAGTCTCTCTCTCTCTCTCAGTCAGTCAGTCTCTATCCCTCTCAGTCAGTATCCCTCTACCTCAGTCAGTCAGTCTCCCTCTCTGTCAGTCAGCCAGTCTCTCTCTCTCTCTGTCAGTCTCTCAGCCAGCCAGTCTCTCAGTCAGTCAGTATTCAGTCTCTGAATCAGTCAGTCAGTCTTTCTACTCTCTCTCCACTCTCTCTCTCTCTACTCTCTCTCCACCCTCTCTCTTTCCACTCTATCTCTCTCTACTCTGTCCACTCTATCTCCACTGTCTCACTCTCTCTCCACTGTCTCTCTTTCCACTCTCTCTCCACTGTCTCTCCACTCTCCCTCCACTCTCTCCACTCTCTCTCCACTGTCTCTCTCTCTTTCCACTCTCTCTCCCCAACCTCTCCACTCTCTCTCCACTGTCTATCTCTCTTTCCACTCTCTCTCTCCAACCACTCCACTCTCTCTCCACTGTGTCTCCCTCTTTCCACTCTCTCTCTCTCTCTCCAACCTCTCCACTCTCTCCACTCTCTATCTCCACTCTCTCTCCACTCTCTCTCTCCCCACTCTCTCTCCCCCACTCTCTCTCTCCACTCTCTCCAACCTCTACACTCTCTCCACTCTCTTTCCCTCCACTCTCTCTCTCCACTCTCTCTCTCCAATCTCTCCACTCTCTCTCCACTCTTTCTCTCCAATCTCTCCACTGTCTCCCACCACTCTCTCTCTCCAATCTCTCTCTCTCTACTCTCTCTCCACCATCTCTCTCTCCACTCTATCTCTCTCTACTCTATCTCCACTGTCTCACTCTCTTTTCACTGTCTCTCCACTGTCTCTCCACTGTCTCCCCACTCTCCCTCCACTCTCTCCACTCTCTCTCCACTTTCTCTCTCTCTTTCCACTCTCTCTCCCCAACCTCACCACTCTCTCCACTGTCTCTCCCCACTCTCTCTCCAATATCTCCACTCTCTCCACTCTCCACTCTCTCTCCACTCTCTCTCCAGTCTCTCGCTCTCCACTCTGTCTCCACTCTCTCTCTCCACTCTCTCTCTCTCCACTCTCTCTCCCCAATCTCTCCACTCTCTCTCTCCACTCTCTCTCCATTCTCTCTCTCCACTCTCTTTCCCCACTCTCTCTCTCCAATCTCTCCACTCTCTCTCTCCACTCTCTCTCTCCACTATCTCCTTCCACTCTCTCTCCACTCTCTCTGTCTCTACTCTCTCTCTCCAATCTCTCTCTCAACTCTCTCTCCACTCTCTCCACTTCTCCCGCCACTCTCTCTCCACTCTCTCTCTCCACTCTGTCTTTACTCTCTGTCTCCACTCACTATCTCTCTTCAGTCTCTCTCTCCACTCTCTTTCCCCACTCTCTCTCCAATCTCCCCACTCTCTCCACTCTCTCTCTCCACTCTCTCTCCACTCTCTCTCCAGTCTCTCGCTCTCCAGTCTCTCGCTCTCCACTCTCTGTCTCCACTCTCTCTCTCTCCACTCTCTCTCTCTCCAATCTCTCCATTCTCTCCACTCTCTTTCTCCACTCTCTCTCTCCAATCTCTCCACTCTCTCCCTCCACTCTCTCTCCACTCTCTCTCTCTACTCTCTCTCCACTCTCTTTCCACTCTCTGCCTCTACTCTCTGTCTCCACTCACTCTCTCTCTTCAGTCTCTCTCTCCTCTCCACTCTCTCTCTCCACTCTCTCTCCACTCTCTCTTCACTCTCTCTCCACTCTCTCTCCACTCTCTCTCCACTCTCTCGCTCTCCACTCTCTCTTTCCACTCTCTCTCCACTCTCTCCACTTTCTCTCTCCAATCTCTCCACTCTCTCTCTCCCCTCCACTCTCTCTCCACACTCTCTCCACTGTCTCCCTCCACTCTCTCTCTCCTCTCTCTCTCTTCACTCTCCACTCGCTCTCCACTCTCTCTCCACTCTCTCGCTCTCCACTCTCTCTTTCCACTCTCTCCATTCACTTTCTCCACTCTCTCTCTCCACTTTCTCTCTCCAATCTCTGCACTCTCTCTCCCCCCTCCACTCTCTCTCCACACTCTCTCCACTCTCTCTCTTCACTCTCTCTCCACTCTCTCTCTCTCTCCACTCTCTCTCCACTGAAGACGATCAAAACCCAAGACGTCTATAACAAATATAGGGATTTTTGCCTTAAGACTCACACAACGCTCTTTGCAGCTCAGCACCCTTTCCTTGTTATCGGTCCTTGTTGAGAGTTACTTGTGTCAACAAATATATAAGAAGGTGGGAATAAGCGCCCGAGCCCAGACCCCAGGCATCCAGAACATTCAGCCACCTTCGCACTATAATGTCCCCGCCTTTCATCTGCACACTGAGCTCAATTATTAAACACGCCTGCCTGAGGGCAGACACAAAGTTGTGTGCCTTCTAACAAGAGTGCTTACCTGAGGGCACCATTTTGCTGCCTAGTCCCTTCTCACATGAGCATTGCCCTGGAGAATGCTGTCTCCGGGGCCCCCACCCCCATCCTCTTTCCGGGCTCGTGGCTCTGACTGAAGAGTAACAATGTAAGTTGAAACATTGTTTCTCTTCAGTCCTGGGTCAGAGCAAGGGGCTTAGAGCAGGCTGCAGACACTGCACCTGCTGCTTCAGAGCCTCTCACAGATCTGAACTCCACCGAGGAGCTGAGGGCCCCCTTCACCTACTCAAGGCTGAGGGCCCCCTCGCACCGCGGGGGCTGCGGGGGTGTTTGTTACGCCCCTGCACTACAGTTTACAACAACAGACCTTCTCTCATGGTAGTCGATTCTTGTTCTGTTACCCTACACAGGGTGTGTCTTACAAGCTTTTCGCCCATTGGTACAGTGCACAATGCTTACCTCAAAGGACACTAGGTGTCGCATGGACTGTTGTCCCGCATTTACTATGCACAATCTCTTGACCTCTCCGGATGTGTATTTATTGGGTCTTTCCCCATCATCCTGTGCATAACATTTGACCTCCAGTCAAAGTGTGTCCTTACACGGACATGACAATACATACTTATACCTTCGCTACAGTGCACGTTCTTACCTTACTTAAGGTGTCTAGTGTGCGGGGTTTGTTTTATTCTACAGTGTACAATAGTTTGATCTCCACTCGAGGTCGCTCCTGTACACACTTATTTCTACCCTTACAGGGGCATAGTTTGGGTTCTAGTCCTATTTCTATGGTGCAGGTATTTGAGTACACTGGGTGTTATGTTTACCCTCAACGTTTTGCTTCTTGTTTTAGTAGACTGTTTCACCCAGTGCTCTTAACATTTTATTATCTTAATATTTTTTTATTACAGGGAAGTATGGGTAATCCTTTGTATTTCTCTTCTTCTCTGTCATCTTGTTTCTTCCTGATTTTGGGTTGCCTTCTCGCATACCTGCCTGGCCAGTAGGTGCGCAGGGGTAGTCATTGTTGGTTTCTCCCTTTCTCTTTCTTTTCTTTGGTTATATAGAGAAGGGAGGATGATTAATTGATTATATTTATCTGTTTCTCATATTTCCATTGTTTTCTTTATTGCTCTGCTTGTCTCTCTCTGGTTCTCTCTACTCTTTCCTGCTTATCTAGTTTCTGTTTTCTTTCCAGTCTACTATGGCATTATTTTCTGTTTTCCTTTTTGGAAGAAAAGAGGATATATTATATCCTAGCTATATTGTTGTTTATGTCATCCATTTCTCCACCAGTGGAACTCTGTAAGAATGATATAATATAGAAAGTTGGGCTCTGGAAACTACAGTTAGAGAAGGCCTGAGCACCTTGCTGGCTGCTCCTGGTGGGGCTGTATTACTGCTGTACTATTGATCTACAATAAATACTCCTAAAACATCTCAACCATCTTGGAGTGAATACTACACACTTGAATGTAGCAAATACAAAATGTATTCCAGTTTGGGTTTGGCCACAAGCATCATGGTCTTTCTATACATTGATCCTCTCTGCTGTCCTGTGTGATCGCTTGTTTGAAACGTCACCCCTTTTCAGACTGATACTGAGGAGTATCAGAAAGCAACCCAGTGTTATTCAGATGATTCGATTATTCCAAGGAGGAAAATGCCAGCACTCACCTTGTTGTATTTATGAAAAGTCAATTATGCAAGAAGGTATGAAGATCGCAGCCAAAGCTCAAGCGTTCCCACCCTAGAGACTTTTTGAAGACTAAATGATTCTGTCATTTATGTTTCTGATAAAGCAGAATTATAGTGGCCTTAGACATTGACAAAATACTCCAGACCATAGAAAAAAAAGAAACACCATTTATTGTGATGTTTTTCTACCACCCACTTTCAGAAGGGCCAGCTCAACCTTTAGCCCTTCAACAGATTCTCTGGCCCTGCTTACCGCCAGCTCAGGCCTCTGCATGCAGAACTTGAGGACTTGCTGTCGCAACAAGCAAACACTGTATGGCCACAGGTTCTGAAAACATCATGGGAAGTCACGGACACGCATATTCAATTTGATGGCAGTAGGAGAAGTGCTTCACCACAGTATGTTGTCAGGTTGATGTAGAGTAATATAAGGAGCTACACTCAATGACAAGGCATATGTATGTGGATCACATCATTTGCACTGTATGTTTTCTGTTTCTATGCAAAATCAATAATTTACAGTTTTAAAAAAAAGATTTGTTTGCTTTGCCACAAAAGATGTTTTACTGGCCGCTCAGAATGAATCTTTCTACCTGTTCCCACTTGACAAATTCAATTGGTTCTGCAGAGTTTGCAAAAATTATTATTCATTTCCTGACAATCAGGTGATATAAGGAGTTTTTGGAAAGTGAGGAGAGTGACCGCTGTTGTTGGGAAGTAGCTTCTTTTCGTTCTTATTTATATTTTCGTTCTTATTTATTTAGATATTTATAAAACGATGACCTCTCATCACGTATTTCATTGCACTGCTTGATTTTTTTTTTTTTTTTGGTAGACATATTAACGTTGGAAGTCGATTTCAGGCTGAGATTCCACCACTCCAAGATCGAACTTTAGTGGAGTGTGATAAGCATCCAGCCTTTCTGGTGTGGAAACCCTGGGGAAATGTTGAGACCAACCAAGACACACAAGATGGAGGTGCGGCCCATTGTGCGTAACAATGCAAAGAAACGTGTATTTAAAATTGTCTTTTTATATTAAAACACTGCCTTTCGAAATAATTATTAACCTGCCTTTGGTGGTTTGCTAGAAAGACTAATTAAGTAGTAGAATTGTTTTACTAGATTTGACTCAATGGTGAATGCAGAACTGAAGCTCTGATTCAGATATGTGTACTATTGACACAATGAGTATGCTCACAAATATAAAGAAACATAGACTGTACGTTTACTGACATTTAGACTTGCATGAAGACACCGACACACAAATGTAGACACGTCCTCAGTAAGCACAGATACAGAAACAATGAAGCATGAATTGGCGCATTCATGCAAGTATACTGAACGTGCACAGACATACACACAAGATTTGTACTGCCACCTTGAATATACATAATATGCAAGTATTCGGAACTCAGCAAATTTAAATGTTTTGAAACCTATTAATGTTCCTTCATACAGTTAATTCACATGTAACTAACAAAACAATCAAATGTAGCTGTTAGTGTTCAGGTGCAACAAATCATTTAAAATATGTGCACTTTACTTGGAAGCTGACGCTGAGGACTGTACTCGCCAGCTGGTACTCTGCACTACAGTTGATGGTTGGCACTGTACAGTGTACTTAGTGGCTGACAAAACAGCTGGCACTTCAAGAGCTGTCACTGAGTGCATTTTGCAAAAGACAACGGGCCCGATTCACAGAACCAACTAAAGACAAAATCCTAAACTTACTACCATTTTGGTATTCACAGAAGGCACTTACTCATTTTGGTATTCACAGAAGGCACTTACTCATTTTGGTGTTCACAGAAGTTATTTAGGAGTCCTAAAGTTAGCAGTCCTAACGTTACTACTCCTAAACTGAGAGAAATCCTAACTTTAAGACTTTAGGTATTCACAGAAGGCATTTAGGAGTCCGGTTTGAAGAGGGTCCCAATCAAGGCTTCGTGCAATGAGGGTGACAGGATTTGTTTCTGGTAGTATTCCTCATACATGGCATGTAAATGTGGTGCGAGGAGCTCTGCAAATTCTTTATAAAATTCTCCCATCCAGGCCAAGGGCAATCCCTTAAAGAAGAGTACGTATGGTATCCTTATGGTCTTCAACTGTGATAAGGAGGTATTCACTCTGGCCAGGTGCTAGCCAAGAGCTACATCTCTTAGGTATTCATCTATTTTAGCTATTGTGGCGGAACTTTGGGTGCTATACAATTCAGCATGAAAGTTTTAGTGAGTGTTAGGTGTCTTTGTTAGGTCTTGCCTGGCGACGCAGCGTGAAAGCGCTGTCGCTAGCAAGATCTATTGTTACTGACTTGCTTTGGAAGGGAGACAGGAGATGTGCACGCGCAGACCCGACTGTAATTATGAGCGCGCCCCTGAACAAGCACGTACAGACACGCGATGTGCACATCTCCTGTCCCCCCCTCCGTCCTCGCAAGCCTCATGCAATTTCACTTTTGTTTTCTTAATTTTCTTCACCATTATAAATATTAAACAACGTCAGAATGTACAGAACGGTCCGCTACCACCTCAGGATTGTCAAAGAACCAGGCCTTCCCATCGAGTTCCACACAAAGGCGGGCTGGAAACATCATCGCATACCGGATACCCCTGTCCCTCAATTTTTTCTTAATCGAAATGAACCGTTGTCGCTGCTTTTGTACCGCCTGGGTGAAATTCGGAAAGAACAAGATCTTCGAATTCTCAAACTGTAAGGGATCCGCCGAACGGGCCGCCTACAGGATAGCGTCCCGGTCACGAAAGTTCAGCACTCGGGCAATTATTGGCCGCGGAGGCGCCCCGACCCGGAGCCTGCCACCAGGCACTCTGTGGGCTCTTTCCACGGTGAAGAACTTGCTCAGCCCCTTAGGCTTAAGTTGGTCAAGGATAAGGTTCTCCACGAAGAGGTCCATAGCTTGCCCCTCCGACTTCTCCGGAATGCCTAAAATACGGACATTATTGCGTCGAACCCGCCCTTCGTAATCGTCCAGCCGCCGGTCCACAGCTTCCCTCGCGGATCGAAGATCACCCACCTCACGCTGAAGCTGGCTCACATCCTCTATAAGGCTAGTCGTTTTAAGCTCCAGCGACTTAACCTTCTCGTTAGCCTTCGACAGGTCGGCCCTGATCAGCCCCATCTCTATCGACACCGTGTCGAGCTTGGCATCCAGAGTCTCCATTTGCTGCCCCAGGGACGTGCGGACCCCGGTTATCACCGCCATCAGATCCGTCAACGTAGGCTCCTCCACTACAGGATGATCGCCAGCACCGCCACTCGGACCCTTCTTAAGGTCAGCCGGTGATCCCTTAGGCAGGGTATATCTGTCCAGCTTATTGGACTGGACCTGCCGGGCCCCCCTGGTGGTCCTGGGGCCCTGCCGCTCGGGGTCCGTCTTCATCGACATTGCCGCAGGTTCAACCCTCGACAGTACACTTTCGGCTGAGCAACACTCTCCGACTCCAACTGTCAAGAATCCCGGTACCGGGCCCCCCAGCAGCTACGGAACAGCAGCTTGCCACATGAATGCAGACCCCTGTCCAAGCAGCACCGCACCAACATCTACAACAGCATGCAGAGGTTCAATAGGCCCAGGCACCCCTCCCTGCAAAGTCTTCAGGTAGGGCTCCACTCCCCGAGCACGGGGGTCCCAACCACCTCCAAACAGTGCCGTAACCAACGGTCGGAAGGCGAAGCCTCTTTGGATCCTGGCCCCCGGCCGTCCACTTTGTCAGTCGGGGCTCCACTCCTCACCCAGGGGCCCACTCCTCCGAGCAGAACACCAAAGGATGCCCCCTGGACCGCACCGCCTTCTGGCGTTATTCAGGCGCCTAACTGCGGCCGGGGAGGAGCTTCGCTGTCCCTCACCCCCTCCAAGTCACGATCAAGGCGGCACCAAACGATACTGGGAGGCCCAATCCTGGCCCCAGGACACCCCCCCCCGTCAAGCCAGTTCAAGGGCCAGGGGCACCGGCAGTTGAGGCTCTCAGGGGCTCACACGGGGCAAATCTCGTCCCCCGTTAGTATTTGGGACCCCCCTTCCGCCCAGCGGGGGTCCCAATCGTATCGAAACAGTCCCCGGGGTGAGACTCCGGTCCGCCCCCCGACCGCCGACCGGGCCGGCAAGAGGCCGTCCCGGCGGCCGATGTTGTTGCACTTCGGTCGGGGGGCCAGGCCACGCAAGTCCCCGGCTTCAATCAATGCGTAGGCCTCAAAAGTCCGACCGGCGCTACGCAGTCCCGGGGGGGTCCCAGAAATTATGGGGGGGTTCCGATGGTCACCGCTTGGCTTCCCCCGCCCGATTCACTAGGCGGGGGGCAGGATAGCGGTCAGGATGTGTGGCCAGCGGAGCTGGGACGGCCGGAGCCGGTCGTCAGGCGGCCATCATGGTCGCCGGCTCGGCTCCTCCCCAAAAATAATGGTCTTTAATGTAGCCAGGGGCGGACAGGGGCAGAAAATAGTCCCGGGCACCAAAATAAAAGTGGCTCACTTCATGAATTAGATAACTAAAGGTCTCGCATTTGCGAGAGTTTGAGCTATTGGCATGGTAAATGACAATGCCTTTTATTTATGTGTTTTGAAAAGTTGTGTCGGTCCAAATATTGGATGACTAGTCTAGTTTTGTTGGGGTTATTTATCCCAAGTATATTCCATGTAAGTAGGTTTATTTTACCACTGGTTTTGGCCATCTTGGGTGTTTATATACAATTGGGGTACATGGTTGTACATGGGTTATGCCTTGTAATGTGCCCAATGATGAGTGATGTGAACAGGATGCATGCAAACAAACAACCCTTAAACTCCCCCCTCAACTTCAGCATACAAAACCTGCCAAAGACATTCCTGTGTACATAGAAGAAGGTATACAACAAGAAAACATTCAGACATAAACATTGTATGTCTGTTGTACTTGTCGCTTGACGAGTTGCCAGGATCCCCATATCCCTCCAGGTGTACGGAGCTGGTTAGGAAATTCAAAGTCTTGCCATCATTTTTGGCCATTGAGCCTGTCTCGTTGGCTGCCGTCTATATGAAAGGGAGAAACGCCCTGCACCATTATGCATCCTGGAATGGACGTTGAGTCCTATTCAGTTGTAGATGTAGCTGGTGTTGTTGTTCCCACTTAGGATTCCTCCTCCGTACAACGATCTTGTTTGTGTGGGGTAAGGGATTTGAGGAAGTCTTTAGCTACTTTGGATGTCGCAAAGGTGCTGTTTCATTTGGTATTTGACCCGCACACGCACCAGGTAAAGCATGGTGTATGGGTTGTTGGCTTATTGTAGCTGTAGCTTCACCCTTAGAAAATATTTTCTGCCCGCTAGGACTGCCACCGTAAAGACGGATAGAATGCAATCCGATTTCCCTGATACTCAATGTCTCTTTTTTCTCATGACCTTTTAAGGACTGTATCCCTGTCACGATAATTTAGAAATTTGCTATGATTGGACACAGAGACGTGCCAGGTGGGGGCTGCGCCATGAGGGATATTTGCTCTCTTTTCCACCACCAGGAACTGGTATAGGTTATCTGTGCCAAATACTGGGGCCAACATATTCTCTACATAGGTTTCCATCTTCCCTGTGTTCGTTGATTCAGGGACCCCGGTAATGTGCAAATTATTTTGGCGCAATTGCGCCTTCAAGTCCCTATATTTGGCTTGCAAGCATTTTGTGCTAACAGATTGAAGTTCGTCTTCCATTTTAGAGATTCGCTGTTCCGCTTCTGTGATACAGAAGGATTGCTTGTCCAACTTTGCAGCCATGTGGTCCATACTGATATTTATTGTGTCTATCTTTCCGTCAATTGACTGGCGACTACTTTGCATCACCAGGAACGTAGCTTCTAGTGTGGTCACATCCTGGGAGCCTGAGGCCCTCTCCTGACTTAGCACGGCGTCTGGTGGCAGTTTTACAGAGCTTGGGGTCTCAAAATTGAGGCACGCTTGGTTTCTGTCCTTCTTCCCTTTATTGGCTTGTCACTGCGCCCCCAAATCTTATAAGGCTATTTCCCCACTTGCAGGTTCTGATGTTGTTATATTCTCGATGTGCTCCTTGACTTGTATGCAGCAAAGGACGTTTTGCCCATGCACCCAACTTCGCGTCACTGTCCGTGACCCCTTAGTGCTCAGTTGGGGCTGGGAGTGTCAGAAGCTGGGTTCGTAGTCCGTCCCCTCCACCATGGGGTGTGGTATGTTGTATGAAGAATACACAGCAGCTACTTCAGCTGAATGAAGGGCACTCGAGTCCTGCATATCGCACACAGCCAATGGCATCCAGTACTCGGGGCTAATCTGTGGGCTGTGTGTGTCTCTTTGGTGCCCTACCTTGCAGTTCTTTTGCAGCTGGGTCATTAATTAACCTGCTTTGTGGGCCAGGGCCACAGCTCAAGCCCCACGTGTGTTCTCTGCAGTGTGTAGGAGACTGCGCTGTTCGCCTCTGGCTTTAGAAGGATGATGCGGCCACCCTGGTCTCAAATGCCAGTCCTCTGGCGCAGGGGGATTACCACTAGCCACAGTGTTGCACAGAGGTTATTTCGCAATAGTCGCTACCATGTTTGGTAGGACAGGTGTGCCCCTCTAGGATCAGTATTGAAAGCAGAGGTTTTCTTGCGTCAGTCAGGGTGTATAGGTCTTCTGTGCAAGTCACCTTCTTTAGCGGTCAGTCCTCCTCCTGCCTTCCAAAGGGCCTCCTCAGTGCTAATTTGCGGCCATGTAGAAATTAGTTCCATACCCTCCTGTACAGCGAGGTTCTGCACCTCTTGTTGGACCTGTGTCTCCCTTTTGCATTATATATTCCTTACTGTGATTTATGGGTTGTGCTCAGCACCAGGGCAGCCAACAGTCAGCTATGTCCCAGGTAGCAACTTGCCTCTCCCCAGCAGCCCGCATCGCAATGCGCCCACAGCACACCTAATTGCGCGCTCCTTTCATTTTTGGTAGGGGCTGGTAGATGAGCCCGGCCTTCTCCCACTCAGTGCAGGGGCAAAATATCAGACGGCCACCGATGTCGTTTCACCTGCCCCTCAGCATGATCTGCGCCACTCCTGGTCTCCTGCGTGTGAGATGCGTTGCGGTCGGCCTCGTAAAAGTCCTTCACCAGTATAGAGCCACTGGAGTAGCCCGCTTGCAGGCCTTGCACCCACCAGCACCCACCGTTGATGGCCTCTGGATTGCGCAGCATGTCCAGGGTCTACCTCAGGCACTCACTCACTCACTTTGTAAACCGTCCGCAGTAATTGGGGCTTACAGGCTGCCATGCACCTCACCATTTCGCAAAGCAGTCCCTACTTGTCAGCAGCTGGTAAAATGGGCAGTACCGGCAGTTCATATCTTCAAGGAGACTGTGTCGTAAATGAAAGATGCAGCTCGTAGACTTAAGGTAAGAAGCGTAGATTTATTAGGAGTAACAGCCGAGTGAACACTTCAACTGATGCAACAGGTCCCAACATAGTCACTGGGGGCCAGGCTGCTAAATTCCAGCCAGTCAATAATAGTGGGCCACCAGTCAAAAGGAGAAAAAATGGTGGACTCCAAAAACATAAACCGCTCGAGCTGGCAAGTTAAGAGGGAATGGAGAAATTGGGTATGGAGAAAGCTCAACTGTAAGCACTATACCAACTCCGTCATTATTGTCCAGGATGTCTGATGACGATACATGGAAAAGACTAGAGACTTTGGTTACCATGCTCCTGAACCTCCTCTTACTCAAGCGAACACAAATTGAAGAGAGACTTAAAAACATTGAGGGCTTGGGCATAAGTAATTCCTCCTCTACCCAGTCTTCAGGGGTTGGGAGGGGCTTTGTTACCTTGACAGAGACAGGGGCAGGGAAGGGGGCTCATCAGGAACCTACCATTAGGGAGAATCATCTATGTCATTTAAAAATTAAGGCAGGCATTTCTGATCCTATCCCCCAACAAATCCCCCACCCACTATCTAACGCCCATCCGATTTTTTCAGGGGTAGATACAACTTCACAATCACTTAGAAATATCCCAACTAGGATTGTGACCAATATACGGGTAAATCCATTAGGGGATCAAGGGAAGCAAATATCTCATTTGGGGACTAATATGGGTTTGTCTGCCGCTACTTATCAGATGCTCCACCGCCCTCCGGCATCTTCTCCCCTTGTGCTAGTTCTGGGTAACATTCTGACTTTGAGGGCGGGCCAGCTTGAAACTACGGTCCAATTGATGGACAAATCCCTACCTGGTTTTCCTGTCACACACTTGCTATGGACATAGGGGGTCCTTCATTAGCTAAACAAATCATTATGGTCAGAAGGGTAGGCTGGTTGGGTCCATCCAGAAAATCAACGGAAGGTGACTGTGTAGTAATAAACTTTTATAATCACTTCCCATCAAGATCCATTTTAGCCCTACTACATAGAAACCCTCGGAAGGGTACACAGATTGTGGCACTTTTTTTGGAACCACTTTTATAGACTCCCTCAGCCCCTGCCCCAGGACCCAAGAGCGAATCTAACAGGTGGCCCGCTGAGGTCCACATTTGAAAGTAATATGGATGCTGCGAGGTTGGGGGTGCCCACCGAAAATAGATTTGCGCCATTTTCTGATTTAGATCACTGCGATTGAATACCCTCTTCCACAATCGAGGGACTCAGTCCAGAGAACCTTTCTCCTGTCATTCCAGTCACCCCCAAATCTAATAAAATTACGAAAGGACAAAGTAGTTTATTTAAAATAACATCTTGGAATGTGGCAGATATTACTAGTAAACTGGGTAACGCACATTGGCAAACATTTTGGCAGGACAATGACATCTCCTGTTTCCAGGAGACATGGGCTACGGAACCTGTCTTCATCAATCATTTTCGTTCATTCCAGACAAAGGCAACTCCATCAGTTGCAGGGAGACCCAAGGGGGGCCTTCTAACGCACTTACACTGACATTGAAAGTTAAGAAGTTTGATGGTAGAAGCCCCTTTTTTAATCTTCCTATTCTTGAGCTCCCCAATGAAGGCACATGGGTTCTAATGAACTATTATAATAACAATGTTGGACCTAAAATGCATATGGTTGTAGATGAGGTAAATATGGCAATTGATGAGGCACTACATTTTAAAAAGAGAGCTGACGCACAAACCATAATTTGGATGGGAGATTTTAATATTCACCTGTGCAAGTATAACCAAGATAATGTTTGCGGCCTGGTCGATTTAGTGGGAAATCACGTCCTCCACTTCTCCCACAGTAATTATGGAAATAGTCTTAATATGACTTTGTTCACTAGGAATATGGCCATAGTTAACATTTGGAATAACCTTGTGGACTCCCCTCTGAAAACCTTTCACTGTGAAGCCCAGGAATCAACAGTTGATTTCATAATGGTTTCTAACACCATTATTGATAGTTTTAGACACACAGATGCCCAATTTACGAGTTTTAGTGTCCATGCTATTTTAACTTGTGAATTAACCCTGAATTCTAGGGAGAAGAGTAGGCACCAGAATATAGACCTCCCTCTACTGGCTAGAAAAAATGGTTATCTACTGAAATGGGTCCAAATTGACAAGCTCAAGCTGATCCCCGCATTAATAACATCTAATGAGACTAGCATTAGTAAATGTCTAGATCTAGGAACCACCCCAACCTCTCTGGTCTCCTTCTTTATGGATTATAAAATTATAAAATGATCAAATGGTTAAACTAAAGATCTATTTTAGGACCCAATGGCCTGTAGACTGATGTCAAAACAAAAGCTGGTGGACATATTTATGCTGAAGGCCCAATACACAGATAGCGAGAAGAACTACAGTAAAAAAGTTGGTCTTCGCTTATCAACCAGTTCCATCTATGTTAGAGAGAGGATACTTCTACCCAGGGGATGCCTCACTACCGCAACATACATTTATATTACTGCGATTCCACTTAAATTTGAAACCTCTGATGTTAGGGTTCCCAGCAAAAAGGTGCAACCATTCACAACTGACCTTCTGTCCCTGTGATATGAAGTCTCTTGAAACTGACTTCCACCTATTATTTTTCTGTGGATTCTATCATAGGGAAAGGAAAGAGTATATCGTACCGATCTCAAAGCGGCATAACTTTAAACAATGCATGGTCGCACTGTACTTTTTAAAATCACTCTTCGACCCCCTAGTTTGCTTTTCTGTAGCGTCCTGTTATGGGCCTGCATGAAACAAGAAAGTTTCTGGGATTATAACTGGTTGTGGTATTATTGTCTTAGCTCCCGATAAATGTTTACTATATAATGTATTTTATCCCATATTTTAACTTGGTATCTGTGTATGTATATACTGAAACTCATAATGAACTTTGTATTCCCTTTTAAAAGAGTCTATCTGGAACTGATGAAATGTTACTGTATGTTGTTCACAGGAGAAATCTACTGCCTATTGTTGTTTTATGTACTTTTATTATCTTTCTGATAATGATCGAATAAAGTTTCTAAAGAGAGGACTCTGACAGGTCATCACAACTTTTGTGACAATATGTTTTCTTCCTTTAAACAGGGAGGGTTTGTGAGTTCATTAAGTATTTAAAAAATCTTTTTTTCTTTATTGGAGACTGCAGTAATCAGCTCACAATAACAGTTAGCTTTAACTTTCCATATATTGTTTTTGTAGTCATTTAGCATGGTTTCTAGACAAATGTTATCTTCATTTAGGTAATGGCGCCGCCACTTCCTCTTTAATTGCCTGCAAATTATTTTGGCCTCCTTCAGAGTAGCATCGTTTCAGGGAGCCAATATACTTTTGCGAGGTTTTGGAGTAGTCAGAGGTATCATTTCATCTAATATCTTTAGGATATCACTTTCGAACCTTTGATAATTCTCTTCTATAGAATCTGAAGGAGAAAAAAATTTAGACTTGATTGTGGAAAGTATGTGCCATGATCTATTTTCTACAAAATGTTTGATTGGTCTTTTAAGCAGTCCCTTAATTGCCCACATGTAAATGAAAGGTAATCAGTGAATGATCAGTCCAACACAAAGGGATAACTTCCCTACCTGATATTAGACCTTCTTAGGAGAAAATGAGGTCAAGAGTGTGGCCTCCTATATGTGTCTGGCCTTGTACCTGTTTTTGGAGACCAATAGTATCACAGGTGTTCACCAGGTGTTCACCAGTTCTTTGTAAGCCGGGGATAAATCTCCTTCTATCCAGAGGTTAAAGTCTCCTAGGAGAAAAAGATTAGTATGCGTAAGCGTCATATTGGTAATAATATCCAGAAAGGGGGAAGGCAGGAGCTTAAGGTGTTAGGTGGCCTGTAACATAAAATCCCTGCAGCCATATGCTCCTTATGATCCTTTCTTTTTTTTCCCCGTTTTTTTAATTAATTTATTTTTAAACCTTTATCATTCAACAATGCACAATGTACAAATTGATACAGGGTAGTGTGCGATACTAAACTTAGGTTCATGTATACATTATCACAGAGGAACTCTTCCCCTCCCTACCCCACCCATCCCCCCCCAAATGTACCCCTCAAGATTCCCCAAGGTTAACAACCAAGAGATGAACATGGTCGACCAGATTGTCTGTATGTGAGTCCAAAACACAAAGTTTGTGATTATATTCTCCCACCGAATTAATGTCTCCGGAACAAAAGATAGCTATCCCTTCAAGTCAATAGGGCCTCCCCAACCTTCCTCCCCCCCATGTACCTTCAATTCTCTGCAATTATCAGCACTCCCAGTTTCCCACCGTAGCCACACATCTGATTCACGCCACAGACACAGTCTCTGTTCCAGTGGCGACACTTTCATCTCTTGCATGCTGACCCGAAAGATAAGACAGCAGGGGACCCTAAATATCCCGAGGCCGGTTTTTTAGTGGTAATTGTTCTGCATATGCGTGAAGGTACGCCTGCCAAGTGGACATGTCACGTATCCACTCCTTAAATTTAGGCGCTCTGCCCCTGCCCCAATTGCAAGCTACCTGTTGCCGGGCCAGGAGTATGCCCATTACCAGGAATTTGCGGTGAGGTGTTATCAGCAACCAGACCCAGCAGGGCTCTGACGGGATTCAGCTCAATGGGAGTCCTCAGCATCTCCTAGGAAGGGAGTGCCGAACAAGCAGCGCTGGTTTGACGCCTCTTGCTCAAATGCACATAGGTCCCTGATGTCAGCCTTGAAGAAAACTCCTAGAATAAGGGATGACATTGTTAGATTGAGGAAAAATTACAAGTTAGCTATAAAAACCAGACAAGACAACATCAAACGGGAAGCTTGGGAGAGCCTCCTCTCCGTGGCTGTCCTGAAAGATAGCCGGCAATTCTGGGAAATAATTAAACAGCCATTCTTCTCTGACCAAAATAATGAGGTAATGGATTGTGTCATCCCGGACGATAAATGGCTGGACCATTTTAAAAAGGTGTATGGGGATAATGATATGGCAGGTCAAGCTGGGCCCTTGGTGGCTTTGGACGCCACCGTTAATGGTAACCCCACACCCTCTTCTTGGTCCATTTCTACCATCGTCCCTATTTTTAAGAAGGGACAGCGGGATGATCCTGGGTGTTATAGGCCCATATCCCTCTTGGACTCTGCAGTAAAGATCTTAGGCAGAGTCCTTCTGACCAAACTGAGGGATAACGTAGAGAGCTGTGGAGGGCTGGCTGAGATACAGTATGGGTTTAGAGAGAAGAAGGGTACTGTTGAGCAGTGCTCTAACTTACACCTGTTGATCTCAAAATACACGGTGGCCAAGGAGGGGTCCTTGTTTTTGGCATTTATGAACCTCTCCTCGGCCTTCGACCTGGTGAACAGGTCTAAGTTATGGATGACCCTGCTAAAGATGGGGATTGATGAGGCATTGGTTAAATTCATGGCGTCTCTACATCAAGAGCTTTCTGCTGTGGTGCGGGTCACCAATGAAGGAAGGTGCACGTCCCGCTTTAAGTCCATGCGGGGGGTTAGGCAGGGCTGTATTTTAGCCCCCCTGCTTTTTACCATTTATATCAACGGACTGGGCGCCTACCTGGAGGAGGTTGAGGGTGATGTACCGCGTGCAGGAGCAGTTAAAATCCCCGCGCTCCTGTATGCGGACGCCGCCGTGCTGATTGCTCGCACTGGCGTCTGCCTCCAACGCTTACTGGACGCTTTTGGTACATTCATGGACCAGCTGGACCTAAAAATAAGCACAAATAAGTCCCATACCATGGTTGTAGGGCGACAAAGTAGTAAGAGGAAAATAAAAATGTTTGAGTGTAAGGGCGAGGTCGTCTCCAGATTCTCCACTTTCCCCTACCTGGGGGTTCTCTTCGATCAGAGAGGATCCTGGGGACCTCAGGTGAGGGCAAAGAGGCTGGCGGTGATCAGATCATCGGCAGCCCTCATGGGTTTTTGCGGGCAGGCTAGGCGCTAGGCCCATGGAAGCGCTCCTGAAAATTAATAAAAGCAAATCAGTCGCCCTGGCCTCATATAGTTCACCCCTTTGGGGCTATGTAAATTTGGAACCAATTCAGAAAGCGGAGAACAGATTTATACGGACCCTCCTGTCTGTTCCTCAGTCTACACTGACTTATTCCATACATATGGAGGTGGGCTTAGACTTCCTCTCTGATGGGCTGAACATGGCACCCCTGATCTTTTGGTTGAAGACTTGGCTTAATGAAGATCTGCCACTCAACCATAAGATCATGGCTGACGTTTTGTCTTTAGACCATTTTAAAAGGGTCCCATGGTTGGCCTATCTGATGAAGGCGTTCACAGACTTGGGACGACCAGAGCTCTTTACTTCCCCTCGGGACATCAAGACGCAGGATATTGACATTGTTAAAAAGCAATTCATGGGGAGGGCAAGAGCACTTCGCGAGGAAAAGGAATTAGCGAAACCAGCAGTGAGGAGACATTATTTGCTTGTAAACTCATTTGCATTAGCACCTTATCTTGGTTTCGTTACAATCCCATTCCATAGGTTCCTTCTAATTAGGTTCAGGTTTAATTTGTTACATTTTTATTTGGGCAATTTCAAAACATGGGAAAAACCTGAACTAGCACCCCCCTGTTGTTGTGATCACTTTTCCACCCAAGATACCATGCACTTTGTTATGTTTTGTGGGTTTTATTTAGAGCCAAGGAAAAAACACCTGTTACCGGTTTTAAAGGAGGCTGGCTTCACACAAGTGAGACCAGCCCTGCTCTACCTACAATCACTGAACAACATACGTACCACATTTTGTATGGCTAATTTCTTGGTGGCTGCAGCTAGAACCAAAAAATATATACTGCAGACCAATGGCCCCTTTTAAAGCTGAGTTAATTAAGATACTTGATCCTGGTGTAATACTATATGAACTAAAATTGGCCTTTTCTCCTTTTTTAATCCTATATATGCTCTGACTTGTATGATTTATTTTGTCACTGTAAATGATCTGTAAATAGTTTGTATTGTACATATTTTAAAGTGTATGAAATGTTTTTATCTCTTTGTATGATTTTTAACTAAATCGAATAAAGATATTTTGACTGACTGACTGATCTCCGTTAGTCCCGCAAAGACTTCCCCCCAGTAAACGGCCACCCGACGGCATTCCCATGCCAGTTGTATGAAATCAGCTGGGCCCTGACGGCAACGGGAGCGCCTGTCATCATCTCGGAGATGGAGCTTGTGTAACCTCGCTGGGGTATGGTATAGCCGATGTAGAAAGTTAAAATGCAGCAGTCGCAACCTACTACTTCCAGAAACCGCTTCAGTCTGAAGGCAAGCCATATCCCACTGGTCATCAGTAAGTGGTTCCTCAAAGTCCTTATCCCACTCCCTTCTGGTGCTCACTAGTGAGCGCGGGGGCGCGGTACATACTCGCGAATACAACAAAGATGTAACATGCGCAGGGGCTTCTGTCTGGAGCATTATGTGGAGGGAGACAAACGTTTCCGGCTCTTTCGGAAAGTCCAGAGTCTTGGCCAGTACACTCTGCCGAAGTCTGGTGTAAAGGAAGAGGTCCATAAATGAGTGTGGAGCCTCCCCAAAGAACTGGTCTTTTGTACAAAATTCACCCCAAGATATAAATCACCCCAAGTCGCATATTGCAGTTTAGTCAACAGGTTTTGACATATCTTTTCAGTCGTAATAGGCAGCAAGGGACAGCAGCGTAAAGGTATTCTAGGGGAATACATTGGGGCACCCCCTCAGCTCGCGCCAGCCAGTGCCATGCTTTGACAGTGGTCCACAGTGGACGTGTCCCCGCCTTTTTCCGTGCATGGTGTAAACACATACCCTGATGTCGGGACTGGGCCATGTATCCATCTTCTACCGCGAGATGAGACATGTACGGGGGAGGGTGAAACCAGTACACTGCGAAGTGCGCCTGCGCACTATAATAATATTGTTCAAAATCAGGTACATCAAACCCCCCAAAACGGTACGGCAGCGTAAGTGTGTCCAATTTCAACCACGCTTGTTTACCCCCCCATATTAACCGCACCAATTGCGTTTTCAATGTTTTAAAAAAATGGGCACCCGGGTGGTAAGGGATGTTTATGAATAAGTATAAAATGTGTGCACTATAACCATTTTTACTAATGATATCCTCCCAGCCATCGAGAGGGGTAGCCTAAGCCAACTAGTGACGTTTTCCGTCACCCTATCCATAGCAAGGCCATAGTTCGTCCTCATCAAAGCGTCTTTATCTTTGATGACGTAGATTCCTAAGTATTTAAAGTCATCCGTCTCCCACGTCAACGGATAGTCCAATGGGTGTGGGAGCGTGCAGTCGGTTAGGAGAAAAACTGCAGATTTGCCCCTGTTTATTTGTACCCCGGCGATTGCCCCAAACTTGGTAATCTCTCGTAAGACTGGGTTAAGGTTGTCTTGTGGTTTATGTATGTACAACGTTATGTCCTCAGCATATAGGGACACTAACAAGTGCGTAGAAGGATATATAAGGCCTCTATGATTGTGGTGCTGCCGCAGCTTAGCGGCCAGCGGTTCTATGGCTATGGCAAATAAAACGGGGAGAGAGGGCATCCTTGCCTTGTCCCCCTAGTTATCTGGCAGGGCGCTGTATATAGCAATTTGATCCAGCATAGAAAGGGTTCTGGCATTCCCATGTGTGACAGCGTACCCATCACGTAATCCCATTCTACGGAATCAAACACTTTGGTGGCGTCTAAGAAGACCGCCACCGCAGCGCTGCTTGGGTCTATATCCTGTAGTACAGCCAGGAGGGTCCGGAGGTTATGAGCCGTGGCCCGATTCGGCACGACCCCAGCTTGATCGGGCAGTACCAGTCGTTCCAAACGAAGATTTCGTCTCGTAGCTAGCACTTTTGCCTAAATTTTGGTATCGTTATTAAGGAGGGACAGGGGTCGGTACGAGTCGTACAAGTCAGGAGACTTGCCAGGTTTAAGCAGTGACAAGATTTGGGCCTCCGTCATAGTTACAGGTAGACATCCCTCCTCCAGAGCCTCATAAAATACTGCCTTCAGTATGGGTGCTAAGATGGAAACGTAAGTCTTGTAAAAGTCTATAGGAATCCCATCAGACCCCGGGGCTTTTCCAGATATTATGTTCATTATTGCCTTCTTGATCTCGTCAACTTCTAAGTCATGGGCTAGAAACTTGCGTTGCGAATCCCCCAGCCACGCCAGGGCCACGTGCTCAAAATATTCCCTGAGGTCTAGTGGGTTCTGCCTCTGTGACGTGTAAAGCTTTTTATAATACTTCGTTAGGATAGACATTTGGTCTGGGAGAGCCCTACATGGATTCCTTGCTCGTCCTGCAGTTCAGTGACATAATTACGAAATCTAGGGGATCTTACTGCTCCAGCAAGAGACTTCCCAGGCCTATCGCCCTCTCCATATACTCAAGCCACGCAGTGTCGTCCCCGGAATTTACATTCCCTCTCTGCAGCGTCCATGTATTCCGTCATTTTCTCTCGCAAGCTAGCCTTTAGTACTCCCGACTCGTCCCTCCCAAGTGTCTCCCACTCCAGCTCCCTCATCTCATTTTCCAGTTTGTTCAATTCCCTGCGGAGATCTTTCAGTATGCTCCCTCCCTTGGAGATGCACCATCCCTGCACGGTCACTTTAAACGCCTCCCACACCGTCGTCAAACTGGCCACAGAGTTCACATTTCTGGGGAAGAACTCAGTAATCTCCTGCTCCATCTCTGCCCTAAAGACAGCGTCCTGCCAGTGTAGGGGGCTCAGCCTCCACCCAATATAGGGGGATAGGTCTATCGGGGGCCTCACGTTAACCACCACATGGGAGTGATCGGAAAAGGTTCTAGCCATGTGTGCCGCTTTACCAACCCAGTGTGCTATGCCCTTTGTTATGAACACATAATCCAATCTGCTCCAGGAGTTGTGTACCGCTGAATGGTTTGTCCCTTCCATCCATGTGGGGTGTAAGTAGCGCCAAGCATCCAGCAAGTTATCCGATGTTATGATGTCTTGCAAGGTGTGTTGAGTGTTGGTGTAGTGTGCCGCAGTGGCATGGGATCGGTCGAGGCCGGGGTCAACCACGGTGTTAAAATCCCCTCCCCAGAGTACATATCTGGGTCCAAGCGTGTGTAGCTTGCCCCGCAGTGTGAGCAAATGGTGCGCGTCGTCTACATTGGGCCAATAATAATTCGAAAATACGACGTCGTGTGAGTGCAGCCTTCCCCACAGCAGGCAGTATCTCCCGTCAGGGTCTACATCCATCCCTCCTACAACAAATCTAACACCACGTTTAATAAGTATGGCCACCCCTCTGGAGTAACTTGAGTAGGATGCAAAACAGCTATGGGATGCCCATCGTGATGCAAACCGGGCGTACTCCCCTGCGAAAGATGGGTCTTTTGCAGCATAGCTACGTGGGCATGATGACGGTCTAAATATCCCAGCACCTGCCTACGCTTCCTGGGGTCATTCAATCCCCTCACATTCCAGGAGAGGATGTGAAGATCAGTTCTATCAGTATTATCCTCAGTCATAGCTATCACTCATTGCATTCTGCCTATTGCCGTGGTCGCATTCATCTCTCAGTCTCATACAGAATAAACTTTTCGCACTGCGCCCCCCCATCCCGCCCCCTCCCACCCACACCGGCTGCCCTAACTCGCCAGGAACAAACATACCTCCCCCCGCACTCACCCGCCTCAACAAAAAGCTTCCATACTCTCAACTGTCGAACCATTCAAAAAGAAAAGGGGGGAACCCCCTCAGTTGGGGACCACTAGGAGCCCCGCCATAACCACTCAGCCCCTCTATCACACCCATCCGCAACCACCTGTGCTACAGGGGTCGGTCTGATGGGATGGGGGCAAGTGACCGGGCGGCCTAATATACAAACACGTCATAAGCCGTGGTAATACATCACCAATCTGCGGAGCGTCCAGAGAGATCATAGCAGCAGTGCTGCCAGGAATAGTTTCTTATGTAGAACTTTGGTGTCAAGCTGGCTTCGATAATGGTGAATGGGATCGTGAGCGTCTCTGCGCGGCCTCCTCCCGGGAAGCCGATCGTCTGTCACGCTTAAGATACTCCTCCACCTGTTGTGGTGTGCTGAAGATGTGCTGTGTCCCACGATGATGGATCCGTAACCTCGCGGGGTACAGCATAGCGTACTGAATTCCTAGGGTTGCAGTTTTTTTCTTCACCGCTATGAATTTGCGACAGGCTTCCTGCACGGTTTGGGTAAAGTCGGGATAAAAGGATAGAGTAGTGTTCTCATACCGCACTTCTCCTTTTTCTCACGCCAAGCGTAGTACTGTGTCTCTATAGCAGTAGTTCAGGAACCGCATAATCACAGGGTGCGGAGGGGCTCCCGGGGGGGGGGGACGTGTCGCCAACAATCTATGGGCCCTTTCGATGACCATATGGGCAGAGAAGGAGTCTTTCCCAAACAAATCAGCCAGCAGTCGCTTCATAAAATCTTCCAGCCTCCCAGTGTTGGTAGATTCTGCTAGGCCTAGCATTCGTACGTTGTTTCTTCGGGAGCGGGCTTCCAACTCCTCGTTCTTGTCTGCTATGACCTTTAGCAATTTGTCCATTTGCAGCATGTGTTGCCGGCTGGCTCCCGCTCCGTCTTCCAAATCGGACACCCTTTGTTCCGCCTCCTTTAGCCGTTCTTCATGTTTATCTAGTTTTGCCACGACAGTTTCCAGTCTGTTGCTCATGGCGTCCATTTTAGAGTCGATGGAGGTGAGGCTCTGCTGCATCCCCACCAACAATGCCTTCTACCCCTCGTCTCTGGTCTCCGGAGGGTCATCATCTATGTGTTCCTTGGAGTTGGAGCTGGGCGTTTTGCGTGTGTCGAATGTTAGCTTCGCCTGTTTGGGTTCCGTCCTGCCCATATCTGCCTCTGATCTGCAGCCTGTTTCTAGCTGGTATCTACGCCGCAGGAGAGAGCCGGGGTGCCCACCGCTATTCTCACAGCGTGTGTCCTGCTCGAGTATAGCCTCACAGTCCCCCCCGTACTCTTACCCGGCAGCCCGGATCCGGAGCAGGGCGGCAGCTCTTGCTAGCGCGGGCAAATGGGTAAGCGGGGATTCGCCCCAGGGTGGCACTTTGTCCGGGCGATAGGATGCGGGCAAATCTTTATTCCCAAGCCGGCTTGTGTCCGTGCCCACTCCCGCTAGGAAGGCCTCACGTCTATCCCTCTCACAAAATGGCGGCGGGCGGCCTGCTACTCCTCAGGATTTGTGCCCATCAGCCGGCGGACTCTAATCGTGTCGGCTCCCTCTCTCAGGCACCCGGGCAGTGTCGGTACCCCCAGCAGCGTCTCCCTTTAGGGCCTCGGTGGCTCCCGCCCCGGACCTCCACATCTACCGGGACATGGGCTCCGTCCGTTATCGCTCCCAGCTTTGTATTAGGGCTCCAGTTCACCTGTGTCAGCCTTTTGGGGCAGTGTGATTTGCTCCCGTACGTCTGCCCCGGGATATCAGCGCCAGTCTCGATCTCCCCTCGCTGCGCGGTTGCGTAGATCGGGCTCCCGCTGTGGGTTTAGGCCGGGCGCGGCTCCGTAATCAGGCCTGTACAGCCTCGGCCTCGCGTGATTGTCTCGCCCGGCTGGGCGTTCCAGGCTGACTCGCCTCGCTCCGTCCCAGAACTCCGGAGCTCGTAGCTGCAGCTTCTGACCGCCCACAGCCACCAAAGTCGGGTCAGCTAGGCAGCACTCCCTCCGCAACCTGATGGCGATGCGTTGGTGCCTTAAAAGTAAGCAGGATGGGGTTTATGTGAATTATTCCGCCCGGATCGGCGGAAACCTCACGTCAGCGTGGGCATTACGGTCCGGCACCACCTAGCGCCCCCAGCATCTCCCTCCTCATGATCCTTTAACTGAAATCCTGGTACTTCATTTCCATCTACCTCATCTAGGGGCGAAAGCAGTAAAGTTCCAATTGTACCTACCTAGTCCACCCCCCTTTCCTGGCAGTACGGGGTTTATGGAAGCCTTTAAATCCACCTGGACAGGCTCTATGGAGGTCGAAGGCAGATTCCCCTGTAGTCCAAGTCTCAGTAATAAATGCAACATCAAACCCCCCAATGTCAAGAAACTCTTCAGCATGTTTTGGTAGCGATCTGGCATTTAGCAGATCACATTTCAGCATATTCGTGGACATTGTGTTAACACCATAGCTTTTAGAGTCAATAATATCGGCCATGGGTTGAGAGGTGGATCGCTTACCAATGTCTAGAAGTTCATCACGCGTGTAACAGATCTTTTCTTGCTGAGTTGAGGTTGCATCGGCAGCATGGCTGGCGCTTAGCGCGACCGTATCGCAGACGGGCCTGCCTTTGGCACGCCCGCGCTGCACCCTTAGCGAGCGCCCGCTGCGGAGACGCTCCAGCCCGCTGTTTTTATAGCGTTTTAGCAAGATGGTGGACCAGCTTCCTTACGGGTACCACCGATGTACAAAATAAAAAATGTGAAGTCAAAATTACCAGCGCTGGAAGTTTAAAAGCTTTGTCAGAATATAATGCCCCACAGTTTATCAGATTCAATAACAATGACAGTGATTAACTGCAATAATTACAAGATGCCCTTAAAAATAGGTTGTAGCATCTGTGTCCTGATTTTTTCCTGAGAGTGTCCTGCCTTCTCTGCATTTACTTTTTGTGCCTCTGCAATACTTGCTGCTGTATGTTCCCACCCATGCAGCCTCTGCTTAGAACCTGGTCCTGGTGCCCCATCGGTTGTCCGTCTGTGAACCTTGTGCCTGACCTGTAGCCAGTCTATATGACCATCACTCCCTACAGCCTATTTGTGTGTGTTGCAATGCCTAACCTGCTACAGTGGCTCCCCTTCACTCTCTTTGTGTGGCTGATCACCCCTCTGTAACTTCCATCGTCCTGCAGGTTTCATGTGCACCGCTTCTGCATCTGCTGATGCCCCTTGCTACTGCCGCCCCTAGGAATCCTATTCCTCTCTTGCAACCTCAGCATGCCATCCTACCCATCCCCTTCTTGGTTATCCTAGTCCTATCCTACAACTTATCAGACCTTGGTGGGCCCCCAGCGTGCCTCCACCCTGCATCTTGTCTCCCCACACCAATCCCTGATTAGGACAAGTGTGGGCTGCTGGTGGCTTAACTAGTCAGAGGAATGCCACAGACCAACACAGTAGTCTATAACACCCTGTCCGCAGCTGCACACTCCCCTGGGCCCCTATATCAGCACAATTAGTGCCGCACCAGAATGCGTTCATCACGACTCCACATATTACTCCTTTCTGTCTCTCATCGGGACACCAGGAGGTTGCCACAGCGCCTGAACCCATCTGCTCAGATCAGTAATCCATACTTTACTCTTATTAAGTCGCTTGCCTGTGCATTTCAGCCCAATTAGTGCAGCTCAAGTGTGCCTTCCTCCGGCTCCACATATTACTCCTTTCTGCCCCTCACCCCGACAACCAGGAGCCTGCAACAGCGTCCACCTGCTCAGTGCAGTAATACATACTTTTCTCCTAGTATGTCACTTGCCAGTGCATTTAACTTTTGCACCATTGTGTTCTCACTGGCTCAGCCCATTGTAATGTTGTCCCTATTCTTCTACAATGTCCCACAGAGGTATTCATATTTTCATTCCATTGATTGGTGAGCATTCACACCTTTTGTTTATCGCACCCATAGCTTCTGGCATTTAGATCCCCCCTTTCAAATATTAGTTTACCATATCAGTTTTACACCTGCTTACTAAGCTAAAACCTACACATAAACCAATTAATAATAATCAAATAGGCGAAACCTATTGCATTTACTAATGCTTGTTATGAATAGCTGACCTTTTTAGTTTCCATCTCCTCTTTACAACAGATCAGTGAGAATAAGGTTGTCCTTAGACTAACCACAAATTCCTACAATGTCTGTCCATTTTATGTCAGCCAGACTCTTGAACCACCCATCTTCTTCCTGCTCCAAGACTCAGTAACTGAGAGGAAAATATTTACATTAGATGTTAAGAGGGCACTAATTAATGTACTATATTGACAGAACTAAGTCCATATACAAAACAAAGAAACAGTTTGTAGCCTTTGGTAAGCCCTACATTGGGCATTCAGGGGCATATATATGAAACGATTTTGTAGTCCTAAACGCTCCAAATCGCAAAAAAACAGCGTTTGCGAATACAAAGTCGCCAAACGCGATGTATGAGACATTTTCGCATCTCAATATTAAGGAATCGCAAAATTTGCGATTCCTTATTTTGCTATTGCATTTAAGGAATCGCAAATAGCGATTCCTTAAATGCAATGTAAGAAGCACAGAAAAAGTGCAATTTGGCCTTAAGAAATTGCAAATTACCACCAACCTCAAGTTGGTGGTAATTTGCGATTTCTTTGAAAAATGCATTTTTCTCCATTTTTCAAAGTGTCCTGCACACATGCACATTTCAGGGGTCCAACAGGGTGTCCTTTTGACACCCTGGCACCCTTGAAATTGCATTCTCAATTTGCGATTCTCTAAATGAGAATCGCACATCGAGAATGTCTTCCCATTCATTGCTATGGGCCTCTAGGCCCATAGGAATGAATGGGGAGGTATTCCTTAATTGTGAATTGCAAATTGCGAAATCGCAATTAAGGAATATGTAGGATTAGCAAAATTATTTGCAAATCCTACATACATAGCATTTTGCGATTCTCAAATAGCGATTCTCTATAAATCGCTATTTGAGAATCGCAAAACGTAAGTTTCATACATATGGCTCTCAATCTCTAAAGCAGATGTTGCTAGGTACTGCCTGTGCCCCCAAATGCACTTGCCACATGTAAGAAAGACACCACTATAGCTTTCTTGAGAAACACCCCTTTAGCACACTTCTGTAAAACTGCCACTTGGTCAGCTTCACACGCATAAACTAAATAAACACCGAGCATTCTATCTCTCCAGCAGGCTTTTGTTAGTAAGGTTTTGTTAAAAAAACGTGTTCCAAACATATGCCTTATCTGCTCCATAGCCACTGCATTAAAGAGTCTGCTTTACACTGTATGCAGAGCATGTGTATCTACAACCACTCATTCTACAAACCGAAAACGTCACTTACCCTGTAACCATCTGTTCCTAGTATGTAGTGCTGTTGATTCACATGCGCCCACCCTCCTCCCTGGAGGCCAACAATTGTCATGGATTTTTTCCTTCCATCTTCACTAGGTTCTTGAATGTAAATTTCACATGATCTTTGTCTTCGATACTACTCTCCACCAACACTACCCACCAGCAGAACATATAAAACCAGAGGTAGAAATTCTGTGCTGAAGCATTGTGGACTAAGGATGGAGATACAACAGGTCTTGCGACTCAAAAATATATATTTTTTAAAATAGCTTTGACACATCTGTGCCCAATACTAGATGTCAGAAGTGTGTAGAGTATGTGAATCTACAGCACTTTATGATACGAAGAGATGGTTGGAGGATAAGTAACATTTCCCATCTCTCACATGGGAATTGTGCTACTTTATTTCAGTGTCTCTTTACATCTTCTTGGCAAAAGTCTTACAGCCTGATTCATCAATCTCCCGTTTTGCGAGCCCCTAATAGCGATTCATAAGGAATCGCTATTAAGGACTTGCAAAACGGGATTCATGTAGGAATAGCAAAAAATATTGCGATTCCTACATGTTCCTTATTTGCGATTAGCAAATTGCTAATCGCAAATAAGGAATAACTCCGCATTCATTCCTATGGGCCTTTAGGCCCATAGGAATGCATGGGGAGTTATTCCTTATTTGCGATTAGCAATTAGCTAATCGCAAATAAGGATGCGATTTCAAGGGTGCAGGGGTGTCCAAAGGACACCCTGTAGCACCCCTGAAATGTAATCTACATTGGTGTTGCGCACACACATGTCCAAAGGACATGTGTGTGTGTAACATGCAACTTAGAAAAATGCATTTAAATGCATTTTTCTAAGTTTTTGCTATTTACCGCGAGGTCTGACCTCTCGGTAAATAGCGGCCCAAAATTGCAATTTCGCAATTTTAAAATGATTCATGAATTGCATTTAAGGAATCTCAAATAGAGATTCCTTAAATGCGAATCTTCGCAAATGTGCGAATTCTTTAATAGCGAATTTTGCATTTGGGATGATGAATCCCAAATGCAAAAATTGCACTCGCAAAAGGCAAGATTCTGAGAATCTTGCCCTTTGCGAGTGCAATTTAGCTTGATGAATCAGGCTGTTAGTGAGCACAGCAGATATGTTTGTGCGCATTCATTCTTTAGTCCCTTGTGCTGGCTAACTCCCAAGTATTTACCGGCTAGCTTCTGTAGCAGTTCGTTCAGCAGGAGCGGAGTGACTCCAGTCCTCACGTCAGGAGGTTTAAACCGCACTGCAGTCTTACTTGACTATGGTCTCAGAAATAATTGATTGGTTAGGCCTGGCATTGGAAGTTGTGGCCACTGTGTTGATCTTGTCCTTTGGCAGTTGAGTGGCGGCATGCAGGCCGATTAGGACATCTTGCTTGGCGGTGATACACTCCTTTCTTACAGCATCGGTAGCAGCTGGGCCAGTCTCTCATCCCACAACAGTCTTCCAGGTGGAACAGTGTACCGTCTTAAACAGAACTTCCACAGAAACTGTGAAGAGCAAACTAGGGGGCCACTTCATGACACAAGCCACTCCTGTATTTGCGCTAATTGGAAATGTAGCTTTCTCTGAATGCAACTCATGCCGGGAGCAGGCTGAGCTTTTACTCCTTTAAAGACTTGTTTAAAGGACTGTGTTGGTGACTGCACAAACATAATTCTTCACATGCTTTACAGACTGTGATAAATACTGCTCAAACTACTCCTGCAATAAGGACTGTGCTGAAGCCTGATCGAACATGAATCTTAAGTTGCTTTGCTGAAGACTGCTCTCAGACGACCCCACTGACTGAAGACTGCTCAAACGAGAGCCTTCACCTACTTTCAGGACGGCTCACGGATGATCCCACTGACTGCTCAGCCATGAATCATGCTGGCTTTAAAAATTCTGCGCTGAAGACTGCTCAAATTTAGAATATCATTGGTCGGTAATACTCTCACAAAAAAAACGCACATCAAAATTTTGTTGGACATGATATTAAGGGTAGGTATATTTATTTGATTGTTTAAAAATGTCAATGTCTAAATAATATTTATTTAAATTTCATGGTGTATATCAGCCAGTCAGTGTATATCACTTTTATGTTTGTTAAGATTGTGTAATTTTTATTAATTATTTTCATATATATTTTTGGTTTATTTGGGTGTTATTTATTATTAATGTATTCTTATTTGCAATGTGTTGCTGGGTTTGTAGAGAAATTGGAAAGTATTTTAATTTGAATAATGTTGCACAAGTAAGAATGATAGTTATTTATATAAATCATTTTTAAAAATGTATTTCATTTCAACATATGTCATTTCAGCATTTTAAAAGGTTGTTGAGTACGAAGAGAATTTACATTAATTAGTGTAAAATTTACATATTTTTTTCAACAGGTCTTAATTAATTTTCATAACAATACTTCAGTACCATACGTGAAACATTATAAGCAAACCCGTCCTTTTTTGCTTCCAGTAGCTAGATCAAACAGCCACAGCAGCATTGGTACATTACTGGCAGTTACAACCATGGTACTACCTTAAAACCAGCAAAAAAAAACAAGGAAATACCCCTTTGTGTGCATTTTGCTGTTGGAATAGTGAGCCTGTGAATTTGGACAGTGCGGTGCCAGTATGATGTCCAGCATTCCAGTGTGGTCTGCTTCGTAGTGTCCTTCTCCCACCCGTGAAAGGTCTACGTCTGGGCCCGAACCCACCTTCCCCAAATGCTCAAACGCACAGTCCCCAATCCCATGTGTGCTTGATGCTCAGGGGGGATGCTCATCTAAGCAAGGACTCAATGTATCGAGGTAAGTTTCCGTATAGTGCACACCTCTGCTCCCCCCAACCCCGGGGACATGACAACACATCTGCCTCAGCTCGGACCCATTTTCATAGATCTGCCGACCAGTCTCCCAGAGTTGGTGCCCTTGCAGGCTTCCACGAAATTCCAGTGCGTCGCTTAGCAAGCACTAATACTAAGTTCATGAACCATGTCTCATGCTTTTTCGTACTGATCATTATCCCCAATAAGCACAGCAGGGCATCCCTGGGCAGAAGTCCGCCGCTTAAGTCAGTTATGCTCTGAAATTCTGCGTACCAGAATCCCACTATAACTGTGCAGTGCCACACCATATGCAGGAAGTCAACGTCATCTTCACCACATCTGGGGAATGCTGAGTCGGCTCCTGGGAACATACAGCCTATTCTCTGGGGGTTAAATAGGCATGATAAAAGCAATTCAACAGAACATATTGCATCCCAGCATTCTTTTAGACCCCCTTAACCATCACCAGGCTTTTCTCCCAGTGTTGGTATGATAAATCCACCCCTAGTTCCGTTCCCATCTTTCCTTGAGACACAATGGTGGTTGCGCTACATGATACAGCAGTGCACTGTAAAGTACCATGATGATATGCCTATTGGATCCATATGTTAGTAAGACTTGTAATGGTTTTGATTTTACTGGTTCCACTGAGCTCCACCAACCACCCACTTTGCCCGGAAGGAGTCGCTCATGGCTGCATGGGGCAGGAAAGCACCTGGGCCCAGATTAGTGTACTCCTGCAGAGCCCGAAACCGTTCCAGGTGCCATTTTGGAACAGGACCCCCCCACACTATGATGTTCCCCTCCGTCCCGGGGCATGTGTCATGTATCGTCGCAAGCAACGCACTCGGGTATGGACCAGAGGGGCAACTCTGGGCGTATGCTGATTTTCCCTGTACATACTTTTTTAACACCAGCGAGCTGTCCTGAACAGCACATTGGTGGTAGTGTGCCTTTCATCGGTTCCCCACAGGCCCAGCATCAGTGGAATTTCTTTGAGATATTCCTGTATGGTTTATGGCTCTGGGTCCACAGGCCTCGCTATTTATTGCAGCGGCCACTGTAATTTCACAATTGCATAATACAGCTCATAGTCAGGAGCAGCCAGGCCCCCCCTCGTCCAGTAGAAGATAGAGACCAGTCAGCTTCCTGCTGTGTCTTCCAGTAACCCATATGACTGTAGATAATAAAGTGTGCAGTTCATTGAAAAAGGGTAGCTTCAGTACAAGTGGTAGTACTGAGAAAAAGTATATGAGCCTAGGGAGGATTCATATTTTAGCAATGACTACATGACCCAATGTAGACAATGGCAAAGCGCTCCAGAACAGAACGGAGTTCTGAATGGAGGTCACTGCATTTCCCAGATTACCATCAAAAAGATCCTTTTCATTCTGATAAATATGTATTCTCAGGTATTTGAAAAATTCGGTTGCCAAGTGTAAGGCAGTGTCATGGTCCCTGACAGTCAGCAGGAATAGGCAGCATTCATCCCAATACACTCTTAGGCTTGAGGCCCTGGCGAAGTGCTCCAGGACTTCCATCACGAGGCGAGGTTGCTATTAGTAGTATTACCGTCCTACAGATATATCAAAGCTCATAGGCGTATAATGACACTAGGTGCCACACTACACCCATTGGTATCCCCAGTCCTGCATTTACATGGCACAAGTCAGCGATCAAGGGGGTCATCCCTGTCGCATTTCCCTCCCTATCTTAATAGGTAAGGATGTCTGTACCCCTGTGCGTACTCTTGCCTCCTAGTCCCTGTTAAGCAGGCCAGCCCATCGAAGGAATTCAGACCCTACGCAAAACCGCCACAGCACCCGCAGCAGGAAGGGCCAACTGAGGGTATCAAAAGGCTTTTCAATATCCAGCGAGGCCACCCAGTGGTGCTCTTGATGTTGTTTGGCCCAATCCATTATCCCAAGAGGCGCCAAATGTTTACGAAAGTGTTACAGCCCTGTATAAAACCTTGTTGGTCTGTGTGGACCAACGAGTGGATCAATGGTAACAACCGGTCGACAGTACTTTACCCAGGATTTTGTAGGTGAGATTCAACGACTATAGCTGGTTGAAGGCCACTTTCATGGGGTCCCTAATGGCTTTAGAAAGACCACAATTAGCTCCTCCATCATTAACTGGTGAAGTCGACCCGCAATCCTGGCCGCCTCATAGGGTTTTTAAAGTGTGTCACTAGTCCTGGCCTAGAAGCCTCCTGTAGCTCCTCCGGCTGGAGTGAAGCATCCAGAGCAGCCCTTAGTGTTGGATTGAGCTAAGAGAGGGGATCAGTTATAAGATAAGCTTCCGCAGCATGGTCAGTCAGCTCAGGCCCCGAAGTATAGACGGATGCATAGTAGCTGTGAAACACCCCATTAATTTCAGATTGCCCATTAATCCCCTCTCCGAATGCGTTCTGGATCGCGACCACTGGTATCCTGGGAGACTCATTGCGTAGGAGCCATGCTAATGTGCAACCTGCTTTGTCACCCTCTCCATGTTGTCTGGCTATATGCTTTCTGTGTTCTAGCTGTCCCAGATTGTGTAGTGTCTCAATATAAGCCATTTGCATGATTAAAAGATACCATCTGGTTCCATCCGGGCCTATGGTCTCACGTTCAAGGGAGTGTATGCGGACCTTTAGGATAACAAGGTCCCTTTTGAGTGTATGTTTTGTTCTGTAGAGAATTTTAATGTGCAAGCCCAGTAATACCACTTTGAAGGCATCCCATTCAATCAAGCGGTCGGATGCTGTCCCCTCATTCTTTGTATATTACACCTCTGTGTGGTCCCCAATTTGGTCACAGCCCATTGGTCGTGAAGTAATTCTAACAGCATTCTTCATGTCGGGATACATGGTAATCTGTGCCCCCATGCTGTAGACATCCTCAAGGGATTATGATCAGAGAGTGTGTGACCCTGGTATTCAGCTGCTATCACCTTACCCATTAATGGCTCATTGCAGTAGAGCAAGTATATGCGTGATGTGATGTGAGAAAGCACTTGTATAGCGCAACTACCACTCCAAGGAGTATCTTGGCGCTTAGATTCCTTTAAGACAGAAAGCGGTAGAGAGGTAGAGAAGGTAACCTGGCTAGGCGACATATCCTAGGAGCCTCATACATTCAGAGTTGGGCAGGGAATAAATCCAGGTTTTTAAAAGCTTTCTGAAATTTTGCTCCGTGGTGGATTGGCGCATCCATAAGGGTACCTTATTCCAGGCTTTTGCTCCAATGACCGCAATGGATTTTCCTCCTCTTGTTGTCATTTTGAACCTGGGGACATGCAACAGGTTTGCAGTGGAAGACCGAAGGGAACGTGATGGTTGATAGTGTCTGAAGTATTTACGCAGATAGAGTGGGCCATGATGGTAAAAAGCTCTATAGGTAATTGTGAGAACCTTAAACAGGATACGCTTATGTATTGGAAGCCAATGCAGTGTGTTCAAGGCAGTAGAGGCTGAGGATCTTTTAGGCATCCTGAGAACCAGTCTGGCAGCTGCGTGTTGGACCATTTGAAGCTTGTGCAGGGCAGATTTATTTAGTCCTGCATAGAGGCTGTTGCAATAGTCCAACCTTGATGTTATAAGAGCTACAGCTACCGTACGTCTGGCACTCGGGAAGGAAGTCAAAGAATTTTCTAAGGCTTCTAATGATGCCAAAGCATGTTCCTGCTACTTCTTTGGCCTGCTGATTAAATGTAAGGGAATTATTGAATTTTATGCCAAGGTTGCGGGCAGCATTAACAGTGTTAGGGCGGGGTTCTGCTTTATCGGGCCACCAGTCTTGAGGAGAAAAGGCATTGTTGGGACCAAAAGGAATGATCTCAGTCTTGTATGAGTTACATTTTAGATGGTTGAGTGACATCCATTTGAAGGTTGCTGATAGACACTCCTTAAGTACTTGCTCTGCGTTAGAATGATTCTTATCAAGCGTCAGAACAAGCTGAGAGTCGTCAGCATAGGCGACAGTACTTATATTAAAGGATGTAATTAGTTTTAGTAAGGGGACCATGTAAAGATTAAATAGGGTAGGGCTTAAACTAGAGCCCTGTGGGACCCCTGATTTAATCGTTTTTTCTTCTGAGGAACATTCACCCAACCTGATGATCTGACGTCTATGGGCAAGGTAGTTTGTGAACCACTCAAACACGGTACCTGCTATGCCTGCATTAGCAAGGCGATGTAAAAGGATAGCATGGGATACCGTGTCGAAGGCTGCAGAGAGATCTAATAGGATCAGGACAGCCAGTTTGCCCTGATCCAATGCGGCACGTATAGTTTTGGTAGATGATAAGAATGCCGATTCAGTAGAGTGGTGAATTCTAAAACCTGCTTGACAGGGATGGAGAATGTCATTTTCCTCAATAAATGCCATTAGTTGTTTATTGGCAAAAGTTTCAGTGATTTTGCAAATGGCAGGGAGAAGGGAAATAGGACGTAGGTTTGATAAAATAGTAGGGTCTATTAATGCCTTTTTCTGCAGAGGTTTCACTGTCGCTACCTTCCACTGAGATGGAATCTCACCTGATTGAAGAGAGGAATTAATGATAGCATTAATATGGGGGTTTACCTCCTGTATTATAGATTTGAGAAATGCAGGAGGACAGGGGTCAGATGGGGAGCCTGATTTAAGTGCGGAGATTCCATGTAGAGAATCTTCGAGGCTGATGTAACTGAATTTTTCCCATATGGGATGATGTGAGTTAGAAGTAGTTACAATATCTGGTTCTACTATTGATGGGTGGGGGAAATCATTGATAAGCAAGTCTACTTTTTGGGTAAAGTACTTGGCTATGTCGTCGCACAATGTTTAGGACGGAGGGATTTCCTGAGTTGCGTGTGTGTAAGTGTGTACCAACGAATAAAAGGAATATTCCCTATTGTTTGAGTACATGGCTTGCCATTCCTCTGTGACTACCATGTTTATCATCCACTTGGAGAAAGACTTAGACCCGGTCACAGGGAGGGAGGCAGGGGGGGTCGGGCGATCAATACCCGTGTCTGGCACCGCATTGACGTCCTCCCCAAATTACACTTGGTAGGGTGGGTATGAGAGCAGGAACGGAGTGTGTGTATTAGGAAAGAGACCACCTGTGTGTTAGGGGCATATACTGCAATCAGTGCTATGCGTTAATCGTCAAGCATCCCCTCCAGAGTGACGTATCTACCCTCAGGGTCAGCCTGGGAGTGTAGCAATTGGAAGGGGACCCCAGGTGCAACCCAAATGAGTACCCCTCTGGCATAACTAGAGTATGTGGTGCCCACCAAGGTGCCTCGCCAGCTCTTGCATACCTTGATCAACTCTGTGTGAATCAAATGTGTTTCCTGTAGCAATCTAAAGTGTATACCACTGCACTTAAGTTAGTTGTGTATTCTGTATGACTTGGTGTGGGGGCTCATACATTCCAAGTAAGTATATTGTAACAATATGGGGTATTAATGACTACATCTGGCATCACATCCCTGAGAAGAAGAAGCAGACATCACAGCTCCACTCCAGCCACAGGCCCGGGCACATCACATATAGTGGTGTGTCAATCAGTGTTTCAGAACATGCACTGGAAGTAAGAACAGTGAAAACCCCTAACTCCCCTGCCCTGGTCGAGGACCTGGAACTATCCTTGCCCAAACTTTGTCACCTTGAACTGATATCCATTCATCATGTCCATGCAGCAGTCCTTGGGGCTATACAGTTCAGTTCACAATTCACTGCGTTACACCTAGTACTATACCCCCAACCATCCGCCAACTCCACCCCGTTCCTGCAATCCCTGAACAGTAGTGCTTGCAATTATGAGTACCCGATGTCATGTACAATATGCATTTCCAAAAAAAGCATATATAGGGAGATACCCAATCAAGCCCACCATCATAAGCATCACTTCT
Organism: Lissotriton helveticus; assembly: GCF_964261635.1. NCBI lineage: Eukaryota > Metazoa > Chordata > Amphibia > Caudata > Salamandridae > Lissotriton > Lissotriton helveticus. Next base: position 921,192,991 of record NC_136070.1, read on the forward strand.
GGACCAATGCTGCAGAGACGGCTGGGCCTCCTCCAAGTCAGAGTTGTCTGCCTCAATATAATGTTCATGTTCGTCTCCTGAGGTCGACGGTCGGGGCTGGTGCGTCGCTTGATCTCCTCCACAAGTGCAAGTCTCTCTGTAGTTTCCTCGTCACAACATGTTCTTCCTCAGGGTTCTCTGTTAGATTTCCTCTGTCGAGTACTGGCTGCCTGGGGGTGGTAGGAGTACCAAGGTCTCCTGCGTCACAGGCCCCCATGGCATCCAAACAGGATTGTTCCTTCTCAGAGGGTTTAGAAGAAACATACTGTACTGTCATCTGAGATCCAGAGTTTGGACGGAAACAGTAGTGCGTATCGTATCTGGAGGTGTTGGTTGACACCTCGGAGCGATTCTCTGCGGCATTGCTTCTTGGTGGTGTCATCAGAGAATATATTCACTTGACTGTTCTTGTTCGTTTATGGCCCTCATGCTCTGGAGGCTTACAAGTTGTGGTCCCTGTCTCTATAATTGAAAAGCCTTGCCACCACCGGCCTGGGGAAAGCCCTTGGCAGGCGAGTCAGCACACTTTGCAGTCATTCCATTGAAAAGAAATGCGAATGCCTCCTAGCCAGTACCTTGTCCACAAACCACTTCTCAAGATACTGGTCCATGCTGGGACCCTCAGCCCAATAAGGAAGGCCCACTATACACATATTATTCCTGCGGGATCACCCCTCTTCATCCTCTGTTTTCAGTTTTAGGAAGCGCACTTCTTCCTGTAGGGCGTTGATGTGGGCATGCATCTCACTCAGTGAGAAGCGTAATGTGGCCAACACAGATTCATTTGTTGCCACTCATTCCACTAGCTTCCTACGGTTGGCCCTTAAGAGTCCCACCACAATTGCCACTGCATCAAGTTTTGGCGACAGGGTTGACTTCAAATCCTGGATAGCTTTCAGTTTTGTGATACAATTGGAGGGAAGTGTTCTTGCGTCTTGGCTTCAGGGGCACCATGCGTCTCAGTCTTGCAGCCCGGCATGGGTGTGGTGCCATTGGGAGGACCGCCCTGTCCTCCGGCTTTCATGCCCATAATTTCAACATCATGCCAAGGTGGTTAGTGCCCACACCAGGACTTGGGCAGCCCAGTGGTGTGCACTTGACGGTGACCATGGCGCTAAGGTGCTCCCTGAATATCCACCTGCATCCCTGGGGGCAGGGCCCTTTGTCTGTTAGCACTGTGATATGATGCTGTCCCTTGTGTGTGTCAGGCCGTGCCAATTTCCCTGCAGCATGCTGGGCATCCTGGAGCCCATCGAGTGAGCGATCGGGTAGTGGTACTTCACCAAACAACCAGTGGGGCCTATTGATGGCACTCACTTGTGGAACTACAGCCCGGGGGAATCAGGATGTTGTGCTGGGATATAAGTAGCCGGAGCATAGTGCCGAGCGACTTGGTCAGTCGCCATCTTTGCATATTTTTAAATGTTATTTATTCAAATAATTAATACATACACTGATTGAAAATAGATTTAGTCAAAAGAAAACATGTATTAATAGTTTTTTAATTTGACGGGAATACTGTGGGCAGTGTTTTATTGTATAAAATATTTTTAACAAATGTAAATTAATATTATGTGATAAATAATATGTAAAAGGGGGCTGTGAGATTAATAGTGCTTGGGAGCATAGAGATTTCAACTGTATTTTAATTTACAATATCAGAATTTACTTAAAGTTTATACTGTTTATTTTTATTGAATTAATTAAGGTCTGAATTATATCAAAATAAATTCTAAAATTGATATTACACGTTACACAGCTGTCTCAATTTCTCTAACATACCTAGTTCAAATCTGGTTTAGTCCATAGAAATCCATCTAGCGAGATAAGCAAATTTACTTCTTAGAACATTGTTTGGCTAAAACACCACAAATATTTATATTCCTTATGTAGTACAATTATTATATAAATCTTCTATAGTGGAGAATGAGGCTTCTGTCTTGGTCCCAGGCAATGTACTAAAAGAATTACTCATTTGTAATGGGTCAATACGGCCTGTGTCTGTTCTGACTGGGGTAAAACATTATGAATATTCTTGAATCGTACGGCATAATAAAAAAAAACTCTTACTCTAACGGGACATTGAGTGACACAATATTTAACTACAAAAACATAATTTACTAATCCTAAATGTAGGGCTTGATTATGATATTGGCGATGCAACAGCCCGACCACCATTGCGGATGTCCAAATAATGCTGCCAAGCCGGCGGTATCTTGACAAATGTATTATGGGTACACTGGCGGTATTGTGTCGCTGTGGCATGCTGTGGCTCATAGAAAGAGCCTGAAGCATATGTCGTTGCCGTGGCAACATCGATTGCACGTCGGTACAATGTGTACCATGCACCAAGTATTGCATGGCACACAGTAAATGCACGACAGTACTAGCAGAGAGGGAGCTGTCGCTTGGGTCCCCTCCCTGCCTTTCCGAAAACTTTTTCATGGCGGGGGTCCCCACAAACGGAAGGTTGGGGAAAGGCAGGTCGTGATCAGCACGGCGGTGCTGGCATAGGCACTGCTGCCATTGATCAACCTTTTCTCCACTGCCGCCCCGTCAGGATCCAGGATCCTGGGGGTGGGGGCGGTCTTGTGTTGGGCTTGCAGCAGTCCAACTGCCAACCTTGTAATTGGGTGGCTAGACGGCAGAGGATGGGGCAGTAATACCGCCATTGTGGGTACAGCGGTCCTACAACTGCTGTACTCATAATCAAAGCGATGCCAAAGGGGATGATGGATGGAGCGTTTGAGCAAATCAAACACTAACCCCCCAGTAAACTGATCTGGGTTTAATCCATCACCATTCTTTAGCTCATTCCACCACCCCAGTTCAGACATGGCCATATGCAAATCAGTCTGACCCTGTGCCTCATGGGAACAGTCCAGATCGAACTGCCAAGTCATGTCTTCCCTGGACCGGAAACAAGCATCCTGGGATCGGTTTCGGATTCATAACCCTCATCAGCCAGGCTATCTTGAATCCAGTGGCAAAGTGAGCAAGGGACCCACGTCTGGGTATACCCTGCCAACTTAGAGGGAACAAAGCAATACCAAAGGGGATGATGGACGGAGCGTTTGAGCAAATCAAACACTCACCCTCAGTCAACTGATCTGGGTTTAATCCATCACCATTCTTTAGTTCACTCCACCACCCCAGTTCAGACATGGCCATATGCAAATCAGTCTGACCTGTGCCTCATGGGAACAGTCCAGATCGAACTGCCAAGTCATGTCTTCCCTGGATCGGAAACAAGCATCCTGGGACCGGTTTCGGATTCATAACCGTCATCAGGCAGGCTATCTTGAATCCAGTGGCAAAGTGAGCAAGGGACCCACCTCTGGGTATACCCTGCCAACTTAGGGCGAACAACGCGATACCAAAGGGGATGATGGATGGAGCTTTTGAGCAAATCAAACACTCACCCCCAGTCTACTGATCTGGGTTTAATCCATCATCATTCTTTAGCTCACTCCACCACCCCAGTTCAGACATGGCCATATGCAAATCAGTCTGACCCTGTGCGTCATGGGAACAGTCCAGCTCGAACTGCCTAGCCATGCCTTCCCTGGACCAGAAACAAGTATCCTGGGACCGGTTTCAGGTTCATAACCCTCATCAGCCAGGCTATGTTGAATTCAGTGGCAAAGTGTGCAAAGGACCCACGTCTGGGTATACCCTGCTAACTTAGGGCGAACAACGCGATACCAAAGGGGATGATGGATGGAGCTTTTGAGCAAATCAAACACTCACCCCCAGTCAACTGATCTGGGTTTAATCCATCATCATTCTTTAGCTCACTCCACCACCCCAGTTCAGACATGGCCATATGCAAATCAGTCTAACCCTGTGCCTCACAGCCCGAAACCGGTCCTAGGATGCGTGTTTCCAGTCCAGGGAGGACCTGGCTTGGCAGTTCGGGTTAGACTGTTCCCATGGGGCACAGGGTCAAGACTGATTTGCATATGGCTGGGTTCAAACTGGAATGGCATGGTGAACAAAAAAACGATGGATTTAGGCCCAGATCTCTGTACTGGGGTGAATGTATGACATTGTTCTGCATTCTGTCCATCAACTGTTGTTTTTGCATTTGTCACCCAGAGTGGGACGGGCATGCTCAGACGTGAGTCCCTTGATCTCCATGCCACTGGAATCAAGCTATCCTGGCTGATGAGGACTGAAAGCCCGAAACCGGTCCTAGGATGCTTGTTTCCAGTCCAGGGAGGACCTGGCTTGGCAGTTCGGGCTGGACTGTTCCCGTGGGGCACAAGGTCAAGACTGATTTGCATATGGCTGGGTTCAAACTGGAATGGCATGGTGAGCAAACAAATGATGGATTTAGGCCCAGATGTCTGTACTGGGGTGAATGTATGACATTGTTCTGCATTCTGTCCATCAACTGTTGTTTTTGCATTTGTCACCCCGAGTGGGACGGGTATGCTCAGACGTGAGTCCTGTGCTCTCCATGCCACTAGAATCAAGCTATCCTGGCTGATGACGGCTGAAAGACCGAAACCGGTCCTAGGAGGCTTGTTTCCAGTCCAGCGAGGATCTGGCTTGGCAGTTCGGGCTGGACTGTTCTGATGGGGCACAGGGTCAAGACTGATTTGCATATGGATGGGTTCAAACTGGAATGGCATGGTGAGCAAAAAAAATATGGATTTAGGCCCAGATCTCTGTACTGGGGTGACTGTATGACATTGTTCTGCATTTGGTCCATCAACTGTTGTTTTTGCATTTGTCACTCCGAGTGGGACGGGTATGCTCAGACGTGAGTCCTGTGCTCTCCATGCCACTGGAATCAAGCTATCCTGGCTGATGAGGGCTGAAAGCCCGAAACCGGTCTTAGGATGCTTGTTTCCACTCCAGGGAGGACCTGGCTTGGCAGTTCGGACTGGACTGTTCCTATGGGGCACAGGGTCAAGACTGATTTGCATATGGCTGGGTTCAAACTGGAATGGCATGGTGAACAAAAAATAATGGATTTAGGCTTAGATCTCTGTACTGGGGTGAATGTATGACATTGGTCTGCATTCTGTCCATCAACTTTTGTTTTTGCATTTGTCACCCTGAGTGGGACGGGTAGGCTCAGACGTGAGTCCTGTGCTCTCCATGCCACTGGAATCAAACTATCCTGCTTGATGAGGACTGAAAGCCGAAACCGGTCCTAGTATGCTTGTTTCCACTCCAGGGAGGACCTGGCTTGGCAGTTCGGGCTGGAATGTTCCCATGGGGCTCAGGGTCAAGCCTGATTTGCATATGGCTGGGTTCAAACTGGAATGGCATGGTGAACAAAAAACAATGGATTTAGGCCCAGATCTCTGTACTGGGGTGAATGTATGACATTGGTATGCATTCTGTCCATCAACTGTTGTTTTTGCATTTGTCACCCCGAGTGGGACTGGTACACTCCGACGTGAGTCCCTTTATCTCCATGCCACTGGAATCAAGCTATCCTGGCTGATGAGGACTGAAAGCCCGAAACCGGTCGTAGGATGCTTGTTTCCAGTCCAGGGACGACCTGGCTTGGCAGTTCGGGCTGGACTGTTCCCGTGGGGCACAGGGTCAAGACTGATTTGCATATGGCTGGGTTCAAACTGGAATGGCATGGTGAGCAAACAAATGATGGATTTAGGCCCAGATGTCTGTACTGGGGTGAATGTATGACATTGGTATGCATTCTGTCCATCAACTGTTGTTTTTGCATTTGTCACCCCGAGTGGGACTGGTACGCTCAGACGTGAGTCCCTTGATCTCCATGCCACTGAAATCAAGCTATCCTGGCTGATGAGGGCTGAAAGCCCGAAACCGGTCCTAGGATGCTTGTTTCCAGTCCAGGGAGGACCTGGCTTGGCAGTTCGGGCTGGACTGTTCCCGTGGGGCACAAGGTCAAGACTGATTTGCATATGGCTGGGTTCAAACTGGAATGGCATGGTGAGCAAACAAATGATGGATTTAGGCCCAGATGTCTGTACTGGGGTGAATGTATGACATTGTTCTGCATTCTGTCCATCAACTGTTGTTTTTGCATTTGTCACCCCGAGTGGGACGGGTATGCTCAGACGTGAGTCCTGTGCTCTCCATGCCACTAGAATCAAGCTATCCTGGCTGATGACGGCTGAAAGACCGAAACCGGTCCTAGGAGGCTTGTTTCCAGTCCAGCGAGGATCTGGCTTGGCAGTTCGGGCTGGACTGTTCTGATGGGGCACAGGGTCAAGACTGATTTGCATATGGATGGGTTCAAACTGGAATGGCATGGTGAGCAAAAAAAATATGGATTTAGGCCCAGATCTCTGTACTGGGGTGACTGTATGACATTGTTCTGCATTTGGTCCATCAACTGTTGTTTTTGCATTTGTCACTCCGAGTGGGACGGGTATGCTCAGACGTGAGTCCTGTGCTCTCCATGCCACTGGAATCAAGCTATCCTGGCTGATGAGGGCTGAAAGCCCGAAACCGGTCTTAGGATGCTTGTTTCCACTCCAGGGAGGACCTGGCTTGGCAGTTCGGACTGGACTGTTCCTATGGGGCACAGGGTCAAGACTGATTTGCATATGGCTGGGTTCAAACTGGAATGGCATGGTGAACAAAAAATAATGGATTTAGGCTTAGATCTCTGTACTGGGGTGAATGTATGACATTGGTCTGCATTCTGTCCATCAACTTTTGTTTTTGCATTTGTCACCCTGAGTGGGACGGGTAGGCTCAGACGTGAGTCCTGTGCTCTCCATGCCACTGGAATCAAACTATCCTGCTTGATGAGGACTGAAAGCCGAAACCGGTCCTAGTATGCTTGTTTCCACTCCAGGGAGGACCTGGCTTGGCAGTTCGGGCTAGAATGTTCCCATGGGGCTCAGGGTCAAGCCTGATTTGCATATGGCTGGGTTCAAACTGGAATGGCATGGTGAACAAAAAACAATGGATTTAGGCCCAGATCTCTGTACTGGGGTGAATGTATGACATTGGTATGCATTCTGTCCATCAACTGTTGTTTTTGCATTTGTCACCCCGAGTGGGACTGGTACACTCCGACGTGAGTCCCTTTATCTCCATGCCACTGGAATCAAGCTATCCTGGCTGATGAGGACTGAAAGCCCGAAACCGGTCGTAGGATGCTTGTTTCCAGTCCAGGGACGACCTGGCTTGGCAGTTCGGGCTGGACTGTTCCCGTGGGGCACAGGGTCAAGACTGATTTGCATATGGCTGGGTTCAAACTGGAATGGCATGGTGAGCAAACAAATGATGGATTTAGGCCCAGATGTCTGTACTGGGGTGAATGTATGACATTGGTATGCATTCTGTCCATCAACTGTTGTTTTTGCATTTGTCACCCCGAGTGGGACTGGTACGCTCAGACGTGAGTCCCTTGATCTCCATGCCACTGAAATCAAGCTATCCTGGCTGATGAGGGCTGAAAGCCCGAAACCGGTCCTAGGATGCTTGTTTACAGTTCAGGGAGGACCTGGCTTGGCAGTTCGGGCTGGACTGTTCCCATGGGGCACAGGGTCAAGACTGATTTGCATATGGCTGGGTACAAACTGGAATGGCATGGTGAACAAAAAACGATGGATGTAGGACCAGATCTCTGTACTGGGGTGAATGTATAACATTGTTCTGCATTCTGTCCATCAACTGTTGTTTTTGCATTTGTCACCCCGAGTGGGACGGGTATGCTCAGACGCGAGTCCTGTGCTCTCCATGCCACTGGAATCAAGCTATCCTGGCTGATGATGGCTGAAAGCCCGAAACCGGTCCTAGGAGGCTTGTTTCCAATCCAGGGAGGACCTGGCTTGGCAGTTCGGGCTGGACTCTTCCCATGGGGCACAGGGTCAAGACTAATTTGCATATGCTGGGTTCAAACTGGAATGGCATGGTGAGCAAAAAAATGATGGATTTAGTCCCAGATCTCTGTACTGGGGTGACTGTATGACATTGTTCTGCATTGTGTCCATCAACTGTTGTTTTTGCATTTGTCACCCCGAGTGGGACGGGTATGCTCAGACGTGAGTCCTGTGCTCTCCATGCCACTGGAATCAAGCTATCCTGGCTGATGAGGGCTGAACGCCCAAAACTGGTCCTAGGATGCTTGTTTCCAGTCCAGGGAGGACCTGGCTTGGCAGTTCGGGCTGGACTGTTCCCATGGGGCACAGGGTCAAGACTGATTTGCATATGGCTGGGTTCAAACTGGAATGGCATGGTGAACAAAAAACGATGGATTTCGGCCCAGATCTCTGTACTGGGGTGAATGTATGACATTGTTCTGCATTCTGTCCATCAACTGTTGTTTTTGCATTTGTCACCTCGAGTGGGACGGGTATGCTTAGACGTGAGTCCCTTGATCTCCATGCCACTGGAATCAAGCTATCCTGGCTGATGAGGGCTGAAATCCCGAAACCGGTCCTAGGATGCTTGTTTCCAGTCCAGGGAGGACATGGCTTGGCGGTTCGGGCTGGACTGTTCCCATGGAGCACAGGGTCAAGACTGATTTGCGTATGGCTGGGTTCAAACTGGAATGGCATGGTGAACAAATAGCGATGGATTTAGGCCCAGATCCCTGTACTGGGGTGAATGTATGACATTGTTCTGCATTCTGTCCATCAACTGTTCTTTTTGCATTTGTCACCCCGAGTGGGACGGGTATGCTCAGACGTGAGTCCCTTGATCTCCATGTCACTGGAATCAAGCTATCCTGGCTGATGAGGGCTGAAAGCCCGAAACCGGTCCTAGGATGCTTGTTTCCAGTCCAGGGAGGACCTGGCTTGGCAGTTCGGGCTGGACTGTTCCCGTGGGGTACAGGGTCAAGACTGATTTGCATATGGCTGGGTTCAAACTGGAATGGCATGGTTAGCAAAAAAAGATGGATTTAGGCCCAGATGTCTGTACTGGGGCAAATGTATGACATTGTTCTGCATTCTGTCCATCAACTGTTGCTTTTGCATTTGTCACCACAAGTGGGACGGGTATGCTCAGACGTGAGTCCTGTGCTCTCCATGCCACTGGAATCAAGCTATCCTGGCTGATGAGGGCTGAAAACCCGAAACCGGTCCTAGAATGCTTGTTTCCAGTCCAGGGAGGACCTGGCCTGGCAGTTCAGGCTGGAATGTTCCCATGCGGCACAGGTTCAAGACTGATTTGCATATGGCTGGGTTCAAACTGGAATGGCATGGTAAGCAATAAAACGATGGATTTAGGCCCAGATCTCTGTACTAGGGTGAATGTATGACATTGTTCTGTCTTCTGTCCATCAACTGTTGTTTTTGCATTTGTCACCCCGAGTGGGACCGGTATGCTCAGACGTGAGTCCCATGCTCTCCATGCCACTGGAATCAAGCTATCCTGGCTGATGAGCGCTGAAAGCCCGAAACCGGTCCTAGGATGCTTGTTTGCAGTCCAGGGAGGACCTGGCTTGGCAGTTCGGGCTGGAATGTTCCCATGGGGCTCAGGGTCAAGCCTGATTTGCATATGGCTGGTTTCAAACTGGAATGGCATGGTGAGCAAAAACACGATGGATTTAGGCCCAGATCTCTGTACTGGGGTGAATATATGACATTGTTCTGCATTCCGTCCATCAACTGTTGTTTTTGCAGTCCTCATAATCAGGCCTTAGTGTTCTGCAGTCCTATACAGTAGTGTCAGCATGAGCATTGGGATAATTTAGCTAACAGGATAGTACTGCTCTTTGTTTAATTACATTAATAAGACATTAATAACGAACCTATTTGTTTTTGTTTGGGGTTTTAATAAATTAAACAAGATTAGAGATTGAAATCTGCTTTAGCATTTAGTTTAGTAGAGCTTTATGATACCAATTCCCCAAGTCTGAGATCATAAACCATGTAATTACAACAAAAAAGAAGTTGCCAATTTAGTCTAAAATCAGGGACTTCTAAGCCTCCTCTTCTGTACCAAGACTCAGGACTCCCTCTCACCATGTGAAACTCGTTTATTTTAGAGTTTATTTAAAACGTCTGAGGACAAAAAACAGGAAATGTTATTGAAAAAAAGAATAACTATGGCAATACATTCATTTAAAAAAAAAAATCTTTTCATTGTAATCCACTCAACAAACAGTACATCTGTGATAAAATGATCACACATCTAAATGTATACAGTTATCGTTTTATTCGGAAAATGCATATTGTTGGCTATATTCCCCCCTTGCCCTACTTTCCCCCTACAACTTTTTTTTTATTTCTTTTTTTAAGTTTATTTTTATTGATTTTCAAAGAACTTATACAGATAGGTCATAGCACATTCAGTAAGTCAGTACAGTTACATCAGTGATCCGAATACAGTAGTCGGTGACGTCAGGTAAAGCGACCTTGGACATTCAATACTGCAGTTTTGGTCTCATCAAGCAAGTTATAACACATACAGGGGTATTTTGTCTCAAGCACGGAAAAGAGAAACATAGCGCATGTACAGGGATTATCTCTACTCTAATCACGTATAACATCTCACAACAATATCTTTATGTTAGCACAGAGGCACATCTCGTTTCCATTCAGTTGCGTCCTGTCCACGCCAATGGGTAACAGCCATTACCTTGTTAATTCAGTACATTAGCACAACTTTCCCAGCAATGAGTCCCTCCAGATGTACAATGTGGCCATATAGTACATTATAGAATGCAAGAGAAAATACAACAAAACACATGGTATTCCGTTACTAGTTATTCCTGAGGGTATGCCAATAAATAACATAATAGCGATGCCCAAATATCTCTGGGCCTGGAGGTCACAGGCAGCAACTCTGCATATATCGCCAGCTGTTCCTGACAGTGTATGAGATCAGTAATCCATTCTTTGAATTTGGGTGCCTTCCCCTACCCCAGCGACACGCCACTCATCTCTTGGCCATCAACAATGCTAAGGCCACAAATTTACGGGGCGCCGCTTGCATCGCTTTAACGTATCCCATCAGGGCCATCATCGGTGTGGGTTCGATCTGTGTATTTATAATCAAAGATAAGGCTTCAAAGACTAGCATCCAGTACGCATTACTCCCATGCATGATGTAAAAAGTCTGCCCCAGGGGCTTGATATCTGTCGCATCTGTCATTCTCCCTCAGTTTGTATCTATGGATTCGGACTGGAGTATAATACAGCCTATGGAGAAGTTTATAATGGATCATACGTAATCGACCACTGGCTGACACCTGCTCAGTTTGTGAGGAGCAGTATTCCCATTGGTCATCCGTCATCACTGCAGCCAGTTCCACATCCCAGCACGTTCTCGCCAATGCAGACGGCTCCAACCTCTGTGTCTGTACTGTATGATATATTATGGAGACTAACCGTTTAGCTGTGGCCCCCTGGAGAATCCGCTGCAACGGCGCAAGGACCGGGGGTTCAGCTGGGAAATCTGGGGTAACAAAGCGAATACCCTGTCTAAGACGTATATACAAAAAGTGTCAAGTAGCGTCTGCTGCAACCCCTGAAAGACATGCTCAATGGTCCTAAAAGTTCCTTCATGATACATGTCACCCCATGTTCCAATGTGTGTGCGCTCCTTAAACTAATGAAAAATCTCTTCTTGAAGAAGTGGCATAGCAGGATGGTACACAAGTGGCAGTAGTGGGGAGTAAATCATGGGGACATCCAGCAATTTACCTTTAGTGGCCCATGCTGAGGCCGTGCAAGTAACAGTGGTTGGTGCCTTGTCTCTGACAGGGAGTGGAATATTCAGCGCACCATCGATGGGAACCGGAAGTGCGAGCCAATGCTCTGCTGCAACTTGAGGCATATAACGCGGTTAGTGTATCCAGAAATACGCATAATGTGCCTATGCACTAACATAATACAATTCAAAGTTGGGTACCCCAAACCCTGCCTGCGAGTAGGGCCTAATGAGAACATTCCATTGCAACCATGGTTGCTTGCCCCCCCATATCAATCGCGTAATTTCCGACTTAAGCGTCTTAAAAAAATAAGTCCCCGGGTGGAACGGTATGTTCATAAACAAGTACAGCAACTGGGGGAGTACCACCATTTTAATTAGCAACACCCGCCCTGCAATAGAGAGCGGAAGTGTGATCCAGCGAGACACAATGTCCGTTATGCGAGTCATGGTTGTGCCGTAATTAAGGCGCATCAGTTCGTCTCTGTCTCTCGTTATGCGGATGCCCAGGTATCGCAAGTCCTCTTCACACCATTCCAGCGGGTAATCCAGTGTGAAACGAGTAGTTGCGGCTGTGAGAGGGAAATTCTGTAGTAGGGGATCTCTGTTATAGTCATAATCTAGTGAATAGTCCCGCTCATGTGCGTGGACCCCGGCAATCAAAAATAATCTCTTAAGTTGTCAGAAAATTGCAGAACTGCAAAGACACTTAAGAGAGAATTTAAAGACAAATATTGCAGCCTATATCCACAGGCTACACTGTCCAGTACTTCAACTAGAAATTCCACCAAAAAAACACACAAATAGCACAGCCTGCCCAGTTTCCTCCATAGAGAAACTTGCCTCTACCAGAAAAAGCCTCTGGAATGATACAGAGGAAGGCATGGACAGACAAGCCCCATAGGCTGCCATTATGTGGCTTAAATAGGATACTGTGCCTTTAAGAGAACTTTCCAGAACTTCTCCCAGTATCCCAGAATGCACAGCAGGTCCCTCTTATTTTCAGTTCTTTTTTCCGGCTCCTGCTAACAGGATCCTGGTGCATTGAGCTCTCCCTTTTTCAATGGTTTATTGGAATTTTGTGCACTTTTGGTTTTAAAAGTGTTTTCAGTTTGTGTACTTGGTGTTTCCCATCACTCCTGTGTATTTGTTCAGGCTTTTTAGGGCTCTAAAATGCCTGCTCTCTTCGACAAGTGCCCAGCATGTGGAAGGAAGAAGGCCAAGACTGATCCACACGACGTCTGCATACTCTGTCTCCCTGAAGCACATGTCCCTGGAGAATGTGACATCTGTCAGACCTTTTCAACAAGGACCCTGAGGGACAGGCTGAAGATTAGGCTTCAAGGCCTAGAGGAGAGACGGCTGCAGGCTGCAGGTGGGTCTGGGCAGGCTGGGAAGGCTCCCTCTGCTGAGGCCTCTGGGGGGCTCCCCAGAGGCAGGAAGCCCAGCAAACGGTCCCGGTCTCCGTCGACGTCGATTGCATCGACGACGACGTCGAGAGGGATGACGACGGTGTGTTCCCCATCTCCCCGGGGCTCCGGGTCGAGACAGCGTGGAAGTTCGACTTCGAAAGGCCTGGGTAGGCCGCCGTCGAGATCACCGTCGACGGCGTCTTCGTCGAGCCATCGACGTCGAAGAAGGACCGACAGGCATCGGCGCTCGCCGTCAAAGCGACACCGCCGGTCGCCGTCGAGCGGACGGTCGGCGTCGAGGGGATCCTCGACGTCGAGGACCTCAGACAAGCGGTCGGCGCCGAGAAGGAGTCGACGCTCATTGTCGAGGACTGCACGTTCGACATCGTGGAAGTGGCGTTCGGCGTCGAGGAAGAAGCGCTCGACGTCGCGGAGGCGGCGTTCGACGCCGGAAAAGCAACGCTCGACTTTGAAAAGAAAGAGATCGACATCTCTGAGACTTTCCACCTCTCCTAAGCGGTGCAGAAGGATTTCTGGCGCCAAAAGTCACGCTGGGTCTGGTGGAGGGCGCCGGAGACGGCGATCGCCTACTGGAGGGGCTGATTCGCAGTCACCTCCCCCGAAGAAGTCACCGGACTCTGTGTACTCGGTGGTTTATACACCACCTCGGCCTAAGACGCCCCCGCCTACTTTACCTAGAGAGGATCCTCCCATCAATCCTCCTCTTCCACCACTTCCTCCCGCAGGGCAACCACCACCACTGCCTCTGCCACGTGGGCCGGCTCCTCGGTCGGACATACCTCCCGTTCCTCCACCGAGGTCGGTGTCACTGCCTCCGCTCCCTACACCGCCTAAGGGGACTCCAAAACCACTACCCCAGGATAGGCCAAGGAAGACGCCTCCACAGAGGCCTGCGGAACGTCCACGAACCGGGAGATCGCGCTCTCGCTCCAGGAGGGAACGATCACGCAACAGGTCGTCCACGCGGTCGAGACGTCGCCACAGGAGGCGCAGGTCTCGTTCCCGGACGAGGTCCTCGGGGACCAGGGACGATTCTCCGACTTTGTCGGAGTCATCGGAGACAAGGGTGTCACCGGTTGATGATCTGGTGTCCTTTCATGATGTCCTTCTAAGAGGTGCAGCGAAATTGGGCATCTCGTTGACGGTGCCCATGCCCAAGACATCGGTGATCTTCGAGACGCTTCACCAGAAACATCTGTCTCGGCCATTACTACCACTGGTACCGGGCCTGGTGGAGCCGGCCATGGACCTTTTCCTCACCCCAGCGGTGACTAAGGCGGCCCCCTCGAGACTGCAGAAAAAATACCGGGCTCCAGACTCGGATCCGGCTTTTCTAAGGGTGGAACCCCCTCCAGACTCTGTGATAGTGACGGCGGCTCGTAAACAGCATGCCACCACTCCGTCATCCACAGTTCCACCAGATAAGGAATCTAGGTGGCTGGATTCGTCTGGGAAAAAGGTTTGTGGGACGTCGGCGACTTCCATGAAGGCTGCAAGTGCCACGGCCTTGTTGGGGCGGTATGACCGAGCCCTCTGGGAATCCCCCCAGCAGTTTGTAGAACATCTGCCGCCTGATAAGAGAGAAGATTTCCAAGAGGTATTTAATGAGGGGATGTTGGTGGTGAATCAGGTCATCAGTGCTGCAGCCGACTCTTCCCTGCTGGCGGCGCATGGTTTCTGCCATGGGATTAACCAGCGAAGACACGCCTCGCTCCGCCTCACGTCACTAAAACCTGACGCACAACAAAGGGTTGCCAATCTGCCATTCTCTGGCGAAACCCTATTTGGAAAACATGCGGATGACGAAATGGCCCGCATGGAGGCGGAGGCTGAAACGCTCACGGCTGTGGGTCTGGAAAAACCCAAGGATAAGAAGAAGTCGTACCGCCCGTTCCAGAGACGGTTCGGTGGACAGGGCAGAGGGCGTGGCCAGTCTTCGGGACAGCAGCAGCAGCAACAACAGCAACAGTCTTGAAGACCATTCCAGAAGCGCCAGAAAGGCAGAGGCGGCCAACAGTCGGCAACAGCGACTAAGGGCCCGGCCGGGTCTAGGCCCTGAGCGCTTACTTCCCCTACATCCGTTACCCACTCCGGTGGGGGTAAGCGTTCAATTTTTTCTGGCAGAGTGGAGAAAAATTACTCAGGACAAGTGGGTGCTGAATATTGTTTGCAATGGATACAGTCTTCGGTTCACCAGCCCGCCTCCATCAATCCCTCCGGTCAGCTCGCAGTTTCAGCTGCGCGAGCTCCAGGCGGAGGCCGATATCCTGTTAAGGAAAAGGGCGATAGAAGACGTACCTCTGTCTCAAAGAGGAAGAGGTCTGTACTCCCGGTTCTTCCTGGTTCGCAAAAAGGACAAGAACGAGTTCAGCCCCATTCTGGATTTGCGGCAAGCAAACAAGTGGATTCGCAGAGAAAAGTTTTGCATGCTGTCGTTGCATCAGATTTATCCTCAGCTGCAACGGGGAGACTGGCTGTGTGCCATAGACCTACAGGATGCCTACTTCCATGTGCCCATTGCACACAAACACAGGAAGTTCCTGCAATTCCAAGTCGGCGCCAATCATTATCAGTACACAGTACTGCCATTCGGGCTGAAGTCTGCGCCCAGGACATTCTCGAAGTGCATGGCAGTGGTAGCCGCACACCTAAGGAAGAACAAGGTGTTTGTCTACCCTTACCTGGACGATTGGTTGATCAAGGCCTCCTCCTTCTCGGAAGCTCAAGCGCACTTCCAGAAGACGTGCGTTCTCTTGAACAAGCTGGGGTTGCACATCAACATGTCCAAGTCTGTCCCGACTCCGGTCCAGTGCATACAGTACTTGGGAGCCACCATCAATACGCTGTCAGCAAGCGTGTCTCCTTCGGAGGAGCGACAATTATCACTCCTTCGGAAGGCTCAGGCTCTTATGACCACTCCATCTACAACAGTGAGGACGGTGTCTCCTCTACTGGGATCGATGGCCTCTTGTATCTTCCTCACGCCTCACGCACGGCTGCACATGAGACCATTGCAGGAGTGCTTGGAGGATCAGTGGGATCAGAGGAGAGGATCTTGGGACGACAATATACGACTGTCTCTGCGTGCTCTTCAGTCTCTGAGGTGGTGGTGTTCGGCGGAGAATCTCCTGAGAGGGGTTCCCTTCCACAAGGACATTCCCACGCAGACTGTCGTGACGGATGCATCTCTCCAGGGCTGGGGGGTGCACTCCGGAGACTTACAGATTCAAGGGACGTGGTCCCAGACGGAGTCCACGTATCACATCAATTTCCTGGAACTCAGAGCTGTTCACTTGGCGTTGAAGGCCTTTCTTCCGTCCTTCCAGACCAACTCTCTGCTTGTGCAAACGGACAATACGACCACGATGTATTACCTCAACAAGCAGGGGAGCTCGAGATCGCGCACCCTGTCACAGGAGGCGCAGACGATCTGGCACTGGCTTCTGGCCAGAGGACTGACGATAACGGCCACCCATCTACCAGGTGTGCAGAATGTTCAGGCAGACGCACTGAGCAGACTGATTCAGGAAAACCACGAATGGGTCATAAACGACGAAGTACTAGGAGAAGTCTTCGAAAGGTGGGGAACTCCAGACGTAGATCTGTTCGCCACCGCCGAGAACAGCAAATGCCGAGACTTCGGCTCCAGGTACTACCAGCCGGGGACGCTGGGGAATGCGTTATGGATCAACTGGTCGAACAGCTTTCTGTACGCTTTTCCACCCATTCCCCTGATTCCGACGGTTCTCATCAAGCTGTCTCAGTCCAGGGCGCGGATGATACTGATTGCCCCGGAATGGCCCAGACAGTGGTGGTTCACGGACCTGCTTCACCGGTCTCTCCTTCCTCACATGCGGCTGCCGTGCAGGCCGGACCTTCTCACGAAGTTCGGGGGGCAGATGTTGCATCCCAACCTCTCGTCTTTGAGTTTGGCGGCATGGCTCCTGAGATAGTGCAATATGGACATCTTAATCTCCCAGAAGATTGCATGGACATACTGAAGGAGGCTAAGCGACCTTCCACTAGGACTTCTTATGCTTACAAGTGGAAGAGGTTTTGCATCTGGTCCAAGTCCAAGAACCATGACCCGCCGACATGTAAGGAAGATGTCATCCTTCCATATCTTCTACATCTGGCGCAGTCTGGCCTTAATGTCCATTCCATTAAGGTTCATCTGGCTGCATTGACTGCCTACAGGAAATGCACTTCACAGACTTCCTTCTTTCAGATCCCTGTGATCAAAGATTTTTTGGAAGGCTTGAAGAAAGTGTTCCCTCCTGTCCGGCTTCCTTCGCCTTCATGGGAATTGAATGTGGTGCTGTCCAGATTGATGAAGGAGCCTTTTGAACCTATTCATAAGGCTTCGTTGCAGCACCTGTCCTGGAAGGCGGCGTTCCTCGTGGCCATTACATCGGCCCGCAGGGTGAGTGAAATTTAGGCGTTGTGTTGCCAAGAACCTTATACTGTATTTCATGCCGCTAAGGTTGTTATGCTTACTCACCCTAAATTTCTTCCCAAGGTTATTTCTGATTTTCATGTCAACCAGACCATAACTTTGCCTACGTTTTTTCAGAATCCTTCATCTCCAGCGGAAAGGTCTTTACATTCCCTGGATGTTAGGAGGGTGTTGAAATGTTATCTGGATAAAACCAAAGATATTCGTAGGTCAGACCAATTGTTTATCAATTATGGATCGGTCAGGACGGGTCTTGCGACCTCTAAGCAGTCTATCTCTAGGTGGATTGTGTCCTGCATACAGCTGTTATACCAAAAAGCTAATAAGACCTTAGGGGGTAAACCTAAGGCTCATTCCACCAGGGGCAAAGCTGCCACGATTGCTTTGCTCCGTAATGTTCCAATTGTAGAAATCTGCAAGGTGGCCACTTGGAAGTCGGTCCATACCTTTGCTAAGCATTACTGTCTGGACACTGATGCCAGGGCAGACGCTCAGGTTGGGCAGGCTTCGCTGCGAAATCTGTTCGCACAGTAGTGGTGTTGTTTCTCTTTTCTCCACCGCCGCTTTGGTGTGGGGATGGGCTTGCCATTCTATTTACTAGATTATGACTATACACAGAGATCCCCTACTACAGAAGGAGTAGTTTCTGTCCTGTAACTCCAGTTCTGTAGTAGGGGTATCTCTGTTATAGTCATAAGCGCCCGGTCGAGAGAGATATGCATGTAAAGAATGCTACAGGTCTGGCGTGTTAGGCCTTCAAAAAGAACTGAAAGTAAGAGGGACCTGCTGTGCATTCTGGGATACTGGGAGAAGTTCTGGAAAGTTCTCTTAAAGGCACAGTATCCTATTTAAGCCACATAATGGCAGCCTATGGGGCTTGTCTTTCCATGCCTTCCTCCCTATCATTCCAGAGGCTTTTTCTGGTAGAGGCAAGTTTCTCTATGGAGGAAACTGGGCAGGCTGTGCTATTTGTGTTTTTTTTTTGGTGGAATTTCTAGTTGAAGTACTGGACAGTGTAGCCTGTGGATATAGTCTGCATTATTTGTCTTTAAATTCTCTCTTAAGTGTCTTTGCAGTTCTGCAATTTTCTGACAACTTAAGAGATTATTTTTGAATGCCGGGGTCCACGCACATGAGCGGGACTATTCACTAGATTATGACTATAACAGAGATACCCCTACTACAGAACTGGAGTTACAGGACAGACACTACTCCATACAAGACATGCCCCAATTTATCTGAACCCCAGAAAGTTTCCCGAATACTATAAATTCCCTGAGAATAGGGTTCAAGTTGTGTTGTGGGTCCCGGATATATAACATGATATCGTCCACATTTAGAGATATCACAATCTGCCTCATATTACATCTAAGTGCCTTATCTCGGTGATGTTGTCTCAGCTTAGCCGCCAGCGGCTCAAGAGCTATCGTGAAAAGTAAGGGTGACAAGGGGCAACCTTGTCTGGTACCTCTTGAGATCGAAAACGCCTGAGAGATTTTACCGTTAATAAGCCCCATCGCGACTGGTAAACAGTACAATAACTGTATCCAAGAAAGGAAAAGGGGTGGGAACCCCATACACGACATCAATCCAAATATATAATCCCACTCTATCGCGTCGAAAGCCTTTGTGGCATCTAAAAAAACAGCCGGCAAAGGCACCTCCGATGAGACGTTATTGAGGATTGTGAATAATGTTCTTAAATTATGAGACGTCACCCTTCCGGGAACAAAACCTGACTGATCGGTCAATATCAAGTTTTCCATGAGCAGGCTGAGTCGTGTGGCGACAAGCTTGGCCAGTATTTTAATGTCACAGTTAAGGAGAGACAGAGGCCTGTAGGAGTCACACTGCTGAGGTGGTTTCCCTGGCTTTAAAAATGAGGTGATGAGAGCTTCTCTCATGGAGGGAGGAAGATGTCCCGTGTCTAATGCATCCTCATAGACCTCATGTAGTATAGGGGCCATTAAATCTATATATGTTTATAGAATTCGATGGGAATGCCATCTGTCTCCGTGGCCTTCCCAGATTGCATATGCATAATTGCCTCCCTCACCTCATCGAGTTCGAACGGGGCACACAGAAATTCACGCTGCACATCGCTCAACCATCCCCGCGTCACTTCACCCAGATATTGATCTAAGTCTAGTGCGTCCGCTCGTTGCGAAGTGTATAATTTAGCATAGTGTGCTGTAAAGGCATTAAGAATATTCGCAGTGTCTCTGTACACCACCCCATCCAGGCCTTCTAGTTCCAGTACATAGTTGGAGCATCTTGGTCTTCTAATCGTCTCGGCCAGCGCCGTACCCGGCCTCTCCCCCTCACCATAGAGACGAGCCTCCCAGTATTTTCCCCTAAAGCGTGTCTCTCTGCGCGCTGCATCCATATATTCCGTTAGTTTCTCCCTCAATGTCGCCCTTGTCGCCCCATCTGCTTGACAAGACAATGCAATCTCCAGTGTTTTGAGTTCTGTCTCTAATTTATGTAATATATGTACAATGTCCTTAAGTATCCCTGCCCCCTTCGCTATGCAATATCCTCTTAATGTGAATGTGTTGTATTTGTAAAGCGCACGGCTGCCCACGCGACGGGGCGTCCCGGCGCTGCACTCATACCGCTGTGGAACCCTTCCTGGCTTTTCCATGTGAAATGTCCACTCCTGCACACCCCCAAGGTGAAGCCAGGCATCTAAGCGCTGCTGGGGCCGTTGTGGAGATTAAGAAAGCTATTGCCCAGAGTCAGACCCATGATTAGACTAGGCACCGAGGCGTGAATTATCAGGTCCGGGGAGATTGAGTCCAAGAGCCGCCGAGGCGGGAATCGAACCCTGGTCCCGGGCCAGACCACTGCATCAGGGTCTGCCGCTCTAACCATTGGGCCACGCTTCTTCACTATCTGCATATGTCACTTTAAATGCCTCCCAAATGGTTTCTACGCTGTCAACTGTGTCCTTATTGCGCACAAAGAAATCCTGTACTTCCTCTCGAAGTTCCTCCTGAAATACAGAGTCCAACAGAGCAGTGGCCTGCAACCTCCAACTGCCACGCGGCGGTCCGTAGTCCGCCACGGACAGAGTAAGTTTTAACAGGTGCGTGATCTGAATATGTGCAGTCCAAATGTTGCACCCGCAAGACTGCCGGACTAAGCCCCGCGGAGAGGAACAGATAGTCCAGACGTGCCCAAGATGCTGCATGTGCCGTGAAGTGGGTACCCTCCCTACCATTGGGATGCGCATGTCTCCAAGCGTCGGTCAAATGGTACTCAGTGAGAGTGCTATTTAGTATTACCCGTGCCTTGGTGTAGTGATGAGGGGCAGGGTGCGATCTATCAACCACTGGGTTGCAGGCTATATTAAAGTCACCACCCCATATGATGTTGTTGGACCCTATATCAAAGATTTTTGCCCACAATTTAGTATAAAACTGCGGATCGTCTACATTGGGTCCATAGCAACAGGCTCAGGTGACTGAGTCAGATCCCAATCTGCCCCATGCTAGACAATACCGTCCTTGAGAATCACAGGCGGTTCAAGCCAACATCGGTGTGCGCTTTTTTATAAGTATTGCTGTGCCCCTCGCATAGGAGGAGTAGGAAGAAAAAATTCTGTGTTCTGCCCATTTACTGGCAAAGGTATTGCTTCGTTGTGGGTTAAAATGTGTCTCCTGCTACATAGCTATATGTATCTGATGTCTATCTAGATAGGCCAGTATGTTTCTTTTCTTATGGGGATCTCCCAGCCCTCGTATGTTCCATGTAACTATATTTAATAGGTCATTCGTGGCCTGCACAATAGATCTGTGAAATTACAACACATATGACGCCCTGCCCAGATGTGTGGGCCAGTGAAATAGCATCCACAATGTCCAGTCTCCAACCTCGCTCCGCCTGACCTCTAAGTAAATCACAAAATATCTGAACAAAGTGGTAATTAACAAAAGCATGTAAACTGACGACCATGTGCGATCCCCAACTCACCCCCCAACACCACCCCCACCTACTGAAGCAGCCCCAACTTGCCAAAATAAATTTCCCGCCCCTCCCTCCCCTACAAGAGAAACAACAAAAAGAGAACCGTTAACCATGTTCTCAAGTAACCCGCAATTAGTAATAGTGGGGGAACACCCTATGGGGGTTGTCGTCTAGGTGGCGACACAGTTACCTCTTAACTTCCAAGTCCAATTGGGTCTCACCACGGGGCTCTAGAGGGTCGAGGGTGCCTGGTTTACAAAGAGAACAAACTCACATTTAACAGCTGGGCGTAATATGCAGATAGTGAAGAAAAAAACATGGTTGCCCTGCGCTTATTACATCTTATCATCAAATCCAAGTTGTATTCGTTCAATGATAGATCTGTCACTGTGAATCATCCTCTGCTCCTTCTGAGGAGGAGCGTTGCAATGCTGCCTGGCTCCCGCCTCCGTGTTGCATTCACTTGACATGCTTAAGGAACTCCTCCACCTGCTGTGGTTTGGTAAAGAAGCGCTGCTTCCCCTGGTGGGTGACCCTGAGGCTCGCTGGGTACAGCAAAGCGTAGTCAATCTGGGCCGCTCTCAGCTTATTCTTGACCTCCATGAACTTTCGCGGTTCCTCTTGGACTATAGGAGTGAAATCCGGATATATGGAGAACTTATTCCCTTCATACATGAGTTGCTGCTTGCTCCGCGCCACTCGTAACACCACATCGCGATCCCTGTAATTTAAAAGCCGTGCTATTATTGGCCGTGGCGCGGTACCTGGGGGGTCTCGGTCCCAGGCAGCGATGAGCTCTTTCCACAATAAAGTGCTTGGACAGTGAGTCTTCTCCAATAGCGGATAACAGCAGGTGTTGAACATACTCCTCCATTCCGCCTGTATTTGTTGATTCTGGAATGTCAATTATGCGTATATTATTGCGCCTACTGCGCGCTTCCAAGCCCTCATTCTTGGCCACAACAAGTTTGAGGAGTCTGTCCAAATTCGCAAGTTGCGCCGTGGCTCTGTTCGTCAATTGCTCCGTATCTGATATGCGTCTCTTAGCCTCCTTCAGGCGGTCATCATGGCCCTCCAATTTGTGCGCTATGGCATCTATGCTCGACGACATCTTGTCGACCTTGTCCACAATAGTGGCAAATCCTTGGCGCACTTCTTGTAGGACACTCTGCACCTCAGTTGACAGCTCCGTCCCGCCTTGTCGTGCTGCATCTCCTCCGTCTTCATCGCGGTCCCCCTGAGGTCCGCTTGCACCTCGCCTTGCAGCCTCGAAATTTAGTTTTGGCTGCCTAGTGTCTGGCTTGCCCATGATGAACGGTGCCCCCCTACAGCACTGCAGGCACCACACAACTGGTCGAGCACTTGATGGAGTCTCACTTGCACTCCCAGTCAATATCTACACAGGATAATTAGACAGTTGAGAGTGGAGCATCCAGGCAAGCCAGTGAAAAGTAGCAACCACAGCCGATTAGGGATCACACTGGCATGACAGTGTCTCCTGGCTCCGCATCAGACATACAGTCACCAGAGGGTCAGCAATGCGTGGCACGACGTTGTAACGGTAATGTGCCTTCCTATGACAGAGCGCTTCCACGAAGGCGGGTGGGGGGGAGAATGCTCACTTACTCCAAAGGTAGTCGTCCTCCTCGTGAGTCGCTGTGGATTGTGTATGTCCCAGGCGTCGCCCCACAGCTGCTCAAACGGTCAACAATGCCACCATTTTACAATATCAAGCAGCCTTTCTCATGCCTCCGGCGCCGCCCAATGCACTATATATCCCCAGGCAGCAGTCACCTCTACAGGGGCAAATCTGGATGTCATTTGTGTGCCCCAGCTCCCCCTGGCACTATTTGGCCATCAAGTCCCAGTGTACACAGCTCTCTGTTATGGGAGCGCCCCCCTGCCAGCACCGCCGTCTCTACCTGCCACCTCCCCAGCAAGTTCGTGTCGTCTCCCGGGGGCGTCTGCGGTACGGCACTTCACCTCAGTGCAGCGAAGGAGGCAGGGGGGGGGAGAGTCCCCCGAGCAGTCCGCTAATTATCGCAGGCCCAATGCGATAGCTCAAGTGGGGGTCGCTGTGTATAGTGATCGCTGCAGGAGGGTTCCGCCTTGGAGGGCCGCCACCGAGCCAGCACGGCAAGCTCGCGGTACACAACCTTTCTCAGGCGCCCAGGACTCGTAAATATCGCTGCGGCGGTTTTAATGGCGTGCAGGCTATAGGCGGTCCAGAGCCCAAGCCCGCTGTCACTGTAGCGCTGCACGCTGCCGAGCCGCCAATCGGATGGTCTTCTCTTCGGCCTTTAATGCGGTCGGGTCCTGAGGCCCAGCCTCCTCGTGGTCAGCCGCTGTCTCGCATAGATGCCGGTGCCGCCGCCTCACTTCCTGGCAGCTCCAAGCCTCCTCCCGCTCAATTTTTGTCAAGATTCGGTGAGAGCGGTTTAGCTCCGTTGCATCCGAGTCTCACACCGGAGCAGCCTCAGGTCGCCAGCTTCAACGGGGCAGCAAAAAATTGCCACAGCATGATGTGATAGAAGGATAGATGCCGGATTGATGAACCAGGCTGCAGGAGCCTCATGTAAGTGTGGCCATGCTGCCCATGCGCCCCCTAGCGCCCTCTTTCCCCCTACAACGCTTGATAGACTTTCTAGTGTCCCCAGATCTTTTCCCATTTTTTGGACTTCCTCTGCTTAGTTATATTGTGCTCTCTGCCTGCCAGCACCAGTCCAGGTGAGTTTTCCAGTCCACAACTTTAGCAGGGCTTGCCCCCCCCCCAATTCGCTAGTACTGCAGCCAACACCAGCCATATCGTTATGTACTCAGGCCAGGCTTTGTTCCCCGGGATCAACAACATGAACCACTTTGGCTCCACTGGGACCTCTACCCCCGTTACCAATGCCATGACCCTCCCAATTTCACACCAATATTGCTGTGTTGCCGGACATTCCGTTTGCAGGTGGCCGAAGGTTCCCTCCTGTCCAAACCCCCTGAAACAGGGCAGACTCCGTGTGGCACAGACAATGTAATAGCCTTCATGTGTAGTATATTCGGTGAAAGACCTTCGGTTGAACCAGTCGGAACGGGAGCTTATTCGTACCTCTCTTGGACACTGTAGAGCCTCCACCCAGTCTTCATCATCGATGGGGCCCACGTCACCTTCCCGTGCTGTTCTCAGCGGTCCCAGGGGATCTGGGGCATTATTCACCACCTTCTTGTAGATTAAGGATATTGCTTTTCCCTACAGGGGGTCTGTCAATAGTCAGTCCTCTAGGTGAGACGCTTCAGTCAGTTCTTCCCCCTCACAAATTTGGCCCCGAAGCAAGTGACCCAACTGCAGATACTGTAGCCACTCACCATTACCCATGTTGTACTCCTATTGAGGGGCGGTAATTGTCACATATGCCTGATCTCTCAAAACGTCCCCAAATTTTTCCATACCGAGAAGTTCCCATTTACTAAAACCTGCCCACCCCATCGAGCTGGCCACTGGCCCACAGGAGGCTCATTGCCGTTAGCCTGCCCTCCCAGCCCAGGCATTTCATTGACGCCTACCAGGATTTTTCTGCAGTGTGCATGTGTACCGGGAGACCCCTCTCAGTCTTACTATCGTATAATGATGGGAGGTAGACCCTAGCCTCCTTGAGAGACCTGTCTACTCTGTATGCTGGCTCCGCCCGTTTCCCAAAAACCTGTTGTTCACCGTGACCAAATGGGAGGCCTAGTAATCTTGACGTCTAGGATTGCCAGTCCACCCACGTAAATGCCCCTCTGCAGCTTGTGCAGAGCTGTGCGCGGTGCTTCCCGCTCCACAGCAGGGTCCGCAGCTCCGCCTCAATCGTGTGAAAAAATTATGCTGAAATTTGTTGAGGGGTATTCTGCAATTTAGACAGCAGGCAATGGAGTATGATAGAAAACAGGCACTAAAAAAAGTACAAAACTGTCACGTTTTATCATAAATGTCATCACAGATGCATTTTATTTTACAGTTTTATCATTTTAAAATAATTCTAAAATAAAATGCATCTGTGATAAAATTTATGATAAAACTTGGCAGTTTTGCGCTTTTTTTTAGTGTCTGTTTTCTATGCTTTGGGTACTATTGTTGTTCAAATATTCCCTTTGGGGCCAATTGTTTTTGTATCATTTCATACCCAGGTCCTTCGGTTTTCATCTGGGTTCTCCCGTTGTTTTGTTATGATCATTCTTAATAGGGCAGCACAACCCATTGACGTCAGTGGCATTGACCGCCAGCGAGGGTATCCCTCGTGAATCTATCTAGTTGGGTTATCAGGTTCGGCTCATAAAACTCTAGGGGATTTCTTGTTATATGTATCCTCAGGTATTTGAATTCCTTCAGCTCCCGAGGAACTTCGCACAGCGTTGTCAGCCTGGTAGCTGAAACAGCTGGAGTAGCTGCTAGCAGTGAAAGGGTTAAACTTGTCCAGGGTTTTAATAAATGTTTTGTCTATCCCTTCATGTAATCATATAACTTACCGTTTGCAACGTAGTTGTAAATATTTACCTACAACAAGAAATGGGGACCTCTCAAAAGCAGGAGTTTTATGAGCAGAACCTGATATCCCAAAGATAAACTTTGGTCAGAAAACCAACATTTTCTACATAGTTTTGGCATTTTAGTTGAACATAGCCAAATAATTCTATTTTTTGTGCTTTCAACCTAATTCCTGTTAGTGGTAGAAATGGGTGTGAAACCAATAATGGATCCCAGAAAGCTATACATTTCTAAAAAAGTAGACAGAGTTCTGAATTCAGCAAGAGGTCATTTGTGTAGATCCTTCAAGGTTTTTCTATAGAAAGTAACAGTTGAAATAAAAAAATATTGAAATTGAGTAGAAAATAACAGGCATTTATGCCTACGTTTAAACCTGTAACTTCTTCTAAGTATGGTCGTCACCTACCCAGTCGGTCTTTAGACAGACTTCCTTTCGTCTCTCCTTGTTGTCTCTTCCCTTATCCTCCCTCTCTCACCTCCCCTGTCCCCTCTACTACTTTTCCCTCTCCTTTCTCTCCTCTCCTAATGTATTGCCTATTTTTTGATGCAATGTGTAATTGTTGATCTTTTTCTGTTACATTGTTGATTCTCATGTAAAGCGCTCTGATACCTTCGGATCTAGCCAGCGCTATATAAAACTCTTTAAATAAATAAATAAATAAATAAATTACGTCAGCTTGACCTTTTGGGTCACGTGGATATGTAGGACTTGTAGGTTCACCAAGAACCCGAGGTACCCAGAGCCAAAAACTGAGCTGCACCTTGCAATGATTTTTAATTGTGTACCTAATATAGAGCAATACATTTGGGAACATATAAAGAGTGAAAAATAGGTATCAAAGAAACCTATATATTTCCGAAATGGGAACAACATGTGGAGCTTAGAAGCAATGGTTATTTGCACATCTACTCATACTAACATGTGAATTAGAGGGTATTTTTTTAAATGATGTCTTTTTTGCACACTATATTACATTTGGAAGGGAGAAATGCATAGAAAGTCAATGGTAATTACACTTGTTCTGCTGTTCTGTGTTTTTCTAAGTCTCCCAATAAAAATGGTACATCACTTCTGTGAGTAGGCCTTGTACCCGCGACAGGAAACGGCCCAAAATACAATGTGGATATATCGCATTTTTCCATTGAAAACTGACACTTTTTTTGCAATGTGCCTAGCTGTGGATTTTGGACCCTAGCTCAGCCGGTACCTATTGAAACTTAGCAAACCTGTACATTTTTTATGTTTAAAGTATTTTATTCAGCACAACATACAAGGACAAACATACATCATCATGAAGCGTCTCATTAGGGCGGGCAAAGCCTCATCCCCGGCGAAGATCTATCAGGTGCAGTTCGTGTGCGCCAGTTCAGTACCGCAGCGAGTAATATGCATTGTCGCAGCATGAAGTGACATTTCCATTGCAAACACCCCCCAGAACCCCAACTTCCCAACTCCCCGGCCCGACCCTCCCCCCCCCCCCCCCCCCCGCCCCCCATCGTCCAGTGCGCAGACCCATCCAGAGCATTCACTAAAGTCGCCTCCTACAGGGAAAGGGAACCTCTCATCAATTCAAGGGCCTGGCGCAGCTGGGCACGTGAGCCGCAATAGGCGGAGGTATTTAGGACAGGTAAGTTCTTTAAATTCCGTAAGCAGTAAGGAATGAAACGGTTGCCAAATCTCATTAAATTGCTCAATATCCCCCGCCACTGTGAGCGACAACTTCTCCATGCCCAACACATGCCACAATCTATGGAGCCAGCCCGTGATAGAGGGTGTCGTGGTAGTGCGCCAATGAATCAGGATGTTTTGGACCGCTGACCCTAGTGCGATGGCTATCTGCCTACCCCTACGGGATCGGAGCGGGTACATCAGTCCATTCGGGAGCCCCAGCAGGGTGTATGCGGGAAAGCGTGGCAGTTCAATGCCGAAATGGGAATCAATTTCATCCAGCACTTCCCTCCAATAGGTTTCCAAGAGTGGACAATCCCATAGAATGTGTGTAAGTGTACCCCGGTGCCCGCACCCCCGCCAACATGTGTCCTCTCTGCTACGGTCCAATTCGTGAACCCGCTCCAGCGTGTAGTACCAATAGGTGGAGACCTTAGTCAGCGTGTCAGTGAGGCCCATGTGGTACGCTGAATGTCTCGCTCTATAGGCTATGTGCTCCCATTCTTTAGGGCTCAGTGTCCTACCCAGCTCCCGTTCCCAGCATTCTCTCCCCGGGTTATAAAGGTGTGTAGAAGGCAGTTGTAAGAGCCTATAAAGATCCGTAATCAATTTTGAATCCGACGTACGCGACATAAGCCATTTTTCATAGGGTAGGAAGTGCCTATCGGCCGTCTCCTGCACCTGTGGTTGAAGAGCCCAGTGGCGAGCTTGCATATAGCGGTGCCTCTCGGTTTCGGGGAGTGAAAAATCCTGACGAAACTGCGAGAAGGGGACAACTCCCTCTGGGCCATACATGTGACACAGGGCTCTACACCCCGCTTGCCTCCAGTGTGTGAATGCTCCCCTTTCCGTACCCGGGGTGAAGTCTGGGTTGTCCACCAACGGTGTGAGTGGCGACGGGAACGAGGTGAGGCCGTACATGGCATTAGTGGCGTCCCAGACTCGCATGGGCACTCCTGTAACAAAGGAGGCGTACAAATTCTTGGGCCGGTGAGTCCGGCGCAGAAATGGGATTTCTTGTAAGGGTCTGCCCGCCATCGTCTGATCCTGGAAGAGCCAATGCTTGTCGGAATCCCACCTACTCCATTCCACCAGATAACGCAACTGCCCTGCGTGGAAATACTTACGGAAGTCAGGTATTCCCAATCCTCCCGCCTCCGGGGCCAACAGTGAGAGGGCCCTGCGCATTCTGGGTTTTTTCCCCTGCCAGATAAAGCGCGAGACGTCCGCCTGTAGTTGCGGGATCCACCCGACCGGTGGCTGGAGCGGCAGGGCCCGGAACAAGTAAAGCGCCTGAGGCAGGACCGTCATTTTGACGGCGGCTATCCTACCCAACCAGGAGAGGGTGCCACGATTCCAGCGGCCCAATTCCTCCCTGATCTTCGCACCCAGGGCTGTGTAGTTGGCCGACACCATGGCCGGTAAAGTGGGAGCTATCTGGATCCCCAAGTACGGTACCGCCTCTGACGACCAAAGCATGGGGAATTGGTTTTGTAGGTAGGTCCTAGTAGCCGGGGCGAGGGAGATATCCAGAGCCACCGACTTTCCCATGTTCATTTTAAAACCCGCGACCGCGCCAAAGGAGGCCAGCTCCTCGATACAGGCCGGCAAGGCCGTCCGGGGCTCATCAAGTGATAATATGACGCCGTCCGCCTAGAGGCTTATAGCGTGCGTGAAACCTCCCATCCGCACCGCCGGGTTGTCGCGGACCCGTTGGTCAAACGGCTCCATATAAAGGGCAAAGAGCAAGGGCGAGAGCGGGCACCCCTGCCTAGTACCCCTCCCGATGTTAAACTCCCTAGAGTTATACCCATTCACCCGAACCACAGCAGTTGGCCGTCTGTAGCAATTAAGGATCATGGAGCGGAACTTGTCCCCTATGCCCGCCTTCACCAGAACCAGTTCCAGGTAAGGCCAGTGCACCCGGTCGAACGCCTTCTCCGCGTCCACCGCCAGCATCATCCTTTCCCCCGGAACCCGGGAGGCCTTCTCTAGCAGGTGGGCGATCCTTTTAGTGTTGTCAACCGTCTGCCTCCCCGGGACAAAACCAGCTTGATCAGGATCTATAAGACCTGGTAAGTGAGGGGCTAGTCGAGCGGCCAGGATCCCCGTGTACAATTTTAAGTCGACATTCAGAAGAGATATCGGTCTGTAAGAACCGCATTGCTTCCGATCCTTCCCGGGTTTAGGGAGAACTGTAATGGAAGCCCGTAGAAGATCAGGCGGAATGGCCCCCGGTTCAGCAAACGAGTTGAAAAGACGAGTAAGGATAGGGGCCAGCGACGTGCAAAACGTTTTGTAAAAAAGCGTAGTGTACCCATCCGGTCCTGGCGCTTTGCCATGTTAAGCCTGGCGATAGCAGAAACCACCTCCTCTACCCTGATATCCCGACTTAAGTACTCCGCCTGCAAGGGATCCAGGGAGGGGAGGGTGACCGAGTCCAAATATGCGGCCATGGCCGTCTCGTCCGGCGGCTCACCAGTATAGAGATCTGCATAAAACCTGCGGAATACGTCTGCTATGTGTGCGTCTTCCGTCTCCACCGACCCTGAAGGATCAGAGATCTCCTTCACCAGCTGACTCTGGCGTGCCACTCGGAGTCTGTTGGCCAGCAATTTGCCACAACGATCCCCCCCTGTATAAAAGGTATGGCGCAGCCGGAGTGCAGCGTATTCCGCTCGGTCCAGGTCCAGTGCCGCCAGGAGCTTCCTCGCTTCCCTAAGCTGCCGCCAAATTCTGGGGGCCCCTGTTCTGCGATGTATCTGTTCAAGCTCGCGGACCCTGTCTGTGAGTTCTTCCCTCTTGGCCTGTCGCTCTCTGTTTTCAGCAGAGGAGATCGCCAAGAATTCCCCCCGGAGGACTGCTTTCAAGGCCGCCCACTGTGTGGCCCGGGCGGTGTCAGAATTGTCGTTG
Source organism: Lissotriton helveticus (assembly GCF_964261635.1). NCBI lineage: Eukaryota > Metazoa > Chordata > Amphibia > Caudata > Salamandridae > Lissotriton > Lissotriton helveticus. Next base: position 921,223,596 of record NC_136070.1, read on the forward strand.
TGAGTCAGATATTCCCGGATCGCATCCTCAATGCGGTCCACCACCACCTTCCTGTGCAGCAGGGTATCGCGGAGGCGCCATGTCCTGGGAGACAAGCTTCTGGAGGCAAACACAACGTAGCCTCAACCGGGGCATGATCCGACAGAGACAGTACTCCCATGTCCGACCCCGACACCAACGCTTGCACCGGTGACGTAACCAGAAGGTGATCTAGCCTCGCATACGTTTTATGTGCGTGGGAGTAATACGAATAGCCCCTGTCGGTAGGATGCATGTGTCGCCAAAGATCAAGGAGGTCTACCTCCGCCAGTCGTGCCCTACAGCCGGCGGAAAACTCCCCGACCTGCGGGGAGCGCTGCGCCGACCTATCAAAAGCGGAATCAAAAACCATGTTAAAATCTCCTCCGAGAATAATGTACCTGTCTTGCGAGGCGGTAATATCTTCAATCGCTGAATGCAGGAAACGTTCCTGCCGTTCATTAGGGCTATACAGAGACCCGATCGTAAAAATGAGACCCCCAATCCTAAACCGATACGCCAGCAGTCTGCCTTTCTGTTCAGCGAATTTGTGGAGGATTTCCCCTTTAAAGTGTCTGGCCACCAGTATTGCCACCCCCGCCGTCTTAGTGGTACAGGAAGAGAAGAATTGTGACGGGAACTTATGGGGGGCGCAGCCTGTGTGTGTCCTGTGGCAGCAGATGCGTCTCCTGAAGGAGACATATGTCCGCACGTGTATTCTCCAGAAGAGAAAGCACTGCCCGCCGTTTAACCGGATTATTCAAACCCCGGACATTCAGGGTCACCACCCTAAAAGCGGCAGGAGGCATAGGGAAAGATGTGGAGGAAAGCGTGAAAACTCCGCTCAAAAGAGGCGGAGTGCATGAGCGCCCGTGCCTTGACCAGGAGCTGCAAGGTAGAGAAGAAAGTGCAAGTGATCGCGCAGCTTCCCCGCCCGGGCAAACTAAGGTGTGTGAATATCACCATAGTATCTAGTAGCCGCACAGTGCAGTGGACGACCCCCCCCCTTCCCGGCCCCCCCCCGTACCCTCCATCCCAACTCCCCAACTGTCCCCGACCCCATCCCACAACTGGAACAACCACAACAACCCCTTCCCCTCCCCCCCTGCTCCCCCAACTGTCCCCAAGATCCCATTGTCCCAGTCCGGTCCTCAGCGGACAAGTCTGCGGAAAGTTACTCAAGTGGACGTCCAGCCACTGCCCACCCCCCGCCCCCAAACCCGCAAACCTGCATCGCCGGACTGGCTATGTTGATCTCCCCCCGGAGTACATTCAGGCCGTCAGAGCGACCTCAACAGGCGCCGTGTCTCTAGCCACTTCTTGAACTGCATTGGCCATGTCCATTCGAATAGTGGGTGAGTCTGGACGAGCAGAAGAAGCAGAGGATCTCCGCGCTGGGATCGATTGCCAGCCATCTCTGGTAGCACGCCGTCGGCGGGGGCCGCGTCGTCCGTTGCGGTAATTCCAAGTACCCCGCAAGTGTCCTGGAGGGAGCGAAGTTGATGCAAAGTCCCGTTCCATCAAAAGATCAGGCGGAAGGGATGGCCCCACGAGTACTGCGTGTTGTGATCCCTCAGGAAGTCCGTAGCGATTTTGAAGCCCTTACGTTTCTGGAGAGTTATTATCGAAAGATCTTGGTAGAGAGCAACCTGGTGCCCCCGGAAGCGCAGGGACTGCTGCTGACGTGCTTCACGAAGAATCCGCTCCTTCAAGGGATAGTCCGGCAGGAAAGCTAAGATATCAGGGGGGGGTGCAGAGGCCCTGCGAGCTGGGCCCACCCTGTGGGCCCGGTCTATTCTGATGACAAAATCCTCCGGCACTCCCAGTATCCCTCTGAAGAGTTCTCCGAGATACCCTGCAACGTCCTCGCCCTCGTCTCCGGATGGAATTCCCCGGACCCGTATGTTGTTGCGACGGGACCAGTTCTCGAGGTCTTCGTTGTGCGATTGGAGGTCGATTTGCTGATCCCGCAAGCGTATCACCTCCTGCTGCAGTTGTGCAATCTCTTCGTCCCGGGAGTGACCCGCTTCCTCCACAGTGGCCACCCGTTCACCAAGACCCTCGACCTCTCTCCGCACCTCCCGGACTTCCCCTGCTACTTCCTGCTTGAGCGCCTGGAAATCTTCCCTGAGCGAGCCAAAGAGGGATTCGAGGAAAGATCTAGTCACTGGGGGTTCCCCTCCTGCTGCCCCTTGGGAGCCGCTCGAGTGGCCCGGTGATTGTTGCCCCCTGTCCTGCCTCGCCGGGCCTCTGGCCAGCATTTCAGGCAATGTCCGGTCACCTTTCTTGTTCCCCCTGTTGCCGGCCATACCGCCGGTGAGGACCCCCAGGGAGTGCACCGTCGTTCTCCGAGCTCCGTAGGTAGCCTTGCTCCGGGCACCGGTTACCACAAACACGGCTCGCAGTGCAAACTGGTGGTTGGGCGGGGAGACTTCACGTCGGGGGAGCCCCGGACCAGGCCGCAACCCCGATATCGGAATTGGGGCTGCGCCAGCGCTCTGTACCAAAGTCCATCGTGTCCGAACGCCAGGCACACGTTCCCCCCAACCAATGGCGGAATCCGCTCTGTTCCTCCGACGGGCCGTCAAAGCTGGCAGGAGATCGCTGCAGTGCAGTCTCCGCCAGGCCTCACTCCCGGCCTCGCGTTGCGATCCACCCTAGCACTCCGGGCCAAATCTCTCACCCCCGGGACCCGGGCAGTCGCACCTCCTCAGTCGGCGCTGTAGTCAGCTATGAGAAGTCCAATTCCAGTCGTCCGGCCAGCTGTCGCCGTCAGAAGGGGTCAGCCGCAAGGGAGCCAGCCGTTAGGCCCCAACCCCGGCCTCGCATAGTGGTCCACGGCGGTCTCCGCCAGGCCTCACTCCCGGCCTCGTGTAGCGATCCACGCCAGCACTCCGGGCCAAATCTCTCTCCCCTGGGTCCCGGGTAGTCGCACCTCCCCAGTCGGCGCTGTAGTCAGCTTATGAGAATGCCAAATCCAGTCGTCCGGCCAGCCGCCGCCGTCGGAAGGAGTCAGCCGCAAGGGAGCCAGCCACTAGGCCCCAACCCCGGCCTCGCGTAGCGGTCTGCATCCGTGGCGGGGTCTGGCCTCCCACCTCTGCACTTCACCACCCGGTGCTGTATACTGCCGCGGGGAATGCCGTTCCGATTCCGCGACAACCTCCGCCTCCGGAAGAAGTCCGCTTCAGGGGCGCTTACTGCCAGGCCTCATCCCCGGCGTTGCGTAGCATCCTGCGGCAGCGCTGAGGGCCCCAGTCACATACCTCTGGGCCTCGGGCGCCTGCACTCAATCGCTCAGGGCCGCGGCCAGCCACAGGGACTCCCCCTCCGGGCCCCCAGCACACCTCCGCCACTGGTGCAAGGTCACTTCAGGAGGGCCTGCCGCTGGGCTTCATCCCCGGTATCGCGTGACGATCCGCCCCGGGGTTTCCGGGTAGTAGCCCAGCAACTCCGAGCGCCGGGTACACACACCCCTCCGTGTGGGACCGGAGACCGCCGAGGCGAGTCCTGCCTCAATACCCCAGCTGGCTGTTCCACCACAGTACGGCCCCGGCCGGCACCGGCCTCGTGATCGCTGCCCACAGTCCTCTCACGGCGCCGGCTCGGCCTCCGGACACACTCTTCGGGTTCTAGGGCAGCGGCTCGGGAGCTGATAACGCCACCGGAGTCTTCGCAGGGAGATCTCGTAACAGATCCCCAGCCTTTGGGGGGGAGATCTGCAAATAAAGGCGGTAAAGGGGCTCGGGATCACGGGAGCTCGCAGAGAGTGCGACCGCTAACTCCGCCATCTTGGCCACGCCCCCTGTATATTTTTTAAAGGGTGACATGTGGGGCTGGGCCTCGAATCAGGTGCCATTACCCAGAATCCCTTGCAAACCTCAAACTTAGTAACAAAAAAACCCATATTTTCTCACATTTCTATGATGGAAAGTTCTGGAATCTGCTGGAGACCACAACCTTCCACCCACCCAGCATTCCCCTAAGATTCCCAATAAAAATGGTACCTCACTTGTGTTGGTAGGCCTAGTGGCTGTGACAGGAAACAGCCCAAAACGCAACATGGACACATCACATTTTTCCAGTGAAAACCTCTCCCTTCTTTTTCAAAGTGCCTAGCTGTTGGATTTTTGACCCTAGCGCAGCCCGCACCTAGGGAAACCTTGCAAGCCTATACATTTTTTAAAAATAGACACCCAAGGAAATCGAGGATCGGGTGACTTGTGTGGCTCTCATAAGATTCTTACACAGAATCCCTTGCACACCTTAAATTTTGTAAAAAAACAAACACATTTTCCTCATTTTTCTGTGATGGAAAGTTCTGGAATCTGCGGGGTGCCACAAACTCCCACCCAGCATTTCCCCAAGTCTCCCGATAAAAATGCTACCTCACTTGCGTGGGTAGGCCTAGTGCCCGCTACAGGGAATGGCCTAAAACATAGTGTGGAGATTTCAAAATTATCCATTAAAAAAAAAACCTGGTTTTGCAAGGAAGTCACCTGCGTTTTTGGTCCCAGGCTCAGCGGGCATCTAGGGAAACCTACCATGCCCAGACAGTTCTGAAAACTAGACACCTGGGGCAGTCCAGATAGGCGTGGCTTGTGTGGATCCCTCAACGTTTCCTATCCAAATCCCCTGCAAACCTCAAATTTAGCTAAAAAATCAAATTTTCCTCATATTTCTGTGTGTGTGGGAAAGGCCAGCACAAATTTCCTCCCACCCAGCTTTTCCCCAGGTCTCCCGACAAAAATGCTACCTCACTTGTGTGAGTGGACTAAATACCAGTGACAGGAAAGGGCCCAAAACGTATTGTGGAGACATCAAAATTATTTATCACAAAATAACTCGGGGCCAGATGTAGGTAGCCAAATACCGGTCGGTAACGGCCGAATTCGGCCGTTACCGACCGGTATTTGGCTTTTGAGATGTAGGTGCCAGAAAACAGGCCATTTCGGTAATTTTACCGATTCTGTAAATATACCGGTCGGTAAATTTACCGACCGGTATTTTTACAGAATCGGTAAAATCAAGATGTAGGTGGGACTCTTCTGAGTCCCACAAGCCCTACAAAATCGGTATTTTACCATCAAATACAATTTGATGGTAAAATACCGATTCAGGTGTGCATGCACATGTGTGCATTCACACCTGTGCCATATGACAGGCAGACCTGCCCTTAGGGCAGGTATGCCTGCCACATGGCCCCCGAACCTTTTTTGGGGGTGCTAGAGGGTGTCAAAGTGACACCCCCTGCACCCTTGTCAAAATCGGTATTTACCGATTCGGTAAATACCGACCGGTAATGCCCCATTCATTCCTATGGGCTTCAAAGCCCATAGGAATGAATGGAGCATTACCGGTCGGTATTTACCGATTCGGTAAATACAGATATTTACCGAATCGGTAAAAAACACATCTGGATGGACCTACATGTCCACCCTTCATATTTACCGATTCTTAATTACCGAATCGGTAAAATTCGGTAATTAAGAATCGGTAAATATTTTTTACCTACATCTGGCCCTCGGTTTTGCAAGGGGGACACCTGCGTTTTTGTTCCCGTGTTCAGCAGTCATCTAGGGAAACCTACCAAACTCAGACATTTCTGAAAACTAGACACCCAGGGGAGTCCAAGGAGTTGTGGCTTGTGTGGATACCCCAACGTTTGCTACCTCATTTATGTGGGAGGACCAAGTGTCCGGGGAGGTTTTTTGGTAACCCTGCAGAAAGTGCCAAGTCCAACAATATCGATATCCTCTGCTAAACATCATAAATACAATAGTCATTGTGGATAATGCCACATGCTGTTTAGAGATTTTTCTGATAAGAAAAAATACTACAAAGTTTATAGTCAATGCTAAAATTGAAATTGCTACTCAGATTGGTTTTCCCCAAAATTATGAATGGTTAATGGAACCCCAAATTCAAATCTACTGAAAGGATATCTTGAGGCACATTTATGAAGTCTTGGGCTTTCCAATTTTAGAAGACCTGAGTCTGGCCCTCGTTGAAACAGTACATCACTGTTGGACTTTGGCCCTTAGGGCAGGTTCACCCCTAGACTTTTTGCTTTAAATGGTGACCTGGCAATGATGATTTTTGGATTTCTGCGCACTTTCACTGTGTCCCAGTGGAAAGTGCGTGCGCACTCTGAGTGCATGTGCTGAGCTAGGCCTGCCCGCCCATAGGAATGCATGGGGAATGTATGTGTCCCTGGTAGTTCCTGATGCGTGGGGTGTACAGGCTTGAGTCTGGTATGTGTGAACTCGTGAGAGTGAATGCTGCGAGATGGTGTATGCAGCATGCATGTGTCTAGTAGGGAAGCGCCATTTCTAGACATGGCTGTACGTGTGCAGTGAGGGGGCTGGAGCGTGATTGGCTGAGCTGGCTGGCATGCCAGGCTCCAGGAAGTCTGGATGGGTCTGCCCGGTGGTGAGTGGGAGATTAGCATGAGTGATGTGTGGGAGGAGTGTACCTGTGTCCTGGATGGGCTGGGTTTACCCCACACAATGCTGGCTCCGCCCCCCTGTGGTGTGTGTAACGACCCTAGCCCTGCCAGTGAATAGAGAGGGTGGTTGAGGTAAACAGAGTACTCAAGACCCACCCTGCACCTTGAGACAAAGGAATGTACTGTATAAAAATGGGGCTGTGTCCCCACAGATGTTGTTCTCTTCCAGGATCCTGAGGGGGCTGCTGCTGCTTTTGCTGGGCCAGAGGACCGCCACTTGGGGTGTCTCCCTGCCTGGAGACCCAGTGTGCTGGCTCTGGGCCCAGCCTTGCCCCCTGCCTGCCCAAGGACTTGTTTGCTGGGGCTCTGTCCTTGCCCCTGGGAGCACTTTATTCTGCTCGTAGCGCTAGGAGCGCGCTTTATGCCCTCTAGCGCTTGGAAGCGCTTTATTTTTGATTATAGCGCTTGGAGCGCTGTGATTATCTGCCTAGCGCCTGGGAGCGCTTTGTTTTACTGATTGCGCTTGTGAGCGCTTTGATTGCAGAGGCCGGTGCCCACCCGGCATTGTCCACCCTGATCGAGTGCCCACCTCGATCTGTCCTTAAGAGGGGAGCCGGTGCCCACCCGGTGTTTGTAACAGATTGTGGCCGTGAGGTCTTCCCCCGGGCCGCCGCTCTGCCTACGGCGACCCGGAAGCAGCTGACAGGTCGGCCAATCGCGGCGCGGCCTGCCCGGAAGTCCCGCCCCCGCAGCCAGAAGCAGGAAGCGGCCGTCTCCTCCGGGGCTCCCGAGGGAGAGAGAGAGCCCCGGGGTGTCCCGCCGAGGAGCCTGGACGTGTGCCCCGGGCAGAGCACGAAAGAGGAGTTCCCCGCCCGACGGGAGCAGAGCTAGAGGAGCCCCGCCACAGACCCGGTGAGTGGAGCTCTGTTTAACCCCCTGCCCGACCGCGAGTAAAGAAGTCCGACAGCAAGAGCCCCGGTGAGTGGGGCTTCGTGTTGGCAGTCTGCAGGGGGGGCATTGGTGTAGTGAGAGCCGGCGAGGCTCCCCTGAGGCCCCAATTGCTTCTTCAAGCCCAGAGAGGCTCCGAGGCATTTCTCCGAGCCCGAGGGCTCCAACCAGGTGGAAAGTTGCTTTGCGAGCCCTGAGAGGCTCTTGGGGGGCACATCTCTTCGAGCCCACGAGGCGCAACGGGCGCATTTTATCATTGAGAGCCCAGAGAGGTTCTTGAGGGCCACATCAATTTGTTTAGAGCCCAGTGGGGCTCGAGGGGCATTGTTTTGGTTAGAGCCCAGAGAGGCTCACAGCCCCCATTGTTCTTTGAGAGCCCAGCGAGGCTCCCACATTGGCCCCATTGTTGTTTTTGAGTCCTGGGAGGCTCAAACCTTGTTGCACCAGTTGCCCAGCACTCTGTGGGCAACTGCCACGTTTAGGACCCTGACACTGGGAGGCAGGGCGTCCTAGCCCCAACAAGGCCAGTTGGCCTATGGACAGTCACAGGTGGTGACTTGTGAGTTTGGCGCCATTGTTATTTTGCTGCACCTCTGAATGTGTTTTTATGCGTCATGTGCCTGTTCTTACACCTCTGAATGTATTGTTGATGCATCATGTGTTTTCCTCCCTTACACCTCTGAATGAATGTTATGCATTGCATCATGTGTTATGTGCTTACACCCCTACAGGTATTGTAATACTTAGGTGGTTGTTTTCTCCCTAGTACAGGTGGTGCTAGTGAGGTCCTGGTTACCAGTGATTACTGGTTGTGTGCTCTATTTTTATATTTTTGTGCTACAGTGATTTACATTCTAAGTGCTATTTCTGAAAGTGTTACTTCTGATTCCTGACAGTGGTCCAGGTGGCCCTGTCTTGTAAATATCCCCTGTAAATTCTGCCCGTGCCTCTGGCACATTGTAAAGTGTGTGTTTTATCTAATGTGTTTTGGTGTAATACAAAGGCTATTTTTATATAACCTTGTGTGGAGTTTCCTTTGTGGTGGGTCCTGGGTGTTGTTTTGTGTGGAGTTTCCTTTGTGGTGGGTCCTGGGTGTTGTTGCTAGGGTGCGTGCGCAAATACTTAACTTACATCGCCTCCAAGTTTAGCCTTGCTGCTCGCGCCACGTTACCTAGAGGGTGAGCAGGGGTTACCTTGGCGTGTAACTCCCTTGCCCTGACTTGGCAGTGGTGGTCTCTGACGGACTTTGGCGAAAGCCCTGGCCAGCCAGGGATCCCATTTCCAACATTGGCGGCAAGCGGTGAGGATAAGGATTTGTGCTTGCCTTGTACCTTAGTAGCAGCTGGCTGCACCACAAAACTCTGCATTTTAGATGACCACATTTTAGGGGATTGTTTTTTTTAAAAATTCCATTGTTTCTTCTCCTGAAGAGTGTCATTTGATAATTGTGTTCAGTACATTTGTCCCCCGCCCTGCTTCCAGAGTTTGGTACCTGTGTCGCTTTTGGTCAGGTTGAGAAGTCAGGGGTGGTAGAAACTGCCTTACCGATCCGAGGGGAGGGTGTGTGTGGATGAATGGTGTGTTTCCCTGGACGCATGAGTGAGTTCTTTTTTAAGGAGAGTGTGGAAGTTTTGGAATTGTGTACTCCTACTTCAGATTGCAAGGTCCCTTGTGTTGCACGTGTCTGTGAGCATCCTGTCAAGATGGAATCTCCTTTTAACCTCTGTGGCCTGTTTAGGTACAGTGTGCCTGAGTTGGTACGGTTTTGTGAGGAGAGAGACATCCCAGTGAGTGAGTCAGACACCCAGTCCAAGCTTAGGGATAACATGATCCTGTGGCAGAAGAGTGACTGGGAGCGTGAGCACAGTGAGAGAGAGAGGGCCCGGGCCGCACACCAGGAGGGTGGTGGGTCTGAGGGGAGCCCTGAAGAGTCTGATGTGGAGAGTGAGTTTGACAGTGACTGGGCGCCAGCAGAGAGCAAGTATCCCATAGATAGGGAGTCCCTTGCTGGGTCCAGTATCAGATGTAGCACCCCATCCCTTTCCCTGTCCCCAGAGGAGTGGGTGGATAGGAGAGAAGAGAGGGAGCACCAGCTGGCCATGGAGAAGCTCAGGTTAGAGCATGCCAGAGAGATGGCGCAGCTGGGTGTGAATGAGCGGACTGCAGAGGCTGAGAGGGCCTTGGCCAGGGAGAAGATAGCCCTAGAGTGTAGGTTATCCCCTGACCGCAGTCATAATTTTCTGGATCCCCCAGGGAGGGTTGAGTCCAGTGGTGGCAGCTATTTAAATGTTAGTATAGACAGTCCCACTCCCAGTTCCCCGAGCATGGTACCTGTTTCCCCAGAGGAGGAGTATAGGTTGAGATTCAGGGGCAGTAGGAAACTGTCTCACCAGTCTTGGGGAGAGTTTGTGGATGAATGTCAAGATGCACTGTCTGATTGGTCATCAGTTCACACAGAATGTGATTTTGTCAAACTGTTTGATCTGGTTCTCAGAGAGCAGGTGTTCAGTAGTTGTTTGCCAGGGTTGCGACAACACCTGTTGGACTATGGGTTGACTGATCCAGACACGCTTGCTGAGGAAGCAGAGCGCTGGGAAAGTGCTAGAGGTTCTCTAGAGTCATTGGTGAGTGACTCCGAAAGTAGTGGGTCAGGGATCTTCCAGCCCAGCGTGGTGGAAGAGGCTCAGTGTAGCCCAGCTAGGTCCCAGGATAGCGAGGAGGGTGTAGGGGCTTACTGCCTGGCTCAGTGGAGCAGGAGTGAGGGGGAGACCGAGGTTCCCCAGACGCCCGAAGCCCTGCCTCAGGACTTGGATGGTTTCTGTAGGGAACACCAGGTTGGGGACCTAGGCTGTCCTGTTAGTCCATTTGAGGAGGATCTCCTAGTGAGTAGAGGACCTGGAGCGTCTGTAACCAGAGCTCCTGTGGTTCTAGAGGCTGGCAGTACCGCTCCGGTAGGGAGGGTACAGGAGTCCAGCGTGAGGAGTGATTGGGGGATGAGTTTCCCAGTGGATGCACCAGTGGACCAGAGACTAGCCAGTTGGGCTAGATCTTCTTGGAGTGACCATGGTACCACCACTTCTGGTCTGGGGGATCGTCACGCACTGTCAGGTGGACAGAGGGCGGGAGATCTGCGCCAGGCAGACAGTCACGCAACAGATGTGTCATTTGTTAGCCTCAGGGGGATTGTGTGTGAATCCCCAGAAGTCCTGGAGTGCCAGGCAATTGTTCCACCAAAGGTTTTAGACCAGAGGTTGGGAGGCCAGGTTCAGGATCAGCCTGACCTGAAGGGTAGGACGACTGTAACCAGTGTCCTGACCGGTTCTTCTTCCAGAGGAACTTCTCCAGGTGGGAGAGGGCAGACCTCTGGAAGGGGGTGCAGAGGGTGGGAGAGCCCACCTCTGACCCCGGTGCAACCTGAGTGGATAAGCCCTGGGTTGGAATGGCGTTCTAGGTGTACCCCTCGTCGGAGGTGGAGGAACCCTAGAAGAAGAGGTAGGGGGAGGAGAGTCTTCCCCGAGACTCCTGGTCCGCCTGAGGTTGTAGGCCCCAGGCTGGAGAACCAGTGGCAGTCTAGTCCTGTCTTGAAGACAGGAAGAGTGGAGAATGGCTCCTATGGGCCAGGGGTTACTACCCCCGCTCTGCGAATAGGCAAGGACCAGTGGCACCTGGGTGGCCCAGGGCCTGGTCCTGGCCGCGGACAGCTTGGGAGTACCAGTGGGGTAGCCCAGTTGGTTCAGACAGTGTGTTTAGAAGGAATCCCATGGGTTCACCGTGGCATAGAACAGGAGGGTGTCCCTGCAGTTGTGGGCCCGCGTCCGTGTTCTATCGCCCCAAGCAGGGAAGTCCATCACGGTGGTGATTGTTCTAACCTGCGTTTTGGCTGGTAGGGGGTTGTGTTGGACTTTGGCCCTTAGGGCAGGTTCACCCCTAGACTTTTTGCTTTAAATGGTGACCTGGCAATGATCATTTTTGGATTTCTGCGCACTTTCACTGTGTCCCAGTGGAAAGTGCGTGCGCACTCTGAGTGCATGTGCTGAGCTAGGCCTGCCCGCCCATAGGAATGCATGGGGAATGTATGTGTCCCTGGTAGTTCCTGATGCGTGGGGTGTACAGGCTTGAGTCTGGTATGTGTGAACTCGTGAGAGTGAATGCTGCGAGATGGTGTATGCAGCATGCATGTGTCTAGTAGGGAAGCGCCATTTCTAGACATGGCTGTACGTGTGCAGTGAGGGGGCTGGAGCGTGATTGGCTGGAGCTGGCTGGCATGCCAGGCTCCAGGAAGTCTGGATGGGTCTGCCCGGTGGTGAGTGGGAGATTAGCATGAGTGATGTGTGGGAGGAGTGTACCTGTGTCCTGGATGGGCTGGGTTTATCCCACACAATGCTGGCTCCGCCCCCCTGTGGTGTGTCTAACGACCCTAGCCCTGCCAGTGAATAGAGAGGGTGGTTGAGGTAAACAGAGTACTCAAGAACCAGCTGCGACTGGTTCCGCCCCCACCCTGCACCTTGAGACAAAGGAATGTACTGTATAAAAATGGGGCTGTGTCCCCACAGATGTTGTTCTCTTCCAGGATCCTGAGGGGGCTGCTGCTGCTTTTGCTGGGCCAGAGGACCGCCACTTGGGGTGTCTCCCTGCCTGGAGACCCAGTGTGCTGGCTCTGGGCCCAGCCTTGCCCCCCTGCCTGCCCAAGGACTTGTTTGCTGGGGCTCTGTCCTTGCCCCTGGGAGCACTTTATTCTGCTCGTAGCGCTAGGAGCGCGCTTTATGCCCTCTAGCGCTTGGAAGCGCTTTATTTTTGATTATAGCGCTTGGAGCGCTGTGATTATCTGCCTAGCGCCTGGGAGCGCTTTGTTTTACTGATTGCACTTGTGAGCGCTTTGATTGCAGAGGCCGGTGCCCACCCGGCGTTGTCCACCCTGATCGAGTGCCCACCTCGATCTGTCCTTAAGAGGGGAGCCGGTGCCCACCCGGCGTTTGTAACAGATTGTGGCCGTCAGGTCTTCCCCCGGGCCGCCGCTCTGCCTACGGCGACCCGGAAGCAGCTGACAGGCCGGCCAATCGCGGCGCGGCCTGCCCGGAAGTCCCGCCCCCGCAGCCAGAAGCAGGAAGCGGCCGTCTCCTCCGGGGCTCCCGAGGGAGAGAGAGAGCCCCGGGGTGTCCCGCCGAGGAGCCTGGACGTGTGCCCCGGGCGGAGCACGAAAGAGGAGTTCCCCGCCCGACGGGAGCAGAGCTAGAGGAGCCCCGCCACAGACCCGGTGAGTGGAGCTCTGTTTAACCCCCTGCCCGACCGCGAGTAAAGAAGTCCGACAGCAAGAGCCCCGGTGAGTGGGGCTCCGTGTTGGCAGTCCGCAGGGGGGGCATTGGTGTAGTGAGAGCCTGCGAGGCTCCCCTGAGGCCCCAATTGCTTCTTCAAGCCCAGAGAGGCTCCGAGGCATTTCTCCGAGCCCGAGGGCTCCAACCAGGTGGAAAGTTGCTTTGCGAGCCCTGAGAGGCTCTTGGGGGGCACATCTCTTCGAGCCCACGAGGCGCAACGGGCGCATTTTATCATTGAGAGCCCAGAGAGGTTCTTGAGGGCCACATCAATTTGTTTAGAGCCCAGTGGGGCTCGAGGGGCATTGTTTTGGTTAGAGCCCAGAGAGGCTCACAGCCCCCATTGTTCTTTGAGAGCCCAGCGAACCTCCCACATTGGCCCCATTGTTGTTTTTGAGTCCTGGAAGGCTCAAACCTTGTTGCACCATGTTAGGATGTTACCTGTTCCTTTAAGCACAGTGTTGTTATTCAATGTCCTATGATGCAACGGAAGGAATGTATGGAATTTGGGTTGATCGACAACCATTGCCCAACATCAATGAGATGTTATCTACCTTAGAGGGTGCCAGATATTTTTCCACTTTGGATATTTTTTCGGCCTATCATCAGATAGAATTAAGTAAAGAATCTAGACACCTCACGTCTTTTGTCACACCTGAGGGTGCTTTCCGTTATTTGAGAATGCCTTTCGGATTGGCGTCGGCTTCTGCAGTGTTCCAACGCCTGATGGGAAATCTTTTTAAGAACACTGCAGGAGTCGTTTTCTTTCAGGACGATATTCTTATTTGTGGAAAAAATGTTCAAGAACATAACGAAAGACTAAAAACTGTGTTAGATATTATAAAAAGTTTTGGTCTAACCTTAAGAAATGACAAATGCAAATTCCTCAGAGATGGCGTTGATTATTTAGGACATCACATCTCAGCAAAAGGTGTCGAACCTAAAATGAAATTATTAGATGCCGTCCAAAACGCACCAGAACCCCAAAACAAAGACCAACTACGTTCTTTCTTAGGGTTGATCGAATATTATGCCAAATTTGTGCAAAATTTTTCTGACAAAACTATATCTTTACGCAATTTGTTAAAAAAGAATGTCAAATATGACTGGTCACAACAATGTGCTAGTGATTTCAAATTGCTGAAGGATGTAATTGTACAAGCACACCCTCTCAAGCTTTTTAACATAAATGATCAATGCATTGTAATAACTGATGCCAGCAATGTAGGTCTAGGGGCGGTCCTAATGCAAAGAAGACCTGACAAAAGAGAAGAGGTGATCGCTTTTGCTTCTAGGACTCTTCGGGGTGCCGAGAGTACCTATTCGACTATCGAAAAAGAAGCATTAGCTTTGTGGTGGGGAGTACAATACTTTAGAATTTTTTTTTGGGGCAACCACATAATTCTAAAAACTGATCACAAACCTCTAGTAGACCTTTTTTACAACTAAAGGTGGTGGGAGAGCTTCTCCTCGTATAGCGAAATGGCAGTATAGACTCGCTGAATTCAATTATCATCTGGAATATGTTCCTGGTATAAGGAACAATGTAGCTGACTGTTTATCCAGATTACCTCTTCCCCACAATGAATTAGAACAAAGTTGTGATCGCTTGGAAATGATTTGTGCAGTCAGCACAGTGTCTGAGGTTAATACTGCATTATCAGAGACAGATTGGAAACTTGCGATATCTGCAGATGTTGAGTTACGTAGCGTAATTGAATTCATTACTCATGGCTGGCCAGATAACAAGTTCCTTCCTGCTGAGTTAATTCCCTTCAAAAGAGTCTGTGACGAATTATCTTTAGTTGATGGAATATTACGCAGAGGTGGTTTGTTGGTAGTTCCAAAATCACTTTGCAAAACAGTCTTAGACTTAGCTCACGTTGGTCACTTAGGCATTCGTGCAATGAAAAGGAGAGTACGTGAAGACTTTTGGTGGCCTGGTGTAGACAGAGCTATAGAACATTGTGTTCGTGACTGTGGTGCTTGCATCCTGAGTGATAAAACCCAAGTTACTTATCCCTCTGCAGTGAATCCCATACAGGTGAAAGAGTTGCCTTGGCATAAATTAGCATTTGATGTGGCTGGTCCATTCAATGATTTGGGAAGCACTCCCAAGTATGCATTAGTTTTAATTGACTATATGTCCAAATGGCCAGAAATCAGATTTGTTGCTAGCATAAATTCCCATACAATAATCAATTTCTTCAAGGACATCTTTTTGAGGGAAGGCTTCCCGGAGGAATTGGTATCTGATAATGGTACTCAATTAGTCTCTGCTGAGATGCAAGATTTCCTTAAGTCTCATGGTATAAAACATATTCTTACCTCTCTTTACCATCCTTCCAGCAATGGTTTAGTAGAGCGCTTGAACCGAGTTGTCAAAGATCAATTACAGTTAGCTTCTATCAATGGTTTAAGTTGGAAAAAAGTAATATCTGACATGCTGTGGGCCATGAGAGTCACACCTCATTCTAGTACAGGAGTGTCACCTTTTACCTTACTCAGGGGGAGAATAGCTGGTTCCAGACTTAATAAAGACTGGATGTTGAGAAAAAAAGTGGATGTAATCAAGATGGGCAAAATAGCTGACGTGAGAGGTGTCACTCAAGCTAAGTATGCTCAAAAGAGTATCAGATCGTCTCCTGTGTGCAGTGGAGACTGGGTAAGAATCAAAAAACCTGTGCTAATGCGCAAAGGTCAAGCTCGATTTTCCCCTCCCGTGCAAGTTAAAGAGGTTAAAGATCATGTTGTGGTATTGACTAATGGGAAAATTTGGAATAAGTCTTCTATTTCGATTGTTCCCAAGTCCAAAGTTGAATTTGTAAAAAACAAATTTGGTCTAAAGACCCAATTTTCGCCCACCAATTCCCCTAATCCAAGTGCATCTCCCATCAACAACAGTTCTTCTCCTCAACGTTGTTCTACCAGACTTAAATCTGTTCCTGCAAAATATCGTGATTTTGTCACTTATTGAATGTATATATTTTCTTTGCTGCAATTCTGTATTAATGTCTTGTTATCAAAAAAAAAAAAAAAAAAAGTTGTAATGTTAAAGGGATAGGTGGGGTTATATTCTTTCAATTGAATTTTATTATTTTAAATGAAGGAAGGGGGATGTGTTAGGATGTTACCTGTTCCTTTAAGCACAGTGTTGTTATTCAATGTCCTATGATGCAACGGAAGGAATGTATAGAATGCTAGGAAGGCAGTTGCTGCCGAGTGAGCTGAATATTGGACGCATTAAAGAGGAGCTTGTATCTTTACCTGGAATCCTGTCTTCTCTTCACACCAGTTGCCCAGCACTCTGTGGACAACTGCCACGTTTAGGACCCTGACACTGGGAGGCAGGGCGTCCTAGCCCCAACAAGGCCAGTTGGCCTATGGACAGTCACAGGTGGTGACTTGTGAGTTTGGCGCCATTGTTATTTTGCTGCACCTCTGAATGTGTTTTTATGCGTCATGTGCCTGTTCTTACACCTCTGAATGTATTGTTGATGCATCATGTGTTTTCCTCCCTTACACCTCTGAATGAATGTTATGCATTGCCTCATGTGTTATGTGCTTACACCCCTACAGGTATTGTAATACTTAGGTGGTTGTTTTCTCCCTAGTACAGGTGGTGCTAGTGAGGTCCTGGTTACCAGTGATTACTGGTTGTGTGCTCTATTTTTATATTTTTGTGCTACAGTGATTTACATTCTAAGTGCTATTTCTGAAAGTGTTACTTCTGATTCCTGACAGTGGTCCAGGTGGCCCTGTCTTGTAAATATCCCCTGTAAATTCTGCCCGTGCCTCTGGCACATTGTAAAGTGTGTGTTTTATCTAATGTGTTTTGGTGTAATACAAAGGCTATTTTTATATAACCTTGTGTGGAGTTTCCTTTGTGGTGGGTCCTGGGTGTTGTTGCTGGGGTGCGTGCGCAAATACTTAACTTACATCGCCTCCAAGTTTAGCCTTGCTGCTCGCGCCACGTTACCTAGAGGGTGAGCAGGGGTTATCTTGGCGTGTAACTCCCTTGCCCTGACTTGGCAGTGGTGGTCTCTGACGGACTTTGGCGAAAGCCCTGGCCAGCCAGGGATCCCATTTCCAACAATCACCATTTTAATTAGAGCAAATTGGGCTTTACTATTCCAAATGTTTGTGCTACTAAAATGTTGTTTATACAATGTTGGAAATCAAGCCATAAGTAGCACAAATATTTTTTATAAAATGCATCAGATTATGGCCACGGAGAAACTGACTCATGACTTTCTTGGTGCAGAAGTGAAATTCCAGAAGGTATGCTGTTGAGTACCACTATTGCATATGTTAGGATAAATTGTGCTTCAACCATGTATGCCTAAAGGCTCTGTAGCTTTTTAAGAATCATGCATTAATTCAGAAAAGTACATACTTTATTCTAGGAATTAATCCCCATGGACAGTTAGTTTAAGGGAAGCTTCCCCTCAGATATTACATGATTTTATAACATGTGTGGGATAATCTGCACCCAGGCTGGGTATTGGGCAGCAGATGGAATTCCTTTAGTTTATGAAGTCAGAATAGTGCATATTGGATTTGTAACATTATACTGTTAAACTAGGTTGATATAACGAGTACAACGTTTTTCCGAAAAAGATTTGTGAAATTTTGTATACTATGTTGTACATATATTGACTCTTTAATAGGAGTAAACATGGGTGGCAGAGTTACTGCAAGCATATTCAAGATCCAGTTACCAATGACTTTTTCATTCCAAAGAGCCAGTTGTTTGCAGTGCCCAGCAACAAGGAAGGATCAGCCAATCAAATGTTCCCCAATTTGTGCGACAAATTCCAATAGTTCCTTTATGCAGATTTGGAGCAATAGCATATGGTATACTGTATGCGCAATTCTTATTTATTGGCACACTTTTCCTCTGCTTCCCATTATCCAAATTCTAGCCAAACAAGTGCTTCAGCTTGTCAATTTGTACAGCATTTGCATCCTCAGGGCTAAACATTACCCGCGTATTGTATTCAATCTCCACAAGATAATAAAGCTAAGCGACTTCTCGGCTTGTGATCAATGACTCATCTGTTACCAAGGCAGTTGTCTACGGTCTATTAGTGAATAGCCTACATCTGAATTTATCCACATCCATATCTCCTATGTCAATAATGGGCAGGCACGGTTATTCCGGTCCTTAATATGGACAAGCTCACAATAAGGCGAGTACGCATTTGTTAGGATCCAGTGTGTGGTCCCAGCAATCTACAGCCAGTTATCTTGCATGTCTAAATTGCTTGTGCCTTTCTTTAATAGGAATCCAAGTTTCCTTCAGGATAAATTAATACCATATGTTCCAACTAAAATGAATGGGGGAGGGGCAAGATATTATGATTGAAATAGTTACCTGCAACAATATAGCATCGCCTATATCGACTACCACTATTTGGAGACAGGTATGGTCAATCTATATTTCCCTGTTTAAACTTACCTTTATGATATTGTTGTAAGTCAGTATTGTGATGTGATATTTTTGCAGGTTGATATTTTGAATGTGATGTACTGATATACGTTCCCAGAGGCTTATGATCTTTTGGTATCTTGTTTTTAAAAATCCTTGGAATAAAGAATGCTCATAGTGAAGACTAATCCTTTTCGTGTTTGGCCCCCAACCATGTGAAATTCTCACAATGTGCAAATTTGTGCTACACAGGACCTTTCATGAAACAACAGAAGACTGTTTCTGAAAGATTTCTACTACAGAGCTTACATGTTTTTATCAGCAGTTGCTGTCTATGATGTCCTACTGAAATTCATCGTGACCTTAAGACATTTAATACATTAGCAGTAATTGGAATCAGTTTGACAAGTAGGATAGAATTTCTTGAAAAATTTCTTCAGTTAGGGTCATTTTAATCCTCACCCATTGCCTAGACATGCACTGCATGATATTCTGTTTAAAAGAGTGTGTGTGTGTGTATATATATATATATATATATATATATATATATATATATATTCAGTATTCCATCGCTCCTTTCAACATGACCACGCAAAATATCTCAGACAACCTTAACATAGTCTCCCTAAATGTGAAGGGCTTAAACCACTGAATTAAACTTCGCAAAGACTATCTAGCTAAATCAAAAGGAGATATCATCCGCCTCCAAATAACTAAAATCTCTGAGAAAGATGCGGCTTTTCTTAGGGACAACTTGATTGCGGATGTGGTACGCTCTCCATCAAAAGATATGAAAAACTGTGTAGTTGCCCCAATCTCCATACACTCCAATATTACACTTGAGTCTTACAACCCAGACGAAGAAGGTAGACTACTGATCTCAACCCTCCGTAGAGGAGACGTCTTATTTCACATCCTAAATATATATGGCCCTAATAATGACGATACAGAATTTTGGGAGGAAGTATCTAACAAGATAGACCATTTGCCTCAAACCAACCTTATTATTCTAGGAGGAGATTCCGACTTGCCTCTAGACATAGCCCTGGATACCCAATCCACCTGCAAATACCGCCCTCCAAAATCTCACAAAGCTGTAAAAGAAAATATGTTCCTAATACAATCTTAAAGGCACCTGGCGCTTGCAACACCCTGACTCTAGAGAATACACTTTCGATTCACCTCCACACAATGTCTACACTAGAATAGATTATATTCTCATCTCTGGCGCCTGTACATACCTGATTGACCAAACAAACATCTCTCCGAAACTAAGCTCTAATCACTCCTGCATCAACACACTTCTAGCGAGAACCAATGCAAAATCAACTACCTGACGATGCCTCTTTAATAACAAAGTATTATCCAACCCCAAGGACATGACAAAAATTGAAGAGACGATTATGCATTACCTCAGAGAAAATAACCTCCCAAACACAAACATACAAACATTATGGGTGCCTTTAAGGCAACTCTAAGAGGTATCCCTGTAGACATCAAAATATAAATCAATAAAGCAAATAACGACAAACTTGAATCGTTAGAGTGAAAAATAAGACAACTCAAACTGCCTCATACCATAAAACTAGAGAAAACCACCCTTTATCTTCTTACAGAGGAAGAGGTGTGGCGCAGTGGCCAGGGCGACTGACGCTGGATGCTGGGGATCACGGTTCGATCCCCGGCTCCGGCGGCAGGGGTCTGCCCAGCACCATGTGACTCTGGACAATAGCTCGCTTAATTGTCCCGACGGCCCCCAGCGCCTTGACACCTTCGGGTAATTGTTTGCGCTTTACAAATACTGGACATTTACATTTACACAGAAAAAATATGAAAAAATATGATTATACTAAAATTTTGAGCAAAAGAGTCGGGGTTTGGAGAAACAAATTTAAAGGCCATCAAATTGTATGAAGCTGAAAGGGCAGGATGAATGTTAGCCTCCTGTCTCAAACACAGACAAAATGAAAAAGAGATCACAGCAATCAAGGGTACCAAAAACACAACCCAGATCTACCCAGAGAAAATCCTAGACACCTTCAATCAATTTTTTGAAACACTATACTGGAGTGATCAAACCACAGATTCTACCCAATGCAGAAACTATTTAAATTGAATCCAAGTCTCCCAATTGTCAGAAGAGGCCACAACGGCCCTTAGCCAACCTATATCTATGACTGAAATATCAAACACAATTAACATACTGAAAGAAAACTAAGCTCTAGGACTGGACAGCTACACAGCCAAATTTTATAAATCATTCTCCAACTTACTCTAACCAACCATGTTATCCCTATTTAATCGCATCGCTAAATCAGGCACTGTTTCATGTATAATGGAAGAATCTAACATTATTGTGATCTCCAAAGATGGCTAAAAATTACTAGTCGATTTCCTTGAGAAATTGGCATTGTAAAATGTATGCGAAGATCCTAGCTACATGACTTGACACCTATCTTCCCCAATTGATAAACAACTCAAAAGTCGGCTTTCTCATGTCAAACCATAATACAGGCCTTTTATGCCATGTTCTGAAAAAATCCTCCTCGGTCTCTGTCACAATAACGCTAGACGCTGAAATAGCGTTTGACAGAGTTTCATGTGTCTTCCTCAAACACTGTCTAAAATCCTTCAACTGAGGGGCGTGGCCAAGACGGCGATCTGATCGGACGCAGGTCTCAGTGGCTCCCTGCCCGATCTCCCCCAGAGCCCCTTACAGTGCAGCCTGACCCCCCCGAGCATCACATACCTTGACTGCTGTTGGACTTGGCCCTTCTGGCAGGTTCACCCCTAGACTTTTTGCTTGTAATGGTGACCTGGTGATGGTGATTTTTGGGTCTCCGCGCACTTTTCCCTGGGTCCCAGAGTAAAAGTGCGTGCGTGTAGTATGGCTGGCCTGCCCTCCCATAGGAATGCATGGGGGTTCCTGATGTGTGGGGAGTGCAGGCTCGAGTTTGGTATGTGTGAACTCGTGAGAGTGAATGCTGCGCGATGGTATGTGCGGCTTGTATGTGTCTAGTGGGGAAGTGCCACTTCTAGACATTGATTTGTGTGTGCAGTGAGGGTGCTGGAGCGTGATTGGCTGGAGCTGGCTGGCAAGCCTGGCTCCAGGAAGTCTGGATGGGTCTGCCCAGGAGTGAGTGGAGAGATCAGCATGAGTGATGTGTGGGAGGGCTGCACCTGGTTCCTGATGGGGCTGGGCTTTTCCCACACAATGCTGGCTCCGCCGCCCTGTGGTGCGTCTAACGACCCTAGCCTCCCTAGTGCATGAAAGGGGTGGTTGGGCCATCAAGGGTGCTCCAAAACCAGCTGCAACTGGTTTCCCCCCACCCTGCACCTACAGACAAAAGTTTTTTTAGTATAAGAAGGGGCTGTGTCCCCTCACATTTTGTTCTCTTCCAGGATCCTGAAGGGGCTGCTGCTGTTGCTGGGCCAGAGGACCGCCACTTGGACTGTCTCCCTGCCTGGAGGCCCAGTAAGCTGGCTCTGGGCCCAGCCTTGCCCCCCCTGCCTGCCTAGAAGGAGTTTTGCTGGGCTTGTTGGCCCCTAGCGCCTGGGAGCGCTTTATTTGGGCCTCTAGCGCTTGAGAGCGCGTAATTTTCGTCATAGCGCCTGGGAGCGCTTTGGTTGCAGGAGACCGGTGCCCACCCGGCGATTGCCCCGTGTTTGCCAATTTTATAGCCCTGGCAGGTGCCCACCCCGCCAGGGACCTGGTGCCGTTGGTTTGGCCCCATATCGAGTGCCCACCTCGCTTTTTGATTTAATGGCCGAGGGAGCCCACCCCTCGACAATCACCGCCGCAGCCCAGGGGCATTGAAATCGTTGCCGGGCCGCTGCCTAGTGCGACCCGGAAGTGCCGCCTCCACGTCCCCCTGGGCCGCGCTACTACTGGCTGCCCTCAGCAGCGCGACCCGGAAGTGCCCGGGGCTCGCCTGGTTGTAGGCGCGGCCTCGGTACAGGAAGAGAGCGGCGCAGGCCTTCACGGGGCTCCCGTGACTGAGGGAGAGCCCCGGAGTGCTGCCAGGAGGCGGAAGTAGAGCCGAGCAGAGGAGAGCCGCCCCAGGAGAAGCGAGAGCCGCCGCAGGACCGGGTGAGTGACGGCACGCAGTGTTGGTTCCAGAGAAGGGGGAGGTGCCCGCCCCTCCCCCAGTGCTCTCTCCCCGAAGTGAGGGCAATTGTTGGTGGAGCCCTGAGAGGGCTCCGGGGGCCATTGTCATTTTGAGTCACCAGGAGGGGGACTCCGCCGATTGCCCCGCATCTTATGCAAGGGCCCTGAGGCCCCACCGACCAGCCCGCATTACCTTGGTTGTTTAGAGCCCCACTGAGGCTCTAGGTGCCCCAATTTTGCTTCGAGTCCCCAGGAGGGGGACTCCAACGGCGGCCATTATTGATGTCGAGCCTAGAGAGGCTCAGGGGGCATTTTGTTTCTCGATCCCAGAGAGGCTCACGGGGGCACAGTTGTTTTACGAGCCCTGAGAGGCTCGGGAGGGCCATTCTGTTTGTTAAGAGCCACGAGGCTCTTGGGGACACAAGTGCTTTGTCCAGAGCCTGGGAGGCTCCAACATTGTCCCCATCATTGTTCTTTCAGCTGCCCAGCACTTTGTGGGCAACTGTCACGTTTAGGCCCCTGACATTGGGACACAGGGCGTCCTAGCCCCAACAAGGCCAGAGGGCCTAGGGACTGCCACAGGTTGTGGCTCATGTGACTTTTGCGCAATTGATTGTGCTTGCACCTCTGAATGTGTTTTGACGCATCATGTGTTTTCCTTCCTTGCACCTCTGAATGTGTTGATGCATCATGTGTTTTGCTTCTTTCCCTTTGCTATGTCTTGATGCTTAGGTGATTGCTTTTCCTTCCATAGGTCCTGATACTAAGGTCCTAGTTCCCTGCGTAATTTGCCTAGAGTGGTTAGAGTTACGTAGGAGGTATTTACCCTTTACCAGGAAGTCCTGGTTGTGTGCTACATGTGCTATTTTTATGCTACAGTCGTCATATGATTTATGTGCTGAGTATTATTCCTACAGAGTTATTATTTCTACAAGTGCTAAGTTCTAAAAGTGCATACCCCCGACAGTGGTCCAGGTGGCCCTGTCCTGTACATAATCCCTTGTAAATTCTGCCCGTGCCTGTTGGCACATTGTAACAATATGTGTTTTATCTAATGTGTTTTGGTGTAATACAAAGGCTATTTTTACATATAACCTTGTGTGGAGTTTCCTTTGTGGTGGGCCTGGGTGTTGTTGCTGGGGGTACATGTGCAAACACTTAACTCACATCGCCTCCGAGTTTAGCCTTGCTGCTCGCGCCACGTTACCTAGAGGGTGAGCAGGGGTTATCTTGGCGTGTAACTCCCTTGCCCTGACTTAGGAGTGGTGGTCTCTGACTGACTTTGGCGCAAGCCCTGGCCAGCCAGGGATCCCATTTCTAACAACTGCCCGGTGGCTTCCATCGATTGTCGCCCCCGGAGTGTTGTTGCTGGGCCGGCGCGACCCTCTGAGACTGCTTTGGAGTGAGGGGTGACTAGCCCGCGGCTTCTGAAATGGCGGCCGGCGCGGAGTTGTAACCTGCCTTGCTTCAGCCCCCACCGTCGGAGGGGCCTGCCTGCTGCCTGTGGAGCCTGCGCCGGGGCACTGCTGGTCGCGGCCCTGGGTCTGGGGCCGCTGTTAGGCACAGGTTGCCGCCATCACGACTCGGCCGGCGGTGTGAGGTAGAGCCGGCCGGGTGTCGTGAAAATCGAGGTCCCGGTCTCGGGCCTGTCCGGGTGAAGCAGCCGGAGCCCACATCATAGCCTTGCCTACATGCCCCCAGTGGGCGGAATCATCGCCCAAAGCACACCACCTGCATCGCGACACTCCCGGCGGCGTGAGGTGGAGCCAGCCGGGAATCGCGAAACTTGAGGCCCCGGCTTTGGGCCTGCGAGGAAGGCGCAGCGGAGGCCCGCGACACTGCCCTGCGGTCTTGGACCTTGGGAGCGAGAACACTATCGGTGCCTGGTGTTGCCCACGCGCCACTTCCGACAGCAAGAGGAGGAGCCGACCGGGGCCGCGATGCCTGGGGCCCCGGTTTGGGGCATGTGAGGACGATACGGCTGGACCTGCCGGGCACGCCGGGAGGGAACTGACGATAGCCTGAGGCCCTGCAGGAGCGACCCCCGGCGAGCAGAGGCCGAGTTCGGGATGCCACGAGACCCTCGGCGCCCCCGGGAGAGAAAAAAGCGGTAGCCCTGGAGCAAGAGGTGAGCAGAGCGGCACAGGGCTGCGGAGGGTGTATAGCTCGGGGGACATAATCGAGCCCCCGGCATTGGACCAGGCGGAGGCCGCAGGCCGCGCTACACTGGCGGTGCGGCGCTGGGGCTAAGCATCCCACTGGGGTAGCACCGAGACCTCTGATCGCCGGACTCTCACCCACTGCCTGCCTGCACATCCAGGGAAGTCTAGGGAGCGTCTGGGGGTCCGCACCGGGAGCTGGTTGTGATGCGGTGGCCAACCGCCCGGGAGTTGCCACTGACCCGACGTGAGCCGCCTTGGGGGCGAACCCTGAGTCCCAGGTCTCCACTAGGACCCTACATAGCCATTGTCGTCCCCTCGCCGGCGGTCCGCGGGGGGTTAGAGAAGAGAGGCGGGTCATTCCTGGAGTGGCGGCTAGCAGAGGAGCCTCTCATCGCCGGCTCCCGGGACCACAGACACGGAGCCCCCACCTTTAGGCGACATTGCCGCCCGCAACAGTGCGGACCACAGACACGTTTTGGAACACCAGGCCACGGCGTTTCTCCCCGCCGCTCCTGACAGCCAACACGTGGGGTTGGTCCGACGGCCCGGAGCGACATGGCGGGCCTCAGAAGCAAAAAAGGGAATCAGACACTCCCGGAGATGCTGGCGAAAACCCAACACAGGGCTGACAAGGGGCCACTCTCCCCTGACACCGCAAGAACCCAGTCGGAATCGTCCGGGACCACACGCCCATCAGTAGGTCCTTTCTGGAATCCCTATTCAACTCCCTTAGAGATGACTTCAAGTCCCTGAAGCAAGAGGTGGCCGGGGAGGTCAAGAAGCTCAGGAGAGAAGTGGAGGGCCTTGCGGAGCGAGTGGTCGCCATTGAGGAGGCTGACCAGGCGAGGAGCAGCGAGATCGAACAGCTCCAGCAGGAAGTCCTGAGGCTCACGGATCAACAGCTAGACCTGCAGGCCCACGCAGAAGGTCTGGAAAACCGGTCCCGTCGCAACAACATACGGGTCCGGGTGGTCCCTCAGAAAACGGAAGGGATGGACGTCACTGCCTACTTGCAGGACCTCTTCCGGGACATCTTGGGGGAGTCGGCCGACTTTGTCATCTGAATAGACAGGGCACATAGAGTGGGGCTTCCCAGACGCTCGCCTGCCCCGCCACCAGACATTTTAGCCTTTCTCCCTGACTTCCCACTCAAGGAGCGGATCCTTCGGGAGGCCAGGCGGTTACAACCTCTTCAGTTTCAAGGTCACCCTGTCGCCCTATATCAGGACCTATCGGCCATAACGCTACAAAAACGGAAGGCATTCAAAGTGGCAACAGACTTTTTAAGGCAGCATGAGGTTCCCTACTCTTGGGGCCATCCGTTCCGGCTGATATTTAAGTGGAATGGGGCCCTACATCAGATGCGTTCGCTCAAGGACACGTGTGCTCTACTGGGAGTTGATTTGAAGGAGGACGCGCCACCGGTGAGATCTTCGCAAGGGCCTTCCAGAGGAGAATGGCAAACAGTGGGCCGCCGGCGGTCCCCGGGGCGGCACTTGAAACCCGAGGCCCACATCATCACGCAGGAGCGAGCTACGGCCGCCGCAGAGGTGGCGAGGGAAACGTCATCCTCAGGCTGATTTTTGCACCTTGTGGGGGCGTCACTCACGACATGCCGCATTCTCAAAGGCTGGGGGGGTGAGGAGCGGGGGGCCACGACGGTTGCCACTGGACATGCACCCTGTAAGTAACTTCACCACAGCCCTGTGTGGACTGACAGGACTGGGACTATACGTTCTTTTGGTTGGGGTGTTGGGAGATGGGAGGCGGGAGGGGGGGGCTGGACCGGGGGAGTTGGGGTTGGGTTTTTGGGGGTGGGGAGGGAGGGGGGATCCTCCTTGTCCACCGATTTCTGCGTTTCCTTTTGCTTCCCCACGCCTTGCGCAGAGACAAGCAGACTCTACTACCCACCTATGGCGCCTCTTAGATTGAACATCCTCTCTCTTAATGTGAGGGGACTGAATAACCCCATCAACCGCCGGGCGATACTTTCCCTCTTAGAGCACTCCACGGCGGACATCTGCCTCCTACAGGAGACGCATTTGATGCCAAAGGATCACCACCGACTTAAATCCCGGGCCTTCCCCCTGCAGTTTTTTTCGTCCGCACCTAAGAAGGTAGCAGGGGTGGCGATTCTGGTGTCCAAGTCCTTTAGGGGTCAAGTTCTGCAGAGGGAGGCAGAGATCAAGGGCAGGTTGCTGATACACCGCTTTTTGATAGCCGGGCAGACACTTTTAGTGGGCACCATATACGCGCCTAATGAGGGTCAGAAAAAATTCCTACATACGGCCTTAGAGACAGCCACAGCAAACACTCAACCACACCTGCTATTGGGGGGCGACCTCAATTTAGTATTCCATATCACAGCGGATCGTTCATGCCAACGCACGGGGCAGTTGGGATCACTCTCCACAGAGGGCCGCGCACATCTCTCAGACCTTGGCCTGGTCGACCTATGGAGACACTTCCACCCACACTCCACGGCGTACACCTACTACTCGGCGGCCCATAAATCATATGCTAGGCTTGACTATTTCCTCTGCTCCTCGCAGTTGGTGCCCCGAGTGCAAGATGTTGAAATACTCCCGACCTCCCTGTCGGATCACTCCCCGGTGATGACCACTTTCCTCCTCCCGGATGTGCCTGCCCTCCTTGACATTGGCGCCTGCGGGATGCCTTGCTCCACAGCCCTATAGTGGAGGAGAGGATTAAAGATGCCATCACCCAATTTTTAACTCACAATGCCAACACTGATACCACTAATGCCACACAACGGGCTGCGCTCAAAGCTATACTGCAGGGAGAGTTCATCTCTATCGCCACAGCCAACAACAGAGAACGTGCCCAGAAAAGAGCTGAAATTGCCCAACGGGTGGGGAGTTAAAGCAGATGCACCAACGAACGGGGGCAGCAGGTGAATGGCGCCAGCTTTGTACGGAGAGGAAGATGCTGGCGGCATTAGACCAAGATGTGGCAGAATATGCCGCTCTCCGCCTCCGACATTCATACTATAGCGGGGGTGACCGCTGCGGGAAGCTCTTGGCGAGCAAACTGAGAGAGCAACGCCAAAGGCAGGGCGTTAAAGCCATACAGACCAATCAGGGAGACCTTGCTGTCGACGGTGCTGACATAGCCGCGGCCTTTGGGGACTTTTATGAAACCCTATACGCAGCTGATTCGCTCGACCTCCAGACTGGTCGGGCATACCTGGGAGGCACAACCCTCCCATCCTTGAACGAGGCGCAAGCGGAGTTCCTAGATCGGCCCATTGGCCTGGAGGAAGTGATTTTGGCGATATCCCGCCTCAAACTGGGGAAATCACCGGGCCCAAATGGCTACTCAGCGGCCTTTTATAAAACGTTCTGCCACCAGGTTGCCCCGCTAATGCGGGATCTCTTTAACACCTTCAGCCAACCCGGGGCCAGTCCGGAGGACCTTCTGGAGGCGGCGATAACGGTTATACCCAAGCCTGGCCGTGACCACACACGCTGTAGTTCCTATAGGCCGATATCCCTTTTCAACCTAGACCTCAAGCTATACACGGGCATCCTCGCGAGTAGGTTGGCACCATATATGCAGCAGCTGGTGAAACCAGACCAGGCTGGTTTCATTCCCCAACGGCAGACCAGCGATAATAGCAAACGAGTCCTCCACCTCATCGAGGCAGGGGCGCGGACGAGGCCAGACTGTATGCTGCTTACCATCGATGCCGAAAAGGCCTTCGACAGGGTACACTGGCCCTATCTGGAACTGGTGCTCCAACACTTCGGGGTGGGAGAGGCGCTTCGTAATCGCATATTGAACTGCTATCGCCGGCCCAGCGCCACGCTCCGCATCAATGGACACACCTCCCCGCGCTTCCCCATCGGCAGGGGCACCAGGAAGGGGAGCCCTCTTTCCCCTATCCTTTTTGCCCTGTATATGGAGCCATTAGCGCAACGGGTCAGGCAACATTCCCTCATCAAAGGCATTCCCTTTGGTGGCGATGTGCATAAGATCAGCCTGTACGCGGACGATATCCTTCTTTCCCTTACAGAGCTGATGCAGTCGCTCCGAGCACTTTCTATTGAACTCCACACCTTTGCACTGGCCTCGGGGTTTAAGATCAATGTGGAGAAATCGGAAGCCCTGAATATCTCCCTGTCGCCGGAGACTCTCATCGAGGTCCAAGGCGAGTTCGAGATGCAATGGTCAAATAATACCATCCCCTATCTGGGTGTTCTACTGGCCCCGACCGTCCAGGCCACTGCTGAGGCGAATTACGCTAGGCTCCGTTCGCGCCTTAGCGACGAGCTCCGGAGGTGGAAACGTCACTCGCTCTCCTGGCTGGTGCGGATAGCGGCCACTAAGATGACTCTGCTACCACAAATCCTTTACGTGTTCAAGACTCTCCCTCTGCGCCCCCCAACGGGCTGGCTCCAACGGACACAGTCTGACCTGGGGGCGCTTTATCTGGAACGGTTGCCGTCCACGCTTCAAGCATGCGATTGCGATTCTTCCGCCTGCCCACGGCGGGGTCGGTGTGCCTGACCTCTCTCTATATTATCAAGCGACACAACTTCGCACTTTGGTGGAGTGGTTCCAACCGGAATCGGGCAAGAATTGGCTCTTTCAAGACCAAGCTGTGGCGGGCAGTCCGCTACAGGGGGTTCCATTCCTCCCCAGATGCCACCGCCCCCCCAATCTATATGCATCACAGATTACAAGCACCGTCCTGGATGTGTGGGATCGGGTGGCGGTCCGACACAAACTCACCTCGTTTCCCTCCCCGATGACCCGCTCTTCGATAATCCCAATTTTTCCCCTGGACTGGACCTCAGGGCATTTGTAGCCTGGAGACGTTCGCCCTGCAGAGACCTGGGACATATGTTCGACTTAAACCGTATCCTTTCCTTTCAGCGGGTGAAGGAGGACTATGGTATACCGGAGTCTGATCGCCTACCCTATCTGCAGGTCCGACATTGGGCTTTGCAGCCGGAAGTCAGACCAGGCGCGCAACGTTTCCTCACCGCATATGAAAAGTGGCTGCTTACCCGCACCTCTGATAAGAAGCTGATCTCCGACTTGTACCAGCAGCTCCTCCTCACAAACATCTACACACATAACGCAGGAAGAAACAGGTGGGAGCGGTACCTGGGGAGATCACTCACGCACAAAGAAAGGGCGGCATCTACCACAGGGCCAGACACTCGGCTTACCACGCGGGCCTTACCGAAACCCTGACCAAAATGGCCCCCTATTGGTACCATACACCTGAACGCCTACATCAGTGGGATCCCCGCATTAGTGACCGCTGCTGGAGGGGGTGCGTGGGGCTTGGCACCTTGGAGCACTTACTTTGGAGCTGTGACCATTTGCAACGCTATTGGAGTTTGATTTTAGATGACATAGAATCACATTTAGATCCTCAGCTCCCTAGATTCCCGCTTACATTCTGTTAGGACTCCCCAATGCTCTGATGTACCCCCTGAAATCTAGGAGGGGGAGGCTTATAGCGATCGCACTAGGGGCAGCTGTGCAAAACATCCTGGCACATTGGAGGACCACACAACCCCCCCCACCCCCGCATACTGGTTGGCTGCACCGGCTTTGGATGGTTTTGGGGATGGAGAAGCTGTCCTTAGCGAAGGCGGGAAGGGCAGAGGAGTTTGCGGAACTGTGGCGACCATTCCTCACTTTACTCACGGGGGAGTTTAGGGAACTGAGCTGCCCTCGCTACTCGCGAGTACTGCGCCTAGCAGACACTCCGATCAAGGAGCCGAAATCCCCGACGCGCAGGCGCAAGACGCAGGATTGCTGACCAGCTTAATGCCCTCCGTTGGTGGCGTGGTGATTCCCATTTTCCTTTTCTTTTCCTTTGTGGACAAGGAGGGAGGGGGAGGTGGGGGGGACCCCACATGTCTGGCGTTGCCAATATTCTCTCTGCCGCACACCTTTGATTGGGTCGTTCAGGAGGAGTTCGACATTGTTCCATCTGATGGGGAAATGTGGTCTGTGTGTTTTTCCTGTTTTGAAAATCCAATAAAAGATTTAAACCATAAAATCCTTCAACCTAGGAGACAAATTCATAATGTTGATCATGGCCCTCTACAAAAATCCAAGTGCTCGTATCTCTGTCAACGGCTCCTTTTCACCATCACTTAGTTTACAAAAAGACACGAGACAAGGCTGTCCACTCTCCCCATCCCTATTGCGCCTAGCTCTGTAACCCCTACTTCTAGACATAAAAAAGAACCCCCGACATAACTGGAATAGATTTTAAGGGCAAGTGCATCAAACTGGCCGCCTATGCAAATTATATCTTAATAGTAACAGCTGGCCGCCTATGCGAATGATATCTTAATAGTAACAGAAAACCCTGGCCCCTCCATCCATGCCCTTATGTCCACCATAGAAATTTACTCTGAAATCTCTGGTTACAAAATAAATAGAGATAAATCCAAAATGAAACCTCTAAACTGTCATACCACAAGAGATCTTTTAGGTATCTCTGGTCTTACCTGGCAGAATGACTATATAAAATATCTTAGGATAGAGTTTGGGTCGGATCTGATAGATACCATCAAGCACAATGAAAAAATCACCCTCCAAAAAAAAAAAAAAAACTCTTGGATAACTGGTCACCCACATTTATTACTTGGTAGGGTAGAATAGAGACTATTAAAATGATGATTTCACCAATAATTAATTACCTTATCAGCATGCTCCCATTACTCTTATCAAATTACTTCCACCAAAAATTCGAAAAACTGATCTCAAGATTTAACTTGCAAGACAAAAAAGCAAGAATAGCTCTGAGAAAACAGAAACTACATAATACTTTTGGAGGTGTTGACCTGCCCAACTTTAGAAATGACCAAACTGCCTTTCTTGCCAAACAGAGCTCATATTGGATCCAAACCCCAGATAACTACACACCCGTTTGGCTGGAGATAGAAAAGGTGATATTATATGAACTAAATTCATTAACTCTACTCACAGTCAATAATAAACATCTCTCCATTTCTAAATACATATACAAGAACCGTAATCACGCTCTCTTAAAAATCCATAAAAGCTACCATACAGAATAAAAGGTTCTAATTTAGCCTCTCTCTGGAACAACCTAAATATCAAATATGACGGCAAATCCCTACATTGGCAATCATGGATAAACAAAGGTATCTTCTTCCCTTTACAAATTGGCTCTAGAACGTGGCAGATATCCATTTCTGAATTCCAATCACTATTTCACTTAGACCAGTTGGACTTCTGCAATTTTCTCAAAATCAAAACAGCCAGCTCCAATTCTAAGTGCCACCAGAGTGAACCATCCCTATCTGAATTTGTCTCCAAACTTAACAAATCCGGCTTTCAGGTGTCCAACCTCTACCACCTACTATGTCCTAAGACAACAAAATTAAACAAAAACATAACAACATAGTGGGAAAACCACTCTTCCCATCCTATAACAGAGACCGATTGGAACAATATATGGAAATTGGTCACCTCACAAAAAAATGTCCCCAGTACCTTCACAAACTAAATTCAGGATACTACACGAAGCTTACTGGCCTGTCTCAACTATACTCCTTAGAAAACCCCACCTGCTGGAATTGTAATGAAGAGAAGGGTGACCTTGCTCACTTCAACCTTGATTGTAAATCACTGCCCCCTCTTTTGGGATGAAGTCTTTTAATTTCTATCAAAACTATTTAAATGCCACCCTAAAAAAGGCTCTCTTTCCTTATCAAAGGCTTCCTTGACTCTGACCTCAATTGTTCAACTGAGCGCGCATTGCTAGATATCCTACTAACATCAGCGACCAAAATAGTTATCCCTACTTGGAAAAATACACAAAAGCTTCCTTTTGTGCCTGGATCAATTGGGCATCGCACATCAGAGGAGCAGACATTATCGAACTCCATCATTCCCCATGGAAATCACCTTCTAGACCTATGGGATACTCTGTACAACTACTTCACCACCAATAAACCACCTAAAACACGTACTCAACATACTTCGATAGACACCCTCATTTCCCTTAACGCTAAGGCTGTTAACTACTCTAGGAAGCAATAAATGCAAACAAGAGGGGCGCCAAAAAAATTCTCTGGTCATGTGTTAGTCCAATATTTGGAAACCTTCCAATGACCAGTCCATAGGCAGAAGATTACATTTTCAAAAAGATCTTCTTTATTGCAAAGATCACAGTTCATTTCAACATATCCAATCAGCAAAAAATCTTCCTTTTTAATGTATTCAATCACAATTCATTTTATCATATTAGGTTCAGCCCTCATCCAAATCATCATAGGTTGTAAAAGTAAAACGTGTATCACTACCTTACCTGGGTGAATGCAAGATGTAATGGATGCTGTAATTAACCCAGGTTTAGTCCATGAAAAATTACCAGTGACGCGCTGTGAAGTATTGAGAGAGGTGACACTATAAAATGTATAAGCAGTTGAGAGCTACATTTATTGATAAATAAGTGATATTCTCTACATTGTTTAGTGTCTCACCATATTTGTGATTGTTCTCTGCCATATTTTTGCAAGGGAATGTATGCAGTTTAATCATATCTCTTATTTACTTTGAAATGCAGCTCCTATAATTGAAGAGTTTCATGCAATTCTGTGCTTGTTTTTAAGTGTCTCAAATATTTCAGTTTGTTATCAAGTATGATCTGCCATTTTCCAAGTGGCCTAATAATGACAACATGTGTTCTCCACTCCTTCATTCTTGACAATACAAAATATACAAAGGCGTGGTCAAAGTATTGGACAAGAACAGTCTTGATTTCATCTGTCTTTTCTGTAACTTTTTTCTGCAGACGTTAGCAAGTCTGTGCCCTTGTGTAGCTTTTTCAAGAAAGAAAATTCTTTGTAAGCAGATATGCAGGCATAGTTGCTGATCTTCCGCTGATCCTATACATACATTTATGATCATGGAAAAATAGGAAAGACTATCCTCCTTTTTTCAAGGTGAAGAATTTGGGCTAGATAGGAGTTGTTTTTTGGCAAGCCAGTAAAATGTAGAACTGTTTGGCATCTTATTTGGAAATGCGGTGGCAGACCCAACAACGTACTTAATTGTAGTTTGAATGAAGTAGCCATAATTATCCATAAATGTTGATATTAAATGTCTTTGAAACCACATCTTCTTCAACAGCTTGGTGTGTAAATATCTGTTCTAATTTCAGCCTTCTAATACTTTGTGAAACACATATATTCATATTTTTTTATATTTTTATTCAAATTGTAGTGTCTCAACTATTAAATGTGTCCTGTTCCAGTGTGATGCCAGGTGGTGGCACCAACGTCGAACTTGCACTGCACTGCCTTCATGCCACACAAGGGAGTATTTTGGTAAGAAGTCAGTGGGTATTGTTGGAATAATCTGATTTGTTTATGACGTCATCCAGGAGTTATTTTTTCTGGAAACGGTGTGCAGGTTTGTCTATGAAGCAACACAGATTAATCCCCCTCTTTCTAGGAAGCCACACCAATCAACAATTGCTTTATTTAAACAATCACTGCCTTCCAACTCTTCTAATCTATATTGAGATTCTTCACACCAAGAATTTGATTAAAACAATAGCATATCATGCCCACTATACAATGATTTATTGACGATGGGCGTTGTTGACATGAGGTGTGCAATCTACCATCTTTCCTATCTTAACTCTGGCATGCATTCTTGCAGTGTCAAGCTCCAGCAGTGCATGTGTCCCACCCTAATGCATACACCCTGCCTCTTCCCACTTATTACATATTTCAAATGCACATTCTCCCAACCAGACATGCAAGTCTGCCTGTAATTGTTCTGTGAAAATGGCCCGCAGCCCCTGCTACATGCATATGATTATATACTCTCACCCAATGTTCTTTTATCAATCGCTAATTCCCTTAGACCCCTTCTGATCAGCATATCTCCTGTACAGCACATGACTGTCCTTCATCATTTTAGACAACTCCTTACTCTTTCTATAGATCTGATCATCCAGCATGGATTGACCTTGAAACCAGCACTCTTCTCATTCATGAGAATGGAGAACACTTGCATTACAATATGGTCAGTCAATCTAACTGAATTGTAGATCTGACACCATGAACAAAATGGTATTGCCTTTGTGACTTTAAATATACTGCAATCAATAATTCAATAGTAAATTTAAGAACTCTAGCATAATGACAGACCTCTCAACCAGTCCTTCCAAGTTAGGGTGAAACACTGCTCACAATTCTTTTTACTAGAAAAGTGCCAGAAATACCATCATATTGTATGAGTTCATTTGCACACCATTGTCAGTTATAATCTATTTGTGCACTCCATTAAATGTAAATACTTTTTATGAAATTTCTGTATTGTGCATTATGAACACTAGTCACAAATTTTCATAGTATACATATATGGTAATAATCAAACAAGTTCAGTACATTTGATCCCTGCCCAAATTCCTGAAAAGACTTCCAGTGTCCATGTCTGCTTTATACCACCTTGCATAATAATTTAAAAAATAATAATGCATGCAGCAAAAGCTACAAATGTATTGACAATATTTTTTACTAATATATCTACATTTGACCACCACAATTTTTTTCTCACTCTAAATTTAAACCTGATTTAGTTTGGTGGATGCGAGGCATCTGCCAAACAGAGGCGAATGTTTCATCTGCCATGTTCGAGGCATGTGGGCTGCTGAATTCATATCTATAGCATAGATCGCCGCCTAGTGTTGGGTCCGGATGATTGCACATTGTTGTCCTGGAAGAGTCTTCGAAGTATCACGAGATAGGTGGCTCCTTCCCTGGACTACAGTGCTCATGGGCATCGACTCCATCCCCAGATTGTTTTTTTCCGCCATTGGGTTCGGATGTGATTTCGACAACTCCTGTTCGGGATCGTTATAGAACTTTTTCAAGTCCAAAAGGCCTTCTTCGGACCGTCGGTATTGTTTGCGTTCGGTGCCCGACTATATTCCAACTCGTCGAGTCGGATATCCGGGGGGTCGTGTGACTCTTCGGTGATCGAGGCCCAGTCGACGCAGCGAGACTTCGACGGCATGGAACGGAGTCCGTTCAAGAACTGTCCCGTGTGTGGTTCCAAGTACCCACACATTGACGTCCATCCAGTGTGCAACAAGTGCCTGTCGCCGGACCACGACGAGGCCAACTGTATGGCCTGTTCCAGGTTTCGATCGAAGAAAACGATCAAGATGCGCCGCGTGGCGCGCCTCGAGGCCCAGCGATTGGCTCCAGCACCGGTGGACATCTTCGACGACGCAGAGGCAGACGAGCAAGAGCTTCACCTGCAGATTTCACCTCCATCGGGGGTAGTCGAGTCCGACTACGAGGCGGACGTCGAAGGCCAAGACCTAGGGGAAGTCGTCGATGAGGTAGGGGACGACGACGAAGCATTTGGGGCCATGGAAGATAGCTCGGAGGAAGAGCTATGCCCCGTTCGTACACTTACAAAGGCTCAGGTCGAGGGATCGCCACACAGCCTTACCCAAGACCTTACACCAAGATCCACGGCCCCGCCTTCCGGCCCGGCTACGGACACCTCAGCGGAGCCGCCATTATCTAAATCGAAACCGAAACTGAAACCATCGGTGTCGACGAAAACAAAGATGGCCGAGGCGCCATCGCAACCGAAGACGTCTGCTCCAACATCGACGCCGTCGTCTTCGGAGGCCTCGAAGCCAAAGAAAGCTGTTGACCAGGCAAAGGTGCCGAAAGTGGTCAAGGAGCCAAGCTCGAAAAAGGCCGTCGAGCCGGTGTCTAGCAAGGCGGTCGAGCTGAAGTACAAGAAGGCTGTCGAGCCTACATCAGGCAAGTCTGTCGAACCGCAAGGCAAAAGGCCTGTCGAGACGAAGTTGGCCAAGGGCGCAGAGCCACAATCTGGGGTCCCGACGCCAAAAGTCAGAGATGCCGATCCGAAGCCGTCAGCGAAGACGTCTACGGCCGGGGACAAAGATCGAAGCGCACCGGTCAAGGAAGCTCCTGCGCCTCGAACGAACAGACAGAAGTCATCGGTCGGGTCGAGGAAACCATCCGCTTCTTTTACGAAGCAGGTCTCGGACTCCCTCAAGCGAATTAAAGACAAGGCTTCAGCATTGGAACCGAGCACACCTTCCGCGCCGAAGCCAGCTGCCCCACCGAAGAAGACTTCGATGCCGATCCTCTACACGTTACCGCCTAAGATGGCGCCGAAGGCCTTCGCACCACGGTCGGTGCCCAAGGACTCGGAAGTGTCGAAGCCAACTCACCCGGGTGGGAGTTTAAGTCATCGACAACCTTTATTAGAAGAGCGGTCGGAGCATTTCATCGATGCCGACACTGGGAAGCTCACGCTTTACAAGAGGAAGATAACATCACAGCCTTTGGAGTCATTTACAATTCCTCTAAAGCGCAAAAAGCCTGCACCAGAAGCTCCAGTCCTGGTTGAACAGATTCTTCCACAGACTTTGAGGAGTGCAACACCTTCACCCACTTATTCTGATGGAGATGAAGGGGAGCAGGATGAGGAGTACAATTTTCCTGCAAACACAGAGCCTGATGTGCAACAGGACTCGTGGATGGACACAGGTGATCAAGGGGATCAGCACACAGTCCATGACCCTCAGATTTATAACGTGAAGACGTCTCCCACTGAAGATTCTGCGGCATTTAATGCCTTGATTGAGAGGGCAGCTACAAACCATGATGTGGAAATGCATGCTGACCCTGTGGAGGTTGACTTCCTTTTTGACACTTTCTCCACTGCTGAAAAAACTGTCAAAACTCTTCCAATGCTAAAAGGGGTCCTTAAGCATGCTGCGGACATTTTCAAGGAACCCACAAGGTCAAGGGTTGTCAACCCTAGAATAGAGAAAAAATACAGACCGGCACCTGGCGATCCAACCTACATAAAGGGCCAGTTGCCTTTGGACTCTTTAGTGGTCTCTAATGCCCGCAAACGGGCGAACTCGCAAACCACGGGTGAAGCTCCTCCCCCAGACAAAGAGTCGAAAGTGCTGGAGGCATCAGGGAAGAGAGTAGCAGCTCAGGCGGCCAACATCTGGCGCATCTCAAACACGCAGGCACTGTTGGCCAGATACGATAGGGCACACTATGACACCCTAGAGCAGCTGATGCAACACCTTCCAGATCAGTTTAAAGAGGGAGCTGAAATGCTTATCCAGGAGGGAAAGCTCATCTCCAACGCTGCTATAAAGTGTGCGCTAGACGTTGCGGACACGGCAGCAAGGGCAATCAACACTAGTGTGATGCTGAGGCGTCAGGCATGGCTCCGCATCTCAGGGTTCAAGCCAGAGATACAGACTACTATCCTCAACCAGCCGGTTAACCCAGACAGGTTATTTGGTCCAGAGGTAGATACCACTCTGGAAAAGATCAAAAAAGATACTGAGACTGCCAAGTCCATGGGTGCTCTCCAGTCACAACAGTTTCGAGGGAACATTTTTCGTCGCTCAGGCAATCGAGGTGTTAACAGAGGACACATGTCGCAGCAGACGCCATTCAATAAGACTGGGGCGCAATCCTCGTACACCAAGCAGGGTAGAGGTGGATACAGAGGAAACAGTGCCAAGGGTAGAGGCAGAGGCAACAACAGTTCCCGTTCCTCTGCCACAGCCAAACAGTGACTCTCTGTCACTGCCCCCCGACCATCCATCACCTGTCGGGGGGAGACTCCAACAGTTCCTGCCGGTCTGGAAGTCCATCACCACAGACAGGTGGGTCAGGAAAATTATCCAGTTCGGCTATTATTTGGAGCTAACATCTACTCCACCCAACATACCCCCAAAACAACGTCCTATGTCGGCAGAGCACTTGCACTTATTGCAGCAAGAAGTTCTTGTGATGCTGCAAAAAGGCGCAATAGAGCTTGTGCCAGTGGAAGAAGAAGGCACAGGGGTTTATTCCCTGTACTTCTTAATCCCAAAAAAGGACGGATCACTCAGACCGATTCTAG
Organism: Lissotriton helveticus; assembly: GCF_964261635.1. Taxonomy (NCBI): domain Eukaryota; kingdom Metazoa; phylum Chordata; class Amphibia; order Caudata; family Salamandridae; genus Lissotriton; species Lissotriton helveticus. The sequence continues at coordinate 921,261,976 of NC_136070.1, forward strand.
ACCTACGCCCTCTGAACCAGTTCATTCTTTCAGAACACTTCCACATGTTAACACTGCAGCAGGTTCTTCCATTGTTAAACCAGGGAGACTTCCTCGCAACCTTGGACCTCAAGGATGCTTACTTTCACATACCACTCCATCCATCCCACAGGAAATACCTCAGGTTCACCATCCACAACCGGCATTACCAGTTCAAGGTCCTCCCTTTCGGAGTGACCACTGCCCCCAGAGTGTTCACAAAATGTCTGGCGACAGTAGCGTCGCATCTCAGGAGACAGAGAATACATGTCTACCCTTATCTAGACGACTGGCTGGTTCAAGCAAAGTCGGCCCAGCAGTGCGCCGCAGACATGTCCCACACCATTCACCTCCTTCACAGTCTGGGGTTTTCACTAAACTATCCAAAGTCGCACCTGCAGCCAGCCCATGTGCGGCAGTATTTGGGCGCGACAATAGATACTCTGGCAGCCACGGCTCAGCCAAACCCAGTGAGAGTCGACAACATCCAGTCGCTCATCCAAAGGTTCAGACCGCAACACTCACTCCCTGCGAGAGTGTTCATGCAGCTGATAGGCATGATGGCCTCCTGCATCTTCATAGTCCCGCACGCACGGTTGCATATGCGTCCGCTCCAAGAATGCTTGGCACGTCAGTGGACTCAGGCTCGAAGACAGTTGAAAGTGTTGGTGACCGGTCCGGCATACAACTCTCTGCATTGGTGGACTCCACACAACCTTTGCAAGGGTCGACCGCTCCAAGAGCCTGTGCCACAGATTATCCTAACAACGGACGCATCTCTGCAGGGATGGGGAGCTCATGTGCTCCACTACACGGTGCAGGGACTATGGACGACGCAGCAAAAGAAGATGCACATCAACTACCTAGAACTGATGGCAATCTTCATGGCACTCAAGTCCTTCAAAGTACATCTGTGAAACAAAGTCGTGTTGATCCGGACGGACAACATGACAGCCATGTACTACATCCAAAAGCAGGGAGGTACACACTCTCCACAGTTGTCTCATCTGGCTCAGAGCGTGTGGAAGTGGGCCATTCAGAGGAACATCTTCCTCATGGCGGAACACCTCCCGGGCAAGGACAATCAGATGGTGGATCTGCTCAGCAGATTCAGCCACCAGATGCACGAGTGGGAGTTACATCCATCAGTACTCCGCCCGTACTTCCAGCAGTGGGGTCATCCAGAGATAGACCTGTTTGCCACAAGGGAAAACGCAAAATGCCAAAGCTTTGCCGCCAGGTTCCCTCACCCACAGTCGCAGGGCAATGCGATATGGATGAACTGGTCAGGCAGATTTGCGTACGCTTTTCCCCCAGCACCTCTCATACCTCTGGTGGCACGAAAGCTAAAGCAACACTCGATGACGCTCATCCTGGTTGCTCCAACGTGGGCACGCCAACCATGGTACACCACGTTTCTAGAACTCTCCGTGGTACCGCATCAAAGGCTGCACCTCACACCCAGGCTCTTGACGCAGAACCATGGCGACATTCAGCATCCAGATCCGCAACAGCTCAATCTGGCGATCTGGCTCCTGAAATCTTAGAGTTTGGCTACCTTAATTTGCCTCCTGAATGCATGGACATCATCCGGGAGGCAAGAAAGCCCACTACCAGAGCTTGCTATGCGGCAAAATGGAAGCGGTTTGTCATTTACTGTACAGAACACAATATCAACCCGCTAGATGCATCCATTCCTAATATCATCTGCTATTTGTTACATCTTTACAAACGCAATCTAGCATATGCTTCCATTCGGATACATTTATCCGCCATAGCGGCTTATCTCCAAAACAGGCAGCATCTCTCTGTTTTCAGGGTGCCTGCCATTAAAGCATTCCTGGAAGGTCTGAAGCGAGTCATCTCTCCCAGGACCCCACCAGCCCCTGTGTGGAACCTCAATGTGGTCCTCACCAGATTAATAGGCCCCCCGTTTGAGCCTCTACATTCATGTGAGATTCAGTTCTTGACATGGAAAGTGGCTTTTCTCATTGCCATCACGTCTCTCAGACGGGTTAGTGAGCTGCAAGCGCTCACAATACAGGAGCCATTTATACAAATTCATTCAAACAGGGTGGTGCTGCGCACTAACCCCAAGTTTCTTCCTAAGGTGGTGTCGCAGTTTCATGTCAATCAAACCATCGAACTGCCCGCATTCTTTCCAAACCCTGAAACAGTAGCAGAAAGAATGCTACACACGCTTGATGTCAAAAGGGCGTTAATGTACTACATTGGCAGAACCAAAAATTTCAGAAAGACACAACAACTCTTTGTTGCCTTCTCAGCCCAGCACAAAGGCAACCCCATTTCCAAAGCTGGAATAGCCAGGTGGATCGTTAAATGTATTCAGATTTGCTATCAGAAAGCTAAGCGCACTTTAACGGTCCCCCCCAGGGCACACTCCACACGCAAGTTGGGGGCCTCCATGGCATTCCTAGGTAATATTCCTTTGGAAGACATTTGTAGAGCAGCCACATGGTCTACACCACATACATTTACTAAACATTACTGTGTAGATGTGCATTCCAAACAGCAGGCAGCTGTAGGACAGGCTGTTCTTAAAACACTTTTTCAGACTTCTGCAGCTGGCACGGGCGGCCGCCGTTAATGGAGGGACTGCTATGTATTCTATGCTATAGATATGAATTCAGCAGCCCACATGCCTCGAACTGAATATGCTACTTACCAGTATGCATCTCTTCTTGGCATGTAGGGCTGATGACATTCATATCGCCCGCCCTCCTCCCCGGCGCCCGTAGCGGCTGCAGACTTTTCTTGCATTCAATCTTAAGCATGGCCATCGCTTACACTATTACACTCCATCTTTGCCACAATGGCTAAAAACAATCTGGGGATGGAGTCGATGCCCATGCGCACTGTAGTCCAGGGGAGGAGCCACCTATCTCGTGATACTTCGAAGACTCTTCCAGGACAACAATGTGCAATCATCCGGACCCAACACTAGGCGGCGATCTATGCTATAGATATGAATGTCAGCAGCCCTACATGCCAAGAACAGATGCATACTGGTAAGTAGCATATTCAATTTAGAGCATAATGCTGTCTATGCTCTCTAACTAAGAGAGTGAGGACATTCCATGCTTTTTAGTATACATCCCGCATCACATCTGCCAAACTCTTAAACAAGCCCTTGGACTCTTTACTCTTTGCCCCTTGGGTGTAAAATGATTGTCTTGTTTCTATGAGAAACTAGCTAAACCCATGACTCGTCCTGGACATCCCCCGCCACAACCACATCTCCGCCCACCTGAGAGACCTGCACTGTCTCCCCGCCAGCAAGAGGATCACATTCAGTCTCCTCACCCACGCACACATAGCTCTCCATGACCTGGGCCCCAAATACCTCAACAACCGCCTCACTTTCTACACGCCCACCCGCCAGCTGCGATCGACCAGCCTCGCCACCGTACCACGCATCCGCAGAGCCACCGCTGGAGGAAGATCCTTCTCCTACCTGGCGGCCAAGACATGGAACTCCCTCCCCATCCACCTACGACTGACCCAGGACCATCTCTCCTTCAGGAAGCAACTCAAGACCTGGCTTTTCGAGCAGTAACGGACCCCCCCCCCCCCCCCAGCGCCTTGAGACCCTTCCGGGTGAGTAGCGCGCATTACAAATTGTTCTGATTGATTGATTGATTGAAACCACTTTCGCCCCACATAAAGCACCATTGCCCGTCCCCTGTTCTAAAGCAAAACACTTACCTTGCCATTTTTGTTACTTAATCAAATTTAGATTTATTTTCAAAATAAAATAACAGCGACAAGCAGCATGAGAGTGAAATTCTAGAAATAGTTTTTAGATCGATCAAATTAGGCCCTCACTACCACTAGATAACATTTAATGATATACGTATACCAGTTTCAGTCCAGAGCGTTAAATCTGGCTCTCTTCAGTGACAAAGTAGCAGCTATTGCATACCATCAAGTTATAAGTAAGCAGTCAAAAGAAAATCCATTCTCAGCAGTGGACCTACCACCATCAGGATTGCACTGAAGCTTATTCAGTCCCAATAGGTACGACTAGGTTTGTGCCTATTCAAAAAGAATGCTGAGGGGTCCCAAATATCCTTAGGTTGTGCCGCAGCAACCAATAGTGTTATAAATGTTTCAGCATTAAAATTTCAGGTCACTATATCTCCCATTCTGTCTGTCACTGCAGGGGATGAACTCCTCACCCAGGTTAGTTCCACCCATCCACCAAACCAAAACCAGCACCCCCAAGCCCCTTAATTGCCTTCTGGATATCAGTGATAAAACTTGAAAACATCATGAGAGACACCAGGATAAATCTCCAGATAGTAATTATAGACATGCTGTTTGTTGCACAAGTTCAACTATCTTGAATACTTGGACATTGCTAAGATATGTGGAAAGAAACAGCTGCAGCATGACTACCCTGGGCACTCCAGGATTGCAGAGTGATTAAATTATAGTATCTTTGCATATGTAGGTAATATTGGTGATGTACACATTTATAATGAATTAAACTGTGTCAGCTATTTACTGAAACCTGGGCCGTCTGCACACAGAAATATCCAAATTGATCATCTGAAAGTGTCATGTTAAGATCCATGACCCACTAGGCTCTGACAGCCTGTGGCCCACTCAGCCTATCTTATTACCTCGAGAACCACAGGCATTTATCTGGGGAGCATATAACCTGAGTTAGGGTTGTGCATTCATTGGGCTCCTCAGGGAAGTCTATCTTCCTGTCTATAGCAGCCCCTTAACCGGAAATATGTTGGTGTGACATGTGCAATGATGCTTACTTATCCTTAAACTGTTATGAAGCTTTCCTCTTCTCAGAGTTTACCAAGACAGTCAAGCCACATCCTCGACAATGTGTATCTGAAGAAGACCAATATTTATAGATTCCTTACCTTAGAATTACCCCCAGGCATGAGATTGGATCCGGAAAATTTTACTCTTAGCAGTAACCCTGAGCGTCGGTAGGTGACGTATGTCTACTTAGACACCGCCCCTCCACGCTGACGTCAGTTCTTTTTTTTTCCGTGCCAGCCTTGCACAGATCCGGGGAGGATTTGCCCCTTAGTAATTTTTTGACAAAACTTTTTTCAACGTTTGTGAACTTTTTGAGTCTTCCGACTCCTGGTGCACGAGAGATGTCACATCGACAGACTGAATTCAAGCTGTGCCAGGCCTATAACCACCTGACGTCAGTTACGGACCCCCACCTCGGGTGCCTCTGGTGCCTGGAGCGCGACCACAACCCGAAGTCATGCTCTGACTGTCGGGCCATGAACCCAAAGTCTTTGCGGGAGCAGTCCCGAAAGCTCTTGGCAGTCGGCTCCACGTCGCTCAAGGTCCCGGTCGAGAGGAAAGGTCTCGGGACCCGTCGCGCAGCCACCATCATCATTCATCATCTAAGTGTTCGAGATCGTCAGGTAAGTCGAAGCACAAGAAGAAGGTGAAGAAGCAGCATCGCTCTTCGCCCCTCCATTGCCCAACACGACGCGGGATCCGTAGCGTCGTCAGTCTCCAGCTCGTCTGGGACGGCTCTGCACTTCCCTCCTTTTCCCGCAGCTGAGCGTCCCCTGCCCAGCTTCGAGCTTTCTACGAGGCGCTTCACAGCATTTTTGGGCAGCCCGTCTCTGCCTGCACACCTTTGGACCACGCGGTCTCAGCTGGGGGCCCTGGGTTTCGATGGCCCGCACTGGCACTGGCACCAGAAAACCCCCAAGGGTCCAGACCTGGATCAGGATTGACGACGGTCGGCCTCACAGTACCTTCCCGGTGCCGATTCCAGTGACGACGACCACGGCTCAAATTCTGCCCACGACCGGCGCCAACCCCAGCCTCACCCCCGGCTTGGACACATCATCAGACCGATTACGCTTGACGTCGGTACTGGCGCCGGAAGGTACATTTGTGCCTCTGTTCATTCCTGGTGTTCCTTTCCAGCATGACTGGCAACCAGAGATGGGTGAGGAGGACTGGAAGGGGTCTGTGGACCCTTTGGCTGACCAGCTTGAAGAGCTGGACTGGCGAGAGGATATGGGTGACGCCAGTGATTTGGAAACCTCGCCAGATCTTGGCATGCCCTCTCCCCCTACCGTGGCTACGGAGGAGGGAGCATCTTACGCAGTGCTGTTGCATAGACGGCTGAGACCTTGGGCCTTGAGTTTCCTACGGTGGCAGTCAGGACTAACCTCCTGACAGAGGTGCTTCAACCGGCGACGGCCTCTTCAGAGCACCTTCTGCCTTTTAATGAAGCCCTCACTGATGTCCTTCTGGACACTTGGTCCAAGCCCAACACAGGAGCTCCTGTGAACAGGATGATTGCCCGACACCATCACCCGGCCCCGGGCAACCCACTTTTCTTCTCTCAACACCAGACCCCGAGACCTTGGTGGTCCAAGCCTCATCCTCTAAGGGCGCATTCCCTACTGCTCCCTCAGATTGGGAATCCAAGAAGCTGGACCATCTTGGAAAGAAGAAGTTTTCTTCTGCCAGCTTAGAGCTGTGGTCAGTGAATACTGCATGCCGTTATACCCTTACAGTGTGGGATAGGGTTGCACAAGTGCTGCCACAGTGCCCGGAGGAGGCCCGGGCTATTCTCACCTGCTCAGCAGCTAAATTCACCATCAGATGTGGAATGGATACCACCAACTCTCTGAGCAGAACAGTTTCCACATCGGCAGCCCTGAGAGGCTACGCCTGGTGTCGGATGTCTGGTTTCTCTAAGCTCCACCTAGGCATAGTGGCTGCGACAGGAAAAGGTCCAAATCGTACGGTGGAGAATTAAGTTTTCAATTTGAGAGCGTGCGATTCAAGGGACATAATTACATGGAAATTGTGGCAGACAATTTCAAGTTTGCAGGAGATTGTGGATAAAAATCAACAATAGAATTCACCAGAAAGACATGACCATATACTTCCATGGTTTAACAATAATATCTACATTTAGTAAGTTATTTATAGCTATAATGTACACCTTAACAGAGTTACTCAAAAGTCAAACATTCAAGCACGGCTATCTATTCCTCAAAGACACACACATACAGGTTGGATTTGGCACGAGGGCGAGTGATGGTTCAGTATATAAAATTTTATTAACAAGATATTTCAAAAAATGCAATGCTCTGTCAATAAATAAATGCATAAAAACCGAACCAGTGACTCGCAACTCGTGAGCTGTAAAGCCACGACAAGGCACCAACCGTTTTACAGGCCATTCACGCACCTTTCATACCTGATACAAACCAGACCATTGACACCATCCGTAAGGAACAGCAACACATTACAACAATCACAATAAGGGTCAAGGTACAACCTACTTCAGAAAGAGATAAAAGACAAATATTACTGCACAGCCATCTATTCCGCAAGCACAAACAAAAACAAATTGCAAATTGATACAAATCTACTAACTCAACAACTAAATCTAAAAAGACTACACAAATGCAAACTTTGAAACTGAACAATAAGACCAACCAGTTCACTTTACCACTCATTGATACTCCCAAAAATTCTTTTGCGTGTGGTACAATCTAAAACAAGCAGGTACACACAGCCCGGGCTTTGAAGGGCAGTCGGGGCAGTACATACAAACCTCCTTCCGCAAACCTCTTCGCCAACAGACTCTACATCTCCGACTGGGAAAGTCTTTTGAGATTGTAGGAGGAATTGCATCAGGAAAGTGGCGATCTTTCAATCTGGCAACATCCTCCACCACTCCAACTCTAGGAACACTTGCCTGTTCCACTAAAACAAGGCTGCCTATTACAGACTCCTGAAACTTTACAAAAGTCATCTTTGACTGGGGACAAGATTTCTGGAACACAACAAAAGCATTAAAGGTTGCCAAGTGGAAAAGATGGATAGCCAACTTCTTGTACCAAATGTAAGCCTTACGAAGAGCAGCATACGGTTCCAACCTCTGATCTACTCTGTCAACACCACCCATGTACTTATTGTAGTGCAGTATGCACACAGGTTTGCGCACTTCTGCATTCTGACCACAAACAGTCACCGGTTCAGTGCTTTCATCATGTATTGTAGTCAACATGTAGACATCTCTCCTGTCTGAAAACTTCACAGCTAGAAGCTCCTCACAACGCAATGCACTGCACTGTCCCCGAGCAAGCTTTCGACAAACAAGTTCTTTTGGGAAACCTTTATGGTTTGAGCGGATTGTGCCATAAGCAACAGTGTCCACTTTGGCCAATTCCCTGAACACCGCACACCAGTGTAGAAGTTATCGACATACAAATGATGGCCTTTGTTAAAAAATCCACGACCAAGTTCCCACACAATTTTCTCAGTCACTCCAAAAGTCGACGGACAACCAGGGGGGTTAATCCTGGATTCCTTACCAGTGTACACCCTGAAATGAGAGACATATCCAGTCTCACTGTCACACAGCATATACAGTTTGATTCCATAGCGTGCCCTCTTACTAGGAATATATTGCCGAAATACCAAGCGACCCTTGAACAACAGCAAAGGCTCATCCACTGCAATTTCTTTCCCAGGATAAAAGATCTCAGAAAATCGATCAACAAAATGATCAATGACAGGCCGAATCTTGAAAAGACGGTCACAATCAGGGTGATCTCGTGGCAAAGCAAGACTATTGTCAACAAAATGCATCATCCGAAGCAGAAGCAAATACCTATCATGATTCATGACTGCCGGAAATATAGCTGTTGCCATCAAGGGACTAGTAGACCAATATGAAGCCATTGATGGTTTCCTAAGCAAGCCCATCAAAAAAGTTAAACCCAAAAACTTTTTCATCTCCTCCAAATTTGTGGGAGTCCACCGGGTAGCTCTAGCGTGGGGCTTAAGGCTGGCACTGTTCACCCTCAAAAAATTTTCAGCATACAAATTAGTTTGCTCTACAATCTCTGCCAAAAACACATCATCCATAAACAACTTGAAGAAATCAATAGGCAAAAAGTTTTCAGTGTTCACCCTACACCCTGGAACACCAGTAAATTCAGGCAATGCCGGCTGCACCATGCCTGGTGCAACCCAGAGGTCAGAAATGTCATCGTCAAGTCTTGCAGCCGCAGGCTGCCGCCCAGCTGCCTCTTGTCTCACTACACCAACTGGAAGTCTAGCAGCCCCAGGCTGCAGCCCAGATGTCTCTTGCCGCACTATTGGCACAGCAATGTCCTCCGCAACCACAGGCACAGCAATGTCCTCCGCAACCACAGGCACATCATCCACACCAAAAGTAGCTTCATCAGCACTCAAAGTGTCTTAATCATCAGATGAAGCCATGTGTAGAGAAAACTCACTACCTGAATCTTCACCTCCCACCTCTGGCTCAGAATCAGAGTCAGTCTCTGGACCATGGTCAGAGGAAGAATAAAAAAGCATTCCAACAACTTGCTGAGCAGTAATCCGGCGGCTAGCCATTATCCTTACAAATAAAGGAGTCTGCACAAACAACTCAACAACCCCAACACTGCGCAAAGTAAGATAAAAAATTTAAGCCCTTTTCACAAAAAACTATATTTAGAAAAAATATACAATTCACTTACAAGACACAACTACACTCACCAGCACCTACTCTGCAAAGACACAGCAAATAGGCAACGATATCCCACTAGAAAGAAGAAAAAAAAACTTACATCTACAGAAGGACACATCAAAAACAAATGCAAAACATGTTTTACAATCACAACAAACAGAAACCAAACATACTCATTACTACACACTTTGCAAAATAAACAATTACATTACAATTGAACAAAAAAGAGGTCTCTTACCAAACACATGCAACTACAGAAATAGCAGAACAACAGAACCACCAGTAACGGAACCGCACACTGCAACAATCTAAAGAGAAAAAAAAACAATACACATTAGAAGAAACAAAAACAACACACATTACAACAGGCTATGTCACAGGGTATGTCACAAATGGGGTGTCTGTCCCCAAGGGGGGAAGATTATAAATCATTATAAACGTGGGCCCCCTGGAAGCAACACTACGGAGGGCAGAGAGGCCAAATAAAGACACTGCAGAACATACTTTTTAAAACAAATGGGCCCAAGGAAGCAACCCTTGGCCAAGGGGTCGCTCCCTATAAAAAAAATTTAAAAAAAACCCTGGAATCTAGTGGGCTTTTCTATCCCCCCCTGGGTCCAGAAACGGTAAAAAAAACAGCCGATCTGCCCCCAGGGGGGGGGGGGGGGGGTGCAGAACAGTCTACAATATTTATAATACCCCCTGGAAGCGACCCTTGCCCAAGGGGTCGCTTCCTTTATAAATATAATAAAATCCCTGGTGTCTAGTGGGCTTTTCTACCCCCCCTGGGTCCAGATGCGGCCCAAAAAACGGCTGATACAAGTCTAAAAAAAATAAGGGCCACTAGGAAGCGACCCTTCCCCAAGGGGTCGCTTCCTTTTCAATTGTAAACAAATCCCTGGTGACTAGTGGGCTTTTCTGCCCCCCCTGGGTGCAGATCGGCCCAAAAAACGGCCGATCTGCCCCGGGGGGGGCAGAAAAGTCTGAAATTTTTTTTTCCCCCTAAGGAAGCGACCCTTGCCCAAGGGGTCGCTTCCTTTATAAATATAATTCAATCCCTGGTGTCTAGTGGGCCTTTCTGCACCCCCTGGGTCCAGATGCGGCCCAAAAAACGGCTGGAAAAGTCTAAAAAAAAATTAGGGCCACTAGGAAGCGACCCTTCCCCAAGGGGTCGCTTCCTTTTCAAATGAAAACAAATCCCTGGTGACTAGTGGGCTTTTCTGCCCCCCCTGGGTGCAGATCGGCCAAAAAAACGGCCGATCTGCCCCAGGGGGGGCTGAAAAGTCTGACAAATATTATGGCCCCCAACAGGAATGGACCCTTGCCCAAGGGGTCGCTTCCTCGACAAATAAATATGCCCAAAAACAATCCCTGGTGTCTAGTGGGGCATTCCTGGTGCACGATCGCGACGCTGTGCGCGATCGTGCACCAGGAATGCCGTGCATTGGGACATCAGGGGAGAGGAAACACAGTTTCCTCCCCCCCGATGCCTCAAGGAACCGAAAAATGCCCCCACCGGAGCACCGAACACCCACCTCTGTGCTGGACGCGCTGGAAACAAATGGCTTCCAGCGCGTCCAGCGCTTCTTGATGACGTCGGCGCGCGCTGTGCGCGCTGACGTCACCAGGAAGCGTGGTGATTCTGGATTCCCCGGCGTGGGGGGGGCCAGGGGGTGGCAGCGGAAAGTCTTCCGCTGCCACCCCAGGTACAAGCGCCACGATCGATGCCCCAGGGGGGGAGCGCCAGCGCTCCCCCCCAGGGCTGTACTGATGACGGAGCGGTTCCGTCTTCCGCACAGCCCAACCGATGCTGATGACGGAACCGCTCCGTCATCAGCATCGAAGGGGTTAACCCAGTCTTGTAAAAAGAAATCAATATATTTGGATACATTTTCCAGGGAGCTATTTATTGCTGATATAATAGGGCGCCCTGAAAGATTTTCACAATTTTTATGTATCTTGGGGATAAAATAAAAAGTGGGGATCACCGGGTGTTCTTTTATTAGGAATCGAAATTCATCTTCAGTGATCACACCACCACTTCTCCAAGCCTGGTGCTTCCTAGATTGATCCACCCATGCAGCTTTCACCACAGGCATGTTTCTCTTTTTATAGCACAAAGTGTCCCCCAGCTGCATTTCTGCTTCCACCATGTATAAACTACGAGGCCACAACACCACGTTGCCGCCCTTGTCGGCTTGCCGCACTATGACAGTATTGTCCAAATCCAACTTTTTAATCAATTGGGCATAGCACCGATTTTGATTGCTAATGGCATGCCGTTTACTATTGGTGGCGGTGTACAGTTTTTTAAGATCTTGAATCACCAAGTCATGATATGTATCAATGTTATCATGGACCATCGTGGGTTGGAAAATGGACTTGGGCTTGAATGGGGTTACACATTTGCTTATAGCTTCCGGTCCTGTGTTAGCTACAAGATTGTCACTCCCATCCGTTTCTTTTTGAAGTGCCCAGATCTCCTCAAATGATTCCCGATCTCCCACTGTTAATAAGGAGGGACTTTTTGTTGCCTCTATCGATTTCTTCTTTTTGGGTGCCAAACTGTGAAACTTACTAAGTTTCAATTTCCGAATAAATCTGAAGGTGTCCATGCGTGTATCAGCATAATTGAAATTGCAGGGTGGGCAATATGATAGCCCCAACTCAAGCACTGCCTCATCATTTTCGGAAAGTGATACTGAAGTCAAATTAATTACTGCGTTGGAGTTGTTGCTTGCGCTGTTGGACGGTTTTGGTAGCAATTCCATCTCCCCCTTGCGGGTCCCTTTGCCTTGTTTCCCCCGTTGTTTGTTGCTTTTGCGACGTTGGCCCCGCTTGTAGTTGAGCCTTTGGTTTGGTTTCCAGGTGGCACTCGGGGGCGTAGGGTGTCTCTATCGTTTGCATACATGGGTGCAGTCCGTAGCGTTTTTTCTCAACGCGGAGAGAGATTATCATCTCCCCGACCTTGCAGCTGTTTTTATCTTCGCTGCATTAATCACTTCACTGCCGTGTGGTAATAGGAAAGTTATCAACCACTTATCGGAATATGTTTACAAAAGAACCCACTGAATCTTTATCTACCTAAAGCGCTATTTCTGTAACCTAAAGAGAAAACAACAATGGCATAAATCTGTGAACATAATTGCCCATCTTGCCATCCACGTCCAAAAATAAATTAACTGCCATCGACTGAGCATAGAAGTTTTTATGAACCACTTGGATTTTTTGCTGTATGCAAGCCTGTATTTTTACATGTGCAATAGACGGCTACCTGATGAAGGCACGTTTGCCGAAACGCGCGTAGTTTGACACCTGCCGCACTGCCTCCATCATCTTTATCGTCTATCATGTATTTTGGATATATAAATTTGTAAAAATGTCATAATGTGCTAATATATACAAAACGAAAATAATTATACATAAAAATTATATTTTGATATAAAAATGAAAGGATGATACCTTAATTGTTTTTCTGTCTATTTCACTGTAATAGGAATAGCATTGTAAAAATCATATACCTAGCTAAAACTGTTCCTAAATAGTCTAATGTTCCCTATTTTTAGCTAGCTGTTAGATAGGGGTCCCCTGCTTTTCTAACGATATGTCTCTTCGATCTTGACAGAGACAATCTGCTTCCTCGGCTAGTGAAAGTTTGGTAAACCCCAACGGCTGCATTTTTGTTGATTCACCTTCAGGTTCGCTTTCTGCCTCTGAGCTGAGATCGGATGCGGACACCGATATCGCCCTTGCATCCCTCGTAGTTTTGTTCTGCATATTTTATACTCTCGCTTTAACCCCATCGTAGCAGCGGGCGAAGGTGAAAATCTGCCCGTTGATATAATCCAGCCGGTCCCTTTCAAACTTATAGGCTTTTCTTTTTTTAATCACTTCCTCCTCCTTTTTTAATCTGACCAACATCTCTTCTCGCAATTTCACTGTTTGGTCATTGTTTCCTAGAGCAGCAATTTCTGTCTCCAAATTTTCAATTTCTCCCTGCAATTTAATACTATTACTGTCAGCATATTTTACTAAAATCGTCATCAGCTTGCTTGACGATTCCAGATTTGATTCCGCCCATTCCCGTAACATCGCAGGGTTGGATTTCTCGTAACTGGGAGCCAAGGTGATACGAAGTCCCAGCGGCACCCTCCCGACTTGTAAATATCGGGAAAGGGACCGGTGCTCCCACCACTTGGATTGTTCAGAGCGCATAAGGTTTTCGAGTCTCTTGAACAAATCCCGAGTGGTGGGGCTCCCAGTTATCGCCTGTACTGTTTGGATTGCGGAACCGGACCCCCCAGCCGGGGAATCCAGAAACATGTTCTCTGCCGCCTCTTCTCGTTCCCGCAACATATTCGCGGACATTATGGCACTATGGCTGTGAGCAACACTTGCTCGACACCTTGATGTGGCCTCTGACAGGCAGCAAATCTCCCCCGTCAGACTGCCCGCACTCTCCTTACCGGATACTCCGCCCTGTACTCCACTGCCGCTTGACTACCGATCTTCGCGCCTGACAGCAGACACGGACAATGTTGGTATCAGCAAACCAGCGAAACGTTCGGCGGTATCCGGGGGCTTTTGCGGCTTACTCCTCACCGGAATTTGTAGATCCTCTTCCGGGTGAACAGAAAAGGCTGCACTTCCTGCCGCGTTGCCCAAAAACGAAGGAGGGGTTCTGCTTGTACCTCGGAAGCCTTTTCGGTACTCAAATATGCACGTAACGCCCCAACAAAACCAGGCAGCAGCCACAGTCTTTTTCACAAATGACGAAAAGCAGACCCGAATTCTGTGCTCATTCAAGGTGTTTTATTTCTCCAGCCAGCTTCCAACGAAGCTTGATCACATGGCAAGTTGCGATAGGCAGTGACCAGTATTTAAAGTGACAGTGCATACGTAAGTTAGAGTTTCAAGTGAACAACATAGAAAAAATATCATACTCAATGGCTATGTAGAATTACAAAAGTAATGCAATTCTACTTTTAGACTTATTCTAAAATGAATAAATATGGTAAAATCATACATAATTCATAACATTGCTTCCCGAATTACTTCTTTTTAAAAGAAATAACATTTTTGATTTTTGTTAAAAACACACATATATAAACATCTGCCGAATTCAATACATTGCCCGTGCAAAATTCGATTATTTCCTGCTGATAATATGATTGCAAACATCTCCATTCAATTCCATAGCCATTTATTTAAGTAGTTGAGTCACAAGAAAAACTACAATGCAATCGTGCAAACTCCCAAATGAGCCCCAAAATGAGCTGGTTATAGACATCATAGGGCCCTTGCCTGGGGAGAAACCATCAAGTATGTAGTTGTTATGATGGATTTATATTCTCAGTGGCCGGAATTGAAAATGGTCGCTGACATTAGCTGGAGGACTATAATAACATTTCTGGAAGGGATTTTTGTGAGGGGAGTCTTACCATCTTCTATCTGATAACAGGATTCATTTTTTGTTCAACGGAAATGCAATATTATTTAGTCAGCAATGGTATTAAGCATTGCCTTTGTATAATATATCATCTGGGGAAGAATCGTGCAGTAGAAGGATTTATTAAAACTATAAAAAGGAATCCAGCTTACTAAAACTAATAATATATTTTGGGAGGACAAAATATGTTGGAGAGTGAAAGCGTTCCGGTTAACACCTCATCAGACAACAGATAAGATTCCTTTTTAATTTCTGAGGGGAAGGAGAACTATTTCTAAAGTAGTTGCTGCTTGGATGAAGCGGCAGAAGGGCTGTATAGATGTTAACACCAGACAGTCGTGGAGAGAGTTCAGGCTTCAAAAGGAAATAAAAGGAAATATGATGAGGATCATCACACAAAACTAATAAGGTTGAAGGTGAAGGATTGGATTAAAGTCAAAAGCCCCTTTGTGAGAGACCAATGGTCAAAATTGACCAAACCCATGAGAGTACTTACGTTTTTCCACAATGCGGTGAAAACTCAAGATGGTAAGATCTGGAAATTAGGGAGGGTAGTTAAGGTCAATAACCCTGGAGGTAATACTAATATTTCTAAGACATCAAAGGACAAAATTGATAATAGAAACTTTCTACAGGTACATAACAGCAGAAAAGTGAGGGAGAAAACTGATGGAGATTACTTAAGAGATGTTCTACGCAGATTGAGTGTTTGCCCAACTCAGTCACCTAGACATTTAAAGGACTTTGGGCCAGATGTAGGTAAATCTGAAATACTGATTTCTTAATAGCAAATTTTACAGATTCGCTATTAAGAAATCGGTATTTCCTATGTAGGTAAAGATTTGGTAAAAAATACAGAATCCTTAATATTCCTTATTATCGAATCGGTAATTGAGATTCGGTAATAAGGAATACCTACCCATTCATTTCTATGGGCTTGGAGGCCCATAGGAATGAATGTGTAGACATTCACTATTAGCGATTCGGTATTCCCGAATCGCTAATAGCGGGAGCACTTTCAAGGGTGCCAGGGTGTCAAAAGGACACCCTGTTGCACCCCTGAAATGTGCATGTGTGCACATGTGGCGCACATACATGCCCTAAAGGAAATCGGTAATTACCACCAACTTGAAGTTGGAGGTAATTACCGATTTCTTAAGGCTCAAAAGTACTTTTTAATGTGCTTCCTACATTGCATTTAAGGAATCGGTATTACTGATTCCTTAAATGCAAGAGCAATAAGGAATCGGTATTTACCGATTCCTTATTTACCGATTCCTTACCTACATTAGGAAGGGCTAAATACCGGTCGGTAACGCTGAAATTTACCAAATTTCGGCGTTACCGACCGGTATTTAGCCACCTACATCTAGCCCCTTATTACATGTTGGATTTTACTGTGGAAGACCTAATTTGATTTCTACCATCCCCTATACGTGCTTCAAGTTGTACACCTTATTATTTGTTTAAATTTAGTTACTAGGTTTCTGTGTAATTCTGAATCTGTAATAGTACATGGTTCCAGCTCTAGGTGTTTCTAGTGTTCACAGAGAAGGGAATAACAGCAGAAGGTGATAATGAGGCCATTTTTCTGTATCGTGGGACAGTAGTTGGTTATGGTCTAGTACCTTTGTTGATTGATTACCATCACAATTATCCAAGATACTATTTAATTTCATTTTATTAACACGTTTTTCCCTTTGTACACTTAACTTAGGCAGAGTAAGCAGTGAAGGTAAACTTTGAGAGAACTGCAGGGTTTGGAACTCGTAAAGAGCATGACAGACATCACACTTAATGTAAAGTTTTTTTTATATATATATATATATATATATATATATATATATATATATATATATATATATAACTGCTCCGTTCCGCGTAAGGACACATCCACTGACCTCGCGGTGAAAAAAGCACTCTCGGGGGATAATTTGGAAAGTTTATTCAAACTCCAAAACACTGCATGACAAACAGACGCGTTTCGGTAATAAACCTTAATCTTTGTTTACCGAAGCGCCATCTTGGCACAGCTTAAAAACACATGGTTAGTAGAAAGCAATGAGGGACATGGGAAATCAAATGAAAAACAAGTCCCAATACGAGCGCCATTTGTAAATAACAAATAACATCCATCACTCGCAATAATGCCCCTAGATGGACATAACTATATACACAACAAATCGAAGTATATATTGAACAACCAACATATAGTCAAACATAATTGAGCCCTGAATGGGCATAAGCCTCCTGCTTCTAAAGACCTGTGACGCTGTGACCAAAAAGAATAACAAAGGAGGAGAGAGACTGAGAAAAATAGGAGAAATCAGAAGGATAAAGGATAAAGAGGTTAGAGAGGAATATATACATATAATACAATGTAATTCAAGTGGCAAATTCAGTAAAGATTGGAACTCCTGGCTGAGGAGAAGCCAAACATAGTTATCAACAGAGCAGAATACTACAGTACATATCAACATTCTAGTCACCCAAATGTACAGCTAATTCTTCACTGATGTTGAGACCTAGGGGGTGCTTTGTCTGCATGTCAACGATATACCGGGACTCTAACCTCCGGAGTCTGAGCAGTCTATCACCTCCTCTGGGATTACTGGGGACATGATCCAGGCCAAAATAACTTAATAAATCCCTGTTGCGTTGATGAACCTTGTCAAAATGACGCGCAACAGGGTAAGTCTCATCGCCCTTCGCGATGGCCCTCATGTGTTCCAGTATTCTCATTTTCATGGGATTGATGGTGCTCCCTACGTATCGTAGCCCGCAGGGGCAAGTTAAACAATAGACACTGTAGGGGGTGGTGCATGTGAGGAAACTTCTGATTTTTCTGCGTGCTGCTACATGCGGAATGGTATAGCTCAGAACTCTTTTGCTCATTTTACATGCTTTACATTTCCCGCATGGGAAGAAACCTTGCATAGAACCAAACGCAGATTTGGATTTCTTGACAAAGTGACTCTGCACTAGGTCATTTTTCAAAGATTTAGCCTTCCTAAAGGTTATGAGAGGATTCGCTGGTAAGTCTTTTTTGAGAATCTCATCTGTCTGCAGTATATGCCAGCTCCTTTTTAGAATCTTTTTAAATTGCATGGCATTTTTAGAATATGTTGTGATGAGGCGAAATTTACCTCCTAGTTTAGTATCCTGCTTTTTATTCTGTTTGGTCTTTAGGACGCAGAGTCACTTTGTCAAGAAATCCAAATCTGCGTTTGGTTCTATGCAAGGTTTCTTCCCATGCGGGAAATGTAAAGCATGTAAAATGAGCAAAAGAGTTCTGAGCTATACCATTCCGCATGTAGCAGCACGCAGAAAAATCAGAAGTTTCCTCACATGCACCACCCCCTACAGTGTCTATTGTTTAACTTGCCCCTGCGGGCTACGATACGTAGGGAGCACCATCAATCCCATGAAAATGAGAATACTGGAGCACATGAGGGCCATCGCGAAGGGCGATGAGACTTACCCTGTTGCGCGTCATTTTGACAAGGTTCATCAACGCAACAGGAATTTATTAAGTTATTTTGGCCTGGATCATGTCCCCAGTAATCCCAGAGGAGGTGATAGACTGCTCAGACTCCGGAGGTTAGAGTCCCGGTATATCGTTGACATGCAGACAAAGCACCCCCTAGGTCTCAACATCAGTGAAGAATTAGCTGTACATTTGGGTGACTAGAATGTTGATATGTACTGTAGTATTCTGCTCTGTTGATAACTATGTTTGGCTTCTCCTCAGCCAGGAGTTCCAATCTTTACTGAATTTGCCACTTGAATTACATTGTATTATATGTATATATTCCTCTCTAACCTCTTTATCCTTTATCCTTCTGATTTCTCCTATTTTTCTCAGTCTCTCTCCTCCTTTGTTATTCTTTTTGGTCACAGCGTCACAGGTCTTTAGAAGCAGGAGGCTTATGCCCATTCAGGGCTCAATTATGTTTGACTATATGTTGGTTGTTCAATATATACTTCGATTTGTTGTGTATATAGTTATGCCCATCTAGGGGCATTATTGCGAGTGATGGATGTTATTTGTTATTTACAAATGGCGCTCGTATTGGGACTTGTTTTTCATTTGATTTCCCATGTCCCTCATTGCTTTCTACTAACCATGTGTTTTAAGCTGTGCCAAGATGGCGCTTCGGTAAACAAAGATTAAGGTTTATTACCGAAACGCGTCTGTTCGTCATGCAGTGTTTTGGAGTTTGAATAAACTTTCCAAATTATCCCCAGAGAGTGCTTTTTTCACCGCGAGGTCAGTGGATGTGTCCTTACGCGGAACGGAGCAGTAATTTATTTAGTGGGTGCACCCCCACTACGAGGAGCACCCGCCTGAGAGTGCGAGCCATTGGTGTTTTGCAGGAGCGTTATATATATATATATATATATATATATATATATATATATATATATATATATATATATATATATATATATATATATATATATATATATATATATTTTCCGAATATCCACATCAACGCCAGGTAGGACGCCAAACATCAACAGGACACAGACCAGTTAGGTGCATATCATTTATTTAACGCAGAGTATGCTGCATGATATATATATATATATATATATATATATATATATATATATATATATATATATATATATATATATATATATATATTATCACAGCAGCTTCCCCATTCAAGAAAGAAGAAAGGGACACAGCGGGGCTCGTCTGGACGCTTTATTCAAAAGAATTCGGCATGACCGGTTTCGCGCTCAGCCTTTCTCAAATGCCTCAGTCCATTGAAAAGAATCCCCTCTTAATGTTCCAAGAGCTCCTCCCACCAAAGTAGTGAAGGACACAGCTGCAACTCGTTGTGCTGACATCCAGTAGTTCCATGCCACGCACTACAGTCCCATCATGCATCAGGCTGGAATATCACAAGCTACAGCGGAAGTCTTTAACGGATATACTGGGGGAATAAGCGTCCTTGGGTCCCCTACTTCCCTCCTCATCACGAAGCGGCACCTCAGCTGGAGACACACCTATCATGAATGTGCCTCTCCACACAGTGTTGAACCGCAGATCTGCGGCAGCAAATTGGTAACCTCAGGTGAGTAGGGGGTCATGGATTTCCGATACCTCCGACACAACTTCAGCTTCCACACGTAGTTTCACTTGCTGGTGTTTTCAAGGACCACTTTCAGGAAGGGTCCCTTTTAATGCACCACAGGCTGTGCGCAAAACATCACAGCAGCTTCCCCCATTCAAGAAAAAGAAAGGGATACAGCCGGGCTCGTCTGGACGCTTTATTCACAATAATTCGGCATGCCTGGTTTCAGCGCTCAGCCTTTCTCAAATGCCTCAATCCATTGAAAAGAATCCCCTCTTAATGTTCCAAGAGCTCCTCCCACCAAAATAGTGACGGGCCAGCTGCAACTCGTGCTGACATCCAGTATGTCCATGCCACGAACTACCGGTCCCATCATGCATCAGGCTGGAATATCACAAGCTACAGCGGAAGTCTTTAACGGATATACTGGGGGAATAAGCGTCCTTGGGTCCCCTACTTCCCTCCTCATCACGAAGCGGCACCTCAGCTGGAGACACAACTATCATGAATGTGCCTCTCCACACAGTGTTGAACCGCAGATCTGCGGCAGCAAATTGGTAACCTCAGGTGAGTAGGGGGTCATGGATTTCCGATACCTCGGACACAACTTCAGCTTCCACACATAGTTTCCACTTGCCGGTGTTTTCCACAACCACTTTCAGGAAGGGTTACCTTTTAGCGCACCACAGGCTGTGTGCAAAACATCAGAGCAGCTTCCCCCATTTAAGAAAGAAGAAAGGGACACAGCGGGGCTCGTCTGGACGCTTTATTCACAAGAATTCAGCTTGACCGGTTTCGGCACTCAGCCTTTCTCAAATGCCTCAGTACATTGAAAAGAATCCCCTCTTAATGTTCCAAGAGCTTCTCCCACCAAAATAGTTAAGGGCCCAGCTGCAACTCGTTGTGCTGACATCCAGTAGTTCCATGCCACGAACTACCGTTCCCATCATGCATCAGTCTGGAATATCACGAGCTGCAACGGATGTCTTTAACGGATATACTGGGGGAATAAGCATCCTTGGGTCCCCAACTTCCCACCTCATCACGAACCAGCACCTCAGCTGGAGACACAACTATCATTAGTGTGCCTCTCCACACAGTGTTGAACCGCAGATCTGTAGCAGCAAATCGGAAACCTCAGGTGAGTATGGGGTCATGGATTTCCGATACCTCGCACACAACTTCAGCTTCCACACGTATATATATATATATATATATATATATATTACCTACTGACGGTCGCCAGTAGGTAGTTATAGTTAGGACCTAGTTTCTATAGGAAAAGCGTTTTTTGTTTCCCCAATAACTTTGGCGCCGGATGACGAAACTTGGCGAAATTTTCAAAACTCTTGGGGCGCTCTGGTCAGCTCCTATCCTGAAAGTTTCGGGGTAATTCGGTAAGTGGGGGGCTGAGAAAAAAGGGGGGTCCTAAAACGTGTTTTCTCCATGTTATTTTCCATAGGAAACTTTAAACTCAGCTACTGCCCGAACTGCTGAACGGAATTACACCAAATTTGGCAAAAAAGTAGCCTTTGTTTCAGAAAGAACTCTTTTTGTTAAATGGTGTAAATCCGTTGATTAGTTCCTGAGAAATTTTTTAAAAAGAGGTCCGAAAATGATTTTCCAATAGGAAACTTTAGACACGACTACAGCTCGAACTGCTGAACGGAATTACACCAAATTTGGCAAAAAGGTAGTTCTTGGTTCAGAAAGCAACCGTTTTTTAAAACGATGTAAATCCGTTCAGTAGTTGCTGAAAAAATCAAAAAATAAAAGTTTCGGTTTTGGCTGTCAACACTCCAAACCAGGAAGTGTTGGCAGCCATCTTGTGCCTCGGTAACGGAGGTGCAAGAAAACAGGGAGAGAAAAGTGAAAAAAAGGTAGGGTAGGGTAGAAACACCCTGACACCCTAGACCTGCTCAAGAGGTCCCACAAGGACCCCCAGGGCCAAAATAGGCAGAAAATGTTAAAAAAACGAAGCGCAGGCTCCCGCGCTTAGTTGTTATTTAGCCCCCGGGTGGACCAAGTCCCGGGAGCATTTAATAATGTAATTGCGGGGGCCCAGGGATGCCCCCACAGCCCTGGTGACCGCCACCTCCGGGGCTTTCCATAAATATTTGCGGTGGCACACAGCCCCCCGCAGCCCCGGGGACCGCCACCCCCCGGGACTTTTTTATTTTTAATGTGTGGGGGGGCCCTGGGGACCGCCGCCTCCCTGGGGCACTAGTATTCAAATGTGGGGGTCCGTTACGGACCTCCGAGCCCTGTGGACCACCACCTCCCCTGAGCTGTACAACAGGGGGGAGGGGGGCCGCGCGGCCCCCCTCCTGGAGCCCTTCATGGCCCTGGGGGCTACCACCCCCCAGGGGCAACAATAAAAGAAGAAGAAGAAGAACCTAATGGTCAAAAAGAACATGTGTAAATATCGGAATAATTAATGCTTAAGTCAACTGAGTGATAAATTTAATAGTCTGAAAAATATGTATACTGTATGGATAAAGACGTGTATGATTGACGTCTATAGCTGATGAAAAACAATGATAGAGAATGATGTGTAGAGAGGCTGGCCCTCAAACCGTTCCAAAGGCGGCCATTATTGGTATGTCTATAGGGGAATACAAATAAAAGCATATGGGGTAAAGCCTCCTGTTATTAACAGATTTCAGTTATTTAACTAATGGCAGATTTAACAATCCAGCTGTGAGTTATCTCAGTAACACTGCCTATATCAGATGACAAATGACTTGTATGGTTGCACTTGATGGTCGAAAGATCCCTAAAATGAAAACAGGTATAGAATGTCAAAAACAGCGTTCGTTCCCTTAATGGTACAAGCTGCCAAAGAAATACAGGGTCTATATATTTTTATAGAAGTGTACCTGTTTACGAAATAGGCCCGTTAGACAGGATAAGCTGCAGATCCTTACTATGTTTTGTAAGGGAGAAGCTGGAAAGAGATAAGACCAATCTATATGTCAGTAGAAATAATAGTCAGCGCAAAAAGAATAAATAAAAGGTAAAAAAACGTATTTCTAATGCACTGAACATCCTCTTAACGGATAGAGCCCCACACGCTGCAAAGCGTTTGAAAGTGATACCGAACGTCAAAGAAACTGCTAGTGTTTCGGTACGCAGCTATAGCAGTCCGAGACTGAACACACCTTTTGTGTATACTTTTGCGTAGAATATATTAATTCATACTGAGTAGCTTGTTATTTAACAGAATGCCCCTATGCTGTAGTTCTCCCTCCGCCATAATATGCAGCTGGAGAGCTAAAATGTGTACGAAACAGCCGCTAAGCTTACCGATGCAAATGATAAAAAACGGCGGGCAGCTATTCAGTCTTCAACGATGATCGCACCTGGTAGCTACGAGGCCCAAAGACCCCGATAAAGAGTCAGCGCTGGAAGGCAGGCGCTTTATATTGGAGTGTGAAGGATCCAAATGGTCCAAATCAGAAGCCACAAGAGTCCAGGCTAAATTAGGCAAATCAAACTTAACCACCTGGGGTGTAGCGCGAAATAGTATCCGACCTGTGGATTTAAATGGAAGCAGACATGAGGTCCAATCAGATGTCGGAGAAGGCGGAGCATGCCCGGCCATAAACAACAAAGAAAAAGAGCCGATCAAGATTTGGCATGCTAGCATCATCGCCTTATGCATAAACAGAAAGGAACTGTGGTCCAATCAGATGGTGGGACAGACGGACATATGGTCCAATCATATGTCAGAGAAGGCGGAGCCTAGCCCGGCCGAAAACAAAGAAAGAAGCCGACCAAAATGCGACACTAAAGATTAAACACTATATAATTGTATGAAGCGAAGCAAATAGTCGAAATAAAGTGATGGGACCGGCAAAGACTGATCCGGCCTAAAGTAACTTAGAGGTCGAGAATAAAAGAAAGATATGAATGGGCAGATGAACAAGAATCAAAGGACATAGGAGATAGGAGCTGTTACAGAAGATGTATTATCAAAAAAGATGATCCCAAATGATGATCCCATAATGCTATATAGATAGAAATATGAGTGCCCCCGGATCTAGCTGTTATATCTTATGGCTTGATCCCATGGAATTTCAGAGTTAAGCCCATGAATATGGGTGTTAAGCGAAAAAATCCAGCACACCTCTCTTCGTTTCCTAACTGATTCTGCTTGTTGGGTATTTTTGATTCCGATTTTGTCCAGTATTAGCCACCTTATTTCAGTTTCACGGTGTTCTGTTAAACGGACTGAAAATTGCCGTGATGTTTTGCCAACATAGCCTTTATTGCACGGGCATAATAATAGATATAAAACATTATCCGTTTTACAGTTCGTAAAAAAAGTTTGATTTCTTTCTGGTGAAAAATGTATTTGTCTGCGACAATTGCACCATCGCAAGCTTTGCAATGGGCACATTTATGGTTGCCAGTGATAGAATGACTGCCTCCAATGGTTTTATGTATGAAGGGCGGTTTAGCCTGTAATCTGGAATGCACCACAAGATCTTTCAGATTTTTGTTTCTTTTGTGGGCAAACATAGGGCGATCAAGTACCTTGTCTGGATCAGTGTTTGTATTTAGTATGTGCCATTGGGCATTGATAGTTTGTCTAATCTTCTCATTGAGAGGCGAATGTCTAGTTACACATACCAATTTTGGGGCATCTTTTGTGGTATTTGTTTGTAACAGATGGTCACGGTCGTAAAATCTAGCCCTTTTAAACACTTCTCTTACAAGTCTCTTGGGATAGCCTCAATCAATACATTTTTGTTTCATTGTTATGGCTCTGAGATCAAAGTCATGTCTACTCTTACAGTTACGTCGAAGACGCAAGAATTGTCCCATCGGCATACTTTCTTTTTGACATTTTGAGTGGTAGCTAGAAAATTGTAATGATGTATTTCTTGCGGTTGGCTTGGTGTAGAGATCTACTTGGAGTGTGGAATCCACTTCCTTGATTTCAATATCTAAAAATTCTATTTTTCGATCTGCAATTCTCGCTGTAAACCGTAAATTGGTATCACATAAGTTGATTCATTCCAGAAAAACCTGGAGTTTCTCAGATTCGCCCTTCCAAATTAACAGGATATCATCGATATACCGAGACCATTTGTATATCGACGCAAAAAAAGGGGCTATCACATTGTAGATAAATTGATGTTCAAAATATGCCATGTATATGTTGGCTATAGTGGGGGCACAAGATGCCCCCATATTCACCCCCTTGATTTGCTTATACATGTCCCCATTGAACTCAAACGTATTTTCATCGAGAACAATGGTAAGAAGATCAATTATGAATGGCACATTGCAATCTACTGAAAAGTTTAAAATAAACCATTCCACAGCTGTTAAAGCGTCAAGTTGAGGGATGTTACTCCTTCAAGGCGCCACCGCCTTGAAGGAATTACACTGGCTGCCTATTCAGGCCAGGATATGATTCAAGGCGATGTGCATAACGCACAAAGCCTTGTGGAAAAAAGCCCCCGCAATGATCAGCTCCCTAGTCACTCCTTACCACCCACGGAGATCACTGCGCTCCAGCACAACCTTTCTGGCCTCAACTAAGAAAATTAAACGTGCTAGGTGGGGTGGCCGTTCCTTTTCATGGAACGCAGCCGCTGCTTGGAATTCCCTGCCGCTCATACTGCGCTGTGAACCCGATCTCCAAAAATTCCGCAAGAGTCTGAAAATATTTCTCTTCCGCCAATAGCTTGACGGTTTTATCCGGCCCCACCTATCCACAGCGCTACGTGGCCTCCGGGTAGCAACGCGCTTTACAAAACCCAATTTTATTTCACTATATAACGACTCAATGTCCAAGGATACCAACGTGTCTGTGTAGTTATTGAAGGATAAACCTTCTATTTTCAACATCATATCTTTGGTGTCTCCCACGTACGACACAGTTTTAGGGACATGGGGTCGCAAGATTTGATCTGAGAAAGGGGGCATGGCCTTTGTCTACCTCTCACCAATCCCGCTGCGTGGGGCTTACTGGAGGTGAAAGGTAGGCTAGTTGGTCCTTTAATGACCCCCAGCAGTGACGGGGACTTCAATCCCCATCCAGGAACGTGCCAGGGAGCGCGTTTGTAGAGTGGTGGGCACTTCACCCCTGTGCAAACGCACTCCATGGCGCCTTTTAAGTTGGGGATTAAGTCCCCTTCAATCCTGAGGGTCCCTGGGGGCCTACTAGGCCACCAGATACCTCCAGTAAGTGTCACAGGGCTGTGTTGCTGAGAGGTGGTCCAAGGCCACGCCTCTTTTTACAACTCTCTTCAACCCAGTTCTGGCGCTTTTTGGAGGTACCTGGTGGGCTAGTTGGACCCTGGGGACCTTCAGGATTTAAGAGGACTTCATCCCCCAACTTAAAACGAGCCACGTGGCCCGTTTTAAGTTGGGGGATTAAGTCACCTTGTATCCTGAGAGTCCCTGGGGGCCCACTAGCACATCAGGTAACTTCAGTAAGCGCAACAGAGTTGCTTTGCAACACATTCACTGCTACAATCCCCTGAGCACTACTGATGCAGTCCAGCCATCTCTTTGTCACTACTCATGCACTCCTCCAATCACCCAGTCTGTGGTGCTTACTGGAGGTACCTGGTGGGCTAGTTGAGCCCCTGGGACCCTCATGATTCAAGGGGACTTAATCCCCAACTAAAAACGCACAACAGGGCGCATTTGCACACTTGTCACATCAGGCCCCACCCCCTCCCTTCACCACTGTGCAAACGGGTCCTCTGGATTCAAGGGGAATTAATCCCCCAACTTAAAACCCGCCAGGGGGCACGTTTGCACAGTGGTGAAGGAGGGGGCGGGCCTGATGTGACGTGTGTACTTATCTAATCACTTCGCCAAAACCTAAGCACTTATAAATTCACCATGCACTCTCCTTGCAGTACTCTAATCATCCAGTCACTACCCATGTACTCATTGAATTTCCCGGGCACTAACACATGCACTGCTACAATCCCCTGAGCACTACTGATGCAGTTCAGTCATCTCCTTGTCACTACCCATGCACTCCTCCAATCACCCAGCCAGCATCATGTACTTATCCAATTACTCTGCCAAAACCCAAGCACTTATAAATTCACCATGCACTCTCCTTGCAGTACTCTAATCATGGAGTCAGTACCCATGTACTTATGCAATAGCCCAGGCTCTAATACATGCACTGCTACAATCCCCTGAGCTCAACTGACCTAGTCCAGCCATCTCATTGTCACTACCCATTCACCCATCCAATCACCCAGCCATTTCCATGTACTTATCCAATCACTACTCCAAAACCCAAGCACTTATAAATTGACCATGCACTCTCCTTGCAGTACTCTAATCATCCAGTCACTACCCATGTACTCCTGCAATGGCCCAGGCACTAACACGCACTGTTACAATCCCCTGAGCAAAAATTGCAAAAAACACAGTTGATGGACAGAATGTAGAACAATGTCATACATTCACCCCAGTACAAGGATCTGGGCCTAAATCCATCGTTTTTTTGCACTCCACACCACCCTGGGTTAGACACTGGCTATATGCAAATCAGCTCTGACCCTGTGCCTCATGGGAACAGTCGAGTCCGAACTTCCAAGCCATGTCTTACCCAGACCGGAATCAAGCATCCAAGGACCGGTTTCTGGCTATCAGCCTTCATCAGCCTGAATAGCTTGACTCCAGTGGTGTGGAGAGCCTGGGACTCACGTCTGAGCATACCCTGCCCACTCGGGGTGAAAATTGCAAAAAACACAGTTGATGGACAGAATGTAGAACAATGTCATACATTCACCCCAGTACAAGGATCTGGGCCTAAATCCATCGTTTTTTTGCACTCCACACCACCCTGGGTTAGACACTGGCTATATGCAAATCAGCTCTGACCCTGTGCCTCATGGGAACAGTCCAGTCCGAACTACCAAGCCATGTCTTTCCCAGACCGGAATCAAGCATCCAAGGACCGGGTTCTGGTTATCAGCCTTCATCAGCCTGGATAGCTTGACTCCAGTGGTGTGGAGAGCCTGGGACTCATGTCTGAGCATACCCAGCCCACTCGGGGTGAAAATTGCAAAAAACACAGTTGATGGACCGAATGTAGAACAATGTCATACATTCACCCCAGTACAATGATCTGGGCCTAAATCCATCGTTGATGTGACGTGTGTACTTATCTAATCACTTCGCCAAAACCTAAGCACTTATAAATTCACCATGCACTCTCCTTGCAGTACTCTAATCATCCAGTCACTACCCATGTACTCATTGAATTTCCCAGGCACTAACACATGCACTGCTACAATCCCCTGAGCACTACTGATGCAGTCCAGTCATCTCCTTGTCACTACCCATGCACTCCTCCAATGTACTCCTCCAATCACCCAGCCAGCATCATGTACTTATCCAATTACTCTGCCAAAACCCAAGCACTTATAAATTCACCATGCACTCTCCTTGCAGTACTCTAATCATCGAGTCAGTACCCATGTACTTATGCAATGGCCCAGGCTCTAATACATGCACTGCTACAATCCCCTGAGCTCAACTGATGCAGTCCAGCCATCTCATTGTCACTACCCATTCACCCATCCAATCACCCAGCCATTTCCATGTACTTATCCAATCACTTCTCCAAAACCCAAGCACTTATAAATTGACCATGCACTCTCCTTGCAGTACTCTAATCATCCAGTCACTACCCATGTACTCCTGCAATGGCCCAGGCACTAACATGCACTGTTACAATCCCCTGAGCACCACTGATGCAGTCCAGCCATTTCCTTGTCACTACCCATGCACTCCTCCAATCACCCAGCCAGTTCCATGTCCTTATCTAATCACTGCAACAAAACACAAGCACTTATAAATTCACCATGCACTCTCCTTGCAGTACTCAAATCATCCAGTCAGCACCCAAGTACTTATGCAATGACCCAGGCACTGCTACAATCCCCTGAGCACTACTGATGCAGTCCAGCCATCTCCTTGTCACTACCCATGCACTCCTCCAATCACCCAGCCTGCACCATGTACTTATCCAATTACTCCGTCAAAACCCAAGGACACATAAATTCACCATGCACTCTCCTTGCAGTACTCTAATCATCCATTTCTCCAGTATTAGGGTGTCTTTCATAGATTCACATGCTTGAATATTCCCCGTCGTCGGAGTGGGAGTCCCACGGTAAATAAAATAGCAATAACATACCAATAATATGTATATGTAAAACATAACAGATGAAATACACATTAGAAAACAGGCAGTAAATGCCCAGACATAATTCCTCATAGGAATACATGAATAGAGAAAAAACACTTGTAGCCTATTCCTGTCATTATGTTGGTCCAAACTCAGGCGCCAGCAGCCCTCCAGAACCTTCTCCTCAGAGCTCAACACCTCAGATTTTCTACCGCACGTCGTGTGTAAGGGAGTCTCCCTGAGCTCTGCTCAGTTTTCTCAGTTTCTTCAGGTTTTCCTGTGCTTTTCAGAATGTCTACAAGTAAGAAATCTCTCTTCAGACCTTGCTCTTCTTGTGGAAAGCTGCGTCTTTATTCAGAGGATCCACACAGTAAGTGTATTTACTGTCTTTACCCCGACCATGAAGTGGGAAAGTGTAAGTTCTGTAGAACTCTCTCCACAAAAACTCTAAAGGGCAGGGAAGGCCGCCTTCTGTTATGGCTTCAGAGACTCAAAGACAAGGATGGTGTACTTTCTGATGCCGAAAGTTTCACTTTTGGTCGTTCCCAAGCAGTATCGAAACGTCGTAGTGTGCAGGAGTTGCCCTCACCTTTCATCAAGAAGAAGAAGATGTCCCTCTCTTTGGCCCCTGCGGTGTCTTCACCTCTACCTACTACGTCCACGCCACGAGACCTGGCTCTCAGGCGTCTACTGCATCTTCTGCTCATGTTTTTGTGAAGAAACATGCTCCAGCGTCGACGGGACCATCGACAGTCGTTCCGACGACGAAATCTGCAGTCACCGGATCAGCGACGGTGACGACGACGTTTGCTTCTGGATCGTCGACGACTGTCTCGTCGACGTCTTCGTCGTCGACGAAGGTAACACTTAGCTTCAAGACAGTACCGTCTGTCATTCCGATTGCATCGTCGTCGACGAAGAAGCCTCCCCCGTCGACGACCAAGTCATCGTCGACGAAGGGTGTGAAGAAATCACACTCGTTGACAGCCTCGTCGACGTCCGCACCTTCAACGTCCGCACCGTCGACGTCCGCATCGTCCACGACCGCGCCGTCGACGACTCCGTCGGTCGACGACTGTTCCCTCGACGAAAAAGAAGTCATCTTCGTCGTCGACTTCGTCAACAAAGACAACGTCGACGCCATTACCGTCGACGACGGTACCATCGACTATACCGGATTCTGCCAGTGTGGCTCCATCGACGACTTCTTCTACGTTTGCCTCACTGCCAATGTTGCCATTGTCGTCCACTGGATCTGTCGATGTTGAATCTCTTCACCAACGCCGCAAGGTGCCTGTGGACCAGATTTCCATCACCAGTGATCCACAGCCTCCATCGCCCTTGTTTGCCACAGACTCGGAGCAGGACTCAGAAGAAGATGTTCACGAGTCATTTAGAGCAGCACGTAGTCCATCTGATTTGGTCATCAAGTGCCAAGATTATAGTAACGATGATGAGGACCAATATTTCCAACAGGAAACTACGCCGGTTCAAGCTCCTACGGCGACGCTACCCTTGTCGCTCATCTCTAATCTTCAGCATATGTTGGACGACTATAACAGACATTTTCCGTCATCTCCACAAGTGCCTGCAGCCCCTGCTAGTCTGCCACCGGTTACTGTGCCGGCTCCGGCTCCTCTGGCACCTCTGCCTACTTCTGCTCCTCAAGTTCAAACATCTGTTCGGATACACACGACTGTGTATGCCGACGATGAGGATGAGGTTTCTCCTGACCGCGAAGATCGTGAGGTTCGTGATGATGATGATGACGATATGGCGGAGTGGGATAATTACCAAGTCCAAATACCGTCCCCATCTCCGGTCACACCAGGCGATTCTCCTCCTGTAGATATTGCGAGTTTCCATCAGCTGATGGATAGGGCAGCCCAACGCTTCAAGTTGCCTAGAGTCCAGAGAGAGGAGGATTGTTTTCTCTATGACTTTAAAAACCAGCCATTCAAACAAGTCCATACTGTGCCCATAATTGACTTTATTTGGGCCGAAGGAGTAAAATTGATGGAAACCCCAAATACACTTCCGGCTCAGATGCCCAGGTTGGAAAAGAAATACAAGGCACCTGTCGGCACTCCAGCGCGCCTCATTGGACATCCAAAACCCAATTCAGTGGTTACACAAGCAGCTCAGCGTCGTTCGCGGAATCCTGCATCTGCTGTTACTGCCCCACCAGATCGCGAAGGTCATCGCATGGATGCCATAGGCCTCAAGTTTTCTACGATGGCTTCCACCACAGTGAGAGCGGCCAATGCTTCGGCCATTTTGGGGCGTTACGACCGCCAAATGTGGGCGGACATGACAGCTTATGTGGCCTTAATTCCGGATGCTTCAAAGGCGGAGGCTTTGCAACATTGCCAAGAAGGAGAGAGAACATCGGAGGAGATAATTGATTGTCCTGTTGACATCGCCTGTACTGGTTTTCAGCAGCTCGCTGGAGCGGCGGTGCTACGTAGACAAGGTTGGTTGCGTTCCACATCTTTCCGACAGGAGGTACAGGCAAAGATCCTTGATATGCCTTATGACGGCAAGTCTTTGTTTGGGGCTCAAGTTGATGAAGCTTTACAGTCCATTAAAAAAGACACTGACACTGCTCGCTCTCTAGGAACTTTGCAGTTACGGAAACAGCCCTTTCGGGGTGCACGTGGACGCGGCACCTCGACTACTTTTCGAGGAGGAAACACTCAATACCGTTCCTACAACCAAGGCAACCAACGCTATTCAAACACCCAGCAGCAGTCTTCTAAAACCTATAGAGGGAGATCTTCTTACAGAGGATCTGCTCCCAAGCGACAACGACTTGCCTTTACCCCAAAAAGTTGGAGGTCGAATCTCCCTGTTCTGTTCTCAATGGTTCTCCATCACTTCGGACCATTGGGTTCTGGACATCGTAGAGAAAGGCCATGCTCTGGAGTTCGTCAAACTTCCTCCGCCCACTCCACCTTTCGGCCCGCCACCAGCACACATCAGGGAACTATTACATCAAGTTCGCCTTATGATACAGAAGGGTGCCGTCGAAGTGGTACCAAAGTCTCAACGGGGAATGGGATTTTATTCCCGTTTTTTCCTTGTCATGAAGAAGACGCTGGATTGGAGGCCGATATTGGATTTACGAGCACTCAACAAATATCTCATGTGCCAGTCCTTCCGCATGTTAACGCTGGTGGAGATCTTACGACTACTCTCAGTGGGGGATTTCATGGCAACTATCGACCTCCAGGACTCCTACTTCCATGTCCCTATTCTACCGCGACATCGGAAGTATTTACGTTTCCGCGTGGGACGGAGGGATTTCTAGTTCAAAGTACTGCCTTTCGGCCTACGTTCAGCCCCTCGCGTCTTTACGAAGGTGTTGGCTCCTGTGTTAGCTTATCTACGTCTTCAGGGTGTACAGATTTTTCCTTACCTGGACGACTGTCCCCTAAAATCTCAGTCTCGTACACAGCTGCTTCAGGACACTCGCCTTTGTCAGGAGGTGTTTCGCTCCCTCGGTCTATCCATCAACATGGCCAAGTCCCAATTGCATCCAGCAACCTGCAAGAACTTTCTAGGGGCCACGTTAAATACGGCTCTTGCAAAAGCATTTGTGTCTCAGGAGCGACAACAAAAGATTCTTCAATTGGTGTCTCTTTTGCGCGCAAGACAGTCCGTTTCTGTCCGACAGTTAAAATCATTTCTAGGAATGGCGTCATCGTGCATTGCATTGATCCCAAATTGCAGATTACGGACACGTCCCATTGAGGAAGAACTGGGTGGACAGTGGCGCCAGGTCACCGGTTCCTTCAACGACATAGTCTGTGTCACTGCCCGCATGAAAGCGGCCCTCAAATGGTGGGCGCAGCCATCCAATCTTTCGACAGGGTCGTCGTTCCTTTCCATCACTCCGGGATTTACTCTGACGACGGACGCCTCGTTGGAGGGATGGGGTGCTCATCTTCAAGGCCTGTCCATGAAGGGCAAGTGGACTTTGCCTCAGAGAGCCTGGCACATCAACAGGCTGGAGCTGATGGCCATTTTTCTGGCGCTCAAGTCCTTTCATCTCTTGATCCAAGGAGAGTCAGTCCTTATTCAGACGGACAATACAACCGGCATGCATTATATAAACAAGCAGGGCGGAACAAAGTCTCCAATCTTGTTGCATCTGGCGCAGTCGATCTGGGACTGGGCTCTAAGTCATCAAGTCACTCTCACTGCAGTCCATCTACCAGGAGTTTCCAACATCCTAGCAGATTCCCTCAGCAGGTCCACGTCATCGACCCACGAGTGGGAGTTGCACCAACAATCACTCAAGCTGATTTTTCGGAGATGGGGGCATCCACCACTGGATCTCTTTGCCACACCACAGAACCGGAAATGCCCATCTTATGCAAGCTGGCATCCCCACCGAGGGTCACAGGGCAATTCCCTTTTGATGAATTGGTGCAATCTGTTTGCTTACGCTTTTCCTCCAATCCCTCAGGTGCCTCGGGTATTGTGGAAAATGCGGAGACAGCCTTGCCACATTCTTCTGATCGCCTCCAGATGGCCTCGTCAGGCGTGGTTTTCAGAGCTTCTTCTTCTATCCCAGTGCGAGCCCATCCGTCTTCATACTCGGGTGGACCTTCTCACAATGGACAGGGGTCAGATTTGCCATCCGGACCCCTCCTCTCTGAATTTGTCAGCTTGGAACCTGAGCACCTTGAATTTGTTCACCTAGCCATCCCACCAGACTTTAGAGACATTCTTGCTCAGGCTAGAGCTCCGTCAACTGGTAAAACCTATAAACTTAAATGGAAGAGATTCTGCCATTGGTGCGCAGCTGCTTGGATTCACCCCATTCATTCCACGCCTGCGCAGCTCCTTCCATTCTTTTTGCAACTTGCTCAGTCTGGACTTTCGCATTCAACTTTGAGAGTTTTTCTGGCGGCAATTTCCCGCTTCCGTCAGGATGGCGTCACTTCCCTTTGTTCTTCCAGGATAATACGCCAATTTTTCAAAGGATTATTTCGCAAGTTCCCACCGATTCGGCGCCTTCCTCCTACTTGGCACCTTAACATCGTATTGTCACAACTTATGAAAGCACTTTTTGAACCTATACACAAGGCAGACTTGAAGTTTCTCACTTGGAAGGTTGCTCTTCTCCTGGAGCTGACATCTTCTCGTCGCGTAAGTGATATCCATGCCTTCACTAAAAATCCTCAATTTCTGCAGTTTCAACCTGACTGTGTAGTGCTTCGTACTAATCCCACATTCCTGCCTAAGGTGCCTTCAGATTTCCACATCAACGAACCTGTTTTCTTGAAGACTTTCTTTGCTAATCCACTGTCTCCAGCGGAGCAGCGTTTGCACTCCTTGGACATTAAAAGGTGCTTAAAGTTTTACATCAGCAGATCAGC
The DNA here is from genome assembly GCF_964261635.1 of Lissotriton helveticus. Classification (NCBI taxonomy): domain Eukaryota; kingdom Metazoa; phylum Chordata; class Amphibia; order Caudata; family Salamandridae; genus Lissotriton; species Lissotriton helveticus. The sequence continues at coordinate 921,296,624 of NC_136070.1, forward strand.
CCCTTTTCGTAAAGCTGATCAACTGTTCATAGCTTATGGACGTTTCCACAAAGGGCGTCCAGTTACCAAACCTACAATTGCTCGTTGGGTTTCCTCGGCCATCGCTTTCTGCCATCAACAGGCAGGCAAACCTCTTCAGTCTTCAGTGAGGGCCCATTCGACCAGGGCGATATCGTCTTTAACTGCCCTGTTTGCCGGTGTGCCGCTGCATCAGATCTGCAGAGCAGCCACGTGGTCAAGCAGGCACACGTTTACGAAACATTACTGCCTGGGTGCCATCAACGAAGCAGACACTGCAGTGGGACAGGCTGTGCTTCGCAATCTTTTTCAATAAGGTGAGCCTCTGTCTTCCCTCCTCCATTATGGTTTACCTTATTACTGTATGTTTTGCATGACTATACGCATGTTGGTTTTATAAGTCTATGCATGTGTATCATGACTGGGAAGCTTCTTCCAATATTACTGCTTTCTATTCTATATTCAAGCATGTGAATCTATGAAAGACACCATAATACTGGAGAAGAACAATTGTTACTTACCTGTAAACAGGTGGTTCTCCAGTATTGGTGTCTTTCATAGATTCACAACCGACCCACCCTCCTCCCCTCATAGGCTCTCTTCTCCTCATAGACTCTGTGGTCACTCTTGTGCTACGAAAATCTGAGGTGTTGAGCTCTGAGGAGAAGGTTCTGAAGGGCTGCTGGAGCCTGAGTGGCTACAGTTTGGACCAACATAATGACAGGAATAGGCTACAAGTGTTTTTTCTCTATTCATGTATTCCTATGAGGAATTATGTCTAGGCATTTACTGCCTGTTTTCTAATGTGTATTTCATCTGTTATGTTTTACATATACATATTATTGGTATGTTATTGCTATTTTATTTACCGTGGGACTCCCACTCCGACGACGGGGAATATTCAAGCATGTGAATCTTTGAAAGACACCAATACCGGAGAACCACCTGTTTACAGGTAAGTAACAATTGTTCTTACTACCCATGTACTCATGCAGTGGCCCAGGTACTAACACATGCACTGCTACATTCCCCTGAGCACTACTGATGCAGTCCAGCCATCTCATTGTCACTACCCATGCACTCCTCCAATCACCCAGCCAGTTCCATGTCCTTAACTAATCACTGCGCCAAAACACAAGCACTTATAAATTCACTATGCACTCTCCTTGCGGTACTGCATTTATCAAGTCACTACCCATGTACTCATGCAATGACCCAGGCACTAACACATGCACTGCTACAATCCCATGAGCACTACTGATGCAGTCCAGCCATCTCCTTGTCACTACATATGCACTCCTCCAATCACCCAGCCAGTTCCATGTCCTTATGTAATCACTGCGCCAAAACACAAGCACTTATACATTTACAATGCACAATCCTTGCAGTACGCTAGTCATCCAGTCAGTACCCATGTACTTATGCAATGACCCAGGCACTAACACATGCACTGCTACAATTACCTGAGCACTACTGATGCAGTCCAGCCATCTCCTTGTCACTACCCATGCACTCCTCCAATCACTCAGCCAGTTCCATGTCCTTATCTAATCACTCCGCCAAAACCCAAGCACTTATATATTCACCATTCACTCTCCTTGCAGTACTCTAATCATCCAGTCAGTACCCATGTACTCATGCAATGACTCATGCACTAACACACGCACTGCTACAATCCTCTGAGCACTACTGATGCAGTCCAGCCATCTCCTTGTCATTACCCATGCACTCCTCCAATCACCCAGCCAGTTCCATGTCCTTATCTAATCACTGCGCCAAAACACAAGCACTTATACGTTCACCATGCACTGCTACAATTACCTGAGCACTACTCGTGCAGACCAGCCATTTCCTTGTCACTACCCATGCACTCCTCCAATCACCCAGCCAGTTCCATGTCCTTATGTAATCACTGCGCCAAAACACAAGCACTTATACATTTACCATGCACCCTCCTTGCAGTACTCTAGTCATCCAGTCAGTACCCATGTACTTATGCAATGACCCAGGCACTAACACATGCACTGCTACAATCACCTGAGCACTAATGATGCAGTCCAGCCATCTCCTTGTCACTACCCATGCACTCATCCAATCACTCAGCCAGTTCCATGTCCTTATCTAATCACTCCACCAAAACCCAAGCAGTTATAAATTCACCATTCACTCTCCTTGCAGTACTCCAATCATCCAGTCAGTACCCATGTACTCATGCAATGACTCACGCACTAACACACGCACTGCTACAATCCTCTGAGCACTACTGATGCAGTCCAGCTATCTCCTTGTCATTACCCATGCACTCCTCCAATCACCCAGCCAGTTCCATGTCCTTATCTAATCACTGCGCCAAAACACAAGCACTTATACGTTCATCATGCTCTGCTACAATTACCTGAGCACTACTCATGCAGACCAGCCATTTCCTTGTCACCACCCATGCATTCCTCCAATCACCCATGTACTTATCCAATCACTCCACCAAAACCCAAGCACTTAGAAATTTACCATGCACTCTCCTTGCAGTACTCTAATCATCCAGTCAGTACCCATGCACTCATGCAATGACCCAAGCACTAACACATGCACCGCTACAATCCCCTGAGCACTACCCATGCAGTCCAGCCATCTCCCTGTCACTGCGTATGCACTCCTCCAATCCCCCAGTCAGCATCATGTACTTATCCAATCTCTCCGCCAATATCCAAGCACTTATAAATTCACCATGCTCTCTCCTAGCAGTACTCTCATCATCCAGTCAGTACCCATGTACTCAATGTATTCTAGGTGTCTTTGAGCATAGCACTGGCTCTAGGCCTGGTTTGTCAGAGTGAGTTACCACCATGGGGCACAGAAGACTTTCTGCTCCTCTGTTGGTTCTTTGTGCACATCTCTTGCTTCTTACTCCAGTATTGGAACTTTCATAGATTCCCATGCTTGTATCATTCCCTTCGTCGGAATGGGAGTCCCCGGTGTACATAAAATAGCAATAGAAACCATTACCAAGACAGAGCCTAGGCCTAGGCCCATTCTTGTTTTGCAACCTATCCTCCTCTTTTTGTAAAAGAGACCAAAAAATGAACAACCAATCAGATTAGCCTCACCCCTTAGAACCCTCCTGATAGATGCTCAGAACCTCAGATTTTCTATTGCACGTTGTGCAAGGGAGTCTCCACTGAGCTCTGCTCAGTTTTCTCCTAACAACTTTAATTCTACAACCTTTCACCAGTTTTTTTCTTCAACAACTTCTTCAGGAGAAGAAGGCCCTCTTTAAAGCCTGTTCTACTTGTGCTAAAAAGAGGTTATATGTTATATGTTGAGGACAAGCACAAAGATTGTATTTACTGTCTTTACCTAGACCATAAGGCTACAGACAGTAAAATATGCCGCACCTTCTCCACCAAGACTCTGCGAGACCGTGAAGGCCGTCTTTTGACCTGGCTCCAATAGCTAAAATCAAGAAGGAACCAGTCTCCTGTGACCTCAACAAAACCTCGTTTGCAACATGTTCTAGAAGGTTTGTAAAAAAGGGCAGAGCTTCTCCTTCACCTTCTGAGAAACGCCCTGGTAAGGCCTTAAAAAATACCTCTCATAGGTCTGAAGGGCTTAGTCCTGTCGAATCTCCTCACCAAGGTGTAAAGGAGAGGGAAGGACTGTCGAAAGGAGTACCTGAGAGAAAATCCAGCTCTGTTCCTCAAACTTCTCCTCCTGCAGCTCCAAAGACCTTCAAAAAGCCCTCATCTTTATCTTCTGAGGTAAACTCCACAGAAAAGGCTCACTCGTCAACGACGCTGTCAACGACTCCATCGACGAAAGCATCAAAGGTACAGTCTTTTTCGTCCCTGGCCCCGTCAGCGGGCTCGTTGACGCTGGTTTCCTCGTCTCCGGCACTGACACATATGGGTTCCGCGTCAACGGTGGTGATTGTATCGTCAACGATGGTGTTGATGATGTCGACGATGAGTGTGACGACGGCTACTACATCGACGATGACGACGTTGTCGACAATGGCTGCGTCCACGACGTCCATTTCTTCGTCGCGATTCCCTCTACATCGTCGACGGTGGAAGAAATTCTATTTCACTCAAAAAATGCCAAATTACACCGGAGATGACTTCCCCCAGGAGGGTGACTCCTTTACCTCCTGCACTCCTCCTCGAAGAAGAGGAATCGGAAGAGGAGGATGGACCTTTTGGGTATACTAATAGCCCTTCTCAACTGCACGTTAAGTGCCAGGAGACAGATTCTGAGGGGGAATATGAAGATAATGAGCAGTATGGTCCTTCCTCACAATATCAAGAGAACTACCAACAGGAAATGGTCTCTATGCCCTCCTCCTTGCTAACAGGCTTGCAAGCTATGCTGTTGGTTGGACTATAGAAAGAGGTTTGCAACACAGCCTCCAGTTCCAGTATTGGTGCCTATTACTACTGTTCCTCATGCTCATCTTGTTGCCCCTCACTTACCACCGCCTCAGCCAATTCTTGAAGCGCAAGATGCTCCACCTGTTGTGCCCCCCGTTCAGGATGACACCTCTGATGACAACCAGGGCACCGTCATGATTCCGGATCCAGATGAGGAGTGGGATGACTGTCATTCCAGATCCAGCTTCTCCTGCTCCGGCACCTGTAGATTCGGCTGGCCCTGCAGGCATTGGGGGTTTCCATAACTTGATGGAGAGAGCCGCTAAACGATCTGACCTGCCCATGACCAAGGTGCAATCTGATTATTTCCTTTACGACTTTAAGGAACCTTACAAGAAGTCGGTCTGATCAATACCTATTGTTGGTCATGTCTGGGATGAAGGATTAAAGGTAGTGCAAAATTCAGCCACGGTCATTCCAGTTCTACCTCGCCTGGAGGAAAAGTATAAGGCTCCAGGTGATAGCCTGCCTAATTGACGAGCCAACGTAAACCAGACTCAGTCATCTCACAAGCTGCCCAGAGGAAGTCCAGAAATACTTCTGCTCCCCTTACCACACCTACGGATATAGAGGGCAGGCATCTTGATAATGCAGGCAAGCGGTTTTCATCTATGTCCAGCCTGCTAGTCAGAGCTGCTAACGCCTTGGCTATATTCGATCGATACGATTGCCAAATGTGGTATGACCTCTCCCCCTATCTAGACCAGTTGATGGAAGAAGGAAAGAAGGAAGCAAAAAGGACTCTCTAAGAGGGCGGGATAACATCTGCAGAAATCATTGACTGTGCAATGGATATTGCAACTACTGCTTTACGCTCCTTGGCTGGCGCTGCTGTCCTTTGTCAACAAAGCTGGTTGCGGGCTACTTGGTTCCGTCCGGAGGTCCACAACAAAATCTTGGATCTGCCTTTTGATGGGGACGCACTCTTTGGAAAGCATGTAGATGATGCGCACCAGGATATTAAAAAGGATACGGAAACCGCAAAATCCTTAGGGACTCTGCAGTACCGCAAGGTTCCATTCTGAGGAGCAAGAGGAAGAGGTGACACTACATACAGGGGAGGATATCAACAGCAGCAATATTCCTCGTACGGTTCCCAGTCACAATCCTACAGGCCGAACTACAGTCAGCTGCAGAATCAATCCTCTTCTTTCTCTCGTTTCAACAACAGTGGAAGACAAGGACGCCAAGGCAGAGACACATCTAAGCGTCAATAGCAGCTTGCTGGCTCTGACTACTTTTCCTTCTCCTCCTGTGACATCAGTGGGAGGCAGAATTTTTTATTACCTCTGCAACTGGCAACAAATAACATCGGACCGTTGGGTGCTGAACATCATTCAATGCGGCCATACTCTGGAGTTTGTCCACGCACCACCATCCAAGCCCACTCGCGCCACAGCATCAAAACATCTCTGCCTTCTATGGTTGGAGGTCCATCAAATGCTCCTCAAAGGATTGATAGAACCGGTCCCTAGCTCTCAGCGGGGAAAGGTTTTCTCCTCCCGGTTCTTCCTGGTCCGGAAGACTTTAGAAAAGTGGCGCCCTATTCTAGATCTGAGGGAGCTCAACACCTATCTCATCAAACAATCTTTTCATATGGTTTCTCTACAAGACATCCTTCTACTTCTCAGCTCAGGGGATTACATGCCAATCATTGGATCTAGAGGATGCTTATTTTCACATACCCATACATCCAACTCACAGGAGGTTTCTTCGCTTCACAGTAGCCAAGAGCCATTTTCAGTTCAAGATTCTACCGTTTGGACTTTGATCTGTTCCACGGATCTTTACAAACGTTTTAGCTCCATTAGCAGCCTTTCTTCAAAAACAAAAGCTTCAGGTCTTCCCTTACCAGGACGACCGGTTACTGAAAGCTCCTACCAGGCAGGCAGCACAAGAATCAGTCACAGCATGCACACGCCTGTTTGTAAATCTCGGGCTAACGCTCAACGAAGATAAGTCTTCTCTCCGTCCATCCAGAACAGCCATATTTCTGGGAGCAATTCTAAACACGTCCATAAACAAAGCTTTCCCGACCGTGGAGAGGCAAGAAAAACTGATGAACATGGCCTCCCGGTTGTTAAAAAGACAGTCACTTTCAGTTCGCCTCTGCAAGTCCCTTCTGGGGTCGTTTTCCTCCTGCATACCTCTGATTCCTCACTGCAGGTTGCGGATGCGTCCACTCCAGGAGGAGTTAGACTTGCCATGGCGCCAGGTCGACGGATCCTTCGACGACAAGATCTCAGTTACCGAGGCCATGAGGGACGCCACATCATGGTGGATGAACAAGGAAAACATTTCTCCGGGTCTTTCCTTCAGGATCGCCCCTGCTCCATACATAATAACTAAGGACGCCTCGCTACATGGCTGGGGAGCAGTGCTACAAGAACTTCATGTAAGCGGCCGTTGGCTGCCCCGGCATCGTCTTTTACATATCAGTCTGCTGGAGCTCAGAGAGATTCGGCTGGCCTTGCAGGCCTTTCTACCACGATTGCAACAGCCGGCCATTCTAATATGTACAGACAACACGAAGGCCATGCATTATATAAACAAAAAAGGAGGCACCAGATTGCGACTGTTGTTACAGGAAGCCTAGGTAATCTGGGAATGAGCAATTCAGCAGGAGGTATCACTCCAGGCGGAACACCTTCTAGGTATTTTCAACAAGGCAGCAAACACAATCAGCAGACTGAAGTCGGTCAGCCACGAGTAGGAGCTGGACAACTCCACTCTACAGAAGGTCTTTTGCAGATGGGGCAGACCTTCCATAGATCTCTTTGCCACTCCGGAGAACAAGAAATGCCAGTTCTATGCAAGCAGGCTTCACCATCAGGGATCGTTGGGGAATGCATTTTCGATGGCCTGGTCAGGCGCATTTGTTTATGCTTTTCCCCCATTCCTCTGATCCCCAGACTTCTCAGGAAGCTCAAAGCAGAACCATGCAGGATGATTCTGATAGCTTCTGCGTGGCCCAGACAGTTTTAGTTCACAGAACTGCACCTTCTCTCCCTGGACCTTCCACTTCCACTACAGCCAATTCCTTCGCTGCTGACCATGACCCAGGGCCAAGTCTGGCATCCGGATCCTCAGTCTCTACAGCTGTCGGAATGGCTCCTGAGCAGCGAGAATTTCTTGGTCTGAATCTTTCCGCAGAATGTAAAGAAGTGTTCTCTCAGGCAAGAGCCCCAAGTACCAACAAGACTTTCAGGTTGAAGTGGAAGCGTTTCTGCATTTGGTGCCAGCAAAATGGCGTCCATCGGTTAAAGTCTGAACCACAGGAAGTTCTTCCATATATTCTATCATTGGCAAAATCGGGGCTGGCTCACTCTTCCATCAAGGTGCATCTTGCAGGAATCTCTTGCTTCATACACACGTCTTCAGGCCCTTCCCTCTGGTTGGCAAGAATCATTAAGCAGTTTTCCTCAAGGGCCTTTTCAGAGTATTCCCTCCAGTCAAGCCTCCTCCTCCTCTTTGGCATCTAAACTTATGAAGCCTCCTTTCGAACCTATCTACAGGGCAGAGTTGGAATTCCTTTCCTGGAAAGTAGCCAGTAATTCTTAAAACCTTTTACCCGCAACCGGCTACTCTGGCAGAAAAGGCTCTTCACTCTCAGGAAATTCAGAGGTGCTTAAAGGTGCTACAACGTACTAAGGACTTCAGGAAGTCTTCTCAACTGTTTGTGTCCTTTAGTGACCCTCGTAAGGGTTTTCCCCTTTCCAAGCAAGGGATTGCTCGTTGGATTACCAGCGCTATCCAGTATTGTCACAAAGCAGCGGGCAAGCCCCTAGAAGGTTGAGTCCGTGCTCATTCCACTAGGGCGATTTCTTCTTCTACAGTCCTCTTTGCTGGAGTTCCTATCCGGGAGATCTGCAGGGCAGCGACCTGGAGCAGTACCCATATGTTTACAAGGCATTACTGCCTGGATTCTGCAATGCAGAGTGACACAGCAGTCGGCCAGGCAGTCCTGAGGAACCTCTTTCAGTAGTGGTGAGCTTTCCCTTTCATCCCTCCATGTTACTGTTTTATCAGCTCTTGCCCATTTTTGAACCTCATGTGTTTATGTTTTCTAAAGTTTCTAAGTATGTTATTGACCATTGAAAATCTCATTATGGTGAATATGCTATTGCTTTGTTCTTGGGTTTATATTGGTCATGGTTCCAAAAAATGTGCTGATAACTGCTAGCTACTCTGATACAAGCAAGGGAATCTATGAAAGTTCCAATACCGGAGTAAGAAAACAAGTTACTTACCTGTAACTTTGGTTCTCCAGTATTGGAAACTTTCATAGATTCCCATGCGACTCACCCGCCTCCGCTGGGAAAGCTCAGCCTCTTCCATCTTTAGTGGTTTGGTTACACAATGGCTACGAAAATCTGAGGCTCAGTGGAGACTCCCTTGCACAACGTAGAAAATCTGAGGTTCTGAGCGTCTATCAGGAGGGTTCTAAGGGGTTCTAAGGGGTAAGGCTAATCTGATTGGTTGTTCATTTTTGATTTCTTTTTTACATAAAGAGGTGGATAGGTTGCAAAACTAGAATGGGCCTAGGCTTAGGCTCTGGTTTGGTAATGATTTCTATTGCTATTTTATGAATACCGTGGACTCCCATTCCGACGACGGGGAATGATACAAGCTTGGGAATCTATGAAAGTTTCCAATACTGGAGAACCAAAGTTACAGGTAAGTAACTTGTTTTCTTCGTGCACTTTTCCTTGTCTTTCTGGACTTCTGTTGCCTCTTTCTGCATTTGTCTTGCTTCTTTCTGCACTTTTCTTCCTCTTTCTTCACATGCCCTACCTTTGTAGGCATAGTTAGAAATTAGCATTTAAAAAAACTTTGAAATTAACTGAAAAAAACATAGGTTTCAGGGACGTTCTAGTTAGAAATTAGCATTTAAAAAACCTTTGAAATTCACTGAAAAAAACACAGGTTTCAGGGACTTTCTAGTTAGTTGGACATTTCTCTCGTACTAGTTGGACATTTCTCTCGTACAAAATCAGAGAAATTTGGCTGTTATAGTTAGTTCAGCTAACTATAACCGCGCCCCCGCAATGCACTGCTGATGACATCACATATGACATCATTCATGACATGGTCAGTGACATCACTGATGACATCTCAAATGACATCACTGATGACATCATCCACGTGATAATCTGATGCACCTCCTCACACCCAAATATAACCTTTGATACACCCACTCTAAAATACAGACTACCATTTTCGAAACCACAGACACACCAATACCAGTTAGTTCATACCCACTCACTAGTTCCTAGGTCTACACACACATCCACTCATTCACCCATACAGTCACTCATACATGCAGTAAACCATCAATACGGGATTATCATACGCACTCACATATCTATATAGACACTCAGACACTGCCACTCATCCATAGAGTCACTCACACACCTAGTCAGTCAAGCAAAGAATAAATCACACTCCCATTTACTCACCTATACAGTTATACACACACCACCTCACTTATTCAAACATATACTAACACATACTTACACTCCTATAGAATATCTAATACAAGCACACACTGATCCATAGAGCCACTCTGACAATCATTCACTCTCACATATAGTCATTTATACACTCTTAACACTCACATATACTGCCTTTCACATATGCAGTTACTCACACATGTACCACTGAGGCATCCATTCACTCACCAACACACCCATATACACACTCACCTACCCATACAGCCCTTCATAGATGCACTCTTGAACCCATACACCCAGTGATTTATCCACTCACACATCTATGCACAGAGTCCCACCCACCACCCACCCACAAGGACACTCAGACACCCATACAGATACTCAGACAACCAATCAATAACCCATATAGATCCTCATTTAGCTACTCACCAACCCATGGAACCGCTTACACACCAACTGACAAACTAAACTGTGTGAATGTCTGTATCAGTCACTAACCCATGTGTTCAGTAAGACACATTTAATCACTCACTTATACAGTCAGTCATGCACCTACTAAATCATCCATCCAGACACCTATACACCCACTCATTCTTCAATACACCTTGGCATATATATATATATAAAACATATTTAAACTTTATAGAAACACACATTCACTGGATAATGTCATCAGTGATGTAATTTGAGATGTCATCAGTGATGTCAATGACCATGTCATGAATGTTATAATACGTGGCGTCATCAGCAGTGCATTGCGGGGGCGCGAGTTATAGTTTGCTGAACTAACTATAACGTCCGAATTTCTCTGGTTTTGTACGAGTGAAATGTCCAACTAACTATAAAGTCCCTGAAACCTGTGTTTTTTTTCAGTGTGTATATATATATATATATATATATATATATATATATATATATATATATATATATATATATATATATATATATATATATTAAATACAATCCAACTTCAACGGGTAAGTAGGGATAAGGATCATTTATTATAATTCAGGTCTCCCTCGACCCCGCATTGAAAAGAGAGATGCGTTTCGCCTGCCCAGCAGGCTTTATCAATATACTTGGGGCCACGAAGTGCATGTTTAAATAGTCCTCCCCTCCCATTCAGGCATACATGGACATAAAGAGTGGACTAAGCAATTGGAAACTGAACTGGTAAAACATGCTATTGACGACATAAATATAAAGTGCAAAGTGCATAAGTTAATAGATACAAATTAACAGCTTAGTGCACAATCTGCATGTTTTACCCCAGATGAAACATAATTCTCTAGTAAATTCAAGCACAGGAATTATGTGTACATGTACTCTGCCCTGGGAGTAAGCATGTCGTAATGACAAGCCACAAAGCTTTAATGTTCATCAGATGCATGGTACCAAGACTCTCAGGACATGCTGCCCACCCAAAATTAATTAATGAAATAAAAGAGTAATCAAAAGAGATCACATTCTTTAGTAGACACCACACTGCCTCGTTGCGGACACAGAACATAGTTCCTCAAGTTAAGAGTACGGCCATAGCCTACAGAGCAAGATTGATCTGAATACATGAAATCATATGCATACTTGAACAAACACACAAAGAGATGAAAGGCTCGTAGCAATCCAATTACACCAACTGCGCTCAATTTCAGACACATTGGCATATATATATAAAACATATTTAAACTTTATAGAAACACATGGTCACTGGATGATGTCATCAGTGATGTCATCAGTAATGACATTTGAGATGTCATCAGTGATGTCATCAGTGATGTCAATGGCCATGTCATGAATGATGTAATATGTAACGTCATCAGCAGTGCATTGCAGGGGCGCGAGTTATAGTTAGCTGAACTAATTATAACGGCCGAATTTCTCTGGTTTTGTATGAGTGAAATGTCAAACTACCTAAACGTCCCTGAAACCTGTGGTTTTTTCAGTGAATATATATATATATACATATCTACATACATACATTCATACATACATACATTGGGAGATGTGTGGCACAGCGGCCATGGCGGCTGACTCCAGAGCGTGGGGCTCACAGTTCGATCCACAGCGCCAGAGGCAGATCAGGTCAGCATCATATGACTCTAGGCAATAGTTCACTTAATCTCCCTGACAGCCCCATGCGCCTTGAGACCCTTAGGTATGATTAGTTTGTGCTTGCGGGTGAGTAGTAGCGGTCAACAAACCCATGATTGATTGATTGAGTCTATGGTTTACATATATGTGTATAAAAAGCAAGAAAATAGGAGTCTGATTTATGAGATGTGGTTATGGAATTAAAGTACAAAAATACACTTAGTGGACTGATAAACCTCCTAACCCCAAATACATGTCTTCCATAAGCGCAACTTAAACGAAGTGTCTCTTCATGCACAAAGTGTGTCTGCGGGCAAAACGCGTTCTGCAAAGTCATATTGTGAGTTTGGATACCCTAGAGCAAGCTTTCCTCTGTGTGTTTTGAAAGGTTGGCAACATTACTGTTGTGTGCACACAGGGGATTGCTACACTGCTTTTCACTTGCAGTGCACCACCCAAAATCGTGTCCTGAGCATGATGGAAAGATCTGTGCATTATTATGCTTATGTAAGCCAGATGGTTAAATCTGGATCAGCTGATGCAACCAGTGATGTTTGATCTAAGTGGTGAAAACATATGATAGTGTCATGAAAACCCTGACATTTCCTCGGGATCTTGGAAAGGCAGTTTTGATTACGTTTCTACAGTTGAGATGCAACTGACAGTGTGTGTGTATACAACTGTTTTTGGTTGTGTACTGTAACTAGAATATGTTCCAATGTATGTTTGATTTTTTTGTTTTGGGTCTATAACCTTTTTTTTATGTATTTGTTCTAGGATGCCCTGGAGATGTTACTGGTTAAGGAACCTTGGAAACCTCCATCTCACCCTCTTGCACAGTATCACTACACTGGTAAGGTGGGGAATTAAAATACTTCTGTAAGACCTGCATAGTGTATCACTTCTTGACAAAAAACGTCTGGTATGTTTTTCCATAGCTCTTTCTATAGAAAATTAGATGTTATATCCTGTTATATTCTTGTGATTTGCAAGGTCCCAGCAGGCTGAAAGAGTAGCTTTACTATTTCTGGCAGGATATATATCTCATGTACACAAAGGTGTGTTGGTAAGGCTCTTTTACTAGAAATGTTTTTACTAGGAAATCCACATTGTAGGAGCATTACTGTTCTTAAGACTGAGGGCACATGGCCTCTGGTTCTCTTGTGTATGTCTGTCTGCTCCTGCATTTGTCAAAGGACTTCAAGTTAGCAGGTATAGCCTTCTCAGTAACTTTACGATTTCAGAGCAATCTTTCGCTCCAGTGTCAATACAACTAAGTGCAATATAGTAACCGCAGTTGCACCCAGTCTCTCCACAGCTGCAGGTCACTCCCTCCCATCCTTCTCTCTGACACCTGTTCTTATTTGATGATAAGATTCATTTGGCTTCAGGGGTGTCCACTTGAGGTAAGACCTTAGCAGGCTACAAAGATTTCCTGGCCAAATATTGAGGAGTTGTGATGTTTCCACCAGTTTCAAAATTCCTTCCCTTTTTAAATCAGCTAAGAGGTTTGGGTCTTATGCAAAAAGAACAAATGATGGACGGAATGCTGAACAATGTAAACATTCACCCCAGTCACAAAGATCTAGGTTTAATCTATAGTTTGTTTGCTCACCACGCCATCCCTGTTTCAACCTAGCCATTTGCAAATCAGTCTTGACCCTGCTCCTCAGGGTAACAGTCCAGCCCGAACTGCCAAGCCATGTCGAGTTAACTGTCGTTCAAGATCAAGAAACAAAACGTGAAGAGGGTCTAAGGGGAAAAGTCTTTAAAGACCAGCTTGCATCCTATCCCCCAATCTAACTATCAACAGACACACAAGGGATGCTAAGGGTCTAAGGAAAAACTACAGTAATATGTACACTCAAAAGTAGTGTGATAAAGTAGTTAGTGTAAGGAGAGAGAGAAATGAGATGTGTAAAGTATGTGAAATAATACCCATCAGCCCAGCAGCCCACCTATTGGCGGAATCTCATCATCTGGGTTTTGTTGAAAACTGGTATCTACTAGGTACCTCTCTGTTCATATGTAGAGGAATACTAGCGTCAGATCCACCAGTGAGAGAGAGCCAACCTGATACGTTGGTGGGTTGAAGGGGAGAGAAGTTGCAGTGCACAGAAAAGGTATAGAATGGTGAAAAAAATGTGTGATAAGTTAAAATTGCCTAGTATGATGCCAAAGGAAAAACTTTATTAAGGAGGGGTCATCATAGTGGCAAGATTAAAAGCAGAGTGAGGATAGTGTGTTAAACAAATACCACTATCAGTTATAGAAACTATATGGTCAATGTAATAGTTGAGGAGTTTCTTACTGGTTTATTGAAGCCCTTAGTCTCCCCTGGCATGTCTGTTTGTAGGCATGGGCCCACGTTATTATGAAATGTATCTCCACTAAGCACTCAAATTGAACAAGTCACTTAGGACAAGAATTCTGTTTAACAGCCTAAGACAGCACATTGCTTATTCGTTGTATCGATGATAAAGTACTGTGCCCTTCAGAGGCTCTATGCAGTCAGTCACTTTTGTAACTAAGAGGACACAATTTGCAGAGACATTTACTTTTCTTGATGCCTTTGTGACCTTTCTAAGCTCTGACCAGCTGGATTTTCTCCCCTAGGTTCAGACTTTTGGACACCTTCTGAGAAGCGATTGTTTAAAAAAGGATTTTGCGCTCATAAGAAGGATTTTCATATGATACAGAACATGGTAAGACAGAGTTAAAGTGCTTTACTTTATTTCCAACCACAATGTTAATCAACTGGTTTGAGTAGTATGTATTTGTATGAGCACCACTTTTTATAGGACTGCGTAATCCATGCCCCATTGATATTTCACATTTGAGACTTGAGAAGCATATCAGGACAGATCTTTCTTTGCTGTTTTCTCTGAGTATGATTTCCTGTGACTTAATCATGTTTTAGTATTGGCGTTACTAGCGCTTCTGATGAATACATTTCCCTGCTGATTCCTCGCCTCTAGAATACGCCCCAAATTTCAGACTCTGAACTGAATCAGCCTCAACCAAAGACGTGCCTGGCACAAATTGGCCTGCAACCTCATGCTAAATCTTCTGACTCTGATACGTTGCCCTTAACCCGTAGTAGGGCCGAAACTTTACACAACTTATTTGGTACAGATTCTGATAATAACAACTGTGAGGAGGAGGACAATTATTTGCCCAGTATTATGACAACAAATGGTACGAGGAGTTACAGGATGCCAGTGGGCTTGACACTTCACTTCATACTGGTCTTGTGTCACCCCAGGTCCTGCTAGGGAAGAAAGTACTTCATTCTCTGTTCTAATGTGAAGGGCAGCTGAAGTACTACACTTGGAGCTGCCAACCGTGAAGTTAAAACTAATCTAATACATTTTGAAACCTGATCAGGCCCCTACTGAGTCACTGTTGCAGTTTAATGAGGCAATTACAGGCACCCTTTTGGGCACTTGGGCTAAGCCCTGTTCAGGAGACCATGTGTAATTGAAATATTCAGCAGACCGATATTCATCCTACAAGCCTTGCTCTTAGATCGGTCAATGCCAGCTGTCTCCTTGTCTGTTATTCCTATGCTGTTTTGGAAACTGTGGCTCAGGTTTTATCTGATTCTTGGAATCGACAACCCCCAATTCATGTCACTAATACTGGACAGGGTAAATAAAGGACGCGCCATGCAATCCAGCAACCAGAAGGTGATCTCGGCTGCTCTTTTCACACAAGAACCTTGGCAGCATGCTAAGCATTTCCGTTGGGCACAAGCCAACGACCCTATTCTTGCCCTAGCTTTGCAACAAGCTCTGGCAACGCCAACCAACCCTACTCCCCTTTTTCCCTCTTTTCGGATAACCAATGGGCTATTGTATTGAGTTGCCAGGGCTGACGAGGAACCCCAATTACTCATCCCCCGTGACTTCCGAGAACAAATCATGTTCTATGCCCATTCACATCTACTGGGAGGACACTTGGGAACAGAGAAGGTAACACAAAGCCTCTTAAGATATTTCTATTGGCCCGGCATTTACGCCCAGATTAAAAAGTATTGCCAAGAATGCCCCATTTGTAAAAATAAGAAGCCGTACCGACCACCAGCCATTCCCTTGCGGTCCTTACCTATAATAGGGAAACCATTTGAAAGAATGGGGATGGATCTTATAGGCCTCCTACCACTTACCACGAAAGGACACCAATATGTGCTGGTGTTGGTTGATTACTGCACCCGGTTCCCAGAAGCCTTTCCCCAGGGCACCTACCACTGCTGCTATTGCCGACAGGCTCCTGGAATACTTCTCACGGATTGGGTTTCCACGAGAAATACTCACCAACCAGGGCACCCTCTTTATATCAAAGCTCATGGCACAGGTCTGCAAGCTGATAGACGATAAACAAATTAAAACCTCGGTCTATCACCCCCAAACTGATGGCTTAGTAGAACAGTACAATGGGAAACTGAACCTTACCCTTAAAAAGGTGTTAGAGGTTGAGGGAAAACAGTGGGACCGGCCCCTACCACTTGCTCTATTTGTCATAAGGGGACAGGTCCAGAGTAGTCTTGGGTGTTCATCTTTCGAGATGTTATACGGAAGACAGCCCCGGACTTTGTTGGAAATGACCAGAGAAGTCTGGAAGAAGGAACCCGATGAGACAGCAGACCTACTTGAATACACCCAGCATCTGAAGTCTCGGTTGAGTAAGCTACGAGAACTAGCCAATACCAACTTAGAGAAAAGCCAAGGACGACAAAAAGTGCAATATGACAAAGGGAAAAAGTGGAGGTCCCTCCAAATAAATGACTCGGCCTTAGTATGCCTTCCCAGCTTCCTGGCTAAGATAAAGAACGAGTGGAAGGGACCATATAAAGTCATAGGAACTATTGGTAAAACAACTTATCGGCTTCAACTCGGTCCCAACCAAGTCCAGTCTTATCACATCAATCTATTAAAAAATGGTTAGGGTCTCCCCTCAGTGACAAACCAGCTTGCGCTTCTCCCCAACACCACAGGCTGTACCCTAGAACAGCTAGTTGTGAACGAGCATCTCGTCAACAACAGGGGTCCTTACTAGACATGTTGGTAGACTATGCCCCCCTGTTTTCGGACCGTCCCGGCAGAACCACTTTAGTCGAGCATTTTATTGAAACTCCTCCTGACAAGGTGGTCTGCCTCTTCCCTTATAGAATTCCTGCTGCCAGGCGAGAAGCGGTTTCTTTTGAGCTCCAAAACATGTTAGAAACAGGGAACATTAGACCCTCCCACAGTGATTGGTCCTCTCCTATCATCCTGGTTCCCAAACCGGATGGGAGTATTCGATCCTGCATTGACTTCCGACAATTGAATGCCATCTCTAGTCTCGATGCATATCCTCTGCCCAGAGTGGATGAGTTCATTGAGCGCCTGGGAGACGCCAAATACATCTCCACTCTAGACTTAACTGAGGGGTATTGTCAGGTTCCCTTACGAGAAACTGATCAAAAGAAGACAGCCTTCACAACCCCTGAAGGCCTTTTTGAGTTTATCATCCTGCCTTTCAGATTACACGGTGCCCCAGCCACCTTTCAGAGACTTATGAACCAGGTATTACGACCCCACCAAACCTATTCCTCTGCCTATTTGGACAACATCATTATTTACAGCTACACGTGGGAACAGCACTTAGAACATTGCCACCAAATGTTTAGGGCACTGGGAAAGGCTAAGTTGCACCTTAACTCAAAGAAATCATGGATGGGGTTCACCAAAGTGAAGTATCTCGGTTACATACTAGGAAATGGCTGTATAGAACCCCAAAGCGAAAAAATCAAAGCCATCACTGAGGCTCCTCTCCCCACCACCAAGAAGGGGGTTTGGGCTTTCCTGGGACTATTGGGGAATTACAGGCGCTTTATTCCCCAATATTCTACCATAGCTGCCCCTCTCACCGATCTCCTGAAAAAGGGTACACGTACACACCATCTGCTCTCGCCCTCTCCTTCTGTCCGTATTGCCTTTCAGGAATTGAAAAAGGCCATCACCCACAGCCCTGTTCTCATATCCCCAGATTACTCTCGTCCGTTTATCCTACTTACGGACGCTTCTGATGTGTGGATTGGAGCCGTGCTGTCTCAGCTCACAGAGGATGGGGTGGAACGCCCCGTAGTGTTTGTTAGTCTTAAACTATTTCCCATGGAGACCCATTACCCGGTCCTGGAAAAGGAATACCTAGCCGTCAAATGGGCTATAGAGAAATTACGATACTATCTGGAAGAGAATAGGTTTACGCTATACACCGACCATGCTCCCCTGGTTTGGATGGCTAGGAACAAAGGGAACAACTCCCGGGTGATGTGTTGGTTCCTGTCCTTGCAGCCCTTCACCTTTGACATACGACACCGGAAGGGCTCCTTAAACTCCAATGCTGACTTCCTTTCGCGCTTTCCTGTCATCCCTGACCGGGAAGACTCTGGGGGTGGGGTGGGGTGTGTCGGACTCTGCCTCCATCAGCCACGGACTCTCCCCGGCCCCATCCTGACTCTTGCACTCTTTCTCCCTTCCAGCTCCCTGACGCTGATGTTCGCGTCGAGTTACAGGAGCAGCCCGGGGAGCCCTTCAGCTGGCCCTTTAACTCCGGCTCTACCTCTGCGAATCCCGCCCCCTGGAGGTTGGAGTTTCCATTCGACGATTCGGATAAGAACCAGCAACCGGAAGGAGAAGGGAGAACACGGAAGGTGGAAGTGGAAGTGTGGAGAACCCGTGTAGAGACGCCGAAGGGACCGAAGCAGACGAGAGGACCCCCGATCATCTGTTCGACACATCAGGGGGCCAACCGGAAGACGCTATGCCCGGCAACGGCCCAGGAGGGACGTGGCTTGAAGAGGTTCGGGTACGGGGACTTGGGAGCGGGGCGGGAGTCCGAAAACCAGCCGGTCAGTCCGGGAAACACACAGAGTCGGGCTGACCGCACGTTTTTTTCCCAGTCAGCGTAGTACTCTTCCTGATCCCCTCTCCTGTGATGGTATCCCCTCCCTCACACCCAGTGTTTGCGGTGCGTTAATCCCTCACTCCCCCCCTCTTATTACCCCAGAGTATCGCGCACTAACCTTGTCTTTTTTCTTCCTTTCACGCCCCGCAATATTGCCGAGAGGACATCGACCAGACGGTGTCAAGGAGAAGAGGTCTTATTCCCCTGAAGAGGACACCAATGGGACATTTGTTTTTCGTACCTTACTATATGCTGTGACTGTTTAAAATAAACAGACCTCCTTTGCAAAGAGAAGCCCTTGTAGTCCGTGTGATCCCTGTCGACATCCAACACACCCCTATCCGTTAATCTGGCTCAGCATGTCCCATTCCTCAAGTGGTGTCTAATCGGGCCCCAATACCAACCATCCCTGTGTCTGAAGAGGTGGTCCGGCTGCATGATATGGATACGTTGTGATACCAATCTCTTGGTCGTGGCACTGCCACAAGAGGAGGTGGTTTTGTTACTGATTTCACCTATAATGCAGCAGACCTGGGGACTGTAGAAAGGAAATCTCGAAGGTTCTAGTGTTATATGCCCTTTTTCAATCTACAAGGGAGTCAGCTTGTGTGTTAGTGACATGGGGAGAGATGCCTGTATGTATATGGGAGACTATTAGCCAACAGAACTACATATGTTTGCAGTATGGATCTGGTTAAGAAATAGAGGTCTGTTCATCTTACCTAGCTTGATGTTGGGAACTGCTTGCAACGATAGGTCCTACAGTAGGTCAAGTGCCCTACAGCATTTACCGCTACCCTCAGTACATTGGTACAGTGAGTGACCTCCTGCCATGCGGCCTGCTCCACTTAGGCAATATCAGGCCAAATCATTTATTTCTCATTAATGACCAACTAGAAAATTAACTACAAGCTTTGTCTCCTTTACGGTAAAGTTCCTCTTTGTCATACTTTGAATGTCTAGAATATGGTGACTGTAGGTTATGTCTTGCTCCATGTTGTCTACCAGCACAAGTGGAAGTGGGCAGAACCCAGGGTCTGTGCAGTATTTATGTGTTTCCATTGGTGATGTTTGTCAATCAAATATGTGTGAATATCTTTAAGTGATGGCTGTTGTCCTTATGTTTTTTGATTCATAGTTCTGCTTAGTATGGGTGGAGTAGTAGCTTTAGGATCATATTTTAATTTGTATGGGCCTGAATTACAAAGGAAATATACACTTTTGAGTATGTTTACAATTTTGAGTTCGCTTACTGCTGTTCTGTTTTCGAAAACTCCACGAGTAAGCTACTGCAAAAAAAACACAACACCTCCCATTGGAAATAACGGAGATAGGGAGTTAAAATAATATTGGAAATAACAGTAAATTAAATTTAAAAAAATATATTTAAATGATAAATAAATATAAATCAATGTTAAAAAAACATTCAAATAGTATATATTTAATATTTGATGAAACAATATTCCAATAAACTATTATGAATGTAAAAAATAATGTAACAATAAATGTTATTTAAAATAATGACACTATTTCTAATTCTGTACATCACTTTTAATAATTATTAATGAACATTAAAATATGTTATCTTCATGAGAAAATGTATTTGGAATTAAATTTCAGATTTTTTTTAAATATGTTTCCAATAATTAAAGGTTTAATTCCAAATTACTTTACTAGCGTTGTACCATTTTTTAATTCTGTTCTACATTTAAAGTAACTACATAAAATGAAGTTACATTAATATTTAACATGCAAATATTTGTAATATTTATTTTTTAGTTAAATACACCTTTTTATTAGTCTCTCTCCTTTACCATGCGCAGATCTCTGCCCTGACTGATGAGTCTCCCTATGATAAAGTACGGGGGAAATTTAAATGTTTTATTTAACTTGAATATATATAATAAAAATATTTTTAAGATAATATTAATGTTAATTCCTTGCATACATTGCTGTCCCTAAGCCACTTCCTTGAATCAATCCCACATTTACTACTTAAACCTATGCCTACTTGTACAGAGTCTACTCAGTGAGGCAGCAAACTCCACACCCATGAGTATAGGAAATGCTGAGGCATAAAACTCTGGCAATTGCAATTTGTGGTATGTTTTGTACTACTCCAAACGTACTACAAAGTGCAGTTTGTTCAATAGGTCCCGAAATGCCCCCATGCAGGTGGGGGCATGCACTTTCAGTCATAAATCTCTGCCCAGGATTGGTGAATTGCATGTAGGTGCAGATGTACGCCTATGTGAAGGCGTAATTCTATGTACCGCCACATAGGTGTGAGATTTTTCTTAATGAATCAGGCCTTGGTGACGGGTTATACACTATGCATAAAAGCCACCATCCTCAAGGTTGCAGTCCTCCCATCTTAGCTCATACCATCAGACATTCATAGACTCTCTTAAAGAGCAATGCTAGTATAGTATCCAAATCCTGAATCCTGGTGAGAGTGTAAGCCAGGTAGTACATTTTTAACTATTTCCAAAGGGGAATTCATGTCTTAATACCTATGAAAAATAATAATTACCTTGATTGCCAAAGCCAAGTAATTCTTTATTTTTTATTTTTTTTATTTAAATGTTTCTATTAGTAACAGCAAAACATGTGCATACAAGGACATCACTGTAGGACTTAACAGAATTCTGGATTTGGACAGTTATCTAACATCATTTATGCATTACATAGCTTCAGCACCTCCTGTACTGTGACGCATTTCCAATTCCACTGTTGGGGACACCACAATATCTCCCCGGTACTTATTCCAGTTCGACCACTTTCAGTCCCGTTTCTTGGGGCACCCCAGTGCTATAAACACTTCAGTTTCCGCCAACATGCATCTATCCAACACTTTCGCCCACACATGGACTCTCGGTGTGTTTTCTCCCCCCCAACCTTTCGCTATCTCCCTTTTGACCAGGGTATAGCCCAGCGTCACAAATTGCTTCTCTACTTCCGTCAGGTCAGTTGCCTCCCAGATAGTTAACAACCCCAATCGTGGCGTTGGGATCAACTCCTTATATAGGGTTATATGCATGTGTTCCGTGGCTCCCTCCCATATGACCCGCAACCCCGGGCAGCTCCACATCATATGGTAAAACGTGGCCTGTTGGCCACATCCCCTTAGGCAGAGGTCGTCCGACCGCGAACCCACCTTCACCAAAGTCGGTCACGTCATATACGAGCGGTGCAATATCCGGAGCTGAATCCACCTGAGCTTTTGTGTGATGGCCGCCTCGCGCGGAGACATCAAGGCCTCCTGCCAGTCTTCATCAGTAAGCACCCCTAAATCATCCTGCCATCTCTCCCTGAGTCTTGGGAAGGTATCTGGAAGGTTATTGCATAATTTCTTGAATGTGAGTGAGATAGCTTTCGAATCCAAAGGTCCATCTAACAATCTGTCTTCGAGTGGCGAAGAGTCTGGAATGTCTGTGAAAGATGAGAAGGCATGGTGTATCTGCAGGTATCTATACGTCTCACCCTGAGCAAGTTGGTACTGTTTCTGGAGTTCCTCAAACGTAAGTATCTTCCCCTTTTTAACAAAATCTTTTACCACAGAGATACCTATGAGGTCCCACTTATCAAACCCAGGCTGATAACATAACATACCCAGTTTTTGCGCACTCCAAAGTGGAGCAACCTTAGTTAGGACGCCAGCCCATCCGAGGCGCGAGTTCACTGTCTGCCAAACCTGTAACGTGTGTAAGGTGGGCCCGAAAAATCGTTTTATAGGGCCCCCATATATCCGGAGCGGTCAGTTTGGTATTGGTCGAGCGCATACGCGGGATCCTCCGTAGGGCGGTATATCCATCTATTGACAGTAACTAGCTGTGCCGCCCAGTAATAGAGCTGCAGGTCGGGGAGTGCAATGCCTCCATCATACCAACTCTTTGTCTGCTTCTTTAATGCCACCCTTGGGGCCCTCCCATCCCACAGAAGCGTACGGACCTCCCCCTCTACCATTTTGAAGTATGAATCCGGAACTTTGTGCGGGCAGTTTTGAAGGATATACAAAAATCAAGGTAGGGCCAGCACCTTAATAAAAGCGCCACCCAGCCGAGCAATGAGAATGGAAGGGACTGCCAGTGTTTCACGTCTGCTCTGAGTCTGGCCAGCCGGGGGGCAAGATTGGAGCTCTAAAACAGATTGGGATCCGACGTGATAAAAACCCCTAAGTATCGAAACCCCTCTTTCGCCACCACTATAGAGCAACCAGCCGGAAGCCTAGGGACCTGTCCCCATAACATGTACAACACAGACTTATGCCAGTTGATCGCCTGACCTGAGTATTTGCCGAAATTCGTGAAGATGTCTAGTACTACAGATATAGATTGGTGAGGGGAAGCCAAGTACAACAGTATATCATCTGCATACAAAGATATGCGGTCCTCCACATCATTAGCCAAGTTATTCTTAGTGGAGAACCATGGTTGTGGAATATGAAATTTAATATTCAATAAGCAATAATAGATGGCATGATTTAACTTACCCACAGCTTCAATAAGTAGCAGAAACCTACATATAGGTGTATGCATTATGTGTAAATTCTGTTTTGATTAGCCTGTTACTTTTATGTTGGCTTTGTTACCCATGCCCACAGGTTTGTCATGTTTTGTGTTTTTTTTCTCTTCTAGATACAGACAAAGAATGTCACACAGTGTGTTGAATACTACTATACCTGGAAAAAAATTATCAAATTTGATCAAAGCAGGTCTCAAGCTGCTGAGAAGAAAGTGAAGATCGAACAAAGTGAACTGGAAGCAGTTGGACCCAAGGTGAGAAAAAGGGATATCAGAGCCTGTTGAGACACTGTCCTTCTGCACTTTATCCTCCTGTCTAAAATGGAGATCTTTCAGTGAAACTCAGGTTCCTTTGCTTCATATGCACGGGAACCAAAGCAACCTGGCACAACATAGGTTGGTTTACTGAGAAAAAGAAGTCCAGGTGTAGAACGGCCCGCTGATTCCCATGCCCTTTCCTGACTTAGATCTATTCGCTTCCATAATTCCAACAACTTCTCCCTATGTAGATTACTTTAAACACCTGTTCCCACTGCCTTCAAGTAGGGGCAGTTTTAGTCCCTCAGTGCTTCGTTTCAGGTGTTTTAATAAAAGTGAATATCGCCTTGAGACCCTCACGGGTGAGTAGCGTGCTTTAGAAACCCCTGACTGATTGATTGATGACACATTACTCTGAAGCTGACATGCTCAAGGGAAGTCTTGAATACTTGTGGTAGCCAGTGCCAAGGACTCCCATGATTTGTATATGAATCTTCAAGTTAGGACCATCAACAGTGGCCTCCTGAATTTCCCGTCTCCAGGATATCTCTTTGTCTGGAGTAGTGCGTTCTTGCCCTGTGGTTTTACTTGAAATGCCCACTGGGCCATACATGCTGCCTCGAGCTGAGAACTGTGTTTTTGGGCTTGCATCAGAGCAAACTTACAAGTACTATGCAGACAGTCTTGCTCCTGAACCTCTTGCGAGGTGCCCTGAGAAAGGCCCATGTGCAGTGCTCGGTTTAGAAATCCTAGATCTCTGGTCTTGAGTAAGTTCCCTCACAGATACATTTGCAGTGATCCCACACCAAGGGAACTACAAAAAGATCTTATGTCTGAGCACCCTTTCATTGATCATCATGCAAGGTGGTCTTTGAGCCTCTCCTGATGAATATATGCACCGCATTGGTAAACCAGTACCACTGATGGCAGAGGTGAATGGAGTTTTTCAGTCCATTTCACCAAATGTAATAAGTCCTGTAAGGAGTTCTGAAGATTGCAAAACAAGAGGACTATTGACAAAAGAAAAAAGTCAGGGGATGAGCTTAGAGTCTAGAGTCACACATCCTTCTCATCTTCCTCTATCTCCTGGCTGAGAACATCTGAAAATGTGTTAGATTTCCCCTCTCCCTATGGCGAAACAGATTTGGGGCACATCTGTAGCACTTCTGCGACTTTTTGTTAGAAGAAGATACTCTCTAGGCTCCTTCAGGGCTTTTGGCATGTGACAGATTTGCTTGAAGAATGGTCTCAGCACTCCCATCAATTTCATTGAAGCCTTATCTGAGATACCCCAACTATGGGCATGCTTTTATGCTAACCTCTCTGCCAGTCAAGCACAAATCATAAAACCACGTGGGTTAGGAAGAGGAGCATGTGATCTCTTACCCCGCCAGTCAGATCACTGTTACATTGTTTCATTTCATATGCTTAGACTGCAGACCCTCACCCTATGTAGAAAGACATTTGTAAAGAATTTGTCTTCTCATACGTTCCCCACCCTAGATTTTCCAGAGGCGTCAGAATGGTTTTTGTTTTTTTTTAAATATTTTTTTATTGATTTTTAAACAATCAGCGCCGGTGAGCAGCAATGCACATCAATTGGATAAATTACAGTATAATATATCATCAACCGCTTCGCGCTGTACCCCCCACCCATATCCCTCCCTCCGCCACCGGTGTGCCTCAACAGCGTGACCTGTCAACAATTAAAGTACATCAGAATCCAATACAATAGTAAACGTGACCACTAGTGATACAGTACAGGGCATTACATTTCTTTTCAGAGATCATCATTAAGTCCATTGATCATATCCCTGTTCAGTCCCCCGTGCCAAAGCGCCAGCTGGATCTTGCCAATCCTCCAAGTCCGAATCCTCCCCTGATTCTGAGTCTAGGGCACTCAATATCGCAACTAAGGCCTCCAATGCCCTCGCCGCCTCCAGTGCCTTGTCATTATTTGTTTGCAGGGCCTGGTGCAGCCTAAGTGTGCCTTCACTCTGTGCCCATTTGAACAATTCCGTCCGCCATCTCCCCAAACCTGGCCCCCTCGCTGATTTCCAATGCATTGTGATTTCCCTCTTGGCTAATACAAGGCCCAGGTCTATAAATGTACTTGTTACTTTCGTTTTAGCTGTATGTGGGAACCAGTGCACTAAACAGATGCTCATGTCTAGTTTTAATGTACGGTCCGTTATATGATACAATAGTTCCAGCACCTCCTTCCAATACGTTCCTAAACTCGTACTCCCCCACATCATGTGCTGGAAGTCGGCTCCCTCCAAGCTACATCTCGGGCACTGACCGGCTACCGCATTGAAATATTGATTACGTTTGGCCGGCGTCAAATACACCCTGTGCAGGACATAGAACCAGAGGCGTCAGAATGGTGTGGAGTTTTTTTGCGGCTTTATCTGTGGAGTCACCAAATTCAGCATTGGAAGTGAGTGACTTCATGAAGAACCGCCTGTGTTGGTGACATCAGTCCCATTAGACATGCTACAGATGCTCAGATCTTGAATTTCCTTAAGTGTTTTCACTTAACACTTCTATTTTTATTTTATTCTATATTATTTATACATCAAAATGTGCTTTATTATCCAGAATAATGACACACTTGCCTATCTCCACTGGCTGACAATGAACAGTGAACTAACCTAACCACAGTTACAAACATAATCCTCAATATCCCTCCTTTCCCCATCCCATTTACATTTTTATGTGAAAGACGAGCCCTTGAATCAAGCTCATTGTCCTGTCACATAGAACTAGTCAGCTTCTGTTGCTGGTTCTGTGGGTCCTCAATTTCTCCTTTTTTTCTTGGCCTGTTTATCTGCACAGATGAAAGTCCATCATAGCAGGGAGTCTGTGGAGTGACATGGGTCTAACTGCTTAGTTCCATGTTTGGAATGTGTGCAAACTATTAGGAAGGGCTGTCATTTTAACTGCTGCTATTCTCCCACACCATTCCATCCCTCTAATTTGCAGGACTATACTGTGGAGAAGCGTGGCTCAGTGGTTAGAGGCGGCAGACCCGGAAGCTGAGATCGGCCGTGTATCAGGGTTCGATTCCCTGCCTCGGCGAGTCTCAGGCTAAAAAATTCCACGGACTCGACAATTCTCGCTCCGGTGCCTACTTGACTCACGGGGTCACACTCTGTGACTCTGGGCAATAGCTTGCTCAATCTCCACTACAGCCCCTTGTGGTGGGATGCCTGGCTTTCACCTTGTGGATACCCTGCCGGGGTATCTCACTGGGAAATACCAGGACGGGTTCCCTAAGCAAGCACTTAGATACCGTGTTGGTGATTTGCGCTATATAAATACATGTACATTTACATAACAGGGAACTGCTGCCTAAACTGATCTGCCTCTTTGGCTGGGACTGAAATATTCAAAATCTGCGATTTAGAAAATTTGATTTTGAAGCCTGACACTCTGCCATATTCTGATAGCTCTCCAGCAGAGCTGGTATCAAGTCCAGAATGGGTGAGCCGGTAAGGAATATGTGCCTAGATATCGTATTTATCAGATAAGGTGTTTCCAAAGGGGAGTAACATGTTCATCTGATAGAGACTTCTAGTCCCATATTCCTTACTTTTGAATAGATACCCAAGCAATACCACCCCCAGAGGTTGTCTGGGGACCAATTTCACAAAAGGAAGTCCTGCAGGACCGAACAGGCGAGGTGCCCATCTCTACAGACCAGACTGTCCAAACAGTAATAATTTGGTGAACATGTGCAGGGAAGCCCACATTGCTGCCTGGCAAATGTCCAGGACCAGAACTATGCATGCTAAAGCAATGGTAGCTGCTTTAGCTCTGGTGAAATGAGCTTGCAATCCTTCAGGAGGTTGCCTCTTGGCCGGTGTATAGCAGATTTTACTGCAGAGCACGACCCATCTATAGATGGTTCTCTTCTGCAGCGCCCAACCTTTCTTCGCACCAACATAGCCCACGGAGAGTTGATCGTCCACCTGAAGACTTGTGTGTGGTCAGGGTAGAACAACAACGCTCTATTTGGGTCCAGACGATGGAGTCGCTCCTCTTCTTTAGAGCGATGTGAAGGAGCGTGAAAAGTAGGCAGGGTGATAGATTGGTCTACGTGAAATGGAGTGACCACGTTTGGTAGAAAGGAGGCCCTTGTGCAAAGCACAAGTTTGTCAGGATATATTGAGAGGTAAGGCAGCTTAAATGATAAGGCCTGCAACTCACTCACTCTACGGGCAGATGTAATTGCCACAAGGAAGGCAGGCATATACCATCTTGGTGGAAGGACGCCTAGCTGCCAAGATGACTTTACAGACTTCGGGAGGAAGGGCAAAAGTGGTCAACTGCCGCCACTCAATCACCTTGCTAGTAGGCGAACAGTGGACCGGTTTGGGTAAAGAACCCTCCCCTGCTGCTGTGACAGAAGATCCTCCCAAAAGGGGCGACGTGATCGGAAGATCGATGGCCTTGCTCAGGAGCTTGGTAATCCAGACTCTCTGTGTCCAGAGCCACAAGAATGACTAAGGCCCAGTCGAACTTGATCTTCTTAAGAACTCTGGGCAGGAGTGGTTTGGGTGGAAAGGAGTACAGGAAGTCTAAGCTCCATGCAAGACGAAAAGCGTCTCTGAACAAGAGCTGCCTTGGAAACTCCAGTGCGCAGAACTGCTGACATTGTGCCTCTTGGCGGAGGCGCACAGATCTAACTAAGGCTCTCCCTTTTGCTTAAAAAGATCTTCCGCCACCTCCGGGTAGAGATGCCAATCGTGATCCGCTAATCAACGGCGGCTGAGTTCATCTGCCCTGGCGTTCAGAGAGCCCGCCAGGTGTTGAGCCACCAGGGATATGCCCTGCTGTTCCAGCCATGTCTAGAGGGGCAGGACCTCTAGGCAAAGGGCTCATCACCCCACCCTGCCCTGTTTGTTGCAGTGTAACATGGCAATGGCGTTGTCAGTGAGCGCCTGCACTAGCCTTCCATTGATGGGAGGTAGGAAGGCTTTCAATGCAAACACAAGAAGATGATGGACGTAACGCTAAAACTTTTCAGATACTCACCCTGACAGATCTGGGTTGAATCCATCACCTTTCTTTAACTCACTTCACCACATCAGTTCAGACCCAGTCATATGCAAATCAGTCTTGACCCTGTTCCTCATAGGAACAGTCCAGCCCGAACTGCCAATAAGGTCTTCCCTGGACCAGATACAAGCAACCTGGGACCGGTTTCGGATGAACACCCCTCATCAGTCAGGCTAGCTTGAATCCAGTGGCAAAGTGAATAAAGGACCCACGTCTGGGCATACCCTGCCAACTTAAGGCGAACAAAGCAAACACAAGGAGATGATGGATAGAGCACTGAAACTTATCAGACACTCACCCCCAGTCACAGATCTGGGTTAAATCCATCATCGCTCTTTAGCTCACTTCGACACCCAGTTCAGACCCAGCCATATGCGAATCGGTCTTGACCTGGTTCCTCATGGCAACATTCCAATCTGAACTGCCAAGCCAGGTCTTCCCTGGACCGGAAACAGGTATCCTGGGACAGGTTTCGGGGTAACACCCCTCATCAGCCAGGCTAGCTTTAAACCAGTGGCAAAGTGAGCAAGGGACCCATGTCTGTGCATACCCTGTCAACTTGGAGCGAAAAGGAGATGATGCACAAGGAGATGATAAACAGAGCAGTGTAACTTTTCAGACACTCACCCCCAGTCACAGGTCTGGGTTGAATCCATCAACATTCTTTAGATCACTTCGCCACCCCAGTTCAGACCCAGCCATATGCAAATAAGTAAACTGTTCCTCATGGGAACAGTCTAGCCCGTACTGCCATGCCAGGTCTTCCCTGGACCGGAAAAAAGCATCCTGGGACCGGTTTCGGGGTAACACCACTCATTAGCCAGGCTAGCTTAAATCCAGTGGCAATGTGAACAAGGTACCCATGTCTGGGCATACCCTGCCAACTTAGGGCGAAAAAAGCAAACACTAGGAGATGATGGACGGAGCACTGAAACTTTTCAGACACTCACCCCCAGTCACAGATCTGGGTTGAATCCTTCATTGTTCTTTAGCTCACTTCGCCACCCCAGTTCAGACCCAGTCATATGCAAATCTGTTTTGACCCTGCTCCTCATGGGAGCAGTTCAGCCCGAACTGTCAAGCCAGGTCCTCCCTGGGATGATATCACCCCTCATCTGCCAGTCTAGCTTGAATCGAGTGGCACAGTGAGCCCGAGACCACATCTGGGAATACCTGGCGCACTTAGGGTGAGAAAGGGGCTATGTCCTGCCATTCATCTCTTCCCCACCTCATCTTCCTCTCTCACAGATCAACTTTGGAAGGATCACTCCGTAATGCTGATGCAGCAAGTCAACCTTCTATTGTGTAAGAGTTCCAGCTAGCGTGTTCTGGATTTAGCAGAGGGAAAAGGATGCTACTTGAATTTCTTCCTTGTTCTGAAGGGGGACAGAGGCCTCAAATCTATTTGGACCACGTCTGCTGAATGCCTTCTTGAGGAGGGACAGGTTCAGAATGCAAGACACATATTTTTATATACCAATCCTCCAGCCCCACAGGCATTACATGCAGTTCAGGGTGACTTAGGAAAACTTACAGTTTACTGATCTCCCCTTCGATCTTACTCATGCCCCTTGGGTGATCATGAAAGTTATGACAGTGGCCGCTGTCTGTCTTCGAAGGTTGGATGTACACATATTCCTGTTCCTCAACGACTGGCTGATAAAGGCAGGTTCACCACAGCCAGTCATAGACCACATCCGGATGACAGCCAAAGACCTGACATCATTGGGATTCACACTTAACGAGCCGAAACCACACCTGTTTCCTACTCAAATACTTCCATTCATTGGGGGTTATTTTCGACATGGTGGCATTCAAGGCTTTC
Organism: Lissotriton helveticus; assembly: GCF_964261635.1. Lineage (NCBI taxonomy): Eukaryota > Metazoa > Chordata > Amphibia > Caudata > Salamandridae > Lissotriton > Lissotriton helveticus. Next base: position 921,327,231 of record NC_136070.1, read on the forward strand.
CTCTGCTGCAACAAGTCCACATTGAGGATATGTTGTTGATATTTCAGGATTAGTCTTTAGTTTCTATGAGGTTAGCTCCGATGCTTCTGTGAGGAAAGCTCTGAAGCTTTTTGGTCTCCTGCCCTTGTGCATTCTTCTCATCCCAAATGCCAGGTGGCACATGCTGGCCCTGTAGTGGAACCTTAGATCCCAGTGGGCTGAGCATCAGGCCTGCCTCTCCGTCTCCATTCAGATCTCAAGCGACATGGTGCAGGAGTTGCTGTGGTAGATGACGGACTCTAATCTGACCTGTGGCTAACTCTCCCACCCACTTAATTTCTGAATTAAGGGGTCAATCAGTATTTATAAAGTGTGGCTAATCACCCTATAGGGGTATTTAGGAGAGGTGGCAATCATAGGCATCTGGCCTCTCTGGTTGGGAACCATCTCAATATCAAGCTTCTAAAGCTTCATGTGGTCCATCTGGCTCTTGAAAGCCTCCGTATTGTCCATCAAAGGGAGGCTTCTGTGGTTCCTTACAGAGAACACAACCAACATGTTTGTGGTAGTACAACAGACAGGATAGTGTGGGGTCCAGGATTTGTATCAGTAGGCGCAATGCCTTTGGAGGTGGCTAAACCAGCAAAACATCATCCTGGTTGCCAATCACCTGGCAGGGCCCATGAATACCAGAGCAGATGAACTTCATAGGTTCTTCTGGTGAACCTCGAGTGCCGTCATCATCCCAAGGTGGTACAGAGGGTATTAAAGAACTGGGTACCCTCAAGCTAAATCTATTCACCACAGTCGAAAACACGCAGTGCCAGCAATTCTGTGCACTGGAGTTATGGGGGAATCGAAGGAAGAAATTCTGTACTCATTTCCGCCACTACTGATTTCTGAGTAAAGACAATACAGCCAGTCCTTCTGGCGGCCTCCTCATTTGGGTTAAAAATATGCCAAACATATCCGTAAGAAACTGGAGATTGATAGCAATGACATTCTAAGCTTGTCTATAAGGGGAATTAAAGGCAGCCAAATAGATTTATACAACATGAATAATCATACAGTCCAGAGGAAGAAAGAATCACCTACGCTAAAAATGCTTGCCCACCAACTCTCCAATAATCTGGGTAGTTCACCTCTTTTAATTGCCAGACATTTGAGCCCTTCGATGGCATAGCACTGGCCACTAAATTAGAGGATGCAGCCAGAGGTATACCACTATTGGAGACCAAACCTTTACTTTCATGGGCAGATTCTGCCATGCAGCTACTGCCTATTACCCTGTCCCTTGGCCAACGAACCTGTAACAGGAGATTTACATCTGATAGACACTGTGCCCCTACCTTTGTACGTGGTGCCAGCCAGAGCAGAATGGATTATATCATTCTTGACATCGAACTCTGGCAGGCAGCATCAGACTTTAAAATTCTGTCTAGATCAGAAAGTGATCATAACACCCTTATGCTATCATTAAAATGCAATCTCCTGAAGAACATACATGATATTAGTGTCCAATCAGTGACAACTCTAACTTTGGGGAACAATGGGGGCGAAGCTAGCCACGTCCGAAGATGGCCTCTTTGTAAGCGAGTTCCTTCAGTCAGCTGACGATCCTTTAATTATCCTGCGCACATGCAAAATGGGATAAATCCCATGAATATATTCACAGTAAGACAGTGGCGTCCAGTACATCCTGTTTCACTGCCGAAATCAACCCCAAAGTGCGACATAACAACTTTACTCTCTGTGCCGGAGCGCGGCCTGTGCGAGCGTGCGTTTACGTGGGCCCGCTATGTAGGACCTGTGGCTGAAGGAGAGGAACCGTTAGCGGTGGGGACATCGCGCCGCACGCACCCCGAAAACCATAACTGCCGCCGAGATCGCCAGTCCACTCCACGCTGCCATCTGAGGGCCCGTGGACTGAAGCGGAGTGGAGGCGGAGACCGCAGAGGCCCAATAATGTATTGCCGAAGGTGCGCGCGGCGCCGGCGCCCGACCTTGTGAGGCTGACTTAGGCCATAGAAGCGCAGCTGCGGAGATCTACACCAGCGGAGGGAGTCCGATACGTGCAGTGGGGGCCGACGACTGCAGATTGCCAACAAGCGTTCATAACAAGTAACAGTCAGTGAGTAGAGAAACAAGCATTTACAATGCAATGGTTTCGCCTTTGGAAAAGTTAGAGCTATTAGCATTGTAAATGACAAATTTTGTATTTATGTGTTGGTTTTGAAAACAGATAAATAAATGGCATTGTCATTTACATTGCCATTAGCTTAATCTCTGCAGTCACTTTGCAGTCACTCTGCACTCCCTAGCACTCCCTAGCAGTCACTTTGCAGTCACTCTGCACTCCCTAGCACTCCCTAGCAGTCACTTTGCAGTCCCTAGCACTCCCTAGTCACTTTGCAGTCCCTAGCACTCCCTAGTCACTCTGCAGTCCCTAGCACTCCCTAGTCACTCTGCACTCCCTAGCACTCCCTAGTCACTCTGCACTCCCTAGCAGTCACTCTGCAGTCACTCTGCAGTCCCTAGCACTCCCTAGTCACTCTGCAGTCCCTAGCACTCCCTAGTCACTCTGCAGTCCCTAGCACTCCCTAGTCACTCTGCACTCCCTAGCACTCCCTAGTCACTCTGCACTCCCTAGCACTCCCTAGTCACTCTGCACTCCCTAGTCACTCTGCACTCCCTAGTCACTCTGCACTCCCTAGTCACTCTGCACTCCCTAGTCACTCTGCACACTCCCTAGTCACTCTGCACACTCCCTACTCTGCACACTCTCTACTCTGCACACTCTCTACTCTGCACACTCTCTACTCTGCACACTCTCTACTCTGCACACTCTCTACTCTGCACCAGGCGCGGTGCGTCCATTGGGGCGTAGGGGCGTAGCCCCACTAAGCCCCATGGACCCACCGCGTCCTCACTAAAAACCAAATACAAATATTTAAAAAAATCGCGCTACCTGCCGGCCGGGAATCCAGAAAACACCCGACTTTTCCGGAGTGCGGGGGGCGAGGGGGGGGGGGGGAGAGAATGGGCCTGCTGCAGCAGCGCAAGTGGGTTTTGGGCACAAACATGCCCGCGCATGCGCAGATTGTTTCCCTGTGAATTTGCCATTAGAAAGAGGGCCAGGGGGCGGGCCGCAGCCCACGGGGTTGCACAGGGCGACTGGGCGAGCACTCATGGTGCCCCCCCAGCCAATCGGTTCTTCAGAGCTCCCAGCGCCAGGAAGCCGTTTGGCCATCGTGCGCTCTATAAATATTTTTCATTCATTCATTCATTCATACAGCGCCAGGATTGGCTGGTCAATACATAGCCCGGATACATAACCCCCTGTCTGGGGGGGGCAGAGCTCTCTCCCTCCCTCGTACTGCGGCCTCTGTTTGTTAAGACTCCTTCATTTCCAGAGCCAATGTACACAGGGTGCTGTTGATAAAGACGATAGGGCAAAAAGATGAAAAACGAAACTTTACATGTATTGTAGTAAAATCATCCACTTTTTAAAAGACTGTCCCATGAAACCTGAAATCCAAATTAAAAGTTATACAAGTGAAAGTCAGTACGTGGAAAAAGAGAAGACCTATTAATGATTGAGGCCACACTTTCAAGTTCTCTTTATGTAGTGTCCCGGATCTTCTTGACCCAAATAGTGCAAAAAGCACAGCGGCATTTTTTTTGTTTATAGAGTTAGTTTGCAGAAAGGGCAAATATTAAGATTCAGCCAATGATTGAATCTGGGGCTTCTGGTAATTTTGTTGATGCTCATTTTACTAAAACTATGGGAATAGCTATTGAAAATAAAACAGTTCCAACGCTAGATTGAACCCTTGGTGGGTAAGAATTGACATGTGGAGGTGTTTGGACAACAGGACGCAGGGATTATTTGAGATCTAATTGATGCCTTAACTTTGCTGTCGGCCATTAATGCTGTCACTGTGTGGATGGGTGAGTGGATGGGTGCATGGATGGATGCATGCATGATGGGTGGATGGATGCATGAATGATGGATGCAGGTTAGATGGGTGGATGGATGGATGGGTGGATGCATGAATGAATGATGTATGGATGCAGGATGGGTGGGTGGATGGATGGGTGGATGCATGAATGATGTATGGATGGATGCATGGATGCATGCATGATGGGTGGATGGATGGGTGGATGCATGAATGAATGATGTATGGATTGGATGCAGGATGGGTGGGTGGATGGATGGGTGGATGCATGAATGATGTATGGATGGATGCATGGATGCATGCATGATGGGTGGATGCATGATGGATGGATGGGTGGATGCATGAATGAATGATGTATGGATGCAGGATGGGTGGGTGGATGGATGGGTGGATGCATGAATGATGTATGGATGGATGCATGGACGCATGCATGATGGGTGGATGCATGAATGATGTATGGATGCAGGATGGGTGGGTGGATGGATAGGTGGATGCATGAATGATGGATGGATGGATGCATGGATGCATGCATGATGGGTGGATGCATGATGGATGGATGGGTGGATGCATGAATGAATGATGTATGGATGCTGGGTGGGTGGATGGGTGGATGCATGAATGATGTATGGATGGATGCATGGATGCATGCATGATGGGTGGATGCATGAATGAATGATGTATGGATGCAGGATGGGTGGGTGGATGGATGGGTGGATGCATGAATGATGTATGGATGGATGCATGCATGATGGGTGGATGCATGCTCGATGGATGGGTGGATGCATGAATGAATGATGTATGGATGCAGGGTGGGTGGGTGGATGGATGGGTGGATGCATGAATGATGTATGGATGGATGCATGGACGCATGCATGATGGGTGGATGCATGAATGAAAGATGTATGGATGCAGGAAGGGTGGGTGGATGGATGGGTAGATGCATGAATGATGTATGGATGGATGCATGGATGCATGCATGATGGGTGGATGCATGATGGGTGGATGCATGAATGAATGATGTATGGATGCAGGATGGGTGGGTGGATGGATGGGTGGATGCATGAATGATGTTTGGATGGATGCAAGGTGGTTCGGGCTCGCTCGCTGCGGTGCAATATGCAAATTAGTTTACGCCCCACTTCTTTCAAATGTCACCAGCCGCCCCTGCTCTGCACACTCTCTACTCTGCACACTCTCTACTCTGCACACTCTCTACTCTGCACACTCTCTACTCTGCACACTCTCTACTCTGCACACTCTACTCTGCACTCTCTACTCTGCACTCTCTACTCTGCACCCTCCTTTGCAGCACGTGGAGCCCAAAGAGGAGAAACGAAGCTGTGGCTCTCAAGCTCCTAGCTCATGAGCTCCGAGCCTGTCCAACCCCCAAGGTGAAGAGGCAGAACGTTCCCCGGACGCTGCAGCCGAGCTGCCTCGGCAGCTCTCCTTTTCAACATGTTCTTTTAGTGATTCGGCCTCCATAACAACCTCTGAAGGCATCTCCGTCTGTCAGCAGATTAAGTGCCTGCCCATCATGGCTGCAGGAATGCCATGATGGGTGCTATAAAGTACAGCATAAAGGCAGGAGGCACACATGGAAGGGATCATAAGAAAAGGGCGGACAATAAAACAAACGAACTGCTCTATCTAGGTGCACCAGCAAAACCGTGTGTTCAGAACGAGCACGACTGAAAAAACTGAAGTGAGATGCGGTGGTGAGCCACCTATGTTGGAGCAGGCGATCAATCCAGGCAGTCGTATGTGGCAGCTGTACAGATCGGGGAGAAAACCCTGGAAACAAAGGTCCTCTGAACACTGCTCTCTACATGCGGAGAAGTGGGGGGACGCTGAAGTCATGACAGGAAGTAACGTCACGACAGGTAGCTTGCACTCAGTTGCAGTTTATATTTATCAAGCTCCCGGTAAAATAAGTGGAGGGACGCGCCCACCCGCGTGGTACCCCGACTTGAGCCCTGTGCAGCATTAAATAATATTTCCAGTTGTAAAACAAAAATGATGATGTACGATATCATTATTGAAAGGGACTTACTCCTACAGAAAGGTCTGGCCAGAACATTGAGAGGGTGTATGAATGGATCACAATAAGGTGTATGGTCATGGAAAGTATCTGGAACACCTACACACGAAGAAAAAGGTTTTTAAATATATATTTTTTTCACTTTATTATTTTGGAAACATCCAGAAATATACACCTTCAAAAAGGAACGAGTCTATTTTCAGGTACGTAGGTTGGAAATACCACCTTATATAATGGAGGGTTATGTTTCTGATCAGAAACAAAGTGAAAAAAAACATCTGGCGAATACCCTTTATCACAAGCGTCCCTTCACATATTTTGTGTTATTTAGTGTACTCCTGGAAATTTGTAGTTGTCCAGTGCTTATGCCATGACCCTCCATGGTGACAAGTAATCTACTGTAGAAAGTGTAGCCATACTTGCACTACAACTTCCTACTGCCTTGTCTAAATCTGCTTCTTATGATACTGGTCAAAGGAAACAAACGTGCATATAATTCATTCCAAGTGTGCTTTCAGTTTGTTTTGCTGGTTTCATGCACATTTCCTTCAGCAACAACCACAACTTATTATTTGGCAATGCAGACAAGCTATTTGCAAATCCCAGGATTCCCCAATTGCTTGCCCCCTTGACTCTTTGTCCAAAGAAGGTGGTAAGGCATTTGGAAACGGGAAGGGATGCCAATGGGCCCTACTCTTCTGAGAATTAAAAAAACAAAAACAAACCAAAAAAAACTTTTTTTAAAGTGCAGTCATACACACACTCTTCTTCAGAACAGTGCTAGGTATTACTTTGAAGCATGGATTCACCATGTTTAAATCACTGATCTATTACCAACATGCAGGGCATTAGGTAGATACAAAAAAGTCGGATCAGGGGGTATCTAAAGAGGCGTGTTCTCTTTAATAAGGGTATCGCTTATGGCTTATAGTGTTTCAATCAACTGACATTTTTGTGCAAGATTAATAAAAACATGTAAATAAACAGGAAATATACCGCAGGTATAGATTACCTTAACTATTTTTACATGAATTGTTCAGAAATCGAACAGTGTAATTTGCCAGTTTAGCGAACATAGAGCCTGATAGTAATTAAAAAGGGATGTTACAATGTGTCTCTAACAGGCTTGAGAACAGGAACAACCCACTCCAGTCAAAATCTATGTCGATACATAGATCTGAGGTTTAGCAATTAACCCTCTGTCCACCCTGCCCAAACGCACACAAGCAAGCAATGCTATATTAAACTTGCCAATAAGATTTCATCCCAGGCTAGGCCGAATTGGCCTACAGGGCAATCAGGCAGTGCTTGATGGGCCGGTCCGGCATATCAGTGTGTGGGCTGTTTTTTTGTTGTTTTTTTTTAGCACTTTGTGGACTTGTTTTATGGCCTTGTGGGCTGGTTTTACTATCGATTTCCCCGATGTTACCACAAGTAAAGCCTGCAGTAAACACAAATGAGTGCAGGCTCCCAGACCTTGGAAAATCCCCATAGTGCGCAGTCTTTACAAGATGAAAACTGGCCTGACTTGCAAGCGTGCGCCACTCTCTTAGCTATCAGATTCGCTAATGGGGGCCACTTTTATTTCAGTGCCCAGGACGATTTTTTGTCCAAGTGCGACCCTGAGAGCAGGCTATTTTTAACCCTACTTCTCCTATATTTCATACCAGAAATAATTCAGAGTAGCGTTTTCAGTCTGTGTAACTGGTTTTTACTTTCAGGTAAAAGGCACGTTGCTAAACATAAAAACATCCAAGTTGCAGCAAAACCATTTTAAACTGAGAGGATTTTTCAGCAAACATTCCAAAGAGACAGTGCGCGCGAAGGCACGGCAGACTTGTCGTGTGTCCCCACACGCTGAAGTGTGCTTGCAGGACTGAGGACTCATTCGCTATGTGCTGGTTTGACTGTGCGATATTATCAAACAGTAATGACAGGCATACTAATGGGCTTGCTGTTACTCTGACCACTCAAGAATGCGGCCCCTCCTCTGCCCCCGTGGGGGCATATTCTGCGTACGTGTGCTCTTGGCTCAGTGTACGAGTATGAATGCGGAGGTTCTCGAAAAATACGGCCTCTTTACGAATTCCTTTCTGTGGAGGCGTAGGCATTCTGCCTTGCCATCAGGCGGAAAGCGAGCTGGAGTCTCGGCGATCTGATAAAGGTAAAGGTCTCGCCCTCGAAGGCAGAGCCCCACCCCAGGCGGCAGTCACAGCAAGGATCAGATATCTGCTTCCAAAGACAAAACAAGCACCTACGGGCACACGGACAGCAGGAGGGGGGGCGGACACGGACAGGGGGGGGGCGGGAACAGCACACGGTCGGCGGGAACGGGCACTCACCTGGACTTCTTCCGGCGGCCGTGGTCGGCATGGAATGACAAAAACAAACACCCAAAAAAAAAAACGAAACTCCGCCCACCGCCCGATGACGATGCAAAAAGGGTGGAGAGCAAAAAAAATGCAGGAACTCCCACGAATCTGGTCCGGCCATGACGGACAGATCTCTGTTCCAATGGCTAGCCTCCATTTATGGAGCTAGCCAATGGAACAGAGGGCGGATTCAAGTCCCCCACACTGCAAAACTAAAGATTTCTCCTGGGGGCGGAGCTAAAGCTCCGTGCCCCAGGCGAAACCTAAAAACAGCATAGCTGTAGTTGCATTACCTGCTGCGGATAATTGCTCCTTACACCAGTGGCCTATACTTGCGGAGGCACAGGCTGGTGCAACAGAGCTGGAGGCGATTAAATAGTGTACAGGCACAACACCCTCCAATAGGCCTGTGCATAGACCGTGCCAACATCGCAGACCGGAGCTGAGAAACGCCCGAGGCGACCGCACAGCGCAGTCATGACCAGGGGAGCAAGGCCTAAAGGGCGAGACGGCTGCAGTCAGCAGCAGAGCGGGGAAATACCATCTTGTTTCCCTCCTCTCCTTATCTCTCTCCTTTCTCTGATACAGATCTATTACAGCATATGCTAGGATCTCAACTGCATGGTATCGGGACTCTACACATTACTCCCAAAGAATCAAATGATGGCGTAAGTGCTTCTTACGCCATCATTGAAAACTGCTGCCACTTGTCGAGGCTGGGACCTCTCTATCTGTATATCCTTCAGGTGGCTGCCTGCATCCTTGGGTGTGAGAGTGCACGGACCAGACTGAGGTAGCACGCATTACTGGATACTACTACCCATATTCAATTAACACAGTTACAGAGCCTTGGCCTGCACGCACTGACAACTGGGCGTGCATTCCACTCAATCACGACGCTGCGAAAATGGGGAAACCAGATTGGAACCAGATAGGAACCAATTTGAACAGTCAAAGAAGGTAGTTGAAAACAGCACAGAAGAACAGCCTGCCACCCATGTAACTATGACGGCAGCGGGTTCTGATACTACCGTAGACTTTCAATCCATGTTCATGACAATCCAGTCCACACGGTCAAATATAGATGGGAAAATAGACTCCTTAACCTACAGAGTAGACCGAATGTCTGAACGTCTAGATAGACATACGGAAAGAATAGATATGGCAGAGAGACGTATCTCAGATACGGAGGATGCACAACACCAAATGGAGACTAAACAGGAGAAAATAGACAAAACGTTAACAGCGCTGCTGGCGAAGTCAGAAGATTTGGAAGCGAGGTTTCGCCCTGAGTCTCATGGGTATAGCAGAGTCGACGAATACAGGAAATATGGAACGCTACATCGAGTCCCTACTGATAACGCTGCTGGGCAAAGAAACTTTCTCAGACGTTTTTATTATTCAGTGGGTGCATAGATCTCTTGCTCCACTGGCCCCACCAGGGGCACGACCGCGCCCAATCATTTCAAAAGGTATTGAACTATAGAGACCTTGATGCTGCTTTACGCCTAGCTCGAGAACTGGGGAGTTTGAAGCATGAGGGGATGGACATTTCCATTTACCCGGATTTCACACAACAAGTTCAAGAAGCACATAAGAAGTTTCCTGCAGTAAAAAAGAAACTTCGAGATCACAACATTCCTTACGCGATGATCTACCCAGCCCGCTTGAGAGTCACAGATGGAGGAAAGAGCACAGTGTACAATGAGCCCAAAGAAGTGCTAAAATACCTGCAACTAAAGAACTCGCAGGCTAAGCAGGAGATCACCCAGAGGCGAACAAGAAGAACAAGGGGGCACCTCTGATGTCGAATGATAAAATGGCTCCTCTGCACTGATCATGGGGCCGCAAAAAGGACTAATAGATGTCTCAGACAAAGCTTCACATGGACACAGATAAGTGATAGACTTGAACCTAAAGCTTACTGTGATACATATAACTAAGGGAGCATAGTATATACCTATGCAATGCAGGAATATAAACAAAACCATAATTTGTAATTGCACACCGCTTGCCTTTTGAAATTTGTAGGTTATGTAGATTGTACTATTTCTTTCTTTTATAGGATTAGATAAGCGACCCCCCATATTATGCTGTCACTGGGGTTCCCGGCTGGCAACTTCGGCCAACCTGTGTACACCACACCATATTTCATTTTCTTTATGGGGATTTTTGAGGGGTGGGGAACTGTTACCAGTATACATGGTGCCTACAGCCAAGTGCGATGTTAGACCAGGTGTTTAGGAATTGCGGTAGGCCATCATTGCATACTTTGAGGCCAATGTGGGTTCGGTAGATAGTGCCATGGGGCTATGGGAAGCATTCAAAGTGACAATCAGAGGGTTCTGCATTAGCAAACATGCTGGCATATTGAAAGACATTCAAAGACAACTGTCCATGATTGAGGATTGAGACATAAAACAATAAGAGACGGACTACACGAATACTCCGGACCCTAAGATTCTAGCAGACATGAATTTGTGGAGAGTGAAATTAAATATATCTCAAATAGGTACACGGCACATAATTATGGAGAGGGGGCAGGCCAGGGCAAGTGCTCTCCAGCAGAATACGTCCCATGCACACGTCATCTCACATTACCCACATACTAGCCATGCAAGCTGTATCAAAATATGATACCCCATCTATTATAGGCTGTTTCACGGAATACTATGCACGAATATATTCTGTGGGGCGAACACGTCCACCACCGAGATAAGCCAATACTTAGATGATATTGCCCTAGCATGGCTATCTGATGAGCATCGCAAATATTTCTGTCATCATATAACAGAATATGAAATAAGGGAAGCTGTAAATTCCCTCCCAAATAATAAAGTCCCAGGTATGGATGGATTACCCAGAGAATTCTATAAGTAATACAAGGTCTTATTAATCCCACACCTTGCTGCAATGTACGAGGAGGCGTATTAGGAGGGCATACTGCCATCTTCATTACGCAAGGCATTACTGATTACTCTCCCTAAGCCAGACAAAGACCCTGTTAAATGTGAGTCATACCGCCCACTATCGTTAACAGATATGGACGCCAAAATACTGGCAAACATTATTGCACTCCGGTTGCAGCCCTTAATGCAGAATTTGGTATTGCCAGATCAAGCCAGTTTTATATTGACGTGTTCAACAACGCAGAATTTAAGGACTATATTTGCTATGTTCCACCAATTGCTCCCAGAGTTGCCAGCTGCTGCGGCCCTACTGGACGCAGCAAAAGCATTTGACTCTGTGGAGTGGCCATATATGTTTACCCTGCTGCGAAGAATGGGTTTCCCAGAGTCGTATTTGTGCTGGATAACACTATTATATACTAAACAATGTGCACGAATAAGAATAAACGGCAACACATCCGAACCTCTTAATCTATACCGCGGGACAAGACAGGGCTGCCCACTGTCGCCACTTCTATTCACTCTAGCACTGGAACCACTAGCTTGTAAGATACGACAACAATATACAGAAACTTCATTACAGTTTCAGTTACGACCAGTCAGTATATCATTGTACGCGGACGATATGGTCCTCTACACACGGCACCAGGATGTTAAACTTATCCGAGAATATATCAGATTCGAAAACTTTTCTGGTCTTAGTATTAACTGGGACAAGTCTGTGGTGATCCCTCTCACCCCAGTGACAACAAAACCCGCACTTGACTATCCACTGCAGTGGCAGAAAGAACTAGTGAAGTATTTAGGCATCTGGATACACCGTGATCCAGAGCTAGTGTTACGTGAAAATTATGGCAGAGCACTATCGAAATTAGAAGACCAGATAGAAAGATGGATCAAGCTGCCGCTATCACTTGCTGACAGAATTGCACTACAAAAAATGGTGGTATTTCCAAGATTTCTTTATCTATTTATGAATATACTGATTTGGATTATTGGATTACACAAGCACTATTCGCCAAGATACGCACAGTCATGATTAGGCTAACATGGGCAGGCAAACAAGCAAGGGTAGGATGGAGGGAATCGGCCAAACCATACATTCAGGGTGGCTTTGGGGTGCTTGATTTACAATTATATTACTGCACACAGGCACAACACTCCCACTATTGGCTGCACCCACACAGACACATACCGCATATAGCAGTGGAGTACGAGAGCATAGAGCCTACCCCTCTGATCACTTTTATAACAACACCGAGACAGAGTGCTCCGAGTGCCGACATACAACCAGCTGTATGTACCTCAAGAGCGTGGCATATGCTAGCGAAGCGTGCACATAAGCTTCCATCCTATACGCCGGCACTGCCCATGAATCATCACCCACAAATCACAGTGACACAAGAAAGAAACATGATGAATCTGCTGGAAGGGATGGGCAGACGCTCATACCCAACTGCAACATAACGAATTATACACTTTAAGTTTATACATCAGGTGTATTATACACCTCTGCAGTTGCATAAATATGGCTTAAGGATAGATGATAGTTGCTACAGGTGTGGCGCACCCAATGCAGACTTCTTACACATGGCATGGTCGTGCCCCAAGCTTCAATCATACTGGATAGAAGTGACCAACACCCTCACTAATATGCTGGCGGAGCAGGTCCCAAATGCACCATTATTGTGTCTCCTAGGCATTTATAAGATCAAACTGGCTTGTAGACTCAAGTTTCTGGCAGTAGCATTGCTGCTGGGCAAGAGACGCATAGCAGTGCGATGGGGAAGCAAACACATCAGCAATGCAAAGACTGGCTTACAGATATGACATATTGCAAGGAGAGACTGGAAACATAAGCGGACGAACTACCACAGGCTTCCCGACCTAGGGACTTTTGGGATCTGCTGGTACAATACCTTACCCCCACGCAACCAGAGGACTGATCACATACGCAAACACAAATCATACTATCTAGGCATCTATATTGACAGAGTTTGTAAAGGCTACGAGTAACAAATGTCAACAATGTGGTATTGCTTTATTCTTTATACCGCAGGGCAAATTTTGGTAATATGGCTGTGTATAATGACTGTTAACAGCTATACCGTTATTTTTTTGATCATACAAATTTGATGTTTTTACTGTGTATGAGGTTGCAAATATGTATGCACCTAAAGTGGCATTGTGTGTCCTTTTTGACTGACCAGAATAAATAAATAAATACAATTTAAAAAAACTTTGGGGAACCACAAGAAATCCATTAAATGGTAAAAGCTGTGCCTCAACACTGATCTATTACTGCAAAGCTATAATACTTTCAATAGTATTTTTGCACCCCTTATTGAGCACCCATTCGATACAGCTCCTCCTACCGATATCCGCTGGGAACTATTTAAAGCCCTGCACCATTTATGCATAAAGGAGCTTACAAGGATAAAAGGGCCTGGTTGCCAGTCTCCCACTTGGTACTGTAAAGAGTGTTGTAGGGTCAAAGGGTTGCTAATTAAAGCCGTCAAGCAGGGGACTCGAGATGTAATTGGCATAGCTCACAAAAATATAAACAAATTATATCTCACACCAAGCAGTGCTGGATCGACCTAAATTGGTTAGCCTTGGTCGATGCATGGAAAAATAAAGATTCTCTTTCCTCTGGCACATATTCACACATGGTAGTCTCAAAACACATAACTCTATAGAACTCTCTGCGCAACCATCATAGTAGGTAGAATATTTCATGGATATGTATGCTACACCCATACCAGGGCAGCCGTAGAAATGCCAGTAGTACAGGACTTGGCAGTTCAAACTGACAATGATCCTATCTACTTCACACTTGAAGGCGCACTTAGGGTAATCCAGTCCCTGGAACCTGGGAAGACACCAGGCCCAGATAAAGTCCCAGGTGACTTGTACCGGTCATAGCCAAGCATATGGGGTCCCTACATAAATGCATTGACAAATTGGATCATGGCAGAAGGGTAACCTCCTGTAATGTGGTGTAGTGCCGAGATAATCCCAATGTTCAAAAAAGGCGCTAGACCAGCCCCTAACAACTAATTACCAGTTAATTGATAACCTCCAGAAGGTGTTCTGTTGTCACGTTCTCGCCAAACCTCTCGACTGGATTGATAAGGCCAGCATTCTGTCTCTTTTTCAGGCAGGCTTTTGCTTCAGGGTAAGCACAGCTGATCATAGCTTTAGACTTAATCTCAATGTCTCGAAATAACTTAGGCTGTCCAGGGACCTTAACCATTTTTATATGGCATTTGTGGACCTTAGGGCAGCTTTTAACTTGGTCCCTCGAAAGCAATTGTGGTCCACCCTTGTATCAATAGAAATTGACTCTGAACCGCTAGATGTACTCATTAGCGAGACGAGAACAACTTTGCCCAAGAAAGGTGTGGGTTGGGAGGTGAGCTGACCAAACAAATACCAATTTTTGTGGTGCGCTAGCGATGCGTTCCTAACCCAACTTTGTTTTCTGTGCATGTAAATGATGTTGTTGACCATCTTAGTGTTTGCGTTCACAACTCCCTTAGGCTGGGTGGACGTTTCCTCACAGCGCTGCTATTTGGAGACAACACTTTCCGGCTATATCTTACTCCTTCTGGGCTCAAAAATATACTTAATAAATGTGCAGATTTTTGTGATCTCTGAGGCCTAGAAGTGAACACTGCAAAAACTAAGATCACAGTGTTCACCCCCACAGATCAAGTAGAGGCGGGTTCTCAATGAAGGGGTCGACTTTTCAAACAGTTGACAAATTCAATTATTTGGGAGTCAGAATTGACAAAAAACTTAAAATGGAATTCTCATATCCAAAAATGTGAACAGATCTTCCTCCATAGTGCTTCCACAATATCAAAGGGACACAAAGCAACCACCCCCAAATTTTGGGAGTCGGAATTGACAAAACCTGAAAATGGAATTCTAATATACAAAAATGCAAACATATCTTGCTCCATAGTGCTTCAGCAATAACGTAGAGACACAAAGCAACCACCCCCAAATCTGTCTTTGGGGATCTATTGAGGTTTACACGTCAAATGCGCAGGTATTAGCCTTGTATGGGGCTGGAATTTGGGTGGTTGATAACATCAGTGGTCTGTCTGTCAAAGAAAATAGCTTCATGAGATCTTTATTCAGCTCACCCCAGAGTACCCCTGCGACCCCGTTATTTTGTTATACTGGGCTTAAAAGGATTGGGGAAGTAGCATCCTTGAAGCCTCTCCTGTATTGGGTCAGGGTGTGGTAATCTCCTGAGCAGCAATATATGCTCACCATTGAAGAAATCTTGAGCTCTGACAAAGCACATCTCATCCCCTGGTTGACGTATGTTAAATGTCTGTTCAATAAACTAGGTTTAAATACTTATTGGAGCAACCCCTCACTAATTATATAGCAGCATCAAGGTTGCAGTAAAAGATGCCTTTTGGAACAGTAAAATTGATGTCCATTACTGCAATGCTAAATCTGGGGGGTTTGTGGGATATTTTGTATTCATTATACCTGCACCTGCACTGGAACCTTATATGGATGCAATCCACTTGCTGCAGCCCGCACTTTGTTTATAAAATTCAGGATTGAGACATTGTTATTTAGTAAGTTTACTTTTAATTGAAAACCCAACCATACAAATTCTTCACTCTGTGCACCCGATTGAGGACGTTGAACACGTACCATTTTTCTGTCCCATTTGTGTTAGGCCAAGGCAAACCTAGATGAAGACTTTCTGCATTTCCTTAGGCGTGAGACACTTTAAGGTGGTGTACAGAATACCACGGTCTGATACTAGTCCCCTAATAGTTTTTGGTCTCAGCCATTATTTATACGCCATTTGGTCACCAAGGAAGAGGGTGGGCCTTACATTATGAGTCCTGCACAGTACCTCAGTTAAACTGTTATATCTTTTTAACCGCTTATTAATTTCACCATGTTGGCATGCCCACAATATTATGGTTCTATGTAAAAAAGAATCCACTATACACTCTACCCCATTAACTGCCTTTCTTGGATCATTCTGGCCTTTGCCTATCCAGGAGTGTGATTTTAGGATGTATTATGCATGATTTTATTTCTTGTTTGTCTTAATGTATTTTTATTGTTAATTATTGATGAACATTTAATGTTATAATCATCTTATTGTGATTTTTAATATGCATGTCCAGTTTTATGGGCCAGTACCCGGAATACATTTTAAATGATGATGATACAATGAGCAATGGTGGCGGGTTCCTGACAGCGTTTCTGCATCCCAAGGAGTGTCTCTGTCTCCGCTATGCTGCACCCAGGGCACTTTACAAACGCGCGGTGAAGTCTCCGTTTTGATTCCGCTCTGACTCTGACTCTGAGGCTGTTCCCGAGTGCTTTTTGCGAATTGATCACGCTGGTTCTGCGCGACTCCATTCGAGGTGTGTGGTCCCAGAGATGAGTGCAGCTTTCTCCTGAAGGTTTCGATCGGTTGCTGAGCCATGCTCTAAGAAAGCCCACAATCTTGCTGTTTGAAAGACCTGCTGTTTGAAAGACCAGACATTTCTGCTTATGCACAACTTGCATCTGTTGTGTGGCTAGTGGCTTAAAGTGGGTAATTTAAAGTCCTGTGGATTCAGCATTTTGCGGCACAGAACCACCAGAACCATGCTGAAGGGATGTGTGAAGTAATACAGCCGGTTGTATCTGCTGTCTAAAGAGAAGGCGATAAGTTTGATAGATCCGGTCCTCACATGTAAAAAAAAAAAAGAAATAATCACAGGGGAGAAAAAGTGATTTGGTCCGTGCTTTTCTTTTTTTTTTTACATAGTTAGAGCATTCTGGGATCTGTAGTCCGGATCTCTGCTGAGCCAGTGACTGGAGGTTCTGGCATCGGCATCTCTCAACAGCGATTTTTGGAGGAGAGGCGGGGGCCCAAAACATGTAACTGGTGTGGAAGACTTCAGCCTGCGGCACTGATACGGTACCGGCCTTTTTCCAGTGAAGGGACGAGGCAAGGCTTAGGAGTGCCGCGGGAAGTTGAGCTGGCCCCGTACCTGAAGGGAGGCTTGAGGAGGCTTTGGGAGAATAAAGCTGCCGACAATGTCACATCAGTGAAACAGTCACGATACAGGATCATTATTGAACATGCTGAGAATGGGGGTCTAGAATGCCTGAATACTTTATTTGAAGAACCAGAATGTGAAAACTTTGTCTTTTGTCCAACATACAGTCTGACACGAGGGGGCAAACCTTCTGGCATTGCACGCGCCGTGAGGGAAACGGCATTGGGCACCTCGCAAATACCGTGAGGGGAACGGCCATCGGAGCTCATAAGGCGGGACTAGACCACAACTCCCAGCAGCCCCAGCCCAGGCGCCTGACAACAGCATCATCAGGCGGCGCCAGGCTGTATTCAACATCAGCTGGTGCCCCGCAGCGTGCGGCCGGCACCGGGCAAAGGGCGGGCCGTCTGTGGCCACGGCCCTAACCCTTGACTGACTGGACGAAGGAAGTAAGACTCTGGTATTAAATAGTGCCTTTTGCCACTGAAGTGACTTTTGTGTCTGGTGCCTTAATTGTCTTGGTAACTTTACTTTGTTTCCTGAAAGGGTAGTGTCTCTTACGAAGTATTGTTAGCCATGACAAAACCAAAGGAAGGTAAAAGTAAAAGTGTGGTGGGCACTCTGGACGCGTTCCTAGTAAGAGCCGAATCTGCAATTATTAATGAAATCAAGTTAACGGAACGCAGGCTTTCTCTTGATTCATAACTGCTTCAGAGTCGCTATGATACTACTGGTACAAACCGAGTTGAGGGCCAGGCGGAGGGGGGACCAGATTCATATGGGTGCCCCTTGTTCCCGCAAGATTCTCCCAGTATTGAAGAGATTTCGGATCCACCCACTCCAGGAGAAAAAACAACTGTATTACCAAGGGCACAAAGATCTAAACAGATAGGTGGAGGTAGTTCTCCCCCATTAAGTAAAAAACAAAGGGCACAGATAACTAAAAAATCACGCAAACAGTATATAACTAAATCCCAGGGAAAGAAAGGTGCGTAAGAGACCGTTGAGACAACCCCTGAATTTGTAACTGAGTCTAGTCATGACCCAGTACTACTAGATACAATACCACTACAAACAGCATCATTTTTGCACCAAGGTATGGGGGAAAACTTCTGGAGTAAGCGTGAAGTAGTGATGAATGCGCATGTACAACCCATTTTAAGTAAACTGGCTATCGAAAAATGGCTATCAAGTTTTGAAAATCAGTATTTAAATACCTGCACATCACAAGCTGGACTTAGATCCGGCTTATCCCTTCAAACAGGTAAAAAGAGAAGTGGGGAAGTAGTTACATCAGACCGCCCGGGGCCTGAAATTTCCAATGGCCCTATGAGTTCCACCTCGGATGTAGACACCTCGGCCCAGGCCGGTAACCAGGCGTCAAATTTGACGATTGTGAACAAATCAGCAGGGGCGGGTATCCCTCATAATGAAGGTGGCCGACATAAGATAAGCGTAGTGGATCGCCCACCACAACATTTACCTGTTAGTAGCCCAGACTCAATTTTAAATCTGCCACCCCAAACTACACCCTATATTGCTGTTTTGGTAAATGTTCGACCATTGAACCCAGGGCAAGGGGAAGATTGGACAGCCCTGAGAAATAAATCATTGCATCTTATTCATGCCAAAACGGGAATTAATAGTAGTATCCTGTTTTCTGAATTGAAGATGGCACGAAGAGTTAGATGGGGTGGGCCAACTGAGAAAACCCTTGAGGGGGACTGTATAGTTCTAACGTTTAGATCCCCAGGACTGGTGAGAGCTATAAATGATAGGCTGTCCGACCAAATTATGGATAAATCAAAAGTTATGATCCTACCGTTGGGGTTCTTTTACCGTCCACTTTCATGGCAACCGAAACTAGCAATCACAATGTCCACCCTGGTTTAATGTAAATCGCTTTGATCCTCTGAGTACCCTAGCAGAGGTCGATTGACTACAAACAGGGAATTTTATGGAAAGCGCCGTTAAGGATAAGATCACTTCTCCCTTAGGCATTGGGAACTTTAGTGCGGACACATTCGTTGTTGACCATGAATGTGATGATCTTCAGCCGTCCTGTAATAAAAACTTAGCGTAGGTTCTGGTCACGGAGAGCGAAGAGAACCAGGAATCTATACAAGTTGATCAACTGGTTGAGGGGTCAGATTCAAGTAAATATCTAGATAGAGGAAAAAACCAACTGGATAGATGTACCCTTCGTTTAATATCATGGAATGTGGCAGGCATTGCACGAAGACTACGGGATGAGGCGTGGATGGGTTATATCAATTCCTTGGACATTATTTGTCTTCAGGAGACTTGGAGTAAAACTGACCCATGTCTAGATGGATATTTCTCATCTACTGTTCATGATGTACCTTCGTTGGCAGGAAGGGCAAAAGGTGGTCTAATGACTTCAATTTCGGTTAAACATAAGTCTCTTAAAATTGATAAACTAATGGTCTCCCCATGGTACCAACTAATCCTGATTACTAATTTACTCACCCTCCCTCTTGTCTTGATTAACTGGTACTATAACATTTTTGATACACAGACTGCATTTGTTATTGATGGCTTACAGGCTGAAGTATCAAAGGTGACTGAAAAAACTTCCCCCCTGTGTATTATGTGGTTGGGGGATTTTAATTGTACCTCATGCCATCAAAGTGGGACCAAGGCCTGTGGCCTACTTGATACCAATGATCAACCAATTGCACATTTTAAGCACACTATAAAGGGTGACGCTTTGAATAATATTATTGTATTAAATGATCTGTGTATGTTAGATATGGCGACCAGTACTGAATCAGCGCCAATCCCAACGTTTCAAGGGAATGGGGGTCAAATGAATACAATTGATTTCGTTCTGGTCTCTAGTAGGTATGCTCACCTTATTGAAGATTTTAAAGTAGAAGCAAACCCTGCTAGTGATCATAATCCGCTTGTCCTTTTGCTGAGTACTGTGGCTGGTAAGGAACAATTACCTGAACAACCCATAAAATATACCCAGAATCAGGGTCTTAGGCTAAAATGGGATAAGGTTAATCCAAAAAAATTGGAGGAAACTATTTTTAAGGCCAACCGTCTACAAGTATCCACTTGTCTAACGAATACTTGTGAGCCGGAACTATTTGTCCAGAATTTTTAAGCCCTATGCGAGAGCGTGGCTAGGACTTTGCTTAAACCTATAGGGTAGGGTGGTACCCGAGACAATAAATGGTTTGATGCTGAATGCTCTGCAGCACATACTTTATTGAAGAAGGCCTTACATAGAATCCCGCGGGATAAGGAGATGGTCAAGAGAGCAAGGATAAATTATAAAGAGACCATCGAAAAAAGGAAATTAGAATTGGAAAAACTAGCCTGGGAGACCTAGAAAAAGCCTCTGAACTCAGGGATAGCAGGTTATTTTGGGAGGTGATAAACCAACCCTTCCTTAGCAGTGAAAATAGGACCATGATCATGCAGATAACTGGGGAGGTTTGGGAGTCCCATTACTCCAGGATCTTTAACCCAAAGGGTACTATCCTGAAAAATGAAAGCGAGGATGAAACTCATTTTAATATTGAGACTGCGCAACAGCTTAGTCTCTCGCTCACTTTGGGGGAAGTGGAGGAGGCCCTGAGAAGAGGCATGCCACTTAAGGCACCAGGTCCTGACTCAGTACCCCTGGATT
Organism: Lissotriton helveticus; assembly: GCF_964261635.1. NCBI lineage: Eukaryota > Metazoa > Chordata > Amphibia > Caudata > Salamandridae > Lissotriton > Lissotriton helveticus. Next base: position 921,348,187 of record NC_136070.1, read on the forward strand.
TGTTAAAAAATAATCCTATAGTGTGGGTACCTCTGCTGCTAAATGTTTTTAAGGCGATTATTGTGGGGCGTATTCCATCGACATGGAAAGAGGCAGTAGTGGTCCCAATTTTTAAAAAGGGCAATAAAAGAGACCCCCGTTGCTACCGGCCAATCTCCCTAATAGACGCATCTTGTAAGCTATTGGGGAGAGTAATACTGGCTCGCCTAGAGACATGGGCAAACTCATTAGGCGTCATTGTGGAATCACAGTATGGCTTCAGAAATGGCAGAGGTACAACGGAGCAGTGTCTCAATTTGGCCCTGATTATGGTTAAGTACATAAAGGCCAGGGGTGTTTCTATGCACCTGGCCTTTATGGACTTATCCAGTGCCTTTGATACTGTGTGCAGGGAGAAATTATGGCTACTGATGGAGACTATGGGTTTTGAGGAACCGTTGATAACTTTGCTACGTAGATTACACGCCGCCACCTCCGTGGCCATTCGATATGGGCCTGGAGGCGAAAAGACAGGGCCCATCCCATCAACGGAAGGTGTCCGCCAGCGCTGTATTCTTGCTCCCTTTTTATTTTTACTTTACACAAATGGTTTAGAAAAATTCTTGATTGAAAAAGGTTTGGACTTTCCTAAAATTAATGGCAAATACTTACCCTTATTGTCTTATGCAGACGACACGGTGTTAATGACTTCGACTGCAAATAGTATGCAAATATGCTTGGACGCTTTTAATGAATTTATGTTGGGTTTAGACCTAAAGGTAAACTTCACAAAATCCTTTACAATGGTCTGTGGCCCAAATAAGACCAAAACACGTAAATTTGTTGTAGATAACAAGGTTATCGAAAAAGTTCAAAATTTTACTTAATTGGGAAATGTTTTTAACAAATCTCTAAATTGGGACCCTCTTATAATATCACGGGTACAAAAAAACACCAGATCGATAGAGGCTCTCTTTTGCTTCGCTAGCAAAACTAGGTCAAAAACCAATTGCTGAGTTAAAGACCCTGTATAAATCAAAATGTTTGCCTGTGGCAATTTACGGTGCAGGGGTATGGGGATACCATACATGTGCACAGTTACAAATTATGGAGAACAAGTTTTTGAAACGCCTGTTATCAGTGCCAAGTAGTTCCCCAAATATATTCTGTCATTCCGAGGTAGGCCTAGATTTCGTAAGTGACAATATCCACGTTTCCCCACTTCTTTTATGGGGGGAAATATGGTCCTCGGAAGACCTATTGTTTTCAAAAGAAATTCTGAAAGATTGTAGTAATTTGGAAAATGCCTTGAAAATTCCCTGGCTGTTTTACGTAAAGGAAACCTTTGAAAAAATTGGTCTTGGTGATTTTTACAATAACCCACATCTGATTAAATCAGATACAAAAATGCTGATTAAGAATGCATATCGTACTATATTAGGCTTGTCTAAACATGAAAATCAGCTTCCATACCAAACAGTTATACTCCAGCAACAATTTTATTTATCTTTTACTCTACACACGCAATGGCGTTTTTACTTAACTAGATTTCGGTTAAATGCACTGCACTTTTTAGTGGCTTTTCCAAAGCAAGGAGGTTGGTGTGAGAGGCTACCCCCTTGCCCATGTGATAATGAAGCTAAACAATGCACATTACACTTTGTGCTTTTTTGTACACTTTATAAAGCTCCGCGTGATCGCTTTATTAAACCCCCCCTAAGGGACATTAGACCCTGTAATTTTAGGGAACGTTTTGAGCATTTAAGATCATTGTCAACTGCTTTTATATGTAGTTCTATGCTCAGTTTCATTAGATCAGCAATTTTAATCAGGAATCGTTACTGATATTGTGTCTTCTGATATTTTTGATTTTGATCTTATTTCTGAAAATTACTGAAATTGCTAGAAATGTTGATGATGACTAATGCTTTTAGCTAGAATGTATTAAAGTCACATCAGTGGTCTTACATACTTGAGTGGGAAGGCGTGAGAGGCCAACCCATTTAAGTAATGTTATGATCAATTTTTGAAAACATATAGTGCACTTTACACTTATTTATGAGCCTCGTAAGGGATAACTGACCTTGATTTTATAGGAACTTCGTTTTTTGAACGCTTTTAGCTATAATGTACCAAATTCTCCTAGTGGTTTGCTAAATTTAAGCTGGTTAGCGTGAGAGGCTAATCAGCTTTTATACAATGTAAGGATGCTGTTTTCTGATCTTGCACAGTGCACTTTATATTTGCTTATTAACTTGTGAGAATGACGCTTTTGATAATGCACAGTTCACTTTATGTTTCCATATTACCTTGTGAGGGATGTGACTGAGATTATAGAATGAAATTTGCTATAACCGTGATTCTATATTGATTTTTTTTTTTTCAAAACCGTATTTATTGAGAGTTTAAGCAAGATTCGGTACAGCCCTCCACAGTCAGGAGGAGACTGTCAACAACAGACATGTAAAAGGCATAGCAGTGAACCCAGAGTTGTAGAAAAACATACCCTAATCCCCTCCCATCCCACCCATACCCAAAAACGCCCTTCAACACCCCCCCCCCCAGCTACCCACCCCTTATCCCACCCTAACCCAGTGCACGTGTTCACAGTGTAGCAACATGAGATGGAAAGCAAAGGCGGTGTCAGCCAACAGTCTAAGGTAGGGGGTCCACATCAGGGGGCAACACATCATCAATATCAGCCGGGGGATCAAGGGCCAGACCCCTGTAGTCCGCCCATCTTTTCCAAATTTTGTAATGTTTCCAGGGACACCCTCTGGCTTCAAAAACAGGTAGTTCTAGGCCCATAAGAAAGTCCAGTCCCGCTTTCCATGCACTAAGTGGGGGGGCACGTTCGCTCTTCCAGGCCTGGGCCAGATCTCGCTTGGCCACCACCAGTCCCAACAGCAGCAAGTGACGTTTGTAAGTGTTACCCCCAACATTCTCCAGGACATGAAGGAGACCCAGCCTAGGGGTACGGGGCAGGTCCCACCCCAACACCTCCGAAAGGCAGTTCCAAACCCCCGCCCAGAATCTGGTCAGCCTCCCACAGGACCACACGGTATGGAATAGCGTCCCCCTCTCATCACCGCACCTCAGACACTCCGGAGCGGCTATAAGGCCCGCTCGCCACAGCCGTTCCCTAGTATAATAGGCCCTGTGAAGGTATTTGAATTGAATGAATCTAAGACGGACGGCTATAGCAGCTCCCCGGGGGGATTCAAGGGCCTCGCGCCAGTCATCATCATCCAAGGGGCCAACATCATTCTCCCAGGAGGCCTTCAATGTCGAGAGAGAGGGGGAGCAGTGTGTAACCAAGGAGCGATATATCTGAGAGACCTTCTTGTCGCCTAGGTCGCCCATGAACAGCTTTGCCTCGATGGGACTGAAGTCGGGGAGTTGCTCCAAGTCCACCAGGCTAGGGCCGAGGGCATGGCGGAACTGGAGGTACCGAAAGAATTGGGACTTAGGCATATTAAATTCAGAACTAAGGTCCTGAAAGGACTTAAGTGTAGTTCCAGTGAGAACGTGGCCGAGGGACGAAATCCCGATCGCGTCCCAGCCGTCAAACCCGGACAGGGAAGCCAGCGTCGGAAGCAAGCCATTACGCCACAACGGCGTCTCGGCCGTCAGTCTGCCCCACCACCCCATACGGTGCAAAGCTTGCCGCCAGACCGCAAAGACCACCTGAGTGACCCTCGGCAACATCCTCCTCCGTCTGGCCGAGTACAGCAACGTGTGGAGCGTGGCACCACCCATCAACGAGTGCTCCAGAGCATAGGCCGGATCACTACGGTCCCCATACCACCACTCGTTGAGCACTAGGAGGTGGGAGGCCTGGTAATAAGACAACAGATCCGTGGATGCCAAGCCGCCACAGTATGTAGAGAGAAAGCAGGTACGTAGCGCAACCCTAGAGGCACCCCCGGCCCACAAAAACCTACCCAGCACCGAGTTGACACTACGGAACCATTGCGGGTCGATTCTATGTGGATGATTCTGCAGTTGGTAGAGGAGCCGAGGTAGGGCTACCATTTTGAAAATGGCCGACCGACCATAGATATTAAGGGGCATACGCGTCCAGGCCTTAACGTCCATCTGGACCCTGTCCCACACTGGCCAAATGTTCCGATCCCACGCCACCGTGGCCGAGGCCGAGAGGAAGACGCCCAAGTATTTCATGCCATCAACCGCCACCTGAAGGGACGCAGCCCACGGGCAGCGCACCGAGTCACTCCCCAACACCCACAGGGTCGACTTGCGTGGGTTAAGAAAGAGCCCCGACGCCTGACCAAACTCATGCATTATCTCAAGAACGCGAGGGCCCGTACGATGCAGATCAGTCATAAAGAAGAGCACGTCATCTGCATACAAGGCTATGCGGTCCGAGTGGTCCGCCCCCCACACAAAGCCCCGATAAAGCGCGTCCTGGCGCACCCGGGCGGCCATAGGTTCCATAGCCAGCGTGAAGAGGTACGGGGAGAGGGGACATCCCTGCCGAGTGCCCCTGGCCACAGGAAACCGCGCGGAGACCGCCCCAGAAACACGCACCGATGCGGTGACATCCGTATAGAGCAATTTTACATAGGAGACGAAAACTGGACCCAAGTTCAATAGCGGCAGAAGAGCAAAGAGATAGGTCCAGCTGACTGAGTCAAAAGCACTATCGATGTCTGCCAACAACAGTGCCGCTTGATCCCCGGTTGTCCCGATCGCGTCCAGCGCGGCCTGAGCCCGCCGAATGTTGTGCCGCGTCGCCCGGTGCGGCATAAAGCCCGCCTGATCCGGGTGGACAAGGGCTGAGATATGTGGAAGCAGGCGGTTCGCGAGCGCCTTGGCCAGGAGCTTGGCTTCAAAATTAATAAGGGATATGGGACGGTACGACTCATGGCGTTCAGGGGGTCTACCCGGCTTTTGAAAGACCACGATTTCTGCATGACGCCAGTCCGGGGGGAGGCTGCCACGCTCCCGCGCCAGTTCCAACGCCCGCCTGTAATGTGGCCCGAGCTGCAGGTGAAATTTCCGATAGAATTCGCTGGGGAACCCGCTCGGTCCCGGTGCTTTACCCACATTTAGTTGGCCCAGTGCGTCGCCCAGTTCCTCCGCCGTCAGGGGGAGCTCCAAAGCGTCACGCACGTCATCGGAGACCGCATGTGGGTGGACCGCCGCGAGGTATTCCTCAATGCCATCAGAGGAAAGGCTCTCCCGAGGGGCATACTGATGCTCATAATAGCGTGCAAAGCTCGCCGCAAGGATCGTGGGGTCCGTAATTGCCACCCCCGCGTCGTCAACAAGCCCTGGCAAGGTGATCGGTTGCAGAGTCTGCTGACAAAGCCTGTGGAGCATGGTGCAAGACTTGTCACCCCACTGATACACCCTACTACGTGTAGCCAGCCACGCCTGGCGAGCCTCATCCAATAAGACCGAGGAGTAAGACTGTTGCGCCTGTAAAAGCAGCCGCAGTGTCACATCATCGGCCGCCTCCCTGTGTCGCGCCTCCAGCACCTCCACCTGCACCGCAGCGGTAACAATACTTTCCTGTCGAGTCCGGCGAGCAGAAGCGCACCAGGCTATATCCACACTCCTCAAGGCGGGCTTCATAGCCTCCCATACCGTCACTGCATCCATCCCCACCGTAAGATTGTCCTGCCAGTAGTGGGCAATTGCACCGCGCAGATGCTGGGAGTAATCCGGTCGCTGCAGGTGCCACGTAGACATCCGCCACCGGAACGGCTGGCGCGCCTTACAGAGATCAATTTGAACCGCCACAGGGGAGTGGTCAGACAGCCCGCGAGGCCGGATCGCCGCCCCCTGCACCCTGTCAAGGAAGGCCCCCGGTACAAACACACAATCTAGGCGCGAGAGAGAGCCATGCACAGCAGAAACATACGTGTATTCCCGCCTCTCCGCATGCAGATGTCTCCATACATCCACCCATCCAAGACCATCAATCATGGCACTCAGCCGTGTAGGGGAGGCTACAGCCGCGACCCCTCGTCCCCTCTGTCTGTCTAAAGTCATGTCCACCACATCATTCCAGTCGCCTCCAATCACAGCCAGGGAACGGGGAAGCTCGGCCCACAAGGCAAACAGCCGCTCCGCAAGGGTCCACTGCAGCGGGGGAGGGGCATACACACTACCGAACACCACAGGCTCCACACCAATCTTACCCTGCACAAACACAAACCGGCCCTGAGGATCGAGCCATTGACGCTCATGAGTATAAGCCAACCGTCTGTGGACAAGAATGGCCACGCCCCTCGACCCCCTAGTGAACCCGGCATGAAACACCTGGTGAAAGCCAAACCTCTGCAGACTCAGTGCCTTAGTGCCCAACATGTGTGTTTCCTGAAGAAAGAGCACATCTGCCAAGTCCCTTTTCGCCCAGCGAAGCACAGCCCCCGTTTGATCTTGTCCAGGAGCCCCCGAACATTCCAGCTCAGTATACGCATGGAAGTGCCCGGAGACACAAGCCGTGGAGCATCAGCCATTGTCACGATGAGCCAGTTCCTGCCATCCCCGGTACCCGACCCAGGCCCCCCACACTCCAGTTGCCAACATCATAGGAAGCACGTGCACCCCCCAGAACACAACCCTGAACCCCACTACCCCTCTAAACCCGGCCCAACCCACAAGCAACCAAACACCCCAGTTCCCGCCTCCCCCACCCCCATACCTCAATGAACGATGAAGTATCTGTCGCGGTATACGGTACTTCAGGCCCAAAACACAGCGCCTAAAGCCAGCCATACCAATGGATCCCAACTAGTCCCCCCCGAACCAACCAGACACACTCCCAGAACCACCCCCCAGTCCCAACAGGAGGAGGCAGCCCATAGTACGTGCCCCGAACCCTATCAAACATATAGCAAAGTCATAAGCAAAGCACCACAGGAAGGTACCAGACCACAAGGGCCCAAGCATTCGCCAAAGAAGAAGTCAATACTGCACCAGCCAATGTCTGTCCCACCGACCAAAGCTCAGCATCCGCAGTGTACAGTCACAGATGAAAGGCAACCAGCAGACAGTCCTAGCGGACGGTGATCAGGAGTCTTTGCCAGATTGATCCGTATCGGGCTGTGTGTCCCCCAAAAGGGGGTCCCGGGACAAGGACCTCCGCCGGGAGCGGGACTTGCGGTGTCGTTTCCCTTTGCCTGACGGGTTGCTCCGGTCCTGAGACGAGCCACGCGACGACCCGGAGTGCAACCCCGGTTGGACGTGTGGTCGAAGTCTGACCGCCTCATCGGTCCAATTGAAGACGGCCTCCGGCGAATCGAAAAAAAGGGTCTTGGAGTTGAAGATCACCCGGAGGCGAGCCGGGTAGAGCAGCGAGTATTGGATTTTCAGGCCACGCAGCTTGGCCTTGGCTGCCAGGAAGGAGTGCCTCTGCTGGTGGACCAGTCTGGTATAGTCCGGGAATATCATAATTTTATGATTGTCATAGAGCAGAGTGTCCTTAAGCCGCGCTTCCCGGAGAATAACGTCCCTGTCGTGGAAGTTGAGGAGCCTGGCGATGATCGGGCGAGGCCGCTCCCCGGCCGGCGGCTTCTGCGTCAAGGTGCGGTGTGCACGCTCCTCCACGAAGCAGCGCGACAGGGAGTCCGGGGGTAGCCAGCCCTCCAGCCACCGGGACAGGAAAGCGTCCATGGGCCCATTCTCACAGTCCTCCGGAAAGCCAACAAAGCGCAGGTTGTTTCGCCGCGCCCGCCCTTCGGCATCTTCCACACGAAGCGCTAGGCCCCGTTGAGTCTGTTCCATGTCGGCAACCTTCTTCTTGAGGGCACCAACATCTCCTTCCATTGCCGTGACCCTGGTCTCCGTTTCAGTAATGCGGGCGACCGCATTACGAAGATCCTGACGCAGCAGCATTACGTCGGCACCCACCGCGCCAATCTTCGCATCCAGCATGTCGCGGGACTGTGTAATGGCTGTCAGCAACGCCGCGTTGTCCGGTCCAGCATTTTGGCCCCCACCAGCCGCTCCAGCTCCTCCACCAGGGCCGGTGAATTTATCAATGGGTCCAGTCTTAGTGGCGGCCGTGCCCCTAGTCATGGCGGCCGCAGAGACAGCAGATCAGCAGCACGCACCTGTATTGGGGTCGCACCTCGCGATAGTCCACTACTCAGGCCCCGGCCGGGGCGTCCAGAGCACACCAAGCCACTCGGTATCCCCTCGCCACCAGCCCGCAGATCAGGTAGGCCCCCAGGTAGCGCCGCCTCACCAAGGTGCAGTAGGTCGTCTCCGCAGACCCCCGCAGGCCAGGTCCCAGCGCATGTAAGCGCCGCCCGGGGCACCTCTCCCTAAATGTCCACCTCCTCCGCCTGCTCCAGTGCACCCTACAAGCCCCAATTACAGCCAGGGGACACCTCCGGCCCGACAGTCTGTTCAGGGCCCACAATGATCTCCCCGGGCACAGCGTCTCACAGCAGGCTCCGCAGCACGAGGTGGGGGGGAGGGGGCAACACTCACGGTTCGATGGACCCCCCCGAGGGTCTGCGCCAGGCCCACACCGGGCCCACCGGCACTCCTAGCTCGGCGCGGATATGGGCCACTCTAGTCCAGTCCACAGGCCCTCCGGCCGCTGCCCCGGCGACCACAGTTGTAGGGAAAGGCAATAGTCCGGGCCAGGCGCCCGACTGACCCCTCAGCCCCCGGGGGCTCCGATGTGTCCGCACACCCGGTCCAAGGATCAGGGCTGGTGACTCCGGGCGGGGACCACCAAACTCGAGGTCCCGGCTCCACCAAGGCCAGGTAGGCCGCAGGTCCTCCGAGGCCCCCTCCAGGTACAATCCCCCATTAAAAGGTCTCAGCGCGTCATTCCTGGCACCGGATGGCTCCCGGCGTCGTCCGCTACCGTCACCCCAGACGTGGTGCACAATTCGGGTCCGGGGGCCAGGAGAATTCAAAGGATAATCATCGGGCCGGCGGGAGCTCTAACAAGCCACGTCCGCCATGATCGCCCGCCAAGCCACGCCCCCATTCTATATTGATTTTTAATGTCATTTTTTTATGGACAAATATAGGAATATATCTATATGTATTCTGTTCTTGATATATTCTGCTGGAGTTTTGTGTTTTAACTCTGGGAAATGAAATACCATTTATGAATTTGTAAGTTTAAAACTGTATACTTTTATGATTTTTCTTTCTTGAATCGAATAATGTTACTACTGACTGATACAAACCAGGCCCAAGTCATTCTTAAGTCACCGGTCTGGGTTACCCACTGCACCTGAGCCTTTGCCCTCCAATCAGGCTTCCACTTCAGATAGACCTCCTGTCTCAGCAACAGGACAGGGTCCTCCATCCAGGTACCCACAACCTCCAACACCACTACTGGAGATTGATCTGCGACAGCTAAATGCATTTGACTTGCTGATCAATGTGGTTGAATTCATCCTTGTAGCCCAACGGCCATCCATGAAATTGTTCTGCGCTCGGCTTGCAGATACATTTGTTGCCAGTTGTGGTGCCCTTAAACACCGCCACTTATAAGCCAAACTTTCGGATGTTCTTCTGTTTGTGCTTTTATCTCAAGAAGGCTATGAGGTAGAAACAGCAAAAGGTTATTTATTGGCCCATTCAGACATTTTACTTGAGCAACCATCTTTGTTTAAATTACCGGTTGCTATGCGTTTTATGAAAAATTTGGTTCACATGGCTCTCCCCAAACCATTTCTTATGCTTTAATGGGATTTAAACTTGGTAAATACATTTGTTATGCTCACACCCCTTCAAGCTTGAGTTGTTCCTTAAGCCTTTTGACGCTTAAAACGTCGCTTCTCATTCAAATTACGTCAGCATGTCACATGAGTAAACTGCAGTCTCTCTCACTGGAACTGTCCTTCACCATATTCTTTCTGAACAAATTGGTACTGAGGGCCTGGGAGATATTTCTACCAAAGGCCGTACTCTCTTCCAAATCAGCAAATCAGTCACTCCATCAGCGTCTTTTTGCCCCATCTCATCCCTCAAAGAAGGAAAAAATGCTATATTGCTTACAACCCAACGATCCCTGCGTGGCCCGTCTACTGTCAGATGTGGCTGTCACTATTAATTCGGAGGTGAATTTTTTGGTCAACAAATCGCTGCGGGAAGCTTGTGTGCCGACAGCCTGGAAACATGCCCTGATCCTTCCTCTACTCAAAAAACCTTCACTCGATCCACTGGTCCCAGAAAACTATTGTCCTATATCACTTTTGCCTAGTTTGGTTAAAGTTTGTGAGAAAGCGGTCACATTCCAACTTACCAACTTTGTTGAAGGGGCTGGCTTGCTTCATCCGGCGCAGTTGGGCTTCCGTGCCTCTTATAGCACGGAATACGCTTTACTGGAAGTCACAGAATCGATTCGGGAGTGTCTTGATGCCGACGAGAGAGCAGCATTGGTTATGCTTGATCTCTCGGCGGCGTTTGACACGGTGCCTCACGCCATGCTCCTTGATCGCCTATCTGAAATAGGAATTTCTGGGTCGGCTTTGCAATGGATCAACTCTTTTTTGGAGAGAAGATCGCAGCAAGTTTGGCTCCCGCCGTGTGCCTCTGTGCCCATGAGGGTTTCAACTGGGGTTCCGCAGGGGTCATCGCTTAGCCCGCTGTTATTTAACATCTATGTCACTCCGCTGATTTCTTTGGCGGAGTCACTGGGGGCTAAGGTGATGGCCTACGCCGACGATACCCAGCTGTTGTTTACCTGGAGCAAGGAGGAGGACTCGGTTAAGAGACCCCATCAGTGCCTGTCTTCTGTTTTTCATTGGCTGGCCAATGCACAGCTTAAATGTAATGAGGGAAAGTCTGAAGTACTGCTGTTCGGCTCCTTTGCTTCGGATTTTAGAGGGAAATTCTGGCCTCCTGGTTTTCCTTGCCCGCCTGAGAATAAGGGAGCCGTCAAAAATCTTGGCGTTTGGTTCGATGAGAATCTGAATTTTGTGACGCATGTAAAAAAAACTGGCTGGCACCTGCTTTGGTGTGCTGAAAAGTTTGAGAAAGTTTCTGCCCTTCTTGCCGAGTTCGGCCAGAGTGACGGTTGTTCGGGCACTGATTCTTTCTCGTTTGGATTATGCTAATGCCCTCCTAGTCGGCAGCCCAGGTTTCCTTGTGAAGAAACTATAAGTGGTCCAAAACTCGACTGCTACGCATCTAGGGGGGCTGTCTTCCAGGCACAGTGCCCGGGCTCTCCTACGGTCATTACACTGGCTCCCTGACGAAACTCGCCTGAAATTTATGATGCTCTCAATTGTGCAACGGGCGCTTTACGGTCTCGGCCCGAGCTATTTACAGAAGAGACTCGCGTTTTATACTCCAGCGAGACAGCTGCGTTCATCCTCTCAGCTGCTGATGCAGACTCCGAAGTTCAAGCGCCAGCGACTCGGGGGGAACTCCTTTGTGCGTAAAGCCTGTCTGGCCTGGAACGCTCTGCCCTTGGCTTTGAGAGCCACTCAGGATCCTCTTCTGTTTAGTAAAGCTCTAAAAACCCTACTGTTTTAATTGGTAATCGTGCATCTTCTGCCTTTTTTCTGTAAGCGCCGGGACACTTCCGAGTAGCTGCGCGCTGTATAAATTAAAATAACATAACATAACATGACAACCTAGGAGAGCACTTAACTTTTACATCAACCTTTGGCAGGACCATCCCAGTGGATGGTCAGCTTTTTATGGGGTTTTTATTTGCAAAGGAGGGCAAGGCAGTGCAAAAGAGGACCCTGTCAAGATGGATAGTCCTCTACATCAAAATCTGCTATACACTGGCCAAGAAGTAACCAGTTGAAGACCTGCAGGATCATTCCACCAAGGGCGCTACAATATCTGCCAGGCTGCAAAATAGGCATTGGTACATATGTTAATGAAACACTGCTGCCTTAACTGCCAGGTCTGATGGGATGTTCACTTCCTCTGCTCAGTTCTGTAGGACATTTTGGTCTGAGTCCACTCCCCAGACCCTCAACCTTTGGGAGTTACTGCTAAGGTATCTGTTCTAAAGCTGAGGAATCCTTGATGAGAAGCATCCATAAGAAAAACAAGTAACTTCGCTCTGGTAAAGCCCTGTCTAGTGGATACGTTCCTCACTGCCCTCCCACTGCCTCACTGTTTGGAATACCTTCTTTTACAGCTACACAAGTCCAAAGTTAGAAATTTATCATACTGTCTCAAACAATTTGTTCTTTGTTATGCGCTCACGTGCACTGAAGGAGAAGAATACAAGAAACTGATGTCAATGTGCAGAGGTGACACGTATATGCGCCTCTCCTCCTTACGCGGTGGTACAGAGTCATCACAGAGCCACATGGCACCACCTACCGGCACACAGGAGCTTTGCTGATGAATTTTCCGATCTAATCTGGTGGCTAGGAATATTCTTAAGTGAGGAATCTGTGGTTAGATACAGTACACAAGGTAAGTAGCTTGCCCATCTGATAGAGACTACTAGCCGCAGATTCCTTAACGTAGTATTATCCCCAGGTGTGAGACTGGATCCGGAAAATTTTCTTTGCCCCAGTATCTCTGCACGCCGGGGGGCAGTACCGCGTGACTCCGTCCTGACGTTGTCCGCGGGCGTGACGTCAGCGAGGTCCCATAAGCCCCACCCCGGCGCGCTGATGTCAGTTTTTCTCTTTTCCGCGTGCAACGCAGATCTGGATCGTGTCCTGACCTGTTTTCAGGCCTCCTTTTCACGTTTTGGTTCATGGAACAGTGTGCAAATGCCTTCGGGCTTCAATTCCTGTACGCTGTGTGCACGCCAGATGTCGACAACGGACCCCTACCCGATATATATGTGGTGTTTGGGTGAGCACCATGACTCTACGGACTGCAAACCCTGTCAGCACCTTAAACCGAAGTCCTAGCGGGAGCGCCGGATGAAATTGCTGTCGGCCCGCTTGTCCAGGTCGGTGTCGTCCCAGTGTCTTAACCGCACTGGCTCCGACCCCGCCCCATTCTCCTAGGGAGCACATGGTGGAGGAGGTCGACTCGGTGCCGCCAATGCCCTCTCCGGCGCCGGTCGGCGTGGAGCCAGCACCTGTGGCGGATTCCCTGGCGACGCGCCGTGCCGGCGTCGGTCCGTGATTCATCTTCTGAGGAGGTTCCCTCCTCCCCATAGGTTTGTCATCTGCTGGTTTCTTCCTCTCCGGAGACGGGGCGCCGCATTGTTGCCTTTTCACCGGCATCTTCCAGGGAGGGCTCCTCGCTGTCCCTTAGGCCTCGGGCCCTCCTTTCCGCAGTCCGCGGTTGGACCCTCCACCGGCTTCTCCACCCTCCCCGGGGCCCCCTCATGTTCCCCATGCGTCTGTGGACCCCCCACTATTCCGGGGCTGGCCGCTCCCTCTTATAGCTGGACTTGGGGACGGACGGCTCAGTTTGCAGCCGTCGCCCACGGAGGAATTGCTTTCTCCTCCGTGGCGCCCTATGGAGGCCAGTGTCGCCTTCGTTCGGGCTATTTCCACAGCCGCTGGCATTTTGCGGATGAGCGAGTGTCACCCCTTTCCCTACAGATAACCTCTTAGAGGTTCTCCACCAGGGCTCTGGTGGACGTGAGCTGATCCTTCCTTTTGAAGCGTTGCTCCACAATTCTCTTTTGGGGGCGTCTTGACACAGGTGATCCGTTGCCTCAGCCGCTCCTGCATCGTCACCGTCCTGCGCTGCACGACCCTGTTTGCCTTTCTTTCCACCCCTCTACTCAAGGCTCTCTTCTGCGGATTGCCTTTCCGTCCTTGCCTGTGGTGTTGTTTCCTCCGTCTCGGGAGGCCCGGTTGTTGTATTCCTGGGGGGGACATCTTCGCTTCATCCAGTGCTGCCTTGCGGGCGCTCCACACTCTTTGTGTGTTGGCTAGGGCTACCTCCAGCCTGTGGGATTCGGCAGAGTCCCATCTTTCTCATGTCTCCCATGAGAGTGCCCACGCTGATCTAAGGCACCATGTGTTGGATGGGAGTTGGCCACGTTTATCCTCCGTGCAGCCTTGGATGTTGCCGATGCTCTCGGCCGTGCTATGCCCACTTCTGTGGCTCTCCGTTGCCATGCTTGGCTGCGGGATGCTGTTTTCCTGAAAAATATTAGGGAGCGTCTGGTTGACCCTCCCTTTGATGGGGTCCTTTTGTTTAACACTCATGCAGACTCCGCCATTCAACGTCTCCTTGCAGGACCGTCCGACTCCCCCTCCGTAGGCTGGCTTGTTGATCTTCCGGGCTTGATGAGAGCCGTTATCCCACCTGCTCCTGGAATCTGCTGTTTTTGAGTGCGCCATTTGTATATTCTGTGTGGTTTGGAGTGCCTTCGAGGGTACCTTGGTTGGCCCCTCTATTCTGTTGGCTGCTGGCTCAGCCCTTTTGGCAAGTGTGTATTTTTGGCTGATTGCTAAGTCATCTGTGGTCCTGCCGCAGGTCTTTTGTTCTTGTTCTCTGATGCAGGATTTTTTCCATAAGGGTGGTTCCCATGTTTTCTTTGGGACGTGTCATACCCTAAGTGGGGTACTTGTAGCTATTGTATAGCTCTGTCCTACGCTGGGTGGGTGTGGACTCCCCTTTGCAGGTTCCTCACCTGGCGTCGCTGTATTCCCCTGCTGCGGGTTCTTTGCTCTTGTCTGAGCATAGCTTGTGCTTCTCCAAGTTCTGTAGTTCTCAGTCTCCACTGCACCGCTGGACTAGCTTTGGCATGCCGTCTGCGGTGTTGTGCTATGGGGGTTCCCCCCCTTTTTTTACCGGTGTTTCGTCCTGGTCCTCTGTCTGGTGTCCCAGGGAGGATATTTCCCTGTGTTCTGGTTGACTGATTTGTTCTTCCTCCGTCTTTCTCTTCTTCTGTCTAGCTGGCCCTGCTTCTTCATGGTCGGTTTCTGTCCGGAACGGTCTCCTTGGGGTCGTTCTGGATTTTCCTGGCCTTGTTTTTGTCTTGAGCTCCGCTTTGTCTGGGTGCTCGGCTGGGGGTCCTGGTGTGGGTCCTTGTGCTCCTACCTCTTGTTCTGCTGGAGTCTTTCGAGACCACGTCTTCTTCTCATGCCTACCTTTCTTGACAGTGGAGCCGTTCCTGGCTCGTTCGCTGCCTTGAGGCTGTGGCCGGTTCAGCTGCCCCCTTTACTGTGTGTGTGTTTTCATGTGGAGGGCTTTGCCTCCGTTTCTACCTCTTCTCCTTGGAGTTTTCGTTGATTCTTTCTTCCTCGGTACTCCTCTGCCGTTGTCTGTCCCTTCGGGGCTTTCTGGTGGATGTCCCTGGTACCTTGGCTGGGCTTGGTGTGTCCTGGCCGCCCCTCGCGTCGATCTTGCTTCCTTCTGCTTGGTGGGGGCTGGGCTGCCCTTTTTGCCCCCATACACATCCCCTGCCGGGCCCTGTGTTCTTCCTACTGGGAGTCTCTCTCGCAGGCCCTCCTCCCTTCTGGGTACGGCTAGGCTATCTATTCTACGTTAAGGTATCTGCAGCTAGTAGTCTCTATCTGATATACGAGTTACTTACCTTCGGTAACAATGTATCTGGTAGAGACGATTCTAGCTGCAGATTCCTTCACGACCCACCCTTCCTCCCCGTTCTACGAGGACCCTTAGCTTGGTCTTCTGCACTCGCCTGCCTCTGGGTGGTTTGTCTTCTGCGAGTGCCCTCTTTTACTTCCTCCCTAGCGGGATGTTTTGTTCGTTTGTGTCCACTCCTTCCTTGCTGGTAATTGATTGGTATGTTCATACCTACAACCTGGTTTTCCAGTGTGGGGCCTACTCATACTTTTCTCCCTTTTTTACTGCTTGACTTTTCTGACTCATGTACAGTCCTTGGAGTTAGGGTCTCTTGGCTGGGCCTTGGCCTTAGCTCTTTGCAAGGGAAGCGACTTTCCTTGATGGTGTTGTCTTAGGGTAATTTGTTGTTACTCTTCTGTTCTGGACTTCTTGTCCTTCACTGTTAATGGACTGTGGTTGCAGGCTTCTTTTCATTTTTTCATATGTTGTTTCTATCTCCAGGGGGAATGTCATAATTTCTTGCAAGGTTGCCTTGCAGTAACTGTGCTCGGCTCTTCCCTCTATGATTTTAGGTGCCACAGTGCCTGGCACTTCCCCGAATGGTGCTGTTCCTCACCATTGTGCTTCTTTCCTTTTTGTTTCTCAGTTTTTTCGCACACTGTTACCATATTCTAACAGTTTTGTTTGTGATGGCTCCGCGTTGTGGCGCGGAAAAGTTCTCCGAAGAAAACTGACGTCAGCACGCCGGGGTGGGGCTTATGTGACCTCGCTGACGCCCGCAGACAACGTCAGGGCAGAGTCACGCGGTACAGCCCCCCAGCGCGCAGAGATGCTGGGGCAAAGATAATTTTCCAGATCCAGTCTCACGCATGGGGATAATTCTACGTTAAGGAATCTGCGGCTAGAATCTTCTCAACCAGATACATCTTTACCGAAGGTAAGTAACTTGTACATTAATGGGAAATAAAAGAAATCCATGCACACCTCAGATAATTAAAACTGTAAATCCATAGCTAGAATCTTTCTTTTTTGTTCTAAAAAAATGTATTTACAAATCTAAGTAAATATTTTAAAATATATATTTTATTTTGTTTTTGAAACATGGAAACAATGGGCACACAGATGTGCTTACAGAACAATAATGTACATTCAATTGTAAATCTTCATTAGGTACCTGCAATAGTACAATACATCCAATCCTGTCAACGGGTAGTTTAGCACACTCATCAAACCACAAACATTCCTGTATAAAGCCTATGTGGAAGACTTCAACATTCTTTCTGGTGAGGACGCAGTTTCTTCATCCATCATATCTATTCGTATTTACCCCAAGGACCCCAAATTTTAGCATATTTTTTGGGACAACTTCTGGCTTTATACATGACTTTCTCTGCGGCCATGTATATGTCCATCCCTCTCTGCCACTCCTCAAAGGTGGATATTTCAGGTGCCTTCCAGTGTTTGGCAACGTCTTGTTTCACCACCACTAGACCTAGATTGCAAAAGAGAAGCTGGGCTCTTGGGAGATCCACATCTGTGGGGACACCAACAGTACACATTTAGGAGCGTGTTCAGTAAGTTACTCAGTTCCTCTAATATGTCAGTCCAGTATGTGCGGACATTAGGGCACCTCCAAACTGTGTGAAAAAGGAACCCTCAAGTACCCCATACCTCATGCAGTTAGGTGTTTTGGCCCTCCCAAATTTGTGGAGTCGAGACCTGTCATAGTAGATTCCTTGTAGGATCTTGGACTGTATAAGACGCAGTCATGACTTGATCGCCACCTCTCTTAGGTGCAGCAGGGCTGCCTCCCAGTCTTTACTATCTATTTCTCCCACATCTCTGTACCACTTTTCCCTTAATTTCTGAAAGATTGTCAGCATATTATCTGTTAGACCTGGCATCCTTGGCGTGGTTTCCCCCTATCTTTTTGCCTCTACCTCCTGTATTTTTGATGCTGTGCTGGATTTCGTTTTTGCTGGTTTAGATGCTTTGGACACTCTGCCACTGCTGATCAGTGTCAGAGTGTAAGTGCTCCCTGTGTAAATTGTTATTGTAATGGATTTAGGCCCAGATCCTTGTACTGGGGTGAATGTATGACATTGTTCTACATTCTGTCCATCAACTGTGTTTTTTGCAATTTTCACCCCGAGTGGGCTGGGGATGCTCAGACGTGAGTCCCAGGCTCTCCACACCACTGGACTTAAGCTATCCAGGCTGAATGAAGGCTGATAGCCAGAAACCGGTCCTAGGATGCTTGATTCCGGTCTGGGAAAGACATGGCTTGGTAGTTCGGACTGGACTGTTACCATGAGGCACAGGGTCAGAGCTGATTTGCATATAGCCAGTGTCTAACCCAGGGTGGTGTGGAGTGCAAAAAAACGATGGATTTAGGCCCAGATCCTGGTACTGGGGTGAATGTATGACATTGTTCTACATTCTGTCCATCAACTGTGTTTTTTGCAATTTTCACCCCGAGTGGGCTGGGGATGCTCAGACGTGAGTCCCAGGCTCTCCACACCACTGGAGTCAAGCTATCCAGGCTGAATGAAGGCTGATAGCCAGAAACCGGTCGTTGGATGCTTGATTCCGGTCTGGGAAAGACATGGCTTGGTAGTTCGGACTGGACTGTTCCCATGAGGCACAGGGTCAGAGCTGATTTGCATATAGCCAGTGTCTAACCCAGGGTGGTGTGGAGTGCAAAAAAACGATGGATTTAGGCCCAGATCCTTGTAGTGGGGTGAATGTATGACATTGTTCTACATTCTGTCCATCAACTGTGTTTTTTGCAATTTTCACCCAGAGTGGGCTGGGGATGCTCAGACGTGAGTCCCAGGCTCTCCACACCACTGGAGTCAAGCTATCCAGGCTGAATGAAGGCTGATAGCCAGAAACCGGTCCTTGGATGCTTGATTCCGGTCTGGGAAAGACATGGCTTGGTATTTCGGACTGGACTGTTCCCATGAGGCACAGGGTCAGAGCTGATTTGCATATAGCCAGTGTCTAACCCAGGGTGGTGTGGAGTGCAAAAAACGATGCATTTAGGCCCAGATCCTTGTACTGGGGTGAATGTATGACACTGTTCTACATTCTGTCCATCAACTGTGTTTTTTGCAATTTTCACCCCGAGTGGGCTGGGGATGCTCAGACGTGAGTCCCAGGCTCTCCACACCACTGGAGTCAAGCTATCCAGGCTGAATGAAGGCTGATAGCTAGAAACCGGTCCTTGGATGCTTGATTCCGGTCTGGGAAAGACATGGCTTGGTAGTTCGGACTGGACTGTTCCCATGAGGCACAGGGTCAGAGCTGATTTGCATATAGCCAGTGTCTAACCCAGGGTGGTGTGGAGTGCAAAAAAACGATGGATTTAGGCCCAGATCCTTGTACTGGGGTGAATGTATGACATTGTTCTACAGTCTGTCCATCAACTGGGTTTTTTACAGTGGCTATCAGCATATCTTCTCATAGGAACAAGGTAGAACATACAAGTCTGGTATCCCTGAACTCAGGATTTAATAACACATCTTTTAGGAAAGGTGGTTTTTAACTCCTGTGTTTGAGAATAGCACTTTTAGAAAGTTGCTGTTCTCTTGTCTGACCTTTCTGTGTGCCTTGTCCTGTTTGTGGATTGACTGTCTGGTTTGAGAGTGTCAGGGGCTGGGGATTCCCCAGGAGGCTGGCTGAGTCAGCCCTAGCTGAAGGACTGCATTTGCAACTTGAGTGGTGGAAGGAGATAGCACCTGGGCCTGAATAGGGCTGTGCCTGCATTCCACAATGCTGGCTCCACCTCCTGCTGGGCGGCTGACGACCCTGCCCCTCACTCTGAAAGGAAAGGAGACGCCAGGAAAACAAAGTGCTCAAAGAACACCCAGAAGTGGTTCAGACCGGGCTCAGAGCCCTCCTGCACAAAGGGAACAAAGACTTTTAGGGGTATAAGTACAGGACCCCTGACAACAGAAAATTAGATCATCCTGGAATCAAGAAGGAACCTCTGCCAAGGAGAAAGCTGAAACTGAAGAAGGAAGACTGTCCTGCTGTTGCTCTGCTGGATTGACCTGCTGTTACTTTGCTGCCAAGGATAGGGGAAGGACTTTGCTGTTGTGCTGTGTCCCCTGTATTGAAGGAATCTCCAAGGGCCTGAGAAGAGCTGGCTCCCTGTTTTTGAAGTCCCAGGAATAAAAGGACTTCACCCCCAGCTTCCCTGAACTCTGCTGAGAGAGTTCTGTCCTTCCTAGAGTGCTTGGGCCAGTTGTGGTGCCTCTGGAAGTTGTACCTGTGCTGGGAATCTGGAAACTAAGATTGAGAGACTTTTGCAACTGAAATGTTATCGCATCGCTCGCTGCGGAGCGCATCCCCGACAGTGCGAGGAAATTCCCGCCGCTACTGAGGTCGATATCATCGCAGCGCCTGTTGCTGCTGCCTAAGACGACGCATCCTTCGATTGCGGGAAGATCACCATCGCTGCGAGATTCGTCGCCGAGCCTGCCATCACTGAGGGCGATCGCCGCACCGCTGGCTTGCGGACCGCATCACGTCGCTGCGAGCATCGTCGCAGAGCCATCGCATCGAGGAGCTGGGAGAGAGAGGATCGCCGCTGAATCGCGCACCGTCGCCCTGGAGATCGTCGCAGCCCCTACGAGATCATCGCTTCGTGTCTTTGCGAGAACAAGCTTCCTACGCACCGGAAACCATACAAGTGGCCTTCCTCCCCATACAGGCCGGATTCGTCGCAACACGCCCGCTGCTGCAGCGGGGTTGTCGCAAACGCCTCCCCAGGGTCTCAGGAGCAACGCATCGCTTGTTTTCCACCGCACCAGCTTTTGCTTTTGGAACTTTGTCGCAACTAAAGGTACTGTTGGCTAAACGTGACGCAACTGTGAACTTTTCACGCATCTGTGGATTATTTTATCGCAACCTTAAGAACTCTTTTGCAACCATATTCTTGAACTGTGTATGTTGGATCTTTGTTGTTTTGGTCTTGTGTAGTTTATATTAAATACCTTTATTTTTCTAAACTGTTGTGGAGTCAGTTTGTGGTGTTTTCACTGTGTTACTGTGAGTTTTGGTACAAATACTTTACACATTGCCTTTGATAAGCCTTGACTGCTCGTGCCAAGCTACCAAGGGGGTGAGCAGGGGTTATCTCGGAGGTTTCCTCCTTACCCTGACTAGAAGCAAGGGTCCCTATTTGGACAGTAGTACCTACCTCTGCCAACTAGAGACCCCCTTCTTGATCTAAAAAGGTTTCTTTATTTCAAGGAATAAAGTGTATGTTGTAAGAAATATTAATAAGCTGCAGATACTTGCCTTGCTCCAAGGTTCTATGGAAAATGTAAATAGATCTGAATACATTTGATGTTGTTTTGTTTAAGGAAATTCTTTAGCTGTATGAAAGTGTTATGCGAGAATTTTTGTTTTGTTAAATGTAATTGGGCGGTAAATGAGTAATGATTTCTTACTGTAATTAAAGGAGGAAAGACATGCAATCTTAATTGTGTATGTATGCGCACTGCCAACTCTTCATGCAAACAGGGTTGATCAACAAATGTGCACCAGAATATTTTCTAGACTAATGTAGCAGTACATAGTGCTGTTGTAGATATCTGATAGAGACTTCTAGCTACAGGTTTCTTACCTTTGAATTCCCATGGCATCAGGCTGGATCCGGAAACTTTTACGTGAGCAGTACCCCTTGTGCGTGCTGTCAGGTGGCTCCATTGATGGTGTTGTTAGCGTCGGATATGACATTATGGTCACCTTTATAGGCGCCACCCATGCACGTGGACGTCAGTTGTTTTTTTTTCGATGCCAGTTACGCGCCGATCCAGGAAAAGCTACCCCTCTGTCGCCTTTTGGCAGGTTTTGTTGACTTTTTTGTCTACCAAAACTTTTTGGGTGTGTCAAGGATGTCTTCTAGAAAGACAGGGTTTAAACCGTGTGACGCCTGTCACCGTGTCATGTTGGTAACCGACCCCTACCTCGTCTGTCTCTGGTGTCTTGAGCGCGACCACGACTCGAAGTCGTACTCGGACTTCCGGGCCAAGGCTCAAAAGGCCTTGCGGGAATGGGCTATGAGGTTCCTTGTGGCCCGGCAGTTGACACCATCCAGCGAGACTCTGTGGAGATCCCGCTCGTGATCAAAGAATAGGTATTTGTGGACCACTCCTGGAGACCTAAGTCCTCTTCCTCCCCCTCGAGATCTTTGGGAAACTTGCGGAAGAGGCACAAGAAAACAAAGAAGTCCAACCGGACTTCATCTTTGCCTTGATTGTCATCTGTCGGTAAACGAGGTAAGGAGCACCAATGCTCTAGGTATGGTTCTGCAAATCCGGAGCCAGGGTCGACTCCGCGCCTCCCTCCATTCCCAGGAAAAAAAGCGACCCCCGTCAAATAAAATAATTTTATCAGGCCATGCGCCGTGTATGAACTCGGGCCCCACGTTGTCAATCAATCAATCAGCAATTTTGTATAGTGCGCTACTCACCCAGTAGGGTCTCAAGGCGCTGGGGGGAGGGTCTGCTACTGCTCGAAAAGCCAGGTCTTGAGTTGTTTCCTGAAGGAGAGGTGTTCCTGGGTCAGCCGTAGGTGGATGGGGAGGGAGTTCCATGTCTTGGCCGCCAGGTAGGAGAAGGATCTTCCTCCAGCGGTGGCTCTGCGAATGCGTGGTACGGCGGCGAGGGCGGTGTCATCGGATTTGAGATCAGGGATGACGCCAGTGGTGCCTATGCGATGTTCCCCTGTGTCAGACCCGAATTTGTTTTCTTCAGTGCCGCTGGCACCCACCAGTGGTGCCAGCCCCATCCTTATCCCTGATGACTCTGAGTCGGATCGGTGGTGCTCGACGCTGATTCCGGCACCGGTAGAACCGAGAGGTTTTACGTTATCACCTGCTCATTTTCAGTACTTTTCAGGCTCGAAAGAGGACTGGGAGGGCTCTATGGAACCTTTAGAACACCAGGATGTGTCTGTGGAACAGATGGACTGGTATGAGGAACTTGGGGAAGCCATTGAACTGGACACATCTCGGATACTGGCATGCTTTCTCCTCCAACTGTGGCTACGTAGGAGGGGGCTTCTTATGCCATGGTGGTAAGGAGGGCAGCTGAGGTCCTTGGACTGGAGATGCCCTCTGGAGTTGCCCTCTGTGCAGGACTAATCTCCTGACCGAAGTGCTTGTCGGAGATCATCAGCAGCGCAAGAATAAACAAACGCCATTAACCTTATGCCTGAGAACCAGCAGAGACGATGTTCGATGTGAGTCCTCCTAATTCCCTTTAACACAATCCCCAGCAGTGGATGACAATCCTTCTGCATGAAATTGTACCCAAGGGGAAAGGGGAAGTGGATAAAATAATAAACGGGCTGTATAGTCTGTATTCCCTTCAAGGTCTGGTCTAAGAAGCGGTATCACACTGCAGGACAGGAAGACAAGACAGCAGTATTAGATAGGAACCCAGATATATCAATGTCATAGAACATAGAACATACCATTCAGAACTCACCAGAACTTTATACAGCGAGGATTCAAGAATAGATCACTTGTGCCAGGATATAGGAAATACTCCCGTGATTGGATAAAGTTGAATGCGGAAATATCCCCAGTACGTGATCAATGGCATGGAAAAGAAAAGGATACAGTTCGAGGCCAGTTACCAAGGATTACTAGAAGAGCAATCGCCTTCCTCTTCTTATGTTGTTGACCTCACAACCACAAGAGAGAATTCAGAATGACCGAAGCAATAGTACTTCAAAGTTAAATCCGCTGTAGATAAAAATAGAGTAAATTTTGAAAAGATGATTGCAAATAAAAACAAAGGAGAAAATATCCAGATTCAGAGTTCCGAGGCGAAGGCAAAGTCTGAGCAAGGAACATAAAGTAAATACTCTAAATCAAATGCAGCTAACAAAATACCGCTGGTAATGCGTCTAAAAAGGCAGACACAGAACGTTCCTTACCCTGCCTGCAGAGTCGCGAGGAAACGAGCAAACGCGCAAAGCGCGTTTCACGTTACCGCGACTCACTGTGAAAAACCACACAAAAGTTCACTCGGAGGAGGCGGTCCCGCACTCCCTCCGAAAATACCTGGAATACAAGCGGAGGACTCTCTGAAGGGTAGCTTAATCACAGAACACGGAATGACGCTCGAACTAATCACTCTTGCATCGCGGCTTCTTCTTGCTGGGATCCGGCGGGGACACACCATCCGCCATACATCTCTCGGGGAAGATTGTCAAGCACCTTCCCGTAGTGAAGGAGGTGCTTATAACGGGACCGCCTCGATTCTCTCTCGGGCGCGCCCCTTGGTCTTCTGGTAAATATAGTTTCCAGCCCTTTAGCAATCTGAAATGAGGCATAACTCGTGGAACGGAACGAGGTTTAGTCAGGTTCCGGATGCATGAAGAGGAAATCGCTACAGTGCTTCAGCCTGGGGCTTCCACCTCTGAACCCCTATTGCCCTTTAATGAGACAATTACTGATGTCCATATAGGTACATGGTCCAAGCCTAGCACTAGGGCTCCTGTGAATAGGACAATTGCACATCTCCATAGCCCGGCTCTGGGGGACCTAAAGTTCCTCAGCCAACACCCCACCCCTGAGAGCTTGGTGATGCAGGCTTCGACTTTCCAAGGCGCATTCCCTTCCACCCCTCTGGATAGGGAATCCAAGAGGCTGGAAACACTTGGGAAGAAGATGTTTTCTTCCGCCAGCCTGGCATTGCGTTTCTCCCACTCCCTTTGGGAAACGGTTGCAAAAGGCCTGCACGGATCCCGGAGGCCTGGGCTATACCCTCTCAGGCAGTAAAGGACTGGAGTGATGCAGCAAAATTTACCATTAGGCGTGGCCTTGACACAACTGACTTGCTAGGCAGAGTGGTTTCATCGACATTGGCCTTACGGCGCCATGCCTGGTTAAAAACATCTGGCTTCTCAGGCAATGTTCAGGCTACTTTGATGGACATGCTCTTTAATGGATCTCGTCTCTTTGGATAGAAGTCGGACTTCGCTTTGGAGCATTTCAAGGACTCTTGTGCTACAGACAGATCCTTGGGTCTCTCGGTTGCACCACGTGTCCGGTCCACATTTTGCCCCTTTCGTGGCATTGGAAGGGGTTTTCAGCTGCACCAACCATATCCATGCCACCATCCTGCGCAGATTTCCAAGTTCTAGGAACACGCGACTCATCCGACTTTGGAATGAAAGCCAGAAGTCATCTGCTAACCAGCCATCAGCAGTCGCAGCCTCCAAGCACTCCTAGTCTGACTCTGCAAGACCATGCTACTCCAGGAGAATTCATCATCATCTCCTCCACTGGAGGTCCATAACATCAGACTAGTGGGTCTTGCAGATCATTCAGGAGTGCTATTCTCTGCCTTTCCTTTCTTTTTCTCCTCCTATGCCACCACTTCGAAAACAGCTGGTGGAGGATCATTTAACTTTACTCCAAGGGGAAGTTACAGCTCTCCTGGCTAAGGGGCTATAGAGCGGGTCCTAGTTTCAGAAGTAGAACAATGGGTTACGGCCCATTTTAGATCTTCGGACCGTCAATCTCTTCCTCAAAAAGGAGAAGTTCAAGATGCTCACATTGGCTCAAGTCTTGGCTGCCCTAGACCGATGAGACTGGCTGGTAGCATTAGACCTGCAGGATGCGTATTTTCACATCCTCATCCTGCAGTGCCACAGACTTTACCTGCGGTTCAAGGTAGGCCACTAGCAATTTCAGTTTATCGTACTACCTTTTGGCCTTATCAGCACTCCTTGGGTGCTCACCAACGTGGCGCTGGTGGTTGCAGCTCATCTGCGCAGGTTAGGGATTTCAGTCTTCCCTACCTTGACGACTGACTGTTGAAGGTGTCTTTGCCACAGTCTGTCGTCTCCCACCTTCAGACTATGGTGGACCTCCTGTACTTGCAGGGGTTTTCTATAAACGTGCCGAAGTCACACTTGACTCCTTCCCAGAGGCTTCCTTTCATTGGGGCTGTTCTGGACACAGTCCAGTTTCGGGCTTATCCTCTAGAGCAGCTAGTCCAGGATATTCAGGTTATGATTCCGATGTTTCAGACTCTAGCCTGGATTTCGGTGACACTGTCTCTTTGGCTGCTGGGCCTCATGGTCTCCTTCATCCTGTTGGTAAAGGACGCCCAATGGCGTATGCAGCCTCTGCGCTGGGACCTGAAGTTCAAGTTGGCGCAAAATCAGGGGAATCTCTCTGACATGGTCCAACGAACTACGATTTGGTCAGAGGCAGACCCACTCCCTTTCCCAGCCAGATCACACAGTGGTGACAGATGTATCACTCCTGGGATGTGGCTACCATCTGGCAGAGGTGGAGATCAGGGGACACTGGTCTCAGGCAGAGACGGGGATCCACATCACTTTGATGAAGCGTTGAGCGATTCGGTTGGCATTGACGGCATTTCCTCCCTCTGTCAAGGGGAACTTAGTTCAGGTGTTCACAGACAACACCACCGCCATGTGGTACTGCAACAAACAGGGCAGGGTGGGGTCATGAACCCTTTGTCAAGGGGCCCTATGCCTCTGGACATGGCTGGAACAGCAGGACATAACCCTGTTAGGTTCTCTGAACATCAGGGGGGACAAACTCAGCTGTCGTGGCCGAGCCAATCATGAATAGCATCTTCAGACGGAGGTGGCGCAAGGTCTCCTTGAGCAGTGTGGAGAACATTGGTTAGATCTGTTCACCTCTAAAAAGAATGCACAATGTCGCAGCACGCTGGAGTTTCCAAGGCGGCTATCACTCTGCGATGCTTTTCGTCACCAGTGGAACTCAGGCCTGCTGCCCGCCATCCCACCTATACCACTTCTGCCCATGGTTCTCAAGTAGGTCAAGAACGACTGGGCCCAAGTCATTCTTGTCACTCTTGACTGAGGAAGGAGAGTATGGTATCCAGAGCTTCTGAAAATGAGCATCGATCCTCCAATCAGGCTGCCCCTTAGGGAGGATCATCTGTCGCAGCAGCAGGGGAGGGTCCTCCACCCGAAACTGTCTACTCACCGCTTCCATACGTGTAGATTGAGCAGCAACAGTTGATAGCTTTTGACCTTACTCCTGACGTATGCAAGAATATCTTGGTGGCCAGGTGACCCTGCACTAAGACAGTATACGCCTGCTGTTAGCCAAAGTTTGTAAAATATTGTACAGAAAGGTCTTTTGACCCTCTTTCTGCTTCTCTATCTACTATCCTTCTTTTTATTCTTACCCTTGCCCAGCAGGGCTATGTGTTGTGTACACTCAAGGATTATCTTTCTACTCTGTCCGCTTACTTGCTGCTGCCAGACCAATCCTCTTTCTTTAAGTCTCCTGTTGTAGATAGATGTTTAAAAAGGCTTGTACATATGTTTTCACCTACGCTCTTTGTAATGCCTCAGTGGTACCTTAATTTGGTCCTCACATTTCTCATGTGTGCTTCTTTCGAGCCATTGCATATTTGTCCCCTCTGGCAGCTTACCATCAAGACAGCCATTCTAGTGGCAATAACATTTGCCCAGAGGGTGAGTGAGTTACAGGCATTGTCATACAAGCCTCCTTACATGGGGGCGCTAGAGGGCACACTTGTGTGAGGCTCTGGCGGCCCATCAGAAATAATCCAACAGTATCCTGCTCCTGCGAAGCGATCGACCAGTAAAAAACATATATAATCACAGCTGGATTAGAAAAGCGAGGCCAGAAGCAATCACAAATGACAGGCCTCGCCTAGCTGCTGTGAAGATGCGGTGGGAAGGCACAGGCACAGACCCGAGACAGAGGAAGCTGTGCTGGGCTTCGCCACCGTGGAAAGAGAGCGCGGCTCTCTCCCTACCTGAAGGCTCCAAGGTAAGGTGAAGAAAGCCAAAACACCCGCTGTGACGAGTGATGGCGGCGACCGCGGCCTGAGGAGGCAGCTGCAAAGACCTCTTCTCCTTTGTGCCAATAGCCGCTGCCGTGCTGTGGGAGGCCCTGCGGAACTGCGAGTGCCTAGTTCGATTAGTGCGCATGTACGTGCATTGGCGGCGCAAGAAGATGGAAAGTGCTGCTAGGCCGCTGTGCACAAAACGTGGAATATATGCCAGAAATAGCAGCATTCAAATAAAAAGGCCACAATCAGCGGCAGGGGACGCATCCCCGTGATGAGCGAGACTGCGATAGTGGCAAAGGGCAGTGGGGGCCTAGATGTGGCCTACTCGCAGACAGAAGCCTGCATAAAGAGAACCGAGTGCCCACAGACAGGCGCTTAGATATCCGTGCGGCCTGGCTGCACCAGAGGAGATCAGAGCCCCGAGCTGCCGCCGAGAGGGGAGATTGAGAGCAATCCGTGCTCCAGGGGAAGCAAAGGCAGAAACAGCTGGGCAGAAAGCACGGGCTGCTGCTGATGCTGGTGGACCGCGAAACCAGCTGAGAAACGAGTGGACTAGTACTGGGCCTGGGACCAGGCAAAATTGCGCACACAGAGAGGGGGTCCTCAATGCCATAGAGGACCGAAGACGCAGCGGAATTAAGAACAGGCTGAGGCCAGACCCCCGCTGTAGCAGCACTGCGCACTGAGAGAGATGAGAGACCTGGGACGATAGCCCCTCATTTTCACGGGGGAGACTCACAACATTCTGCGGATACTCCCGAGAGCGCTGAAATCCGCGCTGCACCATTGCGGAGGCGCCGGAGGCACAGAAGGGTCTTCTCGGCTGCCATACTGCCGGAGCACCCTCGCGACGAGATTGCACAGTTGCTCTACAGCCACTGGACATTATGCTTACCTGTCTAGGTGTGTATCGACGGGCTGCAGCTAAGCATGATGGGCAAGACAGACCCCAGACAGTCGAAACTGTCATTTGAAGCACACAGGACACCGAGACATCAATGTGAATCCGAGCAGCTGCCCGCAGGACAGCATACTGACGACCTGCGACCTGAAGATGATGACTTAAAAACACTGCGTGTTACCATGAAACACAGATTAACCTCCATACAACCACTATGTGCAACCGAATTGACTTCATGGCCAAAAATGAGAAAAACACGACGTACGGATTGGAGAGGCAGTGCACAGAATCTCAGATCTGGAAGACGCAGCGTCATCCAAGGAAAAGCAATTGTCACAAATGGACAAGCTGCTAAAAGTCATAGCGGCCAAGAATGAAGACCTCCAGGCGCGTTCCCGACGCAACAACATCCACGTTCTGGGAATACCGGAGAGCGCCAACACCGGCAAAATCGAGGAATATATTGAACAACTGCAGAGTGGCCTCTTTGGCTCGAGGTCTTTTCGGCCCAGCTGGTGGTAGAAAGCGCACTGATCCCTGGGCCCTAAACACACCGCCCAGACCTATCATCCGAAGACTTCTTAATTACAGGGATCGCGAAACGGCTCTGAGGATGGTAAGAACGAAACCAAATTTAACAAATGACGGACACACCATTGCTCTATACCCAGATTTTACTATCGATGTTCAAGAGACCAGAAAGAAATTTGCATTAGCGAACGAAAGTTGATGCAATCGCACATAGACTACGCAATGATGTACCCTGCGTACCTACGGATTACGCACCAGGGGAAACAGTATTTTTACACCAATCCATAACAGGTGGAGGACTACCTACGAAAGTTGAAGAAGCAGAAATCAAACCAAGAGACTGATGACCTAGAGACCCGATCGTCTTCACAGCTCTCAGATAATGACTGACCATGTCTAAGAGAGTCGGGCCGTGAGTAATTAGAGTCCGATGTTGAGGAATGAGAACTTTGCATTTACTGAACTGGTCAAAGAATATATGACCTTTGCATAGTTACTTGAAGTAATAACATAAAGCAAATGATAGTTAAGCATCTACTATGGGAATTTAGTGAGCATGTTTTCTTGAATTCCGGGCATCCTGCTCCCTCTCTCTCCCGGACCATAGGGGAGGGGGAAGAGGGTAGACATGCCTTCTGATGCTACCCCACAGGGTGAGCCCCTGGCCACTGTAGCCACTTTTTTTGCCTTTCCCTTAAACATATACCCATAGACCCCGAATACACAGCCCACCTTTGACCCCTATTATTTGCATTTCCTCTCCTCTCCTCCCCCTCGGGGAATAGAGTCGAACCCCCCCTTCCTTAATATTCCTCCCCCTCCATTTTCCCCCTCTCTAATTCCTGAGCTCCCTCCCCCCTCCTCTTTCCTTTTTATATCTATTTTACTGTCTTCATGACCTCCCCGCCCCAGCCCCTTTCTTTTGGTTTACACTGGTTGGAATATTGTTGCTGACGATCAGCTGTTAATGAAAATGTTACGGACTGCTGATTTAAAAAAAAAAATAAGGGTGAGAATGACATTCATGACAATTTTGGGTTGTCGATGTAGGTGGGGGTGGAATAGGGAAATATTTTTGTTTAAGTTTACTACAGCATAACATAATGTGTGCCACAGAGTTTCCACACAGTGAACAGCATATGAACATAAACATACTGTATGACATTAACAGACCCGCCTGACACGCGGTATGTAGCGATATATGCGTATCTAACTGTCAGAGAGCATGCAACAAGACAGCCTGGCAAAATGAATAACTCCGGCGCTGCCCCCACTATACATTTATTGACTTGGAACATTAGAGGGTTGGGAGATAACCAGAAACGCAGGTAAATAATAGCTTACTTAGACAGGCACTCAATTCAGATCGCAATGCTCCAGGAAACCCATCTCAATCTCAAATGACCCCAGAGTTTTGCTGCTAGATGGGCGGGGTGCAGTTGTTTCGCATTCTACTCCACTTACTCGCGAGGCTCATCCATTCTAGTAAAAAAAACACTCATTGGTGACCCTGGTCAGTTGTTTCAGTCGCAACATCGATGACCCTATGTTCTTTGCCACACTATATGGAAAAATAGCAGATATTGGATCCAAACATGTGCTATGGGGAGGAGATTTTAATATTACTTTAAATCCGACACTAGATAGGTCAAGACCACAGTCACACCACTACACTCACTCCCAGCACCAAATGGGTGATATAATGAAAGTATACAGCCTGCTGGATGCTTGGCGACACATGCATCCGGAGAGGAGAGAAGGCACATACCACGCGGCAGCGCATACGACATGGTTGCGCTTAGATTACTGGATAGTCACTAGGGGACTTATTACATGGCTAACCAATGTGGAACATTTGGCACGCACCTACTCAGACAACTCCCCTGCACTCATGAGCATATTGCCACCAATGACACGTACTCTCTATGTAAACTTGCGCCTAAACCCTACAATGCTCTTAGACATGGCATTTCGAGCCGAGATTGATCAAGAAATCCAAGAATACTTCCAGCTGAACTTGGGCTCGGTCGAACATATGGTGATGGTATGGGAGGTGTTCAATGTAACTGTTAGAGGAATCTGCATCGCCAAGAGAGGCGGGGTACTCAGAGACTTGCGGCATACGCTCACCCAGCTGGAAAAAAGAAATAAAACAAATTGAAACTGACATAAATCGCTTGCCATTCCCACAGAAATACGCCGAGCACAGGGACAAGATAATGAATATCAAGAAGCAGAAGATAGAAAATGCCGGTTCTGAGGTAAATATTTTAAAGCCCGTCGCTATGGAGAGGGCGAGAGGCCAGGAAAAGCACTAGCCGAACAAATACGCAGGCCTAGATTCTTGAGTTATGTCCTGGAGATACAGACCCCAGAGGGAGATTCTGCCAAAGACACGTTAGACATCCTACAAACATTTCAAGCCTTCTATACTGCATTATTCACTTTGAAACTGCAACATTCAATAACATTACAACAATACTTGCAGTCAGTTGCCTTGGGATGGCTAGGGGACTCACAGAGAGAATTTCTATCTGCTGAGTTCGAGTTAGATGAACTCCGGCCCACCATAATGCAGCTCCGATCTGGCAGGGCCCCCAGATCTGATGGCATACCCGCCGATTTTTATAAAACATACATAGAACATTTAGCCCCAATACTCAAACAGGTGTACGAAGAGGCCGTGGAACCAGGCGAACTACCGCCTGCCATGAGAGAGGCCATCATAATTTCAATACTCAAACCTGGAAAGCCTGCAGATAGATGAGATTCATACAGGCCGCTTTCTATGATCAATTGTGACGCGAAGATATTATCCAAAATAATTGCAAACCGGATGAGTCTACTGATGACTGCGCTAGTCTTGCATGACCAATCGGGATTCGTACCAGGCCGTACTACTTCTCATAACTTACAAACCATATTTGCGGCAATGCATGATATGGACCCAGACCTCGAGGCGGTTGCAGTATTCTTAGACGCCACCAAAGCATTTGATTTGGTGGAATGGGATTACCTGTTCAGGATACTGCAGCGGATGGGAATGCCAAATAGCTTCCTGTCCTGGATACAGCTTCTCTACAAGCGACCACATACGAAAGTAATAATAAATGGGGCCAGCTCGCCCTGGTTTGCCAGTACAAGAGGCACGCGGCAGGGATGCCCGCTGTCACCGCTGCTGTTCGCCTTGGCCATCGAGCCCTTGGGGGCCAGACTCAGACAGTGGCATCGAGAAGGGGCTCTTGAATATCCCACACGACAGGCACTGATTTCATTATATGCAGACAACATCGCGCTATATGCGCGGAAACCTGATACTAGTCTTAACCCAATTTTGAGAGAGTTTATCGCATTTGGAGAGGTATCTGGAATAAACTGGGGAAAGTCTCAAATGTTTCCGCTCACTGACGCTGTGCGCCCCTACCTTCTAGACCACGGGTACTCATAGTACGGCCCGAGGGCCAATAGCGGCCCGGCAAGCCTTCCCTGGCGGCCCGCGGCCCGTCTAAACATCGTACCCGTGTTTTAATATATATATATATTTTTTTTAAGTGTGTTAGCAAACACCCCTGCGGCAGCGCGACTCAAGAGACTCTGCTGCTCTGTGGAGGCGGGCGATTCCCGCCATAGTCAGAGTGGAGCTGCAGGGGCCTTAGAGGTGAACAAAGCCTCATTAACATGTGTATGGTCTTTTAAAGACCTGTGAAGTGCTGGGGGGGCAGGGGGGGGGCGGCTGTGTGTGTGTGTGTGCCCGGAAGCTGTCTCAGCCCAGGCACATACAGGCAGGGTGAGATGAAGAGGGTGACAGAGGTAGGAAAGGGAGAGAGACAGAGGCAGACAGAGGGAGAGCGAGGGAGGGAGACAGAGGCAGACAGAGGGAGGGAGACAGAGGGGGAGGCAGACAGAGGGAGAGCGAGGGAGAGCCCGAGAGAGGGAGACAGAGGGAGAGCGAGGGAGGGAGACAGAGGGAGAGCGAGGGAGAGACAGACAGAGGGAGACAGAGGGTGTGAGGGAGAGCGCAGGAGAGCGAGGGAGGGAGACAGAGGTCGAGGGAGGGAGAGCGAGGGAGGGAGACAGAGGGAGGGAGACAGAGGGAGAGCGAGGGAGAGGCAGAGAGAGGGAGAGCGATGAAGATTGCGGGAGAGCGACGGAGGGAGACAGAGGCTGAGGGAGGGAGACAGAGGCTGAGGGAGGGAGACAGGGAGAGCGAGGGAGGGAGACAGAGGGAGAGCGAGGGAGAGAACGGGAGGGAGAGCAAGGGAGAGGCAGACAGAGGGAGAGCGAGGGAGAGAGTGAGAGAGCGAGGGAGGGAGACAGAGGGAGAGCGAGGGGAGGGAGACAGGAAGAGCGAGGGAGAGGCAGACAGAGGAGAGCGCAGGAGAGCGAGGGAGGGAGACAGAGGGAGAGCGAGGGAGGGAGACAGAGGGAGAGACAGACAGAGGGAGACAGAGGGTGTGAGGGAGAGCGCAGGAGAGCGAGGGAGGGAGACAGAGGTCGAGGGAGGGAGAGCGAGGGAGGGAGACAGAGGGAGGGAGACAGAGGGAGAGCGAGGGAGAGGCAGAGAGAGGGAGAGCGATGAAGATTGCGGGAGAGCGACGGAGGGAGACAGAGGCTGAGGGAGGGAGACAGAGGCTGAGGGAGGGAGACAGGGAGAGCGAGGGAGGGAGACAGAGGGAGAGCGAGGGAGAGAACGGGAGGGAGAGCAAGGGAGAGGCAGACAGAGGGAGAGCGAGGGAGAGCGTGAGAGAGCGAGGGAGGGAGACAGAGGGAGAGCGAGGGAGGGAGACAGGAAGAGCGAGGGAGAGGCAGACAGAGGGAGAGCGCAGGAGAGCGAGGGAGGGAGACAGAGGGAGAGCGAGGGAGGGAGGGAGGGAGGACAGAGGGAGAGCAAGGGAGAGGCAGAGAGAGAGAGAGAGCGAGGGAGATCGTGGGAGAGCGAGGGAGGGAGACAGAGGCAGACAGAGGGAGAGCGATGGAGGGAGACAGAGGGAGGAACGAGGGAGGGAGAGAGAGGGAGGGAGAGCGAGGTAGGGAGACAGGCAGACAGAGGGAGAGCGAGGGAGGGAGACATAGGGAGAGCGAGGGAGAGGCAGACCGAGGGAGAGCGCGGGAGAGCGCAGGAGAGCGAGGGAGGGAGACAAAGGCCGAGGGAGGGGGAGCGAGGGAGACAGAGGGAGAGCGAGGGGTGGCAGACAGAGGGAGAGCACGGGAGAGCGCAAGAGGCAAGGGAGGAAGACAGAGGCCGAGGGAGGGAGACAGAGTGAGAGCGAGGGAGAGAGACAGATGGAGAGCAAGGGAGAGCAAGGGAGGGAGACAGGCTGACAGAGGGAGAGCAAGGGGAGGGAGAGCGAGGGAGGGAGGGAGACAAAGGGAGAGCGAGGGAGGGAGACAGGCAGACAGGGAGAGCGAGGGAGGGAGACAGAGCGAGGGAGAGGCAGACAGAGGGAGAGCGCAGGAGAGCAAGGGAGGGAGACAGAGGCCGAGGGAGGGAGAGCGAGGGAGAGTAAGGGAGAACGAGGGGAGGGAGACAGAGACAGAAAGAAAGCGAGGGAGTGCGAGTGAGAGGCAGAGAGAGGGAGAGTGAGGGAGATCGCGGGAGAGTGAGGGAGGGAGACAGAGGCAGACAGAGGGAGAGCGAGGGAGGGAGAGCGAGGGAGGGAGACAGAAGCTGAGGCAGGGAGACAGAGGGAGATCGCGGGAGAGCGAGGGAGGGAGACAGAGGCAGACAGAGGGAGAGCAAGGGAGGAAGAGCGAGGGAGAGCGACGGAGGGAGACAGAGGCTGAGGGAGACAGAGGGAGAGCGCGGGAGGGAGACAGAGGGAGAGCGAGGGAGGGAGACAGGCAGACAGAGGGAGAGCGAGGGAGAGAACGGTAGGGAGACAGAGGGAGAGCGAGGGAGAGGCAGACAGAGGAGAGCGTGGGAGAGAGAGGGAGGGAGACAGAGGGAGAGCGAGGGAGGGAGTCAGGAAGAGCGAGGAAGAGGCAGACAGAGGGAGAGCGAGGGAGACCGCGGGAGAGCGCAGGAGAGAGAGGGAGGGAGACAGAGGCCGAGAGAGGGAGACAGAGGGAGAACGAGGGAGGGAGACAGAGACAGAGGAGAGCGAGGGAGAGGCAGAGAGAGGGAGAGCGAAGAAGATCGTGGGAGAGCGAGGGAGGTAGACAGAGGGAGAGCGAGGGAGGGAGGGAGAGGGAGGGAGAGTGAGGGAGAGCGAGGGAGAGAGACAGGCAGACAGAGGGAGAGCGAGGGAGGGAGACAGAGGTAGAGCGAGGGAGAGGCAGACAGAGTGAGAGCGCGGGAGAGCGCAGGAGAGCGAGGGAGGGAGACAGAGGCCTAGGGAGGGAGAGCGAGGAAGACAGAGGGAGAGCGAGGGAGTGGCAGACAGAGGGAGAGCGAGGGAGCGCACGGGAGAGCGCAAGAGAGCGAGGGAGGAAGACAGAGGCTGAGGGAGGGAGACAGAGTGAGAGCGAGGGAGAGAGACAGAGGGAGAGCAAGGGAGGGAGACAGGCTGACAGAGGGAGAGCAAGGGAGAGGGAGGGAGCCAGAGGGAGAGCGAGGGAGGGAGACAGAGGGAGAGCGAGGGAGGGAGACAGGCAGACAGGGAGAGCAAGGGAGGGAGACAGAGCGAGGGAAAGGCAGAGGGAGAGCGCAGGAGAGCGAGGGAGGGAGACAGAGGCCGAGGGAGGGAGAGCGAGGGAGACAGAGGGAGTGTAAGGGAGAGCGAGGGAGGGAGACAGAGAGAGGGAGAGCGAAGAAGATCGTGGGAGAGCGAGGGAGGGAGACAGAGGCAGACATAGGGAGAGCGATGGAGAGCGAGGGAGGGAGACAGAGGGAGAGCGAGGGAGGGAGAGGAAGGGAGAGTGAGGGAGAGCGAGGGAGAGAGACAGGCAGACAGAGGGAGAGCGAGGGAGGGAGACAGAGGTAGAGCGAGGGAGAGGCAGACAGAGGGAGAGCGCGGGAGAGCGCAGGAGAGCGAGGGAGGGAGACAGAGGCCGAGGGAGGGAGAGCGAGGAAGACAGAGGGAGAGCGAGGGAGTGGCAGACAGAGGGAGAGCGAGGGAGAGCACGGGAGAGCGCAAGAGAGCGAGGGAGGAAGACAGAGGCCGAGGGAGGGAGACAGAGTGAGAGCGAGGGAGACAGAGGGAGATCAAGGGAGGGAGACAGGCTGACAGAGGGAGAGCAAGGGAGAGGGAGGGAGCCAGAGGGAGAGCGAGGGAGGGAGACAGAGGGAGAGCGAGGGAGGGAGACAGGCAGACAGGGAGAGCAAGGGAGGGAGACAGAGCGAGGGAAAGGCAGAGGGAGAGCGCGGGAGAGCGAGGGAGGGAGACAGAGGCCGAGGGAGGGAGAGCGAGGGAGACAGAGGGAGTGTAAGGGAAAGCGAGGGAGGGAGACAGAGACAGAGTGAAAGCGAGGGAGTGCGAGTGAGAGGCAGAGAGAGGGAGAGTGAGGGAGATCGCGGGAGAGTGAGGGAGAGTGAGGGAGGGAGACAGAGGCAGACAGAGGGAGAGCGAGGGAGGGAGAGCGAGGGAGGGAGACAGAAGCTGAGGCAGGGAGACCGAGGGAGAGCGAGGGAGAGCGAGGGAGGGAGGGAGACAAAGTGAGGGAGGGAAACAGAGCGAGGGAGGGAGACAGAGTGAGGGAGGGGGAAGGAGAGAGAGGGAGACAGAGGGAAGGAGGGAGAGGGAAGGAGAGAGAGGGAAGGAGAGAGAGGAGAGGGAAATAAAATGCGGTAGAGGGAAACAGAGTGAGGGAGAGGGAAACAGAGAGAGGGTAACAGGGAGAGGGAAACAGAGAGAGTGAGACAGTCAGAGTGAGTGAGACAGAGGGAGAGAGGGAGTGAGACAGTCAGAGTGAGGGAGACGGAGGGAGAGAGGGAGTGAGAGGGAGTGAGACAGTCAGAGTGAGTGAGACAGAGGGAGACAGAGAGACAGAGGGAGAGAGAAGTAGAGAGTGGAAGGAGGAGAGGGAGGGAGATGGAGAGAGAGACTAAAAAAGAACGAGAGAAAGGGAGAGAGAGAGGTGTGTGTATGCCAGGTCTGGAGGCTCAGTGGACAAAGGCGTCTGCTGCAGGGACCAGTGATCAACCTCATGGTACCAGTTTTTTTTTGTTACTCTAGCCCCGCCCCACCCCAACTGACCCCGCCACCACCAGTGCGGCCCTCGGACACAAACCACACTGTAAATCTGGCCCCCGAGAGAAAGTTTGTGAGTACCCATGTTCTAGACTATTCCATAGAGTGGTGCAGCAGTGAAGTTAGATATTTGGGAATAACAATAACCCGAGATGGCCCGGAGCTCCTTCGAGAAATTATGGGAGACCGATGGAGCACATTATGGAATCAGTGGGGAGATGTATAGCACTGTCCTTGTCCATGGCAGGAAGAATCTACCTAATGAAGAT
Source organism: Lissotriton helveticus (assembly GCF_964261635.1). Classification (NCBI taxonomy): domain Eukaryota; kingdom Metazoa; phylum Chordata; class Amphibia; order Caudata; family Salamandridae; genus Lissotriton; species Lissotriton helveticus. Next base: position 921,385,277 of record NC_136070.1, read on the forward strand.
GGTAATTTTACCCAAGCTACTATATTTATTTATTAATACCCCCCATGCATCATGACCGACTTTTTTCAAAACCCTAATAACTCAGATGATACGACTTGCCTGGGGTGGGAGACAACCCAGATTGAAGTGGGAGACTCTGACGCTGACATACGCGCAGGGGGGCTTTGAGGTACCCAATGTTGAACTATACTATCTTAGTGCACAGGCGCATTATGCGACATACCGGTTCATCCCCTTCTTCTCCTTCAAGCCCCACTTGGAGGTAGAACAGTATTGCATGGAGCCAACCCCACTATCTGGGTTCATAGCTACACAAGCTAGGACAAGATAAATGAGCTCCACCACTATGGAGTGCACTGTGAATGCATGGAAAAAAATTGCGAAACTATTGAATATAGAGATGTTGTATTCACCTCTGCTCCCAGCGATCTGTCATCCTACACCTGGAGGTCACTTGGGAGCTGCGATGTCGCCAGCTCCTCACTAGAACAGGCATCGTGACACGGGGGGATCTATATATAGATGGCATGTTCCGCACTAAAGAACAGTTTTTTACAGACATTGAGCCCGAGACAATGGATCTATTCATGTACATCAGATTGAGACAGAGTGTAAGGGCTGCGACCCCTGCCTACCACGACGAACCCCCCACGATGGGCCCGCTGCATAGCATACTCCAGAACACAAACCCCACCCATGTAGTTTCCTTAATATATCATTACACACAGAAGGAGATGCACACATGCGGGGACCCCTAGAGAGCAGTTGGAGCAAGAGATAGGGAAAGCGCTTGATAAGGGGAAATAGAGCTACTGCTGCGAGCAGACAGGCAAGATATCGGCCAATAGCTGGCTGCAAATTATTCATTACAAATACCTTCAAAGAATATATTATACCCCTGTTAGCTCTTTAAATTCAAACTGTGAGACAGTGATGCTTGTGAGAGATGTGGACAGGAGAAAGCAGACTTCCTGCACCTGGCCTGGGAGTGTGCGAAGATTCATCTATTTTGTAAACATGTTTTAGAGGCGCTGGGACAAATGATCATGACAAAATTCATACAAACACCTGTAGTGGCTCTCTTAGGCTACACCCCAGACACCTCATTCATATTTTCAGCCCAGGCCCCAGACACACCACAGGGTGGCAGAGCCGCATTGTGAAAGGCAGGCACAGCCCAATTAAGGTGCAGGTGCAACTCCTCCCACCACTCCAAATGCAGAACAGGCCTATTCAGGTGCAAGGGAAAACTCCTCCCGCTACTTTAAATTCAACCAAGGTCTATTCCGCCTAGAGTTGAGTTACCCAGGAAAGCCAGGACAGACCTGACCCTCCCAAGGGCTTGCTGGAATGAATGCACATCCCCACTCTCCTGTCTGTCAGAACCAGATAGTCAATACACATCCAGGCAGGACACAAAGACACATAGCACACAGAAATGCCCACTTCTAAAAATGCATAAAGAAAAATTGATGGACAGAATGCAGAACAATGGCATACATTCACCCCAATACAGAGATCTGGACCTAAATCCATAGTTTTTGCTCACTATGCCATTCCAGCTTGGACCCAGCCATATGCAAATCAGTCTTGACCCTGCGCCCAATGGGAAGTGTCCAGCCCGAACTGTCAGGCCAGGTCCTCCCCGGACTGGAAACAAGCATCCTAGGACCGGTTTCAGGCTTTCAGCCCTCATCAGCCAGGATAGCTTGACTCCAGCGGCATAGAGAGCATGGGACCCACGTTTGGGCATACCCGTCCCACTCGGGGGGACAAATGCAAAAAGAACAATTGATGGACAGAATCCAGAACAATGTCAAACATTCACCCCAGTACAGAGATCTGGGCATAAATCCATCGTTTTTTGCTCTCCATGCCATTCCAGCTTGGACACAGCCATATGCAAATCAGTCTTGACCCTGCGCCCAATGGGAACAGTCCAGCCCTAACTGCCAGGCCAGATCCTCCCTGGACTGGAAACAAGCATCCTAGGACCGGTTTTGGGCTTTCAGCCAGGATAGCTTGAATCCAGTGACTCCAGTGGCATGGAGAGCACAGGACCCACGTCTGGGCATAGCCGTCCCACTTGGGGTGACAAATGCACAAAGAACAATTGATGGACAGTATGCAGAACAATGTCATACATTCACCCCAGTTTAGAGATCTGGGCCTAAATCAATCTTTTTTTGCTCACCATGCCAATCAAGTTTGGACCGAGCCATATGCAAATCAGTCTTGACCCTGGGTTGAATCCATCATCATTCTTTAGCTCTCTTTGTCACCTCAGTTCAGATTCAGCTATATGTAAATCAGTCTTGACCCTGTGCCTCATGGGAACAGTCCAGCCCGAACTGCCAAGGCAGGTCTTCCCTGAACCGGAAATAAGCATCCTGGGACCGGTTTCTGGGTAACACCCTTCATCAGCCAGGCTAGCTTGAATGCAGTGACAAAGTGAGCAAGGGACCCACGTCTGACCATACCCTGCCAACTTAGGGCAAACAAAGCGAACACAAGGAAATGATGGACGGAGCGTTGAAACTTTTCAGACACTCAGCCCCAGTCACAGATCTGGGTTGAAGCCATCATCATTCTTTAGCTCACTTTGCCACCTCAGGTCAGACCCAGCTATATGCAAATCAGTCTTGACCCTGTGCCTCATGGGAACAGTCCAGCCTGAACTGCCAAGCCAAGTCTTCCCTGAACCGCAAACAGGCATCCTAGTACTGGTTTCTGGGTAACACCCTTCATCAGCCAGGCTAGCTTGAATCCAGTGGCAAAGTGAGCAAGGGACCCATGTCTGGGCATACCCTGCCAAGTTAGGGCGAACAAAGCAAACACAAGGAGAGGATGGGCGGAGCCCTGAAACTTTTCAGACACTCACGCCCAGTCACAGATCTGAGTTGAATCCATCATCATTCTTTGTCTTGGGTTTAGCAACTCTGCCTCGATTCACCCGAAGTCTACCTGGGAGCGCGAGTTGAATCCCTTCATTGGCAAGCATCGGGAGACTCTGTATTTGTCGAAGTTACTGGGACCGTCCTGGTCCCGCTCCCAAAGCTGTTCCAGCGATAGATCGTTGTCGAGGTCAAAGTATTCGAGCAAATCCATGAAGGGAAAGAGGTCCAAGTGGGACCTGGCCCGACTTGCCATGGAGACTGTGCTGATTTCAGAAATAGGTTGTAGTTGTTATTCCCACTACTTTCTGGTGCCTAAAAACTACAGAGGCCACTGCCCTATTGTAGGAAAGTGGGATCTGCTTTCATGGTTACACCCACTTTTTGCCTGGTGTCAGTGTGTTTTTGACTTAGTCTGACTGGGATCCTGCTAATCAGGACCCAAGTCACTGTGCTTTCTCCCCTAAATTGGCATTGTAAGTACTTTGGTACCGCCACAGTTGGCTACGAGTGTACCCCTTTTTTTTTTTTTAAATCTTTTTATTGTTTTAACACACAAACAAGACATTAAGGTGAGCCATCACAAGCATTCAATGTTCGGCAATACTTCTTGAGAGAGAACAGTACAGTATATGTTACAATAGGGCATCACTCTTGGATCCTGTTCCGAATCCTTCCCCACCACGTTCAGTCCTCTCAATCAATGTCTCTTCATTTTCAAGCCCTAGTTTGAGGCTTGTAACAGTGCTCCATGCGTAACCCCCCCTAACGTCCATGAAACCCCCACCCCCCCGCCCCTGCTGCCAAAGCCATGAGCTAGTTAAAGTGTGTGAGTAATGTACTGCTCTGATGTATAGTCTGTGTACTAGTGGTCTCGCTCATCACATCAAGAATCACTGTGTGTGCCCGGAGTCGAGGATCCATCCTCCCATTAAGCCCCATGAAGTCATAGGAATAGGAATCCGCCTACGCCTGCTCCTGCACCTGCTCCTCCTCTATTGATATTTCTGAGTCCGATTCCATATCTGTGTCGAGCAACCTAAGTTCTCGCTGCCCGCCCATGTAAGGAACTCCGCCTTCCATCTAGCATAACTAGGGCCCTTCGCTGCCTTCCAATGTGATGTAATTTCCCTTTTAGCCAGGATGAGGCCCAAGTCCATAAATTTGCTATTTATTTTATTTTTGCTGGTGTGCAGGAACCAGTGCAGCAGACACGCTCCCTTATCCATGTCCACCAGCCGCGCAGTTACTCTACCAAGGGACGCAGTTACCTCCTCCCAATACGTTCCTACATGAGGGCAGTCCCACAACATGTGGCAGAGATCCGCTCCTTGCAATCGGCAACGGGGGCAGTGCGCCGTGTCCACCCGAAAATATTGATTCATTTTAGCTGGTGTGAGGTATGCTCTATGCAATATAAAGTATTGGATGAGTTGGAATCTAGCGTTTCTAGTGCCCTTCCATGCTCTCTTGAGTATCTGCAACCAGGTTGCACCAGGGATATCCTTACCGAGGTCTGCCATCCAGCGCTCCTGCAGTTTTTGCAACGGGTTAGCATCTACTCCTAGCATGCGTTTGTACAGGCAGGTAACAGCCTTATACGTGCCCGCTGCCATCACAACATACTGACATGACTCGTTCAGAGGTGGATCCGAGAGGCCAGCGCCCCAGTGCTTTTGTATGGCCATCACCAATGCTGCATGAAGCAAGTAGTGTCCACGTGGAAGACCGAATGTCTCCTGTAACGTTTCATAGGGAAGAAGAGCACCGTCCGCATACAAATCACCTACCATCTGCAGTCCCAGTTCTTCCCATTCCGCTAGGCCAGACCAGTCGCCACCATGAGGCAAGGCCATGCACATGCCCAGTGGTATTTCGGGAGCGTATGGGCGCTGCACCCCAATTCTAGTGTGAAAACATTTCCAACAGTACCTCAGGGTGCACTCAGTTAGTGATAGGTCCACAATCCTCAGCGGTTGCTGCAGAATGATAAAGGAGAGAACGTGCCTCTGCACCTCTGGGACCGCTCTCTTCGGCCCGCGGAACTCTAGTGCCACCGCCTGCGTCAGAGCCTGAAATTGCGTAGCCAGATAGTATAATTCGAGGTCAGGAGCGGCTAGACCGCCTTCAATTCTCGGTCTCATCAGTTTAGCTACTGCTACTCTACGCCGACCAGTACCCCAAATGAAGCTGCCCATTTCAGATCGCAATCGTCGGAAGAACGCAGCAGGTACCCTTATAGGCAGGGTCCGGAAAAGGTACAGCAGGCGAGGTAGTGCCACCATTTTTAAGAGCGCAACTCGGCCTGCCACCGACAGCGGCAGTGTCCCCCAAAATTTCATACTACTCCTCAGGCCCCTCATTGCCCTCTCTATATTTCCCTCCATAAGATCTTCTTGGTCATGGTATATTTGTGTTCCCAGGTAGGGAAGGCATTTGGCTCCCATTTCAGTCCAGGTGGCAATTGTGGCGGGGCGCACGCGCTTGACACTGGGAAAATGCACGTTTTTGCCCAGTTAACTCGCAGGCCTGAGAGGCTCCCAAACCGGGTTAGCAGGTCGCGCGCCCCAGCCAATGCGTCTCCCGCGTCTGCTAAGAACATGAGAAGATCGTCCGCGTAAAGCGAGATGTAATGTGCGTGGCCCCGGAGTTGTAAGCCGTTGTACGCTTCCCCCCTCCGGGCGCACACCGCTAGTGGTTCAATCGCTAGGGCAAATAGCAGCGGGGACAGAGGGCAGCCCTGCCTGGTACCCCTTCCCACCGGGTAGGAGGAGGAGACAGCCCTACCTACACGGACCCTAGCCGTCGCCGATGAATATAGTATTTCAGTCCATCGGACATATCTGGCGCCAAGTCCAAATCGTGCCATAACTGAGAAAAGAAAGGGCCATTCCAGGCTATCAAACGCCTTAGCAATATCCACTGATAAGATCAGTTCCTGTCCCTCCCGTACACTACCTCCATCTAAAAGTCCCAACAAGCGGCGCACGCTACTGGCAGTGTTGCGCGTAGGAATGAATCCAGCCTGATCTAGATGTATCAGCCGTGTCATGAAGGGGAGGAGCCTGGTAGCCAGTACGCGTCTCAGTATTTTATAATCAGTTGTGAGCATTGACAAAGGACTATAGGCAGCCGGATCAGTTGGTAGCTTATTCGGTTTAAGGAGTGGAACTATGATGGCCTCTCTAGTTGAAGCCGGTAATATCCCCGTTTTCCCTGCCTCTTGGAACATCAATAACAATCTGGGGGCCAAGAGGTCAATATAAGTTAAATAAAACTCAATAGGCAATCCGTCGCTACCCGGCGTTTTATTACGCGCCAACTGCTTGATGGCGCAGCGAACCTCAGCCAGTGTAATATCTTGACCAAGCGCCTCAGCCTCATCCTCCTCAAGGGTGGGTAGGTCTAAGTCCTCTAAGAAGGCACGTGTGTCTTCCACTCCAGTCCGCAACTGACTCGTGTAGAGCTCCGCATAGAAGGACCGAAAGCGGTCATTTGTACGATGTTGTTCGAATTCCAAGTGCCCCGTCGCCGAAGTTAGCGGCAATATGGGCATGCATCTCGGGGCGTGGTCCGCCAGCCAGGCCAGTAGCGTACCCACCTTATCCCGTTCTGCATGGGCACGAGCCAAGTAGGCCTTGTGGTCAAAGCACCGTAGGCGCTCCACCCCCGCAGCCACGATTTCCTTCTGGGTTAGGACCATCTCACGTGACCCCGAGCCTTCCGAATGAGACCTTTCAGCCTCCCACAGTGCCCGTTCATTCTCGTCCACCTCCCGCAGCAGTAGTTTCCTAACTCTCATCCATTTGACGATGCTTAACCCACGGACCACAACCTTGAAAGCGTCCCATTCCAGAGCCGTCGTTGTAGCAGTGCCTGCATTTTCCGCAAAATAGCGTTCCACCCCATCTCTCAACTCCGTCCTAAAAACCTGGTCCTCCAGCATTTCGGCTCGCAGCCTCCAATTAGGAATCATAGGGCGCTCCGCCCTCCAACAGAAATTCACCAGTAACGGATTGTGATCCGATATGGTTTGTGCTAAATATTCGCTGCTAGCCACTAGCGGTGCCAGGATATAACTACATAAAATGGCGTCTAGTCGGACGTGTAGGTCATGTAACGAGGAATAATATGAATAATCCCTATCGCCCAGATGCTGCTCTCTCCAAACATCCAGGCGTCCCCAATTATCCTGCCATTGGGCTCGTGTTCTCGCCAATTTATTAATCGGGGCTGTGGATAGTGGAGGATGAGACCTATCCAGGGACACATCAACCACTGAGTTAAAGTCTCCCCCTAGCAGCATCGGAGTCGTGAAATAGTCTGCAAGAGTAGTGGACAGAGTACCTAAAAAGGACGCCTGATCTATATTGGGAGCGTAAACACTGCAGAGAGTCACCTCACGCCCAAAAAGTCAGCCACGGACCACGACATATCGGCCCTCAGGATCCACCAGTTGGTCTAGCATCTGAAAAGGGACCCCTGCTCTAACCCAAATTAGGACCCCTCGCGCAAACGCGGAGTACGTGGTGCAGAAAAGTTGTCCGCGCCATCTGCGCTGCAGGGCTAGCCCCTCTGATCGGGTCAGGTGTGTCTCCTGTAAGAGTGCTATCTGCGCGCCTCTGCGTACCAAATAAGAGTGTATCCTATGTCTACGCTGCATGGAGTGCAATCCCCGAACATTCCAGGTTATACACTTGATATCAGGTGGCGGACCACTAACAAAGATGAATTAGCCACCCATGGCAGCCCTGCCTCCCTGGCCGCTGGGTGAGAACAACTTCAGATGTACACTCAACACTCATTAGCAGTAGTCCGTGAAATACTCTCAATGGCAGACAAGTCCCCTTAGAAATTCCAACTCCAACCCCCAACTCCCCCTTCCCACCCAGCACGACTCCCACCCCCCCAGGAACAGGCACTAACATAGTGAATCCCATCCAAACTGTCCCAAAGATATGCCCCATGCAAAATTAAGGCACAATGAATATTACCATCCGGTGGGGGTGGGATAGAGCCGAATGGGCGACTTGTTGAAAAGCTTAGAATACAGCCAGTGTTTGCCCTAATACCCCTTCCGCTTCCCTGCCTCCCAGGTCCCCCCTGTATCCCCACATCAATCACTCGCAGTCCGGTGTTAGGCCATGTGTCTGCACTCTCAACACCTCACCCCAGCAGCACTCCAGTGTCATCTATTCTCAAAGTTCGGAAACACAACCAAGAGTAACATCCTGTTGCAGGTCCCCATCATAGACAGAACACCTCCACTGCCCCCCTCCCAGGCCCAACAGCACAGCCCCCAGCCCAAGACAAGAGGTCCAGCCCAACCGACATAACAAAGTTTACTCATCCAGCAGTCCATCCGCCGTCCCAGGAGTGACCACTGGCAGCCGTTGATCATCCGACACATAAGTGTCCCCTTCTGATCGACCTTTATCACTGCCAATGTCTGACGCTTCCGGTGTGGTCTTCTGTAACTCAACAGAGATCGCTGACAACGCCTCCAGGGCTCCTTTGCGATCTATTGCTGTTTGCGACAGCGATGGTTTCCGTAATCCCCTCCTTCGACGCCGCAGTCTCTGCGATCTCTGAGGTTGAGAGTCCGTCGCCAGTTCCTGCGTCCCCGGTGCTCGGCCATCCTTTCCTGCTCTATACACTTCCAACCAATCCCAAGCATCTTCCGGTGAATCATGAAAATGGGCTTTTCCATCCAGTACAATGCGCAACCTGGCTGGGAAGAATAGAGAATATTGAATACCTTCCGCCCGCAATTCCTTCTTAACTGCTTGAAAGGACATGCAGCGTCGTTGCCTGTCGAACAAATAGTCCGGGAATATGGTAACACTGCTGTTGTCCACCTGGTACGGGCCGTCACTACAGGCTCTCCGGAGAAGCAGGTCGCGATCACGAAAGTGTAGCAAGCGTGCCACCACCAGCCGTGGAGGGCGACCTTGCAAGGGTGGTTTCGCCGGCACTCGGTGCGCCCTCTCTAGAGTGTAGAAAGTCGATAGCCCCTCCGGGGCCACAACGGTTTGCAGCCAATGTTCCAGATAGCTCACCATGTCCGACCCCTCCATTTTCTCTGGCAAACCCACTACGCGGATGTTGTTGCGCCTGTTCCTGCCTTCCGCGTCTTCAGCTCTCCGCTCGAGTTCCGCGATCCGGTCCAGGACCCCCGCCATTAGAGGTGGACAGCGCAGTCTGTGCTGGATCTAACTTTTGAAGCGTAATCTCAGTTTGCTTTACTCGGTCCGCCAGTTTCGAGTGGTCTGCGCGCAACAACCCCAGTCCCGTTGTGACCTGCGCAATGTCCTGCTGGAGAGCCACTCGGGTGTCTGTTATTGCCGCCAATATCCTGTCCAACGGGAGCTGTATCCCGGGTTCCCGTGAGGTGTCTGGTCCGCCACTATTCTCCTGGAGCAGAGACTCCGCCCCTGGAGGTTGGGGTCTTCTTCCTTCCTACCTCGAGGCTTGCTCATTATTGCTGGCGTTAAGTCCGGGCAACCGTGCACTGCAGTATCTCCTTCGCCCTCGTCCAGGCCCGCGGCGATGCGCTCTCCACTCCTCCCAGCAATTTAATGTGTTCCACTCACCAGGGCCGCACCGCTCAGAAGAGGCCCCAGTCCAAACGAGCCTCTGAGGTAGGGTTATGTGTAGGCTCACATCCTCCCCAAGTAGGCAGTCTAGTCCACGTGGCACGCCTGTGCCCTAGCAAGAGGCTCCTCTCCCAATATTGCAGGTTAAAATCACTCCTGTGCACCCCGAACCCCTAAGCGTGTGGGTGGTGAGGGGGGGGCATGTCCAAGCTCTAGTGCACTCTTCACCTCCTCGTGGTCGCGGTCTTCCAAGCGTCTCTAGGCCAACCATAAATCACACTGGGCCTGGTCTGGACGAGGAGATGGGGGGGGCGGGGACGACACTGCATGATCCTCAGAGCTCTTCCTTAGTGGGGGGGCCCTCACAGTTGAAGTCGCTGTGCCTTCGCCGCCCTCACAATGTCCTCAGTCAACACAATTGGCCAGAGGGGTGGGGGGACAGGTCAGTCGTGCCCCTTGGGATCGCCCCCAACCGCACTGCAGTGACCGGCCACCGGTCCACCGGAGCCGGGGAGATCTCGCCAGAGTGCACATCCAATGCACTGCCCGCTGTGTTTGGCAATGTCCGCAGTCTCCATCAATCCGCGGCCCCGCCTAGATGTTGTGCGAGGGGGCAGGGGCCGTAGGCAGAGAGCCCCCCACTGGCCGTCCGAGCCCCCAGGCGGCGGCGCAGAGCAATTCACAGGGTACCCCCCTCTAGGCGGCGGCAGTTCGTCCCAGGGTGCCCGATGAATCAGGCCTCCGTGACAATCAGCTCCCCCCAGCTCGGCTTCACAAGGCCCCAGGTCGATTTGGGGGACCCAGGAGGCACTCAAAGCAGGATAAGTGCAGGGCAATAGGTGCGGAGCTCAGTGCTCACGCAGCCTTCCCCATCGGCTCACAAGCCACGCCCCTACGAGTGTACCCTTATAAGTCCACAGCATATGGTGCTGAGGTACATGGGCTGCAGCATGTATTGTGCCACCTATGGAAGTCCACTTAAACTGTGACTACAGGACTGCAATTGCAGCCTGTGAGAGGTGGTGCTTGCACCTCTCATGACAGATATGAGTTTCCTTATATCTGGGATCACTACGCTTAAAACCTATAAGTCACCCCTATGGTAGGCTCTTCAGTCCTGAAGGCAGGGTGCTTGTGTAGAAGTGTGAGGGTGCTCTTGCTTGAGCAGGACACCCTTACAAACCCCGGAGTCGACTCTCCAGGCTTTGTAAGTGCGGTCATCCATTTTAATACATATAGTGGACCTCTGTCTTTAGGAGATGTCTAACTATATAGTGGCTGCACCAAACCCGGTTATGTTTGGTATCAAACATGTTGAAATCATACCTCAACACCGATTGTAAGTATGATCCCATGTACTTGGGGGCTCCCTTGGGTACCCCCTGTACTCCCAGTAACAGCCTGTCAGGGTCTGCAAACAAGCTAGTGCTGCTGTCAACCACAGACACGAATCTGCCTTCCTGCGGCTGACTGAGCTCGAGCAAGAGAAGGTAGAACAATAGGATTCCTGTCACAGGGAGATATGACCACCTGCCAGACAGGACTTAGTATATTGGGCTGGGGCTGGAGCGCTTGCCAGAGCCACATGAAGGGCACATTTGGTTCCCTCCTTGCATACTGCAGTTTAAGCTTGTTCAGGGAGCACTTGGCTACCGCTCTGACGTGAAACTAGACAAAGGACCTGGGAGCATCCTTCCCTCTGTCTAGCCTCACCTCTTGGAGGGACCCCCGAGTCGTTACAACCCTTTCCTTAGGGAACTTTAGGGCTTACCTGTGGGTGGTTCCTTAGATTCGTTGTGGGACAAGACTCAACCCTGAAACTACTACGCTCTTCGATCGTCTGGACACTTGGACTACGTTGGACTTCGACTGGAACCAATACCACATCAAGGAAGACTCCTGCTGCTCACTTTCCTTCAAATCTTCTTTGTCGCTTGTGTCTGTGCTTCTTCCAGGTTCTTCAACAGACCTGTGGGCATCAAGGACACCCAAATAACTCTCTCTTCGAGTGAAGGAGTCACACCCCTGCATCTGCAGGCACCACAATGAAGCTGACCAGTTTGCTGCTCCTGTCGTCCTAAGGAATCCCCGAGGCTCAGCAACACAGGCAGTGGTTCTGCATCTCCCTCGAAGCCTTACCCGTCCTCTCTGCAATTTTGAGGCCACTATCCCTAGTCAGAACTGCTGGGATCGAACCCCTGTGCACTGCATCGACTTGCCATTGCCATGGCTAGTTGGTTCTGCACTCCAGAGATCTTCGGGCTACAAGAAGCTCCAACATCTCTTCCCTCCAAGGTCAGCATCCTCACCGCATCCTCTGCACCGTGGGCCTCCATCTTTTTCGAGCAGTTCTAGGTCCTCTTGCGACTCCTGTGCCTTTGGCCGGTGGGTCTTCCTGAGGGTCTTCTATTGATTCAGTGGACTCCCCTGCTTGCTCAGGGCCTGCTCTGACTCTCCTACTTTTGGTGAGTCCCTTAGACCTTGCTGGTCCCAACGTTGCTCCTTCTTCGTCTTCCACGTCAGTTGCGGCTACCAAGGCTTGGTGGTGCTCCCTCCGGACACCGACCACCTAATCACCGACATCTGCTGTGGAACAGCTTGTGCATGGCTCCTGGTCTTCCTCAGTGTCGCCTGGTTTCCAAAGCTGCAGCGACATGGTCACAATAGACTCTCCAGAACCTTTGTGCTTCGTGCCTCCTGGTCACCCCAGATTGGCATAGACTCTGTCCCCTCTGCTTGCAGGTTTTTCTCTTCCAGAATCCTCCCTTGGATTCCACTGGACTCCTTCATGAACCTCTCCAGAGGCACTTTCTTCTAAGTCTTCCATTGTCATCTACGGCAGGTTCCGACGTCTCTTCACCTCTATGCACCTGGCTTCCCTGGTGTAGGTAACCTGATTCCCGGGGCATCAACGGATGAGGTGGCTCTCCAACCTTCCTTCCTCCAAGGGAGTTCTTCTGGGTGCTCTGGGAGGGGTCCTTTTTCTTCCCAACAGCAACCGCAACTTCTCCTTTGACTTCCACTGGGCATGCGGCTGTTTCCACCTTTGTAGTTCCATTCTACTTTTTTAGTTTATGGTTTGGTCTCCCCCTGGAGACCACGGTATTTTGTGCCACCTGGTTGCATTTTAAGTATTCTTTTTTTTTTTTTTTAAACTTTTATTTAGCTTTTCATCAAATTACACAGCACCAAATACATTCAGAATCAATTGATCAATTATACATTTTATACGTTAGGTCGCTTTCAAACTTCTCAATACATTATAGGTACATCAATCATGACTAATATCCTGCATATGTACATTGTTTGGGATCCCGTGATGTCCTACGGGAAGTGGTCAGTCTTGCATGGTTGTTCCCAACCCCCCGTCAGGTCTTACATTTTAAGTATTCTTATGTATTGTGTTGATATATCTGGGTAGGAGATGTACCAATGTGATAGTTAGAGTGTGTTGTAATAAATGGATTAATTTTTGCTAAACACTGTGTGGCTTCTTTTCATCTAATTTACACTACAGATTTAACTGGTAAAACAATCTGCTTAACACTCCTTCAAAATATGTCTAAAGGCTGCTCTCCACAGCTACCACTTCGAGAGCTTTCTATGGTTATCAAAGACCACTAAAATCACCATAAGGGTTGCCTGGATTAGTGCAGGGTGCACCACTTGAATAAATGTGCACCATATACTAAGCCAGGCTTCTACACCTATTTTAGACCTTTACCTTTACCCTCTCAATGCCTTCCTCCAGAGGGGAAATTTAAGATGCTCACCTTGCCCCAGGTCTTGTCCGCCCTTGACCCTGGAGACTGAATGTTAGCGCTTGACCTACTGAAGAACCGGGTTATTTAAGACCCAGCGGCGTCAGGGGACACGCCCAAAGTCTCCGAGTTCACCTGTCTTAGCATACAGAGACACGGAATTTTCCTGGTAACGTCAAAGATCGAATTTATTGTCTGCAACCAGAAACAGAGGTCCACGAAGTACAATGGCTGTATATTCGTAGGAGACTGCTCAAATTTACAAAGCAAGCCATCCTTTTTATGCCAAAAATCACATTCCAGACAAATACTTTACATTTACAAACTGTCCAGTCATATGTCTCCAGATCAGAGGTATCGCATGACGGTAAAACCCACTTTTCAGTTGTCCAGCCCATAATCGATCATTGGTCAAACCCAACATTCTTCATCAGACAGGTCGATTGAACCCATCATAAAACCGGGCACATCCCCATCGTAAACAGGTCATAAAGAAAGGAGCAGAGACAGGTGTGAGTAAGATAAGACATTGTTGTGTGCAATAAAAGGTTTATGATCTCCTGTGCCTTGATCCTCAATCTCGATCAGCTACTGGGAAAGGAACTGGCCTAACAAGTTTGGCTTCAGGCAGGAGGGTCGTTCGCTCGGGTCATTCAGAAGTCAGCTAAAGTGTACGTGTGCTAAAGACTCGTTTGGCCGAAATCATCAGCCTATGTGAGGGCAACCACAAAATGGCTGCCGTACACAAAATGGAACCCAAGGGTTCAGAACGAATCCATAAATACGTAGTGAATCCATCGGTGTAACGTGACGAAAACACTCATGCTTGCCGTACTAACTGGTTACGGTTCGCTAATACCAAATTCGTAACAAAACCATGACCTTTCTGAAACGGGTTCAGGATTCACGGAACCTCACTACATGGCACTCATTTTCACATTCCCATGCTGTATCCCCACAGACAGCTCCCCTTCGGAGGTCAGGGTTTCCAGTCTTCCCATACCTCAATGACTGGCTGCTGAATGCGAGCTCTTCATCCACTTCCATACTACAGTGTATCTCCTAATATTGTTGGGGTTCACTATAAACATTCCAAAGTCACTTACTCCTTCACAGACACTCTCTTTCATCTGAGCTATTCTAGACATGGTGTAATTGTGTGCCTACCCACAGAGAACAGTCCAGGACATTTAAACTATGAGCCTTATGTTGTGTGCGGTTTGGCTGCTTGTGTTGTCCCTAGCCCAATAAGGTCTTGCTTTGGGCACGGTTAAAAGGCACCAGATGGCTATTTTGGCTTTTCTTATGTGCCGGGCCAGTCTTCTTTGTTTAAATCACTAGTTTTGATCCGTTTTCTCAAGGGGTGTTCTTTCCTCAAACCTGTGCATAGCTGAACCCTCAGTTTGATTGCCCTTAGGACAGCCTTTCTTAGCACAGAGGGTGAGCGAGCTATAGGCCCTTTCTTTTACTCCTCTTTTTACCAATTTCTGCCCAGACAACTTGTTCTGAGGAATTGTTTCTCCTTTTTGCCAGAGGTGCTGTCTCGTTTACACGCGCCGCGAACCACAACCATCCCAAAATTCTTTGCTCTAAGGAGGGGGGGAGTTTACATGGGCTCAATCCAGAAAGGGCTCTCAGCTTTAACATCGATCGTACCAGGCACCAAGTGGATGATCAGCTCTTTTTTTTGAGTCACTGGGGCAAAGAAAGGCAAGACGCAGAAGAGGACTATTTCTTGCTGGATCATGCTCTGCTTTAAGATCTGCTAAGCACTGGATAAGAAGCACCATCCAGAAAGCTTGTGGCCTCACTCCACCAGAGCTAAGGCTGATACCACTGCGTTGGCACATTAGACATTTGCAGGCTGCTACATGGTAATCCCTCCATATGTGCAAGAGCGCTACTGTTTAGACATCCGGTTCACCACGACAGGCTCTTTGCCCGCTCAGTCCTGCAGGACATTTTGGTTTAAGCCAGTTCCCAGACCCACCACCTTGGAGGTACCGCTTAGGTATCTATTCAAAAGGAAGTCTCTATCGGAAGAACAAGTTACTTACCTATGGTAATACTCTTTCTAGTATAGACAATCTAACAGCAGATTCCTCACAAACCCTCCTTTACTCCCCGTTTAGTGAACTGAACGTTTTTCCACCTAAAATGGGCCCTAAAAAGATTTCTGCACTCTGATCACACCGACTCTGATTTTGGCCCTATGTTTGTGAGTGTGTACTAATCAGTAAGCAACTAATGTCAGCTAGCATGGGTGGCTCACATATAGACCTGCAAGCGTCACTTCTTCCATGGAAAGAAGTTGATGCAGAGCCGCTGGCACTAGCTACCGATGCACAGGGGTACTTCTTAGGATTTTCCAGATCCATTCACACACCTCGGGTGATCTTCAAAAGGTGAGAAATATGTGGTTAGATAGAGTCTCTACCTGAAAGAGCGTTACCGAAGTTAAGTAACTTGTTCATCAGTTAGAATATATGCAGACCCTCCAGGATTTCGAGATGCGCGAAATAGTCGCAAAATCAGCTGATTATCGCGACGACCGCAAAATGTATCTTTTTGGCCTCTAAAAAAGGACTAGAGTAGACAGCCAAAAAAAAGGTGACATTTTATTGGCTGTACGTGCACACGTCACTACGTGGCACCATACAGCCGCTGCCTGCTCCCACTATGTTAACCTGATGATGCACAGAGGAGGCCTCTATAGGTTCGCTTATACATTTACCTACAATAACAACTGCCTTTTGTCCATTTCCAGTACAGGAATGACTAGTCCTTTGGCAAGAGAAGCTGTGCGGGCAGAATGCTTAGGACACTGACTCAGCACCCGCAGCCCTGCTGCCAAGCTGCAGAGGAGTTTTTGCTCCTGTTATCGGCATTTGTATCGCATCTATGAAAGAAGGTTCATGTGGTTTAACTTCTCGCCTGACTGCAAGTAACAATTGTACTGCTTTGAAATTAAAATTATACCAAGGCGTGTGGCCCACCTACTGCATACCAATCTGAAGGTCGCTTATGTCATTATCACAGGATTAAAACATGGTGTGGTCACATGAGAAGCAGGTTTGTTTCGCCTTTTCAGTAATTAAATTCTGCAACTGTATAAAGTGTGCACAATAGCCATCAAAGGTCAGACTGCAATAAAATCTGTCATTGACACCTAAGAGGCAAAGAACAAAACATTAGACACTGCACTCTATATTAACCTGATGGTACGCCGAGGAGGTCTGTATTTCGTTTTATCTAATAAAACAACTTCCATTTGTCCATTTCCAGTACAGGAAAAACCAGACCTTTGGAAAGGTGTTGTTAAACGCACGCCAGATCCGAATGTGCTGTAGTTTATATGTATGAGCAAGGTTTAGAGTGGTAGTTTTGGCACTAGAAAAAGAGACTGCCCTTCTCGCGCTTTGTTATTCTGCAGGCCCTTTTACCTTATGAGATAAAAACAAAATACAGCTTGTGCAGAGAGTACTACACCATAAAGAAAAAAATGTTCTTTGATTTTTATTGAATACTCCAAACTATCTTCTTAGCCTGCAGAATTGGGATTGGGGGAGGCCTGAGAGACCCCATAATGCTTTTGAGGCCATGAAGAGAGCCCAGACCAGGTGTGGGAGGGAACAGGGAGTCAGTGCATGCGACACGAGAGGGGGCTATGTGAATGCACCCAGGGGGCGAAGGAGCCTGTGTGACTGACCCAGGGAGCGAAGGGTGGCTTTCTATGTCTGCACCCAGGGAGCAAAGGGGGGCTGTGTGACTGCACCCAGTGAGCGAAGGGGGCTGTGTGACTGAAACCAGGTGGTAAAGGGGGCTGTGTGACTGAAACTGGGTACTGACTGAAACCAGGAAGTGAAGGGAGCTGTGTGACTAAAACCCGGGAGTGAAGGGGGTCTGTGTTGTGTGACTATAACCAGGGAATGAAGGGGGCTGTGTTACTGAAACCAGACAGTGAAGGGAGTTGTGTGACTTTAACCAGAGAGTGGAGGAGGCTGTGTGACTGAAACCAGGGAGTGGTGAAAGTGGTGCCATGGCAGGGGTGCATACATGGGTGCTAAAACATCCCAGGGAGAATACGGCCCCTCCCACAAGGTTAGGATTGAAGCTGTGCTTCCGTAGAGCTGCAGAACTTTAAACATGGCTATTTCAAAGTGGAATACTCTGCTAAAACAAGTTCCATTGATTTAAGGCTGAAAAGGAATGATTATGAGTAAAATTAAGTGCACTGTAAGGACCTGGTCCAACCCAGGTCAGACTGGGAGCTCAACCTAAGTCCAATAAGGTTTCAACAATTGTAGTGCTAAATTCGTCTTAACTTGTCCCAAATTAAACATACAATATAATATGAAACGGTTCTGGTTGATAATATTGGTTTTTTACTGAATGCAATTGACCAAGTTCATAAGATTTGAACAGATTCGAAATTGTACATATGAAATCAAAAACTTTTTCTTAATACATTGTTATCTCACACATGTATAAGTCATTGCGCTTTACAAAAATCATGTGTATAAATAATACATTTCAAAACATATCCCAATGCATTTCGGGTCACTTATGGACCCTTCTTCAGGGGATGATCCTTTCCAATCGATACTGGTCCTTGATATTCAATTAATGTTCTGTTTATAAGCACTTTAATACTATTTTCAAGCACTGTGAAAATAATAATAGCCATAACGAAAAAGTAAGTGTGAGCGTAAGAGATGTGTACAAAGCCAATATTTAAACAATTTGCCGCAACTGCGCTAAATTATATGTTGTTTGGAAAAACCAACTTTGATGCTATTTTAAGGCACTGTGAAAATGAAAATAGTCATAACGGAAATGTAAGTATAAATGTAAGAGATGTGTGCAAAGCCATTATTTAAATGATTTATCGTGACTGCGCAAGATTCCATGGTGTTTAGAAAAGCCTACTACCACATGTGGATTCTCTCAACCCCCTGACATAAAAAAAAAAACGAGCCGTTCACCAAACACTAAGTGATTACCACCTTAAAACCAAGTACATCTCATGCTCGACTATATAGAGAATTGCGGCTTACCCAACGTGCAAAAACTGCAGTTGGTTGTCACAAGGACCCATAGGAATCGTCCGGTTCTAAAAAAAACATGTGTAAGTGTGTTAATCAACAACTACTGTGGGAAACAAAACGCAACACGTGCGCAATCAGTTGAAAAATGTACTGGCTTACCAAAGACGAGTATTGCGAACAAAGTTCGATTCTTCCCGCAGGCAGCGGTTTACCAAAGACAAATGGCCAAAATCCCTGAAATATAAGGTAACGAATCAGTCACCCGCCTGCACTTTACCCGTTTCCTAAAAACTCCGAGGAGCGGAGAACGCTTAGACGACTCCTACCTCCGTTATAGTGGCGTGCTCTGACCCTCGACCTCAGACTTCTTCCGGTAACAACATCCGGGCCGTCCTCATCTTGATTATATAGTGTTGCGCCGTATCCCTGTATCTATCTCCATTGGGTAATCCCCTGACCGTAACTAAATGCCTTGATCTTAACGTACACGACACTTATTCAAGGCCGAGAACGATGTCGGAAAGTACTTCGGGAAGTGCATCTCGTGGTGCTTATCTATAGTGCGTGACGTATAATAAACGAGGCTATATTATGAAAGTGGCATAGTAATCATGTGAAGTAAGTTTCATGGTGGGTAACAGGAAATGTGAACCAATAACATTTCAAAACAAAGAAGAGTCTTAATGAAAAGTCAAAACAGTGAAAAGTAAAACATAAGTAGACTCGATAAAAATTAATACAATGCACAGTCCTTAACAGTGATATTCGAGCAACACACATAAGGTCATGATACCTACATGTAAACTTCAGCATAAAGGATTACTAGTATTACAGAACAATCAAGAGCATATTTACACGGTCTAAACAATAGAGGACATATTTACATTATAACGGTGCATGTAGAATCCGATCATATTCATGGGGCCACATATTTACATTATAACAGTACATGTTAAATCAGATCATGTTCATGGGGCCACGTTCATAATACATCAGATCATCAGATCATAAAAAGCATAACATTTCATATTGGTCATTGAGCCCCCCCGGTGTGAGGGTACCTAATTTCTTAATCCAGAAAGTTTCTCTACGGGACAGCGCCACGTTATGATCTGTACCTGAGTGTTTTTCTACCACTTCTAATACTGTGTATCTCAATTGTGGTATGGTGTGTGTTGCATTGATCCAATGTGTCGCTAAGCTCGAAGTGGTGGATTTATTGCGAATCGTGCTTTTATGTTCTATAATTCGAGTCTTGATTTTTCTAGATGTGCGACCCACATATGTGAGTCCACATGGACACTGTATGGCGTAAATGACTCCTGTAGAGTTGCAATCAGCATTGAATTTCAAACTAATGTCTTTACCAGTTTGTGGATGTGAAAAGGTCTTACTCACTATAGTGTTATTGCACTGTCCACAATTGTAACACTTTCTCATCCCTTTGAAAGTGGTCTCCTGGTTTCTGCGAGGTTTTTTGAGTATCTCCCTTATGTTCTTAGCACGAGTATGTGCTATGATAGGAAAGTTTTTGAATATGTGAACGAAGTCTGGTTCATTCACGATCATTTCCCACCGCTTTTTCAATATTTGTTTGATCCTATGGGACTGGGTGGAATGTTTCATGACAAAACTATTCGTTCATTTGGTGACTTCTCAGTTTTTTTTAACAGATTTTCACGATCTATTTGTCGTACTCGTTGTTCCGCATCTTCTAGCACCTTTTTGGGGTAACCTCTCTCAGTATACCTCTCTAGTTGCTCTTTAATTGAAGTTTCACATTCCCCTGCGTCCGATGAGATTCTTTTGATGCGCATTAGTTGTGATGTAGGCAGATGATTCTTCAAGTTTCTCGGATGTGCACTGGTGTAGTGCAGCGCGTTATTGACATCCGTGGGTTTGCGGTAGACAGTAATGGAAATGCCTTGTGACGTTTTTTGTATTTCTATATCCAAGAAATGTATCCTTTGATCTTGAATATCATAAGTGAATTTGATTAGTGGATTACATTCGTTCAGTTCTTGAATTCTTTCGACTAGTTCTTGTTTAGTTCCACGCCAGAAGACCAAAATGTCGTCGATATATCTTAGAAATAGTATCAGGTTGTCCGTCCATCTGGTGTTTGTGAGTATGTGCTGTTGTTCAAAATGTGCCATGAATGTGTTAGCATAGGCTGGGGCTCCTGCAAAGCCCATTGATGTACCCATTTTCTGCAAAAAGAATTGAGATTGCCAGCTGAAATAACTGTGAAATAGTGAAAAGTGTAACAATTCTAGTAAAAAAAACCACACAGTTGTTGATCTAAATTCGATTGTAACAGTCTCCATTCAATGGCTTCTAGGCCTTCCGTATGGGCAATCGACGTATAAAGTGCCACCACGTCTATGGTGCACAATATTGTCCTGTCGTCAATGAGATCATTTACTTCTGATAATTTTATCAAACAATCTGTAGTGTCTTTCAAATATGTTCCCCATGATTGTACAAGAGGCTGCAAATAATGATCAACAAAACGTCCAACTGGTTCATGTATGGATCCACATCCAGCTACGATGGGTCGAAACGGCGGGTCCTCCAAGCTCTTATGAATTTTTGGCAGCATGTATATATGTGGCACTTGCGGTTCAGGGGGTTGAGAGAATCCACATGTGGTAGTAGGCTTTTCTAAACACCATGGAATCTTGCGCAGTCACGATAAATCATTTAAATAATGGCTTTGCACACATCTCTTACGTTTATACTTACATTTCCGTTATGACTATTTTCATTTTCACAGTGCCTTAAAATAGCATCAAAGTTGGTTTTTCCAAACAACATATAATTTAGCGCAGTTGCGGCAAATTGTTTAAATATTGGCTTTGTACACATCTCTTACGCTCACACTTACTTTTTCGTTATGGCTATTATTATTTTCACAGTGCTTGAAAATAGTATTAAAGTGCTTATAAACAGAACATTAATCGAATATCAAGGACCAGTATCGATTGGAAAGGATCATCCCCTGAAGAAGGGTCCATAAGTGACCCGAAATGCATTGGGATATGTTTTGAAATGTATTATTTATACACGTGATTTTTGTAAAGCGCAATGACTTATACATGTGTGAGATAACAATGTATTAAGAAAAAGTTTTTGATTTCATATGTACAATTTCGAATCTGTTCAAATCTTATGAACTTGGTCAATTGCATTCAGTAAAAAACCAATATTATCAACCAGAACCGTTTCATATTATATTGTATGTTTAATTTGGGACAAGTTAAGACGAATTTAGCACTACAATTGTTGAAACCTTATTGGACTTAGGTTGAGCTCCCAGTCTGACCTGGGTTGGACCAGGTCCTTACAGGGCTGTTAGACAAGGGATTGTGGGCACAATTCGTAACTGGGATGCTCCCATACTCACGCAACTTTCATTTACATTTGGAAGAGCAAGTTTAAACTGGCAAGGTGTGCAGGCTAGTTACTTACATTAAAATTAAGTGCAGCAATAATGCCGCAAAATTTTAATTTTTGTGCCGCTAAATCTCAATTTCTGTGCCGCTAAATTTTCCGATCAATGCCGCAATATCCTGGGGGGGGGCTGTATATAGAGTGTGCTCCTAGTCTTTTAGTGTTAGGGTGTTAAAGTAATTAAGGTACTGAAATTGAAACAGTTGCTACTTGTCATATCATTCTGCTGTCGAACCCAGCAATCGTCGTACCACTCCAAATCATCTGGGAAGTTTGGTAAGTCCCACAAGAAAAAGAAGAAAGCAAAAAGGTCATTGACTTCACCGCACAAGTCTTAGAATGAGTTGCAGGGCCGTTGGCACTCGAGGCCTAGATCTGTGGTGGATCCTGCGCTGTCTCCACATGTCCCTGAGTTTTCGGGAGTTGGAGCGACCACCGCCCAACAAAAAGAATTCTGTGAGGACATGCACCTCAACTTCGGGTGGCCTGACCCCTCTGGAGCATCCTCACAGGTCCAGGAATGGTCTCTACTGACCTTCAACCAGCAGGTTCGCCTTTGGCACCAGTGGGGACCCAGGGATCCTTTGACAGATCTGGAGCATCGTTGGCCAGTAACCTCAACCTTCCCTGACACCTGCTCAAGTGGTGGCACCACCATTGCCCAGCGCTGTTAACATCATAACAGTTCTGGACACAGTGCAGCTTCAGACTCATCCTCCCGAGCAGAGAGTTGAGGATATTCAGGCTACAATACCAATGTTTCAGCCTCTATCGTGGATTTTGGTGAGAATGACCCGCCCTAAGTTGGCAGGGTATGCTCAGACGTGAGTCCCTTGCTCACTTTGCCACTGGAGTCAAGCAAGCCCGGCTGAAGACGGCTGTAATGCCAGAAACCGGTCCTGGGAAGCTTGATTCCGGTCCAGGGAAGACATGGCTTGGCAGTTCGGGCTGGACTGTTCCCATGAGGCACAGGGTCAGACTGATTTGCATATGGCCATGTCTGAACTGGGGTGGCGGAGTGAGCTAAAGAACGGTGATGGATTAAACCCAGATCAGTTGACTGGGGGTGAGTGTTTGTATTGTCAACGCTCCGTCCATCACCACCTTTGGTTTTTCTTCGCCGTTGGCACTCGAGGCCTAGATCTGTGGTGGATCCTGCGCTGTCTCCACATGTCCCTGAGTTTTCGGGAGTTGGAGCGACCACCGCCCAACAAAAAGAATTCTGTGAGGACATGCACCTCAACTTCGGGTGGCCTGACCCCTCTGGGGCATCCTCACAGGTCCAGGAATGGTCTCTACTGACCTTCAACCAGCAGGTTCGCCTTTGGCACCAGTGGGGACCCAGGGATCCTTTGACAGATCTGGAGCATCGTTGGTCCAGTAACCTCAACCTTCCCTGACACCTGCTCAAGTGCTGGCACCACCATTGCCCAGCGCTGTCAGCATCATAACAGTTCTGGACACAGTGCAGCTTCAGACTCATCCTCCCAAGCAGAGAGTTGAGGATATTCAGGCTACGATACCAATGTTTCAGCCTCTATCGTGGATTTTGGTGAGAATGACCCTGAGATTGTTGTACTTCATTGCCTCCTGCATCCAGCTTGTAACGCATGCTGACTGGCATATGTGAGCTCTGCAGTGGGACCTGAAGACACAGGGGGCACAGCATATGGGGAATCTCTCTGACGTGGTCAATATCACGGAGGGAACTACAAAAGATCTGTAGAGGTGGCTAACAAACTTCAAGTTCGTCAGTAGCAGACCCCTCTCCCTTCCCCAACCAGAGCTGACTGTAGTGACAGATGCTTCAATCCTGGACTGGAGCGGCCATTTGCCAGAGGTGAAGATTAGAGGACTCTTGTTTCTAGCGGAATCGACTCCACCTCCATCGTTTGAGCTTCGGAAAATCTGCTTGGCATTGAAACCTTTCTTCCTTCAATCAGGGGAAGGCTAGTACAGGTGTTCAAAGACAACACTACCGCCATTTGGTACTGCAACAAACATGGCAGGTGGGATAGTGGACCCTATGTCAAGAGGCTCGGCGCCTCTGGACATGGCTATGATGGAGCAAGGACTCGTGTAAAAGAGACTTGCTCGGACACAATCCTCTCATATAATCCCGTAACAAAGTATTAATAATGTTTGTAATACTAATTATGCACAACATTCCATATATTTCTAGATAGAGGAAGCTTGCCTATGTGTTTTACTAACAAGTAACCAGAGTGTGATTAAAGATGGCTGCTAACGCGGGAAAATGTACTGCGCATGCGTCAGCTGCATGACATCTTAACGCTTGGAGGGAAAATTCTGCTTCTGCACAATAGCATCTAATATGGCCGCTTGGGAACTCCCTTGCTAAGCATCTACTTTGCTGAAATTAAACCGAAGGATATACTAAATGCTAATACATAAATATTCTTTATAAGTAAATGGGATTAAAGTAGAGGTAGGTGGTATACTGTGAAATAATTTTATTTTTAATGTAATACTTATTCTGTTGACCTCTCTATTAGTTTGTATTTGGGCCTCTGAACGATGCTAAAGACTGACACCCATGTGGTTTTGCCCGCATGCCCAAGAGGGACAACTCGGAAACACTGAGCTCAACTTTAGAACCTTGTCCAAGATGTTCTCTGCACATGTCCTGGGAACTAGCTGAACATCCTGAAGATTCAGTAGACAACTGTGAAATTGTATACATTGTTGTTGATAAAGTTTACAAATATGGGTGGGAAATAAAGCTTGGGAGAACAAATTAATGGGTGGGAACTAAAAAACAATGAACTAAGGAAAATTATTAAAACTTAGCATGATGTGATGATCATCCCCTCAGCTCGTCCAATCAGAAATAGGAGTTTCATAAGGTTGAAACGTTTGGGGGTGGTACAGGCCATTAAGAAAGTATAATTGGGGTAGTTAGTTAGATTAAAGAGTGCAGTCGCAGCCAGAACGGCGAAAGACCAAAAGATGCTGTCCGAATGCTGATCGAATACCTGAAGAAGCAGACTTAGAATTTCAAAGCAAATGAGAATTAGAAAAAAATTGCAGAAGAATCGAGGAGGTAATAGAATTAGAAGAAGATCGTGGAAGAATCGAGGAGGAAGTTAGCATCAGAGAGGGGTGAGACGCAGGCGTCAAATCCAGAAGAGGTCATCCATCCTGTCCTATCCAGTCCTGAAGTACCTCTCACCTTAACTGTCTAAGGAGCCCATTAACTCTTGGCCAGAGGGGTTTGATTTTCGCACCATCCTAGATAAATAGAACTCTGTGTATTGTGTCGATGTGCTTTCTCTCTCTATCCTCTCTTTCCTGGGGTACTTTTGTTGTAAAATCTTATTTTATAAATTGGATAGACCGATCTTCCTTCCTCCGAAAGATGGAGTTAACACTGTAATTTATTTTGCTCTTATGATTAATTTGATAAACATTTAAAACTTACCCGAGTATGTGGTTATTCAATGAGATAATCGGGTAAATGAACTTATGTAATAATCATCAAATCCTATTCAACTAAAATAGATCCATTAGTTACAGAAAGGGCTTCGGATCAGTACTAGATTAGAGAATTGATAGGCAAATGAATATACAATTATAGCCCTATAAAATTGATCCCAAGCGGTGTTCGCCAGCCTATATGAGTGAGTGTGTTTATGGGCCCATATGAGTTTTTAGTGATAGGTGTCCGCAGGTTGGTAGCCCGCTGGATCAGTTTGCTGGTAGCAGACAGATGGTTTTCTTTGATTAGTTTGGTGATTATTGGTTATCGATTTATGTTTTGACAAACCCATTCGTATATTGTTTCATGTTGTCTGGAAATTCCCGGGAAGTGTATAGCGGGTGGTGAATGGAAGCCACACTGCAGTGAGGTTACTCCTCTGTTTTAGTAATTGAGTTCTATGAATAAGTGAGAGTGATTGTTAGCAAAGAGTTTGATCGTAAAACTTTGGAGTTATATCACCTAGAAAGGGTAACACTAAAGGAGTAGCAGGTTCTTCTGAGCTTGGGTGAAGAGTAAACGGAAGGTTTTACTCGCAGTGTATGAAGAGTAAGCGGAAGGTTTTAGTTTTGTGAAACAGACAGAGTAGCGAATGTTTTTATGTTGTTATTAATGAAAATTTTAGTAAAGGTTAAAGGAAAATAAGTTTGCGTATTACCTTGTGAAGGGAGGGTCAGCTGCCGGAGTGACGCTGACGTCACAGTGTGCCACCATGGCATTGGTCGAAACAGCAGGTGTGTGATTTTCGGAGGTTTTGTAAAGGAGGGGTCAGTAGTGCGGAATGATACTGACGTCACGATAAAGCCGCGCTAGTATTGGTTACGCGGATTGTGTAAATTAGAGCATGATTGGATAAAAGAATAAAAGCTGCAATAGGATTGGAGAAACCTGACTGTAAACAAAAGGACTAATTGGTTGACAAAATAGAAGCGGTAATAGTAATAGACAGTGAAGTTTGTATGTGGAAATACGATCCAACATTAATAGGGAATCTCCCAGATAGGAGATATTTAGGTTTTGCCAGACAAGAACATATAAGAGGACCTTTTCATAATATGTACGGAGAGAAAAGACTTATGCAGAAAATAAATAATTATTTCAAGAAAGATAAACCCATTAAGACTAGAGACGGAATTCTTATCCCACCACCAAAGACTCCTGCCTCATGGTTGAAAATTGGATTGAATATACAAAAGGTGACAGAATACTAGCTTTCCCAGAAATTGGTACATTTAATGGTAGAATTCTTCCGAACTTAAGGACGAGAATGAATGAATTAGAGCCTAGACCCTGGTTAACACATTATGAAGCGTTGGAAGAATGGGAAATGGAGGCATTTGTACGATTCTACCCTAAAAGAATGCGTGAATCACGTGAAGATCAGATGAAACAATAGAGACAAGCAATGGTCACATAAAGATTGTATCCTGTATTAATGTTAGAGGAACAGTCGGGGGGCAAGTGTACAAGAAAAACTAAGCATTTCACAATGACAGGTTATGGAGAAGCAGCAGATGAGTTTATGGAAGATATCCTAACTAAGAATCCTACACCATATCAGGAGGGACCCAGTAGAACTACTCCAAGTGACCCTGCATTGGAAACACCATTAGTTGCTCACTTTTTGCATTACTCATTAAATGAAAGGATACTCTAGGAAAAAGAAAGAGAAGCAATAAATAAAAATAGAGAAGAATTAATACAGAAAATAACGCAATTGAGTACACACCCTGAAGCTTTTACTATACCAGTGACTATAGGCCCTGTTGTCCCATTGTATGGGGATAAAGGAAACTGTTCAAAACCACCAGTCATTGCCACTCCTATAATTAAACCTAGAAAAGAGAACATAATAATTGAAGATCAAGTCAGTGAATGTTAATCAGTAATATCACTAAAGGATTTGCCAATAAGAGAACAGATAAATGAAACCTCAAGAAGAGTTACACCTAGTTGTTCAAAAGAAATACGATTAGAAACCTCCACAGCCAAAGATTTTGGACATTTATAAATTAAAAGTAGATATGGAAGAGATGGTAGCTGGAAATGTGGGATTAGACAGGGTGAATATGTACAGTGAAGAAGAATTGTTGTTCATATGTAGGAGCATACCCAGAAATGTAGAAATATTTAATGAAAAATTTACAGAACTTGCTTCAGAAATGGGAATTGAAATAGGGAGATCAAAGTTATTGCAGAAACCTTACAGAGCAGACTTTACTGACAAAGATTTGGAAAATATGAATGTGTCAGGAAGAAAATTACAGATTAAGGAATTCATTACAATATTACAGAAATTGGGAAATTAGACAGGTGGAAAACAAGGTGGACAAAAAAAGGAGGAAGCACAGGCAAAAAGGATTGCATCAGAATATTTATTATGAAAACCTAAAAAGACAGAAAGATTATGCCCCATGAGAGAGGTACCAGGAGGAGGATATGTTCATGTTCCATGGACCGGAAAAGATATTTTATCATTTACTAATGATTTTCCAAAATTACGAGAGAAGCCAGTTGAATGGTATGGACAAGTTGAAAGGTTTGTGAACATTTGTAAAGTTTTGTTGAAGGATTTAGATGGTCTGTTTGACATAATAGGACCTGCAGATTTATGGACAGAATGTAAAATCACAGTTGATTTGCCTAGTGATGAGTACCAAAGAGATGAGAAAACAAGAGCACCCTCAGAGGAGGTAATGAAGAAATATCACCAGGTGATCACTTTCTTAAAAGGGAAAATTCCTCCAAAGGAAACAGATTGGATAAAAATAGACAGAACAACTCATGAAATAAATGAGACTGTATATGCTTATTATGAACGTCTGCTACAGGTGTTCAAGCAGTATAGTGGATTTGAGAATATTGGTGATAAATGTATGGGACATTTTGTGCATCTGTTTGTATCTGGACTGACACCTGAGATTTGTCAGATGATTCAAAACCATATGTTGTGTTGGTAAGGAAAGCCAATAGATGAAGTTTCAAAATATGCAAAATACTGCGTAGATAAGATCGAAAATAGACGCAAAAATTTAGAAGAAAAAGTAATGTGGGATCAAGTAAAATTGGTAGACGAGCAAGAGCTTACATTAAATAATCAGAATAATGGACAAACTAGAGGATCTGGACAGAATGAAAATAGTGGGGGAAAATGAGCAGAGAGGAAGCAAAGAATACATTTCCTTGTCATGGGTGCGGAAAATTGGGGCATTGGAAAAACAAGTGTAAAAATATTCAAAATAATAATGGCCCAAATCAAAATTTAAATCCACATACGCAGAGTGAGGTGATATTGAGTCAACCATAACCGGTTGTTATTCAACAGAGTCAATTACCACCTGCCCCTATGCCAAATGTTGTGGACAGAGCAAAGTACAGTATGGACACTGGATTTCCAGGAGAAAGTGGTAAGATAAATTCTGTAACTTCACAATTTCTTTTGCAGGACAGTTGTTCTTCTGAAGATGAACAATGACGGTGCCTGGGGGGAGGAAGAGGTGTGCGTACTTGGTGCATCCTTACCGGTAGATCAGTCAGGTCCATATATTGATGGAAAGGTAGAAGGAAAAGACATTACCCTTTTGGTGGATACTGGTGCTACCCGTTCTACTGTGAGAACAGCAGACATCCCAAACCTACCCCTCTTGGGTGAAGCAATCCAAGTGGTAGGTGTTTCAAATAAACAGGTTAGAACTCCAATCACAGAACCCATGGAGGTATGCATTGGCAATTTTAGGGAAATGCACAAATTTGTAGTGTGCTATTCCAGCCCTGTAAACTTGTTAGGAAGAGACTTACTATGCAAGATGAACTGTACCATTTATTGTACACCGGATGGTGATGCAATTCAGACCCCTGATGAAGATGGTAGTTACAAAATAATGTTAGCAAAACACGGTACAGAGGTAGATGAGATGTATTCAGTGATGACAAAAGATGACTTACCTGATGAATTAAAATTGACAGTAAATCCGGAAGTGTGGGATTTCCCTGGAAAAGAAGTAGGGTTAATGGCAAATGTAGATTCAGTAAAAGTGACTGTGAAAGAAGGTGCTGTCTACCCAAATACGAAACAATATAAAATGAGCCCAGAAATCAAAGCAGGTGTCATAGCAGAAATAGAACGAATGATTCAACAAGGCATTTTGAAAGAAATAATGAGCAGCCCTTGTAATTCACCTATAATTGGCATTAAGAAACCTAACGGGAAATATCGGATAGTGCAGGATCTGCGAAAAATAAATAAAATTGTGGTGCCTTGTTGTCCTATAGTGCCGAACCCAGCAGTAATTCTGTATCAAATACCATGAAATGCAGGCTGGTTTACAGTAATTGATTTGTGTCATGCAATTTCTCCATCCCATTACACCCAGATTGCCAGTGTCTTTTTTCATTCAAATTTGAGAATCGTATCTATGTATGGAATTGGGTCCCTCAAGGGTACACAGAAAGCCCTTCAATTTTTAATCAGATTCTGAAACAGTGTTTAGAAACACTAGTGATGCCCAGAAATTCAGTTTTAGTCCAATATATCGACGACTTACTTGTTGCATCAAAGTCGCGAGATGATTCTATTGCTTTGTTAAACAATTTGGCTGACGGAGGACATAAGGTGTCACCAAAGAAATTGCAATTCTGTCAAACCAGAGTTAAATATTTAGGATGTTAATTAGAAAGAGAAGTGAGAAGAGTGACACCTGAAAGAATAAAAATAATAAAACAGATGCAGTTACCACAAACCCATAGGGAAATCAGAATGTTTCTTGGTGTAGAAGGGTATTGTAGGCAATGGATTGTAGGTTTTTCCTTACTAGCCAAACCACTAATACAAATGACAAGAAAAAGAGCAAGAGACTCTATAGAATGGGATGATGAAAGCATGGAGGCTTTTGTGAAATTAAGAAATTGTTTGTGCGAAGCTCCTGCTCTCGGTATGCCAGACTATACAGAAGAATTTGCATTATTTTGTTGTGAACAAGATAATTGTGCTTTATCAGTACTAATTCAGCAACATGGTTTGATGAGATGTCTGGTAACATATTTTTCTGCTACTTAGGACCCTGTAGCCTCAGCTTTACCTGATTGTTTGAAAGCAGTGGCTGCTGCTTGCACAAGTCTTGAACAGAGTGAATCTATTGTGATGAGACACCCAGTAAAAGTGTATGCCCCTCATTCAGTGGATATTCTTTTAACTAGAACATGAGCTCAGTACTTAACTCCAAGTAGAATGACTAAATATGAAAGAATTATTTTAGGAGCAGAAAATGTAACAGTAATCAGGTGTACTATTTTAAACCCAGCTACTCTATTACCGGATGTGCATGGAGAAGAAGTGAAGGATGACGTTGAACATGATTGCTTAGACGTTACTGAATATTGTACCAAACCTCGCCCAGACATACAGGAAGAGCCCCTGAAAGAATGTGAAAATGAGCTATTTGTAGACGGCTCGTGCATGAGGCATGAGGAAGGAGGATTAAGTGCTGCTTTTTCTGTCTGTACATTGGCTGGAATACTCGAAACATCCTATTTACCAGGGGTGAAGTCTGCACAAGTAGCCGAATTAATAGCTTAAATTAAAGCATGCAAAATTGGGAAAAATTGGAGAGTAACCATTTACACTGATAGCCAATATGGTTACGGGGTTGTGCATGACTTTGGACAACTTTGGATGCAGAGGGATTTCATAACGTCTTCAGAAACCCCTATTAAAAATGGGAAAATTGTAAAAGAGCTTTTAGAAGCAATACAATTTCCAAAGGAAATGGCTGTGATCAAGTGTGTTGCACATCAGTCTGGAAATGAGCGACTGCTGGTAATCAATATGCTGACCCAGTTGCCCAGTACTGTGCCAAAACCAAAATGGCAGTAAACATGAAAATTGAAACAATCGGAATCAGATGCCGACATATGCTTATCTCCCAAATTAACAAATATGTGGCATGGCGCACAGCAAAGGCTGTGGATCCCCTCCCTGCCCCTCTTTCTGAGGTTCTCTTGTTCCTCCTCTCTTTGACCCAGCAGGGCTCTGCTCTGGGCACTATCAAGGGCTATCTCTCTGCCTTCTCTGCCTTCCTTCGGCTTCCAGATCTGCCTTCTCTTTTCAAGTCCCTGGTTGTAAATCGGTTTCCGAAAGGCATAACTCACCTCTTTCCTCCCATTCTTTTCGTTATGCCTCAGTGGGACTTGAATCTAGTTTTAACCTATTTAATATGCGCTCAAAGTGGTCTTCAGGACCCGTCCATCCTTCTTGCCCAAGGTCACTGCTTTTCACATCGGGCAGACCATCACTTTGCCCACCTTCTTTCCACCTCCGCATCCTTCGAAAGAGGAGGAGAGGCTCCACCGTCTGGACCCAAAGCAGGCACGTTTTCTTTTCATCTGGATCGCACCAAACAGTACAAGGGTACAAGGGTGCAAAGAAAGGTCGGGCCATACACACACTGACTATCTCCCGGTGGGTTGTTTTGTGTATCAAGGCCTGCTGTTCTCTGGCGAAGAAGGAGCCTCCAGTAGTGCTGCGTGCCCTTCTACCAGGGCGACGGCAGCGACTACTGCTCTGGGACGTGGCGTTCCTCTCAATGACATCTGTCAGGCAGCTACGTGAGCCTCACTGCACACGTTTACAAAACACTACTTTCTTGACAGTCAGGCCCAGAGACACGGCTTCTTTGGCCGTTCTGTTCTCCAGGACTTTCTGGTGTGAGATTGGTTCGCAGACCCTCCACTGTGATTGGTATAGCTGGGATATCTATTCTAAGATAAGGAATCTATAACTAATGTGTTTCTTTCAAATGAACAAGTTACTTACCTTCTATAACGATATAGCTGTAAGAAACATTAGTTAGTTATAGAGTCCTTACCTCCCCACCCATCCTCCCCGTTCTGCAAACTGATTTCTAGGGTTAAGGATATCCTTTCAGGGCTCTCGTTTTTGCACCAGGGGTCAGTGTCTTGCATGGCTCTGCTTTTCTGGCGCGGAAAGGTGTGTACAGAACTGACGTCAGCGCGTGAGGGCGGCGTCTAAGTAGCTGCTACGACATCATCCCAACAACACAACGCCAACGACGGACACGGAGCTGACCGATGCCAACTTCCGACACGCAGAGGTACTGCTGACGAAAAAACTTTCCGGATCCAGTCTGACGCCTGGGGGTAATTCTAAGATAAGGAATCTATAACAAGCTAATGTTTCTTACAGATATATCGTTACCAAAGGTAGGTAACTTGTTCATCAAGAATTCATTGAAGACTATGTGCGTTGAAGAAGGGAATAATTGTTCTACGTGCTGCCAGACACTGTGTTCCAAGATGCTGCTGTCCGTACATGGCTGAGTGTCCGTGCCACCTGAACCAACTTCTGGTATGGTCACCAGACGGGTATTTTCTGTGCACTTCCTGGAACGTCAAGCATAAAGAGGATGGTGATGGGACTCGGCACAAACCAAAGGATGTCAAACATGGGCTTCTTCTTTCTTCAATAATTACACACAACTATGTTCTGGGAAGGAACAAGGACTTGCTTTATAACAAGCCATTCCTAAGTCCTAAGTGGTCTGTTCATAGGATGTTGTTTGAGGTTCCCAAACCAAGGTTAAGTGGAGCCTCTTCCTGTGATGTCAGTTCCTGTTAAGGGAAGCATTCATGAGAAAAAGATGCATCATATCACATTAATTACTGTATTTGTCGATGTTTGCTTCTAGATGTTGGACCGTGTTCTGGCATTCTATGCTTCAAATTCTTGCATGAGTCTTTTCTCTTTCCTAAAGTAAGGGGGAGGTTGGTACCTTGTTATTTTTTTCAGTATTAATGTTCATCTTCAGTCAAGAGCTACAATATTGCAAGGAGTGCTTCCCTCTTTGTGAATTTTTCTTCCTAACAGGCACCCTCTTAAAGAGACACTTGACATCTTTCGCATATACTGTGGGTGGAGTCACCCTTTCCATGGGCAATCTAAAAGGGGAACTCAGTAGACCTTCTCAGCAGCCAGTCCTTGACAATCAACATGCTCAGGCATAATGTGAGTAAATACATAAGTGCAATTACAGGTCAGACACTTCTTCCACTGGTACGTATTAGAGGTATGATTTGAAAACTGGGTAGCCGTGTTCATACCCAGTTTGCAAATACTGCATTTATGATGTGAAAAAAAATCTTCAACATTTACTGAACTGAAAGCCTTTTTTAAATTTGTTTTTGAATTCAAAGGGACAAAGGACATTATGTAGGATTGCTGCTGGTGTATGTGCCCTGGTCATCTGATTGTGCTCTTATTATGGTCTGAAAATGTAGATGGTCCTTCAAAAGATGACAACACGGATAGACACGATGGGTCCGATTCCGATTCTGGAAAAACCGCTCCGAATAGCCGTTCGGAACGTTTTTCCCGTACAAATCGTACCCTGCAACGTCCCCCGTACGTACGACGAAGTACGATTCGTACCAGGAGCCGTACTCCGTACGTGTCGTACAGAGACCGTACGACTCTAATCTCCGTACAATTCTCCCTCGGAACCCGCTGTACGCGACATCTGTACGGTTCGCAGCTGGTTTTTATGACCCAGCAAGTACGATACGTGTCGGGTACGCACCGTACGACCCTTTTTCTACAGGAGCTGAAAACAGCCGTAAAAGCAGAGTTCGCGCCCAAACAGGTACGGAACGGCCCCCCGGGTACGGTGCATACCCTCCATGATTGCAGGGGTATGCACCGTACCCCTGCGATCATGGGGTGTACGAGCCGTACCCCATGTACGATGGGTGTACGAGCCGTACCCCATGTACGATGGGTGTACGAGCCGTACCCCATGTACAATGGGTGTACGAGCGACCGTACGGTGTGTATGTGTTTGTGTGCTTTTCCGTACGACTCGCCCTTACCTGACGTGGACCGTACAAATCGCGTCCTCATACCCCGGTCCGGATCGTACTCGTCGGGTCGTACGGCATGTGTACGAGTCGTACGGCATGTGTACGAGTCGTACGGTTCACGGTTTCAGCCTTGCAATACATACGGATCGCGACGATTCGGACAGATTCACGGAATACAGATCGTACTACGCAACTCGGACGGACGGGTACGATTCGTACGGAGAGGGCTCCGGATACAAATCGTACGGATGTTTTTTTTCCCAAATCGGAATCGACCCCTATAAGTCTGTATAATTTATTGAATATAACAACATAGGCACAATAGACTACAATTGTCATGAGATACAACAAAGCAAATCAAGATATGATACATTTGATTATGAAGTCATGTCCATGTCTTCTGTAGGAATTAATTTAATTAAGAATAATACATCCAAAATCCGTTTAGTTCTTCCTACTAACATTCCTGCCTACATACCCATTTAGCTTTCGGAGATGATAAGCGATCACGGCCATGGTTCAAACTGTAGTGGACTTGTCAAGCAGATGTAGTTGAAATGCTTGAAGAAAAGTAAAGAAGAAGGCATGACTAAAACGAGGTGTTCATTGCAATGAGTGGTGAATGAATCCTAGGATAAATGTTCTGGAAAATAAAACAATTCTCTCTGCAGATCTTGGACAACAATGGTCTGCACCAGGAAGAGAATGAATACAATCAGATTTCTTTGAAAGTTTTGCAGGTGTTCATTGCAATGAGTGGTGAATGAATCCTAAATGTTCTTGAAAATTAAACATTAATTCTCTCTGTAGATCATGGACAGCAATGGTCAACACCAGGAAGAGAATGAAAAGCTGATGTTAAAGCAGCGCAAATTGGAGAAAAAGAGTTTGCCAGGAGCCAAGCCTGAGGTTCCACCGACTCCTGGGGCCTTTACCTGCAAAGAATGTGAAAGGTTGGTTTGCACTTTTTTCCATAAAGGTTCCTGTTTCATTTGAAACATACTATTGATTAAGATCAGAGAAATTTTCTGCCAGACTTGATAAAAAGAAAATGTTGGCCATTTTCTCTTATCAGAGTTACAAAGGTCATTTATCATGATTTCTAAAAAAAACTAATCCTACTGTTAAAAGGTTATTATGCACAATATAAAGATGGATTGGTAGCTACATTTTCTCAGTATTATTTTTTAAAAGCTGGGATGATTTGCTGAATCATCTAGATTGAAAGTTAACTCTCACTGATAACCTACATCATAGTTTATTAAAATTAAGGACTCCAGGGGTAACAAGCGCTATATAACTGCAAACCTTTTTCCCTCCACTATTCTTCTCAATCCAAATACCTGACTAATATATCCACCACTGAAATTACTTTCATATTTTACTATAATATTTCACCACTAATTATGGGTTCCGGAGTTGGATGCTACTCCCCAAAAAAGCACTTCAACACCTCATTGAGGATAGCAAGCACTATAAAATTATAACATATTTTCCTCTTCTATCCCTCCACTATCCTTCTCAATCCAAATAACTGACTAACATATCCACCACTCAAATTACCTCCATATTTTACTATACTAATTCACCACTAATCTTAATGGGTTCCAGAGCAGCTTGTTATGCGCCAACAAAGCGCTTTAACACCTCATTAGGGATAGAAAGCACTATATAAATACAAACCTTTTCCCTCTTCTATCCCTCCACTGTCCTTCTCAATCCAAATAACTGACAACCATACCCACCAATCAAATTACTTTCATGTTTTACTACACTAATTCACCACTAATCCTTTATGGGTTCTGAAGTAGCGTGCTACTTGTTGAAAAAGCACTTCAACACCTCTTCAGTGGTAACAAGCACTATATAAATGCAAACCTTTTTCCCTCTTCTATCCCTCCACTATCCTTCTCAATCCAAATAACTAACAGACCCACCACTCAAATTACTTTCATATTTCACTATACTAGTTTACCACTAATCCTTTAATGGTTCTGGAGTAGTGTGCTGCTCGCCAAAAAAGTTCTTCAACGCTTCGTCAGGGATAGTAAGCGCTATATAAATGTGATTACAATACAATGCATAATATAAGCATTTTGAAATAAATTGGCTATTATTCCATAAACATTATGCATAATTGTTTTTAAATTATTAACCCAGAAGCTTTAAAAAAGTTAAACATAGTTGTTAAGAAGTATAATAAGCTTTAAGAAATGTTTGGATTAGTGTCTAAATATTTATATGTATAATAATATTAAAACAATGTAACCCAGCATTAGGGATAACTATATGTTATGCAAAAGTGTTAAACAGTGTTTTTTTATTTTATTATTTTAGATGTAGTTTTAGTTAGTGTTTGCTATACCCCAACAGACCTCAGAATGTTGAACAGGCACTTTTGATCAGAGATCTGGCTTAAAAGGGAAACCCATTTAAGAACATCAGGCCCAGAGTAATATGACTGAGTCCTAGCTTGTCAGGGACAAACACTGGTTGTGCATAGAGGGGGTAATTGGTGGGTGCTTCCTAGACCTTCTTATCGCCCATGATTATGGAATTTTCCTGGTCTAGTCTGGACAGGACTATGGTCTGAATGGTAGTCTTGAAGTTTGATTGATTTGCGAGGTTCTTAGGACCCTTCAACAGGTTAGACAAAGTTACTTTCCAAAAATACCAGCTCTCATACATGATTATCTTCATTATGCCTTTTCAGTTTTCTGTGCTCCCCTTTGGCCTTACCAGCGCCCCTAAGGTGTTCATGAAAGTGATGGAGTTAGTTGCGCCCATCTTTGGATGGCAAAGCCACTTTTACAATGCCACTTTTGCTCTTCATGTAAATGTAAATGTAAATGTACAGGAATTTATATAGCGCAAATCACCAAGCGGTTTCTAAGCGCTTGCTTAGGGAACCCGTCCTGGTATTCCCCTGTGAGATAACCCCGGCAGGGTATCCGCAAGGTGAAAACCAGGCATCCCGCCGCGAGGGGCCGTTGTGGAGATTAAGCAAGCTATTGCCCAGAGTGTGAACCCGTGAATCGAGTAGGCACCGGAGCGAGAATTGTCGAGTCCATGGACATTTTAGGACTCAAGACCCCGCCGAGCCGGGAATTGAACCCTGGTCCCGGGCTGACGTCTGCTTCCAGGTCTGCCTCCTCTAACCAGTGAGCCACACTTCTCCACTCTGACTGTTGAAGACAAGCTTGCCAGAGTAGACTACATCCAGATAATGGTAAACCTTTTTATATTTATGGTGGTCTTCATCAATAAGAC
Organism: Lissotriton helveticus; assembly: GCF_964261635.1. NCBI lineage: Eukaryota > Metazoa > Chordata > Amphibia > Caudata > Salamandridae > Lissotriton > Lissotriton helveticus. The sequence continues at coordinate 921,422,669 of NC_136070.1, forward strand.
AAAGTCACACCTGATTTATTCATAGAGGCTTCCTTTCTTCCGAGCTTTTCCGGACGCTATGCAGTTCCAAGCCTTTTCTCTGTGCGAGTGTAGGACATTTAAACTATGATATTTCAGTTTTAATCTTAGATTTCGTCAAGAGCAGCTCTGAGGCTTCTTGTCCTGCTGGCCTCATGGATACCGTTTGTCAACTTTGCTATGTGGCTGATGTGGAAGTTTCATTGGCATCTGAAGTCTCAGTGCCCCAGCACCAAGGAAACCTGTTGGATCTCATCCAGGCTTTGGAGGAGACTGCATAACATCTGCAGTGGTGGCTGCTCGACAACAACCTGACTAGCATCAAACCCTAATCCCTTCCCCATCCAGAGCTGATGTTGATGAGGGATGCATCCCTGTAGGACTGGGTGGGTAATCTGAGAGTGGTAGAGATCAGAGGACTGAAATCTGTTGGAGCTGCAGGCAATCCACTTAGCGTTTAAGGCCTTCCTGCTGTTAATCAAGAAGAGGACGGTCCAGGAAATCACTGACAAGACTACTGTCATATGGTACTGCAATAAACAGTTAGAGTGGGGTCCTGGGTCAAGAGGCTCTGCTGCTCTGAAGTTGGCTGGAGCATCGGGGCATCTCTGTGACAGTGAACCAACTGGCAGGATCTTTAAACACAAAGGCGGATGTGCTCACCAGCGACACCAGGTGGATCACAAATGGTTGCCGCATCCCGAAGTGGTGCAAGACATCTTCAAACAGGGGGTACCCTATGCTATTTATGCGCAGTGTCAAAATCTCTATGCATTGGGATTCCCAAGAGCACTCTATAGGAGACACATTCCTACAAAAGTGGAGCACAGCACATGTATGCCTTTCCTCTTCTGCTTCTCCTGAAGATCAAGAATGACAGGGCCAAAGTCATCCTAGTGGCTCTGTTTTGGGCCATTAGCGTGTGGTATCCAAAACATATGGGCATGAGCATATGTCCTCAATCGAGGTACCGCTTTAGGAGAATTTTTTGTGGGACAAGCAGCAAGTCAGGGTTCTGCACCCAAACCTGCATAATCTATATGTTCAGGTGTGAAATTGAGCAGCAGCAGTTGATTGTTCGATCTGTTGCCTGACGTTGTAGACATCATCCTCTCAAACAGGTGTCCCTTTACTAAATCTCTCTGTCTTTTTACAGTTGCCGGACCAGCCATCCTTATTCAAATCACCTGTTGTGAGAAGTTTCCTTAAAGGTTTGCAACATATATCTGATAGAGCCTTCTAGCCGCAGATTCCTTACCATAGAATATTACGCAGCTGTCAGACTGGATTTGGAAAATCTTGAGAAGTACCCCTGCATGCCAGTAGGTGGCATCAACGGCTCTGCATAGGCATCATCTGTGCCGGATGTGTCATGCGCTGTGCCTATATAGGGGCCTCCTCAGCATGCTGACGTCAGTGGGGTTGTTGTCGCGCTAACAGTGCAGATCTAGAAGAGCTACCCTGGTCCTTTTTTTACCACTTCAATGTTTTGTCAATTTTGTTTAGCATCTCTGCTTCCTGTGTGCTTAAGGATGTTCCCTAAAACCCTGTGGGGTTTAAACCCTTTTGTGCCTGCCACAAACAAATGTCTGTGCTAGACCCCCACCTGGATTGTTTGTGGTGCCTGGAGCCGAACCATGACTCCAGGGCTGTTCCAACTGCTGCACCATGAATCCTAAAGAAATTCGGGAGCGGGTGATGAAGGTCCTGATGGCTAGACATCAAGTGACTCCACACTGCTCTAGGTCCATGGCCTGCACTCAGAGTCATTCCCATCAGTCGTTGTCGCGGTCAAAGTCGCTGTCCCACAAACACAACTAGGACAAAAAGTAGAATTGCTCAAGTCAAAAGACTAGGTGTTGGAACAACGCCTAAAATCTAGGCCCTGTTCCCACACTCCACCTGTGGAACCTGGGTCCGCTCTGCACCTCCCTGAATTTCTCAGAGCGACTCCCGCCAAACTCAGAGAATTTTATGAGGCCATGCACCTCATTATTGGATGACTGGACCCCACTGAAGCGCCTACTGGCCCCATGGGTTCTGGAGGAGCCCAGGCTGGGCTTCCGCCAGCAGGTTCGCCCTTAATGCTAGTCTAGCCCTCTATATGCGTTCCTAGATCTGGAAGATTCTGTTTGCAAATCCACAACCTTCGCTGGGCTTCCGTCTATTGTGCGTTTTTCTGTGCCGCCAATGCCCTTTGGCGGCGCCAACCCTTTGCCATTCCCAACTCCAATACAGACCCGGATCGGTGTCACTCGATTTCGACAACAGCGCCGACCGGACCATTCTGGTCTGAGGCAGTGCCTCCTTTCTTTAATAGGTCCTGTGGGGAGTATGCCTGAAGTGGGTCTGAGGATCTCTGTGGTTACCTGATTCCCTTGAAGAACCTTTGGCTGAAGATAACTAGTATGAGGACCTGCTGATGCCAGTGGTCTGGACACCTCGCTGGACACTAGGCTTTTCTCTCCTAGTGTGGCTATAGAGGAAGGAGCCTCCTTTGCTATGGTGGTGTGGAAATGGCTGAAGTCCTCGACCTCTCGCTACCCTCAGTAGAAGTCAAAATCAATATCAATATCTTGATGGAGGTGCTTCAACCGGGGATGTCCCAAACAGAATCCCTCCTGCCCTTCAACAAAGTCCTCTCTGATGTCCTAGTCGGGGCATAGGACAAGCCCTGCATAGACACTCTTGTGCACAGGACAATTGCATGCCGCCACCGGCTGGCCCTCCCTTGGAGTTCTCTTGGCTTGACTGAGCTCGGGAGACAGAAGCAGATGCAGTCCTCATCAGTGCAGCCTCTTCTTTGCTGATTCTTCAGTGCAGCAGGACAGTACTTCTTCGGTCTTTCTTCTGAGTCGGTCAAGATTTGAGGTCTGAGTTCCAGGGTACCCTTTTATGCTCGTAAAGTGCCCTCAGGGTGGGATACGGTTGGTAGAAAAGGGGTTACCAGGTTCCCTCCCAGCTGGTGACCACTTTCTGTGGAGTGTGCCATCTGGCTATCTCAGGATGCACCATTCTGCCCACTTGCAAGATGGTGAGTCTGTGTGTACAGACCTCATGAGCCCACCGCCCGGGGTGTGGCTTCCTCAGGGCTACATGCTGGCAACTGGTTTCCCCTCTCTGCTTCCCGTTCCAAGCTGTGTACCTCAACAATGAGGCAGCCCTTTCCCCGGTGCTACACTTGTGCCTTTTAAAGGGGTCTTCACCTTTGAAGACTGCCTTTTGGGGCTAACACCCAAGTGGCTACCTGCAGGAGTTCCAACGTGCGAGTGAGGAGTGTGGAGATCTAAGTCTTAAGGGTGGAGACATCATCTTCAGCTGTGAAAATCCTTGATTCTGCTTCTATAATCCTGGCAGTAGCATTTTGGAGGTCCTGGCAGAGCAGCGCCGCATCCATCTTCACTTCATTAACCCTGGCCTCCACCTCCACTTGAGAGGTTTGAATCACCTTCAAAATGACCACAAGGTTGTAGTGTCGGGCAGCAGACTTTTCACCGTCCGGGGGTCCCGGAGGGCCGGGAAGGGCACAGCCGGATCGAGTAGTGTAGTGGTCCATTTGCATTTGTGTAGACACGGCACCTGAGGCTTTGTCCTTCCCCATGGTGGGATAACATTAAAGGTAACGCTGGTGTATGGTCAAGAACCCCCTGGTGCTAGGATCCTATGAGCGCAGTCCCCCAGCCTCCGGAGGCAGGTCCAGGCCGAGGGTGGTGCCCAGGTGTGATGTGGACCTAGGATCTATTATGTGCCCCCCCCGACCCCCAGCGCCTGGGTAACGGGGTGTTACAACACCTCGTTGTGGGAGCCGAGCCCCTCTGAGAGAGTGGAGGGGGGCAATGGAAGCCTGGGGCCCCTTCATCGGTGGGGGAAAAAGAGGCCCAGCTCCAAGTACCAGGCACCCGGGGTCCTGCCGACCAGACCGAGGCCGAGCCCCCTTTGGCTATCGGTCTGTCCACTAAGGCTCGGGCGGACGGTAGGGACCAGGGAGAGGGTAAAAGAGGCACTCTCGCCGTCTCCACTTACCTGTTTCTTGCAAAGCTGGCGGCCTGGTCTAACAAACAGCTCCGGTACCCTGCCTCAGGGTCCAACACCAACCTCAAGGTGTCACCAGCAGTGAGAGCGCTCTGAGGACAGTCCCTGGACAGGGCAAGACGAAGGCCCAGGGAGGGGTTGTCTCCGCACATTCAGGGAAGCGGGGTTCTAGCCTCCAAGGGGTCCTGCACCAATCTGTGATGTGAAGTGGCCCGCGAGCCCCGCAGAAGTCGTGTAGTCCACGGGCCGTTCCCGTAGATCGCCGGTCTTTCTCCTAAGGGCACCACTGCCACCATGGGCCCCAGATTCTACAGATGACGGTCGCCAGATGTGGGGTCAGGCACGGCAATCAGGCCCAGAGTGCCAAAGCCTCCAGCTGACCCTGAAGAGTGTCGTAGGACAGGTAGGCCGCGAGTCAGGCCAGCACCCTAGCACCTTGCCCCGAGCACAGCACAGTCCCTCCAGTCCTCCGGGAGCCAGTCTCTCACCATGCCTTACAAGTGTATGTTGTCACAAGCGGCCGTGGGGCCACAGTATCGCTGAAGGAGGAGGGCCCACTCAGGGGGCACAGCACAGACCTGTGTAGCGAGAGTACCCAAAGTGAGGACAGTGAGGGGCCCCCGGTATGCCAATGGCTTTCTACGGCACTGCTCACAAGCCTCCCAGTCGGGCCTTCAGAACCCCAGGATTGTCACCAAACCGCAAGGTCTTGGGTCGGGCCGACACCTCAGTGCCCTGCCCCGAGAGCAGCGCGGTCCCCTCGGCCTCACAGGCACCTGCCACTCACTATGTGTGGGCTGACAAGAGCAGAGCAACGCAAATTGCAGTGGGGCTACAGGACCGTGGGAGAAGGGGCCCACCCAGGTGGCGCTGCACCGACTCGTGCTGTGATAGCTCCACAGAAAGCAACCGCATGGGTCCTCTGGAACTCCTCCCGACTCTGGCGGCGGCACCCACCAGGGTCCCAGTCAGGGTCCCAGGAGCAGTGCTCGACCATGCCTCACCAGGGTACAGCAAGTCGGTGTTCAGGTTGCAAGGCGCCGAAGCCGGTACTGCTTTGCATGAGTGAGTTACGGCAGCCAGTTGTCTAGATTAAGATAGGATTTTATACGTTCTAGACGGAGCTTTTGTTTCAGGTAACCGCCATGATGGCCACCTTGGCCTCGCCCCCTTGTTCTGCATATTTTATCAAGATTTGCACGAGTATGGCAGATGCTTCCATGTTACTCTTGGCCCATTCTTTGTGCATTTGTGGGTTTAGATTTTCAAAACTCAACGCTATTAAAATACTCAGGCCGCCTGGGATGCGACCTACTTCCAAGTGATGTAATTTGAGATGTGATCAGTGATGTGATCAGTGATGTCACTGACCATGTCATGAGTGATGTAATATGTGACGTAATCAGCAGTGCATTGCGGCAGCGCAAATTATAGTTAGTTCAGCTAACCTGACGGCTGAATTTCTCTGGTTTTGTACGAGTGAAATACCAGCCTAACTATAACATCTCTGTAACCTTTGGGTTTTCCGTGAATTTCTAAGGTTCTTTAAATGCTAACACCTAACTATAACGCTCCTCAAAATTGTATTTTTTTTCAGTGAATTTCTAAGGTTTTTTACTTGGTAATTTCTTAACTATAACATCCCTGAAACCTGTGTTTTTTTCACTGAATTTCTAAGGTTTTTTAAATTCTCATTTCTAACTATAACATCCCTGAAACTGTGTTTTTTTCTGTGAATTTCTATGGTTTTGTAACTAGCAGTTGCGTTGGCAGAGTGGTGGAGAAAGGGCCTGGTCTTCTAACCAGTGCTCAGGAATTCCGCTGCTTAGGATTTATAGGAGGTACCAAGAGGGCTTCTTGGCCCCCAAGGGCCCTCAAGAGGCAGGAGGACCTCATCACCACACCAGCAGTGCGCCGAGAGGCGCGTTTGCAAAGTGGTGGAGAAGGGGCCTGGCCTCCAATTACCTCCGCAATCCAGCTGTGTGGGGCTTACTGGAGGTAACAGGTGGGCTAGTTGGCCCCTAAGAACCCTCAGCAACGAAGTGCACTTCATCCTCCAGCCAAGAACTCGCCAGGACGCACGTTTGCAGAGTAGTGAAGAAAGGGGGCGGGGCCTCGGCGAGTTGCCAGCTTCCGTTTTGTTTTGTTTTTTTCATTTTAGGAAGGGGGGCTGTGTGCCCCCCCCCCCCTTTACTTTACCCTTTTAGACCCAGTAAACCCTATCCCCAGGGGCCTGACCCATTTAAAAAAAGAAAATTGTAATAAAACACGGGGGTAACTCGGCCCACCCTCCTGAGGCCAATTTATGCCATGGGGACCCCATCCCCCGGGGCTAGCCCTTTGCTATTTATTTATTTTTTTAAACAGGGGGGGGGCATGCAGCCCCTCTCCCGATCCAATTTCAGCCTCGGAACCACATACCCTGGGACCCAGCCTTTTACAATTGATTTACTTTTGGGAGGGGGCAACGTGGCTACCCTCCTGAGACCGGTATAGCCCCGGGTACCCCATCCCCGGGGCATGGCCACAATCTTTATTTATTTAAAATGGGTAGGGGGACTGCGCGGGCCCCCTACAGGGCCATTTTCTGCCCTGGAACCCCATCCCCAGGGGCATGGCCACGTCCTTGGTGACCACACGGGGAGCCCCAAGGCCACCGCTGTTCTTGCCATCTCCCTGCCTCCTGCGGGAGCCGACCCTGCTTTTGGGCAGCAGCTCCCTCTGCCTAAAAGTAATTCTGCTTTACTTCATGGAAGCAAGAGCCTTTATCATGCTCTTGTTTCCATGAACTATAACTACCTACTAGTGACCACCAGTAGGTTATATATATATATATATAGGTCGGACTCATTTGGGGGAGGACATGCACGGATGGCCCTGCTACATCAAAGCGTCCCGGAGCAAAGCTGGCACCATGTTGCTTGCAACATCTCCTGGTATCGAGTGATCGATAGCTCCGGTGACCGCCTGGATTCGCACAGCACCAGTGGGGAGAGCTTGGTATTTTACCGACGCGGGATTCCAGTCCACATTGACTGCCCCTGCCCATTGGACTTACTGTGTGCTAATGCGGGCTGTAGCAGTCACGAGGGGATGAAGGAAAACGGCCGTGGTCAGTGTCCGGCTCCATGGCTGCGCGCCTACCACCACCTACCTGTCTCCAGCACGAACTTACCGTTCACTCACTCCCCTACGCCATCCACCCGGACTGAGCCGCCACAGTGCTTTCTGGGACTTGTGGTTCCACATGCGACACGAACTACAAAGGGTGTGACGACCACATTAAGGGGAGGAGATCCAGGTGCTGGGAGGTATTTTACACAGGTCGGACTCATTTGGGGGAGGACATGCCACAGTGATTGGGCGCTGAGGAAGGCTTATCGAGCCGAAATGCATTCGCCGCCACTGGGAACCGGTCAATAAAGCGAGCTGTTTACCCTGAACTCCCCCTTGGCCTCCGAGTTCTTCTGTTGAGGATCTTTGCAGTCATGTATCCTGCGCCTGCCTGCAACGCAGCACGGATGGCCCTGCTACATCAAAGCGTCCCGGAGCAAAGCTGGCACCATGTTGCTTGCAGCATCTCCTGGTATCGAGTGATCGATAGCTCCGGTGACCGCCTGGATTCGCACAGCACCAGTGGGGAGAGCTTGGTATTTACCGACGCGGGATTCCAGTCTGCATTGACTGCCCCTGCCCATTGGACTTACTGTGTGCTAATGCGGGCTGTAGCAGTCACGAGGGGAGGAAGGAAAACGGCCGTGGTCAGTGTCCGGCTCCATGGCTGCGCGCCTACCACCACCTACCTGTCTCCAGCACGAACTTACCGTTCACTCACTCCCCTACGCCATCCACCCGGACTGAGCCGCCACAGTGCTTTCTGGGACTTGTGGTTCCACATGCGACACGAACTACAAAGGGTGTGACGACCACATTAAGTGGAGGAGATCCAGGTGCTGGGAGGTATTTTACACAGGTCGGACTCATTTGGGGGAGGACATGCCACAGTGATTGGGCGCTGAGGAAGGCTTATCGAGCCGAAATGCATTCGCCGCCACTGGGAACCGATCAATAAAGCGAGCTGTTTACCCTGAACTCCCCCTTGGCCTCCGAGTTCTTCTGTTGAGGATCTTTGCAGTCATGTATCCTGCGCCTGCCTGCGACGCAGCACGGATGGCCCTGCTACATCAAAGCGTCCCGGAGCAAAGCTAGCACCATGTTGCTTGCAGCATCTCCTGGTATCGAGTGATCGATAGATCCGGTGACCGCCTGGATTCGCACAGCACCAGTGGGGAGAGCTTGGTATTTTACCGACGGGGGATTCCAGTCCGCATTGACTGCCCCTGCCCATTGGACTTACTGTGTGCTAATGCGGGCTGTAGCAGTCACGAGGGGATGAAGGAAAACGGCCGTGGTCAGTGTCCGGCTCCATGGCTGCGCGCCTACCACCACCTACCTGTCTCCAGCACGAACTTACCGTTCACTCACTCCCCTACGCCATCCACCCGGACTGAGCCGCCACAGTGCTTTCTGGGACTTGTGGTTCCACATGCGACACGAACTACAAAGGGTGTGACGACCACATTAAGTGGAGGAGATCCAGGTGCTGGGAGGTATTTTACACAGGTCGGACTCATTTGGGGGAGGACATGCCACAGTGATTGGGCACTGAGGAAGGCTTATCGAGCCGAAATGCATTCGCCGCCACTGGGAACCGATCAATAAAGCGAGCTGTTTACCCTGAACTCCCCCTTGGCCTCCGAGTTCTTCTGTTGAGGATCTTTGCAGTCATGTATCCTGCGCCTGCCTGCGACGCAGCATGGATGGCCCTGCTACATCAAAGCGTCCCGGAGCAAAGCTGGCACCATGTTGCTTGCAGCATCTCCTGGTATCGAGTGATCGATAGCTCCGGTGACCGCCTGGATTCGCACAGCACCAGTGGGGAGAGCTTGGTATTTTACCGACGCGGGATTCCAGTCCGCATTGACTGCCCCTGCCCATTGGACTTACTGTGTGCTAATGCGGGCTGTAGCAGTCATGAGGGGATGAAGGAAAACGGCCGTGGTCAGTGTCCGGCTCCATGGCTGCGCGCCTACCACCACCTACCTGTCTCCAGCACGAACTTACCGTTCACTCACTCCCCTACGCCATCCACCCGGACTGAGCCGCCACAGTGCTTTCTGGGACTTGTGGTTCCACATGCGACACGAACTACAAAGGGTGTGACGACCACATTAAGGGGAGGAGATCCAGGTGCTGGGAGGTATTTTACACAGGTCGGACTCATTTGGGGGAGGACATGCCACAGTGATTGGGCGCTGAGGAAGGCTTATCGAGCCGAAATGCATTCGCCGCCACTGGGAACCAGTCAATAAAGCGAGCTGTTTACCCTGAACTCCCCCTTGGCCTCCGAGTTCTTCTGTTGAGGATCTTTGCAGTCATGTATCCTGCGCCTGCCTGCGACGCAGCACGGATGGCCCTGCTACATCAAAGCGTCCCGGAGCAAAGCTGGCACCATGTTGCTTGCAGCATCTCCTGGTATCGAGTGATCGATAGCTCCGGTGACCGCCTGGATTCGCACAGCACCAGTGGGGAGAGCTTGGTATTTTACCGACGCGGGATTCCAGTCCGCATTGACTGCCCCTGCCCAGTGGACTTACTGTGTGCTAATGCGGGCTGTAGCAGTCACGAGGGGATGAAGGAAAACGGCCGTGGTCAGTGTCCGGCTCCATGGATGCGCGCCTACCACCACCTTCCTGTCTCCAGCACGAACTTACCGTTCACTCACTCCCCTACGCCATCCACCCGGACTGAGCCGCCACAGTGCTTTCTGGGACTTGTGGTTCCACATGCGACACGAACTACAAAGGGTGTGACGACCAGATTAAGGGGAGGAGATCCAGGTGCTGGGAGGTATTTTACACAGGTCGGACTCATTTGGGGGAGGACATGCCACAGTGATTGGGCGCTGAGGAAGGCTTATCGAGCCGAAATGCATTCGCCGCCACTGGGAACCGGTCAATAAAGCGAGCTGTTTACCCTGAACTCCCCCTTGGCCTCCGAGTTCTTCTGTTGAGGATCTTTGCAGTCATGTATCCTGCGCCTGCCTGCGACGCAGCACGGATGGCCCTGCTACATCAAAGCGTCCCGGAGCAAAGCTGGCACCATGTTGCTTGCAGCATCTCCTGGTATCGAGTGATCGATAGCTCCGGTGACCGCCTGGATTCGCACAGCACCAGTGGGGAGAGCTTGGTATTTTACAGACGCGGGATTCCAGTCCGCATTGACTGCCCCTGCCCATTGGACTTACTGTGTGCTAATGCGGGCTGTAGCAGTCACGAGGGGATGAAGGAAAACGGCCGTGGTCAGGTTCCGGCTCCATGGCTGTGCGCCTACCATCACCTACCTGTCTCCAGCACGAACTTACCGTTCACTCACTCCCCTAAGCCATCCACCCGGACTGAGCCACCACAGTGCTTTCTGGGACTTGTGGTTCCACATGCGACACGAACTACAAAGGGTGTGACGACCACATTAAGGGGAGGAGATCCAGGTGCTGGGAGGTATTTTACACAGGTCGGACTCATTTGGGGGAGGACATGCCACAGTGATTGGGCGCAGAGGAAGGCTTATCGAGCCGAAATGCATTCGCCGCCACTGGGAACCGGTCAATAAAGCGAGCTGTTTACCCTGAACTCTCCCTTGGCCTCCGAGTTCTTCTGTTGAGGATCTTTGCAGTCATGTATCCTGCGCCTGCCTGCGACGCAGCACGGATGGCCCTGCTACATCAAAGCGTCCCGGAGCAAAGCTGGCACCATGTTGCTTGCAGCATCTCCTGGTATCGAGTGATCGATAGCTCCGGTGACCGCCTGGATTCGCACAGCACCAGTGGGGAGAGCTTGGTATTTTACCGACGCGGGATTCCAGTCCGCATTGACTGCCCCTGCCCATTGGACTTACTCTGTGCTAATGCGGGCTGTAGCAGTCACGAGGGGATGAAGGAAAACGGCCGTGGTCAGTGTCCGGCTCCATGGCTGCGCGCCTACCTCCACCTACCTGTCTCCAGCACGAACTTACCGTTCACTCACTCCCCTACGCCATCCACCCGGACTGAGCCGCCACAGTGGTTTCTGGGACTTGTGGTTCCACATGCGACACGAACTACAAAGGGTGTGACGACCACATTAAGGGGAGGAGATCCAGGTGCTGGGAGGTATTTTACACAGGTCGGACTCATTTGGGGGAGGACATGCCACAGTGATTGGGCGCTGAGGAAGGCTTATCGAGCCGAAATGCATTCGCCGCCACTGGGAACCGGTCAATAAAGCGAGCTGTTTACCCTGAACTCCCCCTTGGCCTCCGAGTTCTTCTGTTGAGGATCTTTGCAGTCATGTATCCTGCGCCTGCCTGCGACGCAGCACGGATGGCCCTGCTACATCAAAGCGTCCCGGAGCAAAGCTGGCACCATGTTGCTTGCAGCATCTCCTGGTATCGAGTGATCGATAGCTCCGGTGACCGCCTGTATTCGCACAGCACCAGTGGGGAGAGCTTGGTATTTACCGACGCGGGATTCCAGTCTGCATTGACTGCCCCTGCCCATTGGACTTACTGTGTGCTAATGCGGGCTGTAGCAGTCACGAGGGGAGGAAGGAAAATGGCCGTGGTCAGTGTCCGGCTCCATGGCTGCGCGCCTACCACCACCTACCTGTCTCCAGCACGAACTTACCGTTCACTCACTCCCCTACGCCATCCACCCGGACTGAGCCGCCACAGTGCTTTCTGGGACTTGTGGTTCCACATGCGACACGAACTACAAAGGGTGTGACGACCACATTAAGTGGAGGAGATCCAGGTGCTGGGAGGTATTTTACACAGGTCGGACTCATTTGGGGGAGGACATGCCACAGTGATTGGGCGCTGAGGAAGGCTTATCGAGCCGAAATGCATTCGCCGCCACTGGGAACCGATCAATAAAGCGAGCTGTTTACCCTGAACTCCCCCTTGGCCTCCGAGTTCTTCTGTTGAGGATCTTTGCAGTCATGTATCCTGCGCCTGCCTGCGACGCAGCACGGATGGCCCTGCTACATCAAAGCGTCCCGGAGAAAAGCTGGCACCATGTTGCTTGCAGCATCTCCTGGTATCGAGTGATCGATAGCTCCGGTGACCGCCTGGATTCGCACAGCACCAGTGGGGAGAGCTTGGTATTTTACCGACGGGGGATTCCAGTCCGCATTGACTGCCCCTGCCCATTGGACTTACTGTGTGCTAATGCGGGCTGTAGCAGTCACGAGGGGATGAAGGAAAACGGCCGTGGTCAGTGTCCGGCTCCATGGCTGCGCGCCTACCACCACCTACCTGTCTCCAGCACGAACTTACCGTTCACTCACTCCCCTACGCCATCCACCCGGACTGAGCCGCCACAGTGCTTTCTGGGACTTGTGGTTCCACATGCGACACGAACTACAAAGGGTGTGACGACCACATTAAGTGGAGGAGATCCAGGTGCTGGGAGGTATTTTACACAGGTCGGACTCATTTGGGGGAGGACATGCCACAGTGATTGGGCGCTGAGGAAGGCTTATCGAGCCGAAATGCATTCGCCGCCACTGGGAACCGATCAATAAAGCGAGCTGTTTACCCTGAACTCCCCCTTGACCTCCGAGTTCTTCTGTTGAGGATCTTTGCAGTCATGTATCCTGCGCCTGCCTGCGACGCAGCATGGATGGCCCTGCTACATCAAAGCGTCCCGGAGCAAAGCTGGCACCATGTTGCTTGCAGCATCTCCTGGTATCGAGTGATCGATAGCTCCGGTGACCGCCTGGATTCGCACAGCACCAGTGGGGAGAGCTTGGTATTTTACCGACGCGGGATTCCAGTCCGCATTGACTGCCCCTGCCCATTGGACTTACTGTGTGCTAATGCGGGCTGTAGCCGTCATGAGGGGATGAAGGAAAACGGCCGTGGTCAGTGTCCGGCTCCATGGCTGCGCGCCTACCACCACCTACCTGTCTCCAGCACGAACTTACCGTTCACTCACTCCCCTACGCCATCCACCCGGACTGAGCCGCCACAGTGCTTTCTGGGACTTCTGGTTCCACATGCGACACGAACTACAAAGGGTGTGACGACCACATTAAGGGGGGGAGATCCAGGTGCTGGGAGGTATTTTACACAGGTCGGACTCATTTGGGGGAGGACATGCCACAGTGATTGGGCGCTGAGGAAGGCTTATCGAGCCGAAATGCATTCGCCGCCACTGGGAACCGGTCAATAAAGCGAGCTGTTTACCTTGAACTCCCCCTTGGCCTCCGAGTTCTTCTGTTGAGGATCTTTGCAGTCATGTATCCTGCGCCTGCCTGCGACGCAGCACGGATGGCCCTGCTACATCAAAGCGTCCCGGAGCAAAGCTGGCACCATGTTGCTTGCAGCATCTCCTGGTATCGAGTGATCGATAGCTCCGGTGACCGCCTGTATTCGCACAGCACCAGTGGGGAGAGCTTGGTATTTTACTGACGCGGGATTCCAGTCCGCATTGACTGCCCCTGCCCATTGGACTTACTGTGTGCTAATGCGGGCTGTAGCAGTCACGAGGGGATGAAGGAAAACGGCCGTGGTCAGTGTCCGGCTCCATGGCTGCGCGCCTACCACCACCTACCTGTCTCCAGCACGAACTTACCGTTCACTCACTCCCCTACGCCATCCACCCGGACTGTGCCGCCACAGTGCTTTCTGGGACTTGTGGTTCCACATGCGACACGAACTACAAAGGGTGTGACGACCACATTAAGGGGAGGAGATCCAGGTGCTGGGAGGTATTTTACACAGGTCGGACTCATTTGGGGGAGGACATGCCACAGTGATTGGGCGCTGAAGAAGGCTTATCAAGCCGAAATGCATTCGCCGCCACTGGGAACCGGTCAATAAAGCGAGCTGTTTACCCTGAACTCCCCCTTGGCCTCCGAGTTCTTCTGTTGAGGATCTTTGCAGTCATGTATCCTGCGCCTGCCTGCGACACAGCACGGATGGCCCTGCTACATCAAAGCGTCCCGGAGCAAAGCTGGTACCATGTTGCTTGCAGCATCTCCGGGTATCGAGTGATCGATAGCTCCGGTGACCGCCTGGATTCGCACAGCACCAGTGGGGAGAGCTTGGTATTTTACCGACGCGGGATTTCAGTCCGCATTGACTGCCCCTGCCCATTGGACTTACTGTGTGCTAATGCGGGCTGTAGCAGTCATGAGGGGATGAAGGAAAACGGCCGTGGTCAGTGTCCGGCTCCATGGCTGCGCGCCTACCACCACCTACCTGTCTCCAGCACGAACTTACCGTTCACTCACTCCCCTACGCCATCCACCCGGACTGAGCCGCCACAGTGCTTTCTGGGACTTGTGGTTCCACATGCGACACGAACCACAAAGGGTGTGACGACCACATTAAGGGGAGGAGATCCAGGTGCTGGGAGGTATTTTACACAGGTCGGACTCATTTGGGGGAGGACATGCCACAGTGATTGGGCGCTGAGGAAGGCTTATCGAGCCGAAATGCATTCGCCGCCACTGGGAACCGGTCAATAAAGCGAGCTGTTTACCCTGAACTCCCCCTTGGCCTCCGAGTTCTTCTGTTGAGGATCTTTGCAGTCATGTATCCTGCGCCTTCCTGCGACGCAGCACGGATGGCCCTGCTACATCAAAGCGTCCCGGAGCAAAGCTGGCACCATGTTGCTTGCAGCATCTCCTGGTATCGAGTGATCGATAGCTCCGGTGACCGCCTGGATTCGCACAGCACCAGTGGGGAGAGCTTGGTATTTTACCGATGCGGGATTCCAGTCCGCATTGACTGCCCCTGCCCATTGGACTTACTGTGTGCTAATGCGGGCTGTAGCAGTCACGAGGGGATGAAGGAAAACAGCCGTGGTCAGTGTCCGGCTCCATGGCTACGCGCCTACCACCACCTACCTGTCTCCAGCACGAACTTACCGTTCACTCACTCCCCTACGCCATCCACCCGGACTGAGCCGCCACAGTGCTTTCTGGGACTTGTGGTTCCACATGCGACAAGAACTACAAAGGGTGTGACGACCACATTAAGGGGAGGAGATCCAGGTACTGGGAGGTATTTTACACAGGTCGGACTCATTTGGGGGAGGACATGCCACAGTGATTGGGCGCTGAAGAAGGCTTATCGAGCCGAAATGCATTCGCCGCCACTGGGAACCGGTCAATAAAGCGAGCTGTTTATCCTGAACTCCCCCTTGGCCTCCGAGTTCTTCTGTTGAGGATCTTTGCAGTCATGTATCCTGCGCCTGCCTGCGACGCAGCACGGATGGCCCTGCTACATCAAAGCGTCCCGGAGCAAAGCTGGCACCATGTTGCTTGCAGCATCTCCTGGTATCGAGTGATCGATAGCTCCGGTGACCGCCTGGATTCGCACAGCACCAGTGGGGAGAGCTTGGTATTTTACCGACGCGGGATTCCCGTCCGCATTGACTGCCCCTGCCCATTGGACTTACTGTGTGCTAATGCGGGCTGTAGCAGTCACGAGGGGATGAAGGAAAACGGCCGTGGTCAGTGTCCGGCTCCATGGCTGCGCGCCTACCACCACCTACCTGTCTCCAGCACGAACTTACCGTTCACTCACTCCCCTACGCCATCCACCCGGACTGAGCCGCCACAGTGCTTTCTGGGACTTGTGGTTCCACATGCGACACAAACTACAAAGGGTGTGACGACCACATTAAGGGGAGGAGATCCAGGTGCTGGGAGGTATTTTACACAGGTCGGACTCATTTGGGGGAGGACATGCCACAGTGATTGGGCGCTGAGGAAGGCTTATCGAGCCGAAATGCATTCGCCGCCACTGGGAACCGGTCAATAAAGCGAGCTGTTTATCCTGAACTCCCCCTTGGCCTCCGAGTTCTTCTGTTGAGGATCTTTGCAGTCATGTATCCTGCGCCTGCCTGCGACGCAGCACGGATGGCCCTGCTACATCTAAGCGTCCCGGAGCAAAGCTGGCACCATGTTGCTTGCAGCATCTCCTGGTATCGAGTGATCGATAGCTCCGTGACCGCCTGGATTCGCACAGCACCAGTGGGGAGAGCTTGGTATTTTACCGACGCGGGATTCCAGTCCGCATTGACTGCCCCTGCCCATTGGACTTACTGTGTGCTAATGCGGGCTGTAGCAGTCATGAGGGGATGAAGGAAAACAGCCGTGGTCAGTGTCCGGCTCCATGGCTGCGCGCCTACCACCACCTACCTGTCTCCAGCACGAACTTACCGTTCACTCACTCCCCTACGCCATCCACCCGGACTGAGCCGCCACAGTGCTTTCTGGGACTTGTGGTTCCACATGCGACACAAACTACAAAGGGTGTGACAACCAGATTAAGGGGAGGAGATCCAGGTGCTGGGAGGTATTTTACACAGGTCGGACTCATTTGGGGGAGGACATGCCACAGTGATTGGGCGCTGAGGAAGGCTTATCGAGCCGAAATGCATTCGCCGCCACTGGGAACCGGTCAATAAAGCGAGCTGTTTACCCTGAACTCCCCCTTGGCCTCCGAGTTCTTCTGTTGAGGATCTTTGCAGTCATGTATCCTGCGCCTGCCTGCGACGCAGCACGGATGGCCCTGCTACATCAAAGCGTCCCGGAGCAAAGCTGGCACCATGTTGCTTGCAGCATCTCCTGGTATCGAGTGATCGATAGCTCTGGTGACCGCCTGGATTCGCACAGCACCAGTGGGGAGAGCTTGGTATTTTACAGACGCGGGATTCCAGTCCGCATTGACTGCCCCTGCCCATTGGACTTACTGTGTGCTAATGCGGGCTGTAGCAGTCACGAGGGGATGAAGGAAAACGGCCGTGGTCAGTGTCCGGCTCCATGGCTGTGCGCCTACCATCACCTACCTGTCTCCAGCACGAACTTACCGTTCACTCACTCCCCTACGCCATCCACCCGGACTGAGCCGCCACAGTGCTTTCTGGGACTTGTGGTTCCACATGCGACACGAACTACAAAGGGTGTGACGACCACATTAAGGGGAGGAGATCCAGGTGCTGGGAGGTATTTTACACAGGTCGGACTCATTTGGGGGAGGACATGCCACAGTGATTGGGCGCTGAGGAAGGCTTATCGAGCCGAAATGCATTTGCCGCCACTGGGAACCGGTCAATAAAGCGAGCTGTTTACCCTGAACTCCCCCTTGGCCTCCGAGTTCTTCTGTTGAGGATCTTTGCAGTCATGTATCCTGCGCCTGCCTGCGACGCAGCACGGATGGCCCTGCTACATCAAAGCGTCCCGGAGCAAAGCTGGCACCATGTTGCTTGCAGCATCTCCTGGTATCGAGTGATCGATAGCTCCGGTGACCGCCTGGATTCGCACAGCACCAGTGGGGAGAGCTTGGTATTTTACCGACGCGGGATTTCAGTCCGCATTCACTGCCCCTGCCCATTGGACTTACTATGTGCTAATGCGGGCTGTAGCAGTCACGAGGGGATAAAGGAAAACGGCCGTGGTCAGTGTCCGGCTCCATGGCTGCACGCCTACCACCACCTACCTGTCTCCAGCACGAACTTACCGTTCACTCACTCCCCTACGCCATCCACCCGGACTGAGCCGCCACAGTGCTTTCTGGGACTTGTGGTTCCACATGCGACACAAACTACAAAGGGTGTGACGACCACATTAAGGGGAGGAGATCCAGGTGCTGGGAGGTATTTTACACAGGTCGGACTCATTTGGGGGAGGACATGCCACAGTGATTGGGCGCTGAGGAAGGCTTATCGAGCCGAAATGCATTCGCCGCCACTGGGAACCGGTCAATAAAGCGAGCTGTTTACCCTGAACTCCCCCTTGGCCTCCGAGTTCTTCTGTTGAGGATCTTTGCAGTCATGTATCCTACGCCTGCCTGCGAAGCAGCACGGATGGCCCTGCTACATCAAAGCGTCCCGGAGCAAAGCTGGCACCATGTTGCTTGCAGCATCTCCTGGTATCGAGTGATCGATAGCTCCGGTGACCGCCTGGATTCGCACAGCACCAGTGGGGAGAGCTTGGTATTTTACCGACGCGGGATTCCAGTCCGCATTGACTGCCCCTGCCCATTGGACTTACTGTGTGCTAATGCGAGCTGTAGCAGTCACGAGGGGATGAAGGAAAACGGCCGTGGTCAGTGTCCGGCTCCATGGCTGCGCGCCTACCACCACCTACCTGTCTCCAGCACGAACTTACCGTTCACTCACTCCCCTACGCCATCCACCCGGACTGAGCCGCCACAGTGCTTTCTGGGACTTGTGGTTCCACATGCGACACGAACTACAAAGGGTGTGACGACCACATTAAGGGGAGGAGATCCAGGTGCTGGGAGGTATTTTACACAGGTCGGACTCATTTGGGGGAGGACATGCCACAGTGATTGGGCGCTGAGGAAGGCTTATCGAGCCGAAATGCATTCGCCGCCACTGGGAACCGGTCAATAAAGCGAGCTGTTTACCCTGAACTCCCCCTTGGCCTCCGAGTTCTTCTGTTGAGGATCTTTGCAGTCATGTATCCTGCGCCTGCCTGCGACGCAGCACGGATGGCCCTGCTACATCAAAGCGTCCCGGAGCAAAGCTGGCACCATGTTGCTTGCAGCATCTCCTGGTATCGAGTGATCGATAGCTCCGGTGACCGCCTGGATTCGCACAGCACCAGTGGGGAGAGCTTGGTATTTTACAGACGCGGGATTCCAGTCCGCATTGACTGCCCCTGCCCATTGGACTTACTGTGTGCTAATGCGGGCTGTAGCAGTCACGAGGGGATGAAGGAAAACGGCCGTGGTCAGTGTCCGGCTCCATGGCTGTGTGCCTACCATCACCTACCTGTCTCCAGCACGAACTTACTGTTCACTCACTCCCCTACGCCATCCACCCGGACTGAGCCGCCACAGTGCTTTCTGGGACTTGTGGTTCCACATGCGACACGAACTACAAAGGGTGTGACGACCACATTAAGGGGAGGAGATCCAGGTGCTGGGAGGTATTTTACACAGGTCGGACTCATTTGGGGGAGGACATGCCACAGTGATTGGGCGCTGAGGAAGGCTTATCGAGCCGAAATGCATTTGCCGCCACTGGGAACCGGTCAATAAAGCGAGCTGTTTACCCTGAACTCCCCCTTGGCCTCCGAGTTCTTCTGTTGAGGATCTTTGCAGTCATGTATCCTGCGCCTGCCTGCGACGCAGCACGGATGGCCCTGCTACATCAAAGCGTCCCGGAGCAAAGCTGGCACCATGTTGCTTGCAGCATCTCCTGGTATCGAGTGATCGATAGCTCCGGTGACCGCTTGGATTCGCACAGCACCAGTGGGGAGAGCTTGGTATTTTACCGACGCGGGATTTCAGTCCGCATTCACTGCCCCTGCCCATTGGACTTACTATGTGCTAATGCGGGCTGTAGCAGTCACGAGGGGATGAAGGAAAACGGCCGTGGTCAGTGTCCGGCTCCATGGCTGCGCGCCTACCACCACCTACCTGTCTCCAGCACGAACTTACCGTTCACTCACTCCCCTACGCCATCCACCCGGACTGAGCCGCCACAGTGCTTTCTGGGACTTGTGGTTCCACATGCGACACAAACTACAAAGGGTGTGACGACCACATTAAGGGGAGGAGATCCAGGTGCTGGGAGGTATTTTACACAGGTCGGACTCATTTGGGGGAGGACATGCCACAGTGATTGGGCGCTGAGGAAGGCTTATCGAGCCGAAATGCATTCGCCGCCACTGGGAACCGGTCAATAAAGCGAGCTGTTTACCCTGAACTCCCCCTTGGCCTCCGAGTTCTTCTGTTGAGGAACTTTGCAGTCATGTATCCTACGCCTGCCTGCGAAGCAGCACGGATGGCCCTGCTACATCAAAGCGTCCCGGAGCAAAGCTGGCACCATGTTGCTTGCAGCATCTCCTGGTATCGAGTGATCGATAGCTCCGGTGACCGCCTGGATTCGCACAGCACCAGTGGGGAGAGCTTGGTATTTTACCGACGCGGGATTCCAGTCCGCATTGACTGCCCCTGCCCATTGGACTTACTGTGTGCTAATGCGGGCTGTAGCAGTCACGAGGGGATGAAGGAAAACGGCCGTGGTCAGTGTCCGGCTCCATGGCTGCGCGCCTACCACCACCTACCTGTCTCCAGCACGAACTTACCGTTCACTCACTCCCCTACGCCATCCACCCGGACTGAGCCGCCACAGTGCTTTCTGGGACTTGTGGTTCCACATGCGACACGAACTACAAAGGGTGTGACGACCACATTAAGGGGAGGAGATCCAGGTGCTGGGAGGTATTTTACACAGGTCGGACTCATTTGGGGGAGGACATGCCACAGTGATTGGGCGCTGAAGAAGGCTTATCAAGCCGAAATGCATTCGCCGCCACTGGGAACCGGTCAATAAAGCGAGCTGTTTACCCTGAACTCCCCCTTGGCCTCCGAGTTCTTCTGTTGAGGATCTTTGCAGTCATGTATCCTGCTCCTGCCTGCGACACAGCACGGATGGCCCTGCTACATCAAAGCGTCCCGGAGCAAAGCTGGCACCATGTTGCTTGCAGCATCTCCTGGTATCGAGTGATCGATAGCTCCGGTGACCGCCTGGATTCGCACAGCACCAGTGGGGAGAGCTTGGTATTTTACCGACGCGGGATTCCAGTCCGCATTGACTGCCCCTGCCCATTGGACTTACTGTGTGCTAATGCGGGCTGTAGCAGTCACGAGGGGATGAAGGAAAACGGCCGTGGTCAGTGTCCGGCTCCATGGCTGCGCGCCTACCACCACCTACCTGTCTCCAGCACGAACTTACCGTTCACTCACTCCCCTACGCCATCCACCCGGACTGAGCCGCCACAGTGCTTTCTGGGACTTGTGGTTCCACATGCGACACGAACTACAAAGGGTGTGACGACCACATTAAGGGGAGGAGATCCAGGTGCTGGGAGGTATTTTACACAGGTCGGACTCATTTGGGGGAGGACATGCCACAGTGATTGGGCGCTGAGGAAGGCTTATCGAGCCGAAATGCATTCGCCGCCACTGGGAACCGGTCAATAAAGCGAGCTGTTTACCCTGAACTCCCCCTTGGCCTCCGAGTTCTTCTGTTGAGGATCTTTGCAGTCATGTATCCTGCGCCTGCCTGCGACGCAGCACGGATGGCCCTGCTACATCAAAGCGTCCCGGAGCAAAGCTGGCACCATGTTGCTTGCAGCATCTCCTGGTATCGAGTGATCGATAGCTCCGGTGACCGCCTGGATTCGCACAGCACCAGTGGGGAGAGCTTGGTATTTTACAGACGCGGGATTCCAGTCCGCATTGACTGCCCCTGCCCATTGGACTTACTGTGTGCTAATGCGGGCTGTAGCAGTCACGAGGGGATGAAGGAAAACGGCCGTGGTCAGTGTCCGGCTCCATGGCTGTGTGCCTACCATCACCTACCTGTCTCCAGCACGAACTTACTGTTCACTCACTCCCCTACGCCATCCACCCGGACTGAGCCGCCACAGTGCTTTCTGGGACTTGTGGTTCCACATGCGACACGAACTACAAAGGGTGTGACGACCACATTAAGGGGAGGAGATCCAGGTGCTGGGAGGTATTTTACACAGGTCGGACTCATTTGGGGGAGGACATGCCACAGTGATTGGGCGCTGAGGAAGGCTTATCGAGCCGAAATGCATTTGCCGCCACTGGGAACCGGTCAATAAAGCGAGCTGTTTACCCTGAACTCCCCCTTGGCCTCCGAGTTCTTCTGTTGAGGATCTTTGCAGTCATGTATCCTGCGCCTGCCTGCGACGCAGCACGGATGGCCCTGCTACATCAAAGCGTCCCGGAGCAAAGCTGGCACCATGTTGCTTGCAGCATCTCCTGGTATCGAGTGATCGATAGCTCCGGTGACCGCTTGGATTCGCACAGCACCAGTGGGGAGAGCTTGGTATTTTACCGACGCGGGATTTCAGTCCGCATTCACTGCCCCTGCCCATTGGACTTACTATGTGCTAATGCGGGCTGTAGCAGTCACGAGGGGATGAAGGAAAACGGCCGTGGTCAGTGTCCGGCTCCATGGCTGCGCGCCTACCACCACCTACCTGTCTCCAGCACGAACTTACCGTTCACTCACTCCCCTACGCCATCCACCCGGACTGAGCCGCCACAGTGCTTTCTGGGACTTGTGGTTCCACATGCGACACAAACTACAAAGGGTGTGACGACCACATTAAGGGGAGGAGATCCAGGTGCTGGGAGGTATTTTACACAGGTCGGACTCATTTGGGGGAGGACATGCCACAGTGATTGGGCGCTGAGGAAGGCTTATCGAGCCGAAATGCATTCGCCGCCACTGGGAACCGGTCAATAAAGCGAGCTGTTTACCCTGAACTCCCCCTTGGCCTCCGAGTTCTTCTGTTGAGGAACTTTGCAGTCATGTATCCTACGCCTGCCTGCGAAGCAGCACGGATGGCCCTGCTACATCAAAGCGTCCCGGAGCAAAGCTGGCACCATGTTGCTTGCAGCATCTCCTGGTATCGAGTGATCGATAGCTCCGGTGACCGCCTGGATTCGCACAGCACCAGTGGGGAGAGCTTGGTATTTTACCGACGCGGGATTCCAGTCCGCATTGACTGCCCCTGCCCATTGGACTTACTGTGTGCTAATGCGGGCTGTAGCAGTCACGAGGGGATGAAGGAAAACGGCCGTGGTCAGTGTCCGGCTCCATGGCTGCGCGCCTACCACCACCTACCTGTCTCCAGCACGAACTTACCGTTCACTCACTCCCCTACGCCATCCACCCGGACTGAGCCGCCACAGTGCTTTCTGGGACTTGTGGTTCCACATGCGACACGAACTACAAAGGGTGTGACGACCACATTAAGGGGAGGAGATCCAGGTGCTGGGAGGTATTTTACACAGGTCGGACTCATTTGGGGGAGGACATGCCACAGTGATTGGGCGCTGAAGAAGGCTTATCAAGCCGAAATGCATTCGCCGCCACTGGGAACCGGTCAATAAAGCGAGCTGTTTACCCTGAACTCCCCCTTGGCCTCCGAGTTCTTCTGTTGAGGATCTTTGCAGTCATGTATCCTGCTCCTGCCTGCGACACAGCACGGATGGCCCTGCTACATCAAAGCGTCCCGGAGCAAAGCTGGCACCATGTTGCTTGCAGCATCTCCTGGTATCGAGTGATCGATAGCTCCGGTGACCGCCTGGATTCGCACAGCACCAGTGGGGAGAGCTTGGTATTTTACCGACGCGGGATTTCAGTCCGCATTGACTGCCCCTGCCCATTGGACTTACTGTGTGCTAATGCGGGCTGTAGCAGTCATGAGGGGATGAAGGAAAACGGCCGTGGTCAGTGTCCGGCTCCATGGCTGCGCGCCTACCACCACCTACCTGTCTCCAGCACGAACTTACCGTTCACTCACTCCCCTACGCCATCCACCCGGACTGAGCCGCCACAGTGCTTTCTGGGACTTGTGGTTCCACATGCGACACGAACTACAAAGGGTGTGACGACCACATTAAGGGGAGGAGATCCAGGTGCTGGGAGGTATTTTACACAGGTCGGACTCATTTGGGGGAGGACATGCCACAGTGATTGGGCGCTGAGGAAGGCTTATCGAGCCGAAATGCATTCGCCGCCACTGGGAACCGGTCAATAAAGCGAGCTGTTTACCCTGAACTCCCCCTTGGCCTCCGAGTTCTTCTGTTGAGGATCTTTGCAGTCATGTATCCTGCGCCTGCCTGCGACGCAGCACGGATGGCCCTGCTACATCAAAGCGTCCCGGAGCAAAGCTGGCACCATGTTGCTTGCAGCATCTCCTGGTATCGAGTGATCGATAGCTCCGGTGACCGCCTGGATTCGCACAGCACCAGTGGGGAGAGCTTGGTATTTTACCGACGCGGGATTCCAGTCCGCATTGACTGCCCCTGCCCATTGGACTTACTGTGTGCTAATGCGGGCTGTAGCAGTCACGAGGGGATGAAGGAAAACGGCCGTGGTCAGTGTCCGGCTCCATGGCTGCGCGCCTACCACCACCTACCTGTCTCCAGCACGAACTTACCGTTCACTCACTCCCCTACGCCATCCACCCGGACTGAGCCGCCACAGTGCTTTCTGGGACTTGTGGTTCCACATGCAACACGAACTACAAAGGGTGTGACGACCACATTAAGTGGAGGAGATCCAGGTGCTGGGAGGTATTTTACACAGGTCGGACTCATTTGGGGGAGGACATGCCACAGTGATTGGGCGCTGAGGAAGGCTTATCGAGCCGAAATGCATTCGCCGCCACTGGGAACCGGTCAATAAAGCGAGCTGTTTACCCTGAACTCCCCCTTGGCCTCCGAGTTCTTCTGTTGAGGATCTTTGCAGTCATGTATCCTGCGCCGGCCTGCGACGCAGCACGGATGGCCCTGCTACATCAAAGCGTCCCGGAGCAAAGCTGGTACCATGTTGCTTGCAGCATCTCCTGGTATCGAGTGATCGATAGCTCCGGTGACCGCCTGGATTCGCACAGCACCAGTGGGGAGAGCTTGGTATTTTACCGACGCGGGATTCCAGTCCGCATTGACTGCCCCTGCCCATTGGACTTACTGGGTGCTAATGCGGGCTGTAGCAGTCACGAGGGGATGAAGGAAAACGGCCGTGGTCAGTGTCCGGCTCCATGGCTGCGCGCCTACCACCACCTACCTGTCTCCAGCACGAACTTACCGTTCACTCACTCCCCTACGCCATCCACCCGGACTGAGCCGCCACAGTGCTTTCTGGGACTTGTGGTTCCACATGCGACACAAACTACAAAAGGTGTGACGACCACATTAAGGGGAGGAGATCCAGGTGCTGGGAGGTATTTTACACAGGTCGGACTCATTTGGGGGAGGACATGCCACAGTGATTGGGCGCTGAGGAAGGCTTATCGAGCCGAAATGCATTCGCCGCCACTGGGAACCGGTCAATAAAGCGAGCTGTTTATCCTGAACTCCCCCTTGGCCTCCGAGTTCTTCTGTTGAGGATCTTTGCAGTTATATATATATATATATATATATATATATATATATATATATATATATATATATATATTTCACTTCACTGAAAACAAGGGAAGACAGCACTAGATGCGGATCATCGTTTGCAAACAAAGATAATGACAGCAAAATCTTATTGAAGACTTTAGAGAAACAAAAAAATGTGCATAGAAATCACAAAGTGGTGGGAGCAAAAGTCCCTTCAGAAATATGAGGAAATAGGGAGAGTACCTTGAGGACTTAAGATCATGCTCGCACCAAGCTTTGACAATCCAAACCCCAAAATGCTAATATAGTGGGGAGAAACCAATCTTGACGCATCTTAAGATTGGTGAAAAATTTTATGAAATATGCACAAATTGACTGAGAGGAATTGACCAAGGAAATAGACAAATTAAATAGTGATCTGGACAAATGTGAAAATCAAGAAAATATCACAAAGATGAGAAAAGAAATCGGGGCACGACTGAAGAAACACGAAGACACCATCAAAATAAGGAAAGCTTTCAAATTTAATCGGGATAAAATTGACTACGAAACAGGCCAGATATTTACATTCGCATGAAAATTTGATAACGTGAAACGCCAACGATTTGTGAAGGCAAATCCAGCAGGTCTCAACGTCCATGAAACAGTCATGAGAGAAACAAATTAATTAGCTTCCACCTCAGACCCGAGCTCCATAACAAGAGAGACGGAATCGGAGGATGGAGGAACGGCAACAGCCAATGCAAGCGTGGTAAGGGGAGACTTACGCTGGTGGAAGAGCTGGATTTTTTTAGGTCTGGACAGGAGACAAACCCTAAAGCTACAGAATCCTCCAAGGACACAAGAAAAAGGAGAAACAAAAGGAGAAGAGAAAGGAGGAAATGTAGGAAAAACAAAAGGCGATAATGCAGGCAAAAATAATGGAGAATGATAATACAGTAATTAACCTGTCAGAAGTCACACTAAACAAAGCAGAAATCCAAATTCTTTTGTTAGGATTATCATTTTGTCCCGAAAGCAACTTCAATTATGGACAGACAAGAGTGGACATCTTCAAATTTATCAGAAAATGAAATCTCAGGAAATATTGTACATTTAAAGAAGGTCTCCAATAGAAAAATGAGGGACAATTAAATAAGGATACTCAGAGAGAAAACCTATAGGGATCTGATGCAAATATTTTGTTAACTATGTACGAATTGGACAGTGCAACAAATGAAACAGAAACAAATGCTGATGACAACTCCACACAAGCAAGGCTTTAAGATCTAGGAGTTAATACACCAGCAATTGCAAGTAGTCCATTTAAACCAAAATCGACTTTCTTACCATGATGCCAAGAGACGCCATAGACATATTCCAAGACCGTGTCATTGATGATTTGAAGACTGCATACGAAAAAATAGAAGATTGGGCACAGAATGGAAATTCAGACGGCAACAGTACAATAAGGGAATGAAAAAATTGAGAGAAAACAAAGACATAGTGTTAAATAAATCTGACAAAGGAGGGAATATTGTTGTATGGCCCAAGGAGTAATCTACAGCGGAACCCTACAGACCATTGGACGATAATTTGTGTTATGAACGTACATGTAGTATAAAGTACAAAACCACAAAGGAAAAACTTAAAAAAGATTTATCACAATGGAACAGAGAAGGCTTCATCACAAAACAAGAATTTTGCTTCCTACATAAAGAGCATCTAATACTCCCAATCTTGTATCTTACACCGAAAATTCATTATGAGACACTTCCAGTACCAGGAACACCAATCATCTCTGCAAGAAGCAGCGTGTCTGAAAACATTTCACAATATGTGGATTTTTATTTGCTGTAATTTGTACATAAACTGCCATCATACATCAAAGATACAGGAGACTTTATCAGTAAACTACAGGACATAACATGGAGTGATGAATACATCTTGATGACACTTGACATTATTTCACTCTATACGAGCATAGATCATTCAGTGGTTCTCAATTCAGTGCAACATTTCTTAAATACTCGTCCAGTAGGATTTTTAAAACTTAACAAAATGTAGAATTATTAACATGGTGTTTATACAAACAACTTTTTTCTATTTGGAAAATAAATGTTTAGACAAGTAAGAGGAGTGGCGATGGGGGCCTGCTTCTCCCCCAGTTATGTATGCTTGCATGTAGGCTGATGGGAGGAGCAGGTCCTCAGAAGGGAACACTGATTTGGCGGAGAGGCATGTTGTACAATGAATGAGGTTAATTGACAATATTTTTGTAATTTGGCATGGAAATGTAGATAGTACAAAAAGCTTTGTCAAAAGAAACAGTGAAAATGAATTCAACTTAGAGTTCACTGCCCAAATTAATAACTATTCTGTGTGTTTTTTAGATGTAACAATATATAAAGCAGAACATAAACAGGAAACAACATTATATCGCAAAATCACTGCAGGAAACTCAACGCTTCATGCGAACATTTCCACCCAAAGCATCTCATTAACAGTGTACCTTATGGTGAATTTTTGAGATTTTATTTAGAGAGTTTTATATAGCGCGAACGTACCCCTTGGGTATCAGAGCGCTTCACAGATACATATACATGAGGTAGGTTAGAGATACAACTCGCATAGCATAACCATATAGTGAATGAGGTAGGTAGGTATAAAGCTATATAGTAAACGTTTCAAACTGATATGAGGTAGTTTAGGTATACGTCTATAAGGTAATATAGCATCGAATATGTACAATGGCGTGGTATAATTAGGCTAGTATTTGACATCGGGATTTACATATTTCTATATAATTTTAGTCTGCGTCTATCTCCAAAGTTACCATATAAGTTATTCTACTTGTCTACTGTACTATATATTATAATCCTGTACAATAGTTCCGAATTGTCTTTATCTGTAGTGACTTTCTCTTTTCTTCCATTTGTTGTTCCGTTATGGCACATCTATGACGCGGTGGCGGTGATGCCTTTTCTTGCCTATGTAAGGAACATACTCATTAGGAAGATCTTAGCTTTCCTCTTGAATGTTGCCGTGTTTGTAATTTTCCTAATATTTGGAGGGAGTGAGTTCCATATTCTAGGGGCTGCCCCGGAGAAAGCCCTGTCATGTGTTTTCTTCTTCCGGAAGATGGGTGGTTTCAGCAGCAGCTCC
Organism: Lissotriton helveticus; assembly: GCF_964261635.1. Lineage (NCBI taxonomy): Eukaryota > Metazoa > Chordata > Amphibia > Caudata > Salamandridae > Lissotriton > Lissotriton helveticus. The sequence goes on from NC_136070.1 coordinate 921,450,887, forward strand.
TTGGCACTCCTAGCTGGTCTGCCTCCTAGCTCAATCTTCTGGTCCAGGTATCTTGGTGTTTTGTAGTGGAGCGCTTTGTGGGTGATACATGCCATTTTAAGTTGGATTCTGGCTTCGTATGGTAGCCAGTTTAACGCTTTCAGGTGTGGCGAGATATGATCGAATTTCCTTGATCCGGTGATGAGTCTTGCTGCTGCATTGAGGCATGCTTTTAGTGGTGCTGTGGAAATTTTTGGTAGACCTGCTAAGGTTGTACATCCATATTCAATCCTTGTGATAACTAAGGATTGTACTGCCATTTTGAGATCTGCCGTAGAGATGAATAGTTTCACTTTCCCAATGTAGTTCAAGTGAAAGCGGGCATTTTTTTGCCATTGTTTTGATGTGGGCTTTCATGTCTAGGTTCTTATCCAATGTGATTCCTAATGATTTCGCTGAGTCCACTAGCGTAGGGGTGCAGTTCAGTGCTGTGATCAATTTGGTCCATTCCTTCACTTCAGTGTGGTTCTTTGGAGGCGAGATTAATAGGAATTCCGTTTTTTGTGCAATTAGCTTCAGGTCATTACTGGTTAACCAGCTTAATGACACTTTTAAGGCCTCATTCATTGACTTGATGTCTTCCAGAGGGGGAACATCCATTACGACGAAACTTTAACAACGCGGTACTGTTACCACGCTACTTTTACAACGCAAGTCGTTATGACGACTTGCGCTGGGGGGCGCTCCAGGATAGTAAATAGTTTAATTTACTATCCAACTCCTTCCCTAGAGTCCACGGGGACTGGAGTTGGAATAGTAAATAAAACTATTTACTATCCAGCGCCCCTCAACGCAAGTCGTTGTAACGACTTGCGTTGTAAAACTAGCGTGGTAACGGTACGCGTTGTCAAAGTACGCGTCGTACCGTCATACATCCCTTCCAGAGATGCGATCTTGATGTATATCTGCGTGTCGTCCGGGTACATATGATAAGATATGCTTGCGTCTCCGAGAATTTCTGTCAGAGGTTTGACGTATAGGTTAAAAAGTGAAGGGGATAGTGTAGATCCTTGAGGGACTCCAATCGAATTCGGACATGTTGGGGATAGTGTCTGGCTGACCAAAAATCTTTGAGATCTATTCTGAAGGAAGGATTCAAACCATTTCAGCACATTTCCCGACATTCCCATCCTGTTGTGCAGCCTGTCCAGTAATTTTTCATGATTTACAGTGTCGAATGCAGACGACAGGTCAAGAAGGACTAGTAGACATGTTCTTTTGAGATCTAGGGCCTGTATCGCATCATCGACGATATGTAGGATCGCTGTTTCCGTGCTGTGGCCTGTTCTGAATCCCGATTGGCAGTCGTCCAATAGCATGAATTTAGCGATGTGATGGCCCAGTTGGTTTTGTACACATTTCTCGATTAATTTGACAAGTAATGGAATATTGGTACCTGGGCGACAGTTGTTAGGATCTGCTGGGTCCGCTGTTGGTTTCTTTATGATGGGGGCAACTTGGCCTCTTTTTAAGCATTCTGGAAGGATCCCTTGAGATAGCGAGGCATTTATTATTTTGGTCCATATTGGGATGATGATGTGGTTGATTTTTTGTAGTCATTTGGCGGGGAGTGGATCAATATAGTGGTTATTCGGTTTGATATCCGATAGAGTTTTGGCGATAGCATTCTGATCATATAGCTTGAAGGTATCCCAATGTGCTTTGTTTTTTGCTTCATCGTGGTTGATTTTCAGGGTGGTATTGTTCAGTCTGTGTGGTTGGTTGGGCAGGTTGTCCGCTGCCATCTTGAGCTCTATTTCCAAAGTGTTGGCATTGTCGGTGAAGAAAGTTGAGAATTCTTCACAGCTCAACTGAGTTTTAGTGGTTTCTTGGGCCGATTTTGCCAATTTGTTTGATTGTTGCTTTAAAATCTCAAATAGTTTCCGTGGCCTGTTTTTGGCGTTATCCAGTTCTGATCTAATATATTCTTTTTGGGAATTGAGGTTTTTTTATTGTACTCGTTTCTGATTTTTCTGAGCGATTTCAGCTCTGGTGTTGTCTCCATTTTCTTTCGGCCAGTCTTAGTTTCCGCCTATCATCATTCAGTGTTGTCCTTTTCTGTGACTCTTTCCAGTTTTAGTGGCATAGTGGTGTTAACTATGTTTATTACTGTTGTAGTGTAGTGGTCCGTTAAATCATACATATTCCGCAAATTGTTAGGTGGATTCAGCTCTTTCTCACAACTTTCTACTAACCGTTCAATGTTCGAGTCTTTGATGTCCCGGGTCCACTTTTTGAGTTTAATAGGCTGCGTGATCTTATTACTTTTCAAGGTTGGTATTAGGAAGGTTATGGCATGGTGATCCGACCAGTCGCACAGAGCAACTGAGTGGATCACTATGTTCTTGTTTCTTGATAATATCCAGTCTAGCGTTGCTCCTTTTGAGTGTGATGGCTGTGTGCAGGCTTGGGTAAGATTTAGCTCAGTCAAAAAGTCTTTAAGAGCGTTGATCTGTTTGTCCTTCCTGTCGTCCCAGTGTAAGTTAAAATCGCCCAGGAATATGTTGTTAGAGTGAGGGTTAGAGTTATCCGTGATGATCTCCATTAACTGGTCTATAAAAGTAGCATTATTTCCTGGAGGATGGTACAGTGCATGCAGGTTGCATCTTAGATTATCTGTTGACCGTATATTAAGACCTAGGTATTCACAGGATTCAAGAGGGTTGGATTGAATTTGGTTGATTTCTATGTCCGATTGGTGGATGCAGGCTAACCCTCCTCCTATCTGTTTTGGTCTATCTAGTCTCACGATGTTATATTGAGGGGGCACTAACAGATCCATGAGTGGCGATGATGATTCCGTCAGCCATGTTTCTGTTAAGATTGCTAGTTCAATTTCCTGGCTAATGATAAGTGCAGCGATGTCTGATGCATGTTTTACTGCGGACCGACAGTTGAGCAATAGGCATTTCAGCGGCTTTCTTGCGTTACTAGGGTTCCGCTCAAGCAAGTTGGTGCAAAGCTGGACTTGTTGTTGGTTGTTAAGGTTTGGCTTCCTTTCCTTATGTCTGGATGTTCTATTAGCATCAATCGGAACTGTTCTAATTTCCTCCCCTCTACTGTGTTCTATGGGCTCATAAGCCTGGAGTAAGGATAGGGTTTCTTCTTCTGTTAAGCACCTAAGATTCCTATCTGGCCGATTGTGCCTATTTGATAATGGTATGGCCCTCTCATTCCTTTTTCCTAGAGACTTCTGCACTAATTCTTGGATGTGCTCAACTTTGGAGCGCGTGCCTACAGTGATTTCCAGAATCTTTTCAGTGTGCTTTGGATGTCCTGTGACATATTGGCAATTTGTGCTTGTATTCCTTTGATATCTCTCTGGGTCTGAGGCGATGTCTTCGGAGTGTTCCTCCTCTCAGTTTGGTATTCACAGCTTGTGTCCCCGTGATTAGGATTTGTTCCTTTTCTCGACTTCCTTTTCTTTGTGCTCTTAGTTCTGTTGTCCGCGCCTCCACTATGTGTGATGTGCGATGTACTATCTGTGCCGTGTGATCTATCTACCACTTTTGGGTGACGAGCGTTCTGTGTGGTCCTATCTGACCTTTGTGTTGTACACGGGGAGTTTGATCGAGGGGTGGCATCTTCCATATTACTCATTTCTAGATTCCTACTGAGTGGCCTACTTGTAGGCGAAGTCATCTCATGGGAGAGCAGCGTTGGTTCTTCCCTCCTTGCTTGCTGCGGGGCGGTATTAACAAGAACTATAGGTATTTCTGTTCTCTCTGTAGCCTCTTCATCCAACCTGTCTTCATTCTCCGTTATGTCTCCTAGTGTCGCTGAGTATTGTGGATCCACCTTCTGGGAGAGCAACGATGATTCTTCTCTCTGTACTTGTGCCGGAGCGGTATTAGCAAATAATATTGGAGTTTCTGTGCTCTCTGTATCCTCTCCATCCAAACTGTCTTCTGTTTCAGTTGTGTGTCCTAGTTGCGATGAGTGTTGAGGATGTGCGGTCCGTTGTTGTTGATCCCTTGTGTTCTCTACACATTCTTTTAAGGTAGAGAATATGTTGTCAAATTTCTCTAATTCGTTATTGGCAGCTTGTATAAGCACTATTCCATTCTTGTACAACGTTATGCAAAGGTCTGCTCTGAGTCTTGGTGACGGTATGCTCAATAGTTTTGTGCCATGTGGAATATTGCTAACAGATTTTATGTTGAGCTTCTCTGTAATGACAGTGCGCCATTTAGCCGATCTTCTAGTGAAAAATATCAGGTCGTTTATGATCATGCCTTTGTCTGGGTTAAAGGAAGGGTCTGAAATCAACGTGTCAGGGTTTTTCCTCATTATATTGTGCTTGAATTTTTTGGCTGCAGTCTTGGGTAGGTGAGTTGGATATTTTATGATATGTGCTTTTATGCCTACCGCTTCTAAGTTGTTATCGGTCATCTTTGCTAGTTGATGTCATGTACTATGGTGTTAAGGTCTCTTATAAATGTTGTGCGCTTTCTTAAATGTCACCATCTATCTCCGGCTGTTATCAGGGTTAGTTAATTCTTTTGGTGTTTCTCCTTTCCTTAGTTGCTAATTCTCCTATTTGCTGTGTCCTCTTGCTCCCCTGTCCTCCAGTCGGTTCCGTTGTTATTTTAGTTTTGTTCTTGTATCTAATGTTGTGATCCTTTATGAGTTCCCCTTATCTAGCCTATATCTGTTTGCTTTCTCTGTAAAAATTATTTTCATGCACCTATGTGTCTCCTTTATCTCTAACCTAAGTTCCAAACTAGTACAGATCCTTCTCTTTTTGTATTTCATCCGCAGTATAACCTTGGTTAGAGTATTGGCAAAGTTGTTCAGGTATTGTTTGAGTAATGTTTTATTCCGATCATGCCGTAAAATTATTTTCATGCACCTATGTGTCTCTTCTTTATTTCCAACCTAATTTCCAAATTAGTACAGATCCTTCTCTATTTGTATTTCATCCGCAGTATAACCTTGGTTAGAGTATTGGCAAAGTTGTTCAGGTATTGTTTGATTAGTGTTTTATTCCGATCAGGTCGCCATTTTAGGGTCAAGCGGGGTCCTGTTTTCCCAGCTAGCTGTGCTTAATTTAATTGTATTCCGCTCAGGATGTCCGTAGCGGCCGCCATATTAGGGTCAGGCGGGGCGGGTCCTGTTTTCAGCTTGCGGTGTTCAAATGTAGCCCTCGTTTTGCAATTATGCTTCTGTCGCAGCAGAGGACATCAGCACACTCTCGATTTGCAACCTGTTGAAATTCCGATTTGCATCTTGCTATAATTCCGATTCATTTATCCGCGGCAGCTGCCATTTTAAAGTCAGGCGGGGCGGATCCTGCCTTCCCAGTTTGCCGCTTTCACCATTTATCCCCGCTCTATCGTCATGTTTATGACGTCTTACTTATTTGTTTATTTTTTATTTATTTTATTTTTATTTTCAAAGTTTTATATAGCGCGAACAAGATCTTTGCAGATATCAGAGCGCTTTACAAAGGGAAGGGGTAAGGGAAACAAGGGGTGATTGAGCAGACTTTAGTAAACAATAATAGTAGTAGGTAAAATGTGAGTAACATAATAAGATCGCAATCCGATAAAAGCATAAAACAGGTATATAAAAAGTGAAAAAGGTCAACAAGTAATAAAAAAGTAAACCGCTAATAAGGAGACGGTATATAGTCTTAGCTCAGAACAAAATAGAGTTCAAGTGAATTTAGCCATTAGGAAGGCTTTAACTTCTTTCTTAAAAAGTGCTGTGGAGGAGATCAGCCTCGTTTCGGGAGGTAGTGAGTTCCAGATCCTAGGTGCCATTCCTGAGAAGGAGCGTTTGTATGTTTTCTCCTTCCGGAATCTTCGAGGTTTCAGGAGGAGATTTTTTGAGCTTCTGTTTGTTCTCGAGCCTCCTGATAAAGACAGCTTTTGGGTGAGGTAGTTGGGTGACTTGTAGTGTACAGCCATGTGTGTCATGCAGGCAATTTTCATCTGTATTCTGGCTTCAAAAGGCAGCCAGTTCAAGGATCTGAAATCAGGGGAAATATGTGAATGTTTTCTTGATCCAGTGATCAGTCTCGCAGCCGCGTTCAGGGAGGCTCTTAGTGGTGCAGTTGTAGATAGAGGGAGTCCGCTGAGAGCCACAATTCCGTAATCTATGCGTGGTATGACTAGGGCTTGCACTGCAGTTTGGAAGTCCTTAGCTGGGAAGAAGGGTTTAAGTTTCCTCAAAGTGTTGATTTGGAAATTAGCTCCCTTAGTTGCTTTACTGATATGCTGCTGCATGTTGAGATTGGTGTCAAGTGTGATGCCTAAGGATTTCGCTGAGTCCACGATGGTGGGTTGGATGTTGAGTGCGGTTAGGTGCTTGAGCCAAGATTGGGTGGTGGAGATTTTCGCAGGAGGTGAGATCAGAAGGAACTCAGTTTTCTGCGCATTCAGTTTGAGGTGATTATCGGCCAACCAAGATTGGGTGTTTCTGAGCGTGGAGTTCAGAAGTTTGATGTCATCCGGGGATTCTAGTTTGAGGTAGAGTTGAGTGTCATCAGCGTACATATGGAAGTGCACATTCGATGCTTGGAGCAGAGTGGTGAGTGGTTCCATGACTAGATTGAACAAAGTGGGGGATAGGGAAGATCCTTGTAGGACGCCTAATGTTACGGGTACAGCTGAGGACAGCACGTTGTTGATCTTAAACTTCTGAGACCGATTATGTAAGAAGGAAGTGAACCATTTGAGAACAGTCCCAGATAGACCCATTCTGGTGTTTAACAGATCGAGTAGGTTCTCATGTTTGACGGTATCAAATGCAGAGGAGAGAGTAGGATGAGAAGGCTAGAGTCATTGTGATCAAGGAATTGGAGGCGTCATCAATTATGTGCGTCATAGCCGTTTCCGTACTATGTCTTGCTCGGAAGCCTGATTGATGAGGGTTGAGGAGGTCAAACTGATCGATGTGTTTTGTCAGTTGGAGTTGTACGCATTTTTCCAGCAGTTTGGCCAAGGTGGGGATATTGGTGATAGGGCGGTAATTGTTTAGGTCGAGCGGATCAGCTGTAGGTTTCTTGAGTATAGGCGAGACTTGTCCTACTTTGAGGGAGTCGGGGATGAGCCCTTGTTGTAGGGAACTGTTAATGATTTTAGTCCAGAGAGGGAGGAGCAGGGGGATGAAGTCTTTTACAGCATTAGCAGGTAAGGGGTCTGTCAGGTGATTAGAGGGTTTCAGGGTGTCGAGCAGTTTGTTAATTGATTCTTCTGAGTAAGTGTCGAAGGACGACCATGCAGCGTTATTTTTAGGTAGAGTGGTGGTTCTGCTGATGTGGCTAGAATATCGGTTTACATCATTGAGGAGTTCGCTTTTTATATTATCAGTTTTTTGCTTGAAGAAAGCAGAAAAGTCTTCACAGGATGGTATATTACTTGTTGTGCTGTTAGATTGAAGAGGTTGTTCCTTGGCACGAGTTTTGACTAGTTCAAACAGTTTTCTTGCACGATTTTTTGCTTGGTCAAGCTGGCGGCTGAAGAAGTCTGTTTTCGAGCGCTTGATTTTCCTGAAGTAGGCGTTCCTCTTTTTCTTGAGCGTTTTAAGGTGCAATGCTGAGGGAACTGATCTCCAGGTGCGCTCTGCCATGTGCATGGCACGCCTATCTTCATTGAGTCTGCCGTCATACCATGGGTTAGAGATCTTGGTGGAGGCTCTCTTCAGTTGCAGAGGGGCGGCTTCATTAATTATTGAGGTCATAGCGTTGAGGTATTGGTCGGTCAGAGATTGCACGTCAGCAGCGCCGGTGGGGGGAAGGAGGAGGCTGGTGCTATGGGAAGGCAGGGAGTTGGGGCTAAGCTTCTTCATGTCCCTTTTCCAGATCTTGGGTTTGTAGGGTTGAGCCGGGTTAAGTTTAACCTTTTCATTTATGTAGAATGTGATAATGTGGTGATCTGACCAGTCACAGGGTTGGATTGCCTCCAGTTGGGTAGAGTCCTCTTTGGCGATGATAAGGTCAAGGATAGATCCTTTGTCATGTGTCGGGCTGTTGCAAATTTGGGTGAGGTCAAGCACAATAAGGAAAGATTTGAGACTATTCACCACTGCATCTTTCTGATCATTCCAGTGAAGGTTGAAGTCACCCAGGTAGATTTGAGTGTTTTGCCGACCGGAGTTGGTTGAAATCGTGTCCATGGGTTGTTGGGAGAAGGTGAGGTTGTCCCCGGGTGGATGGTAGATGACATGTAAGGAGCATACCGGTTTGCCCCCGCTGGTGATCTCGAGGCAAAAGAGTTCACAGGAGGTGAGTGTGGGGATGGTGACTTTAGTCACAGCAAGGTTTTTCCTAGCGATGCATGCGATTCCCCCGCCCGTCTTGTTGTTCCTGTCGAGTCTAATGATGTGGTAGTTGGGGGGAACTAGAATGTCCCGTATAGGCGTAGAAGATTCGGATAGCCAGGTTTTGGTCAGAATAGCTAGGTCGAGGTCCCTTGAGATGATGAGATCAGCGATGGCGGAGGAGTGTCTAGGGGCCGATCTGCAGTTGAGTAGAATGCATTTGAGTCTGGGGGTGAAGAGTGTGGTCGGGGGTACTAGTGAGAGAGGGATTTTTCTGAGGTTCTTGGGGACGGAGCTTCTGTTGTTTTGTGTGGGGGACCTGAGGGGATTAGGGAGAATCGTGGGTATGGAAAGGTGTGTGGTGGTTGTGTTTTTAAGTGCAGCTGGGGCATAAGAACGGAGGAGGGTGTGTATGTCGTGGTCCGAGAAGGGATTGCGGGGCGTTGGGGGCGGTTGGTGTTATTGCGATTAGGGATAGATAGCCAATGTGGGGCATGTTGAGTGAGTGGGACAGTGGGGCGGGTGGTGTGCTTTTTGAGCGAGGGGCGGGTGGGGTGCTTGTTGAGCGTGGAGGTAGAGGAGGGTCGGGATGTCTGGGTTGTGCGAAGAGGAGTTCTTTGATGGTGTGAAGATCTTCTTTGACTTGTACGAGGGTGGAGATAATCATGTCCAGTGTGGGGTTAGGGAAGGTGGTGGGGAAGAGAGCCGAGGGTGAATGATTGAGTAAGGAATTGGCGAGGGGGGGGAGGGTTGTGCTAGTGTTAGTGCAGGGTTCTGCGGAGTCAGTAAGTGGTATGAAATTCGGTAGGTAACGGAGTTTGGTGGTGAAAAGTGTGGGAGAGCTAGGGGGGACTTTGGTGGTAGTGGTGAGGGCATTGGCGGGAGGCGGTGAAGGCGAGTTGGGGGATGAATAAAGGCTTGAGATGGTGGCGGTGCATGGAGGGAGGTGGGGGCTGAGAATGGGGGGGAGAGAGGAGGAGGGGGTAGGGTAGAAGGGGTGGTGTGTTCTAGGAGACTTGTTGGGAGGGTGGGGAAGTGGGGACTGAGTGTGGATAGTGAGATCGGGTGAGAGATGAAACTACTGCGGGGAAGGGGAGATGAGTTAAGGGAGGTGAGGGGTTCTGCGGGACTAGTAGGAGGTGTGAGGTGGGGGGTGGGTGTGGAGAATGTAGGATGAGGAGGAGGAGGGCTCGATGCCTATGGGTGAGGGGTGTGTAATAGTTACAGAGGGTGGGTGAGTGACAAGCGCTTTGGGGGGAGGGGCGAGGTGCGTGACATTCTGATGCTGTGCTGGGTTAGGAGAGTTAGATAGGCTATTAGAGGTGGGGGGTGTTGTGTATGTTCACTCACCGGCAGGGGGGGAAGAGATGGAGGGTCGAGGCGGCCTGCTTGTTTGTATTTTTCGTCCCTCGGGACCTCCGATCGAGACCCGATGTCCCTGGTAGAGCTCCGTCCTCCCCGGAGCTAACAGGGGCTCCCCAATTCGTTTCCCCAAGACCTCTGGGCGCTCCCAGCAGAGGTCCAACTGCACCTCTTTCCGTCTGCAATGCCCCGTCTCCGCTCAGTGGGGATCACTCCTCTCCTGATTGTGGTCTGTAGAGCGCCGCACAGAGCGGGCATATGTGGGTATTCGTAACCCAACGATGCAGCCAACGATGCGGCCGTCTTCTCCTGATGCGGGCTGAGGCAGCACAGTTCAAGGGGGCACCGAGCCGACTGCGGGCGATGCGGATAGATCCTCCGTGCCCACCGTATGGCCAGTGTCCATTGTAGTCCGGCGAGGAGAGGTTGTCGTGCCAGGTCAGTGTAGATCCTCTCAGGTAAGCAGTTTGTATTCCTTAAATGTTCTTCGATTTTCCGGTGGCCTGTAGGTCGCTGTGTGGTTATTTCCAGGGATTTAAACCATTTTGGTGATCCCTAACCCAGGAGCTCTTGCCTAGAGCTCCTACTTGGCGGCCATTTTTTGTATTAATTGCGGTGAATATGCAGCACAGAAACAGAAACGGAGCTAGCAAAATGCTAACTGAAATGATCACTAGATTCTCACAGAGAGGTTATAGTCAAACTATACTCAATCAGGCAAGAACCAAAGTCTATGCAAATCCAAGTGGGAATGTGCAGACGAGAGGACTAACATGAAAAAGATAACCCCAACCCAATCTAGCGCCTCACAGAATGAGTTAAATTTTGAAGATTCAACTGTGAGGCTAATGAAGAACTATAGCCGGCAGGAAAACAAATTCAGAAGCATCATCAACAGGAACTGGCCAATAGTATTAACTGATACAATTATGGCACAGAAAATCCTGAAAAAGCACACATTACCATTCAGGCGGGTTTTATCTCTGAGGTCAACTTTGGTCAAAAATAGTCCTGAAATTAACCCCAGTACGTCATGGCTCAAACCCAAAAATGGCTTTTTTAAATGCACATCATGCTGGGCATGTAAATTTGGGGTGAATACTACGGAATACATTACCCCATTTAGTACATAACCCACGCCTTTGAAAGATAACTACAACTGCCGCACAGAATATGCAGTCTACGTGCTAACACGCAACTGCGGCTTGCGCTATGGGGGTAGCACTAAGCTGCAGGTGCATGTAAGAATACTCCAGCACTTAAGAGCAATTGAGAATTCCGATCAGACATACACAGTGGTCAAGCTTTTCCAAACTGTACACCAAAATTATCTCAATTGCTTAACCTACTACTTAATTGGGTCTATACCACCTCTCAGACGAGGTGGTAACAGAGAAAAACTACTTAGAAGATTAGAGTAGAAAATTATTTTAGAACTGGACTCTAAGTCACCCTGTGGGTTAAAAAATAGTGAAGAGTTAGATAATATTTTGTGATTTTCATGAAATTAAATGTATGTATTTGTGTGGGGATCTAGGAACGGATTTCGTGGGGTCTTATGAAATTTTAAAGACATTTTTATAAAATTCTTATGAAGAATGTATGGGAGTTTTATGGAGGTTTTATGAAATTTGTGAATATTTGAAGCATACACACTTAGTAATACACTATGATACAACTTGGTCAGTTTCACATGACAAATGAATATGGTATAGGCCCATACCAGTTACTTCTTTAACGGTCAATAATGAAGAATTTTGATGGTCTCGCGTAAAGCAACTTCTAATAATATAACTGTTTAACCCCTGCAGTTAACATCTAGCTGTAACACAATGTTTTTTTATTCATCTTTTAAACTGTTGTTTATCTGTTTTTTAGCACATGTATAGGAGGAAAAAAGCACTTTAAAAAATGTAGGCACTAAGCACTTTGGGTAACACTAAGCACTTTATGAAGGTATTGGCAAGTTTTGTAAACAGAATGATAGCACTTTGCAATATAAATACAACAGGTACTAAAGAGGAATTGGTGGTTAAGCATTTAAGCTGATATAAGTCGGAACGCATGGCAAGAAAAGAAAAGATTTTATTTAAACCAAAGCAATATTATCTGTGAGGCGGTCAGTCATGTCTCTGTATGGGTATGACAATGACATTACAGGCACTATGCAGTTGGAAATAAGTCCTACCATACATGAGCAGCATAAATATCAAATAAATTGAGCAACTTATTTATATATTTATTGAATTGATTGATGATTTATTATTGTATTTATCTACCTATGTGTATAATTATATATGGTTACACATATTTGTCTGAAATAATGCCTTATGTAAAGCGGAATAACCATGTTATGTTAGAACATGATTTACAAAACTTTGTAAGTTGTATGATCGCAAAATTGCTTCATAATGACACAGTCTGTCTTCTATGGTGATTATTAGAACGCCTGTCAGGTGACATGATGTCACAATAAATTTAAAGACCTTGATTTGCGGTGCCTTCTTATGTGATCAAGGTCACATACAGTAACTGAAACGTGTAATGGCGAGTTGGAGCAAGTAAAATAAAGGAGATTGATGCACAATTGTCAGAGTCCATACCCATTTATCCATTTCAAGTGGATTTGTTTGGGAACCGTCGTGGATATATATATATTGTGCAGCATGTCGGATTAAAACTTTTCTTGAGTTAAAGACACGGAGTCAGTGCCTTCCTTTCATCAGAGGGAAATGGATTGGTAATCAATACGTAGGATTCAAGCTCCTGGGAATCCCTACACTGACCCTCCTCGTTCTGGCTGCGCTGTGTAACTGGGACAAACTGATGGTGAAACTTTCGAGAAGAGAGAAACACAGCGCCCCCCGAAACCGGTAATTGTGGAGAAACTGATTTTAAGTGACGCGGACGATTAGCTGACTCACCGGATCCCTGCGAAGGCTGGAGAGCAGTTGCGGGCTTCCAGGTAGGACAGCGAAAATCTGTATCACTAATCCAGTATAGAACTGCAAGGGTTTATGGGAGAGGTAGTCCCGCAGTGTGTGACGACTACACACTGACGGGCAGTGACTTTCACAAGCGAACAAACGAATCCGTACATTTGTTCTAAACATGTCTGCGGAATGGGAGAAACTGCGGGAGGTGGCCGCTCTGGATATATTTGTGGACGCAGACACCAGTACTGCAACTAAGAGCAAAAAGGCAGATACAACGACAGTTACTGATAAAGATAACAGCATTAAAAATCTGTGTGCTGAACTAGAAAAACTTCGAAAAAAGGAAGTGTCAAAATGGTGGGAGATAAAATCTCTGCAACGTTATCTGGACGTGGGCAGAGTACCACGAGGACTGAGAATATTGGTTGCCCCCACCTATGAGAACCCGGATCCAGCAATGCTGCAAGATTGGGCGGACAATAATGCCCTAGCGTCTCAAAACATGCTGAAAATACTTATCAAATATGCGGCAAGCGATCGGGATAAAATAATAACACGAATTCAAGAAATAATGAAAGACTTGGAGTCAAGGGAAAACCAAGATGAAATAACCATGGCATTTAAGGAAATAACAAACAGACTTTCCAAATTAGAAGAAGAAATAAAGGAAAGGAAAGCGATAAAGTTTCAAAGAGACCGAAATGACTATGTAAATGGCCGAATTTACACATTTGCCAGAAAATTTGACAATATAAAGAGGCAACAACTATCAGCAACAGCAAGCGGGTCACAAATAACACCCGCTACAAGTGGAACAGACCTCAGTACCTCTTTGGAATCAGATCCAGAAAGTATCAGTTCCTTAGTTCTCACGGGGGAAGTACCGAATCCGGCCCAGGAATTGGCTTATTTTCGTTTACAGCGCCTCAAATCGCTAAGGCCTCGGAAAAACTCACAAACAGAATGGAACAAGGGCAAATCCAAGCAAGATACAAAACAAAAAGCAGAAGAAGAAAAGACAGGCGCTGGGGGTGGCGGAACCACAAAACAAAACAAGCCAAAATACAGAAGAAACAGGAAACGATAATGGATGACGAATCAAAGAAAGATTTGGATAACACGGTCATCAACCTGACTGATCTGGAACTAACACCAAGGGAAACTGAAATACTTTCATTGGGATTGACTTTTTGTACTTCAACTAACTTTGACTACACCCAAACCCGAATAGATCTGTTCCAATACATACGAAAGCTCAAATTGCAAAAACATTTTATAAACTGTACTAACAAAGGAACAACTCTGGAAAACACAGGCCAAGGAATCGCTGAGAACCTTAGTATTGCGGATATGGCAGTATTAGGTGAAATGAATGCCCTGGAATATGATGAATCACTTAGCCAAATGACACCAGGAGAGATAGCTAATCTAGCAGATCTAAACACACACCAAACTGTACGAACGCAGTTCAAACCTAAATCTATATTTATGCCAGTACTGCTTAAAGATGGGCTAGACCTTTTTTCTGAGAATGTGATAAAAGACTTGAAAGAACTATCACTACTAAGCACACGACAATTCTGTACTAAAGATCACAACAGGAGAATGGAGTACAGTGCACTAATGGTCAAAATACAAAAGAGATCAGATATCGTTGTACGTTGGTCGGACAAAGGTGGCAATGTGGTGTTGTGGCCACTCAAAATGTACAATGAAGAAACTATGTCTCAACTATCAGACCAGGAATGTTACTGTAGAGTGAGCCCCAACATCATAGTGGGTATACAAGAAAGGTATCATAGTGACCTATACAAATGGAGGAACTTGGGCTTAATAAGCAAGGCAGAACTGGCTTTCCTCAAGAATGACTATCCAACCACCCCTCAACTATACCTGATACCCAAGATCCACAAAAACCCAACAAGGCCACCTGGAAGACCTATTATATCTGCCATTGGCGGTCTATTTGAAAACACCAGCACCTATGTTGATCATTTCCTTCAGCCATTTGTTAAAGACCTTCCAGCTTATATACAGGACAGTGGAGACTTTTTAAGACACTTATATGATCTTAAGTGGGATAATGATTTGGTGTTTATGTCATTAGATGTGCAAGCATTGTACACGAGCATTAGACACACGGATGGGCTGAAGGCTTTGGAACATTATTTGAACAAACGTCCAATAGCATTATATCAACATTCTTTGATGTTATTACAGATGGTAGAATGGTGCCTAAATAATAACACCTTTTTATTTGATAAATTGCACTATAAACAACTGCAAGGTTCGGCAATGGGTACTTGCTTCTCCCCCAGCTATGCGAATCTGCATATGGGCTGGTGGGAGGAGCAGGTATTAGCCGTCAAACACGAGGTGAACATGTCTGAGAATGTGGTGTTATATAAACGCTATATTGACGACATCTTTATCCTTTGGAGGGGTACTATTGAGAATGCAGAGACGTTTGCCAAAGACCTAAATGAGAACAGCCTCAATTTGAAATTCACTTGCACTACCAGCAAGGAAATGCTCCAATTTCTAGATCTAGAAATTTTTGTAGAGAATGACAAAATTCAGACAAGAACCTACAGAAAGCAAACAGCAGGTAATGCAGTGCTTCATGCACAAAGTTTCCATCCTACCAAACTCAAAGAGTCAATCCCTTATGCGGAATGCTTGCGTATGACACGCAATTGTAGCACAGTGGAAGGAGCTACTAAAGCAAAGACAGACTTATTTGAGAGGTTAAGTAAAAGGGGATACAAATCACAAACCCTTAAAAAAGCTGAAAGTAAATGTAAAACTAAAAACAGGAAGGACTTGTTCTTCCCCAAGGACTTGGAGAATACAACGATATCAGTAAAGGTGGCAGGCACAACCCCCCCCCAGGATGATAACTGGCTACAATATGTACCACAACCGGGTCAGAAAAATATTGCAAAAACATTGGCCCCTGGTTAAAAATGACCCAGTAATAGGGCACCTGAATGGACCCAGACCTAGTTTAACATTTAGGAAGGCCAAATCCATGCGTGACCAGTTAGTGTGTAATTCACCTATACTGAAGAAACCAGTCACTTGGCCCCCTCCACAAAGAGGCTTTAAGAAATGCACGAAGTGCAAAGCCTGTAAACAAGGGTTGAACACGAAGGAGGTCATTGTACCATTTAGGAACAAATCTTATACCATCAGGGGCGGCTACTCATGTAAAACTGAGTATGCCGTATATGTTCTGGTCTGCAGCTGTGGCAAACGCTATGTTGGGAGCACTATCCACCAAGCTCATGTGCGAATTCTCCAACATCTACGTGCCATTACGAATAACGATCCAACATATCCTGTGGCCAGACACATAAACACTCAACATGATGGGAATATCAAACATATATCCTATTATGTTATAGACAGTGTCCCAAAAAATCCAAGGGGTGGAAACCGTAGACTTGCTTTAAGACGTCTTGAATCAAGATATATAATCTTGTTAAATTCAAAAATCCCGAATGGATTGAATTCAGACGAAGCCTTAACTGTCCACTTATAGATCCAGAGTAGGACCCCTCCCGACTAGTTGATCCCAATCCTATTTTTTACCTCTGCACTGTATAAATAATTTCAAAATATATTAGTTGGTTATAATTTGGGCAAATGTTATGTTTCAACATGTTTGACACACACTAAATACAATGGGACTGTGTAGTACGCCATACACAGCATAAGCGGATGACTGGTGCATATGCTAAGCGTATACATAAATACCAAAATGTATATACATGCAGCGCAAAACTCCACTTGGAGAGGATGTGATGTGAAGTAAACACCAAGATATATTATATTTGCACCATAGTGAGCCAACATGAACTGCAATATGTTATGTAATGCACAATGAGGCTTAATTGTTCAGCATTAGCTCGCAGTCATGTTAACTATGGTAGAAACGGTAATCAGACATAAGCAATAATATTGTTACAGGTCTCATGCAGTGATATTGTTAACAGCATCGAGATGACAACGTTTCTATACTTGGCATGTGTCACTTTCCGCGGGTGTCATAGGATGGATCACGGGCACTTGTCTTAAAAACTACAGAATCTTCTGTGTCTATGATTTAGTGTGTTTAACCATGACTCATGGGTTACTATGACTACGAACAGCCTATCACGATGTAAGGTCTGCTCTTGATGTGTCAGCATGTTGTTTGTTATATATATGTATGCCATTCACTGCAGAGTTAAGTGAGCAAGGCGGAGGCTTCCGCCGAAACGCGTCTGTGCAGCATGTCGGATTAAAACTTTTCTTGAGTTAAAGACACGGAGTCAGTGCCTTCCTTTCATCAGAGGGAAATGGATTGGTAATCAATATATATATATATATATATATTTCACTTTGCTGAAAAAAACCAAAGATTACAGGGACGTTATAGTTAGGCTCCGATTTCACTTGTACAAAACCCTTAAAATTCAGCAGTTACAGTTACCTTAGCTAACCTAACTTATGCCCCAATGCACTGCTTGACCTCACATATTACATCACTCATGACATGGTCAGTGACATCATTGATGACATCACAAATGGTATCTCTAATGACATCATCCAGTAAGTGTGAGTGTTTTCTAAAAGTTTGAGTTTTAAATATATATTGTAAGCTACTACATAACTTAAATTAGTATACTTTGTGTACTAGTAATTAATGATACAATTTCTAACAACTATTGTGTGTGACTGCGTATCCATGTGTGATTGGGTGTCTTAGTGACTGTACGGGTGTGTTAGTGGCTGTATGGGTGAGTGGATGTGTAACTAGCTAATGGGTGAGTGAATTACTATATTGGTGAGTGAGTGGCTGTGTGAAAGGCTGTATGTCTGAGTGAGTGGGTATTTGAGTGGCTGTATGGGTAGGAGGGGTGTGTGAGTGGCTGTATGGGATAGTGAGTGGTTTTGTGAATGTGATAGTGGCTGTATGGGTCTGTGAGTGTGTGAGTGGTTATGTGGGTGTGTTAGTGGCTGTATGGGTATGTGATTGGGTGTGTGATTTGCTGTATGAGCCTGAGTGGCTGTATAGGTCAGTGAGTGTGTGTGTGAGTGGTTATGTGGGTGTGTTTGTGGCTATGTGAGTCTGTGACTGGGTGTGTGAGTGACTGAATGAGTCTGTGAGTGGGTGTGTGAGTGGCTGTATGGGTCTGTGACTGTGTTTGTGAGTGGCTATGTGGGTGTGTTAGTGGCTGTATGGGTCTGTGAGTGGGTGTGTGATTGGCTGTATGGATCTGTAATTGGGTGTGTAAGTTGTTGTGTGGCTGTGTGAGTGGATGTGTGAGTGGCTGTATAGGTCTGAGTGGAGTGTGAGTGGTTAGGTAGATGTGTGAGTGGCTATGTGGGTCTGTGAGTAGGTAGGTGAGCAGCTGGATTAGTCTATGAGTGGGTGTGTGAGTGGCTATGGGTGTGTGGGTGGGTGTGTGAGTGGCTGTATGGGTATGTGAGTGGATGTGAGAATACCAGAATGATTGTATGAGTGGGTGTCTGAGTGTGTGTATCAGTAGCAGTTTGAGTGACTGGGCTAGAACAGAACCTCACCTGTCCCTTTATCTAACAAGAGTCCACAACTTTGCAGAAAATATCTATTGGTTAATTAGTAATTGCTTATTTGTTGGGTAAATGTCTAGTGCTTATTCTAGACTACAGCTTCATAATGGACCATGAGGAAATGTCTTTAGTGACCTTTGTGCATTTCCTCATGCATCTTCTTCCAGAAATCTGTGATAACATGAATACTCCTATAGAGAATACTACAAAGACGTGAATCTCTTCCAAACAAGGGTCTTTCCTCTTAACTATATGAAATAATTCCTATTTGTTTGGTGGAGATGTTGTCATATTCCTCTGCATAAAAAAAGTGTCACCAAAATTGACAGGAAACGCGCTGGGTGGCCTTTTGTTAAGCTGTCCATGATCCTGGCAAAAAGCAGGATGACCTTTACATACTACTATGGTGTACTGGGCGGGGCCAAATGGGCAGAGCTTCCAGGTGATTTGTACATTTGGTTACGTGTAGTAATTTAAAGAGAGAACCATGGACAGGACAAAAAAGAACCCACTCCCCATTTATGGGGAAGGGGGCCGTGCTGCCACCCTTCACAGGCCGATTTTGATGCTGGGTACCCTGGAGCCCACCAAGGGGAACCAGTGTGCAACATTGGGGACTGCTGGGGAGCCCCCATGACCCGTGGTCCCTGCTGGCTTCATGGCTCCAGTGGGTGCCAGCGTTGCTCCTACAAGCAGGAAGCAGCAACATTGTTTCTCCCTATGTGCAGGAGTAATTCTTTCATCTGTTTTCCTGCCCTCTTCACAGCAGGCAGCAAAACAGATGAAAAGTCTGCTCCCAGCTGGTAGGAGCAGTTTTCCTGTCATAGCTCCCACCGAGCAACAGCAAACAGCTATGTCCTGGAGTTGGGCACCCAGGACATAGTGAGTTGGCCCTGGGGGTGGCGGTACCCAGGGCCATTAATGGCTCTTGAGGAAGGCTGCATGCCCCCTTTGTTTTTTAGGACCAGCCCTGGGAAGGTGGTGGTCCCCAGGGCCAAAAAACGGCTCGGGAGGTGGGGCCTAGATAAGGCGGTGGTCCTGGGGGCCCTTAGGGGCTTTGGAGGGGTCCGTGCAGCCTCCCTCCAATTTATTAATAATGTCCCGCAGAGGTGGGGTCCCCTGGGCTCTTAAGAGCCTCAGAAGGTGGGTTGTGCTACCCCCTCCAATTAAAATAACAGTCAGCTTGCGCCGGGGAAATGGGAGTTCCAGGGCCAAGATTAGCCATGGGGAAGGCTGCCACGTGTGCCCCCTTCCCATATTTTATATAATAAAAAGTTCCGGGACCTGGCCCACCGGGTGGCTCTGATATAGATAAAGGCGGGTGATCACACTTGTTTGTTTTTTGTGTGGAGATTTGTGAATTTTTCTGATTTTTGGTGCTACTTTTTTCAGAAAATGCTTATTGGCCCTGACGGGATCCCAGGGGGACCCCAGCACCAGACCTAAGGGGTCAGGGTATTCCTACCATGCCCCTTCTCTTTTTTTTTTTT
The DNA here is from genome assembly GCF_964261635.1 of Lissotriton helveticus. Taxonomy (NCBI): domain Eukaryota; kingdom Metazoa; phylum Chordata; class Amphibia; order Caudata; family Salamandridae; genus Lissotriton; species Lissotriton helveticus. Next base: position 921,470,559 of record NC_136070.1, read on the forward strand.
TAAATCTTTTTGTTTGGGACTCAACTGAGTCCTACTCCAACATGGCTGCCAACACTTCCTGGGTTTAAGTATTGACAGCCAATCAGATCTCTGCACGAGATCGGTTGGATCCTTAGAGCGTTTACCTCCCTAAATATAGAAATTTGGTTTCTTTTATTATATTGAAAACTATTGAACACATTTTCACCAAATCACAAAAAGGGCTCTTTCTGGACCAAGGGCTTCTCTGACAAATTTTGTGTAATTCTGTCCAGCAGTTTGGGCTGCAGTAGTGTCTAAAATATCTATGTAAATTGCATGGAGAAAATGCTTGCTGAATCACCCCGGATGACAACACTTAGGTATGTACTAGTTTTGAAAATTTTGTGAAGATTTGGCAATACAAAAACGCTTTTCCAATGGAAACTAGGTCTTAACTATAACTACCTACCGGCAACTGGTATTAGCTTAGAGGGTGGTAAGAGTGCTTTAAGGGTTATGGGGAGGGTAGGAGTATAGAGAGGCAAGGGTGTTTCTAGGGTTATGAGGTGAGTAGGGATATAGCGTGGCAAGGTTGTTTTAGGGCTGTTGAAAAGTAGGGCTATTGGGTGGTAATGTTGTTTTATGGTTTAGGGCTGGGTAGGGGTATAGGGTGGTAGGGGTGTTATTAGGTTTATGGGGTGGGTAGAGGGATAGGGTGGTAAGGGATTTTTGGGGATTAGGTGTGGGTAGGTGTTAGGGGAATTCTTTAGAGTTAAGGTTGGGTAGAGGTATTGGGTGGTAAAGGATTTTTAAGCTATTGATGGTGAGGGTGCATTTAGGTTTTGGGGTGGGCAAGGGTTTAAGGTGGTAAGGGCATTTTTGGGGTGGGTGGGGTGTAGCGTGGTAAGTTTTTTTAATGTATTAATTTATTCATTTATTTTATTTATAAAGTTTTATATAGCGCGGACATGACCCACGGGGGTATCAGAGCGCTTTACAGTACATAATTATCACATGCTATACATACAATCGGGAATCGCATATAATACAAATGAGGTAGACATTGCTGTTTGATTAAAAGCGGTGGTAAGTAGGCTTCAGAGAGTTAAAGGTTTAGGATGTTAATTTGTTCATGAGAAACATTTTCGCTTCCTATTTTAAGACGGTAAAAGAAGAGATTCTGCGTACGTCTGGTGGAAGGTTGTTCCAGGTCTTTGGTGCGATACCTGAGAAAGCTCTGCATTCAGTTCTCTTTTTGTGGAAGGATTGAGGTTTTAGTAGTAGTGAGCTTGCGCTTCGCGAATGTCTACAACCTCCCGACCGCTCTAGCTTTTGTGCTAAATAGCTGGGGGTGTTGCTATGTAGGGCTTTATGTGTCATGTATGTAAATATAAATGTATTTCGACTTATATAGCGCACAAATCACCCGAAGGTCTCAAGGCGCTTGCTTAGGGAACCCGTCCTGGTATTCCCCTGTGAGATACCCCGGCAGGGTATCCACAAGGTGAAAGCCAGGCATCCCGCCGCGAAGGGGCCGTAGTGGAGATTAAGCAAGCTATGCATTCCATCTTTAGTTGTATTCTCGACTCGTATGGTAGCCAGTTCAAAGCCTTCAGGGCCGGGGTGATGTGGTTATTTCTTTTTATTCCGGAGACCGCTGCGTTAAGCGATGCCCTGATCGGTGCTAGTTTGTATTTTGGAAGACCGCAAAGAGTGGTGCTTCCATAGTCCAGTCTTGGTAGTACTAGGACTTGGACCGCCATTTTTAGATCAGTCTGTAGGAGGAAGGGTTTAAGTTTCCTTAAGATACTCAGCTGAAAGTTGGCTCCTTTGGAGGTATTGTAGATTTGTTCCTGCGTATTTAAATGTTTGTCAAGGGTAACTCCCAGGGATTTTGTGGAGTCAATGATGTGAGGGGCGCAGTCAAAGGAAGTAAGATGCTTCAGCCATAAGTCTATCTTGGGTGTGTGATTCGGAGGAGAGATGAGAAGGAACTCCGTTTTTTTGGTATTAAGCATGAGGTGGTGCCATTGAGCCAACTTTGGGTATTATGAAGAATGGCATTGAGGGAAATGAAGTCATCTGGTGAGGAGATTTTCAAATATAGTTGAGTGTTGTCCGCGTATAGATGATATAGAATGTTTGCAGAACTAAGCGCATTAGCAAGGGGTTCCATGAGTAGATTAAAGAGTACAGGTGATAATGCTGATCACTGTGGGACTCCTAGTGTGACTATGGAAGGTTGAGAGAATGATTGCTTCAACTTGATTCTTTGGGTTCTGTTGCTTAGGAAGGTGGTAAACCATTGTAACACTGGACAGGTTAGGCCGATCCTTCGTTCAAGTAGAGGCAGTAGATTGTCGTGTTTAACCCATGTCGAAGGCGGATGATAGGTCAAGAAGTATCAATAGGCACGATTCGTTATGATCTAACATTTTTAAAATGTCATCCATTATGTGGGTGAGGACTGATTCAGTACTGTGACCTTGACGGAAACCGGATTGGTGTTTATCTAGGAGGTTGAAGTTCTCGGTGTGATTGCAAAGTTGAATTTGTACACATTTTTCCATTAACTTTGCCAGCATGGGGATGCTGGATATAGGGCGATAGTTGTTGAGGTCTGTGGAGAGGGAGTTGGCTTTCTTTAGTATAGGTGTGACCTACCCTATTTTCAGACAGTCCGGTATGAAACCTTGCCTAAGAGAGGCGTTGACGATATTTGCCCATAGTGGTAGAATAGAGGACTTTATCATTTTGAATACAGATGGGGGTAGGGGATCGTAGAAATGATTGGCAGGGTTGATTGCTAGCAGGGTGCTATAGATTTCGTGTTCAGTGATGGGCGATTGGGAGGCTGAAAAGGACCTTGATCTGTGAGTAAAGAGTTTTTTTCTTGGTCAGTAGATAGTTGGGGTTCTTTCTTGGATTGAATGTCATTTTCAATGGTTCTAGTCTTTTCTAGGAAGAATTTGGCCAGCTCGTCGCAGTTAGGGGCAGTTAGGGGTAGCCGGGTTGCTTATCTCCACTAAGTTTGCAGAGTCACGCGATTGTTGTTTTACGAGTTCGAATAGTTTTATAGGACGGTTAATGGCTTGGTTCAGCTTTGTTTTGAAGAAGTCTGCTTTAGCTTTTAAGATGTTTCTGTTGTAAGTGTTTCTCAGTGCCTTAAGTTGGTGTAGATGATCAGTGGAGGGTGCTGCTTTTCATGCTCGCTCAGCTAGTCTTAATTTGAGTCGGTCCGAGTTAAGATTTTCATTGAACCATGGTTTGGAGATTTTGGTGGAGACATTTTTATCTTGAAGGCGTGCTGTGGTATCCAGGATTTCAAGCACAGTGGCGTTGTAAAGTCTGTAAGATCATGGTCGTCGGCCATGTCTGCTGATGGTATCAGGGCGGAATTGCATTGGGACACCAAGACATTGGCATCGATATTCCTGTTACTCCTTTTCCATTGTTTTGTTTTTGTAGGTTGGTTTCGTTCTGGAGTTACCTCACTGTCGAAGGAAAAGAAGATACTGTAATGATCAGTCCAGTCACATGGGGAGAGGGATTCTAGCGATATGATGTTTCTTTTTGCTATGATGAGGTCTAATGTCTCCCCCTTGTTATGGGCTGGGCTGTCACAGAATTGGAACAGTTTCTGGTCTGCCAGAAAGGATTTGAGACCGCTTACATCATGATCGCCGGTATTGCTCCAATGGAGATTGAAGTCTCCCAGAAAGATCTGCGGCACTTGTGAGTTGGCATTGGCTGTAATGACTTCCATTAGCTCATCAATGAACTTCGGATTGTCACCGAGGGGTGGTATATTATGTGAAGTTGGCAGATGATGCCCTTGTCGTCCGAGATCTTGGTACAAAGATATTCACAGGAGGATAAGGAGATGGAGTCTGCTTGTTTAACTGTGATAGTGTTTCGAGAGATGCAGGCTATCCCTCCTACGGATTTCTCAGTTCTATCCATGCGAAATATATAATGACAAGGGGGGACCAGTAGGTCAAGGATGGGAGCAGAGGAACTCTTTAGCCATGTCTCAGTGAGGATGATGATGTCCAGGTCATTCGCAAGAATTAGATCATAAATGACCGGAGCATGTTTGGTGGCCGATCTGCAATTGATTGGTGCACACTTTAATTTGCTAGTCGGGTGAGTGAAGGTTGATTGCATTATATTGACCTTTGTGAGGTTTTCCCTAATTATGGATCTGTAGTTGTGAGTGGGTTCTCTATATGGGTTGGGACGGATGGATTGGATGATGCAATCTAGAGACTTGCTGTTGTCATTATGTCTTGTGTATGAGGTGAGAAGGTCATGTAATTCATTGTCAGATAGACCATCCATAGTTCTCATTAGTCGATCCTGGTCATAGGGGGAAGGTATTTTACTCTGTGTTATAAAGTCTGGATGTTTATTCGTGGTGGGGTATCTGTTGGTGTGCTGACTAATTTGGTTCACTGTGGCGCGAGTGGCTTTATTAGAGTTTAGGAGTTCATTGGTGATTGATGATAGATTTTGCATTTCATCCTTCAGCTGAGCTAGACCTAGGGTTAACTCATTGAATCGAGCGGTCCAGTCATGGCTAGGACACTTAGTTAAGTGTGTGGGCGTGTGTTCCCAAATAGTGGTAGTTCCTTCATTGTGGTCTGATCGCGTAGAGATCTGGATATCAGATTGGGTGGGGATATCGTTGTTAGTTTTTGACGGGGTTGGATGAGTACGGAGGGTAGTAGGTGGGTCAGAGTCGATGTGGGGGATGGTCTTAAGAGGTGCTAACATGAGAGGGGGTGCTGCATGTGGAGGGGGTATAGTCGCTGCGTGTGGAGTTTGGGTGAGCGGGTAAGGCATCGGGGGTGTTAGGAGTTAACCGGGGATCAAAGTAAGTGTCGGATCAGGGGGGTTTAACAGATAGCTCACCTGCTAGTTGGGTAGTTGGAATGTCAGGGATGTCATTTTGGAGGTCGTAATCAGAGCTTATGACTGTCCGAGTTGGACCTGTGGGCCCTGGTGTGGTTGAGTCGACTGTGAGGGACGTGTAGGGATCATTGGGGGTGTGGTGCATTATATCAATGCTTGTGACTGTCCTCGCTGAGTCCGGAGGCCCTGGTGTGGTTGAGACAGTTGTGAGGGACGTGTAGGTATCATAGGGGGTGTGGTGCTCTTTATCTATGCTTATGGCAGTCCGAGCTGGACCTGTGGGCCCTGGTGTGATATGGTCAGTTGTAAGGGACGTGTAGGAGTAGTTGAGGATGGTATGGCGAGGGATAGGGCACATTGGAGTCGTTAGTGGATTAAGTCGTATGGATTGCATGTCTTCCGGGAAAATGGGAGGAGTTGTGTCATGGAGAGAATTTCTCTTGCTGTTCGCTGCTCTTTTAAGAATAGAAAAGATCTCGTCTATGAGTGCTAGGTTACTATCGGAAGCTTGTATGAGGATATTACCATTATTGTATATGGATATGGTAGTATTCGCCTTGCAGACGTCCGAAGCTATAACTGTCAGTTTGAGGGCATGAGGGGTTTTCCTGGTATTTGAGATTCGAAGCAAGGAGTATAGGGTGTTCCTCCACTGTGCATGTTTTTTGGTGTGGAAGATGAGGTCATTCGATATTATGCCCTTGTTTGTGGAGAAATAGGGATCTGATATCAGTGTCTCCGGGAGTGCGATTTCAGTATTCTGTGATTGTATTGCTTGGCTGCGTTTTTAGATAGCTTGGGGGGGTAGGAGATGATGAAGGCATGACAGCCTGTTGGCTGTAAGCTTAATTCCATTTTATTTAGTTTGGGGTGGGTAGAAGTATAGGTTAGTAAGGCTAACAGAGGGAATAAAAATAATTTTTAAAAAGGGGGTTTACGGAGTCCGCCCCAATAAAGATTTTTATTTATTTATTTTAAAAGATCTTTTAAAAAGATGGGTTTACAAACACTAACAATATATACATGCATATATAAGTAAATAATGTACTTTAAAAGAGCAAATGAACATTTGAAATTTACAAAAATGAATACTAATTCTCTCATTAAGGACTTGGTGTCCCAGCATACATTATAAAGAACTGCACTTTGCACACGCCCACTGGAGGGTGGTTAAATTAATAAATAAAACCGGAAATGCTATAAAAAAGTAATGCGAGCTTCAGATGTGATAATTGCTGCCCGAGAAGAAGAGGTCTTTACTACCTCGAAACGCGTTGGCATACAAAATACTGTGTGGAGCTTGAAGGCAGACTACATGATTAATGAGCGCCGTTGAGTGCTCTCCCAAGCTGCAAGGCCATTGTTTCACACATATATATATATATATATATATATATATATATATATATATATATATATATTGCCACAGCTTCTTCTTCCTACGTTCAGTAGACCAAAGACACGGCACAGCAACAGATAGTTTTCTGCGTTATTTATTTACACACCAGTGCAAAAAAGAAAGTGCATCAAAATGGACGGTCTACGCGTTTCGGCTCCTGCCTTCCACTGGACCATATATATATGAGGTATGTAAAGCTCCAAAGGTCCGCAAGTACAGCAGGTGAAGCCACACGAACAAACAGGAACCAGCAAGACCCTGGATGGTGCAATATTTTTGTTTATTTAAATTTCAAGCCCAGCACCAGTCCGCCATGACACGTTTCGGCTAGAGATAGCCTTGATCACATGACGACGTCATGGGGGCCGACCACCCATTTAAAGTGCAACAGTGCCATCACATGTCATGGAAAGGGAAAAAATACTATTTCCAATTTTTCACAAGGTTGATTACTGCATAAATGCTGTTATTTGCACAGAAAATACAAATCAGTAATTTAAAAATTATCTGTAAAATACATATTCCAAACCCGAATGTAAAACCTCAGTGACCAAATGTCATTGTGTAAGTTAATGGCAACACTATATCAATATACAGTAAAAACCTCTAAAATAAGTATAAAAGTTAAAACCTATAAATATTAACATATAGATATTGCCATTTAAAATCCATCAGAATAAAGCACCCTTCGTATGTTGAATGGGGCAACAGTGGATAAATGCAAAAGGATAACAAGTAATCCTAATTGTCACACATTCATATCTGATCAAAGGAAATAATGCCCAAGTGGGCTATACACTGGCACTGAGGTAGAAGATATAATTGAATATGTGCAAATACGCGTAATTAGTGCAAACATGTCATGATGGCAATAAAGTGCTACCAGGAAAAAGTGCAAAATTGTTAAATCAATAAAGTTAAGAAAACAGTTACAAAAAAGGTCAGGAGGGGTCCAGGATGCATGTTGGAGTTTTATTACCCTGGCCTAAACTCAAGATTACAGGACAATCACAGTACTGATGTGAAAGTGCAATGTGCATGTCACAGAATGAGCAGTTACTATAGATAGGTGTGGCAGTCCTCCCCAGTGTTGAGCCCTTGCGGTGTCTTAGTATCTAGTAATATAATGTAACAGGTCTCTAGCTTTCGCAACAGGGACTCTCTGTTGCCTCCCCTCCTCTGGGGGGGGGGGACACAATCTATCACAAAATACTTAAGCAAGGAAGCATCTTTCCCATGAGTCTTCTCAAAATGCCTGGCTACAGGGTATGAGGGATCTGCATTGATGATCGCTCGCAGATGCTGTAGAATGCGTTTGTGGACTTGTGGCCTTGTACTGCCCACATATCTTAGCCCGCAAGGGCATTCTAAAACATAAACTGCAAATTCAGATTTGCAGTTTAGTTTTTGCTTATATATATATATATACACACCAGTAATTCCAACCACTTCCGTCGTGCGGCGAAGCAGGAACTCAGACCGACCACAGCTTTTCAGGCAAGGTAAAGTTTTATTCTTGTTCTTACACCACAGCCAGCAAGACGCGTTTCGGGCTTCAAGAGCCCTTGATCACATTCAGCTATCTATATGCTTTTTTTTCACTTTTTATTTTGTGCTTGACACAGTGCACACCCCCTCACAGGTGATCATTTGGGTCATGTGGTCCTAAACAGTAACAACAGACTATGGCAAGAGCCTGCTGTATGAGTTATTATTTCTGCCTGAATGCAATGATATATATTGACAAATATAGCACTTAATATAAACGTGCAGTTACATTATTAGAACATCTTGCAGTATAAATACTGCTATTTAAATAATGTTATCTAATAAAACCATTTTTTAGCTGGATGAATCCAAGATGTTGTAATCACATCTCTATTTGTCCACTGTAGAGTTGAATATTTATCATGTCTTAATATTTCTAAACTCATCATGTTATGTTGATCAACTTATTGATCCCAAAATTATCTTACTTGTGTAAATACGCAAAAAGTGCTCTAGTGCTTCCTTCATATATCTAGTGCAAATATCATAAATAAAGTGCTACGAGATATGTGCAAAATTAAGCCAACAATAAATATAAAGTGCATTTTCATAAATATGTACATTAACAAACATGATAGATAGATTTATATCTTTAAAAAGCAAAATTCATTTCTTACAATCTCAACAGTGTAAAATTTTAAACCCAGCCGGATAAAAAACCACTATTAAAAATATATATAAAAGATTTGTAAAATTGCTTAAAAATATAATACCATTATTGTTTGTTAAAATTCAGAGAGAGAATACCTAATTCTGGCATGTTTTACAGATATTCTTTTATACTTTTATGTTGTATGAGCAACGACCGGTAGTATCTCATCATTTTTACAGTGGCCTATGATATTCCCAGTTTACAGTTAAATGCCGTACTTATAAATATGTATGCATGTCCTCCGCGTTATTTAAACCCCGTGGCCATTTGCTGTCAAGTTCGAGAATAAACTTAGTTTCCAACTGTCTCAATTGTCTGTCTCGATTGCCCCCTCTTTTGCTAGCTGGTACTGCTTCAATAACAAAATAAGACAGGCAATTTATATCCTTGTTATGACATTTGTTAAAGTGTCGTGCCACGGGGTAAGCTAAATCATGGTGGAGGATAGCTCTCAGATGTTGTAATACCCTGACGTGTAACTGTAGCCTTGTGCTTCCCACATATCTCAGGCCACAGGTACACGTCAGGACATATACGGCAAATTCTGTTTTGCAGTTATAACTGCCCTTAATAGCCACTGGAGATGCATCAAATGGAGTCGTATATGATGTTTTATTGCACCCAAATTTACACGCTCTACATGTTGTGCATCGTTTGAACCCCCTGGTTGGCTGAAACCATAGAATAGCCTTTCTTGTTTCTGGGGAGTTCCTATCTAAATCGTTGCCCATTGACCTACCTTTTCTAAAAGTTATGATAGGGGAAGGAGATAGACGTTCTTGTAAAACAGTGTCTGTTAGGACAATGGGCCAATGCTTCTGTACAATAGTTCTGATTCTTCGTTCCTGTCTGGAGTACGTGGTGATTAACCTAGGGCTATCTGAATTTTCATTCTTATCTGTTACTTTGTTGGTTTCCTTCTTAAACAGACTAGATCTTGGGCGCTCTTGAGCTTTTCTAATAGCGTCATTGATGATTTGATCACTGTACCCCCTCTTGCTGAGTCTAACCCGCATTTCTTCTTGACAGGTCTTGAAATCCTCATCATTGCTACATATGTGTTTTAGTCTGAGGATTTCTCCATAGGGTATGTTGGCCAACAAATGCCTAGGATGTGAACTATTTGCATGAAGCGTTATATTTCCTGCCGTAGGTTTCCTAAACATCGTGCTTTCAAGTTTGGAGTTCTCGACATGGAGTCTAACATCGAAAAAATCAATTTGTGTTGTATGAATGTGTGAAGTGAACTTTAAATTTAAGTCATTAATGTTGATGTCTTCAATAAATTTCTTTGCTGATACTAAGTCACCTCGCCATATCAAAAAGACATCGTCAATGTATCTATAATATGTGGATACATTCTCCTCTAACTGTGCAAAGTGTTTGCGCCTGAGGACCTGCTCCTCCCACCAGCCGACGTGTAAACACGCGTAGCTGGGGGGAAAAGAGGCCCCCATGGCAACACTTCTAAGTTGTTTAAACAGGACATTGTTAAAGAGGAAGAAATTATTATTGAGGCACCAACTAATAAGTTCAATAATGACTTTGTTGTGGCCATAGAGGTCTATTGGTCGTGATGATAGAAAATATTTGACTGCTTCCAGGCCTTGCATGTGGTCTATGCTTGTGTATAGGGATTCTATATCCAATGTTATCAGATAAGAATCCTTTGACCATATCACATCATTCATTTTAGTCAGGGAATCACCTGCATCTTTAATGTAGCTGGGGAGTGATTTAACTGAATCTTGTAAGAAATGGTCAATATATTGACCAATATTCTCACCGGCGCTGTTGATAGCAGAAATAATTGGTCTTCCCGGTACCGGTGTTACCCCCTTATGTATCTTGGGAATAAGATACAAGATGGGCAACACCGGGTGTTCCTTGTTGAGGAACTTGCTTTCCTCATTAGAGAGAATATATATATATATATATATATATATATATATATATATATATATATATATATATATATATATATATATATTTATATATGTATATGTATATATATATATATCTATCCAACCAAAAAACTCTCCTTAATAAGAAAAGAAATGCGGGCCACTTCCAAGTTGCTAAGCGTGTTTTTATGTCAAAGGCTTTTCTCGACGCGTTTCGCAGGTGAACCTGCTTTCTCTCGTGAGAAAGCAGGTTCACCTGCGAACCGCGTTGAGAAAAGCCTTTGAAATAAAAACACGCTTTGCAACTTGGAAGTGGCCCGGATTTCTTTTCTTACTAAGGAGAGGTTTTTTTTTGGTTGGAGATATTGGGACTCGCTATCCCATCCGAGGCCCGCCACTGGAAGCGGCAGGGATCCCAAGCGACTTTTGTTTGGCTGGAATATATATATATATATATATATATATATATATATACACTATATAAATAAACACTTTGTATTCCGGTGAACAAGGCGACCGGTTCGCCGAAACGCGTCCGGTCCATGGCACTCCCGCTGCACATGAGAAAATTAAAATAAAAGACACTACTGCACTTGCTACCTGAGTTCGTGTCCGTTCTTCTCCAGAAAGGTGCTGCAGTCCGTGGCACGCTTTGGAGCGTTTTTGCATATATATATATATATATATATATATATATATATATATATATATATATATATATATCCTACTAGTGGTCTCCAGTAGGTAGTTATAGTTAGGACCATGTTTCCATAGGAAAAGCGTTTTTTGACTCGTCAATATCTTTTGCGCCGTTTGACGAATCTTCACAAACATTTCTAAAGAAAAATGTGCCTGTGATTCTAGTTGTGCATGGAAAGTTTCGGAGTGATCCGTCAAGCGGGAGCTGAGATAAAGGGGGGCTCCAAAATCTGTTTCCCATGTTAATTCCCGTCAAGATTTTAGACACGATTACAGCCTGAACCGCTAGATGGAATTACACCAAATTTGCAGAAAGGTAGCTGTTGGTCCAGAAAGCGCCCTTTTTGTAATTTGGTGTAAATCCATTCAGTAGTTTTAGAGTTATTAAAAGAAATCCAAATATATAGGGGCGTGGATCCTCCGAGGATGTCAGCCTCATCCGAGTACCCCCTATCCTTGGTGCTGGGGTCCTGTGACCCGGCCAGGGCAACAAAAAGCATTTTTAACTCTTTCCGTGCGCGCGTCGGCCAACGGCCGTCGCGAGCACCACCTGGTTAGTGCTGTGCTCGTCTGTTGGCCAACGCGGCCCCGCCCACTCATTAAAAGTCCCGGACCGCGGCGGAATTTGCGCCACGGTTAACGAGTTAAAAATATATTTAGCCTCAAGAATTTTTTTTAAAAAAAGAAAAGGAGTGGACCTGTTTGAATATTTGTCCCCTGGGTGGACCAGGTCCCTGAGGCTTATTTTTATTTTAAATAAGGGGAGGGGGCGCAGGAGGCCCCCCTCAACAGGGCCAATCTTTGCCTCGGGGACAACCACTTCCCCGGGACTGGGTTAGTGTTGTAGAAAGTTGGAGGAGGGCTGTGCTGCCCTCCTTCTGAGGCTCTAAGAGACCCGAGGACCATCATCTCCATTGGGGCTTTCTGAAATAAAAGAGGGGGGGCATGGATCCCCCTCCATTGCCCGAAAGGGCCTCCGGAAACCACCTCCTCCCCAAATCCATGTGTATAATAGAGGAAGGGGGACCTCCCAGACCCACTCCCGGACCATATAAGGCCCCTGGGACCATTACCTCCCCGAGGGCATGCCCGTGCTATTTGAAGGATGGCGGCCATGTAGCCACCCTCCTGGAGCCATTACTGGCCCTGGGGACCGCCACTCCCCAGTGCCGGCTCCTAATATCTCACACGGTGCCCACCCTCGGGAGATAGCAGTTTGCTGTGCTTGGCAGTCGAGAGCAAACACTAACTCCACTTCCAGCAAGTGGGAGCTGTTAAACAGCTGTTAAACATCTGTTAAACATCTGTTTTCATGCGGGCAGAGAAGCAGATGAAACGATTGCCACCGCACACAGAAAGCTGTATTTCTAGCAGCTCTCTGCATGCGGTAGCAATCCTGCCTCCCCCAGATGACGAGGAACCAGCAGGAACCAGAGAGGCCTTGAGGCTCTCCCCGCAGTCCCCAATGATACACACTACGTGTCCTTGGTGGTCGGGCCCCGGGCATGAAATAGGCCTGGGGAAGGGGTGCCGCACAGCTCCCCTCCCCATTGAGTTTTGACCGGACCCCAGTGGTTGGGGTCCACAGGGCTAAAATCATCTGGGGGACAGCCCCCTCCCCTTGTTTAAAGCACAAACGTTTCTAACTTCTTGGGCCTGGGGAAGACAAAGCAAATGTGTTTCCTCTTGTATTCCACATTGAAAAACAATCTGAATTCCTTAATGGAGGTGAATGCATCATTGATCTATCGAAACGAAATCTGATCTGGGGTGACTGTAACAAGTGATTTCTTTCGTTTTGTCTCCTGGTGAGAGCAAAGTCCTTGATTCTTTTTTTTAATTAGTGTAAATGCCCAAAATCATCTGCAAGTTCGGCCAATTTGGCCAGGCTCCACTTTCCTAAGTAGTATGGAACAGTCTTGCCTGCCTTAACAAAAGGCCCTTGAGCACATTTCCACTGATTTTTAGAGACACGTTATTGATGCAGAGGAATACGAGGACATCTCCACCAAACAAAGACATACTTACTTCATTTAGTTGTGGGGAAGTACCCCTTTTTGGTGGAGATTCACCTCTTTATAGTCTTGTGGTCTTCTCTTGACAAGGATTCACGTTATCACAGATTTGTGGATGAAGACGCTCGAGGAACAATCACATTGCCGAAATGTCTGCCTGCCTCTGACATTTTCATCTCACTACAGGTGCCTGAAATAATTTTTAATTTCTCATTGGGTGTGTATTATCACAGCAGGCCCGGCTGCCATGAGCTTCATATTAAGCCCCTCTGGGAACCCAGCCTCAGAGTATCGGCGGTAAACACCCAATTAAATTAAAAATCTCGAGCGGACACAATATCGAATAAAAAATATCGAGACAACAGAATATATATTAGACATAATATAGTTGGAAATAATATTGACATATAGGTAAGTAATATCGAATCAAAATCTATAGGAGTAACATGCACTGGGGCACGACTGTTATGTAATGGAATAAATAGTCGGGCCATGAGGATCTCATCATGCCTACCACGAGGATATACCTATGGATCATGTGACCATTTTGCCAAAACCTAGTGTAGTACAATCAGTGTGCTTTTCAATACTTTCCATTCTTCACCTACTTCGAGTAAAATCCACTTTTGTGTGGGAGGGTACTCCGTGTTACTACCTTTGGCTGCAGTACCACAAATAGAAATGTGACACCATTTACAATATTTACATTATTTATTAGGGACATAAGGGCTCAAACACTTATCTTTAAGTCGGGTACATACATACACGCGGTAATTTAACACCTTAACGTGCATACACACAAGTAGGTGTCCCATTAACCTACCGGGCAGTTTAAAAAAGACCTCGCGCCTCCCGCTCCGCAGGAGATGCAGCGCTCTTGGACACACAGCAACCGGGCAAACAAACTTTGGGAGCCCCGTGAGAGGCAGAGCAGAGCGCCGGGCTGACAACAGCGCAAGGGTCTTGTTGTCCCGACAGCCAGCAGCGCGCACAGCCCCGCCCCCACTCTACTGGATATCATCAGCTGGCCACTTCCGCCCCGCGGGAAGCGCGCGGACAGTGCCGGGCTAAGCCCGGGCAAAGGGCGGGCCGTCTGCGGCCGTCCAAGGCCGGATGAGGCCGGGCTGGGCTTCCCCTCTACCATTCTGGACTTAATGGTTTGTAGTGGCCTTGATTACTCTCGCGGTAAAATACAGCGTCCCACATAAAATAAGAAAAAGTCTATTTACATGCTTGTTGTTGGAGCAGTTAGAGTGTGGTTTTAAAGTAGGGAACTAGTGATGCATTATTGTTTATTTGTGGGCTGCGCCCTTTGTTTAATCTACTACGTTGAAGGCGTATTTAGGGTTATATAACTTTTCAATTAGAGAAACTCGGAATTGTGAACCCATATGACAAATTAGTACTTCTAATTTCGGTCTGTACACTGTAATTTTGTTATCTAGGCTACTCTGAAGTTTGCAAGAAATATTTATAGCTGGCAACACTCTAATAGAGTATATCCGAGTATTTTATTTATACAAGGTGTACAGTAAACAGGGGAGTAATGAGCTCCAAAAGTAGTGGCGTGGGGGGAAAGTCAGGGGTTGGGGGAAGCTTTGCTGGTACAATGGACACTTTTTTGATCAGAGCAGGGAACATGCTCCAGCAGGAAATAATTATTACTGAGAAAAAGCTTTCAGCAGGAATCTATGCTGCCCAAAAAAAATCTTCTATAGGTAGTCTCCAACTTGCTAACTCCCCAGTATCTACGGTTTTACCTTTAATAAACGTAGATTCTTTAGATCTTTCACAGGGGGCTACGGGTGGCATAGCCCTGAGTCCAGTAATTGAAGTGAGGGTAGGGTTAAACAAATCTTTTGTGGAATGTCCGCCAGAAGTAGTGAACACAATTCCCGGCATTTTGCGTGATATGAGTATAATATCTCCTAACCCTTCTATTGTATGTAGTGGTCCTGATGAGATACCTTTGGAAACTAACACATATGCTATACCGAATATAAGGGATGTCCATGAGCCGAGCCATTGGCAAAACGCACAAGGGGTGGTCCGGCCACGCGGTCACAAAACAAAAACCAGGGGAAAAGTGAAGCAAATAAAGTAAAAAAGACATGTATCTTTGGTTCTAGGGCTGAGCGTGAGGACACATTAACCTCCATCGTAAGTGATATAGGAGATCCAGGGGGCTCACAGGCTTTTTGGGTACGTATGGAGTCCCTTATATCTTCCTTTCTTGCTCCTTTTTGGACCAAGTTGGAGATCCTGGAAAACAGGATCTGTAGCCTAGCCAAGGAGCTTAAAGAAGGAACTATTCTCCATCAAGAAAATGTGAGGGGAGCAGGTACACTAGCCATGACAATGGGGAGTTCTCAACAAAGCGGGACACTGGTCACGCTGGCAAACACTATGATCCCAAACCCCCTAATTTCTGGCAACGCTAGTAAAGCTATTCCAGAACCACCAGCGCCAGAAGGGACAGCCAGTTCGATTAGCCAGAAGTTTCCAGTTAGCCACTTACAGCAGAATACAGCCCCAAAAAAATAACTCGCAGTATGCTGGGGTAACCCAAACACAAGCTGTAAATAACCCAACTAGCACAAAAAATGCGCCTAGTTCAGGACAAGTTTGTGTACCTGAAAACAAGATGCATGATCATGGGTTAAAACCAGCTAAAGACGTGATAGATTTACCCCCAGCATCAAGCCCCCTGGTGGTTGTATTGGTTGGCGTCCCCTCGCTAAGGGTAGATCAAATTGAGACATGGGCGGAGTTAAAAAATAAAACAGTGGACTGGCTCACAAGGCATAAAGGCTTTAAATCTTTTCTCTCAAACCACATTTTGATGGTTCGTAGAATGGCCTGGCTTGGGAAGTCGTCAAAAAAAATAAGGGATGATTGTGTTATTATTAACTTTGATAGATGTGATTTTGTCTCAAAGGTCTTGGAAGCACAGGACTATTCCTTTACCACTACGTGCATTGCCGCTTTACCGCTGGGCTATTTTTATAATACACAAGAAAGATTTGAAGGGGGAATTAATTCTCTCACCCTAACTTCAAACCGATATGAACCTTTGTCAGGCTTAGATGATCAAGGCTGACTGCAGGACACGCCGGAGCCTGAAACACGACAGCCCGTTACCAGGCATATAGTGGAGGGAAGCAAGATGGCCACCATAGCTGATTTAGAGGTGGTGCTCGTAAATGAGCCGCCTCAACTTGACACAATGACAAATCTGACATGGGGAGGAAACACAACGGGAAGTGCTGAGACTAGGAATAAGGTAAACACCTCTATTGGAACATCGCCGGTTTACGGTCTAAAAGAGGGGATAAAACTTGGGAAGACCACCTATCCTCTAGCCACATTATTGCATTGCAGGAAACTTGGGAGGCAAAAGACACCTATCATTTGGATGGCTTCCTCTCTTTTAACAAGTTTGCTCAGCCATCACAAATGGGGAGGACCGGGGGGCCTCTTGTTGCTGTTCAGTTTAAAACTGATGTATAGCCCAGAGCTAGTTGAGTCTACTTCTCCCCACATTTTAGCCGTTAGGTTGAAGGGTAAAAATAGCCTTCCAAATTTACTGGTGGTACATTTTTATAATTCTTTTACAAGTGAAGATGAATTAGATAACTTGGAAGCATTGTCTGTTTTCTTAGATAATTTTGAAACCAATAGTGATGCTCCACACCATCTCATAATACTTGGTGATTTTAATATACATGTTTGTCCCCAAAATTGTTTGCAAAATATGGAGTATGATTCGGAACCACAAGGGCTCATGCACTTTGAGCACACAAGAAGTTATGTTATGTTATGTTATATGTTTATTTCTATAGCGCACGGCTACTCCAAAGGAGTGTCCCGGCGCTTTATCGAGGCAGCTCAAAATAAAAAACATAACACCATACAGCGAACAGCAGACACAGAAAAAGGAAAAAAAGAGATCCTAAAGGTTAATAAGCCAGGTCTTCAGGCTCTTCCTAAACTGGAGCAGATTAGAGGAAGACCGTAAGGCCAGAGGCAGGGTGTTCCACAACTGAGGGGCCCTCAAACTAAAGGAGCGCCCCCCAGTGCGTGCCTTCCTTATTCGAGGAACCACAGCCAAAAACAAAGATTCTGATCGCAGAGATCTGGCCGGACGGTAGAAAGCAAGCCTACGTTGTAGGTACTTAGCTCCCGCGCCAAAAAGGGCTTTATGCGCCAAGGTCAGAACTTTAAACATGATCCGCTTCCGGATGGGCAGCCAATGAAGCGACTGCACCAAACCGGAAGCTCTTACTCGCCTGTGCAGGCCAAAAATGGCGCGGGCCGCGGAATTCTGCACGACCTGCAGCCGCTGAACAAGATAATCCGGAAGACCAATATACAGGACGTTAGCATAGTCCAGTCTGGAGCCAACTAAGGCTTGCATAGTAATCTTTCTATGCTCTTCTGTGAGCAAAGGCAAGAACTTCCGGAGCATCTTGAGTATCCCAAAGCAAGTGCCCGTCAGGCCACGAACATGTGATACCAGCGTCAAGCTGTTATCCATCTTTACTTCCAGGTTTTTTGCCACCAACGATGCCAGGGCAGGGGGACACATATCTGTGGGCCACCAGGCCCGCCAATCGGGATCAAGGGAGCAGCCGAAGAACAACACCTCCGATTTGTTGGAATTGGCCTTGAGGCTGTTCGACTGAAACCAGCTGAAGACCAGCTCCAGGCAACCCCGGATATTCTCACCATCGAAAGCCTGATCTTTCCCACACGTGAAGAACAACTGCGTGTCATCAGCGTAGGACACGATCTGGGCCCCAGAAGACTCCACCAGTGCCGCCAAAGGTGTCATAAAGATGTTAAAGAGAGTCGGGCTCAACACAGAGCCCTGCGGAACACTGACTCCCAATGGCGGCATCTCGGCGGAGCTCAGGGAGGCCCAGACCGTTTGTCGGCGGCCCTCAAGAAAAGATGTAAACCAGTTAAGCACCGTCCCCCTCAGACCGATGTCATAGAGTCTGGCGAGGAGCACCTCATGGGGGACGGTGTCAAAGGCCGCCGACAGATCAAGCATGACAAGCATGGCCCTGCCTCCAGAATCCAGTGTCTCCCTAGAAGTGGGTTGTATCTTGAGAGTCTTTTAGCTGCCCACTATTTGTTTTGCCCTGCACAATCAGATTTTGTAAACCCGATCCCAACTTATATAGGGCAGTGTCATGGCAGCATTATTGATTATATTTTAGTGTCATGTCCTATAATGAAGCGTATTGGCCCTCTTGAAGTTAGTTTAAATGGGATAAGTGAGCATAACCCCCTCAGATTGGACTTGGAAATTGAGGCCCTCATATCTGAGTTGCCTCTGGCTCATATTTCAAATTCCAATATCACTACTAACTGCCAGGGACGAAGGCTAAGATGGGTGGCAATTACCCCGGCTGACTTCCTTGGTAGTTTGTATGATAGTAACCGTGAAGATTTTAGCCTCTGTATTGAGTCAGGTGCAGAATCTACAGAAATCCTAGGCGCATTTGATCGCATTACTAATCAAATAGCGGCCAATTTGACTCGGCTAAGCAAACCAAGGCCAAAGAAATTTAAAAATTGGTTTGATCAAAAGTGCACTACCGCACATAATGTTCTAATGGCGGCCCTAAAAGCCCCTGTAAAGGACGGATTTAGTATCGCCGAAGCTAGGAGAAGTTATAAAAACGCTATTAAGTCACGGAAAATTGAGCTTAAGGAGACGGCTTGGGAGGAGCTAATTCAAGCTAGTACCCTGAAAAGTAGTACCCACTTCTGGAAAGTGATAAATAGTCCAGTCTTTGATGAAGCAGATAATACCATCCAGGACTGCCTCATCCTCCCAGAAAGATGCGTGGAACATTTCAGTGGCCTGTACTCAGTGAGTACTCGCACATTGGCAACTACCTATAGGGACTTAAATCATGCGCCAAAAATTGTCTTTCAAGAGGGGGAAGTTATGAAAGCAATAACATCAACGTCCAAAGGAAAAGCGCCGGGCCCAGATGGGGTCCCAGCAGATGTGTACAGGGCTGATCCTATTGTGTGGGCAAAGATTTTAACTTGTGATTTTAACGCCGCCACCAAGGCAGGGTTCCCTGTAACTTGGGGCAAAGCAGTCATAGTCCCAATATTTAAAAAGGGCTCAAGGGATGACCCGGCCTGTTATAGGCCAATATCACTGTTGGACTCTGCTGCAAAGATAATGGGGAAAGTTGTATTGACGCGGCTGACAGAATGGCTGGATAAAAACTCCATTATTTCTGATCTGCAGTACGGTTTCAGACAAGGGAAAAGCACGGTGGGCCAATGCTTGAACTTACATCTGGTCATTGGAAAATAAACGGTCGTAAAGCGGGGGGACATCCATTTAGCTTTTATGGGTCTCTCAACTACTTTCGACCTTGTAAATAGGCAAAAGTTATGGGCCTCCCTTTATGACATCGGGGTGGATCCCGCCTTGATATCTTTCCTTGCCGAAATACATGAGAATAACACTGCTGCGGTCCGTTTTAATGAAAATGGGAGTTTGACTGAAGTGTGGCCGGTTAAATGTGGAGTAAGGCAAGGATGTATCCTTGCCCCCCTGTTGTTTTCGCTCTATATAAATAACTTGGGTGATGCTCTTATAGCATCTTGTGAAGACATCCCGAGGGTTGGCACAAAAAAAATTCCAGCACTGTTATATGCAGACGATGCAGTTTTGGTGGCTAGAACAGCGAGAGGACTGCAATTGCTTTTAGATCGATTTATTAATTTTATGGACTCTCTCGATCTTGTAATTAACTTCACAAAGTCAGATTCAATGACAATAGGTGGAAAGAGAGCAAAAAAGGCAAGATTCTTTTGTAAAGGCCTGGAGCTGACTAAAGTACCAACGTTTCCATATCTAGGGATTGTATTCGACGATAAAAGGTCATGGGTGATGCAACGCACTTTAAAAAAGAATAGCCTAGTCAGATCCACAGGGGCTGTTTTAAAGTTTGCAAAACGGTTAGGTTCAAAACCACTTCCAGCCTTCATGAAGATATATAATGCTAAGTGTGTCCCCATGGTTCTATACGGGAGTGAGGTATGGGGCTACACAGACGCTAGAGAAATCCAAGTAGCAGAAAACATTTTTTTACGGAAATTGCTTTCACTCCCAAAATCCGCTGCTGCTTTTAATGTTCATGAGCACGTGGGTGCTGGTTATATTCAAGATCAGATCGCGGTTGCCCCACTTCTAGGTTGGTTAAGAATTTGGGCACAGCAGTCACCAAACCTAAATCAAGAAATTATCCTGGATTGCATGACATTAGAGAAAGCACTTGACATCCCATGGCTTAGATACGTAAAAACCCAAATGGATATTTTGGGCAGCCCGACCTGTTCACGAACCCAAGGATGCTGAGTAAGGTGGCCATTAAAGCCATAAAAACCCAGTTACTAAACAGATGTACGCTAATGAGGGAAGAAGGGGAGTTGTGCAAACCTTCAGTTAGGACTTTTGTAATTTTGAGTACAGGGAAAGGAATTCAGCCGTACTTAACGTATATAAACAAACCATCTCATTTGTTTGTATTGATAAGATTTAAGTACAACATGCTTCCATGGCTACTTGCTTTCCCAAAAGGTTTTTTGAAGGCTGGGGCTCGCGGCCCTTGCCCTTGTGATAACTTCTCAGAGCAGAACACCCTGCATATGATTTTCTTTTGCGATTTTTATCTCTCAATACGCAAGAAATTCATATTGCTATTGTTGAAGGGTTGTAATTTTGTACAGGTGAGTCCAGCCTTAATATATTTGCAAAGTCTGAGATCCCCGTTTATATGTTTTGGCGTGGCTAGTTATATCACGGGGCAATTAGACGAAGGAACAAGATGCAATTATTATGATATGTATTTCCTAGTTTTGTACATGTAGTGACTTTGTGAATAAGATATTGTTGATGACATGACATTTTATTATTATGGAATTTTTAAACATACTCCATGGGCGACAATCTTTTGAATCTTTTAAATTATTTATTTGAACTCCAAACATTATCATGGTGAAGGGCAAGCTAATTTAAACAGTGTTTCTGTATAGTTTATACATTATGTGCATTTTTATATCACTAATGGAATTTATTTTGTGTATGTAATGAATTTGACCCTTGAACTTTGTATGGTACTGTGCTTTGATGGTTTTAAATTTTTTTAACCGAATAAAGCTGATTTTTGACCTTGACCTGTCTGAGAAGGAAAAGAGTAGGTCATACCAATTGGATGTACCTGTTTGGAAAAGAAAATTATTTTCTTTAGTCCCCTCACTCACCAGAGGTTGCCCTTAGGTGACATGCTTCATCATTGGGGATTCCCAAGCATCTACTGCTTGGGGCGTGCTGCGACTTGCGAAGGATACGTAGGAACACTTTTTGTGAACTATGTGTAGTGTAGTGTATGGTGGAGAGGTGTTTAAAGTTTGAGTTAAAAATACCTAACTAGTAAGCCTGCATTTTTATTCTTGCTTCTAGTTGGTATAGTAAAAAGGGGTTAGATGTAGGAATTGGATCCTTAATGTGGTCTAAAACCTATCTATCTCGTCAACGTGTTTCAAGGAGTCCCCTAAACCTTTTCTTCAGGACAACATGAGGACCAGCCTCATGTTTGCCACTCCGATTATGAACCTGTAATCTGGTTCTCAAAATAAATGTGAAGACACACCTAATGTGTGTATCTAATAAGTATACATACGGTTATCGATGAAACCTATTAGAATGTGTTGGCTAGGTTTGGACGTAGAAAGCCTGTACACCAGCCTACCCCATCAGGAAACTCTGGACATCTTGGAAGAAGTATTGTACAGTGCAAATTGGCCATGCCAGACACCCCAACATGTGGTCCTCGAGTGCTGCAAATGGGCACTCACTGAAAACCTTATGCAGTTCGAAGAACTCCTGTACAGACAACAACATGGGACCAGCATGGGCAGTACTTTTGCTCCAAGTGTGGCAGGATTGTATGTCCACCACTTGGAAGCACAAGTAATCCTTTCACAACAAAATGCACACCGTCAAAAGATACTAGAATGGAAAAGGTATATTGACGATATTTTTGTAATCTGGGATGGTGAGGAAGGAGAAGCAGTCACTTTCATCAACTGACTTAACAACCAGCACCCTTTCCTTAAATGTACTAATACTATGAGTAAATCAGAACTAGTGTTCCTAGATCTGAAATTTTTTGCAAAAGATGGTGTCTTAAAAACCACGATCCATTTCAAACCTACCGCCAAAAATTGCCTCCTGCTGTACAACAGCTTCCATCCACGCCACCTTAAAGAAAACCTTCCATTTGGCCAGTTCCTGAGACTGAGAAGGAACTGTTCAGACACCGCTGATTATGACACACAAGCCACAGATCTGGCAAAAAAACTAAAACTACGCCAATACCCAACAAAAACCATTATGAGGGCAAGGAAAAGAGCAAAGAACAATCACAGAGATTCACTGCTCGAATCGTATAAAAAGGATGAAAAAGATAAGGAAACAAAGCCAATATGCGTAACAACCTTCAACATCGCAGCCACTCAAGTTGCCAAATTTGTCAAGAAACATTGGCAAATAGTTAACAGTGGTAAACTAAACATACCGACTCCTATGTTTACCCGCAGGCGAGCTAAAAACCTTAGAGACCTGCTGGTCCACACCCGCCCAAAACCAAATGACAGGGGCACCCAACAAACTATCAGTACTCTACCAACTGGCCACCATCCATGTGGCAACTGTAGTGTTTGCCACCTGACCAACGCCACTAAAAAACTGGTCTTTAATACAGGTAAAACATGGGAGTTACGCAAATTCACAAATTGCAACACGGTGGGAGTTGTATACCTCATTACCTGTATTTGCAATTTGCACTATGTGGGTATGACGACGAGAAAGGCAAGTACCAGGATCTGCGAACACCGCAGCAATATAAGGTGCCACAGAGCAAGCACTAAGATAGCAGCTCATTTCAATGAAGAAAAACACACTCCCAATGAATTACGTTGGGTGATCCTGGAACACATAAAACATTGTGACAACCTGGAACAAGCTCTCCTAGAAAAGGAACAAAGATGGGTTTACAAATTACAAACAGATAGCAAAGGACTAAATGAAAATATACCGTGGGGCCAGTTCATGAGATAAAAAACCCCTACAGAACTACTTGAATTTAGAACTGCGCAGTTCAAACAATAATATACACACATTTTTCGTCTGCAGCTGTTGGAGAATACAGGACCGTTCCTAATATTTTTCTTTTTTATCTAAATGCATCCTAAAAAACTCATTCATTTATTTGTGTACATATTAGCATGATTAACGGTGCAATCGATCGATACTTTGGTTCCATCCACTCTTGCCCAATCCAATATGGCGGACGGAATACTACTACAAACAGGGTTCGATTCCCTTCGATTATTCTATAATTTTCTAAGATAGTTCTCAGTAAAGTCAATAAAAATAGAATCCTTGATAATTATGCTAGAGGTACTCAAGAGTCCTGGGATTTTTCTACAGATTGTTTTGCAGATAATAGACGAGTCATGGACACCGGCTTGATCCGTGCGCTATTGTCAGTACAGCTCTAGCCTTTTTTTGCCCATCGAGACCCACGTGGCATTCCGAGGCAACTACCCGGAAATGCTTTTAAAACAACCGGCATCGGGATAACAGTAAGATGCGGTTGCCTGAGGTACGATTAGGTGCATATTGACGGAGGGAAGCCGAGCCAAAGTAAATGATGAGCTATCGGTTCTTCATTTGAAGCAGGAAATACATGGGCATGCGAACTGGCACTCGATAAGAATAACACGCATTAGAGATACCGCCATAACTAACCGTGCACTGACCTCGGTGTGTTTTCTAACCTTTAAGGTTTTCCGAAAGGATATGTACAAAAGATCCTTCGGCTGTTTCAAATGGGTATTTTTATAAGATTGAAACATTCCCCCGACACGATTTATACAGGGGTTTTTCATAAAAAGTTTTCTAATGAATATCTTCTTGAGACTAGAACCATAATAAGCGTAACAGCACCACGCAAAAGCCTAACTCCATCACCTAGTAGTTAAGGCATGCATTAATAACACAATCCCTGCACATTTTTAGAGACATTGGCACGCTTTCGATTCGTAGGGTGACCTTTTTTCCTAGATACTTGAAAACAACTTTTGTTTAGCAAACAGATGAACCCGTGAATACGACAGTATCCAAACTATGATGTCTTGCAACCACAAATTTTGTTTTTCCCACAGGGTATACAGGCCCTTCCACCCAGGCAGACCATGGGGCATATTATTGCTCATATCTAAGTACGTTTACTAACTGGTGCAATACCCACCTATTGTGGCAAAATTATATATTCTATGTCATGTTTTGTCTGTTCGTGAGTGTGTTTCCAGACCGAGTGTGCTCAAAGTGTAAATAATGGTGAGATATATATATGTATAATCATATATTTTTTAACCCTTTGAACAAATATAGTATGCACGGATGTGAATGGAGGACCACCCACCGTCTCTCCTTTTTTAGGAACACCTTGATATGCACTAAATATTATATTTCACTTTCTAGGCACAACCCATGAGGAACAACTATTACAATGGGTTTATTTGGCCTGCCCCGGGGGGCAGGCACCATGTACTAATGTTATTATTTCTTCTCCAATATAGATACTACGGATTCATCGATAACCGTATGTATACTTATTAGATACCCACATTAGGTGTGTCTTCACATTTATTTTGAGAACCAGATTACAGGTTCATAATCGGAGTGGCAAACATGAGGCTGGTCCTCATGTTGTCCTGAAGAAAAGGTTTAGGGGACACCTTGAAACATGTCGACGAGATAGTTAGGTTTTAGACCACATTAAGGATCCAATTCCTACATCTAACCCCTTTTTACTATACCAACTAGAAGCAAGAATAAAAATGCAGGCTTACTGTGAGAAGTTGACCTGATGTATGATGTCTCCAATTCTGGGGGCACCTTATATCAGTCCAAACAATCCCTTATGGTGGTGGTTGTAAGTCAACCTTAAAGACAAGCTATCCTAGAGGTAGCATGGACTAAGCAGCCTAAAGGCTTAACTCAGGAGGACATGTGAAGCCAGCTGTTTTACCATATGCAATCCTGTAATATCCAATGAAAGGACACCACACAAGTTATATATTATAAAAATATATGTATTTATTCTCAGAATAATCCCCACTACTCTTTATGAGTAATGAAGCACAAGCGTTTAAACAAAAGCACAATATAACATGTGAAACTTGCACAGTTATGGATGAGGCCGGTGGCCACTCAAATCATATATCAATAAAGTGGTATAACAATCACTAATCGATCAGTGGTAAGGCCTAGGGCCTTGGGAATCGCTGGGACTACACTGGACTAACAGCAGTTAGGACGGGAGTAGCCCGCGGGATTCAGGTGCAGTGCAGAAAGCACACGCTTGCACCAATGCAAAGTCAATGGTGCGTAAAAGTTATCGAGTTACAGTTTTAAGAGTCTTCCGACTGGACTGAAGAACAAAACTTTAGACTTAGACACTAGAGGTGTAAACCACTACAGGAGCACCGGCGTTCAAGAGTTACCTCACCCACAGGAAGCGGGTGCACAGGTGCGAAGATGTGTCGGGTTTCGTCACGCAGTTCTATGGTGCCTGGAGATGAAGATGCTGCAGGCGTCCAGAAGAGAAGTGTCCGGTGTGATCCAAGGGTGGATCGAAGATGTAGAGTACCTGAAAGCAGAGGGGACAGAGTCTGGGTCACTAGCCAGTGACCAGGAAGGAACCAGACGATGTCGGGCGCAATCAGGTGCTTGTCGTGAAGCTTGTCTCTGCTGCCACGTGGACTCTGGGGCACCGAGGATGTCCTGGAGTGAATCACGAGCTGTCCCACGAAGGCTCTCGCTGTCGGCGGTGTTGGCTTCAAGTTCGGAGTCAACATGCCTTGGCAAAGGCAACCCACGCAGGATTCGAAGATGGCTTCTCACTCAGACCAGCAAGGTCTGAGCGGGTGCTCCTTTTCAGGGGAGCGAGGGCCAGTCTGGAGCAACCAGACTAGCAGAGCAAATTCAAAGGTTCGTCGGTACTGGGGCCACTAGCCAACGGGCAAGCGACCGGACCAACGTGTCAAGCAGAAAAATGCAAAAGGGCCCCACGCAGCACTCGTTGAGTGTGGAGGGGTGAGCTTCGGTGCAAAAGCTGCTCGGGGCTGGAGCTTCTCAAACTCCAATGCACAGCTTCGAGGGAGCCTCGGATGCTGCACGGTCAGCGCTACGTAGTTTTTCCAAGATGGCCGGCCCCACGCTTCAGGTCGCCTCCACGGGTCTCAGCTCTGCAGGGATTGTGGATCGGGCTGTTAGAAGGCAGGCACGCTGGGTCTTGTCGATCTCTGTCGCTCGAGTTCCGGCGGGAACTGCAACAAAGCAAACGTCGAGGTGCTGGATGGTGCCTGTTTGCACAGGGTGGTCACTCCTTGACCACAAGGGAGATTCTTCAGTCTTTTACGTCGAGTAGGATGTCGAAGGGTCCAGAGTTTCGTTTCATAAGTTTCAGTCAGGATAATCTGATGTGTATCAGCCCAGCTCCTACCTTTATTCCAAATCAAGGGGCTGGGTTACCTGCTAGGTTCCTCCTATGGGTGGGACCCAGGAAGGGGGTGGTTACACCCCTTTCCCTTTGTCCAGTTTGCTGCCAGGACTGGGGCAGGATGGCCCCAGAACCGGTTTGACTGGAATCTGCCCGGGGACACCTTGTGCGCCCCAGGCAGTGTCTAGTTTCTTTCAACCCTCCCTGCTACAATCCACTATCTCCTGTCTGGGGTGGTGTGACACCTCCCTGTGACAGGAAACCATTTGTCCAGGCGTCCTCTGACAAGTTTCAGTCAGCAGCAGAAGGCCAGACATGTGTCTGTGGCAGCAGCATCCATTTTGTGATGCTGGGGCTCTGGTTAGGATTAACCGCGTTTTCAGTAAAGTAACATGTCTTCTCCCTCTAGAAGGGTGGAATGCTACCCCCGTCGCCAGAACTGGCGAGGTGGTAGTATTCCAAAGTGTATGACACCAAACACGACATGTTTTGATAAAGCCAAACCAAATGTCAGGCTTATTCGTTGCTGGTCTTCGGAATTGTGCTGAAGATAAATGGGTTCCACCTCCCGACGTCCCCGATGTCTGGCCGAAAGCATACAGATCACCCAGGCAGTCGAGCGAGGGAGGGAAAGGAAGGGGACAGCGGGGAGGGAGAGCTGTAACAACAATACAAGTACACTAAGTATCCTCACAATACAATAGTCATATAACATAAGAGTTTCCTTCCTTTACCTACAACTACAGAACACTTCAAATCATACCTGGAAAGGAAAAAGGTGGTGGCCTCAAATACCAGAAGAGATAAAGGAAATACCAGGGACCAACCTATCACAAGGAAATAAAGAACAGGCTGAGAACTCTTAAGTGTTGATCATATCACATATAACAAACTTCTTCTCATCCTACCAGCATGTGTCCGGTATAGTTCTCAGGTCCGGGGCTTCCTTGTATCTCCTGGGAACTCTCTTCTGAAGTTAGAGACAAAATCAAAAGGTTGTGGAAACAAAACAAAGCTGTGGGCTACAGGACGTGTTAATACTTCTTAACACGATCTGTGCACAATGGTAGTAGATGGCTCCCACATATATATATATATATATAAGGTTTTTGTTGCTTGACGATCTGATTCTGTAAACAGCAGAGCCAGCGAAACACTCAGATCTCCAAACAGGTATCAGTACTACTTGATTCCTTCTATCAGTCACTTCCTGAAGTTCGAAGGTATACCACACAGGAACTAGGGATAATAGTTCATACCCTGATAGTTCAAATATGAATTGTTGCTCAAAGTTGAATCTCACGATCCTGGAGATTCCGAGTCGGAGTATGCCACAAAGGAAACTAGTTCGAGGAGGCAGAGACTCCTTGATGGCAACCACGGAAACTACGAAACAAGGATGAAAGTCTCCCCACACGCTAGTCCGTAGTAACAACAGATGTGTACCCAACCCAACACGGGGTACAACGGAATGAGTGCTGAGAGAATTCTAGCACTTACTTGGTCTGCAGCTGAAGGCTCGCCACCTTACCGGTTCACACGGCGAGAATAATCGGCCGTGTCTGTCTCCCTTGCTGCTAGTTTATTTCCTGGTTGTGCGCGATGACACGCGCCACGCCCCTTACGTCCCAGGCATGCCGGGAAACGTAGTTTTCTGGTCTTGCGCTCTACGAAGGAATCACAACAGTAGCAGAGACAGCGGCACTCAATCACAGTTCATGACAGTACATCCCCCTTCACGAGGACCGCTGACCGGCACCAGGCTTTCCCGGGTGCAGGCGGTTAAACCGAGCCACCAACCGGGGGGCATGAACCTCACGGGCCGGCACCCATGAGTATTCCTCAGGCCCATACCCCTTCCAAGAAAGCAGATACTGCACCCTCCCCTCACCAGCCTAGAATCCAGTACCCTCTGAACTTCATACTCATAGTCCTGCTGCACCCACACCGGTGAAGGTGCCCGACGCACCGGACACTGCGAGGGTTTAAGGAGAGACACATGGAAGACAGGATGTATCTTAAGGTGCGCCGGTAAGCGCAGCTTCACCGCCACAGGGTTGACGTGTTTCAATACACGATATGGACCAATAAACCTAGGGTTAAAAGCACTATGCTTCTTGAACCGTATATGCCTGGTGGACAACCACACCCAATCCCCAGCGCTGTATACAGGGCCAGGCCTGCGTCGTTTGTCTGCCTGAACCTTGTACCTGCGTTTAGCCCTGATAAGATTCGCACGTGTGGCAAGAAGAATACGGCGAACCCTCAGAACCCTTTCTTTGACGTCAGGCAGCCTGGCATTGGTGATGGGTAGTAACATAGGATTAAACCGGGGATGATGACCGTAAGAGCTAAAGAACGGGGTGTGGAGTGTAGATGAATGCTGTGTGCTGTTGTACGCTATTTCTGCCACCCACAACCAATCCACCCAAGCATCAGTGTTTTCCTGCACATAACAACGTAGGAATTGTTTGAGTGTCTGGTTCAGACGTTCGGTTTGCCCGTCAGTCTGGGGGTGAAAACTGGTGGAAAGTGAAGAGGTGATCTGTAAGGCCGTGCACCACATTTTCCAGAAGCGGGCGGTGAATTGTGTTCCCCTGTCCGAGACTATGACCCTGGGGAGCCCATGCAATCGAACAACGTGAACCAGAAGTATATGTGCCAACTGTCCCGCTGTGGGAACTTGGTTACATGCTATGAAATGACCCATCTTGGTGAGGTAATCTATCACTACCACGATGGCTGTTTTGCCCTGGTCTCTGGGAAGGCCCACAATGAAATCAACAGAGAATTTTTCCCAAGGCAGTTCAGGAGTGGGCATAGGGAGCAACAACCCTTGGGGCTGCTGCCTATCAGATTTCATCTGGGCGCATTTGGAACACTCTTTTACCCATCTTTGCAAATCAACACGGATAGAGGGCCACCAGAACTGCCGCAACGCCTTCTCCAACGTCTTGATGTATCCGACATGTCCAGCACAGGGCGTGTCATGGCACCATGAAAACACTGTTTTACACAGAATGTTGTTAGGAATTAACACCTGTGATCCTTTCATAGGTATGCCATGTTTCATTTTCCAGTCCTTATGGTGTCTAAGCCAGGTTCTCCACATGCAAGTCTGTGTTCCTTGTTTGACTTTCATCAAGAAATCATCTGTATGTGTCGCGCATACCACCTTAAAAGGGTCAATGATGGCTCTTTTCGGCGTTATGGCACGCAGCATTGGGTACTCCTGGCGTGTCAAGGCATCTGCCTTCTTGTTGTTTACCCCTGGTCTATAGGTTAACAGAAAATGGTATTCCTCAAAAAACAGCATCCAGCATAATTGTCTTGGAGTAAGGTGACGGGTGTCTCGCATGCATTGCAGGTTCCGGTTGTCTGTGTAGACGATGATTTGGTGACGGGCTCCCATAAGCCAATGCCTCCATTCTAAAAAGGCATCTCTTATGGCTAAGAGTTCCTTCTCTGCGATAGTGTAGTTCATCTCAGCAGAGTTGAGTTTCCGGGACATAAATGCTATGGGATGAAGCTGCCCAGTATCTTCCTTTCTTTGAGACAGCACCGCCCCCCAGTGCGACCTCCGATGCATCCGCTTCTACCGTAAAGGGTAAGTCGGGATTGGCATGTACAAGAACAGGAGCTGAAGTGAACGCGCTCTTCAACTGGGTGAAAGCGTTTTGGGTGTTTGCGTTCCACGTGAACAGAACATTCTTCCTGGTAAGATGAGTAAAAGGGGTCACCATTTCAGAAAATCCTCGTATAAACCTACGGTAAAAATTAGCGAAGCCCAAGAGGCTTTGGACGTCCTTGACTGTTTCTGGTTGAGGCCACTCTTTCACCGCTTGGACCTTCCTGTCGGCCATCACCTGCCCTGATGGTGTAAGCATAACCCCCAAAAACTCAACCGTGGTGACATGAAATTCGCACTTCGTGATTTTGCAATATAACTGGTGGTCTCGTAATGCCCGTAAGGTGTTTTTTACATGTTCCACATGTTCTTCTGTGGAGTCCGAGTAGATAAGTATATCGTCAATGTAGACGACTACGTATCGGTCAAGATGTTCTCTCAAAACCTCATTCAAAAAGAATTGAAATGCGGCTGGGGCATTACAGAGCCCGAAAGGCATTACTAGATATTCATAGAGCCCATACCGCGTCTTGAAAGCCGTCTTCCATTCGTCACCTCGTCTGATACGAACGAGGTGGTAGGCCCCTCTTAAGTCGAGTTTAGTGTATATCTTCGCCTGTCGTACTTCTTCCAGTAGAACAGGGATCAAGGGCAGAGGGTATTGATTCCTCACGGTTATGGCATTAAGCGCTCTATAATCAATGCAGCATCTCTTCTCCCCGTTCGCCTTCGGTATAAAAAATAAAGGGGAGGCAGCAGGTGATCTAGATGGTCGGATAAAACCCGCGGCAAGGTATTTGTCCAAGTAACTGCGAAAATGTTCATTTTCCGGAAGAGTGAGGGCGTATATTCTGCCGCTAGGAATCACTGCACCCGGGAGAAGGTCGATCTGACAATCGTATTCCCGGTGAGGCGGGAGAACCTCGGCCTGTGAATCACTGAACACAGTAGCATAGTCTCGATAAACAGCGGGTAGGACCACTTCTTTCTCGGCCGCTGTGGCTATATGTTGCAAGGAGGCGAGTGCACTGGAAGGCTTATTCTGAGGTAGAATACAATGAGAGACACAGTAGTCGGATTCGAACACCACCGTACCGGAGGACCAATGTATCAACGGTTCGTGTGTTTTTAGCCATGGAAGGCCCAATATCACTCCGTATTGCGGGGCTCTGATGATATTGAATGACATGGATTCTTGATGGTATCCATCATATGTAAGTGCATAGGTCAGGGTATGTTGGGTAATTGGGCCGGCTTCCAATTCCTTACCATCCACTGCATATACTGTCTCTGGGAAGTCTTTTGTTACTAGGCCTAATCCCAACTGTATGGCCACATCATAGTCCATGAAACACCCCGTGGCTCCTGAATCCACCATAGCTCTTATCTCCTTTTCTCCGGCGTCTACCATCAGAGACATAACAATGAAAACGTGGTGCTTTTCTTGTGCATTATTCGGAGTTAACGAGGGTATAACGTTTTTGCTCGAGGGTTCCCCTTCTTCCACCCTCAAGCTTTGGAGTTTTCCGACCCTGTTCCTGTAGTACCAGCATCTGTTTGTCCGGTTCTGTATCTCCCAGTTTTCGGTTTAACCTAGCAATCCCGGAGATAGTGTCCTTTTTTCCCACAGTAAAGGCATAGCCCCTGTTTTCTTCTATGGTCTCGTTCACTCAACGTTAAGGAGGCCCTTACCGCACCTTTCTCCATGGGTTTGGCTGATGTAGTCGATTTGTCGCTTTGACCCATACGTTCGTATGGCTGTGGAGGACGGTCTTTCATTTTGTGCTCTCCTTTTCTGTCTCTCAATCTATGGTCTAGCCGGAGAGTCAGTTCTATGAGTGCTTTACACGTGCGCGGCTGAGGATCGATGTGGGCCAAAGCATCTTTCAACTCATCGTTGAGTCCTTGATAGAATACCGCCGATTGTTTGGATTCGGGCCACTCCGTCTCAGCTACCAACCGCCGGTAGTGGTTAAGGTAGATCAGCAGGTCGGACGTACCTTGCTTGAGTTGTAAAAGGTCTCTGTCGGCTGAAAACGTTTCCGCTCTTCTGTCGAAGGTTTTTTCGAATTCAAGACGGAATTCATCCCAATCATACAATAACGGATCTTCCCGCTTCACTATGGGAACTGCCCACTGTGCTGCGTCTCCCCCTAAATACAAGATAACGAATGCCACCCGAGCTTGATTTGTGGCAAACATCTTGGGTTTGCACATGAAGTGCATCAAAACCTGAGTCATGAAGACCTGCACCTTCTTGTTATCACCCATGAAGCGCTCCGGGGGGGGCAAAGGGATTTGGGCAGGCATTTCTACAACCACAGATGTCTGGGGGGCTTGAGTTCCACTAGCGTTAAAGGGGTTTCCCTGCAACCTGTCGACCCTGGCCTGCAATTGGGCCGTTTCAGCCCTTGAGTCGGCTACCTCCTGCCTAGACGCAGCCAACTCCGTCTGCACCAATGCCAGGGCTGCCATAACATCATCAAGGGAAGCCATGATCCCACTTCAGCACAATCAGGAAGACGGTAGTGCTTGGGCCGATTATTCTGTCAGGCTTACTCGTTCCTGGTCTTCGGAATTGTGCTGAAGATAAATGGGTTCCACCTCCCGACGTCCCCGGTGTCTGGCCGAAAGCATACAGATCACCCAGGCAGTCGAGCGAGGGAGGGAAAGGAAGGGGACAGCGGGGAGGGAGAGCTGTAACAACAATACAAGTACACTAAGTATCCTCACAATACAATAGTCATATAACATAAGAGTTTCCTTCCTTTACCCACAACTACAGAACACTTCAAATCATACCTGGAAAGGAAAAAGGTGGTGGCCTCAAATACCAGAAGAGATAAAGGAAATACCAGGGACCAACCTATCACAAGGAAATAAAGAACAGGCTGAGAACTCTTAAGTGTTGATCATATCACATATAACAAACTTCTTCTCATCCTACCAGCATGTGTCCGGTATAGTTCTCAGGTCCGAGGCTTCTTTGTATCTCCTGGGAACTCTCTTCTGAAGTTAGAGACAAAATCAAAAGGTTGTGGAAACAAAACAAAGCTGTGGGCTACAGGACGTGTTAATACTTCTTAACACGATCTGTGCACAATGGTAGTAGATGGCTCCCACATATATATATATATATATAAGGTTTTTGTTGCTTGACGATCTGATTCTGTAAACAGCAGAGCCAGCGAAACACTCAGATCTCCAAACAGGTATCAGTACTACTTGATTCCTTCTATCAGTCACTTCCTGAAGTTCGAAGGTATACCACACAGGAACTAGGGATAATAGTTCATACCCTGATAGTTCAAATATGAATTGTTGCTCAAAGTTGAATCTCACGATCCTGGAGATTCCGAGTCGGAGTATGCCACAAAGGAAACTAGTTCGAGGAGGCAGAGACTCCTTGATGGCAACCACGGAAACTACGAAACAAGGATGAAAGTCTCCCCACACACTAGTCCGTAGTAACAACAGATGTGTACCCAACCCAACACGGGGTACAACGGAATGAGTGCTGAGAGAGTTCTAGCACTTACTTGGTCTGCAGCTGAAGGCTCGCCACCTTACCAGTTCACACGGCGAGAATAATCGGCCGCGTCTGTCTCCCTTGCTGCTAGTTTATTTCCTGGTTGTGCGCGATGACACGCGCCACGCCCCTTACGTCCCCGGCATGCCGGGAAACGTAGTTTTCTGGTCTTGCGCTCTACGAAGGAATTACAACAGTAGCAGAGACAGCGGCACTCAATCACAGTTCATGACACCAAAGTTAGCATTAACCGCGAGGATTATAATGCACTTAAGAGTATATGGTATGGCAGTATCACTGGAACAGCTGCACGGAAATGGTTCCGACCTCTGCAGACAGGCTCAGCTCATCCAATTGGTATGACCTACTCTTTTCATATGCAAATCACCCTTGCCCTGTGCCTCATGAGAACAGTCCAGCCCGAACTGCCAAGCCATGTCTTCCCTGGACCGGAATCAAGCATCCTAGGACCGGTTCCTGGCTATCAGCCATCATCAGCCAGGATAGCTTGACTCCAGTGTTCTGGAGAGCACGGTAGTCACGTCTGAGCATATCTGAAAGAAACAGGTTAGTATTAGATTCCTTACCTTAGAATATCCCCAGGCGTCAGACTGGATCCGGAAAATTTTGCGTACCCCTGCGTCCTCTGCGGCCCTGCATCCGTCATCGACATCGTTGGCCCCGGGATGACGTCGTCGGAGTAGTTAGACGCCGCCCTCGCGCGCTGACGTCAGTTCTTCTTTTTTCCGCGCCAGCAAGCACCGGTCCGGAGAAAGTGGTACCCTTTAGTCACTTTTTGACTAAGCTTTTTCGATCCTTTTTGGATCTGTTTCGAGTCTACGACTCCATCGGTGCCGGTAGGGATGCCCGGGTACAAGCCCTGTGCCGACTGCAACCGACTGATGTCAGTTACCAACCCCCACCGCCGGTGCCTACATTGCCTGGGGCCTGACCACGATGACAAGTCGTGCCCCGACTTTCGGGCCTTGACGTCGAAGGTTAGGCGGGAGCGGTCCCACAAGCGCCTCGAGCTCCGACAGTCGGCCCCGCGCCGCTCGAGGTCCCGGTCCGGAAGGAGGTCAAGGGACCGGTCGCGGGGCCGGAGTCATCACAGCTCGGCGAGTCAACACCACTAGTCGGGCTCCAAGTCCTTATGTAAGAGGCACAAGAAGTCGAAGAGGCGACATCGCTCTTCTGACTCCCCCCGACACTCGAGCGATGCGGCCGGGGATTCGGGTGACACCGCCCACGCTGCTCCACCGGAGCCGCAGGCGTCGCGGCCTGCTCCATACCCGCCGGTCCCTGGGCAGAACGCGACGCCGGAGGAGATCGATGCCTTCCTCATGGCCTTGAGGTCGCTCTCTCCTCTGTCGGGTTCCGCGGCGCCTTCGGGCCCAGCGGACCGGGTGCTTCGGCCCCGGCACCGTCGGGTGCTTCGGCCCGACGCTGTCGGGTGCTTCGGCCCCGGCGCTGTCGGCGACTTCGGTCCCAACGCCGCAAGGCCCCACTGGATCCGGTTCCGGATCCGGGTCGCCGCTGGTCGACCTTACGACCACGCCGGCGTCGACCCCTAGGGTGTCACCCCCGGCACCGTCCTCGGACGACGCCATCCCTGGTCCGACCCTCGGTCCGGATCCGGCGTCGGAGCGGCGTCTCTCGACGCCGCATTCGACGCCGGACGAAGAGCAATTCTTCGAGGATCTTGGTGCATCCTTTATACCTGAATTTCAGGACATGGACGATGAGGGGGGTCTGAGGACCCCCTGGCACGTGAGTGCCAGTCAAATGAGGACTGGACACAGGAACTAGGGGAAGCCAGTGGCCTGGATACCTCCCCAGACACTGGTTTTGTCTCCCCTCCAACTGTGGCTACGGAGGAGGGGGCAGCTAATAGTGTGGTGCTGATGAGGGCAGCCAAGGCCTTGGCTCTTGAGCTCCCCGTCGCAACACTGAGGTCCAACATCCTCACAGAGGTTCTTAAACCGCAGGTAAGCTCCCCAGAGCTTCTACTGTCGTTTAATGAGGCTCTCACAGACATCCTGTTGGCCACTTGGTCCAGGCCCACTACAGGCCCTCCGGTAGATAGGAACGTCGCTAGGCGCCACCGCCCAGCTCCCGTCGATCCTAGTTTCTTGTCCACCCACTCCACCCCGAGAGTCTGGTTATCCAGGCCTCTACCTCCCAATCTGCATTCCCAACGGCACCACCAGATCGGGAATCCAAGAGGTATGAACAGTTCGGAAAGGAGATGTTCTCCTCCCTTAGTTTGGGGTTGCGGTCAGTCAACACCGCGTGCCTCTTGGGCCGTTACACCCACGCTCTGTGGGATACGGTTGCGGCCGTGCTGACTGAGTGCCCGGAGGGAGCCCGGGCGAAACTCTCTCAAGCCCTTGCGGAGGGAATAGACGCAGCGCGGTACTCTATTAGATGTGGACTGGATACCACGGACTCGCTAGGAAGAGCGATTTCCACGTCTGTGGCGGTTCGCCGCCACGCCTGGCTGAGGTCCGCCAACTTTTCTGCCGATGTCCAAAACACCCTTATGGACATGCCATTCGATGGCAGCCACCTCTTCGGTGGCAACGCAGATCATGCGCTGGAACGCTTTAAGGACTCCAGGGCTACGGCCAAGTCCTTGGGCCTGTCAGCCACGCGCCAGCAATCTTCTGCCCAGCACTCCTATCGTGGCCACGGAAGGGGTGCTCCCACACGTCCTGCCAGCCACGGGCCACAGACTAACATTCAGCGCGGTGGCGAACTTGGTTACCGTTGCGGCGGTAACGGGACAACGGCGCGGCCAGTCCACATCCACCCCCGCAGCATCCGCCTCAAAGCCTTCCTAGTCTGAACTTTCAGGCCCATTTGACGCCAGGGGGGGGCAGGGTCCACCATCACCTCCTCCACTGGTGCTCCATCACATCGGACAGGTGGGTGCTGCAAATCGTCTAAAGGGGCTACTCCTTCCCCTTCGAGGCGACCCCTCGATGCCATACCACCACAGTACCACCGCGTGTCGGGGGATCACTTGCAACTTCTGCAAGAGGAAGTTACGGCCCTCTTGGCCAAGGGGGACATAGAGCGCGTTCCTGGGCTAGAAGTAGGGTGTGTTGTTACTCCCACTACTTTCTGGTTCCCAAGAAGGGCAAAGGGAGCCTACGCCCTATCTTGGACCTCCGGAACGTCAATGGCTTCCTCTGGAAGGAGAAGTTTAAGATGCTGACTTTGGCTCAGGTCTTAGCTGCCCTAGACCCAGGAGACTGGATGGTAGCGTTGGACTTGCAGGACACCTATTTCCACATCCCCGTCCTGCCGGCCCACCGGCGTTACCTGCGGTTCACGGTAGGCCACGAGCACTTTCAGTTTACCGTGCTCCCCTACGGCCTTACCAGCGCCCCACAGGTGTTCACGAAAGTGATGGCGGTGTTCGCAGCTCATCTGCGCAGGTTAAGGGTTTCAGTCTTCCCCTACCTCGACGACTGGTTGTTGAAGGCGGGCTCACCCCAGACAGTCGTCAGCCACCTCCAGACTACGGCCGACCTCCTGCACCTGCTGGGGTTCTCCATCAATGTGCCGAAGTCGCACCTGTGTCCCTCTCAGAAGCTCCTCTTCATCGGAGCGGTTCTACACTCGGCGGAGTTTCGGGTTTATCCTCCCGAACAGCGGGTTTGGGATATTCAGGCTCTGATTCCGATCTTTCAGCCTTTATCCCGAGTCTCGGGTCAGGTTGACGCTGCAGCTTCGTGGGCTGATGGCCTCCTGCATCCTTCTGGTGCATCACGCCAGGTGGCGGATGCGGGCTCTGCAGTGGGACCTGAAGTTTCAGTGGGCCCAGCATCATGTCCGACCATTTCTTGATCTCGGAGGGCACTGCAAGACAGTTGCAGTGGTGGCTCACGGACCGCGATTGGGTCAGCGGCAGATCCCTCTCCCTATCCCAACCGGAGCATGTAGTTGTGACGGACGCGTCCCTCCAGGGCTGGGGGGGCCACATGGGGGAGGCGGAGAACAGAGGCCTCTGGTCTCCGGCAGAGTCCTGGCTCCACATCAACCTTTTGGAGCTGCTGGCGAACCGGCTTGCACTGAAGGCATTCCTCCCCTCTGTCCGGGGGAGTGTAGTGCAGGTGTTCACGGACAACACCACCGCCATGTGGTACTGCAACAAACAGGGCGGGGTGGGGTTGTGGACCCTTTGCCAGGAGGTTCTGCGCCTCTGGCAGTGGCTGGAACATCAGGGCGTGACCCTGGTGGTTCAACACCTGGCAGGTTCCCTGAACGCCAGGGTGGATGAACTCAGCCGTCGGTGCATGATGGATCACGAATGGAGTCTGAACTCGGACGTGGCGCAAGGCCTCTTTCAGCAGTGGGGAGAGCCTTGGTTAGATCTATTCGCCACAGAACAGAACGTGCAATGTCATCAGTTCTACGCGTTGGAATTTCCAAGGCGGCACTCGCTCGGAGACGCTTTTCGTCGCGAGCGGAGTTGAGGTCTATTGTACGCCTTTCCGCCTATACCACTTCTGCCCAGAGTGCTGAAGAAGATCAGGCACGACCGGGCCCAAGTCATCCTTGTGGCTCCGGACTGGGCACAAAGATACTGGTATCCCGAGCTACTCAGCATGTCAGTCGATCCCCCAATTTGTCTGCCTCTTCAGGAGGACCGTCTGTCGCAGCAGCAGGGGACGGTCCTCCACCCGAACCTGTCCAGTCTCCACTTACATGCGTGGAGATTGAGCGGCGGCAGTTGAGGCCATTTGACTTGCCTCCTGAAGTCTGTAATGTGATTCTGGCAGCCAGGCGTCCCTCCACAAAATCGGTATACGCCTGCAGGTGGAAAAAATTTGTGGCATGGTGCACAGCAAAGGCTGTGGGTCCCCTTTCTGCCCCTCTTTCAGAGGTTCTCCTCTTTCTTCTTTCTCTTGCCCAGCAGGGCTCTGCTCTGGGCACTCTAAAGGGCTACCTCTCTGCCATTTCCGCCTTCTTAAGGCTCCCTGATCAGCCCTCTTCGTTCAAGTCCCCGGTTGTAAATAGGTTTTTGAAGGGAATCACTCATATGTTTCCTCCTGTTCCTTTCGTGATGCCTCAATGGGACTTGAACCTTGTTCTGACTTATCTGATGTGCGCTCCCTTCGAGCCACTTCATAACTGTCCTCTTCGTCTCCTTACTCTTAAGACTGCATTCCTGTTTGCCATCACCTCTGCCAGGAAAGTGAGTGAGCTCCAGGCTCTTTCTTCTCAACCTCCCTTCCTTTCTGTCCATCTGGACAAAGTTGTGTTGCGGACGCGACCCTCTTTCCTGCCCAAGGTAGTCACAGCCTTCCACATCGGGCAGTCCATCACCTTGCCCACCTTCTTTCCGCCTCCGCATCCCTCGAAAGAGGAAGAGAGGCTCCACCATCTGGACCCAAAACGTGTGCTCTCATATTATTTGGATCGCACACGCCCGTTCCTGGTGGATGCCCAACTCTTTGTTGGTTACGTGGGCGCTAAGAAGGGACGGGTGGTGCACAAACGGACCATTTCTCAATGGGTCGTCTTGTGCATCAAGGCTTGTTACTCTCTGGCTAAGAAGGATCCTCCTGTGGGGCTACGTGCCCATTCCACTCGGGCCACGGCGGCTACTACTGCCCTGGGTCGGGGAGTCCCCTTGCAGGACATCTGTCAGGCAGCTACGTGGGCCTCGCTGCACACGTTCGCAAGACACTACTGCCTGGACAGCCAAGTCCGGAGAGATGGCTTTTTTGGCCGTTCCGTTCTCCAGGACTTTCTGGTGTGATCTTTGGTTCGCAGACCCACCACCGGGGTTGGTATTGCCTGGGTATCTCTTCTAAGGTAAGGAATCTAATACTAACCTGTTTCTTTCAGATGCACAAGTTACTTACCTTCGGTAACGATATATCTGTAAGAAACAGTAGTTAGTATTAGATACCTTACCGCCCCATCCATCCTCCCCGTTCTGCGAACCAATATCTAGGGTTAAGGTCATCCCCTTTTCGGGCCCTAGTTTTTATGGCACCAGTGTTGGTTTTTATCATGGCTCTGCGTTTCTGGCGCGTAAAAGCTGTGTATAAGAACTGACGTCAGCGCGCGAGGGCGGGGTCTAAGTACTCCGACGACGTCATCCCGACACCGACGACGGACACGGAGCCGCAGACGACGCCTACCGACATGCAGGGGTACTGCTACGCAAAATTTTCCGGATCCAGTCCGACGCCTGGGGATAGTCTAAGGTAAGGAATCTAATACTAACTACTGTTTCTTACAGATATATCCTTACCGAAGGTAAGTAACTTGTGCACCCGTCCCACTCGGGGTGACAACAACAGTTGATGGACAGAATGCAGAACAATGTCATACATTCACCCCAGTATAGAGATCTGGGCCTAAATCCATCGTTGTTTTGCACTCCACACCACCCCAGTTCAGACATGGCCATATGCAAATCAGCCTTGACCCTGTGCCTCATGGGAACAGTCAGCCGGAACTTTCAAGCCATGTCTTCCCTGGACCAGAATCAAGCATCCTAGGACCGTTTTCTGGCTATCAGCTGTCATCAGCCAGGATAGCTGTCCGGTTGTTACACCGAATACGCACGTATGCAATAGAGGAAGCCCACATCCTGGTCGGATGCACTCATGACCAACGGGGCCCGCCTACTTCCAGGCGCACACCAGGCGAATTATACTAACGCTGCTTGTGACAGCGGATATTCAGTTATTCACACGCACCAGAGTGACAACTTGGGCGCAGGTCAGGCTATCTTATGAGTAACTATCACTGGCACACATAGAGACACCGGAAATCATTCAGGTGGTTGTAATTAGCAATGATTGCACGCCCCTTCCGCGAATTTCACCAATTACTCTCACTACTTATACCGCTCGCTCCACCGGGTTCATTCATCACCGGGCAGGAGACCTGGATACGTCTAGGTGATGCAGCGGAAAGCGCACCTTGATGAAGTAAGGCAATTGTGTGAGAATGAATGTACGTTGCATGATTAGGAGTAAATACTTTCTGTTTTTTGACAGACCATTAAGTCTCTTGGTACTTAAATATGGCTACTTGTGCTTTAATTTTCTATGGTTTGATTACAGGGCCTCCCCCCCTCCCCCCACTCCCACCCCCATGAAGTACGTAGGGTGAAAGCTGTGGGTAAGATATGGGAGTTATCCCTCTCCCTCTTGGTTTTATCACTTGTGTGTTCACGTATGACAGACACCTGTTACACACCTAACCACGTGCGCTTAAAATGTGTAAAGTAGTTCCTTTTTTTAATATGAATGACCTAAATAACCTTATGGTTGTCTTGTGCGTTTTTCCTTATTTTCTTCACAGGGTACAGAGGACCGCGAGGTAGTGGAGAGTGATAAAGGTCACCCCACATTTGACTTCTTAAACCACATGGCATTCCTGATGAATGCCATGTACCACTGTTGACACTAGGCAGAAACATGTCGACCCAATTCTACCTGGCGAGGGGTTAATAACTTTCCCCACATCGCCTTTCACTTGTTTTTAGATACCATACAGTTACCTAATTCATTAAAATGTAGTGAGGCAACTGTAATGGTTTTCATTTCACTCACTCACTTTGGGCCCCCACTTAGCTTGGAAGTGCATCCCTGTCGTCAAGTGTATGCCCGCAGTCTATCAAACCAAGTTTTTAGAGGGCGAGGATGGCCGCTGATGAAGCATGACACCAGGTGGTGTGTGAGGCCAGTCCTAAACTTTTTGTTAGATGCCTATACTCACATACACATAACACGCCGGAGCACTATTTAGGTCATTTTAGTAGGAGCGGCCTCATTTGTGTAGAACAAGTAATATCGAATGTCATTATATCGAATGTCATTATATAGAGTGTCATTATATCGAAAAAATAAAATTGTATTATATGTTAGTATATGTGTTAAAAGTATATAAGATTTTTTTAATGTATGTTACAATTTTTTTAAGATAATGAATTTTATGTTAATAAATGTTTGCATTTATTAGTTCCGTAGCGGGTTGTGGGTTTATAGGGGAATAGGGTGGGAAGTAATTTAATTGAAATAAAAATATACAAATTTATTAATTAATCATTTAATGTTTAAAAATTTATATTGGTAATTAATGTTTGCGTATATTAGTTCCGTAGTGGGTTGTGGGTTTATAGGGGAATAGGGTGGGAAGTAATTTAATTTAAATAAAAAATACAAAAAATGTATTAATAAATCATTTTATGGTTAATAATTAATATTGGTAATTAATTTCTGCGTATATTAGTTCCGTAGCGAGTTGTGGGTTCATAGGGGAATAGGGTGGGAAGTAATTTAATTTAAATAAAAATTTTAAAAAAATGTAATTAAAAAAAAAATTGATACTTTTATGGTTAATAACTAATATTGGTAATTAAGTAAATTAATGGATTAATAAATATTTAAAAAGTTATTAATAACAGTTTCTAATTAAGGGATACATTTGTAAACTGTAAATGTGTATTAATTAGTAATTATTTAAATATTAATAATTAATAATTAATGTATGTATGTATAACTTTATTCGATATGCAATATCATAAAAGTATAAAAACATTAAAAGACATTTTAAAAGGGTGAAGGGAAAAACTCCACCCGATAAAAATATATTTGTACAGAATATACAAAACTATAATATGTAGCATAATCCATCCATGATAAGTAAAAGGTGATTTGTCATAAAAAGACAGAATATACAACGTTACAGGATAACAATCTACAATTCCACAGCCTGTGCTTGAGTCATCCCAGAAAGTTTCATCCTCCTCAACCAGGCACAACCCAAGCATTTGGCCAACCCACAGATTAGACTGGGGATCGAAGTCTCCGAAGCTAGAATACGCTGCGCTGCCCCATAGTCTCTGCAACCCAGATTGGAACAAACGGGTTTCAACCATTTCCTCCTCGCCTGGCCATACGCTGGGCAGGCGAAGAGGAAATGGGCGACA
Source organism: Lissotriton helveticus (assembly GCF_964261635.1). Classification (NCBI taxonomy): domain Eukaryota; kingdom Metazoa; phylum Chordata; class Amphibia; order Caudata; family Salamandridae; genus Lissotriton; species Lissotriton helveticus. The sequence goes on from NC_136070.1 coordinate 921,513,383, forward strand.
GATTCCGTAGGGGAAGCACAGCCCGGACACCCCAAGTCACTCCCCCTCAAGTGTCTCCAGCCTGCTTTAAAATCGTTCACTGGAAGGATGCCAAACCGGAACTTCAAATACAGGGCCCTATCTTTCGGGGACTCAATGAGGTCCAGGAGGGATTCTAATTTGGGCACAGGCTTGACACTCAAGTAAGATGCTGTCAGGGTGCCACGATTCTCACGTCTTAATGCGGCTACGGCCACCCAATCCCAATATGCCTTTTTTACCACTACTTTGGGCGGCGGGTTCTGACTCGCCCACGCTTCACCCAAACCGATATCCCCCACTAGCAGCTTCAATTAATGTATCAATGTGTTAATTATGTTCATTTCTTTAGGAGTGTGCTGAGTGTTTATAGGGCAGTATGGTGTGTATTAAATTAATTGAAAAGACATTTTTATTAATATTCATATAATATTTAATCAAAGTTCTTTTATACTGTTAATTGTGTTAATTAATTTACATATCATTGTTATTATTGTTTTGTTAATTGTGATTAGCTAATTAATTAAATGTTAATAAATTATGTTAATGTATTAATATTTTAGACTATTGGAGGTGACGTTTATAGTGTAAAATAGTGGGAGGTAAATTAAATTTAAATAAATAATTTTTTTGTAAAATACATTTTAATTAAATTGTAGGACTGGGTCTACTAAATTATTCCTCTACGCTATCCAACACTTTCCCTACTGTTGCACTCTCTGGAGTGGGAATAGTAATTTTTACCCCTACGCTATCTAACACTTTCCCTACTGTTTCACTCACTGGAGTGAGAATAGTATGTTTTACCCCTACGCTGTCCAACGCTTTCCCTACTGTTGCACTCTCTGGAGTAGCAATAGTAATTTTTACCCCTATGCTATCCAGCAATTTCCCTACTGTTGAACTTACTGGAGTGGGAATAGTAATTTTTACCCCTACGCTATCCAACACTTTCCCTACTGTTGCACTCACTGGAGTGGGAATAGTAATTTTTACCCCTACGCTAGCCAACACTTTCCCTACTGTTGCACTCTCTGGCGTGGGAATAGTAATTTTTACCCGTACGCTATCTAACACTTTCCCTTCTGTTGCACTCACTGGAGTGAGAAAAGTAATTTTTACCCCTACACTATCCAACACTTTCCCTACTGTTTCACTCACTGGAGTGGGAATAGTATTTTTTACCCCTACGCTATCCAATACTTTCTCTACTGTTGCACTCTCTGGAGTGGGAATGGTAATTTTTACCCCTACGGTATCCAACACTTTCCCTACTGTTGCACTCACTGGAGTGGGAATAGTCATTTTTATCCCTACGTTATCCAACGTTTTCCCTATTGTTGCACTCACTGGAGTGGGAATAGTAATTTTTACCCTCCCGCTATCCAACACTTTTCCTTCTGTTCCACTCGCTGGAGTCGGAATAGTAATTTTTACCTACCCACTATCCAACACTTTCCCTACTGTTCCACTCACTGGAGTGGGAATAGTAATTTTTACCCACCTGCTATCCAACACTTTCCCTACTGTTCCACTCACTGGAGTGGGAATAGTAATTTTTACTCTCCTGCTATCCAACACTTTCCCTACTGTTGCACTCACTGGAGTGGGAAAAGTAATTTTTACCCCTACACTATCCAACACTTTCCCTACTGTTTCACTCACTGGAGTGGGAATAGTAATTTGTACCCCTACGCTATCCAATACTTTCTCTACTGTTGCACTCTCTGGAGTGGGAATAGTAATTTTTACCCCTACGGTATCCAACACTTTCCCTACTGTTGCACTCACTGGAGTGGGAATAGTAATTGGTATCCCTACGTTATCCAACGTTTTCCCTACTGTTGCACTCACTGGAGTGGGAATAGTAATTTTTACCCTCCCGCTATCCAACACTTTTCCTACTGTTCTACTCGCTGGAGTCGGAATAGTAATTTTTACCTACCCGCTATCCAACACTTTCCCTACTGTTCCACTCACTGGGGTGGGAATAGTAATTTTTAACCACCCGCTATCCAACACTTTCCCTACTGTTCCACTCACTGGAGTGGGAATAGTAGTTTTTACTCTCCTGATATCCAACCCTTTCCCTACTGTTCCCCTCACTGGAGTGGGAATAGTAATTTTTACCTCTACGCTATCTAACACTTTCCATACTGTTGCACTCTCTGGAGTGGGAATAGTAATTGTTACCAGTACGCTATTCAACACTTACCCTACTGTTGCACTCAATGGAGTGGGAATAGTAATTTTTACCACTATGCTATCCAACGTTTTCCCTACTGTTTTACTCACTGGAGTGGGAATAGTAATTTTTACATTCCCGTTATCCAACACTTTCCCTACTATTAAACTTGATGGAGTGGGAATAGTATTTTTATATCCTCTGCTATGCAACGTTTTCACAATTTTTATATTCAATGTAGTGTAAAGTAATATTTTAAAAAAAGTTTAATTTAATATTTTAATTTATTATATCTGAAATATTGTTATATTTATATTATGTGTTTTTTCATGTATATGTAATTATATTTTAACTTATGTCTAACATTTTATAATTAAAAATAAATAATTATCTTCTAATATTAAGTTAATATATATAAAAAAATGTATGTTTAATTTTTGGGTGGAATTAAATATATAATTTATTAATTTTAATATTTTCTAATACATGTTAAGTGTTTACCCTAATATATTTAATTTTTAATTAATGTAATATTAATTTTAGACATTTTAAAAATTCGATATTTTAGTAAACTATATTTTTAACAGCTACATTTTGGAATCGATATTTTGGCACTTACCTGTTTGTAGATAGGTAGACTATATTTTGTCTGTCAATATTCTGGAGTCGATATTGTGTGCAGTCGATATTATGTCCCCCGATGTTCTGTCACTGATCCAGTATCGGCACCACCGCGTGGTCTTATCAGTGCTGGTGGTGAAACATAAACATTGCTTCCAGCAGCAGCTTGAGGGTAGGGCGGTGCCTTGACTGCACTGCTGCTGCATAGAGCCTAATTATCACACCGGCAGCGGGACAGGCTGGAATTTAAGGGGTGAACACTATTGTTTACAATAAAGGCTGGGCACTTCTTTCAGTCTTCAAGCCCTGGCTCAGTTTCTCTTGTCGGACCAATTAGCCAGCAATGTGTGATGACAAAAAATACATCTGATCTGCCAGATAATTGTTCATTTTCTGGTCAGCACTTCAGTCCTATGTGAACGGGTATCGCCTTGCCGCCTTATGCTGTTTCTGGCATGGCTCTACATTAATCGTGTTGCAGTAGATCACAATTGTCGCAAAGGCAGCAGCACAAGGTTTATTTTTTCCTCCCACAGCAGAGGGACCTGCAAGACAAGTGCCGCTGCCTGGGGTACATGCTGCAGCCCTCATAGTGCTATGAAGGCAGTCGAACTGTCAGGATCATGTGGTTTTCCTCACTGTCTCGAGTCCTGCCAGTTCCAGTCAAGCAATTTCGGCCACCCCTATGGGGTCGCATTATGATATAAATGTGTTGCTGAGAAGGCAACAACTCCTCACCAAGACTTCAGTCATTTGTCTAGCGAGGCGGAGGGTCCTATAGATGGACTGTTAGCTGGGAAGACTGACTCCTGTCTCCATTTGGGAAGAAGCCTATGAGTGACACAGAGAGCCTGCCTGCTCTCAACACAATTATACCAGCCACAGCAAATAGGCAACGCTGGGTAGAAATGGCCTTGCCCTGTAGCAGTAGCCATTGTGGCAGACAGTGCTGTGGGATCAGATTCAAAAGTCCAAGAACACGCTTCTTCCATGGTAAGCACCAGACTCATCATGTCTACAACTAACACAACCTGGTGCACAAGTCATAAGCCCTGGGGTCCCCAGCACACCCGCTCTGCAGATAGGTCAAGCAGCTATGCTGTTGCAATCAAGTTTCTGTTTATTATAGACCACTCCATCAGAGCTGCACTCAAACATATGATTACAATGGTGGGTGCAATGTCAAAATGTCTGGGTGAGGCGTCAGGGACAAAGACGTTGGTAAAAACGAATAAGCAAACATTTTTATTCTGTCAACTTGTTAGTCTTTCCAGTTCAGGTAACTATAAATAACTGCGCACACTCATATAACACAATAGTATTGAAGTAGGATAGTCTTAGAAAGGCGCAATAGGTTAGTAACCTTCAATTTGAGGTTTTTTGCCACCGTTTCAAGATCTTTTTAGAGCTTACCATTGCTCAAAAAGGTGTAATTTCCGATATTTATCTCTATTGCTGTTTGCTTTTACTCTTCAGAAAGTCTCACTCGTAGGGGTCAATTTTGATTCGGGAAAAAATGCCTCCCTAATGCCATTCTTAGGTTACCTTCCGACCGAATCGTATCCGGAGCTTTTTCCTACAAACTAGCAAGTACGATGCGTTTTCATGGAAAATTCTGACCGAACCTTCGTGTCCGATTAATGCACTATGTCAGTACCTAACAGGCTCAGGAAACACGTATATCGTGTCGTACGGAGGCCCAAAGCAACCGATTTCCAGATACGCAAGTACGATGCGTTTTTCATACACGTGGTACAGAACAAAAGTTCCAGCACCTCGCAGCATTCAGACGAAGCGTATTTGAGCTCCGAATCGCACCATAACACGTTCAAAGGAGACAAGACGGAGTCTGTCGCGTCGTGTATGTGCCTGACTGTGTAGAATCGTTTGCGTACATGTCTAATGGGTTGTGTTAATGCTGGACTATGTGGCATCGTTCGCGTCCGAGTCTGTCGCGTTGTGTATGTGCTTGGGTTTGTGGCATCGTTCACGTCCGAGTCTATTGTGTCAGGCTCCTTTCCTACCGATCCGTGTTGGGTAAAACGATTTTCACCGAATCGTTTGGTGATTTATTACTTTGCATTGTACTTGCTCATTCGGACGGCGGGTGTACAATTCGGTCGGAAATAATGACGGGTACGTGTCAGGCGAAACGATTTCCTATCAGAATCGGCTCCTAAGTGCCACACATTTGGTCATTGAATTTCACTTATAACTACATGGAAACCACAATATGTCCCACATAATCAAACTGAAAACTTGGCAGCAATCCAGTGCTCGGAGTGCGGGAGAGCTGAGAAGGTGGTGCTGAGTATCTTAAAAGGCACACGGCCACCTCTCATAACAGCTGTGCCACTAGTTCTGCAGCTGAGAGCTCCTCTCACCGGCGTCTGTCCATGATGGCTGAGACAGACTCCAGTGTCTCATCGCTACAGCAGCTGAGTGTCTGCAGCCGGCTGAGCCAGTGAGTATGTGACACAGTGACCACTTCAGACCTTGGTACAGTCGTGCCCTTCCATTTCTGGTGCTTTGCAGCAGTTTTAAGATCTTCTTAGATTTTTTTGTTGCTCAAATGGGTGTAATTTCTGATATTTATATGTTTCCCTCGTCTTCATTGCTTGATTTTGCTCATGAAGTGTCACTCATAGTTGTTGAATGTCACTCATAGTTACACTGAAATAATAAAGATGTTACACATAAGCAATCTGAAACCTTGGCAGCTATGTACATGTACATGTCATGTTCCTTTAAGCATCTGTAGTGTAGAATATTCACGAGACATTTACCCAACAAGGTAGCACTTGCTAATTTACAAAATTGAAGTACTACAGTTGGGTAGACATTTTTGGCAAAACCGGGGATTCTTCTTCAAAAAAATGAGGTTCAGTTCTGGCCCTTGTGCTGATTTCACAGAAGTTAAACCTCAGCGGGAAGCTCTTGCAAATATAAACAAAGCAGGTACCCCAGTCGAAGCTCCACTTCAGTAAAGCTCACGCGATCCTAACTTCTTGGGCTTGGCGAAAGCAAAGCAAGTGTGTTTCCTCTCGCATTCCACGTTGAAAAACGATATGAAATCCTTAATGGAAGTTGTAGGAAAGTTGGATCTGCTTTCATGGTTACCCCCACTTTTTGATGAGGTCAGTATGTTTTTTTTTTTACTAGTCTGGCTGGGATCCTGCTAATCAGGACCCCAGCCACTGTACTTTGGTACCTCCACAATTGGCTGTAAGTCTCTAGAATATGGTACTAAGGTACGCAGGGCATAGGTACACCAGGGGTCTCGCATGGGCTTCAGCGTGTAATAAGCCACCCTTGAGAAACCACTCAAACTGTGACTACACGTCTGCCAATGCAGCCTGTGTTATCTGGTGTTGGCACCAATTTAGACAGATATATAAGTTTCCTTATATCTGAGGCCACTACGCTTTAAACCTATGTTACCCATAAGGCAGGCCTTTCAGGGTGCTGGATTATAAGTGTGAGGTTGCACTGCATGATCAGGAGACCCCCCTGCAAGCTCTGGAGTCGATTCTCCAGACTTTGTGAATGCGGTCAGCCATTTTGGTACATATAGTGGCCATGCGTCATTATGTGACGGCTAACTATATATTGGGTGTACCGAACCTGGGCAAGTTTGATATCAAACATGTTGGAATTTATACCCCAACACCTTTACCAGTGTTGGAGGCATAATTTCATGCACTGGTGGTCTCCTCCAGGAAGTCCCAAGTACTCTCTGTAATAGCCTTCCGGGGTCTGCCAGCGAACTAGTTCGCTGCCGACCCCAGACACGATTCTGCCCTCCTGCTGCTGAGCTGAGCTCGAGCATGGGAAGGTAGAACAATAGATTTCCTGTCACAGGGAGGTGTGACCACCTCCCAGACAGGTGTATTTCGCTGGGGTGGGGGCACTTGCAAGCGCCACCAGACCGCTTTGAAGAGCACATTTGGTACCCTCCTTGCATACTCTAGACAAAACCATATCCAGTGTGAAACTGGGCAAAGAACATGGGAGTATCCTCCTCTCTGTCCATCCCCTCCTCTGGTAGAGACCCCTGAGTCGTCCTAACCCCTTTCTTTGGGTATAAAAGGGCTCATCTGTGGGTAGGTCCTCAGATTCACCATGGGACAAGACTCAAGCCTGAACCACCACGTCACTCTTCAACTGTCTGGACACTTGGATTTCGCTGGACTTAGTCTGGAACCAAGACGGCCTCAATCAAGGCTCCTGCTGCTCCTGATCTCGCTGTTCTGCAAGTCTTCTTCGTCGTCTGTGTCTGTGCTTCATTCAGGATCTTCAACAGACCTGTGGGCATCAAGGACACCCAAAGTAATCTCCCTTGGACTGAAGGAGTCACTCCCAACGAAGCTGACCGGTCTGTTGCTCCTGACGTCCCACAGACTTTGAAAGGCTCAGCAACACAGGTGGTGGTTCTGCAACTCCCTTAAGGCCTGACCTGTCCTCTATGCAATTTTGAGGCCACTACCCCTCGTCAGAACCGACTGAACCCTGTGCACAGCGTCAACTTGCCTTTCCCAAGGCTTTTTGGCTCTGCACTCCAGAAATCTTTGGCTACAAGAAGTTCCAGCCTCCAGTATCTCTTTCTGCCAAGATCTTCTTCCTCTCTGCATTCTCTGCACCGTGGGCCTTCATCTTTGGTGAGCTGCTCAAGGTCCTCTTGTGATTCCTGTGCCTTTGGCCTATGGGTTCTCTTGAGTGTCTTCTCTTTCTTCAGTCGGCTCCCCTGCTTGCTTAGGGCTGTAGTGTGTTTATATAGGGACCTGTATCGATACTCCTATTTTCTGACCCTTGTCCGGTTATAATTCACTAATATCCATACAACGGCACAGAAACCCGTTTTCAGATTAAGTCATAGCGCATGCTATCACATTAAGCAAGCACTATTCCTCCAGCCCCCTAGAAAGCACACCGAGTTCTCAAAACAAACCAAACCACCAGCAGACCTGGGAAATCCCCGGCAGCTATTGTTTTGATTTCGTTCGAGAACTCCTGTAAAGAATGTAAGAACGACCAGTTCTTATGACATCCTTACTGACGTTTTATGTCCATCCTTACGTCAAACTCGGCACCTTTCAGGTATAAATATACCGACACTGCCCTAAGCAAAGACGCGGTGGTGATGAGCTTGGAGCAGCGCTACTTGCCGGAGAGCCCAGCTGATGCGAGAGCCCACGGACGCTGCCCCTCCCTTTTGACGCGCTGAGGAAGACGCTGTCTTTTCTCCTGCCGAGAAATCCAGCCTCCAGCATTTCCAGCTTGCCCTCGCGGGTAACTGGGATACCGAGTCCTGAGACAGAGATACCAGCTCTCCTGCCTTCTAAATCCCAGGTACTGAACTGACTAACCCCTAACAGAGAATTCTTGAGTCAGATTCTTGGCAAAACAAACTTAACTTAAACTGCTACTAACTTACTCCTTCCCCTGTATTAGGCTTAGGTCAGGTACACCGGGGTGGCATAGTTAGAAGCACCAGTTGAGTATGATTAGTTAATGTATATATGTATGTATATCTTTTATTCACTTTAAAGTATCATATGGCTAAGAAACCATATCAATGCTTTTACAGTATTATTTTATAATCCTGCTTTTATTATATGCATTCTACTTAACCTTAAGTATTGCAATTGTAGCGATTCATTTCTCTTGTATGAGAAAAGAGACTGATCAATAAATAACACCTTTTATTGAACACGCCCGTCTCTTCTTTTCTCTACAATCTGGTGAAACTAAGTATGCACGTATTGACTGAGTAAAATAGCTGTCTTTTGTTTTCACACGACTCTAGAGATATACTCTTGATCAGGGAGAGCAAAGTTGTCATGTTCTATGGTTGTCAGAAACTAAATCCCTTCTTGTCTATCCAGGGAGGTTAAACTCCTCCTCGGCTATTCGAGAAAGTTTCTAGTGAACTCTGAGCTAGCTGGCACACAAAACTTAAGTCTAATATCGTCAGTAGAAGACCTAGTTAACCTCTGTCCTACGTCTATACTATTGAAGATATTATTCCAATGCGCAGAGCCTATTGGGATAGTAGGAACTACACTACAGGGCCTGCTGTGACTCTCCTGCACTTGGTGAGTCACTTGGACCTTTCTGGTCCCAACGTTGCTCCTTCATTGTTTTCCAAGACTGTTGCTGCTGCCAAGGCTTGTTGGTGCTCCCGCCGGACATCCACTCCCTGGTTATCGATTTCGGACATGGGACAGCAGGTGAAGTCTCCTGTTTTCCTCAGTGGCACCTGGTCCTCACAGCTGTAGCAACAAGGTCACCGTCATCACTCCTGTATCTTCCGTCATCGATAGTCATTGCTCTTCCGTGCCTCCTGGTCACCCCTGAGTGGCCTAGACTCTGTCCCCTTTGCTTGCATGTTCTTTTCTTCTAGAATCCTCCCTTGGTTTCCACCAGACTCTTGCACAGTCTTCGCCAGTGGCATCTTAACTGAAGTCCTCCATTGTGGTCCGCAGCGGTTTCCAACGTCACTTCACACCTATGCCCCCGGCTTTCCTGGTGTAGGTGTCCTGGTCCCTGGGATATCCATAAGTGGGGTGACTCTTCGCCTTGTGTCTTCCATGGGTTTTCTTCAGGGTCCACTGCAAAGGGTCCTTCTTTTTCAAAACTGCAAACTCGACTTTCCCATTTTTTCCATTGAGTATGCAGCTGTGCTTCCACTCGGCACACTAAATAATAAACTCGGCACACAGCCTCTGTGGGGTTCCTTGGTACTTACCTTGGGTGGTTCCTTGTGTCCCCAGCTCTTCTGAGTTCCTGGCCCAAGTCCCAACTCGGGTCGCATCTCGCATTCCACTTCCTTCGTATATAGTTTGGTCTCCCCCTGGAAACCACTGTGTATAGTGCTTCCTTACCTGTTTACAATTGAAGTATTGTTTGTATTAGTGTTGATATCTCCGGGTAGGAGATATACCAATGTGTTAGTGAGTGTTGTATAATAAATAGACATATTTTTATAAATACACTCATTAGACCTGGTAAAACAAGCTGCTTAACACTCCTTCTGAACTAAGCCTGAAGGGTTCTCTCCACAGGTACCAGCTTAGATAGCTTTCTATGGTTGTCCAAGACCACTAAAATCACTATAAGGGTAGTCTGGATTAGTGCAAGGTGCCTCACTTAAATGAGTGTGCATTATATACTGAGCCAGCCTCATACACGACGAAGGCAAAGCAAGTGTGTTTCCTCTTGTTTTCCATGCTGAAAAACGATATGAAATCCTTAATGGAGGTGAATTTCTCGTTGATCTATTGGAGCACAATCTGATGTGTAGTGACTGTGATGAGTGGTTTCTTTCTTGTTGTGTCCTGGTGAGAGGAGATTCCATGGTTCTCCCTTTTAAATAGCCTAAGAATGCAAATGCCCAAAATCCATAGCACCACCCACACAGTCACTCACAGAGATACACCGGCCCTCACAGTCCTACTCACATACCTACACAGGCATTCACACACCTTCTCAGACACTCACACAGGCACTCACACACCTACTTACAGACACTAACACACCCACTTACATGGGCACTCACAGACACTCACACACCCACTCTCAAAGGTGACAGATTACAATTAGGAATTAAAAGTAAAAGACTTGTATATATTCACTGACAAAAATTAAAGGTTACAGGGATGTTATAGTTAGGAAATAGAATGTTTTTTTAACCTTAGCAATTCATTGAAAAAAACAAAGGTTACAGGGACATTATAGTTAGGCTCAGATTTCACTTGTACAAAAATATTGAAATTCAGAAGTTATAGTTACCTGAGCTAGCTATAACTTCTGACACCACAATGCACTGCTTATGACCTCACATATTACATCACTCATGACATGGTCAGTGATATCACTGATGACATCACTGATTACATCATCCACAGAGCCACTCGCAAACCCATACAACCTCCCATACATCCACTCAAACACCCACAGAACCACTCACATACCAATTGTCACGACTTGCTCCTTGTGTTCTCGTGTCCACCACCAGGGGGCTGAACTCTGGGACTCTTCAGTGTCATAACAAGCTTATGAATCCTCCCCTTCATGCATATACTGACTTCCAGCCATTTTGACTCTATTTGGGAATTGACAGCCATTCCCAATCCATGCTGGCTTTTGTGAAAGCTAGCCTGCTCACGCTTGAAGCCAGCCTGCTAATGTTACCTAGAATTCCCTGCTCACTGCTTCGTCTCCACCCCTGCAGGTCAAGGATGGGTGGAGGTATTCAGCTCACCTGTGGCTGGCTGCTGCTAGCCTGCTCACACCTGATGATTTTTCCCTTGTTACTGAGCTAACACTTCCTGTAGTGCTGCCTTGGCTTTTGAGCTTTTGCTAAATTCTTGTTGTTGCTCCAGCCCTGCCTTCAGTGCTCATTTGTTTTCTTGACTCCTGATCCAGCACTTTTCTAGTATACCCTTGTAACCTCCCCTTCTGTATATACTTTTCCAGTCCGTGCCTTTCTTCCCAGTTCCTTGCTGTCTCTCTATTCTGCTGTCTTGCTTCTATTTTTTTTGTTTAAATTTCTTTTATTGGGAATTTTGTATTTCATGTTAAAATGGCATACATTTTGCTTTAATACATAAAAGTAAAAACAGAAGGGGGCATGGCCAGCAGCATGGCAGAGTAGCTGTGTTTCACGAGAGCTCCTCTGGCCCCGCTCGTGATCCTGTTATTATCCTGTTACTCTTCTCCACCTGAACGGCTGCCCTGCACGAGTAAGCCAGTGGACGTGAGATGGCGCCGAAATCGGAACCGCCGACTCTGTATGCAGCACAAACAGAGCGTTGTCTGGAGGCCCGGGACCGGACTGCGCCTGCCTCCAAGATGGCGGCGCTACCCTTATGATCTCAGCTCGGCCCGAAAGAGCGCTATGCGGACGGTGCGCCCGCTGTACCACGTACCACGACGCTGCCATATCCACCCGAAACTGGCCTGGGTGAACCCCTAGCATTGTGCTGCGCAGAGGACTTCCGGCAAAGGGGTGGTGGTGGAGTGGCGGCGGCTCCGGAGACCGGGACACAGTGAGGGCGAGATTGGCACTCCAGCGCTCCCCTGTTCCCCCCGAAGGGGCTGCCATGTGTGGGTGAAGACAATGCATCCCGATCCGGCGGCCAGTTTAGTTGGGTCACAGGTGATAAGTGACCTCTGGATTAGGCGGTGAGTTGTGCCCCTCCTCCTCATCTCGTCTTGACGCGGCACGGTGACTGCGGCCCCCGGCAAGGGTGACTTGATGGGAGAGGCGCTGCTTGAGCCCTACGCGTTTGGGCTGCTCCCGAGAATTGAGGTCTGGTGGCGGTCCCCGCACGCCTTTGATGAGCTGTGGTGTAGATGACTTTGCTGGCAAAAGGGTCGTCCCTGTGGAAGATTCCGCAGTGCGAGGGACTACAATTTCACATACTATACAGCTGCTGCAGGACTCTGGTGCAAAAGAGGTGCATATCCGCGTTGCTTCGCCACTACTAAGGCTCACTTGTTGCAGGGGTATAAACATTCCAATTAAAGGAGAGCTGATTGCCACTAAGCCTGGATTTGAGGACTTGGCTAGTTACATATGGGCAAACAGCGTTTTTATTTGTCTGTCGAAGGCTCGACCTCTGCAGTGGGCCAGGGCATTAAAGCGGTGAAGGAAAAGCAGGACGACGGCCTGAACCCCAACAACGCGCACGTGGGCTCTGTGGGCCACTGCACTGCGTGCCTGAATGCGAAGTGACCGGCGGAGCTCTCCTTCTCCTTCCCCCTGAACCAGTAGAAATAGACTGTCAACAAGTCAGAGACAATAGGGGTTGGCCGCCTTCAGAATGTCGCATCATTTGAGGCCTACGCGGGGGCACTGGTGATATCCTGAGGGACCAGCCCGGTGCGTGAGTGGACGTGTCTCATCCTGGTGGGACCCTGACACAAGGTCACAGATCTACCTTACTTGCACTATTCTGGAACTCGGTGACAGCACTGTACGCGAGTGGCGCCCTCATACCCCTGTGGCGACTTGGACGGCTTCTCCACCCTTAAACCGGCCCTCCTGAACTATTGGGAGTGTTTGGCCCCCCTACCTGAGAGGCTCTTGCTGGTGTTGCGAGATACCTTTGTGAGGGGGTACACTGCGCTGTATTGAGCGATCTGGTGGACTATCAGCGGCCCCCATATAGCCCCAAGCGTATTTTGCAGCAGCCTATCTGGGGATCCACTCGCCACTGCCTGTCCTCGGTCCCGGCCGACTCAGCGACTGTTGCCTGGCGGTGCACGTGGTGGCCCCTGTCGAGGTTGGTTGGGCTACCTCCTCCTATGTGCCTTCCCATCATGACGAGGGACAAAGACAAAAAACCTCGTCCATCCCGACAGGGAAAATTGGATCGCTTCGCCAAGGCGCTGCCATCTGCGCAGGGGGCGGAGAATGGACAGGCCCATCCTCCGGATACAGTGTCCATCCTGCAGGCTATCCGTGAATCCAGGGAGAGTCTGGAAGGGAGGATAGCAGAGGTTCGCTCTTAGGTGACTTTGCTGCGTCAGGATCTCCGCAAAGTCTCGGAACGGGTGACGGAAACCGAGCACCGCATCTCGGAGTTGGAAGACACTTCCCAAATCACGCGCAAGGATGTTGCGGGGCACCTGTCTTCGGTGGCGGAGATTGCCTGGAGAGTCGATGATGCCGAAAACAGAGCAAGGAGGAACAACCTTCGATTTGTTGGCTTTCCTGAAAAAGTGGAGGGGGTGACCCAGGACAGTTTCTTCTGAAGTTCCTGAAAGAGATGCTGCCTCAGGCTCCGTTCTCGACCTGTTTCGTTATAGAACGGGCGCATAGGATGCCCAGCTTCGGTCCTTCACCGGGAGCCCCTCCTCGACCCCTGATAGCGCACTTTCTGAACTTTCATGATAGAGACTTAATACTGAAAGAAATCCGGAAAAAGGGAGAGATCCGATACCAGAACACAAAGGTGATGGTCTTTCCTGACTACTCTTGCAACGTACAAAAACAGAGGCGGACCTTCGACCAAGTTGAGACCAAGCTGCGCGCCATGGGGATCCAATATATGTTGCTGTTTCCAGCCAAATTGAAGGTCATCTTCCAGAACTATTCGTTGTTCTTCCACACTCCGGAAGAGGCATGGTTCTGGGTGGAGGAACGGCCACAGATGCGACGGCCAACACCGCGGAGTTCTAATAACTTTCCGCTCAAACGAGGGGCCCGGTCTCAGGACAGACCCAAAGAAAAGCTACGAAGGCGTGGCCTGCGACCCAGGAACTCAGCCGGTGGTACACCAGGTAGAGCAATGCGGTCTGGAGGCACGGACACACTCCTATCAGATTCTGGGGAAGAGGTCCCTCGCTCGAGAGCGGCTGATCCCTCAATCAGGCCGGAAGATACGGGCCAACCCGACTTGTCTGCACATGAAGATTCTGACGAACTGCCCAGCGCTCATCCGCTACTTAACAGTATCCTGCGCAGAGAAGCGACGGACCAAGCTCTCCAAGTTCCGGAAAATCAGACTGGGCAGCCTCCTGTGGTGGACGAAGAGGTTTGAGAGGCGGGGCCCGCTGGCCGCTGCCGGACAGTAAGACTTTCCTGCGCTCCAGTGACTATTCGCTAGTTCGGATTTGAGCTGGGAATTGAGTGAGTGTGTTGTGATTGTATTGGTATTGTGTAGTTATTTGGGTGGGAGGGGCGGGTGGGTAACAGACCTCTTAGCAGACGATCTGCTCCAAAGCTGTCATGTTGATGAATGGGAAAGAGGGGAAGCGTCAAGGGAGTGTGGGGAGGGGGGGACTGTTGTGGTGTTTTAAGTAGTGTTTTGAGGTTAAGTGATGGGAACGGAGATTGCTTGACTCAGAGATGTGATTACACTGCTTTGGAGGGTGGGAGGGATGGGGGAGGGGGTATTTTTCCACTGAGAGAGAATTCACAGCTATAGTACTATGCCCGATGATGAATATGCAGTAATGACATGGAATGTCAACGTTTTGGGTAACAAGGTAAAGCGAGGGTTGGTAGCCCGATATCTTAAAAGACATAGGCCCGATATAATATTCCTACAAGAGACACACCTGCTGGGATCGACTTGTTCCTTTCTGGGACGAGGGTGTTACACTACTTTGGCGCATGCAGGATTTACCCGGGGATCCCGTGGGGGTGGCGATCCTTATTAGTAAATCCCCTCCCTTTCATGTCATGCGCACATCGGTGGACCATGAAGGGACATACGTGGCAGTGAGGGGGTGTGGAAACGTAAGACATACCTCTAGTGTCTATGCATCTCCTCTGCTTCAGCAACGCACGCTAGACAAAGTGTCTGCGCTCCTTTTACACTCTAGCCCCGCCATACATATCCTTGGGAGAGATTTTAACAACGTCTTAAATCCCTTGCTGGACCTCTCCGTATCTCGTAGAGATGCTCCCGATGTTACGTCTTAGGCCCGGTTCTTGGAGTCACTAGGGCTTTCTGACCTATGGCGGCGCCACCATCAAGGTGTTCTCCCGCTTAGACTATCTTTTCGCCACGGCGGGGGGAGATACAGCGGGTGGTCGAGATTGAGTATCTGGCTAGGGCCATATCAGACCATTCTCCCCTACTCATGAGAGTAGGTGGTGGAGGCGGGCGTGGAACACCACAATGGAGGCTTAATGGATGGGATTTGCGTGATGTGACAGTTGCCGAGGAGCTCCGTGTCGATTCCCAGTTATATTTCACTGAAAATAAAGGCTCTGTCTCATTAGCAGTCACCTTGTGGGAGGCCTATAAGTCGGTGTTGCGGGATAGGGCGCAAAATATACTGGCCCATAGGAAGAAGCGTGCGACCCAGGAGCTTGAGAAGTTGGAATGTACACTCCTCGATCTGGAGGGGGCTAATCCGGCCACACTGACGGAACAGGATATGCGTCGCCTTGAGCTAACCAGGCGAGAGTATTTAGCGCTTGCGACTGATAAGGTTAAAGTACACCAGCTAGCAATCCAACATAGACTTTATGAAATTGGAGATAGGGCAGGAAAGCTGTTAGCATGGTCGGGGAGGAAAGAACTTGAGTCGCGATGGGTAATGTCTATAAAAGAACGAGAGAGTGTCCATACTACTCCAGAAAATATTGTGGGAGCTTTTGAGTGCTATTACAAGACCCTTTACGAGACTCATACGCAGACAGGGGACTCTCAGATAAGCCAGTATCTCCAGGGTGTAGATCTGACCAACCTGACACCCGAAGACCGAGACAGTTTGGAAGGAGACCTTACATTGGCGGAGGTCACCGAGGCTATAGGCCGACAGAAGGCTGGTAAAAATCCGGGCCCTAATGGACTCTCGGGAACATTTTTCAAATTGAACAGTGCATTGTTGGCACCCCATCTCCTTAAGATGTTCCTGGAATCAAAAGAAATGGGGTGTCTCCCGCCAGATCTTCGTCTGGCCACGGTGGGGATTATCCACAAGGACGGGAAGCCCCCAGACGACTGTGGGTCTTATCGCCCCATATCCCTTCTTAATCTTGAAACAAAGATCCTGGCCACGATTCTTGCACAGCGACTGCTAAAAGTGATTCTTCCACTGGTACACAAGGACCAGTCTTGTTTTATGCCTAAACGTGCAACGCGTTTCAATTTGCGCCGACTAGCCAACTGGATGGACACAGTACGTGGCCGCGATAGTCCCTATCTGCTTCTCTCGCTTGATGCAGAGAAAGCGTTCAACACGATTCACTGGCCCTTTATGTGGTGGACTCTGGAAGAAATGGGCTTCGGTCCGATTTTCTTAGCATGGCTGGCATTGTTATACCACATGCCCAAGGCACGAGTCCAGGTCAACGCCACTCTCTCGGATAGTTGGCCGATATAAAGGGGCACCAGACAGGGATGCCCTCTATCCCCTTTACTGTTTGCCCTCATACTGGAGCCCCTGGCTTGTATGGTTCGTACCTGACCGGGACTGGGCGGCTTCCTAGCCAGTGTGGATTCCCTAGAGGAGGAGCGTATTTCATTATACGCGGACAATGTTCTGCTCTATGTCACGCACCCTGCTGAAATACTCCCCCGCCTTTTGCTTATCTTTGAGGAATATGGCACCTACGCTGGCTATAAAATTAATTGGACTACATCCACCCTCTAACCGCTCTGTGGGACCTAGTGCCTTACACTTATCCCAGCTGCTTGCGGCTGGCCACAGAGGGCTTTCTTTATCTAGGTCTCTACATCACCACCGACCCTGTGCTTCACCTGGATCTCAATATACGACGAGTGTTGCTTAATTTTCAGGCAGATGGGAAACGCTGGAGAAAACTCCCTCTAACTATTATGGGGCGAGCCGCAGTGTATAAAATGGTAACGCTTCCTCGGCTTCTTTACATTCCCCAGAACACATATTACAAAATACCAGACACCATTTTTACTCTCATTAACAGTGAGTTGCGCCTCCTTTTATGGGATGGTGCCCACCCGCGGATAGCGCTGCAGACTCTGCAACGTAACCCTTATAATGGAAGATTGGCCGTACCAGATATAAGGGCCTACGATAGGGCGTCCCACCTTATCATTATTATTGAATGGAACCACACACCAGGGGACCACCCGACGTATAGGCTGGAAAGACTCCAGTTCCACGAACGTTCCCCGTTGCACTACTTATATGGGGGAGCAGGAACGTCACAACTTCTTCCGGGGATGCAGAGGGTGATAGAGGCCTGGAAATCTGCCGGGAAATTGATGAGATGGGAGGGGAAACCTACGCGAGAGACCCCCTTGTGGGAGGGGACTAGTCTATCTGAGATCAGGAAGCTGAGGGGATTCAAGAAATGGGACCTTATTGGCATTTCGAAGATTGGAGACCTCCTGGAGAGAGGCTCTCTGGCTTCTTTTGCTTTCCTTCAATCCATATACCTACTGCACAGTTCCCAAGCCTACGCTTACCTTAGACTTCGACATGCCTGGCAGGCAGAGGAACTAGACGGTGTGACGCTGCCGGAATATGCCCTGCATGTCTCAGATTCCGGGCGGAACATGGCACGTATATTCACACTCTTTGGGAATGCAGCTACATCCAGCCCTACTGGCGCACAATAGTGGAGGAATTAAACAAAATACTCGGGGCAAACATGGCAATGGACGTGAAATTCTTACTCTTAGGAATTCCCACGGATGTTGACCTGCCACGCTATGGGCTCCTACTGGCCAACCTGGGGTTAGTGGTAGCTAAAATGAATATTGCCAAGTAATGGGGTGCACATCACCTTCCTACACTTATGGAATGGAAGTCCAATATGGATCTCTACATGGTGGCTGAGAAAGTGGTTTATAAGGCAAGGGGCTGCCCGCCTAAATTTCTGAAAATTTGGTCCCCATAGTTGAAATATTATTAACTAGAACTTGATGCAGAGGGAGGAGCCCTTAAATGTCTCATACTGGATCTGCACCTGGCTCGTGAGAAAGGTTTCCCCACCATCTGTTCGAGATTGGAATTCTCGGAGGTCTTGCCTTGTATACTTATTGGATTGTCACTGCCGATGCGATTGTTTTTTGAGTAATCTTCAGCAATGTTCAGTGTCCATTATTGTAACTCCATGCACATTATTGATCGTATCTTTTGTGTTGATGATTTCTTTTCCCATCTGTATGTTTTGTTTTTTATTGCTACAGAAAAATAAAAATAAAGTTATAAAAAAAAGTAAAAACATAAGTAGACAGATTGTCAGTCCATATCAACATTGTGCACAATATCCATCCTACCTTATATCATAAAGTCCCATCGCGAGAAAGCATGATTACATGGATACTGCGTCCCCAGTAAACTAGTGTGTAGGAGAATGGACTGACCAGTGTCCGGTGACTGCATGTGTTGGTTTTGGCAAGGGAGCAAATGAAGCAATAGTTCCCCACTCTATCACTACGCACCTCTGCATTGTATACCCCTGCTTGGGTTCCCAATACTTAAGAGTCTCTGCCAAAGGTGGCAGAGGAGTAAACATTTAACCATTAACTCAGGGAAAGATAGGGAATAGAGGGGAAGTCGGGGTCTGCGCTCTATGATATGGTAATCATCTATCACTTAGTTGGTTGCGTGTCTTATGTGAGGTATCTGTGATATCGGTCGGCCAGGGTGCGAGACGTCCTATGGGCACTATCTCCTGCAAGCTAAGTCAGGGTCCCTATCTAGGGAGGTCATAGTAGAAAGTCAGCCTTTCTCTCCTACCAGCTATACCGTGCCAATGCCGTCCTGCGTCAATGGGGACAGGGGTGGAGTTAGGGATTGAGACTGAGTTGCTTCGGGTTTTCAGCTTGCGTAGTTTCCAGTGAATTGGAACATGAGTTGTGCCCACTCCATGAATATGGGATGTTTACGGATCCCCTTCACTTCCTCGTCCCTTATTGCTTCTTCTTCCGCCGCCCCCATTTATTAACTGCGCCCGTCCAGGCAGCTTCCGGGGTCCCTGTCTGAGCCCTCCAGTGCATGGCTATACCCCGCTTCGCCAGGAGGATGGCCAGGGACGCAAATCTGCACTGCACCTTTTCTGTCTTCCGCCTGCGGAAGACCCCCAGGGCACACGCCTTCCATGTGTCAATATTCGTGAGGTGTACCGTCGGCTCCAGCACCTGATGGACCCTCCCCCAAAATGATTGGATTATGGAACAGTCCCAGAACATGTGTTTGAAGTTCGCCTCGGGGTATGACATCTGGGGCAGGCGAAATGTGTATTCGGGAAAAATCGGTGAAGCCAATGCAGCGTTAAATATGCACGATGGGGGATATTGAATTGAATGTTTTTAAATCGTCCATTTATGGAGACCTTTTTGGGGTATTCTAAAGCCTTTTCCCACTCCTTGTCATTGAGTACTCTTCCTATCTCATCCTCCCATTTCTGATGTAGGGTGTGTAAGGGGGACGTGATCAGTTCCTTTATCGACCTGTAAGGCCATGTGACCAGGGGCCAGATGTAGGAGCCCAAATAACGGTCGGTAACGGCCGAATTCGGCCGTTACCGACCTGTATTTAGGATTTGGCATGTAGGGGGCATGTCATTTACAGAATCAGTAAATTTACCGATTCGGTAAATATACAGAATCGGTAAAATACCGAATCGGTAAATTTACCGATTCTGTGAATGAGATGTAGGTGGCACTTCAAAGAGTGCCACAGGCCCTTAAGAGTCGGTATTTTACCACCCAATCCTATTGGGTGGTAAAATACCGAATTCAGGTGTGCATGCACATCTGTGCATGCACACCTGTGCAATGTGACACACAGACATGCCCTTAGGGCATGTATGTGTGCCACATGTTACACGTGCCTGTATTCGGGGTGCTAGAGGGTGTCAAAGTGACACCCCCTGCACCCTTGCAGGATTCGGTATTTACCGAATCGGTAAATACCGAATCGGTATTGCCCATTGATTCCTATGGGCTTCAATGCCCATAGGAATCAATGGGCAATACCGAATCGGTATTTACCGATTCGGTAAATACCGATTTTTACAGATTCGGTAATTCAAAAAAGAAATGTACCTACATCTCCCTCCTTCTAATTTACCGATTCATAAATACCGAATCGGTAAAATTCTCGGTATTTAAGAATCGGTAAATTAGAATTACCTACATCTGGCCCCAGGTGTCTGCCCACCCCCATGCACAGGATGGTATGTAAAACCGGATGTGTCGGTGGTTCTCCCTCTGTGAGATCCCAACATTGACGGGCGCTGCCTACTAACCGCCTATGCACCAGGAATTGGCCTGGAGGGAGATTGTAATTTTCCATCATTTGGGCATATGATTTCAGTTTCCCATCTTTGAACAGGGATTCCATTTCCGTCTACTTGCATTCCGTCCACACCCGTAGGGCTCCCGCGGTATAATATTGCTCCTGGAGCGGGAAACCGACTAACGGGAGCAGCGGAGAATAAAGAGGTCGACCCCTTAAAATACTGTGTATGCGCATCATGCATTTGCGGGCGATTGACACCTGTAGGGAGTATTGATGCAACGGCTTAGTACCCGGCATCAACAGTCTCCGGATAGCCGAGAGCGGAATTCTACCTTCATTAGTGTGAGTTTCCTCCGCATGTCTGTCTGCTGTCCAGTAACGATTCAGAAAAGGGGGTGGTGATGAACAGAGTGTCTGAATTAAGCAGACCACTCTTACCCAGTCCAAAGATCAGGGCTTGATCCATCACCGTTATTTAGCTCACTGCCCCATCCCAGCTCAGAACCTGGCTATATGCAAATTAGTCTGTCCCTGGCCCAGTGCATCATGGGAACAGGGCAGACCAAACTACCAAGCCAATTCTTCACCAGAAAGGATACAAGCTACCGGGGACCGGTTTCTGGCATTTCAGCCGTCGTCGGCCCGGCTTGCTTGAATCCTGATGGAGCAGTGAGCAAGGGACTCATGTCTGAGTATACCCTGCCACACCTATAGTGGCCAAAAACGATTCAGAAAAGGGGGTGGTGATGAACAGAGTGTCTGAATTAAGCAGACCACTCTTACCCAGTCCAAAGATCAGGGCTTGATCCATCACCGTTATTTAGCTCACTGTAGTCTGGTCTGCCCTGTTCCCATGATGCACTGGGCCAGGGACAGACTAATTTGCATACAGCCAGGTTCTGAAACTGGGATGGTGCAATGAGCTAAAAAACGGTGTTGGATCTAGCCCTGATCTCTTGACTGGGTGAGAGTATTCTGCTTAATTCAGAGACTCTGTCCATCACCACCCCTTGTTGTAAATATTTTTGTCCACCCTAAGCGTGGAAGGGTATACTCAGATGTGAGTCCCTTGCTCATTGCACCATCAGGATTCAAGCAAGCCGGGCCGAAGACGGCTGAAATGCCAGAAACCGGTCCCCGGAAGCTTGTTTCCTTCCCAGTGTAAGAATTGGCTTTTGTAGTCTGGTCTGCCCTGTTCCCATGATGCACTGGGCCAGGGACAGACTAATTTGCATACAGCCAGGTTCTGAAACTGGGATGGTGCAATGAGCTAAAAAACGGTGTTGGATCTAGCCCTGATCTCTTGACTGGGTGAGAGTATTCTGCTTAATTCAGAGACTCTGTCCATCACCACCCCTTGTTGTAAATATTTTTGTCCACCCTAAGCGTGGAAGGGTATACTCAGATGTGAGTCCCTTGCTCATTGCACCATCAGGATTCAAGGAAGCCGGGCCGAAGACGGCTGAAATGCCAGAAACCGGTCCTCGGAAGCTTGTTTCCTTCCCAGTGTAAGAATTGGCTTTTGTAGTCTGGTCTGCCCTGTTCCCATGATGCACTGGGCCAGGGACAGACTAATTTGCATACAGCCAGGTTCTGAAACTGGGATGGTGCAATGAGCTAAAAAACGGTGTTGGATCTAGCCCTGATCTCTTGACTGGGTGAGAGTATTCTGCTTAATTCAGAGACTCTGTCCATCACCACCCTTGTTGTAAATATTTTTGTCCACCCTAAGCGTGGAAGGGTATACTCAGATGTGAGTCCCTTGCTCATTGCACCATCAGGATTCAAGCAAGCCGGGCCGAAGACGGCTGAAATGCCAGAAACCGGTCCCCGGAAGCTTGTTTCCTTCCCAGTGTAAGAATTGGCTTTTGTAGTCTGGTCTGCCCTGTTCCCATGATGCACTGGGCCAGGGACAGACTAATTTGCATACAGCCAGGTTCTGAAACTGGGATGGTGCAATGAGCTAAAAAACGGTGTTGGATCTAGCCCTGATCTCTTGACTGGGTGAGAGTATTCTGCTTAATTCAGAGACTCTGTCCATCACCACCCCTTGTTGTAAATATTTTTGTCCACCCTAAGCGTGGAAGGGTATACTCAGATGTGAGTCCCTTGCTCATTGCACCATCAGGATTCAAGCAAGCCGGGCCGAAGACGGCTGAAATGCCAGAAACCGGTCCCCGGAAGCTTGTTTCCTTCCCAGTGTAAGAATTGGCTTTTGTAGTCTGGTCTGCCCTGTTCCCATGATGCACTGGGCCAGGGACAGACTAATTTGCATACAGCCAGGTTCTGAAACTGGGATGGTGCAATGAGCTAAAAAACGGTGTTGGATCTAGCCCTGATCTCATGACTGGGTGAGAGTATTCTGCTTAATTCAGAGACTCTGTCCATCACCACCCCTTGTTGTAAATATTTTTGTCCACCCTAAGCGTGGAAGGGTATACTCAGATGTGAGTCCCTTGCTCATTGCACCATCAGGATTCAAGCAAGCCGGGCCGAAGACGGCTGAAATGCCAGAAACCGGTCCCCGGAAGCTTGTTTCCTTCCCAGTGTAAGAATTGGCTTTTGTAGTCTGGTCTGCCCTGTTCCCATGATGCACTGGGCCAGGGACAGACTAATTTGCATACAGCCAGGTTCTGAAACTGGGATGGTGCAATGAGCTAAAAAACGGTGTTGGATCTAGCCCTGATCTCTTGACTGGGTGAGAGTATTCTGCTTAATTCAGAGACTCTGTCCATCACCACCCCTTGTTGTAAATATTGCTGTCCAGTAAGACAACCATTGAAGCTGCGCTACCAGAAAATAGGCCTCAAAGGAGGGGGCCCACAAACCCCCTACGATGTGGGTAAGTAGAGGGTATGAAGGGCTACTATGCCTGCTGCCACCCCATATCAACGTATCAAGTAGTGTTTCCAATTTGCGAAAAAAGGAGCAGCGCGGTATCACTGGAAGATTAGCGAAGGAGTACAACAGTCTAGGAACTATAATCATCTTCGCTAGGGCCACACGTCCTATGGGGGCCAAGGGTAAGGTTTTCCAAAAGGAAACTGCAGCTCGTAACCTAGCTAACGTTTTGCCGTGATTACCCTCGTTTAGGTTCTCGGGTGAATGGTATAATCTCACCCCTAGATATCGAGGTGCCGCTGTGCTCCAGCCGATGATTTGGGGTCCTATCAGTATTTCCAACGGGCCAGGTGGGGGCTCAGGGGAAAGACCGTTGATTTTTCCCAGTTGACCTTAAGTCCTGAGACTTCTGCGAAGCTTTGCAATATTTTCGAGATCGGTGTCAGATTGCTTGTGATATCCTTCACATATATCAGCAGATCATCAGCATATAATGATACGCTGTGTATCGTGTCGGCAACTGGAATGCCCCAGGCCCCCCCCCCCCCCGCCTCAACCTAATGGCCAATGGTTCCACTGCCAGGGCAAAACGTAGGGGGGACAGGGGGCAACCCTGTTTCGTCCCACGCTCCACAAGAATCGGATTTGAGAAGTACTTCGCCACTCTCACCCTAGTGGTAAGGCCCCTGTAGAGAAGTTACGTGTATGCCAGTAGGTTCGGGCCAGCACGCACCTTCCGGAGAATCGCAAAGAGATATGGCCATAGCAATGTATCAAAGGCCTTTTCGAGGTCCAATATAAGGCATGCGGCTCGTGGGAAGCGTTCCCGTGTGCTATCCTGTATATGAAAGAGCCTGCGTATATTTTGTGACACGCTTCGCCTAGGGAGGAACCCATTCTGGTTTGGGTGGATCAGTTGAGGTAGAACCCGAGTATGATGATCTGTCAGTATCTTCCCCAGAATCTTACAATCCGCGTTTAGTAACGTTATAGGCCTATATGAGGCTGGGAGAGTGGGGTCCCTGTGTGGTTTCAGAAAGGTTACCAGGGTAGATTCCCTGAGCGACCCTGGGAGCTCCCTTCTCTGCAGTGCCTCCTCATACGTGGCGACAAGTCTGGGGGTCAATTGTCCCGAGAAAGCGTCATAATATTCAAGGGGAAATCCATCCATTCCCGGCGCCTTGTGCCGTGCCAGGGCCCTGATCACGTGAGTGACGTCTGGGGATTTTATCTTAACTTCAAACGCCTTTCCTTCCTCCGGCGGTATTTCGGGCAAGGGCAGGGAGTGAAAATACTGGTCTAACACTAGTGGTGAGACAGGCGGCGGGGCATGATAGATTCCCGCATAATATTCGCGAAAGATGACCAGGATATCTGCTTGTGACTGCTTAAGGTCGCCCTCCGCATCTAGCAGAGCTGTGACTGGTTGCAAATCTGTGTCTTGTTTCGCGAGCCAGGCTAAAAGTGTACCCGCCGTATTCCCTTCCCGATGTACCCTGGCCGCGTATAGTCTGAAATTATACTTGCGCAGGTCCCTCTCTGTTTCCGCATATGTCGTTTTTGCTGCCGCCACCTGTTCGGGGGTTGCATCTCCTCAATCCATGCTCTTCGTTAGGTCCGCTAGACGCTTTTCCGTGGCTTGCAATGCCTGCTCTAGTACTTTTCTCACTCCCACTATGTGTTGAATGCAGTGTCCCCTTGCCTCTACCTTGAACGCATCCAATTCCACCAATCGAGTTGATGCAGTGCCTGCGTTCAGTGTAAAGTGTTTCTGGATGTGTTTGCCAGGTATTTAACAGAAGGCCTGATCTGTAAGGCACTCGAGGGGTAATTTCCACTAGGTACCGGAGGGTGTGGTGCTCTTCATCGGAGGAGTAGTGTGAGCGCATCATGATGCCACAGGACTCTACCTATATAATCAGTATGCTGTACCTGGGGGAGCATTGCGGACGGGCAGAGGAACCTGTCCAGTCTTACTCTTAAATTATGCGGGCGGAGAAGAATGTGTATACCATGGCGTTCGGGTTTTTTCCCCGCCACACATCGACCAGTGCCCAGCGGGTTACCCAGTGCTTGAAGTGTTCTGTCTGTTTCAGTGCGGGTGATTGTGCCGGTGGGGGGTGTGATCTGTCCAGCTCTATATTTAGCACACATTTATAGTCCCCTCCCAACAGCCATGGCATTGCCGTGTATTGTGATAACACTCCAGTCAGGTGGCACCAATATTACTCTTGCTCTATATTGGGGGCATATAGGCTTCCTATCATTCAGTAATAGTCATCGGGGTATCCTTTGAGAATCATGTTGGTGTCCTCTGCTCCGGGAGGGCTGCGGGCCCCAAAGAACCCCCCTTCTGTGTGTTTACTGTTGCTGCCTGGGAGTGTCACATTAAGGTGTCTGCCGTCTGAGGAGTTACCACCGGCGGTGTCGCTGAGCTGTCCCCCAGGGTGTTGGTGTCGCTACCCTCCTCCTCCGAGGTGAAGATGTGTGGGCACCTCTCGCTATCCGAGCTGTCTCCTGGGGGCCCCAGCTCCGCCACCGCCTGAAGTGCCCTCCGGCGGTCCGCGATGATCTGCTTAAGATCAGGAGATTTTTTTATGGGAGGAGTCCGAAAGCAAGCTAAGCTGGGTAAGTGTGACTTTTTCCTGTGGTGGCGTCGGCGGCCCGTGGACCCCGAGGTTTGTGCCTTCCTGCGGTTGTTCACACCTGATAGGTTCTGTTCGATCCAACTGCTAGTTTCCGCCGGATCAGAGAAAAAGTGTGTGGTCCCGTCATGCATTATCTTGGGACGAGCCGGAAATAGAAGAGCGTATTGGACATTTTTCTTGCGCAGAGTGCGCTTGACCGCCAAGAACGTGGCTCGTTACTGCTGGACCGCCCTCAAGTAATCGGGGAATAGCATAACCTGCTTGTTCTCCACTCGAAGCAGTCCTTGACGTCTTGCTGCTCTAAGGATGGCATCTCTATCTTGAAAGTGAAGCAGTTTTAGGAGGAATGTTCTGGCTGCCAACCCTGGGGGCGGCCTACGGGCCGGCACCCGATGCGCCCTTTCAATAGAGAAGAATAGGGTCAAGTCTCTTGCTGGCGTGAACTTCGCGATCCATGTTGCTATGTAGCTGAGAGAGTCGGTCCCTTCCACTCCTTCTGGAAAATTTATGATAAGGATATTACTCCTCCGGGACCCCCCCTCCAAATCATTTGTTCTGGTCTCCCGGATCTTCACCTGCGCCTATAGGTCTTTCAAGGTGTCTTGTTGTTGTTGTATTTGGGGTTCCATGGTGTGCATCACTAGTTCTCCTTGCTTTACTTCGTCAGCAAGCTTCCTGTGGTCGTCTCTGAGCAGGTTGAGTTCCGTGGCCAGCTCCCCGAACTTCTGTTCCATGGTGACTCTCGATTGCTCAATTGCCGCTAAGACTTTGTCTAGTTTGCTCGACATTGAGTCCGGGCCCGTGGCCTCCCCTTCAGGCTGCGTGCTGGCTGGCGCCGGGAATATTGTTCTTGGGGGTCCTGGAGTTTGCGCTGTGCCCGTCGCAGGTGGTCGCCCCATGTTGTTCCAGTCACGTGCCGGCCGTCCCCGGGGATCCTCTAAGTCTCTCCTCACTGTCAGTCTTCTGAATTCTCACGGCTTAGTCCAGCTCCAGCCGCAGCCCGAAGGGATCTTTCCTCCTTTATCCGTACTTTTATCCTCTGTGCCGCTCAGGATCTTATCGGCAATTTCCCCGGAGTCTTCCGGACCGCAACCCGGTGGGGCTGAATGGAAGTCACAGGGCAGCCTCTCACCCCTTCAGTCCTCTGTCCGCTGTAGACGGAGGGGGCCCAGCGGTAAGCCGGGAACCCGACTCCACCACCTCTATCTTCCGGTCTCCCTCATGCGGTCTCAGCTCTCCCCAGAGGGACACAGGGTCTCCCAGGACTTGGAGTACGCCGTGCCCCTTTCAAGCGTCTCTAGAGGTGAGGATCCCACCGCCCAACATGAGGCCCCCCAGTCACAGCAATGCTCACCCGTGCACTCCCTCCGTACGCCACACCAAGACTACACCCCACCTAGGTTCAATGGGGATCTGGGCTCCTGCCGGCAGTGCAATCAGTCTCCAGTCAGGTGTGACCAAATGCCCTCCACTATCCGGGCCACAGAGGTGCTTCCATAAACCGTCGCGCTGCACCAGTTAAATTGGGGAGGTCCCAGTTGTAGGTTGGCTATGATCAGTATTCCCCGTTGTGCTTATCCTGCCAGGCCACTCTCATGCAGCCAGCCATCATGCTTGGACGCCCAACACACCCTCCCCAGCGCGCCTCGAGTCCCAGCGCTGTGCTGGGGGAGGGGGTAGGATTCCGTTGTGCACCTCTGCGTGGGCCCACTGACTCTGATGGTCGGGGTCCCCCCTCGCGTGAATCTCCCAGTGTCAGGGGGCTTTCTGACCGTCACCGCTGGGCCCTCACCTCTCAACTGCTGCTCTCTGTCTGCTTGGGAGCCACCGGGTCACCGTCTGGGCACTCCACCGTGCCCCAACTTCTATGCTCTGCCGGCTCCCCTCGACGCTCTCTCCACCGCCTTGGGATCAATTAAGGCCCGCTGGCTGCCGCCATGATGCAGGTCCAGCCACGACTCCCTGGAGCAGCCAGCAACTCCGCACGCTCCTGCTCAGCCGCCACCAGTCCCCGGGGCAGGAACTCCACCAGTGACCCAGTCGTTATCGCCTCTCGGTCTCCCCCAGATGTTGCAGCGTACGCACGGGAACACTCAGAGCCCGCCGGGTGCCGCCATTTCAATAGCGTGGCTGCAGCCCTGGCAGAGCTCCCGGCGCCGCCCCGCACAACTTTGCGGCTGTGTCCCTGGGCTTAATTGATGCCCCTCACTGGCGTCTGGGGCTCGGCGGCTGCCTTTCAAGTGCGGCTGTGTTGCTGCGTGGGGCCCCCACAGTCTCCCCCATCCGCACCGGCTCAAACGCGGGAGTCCTCAGAGCCCGGCGGGCGCCGCCATTTACCACCGTGACTGCAGCACTGGCGGAGCTCTCTGCACCGTCGCGTGGACCCCCGCAACTGCGCCCTCGGGCTTGCTGGAACTCCCCACTGTCCGTCGAGGGTCGGCGGCCGTTTCCGGCAGGTATGGACGTCAATTTGGCATATTAGCACAGGAAATCGCGGGCTGCGGAGCTCTACAAAAGCACTGCCGCCATCGTGGCCTGCTTGGCCACGCCCCATTCTGCTGTCTTGCTTTTATTACATTGTATGTTTGTTACTTACTTTCTGCCATGTATGCCCTGTGATTTCCTTCCTTTCTAGTTAAGCACTCCTCCTTGATGGTTCCTTGGCTATTGTGCTTGTGTCCTTGCTGTTACTGCCTTGCATGTTCCTGCTTGATCGCCAGGGTCTTTGGGCACAGCTGACTACCTATGTGGTGTTTCTTGTTCACTGTGAGTATTGTCTTTGAGTTACATTTATAACATCACCATAGGTATCCGCTCCACAGACCCTGCCTTTGCATGCATATCCTATATGTGGGTATTTACAGTCAGTATCTGTAACGGCAATTGTGGGTGAGGAACTTACTGAGCTTCAGTCTCACCGTGTAGAGCTCCAGAGTGCTTTACCCCACATTCCCTTTATTGTTAATGTTGTTTTATATATATGTACTAGCGGCCCGTCCCGACGTTGTCTGGGGATAAAAGGCAACAGTTAGCTCATGCCCCTGTGCAGTCCTTGCTTTCCTGGTTAGGCAGTGCGCCTCAGTTGGTTCACGCTGCCCCGAAAGTGTGCGCGGTGCCGAAATGCGCTCCCCAAAATCCAGCGTTGTGCAGACATCCGCTACGGCGTCTATGACCATGCAGGTGAAAGCTAATGTGAAGAACACGCCCACCCACGCAAAGCACACCTCCTGAAGGCTGGACGCTATTATCAGGCAGTTGAACGCTAACCTGTGATATCTCCGGCGTCTATTACCATGCAGCTGAATGTCAAACACACGCCCACCCACGCAGAGCACACCTCCTGAAGGCTCAAAGCTATGACCATGCAGTTGAACGCTCACCTCAAGCTGCTGCCATCTCCTAATCCAACGCTACTCTCAGGCGCCTGGCATAATTGAACGCTATTCTCAGCCCACTGACGTACCATGCAAATCGAACGCTATTCTCAGCCGGCTGACATACCATGCAGTTGTACGCTAAACTCAAACTGCTGCCGTCTCTGAATCTAACGCTACTCGCAGGCCGCTGGCACAATCCGACGCTATCCTCAGGCGGCTGACTTGACAATGCTGAACGCACAGAACGCCCACGCCCACCCTCACAGAAAGCACACGCCCACCTCTGATCTGGCGCTAGTTCCAAGGGACTACTTTGTTAAAGAACGTGCTTTGTCCCTTCTAATGTATATATTGCGCTAGTATGTAGCCTATGTCCATCTGCTTTGCCTGACTTTTCCAATGCTGCATGCAGTGTTCAGATTGGCGCAGTGGTTCTGGAGCTTACCCGCCTCAAAGGTTTAGGCTGTCTCTTTATATTATTAGTATGGATTGCACGTCCATCCTGGGTGTAGTTAGTCTGAATGCTAAATTGCCTTGTGAGTGCCCTTCCTTTCTGAGTCTTAGCCATCTTGTTCACTTGTGCAGGCTTATCCTTTTATCCCTTTTCTCTTCTGACTTCCTGTGTGATCCTGGGCAGCACTGTACTCCTCTTTCTTTTTACATTTTATACCCAGTCGCCAATCCTTGCCCAAGTCCCTGACTGTGTCCCAGACAGTCTCGGACAGTGCCTGACACCTATTCACAAACTCGCACACCACTTACAAACAGCTAGATCACCCACCCATATAGCCACTTACACACCCAATCACTCAGCCACTCACACACACACCCACTCACTAACAGATACAGCCACTCACACACCTGATCTCTCACCCATACAGCGACTCACACTAGCATTCACTCACCCATAGAGCCAGTCACAGAGCCACGCACTCACTTATACAACTCACACATCCACTCACTCACTCACCCCCACAGCCACTAACACTAGCACTCACTCACCCATGCAGCTGCTCGCATACTCACTTACCCATACAGCTGCTCGCACATCCATTCACTAATCCAGTTAACCACTTACACACCCATTCACACATCCATACAAGCAGTCACATACCCACTCACTCACCTATACAGCCAGTTACACAGGCACATGGGGGCTCATTAGGATCGCCCTTGAGGAGGAGGGAACGTCCGCATGGGCTGCGGCGTTTCCTCCTCTGCAATTAGGATGTGACCGCCACCCTGGCGGTCACATCCTCTATTTTTAACATTGCGGCGGGTGCGGCTTCAAGCTGCGCCCGCCGCAATGGTAAACAAAGCACGCATTGCATTTACATGCAGAAAGCTGCAGGCACCGCGCGGTGCCTGCCGCTGTCTGCATGTAAATGCAGGGGGGTACCATAGGTACCCCCCATGTGCACCCCCCACCCCCCCCTTCACCCTGGGGGCCCGCAACGGGCCCCCGAAGTGCACATCCGTATGCTTTTCCACGGCGGAGAACCCGCCGCGGAAAAGCATATCAGATGCGCAATCCTAATATGGCTGGCGGTGTCTGAGAGACACCGCCACCATATAAGAGCTTTTCCGCCGCGGTTGTAAGCCGACCACGGCGGAAAAGCGGCGGACATAAACCAAGACCCACCAGCCATCCTAATTTGGCGGTGGGTCTTTGGAGGCTCCGCGGCGGTTTTCCCGCATCCTCCGGGTCGGCGGTGGGTTCCGCCGGCCCGGAGGATGCGGGAAAACCACGATCCTAATGAGCCCCTTACTGTGTAAAACAATATAAATTTATAGAAAAATATACATCTTAATTTAAAATTTCTCATATATTGTTTTCAAATAATACATGATTCAACATGAAAAATATGAAGATTATTTTGTTCAACAGTAACTTCTCAAGGAAAATATATCCTGTAGTGTTGCGAGGAGTTATGAGTCAGGTACATTTATCATGAGACCCCAATGCTTGCTTAAATGCTGAATTATGTTTGTCTCAAATAGATTCAATGGTGTCCTTTTATGTTACTAAACACTAGCTGCTCTTATTGCAATACTCATTACCTCGTGTATTCCTGTATTAATGCACTGATGTATATAGTTCCTGAGTATATGTAGCGCCTCTCTTATATTGAGGAAAATTTAAAGTGCTATGTGCTGGTAAATTGAAACAGTGTTTAAAATTATACCCTGTTAATTCTCAATTTGATGTAGAATCTAAGTTGATTAAATAAATATGCGTCTTATCTATAATGATGATGAGACCAGTCCGAATTATAATGGTATAGCCTGTGTGCTCCTGCATGGGAGTGCCGAAGTATGATAATAAAAGTGCATATAGTATACCATAAAGTGCCGAAGTGCTAAATCTAAAAACCTGTGTGGCAACAGGCCCGGGTAGCAGCAATTGAATTATAAGGGAGAGAGCCCAGTCTGAAATAGGACTCCATGTTTGGTGATAATCTGCTAGTAAAATACTGTTAGTTTAATTTCTCATGGGAATCAAGTGTTGTCCAGGGAGTAAGGAGTAAAACGTGAGGTAGATGTAAAATGGAAAAGGAATATATACAGAAGGAGCCTCTAGTCCTGATGTTAAAATGATGTATTATACAGTAACATCAAGAAATAAATTATGGTGTCAAAATTAGTGAACATTAGGCCAATGCTGCGCTCCGCATATTTAAAGATAGTTATGTAACTCCTCCCCATTGTTAAGTCCATTGGGGGTTCGGATATCAAGCTCCAGAATAAATTGGTACTCCAACCTCCTTAGGAGTTTCTCTCTGTTTCCTCCTCTCCTAAATGGGGGGATCGCCCCTATGACAAAGTACCTCAGGCTGCTCAGATATTTGTTGTGTGCAGTTTTAAAGTGCCTGGCCACTGGGAAAGACATGTAGGAATTCACAATTGCCCTAAGATGTTGCAGAATTTGCACATGAACTTGCAATTTGGTACTGTCAATGTACTGTATTCCGCAGGCACAAGTTAAAACATATACTGCAAATTCCGTACGGCAGTTGTATACCCCTTTGAATTGGTTGCAAGTTGGACCATATATGGAGGAGTACTCAGTCGTGTTAATGCCAAACTTGCATGCTCGGCATGGACTACATTTATAGAACCCATTTTTCAGAGCTAACCAAGTTTTGGGGGAATTATAGTCCCCGAATGGTAATTCTGGACTGCTTCTGACCAAAGAGTTGTGCATGGACTTGGCTTTTCTAAAGGTCAGAGATGGTTCAAGTGGCATAAGATCTCCTAAAATGTTCTAATGATGGACCAGTTGGAGTTAATGATAGCTCCTATTTGTTTGTGTTGATTGCTGTATGTTGTTATAAGTTTATTTTCTTGACTTTGTGACTTGACAATCTTCCCTATGTTCCTTTGCCTAAGAGGTCCAGCATGATTAGTATAGGGTGTGTTTTCTAGTGGGGTTTTGTTGACTTTCTCTAAGGCTGTTTGTATGACCTGTTTACTATAGCCCCTTTCGGTGAATCTGTTAGTGGCTTCTCTAACACAGTCCTCAAATGACTGATCAGTGCTACAGATTCTCCGGAGTCTGAGAAACTTCCCATATGGGATGCTTTTTATCAAATGGTAGGGGTGGAAACTGGAGGCATGGAAGGTGGAGTTCCCTGCTGTACTACATATATATTTATATGGATTGTACTTACCATATACTTACCAGGCATGGTTGCTAAAGGCATGCGTGGTAAAGGCATTGCATTGTAAAAGCATTGTATGGTAAAGAAATGCACTGTATTGTCATAAATCCCGCCTATGTGAGAGATATTGACTTAGTCAATGTCTTTTAGCTGTGTTGTAGA
Source organism: Lissotriton helveticus (assembly GCF_964261635.1). Classification (NCBI taxonomy): domain Eukaryota; kingdom Metazoa; phylum Chordata; class Amphibia; order Caudata; family Salamandridae; genus Lissotriton; species Lissotriton helveticus. The sequence continues at coordinate 921,546,597 of NC_136070.1, forward strand.
GCAGTGTGGCTGCTGTTCATCAGTGCTAAATAAAGTTTGTTGTGTGGTGTTGAGTAGAATAGCATAAAGGAGAGTGGAGTAGAGAACAGTGGAGTAGCGTGGCATAGAGTGACATTGAGTGGGGTGGCATGAAGTCGTGTGGAGTGGCGTAGAGTGGGTTGGCATGTAGTGGCGTAGAGTGGTGTGGTTTAGAGTGGCATGGAGTAGAGTGGCGTACATTAGAGTTGCATAAAGTGATGTGGCTTAGATGAGAGTGCTGTGGCATGGAGTGACGTAGAGTGGCATGACATAGAGCAGAGTGGCAGTGAGTAGAGTTGTGTAAAGTGGAGTGACGTAGATTAGAGTGCCATAGAGTTCCATTGTGTGGAGTAGGGCGGTGTACAATAGAGTGGCATAGATGAAAGTGGTGAGAGTAAAGTTGCATTGAGTGAAGTGGTGTAGGGTGGAGTGGTGTAGAGTAGAGTGGTCTGGTGTAGAGTGGAGTAGCAAGAGTATAGTGGCCTAGAGTGTAATTGAGTAGCGTAGAGTAGTGTGGCAAAGAGTGGCATTGCGTGGAGTGGAGTTGAAGTGCCATAAAATAGAGAGTAGTGGAGTGGCGTTAAGTGGCATGGAGTAGAGTGGAGTGGCATAGAGTAGAGTGGTGTAGAACTGCAATGTGTGGAGTGGAGAGGCATATAATAGAGTGTCATGCAGTGGCATAGAGTGGAGTGGCATAGAGTAGAGTGGCATGGAGTGACGTAGAATAGAGTGGTGTAAAGTGGAGTGGTGCAGATGTAGTGAAGTGGCGTAGAGTAGAGTGGTGTAGAGTAGAGTGTGCAGATTGAAGTGGCGTAGAGTGGGGTGGCATAGAGAAGTGTAGAGTGGAGTATAATATTACAGTTGTAGGTTTAAGTTAGTAAAGCATCAATCGAGACAGCAGATAGGGTAAAAGCAACATGAATGAGAATACGTAGCAGTGTGTTTAGGAAAGCACATTGCACTTACAAGAATAATATTGAAATGCTTATAAAAAAAATAGTCTGCTGCAAAAAGTTGAGGAAGAACAAAGACACGGAAGAACACATGTACTTAGATTATTCTTCAGGGAGGAGCTAACACAAGAAAGGAATGGAATCCTTCAGGAGCTAAACATTCGAAAGATTGCAAATGAGAGTGACAACGAAAACAATTAATGGTATGCTGTGGGCGGGTTGTAAGCCCACTGAATTGTAAACAGTATGTCTCACAGCACATGCGATATGTAGGCGAGGCCTACAAAATGAAGGGCTGTCTGCCATATAAACTCGAGCTCCAGTGTTCCTTCTGTATGTTTTTTACTGTGCATCTGCTAAATAAGTGTCTCTTGCACAAATCATACTTACCATGGCAGTCCAACAGTGTTTCCCTTTAACTGAAATGTGCTTTGTTAAGACAGATGTTATACAAGGCTGAACTTTTTTTATCTCTCGTCTTTTAGGGTTTTTGATAAGATAAAAAGCCGCAATGCCCACATGAAACGCCACCGTCAGCAGGAGCATATAGAGCGTCTGGCAAAAAAGTGGCCTGCGAAGTCGGTCAAAGTCGAACCTAAGGAGAGAGGAATAGATGAAGCAATCCCACTGAATTTATGTACCACGGATTGTGAGGTGCAAGAGAGGCATGTCTGCTGATGTAATACCTTTGGACTTGTGAGAAAGGTCGTCCTACGGGAGATGGAGTATGTGTTCCGTAAGGATCATCATTTTTAAGATGACATAGGACACCTTGGCCACTCCTTTATATGTGCAGGTAGTATAACTGCAGTGTATGCCAGCTCGGTTCTTAGATTCTTGCCCATGATCCTCCTCTTGCCCACACTACGATACCAATACATTTTCCAGGCTAGAAAATGTATAAGATCATGGTGTTGAAGTCTTGATCAGGTTTGACTTATTGAGTATTACTAGACCTAGGGTGATCTGTTGCTACTCTGGACTACTACAGGTGTTTCATATCAGCTTGATAACAGACGTGTTAATCCCCACCAAAATGGGCAGCCCTGTAAAACTGGCATCTTCCATTTACTGAAACATATTCCTACATTCCATCATGGTCTTAGATCTTGGTTCAGGTTTGCAACTTCTCTCTCATTTCAAAGATTGAAGGGCAATTGCAGAGTTCGTAATTTATCAGGGATAGGTCTTTTAAGGTGGCTCATGCACTGCCATGCATAGTTCTGGTGTACTTTTGCTATAATCAGAAGTTTCTGTGTAACTAGAGCACCATAGCTGATCTGGAAACTGCCTGCTACAAAACTACGTCAAACTTCCAACGCTGTCCATATTCTTAGTTTAAGAGCTGTCTATCTGTGCATGATAAGCTATAGCCCCTGGCTGGTTACCAAAAGGGTATAAGTTGGGGAAGTTATTTGAAAGAAAGTAGACGATGGACTAAGCTTGGGCAGTAAACAAAGTCTAACTGGAGGCTATGAAAGTTCTTGGTATAAGCCAAGCATTCTGTTAAATGCCCATGGTGTCGTATTTGTAAATCTAACTTCAAAGCACATTATTTCAGTGTCACACAATAAAATCTCACTTTCTTCTGTCACATGATAAATAAATACTGCGTCATAGTCAGTATCCTAAGTATGCTGTTTTATAGTCTGGCCAAGAATGTAAAAGGCGATGTACCCAATTAACAAATTGTTAAAGAGTGTTGTAAACATTTGAAAATCTTGGCTACTTGAAGGACTGATAGAACACGTCCTGATGCAAAAAAAGTGAGTAATCTTACTAGATTGTCTGTCAGGTTCGCATTAATAGTTTTGTTTGAGTGTTTGTATAATAAAATTTCTGATGACTACTGCTTCTGATTTTGATATTCGTGCTACCATGTTATATGTGGTCTTTGTGCTCATTAATATACGTCTGTGTTCATGTGCAGAATGCCCCTAGAGGTCATAGAAGCTGAAAAGTCCAGCCAAACTTTTTTTTTTGTGTGATTTTATTAATTTTATGCAAGGAGCAAGCAAGATACAGAGAAGTAAACAAAAAAAACAGACAAAAAAACAGTGCATCACAGTATAATACATCACAATTAATCGCAGTTGATCGGGCATAAACAGAATATATATATGTAATACAGTCAATTACTCAGGAAAAAAAAACAGAAAAAGACGAATATATGTATGATATGAGTCAGACATATAGACAGACCGGAGAAAAGAGTAATAGTCTGTTAATCAAGAAAAAGAAAAAAGGCAGCCAACTTTCATTACTTTAAATCCAATCAGTAATTGGGCCCCAAATGTTTAGCCCTCTAACCCTTTTACGAATAGTCTTTGTTTTAAGTATAGCTACTTCAAGATTATACATAGATAACAGCTGTGCCCTCCAGGAAGTAAATAGAGGAGGTTCAGCAGAGAGCCATTCTTTAGTGATACAAGCACGGAACACCGCCATACATAAAAATAAAAAGGCGGAGCGTTCATATGATCTAGACAGACCTTCGGGATCAGTACCAAATAAAACGACCTCCGCAGACAGGACAATTGAGGGATCAAAAATTTCTTTCAAAAACTCTCGAATAGATGCTAATAAACCTACCAACTGAGGACATGAGAAGAACATGTGTTGCGTGTCTGCTGCAAAATAGCCGCATCTGCTACAATTAGTACCTGTGCCAGTACTCCATTTAGAAACTTTCCTCGGCGTGTAGTACATATCGTAAAGGACCATGTAATGTTGAGCCCTCATCCTACCAGAAATCAGTACAACGTTGGCTAGTGAAATCGACGACTGCAGACCGATTGTCTGAAGATTGAGTTTTACTCTCCATTTCTCTTGACGTTGTTCCAGATCATCTGGGAGTAGGGAAATCAGTTGAGAATAAAAGAAGCCAATTGAAAGCCCCTTACCCAACCCTTCAAGCAAGGGAAATATCTTAAACCGAGTGTCATATTGACCGAATTGTCCGTAATAGCTGCGGATTTGTAAGAACTTAAAGAAATCCTTCTTTTGTATACCAAATTTATGTTGTAATTCTGTAAAAGACAATCGTTGGCAATCGTGAAACATGTCTCCCAGGCTAGTGATCCCAAACTGATACCAGTTTCTAGTCACAGCATCACGATAAATAGTAGGAAAAATTCCAGCAGCCTCAAAAGGAGTATAGCGGTTTATTTGTGGAAGGCCTAGAAGCCTCTTAATTTGCTTCCAAATTGAAAATGCTGCTTAAAGAACCTTTAACTTGTTTTTTTTGTAGTAACTTGGTTCAAGTATTTTCAGAAGACACCCATCGGCCTCTTCTCCAATAGCGAATCTCTATATAGAGGGATAATGACACGATAAGGGCCTACACTTTTTACCAACAACTAAAGGAAACATAAATTGCAAAGCTGATGCCCAATAATAAAATCGAAAGTATGGAATGCCCCATCCCCCAGAAGATCTAGGGAGTACCATTTTTTTGTAGGCCCTTCTGTTCCTTTTAAAGCCCCACAGAAATCTTGAAGAGATGGTTTCAAGTTTTTTAAAACAGCCAATGGGGATCTCTAATGGAATCACTCTGAATAAATATAGAAATTTCGGTAGCACCATCATTTTCAACACATTTGATCTTCCATGTAGTGATAGGTGCAGGTGATTGAGACGCTCTAGAGTAGATTGGACTTTTTCAAGGACTGGGTTGAAATTGGTTATTAGAATATTACTAACTGGAGAGGAGATTTTAATACCGAGATAAGTAGCCTCTCTTGCAAGGACTATATCTGGCGGAGGATGAGCACCCACATACAAAATTTGAGTTTTATTAATATTCAACTTATAGCCAGAAAAATGTCCAAATTGCATTGCAAGAGCTTCCACGGCTGATAAGGCAGACTGTAAGTCAGTAGTTGTTACCACAATGTCATCAGCATAAGCTAATGCTCTATATTCAACCTCAGCAATGGTAATAGGTTTAATTTCTCTGCATTCCGTTAGTTTAACCAAAAAAGAATCAATATATAGGGCAAATAAAAGAGGGGAAGATGGGCAACCTTGCCTAGTGCCCCGTAGAATCGGAAAAAAAGCAGACTCATTCCCAGCAAGGCGTATAGCTGCCTTTGGTGCCGAGTTCATAGTCTGTACTGACTGAAGGAACCGAGGCCCTAACCCCTTCAGACGAAGGACTTCCCAGAGATAAGGCCAGGCAACCCTGTCGAATGCCTTCTCGACATCCAACAGGGTCACACCTATAGCTGTTTTAGTCACCTCTGTCCATTAGAGCAATGACACAACGCACGTGATCCGTCGTGTCCCTGCCAGGAATAAACCCATGTTGCAACTGGGAAACTAAAGAAGAGATCAAACCAGAAAGCCGAGTAGCTATGATTTTAGAGTATAGCTTACTGTCAGCGTTTATCAAGGATATTGGTCTATATGAAGAAGGAGAAAGCGGAGACTTATCTTTCTTTAGAAAAATCGTGAATATAGATTTCTGCCACGAGGCGGGAGATATGCCTTCTTGTGCCGTGGTAAAAACTTCCAACATATAGTCCTTCAAGACTGAGAAAAATGTACGAAAAAATTCCAGGGGGATCCCATCGGGACCCACAGCTTTCCCCACGGCCAAAGAAGAAATCGCCTCTTCAAGCTCCTGCACTGTAAATTCGCCCTCTAACATTTCCCTCTGGAAATTAGTTAGTTGCGAAAATTCGCAGTCCCCAATAAACTCGGCAACCTCCTCAGCAGTATATAAAGAGTCTTCATTTGAGTATAAGTTACTATAGAATTCTCTGAACGTATCTAAGATTTTTCCCGGTTCAGTATGTGTTACACCACTAAAGTCTTGTATAGCCTCCACCTTCCTAGCCACAGCTTTCTGTCTTAGCCTTTTGGCCAATAGACTTCCTGAATTTTCACCAACCTCGTACATATCAGAGCGATGGATTGCTATTTGTGCAGCTAATTTCTCGGCTAGAACTTCATAAATTTTAATTGTTTGGATTGCCACCTCCTTCAATTTTTGTTCATAAAGTGGGCTTGAATTAATGATGTGGGATAAAGCTAGTTCTAAAGAGCGTAATTTGGACAATTCCATAGCTTGTTTGACCCTGATGCTGCGTTGTTTATTTATAGAGAAGCTTAACGTCTCCCCCCGCACGCCGGCTTTAAAAGCATCCCAGACAATGCCTATCAGAGCTGAATTTAAGTTGAACTCAAAAAAATCAGGTATCCATTTGACCATATGTTGTACGTAAGTCTGGTCAACTAATAGCTGACGATCAAAGGTCCATGATCTCCTATTAGAATATGACCCATTATCAATCACTAATTCAAGAATAACCGGGTTATGGTCTGATATTATCCTAGGATAGATGTCGATTTTGGCATTAGTTAGTAGTTCTGAGGCAGCAAAGAAATAATCAATACGCACATGCTTTTGGTGGGGAGCTGAATAGAATGTATACCCAGGCATGCCAGAGTTTTTCAGCGACCAAACATCAACTAAACCAAGCTCCTTAACCATCCCCCTGGTGGCTTTAAACACCTTATGCTTTCTACCTGAGTAGACACCATTGTGACGAATATCAAAGTCTGACGGTAAATGGAGATTAAAATCTCCGCAGACCACGAGAGGAGCGGGCCAGGAAGCAAGCTCGATGCTGATCTCATTAAGCATTCCCAGGTCATCAAAATTAGAAGCGTATACTGAACAAATAGTATAAACAGAAGTGTTTACCTTCAATTCAATAATAGCCCACCTCCCATAAGAGTCTGCCTTGGCCCGTTTACACTCCCGCCAACCACATTTTTTCAAAATCGCAACCCCTCTAGTAGTTGAGCCTTGCTTTGTACACACCAAAACTTCTAGCCCTAAATCCCTCAGACAGCCCCTGTTATTCCACACGATATGTGTTTCCTGGACACACAATAGCTGCACCTCCATATTCTTTAAGATCAATGCCATAACACCCCTTTTTTTCCTGTTATTAAGCCCACAGACGTTCCAAGAGCAGATACATATCTTAGATATCTTAGCCATTATCAAAGAAAAGAAGAGAAAAGAAAGCTCATGACATTTTATTATTGCAACACCCCGCTTGCATTCTCAAATCCTTAAGTATTGTCCATGCCCCCCAAAATAGACTACCTCTGCATCTGCTGTTCCTTGCCCCTCTACCCCCAACCCCACCCCACCCTCCCAACCCAAAAAACCCCCTTACGAACTCCCCCCCACCCCCCACCACCCAACAAACCCACCTCTCTGAGGCTAAGGGACTGAATGGTCCCTGTTGTGATGGAAAGAAAGGTGTGGACACTCTCCTACCACCCCTGACCCCCGCTACAATAACAGTGACTTCTCTATGTACAGCGTTTTTTAAGAATAAGCGCAGAAAAGCAGCAATGGCGGTGCCACTAGGATATCTGAAAAACAAGACATGAGAATACCTTACAGTGAAAGGAAAGAAGAAGAAAAAGAAGAAGATAATTTTTTTTTTTTTTTTTTTTTTAGCCCCACATCAGAATAATGATCAGCTGGTTAACCCAGAAACAGACATGATAGGAATTTTGATAGATATAGCATGTACGCCAGCTGAACATCACAAAGTGTTAAAGAACTCCTTTGCCTTGATTTCAGAGGTGAAAAAGAAAGTTTTCTCTTTAGCAATGACCTTCAGCTTAGCAGGATTTAATAGAAAGGCTTGTGCCCCCTTACTTTGAAAATTGGCAATAAGTTGACGAAGATGCCATCTTTCCTGTACTGTCGCCTGACAGTAGTCAGGACGCACGAAAAACTCACAACCTTTGGCCCTACGTTTACGGTCAGGGCGAGCAAGATCATATAACTGCTCTCGTAATAAGAAGTTATTAAGACAGATAAGAATAGCCCTTGGCTTACTCTCCTCACCCCTACGACCTGGCCAAATCTGAAAGGGGAACCTGTGACCTCTTTGCAGCTCTCTCTCCCACTCCCAATCTTTTAGTTCAGGGAACGCTTCAATACAGAGATCGATAACATACTGACGTATATTTTGTCCCTCTCCCCTTCCGGAATACCCAGTATTCGGAGGTTATTCCTCCTAGCCCTGTTTTCCATATCACTGAGTTTCCAGTTAATGTCGTCTCGCAAAGAATGCAGGGCTGACACCTCAGCTTTGCAGGAGGAAAAATCGTCTTCAATGGTATATATCCTATTTTCAGCCTCCGCAACTCTAGTTGAAAGTTCTGCATTGGTTTTAGCAATCCGCCGAACTGAGTTCTGTAGCTTACGTACTGCACCATGGATACGAAGACTTTCAGCTTTGGTCTCCTCCCTATGAGTCATAACAGCCTGATAAATTATAGCGAGAGTATGAGGAATGCTGCTAATTGGATCTTCAGATGAGGGTATTTTATTCATAGCTGCATCGGTAAGACTAGATTCAGTAATGACCTGTGATGATGGTAGCGCAGCACCTGACTCCAAAACAGTTAACACAGAATTATCACCCCCAGGTGAGCTCAAAAAGTTTTCCTCTTCCTCTTCCCCCAAGTGACTAGAGCCAGCTAGACTATGATCATCAACCCAGTCCAGATCAACCTCTGCGCGCTCACCTTCGAACCCCACATTTTCGTCCTCAACCTCCCCCTCAGAGACCACTGATACATCCGACATGGAATAAAATTTTCCCCCTGAATCACAAGAGTCCAAATCGTTCTTTATTTCTTTTTCTTTTTCGTGAGAGGGGAGCCCAGTTGGCAACAGAGGTAAAGTGACAATTATAGGATCAGTATGGATAGTAGATAAGGCAGGGTCAAGGCTACATGGAGCAGTGCCCAAGGCAGTGAGGAGGGAGGAGTTCACTTCTGACACTCTGGCGTCCGCAAGCTGTTCTGGTATTTCCTGGTCTGTTACTTTATCTTCCTTTGGCTGATTCCGTTTCTTGTTTTTATTAAAGATCGACGGGATTATAAGTTTGGGTCTTTGTAAGGAGTCATCAGACCCTGCTGAGGAGACTGAGGAGACGAGAGGAATTGTGGATGTATTCGTCGGATCTGGATTTACCCCGTCCTCCCCACTAGTAACAGTGCAGGAGTCGCCTTCCTTCGCCCTCTCTGTTCTCCTCTAGACCCTGAGATCAGACTCTGTACTTAGTGTTGACCCCCCAGGGGTATTAGCCGCCGCTGCCGCCCTCGTGATTGCTCCTTTAACACCTTTAGCACCAGGATTAGGGTTAATATTCGTAGCCTTCGGCCTCATCCTTGCAGCTATGTCACTCCGCTCCGGGTTTTGCAGGGAACAATCCAGGTGCACACTGGTCCCAGGAGCTGCTTCCCTCACGTTGGCACACTTTTCAAAAACAGCGGGTATACCTAGTTTACAGTGCGGGGGTGCCAGCCAATCTTCAGCCAAACAACAACCTGAATCAACACCCCTTGAAGCGAGACAGGAAAGACAGGACGCTCTCCCGCAGCACCTACTGGAGAGTGAAGAGACACCGAAGAGCAGCCGCCGAAATCCAATGATTGAAAGCTGCCGCCGTCTCAGGGCAGCAAAATCGGCCAAGCAGAGTAAGTTCAGCATACCAACATCGTGGCAGACAGAGACCCCCAGGCTCCGATAGATGGCACAAGGAGACAGCTGCTGAAAACTTCTATTTTTATTTTTTTTTATTCCCGCCAGAGCCAGAGTAGAGCAGAGATCGAAGATCGGGAAGGAGGGAGGAGGGGCCCCCTGGAGCAGGCAGTTTTTCCAACAGCACCTTCGGCGGCACATACGAACGCCTCTGAGAGCATTACTTCTCTTCTTCTTCTTCAATGCAGGTTGAGAAGACTGCCGTCTAGATCAAGAAGCAGGTAAGGCTGACGAAGTATTCTCGACAACCATGCGAGGATCAGGGAGGTGGTAGGTAGAGTGAGCGTCGGAGACCTCCCTTACTCAGACACCGGAGTGTCCGCCATCTTCCTCAAGTCCAGCCGAACTTGATGGATTTGTTTTTTTTTTACCTTCACAGAACAGGTCCAGAAGGCAGGATTGGTATACACTAATGGAAAGCAAGCAGAGGGTCCCAAATAAGGCTATTCTACCACAACAATGCATATTTAATGTCGTTCCACAACAATATTGATTGCAGTATGTCTAATACCACTCCACATCATAGTAGGTTAAATATACATAGTGAGAATACGAAGAGTGAAACTACATTTACTGATACATACTTACCTTCTGGCTATATAGTGGTAGTTGATGTCTTGCACTCGATATTGTGTCAGGACGGTATTTTGTCATTCGGTATTGTGACATACATATAACATAGATTACTTGCAGAAAAGTTAAACATTTCATTAAACACTCACATTGGCAGTGTGAAGGTTGCAATGTTCTGCTTTAAAAACTTTCATCTTCTGCCAAAGACTGCGGTTTTACCTGGATAACTAATAGAGGGCACTAAAAAAGGTGACCCATATAATGGGATGCATTTGAAGTTTATTATGTCTACAAATTTCCCTTAAAAAAACATTCTAAGCATCATAATAAAATGTGAATAAAATAATTGATTCTCTAAGGTTAGATTACATATATTCATCTTATTTTGACACTTATCCACTTTTGTGGATCTACACCATGGCGATTTTATTTAACAGAGGTCCTCACATGGCTAAAGCTAGCGACCCTGCTCTAGCCTCTTTGACTGGCACTACCCTGGTCTTGTTAATTATTTTCCCACGTAGACACAACAACCTGTGGCTTCCCGGGAGATGCTCACTTTTTTGTAAAGATGTTTGACTGTAGTACCTTATCTCTACTGTATGATATATATATTGTCTAGGTACATACGTGGAGTTAAGTATAATAAGTCTATGCTTACCTATATGTACTTACCATATATATTCTGGCTACAGTAGTTTTGTATTTTATATTTCAAACTTGATATTCTGGTAATGTATCCAGGAAAGTCCTTCAGGAGTGACAATGTCAAAAAGTGTCAGGACCAGTCTCCTCAGTTGGGGCCTCGGTTGCTGAGTTGGGTGTCTCGGCCTGTCTTTGGGAGAATTGGCTCTTGGCCTGTTAGTGGAGGGAGACAACAGTCACTTGTGAGTGAACTCTTTGAGGTAACTCTGGTTTCTTCCTGTGGTTGACGAGATCCCATCATTATCGCAGGAGGGATGGTTGACAACAGCCCAAATACTTTGGAGGAGTCTAACAAGGCCCTTCGGCCCCTTCTATTTTTTTCAGTTTCGGTGGAGAAAGGAATAAATGTAAAATCAGCTGTTTCCTGGCAGGTGCGGTAAAACTGCCATGGCAGGATTACTGGCAGCTCAGTTACCACCGTAATTCACAAAAAGAAAAAGACCCGTGGAAAACCTATAAGTAATAACTCAGATTCAAGCACACTTCATTCGCACCGGTGTCAAGGATCAGAATGCCCCAGGACTATGCATACTCAAATTTAGATCAAAATTATTACAGGAGAAAGCTAAATCTGAAAGTTACTAGTACAATCTTATTGGTACAAACATGAAACAATTAAAACCACTATGATAAAAAGTATTCCTATACATGCACAATTTACCAAATCATTAAAAATTATTCATCAGAGATAGAAAGAGTGAATCAGTTGGAAAAACATCATGAATTATTAATCCGATTAGAATCTAAATATCGTATCCCACTAGTATCAATTGATGACACCCTAATGGTTCCTCGGATTTAATATAAAATAGTATGCGTCGACACGTTTCGGTGTTGTAACTTGATGTGCACCACCTTTTTCAAAACGAAAATGATACGTTGTCTCTTATTCAAGTTAAAATGACTAAAAAGCAAATAAAAACATGTATCAATATTTCATACTACAAAACTCATTATATCTCCTTGTAATAACCATTATGGTAAACAGTTCATTCCGGTTATAAAAAATACCCCGCAATCATCACAATACATCAAATTGTATAATGTTCATAGATCACACAGTGTGACCTAAAAACATATTGAGACCTAAAAACATATATGAGCCCCAAATAGCTTGATATCTATTCAAATCGTATACAAACAATTCTAAAACATAATTTCAGACATTTGAAACATTTCAGGCAGTTTAGACATTAAGAACCCATGTTTATTTAACACATAATGAATCAGCACATGTGGAATTTTGACCTATGACACCTCCACGTAAACATATCAATCCATTCTTCAATTGTTATACAATATCACTTACACCTATATCAATATTATCTAACAAGAATGCATTTTACATAGACGGTAAAAGTCATTGTGAGTCAGATCTATACAATTAAGCATACATAGATTTTTATAATGAAAACTATTGCATGCTTAGCGCTGAGAGGCGAACTATGAATAAACTGCTACATACCTCCTAAGCGCAGTAATAAAATCAAAAATATAATTAACTCTAACTGGACGCTTCTAAATGATAACGAAACTACACGATTGGAAGGCCCTATCTTTGCGTTTAAACGCAATGATAATTTAAGGAACAATTTGGTCCAGACGTACAGAGAACCAGGTGGTCAAAGACAATCAGATCTAGAAGGAAAACAAGCCACAGGCAACTACAGATGTGGGTTCTGTAGCTGATGTGACCAATGTATTGAAGGGAAAAGCCTGTCCTTTAATAAACATACGATCATAGCTAGGGATCTGAATAACTGCAGGAGCAAAAACCTAGTCTATTTACTAATATGTCCCTGTGGACTAGGTTACGTCGGTGAGACGGGCCGTGAATTCAGGACCCGCCTGACTGAACACAAATCGGCAATTAAAAACAAAAAGATTAATTCTCCACTTGTGGATCATTTCTGTTCATTAAACCATACATATGATGACCTCAAATGGTTTATTTTAGAAAGGATCACAGTCAGTAAACGCGGTGGGGACATCACCACTAAACGTAAATTCAGAGAACAATGGTTCATATCCATTCTTAATACTGTAAGGACGGGTTTGAACACGAAGGAAGAATGGGAACGGCTTATCAATTAAACTATCATGTATACCGTCCACTCTGGTCCTGTACGATTCAGTTTCCTGACTTACATTTAGTTATGAACTCACCATGCATTGACATTGACATTCCCCAACAGACAGTCGTCCAGCCGACTGATCGTTGGGTTCTGTGAAGTCTGTATGGTTATTCATGTTTGATAGAATACAAAGACATTTTAAAATCTGTTCCAAGTTTATACTTTAATAAGTGTTCCTCCATTAACTGTAACACATATACTATGTCGATCTGGTTTAAAGAGAGGGCAGCTTAAGTTTTCATTGATTAATAAGAGAACGGGTAATTTAGTAGATAGACATGTGAACACAGTCACCCTAAATACATCCTAAATACATCCGATTCCTTTATTAATAAATCTAATATCTCTCTTTTGAGGGTTTCCTAAGAGAAAAGTTTTTTATATATGTTCCATATAATCTAGATACATCACATAGATTATGGATTACAGCTACTTGCCTACCGGCTAGTGTCTTTCGTGCACACTCACTATAGTGTTTACGGCAATTGAAAGTAAACAGTGACGCATTGGCGCACTTGATTACGTATTCCCCTTAGACTCGACGTGGCGAACTTTCACCCCAAGTGCGATTCATTACACACCACGCAGCCTGTATATAAACGGGCCGTTCTTACATAGGGTTTTCTTTTCGGCATACTGCAAGGAAAACGTGTCAACCGTCATTTGACCGGTCGAAATATCAGGTATGTTTTAAGGTGAGATGCTTCTATACTATGCTCGCAGCAATAGAATATACAGCGGAGTCATATATTTATCCCATGCTCATTTATGTACTTAGGTTCACCGTAACTGGGAACCAACGTCGTATCGTACAACACAAGTCATTCACCCTGCGTGTTTTTTAGGTAAAACGTAAGGAAGACGGACGAATTTGCACCGTGCCGGTTTTAATATCAGGTATGTTTTATGGGTATATGTGCCTGTTTTGTGTAAGCCTATGTTATGCTGAACATTGGGGCACATATTGGGCCCGATTCACAGAATGAACTTAAGACTAAATCCTAAACTTACTACTATTTGGTATTCACAGAATGCACTTACTACTTTCGGGATTCACAGAGTGAACTTACTACTTTCGGGATTCACAGAATAAACTTACTACTTTCGGTATTTACAGAATAGATTTAAGACTACTAACTCTAAATCCGTAATCGGGGAGTAAATTCTGGCCCGGAGGCGGAGCTTCCGGCTTGGGGGCGGAGCTTGCGGCCCGGAGGCGGAGCTTCCGGCTTGGAGGCGGAGCTTCCGGCTCGGAGGTGGGGATTTTTGCCATGCTGAAATCTCCAACTCTGGGCCAGAAGCTCCACCTCCGGGCCGCAAGCTCCGCCCCCAAGCCGGAAGCTCCGCCTCTGTGCCGGAATTTACTCCCTGATTTCGGACTTAGAGTTAGTAGTCTTAAATCTATTCTGTGAATACCGAAAGTAGTAAGTTTATTCTGTGAATCCCGAAAGTAGTAAGTTCACTCTGTGAATCCCGAAAGTAGTAAGTGCATTCTGTGAAAACCAAATAGTAGTAAGTTTAGGATTTAGTCTTAAGTTCATTCTGTGAATCGGGCCCATTAACCCTACGTTTATTTGTGTATTTAGATTCACCGCCATTGGGAATCAATCTCGTTATTAGATTACATGGGGCACTCATCCTCATTGTATTCCAAATGAAAATTACCGTGGAGTACATCTGATCCTGCCATAATTTGGTAGCTTTCTTGTGGATTTAGGTTTCGATTTAACCATTTACTTATATAAATTATATTAATTCATGAAATCAGAGATTTTTATTCATAAAAAATCTTTGTTTTGTTCTTTTTAGAGTTAAAAATGCCTAAGATATAACATCTGTACAGTCTTGGCTACTTATCCAGAGAGCCGTGTTTTAAAGCAGGAAACCCTTGTCCCGAAGTTAGCCCGCTTGAAAGACACAATATTTTAATCATCCGACTCAGGTATATATATATATCTTGATTAGTAGTGTGAGATTCTCAAGAACAAGTAACACGGGTCATACTCTCTTTTTCCCCATGTGTTGGTTTGCATTTTAGTTTTTTTAACAAACATAATTTAGTGAGGATTTGGATAAACCCCCGGTCCTATCACGATATTCTCCTGCGATTAGGAGGTATGTAGCAGTTTATTCATAGTTCGCCTCTCAGCGCTAAGCATGCAATAGTTTTCATTATATAAATCTATGTATGCTTAATTGTATAGATCTGACTCACAATGGCTTTTACCATCTATGTGAAATGTATTCTTGTTAGATAATATTGATATAGGTGTAAGTGATATTGTATAATAATTGAAGAATGGATTGATATGTTTACGTGGAGAGGTGTCATAGGTCAAAATTCCACATGTACTGATTCATTATGTGTTAAATAAACATGGGTTCTTAATGTCTAAACTCTAAACTGCCTGAAATGTTTCAAATGTCTGAAATTATGTTTTAGAATTGTTTGTATAAGATTTGAATAGATATCAAGCTATTGGGGGCTCATATATGTTTTTAAGTCACAATATGTTTTTAGGTCACACTGTGTGATCTATGAACATTATACAATTTGATGTATTGTGATGATTGCGGGGGATTTTTTGTAACCGGAATGAACTGTTTACCATAATGGTTATTACAAGGAGATATAATGAGTTTTGTAGTGTGAAATATTGATACATGTTTTTATTTGCTTTTTAGTCATTTTCCCTTGAATAAGAGACAACGTATCATTTTCGTCTTGAAAAAGGTGGTGCACATCAAGTTACAACACCGAAACGCGTCGACGCATACTATTTTATATTAAATCCGAGGAACCATTAGGGTGTCATCAATTGATACTAGTGGGATACGATATTTAGATTCTAATCGGATTAATAATTCATGATGTTTTTCCAATTGATTCACTCTGTCTGTCTCTGATGAATAATTTTTAATGATTTGGTAAATTGTGCATGTATAGGAATACTTTTTATCATAGTGGTTTTAATTGTTTCATGTTTGTACCAATAAAATTGTACTAGTAATTTTCAGATTTAGCTTTCTCCTGTAATAATTTTGATCTAAATTTGAGTATGCATATTCCTGGGGCATTCTGATCTTTGACACCGGTGCAAATGAAGTGTGCTTGAATCTGAGTTATTACTTATAGGGTTTCCAAGGGTCTTTTTCTTTTTGTGAATTACATTGGTACCCGGTCCCTTGGTTGGTGGGTCACTCCCAATACCGTTTGGAGCTCAGTTACCACCAACACACTAGTGTGTTAGTAGTGATTTTATTTCACCACCCACCGTCAACTGAGGCCTTGTTTTTAATTAATGGGTGAAGAGGGGATTTGTTTCCTCCTTCCCAGGCTGGATTCACTCGGCAATAAAATTTAGGTATAGAAAAGTGGTTCCTCCAACTATGAGAAATCAAAGAGTCTCTCCGTGCTTTTGATAGACCACCGTAAAACAAATTACCTCCACTCGTGGATACAGTTGTCTTGGTTGCTAGCTGTATAAAACAAACCCCATCTTGCATCAAATAATTCATCTAGAAGTTCACCAGACGTGAACGCTCAAGCCTGATCGATTAGGCAGTGTTACTTCAATGCCTCTTGTACAAGCACAGCGAGTTCTGTGGACTGTGACCTGGTTTTATTATGGTTTGTCCCACATCTCTTCATGCTTCAGATGGAAGAGACCCGAGGTGGTGGAACCCCAAGATACTCCCTGGGGAAGGTGCATGTTATCTAGCTGACCACACAGCACGATCACCTGGTTTTCTAATCTTCGGTGCTGTGTGTTGCTGAAATGATTGGGCTGTAATCAACAGCTGATGGAATGTCCCATGAGAATGCTGACATTTTCTGAAAGGTTTTCTTAATAAAATGTGAGGGAGTCCTCGACTGGTATAGTCTATATTTGGTTGCTCTTGGAGGGGCATGCTGTTGTAAAGAAACCCTTGCATGGCGCTGCACAACTGAACCTCTCTGCTACGTTGTGTTTTTTGTCCTTCCCTGATTTTTCCTTTGGTGCAACCAACAGTCTGTCAGGACAGTGAAGGTGGTTGTGTAATGTCTTTTAATGTTAAAGCCTACTTTCTGTTGGTGGTCGATGTGTCCAATGTGTACCTCCACCCATATTTGACGGCGGCTTCTGCACCTTTATAACAAACCGTTGAGGAAGCTGATGTTGGCTGCTGCATTAAGTTGTATGAACACAGTCCCTGGTGAGGGTGGTGGCCTATTAGTCTTTTTTTTGTAACATCTACCCAGCCCAAAATAACTGGGTTCCGTCCTTACATCCCTCATGGTGACTTATATTGTGTTATATGTATTTGTATAGTGCACAGTCACCAGTGGGGGTCTCATGATGCCTAGTATGTGTGGTTCCAAGCGACCACGTGAAGGTAGAATGTGTCTAGAGTGAATATTGGGTATGGGGTTGTGGGTACGCACAATACGAAGTCTCCTCTGCAGGTTGTCTTTGTCCTCCTATGTAAGCTACAAACGAAAGGCCCAGCCAAAAATTCCAAGGTGTCTGGTTAGCATTAGCAATAAATATGTCCAAACCATCTATACTGTCCAATCAGCTTTTGCCTATACTGTGAATGTGCCATTTTCTGTGGTATGTTGACCATCACCGACCAATCATAGCCCTTTACTGACATGGCGGGTGGCATCCATATTCAGCAGTGACCAGCTGAAACCAACCCAACTCTGTCTTGCAGAACCTCTTAGCAAGTAGGATTTAGGTAAAAACTGTCCCCATAGAGCAGTAAATTGCGCATTGACTGGACTACAAGGATATTTTGTTCATCAGTCCAGAGAAAGGTTTACCAGGAACAAAACCCTGCTACTGCTGAAGATCTTGACAGAAACATTCAGGACTGTGAGTGGGGTTCAGCTGAATTATTCCCAAACACTCCTACTACCTCTGTCCCAAGATTATCTTCCTGTTTCAGGCCCCTAAAGAAAATATGGGGTTTTCCTCTTCACACCAGCCTTTGGGGTATTATCCTCTTGGCTGTGGCCGCTCACCCTGATAAAGGAACTATTTAAACTGTTTCTCCCGGCCTTACTATTCTGAGGCTATTTACATTTAAAATAAAAAGAGGATACTAATCCTAAATCACAGGACCCTGTCCCTACTGGTAGAGTTTTGGTCCTGCAGTTGCCTCCGCCAACCAATACTCCGGACCCAGACTGGCTGATTTCAAGATCTCTCGTATGGAAGGAGAGTATGGTATACAAATAAGTACATTAAGACATCCACTGGTACGTCATCTGCACCACGGATAACTTTTTCCAGTTCCAAGCTAGAAGTTGTAATTTGACCAAATAGGGTGAATTGTAAAATGTCACAATATTTGTCTGTATAATGTATTGTTTAGAGCATCATAAAAGGGCATGAGTTTTTGTCGCTGTTCTATGTGGTGCAGTAGAAGATTTTTCTAGTGAGGCAGTCAAAGTGGTCATCACATCTCAGTTGTTGGAGGTTGGACTATCAGGGACACCCGTCTTAATCTGAGTTGATCAGGATGATATGTGAAGCCTGCTATCTTCTCTTTCAAGTGACTGTCTGGATTAGGGGAACGGGAGGAAAGGCATAATGCAGATAGAATGACCAGTTGGTGCTTATGGCATCCCCCAGAGAATCTGGTGAGGGCCCTCCCAAGTAAAAATACTAACAAACTGTCTGTTCTACAGTTCCACTGATGATACCTGCGGCTCAAGGTCATCCAAGAGCATTTTCAGTTTGCTGTGCTACCCTTCGGTCTTACAAGCGCCCCTTGGATGTTGTCAAAAGAGATGGTGGTGGTAGCTGCCCATCATCGGGGTTGGGGATACCAGTTTCCCCCTACCTCAATGCTTGGCTGTTGAAAGCAGGATCATCACAGTCAATATTAGACCACCTCCAGACAACAGCAATCCTCCCAACACCATTGGGGTTCTTGATCAACAAGCAGAAGTCACACCTGAATCCTTCTATGAGGCTTCCTTTTATAGGAGCTGTTCTGCACACAGTACAATATTTGGACCTCTCCTTCATCACAACGTGTCCAGGATATTTGGGCTATATCCTGATGTTTTACCCTTGGTCCTGGCTCTCAGCGAGAGCAGCTCACAGGCATCTTGGCCTGTTGGCCTTGTGCCTCCTACTTCTCCACTTGCCAGATAGCGTAAACGGGCTCTGCAGTGGGATCTGAAGTCTCAGTGGCCCAGCACGAAGGGAACTTGCCTGCTGCCATCCAGGTTTCGGAGGAGATTTAACAGGATCTGAAGTGATGTTTGCTCTATTGCAACCTGACAAACCGCAGACCGCTGTCACTTCTCCAGCCAGAGCTAACGGTTGTCACAGGTGCACCACTGCTGGGTTGGGTAAGTCATCTGGGAGATATGGAAATCAAAGGGCTCAGGTCCCCGGCCGAAACCTGGCTCCACATAAATTTGTTGGAGCTGCGGACCATCCACCTGACGTTGAAGGTCTTCGTGCTGTCCATCAAGGAAAGGCCGGTGCAGGTTCTCATGTACAGCACCACTTCTTAGGGGTACTGCATCAAGCAAGGCTTAGTTGGGTCCTAGGTCTTGTACCAAGAGTTGCTGTGCCGCTGGAGGTGGCCTGGGCATTAGGGCATCTCCCTGATCTTGAACCACATACGGGATCTCTAAATTCCAGAACAGATGAGCTTTGCCAGTGATGCCCGGCGAATCACAAATGCCGGTTGCACCCTGAGGTGACAGGGCATCTTCCGACTGTGGAAGAATCCTGGCTGGTTTTTTTTGTCACTGTTGAGAACATTCAGTGTCAAAACTTATACACATTGGAAATCTCAAAAATTCTCTCTCAAGGAGATGCATTCTACTGGGGAGGAGTACGATACTCTGAGTACTCTTCTCTGCCTAATTTGCCACCAGTTGTGAAGAGGAACAGGAATGACCGTACCCAAGTCATCTCAGTGGCTATGGATTGGGTCAGGAGAGTGTATTACCCAGAACTTCTAGGCACGAGCATCTGTCCGCCAATCATGCTACCACTTCAAGAGGATCTTCTATCACAGCAGCAGGGCAGGGTTCTGCACCCAAACTTGGTCAATATACACCTATACACCTCCAGACATGGAGATCGGGCGGCAGAAATTGACTGGGTGCAATCTGCCACCTGAGGTGGTGCATGTCTATATTACTGCGAGGCACCCCTATACGAAGTCCACTTATGCTGGTTGCTAGGGAAAATTTGTGGTTTGGTGTGGAAATCTAAAAACAAGCCCTTTGCAAACCAAACTGTTGGATATTTTGTTGTTTGTTTTGTCTTTGACCCTGCAGTAGGCACTATTAAAGGTAATCCGACAACCCTTCCGGCTTTTTTTCTGGTTACCGGACCATCCGTCCTTGTTTAAGCCACCTTTTGTGATGAGGATTATTAAAGGTTTGACACACATGTTCACCCAAACCGTTTATGGTCCCACAGTAGGATCTTAATGTGGTCCTGATGTTCTTTATGGGCAACCACTTCGAGCTAGTGCACATCAGCTCCTTGTGTATTCTGACTCTCAAAACTGTCTCTCTTACTTCAATCACATTAGCTGGCTGTGTCGCATGGATGAGTTCTGCGCTGTCTCGGTTGAGCAGCCTTAAACCACTTTTGTCTCTGACAAAGTACTATTAAGGACCAAGGTGGCCTTTTTGCCAAAAAATATGACTCCTTTTTTTATCTGGATTCAGTCTGGTGCCTTTTAGATTTATGAGATGAGGAAACTGCAGGGCACAACTAAGGGGGTTGACTTAGATTTTGGCAGAAGGGTTACTCTGTCACAAACGTGATGGATATTGCCTCCACCTTATTACAGGTGCATTATATCCTAAGGCACTTGTGATAAGGCAGACGGGATATCCATTACGTCTGTGACTCAGTTATCAGTCCACCAAACTCTGAATCTGGCCCTATGTCATCAAAGATCAAGGCCTGTGATTTATATAACATGTGATGAATGTCCCATTGGCCAACCATACAGCTAAAGCATGCACAGCTATGACAGTAGCTTCACCTCAGAATTCTGAGGACTGCTTAAAGAGCTAACATTCTATATTCAGGGCATGAGGAAGGTAGAGTTGAATGCCATGTTACTTAAATTGATGCACTGTTCATTGCAAATGCACATACCAAACCAACTACAAAAACGTGAGGGGAAGTATGGGTGTTTTATTATTTATGGCATATTGTATTTTCAGAATGGATAGAAATATTTAATAAGAAAGATCCCACTTATGTCCAGCATCTCCATTCTGCATCTGATTCCTTACACCATCCATTGCATCTGTCACTTCACAGCTCCTTATTTTTAAAGAGGCATTGGCAAAGACAAAAGGTCTCTCATCGGCATGGGCTATTGACTTTGTCAATATCTTTTAGCCATGTTGTGCAGCTGCATGGCTGCTGTGCAACATGGCTGAAAGCTAGGAAGTAAAGAGCCCTATGACGCGGCCAGCACTGACCATGATGGAAAGTGATACTTTTTCTTAGTATATGATTAATCTCTGCCTTCACAAAAAAAAAAGGTTTGCAGGAAAAGGGACAACTCCTTGTCAGCAAATGTAAATCATTAAGAACTTAAAATACACATTTATGTATCAATCTTTTTTTAAGGAGGGCAAGAACTGTGAGCCAAAGGCTGAGGATGCTGGCCAAAATATAAATTAAGCAATAATAGCAAAAATAAATTATAACTTCCATCCCTAGAAGCCACTCTATGGCTGCACTCTACTTAAAGTGGTCAGATGTTGTCAACAGTGACAAGGATCGTGGCATGACTGAATGTCTGAAACTCACAAATATATCAAATACATTTAAGGAAGAAAAAAAGCAAAAAAGCACTTGTTTAATTATCTTACCTCTGAGCTTGAGTTCGCTGTGTTGGCCCTGCATAAGGAAAATGCCAAAGAGGATATGCCGAGCAGGGAACCCAATGCCATCTATGTTTTTGCAGCATCTTGGCACAACTTTTGGGGGCTTTTCTTTCTGATGGGGCATGAGGGGGCAAGCAATGAAAGGTGAGGGGAAAGAATGTGCGTGGCAGACAAGGCAAGCAACAATAGGGGCCAGGGTGGACCAGACAAACAGCAATGGAGGAGATACAGTGGGGGAAGGGAGGAAGAGGGTGCAATTGAAAGGAACCAAATGTACCTCTGAAAGTGGTGAGCAATTGGAGGATACTAGGCAAAGGAAGCAGTATTTGGACCACGCTCAAAGGTACGGACAAACAAAGAGGAAGTGAAGCCGCAAAATGTGTGTAATGATGAAGCCAACCAATGTTAACAGTGATTTTAGGGTTATGACATGAATAGAGGTACGGGCCTGGAAGGGGTGGCAGTAAAGGGAGGTAAGTGTGACTTTAGGGTTAAGGGAGGGGTACAGGTAAGGTTGATTTTGGGTTTTAGGGATGGGCAGAGGTAAAAGGAGGTAAGGATGAAACATAATTTCAACTAATGCGATGGCAGCGAGGGATGATTAAAGCCTCACTCACCCTTTAATCACTATATGTGTTACAGATTGTAAACAAAAAGGTACCCACCTTTAAGGTCCACTGCCACAAGACCTAATACAATGATAAATAGGAATTGACAAACACGACAATCGGATCGTGTTTCTATTCGTGAGGCAAAGACAGCCTAAAACTCGGTGCATACTGGGGAGCGCCCCAAGTTTTTTCAAGGAAACAGCCATTTTGTTTGATTGACGTACTATTACTCCTAACAAATTCGGACCATTGCCTAAAAACGCATTAAGGAAAAACTGAGGGGCATATTATCAAGGGGGTTTATCTCCGCTTTTTTGGCTTTAAAAGCCAAGAAAGCGGAGATAAAATTATCTCCCTATTACCAAGCTGTCGCTAACACCAGTTAGTGACAGCTAATAGGAGATAGCGACCATCTTGGGCCCCGCTTTGCATGTCAGTGATATTTATCACTAATGACATGCAAAGTGGGCGTGCCAAGATGTTAGCGACTGGAAACAGTCGCTAACATCGCTATCTCCTATTACCAACTTTTGGAGATATTCGCGCTAAGCGCGAATATCTCCAAAAGCTAACACCTGCCCTGAGCAGTTCTTCACCATGTTATCCAATGGGAGGTGGATAACATGGCTAAGAGCATTTGCTCGATAATGCATGAATATCGCTGACTTTTCAGCGATATTCATGCATTGCGGCCGTTTTTTATCGCATTTGCGATAAACCTTGCTAATAGCAAGGTTTATCTGCGATAAAAATCGCGATGTGCGGCGATAATTTTTGTCTCTAAACAAGTTAGAGACAAAAATGATCGCTAGTTGTTGGTAATATGCCCCTGAGTGCTAATGGAAATTTAAGATTGGATGCCAATCCTTGGACTTTGAAGCAAGGTTTTTGATATTTAGCCCTGAGGAAGCCCTTTCGGGTGAATGCGTTGGCTGAGGCAGTGTGTATTTCTCAACTTGTGATATCAATAAAGAAGAATTCTATGTCAGGACTGGAGGCGAGGATTATGCCTTCTTTCTTCACTTTTATTGACATACCAGCAACAAGAAACAACAAAAGACTACGTTTCCCATGAGTCATAGGGAAGGAGGAGTCGAATCAAAATACATGAATCAACCAATCAACTACGAGAACAGTGTCCAATCAGGGCCATCCAGCAACACTATAGTCCATTGTCAGTGTCCTTTACTCCTCTTTCTTCGCTGCTACGCAGCCAGATAAGTGCCTTTCAGTTTCTCTAGCTGTTTTGCGCTTTGTCTGGTTTTGCTTATGATTCATTTCTTTTGAGGTTATATGGTTTGCGCGAGGGCGCTGTGCATTTCTCTGTGTGACTGTTCTGTCAGCTTGAGATGTGCCAGTTTATTGTTTAATTGTGCCGCCTACGGGTGCGAGCGCTCTGGTGATTTTTTCCTGTCAGCGTCGTTACCTTTTGATGCGGGACGTGCCTCCGCGCTGGTTCACGCATGATTCTGAGGTAATGTGTTGCTAGCCGTGGGAACGGGCCCCCGTTCCTACCCGGCTCACTGCTGGTTGCGCCTGCATTCCTCCCACCACAAGGAGGTGCGGGAGGCTGTGGAGGGCGCATGTCACCGCCGGAACCTCTATGGTGGTTCGGACGGCGCGCGCAAGAGTTATTGCAGGCCCTGGCCTGAGGAGGAACGCCGGTAAACGGTCTGTACTCGGCAGCGTCTCCACTGTTTAGGGAGCGCTGCTCTTTTCTTGGTGTTCAAGCCCGGTTCCCTTAAGAGTGGTGTGAGTGGGGAACTGGGGTCCGTATCTGTGCAATTGACGCCTCGTGTTAGAGGTCAAGTACAGGCCTTCAGGCCTATAATGGGGGACACGTCCCAGACCAGTGGAGCTCTCCGGCGAGGGAGTGTTGATCTCTTTATTGGTGTTTGCCAGCAGTCTGTCCCCTGGGGCTCGTACCCCATGAACTGTGGCTTTCATAGCTGCCTTTACCTACGCCTGACACCCAGCGCCCTTAATTGTACCTGCATAAGGTCTGAGAAGTTTCTGTGCGTGCTTTGCCTGGCATTGATATATATACCTCTCCTGCACTATGGAGTACTATGACGAATACCAGGATGAAGCGGTAGACACCTCTATCTACAAGGCGGCTGATTTGGCAATTTCACCTTTGGAAAGCAGGCTTTCGTGCCAGATAGAGCAGGCGTTTGAGCGTCTTGAGCTTAGGGTAGCCCCCTCGCAGGCTCTGTCCACGTCAACGCAGGACAATGTGCTTTCTCCCCCTGCTAAGCGTCCTCTCGAACAAGGGGTTGATGTTGACGCTTTTGAGCGCCTCAAAAAGGCTTTCCTGGATAGCCAGACAGCAGGTCCTTCGGGGACCCCTCGTCCGTCCACTCTTTCCCAACCACCAGCCCTACAGGTCCCCTCCGCTGACCCCGGCCCTGCGTCCAGCCCTTCTAGACCCAGGCTCCCATCACGCCCTTCTCAGGATCCCCTGCCTGCTCCGCCGGCATCAGACATGCTTGACCCTAATGACATAGTGCATCCACGCTCGTCGGATTGGCCCCGGGCAGGAAAGGTTGCCGCTTATGTCACGGAGCACATCCGCCGCCCCCTGGAGAAGGACGCCCGCAACTGCCTTCGGGCGGAGTGCCCCCACCCTTCCCTTGACGGGAAGGTCGCTCTTACGCCCGGAAATTGACCCTAGGATGTCCACATTCCTTCAAAAGTTTATACGAGATCCCAAAAAAGGTATCGACAGATCATGGAGGGTGTGCCAGTATAAGCTCCTGGACGCCCTCGGGCCTATCACAAAAATCCTGGATATGGCTGAGGAGGCCAAGGCATCTGGTTCCATCATAACCCCGGAAACTTTGTCAGGCTGGGCGCAGAGGGTAGTGTCAGTGAGTCAGTCAGTCAAAATACTTTTATTCGATTAATAAAAATCAAAAAAAGACATGATTACAAATACATCAAAAGGAATAAACAGTAGCGGTCAAATGGGAACAGATATGACATTTATAAATAACACTTAATTAAAACACAATTTTAAGAAGATTATACAACGTTACGTTTAAAAACAAGCAATTAATTCACGTGCTAGGGAGAATGCCCTGAAACCTACGGCGACTTAACACGAACACACGCTACCAAGTAGCTAGCTACATGAAAAGTGACTCGTGCACTAGATAGGAGTTGCAAAAACAATAGTGCGGGCCTCACCTTGGTGAAACTCGCCTCCCTCAAAATTGGCAGGAGGTATTTTTTCCTAATTTCTGTGTAATGGTCACAAAACATCATAAAATGTAGTGTGTCCTGTGTTGAGAAGTTGTCACAGTCACAGGGTTTAGCCTTATCTGGGTTGGTCCATATGGGGAGGGAGCCAAGCATAAAATGTATTAAGTTAAAACGTAATCTTGTTAGGAGAAGCCGATGAAACGGTCTCGTTACCAAAATAAGATAGGGTTCGAGACCAGGGGCAGTTAAAAGTACATAGTTTCTTCTCACAAGAGGTTTCTCCATCTCAGTTGCCTCCCGCACCACAGTAAGTAAATTTAACAGAGCAATTTTAATCTCCTTCACGTCTTCTCATTTGATGCATCCTGGAGAGTGGAAAAGCTCTGGTCTACCTAATTTCGTAAGCATAACCTTGATATAGGCCAACCATGTGATCTTGTGGGCTTTGTCCAAAGCAAGACAGTCCTGGAGAATCATGTGATTAAGGGAGATCTCCTGGTTAAGCCAGGTTTTAATCCAGCAAATGACAGGGGCTGATTTTAATAAATCAGTAACAAAACCCAGCCGTAGCTCTGTATGGGTTGAAAAGGTGGCGGTGGACTGTGGGACGGAGAGGAGAGATCTTAAAAATGTGTTCTCCACCTTTTGGATAATATCTTGATTTATATACCCCCAGATAGCAGACCCATAGGTGGCTATCGCCAGACATCTGGCTTTGTAAACTTTAAGTATAGCCTCCATTGGTCTGGCTCCCAACCGTTTGGCGAAGCCCAGCAAAGCCGCAGATGAACTAGCGACTGCATTGCTTTTGGACTTTAATTGGGGGCCCCAGGTTCCTTTCTCATCAAAGATGACACCCAAATAAGAGAAATTGGGAACCCTACTTCTTCCCCCTCACAGAAGAAGGATCTGCATTTCCTTTTCCTACTACAGGCTCCCACCACCATTACCTGGGATTTAGCAGTATTGATTTTCAGATCTAGTGATGACATAAAGTCACCAAAAGAAGCAAGCAGTCTGTTCAAGGCAACCCCCGATCGGGCCAAGAGGACCGCGTATAGGAGAACCGGGATATTGGTTACTCCTACACGCAGTATGTCCACAGTGGCCTCTGCTAGTTCTGGCTCCAGTGCGTTTATATATAATGTAAAGAGAAGGGGGGCCAGGATACATCCTTGCCTGACCCCCCTCTCCGACTTAAAATGGCTTGTGCACCTCCCCGCCTGTGTAACTCTAACTGAAGCTAGGAGACCACCGTGTAGGTCAGCTAAAAAACCAACTAAGGGAGGATCGATACCTAGTTCTAAAAGGACCTTCCACAGCTTCGACCTATTTACTAGGTCAAAAGCCGAGGAGAGGTCCATGAAAGCCATGTATAAGGACCCCTACTTAGCATTTGTATATTTACTGATTAAAAGTTGGAGATTCAGGCACTGGTCCACAGTGCCTCTCCCTGCCCTGAAGCCGTACTGGGCGTTGGACATGATGCCACTATCCTCAAGCCAGTCTGTGAGTCTGCCTAATATGACTCTGCTCAGAGGGTAGTGATTTTCATGGGCAACGCTAATTGTGCCCTCTCCACTGAGTGCCGCCGGTCCCTCCTGATTAAGATCGATCTGAAGCTAGGTGACTTAGCGGATTCTGAGGCCGGTGCTGTCGCTCAGGGAGGCTTGTTTGGGGAACCTTTCATAAAGGAATTGGGAAAGTTCGCAAATACATTTACGTCCCTAGATAGGGCCCAATCTACAATAAAGAAGGTTCTCTCGTGTTTTTCGAGGGGCCGGTCGAGGTAGGGGCCGCTCGACCGGTCACCAGAACCACCATAATAATCAGAGAGGCTCCGGCCAATACCAGGATCAAGTAACATTTGGCAACTTTTACCCCACTCGAGGACGTCGGGGGAAAGGCAGAGGCTTCAGGGCTGGAGCATCTAACTCTAATTCTGGTGAGTGTTCTCCCTTCTTCTCCTCAAAAAATAGGGGGGCGGTTGGCAAGCTGTTATCAGGCCTGGCAGGCCGTTACTCAGGATGCTTGGGTGCTTCAAACAGTAAAGGGGTTTCATGTAGAGTTTACCGGGTTCCCGGTTCAGAGGGCACTCCCAGACTCATTCAGTTTTCAGCCCAGGATGAAATTCTTGTGAACAAGGAGATCACTTCACTCCTTCACAAGGGTGCCATCGTTCTCTCCGAACCTCATCCCCTGGGGTTTTTGAGCAACATTTTCTTGGTCGGCAAGGCCGATAGCGGCAAGAGGCCGGTAATAAACTTGTGCGAATTCAACGAGTGGCTAGTTTACCACCTCCTGCACGACGTTCTCTGTCCTTGCGATTGGATGCTCCGCCTGGACCTCAAGGACGCGCACTTGGTGATCCCAATTTTTGCGCCTCACTGCCGTTTTCTCCAGTTCACTTGCCTGCGTCGTGTTTACGAATTCACAAGTCTTCCTTTCCGGCTCTCTTCAGCACCCTGGTGTTTCACCAAGGTCCTCAAACCGGTGGGGGAATTCTTGAGGGCTCGAGGAGTCAGAATGATAGTGTATTTGGACGATCTTCTCCTGATGGCCTCGTGTCCCCGCCAACTGACGGAACATCTGCGGATGGCAGTGACTCTGCTCCAGGACCTCGGATTTGTAATCAACGAGAAGAAGTCGTTGTTACGTCCAACCCAATCGGTTACATTCTTGGGGTTCGTCATCGACTCCGTGTCCTCCACGGTCAGTCTACCAGCCAAAAAAGTGTCAAAAATGTGCAACAAGTTACGGCAGGTCTTGGCCAAACAGCAGGTGTCCCTGCGACAACTCGCACGGGTGGTAGGTCTTTTATCGGCCTCAATTCGGGCCATCTTTCCGGGCCCTCTTCACTACAGGGCCCTTCAACGCCTCAAAGCGCACTTTCTGCGGAAGGGTTACCCTTACTCCCACAAGGTGGATTTGTCCGAAGAAGCGAGGGCAGAGATTCTCTGGTGGTTAGAGCATATGGAAGCCTGGAACAGCAGTGCGATCTTCGGGTCTACCCTGTACCTCGTCATCGAGTCCGATGCTTGCAGGCTCGGTTGGGGTGCGCGATGCGGAGATTTGTCTACGGGAGGATTATGGTCTCCCGAAGAACAACAGTTGCGTATAAACTGTTTAGAACTCCTAGCGGGTTCGTTCGCCGTGCGGTGCTGGACGAAAGAGTCAGTACAATCTTGCGTACTGCTGAAGATGAACAACATATCAGCAGTTTGTTATATAAATCATCTGGGGGCACCAGATCGAAAGCTCGCACGGACCTCGCGGCGAGCTTCTGGCAATGTTGCCTAGACAGTCAGATCTGGGTGACGGCGGAATACCTTCCAGGCCGGGACAATGTGATAGCGGATTTTCAGTCCTGTCACTTCCGGGATTCCAGCCTTTGGAAGTTGGATCAGGAGATTTTTGCATCTCTTCAGGACCTTTGTGGTCCGTTCACGATGGATCTATTTGCCTCCAGGCTGGACCATCAACTTCCAAGATTCTTCAGCTGGAGGCCCGATTCCTTAGCGGTGGCCTCGGACGCGTTTCTCCAAGACTGGAGTCTGGAGCGGGGATATGCGTTCCCTCCATTCGCAATGATAACGCGGTTGACCGCTCAGGTTCGCAGACAATCTGCAGAACTAGTCCTGATCACCCCTCTGTGGAGGTCTCAAGTGTGGTTTTTGGTTCTTCTGGAACTTTCTTGGGATTTTCCAATCCTACTCCCCCAGTTTCCTCTTCTTCTGACGAATCCAGACGGAGATCCCCACCCGCTGGTGTCAACGAACTTGTTGTGTCTCATGGCATGGAGGATTTATGGGGTAGATGGCAGACCGAAGGCCTTTCGCGAGAAGCTGAGATGCTCATCTCCAAGGCTTGGGCAGACAGTACTGTCAAGAGGAACAAATCTGCGTGGGGCAGATGGTCCCGTTGGTGTGTGCGGAGGGGTGTCGATCCCTTGGTCGCAGATTTGGTTCACGTTGTGAATTTCCTAGTGCACCTTGCCTCTGTTGGTCTGGCCTACCGGTCGATTGACACCTTCAGATCTGCCATCTCCTCTGGTCATGTTCCGATTAACGGATCTCCTGTGGGGGAACATCCCACGATCTGCAGACTTTTGCGGGGTATCCAGCTCTCCTTGCCCCCGGAACCTTGCTATTCGGCGTTATGGGATGTCAACTTGGTTCTGAATCTTTTTCTATCCTGGCAGCCTAACCGTTTTTTGTCCAGGAAGGATCTTTCTGCGAAATTGGCAATGCTCTTGTGTCTGGTCTCTTGTAGACTGGTTTCAGTCGTTTGAGTCCTAGACATCTCTGGGCGTGTGTTCACCCCTAACAGGGTACGTTCACCCTTCTCAGGCGCACAAAGTGCCACACCAGGGTGATTTCTTATCTGTAGTTTCCTGATTCCCTTAAACTCAGTGTGGTGCATTGCCTCAATGCTTACGAGGAGATGACGGAGAAACTCCGTCCTCCGGGAGAACGGCAACTCCTGATTGCGCTTCGCAAACCCTTTAAGGCTGTTTCCTCTCCGACCATCGCTAGATGGGTCCGGTGGGTGATGCAAGAGGCTGGTATCAGTCTCCACCATTTCGGGGCACACTCGGCAAGAGGTGCCATGGCTTCCAAGGCGTTTGACTTGGGTGCCCGCCTGGAGGATATACTCAACGCGGCCGAATGCTCCTCTGATTCTACCTTTAAGAGGTTCTACTTTAAGCCGATAATTGACATGGCTCAGTTGGTTGTGGGCAAGCTTTGAACAAGCATAATCCTCGCCTCCAGTCCTGACATAGATTGAAAAATGTCCTAGCTAACGTAACGGAAAGTTTCAATTCTATTAAGGACTGGGAGGCGAGGATTATCCCGCCCAGTGCTCCTGGAGGAGGTCCCTCCCCGTACGATAGTAAGCACCTTTATCTTTCCATTGCTTATGTGTCTTATGGAGACTGTTCTTGTATGTTCTCACATAATGCTTATCTTGCAGGGTGAGTCATTTTGACATCCGGTAATACCTCTCTGATTCTTTCAGGTTCGGATGCCAATAAACAAGACAACTGAGGAGGAGATTTGGGCTGCGCTACAAAAGAGGAGGAAAAGACACTGACAATGGACTATAGTGTTGCTGGATGGCCCTGATTCGACACTGTTCTCGTAGTTGATTGATTGATTCATGTATTTTAATTCAACTACTCCTTCCCTAGGACTCATGGGAAACGTAGTCTTTTGTTGTTTCTTGTTGCTGCTATGTCAATAAAAGTGAAGAAAGAAGGCATAATCCTCGCCTCCGAGTCCTTAAAAGAATTAAAACTTTCTGTTACGTTAGCTAGGAAATTTCTCATTCTCCACACTGAATATCCTGAAAGATTCGTCAATTCCGCATATTATATGCTATTTGTTGTGTGCCTCTCTTTGTTTTTGTATTTAAGGATGAAACATACATCTTTTGAAACACTGCATGGTTGATAATAAATCAAATATCCTCTAAATGATAAAACTGGTAACCAATAAACAAATAAATGTGACACAGCTGCAAACGTTAAATCTTAAATCACATACTGTCTGGCAACAGTCTTAAAGCAAGCTAGCTTCATAATCAACAAAAGCGACTTGCAGCCAAAATGCTTGTTTATGGGTTACGGGTTGTATAATTTAGAGAATGTTTTATTCATCATCAAGCATGTGGTGTTTTCAGAAGGTTTATGTTTCCATGCTTACAGCTCAGAGATAACATTATAGCTTGAAAAATACTCAATATTGTAAATCGATGTATTCCTTGTTTGGATGCTTACATAAATAGCTTTACGATACAAAGTCATTTGCGCCTACTAAGTTCTCACCAACCCATAATCAAGTTGTCTTGCAAGAAACAAAAAATGATTACGACAATCCCAGTGCAAGGATGGAAGAATATTAATGAAAATATCAATCAGTACTGGGTCCATGCTCCAGGGATGAGATAAACACAGGAAGACAAGCTGAAGCTGGCGCGCAGACAGACATGCCTACCAATGAGAAGTAAGAAAATAAGAGTGAAAATAAAACCAACCAATGGCACGTAATGAGCAGGCCCCAAAGGCGATCTTCGCAAGCGACAGCACATGTGCTATCTCAGGCGAGGGCTAAAAAGCTATATTTTAGTAAACAAAGAATATTTTCAGTCTTCCATTTTAATACTTGGGAGAGTTCTTTAGAGTAGTATAAAACTATTTGCTGAAAGATATATTTAAAAAGAGTAGTTTGTGCTCAAATAGGTGATCAAACCACCAAAGCAGTTTCTTATCCCATTGCCTTTTTTCTTGTCTATCTCCCTGCCTGATAGTGCACTGGCTTCAAAATAGTTTCTGTGGAGCAAAATAACCTAACATAACATGTGTATTTGTAAAGCAAAATAACATAACATGTGTATTTGTAAAGCGCACATTCACCCGTAGGTATCTTGGCCCTGAATAACAGATGTTCATTGTTGCCCAACGGTACTAATTTTATCGACCTCAGATGGATGAAAGGCTGAGTGGACCCGCCAGGATTAGAACCTGTGACCATGAGGTCAAACACAGGACCCTGTAGTGGACACATTAGTCCACTGAGCCACCAGATCCGGCACTGTTGTAAGCTCACTTAAATTTTTTTACTTCTGATAGATACTTCTAACCACAGATTCATCACCTTTTGAATATTCCCCAGGTGTCAGATTGGACTCAAAGTTTTTCAGCAGTACCTCTGCACTCTGGTAAGTCGCGATGTGCGGCTCCACACAAATGTCTGTGATAGAGCCCCATCAGGTGTATCTGCGATGCCTGGGTCGAGTCACAACTTCAAAGCCTTAAGTGACTCTGCATCAATGAACTCTAAGGCCCAAAGAGGAGAAACTGTATGTCACCATACACCATAAGACTCTACATCGTGGCTGGTCCAAGTCCAAGGGTCTGTCGCGCTCCTGGTCCAGGAGCCATTGATTTGATTTGATTTGATTAGGTAACTTGTAGAGCGCTCGAATGCCCGAGGGCGTCTTGGCGCTATAAGAGCTAAAAACTGCCTGACCGTAGAAGTAGTGCCGCTCCAGAACAAGAGTTTTAAGATGAAAACAGCCAGGTTTTCAAGTTCTTGCGGAACGACCATAAGGAGGGGCTGTTTTTCATTTAGACCGGAAGCTTGTTCCAGGTTTTTGCCGTATTGCCTATGAAGCTTCCCCCACCCCCCACCCCCAAGCTGTTTGAATCTGGGGATTACCAGGAGTTTAGCGCTGCTAGATCTTAACGTCCTGGATGGTTCATACGGTTTGAGGTTGCATTTTAGGAAACTAGGGCCTGAGCCGTGAAGTGATTTGTACGCTAGGCAAGCTGATTTAAACTGAATTCTTTTCCCGACCGTGAGCCAATGTAGGCTTCGCAATTTTATCGCAACGGGCTCGAACTTGGGAATATTCAGAACCAGCCTGGCCGCCGCGTTCTGGAGGCGCTGGAGTTTAAGTAGCGGTACAAAAGGGGGTGGTGATGGACGAAGCATCTGAATCAATCAAACACTCACACCCAGTCAAAAGATCTGGGTTTAATCCATCACCGTTCTTTAGCCCACTCGGCCACCCCAGTTCAGACATGGCTATATGCAAATCAGTCTGACCCTGTGCCTCATGGGAACAGTCCAGCCCGAACTGCCAAGCCATGTCTTCCCTGGACCGGAAACTAGCTTCCGAGGACCGGTTACTGGCATTCCAGCCGTCTTCAGCCCGGCTTGCTTGAATCCAGTGGCAAAGTGAGCAAGGGACTCACGTCTGAGCATACCCTGCCACACTTATGGCGGCCAAAAGTGGTACAAAAGGGGGTGGTGATGGACGAAGCATCTGAATCAATCAAACACTCACACCCAGTCAAAAGATCTGGGTTTAATCCATTACCATTCTTTAGCCCACTCTGCCACCCCAGTTCAGACATGGCTATATGCAAATCAGTCTGACCCTGTGCCTCATGGGAACAGTCCAGCCCGAACTGCCAAGCCATGTCTTCCCTGGACCGGAAACAAGCTTCCGAGGACCGGTTTCTGGCATTCCAGCCGTCTACAGCCCGGCTTGCTTGAATCCAGTGGCAAAGTGAGCAAGGGACTCACGTCTGAGCATACCCTGCCACACTTATGGCGGCTAAAAGCGGTACAAAAGGGGGTGGTGATGGACGAAGCATCTGAATCAATGAACGGTGATGGATTAAACCCAGATCTTTTGACTGGGTGTGAGTGTTTGATTGATTCAGATGCTCCGTCCATCACCACCCCCTTTTGTACCGCTTTTGGCCGCCATAAGTGTGGCAGGGTATGCTCAGACGTGAGTCCCTTGCTCACTTTGCCACTGGATTCAAGCAAGCCGGGCTGAAGACGGCTGGAATGCCAGAAACCGGTCCTCGGAAGCTTGTTTCCGGTCCAGGGAAGACATGGATTGGCAGTTCGGGCTGGACTGTTCCCATGAGGCACAGGGTCAGACTGATTTGCATATAGCCATGTCTGAACTGGGGTGGCCGAGTGGGCTAAAGAACGGTGATGGATTAAACCCAGATCTTTTGACTGGGTGTGAGTGTTTGATTGATTCAGATGCTCCGTCCATCACCACCCCCTTTTGTACCGGAGTTTAAGTAGCAGCTGTTTCTGTAGCCCCACATTAATAGCGTTGCCGTAATCTAGTTTGGATAGGGCTAACAAGGTGACCAGGGTTTTGGTGGTGTCAAGCCGAATGTATGGCAGCAGTTTTCTAATGAGTTTCAGCATATACCATACCGATGAGGAAAGATTATTTATTTGCGCTTCAAAGGTGAGTTTGGCGTCAAATATGACCCCTAGATTTCTTACTTTATCCACCGGCGTAGGACATCTGCCTAGACTGTCCGGCCACCAGAGATTGCACCAAATGTCTGGGTTAGCCCCCAGTAGCATAACCTCTGATTTGTCCCCGTTTAGTTTTAAATAGTTGTCCTGCATCCAGTTGCTGACCTGCTCCATACACAATCTAAAACTGTTCGCGGTCTCCGTAGAGTTGTTAGAGATAGCCACCACAATTTGGGTATCGTCCGCGTAAGACAGAGGGATGAACCCGCAGTTCCTGATGATTTTGGCTAGAGGTGCAGCATAGAGATTAAAAAGGGACGGGCTCCGCGACAAGCCCTGGGGGACCCCCCATGGCAGATCGAAGGCCCTTGATGAAAATTCCCCAAGCTCAACCAAGAATGTTCTGTTTCCAGGAATGAGGCCAGCAACTTGGTAGCCGAGGTATGAAGACCTAGATCGTCAAGCCTCTTTATGAGAATCTCATGGTTAACAGTGTCGAAGGCCGCCGACAAATCTAACAGAATGAGGGAGGCCTTCCCTCCTGCATCCAGAATCCTCCTGAGTTCCTCAGCTGCCATCACCAAGGCAGTCTCGGTCCCATGCTCCTCCCGGAATCCATATTGGGAGTCATCAAGGGCATGCGTGTTCCTGACAAAACCATTGAAGTTGATCATCTCCGCATTCCAAATCTTAGGGTAAGTCGTAGAAGAAACATAAAAAGTCCAAGTGAAACTTGGCCCCTTCCTGCCACTCTTACTATAGAGAAGGCAGACGAATGTTGCCATGCCTCTCGATCTCACTCCCGAAGTTTGGTCCATGTCGGAGCCCATCTCGCAACTTGCCCCTACACTGGTGCCGTCTGCGACACTAAGGCAGATCAAAAGGTTCTAGAAGGCCATGCTCCAATTCTTCGGATCTTTTCCGACTCCCTCTGGTGTGCCTGCGGCCCCCAAGCAGCTGAGAGGCCCTCCATCTGAGTGATTACTGGCGGGTTTGCCCTCTACACCAGTTTGACTCTCCGAGACCTACACATGGCCTCACTAGGCGCATATACCGATTCTGCCTCTGACTCCACACTCCATGCTGGTTCTCGGCACATCAATTTTGATGCCTACCCCACCGACGGAAGAGGATGAAGTGCCCATTGTGCTTTCCAACTCAGAGTTGTCCCCAATATGACCTCAGCCGAGGCAGTCTGGTTTCCATTGAACCTCAATCTACGCTTGACACTCCTCTGACAGAAGGACGATCCGAAACTTTGCGTTCTTTGGTTGCCACTGATTCAGACAACGATTATGACACAGGTGACGAGACTGGCCAGCCCTACCTAGAAGAGAATTGTTATGATGACCTTCCAGATGCCAGTAGCATTGACACCTCTCCTGATTCTGGGCTTCTCACATTCCCAGATGCTGCTACTGAAGAGAGTGCTTCCTTTGCGGCGGTCATGTAGAGGGCGGCGTCCAACTTCCCACTGTAGAGGTCAAAACCAGTCTTTTACCAGAGGTTCTCTAATCGGCACAAACCACTACTGAGCCTCTTCTACCTTTAAATAAGACTGTAACTGATACCATTTTGGTTAACTGGGCCAAACCTTGCTGTGGCCCCCCCAGTAAATCGCCAAATTGCAAGATGCCACCAACGCTACTCTACATTTTTGTATCAGCACCACTCTCCGGAGAGCTTAGTGGTGCAGGTGTCTACTAGCCAGACAAATCCAAACACTTTTCTGACTACTCCCCTTGATAGGGAGTCCAAAAAAGTAGAGACTTTTGTGTAGAGGATATTTTCTTACACCAGTTTGGCCCTTAGGTCCATCAATGCACATTGCCTGCTGGGCCACTATTCCCAGGCTCTTTGGTATTTGGTGGCTCAAGTCCTCCCAAGTGTCCCAGAAGATCTTTCACATGTCCTGACCCAGGCTACACAGGATGGTCATGACGCAGCCAAGTTCACGGTTCATTGTGACCTAGACACCACCCATTCCATTGGGTGAGCCATTGACACCAATGTTACCATTCGTTGCCACGCCTGACTAAGGTTGACAGGCTTTTCATGCGACATTGTGTAATCGCTTATGGCTATGCCCTTTGACAGGACTTGTCTTTTTGTTGATAAGACAGATTCTGCCTCTAGTGGTTCAAAGAGAGCAGGACCAGGGCACCCTCAATGGGCTTATCTGCTCCGCCTCACCAGCCACATTAGCTTTCCAGTACCTTTCGCAGTTTCAACAGAGGTGGCCCATGCCAGCGGCCACTTCAGCGTCAGCAAGGCACCCAGTAATTTCATGGTTGAGGCCGTAGCACCCACCTACCCCGCAATCAGTGTCACAGAGCCAGTCAGTCTTCTGACAAGCGGCCCCACCTAGAAAGCTCTTTTAGTGTGCCCCTAGTGGAGCACAGCAACCAGATGGAGGCAGGATCAAAAGATTCTTGCCGGGTTAGCAGGCTAAAAAATCGAACAGGTGGGTCCTGCAAATTGTCCGAAAGGGATACACCTTACCCATCATAGCCACTCCACCACACCTTCCCCTGTCGCAGGAACAACTGATGGAGGACCAACTGTTAGTTTTTATGCAGAAAGTGCAAGCCCTTTTGAACAAAGGGCTATTGAGAGAGTGCCTGCATCTGAAATGGGTTGTGGTAGCTATTCCTGGAGGCCTTCGACTTGTTTTAGACATGCGCCCTCTCTACGTCGTCCTCCTGAAGGACAAATTCAAGCTGCTCACCCTGGCCCAGGTCTTGTCTACCCTCGACCATTGAGACTGGATGGTGGTGTGGGATCTGCAGGACACCTTTTTCAATATACATGTCTTGCCAGCCAGTTGGACCCACCTGCGATTTGTGGTGGAACAAGAGTATTTTCAGTTTGTTGTGCTGCCTTTTGGGCCAACCATTGCTCATCAGGTTTTCATTAAAGTGATGGCAGTGTTAGCTGCACACCTTTGGAGGTCTGGGCACCTGTCTTACCCTACCTCGACGACTGGCTGTTGAAGGCGGGCTAGCCCCAGGCAGCCTTCAACCACCTCCAGACTACAGCAAACATCCTACTTTCTTTGGGATTCACTAACAAAATGCTGAAGTCACTAAGTAATGACTCGGACGAGGAGGATCTTTGTGGGGTAATGAAGGTTACTGGTACTCCTGATTGGTTGCATAAATGCTATTGATGCCAGAGTAGATCCAAAACATTACCAGCCGCCTAATCTTTGAATCAAACATCTCTGATCATCCCACACCACTCCAGGGTCAAGTACTTGGATTGGCTACAGGGAAAACAAAATTTAACTTAGTAAGTTTCTGCTTCACTCACAGCCTATCTCAAACCGTGCACCCAGATACTTTGTTAACACTTTCCAACCTACCAGCCATCCATACATCTAATGGAGGATTCATGAAACCTGCTTGCCAGAATAAATGCAAAGGTTCTTTGGGTAGATCTCGCTATTATCAAGCATCACCATATGACCTCTGCATCAGCTCCTCCTGAACCAACACAGATTCAGGTCCAAAAGAATGTCAATGATAAGTTTATTTCAACTTGTGTGGCGTGCAGCTTCCTTTTGACACCCTTTGTTGTTTCACCATAACCACCCTTACCTTAGCACTGTGAAATGGAATCATGGTAGCTTGAGCATGCTTCATATAAACGTAAGTAATATTGGCTTCCCTGGCCCAGACATCTTAGTTATATCATATGCATGTAAATATAAGTAGATTGCCTCTTTAGGATCTTTGGGAGAAAATTAGCTTTTGCGTAGGCAAGACAAGACTCTCCATATCCACACCCTCAAGTTGAAGCTAACTCTTCTGACAATCTGGCACTCCCTGCCTTGGTGCAGAGCAGATAAGTACTAGCTTAAACTGAAAGCAATGTTTATATCAAGTGTCGGAGGCATTTGTCCTTTTCAGTAATACATATTTTAGTGAACTTGAGGACCTGACTTTTCCTGAAGATATTTGGTTGTTTAACAGTCATCTTTCAAGTCAGCAAAGAAGACAAGCTAGCAGTTTCATCAAGCTGTTCTATAGTCCCCAATAATTCATTTATTTAAACATGATTTAGAAATAACTATATTTATTTATTTTATTTATTTATTTATAACGTTTTATATAGCACGAACAAGATCCCATAGGATACCAGAGCGCTTTACATTAGGAAGGAAAGGAAGGACAATAATGCAAAAACAACAACAGGTAGGGATAAAAACAACAATGATCATAGATTACATGACAAATGCCACATGGAGGTTAAATTAAACAATTCGAAAAGGGTAGCGAAGGAGGGGCATAGTATGTCGTAAAGAAGTGTAGTAGTAAATGATGGTAACATGGAAGTAGGAACAATGTCAACGGGCAGGAGAGCCTAGCCCACTTACACAAGGAATTTATTCATAAGGAATCTTTTGACTTCCAGTTTGAACACCGTTGTTAAGGAGATTCTGCATACTTCCGGTGGTAGAGAGTTCCATATCTTTGGGGAAGCGCCAGAGAAGGCTCTGTGACAAGTTCTCTTTTTGCTAAGGATAAGTGGTTTCAAGAGGAAAGTAGTGGTGCTTCTTGAGGCTCTTACACCACAAGATAGTTCAAGTTTTTGTGCCAAGTACCTGGGAGTATTGAAGTGGATGGCTTTGTGCGTCATAATGGCAATCTCTAACTGAATTCGTGCTTCGTAGGGG
This sequence comes from Lissotriton helveticus, assembly GCF_964261635.1. Lineage (NCBI taxonomy): Eukaryota > Metazoa > Chordata > Amphibia > Caudata > Salamandridae > Lissotriton > Lissotriton helveticus. The sequence goes on from NC_136070.1 coordinate 921,585,734, forward strand.
AGCCAATTTAGAGATTTTAGGACTGGCAATAATGTGCTCATTGCCTTTGATGCCTATAACCAGTCTAGCAGCAGCATTTAATGATGCCCTTAGTGGAGCCAGGGTGTATTTGGGAAGGCCACAGAGGGTAACGCTGCCGTAATCTAGCCTCGGTAGGACAAGCGCCTGGACCACCTGCTTGAAATCATTAAGTGGAAGGAAAGGTTTGATATTTCTGAGCTATATGTTGCATAGATGTTTCAGCGTGCTGAACACAAGGGAAGTTGCAGAGGATTGGACTCCAGAGGGAAAGTAAAGGAAGGGGAAATGCAAGGGACAACTGCCAAAGGAAGGCAGCGATGTTGGCAGGGTCTGGTTTAATTATCCGTCCAAACAGAACATTGCCAAACTAGTAATGTGAGTTACAAAGCAAGATGAAGACCCTTCTTTCTAATTTTGGGGGACACAGCAAGCTGTTTTTTTAATCTCCAGATAGAATATAATATGGATTGTTGTTTTTTTTTTGGATGGGGAGGACCTGGAGCCACTGAAGTTGCTTTCCTTTTTGGTTTGGAGCCACTGTCTTTTTCTTGTTCCCCAGATCTCAAACTGCCCAAGAAAAAGAATAAGTTAAGTAACAATGGGGTAACCCAGTATCCCTAAGAACCTGGGCAGTAAGGTAAATCATAAACAATTGGTTATTTTGGGTGTGCTATATTTCTTCTTTCTTTCTTAACTTTCTACAAAACATATTCATTCATTTAATGATGAATCAATCACAGAGAAATCGATTACAAAGAGGAATAAAAAAGAATCCAAACCATCTGGAGTATCGCAATTTACTTTATAAATTGTAATCATCTATAAGTACTCTTATTTAGACATTCAAAAGGCTGTCATCATTATATGGTGGCGCACAAAGTGAAAATTAGTGACAAAATAGTGCTCAGTGAGGTATGTGCAAGTGTAATATATATACAATATGTACAATGACGATTTTAGGTAAAGGGAGGCGAATGGGAGGAAAAAGTGGAAGTGGCCAATATTACAAAGTCAATAAAAGTGTTCTGTAGACTCCACTAGTTAGTCTCAAATACAGAATCCTTAAAAGATGGTCCACACGTATTGTTGTCGAGGTTTCAACCCTAATGTAGCGCTCTTAAAGCGTCAGCGCGGGTCTTCATCAGGACTGGGTGAAGGCAGGGGAGGTGAGGGGTATGCGTGGTAGCCTATTAATTGAAAGAGTAATTGTTAGGTTTGGATTCATAGGCATTAGAAACTGTGATTAGTACAAAGTGGTGATGACTCACCACAAAGCAGGCCCAGCCGGGCTCTCCTTAGATGTTGAAGAATCGGAGCGAGGCAGTCAAGGAGTAAAGGACTCCCTTGTTGTCAAGTTCTGTTAAAAAGAAAGGGAGTGTTGTCTCATTAAATGCTCCCAATCTAATATGTAGTGGTCGACATGGAATTGTTACAGTTTAGGCGTTCATGATGCTTACCTCACAATAAATGTAGAATCCGAATGTGTCTTCGTGATCCAATATGGTATCAAGTGCGCTCCCTGATATGGTTCTCAGCCCTTGCTGAAGAGGAAAAGGGGCAATGATTAACTATCTATAGGGCACTTGTTTGCATAGCTATTCTGCGGGTAATCTTACTCCGCTTACCTCAAGATAGAGTTCAGGGCCCTTAAAGTACTTCAATTATTAACGTACTGTCCAACAGGATCCAGACAGATTATTATCCAAGCCCGGCGGCGAGAAGTGCTCAGTCCGGGTGTGTTCCGTGAATGACAGCGTGTGAAAGACAGTACTGGTTTGAACCCGCATCTCGAGTGCGAGGACGTTTCCTCGACGTTGACGCTCAAGTGGTTGCTAGGCAAACCTTACAGCGTCAAAGGAATTACGTGACTATTGAGGAATGTTGGTGCTCCGTGAATGACAGCGTATCACAAGCATTGGTGTAGCCATTCATATTGAGCGCGCGGACGCTTTCATTGCGCTAAGCAACCGCGGAATTGCGTGAAAGTAAAGATCTGACTCACGAGAGATGTTAGTACGGGGTGGTAAGGACAAAGGATGTATTGCCATAATTACAATCACGTAGCTGCGTGGGCGACGTACATAAACATGCATTTTCAATACAAACTGTGTTATATAAGTTATGAACATATTACTACCAATACTGTCCAATAGGTTACATAACAACATAGGACATACAGTTTTACACACGTTGTCTAAGAAGACATGTCTGTTAGATCGGCGAGACCTGACATATACTAATAGGATGCAGGGATTAGTCAACCAGTACAGTTATGTTTGCGCGACATATTAGGTTGATGAACTTTGCAATTAAAGCGCAAGAATTACTCAGCACGACATATATATTTGTATATAGCTAGTAAAAGGCTGTTAAAACAATTTTATTTATTTTATTTTGAGAGTTTTATATAGCGCTACTGGACCCGAGGGTATCAGAGCGCTTTACAAGGTCAATATAAATACATTTACAAGTTCACAGTGGGTATTAATCAATGTCAATTGAAATACACAATATCATTGTTCCTAATAATGGTCGGTGTGCCAATGCATCCCCACATTGATTTATAACCATGGAACATAGTCCAGTGTGCGAAAGCTACCTGCAGAATTGTAGCACACCTAGTGTGTCTAACCTGTGTGGGCGTGGTTGACAGTGTAGTCTACTCGTCAGGTTGGGCTTGTGGTATTGGGCAGAGGGTGAAGCGGGCAGTGGAGACTCTGTGTACATTGTCGATTCTGGCGCAGGAATGAATTATTGTGTCCAGATTCAAAAGTCATGTTGTGGTCATAGCTGCCCCATTTGTCTGGTAATTTCCTTGGTCTCTTTCAACCCATTCTGTAATGAGTTGAGTGAATGTATCCATCGTCATTCCTTGTAATTCATAGAGCATGTGATTGAGCCCCCCCAGGGATTGGCATAGATCTTTTACAGGACCCACCATCTCATCAGGTGTGTGGTTGTGTGTAATGTAGTGTTCAACCAAGGGAGCCCCTAGCGTTTTGCATCTTATGCGGCTCATGTGTTGCAAGATCCTGGTTTTCACTTTCTGAGTTGTCTGGCCAACGTATATTTTAGCACAGTGGCACAGGATGGCATATATCAGATTTGTGCTGTTGCAGTTGGTGAAATGTGGCAATTTATAGGTTCTGTTATTGTGTGTAAAGTCAGCACCTTCCTGGCATAGGTCACAGGCTTTATAGGTCCCACATTTGTGATGTCCGGTTATGGGTGGAAGGCCAATGTAGTTTCTGAGGTCAGCTCGTTTCGGCGGTTTCAAAAAGGCTTTCACCACCATGTCTTTGACATTCTTTCCCCTTTTGAATGCAAAGATAGGTTTGTCAGTAGTACGCAGTTTACCCGCACTCAGATTCCAATATTTCAGTATGATCTTTTTGACAACATTGCTCTTTGTGGTGAAAGTAGTTACACATTGTTGAAAGTAGTTACACAAACGATGTTCACGAGGTCAATACCATGCCTGTTTTTTAGCACGCTTTAACAAGCTCTTTGGATATCCCCTCTCCTTCAAGCGATTGGTCAATACTTCTGATTCCCTGAAGAAGTCTTTTCTGTGTGAACAATTCCTCTTTATCCTCAGATATTGTCCATAAGGCAGGTTGTCCCTCAGGTTGCGTGGATGATGTGATCCATACATCAATAGCGTATTCCTCTCCATCGGCTTACGGTAGAGGTCACAATATAACCGACCTTCCTCCGTTTTAAAAGCGAGGTCCAGGAAATCTATTGATTCCTTGCTGCAAGACATTGTAAACTGAATGTCACTGTTCCTCTGGTTAATCCATGCTTGGAACTCTTCCAGCTCATTCTGTTCACCGGCCCAAATCCTGATCACATCATCGATGTATCTCTTCCAGACCTCGATCTTGCTGAGGTATGGGTTTGTGTGGCTGTACAAGTGCTCTTCATCGTAGCTGTCCATGAAAATATTTGATAGACTGGGGGCATATGTGGCCCCCATAGCTACTCCCTTACACTGGTAGTAGAATTGCTTTTCAAACACAAAATAGTTCCTTTTCATTGCTATTTCAAGGAGCGATATGAGAAAGGAGGTGGGTATCCAATGCGGCCACGGTCTCAAATCAAGAACAGTTCTGATGACTTCAGTTGCTCTATCCTGTGTAATGGAAGTATAGAGCGATGATACGTCCATGGTGACTAGTATTTTTTTACGGTGATCGAAGGGTTGCCCTTCAAGCAATTGTATTATGTGCATACTGTCCCGCACAAAGGATTTGGTCTTGGGAACCCAAGGCTGTAGAAAGTGATCAATAAATTGGTTCAGCGGTTCCAATATCGAACCACACCCAGACACGATTGGTCTGCCTGGTGGGTTTTCCAGTCTCTTGTGTACTTTCGGCAGGGTGTAGATGGTTGAAATGTGTGGCTCTTTCTGGTTCAGGAAGTCAAATTCTTTTTGGCTCAGAAAACCTTTGCCTAGGCCCACCCGGGTCACCTCATTAATTAGGATTTTCAGCTATGTAGTAGGGTCTCTTGGAATAGGTTGATAGCTCGCAAGGACTCCCAGCTGTTGACCAATCTCCTTGACGTAATCTTCCCTGTTTTGTAAGACCAACGCCCCTCCCTTGTCTGCCGCCTTTATGACGATGGAGTCATTCTGTCCCAACGAGTTGAGTGCCAATCTTTCTTCCTTACTGATGTTGTAAGGGGTGAATTTTCTTGTATCTAGAAGGTGCATTGTGTCTTCCATTACAATTTTTTCAAAAGCAAGTATTCTCTCACTCATCATGAATGACGCCGGCGTGAAGTTTGAGGCTGGCCTGAATGCAGTCGCTGCTGGCGTTGGAGTGTAGGTGTTTCTGGAGAAATAATATTTGAGCCTGATTTTACGGAAAAAACGCTGTTGTTCCAGTTTCACTTTGAAGGAATCAGGTACCACGGTGGGTACAAACGAAAGACCCTTGGCGAGGATGTCCCTCTCTGCCTAATCATGGCATGGTTTGATAGATTGATTATTGGGTCTGATACCTCTGGGGTCAATGGTGCACTCAAATTGTTGATGCTCGCTGCATTAGTGCTGCTAAACACAACTAGTTGGCTTTTGTGGTGTTGAAGCTGTGTCTCGTCTCATCTGTGGATTGGGAAGGACAAATAGTTCTTCACTGAAAATCACTAGTGTATCCTGGTTCTGCACATTCATAAGCCCTACAGTGTCTGTGGTGGTAATAGGCAGACCTTTTGAGACAGCTTTTACCGAAATGGGTGGGCAATTGTGTTTTGTGAGGGTGCCTACCATCTGTATGTTTGTCTCCTCGTGGAGATTTCTCAATTTGTCTCTGGTTGGTAAAATCTCACACGGGAAGTGCCTTGCTGCATATTCCGACCCCTGCCCCATCTCCTGGGTCTTTCCCAATTCTGCTGTCGCCCTCCCCCTCTGTTCCCTCGATGGTAGCTGTCCCCTAAAAAATGAGTGCCTTGGTTATCCTGGTTTCTAGTGGAGGGTCTATCAGTTTCAGAATCTGAACCACTTGCTACTGATGAATCTGAGAATGTGTAGAACCTTCTTGGTCCCTGCCTACCCCTACTTGTGAAAAATCCTTGGCTATCCTGTTGATAGTAGTCGTCGGAGAAGTAGGGGTAAGTTATCTTTTTGTCGTAGTTCCTCACGTCCTTACTTAGTTTATCAAGTTTCCTATTGAGTGTGATTGTATTAAAGTCAGCTAATGCCTTTTCAGCCCGTTCTAGTGCTTCTTTCGCGCTTGTAAGCGCTGAGTCACCTAGTACTTCTCTCTTTAAATCAGCAATTTCTTGAGTAAGTTTTCTTACATACTCTATAGCAGTTTCCACCCCAAGCACCATCCAGTGCCTGCAGCAGTTGTTCGCTACGTAGCTGAATCCTTCCCTGAATTTAGGGACGTCTATGAAGATTGCAGGTTAGTTACGGACCTGGAGTCCTTTGGGGATGATGTTAGATTCCAAGTATTTAGTTAGTACGTGTCCGTGTTTATATACGTCGCCCATGCGGCTACTTGATTGTAATTATGGCAATACATCCCTTGTCCTTACCACCCCGTACTAACATCTCTCGTGAGTCCGAATTTTACTTTCACGCAATTCCGCGGTTGCTTAGCGCAATGAAAGCGTCCACGCGCTCGTTATGACTGGCTACACCAATGCTTGTGATAGGCTGTCATTCACGGAGCACCAACATTCCTCAATAGTCACGTAATTCCTTTGACGCTGTAAGGGTTGCCTAGCAACCACTTGAGCGTCAACGTCGAGGAAACATCCTCGCGCTCGAGATGCGGGTTTAAACCAGTACTGTCTTTCACACGCTGTCATTCACGGAACACACCCGGACTGAGCACTTCTCGCCGCCGGGCTTGGATAATGATCTGTCTGGATCCTGTTGGACTGTACGTTAATAATTGAAGCACTTTAAGGGGGATCACTGACAGAATATCGACAGTCACAATATCGAGATGACAAAATATCGAGGTCAAAATATCGACTACAAAATATCGACTTCCTATCTTCAAACAGGTAAGTACAAAAATATCGACTCCAAAATATCGAGTGTAAAAAATATAGACTGTCAAAATATCGATTTTTTAAAATTTCTTAAAAGTAATTTAAAAGTAATATAATAATAACTAAAATTATGTTTAACTTATTTAAAATACTTAAATAAACGTAACATTAAAAAATAATTAATATAACTTACAAAAAAGTTTTTTTTTTAAATATATATATATACATATTATTAACAAAACATATACAATATTTTTACCGTAGGATAGCAAGAGGTTTAAATTTACTGTAACAACTCCAGTGAGTGCAACAGAAGGGAAAGCGTTGGATAGCGTAGGGGTAAAAATTACTATTCCCACTCCAGAGAGTGCAACAGTGTGGAAAGCGTTGGTTAGCGTAGGGGTTAAAATTACTATTCCCACTCCAGAGAGTGCAACAGTAGGGAAAGCGTTGGATAGCGTAGGGGTAAAAATTACTATTCCCACTCCAGAGAGTGCAACAGTAGGGAAAGAGTTGGATAGCGTAGGCGTAAAAATTACTATTCCCACTCCAGAGAGTGCAACAGTAGGGAAAGCGTTGGATAGCGTAGGGGTAAAAATTACTATTCCCACTCCAGAGAGTGCAACAGTAGGGAAAGCGTTGGATAGCGTAGGGGTAAAAATTACTAGTCCCACTCCAGAGAGTGCAACAGTAGGGAAAGAGTTGGATAGTGTAGGGGTAAAAATTACTATTCCCACTCCAGCGAGTGCAACAGTAGGAAAAGAGTTGGATAGCGTAAGGGTTAAAATTACTATTCCAACTCCAGAGAGTGCAACAGTAGGGAAATCGTTGGATAGCGTAGGGGTTAAAAATACTATTCCCACTCCAGCGAGTGCAACAGTAGGGAAAGCGTTGGATAGCGTAGGGGTAACAGTTACTATTCCCACTCCAGAGAGTGCAACAGTAGGGAAATCGTTGGATAGCGTAGGGGTAAAAAATACTATTCCCACTCCAGAGAGTGCAACAGTAGGCAAAGCGTTGGATAGCGTAGGGGTAAAAATTACTATTCCCACTCCAGAGAGTGCAACAGTAGGGAAAGCGTTGGATAGCGTAGGGGTTAAAATTACTATTCCAACTCCAGAGAGTGCAACAGTAGGGAAAGAGTTGGATAGCGTAGGGGTTAAAATTACTATTCCAACTCCAGAGAGTGCAACAGTAGGGAAAGAGTTGGATAGCGTAGGGGTTAAAATTACTATTCCAACTCCAGAGAGTGCAACAGTAGGGATAGCGTAGGGGTATAAATTACTATTCCCACTGCAGAGAGTGCAATAGTAGGGAAAGCGTTGGATAGCGTAGGGGTAAAAATTACTATTCCCACTCTAGAGAGTGCAACAGTAGGGAAAGCGTTGGATAGCGTAGGGGTAAAAATTACTATTCCCACTCCAGAGAGTGCAACAGTAGGGAAAGCGTTGGATAGCGTAGGGGTAAAAATTACTATTCCCACTCCAGAGAGTGCAACAGTAGGGAAAGCGTTGGATAGCGTAGGGGTTAAAATTACTATTCCAACTCCAGAGAGTGCAACAGTAGGGAAAGTGTTGGATAGCGTAGGTGTAAAAATTACTATTCCAACTCCAGAGAGTGACACAGTAGGGAAAGCGTTGGATAGCGTAGGGGTTAAAATTACTATTCCCTCTCCAGAGAGTGCAACAGTAGGGAAAGAGTTGGATAGCGTAGGGGTTAAAATTACTATTCCAACTCCAGAGAGTGCAACAGTAGGGAAAGCGTTGGATAGCGTAGGGGTAAAAATTACTATTCCCACTCCAGAGAGTGCAACAGTAGGGAAAGAGTTGGATAGCGTAGGGGTATAAATTACTATTCCCACTCCAGAGAGTGCAACAGTAGGGAAAGAGTTGGATAGCGTAGGGGTAAAAATTACTATTCCCACTCCAGAGAGTGCAACAGTAGGGAAAGCGTTGGATAGCGTAGGGGTAGAAATTACTATTCCCACTCCAGAGAGTGCAACAGTAGGGAAAGCGTTGGATAGTGTAGGGGTAAAAATTACTAGTCCCACTCCAGAGAGTGCAACAGTAGGGAAAGAGTTGGATAGCGTAGGGGTAAAAATTACTATTCCCACTCCAGCGAGTGCGACAGTAGGGAAAGAGTTGGATAGCGTAGGGGTTAAAATTACTATTCCAACTCCAGAGAGTGCAACAGTAGGGAAATCATTGGATAGCATAGGGGTTAAAAATACTATTCCCACTCCAGCGAGTGCAACGGTAGGGAAAGCGTTGGATAGCGTAGGGGTAACAATTACTATTCCCACTCCAGAGAGTGCAACAGTAGGGAAATCGTTGGATAGCGTAGGGGTAAAAAATACTATTCCCACTCCAGAGAGTGCAACAGTAGGGAAAGCGTTGGATAGCGTAGGGGTAAAAATTACTATTCCCACTCCAGAGAGTGCAACAGTAGAGAAAGCGTTGGATAGCGTAGGGGTGAAAATTACTATTCCCACTCCAGAGAGTGCAACAGTAGGGAAAGCGTTGGATAGCGTAGGGGTAAAAATTACTATTCCCACTCCAGAGAGTGCAACAGTAGGGAAAGAGTTGGATAGCGTAGGGGTAAAAATTACTATTCCCACTCCAGAGAGTGCAACAGTAGGGAAAGCGTTGGATAGCGTAGGGGTAAAAATTACTATTCCAACTCCAGAGAGTGCAACAGTAGGGAAAGCGTTGGATAGCGTGGGGGTAAAAATTTCTATTCCAACTCCAGAGAGTGCAACAGTAGGGAAAGCGTTGGATAGCGTAGGGGTTAAAATTACTATTCCAACTCCAGAGAGTGCAACAGTAGTGAAAGTGTTGGATAGCTTAGGGGTAAAAATTACTATTCCAACTCCAGTGAGTGCAATAGTAGGGAAAGTAAATACTTCATATATAAATATAAATAACATAAATAGTAATACCAATTACAAAATAATTAAAATATTTTACAATTGTATATAATTTATTAAATAATTATTTATAAATACAAATTAAAATTATTTAATTATAAAAATTACCTACTAATACAAATTAATTACCTATTAACAATAACTAAATTTACAATTCAAAAATGAGTAAATTAATTTTATTTACCAATTATATTTTAATTAATTACTAATTATTATTTAATTAACAATTAATTAAAAATAATTAACAATAAATAATTTAACATATTTAATTATTTTTAATTATATTACTTCCCACCCTATTACCCTATAAACCCACAACCCGCTACAGAAAATAATTTCATAAAATTAACATATTTATCAATTAATCAATTATAATTATTTACAAATTATGTTTTAATTATTTACCAATTAATAATTAATTATCAATTAATTCTAAATAAATATCAATAAATAAATAATAAATTTAAATAATTATAATTTATTTACTTCCCACCCTATTCCCCTATAAACCCACAACCCGCTGCAGAAAATAAATTACTAAAATTAAAATATTTATCAATTAATCAATTATAATTAATTACCAATTATATTTAATTAATTACCAATTAATAATTAACTAACAATTAATTCTAAATAAATATCAATAAATAAATTAACATATGTAATTAATTATAATTAAATTACTTCCCACCCTATTCCCCTATAAACCCACAACCCGCTGCAGAAAATAAATTACTAAAATTAAAATAGTTATCAATTAATCAATTATAATTAATTACCAATTAATAATTAATTAATTACCAATTAATAATTAATTAACAATTAATTCTAAATAAATATCAATAAATAAATTAACATATTTAATTAATTATAATTAAATTACTTCCCACCCTATTCCCCTATAAGCCCACAACCCGCTACAGAACTATATTACACAAAAAATACAAAATAATATTAACTTACCTTAAATTCGATATTTTTGTTGTCTATATTATGTCTAGTCGATATTATGTCCATTCTATATTTTTGATTCGATATTATGTCCATTCTATTCGATATTAATTTTTTCTAGTCGATATTTTTGTTGTCTATATTATGTCTAGTCGATATTAGGTCCAGTCGATATTTTTTACTCGATATTCTGTCCAGTCGAAATAAAAAACTCGATATTATGACTGCATACCCTTTAAGGGCCCTGAACTCTATCTTGAGGTAAGCGGAGTAAGATTACCCGCACAATAGCTATGCAAACAAGTGCCCTATAGATAGTTAATCATTGCCCCTTTTCCTCTCCAGCAACGGCTGAGAACATTTCAGGGAGCGGGCTTGATACCATAATTGGATCACGAAGACACATTTGGATTCTACATTTATTGTGAGATAAGCATCATGAACGCATAAACTGGAACAATTTCATGTCGACCTCTACATATTAGATTGGGAGGATTTAATGAGACAACACTCCCTTTCTTTTTAACAGAACTTAACAGCAAGGGAGTCCTTTACTCCTTGACTGCCTCGCTCCTATTCTTCTACAGCAAAGGAGAGCCCGGCTGGGCCTGCTTTGTGGTGAGTCATCACCACTTTGTACTAATCACAGTTTCTAATGCCTATGAATCCAAACCTAACAATTACCCTTTCAATTAATAGGCTGCCACGCATACCCCTCACCTCCCCTGCCTTCACCCAGTCCTGATGAAGACCCGCGATGACGCTTTAAGAACGCTACCTTAGGGTTCAAACGTCGACAACAATACGTGTGGACCATCTTTTAAGGGTTCTGTATTTGAGACTAACTAGTGGAGTCTACAGAACACTTTTATTGACTTTTTAATATTGGCCACTCCCACCTTTCCCTCCCATTCCCCTCCCTTTACCTAAAATTGCCATTCTACATATTGTATATATTACACTTGCACATACCTCACTGAGCGCCAATTGTCACAAATTTTCACTTTGTGCGCCACCATATAATGATGACAACCGTTTGAATGTCTAAATAAGAGTACGTATAAATGATTACAATTTATAAAGAAAATTGCGATACTCCAGATGGTTTGGATTCTTCTTTTTTCCTCTTTGTAATTGATTTCTCTGTGATTGATTCATCATTAAATGAATGAATATGTTTTGTAGAAAGTTAAGAAAGAAAAAGACTAGTCAGATGACTTTGCTACCGCCCAGATGACCCATCTGATTCTGGCTCTCAATCTTCGACAGCAGGCCAGGACACCACCTTCTGTATGCCTAACTCTAGAAGGGATTCTTGTACCCCCATCCTTCATATCAATCACTGAGCTTGTAAACTTGATTCCTGAGGACCTAGCTTGCGGCTAGGTCACTCACCGAATGATATTCCCTTTCTTTGGGCTGCAAGGAAATTAGAGCCCAGAAAAGGGCAAGCATTGGCATAGCCAATTGGTCTAGCGTTTCACAAAGCTACAGTACCTCAAGTAATTACTAGAGGTCCTTTTCAAATCAGAATAAACAGTGTGATGTCTCTAACACGACTGCAGCCCTTCAAAGCTTTACTAGATTTCCCTCCCAGGTCAGAAGCAATTGCTCAACAAGTGTTTCACAGAGCTGCAATAACTCATTTTGTTACTAAATGTTCCTCTTGAGTAAGTTGCACCTGCTTCAAATTTGCTTTGCAAAGTTGAGGGTGTGTAACTTCAACATAAAAATAAAAATTGGCAAATCTACTTTTGCTACTCTAATAAATTGTGCCTGATTTCAATAGGATAAGTAAATGTGCCAATGCTGGTATATGCTGATGAATCAGCATTGCAACTTTTAATGAATGGTTTAATTACTATGGAATACTTGGCAAATCGTGACAGACATCTATGGGCTGTTGTAGGAAGAAGCAAAATGCAAGCAATAGATGAAGATATTTGGCAAAATTCCCTTTTATTTATATACCCCCACACTCACACACACATACATTTATCAGTCAATCAGTCAAGCTTTATTTCGATATAAATATCATAAAAGCATTACCAAAAGGTTTCAAAGGAGGATATAGTTCATCACGTCGGATGTATGTCATCACAACGCATGCTTTTACTACGCATGCCTTTACAACGCAGATTTTACAACGCAAGTCGTTACAACGACTTGCGTTGGGGGTGCTGGATAGTGGAATAGTTTAATTTACTATTCCAACTCCAGTCCCCGTGGATAGTAGAGAAGGTTTTGGATAGTAAATTAAACTATTCCCTATCCTACAGCGCCCTCCAGCGCAAGTCGTTGTAATGACTTGCGTTGTAAATACTACGTTGTAATGGTAGTGTGTCGTAAAAGTTGCGTTGTGATGGATGTTTCCCTCTCACGTCATAATGGATAAGAACTTACAATGCAATTCTCCTTATTCAATAAGAATTACAGCTTTTTGCAATGTTTTAAAAATCATTTTGATTAAAAACAGTTTAATACAATAAAAAGCAATTACATTTGAAATAAAAAATATTCGTTATCTGGATCAAGGTATAGCATGGCGAAAGTACCGTGGATTGGGGGTTTAAAGGGATAGATTATAGACCTCTAGGTGTATGTTCCCACTTACAGTCTAAATACCAGATTGTACACCTATGGTCTCTGACATGTGTGTATGAGCAAATAAGTAGTGCCTCTCTCAAACAAAATACTACAAGTGAAAAATAGCTGGGGAAGACATCCCTTAAGGATAAGAACCCTCACTCACCCGAAGGTGACATGCTTCATCATATGGGTCCTCCTTACCAGTGTAGAAAACCTAGTCACCACTGGGAGCTACTACTTCGGTGTTTAAAGAAGGAGCTCAGAGATGTTTTTGGTAAGAAACAGGATGGTAATCCCATATGTGAGATGATGGATGTGACAGTGGTTTTATATCCATACCACTGTGCTGTTTCATTTTAACCCTGTCAAGTAGAACACATTAATAAAGTTATGTAGTGATTCTACTTAGTCAGTTTTAATGTCACCCATTCACTCCTCAATACAGCGCTGCATACCTCACTACATCCATCATCTCACATATGGGATTACCATCCTGTTCTTTACCAAAAACATCTCTGAGCTCCTTCTTTAAACACCGAAGTAGTAGCTCCCAGTGGTGACTAGGTTTTCTACACTGGTAAGGAGGACCCATATGATGAAGCATGTCACCTTCGGGTGAGTGAGGGTTCTTATCCTTAAGGTAAGTCTTCCCCAGCTATTTTTCACTTGTAGTATTTTGTTTGAGAGAGGCACTACTTATTTGCTCAAGGTATAGCATTACAAGCTTTAGTTATGCAATGTTCATACTCTTAAGCACTATATCAGTTTTGGGAGGCCCTTCGTATAGCCCTAAGCCTGATTAACCAGGATCGTCCCAAAAACTTGGCAACACCGCAAACATATAAAGTTCTCGGGTCTGTTCTTAGTATACGTAGGGCAACTCGATGGTCGGAAGTGCCTAGTTGCTTACAGATTGGCACAAGCCAGCAAAACCTAGCACTAGCGTAAGCAGGGCAAGCAAACATAAAGTGTGCAATACTCTCTTTAGAGTTCCCGCAGGATGGGCATTCTGCGGCGGTCTGATTAGGAGGGCGCCACTTTACAGTGAATTTGTAGACTGGAATTGTGCCAAATCTGAATTGGGTATATAATGCCCTATCCCTTGGGGTCTGGATCACATCCAGATATGGTTTGAGCGCTCTAGATGGTTTATGTTGAAGGAACTCTTCCGTAAGCCTTCCTAAATTTGGGTTGCTGAGATCTCTGGCTTCTATCCACTGCCAATAAATGCGTTTCAGCTCTACTTTGCTCGGCGGACTTTGGGAATCCCATGACTCTTTGAAACCCAGGGTTATTAGCAAAGCCTTGACATTTGAGATCCATTTTATCTTCTTGCCAATGTCCAACCCCATTACTTCAATGAAGGCTTCGGCATAGTTGGTAAGTTCTGGAGTACGCCTAAGGCGTGCCCAATACAGCAGGGGGTGAAGTTTGGCCAGATCTTTGATGTGGCGCCTACCCAGATCGTATAACAAGGGGTTAAGGGTGTACCCTGTGGTAACATGATGAGGTCCCTAAAGAACTTGTTTTCTGATCTGCTGATCTCATCAAGATTATCAAAGCCCCATAGTTTGGCGCCGTAAAGGGCCGAACTGACTGCCTTGGCTCCATACACAATGAGTGCTGGGGCAATAGGTCTGCTATATGATGAGCGGTGTTCTTTGCTCAATGCCCCAGCCACACGTTTGTGGTTCAAGAGCATTTTATCCAGATGGAATTTCCATTGCGCTTTATCTGAAAGGCCTATCCCAAGGTAGTCGAAGGTCGTGACACTCTCGATCTAAAGTAATGTTATTCTTGAAGGATTTGTGGGGGTTAAAAGTCATGAATTTTGTTTTAGATGTATTTATGACTAGTCCCCAAGTATTACAGACAAGTTGGAACCTATTCAGGAGCTTCTGGAGGGCTACTGGGGTCTTTGAAATCAGCAGTGTGTCATCAGCAATCAGGAGAGTTGCTACCTTATTACCTGCCAGGGCTGGGGAACCGGCTGGTACTTCTTGCAGAAATCTGACCACCCCGTTCACATATAGCGGGAACAGGGTGGGTGCCATCACACAACCCTGGCGTACTCCCCTGTTTACTGGGATCTTGTCAGTCAGCTGTCCCTGGGATCCCCATCTTATCTGCGCGTAATTGCCCTTGTGTAACCTTACAAGGAGGGTAAGGATCATTGGAGGGATACCCATGCCTTTCAATGTTTGCCATAGCTTATCCCTGGGGACCAGGTCGAAGGCAGTCTTCAGATCAATAAAGGCGACGTAGCAACTGCTCTTACCAAGCGCCACCACCTTCAAAATGGATCATGAGAAGCCTAAAGACCTGGTCCACCATTCCTGTGTTGGTCCGGAAGCCCGCCTGGTATTGAGAAAGAATGTCCTCCTCCTCAGCCCACAATTGGATCCTCTGCAATATGACCCTGCCAACTAACTTTTGCATTGCATCTATAAGGCTGATTGGCCTATAGTTGTAAGGGTCCTCTCTAGCCCTCTTTTTAAAAATTGGGGACTACCTCAGCTCTCTTCCTTGAGTCTGGGACTGGGCATCCTCCAGAGATGGAATTAATAAGAAGGAGGACATACTCGGCCCAATTGTCCCGGTCAGCGAGGAACAGGTCCCCGGGAAGGCCATCAGGTCCTGGGGCTTTGGCGGCCACTATCTTTTCTCATGGCGGACTCGACTTCTTTTAATGTAAATGGGTCGCAGTCGCCCACTTCAAGAGTTAAGGAGAGTTGAGCGGGTTGTGCTTCCTCATTTGGGCTATTAGTCTCAGAATATAAGTTACAAAAATGGTCAGACCTGGGGTGTTATGTGATTAGGGATTTGTTCTGACTCGCCCTTGTTTGCCTGTCTGACCAATGACCAGAAAAGATTAGTGTCCCTTGCTAGGCTGGCGTTTTTAAGATCATCCCATTGGCTTTCATCCCAGTCTAATTTTGCTTGGTGCTGCGCCTCTCTATATTCCTGTCTTGCAACTTTAATAGCTGGGCTATTCTTGGCTCTAATCGCAATTACCAAAGCCTTCCTTTTGAGTCTACATCTTTTGTATACCAGGTTTAGCCTCTTCTGGTTTGTGCAACAAGTTTAGTGGGCCTTTTTAGTGTTTGAAAATTAATACAGATTTGTTCAATGGTATGTGAATGTATGCTAAGAGCATGAGTTGACCCTACTGCTATTCCTTCTCTTAACTCATTTGTATTTTTATAAAGAAGTTGCCTGATGGCCTCCATTTTTGCTTCATCTAAAGCAACCTTATGCCATTTCAAGGCTGTCCTAGAGTTTGAGGGTGGCACCTGTTTGGTAACGGAGTAGATGTAATTAGGTGGTGTAGAACAAGGTAGTGTCCAGGGGAACCTCAGTGACATGCGAAGGGGATTATGGTCGCTGTCAGTAGTGTTGCCCACCTCCATATCTAAAACAAAGCCCCATCATCTGACGTCCACTAAGATATACTTGATGCGGGCTGGACTATTTCCTCTGTTATAGGCGAATGCCCCTTGAGCATCAGAACTAGTCCTGCCATTCCCTTCCCTTAAACCATATTCCAAGATGAGTGCATATAGTTGGATAGCCACCTGTGTCCATCGTTTTACTGGGGGTATGGTTAATGGGGGGAATGTCTAAGACAGTTAAGTGACTCCAAATTCTACACACTATTAACTGCAGACCCAACTGCCAGACTAGTGGCGGAAATTAGGAACCTAGTAGAAGAAGCAAGTGCGGAGGGCTGGATTACACCTCAAGAGGCCCTATTCCTGGTAACCATCCATCCAGTGACCCCGTACTTCTATGCACTGCAAAAGATCCACAAACCAGCCAGACCACCCCCAGGTCGACCTATAATTTCTGGCACTGGATCCCTCCTGGAGCCTCTTTCCACCTTTGTTGATGTTTTTTTGAGGCCTTTGGTACGTAACATGCCCACCTACCTCCAGGACACTAAGGATGTCCTACGCCTGTTACCCGAGGTTGAATTCAACATCGAGACTGACACACTTGTCAGCTTCGATGTTGAATCACTGTACACCTGCATTCCGCAGGAGGAGACTCTACTGGCAGTGAGGGGCTTACTAGAAGCCCAAGATCATGACAGTATCACACCCATTAGTTTTATCATGGAA
Organism: Lissotriton helveticus; assembly: GCF_964261635.1. Classification (NCBI taxonomy): domain Eukaryota; kingdom Metazoa; phylum Chordata; class Amphibia; order Caudata; family Salamandridae; genus Lissotriton; species Lissotriton helveticus. Next base: position 921,602,852 of record NC_136070.1, read on the forward strand.
CTAGCTAGGATAGCCATGACTGAAAACTTTTTTCAATTTGAGGATTCACTATACCTACAGACATCAGGTACCTCAATGGGGAGTGTTTTCGCCCCTAGTTTGGCGAACCTTTAGGTCCATCTTTTTGAGACCCAGTCTGTACTCGACCACAGTAATCCGTTCTTCCACTAGACGATACTGTGGAAGAGATACATTGACGATGTCCTGGTCGTCTGGCGTGGAGACATCACTTCAATACTCGCTTTTCAAAGTTGGCTTAATGCCCAGAACCGATTCCTCAAGTTCACTGTTGAGCACAGCAAGACAGAGCTTCCGTTCTTAGATTTATTGATCTTTCCAAAGGACGGCCATTTGGCGAGCAAACTATATCGGAAACCTATGTCAAGGAATTCCCTACTCCAATTTCACAGGCACCATCCACGTTCCCTTCGAGAAAACTTGCCCTTTGGGCAATTCTTGAGGGTGCGCAGAAATTGTTCAGAGACAAGCAATTTCGAAGACTTGTCTCGTGATTTGTGTACCAAGCTGAGACAATGGCATTACCCTAATGCCCTGATACGTAAAGCACGGAAGAGGGCCTCTAACAACCATCGAGAGGCTCTACTCGCCCCTCCAGTTGTCAAACCTCCCTTGGAAAATGTAACCTTTGTCACTACATTCAGTACAGCCTCCACGTAGGTACATAAGATAATTCACAAAAACTGGCGGATTTTAAATACTGCTGGAGTGAACATTCCACTCCCACTCTGCGCTTTCAAAAGAAGCCAGAACTTGCGTGATGGTTTGATACATACCAGGCCTCGCACTTTTCCTCAAGAGTCTACCAACACACTATGGAACCTTCCACCGGTTCAAGGCCACTATCCCTGTGGTGTATGCTCTGTGTGCCCACAGACTGAGAAAACCCTAACAGTAGATATTGGCACTGAGCGCCCATGGATCCTGAAGCACCATACTAATTGTAACAGCGAAAGGGTGATCTAACTAATAACATGCCCCTGTTCCCTTCGCTATGTCGGAATGACAGCGAGAAAGGTGAAACTTAGGATTCATGAACATAAGAGCACCATCAGGCGTAATCGACAAGCAACACGCCTGACGAATCATTTTCTGACAATGAAACATACTGCTGATGATTTGAAGTGGATAGTATTGGAACAACCCTACATCTCCCAACATGTCAGTGACGTATCCCACTATTTGTTTATCAAAGAACAAAGGTGAGATTTTTAGATTGAATTGCGACACTGTTGGGTTGAATGACGAGATTCCATGGGTTCAAGTCTGAAAATTCACTGACCTGGTATGATTTTGGTGTTCATCTTGACATCATTTCCTAGACGTTCACATCATCATATTACCACCCAGATGACCTTTCATCTTTTAACTTAGGTTATATTTCATCATGTATGTACCATATTATGAACAACCTGCCCCCTCCAGTTTGAGGGTTGGTCAGTTGCCAATATCTGCCACGAAGGGGTCCTTTCACATCCCTACGAATGCTTGTGCGCCTACATCCCTCCCCCCAGTGTAGGGATCTGATGAGTGGTACCTAGGGATCGGACGAATGTACTTGTCCGACCTCTCCCCTCTTCCATGTAAATACCACTCAGTAGTAACCCTTGGACGCTGTGCCACCCGCCGAAAAAAAACATTGAATTTTGTGACGGCCTCGGTTTCTGTTTTGTGTGTCCCATGGGCTTATTGTTGATATTTGATTTGATTACAACAGAGGGACGGTCAATCTATGTATGTCTGCCTGTTCTTGTTTTATTGGGCTCACAATGAGAGGGCTACGATTGGCTATCAACTGACCCACTGTTGAGTATCGGTTCCGACGGATTAGACCTTTCCCTTATGTTGTCCGCGCGTCTTTCTGCCTACTCGTGTAGCCTCTCCGCGGGCCATAGCCTCATGATTACACATTCGTTTGGCTCTGTCTGCTTTTGTGTCGTTTTGTTTGTGTCCCTGGTTCTGACAGAAATTTCACAAAATACGTTTAAGATGCTTATGCGTAGAGCAGCGAGGTAGGCTCGGGACGACTTTGCCGGTTTTCCATTGGGCCATCTTGCTGTAGCTAGTCACTGATTGGCTATTCCTCCATCCAATAGCCAGATCGGTAACACATAGACGGTGACGCAATAGACCTATTAGGAGTTTGCTCACATACATATCCCCGTTTACCACTTCACTGCGGGTGAATACAACTCCTCCCTTCTCTCTGGTACGTCCATTATCGCCGGCATCAGAAAAGCACGGCTCTGAGGCACACCTTGGGAGGCGGGAACTACTAATCTTACGCTTCCTCTGTGGTCCGCAAGCATCACATTTAAGCTGCCCGTCCTGTCCGTCATGTTACCTTCCCCTCAGCTCAGTAGGGGCCTGAGGTACCGATGGACAGGTGAGTGCAGCGACTTTTGGCATTTGAGGGTCCATTTACTTATAGTTATGTAAGTAGACAGAGACAGGTTTTAGTGTCCAGGAAGAAAGAAAGGCGCACTCGCCCTATTAACGTGAGATTACAGCAATGAAGCTCAATACGATGGTGCAGCAGGAAGGGGACACCCTCAAAAACCCCTTAATCTGTATAGCAAAACTACACAATTAGAAACTTAATAAGGAACCCACGCACACATAACAATTCATTGATACAATGATCACAATTCTCTTAGAAAACAAATATTGTAGTCCAGGCGGTTGGTTCGTTTTGCTTGATCTTGTCTGTTTAATAGTTAGGCAGATGGATTTATTTTGTATATACAGCCAGCCGACACGTGTTTCATTGTGGCAAGACAATAATCCACAACTCTTCAGGGCTCTGTGGCTGGATATTAACACTTTTTTAGGCCCTCCTCCGGTGATAATTCCAACCCGGCGGGGTAACCAACAAGGGGATAGTCCAATGACGCTCGTAAAGTGGAATGCGTAAAACAACTTTTTGGTGGCAGATGTAATATTCTATGCCGAGTAGGTCGAAACACTAGATTTATAGTCTAGTCAATTAGTCCAGACGTGAAATCACGTGATTAAGGAAGTCAAATGAATCTCCGGCTCAATCCCGGATTGGCACGGATACGTGCCCCCCACGAAAACTCTTGTAAATCCACTACAGTCCTCTCGGCGTCTTGCTCTCGTGTGCTAGTGACACTAGCACACGAGAGCAAGACGCCGAGAGGACTGTAGTGGATTTACAAGAGTTTTCGTGGGGGTACTTATAGTTATGTCCCTGCCACTCTCCACGGATCCTTCATTGAAGTTTTGTCTCGCCACTGCAAATGCAGCGATGTCTGGCTCCATGTGAAAGGGTCCTTGGAGGTCCACTGACTTGTAGTCGCGCTCGGGATATTTTCTCCATGGAGCTTCCAGTGCAGATCTGGTTTGCAAGCGTCCCTTTTCTTCATTCATTCATTTTTTCGCTCCACATCGTGGTTATACACTTCTAACTATATAACTAACTGATACTGAGAGATGTTTAACCATGGTGTGACACTGAGTGGAAAGCGCCTATACAAGTGTTATCCTGAGTCTATTTCAGATACTTCTATTAACCAAGCAGGCCAAGTAGCAACTTGATATATGCTCCATATTTAATATTGTCAATCATCAGCCGGCCAGGCTAGCTGAGAACTGCGGTCCTTTACACTCTCTCGACACCAGGGGATATCCTTATGAAGTGGATTTATACCATGACAGTGATTCAAAAGGTATTTTTTGTTTCCATTTCTTTAGAGCGGGCCTCATTACCTGAGCGAGTGCCAGGCGAGGTGAGGCCACTCCCATGTAAATTTTGGGTGAGTGATTATTCAATAAACAATGTATGAGCAAAGTCTCTTTGGCAGTCATATGTCTGCACCATAACATGTTGCTTTCATTTGTTACACTATGTTTCTGTACATACTGTTTGCTTTTTAGGAGAGGAGTTTTCACAACCATGACTTTCGAGCCTACCAATCAACACATTGCCAGATGGTAGGGTATTTATGGATGGTATGTAGTCCTCATTACACTTTGGTCACAGCTGCAGTAGTGTTGTTACCATAGGTCCTGAAGAAAGCCTTTTTAGGCTGAAACGTGTCGACCAGTTAACTTTGTACATAGAGTCCTTGGAGACTAAGAACTATGTACTGCACAGCTATAGGGCGTTAGACCTCTAGAAATATTTTCCCAAAGCTTAATACATGTAGCCAAAATATTTATTCACATATTATTCATAAATTTACTTATTGTAATCCAAAATCATAAATAGTTAAAAAAACATATTTGAGTACAAAGGAAAAATTTAATCAAATACATGTATATCTGAATGCATATATCAGTCAAGAATTCATACTGTATTTTCAAAAATATCAAAAACTCAAAACGAGCCAAACTTTAAATAACCCAATGCATTTCGAGTTTATCCTGAACTCTTCTTCAGGAGTGTGTTGAACTTCACATAGACTGTGTATATATATTAATATTAGAGTTCAAGTCCTTCGGGAAGGTACAGAAACAGAATCTACAACAACGATGTACAAATAATCACAGTTAGATAAATGCGCAATTTGTAACGCACCTTCACCTATAACCTCAGGGTTTGCATTCTCAAGGATGATAGTGTGAACAGAAGGTTAGTGGTAACAGAAAATGAACATTATGACTAGGATAAGGGTATCCACGTGAATAAAAATTACAAGTGTGATCACAAGAGTAGTCCCTTATTCCACTGGATACATCACCAACACAAGCGTTATACTAAAAGTCACCCTAGTGTGTCAAAAAAAGTGAATCAACTCAAAATAAAAAGTGAATATGTAAATACCTAGCTAACCGTCACAGCTGATATAACCTAAAGCTTGTTCTCACGTTTAGTTAAACGTTCAACAGATAGCCTGTGGATAAGATAGCATTTATATCACTCAAATGTCCGATAATGTACTATAGTCTCCTCATTAGTAGCCAAAAAATAAAAGATAAAAATTGGACGTACCCCAGGTATCCAAAAGTAAAGTAGATTACTTCTGGTGATTCCAGTCTACAAATGCCGAGATATTCGGTCCGATTTCTAATCGAAGAAAATAATGGACACCAATGTAACCACTACCGGTGTTATAAAAAGTTCGTATATATCCTCAATCATAGTTAATTCTTACCCGAGAGGGAGGGAATGGACATCTATGTCCTGAATGCTCTTGCCAACAATAACTCCTCTCAAACAACTAAAAAGAAAATCAAAAAAACTGTCACTATTTCAATAAAACATAAGATGTCCTATAGTACAAAAAGGCTAATCCGTTCTCTTTTACATACCTGGGAAGGTAATAGTGCCTATCCCACCGACAGTCTTAAGCAGTAGTAAGCATTCAACCGATCTGGAAACTCGACGTCCTCAAATAGTAGGTGCGTCGCGTTCTCATGTAATGGTCATAGAAAGAGGACTACAGGGATAGCTAATCTGTTCTAAGATGGCGCCAAAATTAACCTTCGAAACTCTCAGTGAGGAACGGGTTCGAAACTACCCTCAGTCTCAGCTCCAAATAAAATAATGTAAAAAGAGAAAAGAAGTGAATATCAGTGTCTCATAAATATAAAAGAAGGAAACGGAAATATTGAAAAAGTCCCCCAAAAAAAGGTGGAAAGTGAAAAATATTTAAGAGAAATGCAAGAGCCCCCTTACAATCTAGGAGATGATGAATACAAATTTACAAAAAGCACAGCATTTCGTAATGGTCATTAAGACCCCCCGGGATTACGGTCCCCAATTTTTTGATCCATGCAGTTTCTTTGCGTGCTAGTGTGGTGTTGATGTCCATGCCAATGTGTGTAGTGATGTGTTCAAGGATAGTGAAACGTAATTGCGGGATGGTGTGCGCAGAATTCACCCAATGTGCTGCCAATGACGAGTTCATATTTTTATTTCTGATGGGACTCTTGTGTTCCACTATTCTTGTTTTGATCTTTCTGCTCGTTCTGCCCACGTAGACGAGTCCGCATGGGCACTTTATTGCGTAGATAACATTTTCAGTGGTACAATCAGATGTATGTCTCAAAGGTATAGATCTTCCAGTTTTTGGGTGTTGAAATTCTTTTCCCACGATTACATTGCCGCACTGGCCGCAGTTGTAGCATTTTCTCATTCCTTTGAATTGACTCTGTTGTTGTGTTTTATTAGTAGTTTTCAGTAACTCTCTCAAATTTTGCGCTCTAGTGTGTGCAAACAACGGTGGTTGAGTAAAAACTGTGTGGAAATCAGGTTCATTCTCAATAAGCTCCCATCTTTTCCGAATGATGGCTTTAATTTTTGGTGCCTGTACTGAATATTTCCTTACAAAAACTTCTCGTTTTGCAGTAGATTTCTCTTGTTTTTTCAAAAGATCTTCTCTAGTTTTTTTGGACACCGTCCTTTTCGCTTCTTGCAGAATTATTTCTGGATAGCCTCTTGTATTGTATCTTCTCTCGGGTAAGAATTAACTATGATTGAGGATATATACGAACTTTTTATAACAAGTAAAAGTGGTTACATTGGTGTCCATTATTTTCTTCGATTAGAAATCGGACCGAATATCTCGGCATTTGTAGACTGGAATCACCAGAAGTAATCTACTTTACTTTTGGATACCTGGGGTACGTCCAATTTTTATCTTTTATTTTTTGGCTACTAATGAGGAGACTATAGTACATTATCGGACATTTGAGTGATATAAATGCTATCTTATCCACAGGCTATCTGTTGAACGTTTAACTAAACGTGAGAACAAGCTTTAGGTTATATCAGCTGTTACGGTCAGCTAGGTATTTACATATTCACTTTTTATTTTGGGTTGATTCACTTTTTTTGACACACTAGGGTGACTTTTAGTATAACACTTGTGTTGGTGATGTATCCAGTGGAATAAGGGACTACTCTTGTGATCACACTTGTAATTTTTATTCACATGGATACCCTTATCCTAGTCATAATGTTCATTTTCTGTTACCACTAACCTTCTGTTCACACTATCATCCTTGAGAATGCAAACCCTGAGGTTATAGGTGAAGGTGCGTTACAAATTGCGCATTTATCTAACTGTGATTATTTGTACATCTTTGTTGTAGATTCCGTTTCTGTACCTTCCCGAAGGACTTGAACTCTAATGTTAAAATATATTCACAGTCTATGTGAAGTTCAACACACCCCTGAAGAAGAGTTCAGGATGAACTCGAAATGCATTGGGTTATTTAAAGTTTGGCTCGTTTTGAGTTTTTGATATTTTTGAAAATACAGTATGAATTCTTGACTGATATATGCATTCAGATATACATGTATTTGATTCAATTTTTCCTTTGTACTCAAATATGTTTTTTGAACTATTTATGATTTTGGATTACAATAAGTAAATTTATGAATAATATGTGAATAAATATTTTCGCTACATGTATTAAGCTTTGGGAAAATATTTCTAGAGGCATAACGCCCTATAGCTGTGCAGTACATAGTTCTTGGTCTCCAAGGACTCTATTTACATTTTATAACACAGGGATCTGGTACCCCTCCCATTGCACTGCACGCATACATTTCCACAAATTTGATCAAACATCTTTACATTTTTGTTATTCGCTTACAAAGGTGTGCAGACCCACCATTTTGTCTTTAGACCAGTTAACTTTACCATCAGGATAGTAGTATTTGTTGAAACACTATCTACACTCTGTTTTTAACCTTGTCATCATGGTGACCGCCATAATAAAGTTCGTTCTCAGGCACCATGCTAGTCAATTTTAATACACTATTTACTTTACCAGCACATATATTTTTTGAGCACTGCAACTTTTCTTCCCACAGCTCTTAATCCAACTGCTCTCTGGCTTCTCATCACTGGTGGATCCGATTCTAAGGTTTACTCAGGATATTGAGAGTGAGTGCCTTAGTGGATACCAGTTCGTACTTTCAAACCCCAGATGATGAAGTTCCGCCAATGGGTGGGCTGATCGGTTTTCTTACCTCTCACTCTTCAGTCTGTACACACACTCCTCATGAGAAAGCAGACACTTTCTAGCCTATCTAGACCAGTAGCACCCCCTTGTGTGTTTGTTGTAATGGGGGGACGCCCCAATTGTTGTCTTCCTCTATCCCAACTATATCTTCTGCACTGAGGGGCTCAAAAGTGCTGGTAAAATCACCAGCGACTATAACTCTAGAGTGGGACAAATAATCTGATAAACCTTGTTCGAGTAGCATGAGAACAGGTGAGGTTTTGCCCCCTCTTGTCCCCCTTATGTAAACATTAAATAGGTCCAACTTAATCCCGCCTGGGCTCTTAATGGTGAGCCTCATGATGTCTGGGCTCAAGGATTGCCATATGAAAGTACTACAGTTGAGGGCAATGTTGACCCATATGATCAGCCCTCCCGAAGGACAACCCCTCCCTTTGGTGGTAGCAGGTGTGTAATAACAGCTGTAGCCGGTTTGTATAGAGGAGCCACGCTCCATGTTTCTTGAATAACACAGATATCGTACCCCTCTACCAAGTCATTCCAATGGGGTAATGATAACTTGTTACTAAGGCCAGCAACGTTCCATGATATGATTTTTAGCTGGCGATTAGTAAACAGGTCATGGGTTAAAGCTGTGATTGGTGTCTGCTGAGGGGTTGGGTTGTTTGGATGAATTAGGTCCATAAGTAATAGGAGGGCCTGTGGTTGCTGCACTGCCCGGATCTCATTTAGTGGTCAATCGTTGGCTTCTAAAGATGAGGATCCTCTTGTCATCCCTGTCTGGTGTTTGTCGCTAGATCTTTCTAAAGGTGAGGCTACTGGGAATCGCCTGAGCTGTATTGATGATGAATCAGGGGAGCAAGTGCGAAACTCAAGTGAAACAAGATGTTCTGCCAAGATGGTACTTGTCAGTGTGAGCTCAATGTGGTCATGTGTTTGTATGCGTGCCGTACATTTCCTAGCCCTGAAAATATCCTCCCGAATGAGTGAACGGCATCCCCATACATAACGAATCCAGTGTATTGACTTGTTTATTAGTGACTCATCACTTTTGTGACCAGCCGCGGTATCTAGTTTGGGGACATTGACCATATAAACTTTGTTGCCTTCTAAAGGAGAAATTAGCGGCGGATGAGTCCCTTTTGGTGTGTTGGTGACCGTTAGATGCGTTAGTGCCGGTATGTTTTTAGTTACAATGCGAGGAGCAAAGGTTTGCTGTGGAACGGAATACCGGAAGCACGGATTTAAAGGCCTATACTGTCCACTATTAGGGGGGAAAGGAGCTATGTCATTCTTTGTGGATAGGGATGCAATTGGTCAGCCGCCTGTTTGGTTTCTTTCGGCCTGAGCTAGAAGAAGAGGTCGCTGTGGGCGTGAACACTCTTCTACCGTAGAACGTGAAGGCTGCTTGTAGGAGATGTTACTGGGGGTCAGGGTTTTAATCGTATCGACTAGTTTGTCGATCTTAGCTCTCAAAGCCCCTATGTCTTGTCTAAGCAAGGCAACAAGCTGGTATAGCCCTTGAGGTGAAGTGTCCGCTTCCTCACTACTTGTGGTTTGAGGTCCGGACGGTGTTGTAGTAATCCTGGGCTCCGGGGTATCAGAGATGTCTGCCAAGACTGCAAACCTGTTTTTGCAGTGGGTTAGAGGTTCTGGTGGGCTGATTCTAGGTGGCAATGTTATGTGAAGGGAAGGTGTATCTTTAGTCTGGGGTTCTAAAGTCACACGGCACAGTACCTTTAGTTCATCCAGTAAAAACAACACAGTCCTCTAGTGGATGAAAGGGGGGTGGCCCAGCCTTCTCCGGACTTTGACGGGCAAGGACGGGCCCGCCAGCGCACGTCCCACGCAGCGGGAGCCCGCTCTGGAATTTAAAGTGGCGCCTCCTGGCACAGGTGCTGACGCTGACGCTGGTGCTGGTGCAGAGGCGCCAGGCACCCTGGGGCACTGAATCCTGGCCCCCTCTCGTCCCGGTAAGGCTGCTGAAGTAACGGGCGTCCCGCGCAGTGGGAGCCCGCTCTGGAAGTTAAAGTGGCGCCTCCTAGCGCAGGTTATGTCACTGGTGAAGAGGCGCGAGGAACCCTGGGGCACTGAGTCCTGGCCCCCTATCGTCCCGGTAAGAGAGCTGAAGTGACCGGCGTCCCCATTAATTTATATATTTGCAATCTGCAACTCCTCAAGTCATTACTAGAGGTCTCTCTTGAGTCAAATGGCAAACCTTCAAAGAAATTCTCAGAGTCAGTGTTCTTCAATGAGTTACTAGCGCTCACTCTTTAGTCAGATGCAAAAACATTGAAATTCTTTTATGAAGCCTCATTTCCACAAGTCGTTACTAGGTGTCCCTCTCGAGACAAATGCAAAAGCCTTGAAATTCTTATATGAATCTGCAGTTCCACTATTCATTACTAGGTGTCCATCACAAGTCAATTGCAAAAGCATTGAAATTCCTCCACGAAGTTGCAGTTTTACTAGTCATTACTATGTGTCCCTCTGGAGTCAAATGCATAAGCATTCAAATTCTTCTGTGAAGCCCCAGTCCCACTAGTCGTTACTAGGTGTCCCTCAAAAGTTGAATGTAAAAGCACTGAAATTTATACATGAAGCCCCAGTCCCACTAGTCGTTACTAGATGTCCCTCAAAAATTGAATGCACAAGCACTGAAATTTGTACATGAAGCTGCAGTTCCACTAGTGGTTACGAGGCGCTCTTGTCAAGCCAAATACAATTCTTTTATAAAGTTGCAGTACTTCACAAGTCAAATGTGAGAGAATGTCACGCTACAGTCAGAGCTGCTGACTTTGGAACTGGGGAACCAGGTTTGAGTCTCAGAGTCGGCTCAACATCCTGTGATTCTGAGCATATCACTTAATTTCCCCTGGCTACAAAAATAAAAAGAATTACAAAAAATAATGTGGCCTTGTGTAATGTAACTGGTGCTCATGTAAAGCGCTCCAATACGAGTCAAGTTTGCACTATATGAAACTGGATAAAAAAAAATTTTTTTAAGTAAGATGCAAACGCTTTGAAATTCTTACATGAAGCTCCAGTTCTACCAGTCAGTTACTAGGTGTGCCTCACAGGTCAAATGTAAATGGAATGAAATTATTTCATGAAGCTGCAGTTCCACTAGTCGTTACTAGGTGTCCCTCTCAAGTCAAATGCAAAAGCACTAAAATATCTTCATGAAGCTGCAGTTCCACATGTTAATAGGGGTCCCACTCAATTCAGATGGAACAGCTTCAAGTGGCCTGCACCAAGCTGAATGGATGTGGCATTAATATATATATATTTGCATAAACACCTTTGCTATTTCAATCAATCTATAGGATTATTTGCCAAAGCTGGTTCACAATAATGAGTAAAAATTACACATTTCAATACATTTGTTGATTTCATCAATGTTTGGGATTGCACTCTACTATGTAAAGGAACTTTATTCACTGGTAATGTTTGGGATTGCACTCTACTATGTATCGGAAATTAATTAACTGGTATGTACGATTGCAGTTAGAGAACCCAAATTTGCTGTGGGAGTATTTTCTGCATTCTACTGTGCTGGCACCATTGTGCTGGTGTATTTCATCCATCTATTCTCGGAGTTCCATCCAAGTATCAGCAGCCAGGAAGTAGACTTGGCTACCAAAAGAAACGTTATTACAGAAAGCTGCAGCTCCACAAGTAGTTACTAAAGGTTCCTCACAAGCCAGATACAAGTGGTTGAAATGTCATTCACAAACCTAAGGGGGGTGTGGTTTCCATATATATATATATATATATATATATATACCGGTTCAGTACGGCTTCCGTGAGGGGATGGGCACCGTTGAACAGGTCCTGAACTTTACACTTCTACAAGGGAAATATGTTCAGGCTAAGGCTGGCAAACTCTATGCAGCATTCGTTGATCTGAGTGCTGCTTTCGATTGCGTTAAGCATGATCGTTTGTGGAAGGTGTTGGAGGAACTTAAAGTGGAGGAGGCCATCATTTCTTTTTTAAGGCAACTTTATGCTGGGGCAAGGGCCAGGGTGAGATTTGGAACGGGAGGTGAGTGCACCAAGCCCTTCCACGTGAAGCGTGGAGTGAGGCAAGGGTGCGTTCTCGCGCCTCTTCTTTTTAACTTATACACCAATGACTTAGAGGATGTCTTGGTGTCTAAAGTAATTGACTCACCTAGAATTAATTTTAAACAAGTGGTGTCCCTATTGTATGCGGATGACACCGTCATCATGGCCAGGACAGAGAGAGGTCTGCAGACAGTCCTAGACGCCTATATTAATTTCATGGACTCTAGGGGTCTGAAACTGAATGTGCAAAAGACTTTCGTGAAGACGTGTGCAAGGGGTAAATCCAAAACCTGTAAGTTGTTTGCGGGCAGGGAGAAAGTGCAGGCAACCAAATCCTTTTCGTACTTAGGAGTAGTTCTTGAAGGTGGGGGGCATTGGGGTCCGGCCATTAGGAGTAGGACTTTGTCCTTTAAAAAAGCGACTGCAGCACTTATGGCTTTTTCGCGAAAGATGGGCAAAAGACCCCCTGAAATTTTACTTAAAATATATATGGCCAAATGTGTTAGTACGGCCATATATGGTGCTGGTGTCTGGGGCATCCAAGACACCAGGGAAATACAAACAGTAGAAAATGCTTTTTTAAGGTTTATTTTAGCTGTACCTTTCAGTTTATCTGTGTATAATTGTCACGTTGAGCTGGGTGTTCGTCATATCAGTGATCTGATAGCGATGCAACCACTGTTACTTTGGCACAGGGTTTGGACAGCAGTTGACTTGGAGCTGAACAGAGAGTGTGTTCTTAAATTTACTGCACCTATAGTTAGTCCTTAAACGCAACAATATATACGTGACATGCTTTGTTCTTTTATGCACTTTATGTATTGATTATTTTTGTGTTGCTGCTTTTATGATTTTAAAATTTTGCGAAAATCGAATAAAGCTTTCTACTACTACTACTACTCTAGATACTCCAATGACTTATGCTTCTTTTCTGTAGTATAAATAATTATTGTAATTTACAATGCATTTCTTGAGAGTTATGGAAATAGTTGGTGAAACCCTATTATACATATCAGTCATAGTGCAAGTGTCTAACAATTCCTATTCTTGGGGAACTATTTTTAGGTTTATATTTATATGTGCAAAAGCAAAATGCAGTCACTCAAAGTGAAAGCATCCAACGACAGAAGTAGTCTGTCTATTGATCTGTGCCTTTTGCTGGGTGGGGGGAGGGAATATAATTTGAATAACATGTCAACAGACCAGTGGTGAAAGAGCGTTGGTTGGAAGTCCCTAAATATGTATGTAATTTTTATGATTTTTTGGAAAACATGAGGCTGGCAAGACAGCAAAATCTGTCTATAGGCCAGACCTAAAAAAGTGTCTCAGATGTTTTTCGTACGGCCAAGTCAGGTATCAAGGTTACGAGTGTAAGGTAAACAGTGATGTGACATTAAAGGGATTTTCCTGATAATTCACCTTGGCACTTTACTGGAAGAATAAAGTCTGAAAGAAAACAGTTTTTGACAATACCTCACTTCCGTCAGGAAATCACAGAACTGTAACATCTATAAAAGCTATGGCAGCATAACTGGATTTATTTTAGGAGCTCCTTGCCAGCTGTCAGCTGCAACTACAGTTCAAACGGATTCTACCAAGCCTAGCTTGTGAAATCGCTCCCTACTGTTTTCAATTGAAAGGCACTTGCCTGAATCCCCATTGCTAGGGATTGGCAGCTCTCTTCAAGTTCTGAAGCAGGTGATGGAATTTGAATATCTGTTGTAGGTAAAGGCAATTCATTTGCCCCACACTGCAGGCGCGTGCGCCTGTTTAACAACTACTTGAATCCTGATCTGATTAGAAATCTTTATTCGAGGGGGGGGGGGGAGGGGGGAAATGCAAGGAAGATGGTGGCATGAGCCTACAGATCCGACCCAGGGAGGCAAATTAAACTAAATAACTGCGAGTGAAAGCAATAAAAATGAGCTCCGAACATCTCAGGGACTAGTATGAAATCTTTTGAGTCATCTTATCCTACCTTCTGAGACAACACTCAAGACCCGTGCGGGCCGCTTGGCTCAGCGTTACTTCCCACATGGGCGGGAGAGTGTCGAAAGCCTTATGGACCCCTAGTCACAGTCACCAATTGAGGCACGTCATAAAACAACAAGTAAGATTTGTAATGTTACCTGTTAGCACAAGTTGAAGTGGTCTACCTGGCAATCTAACTAGTCCACATTATCGGCAATATCACTCGACTTGCCCGACCCTAAAATGGCAACTAAACAGCAAAGCAATACAAACTTATTGTAATATGTGTATCAAAGGTGAGCTTGTTCTTCATTCCACCAACGATGATACCCCGTGTCAGTGAATCTTTATGATATATTTGCCTTACCGCTGCAGCTGATATACAGTCACACTTTACTAAATGCTATCACTGTGTGAGCTACTCCCCAAGTGGTCAGGTTAACAGAGACCTCAAACAACGCTGCAGTCTCTGAATTACATTAACCACTCGACGTGCGTCATGCATTAAAAAATATAACTGATGATATTAACCTGTTGGTGGAGTAAGTCGACCTATTTAACTCCCCACTCAACACAGTGCTTGTCTGTCCTCAAAATGGCGGTCGATTAATGCTGCGTGACCAGCTCCCCGCATAGCACAACCTCAACCGCATCCTACCACCAAACAGACCCCTTGCAGCTGTGAGTTTTTCTCTTACGCCTGCTGAGTTGCTGCATCTACTACAAACAAACACCTCCATGGCTCCCTACTTGGCAGTACCTACTACTCCAACACTTTTCTGCATGCTTCAAGTTTGACACAAATGGGTTTAATAATGCAACCAAACTTCTGAGCTGTTAGTACAACGACACAGCCATAAAGAGGGATTATGAACTTATCAGTGACTGACAGCATACTGGCCTGATCGTATATCGGGGATCTGTGTGCATTTTGGTGTCTTTAAACATTTAACTGTGAACACTCATATGTCAGCAGTCCCTTTAGAGGAACAAAACACCCACCAGGAGTACTAATAAAGATCCAGTGAAGGTATTAGTTGGGAGTTATTCAAATCATATTGACAAGCCAAAGATCAAACAGCAAACCTGCTATTCACATGTAACAACACCAGACTCCAAGAATGGTGGTCCGAGTACATATCGAAGACCTGCAAAGCATTGGACAAGCATGAGCACGAGCTGATCACAAGTACGGCTTACAGAGCATGACTCATGGAGCAGAATAGGGTCATCACCCTCTTGTTTTTATATACCTAGAGGCAATACAGTGAATACTAAAACGTGTATAAATAGTCTGAGCTCTTGTTGAAAAGCTCCCAACCAAAAGGCGTGAGTTACCCAGTTTGGCGAAATCCTGAAGATGTAGAGAAATAAGATTCAATAAATAACGACAGTCTACAAAACTAAACAGTATGACATACACAAATAACTCATCAACGGTACTCCACCAAACATCCAAAACAACAGCGGGTGCACTTAAAGCTGCTAATCAGGAACAAACAAACCTCACAAAGATGGCTGAAAAAGAGAATAAAATGAGCCTGAAAAGAGTCAAAGCATACCTGCCAAATCTGGAGTTGCCAGTCAAAAACAAGACCTACATTAATGCTACCATGGAGATGGTCCTAAACAAGCTTGCAGACGTTCACAATCTGGCCAAATCCACTAAAGATAACACCAACATAATACAAGGTGACATCTTCGAAATCGGCTAAGTCATTTGAGAAACTAACACCAGAATCGCAGAGCCTGAGAGCAGAATTAGCAACCTTGAGGATTCAGATACCAAAACGAGGAAAACTATCTTAATGCTCAACACCACCACCCGCTCGCTTTCTAAGAACCTCTCAGAGCTGGAAGACAGAAATAGATGTGAAAACCTATGTAGATTTGGAACACCAGAAGGATAAGATTCTGCTGCTTTCTTTATCCTTTTCCTAGAGAAATGGTTCTCACAAGTTACAAACTTAACATTCTATAAAGCTCTTGAGTTTGACAGGGCGCACAGAGTTCCATTGAGAAAGCCTTTGAATCAAAGATTCCCACACCAAATTGTCTGTAAGCCTCTGCTCTATCAGCACTGCTAGCCTGACCTTATGAGGAAACAAAACCATATACTATGGAAAGGTAATAAGATCTTTATTTCACAAGACTACTCTAAAGCCACAGTTGAATCAAGAAAGGGTTTCCTGGCTCTTTGACCTAGGCTTAAGGTGTAGAACTATCAGTTTTCCCTTGTAGGTCCTGCAAAGTGTTGTGCTATAGTACAGGGCACTCAACACATGCTCACTGACCACACAGTTCTCAAGAAATTCCCCAAAGACAAAGATGAAACGATCATGGACACTTTGAGTATTAAAGATCACGGCACGAGACTCAAGCATCAACCCTATACCTGTACTGCTACACCAGTCACAAAAGATAATTCCGAGTTTAAAGAGCCAGTCCAGCAACATTGGTCCTTTACTTAATCAATAAATCTCCAAATGGTTTACTTGCAATGTGGGGGGGTAACCCCCCTACTGATAGACTGACGTATGTGGGAAACGGTGTTTTTAAGCTACACTAGAGTAAGTGGAACCAATTTTGGTGCGAAAAGGAAGGGGTTTCTCTTATTACATTGTCTGGGAGCCTAAGGGCACGATGTGCTCTTAGGCTCTTCCAGATTTATGTGTAGAAGAGGAAAGACTAGAGGCCTGAATGAATTTGAGAAATGCTTAAAGAAGTTGGACCTGTATTACAAGTCACGGGTAAACACGATCATGGAGCGGTACAATTTCGGCCAGTGTGCTCAAGGTTAAACTGAAACAGAAGAGGAGTATGTCACTGCTTTCAGGACGCCAGCTAGCACTTGCAAATTTGGTGGATATACTGAAGAACGTATCAGAGACCAATTTGTTGTAAATTGTAATTGTGATAAAATACATTAAGAGCTGTGGTCAAAAGATAATCCACGTCTAGCTCATGTCTTAATTATAGCAAAAGGGTCTTAATTATAGCAAAAAGTGTGGAACCAATGCAGAAGTGTATAGATATCATTAAGAAGGGTGTCAAGGTTGAGTGTGACTTGGAAGCCAAATATTTAACCAACAGGCTCTATGAAGAAAATAACTAGCAAAAATGTGGAAATCCAAAATAATGGTATTTGCATTAGATGTGGTAGGCAAGGTCAAGTGGCTAAAGGTCAAATATATCCTGCTATTAATGCTACATGTAATCAATGTGACAAAAAGAGAGATTTTCAAGGGTGTTGCAGCAGTGCTGCTGCAAAGATGTGCTCTAAATCCTCTAAGGATGTCAGAGAGGTCTTTGAAGAGGTAGTCTTATAAATCGTAGGTAAAGTTGGCGAACATCCTTCAGAGATAGTGAGTGTAAATGATTCGAATGTCAAAATGACTTTTGACACTTTCGCCAAAATAACAATCTTTCCAGAAGAGGTGTAAAAGATTTTTTTCAAGGTAAATGCAAACCAAAAAAAATGGATATTCACCCTGGGGTTATGTGGATCAGTCACTCAAAATGCTGGGTATTTTTTTTTTCACAACCAATTTTATTGAGCAAATGAGCACTGAGAATGTGGCATCTCCACAACCGAAGAACACCACGACAGTATCAAAACAGCAATTACATAGGCAGCAAATGCTAGAGTAGACTCATAAAATATGCTCAGTATAGAAACACCCCAGTGACCCACCCTAACCCACAACTCCACCCCCCCAACCCCGGACACCCCCCAACCCCCCCCACCACACGTGCATAGAAAGCAATAAAGAAAAGCAAGTAGGTGCAGCGCCACCAGGGCAATGCTACTTCGGGCCAACAGTGTCACTGTGATCAAATGTCCTCCTCTCGCTCCGCTGGGGGGTCCAGGGATAGACCACGATAGTCAGCCCAACGCTTCCAAATTTTGAAGTGCTTGTGAGGACAGCCCCGCGCTTCAAAGACCGGCCTCTCCAGACCCATGAAGTAATCTAGCCCCGCCTTCCAAGCAGAAAGGGGGGGGGCCCTCACCGCTTTCCATGCCCGGGCCAGGTCTCGCTTGGCCACAACCAGCCCCAATAGCAGCAAATGGCGCTTATATATGTTACCCCCAATCCCTTCCATGATGTGCAGTAGGCCCAACCGGTGGGTACGAGGAAGGTCCCAGCCCAGCACCTCAGCCAGGCAACTCCACACACCCCTCCAGAACCCAGTCAGCCGGCCACACGTCCACACAGCATGCATTAAGGACCCAGGCACCGACCCACAGCGCAAGCATTCCGGGGATGCAATCAAACCAGCTTTCCACAATCGTTCACGTGTATAGTATGCCCGATGCAGGTATTTGAATTGAATGAGCCGGAGCCGGATAGCAATGGCAGTTCCACGTGGGGACTCCAGCGCCTCCCTCCAATCGTCTTCATCGAGGGGACCCACGTCCACCTCCCACGCCTCCCGAAGAGAGTGCAGGGTGGAGGAGCAGTGGACAACAAGTGTCTGGTATATCTTGGAGACCTTTCTGTCCCCCAAGTCTCCCATAAACACCTTAGCCTCGACCGGGCTAAACTCTGGCAAGGAGTCGAGACCGGCGATGCTCGGGGCGAGGGCATGGCGCAGCTGAAGGTAGCGGAAGAATTGGGACTGAGGCATCTGGAATTCCGTGCGGAGCTCCTCGAAGGATTTGAGGGTGGTGCCAGACACGACCTGGCCCAGTTGTGTAACCCCTATGGCCTCCCAACCCTCAAAGCCGGCCAGAGCCGCCAGCTCTGGGAGCAGACCATTATGCCAAAGCGGCGTCTCAGCCGTCAACTTGCCCCACCATCCCATGCGGCGCAAGGATTGTCGCCACACGGCAAAGACCACCCTTGTGACCGAGGGTAACCCACGACGCAGGCGAGCCGAATACAGGATGGTGTGGAGCGTATGATCACCCATGAGTGACCGTTCCAGGGCGTAGGCCGGATCGCTTCTATCGCCATACCACCACTCATTAAGAACAAGTAGCTGGGAAGCCTGGTAGTAGGAGAGGAGGTCCGAGGTGGCCAGGCCGCCACAGTATGTGGACAGAAAACACGTCTTCAGTGCTACTCTGGCCGCACCCCCATCCCACAGGAAGCGACCCAACACCGAGTTAACCTGACGGAACCACTCCAGGCCGATGGGGTATGGGAAATTCTGTAGCTGGTACAGTAGACGCGGAAGCGCCACCATCTTGAAGATGGCCGATCTACCAAAGATAGTGAGCGGCATCCTGGACCAAGTTTTGACATCAGCCTGTACCCGTTCCCACACCGGCAGGACTCCACGCGCCCAGGCCACAACCCGCGACTCCGATAGGAAAACGCCCAAGTACTTTAGGCCTCCCGTCGCCACTCGCAACTCCGCAGCCCAGGGGTCGGCAACCACTCCGCCGCCCAGCACCCACAGGGTCGATTTGTTAAGGTTGAGACGGAGGCCCGATGCCTCGCCGAACGCACGCATAATCTCTAGGACCCGGGGGCCCGAGCGTTGCAGGTCGGTGAGAAAGAAGAGGACGTCATCCGCATACAGCGCAATTCTGTCCGCCAGGTCCCCATTCCAGACAAAGCCACACAATCGGGCATCCACTCGTACCCGCGACGCCAGGGGCTCCATGGCAAGGGCAAACAGATACGGGGACAGAGGGCAGCCCTGCCGAGTGCCACGTCCTATATGGAAACGCCCAGAGGTAGCTCCGGCCACACGGACCGAGGCCGTCACGTTAGTGTAGAGGAGACGGACATACGACAGGAAAACCGGCCCCAGGTTGAGGCGGGCCAGGAGGGCAAACAGATAAACCCAACTCACAGAATCAAAGGCCCTGTCCATATCCGCCAAGAAGAGTGCCGCCTGCTCATCGCTAGCACCCATAGCATCCACTGCCGCTTGCGCCCGTCGGATGTTATGTCGGGTGGCCCTCCCTGGCATGAATCCAGCCTGGTCGGGGTGGACCAGGTCAGTGATGTGGGGTAGCAGGCTGTTCGCTAAGGCCTTAGCCAGGATCTTAGCCTCGACGTTTAACAAGGAAATAGGCCGGTAAGAGTCGTATCTGTCCGGCTCCCTGCCCGGTTTTAAGAAGACCACGATCTCGGCGTGGCGCCAGTCCGGCGGCATCTCCCCCTGAGCCCGCGCCGCCTCCAGGGCACGCCGATAGTGGGGCCCCAGCTGGACGTGAAACTTTAAAATGCTGGGTATTTTGAAGGTATCTTAACACTCAAAGGTAAAATGACTGTTTGAAAAATGTTTATATCGTTAAAAGGTGATTGCATTATTGGATGGCCCCATCAAAAGGAGTTAGGGGTATTACTTGCACCCAATGCTGTACCTTACGTTTACTTCAAAGATGTTGTTTTTCAGTTTGTTGTTGTGCAAAGTGGGTGCCTTGACTTTGAAAATACATTTCCAAATCTACGAATTTGCCTGTATGCCTTTTGGTCTAGTTTCAACAGCCTCTGTGTTTCAAAGGGCAATGACATCCATGCTGGAAGGACTACAAGGAGTACAAAGAGTGAGGTTTTATCAGAATGATGTGTTAATATGTTCAGGAAACTGAGATGAACGCAATGAAAGGGTTTAAGAAGCCCAAGGTAGATTTGAGAAACATGGGATGGCTTTAAGAGCAAATAAATCTTGTTTTGGGCAAGAGAAAATATCTTCTTTGGGGCCCATAATTACTGAACTAGGCATAAAACCGAAAGAAGACATGGTGAACACTCTAGATATAGTTCCGTAACCTGTAAATATTAAGGAATTACGTTTTGTTTCTAGAAATGGTTGAACCTTGAACTTACCACCTGGCGTCTTCTCTTACTTTTCCACAGCAGTCTCCTTGGAACAATCGAAGGAGGCATTAAAGAAGGATGTGATCGTACATGAAGTTAGACAGTATACTGGGAAAGTATAACCACAGGAAAGATGCCTCAGAAATGAAAGGACGCAGTTATATTATAAGTAACCCAAGTTTAGATGAGCATGGAAAGTGATGTTACTGATAGGCCTAAATTAATTGTTCCTATGGGACTAGGACAAGGGCTATTTGCTCTACCTTAAGAGAGACACATACGTTTAACATCTACCAAACGATTTTGTGATGATGGCTTGATGTGGATGATGCTAAAACGTATGTTGGTTCTTGTAGGGTGTGTCAGACTTCATATAAGCATTGGGTTGTTCCTATCACTTTATTTAACCAGTAGAGTTCCATGAAAAATCTTGTGAAAAAGTGCCAATTGATTTTACTATGCATACATTCATGCTGCCAATTAGGGAAATTATGTGATTGCTTTAGTAAAGTAAAGTAAAGTCCACATTTGTAAAGCGCACAATCACCCGTAAGGGTCTCTAGGCGCTGGGGGCCGTCGGGAAGATTAAGCGAGCTATTCTTGTCACATGGTGCTGGGCTAACTTGCCGCCGGAGCCGGTGAATGAACCGTGGTCCCCAGATTCCAGCGTCAGTCGCTCTGGCCGCGGCACCACACCTCTTCCTCTTAGTGGATTGCCTTTCCAAGTTGGTTAATTATTCAAAAGTCAAAATAACTTTATTCGGTTCAGCTTAGACCATAAAAGTTTAACATACCTGAATAATACTTAACATTGACGTGTCCAGTTCATACAATAATATAGCTCTTATCCCTATAGCTCAACACTTAAAAATAAAACATTATTTATTTAAAAAGAAAAAAAACTACTTACATTTAAGAAGCACCATTTTAATTTACAATTCATACCGTTTTCTTATAAAAAATGCAATTTAGATAAAATGTAAAACGGCAGTACAAATAGCAGCAGTAGATAAAGAACGTAAGAAATTAAAACCCTCATGATAGGTGCAAGGGAGAATTTCATTTAGAATTGGAATGGGGTACCTTGCCCCAGGCTCTACATAGAGTGTGCAAAACAGCATAAAGTGCAAGGTGTTTTGTTGGGCTAATGGATTGCAGGGGCAGGGAATGAGATTCTTGCACCATCCAGCCTGCTTAGGGAAGGCCACAAGAAAGTGCAACGTGCAGGGTCGAAACTTGGGGGCATATTACCAAGCAATAGCGATAATTATCGCCATTGCTTGGTTAGCGATAAAAATTTATCGCCGAGCTGCGACGATTTTTATCGCAGATAAACCTTGCTATTAGCAAGGTTTATCTCTGAAACTATAAAAATCGGCCGAAATGCATGAATATCGCTGTAAAGTCAGTGATATTCATGCATTACCGAGCGAATGCTCTTAGCCATGTTATCCACCTCCCATTGGATAACATGGCTAAGAACTGCTCAGGGCAGGTGTTAGCTTTTGGAGATATTCGCGCTTAGCGCGAATATCTCCAAAAGTTGGTAATAGGAGATAGCGATGTTAGCGACTGTTTCCAGTCGCTAACATCTTGGCACGCCCACTTTGCATGTCATTAGTGATAAATTTCTCTGACTTGCAAAGCGGGGCCCAAGATGGTCGCTATCTCCTACTAGCTGTCGCTAACTGGTGTTAGCGACAGCTAGGTAATAGGGAGATCATTTTATCTCCGCTTTCTTGGCTTTTAAAGCCAAAAAAGCGGAGATAAATCCCTTGATAATATGCCCCCTGGTCATATAAAATCGGAACTGTACATTCATAGTAAAAGATAGGTAAAATTCTTGTCATAAAGGGGACCGATCATAATGATATTGCAATTCTTGTTGCCGTTGACGATTGGTCAAGACTGCAATATATGCCTCTTTTATGATTAATTTCATATTTGTGTGAATACTGCCCGGATTATCATAGTAATGCCCCAGACCTATTTCATGAAATGTTTCTTTAACAAATCGAAGCATGGAATAGTCAGGGCATTATCGAGGGCCATACAATCCTCGATAATTTTCCTTGAAAACTTTAGGTCCTCAGACAGCTAGATTTTGACCCAGAAGACTAATGGGGCAATGTTAATTCGGTCCTCTGCATCAGCAATCTTTTTATGAACTTATTTTCTAAGACTTGTAATTGGCTACTTTTATGGTGACTCCCACACTCCTGCCCCATAGGTTGCGACAGACAAGCATTTTGATTTGCATAATGTGATTAATTCCACTACCGGCTTATGGCCCAGCTTACAAGCAAAGCGGAATAGGCCCTCTACTACACGGCTAGTATGCTGTACCCTAGCTGTTACAAGGTGGTCCCAGATCAATTTGTTATTAAAAATATTCCCCAAATAAGTAAAATTGGACACCTTATTGATGGACTGGCCCTTAACAATAAATGTTCTTGTTTTAGTTTGCTTCGGGCCACACACCATGATATAAGATTTACTAAGATGTACTTTTAGATCCAATGATAACATAAAATCGATAAAAATATTCAAAGATTTCTGTAGAATATTAGTGGTTAAGGCCATTAAAACCATGTCATCCGCATACGTCAACAACGGAACCGGGTTGCCTCTGATTCTCGGGAAATCTAATGCCTGTTCTATTAGGTTGATTATTCATTCATGGCCACTGAATTAATGTATTGTTCTGAAAGAAGTGTTTGCAGTAAAAGATTATTGCAAAATCACTGTGTCTGCTAATAGGTTTAATTTGCCTAATTGGATATGATGACATTTATGAGAGCCCATTTGCACTTTAGAGCATACAGTAGAATAGCGTGTTAAAAACTTTGTAGAACTACCATGTTTCACAGCAAACTACGACCGGTGAACACCATTCAGACTGAAAAAGTCTGCTAAGAAATTGTTCCTGTTTGTGTTGATGAAAATATTAGTGTTACTCTGTACTTTGAAACTGAGGTGGTTCGTGTAGCGCTCTAGTGCTCCGAGGGTCTCCCTTGAGCCCCGGAAGCACTGCCACACTTTGTAACACTTTCTGGCCAGGCGTGGCCAGAAGGAGATAAATAAACGGACAGGAGTGGCACGGCACTTCCTGTCCAGACCAGCACTCCGTAGCACGTGTGTGATATGTGTATGCCTGGCGGTGCGCGCAGATAACAGCCCCCAATGCCCCCAGCGGTCAGCGGTCCCCACACTGGCGACGAGGGTGGGATCTGCCTAGATCCGCGTGGACCAGCTGACACGGAGGTCGGAGACACCGAGCTCCGGAAGCGGCAACTCCCTGCGGACCCAGAACCGGAGACCGACAGGATCAGCCCAGCGCCAAAGAAGAAGAAAGAAATCACCTACCGGTAAGCAGCGTATGCAAGGAGCTGCATGAGGCACCGGTACCGACACCACCCAAGCGGCGGAGCACACAGCGCCGAAGCAGGGCCCCGCCAGCAGGCCGAGCAGTGCGTGCATGCGCAGATAAGAGAGGCCGACGCCCTCTCAAGGCCTAAAGTCGCGTGAGCACGCGAAAGGGAAAGAAGCTGCGCGCAGGCCCAACAACGCAGGGCCAGAGCAGGCCCACGGACACACGGAAGAAAAGAATACTCCGCGCACGACAGGAAACACGCGCGCAAGGCAGAGGAGAGATAAAACAAGCACGAGCCAAGCCAAGAGAAAATAAAAACAAGCACTAGCCAAGCCAAGAAAAAAAAAATCTTTGAAAGCCAACCCAGCCAGAAGCATGCACAACTACGGGGGAGAACTGATAAAGCCACCCAAGCGCTTAACCTACTCAAAAATGTCCCAAAATCAAGGAGGAGCAACGGGGGGCACATCACAAGCAGCGGCAGTCCCTGCAGCTCAGCCTCCAACCCCTTCGGCACACTCACAAATACAAGCATTGCCGCCTTTCAGCGAGCTAATTGACCCCGGGACAGCAGCGCCACGATGGGCAGTGTGGCTAGGGCAACTCAATAATTATTTTATAGCTACCAGGGAGAAAGACAATGAAGTAAAGCGATCACTCCTACTTCACTTTGGTGGCACGGAACTCTATAAGCTATTCAGACACCTTCCTAACACTGGGGCCGCCAATGACTTTGATGCTGCAGTCACCGCCCTAAATGCCCATTTCGACCCCCAGCTGAATCCTCACTACGAGAGATTCAAGTTCTGACAGTCCAAACAACGAGAAGGTGAGACGATGGACGCGTTCCACGCACGACTAAGGGACCTCATAAGCACGTGCACAGAAGACGACGAAAAGAAGGAAGTAACAGCACAACTCATCCAGGGCTGTCGCAACAAGCATTTGAGAACCTTGATCCTGAGGCAACCACGAATATCCCTCGACGAAATACTGATCCTTGCAAGGTCACACGAACTGTCCGATGCCCGCGCTACTGCGATGGAGGCGGCCCTCAATCCACAACCAGATGCTGGAACGGTAATAAAGACAGAACGTGTAGACGCAGTGCGCACTTCCAACCGAGGAGGCAGAGGACGTGGGCCGACCAGGACACAACGCCGGACGCCATGTGGATACTGTGGCAGGGAGGAGCACAATCAAGATGGCTGCCCAGCACGTGGGAAGACATGCTCAAAATGCGGAGTCCCCAACCACTTCGCTAGTGTATGCAGAGGAGGCTTTCGCGGACGGAACATTTCGGGGAGGAAGACGGCCACTGGAGCAATTAAGCAACTTTCGCTAGGTGAAGCCACGCCGTCGCGATCAACCAAGTCACAGAGACCACCACAGCCACAATACGATGATTCGTCCACAGATGACGAAGACGAATGCTATTTCGTATCGTTTGTCAGCAAGCTGAAGAAAAGACGACGACCACAACCCAAATGCCAGATACAAATTCATGGGTCACCAGCGGTCGGAGTCATAGACACAGGGGCCACAGTGAATGTGATGGGCATCCAACATTATAAGGCACTAAACCCGAAACCCAAACTAGTTCCATCCAAAGCCAGGATCTTTACCTACGGCAGTCAGGAACCCCTCCCACTGCGAGGAAAAATGGTAGTGCAGGTCAGAGCAGAAGACCAGGAAGTGCTGACCACGTTCCATGTGATAGACAAGGAAGCAGACCTTCTAGTAGGGAGCAACACGGCAGAAGACCTAGGCCTCATTGCCTTCGCGAATGCAGTAAAGGCGCTGCAGACAGAGGACATTCTACACATTTTCCCCAAGTTATTCACAGGCCTTGGAACCATCAAGCACCCTCCAATCAAGTTGCACATAGACCCTGCCATACAACCGATTGCGCTACGACACAGGAGAGTCCCATTTCATCTACGTGCCGCAGTAGAGCGAGAACTGAACCAATTAGAATCACAAGGAGTGATTGAAAAAGTGTCTGGACCGACGCCATGGGTGTCCCCCATGGTGATAGCCGAGAAACCGAGACAACCAGGAAAAATCAGAATATGTATTGACATGAGGATCCCGAACAAAGCCATTCGGCGTGAACGACATCTCACACCTACGGTGGACGACATCCTGACCGACTTGAATGGCGCCCAATGGTTCTCTAAATTGGACCTCAATGCGGGCTATCACCAACTGAGGCTAGCAGAAGAAAGCCGCTACATAACAACTTTCTCGACGCACCTTGGACTGAGAAGGTACAAAAGGCTAAACTTTGGGATCTCATCTGCAGCCGAGATCTTCCAAAACACCATCAAAGAAATCCTCTCCGGACTCCAAGGAGTGCTGAATGTCAGCGACGAAATTTTAATACACGCCAAGACAAGTGAGGAACACCACAACAGGCTAAAAGCAACGCTGCAAAGACTTGCACAGTATGGCGTGACACTTCACAAAGACAAATGTCAATTTTTCAAGAAGTCCATTGAGTTCTTTGGCTACGTGTTTGGGTCGGAAGGAGTCACCGTAGACCCCCGCAAGTCGCTGGCAATCAAGAACGCCCCTGCGCCTACTACAGCGTCAGAAGTGCGGAGTTTCTTAGGAATGGCACAATATTGTGCAAGGTTCATCCCCAACTTAGCCACGATTGCGGAACCACTGAGAAACTTAACAAAGAAAGAGAACTCATGGAAATGGACAGAGACTGAAGCCAAAGCCTTCCACCAAATCAAAACAGCTTTGTTAGATAGCACCACGATGGCATACTTCAACACTGCCAAACCCACCGAAATAGTAGTGGATGCCAGTCCAGTCGGCCTGGGAGCCCTGATCTCACAAGAAACTGAGCCAGGAGTATGGTCGCCTTTGGCATTTGCAAGCAAAGCACTAACAATGACAGAGTCTAGATACTCGCAAATCGAGAGAGAAGCCCTAGCAGTGAAATGGGCCTGTGCACACTTCCATTTGTACATCTCCGGACACCCCTTTCGCATGGTGACAGACCACCAACCGCTCATACCCTTATTCAGAGGCACCGCTCCTCACCCACCACCGAGGATAGAACGTTGGGCAATACAAGTGCAACAATACCAAATGGACCTCACGTACCGCCCAGGGGCAAAGAACCCCGCAGACTTTCTCTCTCGACACCCTGGCCCGGAAGAATGTCGACCAACAGAACACGAGACCCAAACTGAAGCGTTCGTGAACATGTTGTCAGTTGCGTCATGTCCCCGAGCCCTCACGGCAGAAACCATCATATCTGAATATGTACACGATGCGGTCATTCAACGAGTAGCAGATTCCATACAGTCAGGCTCATGGGAAAACTTCCTAAGGAATGTCAGCGGGTGGAACGAAGATGACCGGACCCGTTTGACGCAATTCTGGAGAGTGCGACATGACCTGAGCCGGGCAAGCAATGATCTCATTCTCAGAGGCCACCGCGTAGTCATCCCTAAGACTCTACAAGAAAGAGCAACAATCCTAGCTCATGAAGGACACCAGGGCACCCGCCGGATGAAGGCACGGATGCGGGAAAAAGTTTGGTTCCCCAACCTGGAAGAAACTGTTGACACCGTTGTACGACAATGCCGGGCATGCCAGATAACCAGCTCCTCTGATGCTCCAGCGCCCATAATCACGGAGGAACATGCTCCGTCGCCATGGTCATGGCTCAGCCTGGACTTTGGGAGTTTCCCAGATGGGAGAGTCACTGTTGTATTGATTGACAATTACACTAAATACCCAATCGTAGACCTGGCCTCTTCCACCAGCTTCGCAAACATTCGCCCCATCCTAAGCAAATCATTTGCCATGTTTGGAGTCCCTCTTGTCATCAAGACAGATAATGGACCCCCATTCCAGGGGAGCGAATTCAAGGAGTTCCTACAAAGTCTTGGCATCAGACATCACAGGATCACACCTCAGTGGCCTCAAGCAAACGGCGAGGTAGAACGCTTTATGAGAACAACTAACAAGATCCTACGAATTGCCACCTCGGAAGGAAGAGACCCGGAAGAGGCACTGCAGGTCTTCCTACGGGAGTACAGGAGCACACCCCACAGCACCACACAGCAATCACCGTGGGCGCTAATGCTAGCTGGGCCGAGAAGAGACTTACTCCCAATGGCTGATAACTGGGCGCCAGCGCCGTACTCTCCCGGTCGCACTCAAGAAAGGCGACGAAGAACTAACGAGAAAGCGAGCCACAAAAGAAGAGCTCAATCAAGGAATCTACAGCCAGGAGAGACTGTGCTGATCCGGACCAGGAGACCTGGAGGAAAATTCAACACAGCATTCGAAGCTGAACCATGGATCGTCAAAGAAACAAGAGGCACGGCTGTCACAGCCCGCCGGAATGGAGAAGAGGTAACCAGGAACGTCTCCTGGTTCAAACAAATACCACCGCCGCAACAGCATCTACCCGGCCAAGAGGAACCCGAGGCAGGGGAGACAGAGATGGTAACGGGAAGAACCAGTGAGGCGAGCACGCTCTCGAACACAACAGGACAGGATGAAACAACCCCTCCATCACCAGGACTGGGACCTGGGCAAGCACCCACCAGAGGCCGGTGGAGGTATAACCTCAGGCCGAACCCTAAGCCGAGCCAGAAACTATTTGACTTTATGTGCTGAACTTTTATTTACAATTATTTTCAAAATCCAAGTTGGGAAGGGATGTAGCGCTCTAGTGCTCCGAGGGTCTCCCTTGAGCCCCGGAAGCACTGCCACACTTTGTAACACTTTCTGGCCAGGCGTGGCCAGAAGGAGATAAATAAACGGACAGGAGTGGCACGGCACTTCCTGTCCAGACCAGCACTCCGTAGCACGTGTGTGATATGTGTATGCCTGGCGGTGCACGCAGATAACAGCCCCCAATGCCCCCAGCGGTCAGCGGTCCCCACAGTTCGGTATAAAGCGGCGGAGAATATGGCCAAGAGTAAATTTCAACATGGTGGAGAACTTCATATTAACCACGTTAGGGTTTCCGTTAGCGACTGGGTTGCAGGTAGGGGACGTTCTGGTTTAAACAAATCTTTGTTTTAGAATTGTTTGCAGCTTCCAGGAAGATTAAGGAGAATACAAATTCGGTTCACTTGTCTGGTAGTTGATGGTGAAGTAGAGGAATGTTGCTAGGGCTGGAGACTGTACCGGTGGTGGTGATGATGATGGACACCTTTGTACAATGGATGGCTAACCATGAAGGAAGTGTGTTGGTTGCGAGCACATACAGTCCAATTACCAACAGAATTAAAAGAACATTGGCGTTTGCCTCCATCTAGTGGTCGTTATACTAGCGGGAACTGCAATGTGTGCAAGAATTATGTCAAAACAATTTGAATTTAGATATGATGTGATTTACAATCAAGAGTTCACAAATTGTAAGGGTTTTGGTTTTGTTACACCGTTTTCATACATACTTAACCTTTTTAATATATATATATGCGTGTGTGTGTTCAAATAATATTTCACAACGTGTTGTGTGCAAAATAAATGGGGAAAAATGCATTTGTGCAGCCACCAGTGAAGAAAAATGCCCTGACTAAGTAGCACATGTATGCACTCAAGTGTATGTGAATAGTAAAGAACAGGCACGCTCATGGATGAGCACACATCCGGATCTACATTTTCCATTGCCGCAACCTGACGCTGGCTGCGGTGCTCACGATCGAACCACACAATTACGTCATCGGGTCGGAAGGAGGAGGGCCGAAGCAGTCCACAGGTCGACCAGGATTGAAGGTTACCTGTCTCGGGCATCTTCTTGTTTTAGCCCACCAATGTTTTCCTTACTTGGTGTGAGTTTCTTGGGAGGTTGGGAGACCTTTAATTTATATTTTTCTGAGGCTGTGAGTCTCCTTTGTGCTTTAGAGCATGCATGCTCGTTATTTTATCATTTTGTGAGTAGAGTTTTGGACTATCTCTGATCCCTTTTATACCTTAAGCACACGGATAACTTTGCACTTCTGGGTAGGCCTCCTTTTTTGTTTTTACTTTTTTGTTTCCAAGCACAACAGCATACATATAGCGTTTAAGGCAAGATATGAATGTGTAGCATATAGAAAGAAAAACCAAAGGTGGTGATGGACGGAGCGTTGACAATACAAACACTCACCCCCAGTCAACTGATCTGGGTTTAATCCATCACCGTTCTTTAGCTCACTCCGCCACCCCAGTTCAGACATGGCCATATGCAAATCAGTCTGACCCTGTGCCTCATGGGAACAGTCCAGCCCGAACTGCCAAGCCATGCCTTCCCTGGACCGGAATCAAGCTTCCCAGGACCGGTTTCTGGCATTACAGCCGTCTTCAGCCGGGCTTGCTTGACTCCAGTGGCAAAGTGAGCAAGGGACTCACGTCTGAGCATACCCTGCCAACTTAGGGCGAACAAAGAAAAAACAAAGGTGGTGATGGACGGAGCGTTGACAATACAAACACTCACCCCCAGTCAACTGATCTGGGTTTAATCCATCACCGTTCTTTAGCTCACTCCGCCACCCCAGTTCAGACATGGCCATATGCAAATCAGTCTGACCCTGTGCCTCATGGGAACAGTCCAGCCCGAACTGCCAAGCCATGCCTTCCCTGGACCGGAATCAAGCTTCCCAGGACCGGTTTCTGGCATTACAGCCGTCTTCAGCCGGGCTTGCTTGACTCCAGTGGCAAAGTGAGCAAGGTACTCACGTCTGAGCATACCCTGCCAACTTAGGGCGAACAAAGAAAAACCAAAGGTGGTGATGGACGGAGCGTTGACAATACAAACACTCACCCCCAGTCAACTGATCTGGGTTTAATCCATCACCGTTCTTTAGCTCACTCCGCCACCCCAATTCAGACATGGCCATATGCAAATCAGTCTGACCCTGTGCCTCATGGGAACAGTCCAGCCCGAACTGCCAAGCCATGCCTTCCCTGGACCGGAATCAAGCTTCCCAGGACCGGTTTCTGGCATTACAGCCGTCTTCAGCCGGGCTTGCTTGACTCCAGTGGCAAAGTGAGCAAGGGACTCACGTCTGAGCATACCCTGCCAACTTAGGGCACACAAAGAAAAACCAAAGGTGGTGATGGACGGAGCGTTGACAATACAAACACTCACCCCCAGTCAACTGATCTGGGTTTAATCCATCACCGTTCTTTAGCTCACTCCGCCACCTCAGTTCAGACATGGCCATATGCAAATCAGTCTGACCATGTGCCTCATGGGTACAGTCCAACCCGAACTGCCAAGCCATGCCTTCCCTGCACCGGAATCAAGCTTCCCAGGACTGGTTTCTGGCATTACAGCCGTCTTCAGCCGGGCTTGCTTGACTCCAGTGGCAAAGTGAGCAAGGGACTCACGTCTGAGCATACCCTGCCAACTTAGGGCGAACAAAGAAAAACCAAAGGTGGTGATGGACTGGAGTGGCGGAGTGAGCTAAAGAACGGTGATGGATTAAACCCAGATCAGTTGACTGGGGGTGAGTGTTTGCATTGTCAAAGCTCCGTCCATCATCACCTTTGGTTTTTCTTTGTTCGCCCTAAGTTGGCAGGGTATGCTCAGACGTGAGTCCCTTGCTCACTTTGCCACTGGAGTCAAGCAAGCCCGGCTGAAGATGGCTGTAATGCCAGAAACCGGTCCTGGGAAGCTTGATTCCGGTCCACGGAAGACATGGCTTGGCAGTTCGGGCTGGACTGTTCCCATGAGGCGCAGGGTCAGACTGATTTGCATATGCTCATGTCTGAACTGGAGTGGCGGAGTGAGCTAAAGAACAGTGATGGATTAAACCCAGATCAGTTGACTGGGGGTGAGTGTTTGCATTGTCAAAGCTCCGTCCATCATCACCTTTGGTTTTTCTTTGTTCGCCCTAAGTTGGCAGGGTATGCTCAGACGTGAGTCCCTTGCTCACTTTGCCACTGGAGTCAAGCAAGCCCGGCTGAAGACGGCTGTAATGCCAGAAACCGGTCCTGGAAAGCTTGATTCCGGTCCACGGAAGACATGGCTTGGCAGTTCGGGCTGGACTTTTCCCATGAGGCGCAGGGTCAGACTGATTTGCATATGGCCATGTCTGAACTGGAGTGGCGGAGTGAGCTAAAGAACGGTGATGGATTAAACCCAGATCAGTTGACTGGGGGTGAGTGTTTGCATTGTCAAAGCTCCGTCCATCATCACCTTTGGTTTTTCTTTGTTCGCCCTAAGTTGGCAGGGTATGCTCAGACGTGAGTCCCTTGCTCACTTTGCCATGGAGTCAAGCAAGCCCGGCTGAAGACGGCTGTAATGCCAGAAACCGGTCCTGGGAAGCTTGATTCCGGTCCACGGAAGACATGGCTTGGCAGTTCGGGCTGGACTGTTCCCATGAGGCGCAGGGTCAGACTGATTTGCATATGGCCATGTCTGAACTGGAGTGGCGGAGTGAGCTAAAGAACGGTGATGGATTAAACCCAGATCAGTTGACTGGGGGTGAGTGTTTGCATTGTCAAAGCTCCGTCCATCATCACCTTTGGTTTTTCTTTGTTCGCCCTAAGTTGGCAGGGTATGCTCAGACGTGAGTCCCTTGCTCACTTTGCCATGGAGTCAAGCAAGCCCGGCTGAAGACGGCTGTAATGCCAGAAACCGGTCCTGGGAAGCTTGATTCCGGTCCACGGAAGACATGGCTTGGCAGTTCGGGCTGGACTGTTCCCATGAGGCGCAGGGTCAGACTGATTTGCATATGGCCATGTCTGAACTGGAGTGGCGGAGTGAGCTAAAGAACGGTGATGGATTAAACCCAGATCAGTTGACTGGGGGTGAGTGTTTGCATTGTCAAAGCTCCGTCCATCATCACCTTTGGTTTTTCTTTGTTCGCCCTAAGTTGGCAGGGTTTGCTCAGACGTGAGTCCCTTGCTCACTTTGCCACTGGAGTCAAGCAAGCCTGGCTGAAGACGGCTGTAATGCCAGAAACCGGTCCTGGGAAGCTTGATTCTGGTCCACGGAAGACATGGCTTGGCAGTTCGGGCTGGACTGTTCCCATGAGGCGCAGGGTCAGACTGATTTGCATATGGCCATGTCTGAACTGGAGTGGCGGAGTGAGCTAAAGAACGGTGATGGATTAAACCCAGATCAGTTGACTGGGGGTGAGTGTTTGCATTGTCAAAGCTCCGTCCATCATCACCTTTGGTTTTTCTGTGTAGCATATAGTCACAGAACAGTACTGGAGAGTAGGTATAAATCACATTACCCTACTGTAAATTGCTACTTGCACATGATTCCTGACTCTCCATTGCCCTTAGACGTATCTCAACGATAACTGTGTACACTGAGACAAGAGTGTAACAACATACTCAGGCAGAATAAGAATTAGATATAGTAAACAAATCGAGAGGAAACAAAATAGGAGAGAAGAGCACGTGGAATATCTACTATGAAAAATATTTAGATTATTGTACAAGCAATTAACATCAAATCTCAATAAATACACTTTCTGCATGAATCTTTTAAATTGTACCCACAGCTGATCAGCAGGCTATGGCCAACGATTGAACAGGTTGGGGATCAGGTCATCAGATCTTCAAACAAAGCAAGGACCAGTTCCACGATGTATGTGACTGCTATTTCTTGTGGTCCCTACACGCGCGCTTTTCTGATTCCGCTGCAGTGCTAATCAGAGGTCTAAAAACATGTAATTCACCTGCGGAGCATTCATTTTCCTCTGAAGAGATGTCCAGGCAAGAAAAGATTGATTTGAACTGTTATTTTTTAATTCAACATCTCATTCATCTTCATTACACATACCTTGGGCTAAAATTAGAGAATATTGCTGCATTTGTCCATCTTGTGCAAAAGTGTACCCTCCTCTCTTTACAATGGAAACAGACGACTGATCCGTTTAGGCCGCATCTATAGGGTTTATGTTTAGAATTTTAAACGTAAAATAAATTAAGTTGCACTTGCATGTCCGTTCATTGATAGGTGTAAATATGTATTTCTTAGCTTTTAAAGGTCCCTGTAATGGACCGATACGAATGTATATATGGACTTTCTTTTCTTCCCTCTCATTCCGATGAATTGTGATTATTTTCCAAAAATCGCTCACAGCTGCATGCATTTCATCTTTCAAAGTGTGTTAGTTGTTGGCGCTACCTTTTTCAGACCTGAAGAAAGAGTAGAATGAGGAGCCCGTTGTACAACATATTACTGAATCATGTTGACTAGGATGGGAGGCCCCTGTGTCCCTCTATCTATGGAGACAACTGGCGTTTATTTGAGCAATACGTTTAGAGTGTTTAACCCATTTTTAAAGTTGTAATTGGTATGCGGAATAAAGAGTGCAGAAGAATCAGTACACAGTTTCAAATATTCCTTGCACAGCACCCAGGTTAGCAATCCCAAGAGATAGTGACAGCCATGTACTAGGCTGTGAGTGGCCCACCACTGTGGGATTATTGAGGCGCCATGCAAATCACAATGGGCTAGTGTTGGGAAGCTAACTAGCTGTCCTTAGGATCGCACAGTTTTAAGGCATACATTAACAGCACTAGAGGTTGTAGACTGAATGGCATCCCAGTACATGGAGTGCATGACACACCCTCTACACAACCAACATGTGAGGATCTCTCAGTTTTCCTGTACGCATCATTACTTACACATTGTGACAAAATTACTTCTTTTAGTGTAGTCACCCCCAATGTTTCACTTTTTTTGTGACTCGCTTGCTGGTAACCTTGAACTCTAGCACTAGGACACTGCTGTCCAGTGCCCCATGTTGCGCTGTGACCCCCAAAACTTTGAAGGTCACTTCAAACTTGATTAGCACATTAAACTTTCCTATAAGGTCATAAACTTTCCTATAAGGCTTCATATATGGTGCATTGTTAAGACTAGCCGGAAAGTTAGTCCGGTCATGCACTGTTCACTTGGTGTTATCTCACACCTTCTCCAATTTTCAAACTAAATCAATACATTTAACCATCACTTTTCATTCGTTTAATTTTTCTTAATCACATCAAATTCATGTTTTAAATCACATGTTATAAATCAATCACAGTTAGTTTTTTTGAACTCCCAAATATGTACGTAAAAATCTATTATCATGATTCTTCAAAAATACAATCAACATTAGCACATAACACATCTTAATCGCGTGCCGATGCATTTCGGTACCCAAACGGTACCTTCCTCAGGGGCCACTCTAGAAGAAAAAATGAGAACATAATATTTGTTGTGTGTGCCCATGGACGCTGTTAATTAATCTGAATGTAATGTATGGATTCATACCTTGGTGGGTTTGATAAATTGTGAATATCGTCTGTAATAAAAAAACATCTAAATAAGATCTGTCAATCCTTTCCTTGCATGTTTGAAATGAACAGACATGTTCTATTTTTCAATATTGATTATTGCTTACCGGAGCGTACTCGAAAATATCAACAATGTGTGCTGTAATCAAAAATACATATCAGTTGTCTAGAATGTGACTAGCCTCACGGACTGTGTTAAAAGATTCACGTTATCTCATTCAAGATATCTAATTTCATACCTGTGTCGAGTGATGATAAGCTTTCAACCTAAAGGTCAATAAGAGACAATAAGAAGCTAAATTAACTTCTATTATGTTATCTTCGCGTCTTACTCGGATCACCAAATTCTTCAAAGTTCAACCGTTAGCCGCCATAGCTGGAGGTTGTGATTATACGTGACTTTCGCTACTGACATTAAAAACGAACTATTCGGAGGAGGAGCTTGGCGGGCATCCGAGATGGCCGCGTGAGCACAGCGCTCCCCGGACCCCCGCCGCTCCCGGCTTAATATCCTGATTTAATCCTGAATTTTTGCGAGGATTCATATAGAGGACGTTGGGCTGATCTACCTGGACTTTTCGTAAACGAATTTGGACCTCGGGTGTCTGAATTATGTTCACTTGAACTTTTGGGCTCCGCCCTCGAAGTGCGCCCGGGACTGGGTGAGGTTCGGTGGCCGTCTTGGAGTTGAACAACAACGGCAGGGGGATTGGTCGTGTGAGACCCCCTCTTAAGTTTCGGTTTCGTTTCTGCCTCGGACTGGGACATTGGTGAGAGGGCTGGGCCAGAGCTGCGGCCGCGCTCCACGTAGGTGTTTGGCCCTTGGCTGCACTGTTTCTGGAGTGGGCTGCATCTATCCTGGTGCTACATCTCTTGTAGTCCTTTGGTCCAGGGGCCTCCGTTTCTGGTGCTCGGCCTGTCGACCCTGGTGACATTGCTTGTGACGCATCTTCAAAATGGCGGGCAGAGGGGACCGAGAGATGCGCAAGATGAAGGCACCTCTGCGCGGGGGTCCGGTTCAATCTAATGTCATGGATCGTTATACCCACTCTAAGGGGTCCCCCGGAGCTGCCCTGCCCGGTCCCACTGCGTCGGACCAAGTACTAGATGCGTCGCCGGAGCCCTCCTTGCAAGACATCATGGGCGCCATTTCTGGCATGAGGGAATCCATAGGCCACCAGTATGAAACTTTGGCCCACAAACTGGACACTGTGGCGATTGAGGTCAATTTGATTCGAGCCGATCTCTCCAAGACGAACGAAAAGGTGAAATCGTTGGATATCAAATCTTCCAGCCTCACGACGGACGTCTCTGATATTCAGACGGAGATTGGTAATCTCCGCAGGGTGAACGATTTCATGACCCGGCGCTTGGAGGATTTTGAGAACAGGGCGCGTCGCTGTAATGTTCGCGTGGTTGGTGTGCCGGAGAATCCAGAACCCCACTCGGTTGATCTCCTGGTTGAAGATCTTATCCAGAATCACCTTTCACCGTCTGGCCGTAGTAAATTTTTCGCAGTGGAGCACGCACATCGTGTTCCGGGGGGCCAGGGCAAGCCTGGCGCCCCGCCGAGACCTATTGTTGCCAAGCTTTTCCACTACAGAGATCGGGACGCTATCCTGCAGGCCTCGCGGGCGAAGGGCCCAGTAGCCTTTGAAAATGCCACGGTGAACTTTTATCCGGACTTTTCCCAACAGGTCCAGAAGCAGCGGATGGGATTTCGTGGTGCCAAGAAACGTCTTAGGGACTTGGGGATGCGTTACGCAATGCTCTTTCCGACCAGGCTGCGGGTGGAGCATGATGATCGAACTTTATTTTTTGATCGGCCAGAGGCTGTGAATGACTGGCTGGACTCCCTGCCTAATCGACCTCCTGAGACTGAGTCCGAAGCCCACCCGGGCGGTGCTGAAGGTGGTGTTGAGAGCTAAACGTTTCGTTTTTGACTGATGCCTTGTTTTGTATGACTTTTCCAGGGATGTAAGCCTATGTTCCTCTACCTCATATGTGTTTTGATGTATGGTCTTATTCTCGTTATTTATTGATCGGGGGGCGGGTGGGACGGAGCCTTTCCTCCTCCGGGGTCTTCGTGTAGAATAGGGGTTCTTGGGCGACAGGCACACTGCAGGTTGGGGTGGCTTTTTAGCTTTTTGCAGGGGTGCAGGGTGGGGGGTGTTTTCCTGTTATTTGGGGGGTGGGTGGTTGGGAAGTTCATTGTTTGTATGTTCTGTGTTCAAGGCGACTTTATTCTGTATTTGAATTGCTTTTTGTGGTCGTGCTCATTGATGGGGGGTTTGGGCTTTGTCGGGTGGGATGGGGGGTAGCGGGTTGAGATTTGTTTCGTGGAACGTTAATGGTCTGGGTGATCGTATCAAACGCAGTGTGGTGTTGAAATGTATACGACGTTTATCTCCTGACGTTGTTTTCCTGCAGGAGACTCATTTGATAGGCAATGTCTGTCATGCAATGAACAGGTGGGGCTATCGCCTCGTAGCACATTCGGGGTTCACCTCGGGTTCCAGGGGTGTGGGTATCCTCATTCGGGCTTCCCTCCCCCTGGCTATTGATGATGTTATACAGGATGACCGGGGGCGGTATGCTGTCCTTGTGGGTCGGTATGAAGGCCGTACCCTCTCCTTATTAACTGTTTATGTGCCCCCCGGCTTGCAGACTTCCACCTTTTCAGATTTGGGCCGTGTCTTGTTGGACCTTCCTGATAGTACTCTCTTTCTGGCTGGTGACTTCAATTCGGTAGTCTCTGGCATTCATGATCGCCACCCGCCTAGGGATACCCCGGCGGCTCAGCGGTGGTTGGGTGGCTTTTTGGATACCTTCGGCCTAGTGGACTGCTGAAGGCTTTTGCATCCTACGCAGCTGCAGTACACCTTTCACTCCGGGGCCCATGGGAGTTTGTCTCGGCTGGATTATTTCCTGATGCCTGCGGCTCAGTCCCCGGCTGTGCGTGAGATTGTGCACTTGCCCAGGGGTATCTATGACCACTCTCCGCTCTGGCTTCGTTTTGAGGTTGGGGTGGAAGCAGCGGGCAGGGTGGCTCCCATTAATCCGTGGTTCCTTACCTCCCCTGAGACCCGCACCCTTTTACTTAAGTCCCTCGACTCGTATTTTCTGGATAATGAGGGGTCGGTTTCATCTGCTGTGTCCCTGTGGGAGGCCTTTAAGACTGTGATTCGTGGGCAGGCCCTCTCCCTTATTGCTGAGGCTAAGAGAGCGAGGAATAGAGAAGTGGTTGATCTTGAGGGGGAAATTTCTGTACTGGAGGAGGGCTTGGAATCTGGTGTCACGCCTGAGAAGCTCCATGCCCTGGGTCTGAAACAATTTGATTATAAGTCCTTGGTCACGGATGCCGCCAAAGTGATGTTTCGGGAGCAACAGGGACGTTTGTATGATGTGGGTGATAAAGCGGGTAAATTGCTGGCGTGGCTGGATAAGAAGGAGAGAGCTAATCGTGTGGTACCCGTGATTCAGTCTGCCTGTGGTGTGAGTGTAACGGACCCGATTGGGATAGTTGACCGGTTTGCCGAGTACTTCCGTGTGGTGTATACCCCTGTGTCTGTGAGGGATGTGGTTGACTCTCGCCTTCTGTTGCGTGATATAGCCCTGCCCATTGTTTCTGATTCGGACCGTGTGGCGTTGGACTCCCCCTTTACGGTTGATGAGATAGCTACTGCCATCCGTTCCCTCCGTTCTGGCAAAGCATTGGGCCCGAACGGGTTGCCAATCGAATTGTACAAATTGCGTCCGGATAGGCTTGCTCCGTATCTCCGCGCCATGTTTCTGGAGTCCCGGGAACGGGGTATTCTCCCTTATGATCAGAGACTAGCCACGATAGTTGTCATCCCCTTATGATCAGAGACTAGCCACGATAGTTGTCATCCCCAAGGAGGGCAAACCACGTGATCTTTGTTCCTCCTATAGACCCATATCCCTACTAAATGTTGAACCCAAGGTGTTGGCGAAACTCCTGGCCACCCGTCTCTTGACGGTCATTAGTGACTTGGTCCATCCGGATCAATCTGGATTTATCCCACATCGCAACACGGCTCTGAACCTACGTCGTCTTCATGGCGCGATCGCGAGGGCGGGGCTTCTGACGGAGCCGGCCATTTTGGCATCGTTGGATGCATCCATGGCCTTCGACACGGTGGAGTGGCCCTATCTTTGGGCGGCTCTTGAGAAATTTGGTTTTGGGCCTGATTTTATTGGTTGGGTCAAGTTGCTGTACGCGGCACCTCTGGCGCAAGTGGTGGTGAATGGTAGGGTCTCGGCTCCTTTCACCCTCGGCAGGGGTACCCGTCAGGGATGCCCCTTGTCTCCATTACTGTTTGCTCTCGCCTTGGAACCGTTGGCTGCCTGGCTCCGGTGGGAACCGTCTCTCAAGGGGATTCGCTGGTCTCCGGACTTTGAGGACCGCGTTTCGCTTTACGCGGACGATATCCTTTTATACCTCACCTCCCCGCGTAAATCTCTGTCTGTTCTGTTTGATGTTCTTGCTTCTTTTGGGGCCAACTCGGGCCTCGTTATTAATTGGGCCAAGTCCTGTGTATATGTTCTTTCGGGGGTTTTGCCCCCTTTGCCGAGTAGACTTCCTATTCAAGTGGTCCAATCGGGCTTCAAGTACTTAGGGATTTTTATTACGTTGGACCCGACGCTCCGCTTTGAGCATAATCTCCTCCCACCGTTGCTTAGACTGCGACTGGATGTGGCCCGTTGGCGCAAGCTTCCTTTATCACCGCTGGGCAGGGCGGCCCTGTTTAAAATGATGTCCTTGCCGCGATTCCTTTACGCGCTTCACAACTCCTATGACGCTATCCCTAAGACCTATTTCCAAGAGATTGAGAGTCTTCAACGGCAGTTGATATGGGATGGGCGACCCCGTATCGCACTCGCAAAGCTCACCATCCCCTGGTATGACGGGGGCATGGCGCTCCCCGATATCAAGCGATATTATTGGGCTTCCCAGTTGTCTGCCATTAATCATGTGATGTTTTCCCCGGGTCGTAATCCTGCATTCGAGATGGACAGACTCCAGCTTCCGGGTGGGGACTTTACTAGAGCGCTTTATTCCCGATCGGCCGGGCGCCATCTTGTGGGCCCATCCAGGATTGCAGTAACGGTGTGGCGGGCTGCGAGTGTGAGTTTGGGGTGGGAGGATCGATTGACGTTAGCGACACCGCTTTATGCATCCGAACGTTTGGGCGGACTCTGGTCTACCAAGGGTTTCGACCGCTGGGATGTGATTGGGATCTGTAAGGTGGGTGACGTGTACTCGAACGGTTGTGTGAAGTCGTTCCAGGCCCTCCAGGCGGAATATGGTTTGAGTGGTAGGGAATTTTTTCGCTACCTGCAGGTCCGACATGCCCTCGCCTCAGTCTTGGTTCCTGATGAGGCCTTGCCTGAATCTTCCCCCCTCGAGGACCGTGTCCTTGATGGGCATCTTCCCGATAGCACTATTTCTCTGATTTACAAGAAGTTGATTAATAATCGGGTGGACTTACTGGTCCGACTTCGGGAGGCTTGGGTTCGCGATGGGTTGGAACTGGACGACGAGGATTGGCAATCGGCGCTCTCTTCTCCCAAGGAGGTGGCCATTCCTGCCCGTCTCCGTTTGGTTCAGCTTAAGATTCTTCATCGAGTCTATGTCACTGGTCCGCGTCTGGTTACGATGGGCTTTTCTTCGGATGGGCTATGCAAGCGTGGATGTGGCTTGAGTGCGACCTTTTTGCATATCCTTTGGGAGTGCCCGGTTATAGCTGCTTATTGGACTGCTGTGCTTGAGGTGATGACTGCTGTTACGGATGTGGCCCTGCGACCGGAGCCTCGCAGATGTCTGTTGAATGTATGGGAACCCACTGACTACTCTGTGGCCCAGACCAGATGGGCTACCCTTGGTTACATGATTGCGAAGCGGGATGTCGCGCAACTCTGGGGCGCTTCCAGGCCCCCTGAGGTCTCGAGGTGGGAAGACAATATGGACTGGTCCATGTTTCGTGAGAAGACGGTTTATGTGGCCAGGGGCAGACCCAGGGCGTGGACGAAGGTTTGGGGCCAGTGGAATGATTATCGTGGGGGTATTTGCACCCCTCCCCTTGAAAACACTGCTGAGATTGTCCTTTCTCCCTAGACTAGAGTTCCCGGAACCTTTCCGTAAGGTTTTTTATACTTCCGGTTCTCCCCGCTGCTCCCCTCCCCCCCCTCCCCGACTTGATTGGAGCCTCCGGGCTCTGGGTGTGTTCTCCTGATCGTGGAACCGTCCCCTCCGCTCTTTGGGCTGACCTTAATTATCGTCCATTCGCCTTTAGTGTTTATGTTTTCTTTTTGTAAAAAATAAAAATACAAATTGTTCTGTGATGTCTATAGAGTAATGCTTTGTACTTGAGCTGTACCTATCCACGGGTGTATATTTTTCTTACATGCATTTTGCCTTGTTATTAGCGGCCAGCCCGTGAGGTTGTAGGCCCATTCTTGTACTTTTCTATGCTTACTCCAATAAAGGTTTTGGGGAAAAAAAAAAAAAGAAAAAAAAACGAACTATTCTCCACTCTCAAAGATCGTAGAGCGCCTCGCAGTCGCCATCTTAAAGAGATGTTATATTAATACTAAATCGTATTACTCATTCGAATGGTCTACAGCATTTATATGAAAAAATTATATATATGTATTCATTAGATAGATGTCAGGGAGAGCGTATGTCGAAAAAACGATGTTTACGTATGGTGATATGTCAAGCTGGGATACGGGTCGAATCCGCTCACAAATTAAATATATCTTGATAATGATGATGTGCTATGAGCTCAATAAAACGGCCTTAGTAGATGGGTGTTAATATCTATTCGGATAGTAGCAACTAATATTAAACTCCTGAGATCCACCCAATCGTCGGTGTTACTAATGGTGATGTTTCAAACTGTAATACGGGTTGAATCCGCTCACGGGGAGAATACCTCTAGAAATTGATGATATGCTATCAGTTTAAAAACTACCTGAGTTGAAGGATATTAATGTCTAATTCGGTGGTTGCAACGTATATACAACACCATGGTTCCAATCAATGTTATAAAAAAGAGTGTTGACTGCCTGTGGTATTGTTGAGGTATGTTAACACATATCCGATAATATGAAGGGTGTATGTAATGTGTTGTATGTTACTTTGATAATTCGCAAGTTGTAATTCATTCTATAATTCTAAGAAAAGCAAACATACAAAAAATATCAAACACTTGTATACAGCTGTGATAATATAAGCCACTTCATTACTAAACCATTGTGTGAATCACATTCTACTGACAATAATGTTTCTCCTGAACATATCTATAAATAACATGATAAATCGTATCTATCATTGAGCCCTATGGGGGACATTGTTTTCAAGTTTTTGATCCAGTACAACTCTCGTTGGAGTAATTTCTGTTGAATATCGACACCCTGTCTCGGTATAATCTTCTCTATTATGAAAAAACGTTACTTTTGTGCTCTGTTATTCTCAATTAGAGTTACAGAGCACAAAAGTAAAATTAGGAACCAAGCATTGGCATCACCATTGGCGGTCCATTGGAAGGATTCAAAACATTTGATCTCCCAGTTACGTTTTTTCATAATAGAGAAGATTATACCGAGACAGTGTGTCGATATTCGACAGAAATTACTCCAACGAGAGTTGTACTGGATCAAAAACTTGAAAACAATTTCCCCCATAGGGCTCAATGATAGATACGATTTATCATGTTATTTATAGATATGTTCAGGAGAAACATTATTGTCAGTAGAATGTGATTCACACAATGGTTTAGTAATGAAGTGGCTTATATTATCACAGCTGTATACAAGTGTTTGATATTTTTTGTATGTTTGCTTTTCTTAGAATTATAGAATGAATTACAACTTGTGAGTTATCAAAGTAACATACAACACATTACATACACCCTTCATATTATCGGATATGTGTTAACATACCTCAATAATACCACAGGCAGTCAACACTCTTTTTTATAACATTGATTGGAACCATGGTGTTGTATATACGTTGCAACCACCGAATTAGACATTAATATCCTTCAACTCAGGTAGTTTTTAAACTGATAGCATATCATCAATTTCTGGAGGTATTCTCCCGTGAGCGGATTCAACTCATATTACATTTTGAAACATCACCATTAGTAACACCGACGATTGGGTGGATCTCAGGCGTTTAATATTAGTTGCTACTACCCGAATAGATATTAACACCCATCTACTAAGGCCGTTTTATTGAGCTCATAGCACATCATCATTATCAAGATATATTTAATTTGTGAGCGGATTCGACCCGTATCCCAGCTTGACATATCGCCATACGTAAACATAGTTTTTTTGACATACGCTCTCTCTGACATCTATCTAATGAATACATATATATATCTTTTTCATAGAAATGCTGTAGACCATTCAAATGAGTAATGCGATTTAGTATTAATATAACATCTCTTTAAGATGGCGACCGCGGCGCGCTCTATGATCTTCGAGAGTGGAGAATAGTCCGGTTTTAATGTCAGTAGCGAAAGTCACGTATAATCACAACCTCCAGCTATGGCGGCTAACGGTTGAACTTTGAAGCATTTGGTGATCCGAGTAAGACGCGAAGATAACATAATCAGGTACACAATATATTTGTAAGATATTTTCATGCTTACAATCGCACTGGCAGGGTAGCATTACGGATGTTACACGCGTCTTTGCCTTTTTACAGACTCGCGAACACAGTGAGCCTCAGGTATGAACTCGCATTCTACGATCAGGTAGCGTAACGTTTAA
This sequence comes from Lissotriton helveticus, assembly GCF_964261635.1. Classification (NCBI taxonomy): domain Eukaryota; kingdom Metazoa; phylum Chordata; class Amphibia; order Caudata; family Salamandridae; genus Lissotriton; species Lissotriton helveticus. The sequence continues at coordinate 921,647,069 of NC_136070.1, forward strand.
TTCAAATGGGATAGAAGTTAATTTAGCTTCTTATCGTCTCTTATTGACCTTTAGGTTGAGAGCTTATCATCACTCGACACAGGTATGAAATTAGATATCTTGAATGAGATACTGTGAATCTTTTAACACAGTCCGTGAGGCTAGTCACATTCTAGACAACTTATATGTATTTTTGATTACAGCACACATCGTTGATATTTTTGAGTACGCTCCGGTAAGCAATAATCAATATTGAAAGCTAGAACATGTCTGTTCATTTCAAACATGCAAGGAAAGGATTGACAGGTCTTATTTAGATTTTTTTTATTACAGACGATATTCACAATTTATCAACCCCACCAAGGTATGAATCCATACATTACATTCAGATTAATTAACAGCGTCCATGGGCACACACAAAAATTATTATGTTCTCATTTTTTCTTCTAGAGTGGCCCCTGAGGAAGGTACCGTTTGGGTACCGAAATGCATCGGGCACGCGATTAAAATGTGTTATGTGCTAATGTTGATTGTATTTTTGAAGAATCATGATAATAGATTTTTATGTACATATTTGAGTTAAAAAAACTAACTGTGATTGATTTATAAAATGTGATTTAAAACATGAATTTGATGTGATTAAGAAAAATTAAATGAATGAAAAGTGATGGTTATATGTATTGATTTAGTTTGAAAATTGGAGAAGGTGTGAGATAACACCAAGTGAACAGTGCATGACTGGAGTAACATTCCGGCTAGTCTTAACAATACTTCAACTAAGGAGTGACAACCCTTATCAGTCATAGCACCGATTGACCAGAAGGTTACATTTTATTAAAAAAAGGAGTGCTCCTCACGCACATCCCTATTATCTTTCATATATGGTGCAGACATATATCCATGGCATGGGAAGCTAAATGCCCCTTATGAATGGCAGAACCCATCTAACATAGTGGCAGTGAAAACATGGCTTCAGGCCTAACCTATGTAGCCAGACAGCAGCTGTCTGAACCCTGATGCACACACCTGTCAAAATTGCCCTTTTGGCAGAGAAAAAGATTAAATAAATCACCCCTATGTGCTCCCTGCCCACAAGGTAGAGTGCACAATATTTAAGAGTAGGACATGTGTGACATTAGAAATGCCATGCTCCCAAGTGACTAGGCACAAAACAACATTGCCACTGGTTAGGATGTAACGCTCACATAGGCAAAGTCAAAATATAGATTCTGCACCTTAGTCTATAACTTTTGACCTGTACCAGCTACAGACTCCATTGAAAGACTTATTTTTTTTTATATTTAATTCAAATCCAATATAGTAGTAGAATGTGTTTTTTATTAAATATAAGGATAATGTAACTTTTAGAAAGTTACCTTTACACTACCTGCAGCTACTGGAGACTAATTTGTGTTAACTTTCCTACAGCTGTCCAGCATGTGCTTGTTCTTAATTAGTTGGGAAAGAGGTGTATAGAGACAATAGCCTGGAAACGGGGAGCTGTTTTCAACCCCTGTCAGGAAGCCCAGTGGCAGAAAAATGAACTAACCTCAATGGGGCGGCTTATCCTATCACAAGCAAATGTGAGGTGATACTTGGAAAGCCATTGCTTTTGTCTCCATAGTCAGGCAGGCACTAAACTCAGTGGGAGGAAAGCTATACCCCGAACTGGTTATGTGTCCATAGAGAAGGTGGCTGCCCACCACCCTGATCACACCTCTGCATGGGCACATAGGCTCGGCACAAGAGGAGAAGGGTATACTCATCTTGGATTTTGAGAGTGAGTGCCTTTTTGCAGTACAGGAGACAAGAACTGCTGAAAAAGTGGGTAGGGTTTTCCCAGTGAACTTTTGCCCCATTGATCAGGGAGCACCCAGAATCAACTCCACCCACTAACCAGTGGCAGACATAAATGCAGCACCTGAGGCATCTCTTGAGAACACTTTCTAGACCTGCGGAAGATCTGAAGAGGCTGGTCCTGCAATCTATAAGTTAAGAGGATCCCTGCAGGACTGGACCTGCACTCTCTCTTACCAAGGACAAAGAATTGGACTCCAGGGGTCAGTTGCCAGACCTCCATTGTCACTATTGTGACACAACAAGCTGCAGGAGGTCTTTTCCTGGAGGTACCCAGCTGACCAGTGGCAACTAGATTTGGATTGGACTTTGCTGTTGGGCTCTACTGGGAGTCTCGACGTGCCCTCTCTTAAGACATTGGAGGCCTTAGAAGTGTTTGGGAAAAACGTCTGGAGACTTTGAAAAAACTTTTCATCCAGAGCTTCAGGGGGATATGCAGGAAAAAGTATCCAACTGGCAGTTCACGGCACTTGAATGAATTTCAGCTTCAACCCAGGCAAAGGCTCCCAGCACCTCTGAAAAAACGACTAAGTCCCATTCTTTATTTGGAATATTTTCAGCAACAAATCTCTAGAGCTCCAGTGGGACCGTCTTCAGGTATTCAGCCTTCGGTTTCACGATGGCTGTTACAATTTCAGCGGCATCCCGCTCAAGGAGGTTATTCTTCTCAGAATCTGTCAAAGTTCTTAGTACTTAGAAACTTTTGGGAATTTTTTGACTTACAGGTTTTCCCCAGGGCCATTCCACTTGTGATATCTAACCAGGGCTCCATCGCTGTCAGCCTCAAATCATGCCTAGCTCCTGGTCTACGGCTTCCATAGTTTATTATTGCCTCTTTGTGCGTTTTGGTGCTACTTTCATTTGAATCTTTAAAAATTACTACTTCTGGTTCCCTCTTTTGGATTATTTTTGTTTTGGTCTTATATTACTCATAAAATGTTTTTCTCTTTTTTAAATTGGTTGTGAAATTTTATGGTATTTTGTGTGTCTTTTTCTACTGTGTATGCACTGCTTAAATACCTTACACAATACTTTTCCTTATTACCTCGAAATACAAGGGACTGAGCGCAGGAATATTTTATGTAATTTGTGTGACATCTGGCACATGGTGGCCTTATTATTTAAGGTAGGCACTTGTCCACCCCAAACAACAATCCATTCGTATTTAATGGGAGTACATGTTTCCTTGAGATTTTGTTGAGGGTGACATATCCCCTCATAAAAGGCTATTTGCATTATGGAGATAAAAGTCAGTGCAAGCAATCAAAACCCAGTGAGAATTACCTGGTCTATTTTTTTATGTGACATTATAATTAGAAAAGTGTCAACAGATCTTTGTAAACGTTCTGTCTTCCTCCGCTGCCCTGTCTGCAAAGGATGTTGCTGGTCAAAGTGAGTAAACGTTTCCTACCCACATTCTGTTGTATGCCACCTCGGAGTCCACAGGCAATTCCTCGCATGGTGCTTGAAGTCTGTCCTCTAGCCTTCTTAGAATGTCTTACACAGAATCGACTCAGGCATGAACTGTGAGAAAGACATGGGCGCACTTTCCTACATGCAATCAGAGATGTGTGTGCTTAGTGGCCCAAAGTGTGTTGTGAGATCCCTGTGTTGAGCAAGAGAAGGTGCTTCTGTGATTGTTGTGCATTGTGAGTTCTCACCACATGTTCTGCGGGCTCTACAGAGAAGGTAATTAAAGAGGACCAATTGTGTGTGTGGTAGGTGAGATATACTGGTGGAACCATTTGGCACGCCAGATGTGAAGAAGATGATCACTTATAGACAAGTTTGTCAAAATCAGTAAACCGATGTAGAAAATATGGTGATGCTACCTTCTAGTAGATGTTTGTGTGAATGTTCTTGTGAAATTGGGAGCATTTGAAAGACCTTTTGTGAATATTCGAAAAGCAATGGATGTGGGTCAGTACACAGACGAACTAAAGTAGCCCCATTATTAAATTATTTAGGTGTTGGGGTAACAATCACCCTATTTTTCAGAAGACATAGGGGGCGCAGATATTGAACGAGAAGCCAATGACTTAACCATGTGAAAACATGAGAGACATTATTGTAAAAAATGAATAGTGTACCTTAATTGTTTAAATATTTCTTCTCTGGAAGCAAATGAAAATATTGATAACTATAATGCTTTTATATCTCAATTGTGGGATCTTGGTAGGTTTTCAGGAACTGAAGATGAATATCTGTGACAAACGTAAATCTAATCCTGAAATGCAGAAATGGATGTGGGCTGCACAGAATCCGTCTTTGGCACAGGCAATTAAAATTGCGCAGTTGGTGGAAATGCTCAGCACGTGTATGCTTGTTAAGACAGAAGTGGAGACAGTGCGCAGATTGTTGGTAAATAGGAACTGAAAAAATGGCGCATCTTGCTAAAAAGACAAATTGTATGCAAGAATGGTGAATGTTCTCTGGCGATTCGAGGTGCTGAGTCAGGAGGAAGGAGAGGAATACATGAGAGCTTTAGATGAGGGTATCCTGGTCACAGGGCAATATCTGAGTAGAGTATGGATGTAAAAAATGTGTGAAAGTGGTGATTTGCAAGTCATTATGCAGAGGTGAACAGAAAACATGGCATAACCTAGAATGGTAGCGACTGTTGTTTTGGATGTTAAACGGGGTGTACATTTTTATAATGTTACAAATAGATAATGAAGATGAGTAATTGTGGCTCTCTGGGTGTGATGTAATAATTAGTGATCATTTATTGAATGTGATGATAGATTCTGGATCTAAATTATTATCACAAACCACATTATATACAGTGAACCATGTTGATTTGAATAGTTTGAAGAGTCTACATAATAACCACACTGCTTGTGTGGAAGGCACCATAACGTTTATTGGAGGTTTTGAAGCAGCGTTAGCCCTCAAAAGGGGATTTACTTGCAGGAAACGTCATGCAATGCATATAGGTAGAAACCTGCCTGAAAACACCAAGGAGTAGTGTGGATGGTCCCAAGGCTGAAAAGCATTCAAATAGTGCTTGGCAGAAAAATTGAAGGATCAGAAAAATTAGTTCCAAGGAGTAATGTTTTTCTTTTTTTTTTCTTTTTATTAAATATTTTGTATTTATTGCAAGGAAGCAGCATGGCGTTACACATATATACAGAAAGCACAAACAACAAAACGTAAGTTTTCATCTTTGAATACAAGCAGAGGAATACACTATATAAATTCAAAAATATTTGAGTCATCATAACGATGCCAATACAAAATACAAAATACAAAAATAAGCTGATCCCCTTGAATAGTAACAAAACATGTCAAACAAATGATCCCCAAATTTTTTCCCTCCCTTTCAGTGACTTGGGACCCCTAAGTTTTGCCAGAGATAGTTCCATTATGTGGATTTCGTTAATAAGGCTCCACCACTCCATGACACATGGAGGTTCCTTAGATATCCAAGTCCTGGCTATGACTAGCCTGGCGCAAGCGAAAACTATAGTTATCAGTTCTTTATGGCTACTAGTGATATCCTGTATGTCGAGCAATAGTAGATGAGCCGAAAGTGGTGGAAACATTATTTGCTTACTATTTAAAACCGCAGTTATTCCTTTCCAGAACAGCCCAAGTTCCGGGCACTGATAAAGCATATGTTCAATACCAGCGGCTTCCAAATTGCATTTCGGACATTTAGTTCGCTCACTAGAGACGTTTCCAGATATCCATCGAGCAATTCTTTGAGGTGTATAGTATATTTGACTCACCGTTCTATAGAATTGCAGCCTTAGATTAGAGGACTGAACTACTTGATTTATTTGTCTGAGTGACCCTGCTATCTGGCTGGGGCTAATATTGACTCCTAATCTATTGGACCATTTGTTCGCCATTTTCTCACAGTCCCCTATCTTGCCACAGTTTAGACAGGCATAGCTCTCACTAATAAGCGATTTAGTTCGTACAGAATAGAGACATTTTAAAGTATCTGAATATTCAACTTTTTCGATTTTCATTTTATTGACAAAGAAATCCTTGATCTGAATGTATTTAAAATACATACCATCGCCAATTTTATATAGTAATTTTATTGTTTTGAAGCTTAAAAAATCATCCGGACCATATAAATCGTCTAAAGTGGTTATGCCATGTCCTGTCCATTGAGCCCCCGCGCCATCAAAAAAAATACCTGGTATTCCTGGGTTCCCCCAGATTTGCAATTCAGCATTGAAGAAAGAGATCTTATCTAAAATCATAATTTGGTCCCAAATTGTTTTAATATGTCTCGCGGTCTTAAATTTAACTCGCTTAAAATAATTAGGGTCATGTACACGAAATAGAAATTGGTTGCAATCTGATCCCAACATGAATTGATGGTAAAATAGGGAGTTTTCATTTATCAAGAGACTACGTATGCGCCGAAAGAAAGTAGCAAAGAAATATATTTTAAAATCCGGGAAGTTTAAACCTCCTTTTTCAACAGATAGTTTCAAGATCGCCATTGATCTGCGGGCTTTTTTATAGCCCCAGATGTAACTGCTACAGATGCCCTCTAATTTTTTAAAATATAGATTATTAAGTTGCAGTGGGATAGCTCTGAATAGATACAAAAGCTTTGGTACGATCTTCATTTTTATTAAATGTATTCATCCTACTGGTATCTTATGCCAATTTTTTAAAGATGCAGTTATCTCCTTAAACAGTGGGTCATAATTCAAGGCTATGATTTTCTCTACCTTAGCAGCAAGCCTAATGCCTAGATAAATCGCATTCGGACAAAGTCCTAATATCTGTTGAGCAGGTTTGTAATTAGCGAAAACTTGAGTTTTACTCACATTTAATTTATATCCTGATATCTTTCCAAAATTATTTGCTTCCTCCAATATCTCAGGGATAGCCAAAACTAAGTCAGTAGTGAATATAGCTATATCATCTGCAAAAGCGGTTATTTTTAAACTCTTTCCTCCATGTTGCACTGGTATAATATTATCTTTGGCCGTCAGCGCATTTAGAAATGGTTCCAAAGATAGGGCGAAAAGTAGTGGAGATAAAGGGCAGCCCTGCCTTGTTCCCCTTTTAATTGGGAAAATAGTCGAATTGGCCCCAGCATAGCTTACTATTGCCGTTGGATTATCGTATAAAGACCCAACCCATTCAAGATACTGACCCTGTATGCCGAATGCCCTCGGTACCGCCCACAAATACTCCCACCCCACTCGGTCAAAAGCTTTTTCCGCATCTAGCATAACCATTCCGAGTGGGCTGAGAGTAGTTGAAGCTACATCAAATGCGGTCACGGCCGTATTTATGTGGGTAATGGTGTCTCTCCCTACCACAAACCCATGTTGCTGAGTGTTCACCAGATCCGGCATGATGGGAGCTAGGCGATTAGCCAGGATTTTGGTGAACACTTTCGCATCTGTATTAATTATTGAAATAGGCCTATATGACCCACGATCTTCTGGCGGTTTATCTTTTCTTTTTAAAAAACACTATTTTTGCAGTTTTCCAAGATAGAGGAGCACTTCCTGTTTGCCCCATAGAATCTATTACCAGTTGAAAAAGCGGAAGAAGTTCCTTATCACAAATCTTATAAAGCTCTATAGGTAAGCAGTCCTCTCCCGCAGCCTTACCTGAGGGTAGTGCTTGTATGGCTAATTCTATTTCAGTAGTGGTAACTTTAGAGCTAAGATGTTTAATTGCTTCGTTATCTGGTCGCACGGGCAAATATCTCTCCAAATAATGTATAATTTCCTCTTGAGGAGGTAAATTTTCTGGAGTATATAAATGACAATAATATTTAGCAAACTGTTCTAAGATTTGATCCGGTTTTTTGTATTCAATAGAGTCTGAATCTCTTATTAATTTGATGGTAGTTTTAGCTTTCTTATCTGCTACCTTATAGGCTAATACTTTGCCAATTCTGTCACCCCCTTCATATTGTGCCAGTTTGTATTTATGGATTTTAGAACTGTATTTTTCCCTGAGAGTCTTTTTTAATGCCGATCGTAATGACACCAATCCCATCTTTAATTCTTCGATGTTTGATTTGCCCTGTGTAAGGGCCTCTATCAAAAGATGTTCAGTCAATAATATACTAGATGTAGTAAGCTTATCTGCTCTCCGACTTTCAGCATTCTTCCTTAAAATATATTGTTGAACGAAGCCTCTTATACTGCATTTACATGCATCCCATACAAAATTAGCTGTTGTAGAATTGATATTTAATGCTATAAATTCTTTTATATGTGCCTTAATACCTGAAATAAATACAGAATCCATAAATAAATATCTAGGGAATGTAAACTCTCTGGGGGTTTGTAGTTTATCGAAGATTTTAAATTCAAACAGTATAGGATTATAATCCGATGTAACCCTAGGGCAAAGTTCTATATTACAGTTCTCCAAAGTATTATCTGATGCCCATACCATATCGATTCGGGAACAAACCCTATGAGGTGCAGAATAGTACGTGAACCCCGCTATAGTAGGGTGTTTAGTACGCCAGGCATCTTTCAGATTATGTATCCTACCAAGTTCGCCTATGGCTGCTCTAACTTTGCGGATCCTAGTTGTATTACCTTTACTTGTGGAATCGATATTATAATTCATAGCACAATTAAAATCCCCCATTATCAGTAGTTCGCCCTCCCATTCAAGTAGCTCTATATTTAATTGTTCATACAACTTAGGCTCGTCAGTGTTAGGGCCATAGACCAAACAAAATACATAGCATTTTTGTTCAAATTGCACCTGTGCAATGGCCCACCTCCCCCTAACATCAGCTGCAGTTTTAAGAATATTCATCCTGATATGCTTCTGTTTTAGAATAGCTACCCCCCGGATTGATGCACCTAACGTTGAACACACAACAAGATCATATCCCATTTGAGCTAGAAGTTTGCGGTCTTGAAACCCAATATGAGTTTCCGAAATACATGCTATATGAGGTTTATACATATTCATTTCTTCTTGTACCAAACTCCTCTTATATTTACTATTGAGACCAGCGACATTCCATACCAAACATCTAAGAAACAACATATCTTGCAACTATATTTTTCAATTTCCTCTGCATTGAATTTCGTTTACATAAAGAAGACACAAAAACGCTAACTCCGTAGTTATTAATCTCTTTCTTGCAATAAAATGTTCCCCCTTTTAAACCCAACCAACCCCAAACCCAAAGCCACACCACCCAACCCACCCAGAAGTGCCCAAAGGGAGGGCTCCCCTCTATACCTTGCTGCTGATGTAGTGGCAGCATCGCGAAGTAGCGTGGAGAGACTACAATCGACTACCTCTGAAAAAAGACTTCAAACATTTCTATATAGAAAAGAGAAGAGAGTCAAAAGAGACATGTGCCAAAATCTAACTAAATTGTTTCCCTCATCTCTGCTCTCCCCTTCCCTCCCGTAAAAGTTATGGCTGCTGTATATGTGTTTGACAAATAATCTAGAGTTTCCATCTAGCCCATGAATAGACCAAAAGAAAAAAGAGATAAGGAGAGCAAAGGGCCAACACCAATAATAATCCAAAAAGACAGTACCCTATCCTATATATTTACTAATCAAATGTTAGATAAGCCGCATCAAATTCTCTTGTTGATTTTAAGTGCTTAAGTGCTTAATTTAGTCAATAGTTGCTCAGCCTCTTTCTCTTCAGTGAGGAAGTACACCTGTCCATTTTTAATAACCTTGAGCCTAGCCGGCTCTTGTAAGTATACCGTGCATCCGGCAGCTTTAAATGAGTCAATCATCTTACGTAATTGCCATCGTCTATCCATCGTTTCTTTACTTAAATCCGACCGGACAAAAAAAGTAAGATTATCCACTGTAACAGGATTGTTAGATTTTGCTTTCAAGGATACCGCTTGACGTAGTAAAAAATTCCCAAAATTAACCAATAGCGGTCTTGGATACTTGCTGGTCTTATTTCTTTGGAATATTGGCAACCGGTGGACTCGTTGTAGTTGGGAATCCCAGTCCCAATCTGACAAGTCGACGAAGGCTTTTTGAAAAAGTTTCACGACAAAGGTCCGAGGGTCAGTCCCTTCTGCCCCTTCGGGTACCCCAAATAACCTAAGATTATATCTTCTTGCCCTGTTCTCCAAATCCTCGACCTTTGCCTCTAGCTTGGCAATTCTTCCATTGTGTGTTTGCGCTAAAGATTCGGATCTCGCAGCCCCTTCCTCAACCCCCACAACTCTTTGTTTCAGTTCCTCTATATCTTGTGTGACCCCCCTAACTTGCTGGATACTTCTAACTTAAAAGTCTGGAGCTTGGTATTATCCTCTCGTAGTTGTAAGAAATGTAACTGTCCCTCTTGTCGCTGAGCCAAAAGTGTCTGCATAATCAGATCCATAGAAGAAGTGTTCAAATTACTGGCCCCCATATTTCCATCATTATAAGGACATTCGCTCGTACCCCCGGGTTGCTCAGTGAGTGCGTTGAATTCTGTATCTGAGTCCAGAAAAGGCGAAGGGACAGTGTTCTTAACAGTGCCAATACTGGTGGTGTTTGATTCTCCAGGAGTTTCAGATGCCCCATTAGTCATTCCTACATCTGGAGGCCTTTGTATTGTAGATAGTTGAGTAATTGATTTACACGTCTGTACCTGGATGGCATCATCGCCATGAGTAATATCCAAGGCATTAGCACTGTTGGTAGGTCTTATGCTTGTACTTATATTTGTAGTTGTTGTTTCAATTATTAGTTCACTAGCTAGAGTATCAGGAACATCCAATAGGATTGCATTTACCCCCGGCATAGGTGAGTTTAGATCGTCAGAGCATTTGGGAATATTGTTACCAGTCTTCAAATTCAAATCATCTTCAGGGCTTGCCCCCGAAAGTCTCAGAGCCATATTCTTGACTCCCCCCTTCGCCTGCATCCACTTTCTTAAGGGGCTCTCATCCCTGTTTAATTTTCTCCCTCCTACACAATTTGTAGATAGATCTCTAGCCAGAGGGCTGCTAATAGTTTTCTTCAATTTAGTCTTGGTTTTCATTTTCCCTTTTTTTAGCCCTGTTGTTTTAGAGACTTTTATCCTATTATCACCGGTTCTTTTCTCCTCTTCATCTGAAATTTCTTCATACTCCAAATTTAGTCCCTCTTCAACCGTCTCTAGTGCTACCACAATTGCACCTTCATTTTCAGGAGCCTCAATGTTTTGACCTCCTATTATTATATTATCCATAGTATTTAAATCTACTATTGGATGCTCTATTGGAATGTCATCTCGCATGTCCAAAGAGATCTCACTCTGTTCGGCTAAGCTTGAAGAGCAATTCTTTAACATGTCTCCTGCCGCTTCAGAGTGTTTACTTTTCCTATCTTTGGGCACATTATTAATTACAATTTATGCACATTCAGCTTCCCCTACACCAACCTCCACTGGTTGTTGCGATATATTTTTCTGATTTCCTTCCAGTTGCAGGCTCACCCCAGTAGTTTTGTCTCCTTCAGTATTTTCCACCGCTGATCTAGAGGAGCCTGAAGAAGCCAGTAAGGGACATTCACTTTCTTCGCTGGAATTATCCTCTATTACTGCTACTTTTGATGCGGCTATATCTTGCCCCGTGTTTAGCACATTAGTCTGATCTGGTAGGGGAGTCTCAATGTCAACAATGTCAACAGGCCCTGCGCCTCCTCGCTCCCTTGACACATTATTGCTTTCCTGCATGTTAATTCCTTTTGGTTCAGTAACGAATTTCGGGGGCTTAATTAGCTGTTTAAAAGGCAGTTTCACAATTGGTAAAGCCCCTGTTAATGCTCCCGTTGTTTTCTGCCCGGAGCTTACATCAGACATCCCGCCCGCTGTTACCTTCAACGTCGCTGTTGTGCTCCCCACCGGAGAATCAGTTTTGACAGTTTTTCCGGCTCGAGTAGTACGGGCGTTCTTACGGGCCATTCCCTTGTTCGTGGTCCCGGCTCCCGCCTCTTCGTTCTGTTCCCGAACCTCGTTGCCAGTGAGTAGCGCTAGAACCGCCCACCTGGCCCAGCGTCCCACAGTCAGCCGGTTCAGGGCGAGTCTCCAAGCAGGTAGCGTCTGCCACCCCCAACGGACCTCCAACAATCGCATCCGTCAGCGTCTTGAGCTGGCTGTACAATCCACCGGTAAGATGTATCGGGTAGTCCCCGCACCGCACCACTAGGTGTCCCTCTTCGCCTCAGCAGTCCGAGCCACACGTCCACGCTGCAGCCACAGCCAGCTGAGCGTGGAGCCCTGGATTATATGAATCAGGCGGGATACCCGTCCAGTGAAACAATGTAGCGATACAGGGAAGCAACAATGTAGCGAGGCGGTCACTTTGCAGAGGAATACCGATTGCCCCTCGTCGGTTGCACCTCACACCAGGCTTCTGCAACCAGTGCCGGCAGCAACGCCAACAGCACGCTCATCAGCTCTATTCCTCGACCCTCCTGTAACCCGTCTCTTAGTTTTTGATTTCGGCTTTCAAAGTCACGAAAAGGCTCCTTCTCCACATCGTAAAATCAGAGGAGTCGAGAGCCTCTCAAAACCGCTACCTTCGCTGGCGGCAACAATCCGCCATCTTGGCTCCTCCCCTTCCGGACCGGCCAGAAGCTTCAGGAGTAATGTTTTTCATGAATTATTAAAAAATAAATTGGTTAGGGTTAGGAGTTGTCACCTCACAGTACCGAAGGAATCAGCACTGTCTGTAGGGCAAAAGTTAAAGCTAGTATTGAGTAAAAAACAATGTGGAGCTTGTTTCACTGAGTATATTAAAGCAACTGAGTGACTGGCACTAGTAGTGTTTGCCCACAAGGAGTGTGGACAAATTCACGTGTGGAGCATAAGGGTCTTAAAAGGAACATATGTATCAACAGGTTCAAGCTACTTAACCTAAATAAGGTATTTATTAGCATTGGATGTTCTAAGTGGTTTACTACACTGAATCTCTCTTTTAACAGCCAGTAGTTCATACTACACAAGAGGTCCCAGTATCTCACATTATTTGTGACACCTTTTAGGGCCTACAAATTCTGACGCAAGCCTCTTGGTTTGTGTCAGTATCCGTGGTGCTCCAGGAAGGTCATGCAGTGGTTGTTTGAGGGAACTCCAAGGCTGTATGACATACCATGTGGGCACCTATATTTTGTGCCCGGTACACTGTAGTATTACAGAAGGAACTGTGGACGTTTGTGCTGTCCCTTCTGTAGTACACATAGTGCTGGTGCACAAATAGAGCCGAGCTAGCTTAAGGGGGCATTATCTTACCATGGGGGTGTGGTCCCATGTTAATGACGAATACACTTTTAGGCACATGCATCAATAAATGAGTTTGCGATTCCTTATCTGCGATTTTCAAGGAATTGCAAATAAGGAATCGCAAAACGCGATGCATCACAAAATCTGCGAATAAGTAAGGAATCGGTAAAAATCGCAGAAAATATTGCGATTTCTTGTTTTTGCGAACTTGCAAATTGCGATTTTGCAAATTGCGATTTCGCAATTTCCGGGGTCGCACATTGATGCATGTTGATGACATCAGAACCAGGAAGTGTGCACTCCAAGCCTCATTTGCAGTGCTGAGGCTCAGGGAGTGGAGGGAGCTGGCTCTGGGAGCAGAGGAGTCTGAGAGAGAGAGATTGAGAACACCTGCAAACAACTGAAAATGGAACCTGCACAAACAGCAGAGGACTGCCAAAGTGCCAGGAAAAGAAAAGTTCAATTCTCAGAAAAAGAAATTGAAACTCTGATTGAGGGAGTAGTGCACAGCCACGATAACTGTCTGGAAAAGCTTCTCTGAAGGTACCTGAGCAGGAGAAAAGGAAGATATGGATCCGGATTCAGAACAGAGTCAATGCCATTGGGGTGACTCACCGTCCCAATGAAGAACTAAAAAAGAGATGGTACGATCTGCGCAGTCGGGCCAAGGCGCGCATTGCTGACCGGTTGAAGGAGGCACATAAAACAGGAGGGGGTACACCACCAGACACTGGAAACACTCCCATGGAGGATTTGGTGGAGTCAACAATCCAGCCTGAAGCCGTTGTTGGTGTGACGCAGCTGGACACCTCAGGAGCTGCACACACGTTTGAAGGTAAGAGGAATGCATGTTTACATTGTCCCAATTACTGAAGTCAGAATGTCAGCTCAGCAAAGCGTAAGCGCACACTGTAAAGCATGTACTACAATTCCATTACTATGGGAAGTGCATTATGGGAGATGTAGTCAGGGCAAGCAGTTACAAAGACAAACACACACATATGTCAAAAACGATTTCAAATCGTGTAGCAGATGTTCAAAAGAATATGAAATTTAATAATTGTCAACTGTGACATAACCTCTCAAGCATACATTAATGCTGTTTTACACTGTTTAACCTCACAGATGCAGAACGTGATGAGGCCGGGGATAGTGAGGTTCCGGAAATGCAGCACAGCAGCGCTTCAGAACCTAAGGACACACCAGCTCTGCCAACTACACAGTCACGTGTACCTCATTCCCGTAGGTCACCTGTCCCAACACTGGTTCCCATGGCGTCAGATGATGAGGCCAATGCAGCACCTGAGGTCAGCGTTCGTCAAAGTATTAGCGCCACAACTACACCAACACAGATCCGGAGAGGCAATCGCAGAGTGCAACGGAGAAGACGCAGAGCACGCAGACCACAGCAGGTGGAGCAGACAAATCCGGTCTGGGGTGGTTTGGAGGGACAGATGCTCCGTTCACATCGCCTGCAGGGCAAGAACACTCGATTAGTCAAGGAGGAAATAGCAAAGATGTCAGGCAACATAGCAGTACTGGCCAGTAGTGTGCAGGAACTGACAAAGGTCATGCAGGAGGGGCATGCATCGCACAATAGACAGCAACGGCAACTCATGCAGCAGCTCAAACTGCAAGGAAAGTCTAACAATAGGCTGGCCACAGCAACAGCACTGCTGGCGCGTAGATCTGTGACAATGCAGACCCAAATGTGTCATTGGAGCGGAGATGTTGCCAAAGCACTAGATCAAGTAACAAATGCGGTTAAGATGATGAATGCATCTACTAGTGGAGGCAACATGTCTGCACAGGAAGAAAGTAGTGAGTGTGCCTCAAGCATGAGCAGTACAACAATGCCAGTTGCAAGTGCAGTGAGACGCAATACACGCAGCGCCACCCCATCCACTTCCAATGTAAGGCAAGAAGATGCTGGCGCAGACAGGCGTCTGGGTGTTCGCGGGAAAAAGCGATAGGCTCCCATGCACAATATTTGCCTGAGATGGTGAATTAACCATTGTTACGATGTGACCTAATCACTGACTTTCAAGTAATAGTTATTTTCAATTTTCAAATGTTTTTGGGCAAGACTCTTGTGCCACTAGTCACTTTAAAAGTGTGCTTCATTTCCCTGGTCACAATTCGTTTACATAAAGCTTACTTTTCATTTCATGTACTGTGTTTGTGTCATCATTACTCACCTTAGAAGTAATTCTGTGTAATCTCCAATCTGTGCCTGCGCCCTTCTGCTGCGCCTGATCCTTGTAGGGCAGGGTGGTGTTGCACTTGCTGGTTCCCATCCTCCGAGTCACTGTCAGACAGCTCCATTTCCAAACCTCCCTTTGATGCAATGTTGTGCAGCATGGCACATGCTGCCACTATCTTGCAGCATTGTTCAGGCTTGTATTTCATTGCTCCTCCGGTCTTATGAAGGCGTCTAAATCGGCTCTTCAGCAGCCCAAATGTTTGCTCTATCACGTTCCTTGTTGAGATATGTGGTGCATTGTATCTCCTTTGGGCGGCAGTCGTAGGATTGAGATACGGTGTCATCAGGTAATTTCACAAGGCGTATGCGCTGTCACCTACATGTGAGGGATCATAGGCTGTCAGTTGTTATTTGACATTAACATTTGTACAATGAATGGAATGCTGTATTGCACATATTTACCTAGCAAATGTCCCTCTCCAAAATCTCCCCTTGCTAGACGGGTCAGAATGCCACTTTGCCTGAAAATATATGAATCATGTGCACTGCCAGGAAATTGCGAAACAATGTCCGTTGTGATGTTTTTGGAATTACACACAACCTGAATATTGAGGGAATGATAACATTTCCTATTCCTATACAAATATTCCTGTGCTGCAGGGGGACATATTGCCACATGGGTGCAATCAATACAACCCAGTACATGGGGGAAGCCTGCAATTTGGTAAAACTCCTGCTTGGTCTTAGCAATTTCATGGGCTGTGGTAGGGAAACTTATGTGTGAGTGTATCCGGACCATCATGGCATCAAGGAACGCTTTGAATATTCGTGACAATGCACTTTGCGACACACCTCCTGCTACTGCAATTACTCCCTGAAAACTGCCTGACGCCAGTAGATGTAGGCAACATAAAATCTGTACATGCGTTGGAATTGCATTGGTCCTATAAGTCTGTCGTTGGAGGATGGGGTCCAATTCATTGATTAGATCATGAATCATTTGGGCATTCAGCCTATACTTATCATATATCTCGTCCTCCTGCTGTCCTAGCAAAGTTATGCGGACTCTGAAGATGTGCTCATTGATTCACCTCCCTCTCTGTCGAGCAGCTTGCAGCCTCATCCTCCTCGCCATCAGGTACAGCCCTGCCATTTTGACTTCTGGGACCTCATTGTGGGTGTGTTTAAATCAGTTTCTGTTGCTTTTCAGCTGTTTCAGATTTGCACTCATGATTACCACCTGGTTGTGTCCCTTCTTAAATTGCGATAGCAATTTTGCGATTTCTATGAAAATCGCTATTTGCGATTTTTTATGCATTTCAACTGCGATTCCTTATTTGCGATTCTGTATTTGAGAATCCCAAATAAGCAATCGCAAGTGTTTTCTCAGAATTATTTTGCGATTCCTTATTTTTGCGAAAAATTACACATTTTTGCAAAAATAAGGTTAATGCATTGGGACACTGTTATTTGCGATCGCAATTGCTCTTTTTTTAGCGATTCGCACGTTTTGCGATTTCTTAATCGCTTGATGCATGTGCCTGTTTGCCTCTGCACCTGTTCCTTATAATAGACAAGGGCTCAGAGGCAAAGAGACGGTCAGGAGGCTTGCTGATTTTGCACCACAAAGCAACAGCACTCAGTCAGTACACTACCTAGAGCCCTGGGAAAGGAGGCAAAGGGGATCCTATTGACCCCCGGGATCCCCCGTAGTCAGGTGGATCCACTCACTGCAACCGCCTTCAGCAGGATCTCTGCCCCCCTCCTACCCCCTTTGAAATGTCGGCCAGAGAGCTGTCCATTTTTGCACCTGGTGTGCTTCATTAAAAGTGTGCCATAGTGCAAACAGGGACATTGCGCCATAGTGTAATACAGCCCTACGTATACCATTCTTTGAGGTGATGTATTACTTTGTGATACAAAAAAGAGAATGATGAGCAGCTTGGAATGTGTTGAATGTTCAAAAAGAACTAAAGTGGAAGTGCTAGATAAACATAGAGTGTGACTTAACAAAGCCCTAAAATATCAGTAGATGAAACTCTTACCAATACACCTTGGTCAAGGCTATGGTCAAGGCAACTTCTCCCTGTAGAAAAGATGAACTGTGATCATGTATTGTGCTGAGTTCATCCCTAAATTTGCAGACAAGTCTTAAGCTATTTTTATATTTCTTAAGAAAGGAGAACATTTTGAATATTCAATGGACTCTCAAGGACATTTGACAATGCAAGTGAATTAAAGATTAACTGATGATTTTAAGAATATTCCTTGAGATGCAATGTTTTAAATGTGTAATGGAATTTTTCTTTGCGTAGCAAACACTATTACATTTACATTGTGACATATTACCCGTCCGTAATGGCCGCCAGACTTTGGCTTTCATTCGAATACACAGTCCTATGTTGATGTCTATGTAAAATGTTTACGTTTCCCCCTCCGGAATATAATGCACAGTGTGTTGTTGGTCTCCGTACGTGTGAGCAAGGCTTTAAAGCCAAACCGCGATGTGTTGGAGTTCAATAAACCTCATTTGGATATTCTGAACGTTTCCTGAGAGTGCACCTACTTCGCCGAGGCGTGGAACTGTGTGATATATTTTTCCCGGGTACTCCCCTGGGGCGTGCACCACCTTTCAAGGGTCCGGATCCTGAGTAAAGGAGCATTTTATGCATGATATATATATATATATATATATATATATATATATATATATATATATATATATATATATATATATATATATATACATATATATATATATATATATATATATATATATACATACATACATACATACATACATACATACATACATACATACATATATATATATATATATATTCACTGAAAAAACCATAGGTTTGACACCAGTTATAGTTAGCTGGAAATTTTACTCGCATAAAACCAATGAAATTCCCACGTTATAGTTAGTTGGACTCACTATAACTTGCGCGTGCAATGCACTGCTGATGACGTCACATATTACATCACTCATGACATGGTCAGTGACATCAGTCATGACATCACTGATGACACTATTCAGTGAATGTGTGTCTTTTAAAAAAATAAATATGTGTTATATATGTATATGTAAAAGTTGATGGAAGAATAAATGTTTAAATAAGTGATTACTTAGATGTTTTTAACCCCTTCGACGCTCATGACGAGCTGGGCTCGTCATGGCGTAGCCTCCTCGCACGCTCATGACGAGCCCAGCTCGTCACGTAAAGTGCGATTTTTAAAAACCCAGCGTACGGGCGGAATTCCGCCCGCATGCGGTTAAACAAAAAAAATTGATTGGTTAACTGGTTTATTAAGTGTATCTTAGTAGATACATATATTAGAGAGTAATGTTTAAATATTTAAATATATGTATTAGTGTTTCACTTTGTGTATAAGTGGTTGCATGGGTTGGTGAGTAGCTACATGTGTATGTATATGGGTTATTAGATGTTTTTGTTAGTATCAGTATGAGTGTTTGTATGGTTTGGTGGGGGTATTACTTAACACATAGATGCATGAATGACTGACTCTCTCTTTGTATGTGTTTTGAAGACAGCATATGTGCAGGACTGTATGGGTGGAAGAGTGTGTATATGTGTGTGCTAGTGAGTGAATGACTGTCTCGTGAGTGTCTTTATCAGTAACTACATATGTTTTAATCTAATATATGTGAATATTGATGTATATAAGTGAGTATATGTGAGAGAAAGAGATTGTAAGAGTTCCTGTTTAGATAAGTAAGTGTTTCTATAAGTGATTGTTTAAGAGAGTAAGTATGTGTAAGTTTTCATAGAAGTAAGGTGGTTGTGTGTGTATAGCTGTATATGCAAATAAATGGATGTTCAATAGTTTATTTGCATGTGTGAATATGTGTGAGAGTATCTTTTGGATGACTGTCGGTGTGTAACAGGATGTATAGGTGTATCACTACATATCATGAGTGAGTATATGTACGAGTGACTATATAGAACTGTTGATCAATGAGTGGATGTGTATATAGATGGTGGAATTATTGAATTGGTTGTTGTAACTGGTATGGGTATCTCCATTTTTTTGAAAATTTTAGTTTCTATTTTTGAATATGTGTTTCAAGGGTTACATTACAGTGAAAAGAGGTCTGTCACTCTGTCACAAGGATGGTGTCATCAGTGATGTCATGACTGATGTCACTGACCATGTCATGAGTGATGTAATATGTGACGTCATCAGCAGTGCATTTCATGTGCAAGTTATAGTGAGTCCAACTAACTATAATGTGGGAATTTCATTGGTTTTATGCGAGTAAAATTTCCAGCTAACTATAACTGGTGTCAAACCTATGGTTTTTTCAGTGAATTTCATAGGTTTTGTAAATGCTATTTCCTAACTATAACGTGTGTAAAACCTATGGTTTTTTCAGTGAATATATATATATATATATATATATATATATATATATATATATATATATATATATATATATATATATATATATATATATATATATATATATATAAGATTTCAATGGCAAAATGAAACCCCTCATTTTTTTCCTTTTCAAATTAAATGTATTAAGTGTTACCACTTTATTCCAATCAAGATGACTTCAGGTGTGCCATACTTTTGTCATAAGTAAGACTGTTAGCGTTCTAGTTGTTCTTTAGAACACTCTGGGACATTCTGTCATTGGGCTATAGTTGGGCTACATCTGGCTGATATTTGGGCTACATTTGGGCTCTTTTGTCTCTGGTGGCCATCTTGGGAGACTGCATATCAGAATTTTTTTAATGAAATATAAGAGGATTTGAGAAGTCACTCAAAATGTGCCCTAATTTTTCTTTCTTCAGCACTAATCATAATTTCTATGGCAAAATGAACCCCCTCATTTTGTTCCTTTGCAAATTAAATGTTTTAAGTGTTAACACTTTATTCCAATCAAGATGACTTCAGGTGTGCCATACTTTTGTAATAAGTAAGACTGTTAGCGCTCTAGTTGTTCTTTAGAACACTCTGGGACATTCTGTCATTGGGCTATAGTTGGGCTACATCTGGCTGATATTTGGGCTACATTTGTTTTTTTTTGTCTCTGGTGGCCATCTTTGGGCTACATTGGGCTACATTGGGCTACATTTGGGCTCTAACATATATATATAGCCCAATGTAGCCCAATATATATTTTTTCAAAGTTAATTTTCTCAGCAACTACTGAACAGATTCACACCATTGAAAGAAAAGCGTAATCTGCGAGCCGGACTCTACCTTTCTACCAAATTTCTTATAAATACATTCAGCCGTTCGAGCTGTAGCCGTGTCTAAATGTCCTATGGAAAATAACATGGGGAAAACACGTATTGGGACCCCCCCTTTTATCTCAGCCCCCACTTGACGAATCCCCCCCAAACTTTCAGGAAAGGAGCGGAGCGGAGCAGGCCATCTTCTTTGAGAAATTCGCAAAGATTCGTCCACCGGGGCCAAAGTTATTCTCAAAAGAATGTTGCGGATTTCCTATGGAAACTAGGTCCTAACATTAACTACCTACTGGCGACCGCCAGTAGGTAATATATATATATATTTATTTATTTTTACCTAAGGGCGGTCACCAGCAGGTAGTTATAGTTAGGACCATGTTTCCATAGGAAAAGCGCTTTTTCTCTTGCCTATATCCGTGCTGTTTGACGAATCTTCATGAAATTTTCCAAGCAATGTGCGCTGGTGATTCTTGTTGTTGATGGGAAGTTTCGGGGGATGCATCAAGCAGGGGCCAAGAAGAAGGGGGGGTAAAAAAAAGCATTTTTCCAATGTTAATTTCCATAGAGAATTTTAGATACAACTACAGCCTGAACTGCTGGACGGAATTATACCAAATTTGGGAGAAAGGTAGCCCTTGATCCAGAAAGGACCCTGTTTCTTATTTGGTGGACATCCGTTTAGTAGTTTTGGAGATATAAAAGAAAAAACACATTTGTACATATAGGGACGCAGATCCTCCGAGGATCCAACAGTCTCGGTGCTGAAATCTGATTGGTTGCCTAAACAGCCATCGTGGGACTTGGCTGCATCCGAGTCCCACAAAAAAACGTTTTAAAAAAATGAAAAGGGGGCAGAGTAGGAATACCTTGACCCCTAATTGTGGTCCTGGGGTCCCCCTGTGACCCTAACAGGACCAAAAAGCACTTTTAAACAAACGTTTTTTTGCAGGAACACAATGGAGCTGTGAGTCTGTGGCAAAATTTGAAAAAGCTGAGATCTCCCGCTCTTATTTGCGTTATAGCCCTTGGGTGAGCCAGGTCTCAGGGGCATGAAGGTCCCCAGGAACCCCCTCCTTGGGCTTATTTAAGCCCTGGGGAACACAGCCTTCCCTGTGCTTAATTTTTATAATGCGGTGACCACTAGGAAACCCCCTGAGCCGCAGGGACCACCCCCTCCCCAGGGCTTTTTTTTTTTTAAAGGAGGGGAACTGCTCCACCCCCCTCCCGGGCTGTTTTCGACCCCAGGGACCACCACCTCACCAGAGCAGCCAGTGCAAACATAAGGAGGGAGCCGCATGGCCCCCCCTCCTGTAGCCTTACTTGGCCCTGGGGACCGCCACCTCCCCAAGGCCAGTTCATGCTATGTCCCGGGATGCCCACCCCTGGGCACAGCTGTTTGTTTTTGCTTGTCGGTAGCTATGACAGCTCCCATCAAGCAAAAGCAAACGTTCAGGATCCAGTTCGGGGGAGCTGTCAAAGTGCTCACAAACGCTGGAAACAGAGGTTTCATCTCTTTCCCTGTCCACAGACATGCAGGCAGGGAAAAAGATGACAGGATTGTTTCTGCATGGAGGGAGCTGCCTTTCCAGCACCTCCCTTCATGCAGCAGCAATGTTGTCTGCCACAGGCTATGAATGCGGGGGCCTTGAGGTTACCCCAGCGGTCCCGTGAAAAAGAGCAGGAAGAAGCAAAATAAAGGTGAGAAACAAGCGGAAAGAAGCAGAATAAAGGTCAAAAGGGAGCAGAGACAAGCGGAATAAAGGTGAGAAATGAGCAGAAAGAGGCAGAATGAAGGTCAGAAATGAGCAGTAAGATGCTAAATAAAGGTGAGAAATGAGCATAAAGAGGCAAAATAAAGGTCAGAAACGAGTAGCAAAAGGCAATATACAGGTAAGAAATGAGCAGGAAGAAACAAAATAAAGGTCAGGAGTGAGCAAAAAGAGGAAAATAGTGGTGAGAAACAAGAGGAAAGAAGCAGAATAAAGATAAGCAACGAGCAGAAAGAGGCAAAATACAGGTAAGAAACAAGCAGGAAGAGGCAAAATAAAGGTAAGGAGCGAGCAGAGAGGAAAAATAAAGGTGAGAAAAGAGCAGAAAGACTCAAAATAAAGGTCAACAACAAGCAAAAAGAGGCACTTCCTGGTTGAAGATTTGGCTTCCAATCAGAGCTCTGCAGATCCCTGCACATATTTACATCAAATAACTGAAAGTGTGGTATGACAAATTCAGTGTAATTCCGTCGAGCGGTTCGGGCTGTAGTCTTGTTGAAAGCCCCTATGAGAATTAACGTGGGAAAATGCACTACTTTTGACCACCCTTTTTTCCAACTCCGCTTGTCGAATTGCCACAAAATTTTCCATGCACAGCAAGATTCGCCTGGAAACTTTTTGGGGAACATTTTGTGAAGATTCGTTAAATATCGCCAAAGATATAGGCACGTCAAAAATCGCTTTTCATATAGAAACATGGGGCCTGATTACGAGTTTGCCGGTCATGGTACTGCCATTGAAAGGGCGTCAAAATCACCGCCACCCAGTTGGTGGTCTGACTGCCCTATTATAATGCAGGGGATTTCATAGATGAAAGACCACTGCGGCCCTGCTGCCACCACCAGGAAATCTTGACCGAGGCGGGACAGGAAAATGCACTTGTCGCAGACCGGACCTCCAATGTTACTGCTGGCCTAATCACGATGTGCCTTCCCCCCAATGTGACTGTGGCGGTCAAACCTTCACATCCACAGCTGGCGGAACGGGAGTGATATATGGCTGAAACTCACCTGTACTCAGCTTCACACTTCCTCTGCCACCATGGAGCCGATCCTACGCACCCTGCCGCTGCTGTTCCTGGTTGATGATGTCCGAAGCTGACACCGTCGTAGACGCACCCGACGGCAAGCCACACTCTTACCTATTTTTATTGACTACTCAGCAAATAGATGCCCCGCCATGGACATGTCAAGGGGTTTGAGGTCCCTGGGTGAGACATATTTAGTGGGCCCCTGTTCGGCATGTATCATCCTATTACAGGGGGGCGCTAGGTGGCGCTTGACCGTGATGGCCGCGCTTCAGGGAGGCTCCTGCCGACCCGGGCAGTAAACTACACATAATCCTCATCCTCACGGACATAAACTGTCCTAATTAGGTGCCACCAATCAGCGAACAGGTGCTGAATCCGGCGGTGCTCTTTTATTGCCGGAGCGGCGCTGCATGATGGAGTGGCGAGCTGTGGAGCCCAGACGCAGTGGATGGCAGAGGCAGTCTGGAGCGCTGGGGCGACCAGGAAAGACCGATGCTTTATGGGCACCATTGTGCTGGCATAAACGGCTGCTGATGGCTGAGAGAGGATACCGGCTGCAGCGGATCCACTCAAAAGATCTGGTAAGCGGCAGGAGAGCTCGGGGGAGACCATACACGGCCGGCGGGCAGCAGACTTGGTGTGCGACGATGAACGTGCCCAGAGACCCGCGCAAAGTAGTGGATGCCTCTTGATGTGGCCTGCGATCCAACTGAGTGGCACGCGAGGAGCAAGTGAGCCCGGGCGCCGGAGGGGACACGGACACGGACATTGCGCCCTCAAGACAGGGGCTGGATATACGTGCGCGAGGGCAGCGACACCACTGAGGCCCACCCCAGTTTGGGAGGGTGCCGGTGACGCGGCGAGGACTTCAATCTGCCACTTCGAGTGCTGCGCGCGCGGGCAGCATCTAGTGGCAGGAGGTGTATCGAGGAGCGCTGCCCCTGACATATCAGCGGTCACGAGATACGGACTGCCTCCAGGTGCAGGGCACTGAATGCTCCTGATCGCAGGCCGGCCTCTGGCGTCCCCCGGCCTTTCCGGCATCCATTTTGTGACGGAGAAGGGCAGCTGGTTGGGCCGCCTCGGGCCACTTTTCAGTTGGAAGCTTGGAGTGGGGCCGCGAGTTGTGGTGGTCTGCAGCTTGACCAGCAAGACGGAAGGATCAAGGAGGCAGAACAAAGGGTGTTGGGGTTGGAGGACGGAGCGGTGGCCAATAAATAACGTGCTTCAGATGGATAAGCTGCTAAAGGTAATAGTGGACAAGAATGAGGAGTTAGAGGCGCTCACGGAGAAACAACGTACGAATTTTTGGCCTGGCCGAATCGACGAACACCAGGAGAATGGAGGACTTCATGGAAAAGCTGATGGCTGATCTTTTTGCTAAAGACTCCTTCTCAGCGCACATGACTATTGAGTGGGCCCACAGATCGCTGACAGCACGCCTGCCTCCGGGGGCGCCACCGCGCCCGGTGATTGTGCGCTTCCTGAATTATCGCGACAGGGACACCGTGTTACGCCTAGCTCGAGAGAAGGGGCAAGTACGATATGAAAATGCCACCATGACCTTCTATTCTGACTTCACTCAGGCTGTGCAGGAAGAAAGTTTGCAGCTGTGAAAAAGAAGCTTCATGCACAAAAAATAACGTACACCATGTTATACCCCGCGAAATTAAAGATTCACCACCAGGGAAAACAACATCTCTTTAACTCTCCTCAGCAGGTGGAGGAGTACCTCAAACAGGCCCGCAGAGCAGCATCCCAGGAAGCAGCCTCACGCAGAAGATCCCGATCGCAGTTGCCCCTGTCGGAACCGGGCTGATGCCACGCCACTAAGAAACACTGTCTGCAGAACTATCAAGGCACAGTGACCCCCCGAGAACGGTTCAGAGTTTGTGATGTATCACTGCTGTTTAATAGTTGTTATGAAATTTTTCCGCCCGGACACTCGCTTTTGTCCCGCCATTTCAGCCTGCTTACTTAAGTGGAGTAGCAGGTGGGTGAAATAGGGAGGTTGAGTGGGCAAGACGAGAGCCCTTAGCGGTCCCCGCATGAGGGCATACCCCTTTCTATTTGTACCATTGAACTCTAGGGGGTAAGAATGGAGCTGGTTGGTTACATAGTTGGGATGGGGGGGCGGACATACTCGGTAAGTTGGGGGAGCCGGAGTGGGTGGGGGAGAGGGATTGGGGGAGGGATGGGTGCGCAATGCCTGCATCAGAGACCAACGAGATATACACAAGAGTAGGGATTGTATAGCTAGATGTAATGATGGATACCACAGACAATAGAAATGATCTACATGTTATTTCATGGAATGTGAGGGGATTGAATAACCCGCGGAAACGGAGGCAGGTGCTGGGGTATTTAGACCGACACCATGTTCATGTGGCCCTGTTACAGGAGACCCATTTGCAGCCCGGTAGCACACCCCAATTTGCAATGAAATGGGCATCCCATAGATGCATTGCATCGTACTCTGGCTACTCCAGGGGTGTGGCCATCCTCATTAGGCGGGGAGTCCGGTTTTTGCTGGGTGGGATGGAGGCGGACGCTAACGGGAAGTACTGCCTGCTTTGGGGGAAAATGAACTCACATGATGTGACCATTGCAAACTACTATGGCCCCAATACAGATGACGCACACACCCTACTCCTGCTTAGAGGCAAACTCCAAACGCTAGGGTCCACATATGTAATTTGGGAGGGGATTTTAACACGGTGGTGGAACCGCAAAGCGACCAGTCTCACGGCAGCGCACTATACAACTGTGCAGCACACCCTACATGACATACTAGTCTCGGATCACTTGCTTGATGCTTGGCGCCATAGCCATCCCTTGCAGAGGGAGGGAACGCACTATTCAGCCGTTCATAACACGTGGGCCAGATTGAACTACCTGATGGTGATGGTGGGCATGGCGCATTGGGTTAGTAGGGCGGTCCATCTGGCCCGCACGTACTCTGATCACTCCCCGGTGCTGGTGATGATTCTAACCCCGACAGATCAGACCCCATATCTTAATTGGCGACTGAACCCCTTACATTTACAGGACGCAGTGTTTAAAGCGGAGGTGGAACAGGAGATTCAGGACTTCTTTGCTAGGAATATTGACTCGGGGTCTAGCTTAACAACAGTCTGGGAGGCTTTTAAAGTGACAGTGCGAGGCTGGTGCATCTCCAAGTGTGGGGGTATGCTTAGAGACCTACGTAGAGACCTGCGCAGACTGGAGGGCGAGTTTAAGGCACTGGAAAGAGACATAGCGGGAGGAGGGGAGTCAGGAACACTGAAGGCTAGATTGAGGGGAAAAGTGACGGAATATGAGGAGGCGGCAGATAGAGAATGTAAGTTTCCGGGTAGGCTCTATCTGGCACAGGTGTATGGTGAGGGGGACCGACCGGGACGGGCGCTGGCAAACGCAGTGTGCCCCCCTAAATTCAATAACTATATAACTGAGCTGCAAGACTAGCAGGGCCAGATGCACAGGAACCTCCCTGAACAGATGACTACCCTAGTAGCCTATTATAAAAAGCTTTACACTTCACAGAGGGGCTCCCCTTTGGAACTACAGGGGTATTTTGAAGACACGGCATTGGCGTGGCTAGGGGACACACACCGCTCTGGAACTGGAACTGGATGTAGACAAGTTAACGGAGGCAATCATGCACATGTCGTCGGGGAAAGCACCGGGGTCAGATGGCCTTCCAATAGACTTCTATAAATTGTATGTGTCAATATTAGCACCTATCCTGAAGGCAGTCTTCTATGAGGCGCTGGAGGAGGGTAGTCTGCCGTCTACCATGAACGAAGCTCAGATACTGTCCCTGCTGAATCCTGGTAAACCCCCGTCGAGCTGTGATTCATATCGGCCCCTATCACTCCTGAACAGTGACACTAAAATCTTAGCGAAAGTGCTAGCAACACGACTCAATCTCCTCCTGGAACGCATGGTGCTACCTGACCAAGCGGGCTTTGTCCCAAACCGTGCCACATCCCACAATCTTCGAACCCTCCTGGCAGTACTGCAGGATATAGACCCGAATTGCGCTCTGTTGGCGGTCTTCTTAGACGCCACCAAAGCGTTCGACTCAGTAGAATGGGATTACTTGATGGGGACACAGCTATATGAGCATGCCGGATTCTTTTGTGAATTGGATTAAACTGCTATACAGGCGGCCGTGAGCCATGGTACTCCTCAACGGCTCACGGTCCAAACCCTTTATAGTTACCAGGGGCACACGGCAGGGGTGCCCACTCTCTTCAGTGCTATTTGCCCGAGCAATACAGTCCCTGGCTGCGAAATTGCGACAGCATCATAACCACAGAGCCCTTGTGTACCCCTCCAGGCAGTTGTTAGTTTCTCTTTATGCGGATGACATAACGCTGTATATCCACAGACCGCAGGATAACCTCAATCCGGTACTGCGGGAAATTACCAGGTTCGGGCCATAGCTTGGGTGCAGATAAATTGGAATAAATCCGCAGTCTTCCCCTTGACTGACAAAACATTGCCACACCAGCTTGACTACCCTTTGATATGGGAAACATGGGACTTTAAGTACCTGGGTATACATGTTACTAAAGATAAAGACGCTTTAATGGCACTAATTACGGGCTGGCCATGGACAGGGTGACGGATAACGTCTCTAAGTGGATAAAACTGCCCCTATCAATGGCAGGACAGATATCTTTAATCAAAATGACTATACTGCCAACATTTCTACACTTGTTTATCAATATCCCCTAGTACCTGGGCAGATTCTCTTTCATCACACTTAAAACGCAGTTGGTGCGGCTCATATCTGGGGTAAGCAAGCACAATTGACTCTGTCCACGCTACCGTATCACCTTGGGGGACTTGATGTCCCCAATTTTGAACAATACTACTATTGCGCTCAAGCACATTTCGCAGTACACTGGTTCCATCCACCCCCGTTCATGCCCCACCTTGCGGTAGTGGATGGTTACATGGCCCCAACGCCCCCAGAGGGATATCTGTTTACCCCAACCAAAGAGAGGGAAAGGGACCCATCCACAGTGGATTGCACGGTGAAAGCATGGAATTGGCTGGCGCGGGCGAAGGGGGTGCAGCTGATGTATTCACCTAGAGTGCCGCTACAACACTTCCCGTTACTGCCAGTCACAACTGAAAGGATATGCCAAAACCTACTAGATAAGTTGCAGTATAAAATATGGGGGGATCTTTATGTGGGGGGGCAATTACGCACGAAGGAGCAATTCTTTGGTGAGCGCGAGCCCACGATCATGGATATGTTTATGTACACCCGGCTCAGGCAGAGTGTTAAAGCTATAACCCCGGATTTCCCAAAAGAGCCGGATATATTTATGTTCCTGTACCTGCTGTTGCACACTGATATTCCCAATCATACCATATCACTGCTGTATAAGCGAGTTAGAAGCACGACGCCCGCTCACCTGGTTAGGGCCAGGAGGGAATGGACAGTCCCCTAACGGACAACCAATGGGAGGCGTGCTGCCTTCAAACAGATGCTGTCACCAGCAACAGTAGATTATGCTTACTGCACTATAAATTTCTTCATCTGCTTTACCATACCTCGGCTAGGTTGCATAAGCTACAGCTTAGGGAGGATAACAAATGCATGCGCTGCGGTCAATGGGGAGCTGACTTCATGCATTTGGCATGGCAGTGCCCTCAGGTTCCCACTTACTGGGAGGAGGTATTCACGGGCCTAACCGGCATGATAGAAATTCAGGTTGAGGCATCCCCACTCAGGGCACTGCTGGGTCTGATTGAAGACATTATGACACTACACAAAAATTCCTTGCAATGGGAATGCTTCTGGCAAGGAGACAGGTGGCCTGTAAATGGGGACGGGGTAGGGCGCCTAAGTTGAAGGATTGGGTCCATGACTTAAGCACTTGGCAGGAACACCTGCACGCATATGCGGAACAATTGCCGCTGAAGTCCCGCCCCAATGATATCTGGGGGCCACTGACGGCCTATCTCCTGAGTCAGTATTCGGAGGAGGATGGCACTGGGGAGACTGGGGTGTAACCGAAGGGGATGCATATGTTTGCATTGCTTGATAAGCGGAACGTCAGCACACAAAGGGACACTGAGGCCCCGAGATTTGTAGGTGCAGGTGCTGGACTGGCATCCCAGCAGCGAGATAAAGGGGCCATCTTGTATCTGGGCAGACAACTGAGCGTAGCACTTCCATAATCAAACCTGGAGATGACGAGTGCTTATACCCGAGATTTAAGGTCGTCCTGTGGGAGGAAGGGTTTTGATTTCCTTAGGATACTCCTTTGGTAGTTCACTCCTTTGGTGGCGTTACTGATTTGGCCCTGCATATGCAGATGTTTGTCTAGTATAATTCCCAGAGATCTTGTAGAATCTACAAAGTGAGGTGTGCAATCAGGGCAGTTAGATGCTTAATTGAAAAAGTCGATCTTGAGATTGTGTTTAGGTGGAGCAATGAGGAGGAATTCCGGTTTGATGGAGTTAAGTTTGTGATGTTTGAGAGCAGGCCAATTCTGAGTATTTTGAAGAATAGTGTTGAGGCTTGTGAAATCATTAGGGTAAGAGATTTTCAGGCACAATTGTGTATCATCTGCGTACATGTGATAATGAATGTTGTAGGATGACAAGGAGTCTGCTAAAGGTTCCATGAATAAGTTGAAGAGAATGGGAGAGAGGACAGATCCATGTGGGACTTCCAGGGTGACCGCAGAGGGCTTGGACAGAGAACGGTTGAACATGACTCTCTGGGTTCTGTTATGGAAGAATGAAGTAAACCATTGAAGGACGGCCCCTGATAACCCCATCCTTCTTTCAAGTAGGTTTAGAAGATTGTCGTGCTTCACAGTAGCGAACGCTGACATCTGATAGAGACTACTAGCCACGGATTCCTTAACGTAGAATTATCCCCAGGTGTGAGACTGGATCCGGAAAAATTTTCTTTGCCACAGCATCTCTGCGCGCCGGGGGGGGGGGGCGGTTCCACGTGACTCCGCCCCAACGTCGTCCGCGGGCTTGACGTCAGCAAGGTCACATAAGCCCCACTCCGGCTCACCGACATCAGTTTTTTCTCATTTCCGTGTGCAACGCGGATCCGGATCTTGTCCTGGCCTGTTTCCAGGCCTCCCTTTCATGCTTTGCTTCGAGGAACAGTGTGCGAATGCCTTCGGGATTCAAGACGTGTACTGATTGTGCACGTCAGATGTCGGCGACGGACCTTCACCCTATATGTATGTGTTGTTTGGGTGAGCACCATGACTCTACGGACTGCGAAGCTTGTCAGCACCTCAAGCCGAAGTCCCGGCGGGAGTGCCGGATGAAATTGCTGTCTGCCCGCTTGTCCAGGTCGGTGTCATCCTAGCGTCTGTCCCCTACCTCAGAGTCCAGAAACCGCTGATTCTGTCTGCGGCATCACCCTACGCCATGGCCCCAAGGGCATCGCTTGCCAGCTGGTAGGCCCTGTAGCTTGTCTCCGAGGTCTTGTCTGCGTTCGGCGGAGGGCATGGGTTCCCCTCGGGAAGTGCGCCCCCGCCAGTCGCCACCCTACCCGCCGTTTCCCGGCGTCAGGGTGACTAGGGCCCAAACGACAACCTACGCTGCAGCTCTGCAGACTTCTTTGGCCCCTCCTCCACCTCCTGAGAGGTCCACGGATCCCTTGCCTTGCGTGGGGCCTTCCGCGGAGTCGTCGGCGGCTTCGGCCCTGGTGCCACAGGTTTCGGCTTCAGGTTGTAGGATGGTGGTGTCATCGAGGGGTAGTCCTCCGGGGTTCCGCTCTTTGACCCGTGGTGCCCCTGCCCCGCTGCAAATCCCTACGGGGCTCCCTGTAGTGTCGCAGGAGGTCGCCGGGACTCAGGGCTTTCCCCGAGTTCAGCTCGGCCCTCTGAGCAGGCGGCTTCCACACAAGAGGCCGAACCAGGGCCGTTTTGGCGCCGAAGGCTTTCCTCCCGGCCCTGGCAGTGGTGCGGGTGGAGGCCGGGGCCTGGCGTGCTTTCCCAAGTCCCTCTCGGTCCTCTTCGCGGGCGGATGACCCGAGTGAGCTCAAGCCGGTGCCTTTTCGGCGCCGTTCCTTAGCCGAACCAGCTCTGACCCCGCCCCATTCTCCTAGGGAGCATGTGGTGGAGGAGGTCGACTCTGCGCCGCCGATGCCCACTCCGGCGCCGGTCGACATCGATTCGGCGCCTGTGTTGCGGACTTCACAGTGCAGTGCCGGCATCGGGTCCTTGATTCATCTCCTGAGGCTCCTTCCTCTTCGGAGGTTGGTCATCTGTTGGTCTCTCCCTCTCTGGAAACGGGACGCTGCATTGTTGCCTTGTTACCGGCGTCTTCCAGGGAGGGCTTCTCGCCGTCCCCATGGCCTACATCCTTGGACCCTCTTTTCCGCAGCTCACGTTTGGTTCTTCCACCGGCTTCTCCGCCTTCCCCAGGGACCCATCAGGTCCCCCACTCGTCTGGGGATCCCCCGCCATTCCGGGGCAGGCCACTTCTCCCTATAGCTGGACTTGGGGATGCACGGCTCATTTTGCAGCCGTCGCCCATGGAGCAATTGCTTTCACTCCCGCGGTGCCCAACTGAGGCCAGTGTTGCCTTTGATCGGGCTATTTCCACGGCCGGTGCCATTTTGCAGATGGATGAACCTGTCACCCAGTTCCCTACTGATAACCTCTTGGAAGTCCTCCACCAGGGCTCTGGTGGACGGGAGCTGTTCCTTTCTTTGGAAGCGTCGCTCCACAATTCTCTTCTGTGGGCTTGGGGTCGTCCAGCCACTGGTGAAGCTGTGCCTCAGCCGCCCCTGCATTAACACTGTCCTTCTCCGCATGACCCAGTCTGCCTTTCCACCCTTCTACTCAGGGCTCTCTTCTGTGGTCTGCCTTTCCGTCCTTGCCTGTGGTGTTGTTTATTCTGTCCCAGGAGGCCCGGTGGTTGGATTCATGGGGGCGCAACATCTTCGCTTCATCCAGTGCTGCCTTGCGGGCGCTCAACACTCTGTGTGTGTTGGCTAGGGCTACCTCCGGCCTGTGGGATTCTGTGGTCCCTTCTTTCTCATGTCCCCCATGAGGGTGCCCGTGCTGATCTGCGGCACCATATGTTGGATGGTAGGGAGTTGGCCGCGTTTATTCTCCGTGCGGCATCGGATGTTGCCAATGCTCTCGCCGGTGCTATGTCCACTTCTGTGGCCCTCCGTCGCCATGCTTGGCTGCGAGATGCTGTTTTTCCTGAGAATATTCGGGAGCGCCTGGTGGACCTGCCCTTTGATGGGGTCCTTTTGTTTAACACTCATGCGGACTCCGCCATTCAGCGTCTCCTTGCCGGCCTCCGTCCTCCTCCCTCTCCGTAGACTGACGTGTTAATCCTCTGGGGCTTGATGGGAGGTGTTATCCCACCCGCTCCTGGACTCTGGTGTTTTGAGTGGCCCGTTTATATGTTCTGTGTAGTTTTAATGTGCCTTTGGGGTCCCTTGGTTGACCCTTCTCTTCTGTTGGCTGCTGGTTCAGCCCTTTTCGCAAGTGTGTATTTTTGGCTGATTGCTAAGCCATCTGTGGTTCCTACCGCAGGTCTTATGTCCTCGTTCTCTGATGCGGGATTTTTTCCCTAAGAGTGGTTCCCATGTTTTCTTTGGGACTAGTCCTACCCTAAGTGGGGTACTTGTAGCTAATGTATAGCTATGTCCTATGCTGGGAGGGTGTGGACTCCCCTTGTGGGCCCCTCGCCTTTCCTGGTGTAGCTGTATACCGCTGATGCGGTTCTTTGTTCTTTGTCGGGGTGTAGCTTGCACTGCTTCAGGGTCTGTTGTTTCAGTATCCGCTGCATCGCTGGACCAGCTTTGGCATGCCTTTTGCGGCGTTGTGCTGTGGTGTTTCCGCTCCCTTTTGTCCGGCGTTTTGGCCTGGTCCTCTGTCTGGTGTTCCTGGGGGGATAGGATTTCCTGGTATTTTCCTGGGTTCTGGGGGACGGCTTTTGTCCGTCACACATATTTTTCCTCGTCTTCTCTTCTGGCTAGTTCCACTTCTATCGTGGGTCGGTTTATGTCCAGAACGATCTTTCTTTAAGGGTTGTTCAGGATTTCCCTGGCCTTTGCCTTCGTCTTGTGCTCGGCTTGGTCTGGGCACTCGGCTTCATAGAACACCAAACAAAGGGGACTACCTGCCCAACACTTTCAAACAAGGCCCATTAAAGGGTCCTTCTACTGATCCATTAACAACACAGCAACCAAGGGCTTAATCAAATGATCACAACAAGTAATATAAGATATATAGTAATTTTAATATAAGAAAAGTTTCATCAATTCATAAACAAACATGATAAATATCAGACCACGCCATAATTTAAAAAAAGACATAAATCAATAGATCCAGTCCCACACACCAAATTCAACATCACAATCATACCATCATACATTCCAAATTTCAACATAACAACTCATACATCAATCAAACTGTTCACATCACACATGATATCCAAAGTGTACATAGTCTGATATTTATCATGTTTGTTTATGAATTGATGAAACTTTTCTTATAATAAAATTACTATATATCTTGTATTACTTGATGTGATCATTTGATTAAGCACTTGGTTGCTCTGTTGTTAATGGATCAGTAGAAGGACCCTTTATTAGGGCCTTGTTTGAAAGTGTTGGGCAGGTATCCCCCTGTTTTTGGTGTTCTATATTTCCCCTGTCTACCTGCCTTTATCCTGCCGGGGGTCCCCCTTCTCTTTAGCACTCGGCTTCATAGTACTGCGCACGCCTGCTCCTTCTGGTCCGTGGCCCGGGGTTGGGGTGGGCCCTTGTGCTCCTGCCTTTTGGTCTGCTGGAGCCTTGCCAGACTCTGTCTTTCTTCTCACACCTGCCTTTCTTGACTGTGGAGCCATTCCTGCCTTGTCTGCTGACTTGGGGCTGTGGCCGGCTCCGGCGTCCCTTTCACTGTGTGTGTGTGTTTTCCTGTGAAGGGCTTGCCTCCACTTCTACCTCTTCTCCTTGGAGTTTTAGGGTGCTTCTTTTCTTCCTCGGTACTCCTCTACCATTGTCTGTCCCTTCGGGACTTTCAGGCGGATGTTCATGGTACCTTGGCTGGGCATGGGCGTGTCCTGGCCTCCCTTCGCCTCGCCTTCGTTTCCTTCTGCTTCGCGGGGCTGAGCCACCCTTTTTGTCCCTATTACACGTCCCCTACTGGGGCCCTGTGTTCCTTCCTCCTGGGAGGCTCTCTCGCAGACACTCCTCTCTTCTGGGTACGGCTAGGGTATCTATTCTACATTAAGGAATCTGCGGCTAGTAGTCTCTATTAGATGTACAAGTTACTAACGATGTATCTGGTAGAGACGATTCTAGCCGCCAATTCCTTCACGACCCCCCCATTCCTCCCCGTTCTGCGAGGACCTCCAGCTTGGTCTTCTGCACTCGCCTGCCTCCAGGTGGTTTGGTCTTCTGCAAGTGCCTTTTCTCACTTCCCCCCCTAGTGGGATGCTTCATTTTGTTTGTTTGATTCACTTCTTCCTTCTGGTGATTGGTTGATGATTTCATGGGTACTTCTGTGTCCTTGCACCCTGGTCTCCAGTGTGGGGCCTTCTCATGCCCTTCTGCCTTTTCATTGCTTGAACTTCCAACTTCTCTGCAGTCCTCGGGGTTGGAGTCTCTTGGCTGTGCCTCGGCCCATAGCTCCTTACAGGAGATGCCCTCTCCTTGCTGGTGTTGTCTTGGGGTAAATTGTCGTTGCTCTCCTCCTCGTCTGCTCTAACATTTTTCACATGCTTTCTGCCCCCAGGGAGGCTGTCGTATTTGCATGTAGGCTTGCTCCGCAGTAACTGGGCTCTGTTCTTTCCTTCTGTGTCTTTTGGTGCTATAGTGTCTGGCACTTCTCCGGATGGTGCTGTTCCTCACCATTTGTTTCTTTCCTTTTCTGTTTCACTGATATTTTTTCGCACACTGTTCCCATATTCTCACAGTTTTTGTTTGTGATGGCTCAGCGTTGTGGCACGGAAAAGTTCTCTGAAGAAAATTGACCTTGGCGCGCCAGGGTGGGGTTTATGTGACCTTGCTGACGTCACGCTCACGGATGACGTCGGGTTGAGTCACGTGGCACCGCCCCCAGCGCACAGGGATGCTGTGGCAAAGAAAAAATTTCCAGGTCCAGTCTCACACCTGGGGATAATTCTATGTCAAGGAATCTGCGGCTAGAATCGTCTCTACCAGATGCATCGTTACCGAAGGTAAGTAACTGGGTACTTCTGTGTCCTTGCTCCCTGGTCTCCAGTGTGGGGCCGTCTCTTGCCCTTCTGCCTTTTCATTGCTTGAACTTCCGACTTCTTTGCAGTCCTCGGGGTTGGGGTCTCTTGGCTGTGCCTCGGCCCTTAGCTTCTTACAGGAGATGCCCTCTCCTTCATGGTGTTGTCTTGGGGTAAATTGTCGTTACTCTACTCTTCGTCTGCTGTGACATTTTTCACATGCTTTCTGCCCCCAGGGAGGCTGCCGTATTTGCTCCGCAGTAACTGTGCTCTGCTCTTTCCTTCTGTGTCTTTTGGTGCTATAGTGTCTGGCACTCCTCGGGGTGATGCTGTTCCTCACCATTCGTTTCTTTCCTTTTCTGTTTGACTGATTTTTTCGCACACTTTTCCCAAATTCTCACAGTTTTTGTTTGTGATGGCTCCGCGTTGTGGCGCAGAAAAGTTCTCTGAATAAAATGTACGTTGACGCGCCAGGGTGGGGCTTATGTGACCTTGCTGACGTCATGCCCGTGGATGACGTCAGGGCGGAGTCACTTGGTACCGCCCCCCGGCGCGCAGAGATGCTGTGGCAAAGAAAAAATGTCCAGGTCCAGTCTCACGCCTGGGGATAATTCTACGTGAAGGAATCTGTGGCTAGAATTGTCTCTACCAGATACATTGTTACCGGAGGTAAGTAACTCCCACGATAGGTCAAGGAGGATAAGAAGACATGATTCATTCTGATCCAACATTGATAATACGTCATCCACTATGTGTGTGAGTGCTGTTTCTGTGGGATGTAGGACGTTACAACGCATAATTTTACATCGCATGCCTTTACAACGCGGTTTTTACATCCCATACCTTTACAACGCATAGCGCTTTGGGGTGCTGGATAGTGAATAGTTTAATTTACTATTCCAACTCCAGTCCTCGTGGACACTAGGGAAGGTGTTGGACAGTAAATTAAACGTATTCCCTATCCTAGAGCGCCCCCCAGCGCAATGCGTTGTAATGGTTTACGTTGTAAAAGTTGCGCCGTAAAGGCACTGCGTGGTAAAAGTTGTGTTGTAAAGGATGTTTCCCGTTTCTGTACTGTGACCATGGCAAAAACTAGACAGTTATTAGTCTAGGAGTTGGTAATGATCTATGTGGTTGCTCAAGTCAGGTAATTGTTACTGAGGGCAGTCATGATGGTTTACATTCTTTAGATATCTTTTCTAATAGTTTTTTTGTTTACTTGAGCAATTTTGGGATCACATCCTGCATTGATGAGGAAGGTGATATGGTAGTGGTCTGTCCAATCACAAGGCAAAATAGACTCCAGTGTAGTGTTGCCCCATTTTGCAAAGATTAAGTTTAGGTCATTTCCTTTATTGTGAGTAGGGCTATTACAAATTTGGGTCAGTTTGAGGTCTGATAAAAAGGCTTTAAAGGTGTTTACTACCTGGTCCTTCAGATCATTCCAGTGAAGATTGAAGTCTCCAAGGAAGATCTTGGTTGCTTGTTGATCAGCGTTGGTTGAGATTACTTCCATGACTAGTTTGATGAAAGCTAGGTTGTCTCCAGGAGGGTGATAGATCAGGTGAAATTTGCAGATGAGTCTATCATTGCTGATGATATTGATGCAAAGGCATTCTCCTGCAGGAAGGGCAGTAGTAGTTACCTGGGTCACAACTAGGGTATTACGGTAAATGCAGGCAACTCCCCCTTGGTCTGAGTTCTGTCCAATCGAATGATGTTGTGACTAAGGGGAGCTAGTAGGTCTAGAATAGGGACGGATGAGTCATTTAACCAAGTTTCTGTCCGGATAACGAGGTCGAGCTAATGTGTGCTGGTGAGTTCATAAATGTGAGACTCATGACTTAAAAGCCGATCTACAATTAATGAGCATGCATTTAAGGTGAGTATTGGAGTGGACTGTGACAAAACGATTGAGGTTGATACTCTTGAGATTGGCATTGTTAACCCCTTTAAAGTTGTGACGCAGTTCTTTGTAGGGATTACTTTCGATGGAAAGGATTTCTCCCGGACAGACCTTGTTGGTGTCGATATTGGGGGTGTAAGAAAGGAGGAGTGCATGGCTGTCTCTGTCTGAAAGGCAGTCAGTCGATCTCCTGGATCGAGAGGGGAAAGGAGTGGATTTCCTATTAAAGTGTTTAGGTTGTGGTTAGGGAACAAAATGGATTGGGAGTCAGCTTGATTCCTTTGAAAAACTTTCAGGCCTTTGGTTGAGCAACACCTCATGGATGTAAGTCCTAGAATATCTTTCTTGAGATGTAGCAGGTTAAGTGAAATCTCATCAAGGCAAGATTCCAAAGAGGCATGGGGGCAGGTGGTCATGGGTTGGGGGGGCAGGTTGGGAGGGAAAGTTAGTAATGGAGGAAGGGAGAGTTTAAAGGACAGTAATATCCTGTGGTCATCTGAGGAGGGAGGGGATAGCCTGAGGGTGGCAGACGGGGGGAATGTGTGTTGATTGAGAGATCTAAAAGTTGTGCAGTTCGTCAAGTTAGGCGGTATGTAATCAGGAATATTCATCATCTGTGTGCTGGAGGGAGATGTGGGAGTGCAGGGAGGACCAGATAGGGATAATTCAGGAGGAGGATAGGAGGTTGCTGGAGAGAGGGAATCAGTGGTTACTGTTGTGGCAGAATCTGGTGTATGTGTACTGGAATGACGAATTAAAGAGAGACACTCAATCCAGGCAGAGATTGTAGAGTCTAAGGTAGGGGTGGGCAGAGAGGGGGATGAGGAACATGGACTAATAATGGAGAATGGGCTGGATGAAGCCAGTATAAGGGAGGGTGTACGTAGGGCTGCAGGAGCGATGTCAGGCGAGCTGGAAGGTCTTCGGTTATGGGTTGAGTTCTTATTGTTCACAGCTCTTTTGCTGATAGGGAAAATCTCTCTCAGTACTGCTAGATTGTCATTAGATGATTGAATTAGGATGATTCCATTATTATGGAGAGATATGGTAACGTGTGCCCTGCAGAAGGGTGAACGGGATATAGATAGCCTAAGCCCATGGGGTGTTTTCCTGGAGTCGGTGATTCGGAGCAGTGAGTGAATGGCAGTTCTCCACTTTGCACGTCTTTTTGTGTAGAAGATGAGGTCACTAATTAGTTTGCCCTTACTCGAGCAGAAGTATGGGTCAGAGATAAGCGGTTCAGAGTGGGATTTGGGTAGTCGGTGTTTGAGGCTTTTTGCTGCATTTTTTGAGCGGTTGGGGGTATTTAATTGGGTAGGCATTAAAGCATGTTGGTTTTAGCTTTATACCCATAGCTCGAGGAGAGATAGCAAAACAAATAATGCTTTATAGTTAGTGGTTATTTATAGTCATACCCAGAGAGGGCTCATAGTGAGGTGGCCATGAGAAAGTGATTACAGTAGCCAATGGGATAGTATAGCAAGTGTGACAAAAAGGTAACATGTGGCAGTTGTAGTAGACATTAGAATCAACAACCCTTCAAACCATTTAAAGACGGGCGCCCTAAATTGAAATAGAAGTTTCTAGTATGCAGGAGAGAGCCTTAGTCCGTATTCAGTTTCCATGGTGCATGTCATATGTTAAATTGCCCTCCCAATGGAGGGGCTGTTGTCTTGAAGAATTTCCTCAAGTGAAATCGGAGGAAGAGGAACGGAGGGCCAATGGAATGATATAGATAGTAAGCAAGATTAAACAAGATGCCGATATATTAAGGAGTTAGAGCAATCCACAATTCCAAGATGGCAACCCCTTTACCATCTGTGTTCCTAGGATTCAGGAGATAATCTTAGTCCTTTCAGAAGGACCCCTAAAATGGAGGACAGGGGACCCCCAACAGATCCCGGCGTGGCGAGCAATGCAACTGTGGCTCACACAGCAGACTCGACAAGCAACCCCACCCCCATTCCACCTCCCCCACCAGACTCCAGCAATGCCAGGGGTTGCCAAACCAAAAACCCTGGAGAGGGGAACGGAGCCCCAGTCCTAGGTGGTCGAACCCCTCCGGCAGCGCAGGGAGAAATTAGATGGCCCTGAAGAAATCAGCCAGTCAGCGTTGGCAGAGGGAGGGCAGCTGCTGAAGGTGGGCTTGGTAGGTATTTGGACCACAAACGTCGAGAGCGACTCCCACGCTCATCCGCTTCCTGCCATCAAGCCTGGGACACATCAGGAGCGGGGGTGTCAGTGAGGCAGCAGATCAGCCGCAGGAAGCACTCACTGTGTTTCCTCAGTGACCCTGAACAACCATCTGCAATCCTCTGACATGCTGCCTCCTTCTAGAGAGCTGGTCGGGCGGTGGGATTATGCAGCTTGCCTCGGTCCGTGCAGACCTCCCACACATGGTCGGGTAGGCATCCAGGGCCTAGGTTCTCTTTGGCGAGAGACAGCGGGGCGACCGCCCTACTTGTACCAGTAAGAGGGGCTTTAGTAGCCTAGCTTCCATCATGCAATCGGAGACAGCTAGCTGCAGTGCGGTCACCTCAGCGCAGGCGCCAGCTCCTATGAAGAAATCCGTTCACCGGCGACTCGACAAATCCGATGTAAGCAGAGATGTGTAATCCTCTAAACAAAAGGTGCGTCAAGGTGTTGGATGCCATGGATGAACCAGGGATGTGCACCAATCGGTGATCCCAGCCCAGGAGCTGTTGTCGTGAGCTCCTACTTACTCGGCGGACATCTTTTATCTTTTCTTTTGCCTGCAGAGTGAGATTGATTTTATGACATACAGTGAAAAATTATTTGCTCATATGATTCCCCAGTAAATCTATGAGGAATTTCAGGAACAACGAGGCCGGAGTCACGTGTTCCAGAAGCCCGCAAGCCGATTAACGACTTGCCTAAACAGCGACTTTGCCTTAACCATGCATGTGCGTGGTTAAGGCAAAGTCAGTCTAGTGTTCAGGATGGGTGGGGAGAGAAGAGTGTCGGGAAGAGAACAGGACAGGTAAGAGGGGTTCGGGGTAGTTTTAAGAGGGTGGGGGTTCGGGGTCGTTTTTAGGGGGTGGAGGA
The DNA here is from genome assembly GCF_964261635.1 of Lissotriton helveticus. NCBI lineage: Eukaryota > Metazoa > Chordata > Amphibia > Caudata > Salamandridae > Lissotriton > Lissotriton helveticus. The sequence goes on from NC_136070.1 coordinate 921,687,522, forward strand.
TTGGGGTAGTTTTTAGGGGGTGGCGGTTTGGGGTAGCTTTTAGGGGGTGGGGGCTAGGAGTAGTTTTTAGGGGGTGTGGGGGTTCGGGGTAGTTTTTAGGGTGGGGGTTTGGGATAGTTTTTAGGGGGTGGGGGGTTAGGAGTCGTTTTAAGGGGTCTGAAGGGATCGGGATAGTTTTATGGGAGGGGAGTTTGGGATAGTTTTTAGGGGTGGGGGTTTATTGAGGGCTCAGGGGGAGAGGGAGGGGGTGGTAGGCTTAGCCACGGATAGCTGTTTACCATGCATGTCTTTACCCAAAAAATTTGTGGTAAAATGCGCGGTAAAGCAATTTGTGGTGAAGACGCGGTCGTTGTAGAGACGTGCTGTTAAGGTAGTCGTTGTATAGGAAGTCATTCTGACATACAACTGTCAATCTATATCTTATCAAGTACTCGTAAATGTTTACACAAGCATCTACTTGTGTTAGATGAAAATAGTACTGTTCTCTATCACACTCTGAACAATTGTTTGTTACTACCCTTTGAATTATCTCCCAAGGAGGCTGTCCTTTAGACTTAAAATGTTCTTACGTTTTAAAGTACTTTGGTAACACCAAAATGATTTAATCTGAAAGAAACAGGTTAGTATTAGATTCCTTACCTTAGAATATCCCCAGCCGTCAGTCTGGATCCGGAAACTTTTGCGTAGCAGTACCCCTGCGCGTCGGTAGGCGTCGTCTGCAGGCGTCCCCTGCGGCTCCGCGTCCGTCGTCGGCGTCGTGCACCGTGATGACGTCGCTGGAGTATATAGACGCCGCCTCCGCGCGCTGACGTCAGTTCTTCTTTTTTCCGCGCCAGTTAGCGCAGATCCGAGAAGTGCAGTACTCCGGTCTTTTGACCAAAGTTTTTGAATCTTGATATACTTGTTACGGTGCCGGTAGGATGCCCGGTTTTAAGAACTGTGACGGTTGTGACCGCACCATGTCGGTCACGGATCATCACCGACTCTGCCTCCGGTGTCTGGGCCCCGACCATGCCGTGGACGACTGTGTCGATTGCCGGGCCCTGACGAGTAAAGCTAGGCGGGAGCGGTCCCGCAAGCTACTCGAACTGCGGGTGTCGGCCCCACGTCGAGAGCGGTCCCGGTCCGGCCGGAGGTCGAGGGAGCGGTCGAGGGAGCGGTCGCGGAGCCATCACGAGCGCTCCGGAAGTCGTCACCATTCCTCTGGTTCCTCAGGTAGGAGACACAAGAAGTCGGGGCGTCGTCATCGTACCCCCGACTCCCCCCGACGCGCGCGCGATGCGGCCGGGGGTTCGGGTGGCCCCACCCCCGCGGCTCCACGTGAGTCGCCGGCGTGGCCTGCTCCATACCCTGCGGTCCCTGGGCAAGGCGCGTCGCGTGAGGAGATAGAGGAGTTCCTTATGGCCATGAGGGCACTGTCTCCTCCGGCGGGGCCTACGGCGCCTTCGGGCCCTGTGCTCCCGTCCGGGGGTCCTAGCGGTTCGGGTGTTCCTGCCTCGACGCCGTCGGGTGCTCCGGCTCCGACGCCGCCGACGGCTCCGACCCCGGCGCCGCAGGGACCCTCAGGGTCGACGCCGGCTGGTCTACCGGCCTCTCCGGCGCCGATTCCATCGGGGTTGCCCCCGACGCCGCCACCGCGCGGCGCCGGTGCTCCGACGCCGCCACCGCGCGGCGCCGGTGCTCCGGGGCCGGCTCCGGGTGGCGCCGTCCCCATGACCTCTCCGACTCCGGATGCGGAGTCGGACCGGCGTCGCCCGACGCCGAGTCCGACGCCGATGGGGCCTGTGGACCCCGAGGAGCCGGTCTACATTGTTGACTCCGAATATGGGGAAGATGTAGAATACGGAGAGGTTTGGGAGGGGTCGGAGGACCCTCTGTCACGTGAGTGTCAGTACAATGTGGACTGGACAGGTGATTTGGGTGACGCCAGTGGTCTTGACGACTCTCCTAACCCTGGTTTTGTCTCGCCTCCTACTGTGGCTTCGGAGGCTGGGGCTGCTTATTCAGTGGTGTTGATGAGGGCTGCCAAGGCCTTACACCTTGAGCTCCCCGTCGCGGTCGTGAGGCCTAACATCCTCACTGAGGTCTTCAAACCGCAGTCATGCCCACAGGAGCCTCTGCTGCCGTTCAACGAAGCCTTGACAGACGTTCTTTTGGGCACGTGGTCCAGGCCCGCTTCAGGTTCGCCTGTTGATAGGAACGTGGCCAGACGCCATCGTCCGTGTCCGGACGACCCCAAGTTCCTGTCCACCCATCCCACCCCTGAGAGTCTGGTGATCCAGGCCTCGACCTCCCAGACCGCATTCCCGTCGGCCCCGCCCGACCGGGAATCCAAGAGGTACGACCAATATGGAAAGAAGGTCTTATCGTCCCTGAGTCTGGGACTGCGGTCTTGCAACACCGCATGCCTCTTGGGCCGCTACACCCACTCTCTGTGGGATACGGTCGCGGAGTTGCTGCCAGAATGCCCGCAGGAGGTACGGGTAAAGCTCGGCAAGGCTATGATTGAAGGCCGAGATGCAGCAAGATACTCCATCAGGTGTGGTCTTGATACGACCGACTCGCTGGGCAGAGCGATGTCCACGACGGTGGCGATTCGTCGCCACGCCTGGCGAGATCCGCCAACTTTTCGGCGGATGTCCAAAATACTTTGATGGACATGCCGTTCGATGGCAGTCGCCTGTTTGGCGACAAGGCGGACCACGCGCTGGAGCGCTTCAAGGACTCCAGGGTCACGGCCAAGTCCTTGGGTCTCTCGACCCAGTGCCAGCAAACGGGTTCGTTTCGCTCCTTTCGTGGCCACGGAAGGGGCGGTCCCACACGTGCTGCCAGCCACGCACCGCAGAACACTTCTCAACGCGGTGGCGGCCGTGGATTCCGCCGTGGAGGCGGTCGGGGACAACGGCGAGGTCAGACCACACCTCCCCCCGCAGCATCAGCCTCCAAATCCTCCTAGTCCGTGCTTTCAGGCCCATGTGACGCCAGTGGGTGGCAGGGTTCGCCATCATCCTTCCCGCTGGCGCTCTATCACATCGGACTGGTGGGTGCTGCAGCTCGTCCGAAGGGGCTACTCCCTCCCCTTCGAGACCTCTCCTCCAGCCATGCCACCGCAGAACCACCGTGTGTCGGGGGACCACTTGACACTTCTGCAGGAGGAAGTTACGGCCCTCTTGGCCAAGGGGGCCATCGAGCGCGTTCCTGGTCCAGAAGTAGGGAGTGGTTGCTATTCCCACTACTTTCTGGTACCCAAGAAGGACAAGGGGGGCCTCCGTCCTATCTTGGATCTACGGAACGTCAACGGCTTCCTCCGGAAGGAGAAGTTCAAGATGTTGACTTTGGCTCAGGTCTTGGCTGCTCTAGACCCACAAGACTGGATGGTGGCGTTGGATTTGCAGGATGCGTATTTTCACATCCCCGTCCTGCCGGCCCACCGGCGTTACCTGCGGTTCACGGTAGGCCACGAGCACTTTCAGTTTATCGTGCTCTTATTCGGCCTTACCAGCGCCCCACGGGTGTTCACGAAAGTGATGGCGGTGGTCGCAGCTCATCTGCGCCGGTTAGGGGTTTCAGTCTTCCCCTACTTCGACGACTGGTTGTTGAAGGCGGGCTCGCCCCAGACAGTTGTCCACCACCTTCAGATGACGGCAGACCTCCTGCACGAGCTGGGGTTTTCCATCAATGTGCCGCAATCACACCTGTGTCCCTCTCAAAAGCTCCTTTTCATCGGAGCGGTTCTCGACTCGGCGCAGTTTCGGGTTTATCCTCCGGAACGGCGGATCCGGGATATACAGGCTTTGATTCCCATCTTTCAGCCGTTATCCCGGGTTTCGGTCAGGTTGACGCTGCGGCTGCTGGGGCTGATGGCTTCCTGCATCCTTCTGGTGCATCACGCCCGGTGGCGGATGCGGGCTCTGCAGTGGGACCTGAAGTTTCAGTGGGCCCAGCATCAAGGCAACCTATCCGACCATGTCCTGATCTCGTAGGGCACTGCGAGCCAGTTGCAGTGGTGGCTTACGGACCGCGATTGGGTCAGAGGCAGATGCCTCTCCCTTCCCCAACCGGAGCACGTGGTTGTGACGGACGCGTCCCTGCAGGGCTGGGGAGGCCACTTGGGAGAGGCGGAGATCAGAGGTATCTGGTCTCCGGCGGAATCCCGGCTCCACATCAACATGTTGGAGCTGCGGGCGATTCGCCTAGCACTGAAGGCATTCCTCCCCTTTGTCAACGGGAGTGTAGTGCAGGTGTTCACGGACAACACCACCGCCATGTGGTACTGCAACAAGCAGGGCGGAGTGGGGTCGTGGACCCTTTGCCAGGAGGCGCTGCGTCTCTGGCAATGGCTGGAACGTCAGGGCGTGACTCTGACGGTTCAACACCTGGCAGGTTCTCTGAACGCCAGGGTGGACGAACTCAGCCGTCGGTGCTCGGTGGATCACGAATGGCGTCTGAACTCGGACGTGGCGAAAGGCCTCTTTCTGCAATGGGGAGAGCCTTGGTTAGATCTATTCGCCACAGAAGAGAACGCGCAATGTCATCAGTTCTGCGCGTTGGAGTTTCCAAGACGGCACTCGCACGGCGACGCCTTTCGGCGCGAGTGGCGCTGCGGTCTGTTGTACGCCTTTCCGCCTATACCACTTCTGCCCAGAGTGCTGAAGAAGATCAGGCGCGACCGGGCCCAAGTTATCCTTGTGGCTCCGGACTGGGCCCGAAGGTACTGGTATCCCGAGCTACTCAGCATGTCAGTCGGTCCCTCGATCCGCCTGCCCCTTCGGGAGGACCTTCTGTCGCAGCAGCAGGGGACGGTCCTCCACCCGAACCTGTCCAGTCTCCACCTCCATGCGTGGAGATTGAGCGGCGACAGTTGAGGCCATTTGACTTGCCTCCTGAGGTTTGTGATGTGATTCTGGCAGCCAGGCGTCCCTCCACAAAGTCGGTATACGCCTGCCGGTGGAACAGATTTGTGGCATGGTGCACAGCAAAGGCTGTGGACCCTCTCTCTGCCCCTCTTTCCGAGGTTCTTCTCTTCCTTCTCTCTCTTGCCCAGCAGGGCTCTGCTCTGGGCACTGTCAAGGGCTACCTTTCTGCCCTTTCGGCCTTTCTAAGGCTGCCTGATCAACCTTCTTTGTTCAAGTCCCCTATTGTAACGAGATTCTTGAGGGGCATCACGCACATGTATCCACCTGTTCCGTTCGTGATGCCTCAGTGGGACTTGAACCTGGTTCTGACCTTCTTGATGTGCGCTCCCTTTGAGCCACTTCATTCCTGTCCTCTCCGTCTCCTGACTTTAAAGACGGCCTTCCTGGTTGCCATCACCTCTGCCAGGAGAGTGAGTGAGCTCCAGGCTCTTTCTGTCAAACCTCCTTTCATGTCCATTCATCCAGACAAGGTGGTTCTGAGAACTAGACCTTCTTTCCTGCCCAAAGTAGTATCTGCTTTTCACATCGGGCAGTCCATCACCTTACCCTCCTTCTTCCCGCCTCCGCATCCTTCAAAGGATGAAGAGCGGCTCCATCGTCTGGACCCAAAACGTGCGCTTTCATTTTATATGGATCGCACACGCCAGTTCCGGGTGGATGACCAACTGTTTGTTGGCTACGTGGGTGCGAAGAAGGGACGGGCGGTACATAAACGGACCATCTCTCGGTGGGTCGTTCTGTGCATCAAAGCGTGCTACTCTTTGGCTCGGAAGGAGCCTCCTGTTGGGCTGAGGGCCCATTCCACTCGGGCCACGGCGGCTACTACTGCCCTGGGCCGGGGAGTCCCTTTGCAGGACATTTGCCAGGCGGCTACGTGGGCCTCGCTGCACACCTTTGCGAGGGACTACTGCCTGGACAGTCAAGTCCGGAGGGATGGCTTTTTTGGCCGTTCGGTCCTCCAGGACTTTCTGGTGTAGGATTGTATTGGTTCGCAGACCCACCACCGGGGTTGGTATTGCTGGGGTATCTATTCTAAGGTAAGGAATCTAATACTAACCTGTTTCTTTCAGATGAACAAGTTACTTACCTTCGGTAACGATATATCTGTAAGAAACAGTAGTTAGTATTAGATTCCTTACCGCCCCACCCATCCTCCCCGTTCTGCGAACTGATACCTAGGGTTAAGGACATCCCTTTCAGGGCCCTAGTTTCAAATGGCACCAGTGTTGGTTCTCACATGGCTCTGCGTGTTCTGGCGCGGAAAAGCTATGTACAAAGAACTGACGTCAGCGCGCGGAGGCGGCGTCTATATACTCCAGCGACGTCATCACGGCGCACAATGCCGACGACGGACGCGGAGCCGCAGGGGACGCCTGCAGACGACGCCTACCGACGCGCAGGGGTACTGCTACGCAAAAGTTTCCGGATCCAGACTGACGCCTGGGGATATTCTAAGGTAAGGAATCTAATACTAACTACTGTTTCTTACAGATATATCGTTACCGAAGGTAAGTAACTTGTTCTTTAGGATTAAAGAGCTTTGATTATCCTCACTCTGATTATGTGTTTCTAAATCATTCCTTTAACGGCTTACTGGTGTGATATGTGTAATGAGGGATTATAGAAGAATCTTCTGCGTTGAGTTGTCCTCTTTTCTTCAGTGGATCATTACTTCCAGGGTAGATCTGGCCTCAAGAAGTAGCTTCCTGTGCTGTGCTCTGTAGAATCTTGTCTTTCCTCACAACATTGCTATGGTGTTAATTCTTCAGGCGGTTACTACTCAATCGATGCACTGCTTGTCCATCCATGCTTCAGTCACCTCCTCTGAAGGCCGCCGAAGGGAAACCAGGGGTGGGGATACAGGTGAAGGGTTAGAGTCTGAGGCTGGACCCAGCCATGACCTGCCCCGCTGGAGGGCACTGCAGGACCCCTGTGTCATTAGTCATCATGTGAGCAATGTAGAGTCAGTGGGTCACCTGCCACTTCTACTCAGCTGAGTAACCTTCATGTCTTACAAATATTTGAGCTAAACACTTGGTATATTGTTATTCATGCCAGCACTAGTTTTAGTTGAGGAGACCAGGACAACATAAAGATAAGTAGATGGGCCCGTGTCTGAGTAGGGCATTGTATGTAGATTGCTTAGTCCATGAGAATTTAACATCAGCTATAATCTGTCAGATGAGTATGAATGGGTAAAATCACAATTGCATCTTCTTTAGGGTTACAGAAACAGGGCCTCATGGTAGTTGTAGTCATTTCAAACTCTACTTGCCAACACTTGCATAATGGTTAACTTCATGGGAAATGAACATCAGTTGTAATCTGTCAGGCAAGCGTGAATGGGCAAAATCACAATTGCATCTTCTATAGGGTTGCAAAAACAGACCCTGTTTCAATCTGTACTTTTCAACACTTTCAAAATGGTTAGTGTAACATACCTGTTATAAAAATGGAGGTGGCACAGACCATACATTTAGATATTCACGCATATCCTAGGTCCTTGAATGTTATTTTCATAGCAATATACTTTAACAGACACCATTGCAAAATGTGGAATGTGATTGTAATAAATGAACCACTCTTGTGATTTTGGCACCCTATGATGACCCTCACCACCACTGTTTTAATTGATTTTAGTGTGTTCCTTAATGTAGGATGGTCCTGCATTTGCCTACTTCTCTTCTGTTCTGTAATCTTGCTGTCTTTCAGTGGGAGCTGTTACGGAGTGGAATAGTTTTGCCAAGAGCAGAGTGTGTGGGATGTGTATTTGAAGATGTGCAGGAATGTGTATGCATTGGTGAGAATTCCGAGTTCTTACTATTGGCTTTGACCATTCTGTTTTCTGACTTTATCTTGCTTAGTGGCAGGGCTTGCCTATTGGCTTTGGCATAATCTTATGCCATCTTGCATTAGTGGTCTATGCTTAAGCGACTCCATCTTCTGAGCCTTTCTAGGTGAGAAGTTCTGTTTTGCTTTCACTTGTTTTCTGCACTCTGCATGCTAGTAGAAACCGGTTCATAGCAAAGGCCTGATCAACCGATGCTGTGTCCTTCGCACGGAGTGGTACAGAATCTAATGGGAAAAGGAGGCGAGGCTGGCTAGAAGCTTTGACCAATGTTTCCATTTGTATTAAAAGGGGGAGCCTCCACTGGTCTGGTGGAAGTGGAAGTTTGGGAGTTTGGATTCCGAGTGAGGGCAGACGTGTCTATCTCGGATTGAACCCTGATTGCTGAGCTCTGATCCCCGGCTGTGAGAAGACTTCCCCGGCCAGAAGTGGGCAGTGTATGCATCAGGTGATGTATTGAGTTTTGTGATTATTGCCATTGTGATGTGAGCCAGTGGCTGTGATCGTTTGAGGTGTTTTATTTGTGGTGTGGGAGGTGCACATCCAGAGTGATCCTCTACTCTGTGTATATATGTCTTTCTGATCTCTTGCAGGACGTCCAGTGTATCTTATCTTATATCAGTTATTGCTTGTTTATTAATCAGTATAATTCTTGATTCATGCCATTTAGAATATAAGTTTGCTCAGTTATTGATTTCATACCTTTAGACTTTTAAGTTTGCTACATATATTTGAATCTAAAGCATTTGGTATCTGAGACAGCCTTTGTTTAGAGAGTATTATGTAATAAACCCCAAGCCTTATTCTAAAAGTGATAGTCTTTGCATTTTGTTAAATAAAACTCCTTTTCAAAAGCTGCTGTTTGTTTTGTATTGAAGTCTTGCTGTGCCAGGGGTGGTAAGACATGCTTAAAAGTGTATATTATTCAAAGGTGTAATGATATATTTGCCTCCCAGGTGGGAGTGCAGTGATTGGGTGTGGCTTATTGGTGAGAAGCCACATTCAAAACAGTGATGGATATTGATACATGTGATCTTATATTCAACATTACACATTAAGACTTACAATCAAACACCTCTACTACTTCGGGTATTGCATGTTAGGAAAGGAGCTAGACAACACATTAGCAAAAGCTGAAATTGGAGCAAACAGGATATTGAAGTATTGCGACTTTTGCAACTTACCAGACTCCACTCGACTAGCTATTCCTGATTAGCCCTCCAAATGTAGGATGGCCAAGACCTTCTCTTCCCAGGAAAACAGTTGTAAAGGGGTGCTGGGAGGACCACTGCCAGGCTACTGTGCCTCCAGGTGTTGCTGTGAGGCCAGGGAACATACCTTACCCCTCAGGTCACTCCACCTCTTCCCAATTTCCTCCTTTGTGCGCAGAGTGGTACCTATAGCATTCACTCTGTCGACTATCCTGGACCACATTTCCCTTGTTCTACTTAGAGGAGTATGTTGGACTTGGACTCCATACAATTATGACACTACTCTTATGATTTCATCCACCATGACTGACAACTCAGCCTCTGAAATATGCGGATTTTTTTGGCATAACATAATTATAAATTAAAGTGAGTGACAATGTAAAAACAATAATACCAAGGGATGTGAAAGAAATGTGTAAGAAAAGTGACTGGAGAATACTAAAAGGGATGGGGAAAAAATAGGGCTGCCTTATCTCATCAAAACGTTTGGCCTCTGTCTTGCTGTACTGCAGTGGAGAGGCAACGGATCATGGTATGCTGTGTTTTATAGTGTGATTTGCAGGCATGTCCACTTGGCCAATGGATATCAGCTGTGTTGTTTTTGTATCATCCATGGCCACTGTTCTAGTGCTTTGCTGTGAGCATACCACGACAGCCTACTGGCGTTGGGAAACTGCTGCAAGGGGACCGCCAGTACAACTGTGTTTTCATAATATACTCAGCGGGAATCCGAAGCCCTGATGACAATGGAGTATGGATCGCCAACATTGCAGTCCGCTGTGCAGTTAGCGGAACTACTCTGTAATGGCGGTCGGCAGTTCAGGCTGCATGCATCATAATATGGCGGGCGGGAGACTACCGGCCCAGTGTTTTTCTTGGGACCCCTACCGCGGTGATACGGCAGTGAGACCGCCAAACTCGTAATCGGGCCCATGGTCCAAACTATAACTACCTACTAGTGACTGGCCAATAGGTAATATATACATATATATATATGCACACACACATATATATATATAATTATTTTAATATCAAAGAATATAGAAATTATTCATATATATTTTTAAAAAACATAATTTAATTACCTTTCTCAATTGAAAAATGTTACTTTAATAAAAAATTATACATAACTTTCATCAACTTTGAATAAATATTAAATAAATATAAACATCTTCCGTTAGGTTGGTTTAATTTTTTTTAAATATGTAAAAAGTATTTTCAATGTAATATACTTAAAATTATTAAAATAATAATTTAAAATGCAGTTGCTAGCACAGTAACCCTTTAAAAAAACAATACACATTTAAAATTCACACACAGAATTATTTAACATTAACATTTAACATACATTTATAAATCTTTAATAACATTTATATATTGTCCTACACTTTACAATAGGGAGATCTCCGACTCAACTGAGGAGGCGTCTGCCATGCATTGGGAATGTAAAATATTGTTGTAAAGTCACTACTAGTAGTAACTTCATGGTTGTATTTGATGTTTTTACTGACCCCACTCCCTAATTCAGGGGACCCCACTCCCTATTTCAGGGGGTTGTGGACATTTAAGTTTACACTTTTGTGTAACTACACTTGTAAATGGTAACAGCTAAACTTAGTAAAGTTACACAGAAGTGCTAGAGTAACTTTACATGTGTCAGTTTACTCAATGTTACCTTTGTGACTAGCCCCCTTAATAGATGTAGGTGGTGAAGCATACACATGTATATACATATATATTATGTATATATATATATATATATATATATATACATATATATATATATATATATATACGTATGTGTGTACATGTGTGTGTGTATATAATGTTATATATACATATATAACTATATATGTACATGCTAACAAACATACAAATAAATAAATATGTACGTAACTAATGTTAATGTTAGGTGACTAAAATAGCTAAACAAGTAACTTATCTATTAAGTAAGAGACTAAAAACATACCTCTTCCTTTTTGAAAATGTATTAAAAAAAATGTAATATAATGGTGTTTAACAGATTTGTCAGGAAAGCTTGCAACATCAAAGCCAGACTGTCTATGACACATGTTTAGAGTAGAGCTGTGGTTGGCAAAAGATATGCGCTAGACTTTCAAAGTTTTTTCTATTGTGTTTAATTGACTAGGATTGCAACCTGGTTCTTCTTTCTCATTATATTCTGTACATTTTTCACTCTTAGTAAAACAAAAATGTTGGAAAGTATGCAATACGAGAATGATTTAACCTACTGTACATTGGTTGTCTCTTTTGTAAAGTTCTGGTTACGTGCTGAATTCAAGAAAATGCAACCATATTTGTGTATACTTTCTCACCATGAACTATATAGATTTGTAATAAACCTCAGAACAGACAGCCTGCACTTGAATAATAATTGAGTTAAGGGGTTCCCTAATAGTAACTATGACAGGTGCTATCCACACTGTGATCTAGGTCAACAAGATCTTAAACATGTATTATTTGTTTTCCCCGGCTGTTTAGCTTTAAGACATCACTTATTACACAGAATGATTACTTCGAACACGATAAGTAATGTAAGACAAACAATTAATTTTGTACATAGTCCCGCAACTGTAACAGATGACTTGAGAAAGTATATATTTGTTTAAGAGTTTTATAACTTTATAATTTCTTTTTGATGTAAGTTTTAATTTGTTGGTTTGTTTGAATTATATTTGTTTTATATTCAATCTGTTTAAAAGAATGTGCTCGCTTTATTGCAAACTTTTATCAAATGTAACAAATTTGATATGATTTGCTTGCCTGCAAAGTAAAGTCTCACGAAGCATCTCCCCGATGTTTATATTGTGAAGCAAAGGTCACATGCTACTAGTGGTATTATATGTATTTATACATAAAGCACTTTGAACAGAGACACCTTACATAGCATCAGTGAGGTACATTATATGATGACAGTTAAAATGGTTATATAGATAATTGGTAGATTGATGAAGAATGTGGCAGTACAATTATAGTGCATTACATGTAGTACCTGCAGTTTAAATATGAACAAGATGATCTACTGCATGCAGAAGTCTGATGCTAAGAACGAGGAGGAGTCAGGGTCTTCACAGGGTGGGTTTGCCAGACTTTTCTTGAAGATTTAAGACGTGGGACTTGAGACCAGGGAAACGAGAAGAGAACATTTGATATGAAGTTCCCTGTAATTGCTGTAATTGTGAATTCTTGAATGTTAAGTCACTTGTAACAACTGGTCAGTAATCTTTTATGTGATGTGTGGTCTAGTGCCTGGAACCAAGAAAGCCCCACATGGTTTAGGTGGCCAGTTGATTGGAATAAAATGGAGGTGAATATATGTTATAAGCGATAAAAAATGCCACAGTATTTTGATAAATAGAAAGGGCTATCTTTATTAGCTGTACACATGGCTGATTTGGTTATGATCGGTAATCCACATTTTGTGTCTAAAGTATAAGCCGCTTTTATGGCTCCCTGAACAGATGTGAAACTGGGAAAATGTCACATTAGACATGTGAGCATTAGCCTGTGGAACTTGCAAAGATTGGTGAAGTTACTCTTATTTACAACGCTTCCCTCGGTGTACACGTATTCGTTCCCTGAGAGAGAAAGAGATAGGAACTTTTCATGTTGTTTGGTTTAAAGGAAAGTTTTGTTTCTTGTTATCTTGGATAGGAGTAGGCAGATGATACTGTAATGTAACTGGGACCTTGTAGGTTATGATGAGGTTACTGGGGTTTGCCATGTACGAAAGTCATAAATGTTCTGAGTATGGTGCCAGGAATACTACGCAAAGAAAGTGAGATTTTGAGACAACCCTTATCCTGACTTCTGTGTTGAAGTTGTTTTGAATGATAAAAGTCATCTTCTCTACTACACTTGTGGAGTGTTCATGATCAATGGTCTATGAGTTATCTGGATATCCACTGGATTAGAATGAACAGCTACTGAAAGACTTGACTTTGCAACAGTGAATTGCTTTCCACTGTGGTTACCGAAGACCCTCACTGTGGACCCCTAGCATAGTGTAGTTATGTTTGCTGCTGTGTTGGTTAGTTCTTAGATTAATCCAGTTTAGCCATTGTTCCTTCTTTGGGTTTATACCAGTAGATGCCTGTAACCATGGACTAACCTTGCCCAGCTCTGCTTCTTTCTGTTGTTTTTTCAGTATGGCTAGACTACTTTATTCCCAGCCCTTCACGACTTCATAGCCCCATGTTGATCCTTATCACTCCACTGATTCTATGTCATTTACTAGGTTAGCTGGATTAATGGAAATTAAGGTATTGCAATTTGTTAATCAATGGAGTCCAGGGGTACCACACCCTGCCTGTAGAAAACAACATAAGCATATTTTCTTTAATATTTACGTTATAGTTAGCCAGCTACTACTGGTTTCAGGACCCAGTTTAAACCACATATCCAGGGTTAGTCATAGTGAATATTACTCCTCCTGCTCAGTTAACATTTCTGACTGTCGAAAATACAGAGGAATACAATTCAGCTCACATGAGAAATGAACAGGGAATACGAAGAAAACGTAACATATTTTGAATACTTTCGTAAAACTATTACATCGGAGATCAAAATGCAATAAGGCATGCAGTTTTTCTTTTCTTTGGGATTCATTATGAAAGCTATAATAAACTACAAAACATGCCAAATTTTCAGACACACTTCCACAGGAGACAAGCCATGCGCACGCTGTGTGGCGTTAAATATTTTACGGCATAGCTCATCGTGATGTGCTCTTCTACCTATATTCCTAACATTTTGGTTTTAAGCTCAGTCGTGCATCTTATGTTGAAATCATGTGCTCGTATTATTTTTCATGGATTCTAAAAAGTCAAAATTTTGATGGAGGAACAATATTTGATCCAGGTGTTCCTGGGAGAGGACTGCTCGTCGGTGCTCAAGGGAACTTTCAGTAGGGGCAAATGCACGTACCGGCACCACTGCCGTGGCTGGGATTGCAAAGTACTGCCTAGCTAGCTTGGCGACCACAGGGAATCGGTGCTCATTGCTTCTCCACCAGTCAAGGGGGCTGGCGCTACGTTTGCAGAGTGGCTCCACAATGTAGTTCTCTAGCTGCTGGTGGATCTCGGGCATGCTTTCTGTTGGATCTTTCCCAAGGAGAATGTCATAGATACTCTGCGACTGCCCGCTCGCACCACCGTCCTTGTGATTGGATAACTGGTGGCCACCATCACTGCATTCCAACTTGCATTCTGCAGGCCCCCACGACATAGGGGTGGATTGCTCCTGAGGGCTGCAAATCTGTGATAACATCTCTTTCACTTTAGTGTGCAATTCGCTCCTTGCGCCAGGGTTCAGGAACCTTACCTCCTTGAAACGGGGATCCAAAAAAGCAGCTATCACAGCAGGGCTTTTAAGCAACTTCTGTTCATTCATCATGTCCCATTTTTGCTGGATCTCCGACCGTATGTTGTTCACAACTGTCTTGATCGCCTCAGTGGAATCTTCTGATTGTTGGCCAATAGCAGTCACAATGCCGTTCACACAGGGCATTAGGGAGGAAGTTGAGGTGTTTTGTTCCTCGCGCAAAAAAGATGTTGCAATCTTTACCGTTCTCATTATGGGAATGAGATCTTGCAAGAGCTTCCACTGGTGGTCTGCTAGATTTTGCACAGCTGAGGCATTTTTGGTCTGCTCTTCCAGAACGGACATGATGGCCCATTTCAGTTCCAGCAGGCTCTCACACATGTCAATGGTGGTCAGCCAGCGAGACGGTATGTCCATCACCGGCTTCTGTTTGATTTTATTCATGGCCTCCAGTTTGCTGTCCAGAGAGCAGGATGCCTTCGCATCCTGTTGGAAGTAGGCAACAATATGCCTGGCTGCATCTAGAGCCTCCTGCACCTGCTGCACATGGAGTCCGGCTTGAATGCAGTGATGTAACAGATGGGCAGAACAGCACAAACTCTTCCACCCGTGAAGGTTTTGTAACTGTTCGGAATTAGCCACCATGTCTTGCAAGCTGTCATGCAACACACAGAACACTGATTTAGCAGCCAAGCCAAACTCCACCAGAACAGAGTAAAGCTTCTCTGCCAGATTATCCTTTAACTCTACCTCGTGTACCTGTTGAGTTTGCAGAATGCATCGGGCAAATCTCCAATCAGAGTCAATGAAGTTTGCTGTAATTGTTAAGTAGGATTGGTGGGGCAGAGACACCCAAAGGTCAATCGACAGTACAATCGATTCAGCTGTGCGCAGATAGTGTTCGAGGTGTTGTTTGACTACATTGTATTTGTGCCACAACATACTGGACAGTTGCACAGGGGATGGGAGGGTAAAACTGGGTTCCAGGTATCCTATGAGAAGGCCAAAGCCTTTGTCCTCCACTACGGACAGCGGATGAAGGTCACGGAAGATCATTTCCAGCACCAAGTCAGTGATCATGTCAGTTCTTGGTTCGGGGCAAGACGCGGGGTGGTACAGGTGGATTTCTGGTGTATCCTGTCGTGGCCTTTTGGCCATGATTTCCTCAGGCTCTGATGCCTGTTCCTCCTTCAGCTGAGAAAGAAGAGTGTCGCGGATGCTGTGCTTCCGCACCAGATGCTCCCGCATGGTGGTGGTGCTATTGTGAAAGGACAACTGCTTCTTGCACACATTACACTCCACATAGGCATCACCCAGCTTGGTGTAGTAGTTCCAAACCTTTGACTTGCGGCGATCCACAGCAAGGGTGGTGATGGTCCCATCCAAATTGATCCCTTTCTCTCTTTTTCTGCGAGAGGAAGCACCAAAGTTGGATGTCATGTTGTAAGTGTTAAACACCATTGATATCTCCTCTGCGAGAAATGGAAACAAAAGGAAAGGTCAAACCAACGAACCATTTGGAGAGGTGGACATTTTACAGCCAAGATTTCAATTGTATTACTCGATGATTTTCAGTGTTGAGTGGCCTGCCTGGTGCTTTTCATTTCTGTTTTTGTAACATAATCTTAACTTTTTTGGCATTACTGTGCCTGCTCAATTTACCCACTTAAAAGTGTTCTTTCAAACCTTCTTGGATGGTGTTTTTTGTTTACATGCAGCCAAGAAAAAACTGTACTTGTTGAAGTGATAATTTTCTATGTAGTGTGCAGTGTAATTTATTTATTTAAATAAACAAAGTATATAAACAGGGCCCCTGGAATTATGCGGTAGTGCCAACTACATTATGCGCCAAGAAAGGCATAAAATGCTGTGTAATGAGTTACATTTTGTGACAGTATCAGTTAATTGTTTTGTCATTTTCACCCTTATTAACACTGTCTTAGCAAAAGTTTCACCCAGGTAGTACCAGTCAACTTCTGGGAAGGGCCTTGCACTGGATGGCAACACACCCCGCTGCAATTTTTGTAACTTTTAATCCATTTGAGCTAGAAGCAAAATGTTTTTAGTTGACATTTGCACATTCTGCAGCATGATGGATTGTGTGCCAAGTGCAGCAAATCCATAATTATGAGAAAAATGTGACCAAGCCATACTTATGTGAAACACGCTGCGTCTGCAGAATCGCATAATTCCAATGGCCCCTTATATGCTTTCAGGATAGTAAAGTGCTCAATTATGAGATATTTATTAGTAAACATAAACACCGAAATACCTCAGTCTATGTGGAATCATGTTTATAATTGAACTAACACTGATATTATATACCAATGCCATGCGCTTGACTAGTAAACCAGTAAAGGCTAATGCATCAATAATAATCTGTGCAGGTAGGTTGCGTCTGTGAAATAGGAGCATGTGCTACTCTTCACAAGTATGAAGTCCAGCCTGTTGTAGGTACTGTGAGTTGGTGAAGGAATAGAGTAGATTTTGTCTATCATATGTCCCAGTCTACATAAATCCTGAATGTCCATCCATACATAGGTTATTTCAGTATCCCTAAGCGAGGACCTGCCTATTTTGGCTGTCCAGTACGCAATTCATGTCTCCAGTTCGCAGTATGATAGAATTTATGTATGAGCTCACTGCCCTCATTGCAATTCCAAAGAAGTGCATGCCATCTACATTTTGGGCATTCATGTTAACCATGCATGTTTACCTACCATCAGGGGCACCACGAAGCAGAACAATTTGACCTTCTGGGTCAGTTACCACTTCCTTTATCATAAACGGAACCCCGGTTATCACCCACATTGAAACCCCTCTAGCATAAGACGAGGAAGCTGGTGTGTACATCTGCCCCCTCCATTTCTGATGCAGTCTAACTATGTTACCTTGAGTGCCATGTTTCTCCTGCAGGAACGCTATTACAATTTTAAATTAACAAATTGCATAATCCTGAACCGTTTCTGAACTAAGCGGCAAGATGTCATGTACATGGCCCAGATTATTATAGAGGAACATTACAGTATTATATCAAACACAATAGGTTTTTTACAACTGGTGTTCTGAGCTCACGTATTTGAAAGTACTTTATTAAGCGATAATAAAGAAAATTGAGTTTTGCTGAAAAAAATATTTGCTTAAGATCACACAATTTAAGCCATAAGCCACGATTTATCCAAGTTTTCTGTTTTCTTTTTGTACACATCAGCCACTGAATGTGTATTCGTATTTTCTTTTTCAAGCGAATGCTTTGTTTTTACCACTTTTTGCATTGTTCTGCAGTTTATATACAGCACACTTTTGATATGAGAACCAGTTACATTACATCAGGTCACATTCATTTTTTAAAGGCATGGGGAGAGTAAATTGAAAAACCAACAATAGGGTTACAGAACATTTAGCTCTTTTTACCTCTCCCCCACACTCACTGACTTCCTTCATGGCACTCAGGTTCCCAGCATACTTTTTGTGCAGTTCAAGTGCTAAAATCCTTGCAGTCACAGAAAACAACCAAGAGTATTAAATAAAGGGTGGCTTCCTCATTATCTCCTCTGGTGAGGTAATGTTTTATCGCCCATAGATTTCCTCAAATAATAGCACAGCACGCTACAAGTGGAAAGCAGTGCGCTGGTCTTCAGGACATTCTTTTAATACAAATACAGAGGCATACCCAGCTTCCTGACCCTCCCCACTCACGAGGACCGCGTTAAACAGTTATATTGTGGTATTGCTTAGAGAGACGACTTTGGGCAGGCAGGCTGCATGAGGCTCTGCTGTCTTTAAATTAAGGCAGAAAATAAACAGAGGCAACAGACAGCCTCTGTCTAAAACAACACGGAAGAAGACATTTTCTTTGAATTTTGCAGGGCCCAAACGTGACATTGCGGGCATTGCGCACATCAGCTAATTTTGCAGTAAAATCACGATTCACTAAAAGCTGGGGGGTCTGTTTAAAGGTAAAGGCCTCTATATGGACATATAAGCTTGCACTTACATGCCCACACCTTTAATATAATGCACCCTGCCTTCTGGTCTTTAGGAGGCCTTCCTTAGGGGTGTCTGATATATAATAAAAGCAGTGCATTGACTTTGCCATGCATGGTGAGGGCAAAGTCGAATTGGAGCAGTTTACACTGTTCCTGTAGTCTGCAATGGCAGGCTTGCTGTCAGTAGTTTACTCTGGTCACTCGGGGTGGCACATACAATACTGCAAGCCTTTGGACCCCTTTACCACCCATGCCCTGGGTACCGTTGAAACCATATACTACGGACTTGTAAGGAAGGTAAAGTCCATGTCAATTGGGGATGCCAAGTAACACACAACAGTTTTGGGGAGAGAGCACTGTCACTGGGGCCTGTGCAGCAGGCTCCAGTGCACTTTCAGAGTCATAACCATCAGCATTGGAGCAAAAAGTGGGAGGGGTGACCATACAAAAAGGGCACTTTCCTATAGTTATTCTGTAGACACAGCTAGGGCTCTTCTAAGGATCATGCCTACTTTTTAACTGCGTTACATGCTTCTGTAAGTCTATATGCTATGGCTGGCAGCCACAGAGCCTGATCGGTCCAAAGCTGCCCCTCCTAGATTCCAAGAAGGCTGGATCCTTCTTGGTGTTCCCTTGCATGTATTGTCCCCTTTCCACTGTATCTCATATTTAGCCTATAGGAGATAATTGCAGTGGCAGCATTCATCGTCCGGCGCGACCCCGATAAGCTGAGAATACTGAGTGTGCAATCGGTGGCCACAGCTCACAAAGTGGCCATGCTGGTCCATGGCCATTTTTCAGATACCTGGATAACATCTGGTATGTCTTGATGCTCCAATGGCATTTACACCCTGTTGCATTGTTTACAGGACCCTGTGCCACAAATGTTCTTCACTATCTCCCAGGCCAAGTGTGATTCATTCTTTTCCTCCTCAGGACCAGGGAAGATTGTCCCCTTCAACGGTTTGGGGGCTCAGCACCCAGATCTCCAGACAGCATCAAAGGAAATGAGGAATGGGATAATGGAGCTAAATATATCCCCTGTCCGGCCCGCCTTCTGACCTCCCGCCCCACTGTGGCCCGTCCACCCTCCTGCGCTTCTTCTAGTCTGAATATTTGAATATTCGTCTGGGGGCCTGCCCCACCATCTCTGGCCTGTCAAGGTCTTAGTTTTTCCTTCGAGCAGCAGCCACAGCACTTTTCCCTATCTTCCAGGGGGCTCCTAATAACAGACCTGCAATGTGCAGGGACAACTTTCCTCCATGACTCTACCAATCCCAGAGACTCTGGGAGCCTTCTCAATCTTCACAGCCAGTCTCCAGGCAATGCCTCCTCATCACTATTATGGCAGATTTCAACTGCGGCTAGTGCTTAATTTGTGAAATAATAAGTGTGAGGGCCCTGACCAGGAGGCCACTGCAGCTTGCTCCACCCATTGCCCCTATCATCATTGCCAAAACAACTACTAACCATCTTTCTTCGCCTGCAAGTGCAACAGTTCAGATTATTCCAGGTCCCCAAAGCTAAAAGAATGGATTGGGAGGCAGGTATCGGTAATTTTTAATGTATATTGTATTCATAAACTACCGTTGCTCTGCTCATCTCTAAATTAGATTAGCACCGCCGCCATTTGGCAAACTGTCATAAGTGCGGTGTTGGCAATTGATTACCAGTGCCGAGCACTGGAAACCACTGCTCACATTAAGCACTGACTACATCCAGGGCCAACATTCCTTCTATAGAAACCCCCCACAAACGGGAGGTGAGAAAGGTTCTTCTGCGCTCTGGTGCTACCTCTAGGCCAGGACTCTGGTGCCATGAGACCCCCATCTCGATATCCATTCCGTTCCTTGGATATGGGCATGGCTTTATCTGCTTTTGTTTGTGATATCTCACTCCTGGTTTTTGAGTATAAATTGGCAGTTGCAAGAGCTCCGCTTCGGAGCAACCTGTTGACCCTTTTGCTGGCCAGGCCGCCACCACTGGAGTATGTTTTAGTGTGGAATCAAGAAATATTTTAAAAAACGTGAGATTCACTAGTGCTTAGCATAAACTTAAAAATAATAAAAAATCACTCACACCAATATTTAACCATTGAAGAGCAAGCCTTGCCTGCCAAACCTAAACCGGTAATACTTACTATTTGTGGACTAAGTCTGACTCAGGCCAACGGTTTAGCTCTGGCCCGGCTCCGTGGTCTAGTTGGATGAGCAATGAGACTTCCCCCTCTCCCTACCTCATGCAGTTTTAGTAAAGGAGAAAAACAAGCTACATCTGGCAAAACATTACTGGATTAGCACAAATAGAATCTGAAGTGTGCATTTTTATTATTCAGTTAAATTTCACGTTTTCAAAAATGACATGGGAAAAGGTCTATGAATTGGGTCTCCTTGTCCTTTTACAATATGTAAAAAGGTCTAGCAAACTGCAGTCAGCTGGACTTCACAATGCCAGCCTGTAACCTCAGATCAAACTTACTTGTATCTCATGTGAATTTGGAATGTCTTGTTCAGCTAGTTTTTCGCCTCGAATGAGATTTCGCACTTTTCTGAAATGGTTGTGTGCTAAGTCAGAGAATGCCAGTAATATTAGCATGCAATGCAGTGCTTCTGTTTCCAAACATTAAGTATGTGCCATGGTGAACTACAGATACATTTTTTAGCCATGTGTACTTTACACTCATTTTGAATATAAAGTAATCGAATCATACTCGTTTTGCCCAACTATTTTATTGAAAGATGTATTATTTAGAACCTGGTAGGGCTATTATGTGATTGGTGCACATAAGGCATATTTATTGAATATCTTCAACATGGTTACTGATCTAAGTCTCAAAAGACAGCTGTAGACAAAGCCACTTAAGAATTTGCTGAACCGGGTGGAACATCTACAGAGGGGATATTTGCATATTTATTTATTTATTTATTGAGCTTTTAGAGCGCGACAGCTACCCACAAGGGTTTCCCGGCGCTGAGATAATGCAACTAGCAACAGTTGGAGAAGGCCACTCAGTTATTGATTAAAAAGCCAGATTTTAACGGCCCTGCAAAAGCGAGTATAACAGTCCTCTGCACGAATATGGAGAGGGAGGGAGTTCCAAAGCCTTGGCCCCAGGACGGCGAAAGATTTGCCGCCCATTCTGGAGAGTCTGAACTTAGGGACAGTGAAAAGAATTTGGGAAGAGGAGCGGAGAGAGCGGGCAGGGGAATAGGAATTCACCAAGGGTTGCAAGTAGTAGGGAGCCTGCTTTCTCCTGATCTTGTGCATATAGCTGAGTGCCTTAAACTTCACTCAACTGTCCACTCTCAGCCAGTGAAGATCCCGTAGGCGACCAGTTATGTGATCAGTTCTGCGACAGCCACTAAGTAAGCGCGCTACGGCGTTTTGCACAAGTTGGAGGCGTCGAATGACTGCCTTGTTCGCCCCCCAGGTAGAGTATGTTGCCATAATCCAACCGGGAGGCGACCAAGGCGTTCACCACAGACCTCTGGGTGTCACTAGGCAGCATCCATAAGATCTTCTTTAACCAGCTCATGATGGTAAAGCAGATAGATGAGATCTTATTCGCCTGGCAGTGCATTGACAGATCCCTGTCGATGATCATCCCCAGATTACGCACATGCTCCACCGGGGAAGAAAGCGGGCCTAAGTCAAGAGGCCAGTGCCTGGAGGTCCAAAGGTCAGATTTATGCCCAAGGACAAGGACTTCCGTCTTCCCCCCATTCAGCTTGAGAAGGTTTTGGTTCATCCACTTAGCGATTTCCCCAAGTCCGGACTGAAGGAGGGAAGTATCGGCCTTGTCAGAGTTAGAAAGGGAGAAGACGACCTGTGAATCATCGGCGTATGTAAATAAAGTTAATCCGACACTATCTGCAACGTGGACCAGAGGGGTGACATAAAGATTAAAAAGTAAAGGACTAAGAATAGAACCCTGAGGGACACCGTGGGGTTGGGGATAGGTGTTGGAGGTGGCAGTGTGTGAAAAGATTTGGAAAGTGCGATCAGAAAGGTAGGAGGCTAGCCAGTCAAGGGCTAGACCTTCAATGCCCATTTCGCTAAGGATTCGAGAAGAATTTTGTGCGAAATAGTATCGAACGCCGCGCTGAGATCAAGTAGTATCAGCGCGGCCGTCTCCCCTCTATCAAGCAGGGAACGAAGATTCTCCGTGACACCTAAGAGAGTTGCTTCCGTAGAGAAACCAGGACGGAAACCTGACTGCGAAGGATGCAATAAGTTATTCGTGGTGACAAACTGAGTCAGGAAGTGGGTGAATATGTTGTTCTAAGACTTTCGAGAAGGCTGGCAGTAAGGAGATGGGGCGGTAGTTCGAAAGATCCTCAGGATCAGCAGTAGGTTTTTTCAGTAATGGCGTGACCATTGCATGTTTCCAACTAACAGGGACGGTAGCGGTCTTAAGAGAGAGGTTCAGGATAGTGCAAATGGCAGAAAGCTGGGAGGAATCAAGTGATCGGAGCACGGAGATGGGCAAAGGGTCAATAGGGGAGCCAGATTTTACCTTGCACAAAATATCCAGTGGAGCCTCAGGCTGCAGCTCAGGCCATGCCAGTAATGGATCCGTGTTAATGGCACGGCATGGGTTTGCGTCTATTTCCTTAGTGGAAGAGGCCAAGTGGCCATTATTACTGTTATGAGTGGAAATGTCATGATGGATCTTATCCACTTTGCTAGTAAAAAAAACAGCGATTTCATCACATCTACTACTGGATAAAGAGGGAGGTTTCACTGTAGTAAGGGAACCAGCAAGGTTTTTAACCAAGCCAAACAGGACTTGCGATTTGTTGATGGCACCAGTTATGGTATTAGTGACAAAATTGGCCCTAGTCAAAGCGCAGGCTGTGTGGTAGCTCTTTAGAGCATTTTTATAGGCGAGCGCTGCTGGTTGAGAATAATCTCTACGCCAGATGCGTTCGTGCTTTTTACAGTGGGATTTGT
Source organism: Lissotriton helveticus (assembly GCF_964261635.1). NCBI lineage: Eukaryota > Metazoa > Chordata > Amphibia > Caudata > Salamandridae > Lissotriton > Lissotriton helveticus. Next base: position 921,710,782 of record NC_136070.1, read on the forward strand.
CCACTTTTAGTGCTTCCGTGTACCAGGGAGCTGGAGTCTTATGGGGTGCATCCTTCTTGAAGGAAGCGGGAAGGCAAATGTCAACAGCCTTTTGAAGCCAGGAGTTCATCAGTATGGCTGCTGTTTCGGCATCCGCCGAAACCAGTAGGTCTATGGGAAGGTGAGCGGCAAGCACTTTGTTTAGGTATTCAGTATCCAATTTTTTCCATTCCCTCCTGCTGACCGCATGAGCACTTTTGTGCTGACATAGAGCATCCATGGGAGTGACTGTGAAGCTATCTTTATAATGATCCGTCCAGAGGACGGGAAAGGCAGGAGGGCAATGTATATGTGGTAAATTAGAAAAGACGGGGTCTAGGAGGTAACCACCTTTATGCGTGGGGCCATGATTATGCAATGTAATGTTCATTGCTCTAAAGTCAGCAGTCAAGATTTTGGCCGCAGTGTCGCCAGGGTCGTCCAGATGGATATTCAAATCACCCACGATCAGTAAAGTACCGGAGTTAGATAAAATGGAGGAAATGAAATCAGACAGGTGGGAAACCCAGGCAATAGCGGGGCCAGGAGGGCGATAAATAAGCAGTCCAGTCAATGTAGTTTTGGAGTGGAGGGCGAGTTTAAAGGACGCAGCTTCACAATCATTTAGGGTGATATAGTTGAATTGGCATTGATACTTGTTTTTGAAAATAATGGCAATACCACCACCTACTTTTATGACCCTGTCACACCTGACAATAGCGTAATTGGAAGGAAGTGCTTCCGCTACGTCGGGTCCAGAGCCATCATGAAGCCATGATTCAGTGACAAAAAGAGCATCAGGTAGCTCCTCATTAAGGAGGTCGAAGATCTCACGTCGGTGCTTAGGCACAGAACGACAGTTCAGGCTGAGAAAGTTGAATGAGGTTTTAGGAAGGATCGCCAGGTGAGGCGTGCAACTATGACACAGCCGAGGGGCTTCCAGAGAAAGTAATCAGCGTGTGCAAGACTGGGAAAGTTTCCTAGACAGGTCAAAAGTGGAACAGTCCACGTTATAATGGGGTCTGTAGGCTCGCAATTGTGCTGCGCTGTAAGTGTATCTTTGAGGCAGGTAAGCAATTTGGCCAGGGGTTATGGCCCCGGGACCCGTATGGGCGTGGACGGGCGCAGACAGGCACGCCTTTGACGCGCCTTTGGCGCGCCAGGTGCGCCCGCCCGCTGCGCGGACGGGAAATGCCTGCCATGATATGCAGGAAGAGGGCGGGGCGGACGGAACAACTGGTCCGCAACCCAGCGCCTCACTCAAGATGGCGGCTGCCCTTTCAGCATCCTGTATCAGCTCCTAATCGGCTGCGGGAAGCCTGTCAGGATCAGGCAAGTCAACAGTCTCCGGGAGAATGAGCAGCAAAGTTTAAAAATATTAAAAATGTGCAAAGTATTAAAAACAATGTGCAAAGCGCAATAGCAGCAATTGTAGTCTCAAAGTAGTGAGATAAGGCCTAGATACCCCGGCTTTCCGCCTCAGGGCAAGCTAGTGGCAAATCGATGGGAAACAGGAAATTGCCGAACTAAATACCAGAGAGGGCGGGGCGGACGGAACAACTGGTCCGCAACCCAGGGCCTCACTCAAGACTCACACATATCTCCCACGCAGTGGTGATTTCTGGTAAAGGGCGTCGGGGCTCTGCCCCCTTTATTTTCATCCCCCCAGCGTCTGCATTGCTAAAGTTTTTTTTTTAACTCTTTAGGGGAAGTCTATCATAAAAAAAATGTAAACACGTTTGTTGGGGGCGGGGCAGTTGATGTGCTGACACACTGCCAGCCAGTCCGATACATTCCTAAACTTTCTGTCTCTGGGCGAGCCCTGGCGCCTGAGTCTAATTTGCCGGGCGGATGAGCTCACATCTCTGAGGCCTGTTAGATCATCAGCTCGGCAAAGACATAGACTGGAGCTCCAGTCTCCACCCCCTGGTGACGTGTGGGTAAAGTTTAGCCCAGGCGCTTCAGGTTCAAGCCCTGAAGCACCGGGGATCCACGTCAGTCAGGAAGAGGCGATGATGGTCACCCCACCCTTTCCGGATTCATCACAGGGGGTGGTACCTGCCCTATGACGAGTTGTGAAGGGGTGGGGTAGAGGCTGCAGGCAGGCGGGAAGCGCAAAAGTTGATTGTGCGCAGTTTGACAGAATGACTTCCTGTGCTGCTAACTGCAGGACTTTGTTGAGGCCGCCATTTGATCTCCAGCTTTTCAACTTTGGACTCAGAGACAGTTCTGAATGGATTATTTCAGGCCCGTAGTCAGAGAGGAGACAGAAGCCCGGCTGACGGGACAACAACCCTGGAACCTGGCAGGCGTCACTCGCATTGCCATTCTAGAACAAGCCCTCAGGAAGGTAAGCGCCATGGGAAAGTTTGGCAGTGCATACATTTGATTTAATTTGAAATAGAAGTCTTTTTTCTGTTTTAGTGCACGTCGTGATTGTATTTCAGAACACCTTTGTAGAAATGTTTTTAAGGGAATGGCATGCTACTGGGACACAACATCCTAATTTAGTATTGCAGGATTTGTAAAAGAGGTCAACTGTAAAGCTTAAAAAGGAAGATATGCTTTTTACAACAGAAGGAATAAAAGACTGCCTAAATGGTCTCTATTTTAAAAAAAAACGCATGCTTCATTGCCAAATTTAATGGTATTCGTTTACCCTCATCGGGACGATGGAAATTGAAGTACTTCTTGCTGGTATTCGTGCCATGCATTGAATGCTGTTGGTAAAACCTACAACTCTCGCATCAATCAATCAAGAGGGGTTGGCCTAACGGCTAAGGCGCTCGACCTCGGACCTGGGGAACTGGGTTCGAGTCTCGGTAACGACGCCAAAAACCCCCTGTGATTCTGGGCAAATCACTTAATCTCCCCGTGCCTAAAATGAAAGTGTCCTCATGTAACGTAACTGGTGCTATGTAAAGCGCTCTGATAACTGATTCGGTTCGGTTCTAGTTCGCGCTATATAAAACTCTGCAAAAAAAATCTTGTTTTTTGTTTTTGCTAATACATATTTCCTCTATTCTGTACAGCTATTTTCAATTTATCATATAATTATATTTTGTTTGCACAGTAATTTGTGACCGCTGGACGGACCAGTCGCACCTGTGTGCACTTTGTCCTTAATGGGTATAACTATGTGTCGGTGACTGGTTAATACCAGGGTATTTGTGCTGGTGACAGGCCTGTGCTCTGCAGCTGCCCTCACAGTCCAGCTGCTTCTGGAACCTGATGTTGTGATAGACAAAGATGAATACGAGGACAGGTCACAAACCTTATGTCTTCTTGCATTTTTCTGTAATGATGAGAGTACACTTTTTGGTGGTTGATTAATCAGTTTTACGGTACTTTTCATTTTTCACTGTCCTGTTTTGAGTCATTTTGTTTTTCAATCGGTATCTTTTCAAGTAGAGACAATTTGTCTGAACAGTTTCCTGGTTGATGTACACTGTAAAGTGGCACCAGGTACTAAAGTCACATGCAAAGATTGTTTTATGTTTTATATGTTTCATTTATTACATGCAAATATCAGGAAAATGCGATTTGAATGGTATCAATACTTCTTACTGGTTGGGCTATGGCCTTTATGACCTAGGAGCAGCATGTTTTCATTTCCCATAGTCCAGAATGAGTGTTGGCAGTAAAAACAGGAAATCCAATTGCACAATTATGTTACTTGTCTAACACAGATTGGAGAAAACACATTTTGGCTTGTATATCACAGAATGGTTTTTGCACCAGAGTAAAACTGAGAAAATAGACTGTCTACTAGGGACAAGGGATATAAAACACTAATTTTTGCTTATAAATCATTTAATAAATGTACTATAAATTTTAGTAAATAAGTCTTACTCTGTGTATCATGTTAAGGATTTGAGGGGACCCAGGGAAGACATATTTGGGTGCCCCTGCCTAGAACTAATTCTAATTTTATCACCCATTTCCTGATGATTCAAGTCAACATATGTTCAGACAGAACTGAATTCCAATATGTCTTGCACAAGACCCCAAACAATCCTTAAGATGACATAGGGTAGAAAGACATAACTAGAGGTAGGAGGAGAGGGAGAGACCTAAAGATAGAGGAAAAGGGTCAAATAGAGAAATCACTTTCCCTAGGAGGGCCTTGGGAAGATTACAATGTCTCTCAAATGGACTTGCATAGTGTAAAGCCCCGCTGGTCACTCAATGACGCTTGTGCTGGGGTTGTTGGCGCGTGCCAGGATTGATGCTAACGTTGCCGGTTATGGTTGTTGCTAGCAGTGACCATAGATTCCAATGCAGACGCCTAGACAGTGATTGGCATTAACCGCATGCGCGCTAGCGGTTTTCCCGCTGCGCGCTGCTTTTTTTTTAAAACGCGTTACATGACGAACTCAGCTCGTCATCAGCGTAGGAGCGTCGTCGCTCATGACGAGCTGAGCTCGTCATGAGCGCAGAAGGGGTTAAACATATATTGTATGCATCAACCCTTCCTTGTACTAGCATCTACAGGACATGAGGTAACATGAGGCAACGTTATGGAATTAAGAGTACCTTTACGTAATTGTGCATTTCTAATAGATGGTTAAAACATTAAGCGACAGATGGGTTAATTTGCTTGTCTACACCTTTCGTATTGATCCATGTGGTCAGTTGTAGTTCCCGGAACAGACCTATTTATCAAATTGCACGTAGCAAACAAGGTACATGCACAGCTTTTCAATAAGAAAGGCTGGTGTGTTTTAAACCACGTTTGTTACAATAGAAGTGAATCACAGACTCAGCCAAATTTGGCCCCTTGAGTGAAACTCGCATGGGTATAATCTAATGGGCATGCTTGTCTCTGCTGACTGTAAGCAGCACCCTCCTTCATATAACTCAAACACACCTCAGAGATGAGCACAATGACAACTCTCCGTTACAGAGAAATGCAAGAAAACAGGTCTGGTTACTAAACAAATAATCAGCATAACACGTCTTTAAGTGACACCACCATTCGTGTATTTAACTGTTTTGTATTGCACTGGCTTGTGACATGAAGCAAGTTTGATGTTCTGGCTTGTGTCCTTGGTTTAATTGTGTAAGCTCCTCCAAGTGCGTTGGTGGGTGCAGCGAGACACAGAATGAGAGAAGAAAATCAGTGGCGTAGCAAGGGTGTCTTGAGAGTCAGTGCAAGTAGTGAAAATGAATACACTTCCTCAAGTAAAGTCACTGAAACAAACAGCATAACAAGCTTTGCTCTAGACATTATTTTTTATTAATCTAAAATCATTTGAGACACGATCCATACTAACGAATTACGCATATTTCACTGGTTGAGATGGCCCACATATCCCTGGTTTAAAGGTGCAATGCTGTTCGTCTGCATGTACATTTAAGCACCAGTTTTTTCTGGGGTACAATTTGTTTTATTTTTGAGTAGTTAACATTCCACCCTGAAAGTATGATAAATGCACGAAATGGACATAGAATTGCTTTATTAGCCTTCCTGCTTTCTCAAATTTGCTTGAAAATGCACCATTTGCCTACTCCTTTTTCAAACCCCTCCCCCCCCCGTATGTGGTTCAGGCTCGCCCGCTACGCTCGCTCAGCGCAGCGCAGTAAGGCAATTGTTTTACGCCACACCACTTTCAAATGTCACCAGCCGCCACTGCTCCCACGGTAGAACTACGGCGCGAAAGACAAGCACTGTTGGCCCAGTTATCATCTGAGGTCGTCTCCTCTCCCCTTCATACTTAGAGTACATAGTTTATAGACTTACTTTAGTAATGGTGCTAGCTAAAATGTTTATACTCAATACTATATCCTGAAGAATTTGGCTCGCTGATCAGAAATGTGAAAATGTTCATTCAATTTAATGCACAAATGTGGGTGGATGCACAAATCCAGCTACACTGGGGGGGGGATGTAATCAGTGTAAAAACGCTTGATATTTACCGATACTATGTTGTTGGAAAAATCAAAATTGTTTTTAAAAAAAGAATTCGCTGAACCTGTTTTATATTAGGTAATATCGGCCCCTGGTTTTTAGCCCCCATAATTGAGTGGGGGAAACTGTTGAGACAATGTCTGTTGATTGAGTTTGGAATAAGAGGTGAGGCTGCATATACATTACTGGAAGGCAATTGCTGCTGTGGTCATAAACATGACTGTGCGGTAACAAACCACAATTAACCATTGGTGTCTTGTGGCACACTCAGAATTGACCCCAGAGGTCACTGGACTCTGGACCGTAGAAGTGGATAGGTTAGGTTAGGGGTGGGCAGGACTGCTGTGAACTAGGACAAGCGCAACCAACAAGAGGGTAAGCGTGAAATGTATCATTCAATAGTCTAGGCCTTCCACAGAAAAGGCAGATGTTTGTGTTTGGAACCTACAAGCAAATTGTGTTTGCATTTGTTGGTCAGCTTGTGACAGGCAGGCAGAGTGGATTGGTGGAACCTAAATTAAACCACCCCCATTCTGTGGGGCACTTGAGTAGCTTACCCTCCACAGTCTGTGGATATGGATGCCTAATGATGTTCAGCGCATTCTCTTCTGCCATCTCCTCCACCGTCACCTGGTCAGTTGCATCCCGCGCACTCTTGGAAGGCTTTTGCAAGAACATGGATACCCGCTTAGAGTTGGCCATTTAGTTGCTTCTGTGGAAAAAAATGGATGGAACAACAACAAAAAAACAGTACAAAGTTAGCGGGGGCGTAAAGAAGATTCCTAACAAGATGAAAGAATGCGTGCATGACGAAATGAAGGAGCTGTTCAGCGAATACAACATGGTCACCCAGGTCGCTGAGAACGAGTCAAAGAAATTACACTTTCAGCAGAAAAAACTGCTTTTTATACGGAACATCGAGGATATTTGTATGGGGTACTTTAGCTTTGTTTTGTTTAAATGGTGTACTTTTATAGGTGTTTAGGATTTCTAAAACCTGTTTTCTATTTTCCAATTTTCCCCGATAATACTAAACCAATGGATTGGTTAGATTGTAACAAGCTTTACTGAATATGTTTAGCTGAGGCACTTTGTCACTTTGTCTGCCCATCGCAGTCTGTCAAGTATTGCCCCAGGCCTCTGCCCTCTCGTCCTACCGTTCCCTTGCATGGTTAATTGCTACCAATCAATGCTCTGCAATTTCAGCTCTACACAGATGATATCCAGATTTTGGATGCCTCGTAAGGTTGAATAACTGTTTGCATCACTGGCCGTACATAAAGCATTTATGTTTAAATGCAGGTAAGTGTAGGGCTCAGACAGGAGACTTGGCTTCCAGGACTCTGACCGCTGAAACCACTATCCAGCATCTAAAGCCTGGAAGACAGACCCTCAGGCTCCGAAAGTCGCCCCTGGGGTAGGGTGACCAGATTCTCAAAACAAAAAACGGGGACAGGTCATAGACATAGAAGAAGGAATACGGTTTGCAGTAACCATCGACATAAAAGTAGGACTATTTGACAGCTCCCTCCACAGACGGAGAAGAAGCATTACAGACAACAAATCTGAGGTCTTTTATTGGCACCCCGTTCCTTTACGCAGCAGCATTATTACTTTTTATTACATTTACACTTTTAAGGACTATATCATATATTTGCCAAAAATCAATAAAACATCCCAGGCTAGCAAATGCCAGATTTACTAGCTTTATCAATCCTCGTTTCTATAGTTGCGCATCAGCACCATGTAAAGTACAACTCACTAATGTTGCTTAGTTGCTCTTGACAAAAAAGCATGGGAGGTAAACTGCAGAATGCTAAATTGCCAAAGGGCAGCCATGGACCAATGAAAGAAAAACACTTCTCTCCAGGTATTACTGTCCAAGGGTTTTAAGGGTCGCAAAGGCTGGCCGACCACACAGTCCTCCCACATTTGCGTGGTCACTGCTGGGATGTCATGTTACCTTATTGGGGTATGTATAGTGCACTTTAGCCATTGGTATCATCTCATAGCGCAATAGTGTGAAGACCGAGCAAAAAGCTCGAGCAGCGCTGCTCGCCTCTTCCACAGGCGTTAATACTGCTCCTTTAAGTCCTTTCCAGCTAAATAGTTTGCCGTGATCTGAAATGTCAGTCAAAAGGTCAAGCCATAGCTGTGATATGGAGGACACAGGATTTCTGTTCTGATCTTGGAACTGGTAGAAATGAATGGTTGGAGCTTGAGAAGGACGTTGGGGACGTCATCACCACATGTGTTATCGGACACTCATCCTAACATTCAGAAATACTTTAAAGTTTCTGTTTCATGCACTTCTAGGTGGGACATCTGGGGGAGCAGCAAACACACAGCCTCAACAGATCACAGAAGTTCAGAAAGTTCATAAACGGGTTGCGCCTTAATAACACTATTTCCTCCTCTAGCGAAGATTCAGTTTTGTTGATATGCAATTGTTCAAATATGGCTGGCACTATGACGTAGGTGGCGCTGCGTGTAAATAGAGAAGGGAAATCCCGAGAGAAAATGTCTCTCTCAAAAGATGTCCCTTCCTGCTACAGCGCTCACCTCAGTGACGACACGCCGTAAACAGCGCAAAGAGAGCATGCACGCGCATGCTCAACCGGAACAATGAATAAAAGGGACATTTCTGTGTTTAACCTGGACACTGTTTGAAAACAGGGACATTTGAGTCACTTGGAGAAGTGTCGGGACACTTCTCCAAAAACAGGGACCGTCCTTGGAAAACGGGGACGTCTGGTCACCCTATCCTGGGGCTTAGTAGGAGATGGGGAGCAAATGTTTTGTTTCTTTTTCAGGCACCACAGCCGAGAGTCAGAAAGAGTGTAATGGAAAAGGGTGAAATCTCCTCCACACTGATCTTAGCTACGAAGCCACAGCGAAATTTGCAACTCATGGCGTGAGAAGTGATTGCAGAGCAGTGATATGTCGGCTGCACTTTAGAACAGAGACCAGCCGGATGATAAATTGTCCATCTAAAAGCGTCCAAAATATCAAAGTCACAACCATCCTCTAGACAGCACATCTTTTTACCGGCTAAAATTTGAATTAATGAGAGAAGCAATGACCCACTCCAAATGAAGGGAACCTAGAGAGAGACTCTACACGAGCTGCACTGAGGCACATGGACAAGAGGAGAGGCTATACAGGAGAAAGACAACTCTTATTCAACCTACGAACAAGATGAGGGTGGACAGATATATAGTGGTGCTGGGCCTGGGGAATACTAAACCGGGCCAGAAACTTTCACTTATGTTGCAGAAAATTGATTAATTACTTGCAGTCGAGCCACAAAATTGGAGGACTGTAATAATCTGAGGTGAATGCAGAAATGGCAAATGGCGCTGCAGGAGATGCTCGGATCCCCTTGGATTGGAGAAGACAGCTGCACCACCAAAGACTGGAAGTTCTAAACTTAAACAACCTTAACAATCTTATATACCCCATTGTGAATTGGAGACCACATAGTGTGTCTGCAGTGGGAAGGAGGCATAAATGGAATTCAGGCAGTTCTGAAGGGTGCCACAAGACAAATTGCACATTTGAAAAGGATATTGAAGGATAGTGCTGAGTAGATGGAGAAACGATTTACTGGATTCCTGTTTGCCTGAGCACCAGGAGGGCCTCACCTCAGGCAGCTTACATGCTCACACCACCCAACATTCTGAGTGACCTGCCTTGAAATGATTAGAGTCAACCTAGCAACAATTTCCAGGCTTCCTCAATGACTTATGACCTGGCTCGGTCACTCCCCCTTTGGTGAGTTAGCATTTTTAATCAGCAGTTCCATGCTGCAGATTAACCATCGACAAAAAGCAGCCAGCAATTGGTAAATTAGATCAGGAGGTGCCCAACTCTACTGACCATAGCACAGCGAATAACAATATAAAATAGAACCTCTGACTTGTAACAATAATTATCTCTGATCTGCTCTCCCAAAAATTCCAAAAGAGCTGACATAAAGCACCAAAGTACCTAATATAGTGTAAAATGGTAAGTACCCCAAACATGCCATAGCAACACAATAAAACAAAGTCCCAGAAAGTGGCGAAAAAGCAGAAGCAAAACGATTTTAACATTTCATGGCCACCTTGAAAGCACAGATTGGCGTCCAGTCGATGCAAGTCCAACAACACCCCAGGAGCACAAGCATTTTAATTGGATTAGCAGTGTTGAGCAATAGGATTTCTGTTCTGCCAACGACATTTCAATCAGTAGTTCTCATCTTCGCTGTGTCAGTCACAATCAATGAGTACACCAGTGTGGCCATTAGAAGCAAACTGATCCCTGCTCTGGGCAGCCCAATACAAGTACTGCACACCCCCTGACTGCTCTTTATTCCACGGACAGTCCTGTATTAAGTTTTACCTACTTTTTATCTTTGCTGATCCTAAAAGGAAAAGTATCTCTCAGTTGCTTGCTGTAGTGTCCAGCCCCAAGAACTCAGGCACACACGATGAGGTAGGGTCATGGACATTCTTTATTAGTCATCCTTCTTCTTTTAATCCCAACAGCGTACTGCCTTTCCTGCCCACTTGGTCCCCATCTCCTCCCTTTCCGCCCGCCCTCGTCCCTCACTCGGGCCGGTCCTAGTGCCTGACAGTTGGGTCACTGGGCACTTGCATCAACATCATTACATCTTCCACCTCTGTGAATAAAAGAAAACAAAATAATATACACCACGGCAAAACAGGAAATTGTCTTTCTTTAGAATTCTTCGATGAAGCGATACGGTAGGGCCTGTCGGGCTCATTCTCAGCGGCAGTCTCCATCAATGCCTGACTGTCAGTTAGCAGTGTCTCAGGATCTCTCTGTTCTAGTTTCGTTTCAGTTTCACGTTGCGGGTGAGTCGTCTTCCGTCAGCCTCTGCAGTTCTTACAGTTCCGTTTTGTTGAAGACGCTAGACTGCATCACACTATTACATCTCCCCCTTGTTGACAAGATAAACTTAGCGTCTAACGTGTTTAATAGTTCCTCAGTCAGCCACACGGGTCTGCAGGCCGCCTATTTAGGTTACGAGGATGCATCTCCATTTCTTTTGTATGGCTTTCTGTTGCTTTGACGAGGACATCTTTTGTTACAGTGGTGTATCTTTGTAAAAAAAAAATAAACAAAACTCCACTGGCTGACGATCCAGAACAGAGGCAGATTTAAATCGCAGTGCATTGTTTACAAAGCACTAAATAAACAGGGCCCGCAGTTCCTTACAGACCATCTACGTCCTTACCAACCTACACGGCAGCTGCGCTCCACCAACAGCAACCAACTGTCGGTTCCTCGCACCAGAACAGTGACGTGGGGAGATCGACGTTTTGTGGTAGCAGCTTCCAAACTCTGGAATACTCTGCCCCAGAACATCAGAGCTTGTTCCACTCTGCTCCAATTTCGCAAAAAGTTGAAAACTTGGCTGTTCGATAAATAGGTGCATGGTACGGGACAGAGGTCAGAGCAACGCAGCTTAATGAACATCAGCTGGCAAATTAATTAGCGCCAAGACACCTCCGGGTATATGTTGCGCTTTATAAATGCCAAAAAAAAAAAAATACACAAAAAAAAAAAATACAAAAATAGCGAGACGTCTCGCGTGGTCTTCTTGTGCTCAGGTTCGTGGTGGTTTCCAATCAGCTTCTGGGTGATCCACTCATTTTCAGTTTCTGAGGTGACTGTGAAAAGCTCAACTTGATGGCGGCAGTCATTCTTCATATGGGGCTCTTGTTTGATTGACGCTCGATTTCCTTCATGAGGGGATGTTGTTCGGGTTCTTTTCCGAGCACCCGCATATGACTTTACTTCCTTTTGTCTTGTCCGGTTGAGGGCACCACTGCCTTCCTGTTCAAAGTCATGTATACCAGACGGTGAGGCGCTATCTGAAAAGACCATCTTGGTTTGGTTCGGGTACTCATTCGCTGCCTCTGTTTGCCTCACCCACTCCCACTCATGTTTGGGACTGGTGTGCTCTTTGACTGTCTGGGCCTGTGCATGTTTCTCTCTCATCTGATGATGATCTGTCTCTGTTAACACGTATTGTCTTCCTTGCGGGGTGCCTGGATATTCCTTTCCCATCCGGTTGGTAGTGTCCACTATCTTTATTTTCTTTCCGTAGGCCCTGTGGGTCAGCCTCGCTGACCCTATCAGTGGTGAAGGTATATGGTTTGTATCCTGATGTATCTGCGATTTACATGACAGGTTGTCTTGTGGAGTGACTGAGTACTCAGGGACATTGATGTGAGATATGTTACTCTTGACGTGACTGATGTCATTTGATTCTGAGGTGTGTTCAGGAGGTTGGTGCCATGGCCGTTGTCGGGACCATGACTCCGTTGACTCGAGGGATCGAACAGACGTGCTTTCTGAATCAGAGGAGTCTTCTGTCGATGTCCTTTGATACCGTTCACTTGAGTGTGTCTTGAATAGATGATTCTTGAAATAGGTAGGCCGTGACATGCTGCTCCTACAGTCGGAGTTCTCTTTGGCATATTTCTCCGGGTACCTTTCTCGAAATGACTTCGATGTCGTCTTACTGGATGGGTTGTTTGATGACCACATATCTATCTCTTGTGGTTGATCTCTTGGTATATCTATCTCTTGTGGTTGATCTCTTGGCATTTTATTTCTACCTCTCTCGTGTGATGATAGTGGCCTCCTCTCGGTTTCTTCATTGTCTCGGATGTCATGGATGTGTTTGTCTTCCTCTTCCCGGTGTCCGAGTGAGTCAGTCCGTCTTATCCGGTTTGCTTCTCCTTCCCGCTTGTTTTGTGCACTGACATCTGTGTTACGGGTGCGATCATGTCCCGAATTCCAGTGCTGGCGTAACTGGTCCAGTCTTCTATAATGTGCCTTTCTTGCACATTTGTTGGGCAGACTGGCATCTGGTCCATTGGTGCGATCTGTCTCACTTGATGCTTCATCTGCTTCATAATCACTTGCACTACACGTTGAGTTTGAGGTTGAATAAGTGACGCTGTCATACTCCTGGATCATCCCGGTCTTTTGTGTTGTTGACTCAGAGTACTTCGTGTTACTTTGTTTCTCCCGTTGTCTTATCTCTGATCTGTCTTCATCCTCCCCGTTTCTGGTTTTGTTTATTTCTTGTGCTTTATTCACCGACCTTAGAGATGTCTCTTTCCTGGTATCTTGGTGTTTTGCACATAGGTGTGGTTCTTTTGATAGTTCTCTTGCTTTGACCCGCTCTCCAGCTTCGGCCTTCTTGATTATTTCCTTTAGCGACCAATGCCCTCGAAGAATCTTGTGCTTTGTACTGGACCTTGAACAGCCTTCGATTACCCGAAGTCGAACTGCGTCCTCATTTGTAAATGTGTTGAAGTGGCAGCGTTGTACCAGACTCTGCAAACGGGTGATGAAGTTTGGCAATGATTCTCCTGGTTCCTGCCGTGCTGTGTTGAAAACGATGCGTTCATGATCCACGTCATCCTTTGCGTTGAAATGGGCGCGTAGCGTCTCTTGTAGTCTTTCATAAGTCTCTGTGTCCTTTTCGGAAAATGTTCTAATTAAACGTCGGCCTTCATGGCCCACTAGCTGAAGCAGTACTGTCAGACATTTTCCATCTCTTCGCTCACCGGTGGCATCAAGAAAGTCGTCCAGTGATTCCAGCCACCGGTTCCATTTGGGACCCAAACTCTGAATGTCAGTCTGTGTCACTGGGGGTGGCGCTTCAATGTAGGGATTGGCTCGTTGGGTTGCTTTTCCCACCGCCATGAGAGAGGAAGATCTTGATCTGCTCCGGTCACATGACTGTTTCCTTTTCGGTTGGTAAGATCCGCAGCTATCTCGGTATGATTCTGGACCATTTACTTTCTCACCTTCTTTATTTTAATTTTTCTCTTTGCGTAGCGTTAAAGGTTTACTTTAACACTTGCCTTTGCTCGTGCTTGTTGTGTCTCAGACCTGCATTTGCTTGTGTTTTGTCGCATTCGAGATTTGTACTGCCTGGTGCTTGTTATGTTTCCTTATCGCTTGCTCGTCCTTATTTACCGTTGTCTTGCCAGTGCTTGTTTGTTGCTTTCGTTGCGGTTGCCAGTGTTTGTTTATACTGTTTGTTGCACTCGCCGGTGCTTGTTTGTTACTTCTGTTGCATTTGCCAATGTTTGTTTGTTACTTCTGTTGCATTTGCCAGTGCTTGTTTGTTTCTATTGTTGCATTTGCTAATGCTTGTTTGTTACTCCTGTTGCATTTACCAATGTTTTTTTGTTACATCTGTTGCATTTGCCAATGCTTGTTTGCTACATCTGTTGTATTTGCCCATGCTTTTTTGTTACTTGCCAGTGCTTGTTTGTTGCTTTCGTTGCGCTTGCCAGTGGTTGTTTTTTTGTTGCATTTGCCAATGCTTGTTTGTTTCTACTGTTGCATTTGCCAATGCTTGTTTGTTACTCCTGTTGCATTTACCAATGCCTTTTTTGTTTTGTTACATCTGTTGTATTTGCCAATGCTTGTTTGTTACATCTGTTGTATTTGCCAATGCTTGTTTGTTACTTGCCAGTGCTTGTTTGTTGCTTGTCAGTGCTTATTTGCTGTTTCAGGCTCTTTGCCTGACTTCAAAATGGCCGCCGATGATTTCTCGCAGGGGATTGGTCAATATTGCCTGACTTCAAGATGGCCGCCGGGAATCTCGTTTTCATTTTTTTTTTTTTTTAAATATTTTTATTGTTTTGCATCAGTGGGGTAAATTAAACACATTATACAACAAGATATAAACAATAACAAAAGAGAAAAAGCAATTACAAAGAGAGATAGGAAAGAAAAGAAAAAAAAGAAAAATAATTTTATAACATAATTAGACCCATATTCTGTCCACTTTTTGTTTAGCCTTTAGACCCCTAGTATTTGCCAGAGCATATTCCATATTATATATCTCTTTGACAAGACTCCACCACTCAATAACCTTTGGTGAATTTTGTTGAATCCAATCTCTAGCAATAGTCAATCGAGCACAAGTAATTAAAATATTCAATAAATCACGTAATACAGTATTTACCCCTGACGTACCTATAAATACATCTCTTAGTGAAAGCATAATAGGAATACCAAGTTTAGTAGAAATAATTTTGGTTACTCCATTCCAAAATTCGCCAAGATTTGGGCACAAAAAAACATATGGATAATATCAGCACCTTGCAAATCACATTTAGGACATTTTGTACGATCGCTGAAACTATTATTATTCGATGCCCACTTAAGAATCCGATCTGGTGTATGGTATAGATGACATATGGTTTTAAATAACTGTAACTTAAGATTTGAGGATTGAACAGCAAGATTGAGGCTATTTAAAGAAGAAGTAATAAAGTCTGGTGTTATATCTATTGTAAGTTTATTAGTCCATTTTTCAGCCAGTTTATGTGTGTCATTAATATTATATTCGGAAAATAATTTATACCCTCTACTAATCATTGCTTTATCGTCTTCCCTATACATACAATTCCATACTTCAGATTGTGTCATACAGGTAAATTCTATTTTCCTCAAAAGATAATCCCTAATTTGATAATATTTAAATCTTGCCCCTTCTTGTAGTTTATAGCAAACTTTCAATCCGTCAAACGAAAATAATCCCCTATGATCATATAAATCTCCAAGTAAATTAATGCCAGATTTAGAAAATACACCGCCTATCATATCTTGAAATATTTCTGGAAGACCAGGATTAGACCATAGTGGAGTTTTATCATGAAACATGGATGTCTTGCTCTTGGTAAGAATGGAGCGCCAGATGTAGGTGGTATCCTGTACCGTCTTAAGCTTAACACGTTTAAAATAATTGGGGTCGTTTAATCTATAAAAAAACATAGTTGCATCTGCTCCCAACAAAAATTTATGAAAGTACAAACACTTATCAGGAATCAACAAGCTGCGAAAGCGAGTCATGAAGGAGGACCAATAATAATATTTAATATCTGGAAAGCCCAATCCACCTTGATCATAGGGAGCTTTAAGAAGAGAAATAGCTCGTCGTGCTTTTTTATAGCCCCAAATAAAACTACTGATGATACCCTCTAGTCTACAAAAATAAGAATTATTTACCCTTAAGGGGATAGAACGAAAAAGGTAAAGGTATTTAGGCAATATTTTCATTTTAACCAAATTTATCCGACCAATAATACTAAGTGGAAGTTTATGCCATTTCTTAAATAATACAGCAGTTTCCTTCAATAGCGGTTCATAATTTATTGCCACAATTTCATCTATTTTTGACGAAATTTTTACGCCGAGGTAAGTTGCTACCGCACATATCCCTGTCACTGATGATGGTGATTGATGATTCAGCAAGTTTTCGGTCGTTTTGGCTCGTTTCTTCTTCCACAGATTCACTCGGCGCTTCGATTTTTCACTCACCACTCGTCGTTTTCACCTGCGATCCACCGCCAGAGTCACTGCTGCAGGTGAGGTTTCTTTTCTTCGTCTTTTTCTGCCGGAGTGGGCTCCCGGTTGGCTTTTGGTTGTTTCTTTGTTCACCCCTCACACGTGGGGCGATCTTCACTACTTCTGCCGCCGGGTGGGCTCCGGTGGGCACTTTCGCTCGAGCCTCACACGTGGGGCGAGCTTGGCTTCTTCTGCCGCCGGGTGGGCTCCGGTGGGCACTTTCGCTTGAGCCTCACACGTGGGGCGAGCTTGGCTTCTTCTGCCGCCGGGTGGGCTCCGGAGGGCACTTTCGCTCGAACCTCACACGTGGGGCGAGCTTGGCTTCTTCTGCCGCCGGGTGGGCTCCGGTGGGCACGCTCGAGCCTCCAGGCACGGGGCGAGCTTTGCTCTGTTCGCCGGCGAGGTGGGCACTCGCTGGGCGTTTTCCTGCAGCGTGCTCGAGCCTCCACACGTGGGGCGAGCTCCGGACCAGTCGGTCTCCGGTTGCTGCTGTGGCTGTTTGCTTGCACAGGTTTATCCCATCCTCGTCGCTAGTTGTAGTGTCTAGCCCCAAGAACTCAAGCACACACGATGAGGTAGGGTCATGGACATTCTTTATTAGTCATCCTTCTTCTTTTAATCCCAACAGCTTACTGCCTTTCCTGCCCACTTGGTCCCCAGCTCCTCCCTTTCCGCCCGCCCTCGTCCCTCACTCGGGCCGGTCCTAGTGCCTGACCAGTTGGGTCACTGGGCACTTGCATCAACATCATTACACTTGCCATCAATAGAATTTCTATTTGTTTGCATCTGACACAAATGAGAACATTTGCCAGATTGTTAAAATTAAAACCATTTCAGCTCTGCACTACATATTAAAATGAGGGGTTATTTCTGCTTAGATGTGTCCGTTACAATAAAAAGGGAATCTCTGCGCTGGGGGCACAACTTGAAAAGCAGCGCTTTCACAGATCTCCCACAATAATCCGCCTATTGAGAGCTTTGCTTTTCAGATGGCTCCCAAAGGCAGAAAATGTATTACCTTGAAGCAAATGTTCGCTGTAACCATCTAAACTGCTACCTCGAAGTGCATTAGTCATGTACAAGAGGGATTTCCAAAGAAAAACAAGGGGGGAGCAGAAAGGGTTTGAGAGCTAGATCCACCCTCCAATCATCAACTGTAAATCAACCCAAATTAATGGGAAAGGGATCTAGCAAAGGGGTAGGGTGGGCTATTCTAATCAATTTGATGGGAAACCCCTACAGGAAAGAAAACATTCTTTCTAGAGTCCCCTAACTCACCAGGGTTTCACCACGGTGACATGCTTCATCATTGGGGCCATCCCAGCCCTCTACAGGCTGAGGCGTGCTGCGACTTGCGAAAATAGGTAGGAGCACTTATTGGAAGACTATGTGTAGTGCAGAGATATGGTGGAGTGGATTTAAGTGAATTTAAAAATACCTTTCTAGTGGGCGTGAAAAAAATGTATTGTTGCTCCTAGATTGGTATAGCCAAAATTGGGGTAGTACCAGGGATCCTAACTGTAATGGGCTTGTGATTCTGGATATGTGTAAACTAGTTTCGAGCGTTCCCCAAGCTCTTCCTCAGGACCACACAGGGACCAGCCCTGTGCTTGCCACTCCTAATAAACCATAATTTGGTACAATCAACAAGAAAAAAATGTTACCTTTATTTATAGGTATTTAAATGTTGTGTGTTACAAAAAAACTGACATCCTACAGTTTTTCCTCCCACACGAGCAAGACTATCAGATAGTTCATCCACATGAGCAAGACTATCAGATAGTTCATTTGCAAAATTCCCTAACTTTGCAGTCAGAGAAAGCAAAGTACACAGTATTCTACATGTTAAAACTATAAATAGCAATTTGAGATAAGACATAGCCTAAAAACATTTACTGAAATGTTTGTTGCTCATCCATCTTCTGAACTTCAGCACGTGCAGCCCCCACAGAAACCCAGCACCCCTTCTTCCAGCGCCTGTGCTTCAACAAGTGCAAGCTTCATGCCTGGGGCATTGCACGCTCAGTATTTTTAGATTTTGTGCACAGGAAGTGCTGTGGAGTCCCATCCATGGTGACCACTCTGTGTCCTGGTTCCTTCCTGCTAGATTGAATCAGTAATTTGGGATCCTGTGCACACCCAATGTTGTGGAGACCTGTCTTCGTGCATGCATAATATGGTAGGTCTCCTTTTCCAGGGAGGCCTTGTCTGGAAAGCACGCTCAGCGCCATGGAGTCTTATGCACAGTGAACATTTGGGGTTTTGTGCACACTCTGTGCTCATGTGGTCCTTCTAAAGCCCACGCTGAGAGCTGTGGGGCTCTCCAGTTCTTTCATGCCAACTGTACCTGCTGGGATCCCGGCAACAGTGGCAGTGTGCCCCCTCAATGACGACTGAGTACTCCTGGCCCGAACTCTTTCTTAGGGGGAAGGTGTTAATTTCAATGGTGAACCCTGAAAACTGGGATAAAAACCCGCCCGATGCACGGGTAGAAATACAGCCATTGTGCTTTTGCTGATGGTATTGGCAGTTTTTTTCCGCAGGTGATGCTGTAACCATATCAACGATGCACGAAAAGTGTGTAATATAAGCAGTTTAAGAGCAGAAATATTATATTTACCACACAGACGATATTGTGTGCATAAACTGGCTTTGCACAAATCGAAAGGACTTCTCAGTGTCCTGGGTTATGCCTATGGTCAGTCACAGTCTTGGAGCCTAGACCTAAAAGTTCTTTGAGGCCGTGCCCACTAAGTATCCTTGGGCCCTGTAACTGGCAGAGGGGGAGACTTGCAGAAGGGTTTTATAAGCTTTAGTCGAGCTCTGCCACTGTTCACCTATATAGCTTCAAAGGGAGCAACAGGGAAGAAGGCCTACCTGAAATGCCCTTTAACTGGCCAATTTTAGGGCCGCGTTCAGAGACTTAACATTGCCAGAGATACTGCACAGGGCAGAAGGTTTCAACTAGGAGTTGTAATGGGAATGGTAGCATCTGCGATTCCTGGTTTGCCCTATAATACCCCAGCGCTGCCCTTGCTACCATTATTCTCAGGGGCAAGAAGGCAATACAGGAAGGGAAGAGCCCTGGACTTTTCCGAAGTATTCACTCCTTAGCTTTCCAGTACCCTCAGCACACCATCAGCAGTTAAGTGGTTGGTGAAGGGACAGGCGTGGGACAAGAGTTCATGCGCGGGTGGAGGGGGCACGAAAGAGTTTGCAGAAGTGAATAAGGACCATAACATGGTAACTTATAAAAAGGTAATTCAGAGAGGTGTAGAAAAAACCTGAGAAGCTAAGTAAAAAGTAATATATAGTTCTCATCAGTTTCCCATGAAGTCAACCAAAGCCCATAAAAAAGATACATGCCTATGGGAGACCACTAGAGTACGCAGGTGGGGATGCTGTTGACAAACACAACAAAATTCTAGGTGTTTTTTAGTTGATCGAACCATGCATGAAGGAAAAGCTGGCTTCAGTCATTTTTCATGAGTAAACGGTGGCCAAGAGTGCACGCTCCATGTGCTGGTGTAGTGGAGTCCCATGCACGAGCCATCATTTGTGGCAACTCCTACTGAATCAGACTTGATGAACTCTAACAGCTGTTGGCTAGTCACTAGTGCAGCCAATCTATGGTGGAAGGCTGCCCATCAGGTCTTTGCTATGGCTTCCACAGGCTCAGCCTTCTGATACCCCAGATGCAGCAGCAGGACAACACGAGTCCACATTGCTTTAGAAGGAGTACATGGTGAAGGAGTTCTGTGGCACAGCAAAATATCTGAGTGGGGCTGCAGTGGTGAGGTGGCTGGGGATGTTCTGCCTTTCTCTAATCAAGATTATTGTCTCCCCATGGCCCCTGGATGAAGCTCAAACACTAACAAAGTTTTATACATTGTGACACTGAGCGTTGACTGAAGGGAGGAACCCGAACTTGCAACGAGCGAACAGGGTGGAAAAGGCTGGAAGCCCTCGGAGCGTCCACTGTGCACGAACCCCCATCCCTCGCCCCCCCCTTCCCCCCCACCCCCGTCCCCCCCTTCCCCCCCACCCCCAGACTGCACTGCGGACCGACTCCTAAATGACAACAGTTCTCAATAATATGCGCGCGCCGCGGGCAAAATCCCATCGCCTCGCGGGACAGAACCCCGCACCGAAGCCCTCATTCAGGGTGGTGCGATAAATACGGGTTTAACACCCTTGAAGGTAGGAGAGGGCACTCAGGAGGTACGGAAATTCAGCGTTCTCTGAATTAGGGGTTATAATAATCACTCGGAGTGGACCGCGCGGCACCTAAGTGCACACCCGATAGAGTGGTACACTCCACGGCACCCCCGTCCAGTTAGTGTTCCCTGGGGGCAGGGCTCCGGGACGCGGGCTTCTCAGAGGGAAGTTGTTCCACGCCACGCGTGCGTGACAGGGTAGCGTGACTCCTTGTACTGTGAGACTTGTGGGCTCCTCTTCCTTCTACCTGTGAGAATCAAACCGCCCTGTACCAGCAGCATAGCGACAGTCCGACGAATTCTGACCGGTAGCCCTGACGTGGCTCCAGCCCACTTGACAGAGTGTCAGTCAGGGGGGGGAAAGCCTAGACCAGTCGCGCCAACGAGCTCAAACCCTAAGCTTTGGGGGATTCATTCTGCAAGAAAAAAAGCTTAAATGAAGCCAAGCAAGCATGAATTAGGAGGCAACATTTCATCCGTCGTGCACGAGCCAGCCAGTGCCCTCCCCATCACTTATCGACCTGACCATGAATAAACCACTGACGTTTCGTCATGCGTCTGCGTCTTAGTGACCTGCCTGCGCCAGGCGCAAGGCACTGCGCCCCTAGCGGGAGGGGGTGGAAGCGACCGGAGTCTCTGCGCGCGGTGTTTATTCAGAGTACCTGTCTCCCGGCTAATAAGCCCGGACATTTCTAGAAGTGCCAAGTGTATTTATTCAAAGATATATGCGTCACCACTTTTAAAAGAACGGGGATGGGCTACCAAAATAAGCACAAAGACTTTTAAAGCAAACACTGTTGTTGTTGGGGTTGGCGGAAATGAAATATAGTGTTGTTCTGCTGTCACTAGGGGCTCCATATAATGAAATATTTGGTGCCCTGGATATAACACATCCATAGTGCACTACGCTGCTAATTGATTGCACAGGGAAGTAAGCATGTTGGCGCAGGTGATGCGCAGATAACAACACACAGACAAATGTCAAGTAGGTTTTCGGTGGAAAATCTGCCAAAGGGGCACCTACGACCAATCAGAAGCCCTCAGTCGATCCGGAATAGCATGCAACCCCTCATGCAGAACATAAGGCGCGGAGAAAGGGGCCCCATGCCATGCCAGCCTCGAGTACTCACGGCTCCTTTGTTGGCATGGCAGGTCCCCGCCTGGCCGCAGCGGCTGCACAGTGCAGCAGAATGTACCAGCTAACCTTTCCTCTGGAAGTCATCCGGCAAGGGCTCCTCTCAAAAGTCCGCACTGCCGCGGGAAGCGGGAGGGGAGACATAGCCCGGGATGCCTGGGCAGGAGGAGTGATGTCAGCGGCAGCGCTCCTCCCTGCGACCAGCAGCAGCAGCGGAGACCTGCCGTGACCTGGCACACAGCGCGGCACTCCTGGGAGCCCCGCGCCTCTGCGCAATGCAGAGGGGGTGTCCTGCGCAGAATCACGCACAACTCGGACCTTTTCACCATCGCCCTCAAACATATTCGGAAGCGCATAGTTTATGCACCAAGAATGCAAATACGCGGCACTTCTGATCATTATCTCACCTCAGGGTTAATAGCAAATTTGAGTCACAAATGTCTGACAGGATTCTTTTGTTCTGTATGCAGCATTTTATCATTAAAAGAAGCTTCAACCAACCTAATATCACCGAAGCAAACGGGTTTGTCATGTAGTTTGGGTTAGTAGTGGTATGGTAAGGGCAGATCAGAGGTTGTCTGGAGTCACAACCCTACAATACTACTATTGACGACCAAATAAACAACAACCCCAAAGAAAAAATAGTGCATTAACGTCACCAGACCCACTAGGTTGCATTAGAGGTATGTATGTAGAACACAGGGATCTGGTATAATTTGCGCTGGAAGGCATAACAACGTTTTTTTAATCAAACGTGAACATACTTATTGAACAAGTATAATTGGTAGAATATAAAAAATATACAGCTATTTTACGACAAGGTTTATAGGTTAAGTGTGTTTTACTGTTAGTAAGGATGTTTTCGTTTTAGACCTGGTGTTAGCCAAGACCATTTGATTTTACTAAAATCATATGTATGCCATAATTACTTTCTAGGGGCTTTCAGCCAGCCCTCTTCATCAATTGGTCTGTTATTGTGTCATTCACATTTTTCTTTCTCACACTATAGCCGGCATTGTAGGACAGAGGGGCAGCCTACTTCAGTCATTGGTTAATGACACCTAGTGACATCATTCTGCCCATTCACAAGGAGCACATCACACACAAAGTAGGTCCCTTCAGTGCTAGAGCCTCCTACGTGAATGTATGCTTTTTGAGACAAAAAAACAATGTTTGCATTTAGCGACTGTTATTCTTTTTGGATCAACTAGAGCCAGAGAACTTCCACAACAATATGTATTTTGCAAGCAAATGACAAAATAAAACAAGCTTTGTCAAAGACAAAGTGTAGTGTGTTTATCTAGGTACCTATATTGATACTCCTATTTCTGACCCTTGTCCGGTTATTAATTCACTAAATATCCATACACCGGCACAGAAACCCGTTTTCAGATTAGGTCATAGCGCATGCTGTCACATTAAGCAAGCACTATCCCTCCAGCCCCCTAGAAAGCACACCGAGTTCTCAAAACAAATCAAACCTCCAGCAGACCTGGGAAATCCCCCGCAGCTATTGTTTTGATTTCACTCGAGAACTCCTGAAAAGAATGTAAGAACGACCAGTCCTTATGACATTCTTACTGACGTCTTATGTCCATCCTTACGTCAAACTCGGCACCTTTCTGGTATAAATATACCAACGCTGCCCTAAGCTAAGACACGGTGGTGACGAGCTTGGAGCAGCGCTACTTGCCAGAGAGCCCAGCTGATGCAGAAAAGCCCACGGACGCTGCCCCTCCCTTTTGACGCGCTGAGAGAGACGCTGCCTTTTCTCCTGCCGAGAAATCCAGCCTCCGGCGTTTCCAGCCGCCCTCGCAGGTAACTGGGATATCGAGTCCTGAGACAGAGATACCAACCCTCCAGCCTTCTAAATCCCAGGTACTGAACTGACTAACCCCTTACAGAGAATTCTTGAGTCAGATCTTTGGCAAAACAAACTTAACTTAAACTGCTACTTATTTACTCCCACCCACGTATTAGGCTTAGGTCAGGTACATCGGGGTAGGCGTAGTTAGAAGCACCAGTTGAGAACGATTAGTCAATGTATATATGTATGTATATCTTTTATCCATTTTAAGTATCATATGGCTAAGAAACCATATAAATGCTTTTACAGTATTATTTTATAATCCTGTTTTTACTGTATGCACTTTACTTAACTGTAAGTATTGCAATAATAGCGATTAATTTCTCTTGTATGAGAAAAGAGACTGATCAATAAATAACATCTTTTTATTGAAACACGCCCATCTCTTATTTCTATACAAACTGGTGAAACTAAGAATGCACGTACTGACTGAGTAAAATAGTTGTCTTTTGTTTTCACACGACTCTAGAGATATACTCTTGATTAGGGGGGAGCAAAGTTGTCATGTTCTATGGTTGTCAGAAACTAAATCCCTTCTTGTCTATCCAGGGAGGTTAAACTCCTCCTTGCCTATTCGAGAAAGTTTCTAGTGAACTCTGAGCTAGCTGGCACACATAACTTTAAGTCTAATATCGTCAGAAGACCTAGTTAACCACAGTCCTACGTCTATACTATTGAAGATATTATTCCAATGCGCAGAGCCTATTGGGAAAATAGGAACTACACTACATGGCGCCCAACGGTTTGGATAGGCGATAAATCTAACGCAAGACATTAGAGTAACTCAGTCGTGCTTTTTCACACAGACCCTTTTTTCCCATAAAACTCCAAAGACGTCTGGAGTGGGTGAAAGGTTAAATCCGCCAAACGTAGTAGGAGGAGACTCCTATGTATGGTTTTTGGTTTATTCAACGTTGAAGGATACAGTGTTCCAAAATATTGTGCATCTAATCTTTGTTTCCGTGGAAACCTGATCTGCAACAAGAAAACCTTCCTGTCAGTAAAATGTCAGACGGTGAAGGAGATAGGGAGACAGCTAGATTAGCAGCTCAACTTCTAGCGGATGACAGAAGTCTCCTAGAGCAAGACCCGGAAGCAATACTCATCCCGGTCAGCATAAGAAAAACTATAACACTTAAACTTATAGAAAATGGACTAACGCCAAGAGGTGGTACAGTCATATTCGTAATTGAGGCACACGAATTTCGGCAGACAGAGGTATTCTATTAATGGATAAATTTTCCAGCAGCAAACGCTGTAACAAAGGAGTTCCACTATTACAAGATAGAGGAACCTCCAGATGAGTACACCCCTTTCGAGGAGGTGGAAATACCACTCAAATACCAAGAGCACCTGCTCTGGTTTAAAGGCGCCCTAAAACATAATGATCACATCACCAGGCTCGGTCCACTAGGTAGACCAGGAGCAACATGGCCAGTTCTAGCCGGCTACACACCACATCCAGACATTGAAAAAATATCAATACCAGAACTTTTAGCACAACTAAAACAACTGATTAAAATACACAGACAATTAGTCCAATATGTATTGCGGACTTCAACAGTCCAACCACCTATTAAAATTCCACAGCTGACCCCTCATCAGGGGAACACAAATAAAATCACACCACAGAACATACAGTCCTGTCTAGGTAAAGTACCCATTAAAAGGGAACAAATTCCATTCTGGTTAGCACAGAAAATCACTCAAATAGAGGCGGTGTTTCCAGATACCACCCCTGTTGAGAAACACAGGATTCTGACTATCTGCCTTCCAATGGGGATCGCACCACATGTGGAGGACTGTGACACTTGGAGTACAGTCTTTGCTTCCATTTACACAAAAACACATGGTGTTCCGTCCATGTCGGTAATACCAGAGGTGCTAAAACAGATTCAAAATGAATACGGTCCAGAACCTGCTTTAACTCTGGGTATGAAATTACTGAAAGACTTTAAGCAGGTCTCGGCAATATTACTAGCAAACATAAAGGGGGAAGCAGCAAATGTGGCAATCCGCCAGAGATTGAAGGAAACAGATATAGCAGAACAACCATTTGAACTTGCCAGAATCATAGAAAAATCCTATGAAGAGCTAGGAAGAGATAGTTTGGGTGGGAAACCAGTGAAACCCCAACTAATAGAAAATCCTGAAAAGGTATTTATTAAAAATAATCTAAACACTTCAAAAAAGAACTGGGATGGAAATAAACAATCCACTCCCAAAGAAAAAAGATTCCAGTCCAGAGGATGGTCTCCTCGGCGGAGAGAAAGATCTCCGGACCAAGGACACAAGTCTCCCCAGAGGGAGCCCTCTGAGAAAAAATACAACCTTAGAAATAGGGATAATTTGAAGAAACCTGATAGATATCAAGATATTGATACCCGTCCCTCTCGATCTTTTCAGACTTCCTCGCAGAAATCGGAAAGAAGAGGACAGTCAGAACACAGGGAAGAGCACGTCAAGTCCAAAGACAAAGAACCTGCTCATCAGAGTAAAAAAATACAATTTCCAAAGAAGAAGGTAGACAGCATTAAAATAATCAAACATGCCGAGGATCCTGAGGACTCAGCTGAAAAACAGAGAGTGGGCTCAGACAATGCTAGACAGCGCAGCAGAAGTGAGCATAGCTCGCAAGATCCTGATGAATCATCTGGAGACAGTGGACACGAATTAATACATTCAGGTAGAAACTGCAGATACCAGAGTTAGCAAACCTCATAAAATATATGAAATAACCTTACGTATAGAGGGAGATAAGACTAGGAAAATAAGGGGTCTATTTTGGGATAATCTCTCCAAGGGCTATGACATCCTTCTAGCTGAAAAAGACTGGCCACCAGAATTTGTCAGGGAGTGCCCTCATGGCGAAGAAATGATTATGCCTGCCTTCTCAAATCATATTCCAATTCATAAAAAATATACACTTGCAAGAAAGTGGGCAGTAGTCCAGGCTCCTGCACTATATAAAAATCATGTGGGATGAGATGAGGACTCTCCTCCTCACAAGATCCAGTTAAAATCTCAACCGACTGCACAGAGGCAGTACCCAATTAAGCAAGAAGCTAAAAAACAGGTCAGGGAGATCTTAGATCAACTTGAATACCAGGGGTGATTGAAACATGCACCTCACAAATGAACAATCCTTTGTTTCCTGTCTCCAAACCAGATGATTCATATCGTCTAGTTTTGGACTACAGACACCTTAACTCATGCTGCAAAACGTTTGCAGTGCAAAACTCACACAGTGCCGCACTAATGAATAGCATAGTGCGCAAAAAATACAAAACAACATTAGACATCTCTAATGGATTCTTTTGTCAAAATATAGCACCTGAAAGCAGATATTTGACCGCTTTCTCAATAAATGGCTCGCAGAAAAATTTTTGTCGTTTGCCCCAGGGGTTCAAGAACAGCCCAGGATTATTCTCAGCGAGAGTAACAGAGTTACTACAAATATATGATGACGAGGCATTATCTTATGTCGACGACATCTATCTAACAGATGATGACTTGGAGACTCACTTGAAAAGAGTGAACACCATAATACTTGGGTTCGCAGCAGAGGGTTACAAATTCAACTTCTAAAAGTCAAGAATTGCCCATCTGACTGTCCTGTTTTTAGGATATGAATTATCAAGTGAAGGCAAAAGCCTGGCTGACAATTTCCTAGAGAAATGTGCTGTAATCCAAGCACCTAGAACACTAAAAAACTTGCAATCAATTCTAGGTTTCCTGAATTTAGGAAGAACTTACATTATAAATTATGCAGAGAGGGTTAAACCCCTCTATGATCTAATAAAACCAGATTTTAAAAGAATCAATTGGACTCAAAAACACACAGAAATTTTGAGATCTTTACAAACAGACATGTTAGTTAAAACAAAACTGCAAACATGCGATAACACACGCAACCTTGTGATTCGAGTCATCCCAGGAAGATGCGGATTCACATACCTAACCTCTAATGAGGGAGAAATGGTACCAATAGCTTACAAATCACACTTGTACACAAAAGCTGAAATGAAATTTAGCCCAACGGAAAAAATTCTAACCGCGGTACAGACTGCTGTAGCAAAAGAAAGAACCCTAGCACAAGGTAAACGAATAATCATCGTGACACCAATACCAGCCCTGGAGGCGGTAACAAAGGCAAGCACTCCGAATGCTAAAGCACTACATCCGAGATGGATACAGTGGGCTAATTCCCTTGCTGCAACAGACGTGGTATACGAATTTGACCCTAACTTAAAAACACAAGAATTTCTCCAATATGAATTTGAATGTCCTCTGCCGACTGAAATTCTGCCTCTAGACCATTACGGCTGTATAATATATACGGACGGATCAGCACAACCCGCAGTTGGGGGTAAACAAGCTTACAGTGCTGCGTGCGCGATTGTTAAAGGTCGCTGGCACCAAGGAAAATTTAAACCACTGGTCACTAAAACGCAATCCCTAGGAGACTGTACAGCTCAGCGAGCTGAACTACTAGCATTTAAGATGGCGCTTGAAAATACAGATCGCGAATTCCCCACACTCATAGTGTGCGATTCATACTATTGCGTTCAGTCTTACAATGAATACTTGCAGATCTGGGTTCAGAACGGTTTTAAAGATGCAAAAGGTGGCACAATCAAGCATAAAATGCTTTGGGAACAAGTAGTTGTTTTACAAAAAAAACTACAAAAGACTCACGTGATACATACACTGAGTCATCAATTTGATGGCGTTCACGTTGCAGGGAATTCATTGGTTGATGAGGCCGCGAAGGCAGCTGTGCAAACGGCTTCCGTAGCTGCCATCACCCGGTCAAAAACAAAAATAGACAGCGAAATATTACAGGCTGTCTGCGCTACGGTAAAAGATGCGATAGAAACACTCCCGAAAGGCTTTCCAGTAAAGTACTCATACATAACTGATGCTAATAACGTTCCATTTGCTCGAATCCCTGGAGTGGGGGATAGGGCAATTCCGAACATGGAACATAGATTAGGACTCATTATAGCGGCACACGAAGGGCTTGCTTCTGTACATGCTGGCGTTTCAGCCACAGTATCATTATTAAAACAGAGATACTGGTGGCCACGAATGAGGAGACAAACTAGGAACTATGTTCTAGAATGTGAAATATGTCAAAGAATGAAGGTATCAACAGTGAAACGACCAGCCCAGACGCCCCTTCTAATCTCAGATAAACCATTAGCCTGTGTTTACCTGGACCACTGCGGTCCCTTACAAAGGGACGGCAACTATAAATATATCATGGTCGCAGTGGATTCATGCACGAGATTCATATGGATGTGGCCCCAGCGATCGGCTGACGCCAGAACTGTTATAAAAGATTTGCGAGTCTTTATCGGCACATACGCAATTGGCATGCTACATTCTGACCAGGGTCCTGCTTTTAGCTCTCGAGCTTATAAGGAGGCCATGACCAGCATGGGCATTGCATTGTGGTACTCTTGTCCCTTTCATCCTGAGGGAAACGGAATAGTGGAAAGAAAAAACCGTGACATAAAGCAATCTATAACAGCAAAGGTATTAGGTTCAGGAGCTGGGTGGGTCAAACATTTAATAAGTGTCCAACGTAGTCTTAATAATCTGCCAAGAAATTCTCTGAGAGGTCTCAGTCCGTACGAACTATTGTTTGGGACTAGAATGTT
Source organism: Lissotriton helveticus (assembly GCF_964261635.1). Lineage (NCBI taxonomy): Eukaryota > Metazoa > Chordata > Amphibia > Caudata > Salamandridae > Lissotriton > Lissotriton helveticus. The sequence continues at coordinate 921,739,988 of NC_136070.1, forward strand.
AATCCAGGACCTCGGCAGTCAAACTTCAGTGGTTAAAGAAAAATGCTTTGATATCAAAGATCGTTTGGCTATTTTACAGGACTTAAACAAAACAAGAAAAGACCTGAGCAACATAAAATTGAAACAGCAGCCAATAACCACTGAGGAGAAACCACCTGTCCCAGCAAGGCCTGTCTGGATTCCAAAAATCGGGGATCTGGTCAGAGAGAAGATCGCGGTGAAGAAGGAATTTGGGCCTTCTTACAGAAAAGCAGTTCCTGTCTTGTCTGTCAACGGGACAAGATCAGTAGTACTACCGCCCCTTGCTGGTAAAAAGGAGAACCGAGTTGTATCAATCGACCTGGTTAAACCACAATCATGTGGCCGATAACAAGTAGTAGGCCAAGTGGACTCCCAAGAAGTAGCAGAACACCAAAGTGTGCTACAAACACAGAGGTTCAAACTGAAAGACTAATCACAATTGATAAACCTACAGTAAAACAACAAGGACTATGCAACAAAGCCATGGAACTTAAACCTCTTGAAACACAAATTTAAATCTTAAATCAAGAAACACCAGTCTACAATGATGTAACCACAGACTATGCTAATGAAACAAAGAAAATTCCAAAAACAAAAAGGAATCCAGAAGCAATTTAAACAATTGACAGAACAGCATCAAGCTACTTCATCAACTTCGATGATTTTTCTGAGGATCTGAGTGAACCTGAGAAACAGCCGACAACAAAAACTTTTAAAGACAAAGCAAAGGAACTCTATCATCAACTAAAAGAAACCTATCTGATTTCTCCATGGATTGAACTTTGGGTGGCACTAAGAGTATTCATCCTCATACTTTGGCTCATCATGGTACTATGCTTGGGACATTTCATTGAGGGAAAATATGCTACAATGGACACAGCAAGTCAGAACATCAACTTGGTCCTGAAGCCACACAAGTCTTCACACATCGAGAAAAGAGAACTTTCTTCAGTAAACTTCACAGCCAATCCTATACCCGGTGGGGTAGCATGGGACAAAACTGATTACGAAATCTATGGTCCGGTTGAGCTCCTGAAGTATCCTCATCAATTCAAGATTTCATTAAGTGACTTTGTAAAACCAAGCACATTTGCTGATGATTGCGACTTTGAAAGTATTAAAGATATGATGTCTGATCTAGTAATGTCAGCTAAATTTACAGAACATGATTATTTGCAAGGTTCATCTAATTACGATCAAATGTTTTGTTACAACCATTATGGTAACCATTATCTGCATAAATCTACTCAACCTAGAAATGTTTTAAATTTTAACCAATGGGAACATTGTGCAACTCCACCAAAAGGCAGTTCAAAGACATTTTTTGATAAATATTCATACTTTTCAGGGTTCAACACAAGTAATGCAGAACCATTTTATTTCAAATTGTTAAATAAGACAGGAGTGAAAACCATGCTTACAAACACAAAATTGATATATTCGGACTCGTTTTTAAAAAAAATGAATACATTCGGTTTTGATTTCTGGAACAATAACATTGAAACGAAAACGATCTGGGGCACAAAAGATTGGCAAGTGCAAGGTATAGAATCATTATTTAGAGCCTGCATGATCCCAGAACAAATTATATTTTTGAATGATACAATTCAACAGACATCCTGTCTTGGCCTAGCCAAAATTAAAGACTTAAATAAACCGTCTATTCCAAAACCAACACCTAATAGTAATAGCACTACGGATGTTGAGATAGACGTATCCCATATTTTAAACCAAAACAGAACACATGCTGATTGGAAACAATGGTTGATCTGGCCCACAGACACAAATAACTGTCAAGACAGATTCCTGACCAAAATACAGGGGTTCACATTGACCAGGCCAGACCCAAGATACTCCCAGAGACAACATCCAGGGATTGTAACTACTTACAGTGTGGGGAAACTCTGCCTTCAATGGCTACATACATCCACACTGTCAGAAATTAAGTCAACATGGAACTTACCTTATACACATACATGTGTCAGTAATAAAGGACAGAGTGTATTTCTTAGTGGTAATAATTGTGAAAAATCACTAAGTGGCATACTTCTGTGTCAAGGCATTAGTTTACATGGGGCCTGTGAAGGGACTTCAAATAACCTTTCATGTCACCAGTTAGGCACACCTGCAACACAAATAGAACCATTCTTTAGAAGACTTTCGAACGGGAGTTACATTCTAATTGTAGATCACAGATGTTGTGGCTTGCTGCCAGGAAAACCTTATCTTGTAAGCGTGACTTCCAGGGTCATGTGCTGTGAAAGAGTATTGTTCCCGAATGATGCTCCAGACAGGGAGGGACGGTTATGGCCCAGTTTAAAAATCTCTTCTATTCGAATTGATACTTTAAGCAGAATGAAGACTGTGCTTCTACAGACGCCAACCCAGTTGACGTCATCAAAAGAAACGTATGATCTCCAAGTTGCAAGGACAACGGCAGAGATTCATTCAATGTTATCAACAAATTGCCCCCTACCCTTCGCAGAAATGGTGAACGAAATCTTAAATATTTCTGATGCAAAAGGTATCGCAAGTGTATTTAAGACAGTTTTTTCAGGCGCTTTAACCCCATTCAAAGCGATCCTGGGTATTTTTCCAAATTTCGTCCATTCCATCTTTGGCGGACTTCCACTCCTGTTGGGACTCGTAGCAGGCATTTTATTCTTGCTACTCTTGCTTCGTTATGGCAAGTCATGTCACAGACAAGACTCCAGCAACAATGGAAGAAACGATCCTAGCTATCCGCTACCGGGACCGCATAACTAAAGTCCTTGGCTTAGCCCGGCTACGAGATCTAAATATGACCTGGTTTCTTTCATTCAGACCCATCTGGCAGAATTGTGTTATGCCTGTATTAAGGTGCATGCTATGCGGCGAAGAATGCGTGTTGGACACCTGTCTTACACTACAATCAGAAGTACCTTTGGATGCAGATACTTTGTTGGGTCCAGTAAAGGCTCATGCATTGTGCTGTCCCCAGCGGCTACCTATCCTGATGACGGCATTCGTGGAGACTTCACCACTACGATTGAAGGGTAGTGAAGTACAAGATGAAAGCAGCATCGATCAGGTACGACCTTCTGTAAGCAGTTCTGATCGAACCATCATTGAAAGCAATCATGCACATGACTGCATGGTAGCGACATTTTCCAACCTGGTCGAACTTTCACCAGAAGCTGTAGACTGTTTTTTCGAGAGTCTGTCTGAAATGATGTTTTCACCGGAACAGAGAGAATAACTTTAAACAAACTTGCACACAGCGTTCCCTGAACTCTGAATTTGGCCTTCAGTCTTTTAAAAACAAAGTGACTGTGAACTATTTTTTCTCTTCTCCCCTGAAAAGCAAATACTTTTTTCCAATTTCAAAATATTTACCTTTTTGGCACTTATCTTCTGCTTAAAGTAAAACTATTCTTAGAGAACAGAGCTTCTATTCTTAGGAATTCTAGAGACATTACATTACCTCAACCTCTAGCTTATATGCGATTAATTTTGTTTATATGTGATGAGATGGTCTCGCAACTTTTTTCTGTATCAAGAGCCATTTCATGTGTAATTTCGCAACTCATTCATGCTGATATAAAATGTGCGGCTCCTTTTTGGATGATTATACTGCTTGAATGCATACAGTACCTATACTCATTTCGTGCATTTTGCATACGCCATTTTTCAAATACACAAAAAAAATGTTTTTGGGGGGGTTCGGTATACACATGCACTGTTAGTTATGTTTACTATTGCTTAGTTTAGTAAATATGTACATAAAATCGTGGAGTGGGTGTAGTGTGTTTATCTAGGTACCTATATTGATACTCCTATTTCTGACCCTTGTCCGGTTATTAATTCACTAAATATCCATACACCGGCACAGAAACCCGTTTTCAGATTAGGTCATAGCGCATGCTGTCACATTAAGCAAGCACTATCCCTCCAGCCCCCTAGAAAGCACACCGAGTTCTCAAAACAAATCAAACCTCCAGCAGACCTGGGAAATCCCCCGCTGCTATTGTTTTGATTTCGCTCGAGAACTCCTGAAAAGAATGTAAGAACGACCAGTCCTTATGACATTCTTACTGACGTCTTATGTCCATCCTTACGTCAAACTCGGCACCTTTCAGGTATAAATATACCAACGCTGCCCTAAGCTAAGACACAGTGGTGACGAGCTTGGAGCAGCGCTACTTGCCGGAGAGCCCAGCTGATGCAGAAAAGCCCACGGACGCTGCCCCTCCCTTTTGACGCGCTGAGAGAGACGCTGCCTTTTCTCCTGCCGAGAAATCCAGCCTCCGACGTTTCCAGCCGCCCTCGCGGGTAACTGGGATATCGAGTCCTGAGACAGAGATACCAACCCTCCAGCCTTCTAAATCCCAGGTACAGAACTGACTAACCCTTTACAGAGAATTCTTGAGTCAGATCTTTGGCAAAACAAACTTAACTTAAACTGCTACTTATTTACTCCCACCCACGTATTAGGCTTAGGTCAGGTACACCGGGGTAGGCGTAGTTAGAAGCACCAGTTGAGAACGATTAGTCAATGTATATATGTATGTATATCTTTTATCCATTTTAAGTATCATATGGCTAAGAAACCATATAAATGCTTTTACAGTATTATTTTATAATCCTGTTTTTACTGTATGCACTTTACTTAACTGTAAGTATTGCAATAATAGCGATTCATTTCTCTTGTATGAGAAAAGAGACTGATCAATAAATAACATCTTTTTATTGAAACACGCCCATCTCTTATTTCTCTACAAACTGGTGAAACTAAGAATGCACGTACTGACTGAGTAAAATAGTTGTCTTTTGTTTTCACACGACTCTAGAGATATACTCTTGATTAGGGGGGAGCAAAGTTGTCATGTTCTATGGTTGTCAGAAACTAAATCCCTTCTTGTCTATCCAGGGAGGTTAAACTCCTCCTTGCCTATTCGAGAAAGTTTCTAGTGAACTCTGAGCTAGCTGGCACACATAACTTTAAGTCTAATATCGTCAGTAGAAGACCTAGTTAACCACAGTCCTACGTCTATACTATTGAAGATATTATTCCAATGCGCAGAGCCTATTGGGAAAATAGGAACTACACTACAAAAGGACTAATAGCCAACTCCAGAGATATTGGCTTTGATTATACTTAATTATGTAGCTGTTTTGAAATGTTGGCTTCCTGTGACTGTCAAAAGTTATGGCAACTGTTGTTTACAGTTCAGGATTAATGGGATGCTCTGATTAATTACTGGTATCCCTAATTTGCAACTACTTAGTTAAAGTTACTACTGTAGGTACAAGTGAAAAGGGCTTTTTTTGGATGGCCACTAACTTTAGCACTTCTAACTAATCAATCTTTAATGGGTTTTCGCTCAACAAATGTGATCCTCTGTCATTTTTGGCAGTCCTTGTGAAGATTGGAATAGTGGGCGCAAAGTTATGGAGAAGAGTCTTAAAGTTCCATTTTTTCCCATGAGAACTTTTGGAGTTAGTCACAAACATCATTGCATTTTTTAACATTATCTTATAGTTTTGGTGTTTGATTTGAAATGCTCTCATTTTTGTTCAAACATCAATGTGATACATGCAAATGAATGCAACTACAAAAAATATGCTCATTACTATCAATATGTGGGTTTTGAAATGAGTGTGCTTCCTCTTTGTTCCTGTTTCTTTGTGCCCCACACTTAGGCAGTGGTGGCTGGCATGTTCCGAGGGTGGTAGGGCAGGAGGGACTTACCTGTGAGCGCGACATCCTACTCAATGGTCTTCTCTCCTCAATGCAGGCCGTCTGGCTCCAAACTTCCTTCACCAATCCTATCGCTGCTTTCCCCAGCACGAGAGCAGTGCTAAGAATGGTGGAAGCAGCCTCACTCGGCACTCCATAGTGCTCTGGAGGCTTTGGCTTTCTCTAACCTAGCTGTCTTAAGACAGCTGGGTTAGAGAGGTTTAAAGTACGCGTGTGTGGCCGGCCGTAGCAAGATGGCCAGCCAAAAAGACATGCGCACTTTAAACTGAAAGTGCCCTGCTCTCTCTGCTGTTGCCGGTCAGCAGCAGCCCCTGCCCCTGTCTTGATGCTCCGTTCAGGATGGGATAAAGAAAAATAAAATGGTAATCATTACCATTTTATTGTTCTCTATGGGGCATTTCATTGGGTCAATGCTCTTCTGCTCAATTGGAGGAGCTGGCTCTGTACTTAGGACAGCTTTGCGCGCTCCCTCCTTTTGTATTCCTAGTTTCAATAAGGCACTCTACCACTAATTCTTAACTGCACAAGGTGCCCTTGTTAACATTATTCACGCACTGTTGCAAAGTCATCCTGTGCCCTGGGTACCCCCTAACGTTTTGCTGACTGGTACTGGTAGTAACTGATTTTGACTGGCCCTGGACTCCGCCTAACCAGGCCCAGGGCCAGTGCTATGCTGAAAGAGACACATTAGAATACAGTTAAAACACCAAGGGTACACAATGGTATGGTGGGCTACCCTAGTGATTGGCATGACCTACCCTATAGGCCCCAAGTATATAATAGGGCAGGGGGATTGAAACTACCTAGAAGTCCCTAGTATTCTAGGGCATGGCAGTTTAGAGGCCAGGAGCTCTTTTTGCACTTGCATGTGTGCACTGCTGAAGCCTGAGGTCAGTTTAAAAGCAGCCCTGGGTGCTAGGACTGCTTTTAAAAAGTACATTGTGCCCAAACTCGACTTTGATGTTTGGGGCACTTAAAAATGGGTAGCCTACAATGTTTTGGCATATTAGGGACTCCCAGGGTCTCCCCTAGGTATCCCTGGGGTGGAGGGTCAGGTAGTTATAAGGTTCCCCCCTTATAAAATTAGTTTTGATATGCCTGGGTAAAGTGAAGTTTCACATTTCACTCCCCACATTGTGGTAAAGTGCTTCTCAAATTCGACTTTGATGCTAGGAACACTGTGGAGGGAGAATCTGCAATATTTCTACAGATTCAGAACCCCTAAAGTCTCCCCTAGTTGCACAAGGGGCGGGGTTCCTGTAGATATAAGGCAAGTACTTACAAAATATGTTTTTGTAAGTCCTGGTGCTGGAAAAATGGCCCAAGTCATTTTTCCCATTGCAAATCCCCTGTTACATAGGTTAACATGGTAGGAAGTTATTGATTAATAACTCTTGATAGGAGAGGGATAGAAATGCAATTTACAGACTTCCCAGAATGGTATTAAGAAATGCAACAATATCATAGTGTTAAATTTCTCCTAAAGTGTACATACAAAAAGTTATAAGACTTTCTTGTTTGTAAGTCCAAATTCAGCCTTCCAGTGGTCTGCCCTGATTGGCCAGAGTTAAGTGGATTAGCCAGGCTGCCTTGAAGAGGTGATAACGAGCCCCTGGGGTTAACCACCTCTGCTGGCAGGGCAGAGTGCTGTTCCATAGGAATGCCAGGCCAGGGGGGAGGAGTCGTAAACTATGCTCTTCAAAGGGGAGAGTAGAGACCATTGTCATTTACAGCTCTAAACTTCCCACCTTAGGCAGATGGTAGGATTAAGGAAGGTATGAGCAGATGCAGGGGGAGAGTCTAAGTAAATTAGCCATCCTAGGGGTGTGTTTAGCTAGCGCTTACCTCCATGCTGGAAAATCAGCCATTATGGATTTGGAAGATTTGATGCACTCTGGGACAACATAATGCCACACTCTACAGGATGTGGTCATAGATTGGAGGAGTTACCCTGCTCCCATTGGTCAGAAGGGACCTCCTGCTTGACCCAGAGAACTAGGAATACGTATCTGAGAGGGGCAGAGCCCTCCAGATCTGCTGCTTGAAACTTACCGAAGCAAGACATTGCCAAGCTGAGAAGTTTTGCTGTGCAAAGATTTCCAAGGCCTGAGCCCTGAAAACTGCACCATCTGAAACTACAGTCCTGTGGATTATTTTGCTGAAAAAGAACTAAAGAGTGGACTCCCTGAAAGCTACAGGTTAAAAGAGCTCATCTGGAACATCACCAACTAAATCCACACCTTGGAGAACCACCAGTGGATTTGTAAGGGTTTTGTACCAGTGGGTAGAGGGAACTGAAGTCCTCAACTTTCAAGGACCATCTTGGAGCTTCCAGACCCTTGGAGTGAGTTTGAGACAGTTTGGGATCCCTTGAGGAACTCTAGGAAGAAGTTTAAGAAGTTTGGTGAACTTTGAAAAAAAGATCCATAGAGGGACCTACTCAACCTGGCCAGCCAGACCGCCTGCCTTCAACCGCGAGCCAGCCAAGCCAACCAGGTTTGTCCCGCTAAAAGCTCCATTGCTCCAACTTCCAGAGATTGACCGGGACTAGAAGAAATCTGAAGCCGGCGAACCCTCACCGGATCTGGCTACATGAGGAGCATCGAGAGACCCCGCGAGAAAAAGCTCCAGAAAAGTTTCTAAGTCCGCTCGTAGAAAAGGTGACAAGGAGCAACTGCGAGAGCCAAGCCGCCTGCCTTCCATCGCGTGCCGGCCTGGATTCCTGGGTTACCCCGCTGAAGCGATCTTGAGAAATTTTCTAAGTCTGCTCCAGGGAAGTTGATCGGGACCTCGTCACAAGTCAAGCCGGCGAACCCTCACCGAATCCGGACTAGCTGGGAGCTTCGAGAGACCTCGAGGAGAAAATCTCCAGAAAAGTTTCTAAGTGTGAAGGTAGAAACTGAGACCGGGACCTGTCGCGAACTGTAGCCGTTCAGGGCTCCATCGCACCTGGCCTGAAACTTTTACTTTGGCCCGGTCTATCGCGAGCAGGGATCACAATATGGTGCTATAATCTTCTAAGTGCTATATTTTATTACATCTTTGAAAATTCATAACTCCGGTTCCCTACATTGGAATTTTGTTGTTTTGGTGTCATTGTAAAGATACATATACTTCCTATTGTTATAAATTGGTGTTGGAGTTTTATTATGTGTTGTGTCTTAATTATTTACTGAAATTGTGTTTTTAAATGCTTTACATACCTGTCTTTGAAGTTAAGCCTGCCTGCTCGCAGCCAAGCTACCAAGGGTTGAGCATAGGAATAATTTTCTAAGACCTATGCTGAGTCCTACCATGTGTTAGTGGCCTTATTGCCAGTGGCAGACCTACATTTGCCCCTACCAATAACCCACTTTCCAACACTCACCCACTCATATACTCACACAAAATAACTCACTATTGAGTGAGGTAGGCACGTGACCTGAGTGAGTGAGGAGAGTGGTGTCAATGGTACAAACACCGTATTCAAACATTTATATACACTTATGGTACCCTTACATGTGAATGCGAGATGAGTGACTGAGGGTTTTAGTGAGGCAAGTGCATGTGAAGAAATGTGTCAGTGTGTGCACATGCCAGTGTATGTAGGCAGATAAGCATATCATGCTACATGTTGGCATGTCAAGGACTGGACGACAAGTAGGCCTGTCGAGTGCCCTTTGAGATTGCTTGAGGAAAATGTAACTCCACCCAGTAGCCTTGGATCCACCTGCACAGAATATTATACGAAGAGGGCAGGTGTCTCCTTTAAAGAAAAGTTGCAATAGGGAGCGCAACCAAAATAATCACTGGGGCGTTATATTAATATCCATATTAAAAAAAATAAGACAGTGCAATCATAACAAAGTCCATCCAGATGGGGTGGATCTTTCTAATTTGTGAAGAATAAACATTTTTCGAAGATTCACCTCTACGTCTCCTAGTTCGTTTCTGGACAAATGGAAGCATAAATTGACTAATGTAGATGGACTTTGTTATGATTGAACTGTCTTCGTCCCAGTGATTATATTGGTAGTGCTCCCAGTAGCGGCTGCTACCAAATGGGGTGAGGTGGCCGGGGGCACGGGGGAGGAGAGCAAAAGGAATAAAAAAAACACTAACCAGGATAGAGCCTGTTGGCCGCCGCCTCTACTCCAGCCTCTTCTCTTTTCCCGGGCAGCAGGAACGAGGAAGCATACAGCCTCACAGACTCCCCTGACTAATCACAATGCTGCCTTAAAGCAGTGTTGTGATTGGTCTGAGCGCAGTGGTTCAGCGCTCAAACAGGGGCTGTGAGGCTGTGCATATTCTCCACCGAGGCTGTAATGCAGTCTGGGGGAGCACAAGCAACATGCACCGGGTCGGCCAAAATGTAATGCGCACTTAGGAAGTGCCTACCACTCATCCACCAGCTCTAAACAACCCAGCTCCGCCCTGCCCTTCAACCAATTGAGATAGTGCGGTTAAATAAAATTATAATAACGTTACATTATTATCATCTTATTTTTCAGTTTTGAATTGCTCAGTGGGGCGACGCTCCTTTAGCGGAGGAGCCGCCACTGAGTGCTCCCTATTGCAATTTTTCTTTTACAGTACAACGCTTGTGAGCAGTTGGTCCTTTTTTTGGGTGCAGCGCTGAATAGGAAAATCTGAGTATTAACAGTTTTGCGGTCATAGATGGCCTATAACTGCTCTTTTTGGTTTGGGTGTCTCCTTTAAAGAGTCACAGTTAGGAGGAAAAACATACAAAGGGGAAAAGCTTAATTAAAACATTCCATTCATTGTTTTTGTTCTTCTCAGTGAGTAATCTAAAGTAGGACAGATATGGCCTGACATAGTTCCTGTAGCCTAGTGTGCTCTCAAACTCAGAGTGCATCTCACGTATGAGGTCCTGCCAGAGCAAAGCATATTAGGAGATGCTTGTGTTCCTGAAAAAGGGAAATGGCAAACCTGTTCTAGCTGGGATATACAACTGGGCACAAGGCTAAGACAGGTCTGTATATTGTTTGTCCTTGTCTGTAGTGGCACAAGAGCAAAACAAGGACTTTGTGTAGAGTTATTACCAGTGTCTGAGATTATTTCAAGTGTTCGATCCATCACTTTTTGTTCTTCTCAGTGTGTAACACTGTGTTGTACTGCTATGCTCAGATGTTGACCCAGTAGCTCGCTCTGCCTTTGGACTCAAGCTGCACTTCACTGATGAGGCTCAAATGAAACTTCAAATTGCTTGTGCTTCTGCAGAGTGGGACAATGGCTTAGCAGTTCTAGCTGGGCCATTCATTTGGTACAGGGCTACATCTAATTTGCATATGATTAGTTGCTATCTGTAGTAGGAAAGCAAGCAAAAACTATAATCTAGAATAAAGCTTATAGTAATTGCCATTAGCATACATCCATTCAAGCATGCAGTCTATTATTTTTTATGTCTGAACCTACCCATTGTGGGCTTACCAAGAGCTTACCTGAGCTTATAGCTTGCCTATTTCTTCCTATTGGCTGGCTTTATTGTCACTCTCATTTGCTTGTTTCTTATTTGATGGCGTTCTATGTGGCTGCTTGTCAGTCTTCTGTTTGTCCTCCCCCTGGAGCATATCCTCCATACCATATCTCTCGTTGGCTGATTTTTAGACCTTTCATTGCTGACTTTTGGGAAACTACTTTTTCTTATACTTAAAGCACTCCAAGTGAATGCATGTGTTTTCCAGCTATTTTCCCTTGTGTGCTTTTCTCTCCTACCCTGCACACTCTATTGCTCTCTGTCGCCCATGTTCTTCTGTCCCCCACACGCTTTCATGTTGCTCTCTCTCACCTGTGTTTCTCTACCTCCGACCCCCGACTCTCTGTGCTGCTTTTTCTCGCCATCGAGCTGCTCACCCCTCACCTGCGCTTATGTTGCTCTGTCTTACCCATGTGCTTTACTGCCTTCCACTCTTTTTTGCCTGTGTGTTTCTCCCTTTGCCCCCTGTGGTGGTTCTCACTCACTTGGTTAATCCAATGGGGTTGTTTGCCAGCCCACGCTCCGTCGGATTTGCTTGCCAGTCTAACCTCTTTTGGAGTTGTATGCCCCCCCCCTGAGTATTGCATGCCTTCCAGCCTGCTTCCTTGGCCCCTTCCTACGTTCAAAGATGTAATTAAAAAAAAAAAGCTTCCACGCCACCTTATTTTGAATTATGTAGGCAAGTACATGAATCATGACATTTTCTTTTTTCTTTTTTTTCTTCAGCCATGCCATGCTGCACAGCATTGCCAAAAACCACTAGCAAAGCCTTTAAGACCCAAAGGTGAGACCTATTGGCTTTCCCAATGCTTGCTGTTCATATGAAGATGTTGGCTACTAACCTACACCATCTAAGATATTTGCTGGGCATCAATCAGCTGTGGATGACTGCTGCATATCTTAAACCTAAGCCTATCAAGTCATTCTTATCAGTGGCTTCATGCTCCATCTTCTGATTGAAGACTGGCTAAACAACATAGATCTAAAAGATTCTCTGTAAACTTGTATCACATCCATGTCCTGCTGCTTCTTTGCCAACCTGCCCCTCTTACTTAAAGAACACTGCCAGAAAAAACCCCAACAGCGTTTCAGCTGAGTCTTCTTCAACAGGTCAGGCTGTCCTTCCTATAATTATACCGCAAGATGACATTGGTCTTTGATCTACACAACCTAAGACACTGCCTAAACATTGACCAATGATTGATGTCTTCGGTAAATCTGAGGTTTAATCATTCTAAAACAGAGATCATTCTACTCAGTGATGGCATGCTCTTCTCCTAGATCAACGACTGAGTGAACAGTATAAAACTTCGGGATTCATCACAATCCTCTTCCCCAAAGTCAAGTCCTGGGGAATCTACTTTAATTCCTTTGATTACTACCTCTAATTCAAAGAGTGCATCAAGAAGAAACCCCAAACAGTTTGGCATCAGCCAAGCCTTCTATATTACATCAAGCCCTTCCTCACTAGCCCAAATTTTAGGTCCATAGTAAAATTGTTCATCTTTTTGCAGATCAATGGGGGAAATGCCCTGCTCACTTGCATCCTACAGTCTACAATGAACAGCCGTAAGGACCCATTCAAAGTTGCAACTAAACACTGGTCACTGCAAATACAATCACTTCAACTCACTGGTGGACCTGGCCCTTTCTGTAGTGTCACCCTTCAAGAAAATGCCCCTTTTTACATGGTTACCCCACACTTTTTGCCTGCTATCTGATACACTTTGACTAAGTGTGCACTGGGTCCCTGCCAATCAGGTTCCCAGTGCCTGTGTTATTTCCCAAAACTGTACCTTTGTTCTCACAATTAGCACACCTCTGGCTCCCATGTAAGTCCCTTGTAAAAGGTACAAGTAGTACCAATGGTCTTGTGACCAGAGAGGGTCTGTAAGGGCTGCAGCATGTATTGTGCTACCCTCAGAGTCCCCTCACCTAACACATGCACACTGCTATTGCAGACTATGTGTTTTGGTGCAGACTTAAGAGTTGACATGGCGCACATCCCTGTGTGCTATGTTTACCAACCACTGCGGGTAGCATAGGTAAGTCACACCTCTAGCAGGACTCACAGCCCTAAGGCAGGGTGCACTATACCACATACTGCTATGGTATCTATTCAGATGAGGATTCTGTTGTTAGAAGTATCCATCAGAAGAACAAGTCCCTTACGTTTGGTAATGATCATTCTGGTGAATACTCTATCTAACCGCAGATTCCTCGCCAACCCTCCCACCTCCCCTTTCTGTGAACTGAACTCTTTTGCCATCTCAAAAGGCCCCAAATCTGGAGATCAGCACATTGGTAGTGCCAATAGACTTTGCGCCTGAGGGTACAGACAGCCTAGAAAGCATCTGACATCAAAGTGCATGGAGGGTGCTCATTTCTGGTTTGGCTTGTCACTTCCGGAGTGAAAGAATGATACCGCAGAGCTGCATGATGCTATCTAGTGATGTGCAGGAGAACTGCTCTGAAAGTTTCCAGATCCAGTCTGGCGCCTCGGGATTATTCAACCACGAGGAAACTGCAAGCAGATACAGGGCCAGACTTCTCAAGGTTTTGCAATAAAATAGAAAGGGTGACTGAGTGTTAATTGCGCTGGGATGTGATGATAGGTTTTGCATCACCCTTACACCACGCAAGGGGGCGAAAGGGTGACGTACCTTGCATGGCCGTGCATGGCCTGATAAATATAGAGTAACGCAAGGCAGTGTAAATCGCTGCCTTGCATTACTCAGCATAAGGAAATCATTTCTTAGGTGGAGCCTTGGTGTTCCCACAAATCCACCCTTGTATTGTGGTGCATTCCCAGATTTTCTATTAGTGGTAGACCTGGGATTGCATGAAAATGCTATGCCTCCCCAGGTGAGGTGTAACAAGGAGAAATATCTTTATCTCTACTTGTTTTTACCTCAGCACACATAGAAAAATGTGAAAAATGAAAATGCCTCAGGGAATTGTTTTGTGTAAGAAGCTGTCTTTTCCTGCACAAAAACAAACATGCCTACAACGCAGGCACCCTTGCACCATGAAGCAAGGGTGCTTGCATTGGCACTAGGCAGCCAAAAGTGTGCCAGCGCTAAAAAAGCATAGTAATGCGTCATATAATAGTAAATACGGCACATACCTGATCTTTCACACAGCACAATAGAAGAATACAAAATCAGATGCTTCAGATAATGCAGGCGGATGTTGGTATAGTAACAGTCAAGGGTGGGGTACCTTGAAATGAGAAGGCCTAATAGTGGGGTGTGATCAATGAGCTGAGGGGATTTTGGGAAGAATGAGAGGGAGTGATGGTGTTGCAATGGGATGAGACAACTGGTTGGGGGGTCATGAATGAATCTTTTTTTAATTAAACTCATCAACTACCCCAAAATCCTTCCAGGTAGAGTGAAAGTTGGGTGCTAGTTGGAGAAAAGTGAGGTTTTGAGTTTCTTATGGAAAATAGTGACAGAAGAAGCATGACAAGCTTCATCATTTTATAGTGTGACTAAGACATAAAGATGAGCTTCATGGGAATGACTTTTAATAAATATAGGGCCCTATTTCTCAGGGGATTGTGCCACTTTTGTACCACACAACATGGTGTATGCAAGACACAACCCCAAAATGTGATTTATCAAGCCACAGATGGCCATTTTGCATGGCCCTGAGTGGCCTGATAAATCAGGAGTAACGCAACGCAGTGCAAATCGCTGCGTTGCATTACTCTACCGATGGCAGGCATTCCATGGGTGTTGTGAGGGTGTTCCCATGCAACTCCCATGGATTTTGACGCATTCCCAGATTTACCATTACTGGTAGACCTGTGAATGCGCCAAAATTCTACACCTTCCCAGTGTGCAGCACACATAGTCAGAGGGAAATGCCTCAGGGGATTGTTTTTGTTTAGGAAGGTGCCCATTCCTGCACAAAAACAATCCTGCATGCAACGGAGGCACCCTTGCACCTTGGTGCAAGGCTGCCTGCATTGGCGGTAGGCATTCCATTGTGTGCCAGCGCTGGGAAAAGGACAGAAATGCAGGGTATTCTGATAAATACATCACCTTCCTGCCCTTTCCCTGTAACGCAGCGCAGCAAGGTGACTTTTGGTGCTGCAATACTTTTTCATAAAATGCACCATATTCCATACTTCAGTGATCTCCCTGGCATGATTATTCCAATTTTTGAAGCTGGAGTGAGATCAAAAAATCTCTCTGACAGGGTTTTGGTATACACTGTGGCCCATATTTTTGGGCAAGTCAGGTAGTGCAGCACAGCAAGTCGCCTTGCTGCGCTGCACTGCGTGGCAAGAAAAGGGCAGGAATGTGTTGTTTTGAAAAAAATACAGCACATTCCTGCCTTTTCTCCTACGCTTTCACCCTTTTGGCTGCCTAGCGCCAACGCTGGCCCCATTGCACCATGGTGCAAGGGTGCCTGTGTTGTAAAGATGATTGTTTTTGTGCAAGAAAAGACACCTTCCTGCACAAAAACAAGTCTGAGGCTTTACCTCTCTCTATGTGTTTTGTAGAATGCAACACACATAGTAAGAGGAAAAAACAAGGAGAAATAAACATATTTCACCTCATTATGCCTCACCTGGGGAGACGTAAGTTTTGGGTGTGTATTCCCAGGTATACCACTTTTCGTAAATCTGGGAATGCGTCAACATCCATGGATCCACACAATGCCCATGGAAATGCCTCCCTGACGCAGAGTAATGGAACACAGTGATTTAAAGCCCCTCAGAGCCAAGCAAGGTGGTCATGTATGGCTTCATAAATCTCATTATCTGAAAGAGACAATTAGTTATAGATTCCTTACCTGTAGAATTACCCCCAGGCGACAGACTGGATCCGGATAACTTTTTCGTCAGCAGTACCCCTACGTTTCGAAAGGTGGCTCGGTCGACTCCGCGATCGTCGTTGGCGTCGTGGTCACCGAAATGATGTTGCGGTATCTACTTAGATGCCGCCCTCGTGCGCTTACGTAAGTTCTTTCATTTCTGCACCAACCAGCGCAGATCCGGAGAGAGCGGTACCTCCAGTCACTTTTTGACTGACTTTTTATCAAATTTTGTTGAGACCGTTTTTGAGTCATCGACCTCAGCCCGGCTTCAAGGCTTGTGACACCTGTCACAAGCTGATGTCGGTTACTGACCCACACCGCGTGTGCCTGTGGTACCTGTAGCACGACCATGATCCCAAGTCGTGCTCCGACTACCGGACAATGAATCTGAAGTCTTTGCAGGAGCGGTCTCGAAAGCTTCTCAAGGCGTTGCGCTCCACGCCGTTCGAGGTCCTGGTCGCGTGGGAGGTCGAGGGACCGGTCACGGAGTCACCACCACTCATCATCGAAGTCTTTGCACTCCTCAGGTAAGTTGAAGCATAAGAAGTCGAAGAAGCATTGTCGTGCTTCGACTTCTCCATGTCCGTCCGTCCGTCGGCTGACGTGACGAGGGATGCGGACGGTGTCCGTCCCGTGGCTCTGCATGCAGAGCCTGAAGGGTCAACTCTGAGTTTCCCTCCCTTTCTGGGACCCGGAGCGACCCCTGCTCAGCGTCGGAGTTTCTACGAAGCAATGCATGCCATCTTTGGGCAGTCCGACTCCACCGGCGCACCTTCGGGCCTCGCGGACTCGGCTTGGGGTCCTGGGTCTTCAATGCCGGCGTCTCCGGCACCGCAGGGTCTCCTTGGATCCAGACCTGGATCTGGATCGGCGCCGGTCGACCTTAAAACACCTCCCCTGGTGCCGATACCACCGGCACCATGTCCGCACCCGACGCCGGTTGTGTCCCCAGCCGGCGTCAACTCCAGCCTCCACCCTGACTTGGACACTGAGCTGGACTGACGTTGACCAACGCCGGATCAGGCGCAGAGTGGTACTTTTGTACCTTTGTTCTACCCAGATGTTTCCTACAGGCCAGATTGGCAACCAGAGGAGGGTGAGGAGGACTGGGAGGGGTCTGTAGACCCTTTAGCTGACCAGTTGGATGAACCAGATTGGAGAGAGGAGATGGGGGACACCAGTGGTCTGGATACCCCCCCAGACCTTGGCATGCTGTCTCCTCTTACCGTGGATATGGGGGAGAGTGCATCATACGCAGTGGTGTTGCGTAGGACGTCCGAGGCCCTCAACCTCGAGCTACCTCCTTTGGCGGTCAGGACGAATCTCTTGATGGAGGTGCTTCAACCTGCAACGGCCTCTTCAGAGCCCCTGCTGTCTTTCAATGAAGCCCTCACTGACATCCTTTTGGGCACCTGGTACAAGCCCAATCCAGGGGCTACTGTGGATAGGATGATTGCCCGACGCTACCGCCTGGCTCTGGGTGACCCCTCTTTCCTCTCCCAACACCCCACCCCTGAGAGCTTGGTGGTCCAAGCCTCTACGTCCAAATGCGTATTCCCCAATGCACCACCTGATAGGGAATGCAAAAAGCTGGACCATCTTGGGAAGTAGATGTTTTCTTTCTCCAGCTTGGGACTGCGGTCAGTAAACACTGCATTTCTGTTGGGCCGTTACACCCACTCTGTGTGGGACATTGTAGCGCAGGTGCTGCCACAGTGCCCGGAGGAGGCCCGGGCCGTGCTCTCCCGTGCAGTTGCCTAGGGGAGAGACGCAGCCAAGTTCACCATTAGATGTGGACTGGACACCGCCGACTGACTAGGCAGGGCGATTTCAACATTGGTAGCTCTTCAAAGCTACGCCTGGCTGAGGTTGACTGCTTTTTCTGGGGATGTCCAGGCTACCTTGCTGGACATGCCTTTTGATGGCTGTCGCCTGTTCGGCGACTAAGCAGACAACACGCTGGAGTGCTTCAAGGACTCCCGGGCTACGGCCAAGTCCTTGGGCCTCTCTACCACATGCCCTGCACAGTCTGCTTTTCGCCGCTTCCGTGGGTACGGAAGAGGTGCCCCGCCATGTTCCACCCAGAGCCACAGGCTGGCGCAAGCTGTCCAGCCCCTGCGCGGCCGGGGATGTGGGACCCACCATCGTGGGTCTGTGGTCTAGCGAGCGGGCAGTCCACCAGCACCCCCTCTGCAGCAGCCTCCAAACCCCCCTAGTCCGACCTTTCAGGGCCACCAATCGCCAGTAGGAGGCAGTTTTCTCATCACCTCCCCCACTGGCACACCATCACATCGGACAGGTGGGTTTTGCAGATAGTCCGAAGGTGCTACTCCCTCCCCTTCTAGACTGCCCCTCCATTCATGCCACCTCAGCACCATCGCATGTCGGAGGATCATCAGGCCCTTCTCCAACCGTAAGTTATGGCCCTCTTGGCCAAGGGAGCCATCAAGCGAGTTCCTGCCCCAGAAGTAGGTTGTGGTTGCTATTCCCACTACTTTCTGGTGCCCAAGAAGGACGAAGGCCTGCGTCCTATCTTGGATCTCAGGAACGTCAACCGCTTCCTGAGGAAGGAGAAGTTCAAAATATTGACACTAGCTCAGGACCTGTCTGCCCTCAACCCTGGAGACTGGATTGTAGCGTTGGACTTGCAGGACCCTTACTTTCACACCCCCATCCTGCTGGCCCTTCGGCATTACCTGCGGTTCACAGTAGGCCAGTTCAGTTTACCGTGCTCCCCTTTGGCCTTACCAGCGCCCCTTGTGTGTTCATTAAAGTGATGGAGATGGTTGCAGCTCATCTGCGCAGATCAGGGGTTTCAGTCTTCCCCTATCTCGACGACTGGCTGTTGAAGGCGGGCTTGTCTCAGGCAGTCATCTCCCACCTCCAGACTATGGTGGACCTCCAGCACTTGCTGGAGTTCACTATAAACGAACCTAAGTCACACCTGATTCCCTTTTAGAGAATCCTTTTCATCGGAGTGGTTCTGGACACAATGCAGTTTCGGGCTTATCCTCCCGAGCAGTGAGTCTGGGATATTCGGTCAATGATTCTGATCTTTCAGCCTCTATCCCGGGTTCAGTCAGAATGACCCTGAGGCTGCTGGGCCTCATTGCCTCCTGCATCCTTCTAGTAGATCATGCCAGGTGGCATAGGCGGGCTCTGCAGTGGGTCCTGAAGTTCCAGTGGGCACAGCATCAGGGAAATCTGTCCGATAGCGTTCAGATCCCGGAGGGCACTGCATGACAATTGCAGTGGTGGCTAACCAACCAGAGTTCACAGTGGTGACGGACGCATCACTTCTGGGGTAGGGCGGCCACATGGGAGAGCCGGAGATCAGAGGACTCTGGCCTCCGCGGAGTACGGGCTCCACATCAACCTTCTGGAACTTCAGGCAATCTGTCTTGCACTAAAAGCATTCCTTCCCTCTGTCCGGGGAAGAGTGGTGCATGTGTTCACGGAAAACACCACCGCCATGTGGTACTGCAACAAACAGGGCGGGGGGGTTGTGGACCCTATGTCAAGAGGCTCTCTGTCTCTGGACATGGCTGGAACATCAGGGCATATCCCTGGGG
This sequence comes from Lissotriton helveticus, assembly GCF_964261635.1. NCBI lineage: Eukaryota > Metazoa > Chordata > Amphibia > Caudata > Salamandridae > Lissotriton > Lissotriton helveticus. The sequence goes on from NC_136070.1 coordinate 921,759,627, forward strand.
GTTCAACAACTGGCAAGGTCTTTGAACGCCAGGGCGGACAAACTCAGCCGCAGATGCATGATGGATCACGAATGGCGTCTTCACTCGGAGGTGGAGCAAGGTCTCTTTCAGCAGTGGGGAGAGCCAAGGTTAGATCTATGTGCCACAGAAGAGAACACGGAATGTCAGCAATTCTGTGCGTTGGAATTTCCAAGGTGGCACTCGCTCTGCGACGCTTTTTGTCGCGAGTAAAGTTGCGGTCTTCTATACGCCTTTCTGCCTATACCACTTCTGCCCAGAGTGCTGAAGAAGATCAAGCGTGACCAGGCCCAAGTCATTCTTGTGGCTCCGATTGAGCATGGAGAGTCTGGTATCCCGAGCTGCTACACATGGCCATTGATCCTCCGATCAGACTGCCTCTTCGGGAGGATCTTCTGTCGCAGCAGCAGGGGACGGTCCACCCGAACCTGTCCAGCCTCCACCTCCTTGGGTGGAGATTGAGAGGCGACAGTTGACAGCTTTCAACCTTCCTTCTGAAGTCTGTGATGACATCTTGGCAGCCAGGTGTCCCTCCACTAAGATGGTATACGCCTGCAGATGGAACAAATTTGTGGCATGGTGCACAACAAAGGCTGTGGATACCCTTTCCGGCCCTCTTTCTGAGGTTTTCTTGTTCCTCCTTTCTTTGTCCCAGCAGGGCTCTGCTCTGGCCACTCTAAAGGGCTACCTCTCAGCCATTTCAGCCTTTCTTAGGCTTCCTGATCAGCCTTCTCTTTTCAAGTCCCCTGTTGTAAATCGCTTCCTTAAAGGCATTACTCATCTTTTTCCTCCTGTTCCCTTCGTAATGCCCCAGTGGGACTTGAACTTAGTTCTAACTTATCTTATGCGCGCTCCCTTTGAGCCGCTACATAACTGTCCTCTCGGACTTTTAACTTTAAAGACTGCCTTTTTGGTTGCCATCACCTCTACTCGCATGTTGAGTGAGCTCCAAGCTCTTTCTTGAAAACCTCCTTTTCTGGCTGTTCATTTGGACAAGGTTGTCCTTAGAACTCAACCTTCTTTTCTTCCCAAAATGGTTACTTCTTTCCACATTGGTCAACCCATCACTTTGCCCACCTTCTTTCTGCCTCCGCATCCTTCTGAGGAGGAAGAGAGGCTCCACCGTCTGGATCCAAAACATGCGCTTTCCTTTTATTTTGATTGCACAAAGCAATTTCGGGTGGATGACCAGCTCCTTGTTGGCTACTGTTGGACTTGGCCTTTTTTGTAGGGTCATCCCTGAACTTTTTGGCTTCCTCCTGTATTTTGTCTGACCTGTTTTTGTTGGTTTTATGACTCTGGGCACTTTACCACTGCTGATCAGTGCTAAAGTGCATATACTCTCCCTATTGTAAATTAATGTATGGATTAGTGACTCCAAGATTGGCTTGTTTGGTTTATGTGTCAGACCCTAGTACAGTGCACTGAGTGTGCCCAGGGCGTGTAACCAAATGCTGCGGGTGGGCTTGCAGCACTGGTTGTGCCACCCACAGAAGCAGCCTGTAAAAATGTGTCTCAGGTCTGCCATTGCAGTCTGGTACTGCCATGTTGACTGGGTAAGTGCACCCACTTACCAGTCTGTAAACCTTCCCTTTTCTTGATATCAGACACCCCTATGGTAGGCCCAGGGTGCATTGTGTTCTGCTTCTGAAATTTTTAATTCACGCACTGTTTGTGCAACTTATTATTTTTTTTTAAACTTATACCGGTTCACCACTCACCTCACTCGCACTCCCCAGGGGCTCATCCTCGCTTCCAGGGGTCGATTTTGGGCTCTCTTTGGGCGCGGGCTCTGACACCCCGGCGCATATCCACGGGCCCCATCTTGGGAGGAGTTCGAGGTCGGCGGGCTAGTGCTGCGGGCAAGTTTGGCCCACCACTACAAAATGAACAAAGATTCCCGCCCGCGCAGCGGGCGCTCCGATGGCGCGCCAGAGGCGCGCCAGAGGCAAGCCCGTGTGCGCCTGTCCGCGCTAGTCCGGGCCCAGGGCCAGAAACCCTGGCCGTCCCACCTACTGGCCCCATTACTTACTCGCGCGAAGCCCTCCTTCATTTAAGAACGGAGGAAAAGTCCGCTTGCCACGGGGTGCACAGATCAGACGGCCCATATACCCACTGTAGCCGCTGGATCCACCCTATACCTGATAAAAAAAATCCGCCGAACAAGCCACGACTTATTTACGCATGGCCCTACTTAATTGTAGGTCCCTGCCGAAACATTCCCTAGAGACTAATTTAATAATCCAGGATCATAAACTCGATATACTGTTTTTAACAGAGACATGGTTGTCATCGAATTTGGACTCTGACATAGTCAGCGCGCTCCCTCAGGGATACCTCATCCATTCCCAGAATAGCCCAACGGCAAAGGGGGTGGAACAGCCATAGTGTATAGAAACCACTACACCTGCAGGATGGCTGATAGTGGGATATCCGACTGTGAGAGCTCCCACTTTACCGTTCAAATCTCCCCCACCAGGTCCATTTCAGGTCTCCTGGTGTACCGCCCTCCGGGCAGTCCAGGGCATTTCGGTAGCTCGCTATTAGAAACAGTTATTTCCTCAGCCACCACTGCGCCCAATGTTATGTTATTGGGAGACTTAAATCTCCACTTCAATGACCCCTAAGATAAAGTGGCGGCGGAACTACAGCTCGACCTAAAATCCTATGACCTGTTGCTTAAAAACTCAGATGCCACTCACATCAAAGGACACCTTCTGGATCCCATATTCTCCAACATCCCGCTCCTGGAATCCAGGTCCCCACTTCCCCTCCCCTGGTCCGATCATTTCCTGGTCCCGTTTTCATGACAAACCAGTATAGATTCATGTCGAGCCCCGGTCATACGCACGCTAGAAAGAGTCAGGTCCAAGCTCTCTCTTGAGAATTGGACGCACAGACTGGAGCAGACTGCCCCGGTACACAACCCCGACCCTTTGGTAGCCGACAAAAATCTAGCGGACTGGCTTGACAGCTCACTTGACTTTGTCCTTCCTAGAAAAAGAGTTGAAAAGAAAAGTAGAGCTTTTAAATCTCCGTGGTACACGCCCGAACTTAGAGACCAGAGGAAAGGATGTAAAAAACTAGAACGTGCATGGAGGAAAGATTGGGCCAGTCACAACAAGGCCGCATATAGATCAGCTATTAGGTCTTATAAAAGGTCTCTTAAAACAGCCCAGGCAGCATTCTTCGAGGAGAAAATTTGAATTTCCTCTAACTCTTCCAGGGAAACCTTCCCGATAGTGAAGGAACTCTTGAAAGTTCCTAACCCTCCTCCCGTCCCGGACACCTCTGGGCCCCCACATCTGGCCCGCAACTGGATTCCTTTGCCCTGGTCTCCAGGGTAGAATTTCAAAAAGTCCTGGCATCTATGAAAAGTGGATCTCCCAGCGATCCCGCTCCCATGCACATCCTAAAACTTATTGCATCTACCTTCACCCCCTTGGCCACCGACTTAATAAACGCCTCCCTCTCTTGAGGTATCGTCCCTCCTGGCTGGAAGACAGCCATTGTAATAGCACTATTAAAAAAGCAACAGTTGGACTCTTCCGAGTTGGCCAACATTCGGCCCATTTCATTACTGCCGGGACTCAGTAAGATTGCTGAGAAAATAGTGAACCAGCAACTGGCATCTTTCCTGGAAACTAATGAGCTACTGCGGAGCTCTCAAACAGGCTTCCGCCCCGGTCAGGGCACAGACACCGCCCTCATAGCAGTTGTCGAAGAGGCGAGGCGCATCTTGGATTCGGGAGGGTCAGCAGTAGTGATCCTCCTGGATCTAAGTGCAGCCTTTGATACGGTTAACCACCGTATCCTAATCCAGCGCCTCAGTAATTTGGGAGTCTCAGGCACAGCCCTGTCGTGGCTAACATCTTTTCTAAGTAACAGAACTTACCAGGTTTGGGAAGGCAACGCACGGTCTAATCTGATCCCTCTCCAGTGTGGTGTCCCGCAGGGCTCCTCGTTGAGCCCTACTCTGTTCAATGTGTATATGTCCCCACTGGAAGATGTGGTCACCCCTTTCGGGATCAAACTAGTCACCTACACAGACGACACACAATTAGTCGTCTCGCTCACCCAATTAGACCAGTGCTCTGGAAATCTTCAATCCTGTCTGTCAGAAATCCATGCTTGCATGAGTAAATCCTTGCTCAGACTAAACGGAGCTAAAACGTAGATTATGTTCCTAGGACACAAGTCGACACCCTTACCTGACTCCATCTGGCCCGTCAGTATGGAGGCTTTTCCCACCCCAAAAAACGAAAACAAAAGTCTTGGGGTTTGGCTCGAACAGGACCTCTCTTTTAGAATCCAAGCTAAAAAAACAGCCGGCATATGCTTTGGCCTACTCCGTTCAGCCCGTAAAGTCCTCCCCCTCTTACCTCCTCACTCTAGAAAGCTCCTCATCCAAGGTTTAATCCTCTCAAGGTTGGATTACAGTAACGCCCTTTATTTGGGCGCCCCAGAGGCCACCATTAACAAACTTCAACTGATCCAAAATTCTGCAGCTAGGTTGTTGAGAGGTTCATCTGCAAAGCTCTCAGCCAGACCTGCTCTGAGATCCTTCCACTGGTTGCCAATACGTGAGAGGATTAAGTTTAAATCCCTGTGCATTGTCCACAAATCCCTACAGGGCAAAGGACCCCCTATCTTGAGGAGTCTAGTGCGCCCTTACAAGGGCAACAGAACACTCCGCTCTGACCTTGGGCACCTTGCCAATGTTCCAAGAGTGAAGAGGGCTCGAACGGGAGGACGTCGGTTCTCCGTTAATGCAGCGACTCTGTGGAATGCACTTCCTCTCAAGATCCGAATCGAACCTAGCTATTTGAAGTTTCAGAAGCTCCTCAAAACTTTCCTCTTCACCCAGGATCCTTAAACACGGTTTTTCACTCACAGTAATCTCTGCTCTACAGCGCTGGGACGCTCCCGGGTAACCATGCGCTTTATAAATTCACTTCCATTCCATTGTAAGTATACGGTAGGACAAGCCCTGATGTGTGTGGCATGTCCTAATAGCGAATTACAGCCATTTTCGTTTTTCAATATTAAAAGGCTACCTATTCCCCATAGGCCAGAATGGGCAGTTTGATTATTACATCATATAATCCTAACTGACTCAGGGAACTAGGTAGAAATTCGAGTTTAGTATGCCTGAACTCAGAAAGATAAAATACATCTTTTAGTAAAGACGGTTTTAACATTCTGTGTTTGAAAATACCACTTTTAGAAAGTAGGTATTTTCTTGTCTAACTATCCAAGCCTGCCTCTGCTAGGTTGTGTATTCCTTGTCTGGAGTTTGAGTGACAGGGGCTGGGGGATTCCAGGAGACAGGGTGAGTCAGCCCAGTGCTGAATAGAGAGATCTGCATCTAGATCGGAAGGAGGAGTTGCACCTGGGACCTGAATAGGGCTGTGCCTTCCCTCCACTATGCTGGCTCCACCTCCTGTGGTGCTTCTGATGTCTCTGCCCTGCACTGTGAAAGGAAAGAAGGAGTCATGTAAACAGAGTGCTCCAGGACTGACCAGAACTGATTTGGACTAGGCATAGGCCTCTCTGCCTTCAGAGAACAAAGAGAAACTGTGTATAAAAGAGGGAACCCAGACCCCAGAGAATTAGAACACTTTTGGACAAGAAGAAGAAACCTTTGCTGAGGAGTGGAACCGGAGAGACTGAGGAGAGACTATCCCTAAGCTGAAGTGCTGCTTGGGGGATCGGCCTGCAGTGTTTGCCTGAACTTTGTGTACGTTCATCAACTTCTAAGGATCTCCAAGGGCTGAATTCTCAGGGACAACAGACTTCACCCACCAGCTCCCCAAGACTTCTTTGAAAGTGCCTGCATTTGTGCTGGACTTTTTGAGGACTTGCGCATTACAAGGAGCTGGAAGCGCAACTCACGAGCAAGAAGTGTTACGCCGGACTGCCACTGCAGCTTCACAACACGAGAGCGCCTCGCATCGCCAGAGAAGAGGATCGACGTCACAGCAGACACCACCGCATCACCGGGAAGCGTGTCGCAGGGCCTGTCACGGCCCCCAAGAACCACTGAGTCATCGTCGGGCCCCCGAAGCGCCTCGCATCGCCGGAGAAGAGGATCAACTTTGCAGCAGATGCCGCCGCATCACCGGGAAGCGTGTCGCAGGGCCTGTCGTGGTCCGCATCAAGAAGAAGATGACATCTTTATTTCTTTGCATCAAAACTTCATCGCATCACGGCGTTGCTCGCCTCATCTCCACGGAAGCGCAGTAAGAAACTGACGCATCACCGTCCCCTACGCAGAAGTAGGGAACCGATGCATCACCTTCCCTGCAACACTTTTACGCATTTTAAGGTACATTGACTCAAAGTGTCGCATTTTAAGATCTAAAGAGAACTAAGCTAATTCTACCATTTTTAACGAAATTATTGTGGATTTTTGTCATTTGTGGTCTTGTGTTAAATCTATATAAAATATACTTATTTTTAATATGCAACTTGTATGATGTCCATCTGTAGTGTTGTCACTGGGTTATTGTATGAGTTCACAAATACTTTTCACACTGCCTCTGAGATAAGCCTAACTGGTCGTGCCAAGCTATCAAGGGGGTGAGCAGGGGTTATTTTAGGAGTGTACCCCCTTACCCTGACTAGACGCAAGGGTCCATATGTGTCACAGGTACCTACCTATGCCAATTAGAGACCCCCAAATCTAACAGCTTCATAGTTCCCAAAAAAGGTCTAGCTGTGCACAAACAGACTATCTCTAGGTGGGTCGTTTTGTGCATAAAAGCTTGCTATTCTTTGGCAAAGAAGGAGCCTCCAGTGGGTCTGCGAAACCACTCCACCGGGGTGACTGCAGCTACCACTGCTTTGGGACGTGGAGTCCCCCTCAATGACATCTGTCAGGCAGCTACATGGGCATCTTTGCACCCGTTCACAAAACATTACTGCCTAGACTGCCAAGTCCAGAGAGACAGCTTCATTGGCCGTTCTGTTCTCCAGGACTTTCTGGTGTGAACTTAGTTCGCAGACCCACCTCCGGGGTTGGTATTGCTGGGGTATCTATTCTACAGGTAAGGAATCTATAACTAATTGTCTCTTTCAGATGAACAAGTTACTTACCTTCGATAATGATATATCTGTAAGAGACATAGATTAGTTATAGCTTCCTTACCGCCCCACCCATCCTCCCCGTTCTGCAAACTGACTTCTAGGGTTAAAGACTTCCTTTCAGGGCTCTTGTTGTGCGCACCAGTGGTCAGTGTTTTGCATGGCTCTGCACTTCTGGCGTGGAATGCCGTGTAAAAGAACTGACGTCAGCGCGTGAGGGCGCGTCTAAGTAGATACCGCAACGTCATTCCGGCGACCACGACGCCAACAACGAACACAGAGTCGACCAATGCCACCTTTCAACACGCTGGGGTACTGCTGACGAAAAAATTCTCTGGATCCAATCTGACGCCTGGAGATAATTCTACAGGCAAGGAATTTATGACTAATCTATGTCTTTTTCAGATATATCATTATCGAAGGTAAGTAACTTGTTCTTTAATTTGCGCCGCTCATGCACCATGTTGCATGGTGCAGGAGCAACGCAAAGGGGCTCGTAAATTTGCCCCTGTATGTTCTTATTGGCAGTACTTTAATTAGATGAATATAAAATTCACTAATGGCTAAAGATGGGACCTAGTGCAAAGACCTGGATAGTAAGAGGCTGGCTTAGTATATGGTGCACACTTATCTAACTGAGCACCTTGCACTAATCCAGACAACATTTATGTTGATTTTAGAGGTCTTTTATACACTTTGAAAGCTCTCAGAATGGTAGCTGTGGAGAGCAGCATTCAGGCTTATCTTGAAGGAGTGTTAAGCAGCTTGTTTTACCAGTTCTAATCATGTAGTGTAGGTTAAACGAAAAATAACCACACAGTGTCTATATAAAAATAGGTCTATTCATTACACAGCACTCACTAACACATTGGTATATCTCCGACCTGGAAATATAAACACAAATACACAATAATGCTTCAATTGTAATAGGTAGGTAAGCACAAAATACAGTGGTCTCCAGGGGGAGACCAAACAATATACTAGGAAAGTGGAATGCGAACTGCGACTGAAGTCGGGTCTTGGACCAGGAAGCTCAGAGGAGCTGGGGACACAAAGAACCAACCAAGGTAAGTACCCAGGAACCCCACGGAGGCTGTGTGCAGAGTGGAAACACAGCTGCGTGTCCAATAGAGCAGGTGCGGCTCCTCCACTAGGGCGGATGAGCGTCACCCCACTGCTTTCTCGCAGTGCGAGAAGCAGAAACATAAAATGGTAAAACTACCATTTTATGTTTCTGCTTCTCACACTGAGAGAAAGCAGAAGTGTTTGGTTGTGGGCCAGTGGGTGGGGCTACTCCACGAGCAGTGTTTGGCAGGGGAAGAGTGGTGTACCCCATCCTGAGTGAGCATGACTGGTTTGATCGGCCCTCTGGGGCTGGCCAAACCAGTCATGCGCACTCTGCCCTTTCTCAATGCAGGCTGCAATGCAGCCTACATTGACAAAATGCCCTCCCTATAGGCGCCTGGCAGGGTGCTGTCCTGACAAATCACAAAACTGCAATTGCCGAATCTGAGTCACACATATACCATACCGCGTACTTACGGTACGCCTTTCAGCCTTCTGTGAAAAGTGCAGTATACAATAGACTAAAATCAGTCTGGGCCCATGGAAACCGTGGGGGAGGCGTTTGTTATTGTTAATCCATCATTAAACCGAACTGCCAGCCGTCCTACCTAGGAGCCATCCCCACGGAATCCCGAGGATTGATTTTAGTCTGTTATATACTGCACCTTTCACAGAAGGCTGAAAGCCGTACCGCAAGTATGCAGTATGTTATTTGTGTGATTAAGAGACGGGTGCACCTTAGCACGTTCATACCCCTCGTGTCACTAATGTGGTCCTGAAGAAAGCCTAGCATTGTCATAAGAAGGCTGAAACAAGTAGACCGTGTCTTGTCTCACTAATTTCACTGTCCAGATGCCCTAGGTCAATTTAAACTACTCAGACGTCTCATTCTGTTTTTAACCTTGTTTTATTGCTCCATGTTATAAAATTCAGGGAACACTAAAGAAAATTTTATTCACTTTCTCCATTCACGCACCTGCACTTTTGTCACCAAAAAACCTGCTCCGCTGTAATCAGACGTTGAAGCACACCCGAGTGGCATTCGGCTGCTCGGGTGGGAACCCGATGATGAAGCATGTCACCAACTAGGTTGGTGAGTGAGGGTTCTTCTGAAAAAGGAATAACTCTTTCCTTTTTTTGATTCTTTCCTTCTATTTTTTTCATATATCTTTGATCCCTTGTTCTGGGTAACTCCCTCATGTGATTATTGCCATTTTAAGAGGTGCCATGAGTCTCACACTTGGCACATGTTCACTTATGTGAAGATTGTGCACCTTTGCCAGGCTCCCTGCATCTTCAGGGTGCTCCTGTCAGATCTCACAGAGGTCTGTTTCGAGAAGAGCGCCTTTGGGTGCCCTGGATACCTGCAGATTTACACCTCCACAGCCCTTACTAAAGAACCATAAACGAACTGGGCCCAGCTGAGGGTTGTCCAAGGCAACTCCCAGAATGCACCAGAGGGAATATTGGTGAATGTGAGCATATGCAAATCACAAACCTGGTTGTGTAAACAAGTATACACTAGTGTTACCTCACTGTTAAACATCTTGTGGTGCTATCCTAATTACTGGTTTAATTAGAAGTTGCTTCCCTTTGTATTAAGTGACGAGACATACGATCACGCTTTCTCGTAAGTACTGCTACAGTCCACTGTGGAAGCCTAACAAACATTACAGCTGTACATCATGCATATATTTAAATTTTTAAGAAAAATTGTATATTGTGTTACCAATTACCTGCTTGTAGAAAAGGCTGGAGACCATTATTTCTAATTTTTCTGTTCTTCAAAACGTAAAGACTTGACTGTGAACTTTGGTCCAAACATGTCTACTTCAATTGAAAACCTAGAGATTTCTGCGAATATTAAGTATTTCACAGACTGGTAATGTATTAATTTCCCCATACTAAGAGCAAATATGTGAATTAAGTTAAACTAAGAAGTCAGTTTGCATCTATCACTCTTCACATTAATCACCAAGCCATGCGGGCTGGTATGATAGCCCAGTGGGCTCCTCAGCAGCCCTACAATCACTACACTGGCTACCCATTCATAAAAGAGTGCTATTTAAGATCTTGCTAATGGCCTTTTAGAGCTTAAAGAGTATCAGAACCTAAATACCTTCCGGCCAGGTTTACGCCTTAGGTGACGACACCCCTCCTCAGATCCTCCTCAGCGAACCTTTTTAAGCCTCCGCCTTTCAGATGTAAATCAGGGGGGGGGGGGGGGGCAAATCAGTAGCTGTTCTCGGGCCAAAGCCTGGAATCTTCTTCCCGGCCATCTCCTTTTCTTTCATTCAGAACTAAGCTCCAGGAAATCCTTGAAAACCTGGATTTTTGGAGCCCAAGACTCCCTGTGTCTCTCACTTATCTGACCGCTGCAGTACTGTTGTATATTTATACTTACTTCAATATGACTACTTGCTGTCTGTAGTCCTTTCTTGGTGTTTCTATCCTCTCAACCTCCCATAGTACCTAAGAGTGTTCTATCTGGTATGTGAAGATTCCAGCCTTGGCAGTTGATGGTCTGGTCAGCTGTGAGGTTTACTGCTCTGCTGTGTAACTTAATAAATATATCTTAATAACTTGAAGACGTGTCCTGCTGCCTATCTAATCTACTTACAACATTTTGGCGACATTCTGCACTGACCAGACCAGAGGAGCAGACCAGAGAAGAATAAAAACTGCGCAGCAAGAGCAAGACCTCACAACAAAGAACCCACCAAGCAGCGGCCAGTAACAAGAAGAAGAATCCTTGTATTGATCCAGCAACAAGAAGGGAAGCAATTAAAAACTTTTATAACGCAAGTACGCCTGAAGAATTTAGCCGCAAGTAAAATAATTAAATAAATAGAAAGAATGGAATCAGCATCTGCTGCCTGTTTAACGCATGAAGACCTTTTAAAAAAATAATTAACATATCCCAGTGAGAAACTAGCTGCTTTCGAAATAACTAACAAGCTGAAATTGCTGAAACTACATCAACAACTGTCTATCTTCAGTCAAGACATTCTGCCGTTTCTTGTCTGTTGTGTTTGAAAGTAATGTGACAATGAGCTTAGAAATCTGTCAGCCAATCCCTGGAGGAAGGAATTTTTGTCACTAAGTAAGCTTCTGCCACGAAAGACTCAAACCAAAAGAAACATTTGCAGGGAGTTAGAGGGAACTGCTACCGGAGAGGAGTACTTCACCACAATTAGCCGAGCTGTTTTGAGGGAAAATCGGCAGCAAGAAGTAAACTATTCACAGTACTCTCCTCATCTCATTGATCGTGAGTAAGCAGTTTGGGTGCCTTGTGTGTGTGTGTCTTTCCTTACCTTTGTCAGCTGGTAGACCCTTCTGCGATGCAGTCATCCCTTCAGTGATGACGTCGTAGAATCTCCAGTTGTCTTAGTGGAGATTCAGCCTGTTCACAGTGCTGTTACTCCAGCAGCCTGAGTCAGAGACTTCTAACCTTTGACCCGAGGCGTCACTGCGCAATGACACGCAACGTAGGTCGGACATTTTGTTCTGGGTTCCCATGGTCATCTAAACACAATGCCACAGAGCGCAATCGAAGGACGCCAAGAAGTTAAAACCAGTGGCTGCCACAACTAGACCCCCCAGGATATAGCGGCATGGATTAGCAAATTTAGCGGCACAAATATGGAAATTTAGCGGCATTTTTGCCGCACTATATTTTACTCCTAATCATTCATTTTCAGCATTAAAACAATGGAAACTGTTTTAGCAGACTGAAGATATGTGCTAGGCACAGTCCTAACATTAGAATCGCGCACCCGTCCAGCAGATTACATGGCCCAATGCCTGGCCATGCGTACTCCCCGATGAATATTGTGCTCAACGGGGAAGTAAAGTCACAGACTGCAGAGAGACCGGCAATGAATGAGAATACTAGCTCTGCACCATGGCATGAAGGCAACTAGCAGCAATCATTCGGTAGCAATTAAAAATTACCATATCTTATACTGTTAACCCCCAGGCAAGGTGCAATGCGCAATGGTGCCCCCGCTCATGGGGTGGGTGTCAAACATTACTCGGAAGGGAAAATGGGGTACTATGGAACCCCCCAGACAGCTCCTTGCAGGTGGGTGCAGTCACTCATTGTACCGGCCTGCATAGGGATCTCTAATCTCCTTTAAAAGTGCTGGCTGGATGCCACCTGCACAGTGAAACAGAGAGAAGCTGCTTCAAAGCCGCTCAGTTTTTCACCTGAATGTTTTGTCCCCAAGGCAGCATGAGTTCACAGCTGCCCCGGGGCAGCACATTCTGTGTAATTGAGTGCACTTTCCCTGTTTGCGTCTGGCATACACAGGCAAAGTGCTCCCTATACATAATATGGCCCCAGGAAGGCTCAGAGAGAAGATAACAAAGTTTAAAGTAGCATGGCCCAGATTTGCTTAGATTTCTTTGCAAATCAGGCCAACATCCACATTTTGTAGCAGAAATTGAGGTTCCGTGACGATTTTACTCGTGTTTGTAAACATTGTCGTAAATACATAATTTCGGTATCAGTGAACCGCAAATGATCCATTTAGTATATCCTGATGTTTTCGCTATGCTACGAGCAAGAGCACTCCAGTTACAAACACATTTCTGTTCTTCCCATGGCATCCATCTTAGATTACGGCAGACATTTTGTATTCCTTGCCCTCACATAGTCAATGGACACGCAATGACCTCTTTTTCATTTAAGGACACGTAGGCTTTAGCCGGCGATTCACCTTGCGAGTGACACGTGCACCTTAGGCCAGCAACGCTGTAGCAGCATGACTCGGCAAGAACTGCCTCCCCAGCCTGAGGCCAGTCCTGCTATACTGGTTCTTGTGTTCGTTGGCCTGATCATGATTAGGCGGCCGAAGCTGGTAACCGTGCCCATTTACGACCCACAAACATCTCTTATCCTGTCTTTCTATCTTCCACACCTGGCTCTGCTCCTTTCCTTCTGGGCCTTTATTAGGGGGAGGTAACGAAATTTACGATGAGGCGGTCCGGGTCTTGAATGAAGAATTGACATGGGATTATGATGGACTAGTGGGAACCCCTCATTCGTAATGTTTTGACATCAGATACTGTTGACGATTCCTGTGCAAACGCCAAATATTTATTGTTTAAGACACGAATGTTTAGAACTGTGGTAACATGTAAAGAATTTGCCCCGAGCAGAATATTTGGTATATAAGGAACAACCCTCTTTGTACAAATTGAACAGGCTCCTAGACACTGCCCGTGTGCAGTTTCTGTGACTTCTGTGTCCCTGCAGTAATAAACCTTTGGTCTTTGACGCCACCATCGAGAAGCCCGTGTTTCTGTTTGTTTGTGCACCGAGACAGGTTGAACTCCGGGGTCTTCGGGTGTTGTCCCTGACACCTCTGGACGGAACCAAAAAGTCCAGAACTCCAATTGGCGCCCAACGTGGGGCGACGTCATTCGGTACCGGTCCAAAAGCCTGAAGAGTTCGAGGAGCTTCGTGTGAAGATTTCAGAGGGAGGCGCCCCACTTCATCGATCCCGGCATATCGCAAAAGTGGCCCCGACGTTCTCTTCCGCGAGGGTTCCCGTTCAGACGGCTGCAGTGGTCCGTTGCCTTGACCGTCGCCCTGTCTTGGACCCGAGGTGCAGTCCTTAGTACGGCGAGACGTGACGGGTTTCTCCTTGGTGACGTCTTCAGTACCTCAGTTAAGTATTTTGTGAGGGTTGCTCCTGTTTGAATAATCCTTTTAGTTCTCAGTTCAGTTCAGTTCTGTAAGATTATCACTGGTTATTCTGGTTACGATAATCATTCTGTTCAGTTCAGGTATCGATACGTTTATCAGTTCTGGTAGGCCTAAGTTCTTGGTTCGAGTGCGCATCTTTTCTGTTTGTGTCTTGTTTGTTTTGTGTTCCGGATTATAAAATGGTAAGTCGGAAAAATTGTATGTTGTCTTGTTTTAGTTGCAACAGTGATTCCCAGTTGGAGGACTCGTGTTTGGTTCCTCCGATTGGAACTCCCCTTTATGATCTATATTGCAAATTTGGTGTGGGCCCTATCTCTTATAACGAGGTATGGATCCGCTTCACAGAGAAAGATGGTGTCCTTAGTTGGCCACTACATGGTAGTTTTGAACCTGAAGTTCTCGATAATCTAGAAAGAAGGTTGTTTAAGAAGAAAGCCCGGCCGGCAATGTTTGATTCTTTCCGTTATTGGCGAAAAGAATCTAAACAGAGAGAAATTAAAAAGTTGAAGAAAGAACAGAAAGAGCAAGAGTTGACTTTAGAACAGTCTGCTAGGCAGCTGCAACTCAACGAGTCTGAGAAAGCGATGGAGGTGGCCGATAGAGAGCGTAATTTAGCGATAGACAAGTGCTATCCTGCTTTACCATCGAGTACGGCTAAGATAGTAGAGGACCCTGAAAAGGATCCCCTGTTGTCTTACTTGTTACGATCACCCCCACCGTATGCACAGGGTGCTACGGCTCCACCTATACCGAATGTTCAATTACCGGTTGCTGGACAACCTGGTGTCCCTGTTCCCGCTCCCCCGAATCAAGTTCCTGTACCTCCTGTGGTCAATATTAATGTTCCTTCGACAACCCCTCTTCTAGGGTTGCCGGCTTCTTTACCTATGCCTGTGTCGCTCACACCTGCTACTTCACAAGCTATTTTTCCTGCTACTCCTACTGTTCCTAATCTATCTGTTCCAACTGCTACTCTATTTACTGCCTCTGCTAATATTATGACTCCGCTTTCTGTTCGTCGGAGAATCACTGATTCTGTCTCCAATATTCTATCTCCCTTCTATAAAACTCTGATTAAGACTCCTACCTCTGACTCTGTACAGAGGCGTAGTCAGCTTCCCAGTACTGAAGAAAGAGGAATATTAGATTCCACTGCTCTTAGATGGGTTTCAAAAGTTGGAAGATATAATGTACAAGATGTATTAGATACATTTATGCAATGGAATGAACCGACACAACGATATGTGTTCGATGAAATGTGTTTCCTTCTACGTGAGAAATTGGAAGAGGATGACCCTGAATCAAATCTAGAAGAATTAATTAATGCTCAGAAAGAGTTTGCTGCAGGTATGATAGTTGGACAAAATATAAAAGAAGCGATGGAACTGGTTCTAAGTTATAGGACCGACTCATCCCTTCGTTCACCGAGAGAGTTAGAGAAACGCAGTAGGAAACAAAATCGTCAATACCCAATGAGAGAGGTTCCACCAATTTGGCGTGAAGCTGTGCAAGCTAATGTAAACCTTGGTATTGCAGCCGCTCCGGCCCAATTCCAGAGAGTATGGATACATATTCCATGGAAGCGAGCTGAAGTATTAGCAGTGAAACAGGCCTTGCCAGATCCACGTAAAAATCCTGCAGGGTACTACAAAGAGTTGGCTCAAACGGTTGACGCTTGTGTATTGAATCTTGCTGACATAGATCTGCTATTTGGTAATGTAGTACCGCAACCAATTTGGGCTAAAATTCGTAAAGAGAATCATCCAGTTGCCCTAGGTGGTGACTGGGCAGCTATAATTGCAGCGGATGGTCAACAAATAGGTGGTTCCAAACCAGAACCCCTAATTGCTAATTTGCCTGGTAGAATAATCGATTTAATGAAAACCTTGATGCCAGCATTGCGCGTTAACTGGGACAAATTGTCCGCGTGCAAACAGAAGAAAGACGAAAGCGTCTCAGACTTTTTCACAAGATTCGAGGAGACTTTCGTGGATCATAGTGGTCAGGATATGAGCACAGAAGGAGGTCAGAGATTATTTGTTGATAAATTTGTGCACAATCTGTTGCCAGAACTTAGTGGTAAATTAAAGAATTCTGAAAGTGCGTGGGCTGTCTCTACGACTGCGCAAATACTTGCGACTGCCCAGTACTATGAAAATAGGGATAAAGAAGAGAAGGAAAAATCAGATAAAAAGACGAAAGATTTAAAAACTAAAGTACTTTTACAGCAAGCTTATCCGCCTCGCACGAATCAGACTAATATGCAGCATGGGTCATATCAAAGAACGGAATATAATTTTCAAAGACCACAATACCAATGGAATCAATGTGCTTATTGCAAAGTGGAAGGTCATTACAAAAATGAGTGTCCAGTTCGGGCACAAAATAATGCTGCGGCAGCTCAAAGAGGTCGTGGTAGTTCTATGCAAAACTCTAGAGGTCGAGGACGAGGTGCTATGCCTCCGCAGACGAGTGATCGCCCTTCTAATTATTTCGACCAGCGAAATGAACAATCTGCCCAACAGAATAGGTCTCCACAATATCATGTTGAAGACTATTATGAAGCTAGTGAGGAAGGTCAGCAAAGTGAGTACTAGGACAGCCATGGACAAAGAGAGGGAGTAGTATCAGTTCCAGTAGATCAAAGTGGGCCTTATGTCGCAGCAGCAACATCAGGTATAGTCGAACCGTTTCTGTTGGATACTGGTGCAGCAAAAAGTTCTATCATACATGCAAAACTCCCTGGCGCACCTTTGTCTGGCTCAACAAACGTTTCAGTAGGTTTTTCGGGCGCCCCTGTTCATAACCCTGTTTCTGGTCCTTTGTCTATTTCAGTTGGACCCTGTCAATTGAAAGCACCCCTGATTTTGACGACAGGTTGTAATGAAAATCTGCTTGGTTTAGACTTGTTAAAACGCCTGTACGCGACATTGTACTGTTCTCCAGAAGGAGTACAGCTTACGTTGGGTAAAAGAATAATCTCTCCGATGTACTTGTCGATGGATGCGCTCCCACCAGAGCTGCGTTCACTCCCTGATACTCTTTGGGCGACTGGTCCTAATGATGTAGGTCTATTGGAAATTCCACCCTATGTAGTAACTTTGAAAGCAAATGTCAAACTTCCACGAATTCCACAATACAGAATCTCTAGTGAAGGTGAGCGTGCGCTCCTACTGATAGTGCATGATCTGATTGAGAAAGACGTTATAGAAGAAACTAGAGGTAATGTCTGTAATAGTCCTGTACTGCCTATTTTGAAACGAACTGACCCTACAAAACCTCCAGTATATAGGTTTGTAATTGATCTCAGAGAGGTTAATAAAATTGTGATCCCACAGTTTCCTGTGGTTCCAGACATTACTGCATTGTTAACGTTGATTCCTGCTACAGCAGCATGGTTTTCGGTTGTCGACTTGAAAAATGCCTTTTTCAGCATTCCGATAGCCGAAGAAAGCAGAGATATCTTCGGTTTCTCTCTAGGAGGACGAAGCTTCAGGTTTAAACGCGCTCCACAAGGCTATTGTGAAAGCCCATCCATTTACAGTCAAGCATTAAAAAGCCAGTTAGATTCCTTCGTACTTCCTCTTGGTTCTGCTTTAATACAATATGTCGATGATCTTCTAGTGGCTGCTGATGACAAGGAAACTTGCAAAACAGCTACGATTTCTTTATTGCATCACTTGTCAGATTTGAATCACAAGGTGTCACCTTCAAAAATGCAATACTGCTGCCAAGAAGTGACCTACCTAGGTCATCTCTTGTCAAAGGAGGGAAGGAAGTTGACCCCAGAGAGAATAAAAGCAATTACACAGATGAATGTTCCTAGCACGCAGAGAGAAGTACGTGCCTTTTTAGGTATTACCTCATATTGTAGGCAATGGATCCCAAATTTTTCTCTTTTAGCAAAACCATTGGTAGCCTTGACTGGGAAAGGTGTTCCGAGTCCGGTACCATGGTCTGCAGAATGTCAGCAGAGTTTTTCTGAGTTACGAAATGCACTGTGTTCAGCACCTGTATTGGGTACACCCGACTACAGTAAGCCATTCACGCTCTATGTCCACGAGAGAGAAGGTTGTGCATTGAGTGTTTTGACGCAGAAATTTGGTGATAAACAACGCCCTTGTGCGTATTTTTCATCAACATTAGATCCAGTAGCTAGAGCATTGCCTAGTTGCTTGAGAGCTACAGCCGCAGCTGCAGCTTCCATTCGACAATCTGCTGGGTTAGTAATGAACAATATGCTAGTGGTTATGGTTCCTCATGCGGTGGATACACTCATGAACCGAACCAAGACGCAACACCTTACCAGTGCTAGATTATCAGGTTATGAACTGACACTGTTAGCTAGTCATATTCAGATCAAAAGATGCAATGTATTGAATCCAGCAACATTGTTGCCGACTAGCCAAGAGTCGAGTGATTCCGAACCACACGACTGTTGTTTCAAAACTGAAGAAGAAACCAAAGGACGTATTGATCTAAAAAACACTCCGTTATCAGATCCAGATGGCACGCTGTATGTTGATGGGTCTTGCTTCAAATTGGAGAATGGTGATGTGACTGCTGCTTATGCAGTAACGACTTTGAGTACGATTGTGGAGACTGCGAGAGTGAGTCAGAATTCTGCCCAGGCTGCAGAATTGATCGCGCTAACAAGAGCGTGCGTTTTAGCTAAGGGAAAGAGAGTGAATGTGTTCACAGATAGTCAGTACGCGTTCGGCGTGGCCCATAGTTTTGGCCGTTTGTGGAAAGAGAGAGGTTTCATTACGTCCCATGGGACTAAGATTCAACATGGTCAGCTAGTTAATGACTTGTTGGAATCTCTAACCTTGCCAACTGAAGTTGCGATTGTGAAATGCAGTGCTCATAAAGCAATCACAGATGATGTTGGTCGTGGGAATGCTTTTGCCGATGAGACTGCAAAACAGACAGCTAGAAATATGATGAGTAGAATGTATGTTGCAACGTCTGCAAGATGGATTTCTGAGTCTGGAATGTGTGAAGACACAGTGGAAAGCGTGAAGGAAATTCAGAAAGAGGCGACTGAGGAGGAAAAACTTGCATGGAGAGAGAGCACGGGTAAATTGGACTCGAGTGGGTGTTGGATTGACTTGTCGGAACAACAGTGTTGGATGTTGCCTGATGCGTATGTGCTTGCAGTAGTGACGATGGCACATGGAACAGCGCACATCAGTTCAAAAGGGATTTGTAAGATGTTGGCTCCGGTCTGGAAGAATGATGGGATTAGTAAGTGTGCAGAGAGAGTGGTGAGAAATTGTATGGTATGCTTGATGCATAATCCTGGCAAGGGAATCCCCACGCCTGCAGGTCACTTCGCTCCTCCTTCCTGCCCCTTTGAAGTGATCCAGCTAGACTTCATTCACATGGATCGTTGTAATAACCTGAAATACGTCCTAGTGGTAGTTTGTGCTTTCTCCAGATGGATCGAAGCATACCCGCTAAAGGACAATACTGCCTTATCCACTGCCAAAATTCTTCTTAAAGAATACTTCCCCAGATACGGAATGCCACGGATTGTATGGTCAGATAACGGAAGTGAGTTCGTAGGGAAAGTTATGCAGAGTGTGTGTGCCGGCCTAGGGATTAGACAGAAGTTTCATAGTGCGAATCATCCCCAGTCCGCGGGTTTAGTCGAGGGTTACAATGGCACCCTTAAACTGAAACTTGCTAAGATACAAGCATCCACGGGTTTGTCCTGGCCAGACGCATTGCCTTTGGCTTTGCTATCAACAAGAGCAACTGTACATTCTAGAGTAGGGCTTAGTCCTTATGAAATAGTTTTTGGTCGTCCTGCAAATGTTTGGGGGGTACCTAGACCAAAAGAATTCAAGCAGCTGGAATACCCAATGTTAATTGATTACCTTTTCGACTTGACTGCTAAATTGAGTCTTATTCACCAACAGGTTTTCGATGCATTGCCAAAGCCACCGGAGAGTCGAGGCCATCAGCTGAAACCGGGTGATCAGGTGGTCATCAAAAATTTTGCAAGAACGAAAAATCTTCAGCCCAGATTCATTGGCCCTTTCCAAGTCCTACTAGCAACGAGAACTGCTATTCGTGTGGCCGGAAGGAAAAACTGGATCCATACGACACATGTCAAACGTGTGCCTCTGCCACTTCCTTACGACAACTGGGTAAAGAAAGGAATCGGTGCCTCTGAAACGGAACAAGTCCCCAGGTTCATACCTTTCAGCGATGCAGAACTGATCACGGATTCACCAAATTCTGACTCTCCTCCTGAAACTGCTCTTTTGAACGCTGAACATTTGCCATCTGCGAACGTGAACATTGCAACGTCAGTTGAAAATACATTGTTTCCAGATCAGACAGCTCCTGCAAAACTGAGATACAACTTGCGACCTCGCAATATGGACAAATAAAGCAGGAAACTGCCTATTTTCAGATTTGAATTTTCTATACATTGCCTCCAGCCAGGAAGTTTGCTAAATACTTTGTATTGTTTCTTTTTGTTTTAAAATTGCCTTGCCGTCTGGGTAGCCGTAGGGTCGTGGCTGTGTGCCTAGTTGAATCTGCGGGGGTCAGACACAAGGTCGATCTTTCTGTTAGTTCTGGGAGCTCCCAGGGCTGATAGAGGCATTTTCATCTACGTACACATCATCAGTGGTCGCGAACGGTCGTAGAAGATGGAGCTTCCTGAGCTGCAACGACAAAATGTAATTTATGTTCGTAGAAATAGACTGTACAGAATACTTCACAGCAAATGCTTTCTAATGCAATGTGCAGTTACATTTTTAATTGTTTTGATAACGTTGGTGGGTGGAATCGTCTTTGGTGTACATTTGATTTTTATGCCAGTAACTACAGTACCTCCCCTTGATCCTACTACTTCTACGGTTTCTTCTATGCATTCTTTTCACTCATTTCCTGAACACGAACAAGCTCGACGCTCAGAATTTATTAACAATACATTTGTACAGCTCTTGCATCAACACCAACTGGTAGTTAATACTACAGACTGCTGGGTGTGTGGCTTGATACCTCACACTATGGATAAAGGCATTCCCTATCTAGTCTTGCCTTTTAGCTACAATGGATCATTTCAGGCCTTTCAGACCATTTTTTCATATGCCCTTGAGACCTATCCTCCGCGTCCACCACGGTCCACTAAATACAACTCAGCCAACAAAGCTTTAGTCCAGGGAATTATTAACATGATTAAAGACGTCAATAATACTCCATCTTACCCTAGAGATGAATTACGGGTGTATTTGAGTTGGAACTCTACAGAGTATCGCCTTAGTTTGGGAGAAAGCAAGCGTAAAAGCTCCACTTCAGTTTGGGTCGTGCCTCACCGAGGTCAGGTCTGTTTGCAAGGAAATGGGAGAAATCTGAGAGCTCAACTAGGGAGGAGTGAGTGCGTTGAGACTTACGTATTTCCGTCTAACTCTTCCCCTGCCTTCCTGACTGCTAGGGGTACCTACTTCATCTGTCAGGACAGAGCATATACATGGCTGCCTGCTGACTTTTCAGGTTCATGTTATATTGCTCGATTATTACCCCCGACATACACTGCTTCTTCAGATTATCACAAGACCAGAGTAGCAAGAGGTGTCTTCAGCAAGGAAGATACCGCTGGTCAAGAAGCTGGAGACTTTCTCAAAGGTTTCCTTCCGTTTTGGGGGCCTATGGCCAATAGTAGAAATCTACGTCAACTAACACGGGTAGTTGAATCTACTATTACAGAAACTGCTGGTGCCCTTAGTAACTTAACAGCTGAGCTTCAGGCGGATCGTCTCATGACGTTGCAGAACCGTATGGTTCTAGACGTAATACTTGCAGATCGAGGTGGGGTATGCAGAATGATCCAATCGAGCTGCTGTGTCTTTATTCCAAATAATGCTCCAACAGTCTATGAAGCAATCTCTAAGCTACACAAGATTTCCGACTCTATACACGTAGATAAGGGAAACTGGTCCTTCATGGAGTGGTTTTGGACTCTGGTATCAGCGTGGGGATGGAAGGTTCTGATGGTCATTGGTGTCATCCTAGTATTTCTGTTCTCGTGCTGTCTTATTATCCAATGTGGTCCCGCTCTGTGTAGTCTCTGTGCTGCAACCTGTTTCCGAAAACCACCTGCATTAGGAGAAAAGGCACGAGACAGGATGATGATACAACAACATGTCACTGACCTAATGAGCATAGAATTAGACTCTGACTCTGACATAGACTGAGTAATTGCCTATGTAAGGGCAAAAGGAGGGTCTGAGGTTCCGTGACGATTTTACTCGTGTTTGTAAACATTGTCGTAAATACATAATTTCGGTATCAGTGAACCGCAAATGATCCATTTAGTATATCCTGATGTTTTCGCTATGCTACGAGCAAGAGCACTCCAGTTACAAACACATTTCTGTTCTTCCCATGGCATCCATCTTAGATTACGGCAGACATTTTGTATTCCTTGCCCTCACATAGTCAATGGACACGCAATGACCTCTTTTTCATTTAAGGACACGTAGGCTTTAGCCGGCGATTCACCTTGCGAGTGACACGTGCACCTTAGGCCAGCAACGCTGTAGCAGCATGACTCGGCAAGAACTGCCTCCCCAGCCTGAGGCCAGTCCTGCTATACTGGTTCTTGTGTTCGTTGGCCTGATCATGATTAGGCGGCCGAAGCTGGTAACCGTGCCCATTTACGACCCACAAACATCTCTTATCCTGTCTTTCTATCTTCCACACCTGGCTCTGCTCCTTTCCTTCTGGGCCTTTATTAGGGGGAGGTAACGAAATTTACGATGAGGCGGTCCGGGTCTTGAATGAAGAATTGACATGGGATTATGATGGACTAGTGGGAACCCCTCATTCGTAATGTTTTGACATCAGATACTGTTGACGATTCCTGTGCAAACGCCAAATATTTATTGTTTAAGACACGAATGTTTAGAACTGTGGTAACATGTAAAGAATTTGCCCCGAGCAGAATATTTGGTATATAAGGAACAACCCTCTTTGTACAAATTGAACAGGCTCCTAGACACTGCCCGTGTGCAGTTTCTGTGACTTCTGTGTCCCTGCAGTAATAAACCTTTGGTCTTTGACGCCACCATCGAGAAGCCCGTGTTTCTGTTTGTTTGTGCACCGAGACAGGTTGAACTCCGGGGTCTTCGGGTGTTGTCCCTGACACCTCTGGACGGAACCAAAAAGTCCAGAACTCCAAATACATGAAGAGGAAAATAGCATAGAGTCATATCTACTATTATTGGACAGCTGCGGGGATTATCCCCCGACCAGTGAATAAACAGGCTATTTTGTGTCACTCAATGCCCCACTCCATGCCACAGAGGTCATTATGTAGTGTCCAGTGTATAATATGTACTTGAGGCATTCTATCCAAATACGAAATCCTATTTATTGACAACAGCAGAAGGGTCAGGCAAACTGGATATGTGCTGTCCATGACAGCACATATGCACTGCATCAGTTTCTGGGAAAATCATTGCATTTCCTATTGTTTGTGCCTGCTTGCATGTGTTAGTTTTTGATGCAAAGAATAATCCGGATGCCTTAATAGATTGGCTTTAGTATCATAATCTATGGCTGTTTGCAGTGATCCTCCCCAAGAACACCCCTTGACACATAACAGAGCAGAGTGGAATTGGTGCTGAGAAAAGGCCACTTTTCCAGTGCAAGATAACTTTTGTGCTTGAAAGTCTATTACTGCTGCTGATTTATGCCACATTGCGGTTCTTTGCACCATGCTTAATGCCAGCTAAGAGCTTTAATAACTCACCTTTGTACGGCAATTGATACTTTTCCCTGAATAAATCCAGATTAATAGCAATACTGCCAACATTAGAATTAGAACCTTTCATACTCGCACTTAATTTCTCGTAGTTTTCATCCATTCTGAATACGAAAAAAGAGAATTAAAGTCTAAGAAATTACAGATCCAATTCTTAAATTTTTACTGCATCTATAAGCAACGTAAGTGTGAAAAATTGTCAAATGCACGTGTAGCATGTGCAGAATTCGGAATGCATAGATGTTATTTATGATTGGAGGACTTCCACAAGATTTGGAGATTAACCATCAGTTGTAAATGACATGTAGAGCCGCAGAATAGTTGGGGTATTATGGAACAAGCATTAGCAAAATTCAATCAGTCTCTGATCTAAAACGCCAGGCTATTGGCATTGCCAGTGCTGGTTGTTACTGGGTAGCCTATGCATGTATCAAGATGTATCAAGATGTATAACTGGCATTCTTGCAATAGATGTTCTATTAAGGGAATCAAAGATAGCCACCAAAGTGCATAATAAATCATGATAACATCAAAGATGGTTTAGAATCTTTTATTTCGCAGAAGAGCAGAACCAATGAGGGCCTAATGAAACCATTACTTACCAGTAAACCTAATTTCACAAGTCAGATATTCCAGTTGGACAGGAGATAATAACCAGGTTCACATTCCTCATGAATGTTTTCATGCACATTGCTCTTCCGGAAAGTGCCTATTCGTGAGAAAACGATTTCCTTCCCTAATTTGACTAACCTTGCACCGGGCCTGCGTTTGGGGCCATTAAATTATAATTACTTAGGTTTGCTGCCCTCAGGTGGTTGTTCACAGAAATTCCTTTACCCTCATCTGCTATATATAATCCCGTGTTTTGGTCACATAATGTAGGTATGTGATTTGACGTAATTAGAATAACGCAACTCGTTGTGAGATCACTTGTTTTTCCAACGTGGTACGGAATCATAATAATTCCAGGCACAAAGATCTTCTATCAAAAGGGTGTCTCGCCACCGAATTTTCCAGACTAAATTTAGAACAAACAGGTCGGGCAGTGCAATCTCCTACTTTCCTGATGAAAGTCTATATCCAATCACCAGGAAACACACTTCAATAGGCGGTCATCATGACCCGATGCACATTGATTCCCCCATACCAGGAGGAAGCAGGTATTGGACGGCTGGATGGGGGCACGTAGTGACGTGTGCGCCCACAGCCAATGAAAGAGCATTGTTTGTTTTGCCAACGCTTTTTTTGTAAATATCGCGGCAATGATGCAAATATCGCGGCCATCGCGGTAGTCAGCCGATTTCGCGATTATATCGGGAATCGCGAAATCGCGAAAAGCTGGAGGGTCTGCACAACCCGTCAAAAAGTGAAAAATTTGAACTGTAAGTAATGTCTGTGTTACTGCCGTGTCCTTATTTTTCTCATTAATAATGTGCTCCAAAGGAATTCGAATTCCATTCGTTTGTGTCCTATTGAAAGAGAGGAAAATAAAGTAATTTCTTCAAGTTTGATCCAAAACCCAGTGTTATTGTGTTACCCTACATTTCAAAGACTGTCACAACGTTAAATATTTTACTATACTGCCATCTGGTGGAACTGTAAAAAAACGCATCCAGGAGCTCGTTTAATCTAAATATGTAATGTCACGTAAACAAAGGTTCCAACCTGTCCAGAAGGGGACAACGGATGTTACAGAATCATCATCGATAGTGGACAAAGTGTGCTCCAGGACAGGAAGAGTTCACGACCAAGATTCGTGATGGACAAGACCTTCAGTACCACGACAAAGTTGTGACAAGGTGGCTCTTTGAACCGGAATAAGTGTTCCGCAACTTGAACCAGGCTTTATAGCCCACAGTTCTGAGACAGTTTGTCCGCAAAAGAAATAAAATTTAAAGGTAACTCAGAGGCCCGAATGACAACTAGAGGCCCATAACCCGAGAATAAGAACCAGAACTTAGACACCTGGTCTCGAACTTCAACATGGACAAGAGATCTGGCTCTAAATTTTCATACGGGAACATCCTTCCTGAACTTTTGACCCATTGAGGCATTTGTTGAACTGTGTTCTATCTTCAACAATGAGCGGGAAGCCGCGGTGGACAAAGACTGATCGGAGGAAGTAAACTGTCTCTTCCTGTTTTTGCTGGGCACAACGACGGATTGTAGAGAGTAGACTGTCTCTTTTTGTTTTCTTTGTCAATCGAAGGGGAGAAGGTGGTCATCATGATCTTCATCATCATTCTCATCTTGATCCTGATTCTCTTCCTTCGTGTACTGGAATATCATGAGGTCGCTGACCTCCTACGTGTTATATGTTTTCTTCTTCGTGTTTCTCCATGCTTTAACTCTTACTATGTGTTTGAGTCTTTCATTTGTGTTTTATCTGTAAAGGGAGAAGATGTGTTGTATATATATACTTACTTCAATATGACTACTTGGTGTCTGGAGTCCTTTCTTAGTGTTTCTATCCTCTCAACCTCCCATAGTACATAAGAGTGTTCTATCTGGTATGTGAAGATTCCAGCCTTGGCAGATGATGGTCTGGTCAGCTGTGAGGTTTACTGCTCTGCTGTGTAACTTAATAAATATTTCTTAATAACTTGAAGACGTGTCCTGCTGCCTAACTAATCTACTTACAACAAGTACCATTCTGAACCTTTATGTACGGTCCAACATAGCACCATGATGCTCCCTTGGAGTGATAATTATGCTTTATAAATAATATCTACAAACATACTTACATCTGCTGTTGGGCTCATTTAGCCTTGGGTTACTCGTGAGATTGATATAGCTGGTAACCAAGGCCACTGACATGGTTAATAGTGAAACCTGTTATTACTGAACTCAGATTGGGGGCCGAGAGACCACGCCTTACTTATTATTTAAAAAAATGTACTCCTTGCTAATCACAGGTCGATTACTGTTTTATTTCCCTTCAATCTGTAGCGGAAGTGCTCTTCATCCGACCGCCTACGACACACTACATAATCTGTACTGGTTTAGCTGGAGGTTCCAAATAGCAGAAAAAGCCTTCACACCAACCCTATTCCCACCCTCTGGTGCTAGGATTTTCCATTCGCTGCTGCTCTCACCCACCTGGACATCCTCAACCGGACAGATGCTGTGGAACTTGGGGTGCTCCGCTCTGTCGCCCTCCGTGAAGTGGATGTGTTGAGTTCACTGGCCATGGTCGACGGTGAGCGACTAACCTGGGCTGGAGCCTCAGGGGCAGGAAAAACCCGCATCATGAGCAAAATAACGATGGATTAAACCCAGATCTGTGACTGGGGGTGAATGTTTGACAATGTTCAACATTCCGTCCATCATCTTTTTGTGTTGGAAAGAAGCCTACCTACCCTCAGCGCTAATGGGCGAGTGCTGCCGCATTTTCCACGTCGCCCCACTCTCTTCTCTTCGCTCCGCTGTATGTTTGCACAGATAACTTTGAAAAAGACCACTGAAATGTAATTACAAGTTGATATATCTTTGGTTTGGGTGGTAGTACTGGCACACATACCAGTTATTAAACAGAACGTCAAGCAGCAAAAAGATTAGTGTGTGAATACACCTGTTAACTGTAACACAATATCACCCCCACACGTTTTAACCCACCTGTACAGGGATCCCAAAATGTGGCCAAACCACCAAGGAGCTCTAATTATCTGTCCCACAAGCAGCGGAGATCAGAGGTGACCAACCCCTCTGCCGGCGAGCATCCCAATAATACGATACTACATTGTGCAGGTGAGTTCCATGGCGCCTAGAAGAATACTAAAGTCAAATTTGTGAAAACAGTGAAACATTGTAAGAATGTGGTAAATAAAGTTAATCTTTTGTTAAACAAGGATTTGTAACATCTTTACATTTTCTAAAAAGATCAGGGGCATATTTATCAAGGTTTTGCGTCGCCCTTGCGCCACACAATGGGGCGCAAGGACAATTCAAAACCTAAATGAGATTTATCAAGCCAGGCAGGGACAAGCAAGGTGGCCGTGTGTGGCTTGATAAATGCGCCTTTGGTGCTGGGTATCCCCTGCGCCCCCTTGCGTGTCGCACGGGCGGTTCAACACTATGGGCCCTGATGTCTGTGTGCAAATAGCATCCCTAGACAGAGGGGGCAGCCGGAGGCTGACAGCGACAGGTCACAGGAGGGCACCTCCACAGGAAACAGGAAGTGCCCTAGTAGCAGGCCAGGCCTAGAGCACCACATCCAACTACAGACGCCAGGGGCCTCATTTATGAGCCCTTGCGTCACTTTTACGCCGCTGGTGTGTCACTTTTAGTGACGCACCAGTGGAGTAAAAAATGTGCCTTGTTGCACCACATTTACAAAGTGACGCATCTAAGCAGATGCATCATTTTGTAAACCCCTGCGCTACATTATACCTGCGTCAGGTATAATGTATGCAGAGGGGGCGTCCCCCCGCAAAAAGCCTCGTAATAGTGACGCAGTGAAATCTATGAGATTGCACTGCGTCACTTTTAGGACGCTGTTGCGTCAAAATCTTGCGCCTGCCTCACAGCAGGCGTAAGACTGATGCAGGCCTCTTCACATGGGGCATGACCCATGTGAAAGGACGCATTGCTGGAGTTGTGTCACTTTTGTGACACATTCCAGCAATGCGGGACTTTTGCGCTTACAGATACGTCAGAAATACTGACGTATCCGTAACTCCTTGCGACATGATGCGTCATACTGTAAATATGACGCATCATTGGTGTCGCATGGAGGGCGCAATGAAAAGTGACGCATCGCTGTTTTCACGCAGCGATGCGTCACTTTTCATAAATGAGGCCCCAGATCTCCAGCAGCACGAGGGTCGACTGAGGCAGCACCCACCATAACCATAGGCTAAAATTATTCTAAAAAGGATCCGTGCTGTCAGAGCACCAACAGAAGCAGAACCCTGTGAATGTTACACTTATGAGATCACAGGTGATGTCTGGAGTCCAGGACCTGGGTATGTGCAGAGGGGAGGCCTCCACTGCGGCAGAAAGAAAGAAGTCACGCTGTTGGGGACGTTATGTTGAGTAGCACGGGGTCTACGTTCAGGTTCACTTTTAGAGACAGGAGCTCGATCTTGTAAAGAAATAGGATCGTAAACGTGTATTTTCTTGACCCCCCTCCCGTAACATGTAAAACGTGGTATCACCCACAGCTGTGGTGTATGATGACATGTTGAAGGGTCTCCATTGTGACGTGTCCCTGGTATAAAACGCTGGTATCCATGGACCTGAAGCATAGCACACAAGGACACCAGACCGGGAGGCCATGGCCGGCGACTGGAGTTGAGGGCAATGAGAAGCCGGAAGCTGCACAGGGCTGAGCAGGCTCTAAAAAGAATGGGAGCGGGGGTGGGGGCAAGGGAACAAGGTGGGTAAATGAACCACATGACAAGTGAACTGAAACCTGGACTAAAAACAAACGACACTGAAACTGACTTGAAACCCCTATTTACCTTAATCCCTAATTCCTTCACCACCATTCTTTCCACTCGCAGCCCCTCCAAACCAGTTCTTCCATTCTCAACCTAATTCATCTCTTTTCCATTCACTTTCTCTCCCGGCCGTCTTCCCTCCTTCCCCAACTCCCTCTCTCCTTTCCTTCGTGGTCTAACACCTTTCATGATCTCTGGCCTCCCACCCCTTCCCTTTCCTTCTCTTGCAACCCAACACATTGTTCAGAACCCCACCACCTCTTTTTTCCATTACTTTCACTTCTTCACCCCCTTGCTTCATTCCACGTTCTTTCCTTTCCCTTCCCTTAACTTCCCCTCCTATTACTTGTGGTTCAGTTGCCTGTTCTTTCCTTCTCGCTTCCTCCTTACCATCTCATCTTCCCTCCCTTGACCTTTCCCTTCTCCACCCTTCCTCCATCACACCTTTTCCTACCCTACTCTCACTTCACATTCCGATCCTCTTAATTCTAACCCATTTCTCTGCCCTTTCGGGTTTACTTCCCCATCTCCTCCATGCCTATACAACTTCCCAGCGCCTCTTTCAATCCCCATTAATGTATTTCACTTCTCTTTGCTTCTGAATCCAGACCCTCCTTTACCTACCCTACCACCAGCAGGTTCCCTTTACCTTCCTTATCCTTTCCACCTCCTTTCTCATCCTTTCACACCCTTTCAATTCCCTTACAGTTCCTTCCTTTCATGCCCTCTGCTTTATCCAACCCCACCCCTTTCCTCTCCTTCACTTAATATACCTCACCACCCATTCTCTATATGCTTTCTCTTCCATTTGAGTCTCTCCCCTTCCTTCATTCTTCTCTCTCCATAATATACCACCTTTCTTTCTCCTTCTTTTCCAGTTCTTTTCCTACCTTCTCTTCCTGCTCCACCCACCCATTCCATTGCATCCCATCCTTTCCTCATCACTTTCCTCCCTTCCCTACCTTAGCTCCTTTCCTCTTTACCTCATTCTCTCCCTATCATTTTATTTGTCACCCCTTCCAGTGCCCCTCTTACACTTATGCTATCCTTCCTCTTACCTACCTTCCTCGAAACATTGCTTTCTCTTTCATCGCTTTCTCACTTCAATTCCCCTTTGCCTTTCCTAACCTTTTCCCTTATATTTCCTTTCTGTTTGTTTTCTTCTCCTCCCTTCCCATTTTATTTTTCTCCCGTGCCCAGTTCCCAGGCCTTTCCCCTTGCTTGGCTCATTTTTTATCTAGCACCAGTTTATGCAACTCCTTTAACTACCCTATTTCATCCATTTCTTCCCAGAACTTACAATGTCCCTTTCCTTCCCATTCCTTCGTTATCCCTTCCATAAGCAAACCCCTTCCTCATCCCTCTAATTTTTTCTGATAAATATTTTTATTTGTTTTTTTGTGACAAATACAGCAGCGGTACTACTTAACAGTTCACAATAGTTTTTAATCCTCTCACTTTCCCTCCCCTCTCTACCCTTTCCTAACCTAGCCCCATTCATTATTTTCTCTCACCTCCTCTCCTCCATCCTCACCTTACCGTACCGCATCACTTCAGCATTACTATTCCTATCCTAACACATTCTATTTACAATGTGCCCTCTACTCACCCCCACAAATCCCATCTTCTACAATACCCCTATTCCATTGATTTCTGCTCTTTTCATTTTTGTCTCTACCAAGCCCTACCCCTTGCCATCGCTCCCTGTTCATTCACTGCCCTTCTCCATCCCCATGAAATCTCCTTAACAAACTAATTCCTTCAATTGCCTTTCCGTCCCTTTCCTTTGCTTTACCTAGCCTACCACCTCCTATTCCAAACAGATCCTTTACCCTTCATTTTCCTCTTTGTTATCTACCTCTCAGTTCCTTCCCACCCACTACACTTCTGTATCACACACTGATGCCTTCTCCCACCCAGTCCCTTTCCATCCACTATTCTACCCTCGCTACCTCATCCATTTTACTGCTCAATTCTCTTTGTTCTTTGCCTCTCCAGCACTTTCCTACCCTTTTATTTGTGCTTCCCACTCCCGCTCCATCGCCATCTTCCACTGCCATTCCCACTCCCTATCCCCTCCCCTCCTCTCCTCTCTTCTCCTCTCCTCTCCTCTCCTCTCCTCTCCTCTCCTCTCCTCTTCCAAACGCCCTTCTCGTTGATTATGTTCCTTTCTGCTCAGTTCCCTTTCAACCATACTACCTCTTCGATCCTTTCCATTCCACAATTTCATATACTCTTCACTTCTACAGTTTCATCTCTCGTCTTTTCTCCCCTTCCTTTCTCTTCAAACCTTTCCCTTCGTTTCTTCTCCCTTTATTTCTATACCTTATTCAGTTAATTTCTCACCTTTTCCTTTCACTTTCCCCTCTCCTACCCTTTCATCCCTTCTTTTAAATCTCTTCTATCTCACGTCATCTCATTCTTTATTTTCTATTATCCTATCCTTCCTTTTCTTTCCCATTTCCCTACCTTGCAAACCTCGTTTGCTTCCCTTCCCAGTGTCCTTTGCCTTCCCAACCTGTTCCCTTCCCAACCCATTCTCTTATCTTTTTTTTTATTCACATCCATTCTTCTCTTCTATAAAAAAAACATCAATGTATTTATATTCCTCCCCTTCCTTCCCTTCTCAACCCCCTTCCCTCCACTTCTACCCTTCCATTCCATTACCAACCCACTTTCTACCATACAACATCTCTCCCTATTGTCCTTTTTTCTTAGTTTTTCTTTCTTTTGTTTTCATTTCTTTTCTTCACCTTTCCTTTCTTTTCTTTTCTTCTTTCTTACCCGTCCTTTCCCTTCCTGAAGCACTCTTTTCATCCCATCTAGTCTCCTTTCTTTTTCTTTCCTGCCCTGCCATTCCCCTTCTTCCCAACCTTCTTCCCTTCCCTATTCTTTGCTTACTATCCCTGCATTTCCTTCCATTTATTCCTACACCACACCCCTTCAATTTCTTTATCTTCTTCTTTCCCCTCCTTCACTTAGCCTTTCTTCACCTCCCTCCTCTTCCCTCCCTTTCTTTCCCTTGCCCAAACCACGTCCCCTTCCCAAATCCCTTCCCTTCAGTTTACTTCACTCTTACCTTAGTCCATTTACTTCTTTCTTCATCCTTTCAATTTTTTCCCTGCCATTCTTTTCCGAACCACCTTTGATAACATTCCCTAATAATGTATTTACTCTCTTCCTTCCCTTATTCTTTCCTTTTCTTCATTGCTACAATCCTTTTGCTTTACCTTTCCAAATACCCCCCAATCTCGCTCTCCCTCCCAACTCTCCTCTTCTCCCCTATTCTTTCCATTGATTTTCTTTCCCTTTTCATTCCTTCTTTTGTCTCCCATTCCCAGACCCCTTCCCATAGCTTGCTTTTTTGATTTTTAGGT
The DNA here is from genome assembly GCF_964261635.1 of Lissotriton helveticus. Classification (NCBI taxonomy): domain Eukaryota; kingdom Metazoa; phylum Chordata; class Amphibia; order Caudata; family Salamandridae; genus Lissotriton; species Lissotriton helveticus. The sequence goes on from NC_136070.1 coordinate 921,792,111, forward strand.
TTCCTTTACGCCAGAAACTAGTATTCGAGATGCTGATGTGCTCAAGAAGTTTTGAAGATCCTTCCAATACAATACCTCCAACCATGTTTCTACACAACAAATAATTGGATCCAGCCAGAAGGAAAATATACAAGTTTTATATAAATCCTACAAGCTGATGAAACAGCAAAACTGTTGCAACAAAGATATCTCCATTAATTCAAACAGCCTTCCAGATTCTTGACACACATGTAAATGTTGATCAGTCCACACAGAGAGATCAGAGAATAAATTAAAATGAAAATGCTGATGCCATGATCCTCCCAGCACTGGGCATTTTGTCAAAAGCAAACAATAGATTTAGTATAAAAATATATTAGGTGGCCCGGCATAAAGACTGAGACATAGGCGTATTGTAGGAAAACAGGCTTTTTGCAGGTTTCTGACTCTGAAAGTGCACAGGAACCTGCTAACCAGGCCCCAGTGCCAGTGCTCTCTCCCTAAATAGGATGAATGTGAATTGGGAACCCTAATTGGCAAGGACTTTAATCCCCTTATAAGTCCCAGGTAAGTGGTACCAGTGGTACCCAGGGCATGGGAGTTAAAGGGGTCACCAGGGTCAGAAGCACTGATTGTACCACCCTGAGTGACCCAGGTAAACAAATGACAGCCGCCCTGCCATTACAGACTGTATGAATACTGTAAGCTGTTCAAATTCGACTTTTTCTTAACATGCATGGCATGGTCACAGCACTAGTTTGAACATATGTCAGTCACCCCTAAGGTAGGCCTCCTGAGCGCAGGAGGTAGGCTGTATCATATTAAAGGTGTGGACATATAAGTGCAAGCTTTTATGTCCCTATAGCAGCCGGTTATTATTAAGGGCTACTGTAAGTGGTCAGGGAGTTATAGGCTAACATGGGCTGGCACCTTGGCAACCTGAGGTTAACAGTTCCATTATGGTCCTACGGAAATACGCCATGTTTGTATCATGCAACTTGTGTCATCACCCCTGACATGATTCTCATTCCAGAGTTGATGTGACATGCGCCCAGGTGGCTACCTTAAAGGGTGCCCACCTGGTTGCCCCAGCATTTCCTGTGATCTGGATGACAGCATGCAACTGCTGCCGTCAAAACAGGAACCTGGCCCCCTGCCAGGAGGTATGAACTCTCCCAGGAGTCAGAAACAAAGGCCTGCCTGGGAAGGAGGTGACACCTCCCTCCCTGACAGGATGGCTAGTGAAGTGGCACATCAAAGCTGTCAGATTCAAAGTTTACATCACCTCTGATATGCATCTAGGCTGCCTGCCAAAGGAGAAAACAGCCCTCCCCCTGCCCCCAGGCACATTTGCACCCAGGCAAGCAGGAAAATATTGTAGTCAGGAGGTGTATACCCCATAAGGCTAGCCACACTGTTAGGGTAGGCTACCTGGTCTGTACAACCAAGAAAGGTTTATGCCAATTTTAAAAGTGGCACAATGGAGGGTTCTGAATAGCAAATGTGGCACACCCCCTAGATGTGGTCACCCTAAAGGCTGATTAACCTATGGGAGTGTAGCCCATTGGCTACTTGCACCCACACCCCTAACTCCCTTAAATCTAGGATTTAAGGGGCATCCCTGGCACTAGAACCTCAGTTCTGTTTTAAATGACAACAAAGGACAAAGACGAGACCTGAACCTGCTACGTTAGGATCTGCACAAAAGAAAGGCGCAATTATCTGCACCTGTGTCACCCCCTGTGCAACTGCACAACCGCAACTTGTCCCGGACAGGAGGACCCCTTCGAGAACCAAAGGCAACTCCAGACTCCCTTGAACTGGCGTCACTAGTCCCCTGCAGCGTGCAGATAAAAAACACGTGCTTGGAACCAAAGAATCGCCAGCCATCGGGCCCTCCGAGGGACTGTCCAAAAGTAGATGGTCTAGTGCATTGTGGGAAACATAGTCCTGACCAACAAGTTTCAGGTGGCTACCGTTTCCCCCCGGACCTCATGACATCGAAATACCTTCACGCTGACCTTACTGTTGCCAAGGCTTGGTGGCTAGTCGGGGTGCCATTACCTTTACTCGGTGCTGCACCTCGAGGGAACTTTGCAGCACCTTCAACCAACCACCTCAGTGGCCCTGTTGTTGACGCCTTGCATCTGTTTCCTCACCAGCACCATCTAAAGGGTAAAACCAGCTCCATGCAGCTCCTGCTTCAGCCCTAGGAACAGCCAGAGCAACTCTGTAACCGGGCCCTATGAGGCAGGTAAAATTCAACTGATTGTTGTGACCTGGTCCTGGGACCCACATCATCTTACCACCAAGAGGCTCCATGCAACTCGACCTGCAAGTGACCGATTGTCCCAAGTTCTTTTTCTCATTGACGGAATGTTAAAGTTCTGCAGTACTGAATTGTAAATATTTATTTTTCCTTCTAAAATCCATAACTCCAGTTATAATAATCAAATTGTCTTGATTTTGTGTCTAAATTATTATTGTATTGCAATTGCATTTATATAGCGCTTACTACCCCTGACTAGGCGTTGAAGCACTTTTTCAGTGAGTAGCACGCTACTCCGGAACCCATAAAGGATTAGTGTTGAATTAGTATATTAAAATATAAAAGTAATTTAAGTGGTGGATGGGTTAGTCAATTATTTGGATTAAGATGAATAGCGGAAGGAGAGAAGAGGGATAAAAAGTTATTATTTATATAGCGCTTGTGACCCCTGATAGGGTGTTGAAGCACCTTTTCTTTTGGCGAGTAGCACGCTACTCTGAAAACTCATAAAGGATTAGTGGTGAATTAGTATAGTGAAATATGAAAGTAATTTGAGTGGTGGATATAAGTCAGTTATTTGGAGTGATAAAGGATAGCAGAGGGATAGAAGAGGGAAAAAAGGTTTGCATTTATGTAGCCCTTGTTACCGCTGATGGGGTGTTAAAGCGCTTTTTTGGCGAGTAGCACGCTACTCCGGAACCCATAAAGGATTAGTGTTGAAAATTAGTATAGTGAAATATGAAAGTAATTTGAGTGGTGGATATGTTATTCAGTTATTTGGTTAGAGAAGGGTAACGGCGGGATAGAAGAGGGAAAAGCGGTTTGCATTTATATAGCGCTTGCAACCCATGATGGGATTTTGAAGCGCTTTTTCGGCGAGTATGAACCCATAAAGGATTAGTGTTGAAAATTAGTATAGTGAAATATGAAAGTAATTTTAGTGGTGGATATGTTATTCAGTTATTTGGATAGAGAACGGTAGCGACGGGATAGAAGAGGGAAAAGAGGTTTACATTTATATAGCGCTTGCTACCCCTGATGGGGTTTTGAAATGCGGTTTTGGCAAGTAGCACACTACTCTGGGACCCATAAGGATTAGTGTTGAAAATTAGTATAATGAAATATGAAAGTAATTTGAGTGGTGGATATGTTATTCAGTTATTTGGATAGAGAAGGGTAGCAGCAGGATAGAAGAGGGAAAAGAGGTTTGTATTTATATAGTGCTTGTTACCCCTGATGGGGTATTGAAGCGCTTTTTTGGCGAGTAGCACGCTACTCCGGAACCCATAAAGGTTTAGTGTTGAAATTAGTATAGTAAAATGTGAAAGTAATTTGAGTGGTGGATATGTTATTCAATAATTTGGATACAGAAGGGTAGCGGCGAGATAGAAGAGGCAAAAGAGGTTTGCATTTATATAGCGCTTGCTACCCCTGATGGGGTTTTAAAGCACTTTTTGGTGAGTAGCACGCTATTTGGGAACCCATAAGGATTAGTGTTTAATTAGTATAGTGAAATATGAAAGTCATTTGAGTGGTGGATATGTTAGTCAGTTATTTGGATTGAGAAGGGTTGGGGAGGGATAGAAAAGGGAAAAAGGTTTGCATTTATATAGCACTTGTTAACCCTGATGAGGTGTTGAAGCGCTTTATTAGCGAGTAGCACGCTACTCCAGAACCCATAATGGATTAGTGTTCAAAATTAGTATAGTGAAATATGAAAGTAATTTGAGTGGTGGGTATGTTTTTTAATTATTTGGATAGAGTAGGGTAGCGGAGGAATAGAAGAGGGAAAAAGGTTTGCATTTATATAGTGCTTGTTACCTGATGAGGTTTTGAAGCACTTTTTTGGCGAGTAGCACGCTACTCTGGTGAACATGTTAGTCTATTATTTGGATTGAAAAGGATAGTGGAGGGATAGAAAAGTAAAGTATTTGGGGCCAGATGTAGGTAAATCTGATTTACCGACTCTAGAATACCAAATTTTACCGATTCGGTATTCTAGATCTGGTAAATCAGATGTAGGTAAAAATTCGGTAATTTTTACCGAATCTGTATGATTCGGTAATTACCGAATCGGTATTTACCGATTCGGTAATTGCCATTGATTCCCAATGTCAATTACTGAATCCGTACATACCGTTTCAGTAATATTACCGAATTTGCAAGGGTGACAGGGTGTCACTTTGACACCCTGTTGCACCCCTGATTTTGGCTTGTGTGCCATGTGACACACATACATGCCCTTAGGGCATGTATGTGTGCCACATGGCACAGGTGTACATGCACAGATGTGCATGTACACAGGTATTCGTTATTTACCATGCAATTGTATTACATGGTAAATAACAAATCGGTAATGGCCTGTGGCACTGTTTGAAGTGCCACCTACATCAGGATTTACCGATTCGGTATATTTACCGATTCGGTATTTTACAGAATCGGTAAATTTACCGATTCGGTAAATTTACAGATTCTGTAAATTTAAAGGCCCCTACATCTCCATTTGCAAATACCGGTCGGTAACGGCCGAAATCGGCCGTTACCGACCGGTATTTGCCGACCTACATCTGGCCCTTGGACTTTTGTTCTTTGGAGGTCATAGCAGTAGGAAGATGCTTTGAGATGGATAAAAAGAGGATGTGGAGAGGAAGAGTCAGAGGGAAGAGTTTAGAAAGGCTTGTTTTGGGGGATCAGTATATTAAAAGATGTGTCAGGTGATGCAAGGAGGGGTAGAGTATGGGAAAGTCTAGAAAGGGGTATTTTGGGATCATAGTAGTGGTATAAAAAAATCTGGTTTATTTTTATAAATTGGTTTCTATTGAGTCGTGTCAATTGCTTATTGCCCATGTTGGTACTCTGAAATGCTTAACACATGTTCCTCTAGTAAAGCCTGGCTGCTCTGTGTCACACTACCAGGACTCAGCTGGGGATATATTTGTTGGAATCCAAAGGATCTATTTGGGGTATTTTGAGAGTATTGCACAGTGAATCCTAATTAGGATCACTGCATATTATTCCACCTTCCTACAAGTATGTAAACATTTGCCCTATCTGTGCAGTTTTTAAGAAAAGTACCCAGCTTAAAACCATATGATTTCTATTCTGACACAAACCTAACCTTAGACACATATCTCTATTGAATTCATTTCTAATTTACTTATCCTCGAGACAATGAAATCAATAACCATAATTGTGGATTACACTATAGCACATTTTATATCTCCCATCAAAATACCCAGCACCAAGGAATTAGCCTACCTTTTTCGTCTGTATCAGGTACTCAGATTGTATGGATTACCTTAAAAAATATTTACTAATCAAGGAACACAGTTTACCTCAATGTTTTCTAAGGAACAAAGAGGCATATTATCAAGAAATAGTGTTAACATTATCGCTGCTTTAGCGGCAGAAAACTTCTGCTAAAGTGGCGATAATGGGCTTGATAATACACCCTTGTGAATTCCCATAGAAGCCCAAGTTCTGGTGTGAACATGGGCTTCAATGGGAATTCTCTACGGCGTATTATCAAGCCCATTATTGCCGCTTTAGCTGCACTTTTCTGCCGCTAAAGCGGCGTTAATGCTAACGTCGTGCTTGATAATATGCCCCAAAGTGTCTCTTTTTGTTTGGCGGATGGGTCACTCTGTAACAACTGTAGAGGATATCAGTCGGCTGTATTGTAAGTGCCTTGTGTCCTTTCCACTCGTATTATGGCAGGCAAGATATCCACTACATTTGTGATGGAGTAACCTGTCCGCCAAACTCTAAATCAGGCCCTAACTCATTTACTGCAGATTGAATCAGAATATTCTACTGCATACCATCCCCAGACTAATGGGCAAATCGAGAGGTTGAATGTAATATTAGAGCAACATCTTTGTTAATATGCTCAGGATCAACATGAAGGTTGGAATTCATTTTTTTCCTCTTATGGAATTTGAAATTAATAATTCAATACATGCTACACTGGGAAAAACTGGGGAAAGGGAATCTTTTGTTTCGTAGTTCATTTCATTACCCTGTCTCTTTTGGCTCAAATTTAGTGACTCTCTGTTTTTGGAGTACACTAGGAAAAAACGCCATCTTTAGTTCTTATGCCTATCATCTACGTTTAATACCAATAGTTTCCAAGATGTTTAACTCCACCTGTTTCTAAATTCATACAAGATACAAAAGACACAATAGATACACAATAGGTATATAAACACCTCCAGCAAGCTTTATTCTCATTATTTTCAAAGAACCAATTGACACTGTCGAAAAGAAACACAGCTTAAAGTCTGTGATTTGATCTGATTACCTACTTGCAATCTAATTATTCTCGAGCAGCTAGGAAAGTGACAGCCAGTTATACAGGTCCTTTTAGCATATATAGCACTATTACTCCATCTGCTAGGGTAGTAGATTTTCCAGTACATTGGAAGATGTATCCACTATTTTATGTTTCTGTTAGAACTTCTACTTAAGAACATTCAAAAATTGCCAACCACATCTCCCTTTATACTTTGCCATGGTCATGTAGAATATGAAGTACTACAGCTTTGTGATTTGTGAAGACGGAAAAGGAAGTAACACTACTTAATCAGTTGGAAAGGATATGGGCTAGAAAATCAAACTTGCGAAGATGTATTGGACGTCCATGCTCCAGGTCTTGTCAGATCTTTCCATCAACAATTTCCTCTGAACCCCTCACCAGTAAAATTATCCACCTAGGGGAGTAGGCACTGTCATGAATCTGGTTCAGCAGAAACAACTTGCCTGAATCAAACTGCGATGCAAGTAGATTATCATATGCCATTAATACCTGGTTTGCACCATTGGGCTGATATGTGTGTTCATCCAGGAAGTACTCCCAACTGAAGTATGGATATTTGTTCTTCATATGGATCATGGCATCAGTAAAGAAAACACTGTCTGGCATTTACCAGAAAAGGAAGGTCTGGAACAGTTCCAATGTGTTTCTACCATCCACTACTTTGTACTATCTGTACCTGAGAATTTTCTGCAAATTCCACCATCTGCCAGTGTTTGTTTCTAGTTCCTTGCTATTTTACTTCTTATTAAATGACTGAGCCTTCACCAGATCTTTCCTGTAGCTATTGCTTCACTGCCAGCCCTCCAAGGGTTGTCAGTTTGCAATCTTACATTCGTCAACCTGCTTCAGCCTTCTGCTCCTGCTGGGCTTCACCTTTTATTGTGTTTTCTAGTGGACAAAGGAAAGCAAAGCAAACAAGAGGGAGGTTAGCACTGGGAAAGAGTAAAGGATTTGAGAAGGGGAAGGAAGTGGAGAAAACAGTACGGGGAAAGAAATGGACACAGAATGGTAGTGAAGGAAAAGGAAGGGGATTGGGAAAGGAAAGCAAAGCAGAATGAATTTAGCAACTGAGGAAATGATACAGGGAGTAAGAGGAAGGAAGGGGAAAGAGGAGTATGAAGAAAGAGATGGATGCAGTATGGTATAGGAAGAAAGGGTGCAAGTAATGTGAAAAGGGTTGTAAAGGACAAGAAGAGGGGAAAGGAAGGGAGAGAGGAGGGAGTGATGAGAGTAGTAAGAAAAAGCAGAAAAAAGCAGAGGAGGGGATGGGTTGAGACTGACAAGAGTTCAAGAGAGTGACAAGAGGAAGGAGACAAGATGGGGATTGAGAGGGGGTAAAGAGAAATGGATGGGGTAGCGTAAGGGAAGGGAAGGGAAGGAAAGGAAAGGAAAGAGAAAGTGGGCTGAGACAACAAGAAAGTGGAAGTTGTTTTGGAAGGGAAAGGAATGAAACATGAGTTGGGAAGAGAATGGGAGCGAAAGGATGGGGAGGATAATTAATAGGAGAGGAAAGCAGACGGGTGGGGGCAAAGAAGAGGGGAGCAGCGAAGAAGGAAGGAGTGGAGAGAAGGGTTGAGTAAAAGGGAGGAGTTGAGGGGGGAAGAGAGGAGGGGAGAGCAGACTAAGGGAGAGGAGAAGAGAGGGCAGGAGAAGAAAAGATATAGAAAAGAAGGGTGTGTAGAAAAATGATTGGAATGGGATGGGGATAGAGGAGAGGGCAGGGGGAGAAGGAGGAGAGGGAAGCAAGAGAGATGAGAGAAAGGAGAGGTGACTTGAGATGAGTGTCAAAAAAGAGGAGAGGGAAGAGGAAAAGAACGGAGGAGGAAAGATGCAACAAAATGAGAGGACAGTAGGAGGGATGAGGGCAGACGGGAAACAAGATTCGAAAAGAAAAGAGAGTAGAAGGAAAGGAAGAGGAGGGAACGGAGTGCAGGGAGTGGAGGTGAGTTGCTGGGAATTGGAGAGTAGAGGAGAGAAGGGGAGGTAGGAGAAAAGAGACGAAGAGGAAGGAGGAGAGGATTGGGGACGTGGGGAGAGCAGGGTAGGTGAAGGGGTCAGGAGAGAAAGGGAGAGAGATGAGAGCTGATGAGAGGGAAAGAATGGTAGCAAAGAGGAGAGGAGAAGATGCAAAGGAAGGCGGGAGAGTAGAGAGAAGAAAATAGAAAAGGTAGAGGAGGGTAGTCAAGGGAGGTGGAGGGGAGAAGAAGGAGGGACTGGGATGGCAAATGGGGAGGGCAGACAATGGAAGAGGAGGGGAGGAAAGAGGAGGGGGAGGTGAGAGGACGGGAGAAGAGAGTGGAGTCTGGAGAGAAAAGAAGACAAAGAAGGAGAAGAGCGGAGAGGGGAGAGAGGAGGGGAGTGGAGTAGAGGAGAAAATAGAGAAGAGAGGAGGGGAGAAGAGAAGAGGAGAGGGGAGGGGGGAAGAGGAGAGGTGAAGAGAAGGGAGGAGAAGGGATGAGAGGACAGGGAAGGGAAGGAGAAAAGGAGTGGATGAGCGGGGAGGAGAGGAATGGGAGAGGTGAGAGGAAGGAGGGGATAGAAGGGGAGGATGGGAGATGAGATGAGACAGGAGAAGACCAGACTAGATAGGATGGGAAAGGAGAATAGGTGAGAGGAAGGGGAAAGAGTCGAGATGAGGTGTGGGGAAGGAAGGACAGGAGGGCATGGGATGGGAGTAGGAAAGGGGAGAGGAGGAGAGAGGAGATTAGAAGAGGTGAGAAAAGAGGTGGGGAGGGGAAAGGGGAGGTGAGTAGATGAGAGGAGAGGAGAAGAGACGTGGGAAATTAGAAGAAGAGAGGAGAGGAAAGAAGAAGGGAAAGGAAGACGGAATTGGAAGGGATGTGATGTGAGTAGGCAATGGGGAAGGAGAGGGGGAGAGGAAGGGAGGGGAGGAGAGCACTATGGGAGGAGGGAAGATAAGGGGATGGGAAGGTAGGAGGAGAGGATATACTGGAGTACGCAGAAGAGGAGAGAAGGGAAGGGAGGAGAGCAGATTAGTGGAGAAGAAAGTTGGGGAGGCAATGGGAGAGGAGTGGAGGTAAGAAGGAGAGGAGGGGAAAGGAGTTGAGATAAGGGTAGGCAGGAGTGAAGCTGAGATAAATGGAGCGAGGAGAAGGGAGGTTAGGGGAAGGGAATAAGGGAAGGGAGAGGAGGGGAAGGGATGGGATGGGGAGCTGAGTAGCGAAGGGGAGATGAAAGGAGGAGAGGGAGTTGGTAAAGGAGGTAGAGATTAGAGAAGAGAGAAAAGGAGAGAAGCAGGAGTGAAGGGTAGAAGGAGAAGCTGAGATACATTGAGGAGAGGGAGTGGGCAAAGGAGGTGGGGATCAGAGAAGAGAGATAAAAGATAAAAGGAGGAGAGGGAGTGGGTAACGGAGTTGGGGATCAGAGAAGTGGGCAAATGAGGTGGGGATCAGAGAAGAGAGAGTTGGGGATCTGAGAAGTGGGCAAAGGAGGTGGTGATCAGAGAAGAGATGAGAATAGAAGAGGAGAGGTGGAGAAGGGAAGAAGGGAGGAAGGGAAGGGTAGAAGGGGGATTGTAGGAGTGAAGGGGATGCAAGAAAAAAGGAGGGGAGACGTTTAGAGACAAAAGGGGAGGAGAGGAGAGAGGAAAGAGGGGGGCCAAGGCAAGGGGGAAGGTTGTCAAGAAGAGAGAATGAGAGGATATGAGGCTAGTTAATAAGAAAGGAGATCAGAAGACAACGGAGGAAAGAAGAAGGGAGGGGAGAGGAGAGGAGAGGAGAGGAGAGGAGAGGAGAGGAGAGGAGAGGAGAGGAGGGGAGGAGAGACAAGATGAAGGGGGAGATGTAGGAAGGGGGAGTCTCTGGTTGGCGCAGTGCAATACTGGCGACAATCAGGGCCTCTCTCCTCCTCGTCAGGGCTGAGGGTTACCTTCAAGACAACCTCTGCTTACCCTCTAGGTAGTGTGGCTTAAGCAGTCTTAGGCTAATCTCTGGGGCATGTAAGGTTAAACATTTGCAATATTACACCGTCACAACCAACCCACCACACAATGACACCAAACTGTATTTGTAAAAATATATTCTCTTTATATAAATTTCAAGCAGGCTTGTAAATACAGTCTTGGTTATTTCAAATGCAGGTTCCAGTTACTCTTTAGGTTAAGTTGCCACAGTTCTTTCTCAGTAATAAGCAATCTTTGTTTAGTGTTATTCCCAAACAGTTCTTTCAGTGTTCTTTCCTTTCAAAGAGAAAGCCTCTCTCTGTTCTGGGGCTTTGGGACCCTCCCCGGCCTTCGGAGCGCCTTGCAGCGCCTCTCCTGCCTTCAAGGGTGAAACTGACTCGGCCCCTACCAACTCTCACGCATCTCGCGGCAGGCTTGGAATGGACACCAGAGAGGGGCTTGAAAAACCCTGGGCCTTTTCCAGAGGTGGGGGCTGAGCTCGGAGCAGAGCAGCAAGCAGGCGATCAGAGGAGCCCCGGGCCTTTTCCAGAGGTGGGGGCTCCCGGCTGCAGTGAGGAGCAGGGAAGGGTGAGAGGAGCCTCTGGGGCCAAGGCACCTTCAGGGATGCTTTCTTTCAGGAATTGTCAGTGCAGAGGGGTCCCTTCTGACAGCGAAGGATCTCCGGGAGGCAAGGCACCCTTCACAGTGCGGGGTGCGGCCTCTCCTGGGGGGGCAGAGCAAGGCAGGGCAGCCGGGTGCAATCAGATGCACGGGGTCCAGGCTACAGGCTGCTCGAGTCCCCGGGATTCCGGCGGGAGGGGCTGAAGTCTCCTCAAGGGCTCCGTGAAGCAGGCAGGGGTAGAGGAGCGGCCGGCCTTAGCCCTGGGGCAGAGAGCGACTCCGGGTGGAGCGAGGCTCTCAAGGGCAAGAGGGCAGGCTGGCTCCCGAGTACCACGGCGGCCCTAGGAGGGGGCGAGAGGGGGCAGACTTCACCTCCGGCGGGAGGAAATACTCGGCCTCAGGCAGGGGACGAGCCAAAGCACAGGAGAACCCACTGGTCCTGGGGTTCAGTTCAGGGGGCAAGCTCAATCAAGCCCTTGGAGATCTTTCAGCAGAGTTTGGCACAAGTTGAATAAAAGCAAAGTCTTTCCGTCTTTCTTCTCCTGCTCTCCTTCAGCAGCAAGGCACCCACCACAGGCCAGTCTCTTGGGGTCAGAGTCAGTACTTCTCCATGCAGCTTCCAGGGTCCTTCTCTTCAGGCAGAGCTTCTTCTTTGCGCAAACTGGATCTAATTTACAAGGAGCAGGGCTCCTTCTTTTATACCCAGTTTCTTTTGTTCTAGCAAGCCAGGGGGGCCTCTGCATAACTGCTCCAGTCTCTGAGTACTTGTTGTGGGTACTTATGACTTCTGCATTCAGTGTGAGGGCAGGCACATCAGCCGCTCCCCAGGGGGGCGGAGCCGGCATTGAGAGGGCAGGAGTGGCCTGAGTACTTTGTTGACAAGCTTCGGTCCTTCCTGGGCCAGGTGCAGGCTGAGTCATCAGTCGCTCCCCAGGAGGGCGGAGCCAGCATTGTGGTGGCAGGGGCACAGCCTGATGCATCATTCAGGGGAAACTCCCACCACCCATTAAGGGGTCCTCCTGCTAATCACTACCTGTCAACTCCCAGCCCTGTCACTCACACACACCAGACAGTCAGATCCACATCCAAGCAGAGGCGGGCTGAAATGATTAGGCAAGCAAATGCTAACTTTCTAAAAGTAGCATTTGCAAACACAGGATATTAAAATAAACTTTACTAAAAGAAGTATTTTATTATTCTGAGTCCAGGCATACTAAACACGAATTCCTACCATGTTCCCTGAGCCTGCTGGGATTATAGAGTGTAATAATTCCAGCAGCCCATCTGGCCTAGAAGGGAATAGGTAGCCTTACAATAGTGAAAAACGAATTTGGCAGTAATTCACTATTAGAACATGCCACACACATCAGGGCATGTTCTACCTTACACTTACAATGCACCCTGCCCTCAGGCTTACCATAGGGGTGACTAATATGAAGTTAAGGGAAGGTTTAGGGGCTGGCAAGTGTGTGCACTTGCCCAGCCAGGGTGACAGTACCAGACTGCACGCAGGTTCTGCAATGGCAGACCCTAGACACATTTTAAGGCTGCTTCTGTGGGTGGCGCAACCAGCGCTGCAGGCCCACTAGCAGTATTGGCATTCACAAGCCCTGGCACTCCTAGTGCACTTTACTAGGGACTAACAGTAAATCCAATGAACCAATCATGGACATCAATCACATGTACACTTTACAACAGGGAGAGCATATGCACTTTAGCACTGGTCAGCAGTGGCAAAGTGCCCAGAGTCATTAAACCAACAAAAACAGGTCAGAGAGAGTATTGGAGGAAGGCAAAAAGTTTAGGGATGACCCTGCCAAGAGGCCCAGGTCCAACACAACCCCCTTCCAGCCAAAACGCAGGGTAGACCAATCACCACTGTGATGGGCTTCCCTGCTTTGGGCGATAGAACCTGGACCTGGCCCGCAACAGCAGGGGCACATTCCAGTTCTACGCCAATCTGCACCTCCTTCAAATCCTCTGTTCATACTCTCAGGGTCCACCAAGCCAATCCATGGGAAACCCTTCTCTACACCTGTGGACACCACCTGTGCAGCCTCTAACCTTAACTTGCTCACAGGTGTGTCCCAACAGACAGACATCAAGTCATAGCGGCCACTGACAGTAGTCAGAGATGAGACCCAGGCCTCATGCCTCTCAGGGCTCTCAAACCTCTGTGGCATTAGAGAGTGGGGGGCAGTAGCCCCAGGTGCTTGGCACCCTTTGTCCACTCTCCCTCCTGTCAGGTCAGGTATGTCATCCTGGCACTGACCCACCAGCCCCAGGTCTGTACCAGGCGGCTGTACCAAAGACTGGGGTGGCCTTTCCCACACCCGGTCCTCCTCCTTGGGGCTCTGTACCCTCCCACCTGGAGTGGTACCCCCTTCCAGAATTGTCAGGGCACCTGTGGCAGGTGACCTGCACAATTCGCCCACCAGTTCAGGGGTGCTATCCTGCAACTGGGGCACCAGGTCAGGGGGGACACCCTGCACCTGGCCCTTAAACCTAGGGTCTAAACCCTCAAGTTGACCCGGGGTCAGAGGCGAGGACTCCCTCCCTCTGCACCCCTTTCCAGAGTACTGCCCACTCCCAACCGGAGTGGTACCCCTAGAAGCGACATGGGCCAGGACACTGATTACAGTGGTCCTGCCCTCCAGGTCAGACAACACCTGACCCTGGCTTCTCAACTCAGGGACCCAACCCTGCAGTTGAACACTTGCCTGGCGCACCAGGACTTCCCGGGGAGCACGCCTGCCCCCCCTGAGGGTGGCACATAACTCATGTGTCGTGCGACAGTCTGCCTGGCGCAGATCTCCCAACCCCTGTCCCTCTGACAGTGCGGGAAGATCCCCCAGGACAGAAGTGGTGTCCCCCTGGTCATTCACTGGGGGTGCAGCCCTGCTGGCTGGCCCCTGACCCACTGGTTCTTCCACTGGGGACTCTTTCCCCCTCTCGCCCCTCTTTCTGGACTTCTGCACCCTCCCAACTGGAGCGGTACTGCCAGACACCAGAACTACTGGAGCTCTGCTTACAGAGCCTCCATGTTCTCTAGCCACTGGGGGATCCCCCTCAAAGGGTGACTCATCCGGACAGCCTAGGCTCCCCACCTGGTGTTCCCTTAAAGAACCATCCAGGCTCTGAGACTGAGGTTGGGCACTACCGGGACAAAACTCATTCTCACTCCTTCCCCTTAAGGACAGGACGTGAGGCCCTACACCCATCTCACTACTACAGGACCTAGCTGGGCTACTCTGCGCCACTTCCACCACTCTGGGCTGGAAGATACCTGAGCCACTCCCCACAGGATCACACCCCAATGCCTCTCCAGACCCTCTGGAATCCACCACAAGGTCTGCCTCCAATGTGAGCTCCCTGGGGCCAGAGAACTCACTCTCAAACAGGTGTTGGCATAGCTCTGGAAAACTGGGACTTAAAGTATGCTCTCCCACAATTGGATTACACAGCCCCCTAGCAGGGTTAACCAAATTATCCTTCACCTCACCATCCAGCGCCTCACACACATACTCCACACCATTCTTCTGAGACTGGCCAGACAGTAGCGAACTGTCTCTGTCACACAACCCACACTCTTCTGGGCGGTCCTTACACTCAACCACCAGGACCTCAACCATGGGGGAATCCCTCCCACCACTAGGACCATGAACTCCTACGCCAGCTACCCTATTCCCTTCAGGGACGCTGCGCACTACTGGAGCTACCTCATGCCCTTGAACCTCCTGGTGTAAGTTAACCCCCTTGAAGTCAGGTGCCATATCTCTAGGTGCGCGCGCTATGCTGTCTGCACTAGATACCTGAATGTTGCTGCCACCATCTGAGCTGGACTCCACCTCCAACTCAGCAAAGCTCAAACTCTGAGCTACACACATTTCTTGTTGCTGGGCTGACACCCTCCTGGCCTCAAGCCCCTCGAGCTCCAAGTCAAGTTTCCTCATTCTTAAGTCATGCGCAAGCTCCATTTTCATTTCTTCCAGGGCTAACTTCCTAGATTCTAGCTCCAGTTGCCCATTTATTTCCAGCTCTGCCAACTTCAATTCATGATCTCGGGTTGCCTGTCTGTCCGCCAGCTCCTCTGGCGACAGACCTCGGCCAGAAACACTGCTACCCAATGGGGAGGTTGCACCCCTCCACTCTGGAGTCAGGGGTCCCTCCAGCTGCTGTTCTGCATCCTTAAATTCAAAATCCTTTCCAGGGGCATTCCTTGCCTTGACCCAGGCCCTCAGCGCCTTTTGGAACTGCTCCCTTCTGGAGAGTCCGGTCATGGAAATGTTCAAATTTTTGCAGAAACTCTTGAGCTGTTTCCTGGTGTAGTTTTCTAGTTTCTCCCAATCACAGTCAATAGAAGAAATGGATGCTGCCCTTTCCATTTTCACTGACACAGGCATGACTTCAAAAACACATGGAGATCTCTTCTCGCAAATCATAAATCAACAAAAAATGTCTGTGGCTTAAGTTACTGGACTGTCATCACCGTGCAATGGTCAGTAGCTAAGGTAAAAACACTGCAAATGTAAATTCGCTATCCTCACCGCTGCGTCCAATGTAGGAAGGGGGAGTCTCTGGTTGGCGCAGTGCAATACTGGCGACAATCAGGGCCTCTCTCCTCCTCGTCAGGGCTGAGGGTTACCTTCAAGACAACCTCTGCTTACCCTCTAGGTAGTGTGGCTTAAGCAGTCTTAGGCTAATCTCTGGGGCATGTAAGGTTAAACATTTGCAATATTACACCGTCACAACCAACCCACCACACAATGACACCAAACTGTATTTGTAAAAATATATTCTCTTTATATAAATTTCAAGCAGGCTTGTAAATACAGTCTTGGTTATTTCAAATGCAGGTTCCAGTTACTCTTTAGGTTAAGTTGCCACAGTTCTTTCTCAGTAATAAGCAATCTTTGTTTAGTGTTATTCCCAAACAGTTCTTTCAGTGTTCTTTCCTTTCAAAGAGAAAGCCTCTCTCTGTTCTGGGGCTTTGGGACCCTCCCCGGCCTTCGGAGCGCCTTGCAGCGCCTCTCCTGCCTTCAAGGGTGAAACTGACTCGGCCCCTACCAACTCTCACGCATCTCGCGGCAGGCTTGGAATGGACACCAGAGAGGGGCTTGAAAAACCCTGGGCCTTTTCCAGAGGTGGGGGCTGAGCTCGGAGCAGAGCAGCAAGCAGGCGATCAGAGGAGCCCCGGGCCTTTTCCAGAGGTGGGGGCTCCCGGCTGCAGTGAGGAGCAGGGAAGGGTGAGAGGAGCCTCTGGGGCCAAGGCACCTTCAGGGATGCTTTCTTTCAGGAATTGTCAGTGCAGAGGGGTCCCTTCTGACAGCGAAGGATCTCCGGGAGGCAAGGCACCCTTCACAGTGCGGGGTGCGGCCTCTCCTGGGGGGGCAGAGCAAGGCAGGGCAGCCGGGTGCAATCAGATGCACGGGGTCCAGGCTACAGGCTGCTCGAGTCCCCGGGATTCCGGCGGGAGGGGCTGAAGTCTCCTCAAGGGCTCCGTGAAGCAGGCAGGGGTAGAGGAGCGGCCGGCCTTAGCCCTGGGGCAGAGAGCGACTCCGGGTGGAGCGAGGCTCTCAAGGGCAAGAGGGCAGGCTGGCTCCCGAGTACCACGGCGGCCCTAGGAGGGGGCGAGAGGGGGCAGACTTCACCTCCGGCGGGAGGAAATACTCGGCCTCAGGCAGGGGACGAGCCAAAGCACAGGAGAACCCACTGGTCCTGGGGTTCAGTTCAGGGGGCAAGCTCAATCAAGCCCTTGGAGATCTTTCAGCAGAGTTTGGCACAAGTTGAATAAAAGCAAAGTCTTTCCGTCTTTCTTCTCCTGCTCTCCTTCAGCAGCAAGGCACCCACCACAGGCCAGTCTCTTGGGGTCAGAGTCAGTACTTCTCCATGCAGCTTCCAGGGTCCTTCTCTTCAGGCAGAGCTTCTTCTTTGCGCAAACTGGATCTAATTTACAAGGAGCAGGGCTCCTTCTTTTATACCCAGTTTCTTTTGTTCTAGCAAGCCAGGGGGGCCTCTGCATAACTGCTCCAGTCTCTGAGTACTTGTTGTGGGTACTTATGACTTCTGCATTCAGTGTGAGGGCAGGCACATCAGCCGCTCCCCAGGGGGGCGGAGCCGGCATTGAGAGGGCAGGAGTGGCCTGAGTACTTTGTTGACAAGCTTCGGTCCTTCCTGGGCCAGGTGCAGGCTGAGTCATCAGTCGCTCCCCAGGAGGGCGGAGCCAGCATTGTGGTGGCAGGGGCACAGCCTGATGCATCATTCAGGGGAAACTCCCACCACCCATTAAGGGGTCCTCCTGCTAATCACTACCTGTCAACTCCCAGCCCTGTCACTCACACACACCAGACAGTCAGATCCACATCCAAGCAGAGGCGGGCTGAAATGATTAGGCAAGCAAATGCTAACTTTCTAAAAGTAGCATTTGCAAACACAGGATATTAAAATAAACTTTACTAAAAGAAGTATTTTATTATTCTGAGTCCAGGCATACTAAACACGAATTCCTACCATGTTCCCTGAGCCTGCTGGGATTATAGAGTGTAATAATTCCAGCAGCCCATCTGGCCTAGAAGGGAATAGGTAGCCTTACAATAGTGAAAAACGAATTTGGCAGTAATTCACTATTAGAACATGCCACACACATCAGGGCATGTTCTACCTTACACTTACAATGCACCCTGCCCTCAGGCTTACCATAGGGGTGACTAATATGAAGTTAAGGGAAGGTTTAGGGGCTGGCAAGTGTGTGCACTTGCCCAGCCAGGGTGACAGTACCAGACTGCACGCAGGTTCTGCAATGGCAGACCCTAGACACATTTTAAGGCTGCTTCTGTGGGTGGCGCAACCAGCGCTGCAGGCCCACTAGCAGTATTGGCATTCACAAGCCCTGGCACTCCTAGTGCACTTTACTAGGGACTAACAGTAAATCCAATGAACCAATCATGGACATCAATCACATGTACACTTTACAACAGGGAGAGCATATGCACTTTAGCACTGGTCAGCAGTGGCAAAGTGCCCAGAGTCATTAAACCAACAAAAACAGGTCAGAGAGAGTATTGGAGGAAGGCAAAAAGTTTAGGGATGACCCTGCCAAGAGGCCCAGGTCCAACAGGAGACAAGAGAAAAGAGGATGGATTAGAGAAGAGAGAAGAAAAGAGAAGAACGGTGGGCAGGGGAGAGGAGGAGAGGAGAGGAAATACCAGAGCAGACAGGAGAGGAGAGAAAGGAGGGGAAGGGATCTAAGGGGTAGAATGGAGGAGGGGAAGGGGAAGGAGAGGAAAGAAAATGGAAAGAGAAGGAAGGTGGGGAGAGAAGGAGATATTGGGAGAGATGAGAAGGGGTGGAGGGGAAGGGAATAGGGAAGAAGAGAAGGAGTGGGGTGGGAGAGGGAGTGGAGAAAGAAGGTGGGGGTTGTAGAGGAAGGGGGAATATCAGGGCTAAGGAAGGGTGGTGGTGAGGGTAGGGGTGGAGAAGGAGGGAAAAGACAAAGAGGCAGGTGATGAGAGAGGAGAATGGAGGGGAATGGCAAAGGGAGGGGGAGGGAAGCTGGGAGGAAAGAGGAAAGAATGAGGAGATAAGAGAAATGGGAGATGAGATATGTGGACAAGAGATGGGGAGAGTGTAGGAAGGGAATGGAAAGGAGAGAAGAGGGAAGGCAGAAGACAAGAGAACAGAAAAGAAGATGGTAGGAGACAAGGGTAAGGTAGAGGAAAGGGAAGGTGAATGGAAAACGGAATTGAACAGGAAGGGGAAAAAGGAGAGGGGATAGGGTTGGAGAGGGGAGGAGAAGGAAGGGGGAGAGGTGAAAGGAAGTAGAGAAGGGAGTAGAGCTGATTGGAGGAGGCAAGGGTAGAGGAGGGGATTGTAGGTGTGGAGGGAGGGGGAGAGGGGATGAGCAGAGGGCAAGGAAGGTGGGAGAAGGAGAGGTGAAAGGAGGCAGAAGAGGTGAAAAAGAGGGACAAAGTGGGAGGGGAAGGGAGAGAAGAGGATGGAAGGGAGGAAAGGAGGGGAGATGATTGGAGAAGAGATGAGACAAGAGAAGATGAGATCAGAATAGAGGAGAGTGGAGGGAGGGGAGAGAAGCAAACATGAGGGGAGGCTGGAAACAAGAGATGAGAAGAAGCAGGAGTGTGAAGGGAATGGTAGTGTAAGGGATGAGGCTAGTGGAGAGTAGGAAAAGTGGGAAGTGGTAGGACTGGAAGGAAGTGGAAGAGAGGAGGAGAGAACGGAAGATGAGGAGGGACCAGAGGAAAAGAGACGAAGGGAAGCAGGAGATGAAAGAAGATGCGAGGAGAGGGGAAAGAAGAGGAGAGGAGGGGATGAGAGGTGAAGGCAGGAAAGGAGAAACAAGGGTAGAGGAGAAAGGAGAGGGAATAGAGGAGGTGGGAAAGGAGAGGAGAAGAATAGGGGAGGAGAGGATGGAATAGCAGTAGGCACGCATGGAGAGAAGAGCAAAGGAGGGGAGAGGAGAAGAGTGGAGAGACAATGGGAGGAGGGGAGTGAAGAAGAGTGTTTGGAAGAGAGGGAAGAAGAGGAAAGGGATAGGAGACAGCAGTGGGGGGAGACGACAGGAGAGAAGGTAGGGAGAGAGAGGAATGTTTGGGAGGGGAGGAGGCAAGCAGAAAAGAGAGGAGAGAAGAGTTTCGGAGGGTAGTGCGCTCGAGAGGAGGAGGAGAGATGAGGGGGGACAGAAGAGAGAAGGAGGGCAATAGAAGAGAAGAGGGGAGAGGAGGCAATGGGATGGGAGTAGGCACAGAGTGAGGATACAAGATGAGAAGAGTAAGAAGGAAACGGAGAAGAGGAGGTAATACAAGGGGGTGAGAAAAGAATAAAGCTGAGGGGAGGTGGGGGACGAGAGAGGAGAACAGAGGAGTGGAGGGAATGGAAAGAAGAGAGGAGATGAAGGAAAGAGGCACAATAGAGGAGGGTTTTGTAGGGGTGGAAGATGGGAGAATATAGGGGACAAGAAGAAAATAGTGGAGGTGGAGAGACAAAGGGGGGCAGGAGAGAACAAGATAAGGGAGAAGAGGGGAGGAAGGTGGACGGAAAGGGGAAGGGAGTACGGGAGGAGAGATGAGGGGATGGAAGCGCAAGAAAGGATGTGAGATGAGATGAGTGGAAAAACGATGAGACAAAAGGAGGTGAGAGGGAAGTGCAAAAGGAGAAGAGGAGAGGGAAGTGACAGGGGAAAGGGGAGTAGAGAGGAAGAAAGTAATATGGAAGAGTGTAGTGGAGATGATGAGATTGGGAGGAGGGGGTGGTGGGAGTGGGAGGGAGAGGCAAGCCTAAGGGAAGAGGGGAGGAGGGGGAGGGAATAATATGGGTAGGGGAGAAAAGTTGAAGGGAAGAAGTGAAGGAGGTGCGGGAGGGGGCTTAAGTGGAAGGGAAGAAAACAGAGGAGGGGGTGGGGAGAGAAGGGATGTGAAAGAGAAGAGGGGAGAGAAGAGGTTATGAGACAAGGAAGGAGGGATGTGGAAGTGAAGATGGAAGTGAAGAGGATGGGAGGGAGGATGGGAGGGTGATAGGCGGGAAGTTCAAGGGAAGACAGGAGTGAGTGGTGGAAGGGAAGAAGGGGACTGGAAGAGGGAAGTGGAAGGGAAGAGGTGAAATGAGAGAGAAGAGAGAGGGGAGAAGAAAAGTGGAAAGGAAGTGGGAGTGTGGATGTGAGAGAAGAATGCAGAGAGAGGGATGGGGAAATAGCAGGGAAGAGGGAATTGGAAGGCAAGAGAATAGTGGGGAGAATGGAAGGGATGAGGGGAGTGAGATGAAGGGAAAGAAAGAGGAGAGTGGAGACTAGAAGTGAAAGGGAAGCGGGGTGTGGGGTTTGGGGAAGGGAAGTGGAGGCGAAGAGTAGAGGGGACTAGGAGGGAGGGAAGTAGAAGGGATGAGGGAAGTTGAGAGGAGTAAAGAGAGTTGAGAAGAGGAAAGTGGGGAGGAGGGAAGAGTAGGGAGGAGGAAAGAGGGGAGTGGGGAAGGGGGAAGTGGAAGGGAAGAGTGGAGTGGGGGCGAGGGATGTACGGAAGGGTGAAGGAGGGGATGGGAGAGGAGAGAGGAGGCAATTGAAAACGAATAGAGGAGAAGAAGGGATGAGAGGGGGAAGGTGGAAGGAAACAAGAAGGGAAGAAGGAGGGGAGAGAAGTGAATGAGATGAAAGGAGGAGAGGGGAGGGTAGGGAATTGGAAGGGGAGAGGGTGAGATTGGTGGGGGAAGTGATAGGGAAGAAAGTAGTGAGGGGATTTTAGAGAAGAGAGAATGGTAGGGGAGGAGGGAATGGGAAGGGATCAGCGAAGTGAGAGATGGGTGGGAAGAATGACAGGGGTGGGGAAGAGGGAAGTGGAAGCAACGAGTGGGGGACAGGAGACAAGAGAGGGCAATGGGGAGGCAAGCTGTAGAAAGAATAGAATAGTGTGGGTATGGGATAGAAAAGAGGGGAGTGAGGAGGAGGGAAATGGAAATGAAGAGGTGACTGGGGAGGGGGGAAGTGGAAGGGAAGAGGAGAGTGTGGATGAGAAAAGTGTAAGAAAGATTGGAATGGAGAGGAAGGAATGGGAAGGGAAGAGTGGAGCGGGTGATGGGACAAAAGAGAGGGGAATGTGGAGGATGAAAATGAAATGAAGAGAGGAATGGGGAGGAAGGAAGTGGAAGGGGACTGGGGAGGAAGGAAGTGGAAGGTAAGTAGGAAGTTGGGAGGGAAGTGGAAGGGAAGAGAAGAGTGGGTAGGATGATCTAGGGAGGGAAGAGGGAAGTATGGAAGAGTGGGGAGGATGAAAGAGGGGAGTAAGGATGAAGGAAGAAGGAGTGAGGGAACATGAAGGGAAATAGAGAGAGGAGAGTAGGTTATTGTGAAAGGGAAGAAAGTAGAAGGAAAGAGGAGAGGAGGGGATAAGATGGGAGAGGTGGAAGTTAAGTGGAAGAAAAAAGGAGGAGTGAGAGGGAAGTGGAAGGGAAGAGAAGAGAAGAAAAGAGGGAATGGGAGAGAGGAGGGCAGTGGAAGGGGAAAGGAAGGGCATGCGTGGGAAGGGAAGAGGGAATTTGGATGAAAGAAGTGGAAGGCGAGTACGAATGGGAAATGGGAGAAGAGAGAGAAGGAATGAGGAAAGTGGAGTTGAGGTTGGAAGAGAAGAGAGGAGAGGAGGAGGGCAGTGGAAGGGAAGATTGCGGGTGGTTGAGAAAAGGGAGGAGGGGAGGAAAGTGGAAGAAAAGAGGGGAGGAAAGAAGACTGGATTGGAAGAGGTAGGGGCAATGGAAGGGAAAAGAGGAGTGGGAGGAGAGAAGTGTAAGAGAAGATGGAAGTGGACAAGAGGGGATTTGAGAGGGACATGAAAGGCAAGAGGAGAGAGGAGGCAGGTAAGGCAGTGGGGAGGTGGAAGGGAAGAGAGCAGGGGAGAGGAGGGAATCACAGGGAGGAGGGTAAGAGAAAGGGGAGAGGAGGGGATGGGATGGGAGGAGAGAGGTGGAAGAGGTGAAGGGAGAGGAAGTGATGGGAGATGAAAGGGAAGAGGGGCGGGGATAGGAGGCGATGGGAGAGGGAGGGAGGTGGGAGGGAATAAAGGAGGGCTAGGGAGGGAAGTGGAAGGAAATGAGGAGGGGATGGCAGAGAGACGGCAGTGGAAGGGAAGAGGAAAGGAGAGGAGAATGAGAGGGAAGGAGAGGAGAATGAGAGGGAGAGAAGAGGATTAGATAGGAAAGCAGGGAGGGAAGTGAATGAGAAGAGAGGAGAGGGATGTGGAGGATGGAAGTGGAAGGAAATATGGTAGAGGGGAGGAGGTAAGTGGAAGGAAAGAGGGTGGGGAGATTTGAGGGAAGAGAGGGGAGAGGGGAAGTGGAAGGGAAGAGAAGAGTGAGGAATAGCAAGGGATGGGGGAGTGGGGAAGAGAGGAGCATAGGGGAGGAGGGGAGGGGATAGGATGGGATTAATGGGGAGGAAAATGGGAGGGCGGAATGTAATGGGGATGTAAAAGAAGACAGAAGGTAGGGGAAGTCGAAGGGAGGAGTGGGGGAAGAGAGAGAAGATAGGAGTTAGGAGGAGGGATGTGGAAGGGAAGTGGGGGATGGGAGAAAAGAGAGGGGAGTTGGGAAAAGGGAAATGGAAATGAAGAGGGAAGTGGGACGGAAGAAAGTGGAAGGGAAGGGGAGGTGCTGAGTAGGTAACTGGAATGGAGAGGAGGAAGAGGGGAGTGGAAAGGATGGAAGTAGAAGGGAAATGGGGAGTGGAGATGGGAAAGAAGAGAGAGGGTAGGAGTGAAGTGTAAGACGGCTTTCGGAGAATAGTCGAAGGCAAGAGGGGAGTGTGGGGGACAGAAGAAAAGAGAGATGAGGGAAATGTAAGAGAAGAGGTGAGGGGGGGTAGGAAGTGGAATGGAAGAGGGGAGTGGAGAGTAAAGTGGGGGGAAGATTGGAGGAAAGAAAAGCAGGGAGGAAGGAAGAAAGGAAGAGGAAAGTGGAAAGGAAGAGTGAGGAGTGAGGGAAATGGAAGAGGGAAGTAGAAGAGAAAAGGGGAGGGAGGAGGAATGAGGGACGGAAGAGGAGTCTGGAAAAAGGTGAATCACGAAAAAGGAGAAAGGATGGGGTGGAATGGGATAGGATTGCATGGGCTGTGCATAGGCCATTGGGGAAGAGGAGATAAGAGGGAAGCAGAAGGGAAGAGGGGAGGGAGGAGGAATATGGGAGGGAGGAGGGAAGAAAGGAGGAGTAGCAGGAAGGAGAAAGGATGGGAGGGAATTGGAAGGCATGTGAGTAGGGCATCAGGGTGGAGGGAAGATAATGCTGAGGAGAGGATGGGAAGGCAAGAGATGAGAGTAGGTTGCGGCAGAGGAAGGGGAGGAAAGTGCAAGGGAAGAAAGGAGAATAAAGGAGGAGATGTGAGGGAAGTGGAAAGAAAGAAGGGTGAGTAGGGGATGGAAGTGGGGAGGGAAAAGGAAGGAATGGAAGGAGGGTGGGGAGGGAGGTGAGAGAAGTAGACAGGAAGAGGGTAGAGGAGGAGATGAAGAGGGGATGGAAGGGAAGTGGATGGCACAAGGTGAGGGGAGAGGAGGGAATGGGATAGGGAGGAGAGGAGAGTTGAAGAGATGGGGATTGGAGTGGAGAGAAGGGGAAATGGAAAGTAAGAGGGAAGAGGAAGGATGGGAGGGAAAGGTGGGAGGGAAGCGGGAAGAGAGGAATGTGGAAGGAAAGAGTGCAGGGGATGGGAGAGGAGAGAATGCAAGAGGGGAGTGTGGGGGACAGAAGAAAAGAGAGATGAGGGAAATGTAAGAGAAGAGGTGAGGGGGAGGTAGGAAGTGGAATGGAAGAGGGGAGTGGAGAGTAAAGTGGGGGGAAGATTGGAGGAAAGAAAAGCAGGGAGGAAGGAAGAAAGGAAGAGGAAAGTGGAAAGGAAGAGTGAGGAGTGAGGGAAATGGAAGAGGGAAGTAGAAGAGAAAAGGGGAGGGAGGAGGAATGAGGGACGGAAGAGGAGTCTGGAAAAAGGTGAATCACGAAAAAGGAGAAAGGATGGGGTGGAATGGGATAGGATTGCATGGGCTGTGCATAGGCCATTGGGGAAGAGGAGATAAGAGGGAAGCAGAAGGGAAGAGGGGAGGGAGGAGGAATATGGGAGGGAGGAGGGAAGAAAGGAGGAGAAGCAGGAAGGAGAAAGGATGGGAGGGAATTGGAAGGCATGTGAGTTGGCCATCAGGGTGGAGGGAAGATAATGCTGAGGAGAGGATGGGAAGGCAAGAGATCAGAGCAGGGTATGGCAGAGGAAGGGGAGGAAAGTGCAAGGGAAGAAAGGAGAATAAATGAGGAGTTGTGGGGGAAGTGGAAAGAAAGAAGGGTGAGTAGGGGATGGGAGTGGGGAGGGAAAAGGAAGGGATGGAAGGTGGGTGGGGAGGGAGGTGAGAGAAGTAGACAGGAAGAGGGCAGAGGAGGAGATGAAGAGGGGATGGGAGGGAAGTGGATGGGACAAGGTGAGGGGAGAGGAGGGAATGGGATAGGGAGGAGAGGAGAGTTGAAGAGATGGGGATTGGAGTGGAGAGAAAGGGAAGTGGAAAGTAAGATGGAAGAGGAAGGATGGGATGGAAAGGTGAAAGGGAAGTGGGAGGGAAGCGGGAAGAGAGGAATGTGGAAGGAAAGAGTGCAGGGGATGGGAGAGGAGAGAAGTGGAAGGGAAGGGAAGAGAAGAGTAGATGGGACATGGAGGGAAGTGGAAGGGAAGAGGAAAGTGAAGAAAAGGGGAGAGGATAACAGCAGGGAGTGAAGCAGAAGGGAATAGACAAGCGGAGGGGAAGGGAGAGAAGGGGACAGAAGATTATGGGAGGAGGAGCAGTGGGAAGAGGTAAGGGCAGAGGGGAGTGTGGAGGAGGGAAGTGAAAAGGAAGAGGTAAGTGGGGAGGAGGCAATTGGAAGGGAAAAGAGGTAGGGATGGGAGGGAAAGGGTGTGGGGAAGTGGGGTGGGGGGTGAGAGAGTAGAGAGATGGGAGATGGGAGGGAATTTGAAGTAAACAGTACGGGTGGGAAAGAAGTGAAGTGGAATGGAAAGGGGTAATTGGGAAAGAAGAGAAGAGAAGAGAAGAGAAGAGAGATGGGAGTATGATGTTGAACAGAGGAATTGTGCTGGGAGGAGGGAAGAGGTGAGGAGGGAAGAGGGGAGAGGGGAGTCTGGAAGAATGGATGGAAGTGGAAGGAAAGAGTTGATGGTGGGAGGGAGTGGAGCATTGAAGTAGAATGGAAGAGGGAAGTGGAGAAGAGGGAGGGGAAGTGGAAGGGAAGCGGACAGTGGGAAGAAGGAAAGAAGGAAGTGGGAAGGAGGGAGTATGGAATGGAAGTGGAAGAGAAGAGGGGAGGGAGGAGGAGGAGGAAGAGTAGGGAGACGTAAGGATGAGGAGGCAGGAGGATGAAAGGGAGGAGGAGGAAAGAGGATGGAATTGGATTGGGTGCGATAGGAGTATGCAAGGGGCGAGGAAAGACAAGGAAATGAGGAAGTGAAGAAGAGGTGATATGAAGAGGGGTTGGGGAGGGGGAGAAGTGGAAGGGCCTAGGGAAGTGGAAAAGAAGAGTGGGAGAGAAGATGGGAGAGGAAGGGATGGGAGTGGGAGGAGAGGGAAGTGGAAGGGAATTGAGAGAAGGGGAGGTGAATGGCAATTGGAAGGAAAGAGGGTAAAAGAGGGGAGGGGTGAGATTGGGGGAAGGGGATAGCAAGGGAGGGGAGAAAAGCGGATGGGATGGGGGAAGTAAGTTGAAGGGAAGATGGGAGAGAAGACAGGATGGGAGGAGTGATGGAATGTGGAAAGGAAAAGGGGACGAAGGAGAGAGGATGGGAGGGGAGGTGAGAGACGCTGATGGGAGAGTACAAAAGGAAATGGAAGGGAGTGGGAAGGGGAAAGGAGAGGATGGGTGGGAAATGGAAGGGAAAAGAGAGAAGAGGGAGAAAGGGTCGGAGGAAGTGGAAGTGGAGAGGATGGGATGGAAAGGGTGAAGGGGGAGTTTAAGGGAAGGAAAGAGATGAGGGGAGAGGATAGGATAGGAATTTGTGGAATGGAAAGAGGAGATGAAAGAGGAGGGATGCAAAGGGTGGGAAGTGTAAGAAGAATAGGGTGGGGAGGAAGAGGAAAGGAGGGAAGTGAACAGAAATGAAAGAAAATATGGGGGGAGGAAAGTGAATCAGAAGAGACGGCGGGGGACTGGACAAGAAGGGGGAAAGGATTGGAGGGGGTGATAGAGAAAAGAGTAGTGGGGGATCAGATAGAAGAGAGGAAGGAAGGAAGTGCAAGGAAAGAGTGGGAGATGAGTGTGGTGGAGAGAAGTGGAAGGGGAGATGGAAGAGAGGGGAGTGGGAAAAAGGGTAGAGGGGAGTGAGGAGGAGAGAAGAGGGAAGTGGAAGGGAAATAGGAATTGTAGAGGCGAGGATAGAAAGGGGAAGGGGGAAGTGGAAGGGAAGTGGGATGAGGGGAGTGGAGAGTGTAGTGGAAAGGAAGGAATGGGAGGAGGGAAAAGTGGAAGGGGAGGTTGCGAGGAGGGGTGGAAGTGAAAGTGAAGAAGAGAAGGGAGGAGAAGAGAAGAGAATGGGGAGGGGAGAGAAGTAGAAGAATATGGGAGGGGTGGGAGGTAGGTATAGGAGGTATGAGGGAGAAAAGAGGAGGAGGGGTAATGCGGAAGAGGAGGAAGAACAAGGAGGAAGAGGTGGAGAAAGGAGAAAGAAGAGGAGGAGGTGAGAGGGTGAGATTGGATGTGAGAGGGGAAGCGGTAAGGAGGGGAGAGAAGATATGAAATTTGAAGAGTAGAGGATATAGGGGAAAGGGAAGGAAATGCGAGGGAAGTGAAAGAGAAAAGAGGGGTTGGGAGGGGAGTGGAATGGAATGGAGTGGAGGGAAGTATAACGGCAGAGAGAGATTCAGATGGGTGGGGAGATAGGGGAGAGGAGGGAATACAAGGGGAGAGAAGGGTAGGAGAGGGAAGGGGGTGGGACAGGAAGAAGAGGGTAGGTGAGGGCGTAGGAGAGTGAACAGAAAGACAGGAGGGGATGAGAGGGTAGGGAAGTGGAAGGGAAGAGGTATATGAGAGGGAATGGGAGAAGTGAGGAGAGAGAATTAGATGGTACCGGGAAGGGAGGGGAAGGTGAAGGTGAAGGAAGTGGAATGAAGAGAGGAAAGGAAAGGAGGGGATGGGACGGGGTAGTGGAAGTGAAAATGGGATGGGAGTAGCGAGGAAGTGGAAAGGGAGAGTAAAGATGTGAGGCGAGGTAGGTGGAAGGGAAGAGGGGAGGGAATAGGAGGGAGGAGGGAAAAGGATGGTATGGGGAGGGAAGGGGAAGTAGGAGAAGCGACAAGTGGAAGGGACGGGGGTAAGGGACAGGAGAGGAGGGGCTGGTAGTGGACGAGTAGGGGGTCGGAGGTATGGTGTGGAAGGTTAATGTAATGAAATGAAGGAATGGGAGAGAGAAAGAGAAAGAAATCAGAGAAAGATGGTGGGAGTTAGATGAATGTGTGGGGTTGGGAGGGAAGAGAAGAGAAGTGGCTGGAAGAGGTGAACAGGAAAGGGGTAGAGCTGGAGAGGGAAGGAAGGGGGGAGTGGAGAGAAAGGAAAAGAGGAAGGGAGAGAAAGGAAGGGAATGAGTTGAAGAAATATTAGACTGAAGAATGAAGGATTGAATAGAATGGGCTGCGATTTGAAATAATCAGGGTGAAGAAATTAAAGTAAATAGGAATTTCAAGTCTGTTTCAAGACAGTTTTCGGTTTGGTATCGAGTTCAGTTTGGTTTTCAGTTCAGTTTTCATTTGGTTCATTTCCTCACCTTGTTATCTTGCCCCCATCCCATGTCCCCATCCTTTTTGGAGCCTGCTCATCCCCGTGCAGCTACCGGCTTCTCAGTGCCCTCAGCTCCAGTCACCGGCAGTGGTCCTCCCTGTCTGGTGTCCTTGTGCGCACTGCTGTTGGTCCCTGGATACCAGCTTTTTGTACCAGGGACACGTCACAATGGTGATCTTTCAGCATGTCATCATACATCACAGCTGTGGGCGATACCACATTTTCCATGTGATCAGCACAAAGGAAGTTCAAAATCCGATTTCTTGACGAGATCCATTTCACAAAAAAATATCCAAACGTGAACCTGAAAGAATTTCCCGTGCTACACCCTCGACAGTGGTTTCCTTTTCACTCTGACGCAGTGAAGAGAGACCTCCCCTCTACACATACGTGGGTCCCGGTCTCGAGACATCACACTGCAGGGCCTGTGATCTCATAAGTGTTCTATTTCCAGGGTTCTGCTTATATTGCGAATTCACTGGCGCCTTCAAATGAATGTTAATTTACTTTTGAAATATATATTTTTTATTATTATGATCATATAAAGAAAGAAAGCAGATTGACATAATTTAAAATGAATTTTAGAAAGTTAATTTTTTTCAGTTTAAAATAAATTGCATATTTAACATAATGCTCCTCACAACCAGTCTACACAAAGAGCATTCAATTTAAATATTAAACAATATTCAGTAGATAGCATCTCCGTATCTGACACTCCTTTCCTCGTGTCCAATAATTTCCCTGAAGCCTTTAAAAACTCAACTCTCAATAGAGCCTAGCTCTTAGGGAAGGCACACACATATATTCTCAAATTGTGTTTATAATCCAGGTGACAAAAAGAATGAGTCTTTGACTCGCTTATGGAAGCAGGTAGCTCGACCCCTGCGTTGTGTTGGTAGCTTCCTCAATCGACCCTCGTGCTTCTGGAGATCCGGCTTCTGTGGTTGGACGTGGTGGCCTGATGTGGCCTGGCCAGCGTCAGTCAGCGGGTCATGGAGCTTTGCCCGAACCAGGGACCCGCTGCTTCCCTCCCGCGTGTTTCCCTTTCCTAGGTCCGTGTAAAGCTCTATGACTCGCTGAACGCAGCGCGGTTCTGAGGACAGCATGAAGTTCTTTCGGCACACATCGCCGCCGAGGGGAGGAGGAAACAGTACATCAAATATGAGCGAGAGGTGCATATGCCACTCCTTTTAGAATAGCCCATTCCTAACATCACCACCCATCCATTTCTCCACATCACCACCCATCCATTCCTCCACACCACCACCCATCCAATCACCACCCATCCATTCCTCCACATCACCACCCATCCATTCCTCCACATCACCACCCATCCATTCCTCCACACCACCACCTATCCATTCCTCCACATCACCACCCATCCATTCCTCCACATCACCACCCATCCATTCCTCCACATCACCACCAATTCATTCCTCCACATCACCACCCATCCCTTCCTCCGCATTACCATCCATGTATTCCTTCCTCATCACCACCCATCCCTTCCTCCACATCACCACCCATCCATTCCTCAACATCACCACCCATCCATTTCTCCACATCACCACCCATCCATTCCTCCACATCACGACCCGTCCCTTCCTCCACATCACCACCCATCCCTTCCTCCACATCACCACCCATCCATTCCTGCACATCACCACCCATCCCTTCCTCCACATCACCACCCATCCATTCCTTAACATCACCGCCCATCCATTTCTCCACATCACCGCCCATCCATTCCTCCACATCACCACCCATCCCTTCCGTCACATCACCACCCATCCATTCCGCCACATCACCACCCATCCCTTCCTCCACATCACCACCCATCCATTCCTCCACATCACCACCCATCCCATCATCACCCATTCATTCCTCCACATCATCACCCATTCATTCCTCCACATCACCACCCATTCAATCACCACCCATCCCTTCCTCCACATCATCACCCATCCCATTCCTCCACATCACCACCCATCCATGTCTCCGCAACACCACCCATCCATTCCTCTATTGCACAATTCATCAATTCTTCAGTAATCCATCATTCCACAGCACCACCCATACATCCTTCTTCAGCACCACTCATCCAATCTTCTACAGCCTAACCCATCACTCTACAGCACCACCACTCAATCCTTATGAAGCACCGCCCATTTATCCTTCTACAGCACTAGTCATCCACTCTTCCACAGGACCACTCGTCCATTCCTCTATAGCTTAGCGCATTCTTCTACAGCAAAATTCCTCCATCCTTCTACAGCATCACCCCTCAATCCTTTTACAGCACAAGCCATCCATCCTTCTACAGCACACCCCATCCATCGATCCATCCTTCTACAGCACCCTCATCAATCCTCCGACAGCACCTCCCATCCATCCTTCTACAGCACCATAGATCCATCCTTTTACAGGACTACTCATCCATAATTCTATAGCACCCTGCATCCTTCTACAGCACCACTCATGTAGCCTGCTAAAGCACCACCCATCCACTATTCCACAGCACCACCCATCCATCTTTCTACAGCGCCAATCAGCCATCTTTCACAACCCGTCCATCTCTCCACAGCACCATCTACACTTTCTTCAACAGCACCACCCATCCACAGCAGAACACTTCTTCTGCACCTAGTCTTATACAGCCCACATTGCTATCCTCCAATTCTCTCAACACACCTCATACACCCGCAACACTTTTATTTTTACTGTTTATGACCAACCGTAACACCTGTGATCTATCCCTCACCAGCACACCTCAGCCTATGTGTGATGTGGAGTGTATCACACATAGAACAAGCATTGGAAATGCAATAGGTCTCGCATGAGGTGGTTTTATACATTTTGGTTATCCATTCGTTGTGGGCAAGAGATGGGGAGATTACCAGTGACGGAGGGCAGGGCGCAGACCTTTGCAGCTGTGAGCGCATTCAATTAATGAAAAAAAAAAAGTAGACATGGCGGGCCGGCTGTGAAACTGAAAGCACGGCCGGCCGGCCGGCCGTGAAAAAGCCTTTGATGCAGCAGGGGGTAATTAGGGGAGGAGAATGGCTGGGCTGAGGCAGAGCGCAAAGCCTTTGATGCAGCAGGGGGCGGAGCAGGAAGAGCTGCTGGCGGCACCAAGCTGACGATTTGATGCTGTGCACGCGCATTTTAACTAATTGCCCTTGCGCATTGAGTTAAAAGTCACATGCACTGCATCAAATCGCCAGTCTAGGTAAGCTCTGTTTAAGCCCCTATAGTCTCGCTCTGTTCAATGCGCATGCGCATTGACAGGCGAGACCTAAAAAGGAAGTAATAAGATGTAAAGATATTTCTCCTCTTTATGCCTGGGAGGAGTACCATTTTGACACATCCTCAGGTGTTCAACTCTTTGTAAGTCTAGGTATATGTCAAAATCCTTGGGTGGATACAAGAGAATGCCAATACTCCACAAATGGATTGGTGCTGGCCTTGCCTAACTTTGGATTTACGAAAACATGCAGAGCCACGGGAAGGGGCTTTGTGCGGCTTAGTAAATACAAATAAAGACTTGTGTTACCTTGCAACGACTTGCATCATGCAAGGGCAACGCAAGTACTTAATAAATCTGTCACTGGTATTCTACCCACCTATACAGCTAGTCACTACTCCCTCTACAACACTGCCACCTCTGTTACACCTTCACTTATCCCTTCACAGCACCTTTAATCCACTCTTGCCTGTCATCGGTATTATGTCTCTCCACAGCACCACTATTTCACCCACAAAAAGCATTCTTATTTTATCTAAAAGTACGTGTTTATTTAAGACCTCATCCACGGCACCCCAATTCTATTTGTCCAAAGCACTTTAATTCCTTTTATACACAGCACCCATGCCCTACTCCCCCACAGCAGACCCATTTTCCATCCATCAGCAGCATCCCTATCTATCACTCCTCACCCACGTCCCCAGTGCATCTGTTCCACCCCTGCACTTCACACCCACTCCTCTGCCTCCTCCCAAACTCAACATTGATGTCATCTCTCCTCCACAGCAGCCCTTCACCCAACACATAAGACCACCAATTCGCCTGTCTGTGTCACCCCTTCCCCCTGCAGCACTCCCTCACCTGCATCTAAAGCACCATCAGTCCACGGGCACGTTTGCTTATCTTTCCCTCTACAGTGCATATCAGTACGTCACAGCACCCACCTCCATGCAACAAGGCCCATGCAATTCCTTTAAACCTATCACCTCTGTGGGTCGCCTGTCCTGGAGTGATGTGGGGGAACTAGGAAGAAAACATCACCACCCAAAGCACTGAATCTGGGCCCCTCGTGACAACTATGACTAGGCCCTGGGCCACAATGAGTGACATGAGCTCACACAGGCATACAGTTCGGGACTGACCTCGAGTGGGCTGCTACCCCTTTGTTTAATGGCTCCGCCCCGCCTGGGCTCACCAGTGTGTGCTGACATGCACAGAGCTACGTAGTCCCTGCGGCTCAGTACATCCCATTCAACCTCCGATAATTAGATCAGCCAGTCTTACTGACATACATACTTTTGTGACGCAGAGGCGGCGCAAAGCCAGCACCATGCAGTGGGGTATTTACAACGTGGCGCATCTGGGAGATCCATCACGTTGTAAAGCCCTGCGCCACATGTGGGCATTCCAGCATGGGGGGGCGTTCCGGCGCAGGAACGCCTCGGAAAAGTGACTGAGTGAAATCTACAAGATTTCACTCAGTCACTTTTACAGCCATGCTGCGTCAAAACTTGAAGCAGGTGTAAGGATTGACGCAGCATGTTAGGCATAGGGGCACCCCGAGCCTTGCTGGAGCTGCGTCGCGCTTGCGACGCAACTCCAGCAATGCGCTGCCTTTCAGCCGGGGGATGCGACACGTATCTGCCCATCCGTGCACCACGGTGCGCCGCATTATAAATGCGGTGCATCAGTGGTGGTGCACGGGTGGTTTGACGTGTCACAACTTTTCTGGCGCATCCCTGCTGATTAGCAGAGATGCGCCAGAAGTTGTAAATCTGCCACGTAGTCCCTTAGCTGCTGACTGGGAGTTGGATTAGGCCTCAGCCTAGCAGATCGACCTCTTCATCCTCTCACTCCATCTTGAGGTGGGGTGACTCTTGATCGTTCATCGACTATACCGGGTCCTGGTTCTGTAGTGCAAGATGTCTCAAGCCTGGACACCAGAGCATCCCACATGTCCAATATCACCCATCAGCTTGTCACTGATGGGGGTGTCTTCCACACCCCTCCTTGAGGGGTCTCTATCCACCTTCCGAAACTAGGATATGTTGCGGGTGACAGTCTCTGATCCCCGGCGAGCCATGTCCATCAGCCCACGGACTCTTGTAACCATCCAGGACCCTCTCTCAAATGGGGTCCTAAACTTCCACCCAGGATAGCGATCCTTGATGTGTACTCAATCTCCTACTTCCTGGCTCTGGGGCACTGCCCTTCTGGCCCAACTAACCCATTCATAGGTTTGCTTCCTCCTTCTCTGAGTGCCCTCCAAATCCACTGGGATCCACCCGGCCCAGTGGTAATTCTGTCTTTAACTGGTGTTTGAAATAGCAAATGCATTGGGGTGGACTGGGTGGATTGCGATACATTCTCATGAACCTTTCCACAGTGCCAGTGCCCTGGGGCCAATGCAGAGTCACTTTGTGATTCTGGATCCCCAGCCCCTGTACTTGTGGAATTCCGCCCCATGAAATGGAGGCCCATTGTCAGTTTTGATGAATTCTGGCAGCCCATATGCTGCCATCGTTTTCTCCAGAACAGGGCGCACATGAGAAAATGGGGTAATCGCCACTAGCTCTACTACTGAGTATTTCAACAGTTCATCCACAATTACCAGGGTGAACCACTCATCCTGGAAGCTACCAAAAATTGTTCGGGGAGTAGTAGGGGCCTCTTCTGTGGCTAGTGCAACTGGGACCACTGGGCTTCCCATGACCTGGCAGGTGATGCAACTCTTCATCCTGGTTTTTTTTTTCGACATCTTGATGGCCCTCATGACCCTGCTCCGCCACTTGACTCTCCTGGGATTGGGAATCACCATTTGACGCCCCCTCATGATTATGCCCCATCCATGGAGCATAACTCTTCTCTCACTTTCCAGATTTTTGACATCTGGTGTTTCTCTTCTGGATCCCATTGATTGGCATTCTGCAGGAACAACTTCCACCCACTTGCAATGGCCTCCGCCATGTGCATCAACCCATCACCCTTCTCTGTGGCAAGTCTAACATCTTCCACTGTCAGTGCATTTGGGCAGGTTGCTGCCACCACCTACATGGGCCAACCCGCCTCATCCAGCATGTCCTCCTCCTCCTCCCCTTTCTCCACAGTCTCAGCAGGGTGGCGGGACAGGAAATCCTCCTCCTCCAGCATCAGGACTGTACACAACATTGAATCTGTAGGGAAGTAGCTGAACAGCCCAACGCTCAATCCTTGGGGGCGGGTGGGGTGCTGTACCTCAGAACAGACTCACTACCGGTTATAGGTGGGTCACAACTCTGAAGTCCCTGTCATACACATCGATGAAAATGGTCACAGGTCCACTTAATGGCCACTTAATGGCCAATGCCTCCCCTTCAATTTGCGCATAGCATGCTTCGATTGCCATCAGAGCTTTGCTCGCAAACGCCAGAGGTGTCGTCGCTCCGGGGGGGTCTGTTTCTGGTTCAATATTGCACCTAGACCACCAGAGCTGGAATCAACCACCAATTCCGTGGCCTTATCCATCATGAAATACGCCATGGTGGCGACAGTCAATAGTGCTTTCTTAATGTCCTCAAACAGCTTCTGCTCCATAGGATCCACATCCACTTGACACCAGTCTTTGCGAGTGCTCTCAACAGTTCTGACAGTGTTGCTAGATGAGGTAAAAAACACTCACAATAAGTCACCATCCACAAGAAACTCCTAACTTCCATGGGGCTCTATGGGGCCGATGCCAATTTGATGGTTGCTAACTTGCGAGGGTCTACCTGCAAACGCTCCCTTGAGAAGACAAATCTTTTGTCTTTGTGAAGCGTTAGCCCTGTATCACTAAGCCTCTGTAGCGTCGCTTTGAGCCGCATATGATGTTCTGAAAGAGTGGAGTAATATATCAGAATGCATCACTGATATTAAGGCCCTGACAGTTTCTCATTGATGGCATTTTGAAACACCTAGGTGGCAGAGGAAATCCCAAAACTCAGTCTCTTGTACCACCTTAACTACAGATGCTTTGAAAAGGTGGTGATGTAACGGTTATCCAAGAACAGTGCTAGCTGGTGATAACCTGCATTTAAATCCAATTTTTAAAACCACATGGCTTCATTAAGGTATGAAATTATATCATCCACCGTCGGGGTGATGTGTCATTCCTGATGGATGACACAGGTCGGGCAGCCTCATATCTACACACAGTCTTATCGCTCACAGCTGCTTGGGTTTTTCCGTGCTTACCAGGGGAGACACCCACGGGGTATGTCCTGTTATGCTCTCAATGACGTCCATGCTTTCAAGATTCTCCAACTTGGCCTCCACCTGAGCTCTCAGATGGAATGGAATATGTATGTGTTGCAGTGCGGTGGACTGCACAGTAGTGTCAATGTACAACTTTACTGTGGCCCCCCCTTCGATGCCCCAATCATTTAAACAACTGTGGAAACGCATCCAGGATGCAATCTAATTTAAAGTCATGAACCACTTTTGTAAAAAACACCAGTCCCAAGACTTCTGCTGTGCTGCAGCCTAGCAGTATTCCTTCACCCTTCTGTGTTACGTGGAACAACGTCATGACCTCTTGGTCCTCATGCCTTACTACCACCTCCATGGCTACCAGACGTTGGATGATCCCTGCCACCATACAAATAAATCCTGATGTGGGACTGCCTCACCACTGGTCTGGGACCTAGTCTTAGGTACTGCTGTTGTTCAGTGACATTCACTGATGCACCAGTATCAATTAGAGCACACACATTCGTGTATATAATCGTGACATCACACACAGGCTGGGAATGCCTCCTTCTCGGTGCTGCAAATGAAATGAGGAACACCTCGTCCTCATCAGGATCCACCCCCTTCGGCCAATCATCCTTCTTCCATTTATCTTCCTCTTCATTCATCCGGCAGCAAATTGTCATCCAGAGCGACAGTTGCCTCACGGACCTCAACGGAGGTACGTGGCCTTGTGTACTTCGGCCCCACCACTGCTTCGATACATCCTTGCAAAGTGATTCAGCTGATGGCACACCGAGCACGTGGTCTGGTTGCATGTCATCTCTCGTCAGGGTGAGCTTCCCGCCCACAGATTCCAGATGACGCACCCATGTGCAACCTACCTCTGCCCTTCTCGGGTGCTGTCCAGGTGTGCAGTGTATCCACAGATTCCTATTCCTTGATTGAGAGTCATTACATCTCATCTGCTCTGGCGCTGGACAGGTCATACGTCCGTATCATTATCAATATTTCCTCCAGCTCAATCCCGGAGAATCAGTCTCCTTAGAGTTGCTAACCGGCATCCCTGTGTTATCTGTGCCCTGACCTCCTTGGGGTGGTCATACTCCGTGCAGGAGCTTGCCAGTGTCCTGAGGTGGCCATAGACTGCCTTGCCTGCTGCAGCTTGAATCTTTCACATTTGGGGTTCGACAGTGGTTTAAAATGCACTTTGAGCACCATTATGGCAGCATCGTAATACCCAACACCCCCAGTGTTTGTACATTTTGTCCCCCATAAAATGTAGCAACAGGGATCTCTCCACTTATGTGTCATTTTCCCTAGCGGCCCTGAAATAGTTTTCTAATTGACCTACCCAGGTCTTCCAGCTTGGTGCTGCAGTCGCTGGGTCTTGCCAAGTCCCTGAACGGTGCCAGTGCACACACTGCAGCATGCATGTTTGTGCCACCTCCTGCCGCAGCCCTCCGGAGAGCCTTAGCCTGCTCTTTGACTTCTTCCACCTAGGCATCATCTGCCATTCTCTATTCAGGGCCACAGAGTGAAACTCAGCAGTGCATATTGTGTTAGGCGCACTGCAACCTTGCTGCTACGTGCCTGTGATGGAGCAGATTTCATCTGCAGTCAGGCATTGTTTTATTTTTGTGCTTTAGACAGACTGCATTTAAATTGCCACGCACATTTTGGTGCAAGTTAAAAACATGGCACATGAAAAACATGAAAGTGAGGCCTATTCAGTCTGAAATGCTTTTGCTGAATTAACATGTGTTTTTGCAGTGTAGAGAAAAGTGGCCTTTTTAGCTTTGAAGATTAATAGAATGTGTTTCTCTCTTCCCAGCTCATCCCTTGTAATCTAAATTCACTATTTCTGTCTTAAGAGACTTTGACTTGTTGCATATTTTGATAAACATTTTCAGTTAATAACACCTCTTTTTATAATGTGTGTGAATTAATAATGCATCAAACACTACACAGGGGGCTAAATGCTTTTTTGCATTAAAAGCTATCTAAAACACTAAAGCATGTTGCAGTGTGCGCTGTATTAACTGAGTGCGCTGTATTAACTGTGTGTGCTTTTACATTTTACACTAAAGCATGAAAATGCTATGTTGCACATTGCACATTTATTTTGCATGTTGTCATAAATAATAGAAATGCTGCTTGAAACTAATAGCTTGGCTAGGTAAACATTTATAAGGGGTATTAGTATGAGGGAGGGAAACATAATGGGCTGATTTACATTAAATTAATATTCTCTTTGTGTCTGTTTTATTTTTGGGGCCTACAATTAAATGGCTGCCTGTGAATCCAGCAAGGCTATGACTTGTAAAGAGAAGGGTGCATGTGCAGACTGAGCCAGCTCTCCTCATGACAAGAAAAAGTCAAGGACATCTTGAACTGTACATTTATTTATTTATTTATTTATGCGATTTTATATAGCGCAAACTTTACCCGAAGGTGTCAGAGCGCTTTACATAGGACCCAGTTTCAAACATAAGGACTGACGGTACAAAAAGAATTTGCAAATTGTTGGCTTACATAAGAACCAGTTGAAAACATACGGATTGAGGATAACATGCGTTATAGAAAGACTTAGGATTACATGCGTTATAAAAAGGTACAAACAGAAAAAATTGCAAATGTACAAGAGATAAAGTCACACAAGGAGGAGATACAACTGGATAAAATCTAGGCATATACTAGTGATATCTCTATCTACTTAGGGAGAGGATACACATGGATATACTCTAAGAGTCACATAGGAATGGTAGAAAGCACAGCGGACTCCTGCATAAACTAGTGATTAGAGTTATCTCTATATACATAGGGAAGGGGTAAGACTGGATATACTCTAAAAGTCACATAGGAAGGGTAGAGAGCAACGCGGACTACTACATATTCTAGTGATTAGAGCTATCTCTATATACATAGGGAAGGGATACACATGGATATATTCTAACAGACACATAGGCGACTAGTCGTTAGAGTTATCTCTATAAACATAGGGAGGGGATACACATGGATATACTCTAAAAGTCACAAAGGAGACTAGTCATTAGAGTTATCTCTATATACATAGGGAGGGATATGACTGGATATACTCTAAGGGTCACATAGGAATGGTAGAGAGTACAAAGGTCTACTGCATATACTAGTGATTGGAGTTATCCCTGTATACATAGGGAGGGGAAATGAATGGATATACTCTAAGAGTCTACTGCATTTACCAGTGATTAGAGTTATTTCAATAAATCACAGAGCAGAGTTCCAAAAGTGTGGATGCAGTCACAGCACAAAGGGAGGGTGGGAGGGATGCAAGGGTAAGGAGAGAAGGGAAAGCAGAAAAGGGAGAAAACATTTGAGGATCATCCACGGGGATAAGGGGTTAAAGGGCGACGGAATGGAAGGAGGGCTAGAGTCCAGAAAAAACTGTCCGAAAACAGCAGCAAGGTGTCGGCCAGGACAGAACAAGAAGTCAAGAAGTCCAGGAGAGAAGGTGGGAGTCCAGGTGGAAGATGAAGCTGGAGGCCAGCCGCAGGCGCGTCACCATCTTGGAGAGCTTGCAGTCAGCCAGCTCGGTGGGGGTGAGCTTGCGCCAGGTGGTGAAGGCCATGTTGACGCTGATGGTGCGATATGTTAGCGGGAGGCTCCGCTAGGAATCAGCGAGCAGCCAGCGACCCTACCTCCCGGGTTGTTGTCGTCGGGTGGGCACCACACAATAAGGCACTGCAAATGTCCGGTAGATCGTAGATGCAGAGGTAGAGATGCAATCACATTCTTGTGATTGTGCCAATGTACCAGTTAGTTAAAATATCCGTCCTACTGCGCTGTGAAAGGAAGGAAGAGAATTAGAATGAAACATTTTTCCTAGTTAATGTTGCAAAAACAATATAAATGTATTAACTCATGTATGCTTCTTTTGTTAAAACTGGTATAGTCAGGATTTTAGAATGAGTCAGGAAAGTGAGACTTCATGCCATCATGACTGACCAATCACGTACAGGTTTTCCTGAAGATGCAACATTTTTGTGTAGACTGCCAATAATTAGAGTATAAATAATGACCTCTCTGGAGGGGGTTTGGCTTCTAGGCTCATTAGGGGGGTGTGTGAGCTCTTGAGAGAAGGAACAGATTAGACCAGACATTCTATGGGTTAGGTACGAGAAACGTCCCGGGAGATTGCTGAAGGGCGGAGTTTGCGTCCGAGGAGAGTCAGGGGGAGGTTTCTTGCTTCCACGTCATATTTTGGCACTGCAGGCCACATTCCTTTGAGGTCTCGTGAAGGAGGGGCTGTTTTCCTCTTTAGACACAGACAGACAGAGAGTGCAGCTGATTAAGATAGAATTAGATGCTAAACGTTAAGTTTATGCTTTGACTAATTAATTAGGTCTGAAAAGATGTATTTGTCTTATGCATTTATTTCTCTTTATGGGAGATTTTTGCCAACTATTTAATCATTGATTAGCCTTGCAAGACTATTTTTCTTAGAAACTCTTTGAGAATTTTGACTGATATTTTGCGCCACATTTTCTTTCCTACATGTAATGCTTATATGCAGACTGTAATGTGTTCTGTATTAATGCTATTTTTCCTGTTTTCCAAATTCTGTAACCTGATTGATATTTTAATAATGAATAAAGGGTCAGAGAAAAATTAACTTTTGACTAGAAAATAAAACCCTTTAAAATACTCAACAGCTCTCTTTATTGGCTTGAATAATAATTGCATTATTGACTGTTTATGATTATTTAAAATCTACATGGTGTGAAGGGCCCAACACCTTTTTTCAGCGGTAAATTAGAGGTAGCATGAGGGTTTACATTGAGAAATTACCAGAAGAAATTACCGCCCCATCAGTTTTTGGTAATCAGAGGATGGTTATTATTGATTAGTTTGGTGATTAATGATTATTGATTTCACCATCAACTATTCAACTAATGGATCATTGACCTTAGAAGGGAAATAAAATAATTGCCCAAGTTAGATAAATGTCCAAGTCCTGATTTCTGACTCCAATGCTCAGAACCTGAAGACTGGCAAAGCAGTACTGGAAGGTGATGTAACAAGGTGATTGCAAGAAGTGGTGTGAGTATCAATAGGGTTGTGAAATATTGTTAATGTGCTAGGATGTAGTTTTTTAAGTGTTGAAAATATTAAGGTTTTTTTTTACTGTTGGTGACATTTTGTTCATTTTGAATGGATGGTGTTATTGATTATATTGGTAATTTCATAGGACATAATTTTTTGGTTATTGATTACATGTTTTAACTCTTCATGTTAAGTAAGTGTCTTGTTCTATGTTGTCTGAACACGCAGGTATGCACACCTGTGGAATCCCGGGAAGGAATAGCGGGTGGTAAATGGAAGCCACACTGTACTGAGGTTACTCGTCTGTTGGAATAACACTGAGAAGCTAGGTAGGGCTGGCAGTGTTAAATTAGGGACTATTTTCTGTGTGAGTGATTGATAGCAAAGAGTTCACTGCTAGAATTTGGTGTGATATCACCTAGAAAGGGTCACACTGAAGGAGTAGCAGGTTCTTCTGAGCTTGAGTGACAGCAAAGAGTTCGCTGGTGAAACTTTGGTCTGATATCACCTAGAAAGGGTCACACTGAAGGAGTAGCAGGTTCTCCTGAGCTTGAGTGACAGCAAAGAGTTCGCTGGTGAAACTTTGGTCTGATATCACCTAGAAAGGGTCACACTGAAGGAGTAGCAGGTTCTTCTGAGCTTGATTGACAGCAAAAGGGTTCGCTGGTGAAACTTTGGCCTAAGATATATCCTGAAGGATAAGTCCAAAGGAGTAGCAGGTTCTTCTGAGCTTGAGTGAAAGGTAAGGGGAAGGGATTTACCTGTAGAGTTTAAAGAGTAAACGGATGGTCTTACTTTGTGAAGAGTAAGCGGAATGTGTTACTCGCAGTGAATATAAATCTATCCTTTATTTAGCACAACAGACAGAGTAGCGAATGTATTTATGTTGTTACTAACTGAGTAATTGATTAAGAGAAATATTGCAGTAAGATTTTGTGGAGGGTCAGTGGTAGGAGTAAAACTGACTAAAATTGAGACTGACAGCTTTGGAAAAAAGAAATTGCATTGAACTATTGCAAAAATGAAAATGTTTGAAGGTTTAAAGAAGCTGTTAGGAGGTAAAGTGAAAAATGTGTTTTTTATTGGTGATGCTCCTGAAGGAACACCTGTGAATTTTATGTCTACCAATTTGGGACAAAACACATGCATGTGGGTTCACCAATGGTGCAAGATTACTGAAAAAGAAGGTGCTTTGAGGTTTCCAAAGGATGGTACTTTTGAATTGAAAATTATTGACAAATTAAGGGAAGTGTTATGTGAAATAAAGACACCATCTAAAGCTGCACAATTTGAGGCCTTAAGCATGTGGGAAAAAGCAGCAAGAGAGAAAGCAAGTGAGGATAAAAAGGTAAAGCACCATATTAAGGAGAAGGGAATTAATGATGATAAAGAGCTTCAAATAAATGGGGGGCGTGGCTTGGATGGCAGTGGGAATGGCCGCCTAACCTGGAGCTCCGCATCACAGGAGAGCGACTACGACCCTTTCCCACTGTAATCGAGACACGATTCGACTAGAAATCGAGGATTACGATGTCTCATGATATGTGGAGCCCTCCGGATGCCTGAACGGGTTCTGTGGACCCGTATCTGTGGTCTTAAAGCAGGTTTTCCAGCCCTCCACGCGCCGACATCAGAAGTCTCCTAAAATGGCGCCGCAGTGTCACGATAGACTTGCCTGACAGAGTGCGATGGTTCCGCTCTCCATTACCACCGATCGAGGCCGACGTGACCGGGGGAATTCGCACCTCATCCAAGCCGTCAGCAATCTCCTTATAAGGTGAGGATCACCACCAAAAGCAGCCGCGGCAACACATTGATCGGCACGTCCTGCCTGACCCCAAAATGGCGGCTCCTCCTGTTACGCGATCTCCTCTTCTAATCGCCTAACAACCAAATAAGCGAAGGAAAAGTGTAACAAACGACTTTCCACAACACTAAACGAGGCACTCTACCCAGCCCTTGGCCAAGATCTTTACTTAGCTAAAACCTCACTAATACCACCAAAAAGAGGGAATCTCTAGCCACCACGAACCCACACCATTATAAGCAGGGGGAGCGCCACCAAAGCCCTCGAACCTCTACAAAAACGGCGGAATCTAAGACAGAAGACAGAAACCTCTGCCAGCATATGCCCTCCGCCCAGCAATAGCCCTTATTACTTCCAGCATGAGGAAAGAGCGCTTTGTTGTTGTTCCTCGAGCCACGTGGAGGCAGACTCCTGCAAGTAAGATCTTATAATACTTTTCTTGACTGAAGAAGGCACTGCCCAACACAAATCCACCGCTAACGAAAGTGATCGTCTGCCCACGCTCCTGTGCTTCTGGCGACTGGCTCGTACCTCCCTCTCATCCTTGGGACCTTGCTACCTTGACCACCCGCTCTCGCCCACGCACCGGTCACTGACCACTGTATACTCGCGCTCGCCATCTGGGCCCTCCTGTATCAATCTCCTTCTGCACAAATCAGCGGTTGCTACTAGTGCCAACCTACCCTACCATAATGGCGAACAGAGAAGACAGAAACAACCCAAAGAAGGTGAAACCAGAGCCTTTGATTTCCGACTCTCCCATTAAAAGCAAAGCGGACATGGCGGCAACGATGGAGATGATCTTAAAGAAATTGTCAGACCTTACGGATATCTCCAAATCAACCATGGCTAATACTGACTCAATGCAACTCGAACTGACGGTGATCAGGGCCGACATGAGCACTCTAAACTCAGGCTTGGGAGCAGCAGAGGAACGCATTAGCGAAGTAGAAAATCTATAGCGCCAGTCGGCATCCAGTATCCAACGCCTGGAAAATGTCACCGACACCCTCAGACGCCATAATGCTGAGTTGGAGGACCGCAACAGACGGGGGAACGTTAGAATTTTCGGCATACCAGAAAACGCAGAAAAAGATGCTGATTCCTGCGTGGCTTTCTTAGAATCATGGATCCCCATGATCACCAAGACTGAGTTCCAACATGGCCTCGAATTGGACAGGGCGCATAGGATCCCTACCTTCACGAACAATCATGCTAAAGGGCCCAGACCAATGATATGCAAACCGCTTAGATTTCAGCACGCTGAACTGATTCTCCAATATGCAAGGAAAAATCATTCCATTACCTGGGAAGGCCATAAGATCATCTTCACGCAGGACTTCTCCAAAGATACGATGGATGTGCGCAAGGGTTTCCTGGACCTCCGACCCAAACTTAGATCCAAGAACATCCCCTTCTCTTTCGCAGGGCCCGCCAAGTTCAAAATCATGATAAATGGTCGTCCAAGATTCTTCACAGACCCGAGAGACCTGGCACGCCATCTCGAAGACTGCCCAACTCAAGAAATGGACCAATCAATTGGTCTGTCCAACAAAAGAAAGACCACATGTCCGAACCAACACGACGCAGTCAGTTAGTTTCACTGTTTTTTGTTATTTCCCCAGAGGAATCGAGGCGGATGCCTCCTGATGGACCTTTCATCGAAGAACTTTATTCGACTCATGACTTCCGGCCATAAAAACCGACACTCAGTCTCACCGAGTCCTCAGTACCGTGAGTTTATAGTCTAGACCTCCTAGGCCAACCCAGTGACTTCTTGTAATGTAAGACTG
The DNA here is from genome assembly GCF_964261635.1 of Lissotriton helveticus. Lineage (NCBI taxonomy): Eukaryota > Metazoa > Chordata > Amphibia > Caudata > Salamandridae > Lissotriton > Lissotriton helveticus. Next base: position 921,836,617 of record NC_136070.1, read on the forward strand.
CTTGCGTTTCTTAATGAATCTTGCTCTGCGCAGCTTGTTACAATTAGTACAATTAGTACAATTAGTACAACAGGCTCACTTCCAGGTAGCTCCCACATTCCTAGATCTAATACTCCACCAACTTCGTCTTTGTTGTGGGTAGGTTAACCCAACAGGTACACCATGTGCGTGATACCTACATAGCTCCATTGCCTTAAAAACAGTTCTTTGCCTACTTGTTTTCAAATTAGGTCAAGACCTAAGTATGGCTTGCTTAATAGTATTTTTGTTAAAAAGTTAACTCTGAGACACTTACTTGTTTGATATACTATCCAACTACGTCCAACTTTGGGATTGCTAATATGTACTTACTACTGTTATTGTTACTCCTGTTTTGCGTAGCATGGTACTGTTGTCGTACTCCCCACGTACGTATTTGGGGGGAGGGAGGGAGGGGGGAGAGGGAGGGTTCACCTGGGGAAATGGGAAAAGAGAGAGTATGTAGGAGCAAAAACACGTCAGAGTTTAAGAATTTTTCACCTCATTTTGTATTGTATTCTGTTTTTAGTGGTGTTTGATTTACGCAGAGATACCATTCACAACCCACCACACCAAGTCCGCTTGCTTCCTTATTGTTTCCCCTTCCCTGTTTGTAGGCTTGCATCTCAACACTCCACCGTTTACAACCTATCAACAAGCTTCACACTAAAACTTAACCAATATTTCCAATGTAATGCGTATGTATATGTCACGACGACTCGCTCTTCTCACGTCTCTCCGCCAGCTCTCCATCTAGCGGTAAAATGTAACACCAATGTCTAACACCAATTCAATAACAGACGATCTTAACACAATCTCCTTAAACGTCAAAGGACTTAATCATCCTGTGAAAAGGCGGAAAGTGTTTGATTATCTTGCTAAAACAAAAGGGGATATCGTCCTTCTGCAGGAAGCCAAGCTATCAGAGGATGACTTGCGCTTCCTTAACATCCACTGGTCGTCCCATGTTCTGTCCTCTCCTGCGCCACACAAAAAGGGTGGAGTAGTCACCCTGTTATCAAAAAAGTCCAATCTGACACTGTTATCACACACTCACGACACAGAAGGCAGACTATTAGTGACCCATCTACGCAGAGAGGATGACCCCATCCACGTGGTGAACATTTACGGCCCTAATTCAGATGACCCCGAGTTCTGGGACTCAGTCTCTCGTTCAATGGAGCATATCCCACAAGATGACCTTCTGATAGTGGGGGGCGACTTTAACCTGCCCCTCGATCCCATACTGGACAGGCAGTCCAAGTGCTCATTCCACCCTTCACGTTCGCATGAGGCCCTACTACGCCTCTGTGAGCGTTACTGCCTTAAGGACTCATGGCGGCTCCAGAATCCCGATGGGAGAGACTACACCTTTTACTCTGCTCCGCACAACTCCTATTCGCGTATTGATTTTATCCTGATATCCACCTCATTCACACATCTGATTGAAGAAACAGACATTGCCCCCAAACTGGTTTCCGATCATGCATGTATCCACACCAAGCTTGCCGGCTCCCGCTCGATCCGTCTGCCTAGAAGATGGCGCTTAAATGAGGAAACCCTAACCAACCCCGATGACAAACTCATGATAGCAAACGCCATTGAGGAATACTTACTGCTAAATAATACCCCGAATATCACACCTAACACCCTATGGGACGCTCTTAAAGCCACGATCCGTGGAGTCATTATAAATATCAGAGCCAAAGCCAACAAGGCACTAAACAAAGACCTGGAACAACTGGAACTAGAAATCAGATCCCTAGAAGCCCAACACAAAGCCAACCCCCAAGATCCCAAGCCCCTCGACCTCCTAACTAAAAAGAAATATGAATACAATGCCATCACTAGTAAAAGAGCGGGTGTATGGATCAACCGTTTCAAAGCCTTAAAGTTGTGCGAAGGGAATAAAGCGGGTAAATTGCTAGCTTCATACCTCAAACACAAACAAAAGCTATCAACCATATCCTCAATAAAAGACTCCGCAAATAACACCCACACCAACCAGACCAAAATCCTAGACACATTTAAAACCTTCTATGAAGAGCTCTACAAGAATGACAAACCGCTTGACATAGCAGCTAGCACCGACTACCTTGAGTCTCTCGACCTCCCTAAATTATCAGAAGCTGACAAACTACAATTAGGATCCCCCATCAGTAAAACAGAGATCTCGGTGGCCATCAAATCTCTGAAAAACAACAAAGCCCCCGGCCCGGACGGCTTCACTGCATCTTTTTATAAAGCCTTTGAAAACCAACTTACCCCTACGCTCCATACGGTTTTCAATTCTACCGCGTCCAGTGGGTGTATTTCACCCTCAATGAGTGAGGCTACAATAATTGTAATCCCTAAAGAAGGGAAAGACCCTCTCGAAACCAAAAACTACCGCCCCATCTCTCTAATAAACCTTGATTGCAAGGTATATGCCAAGATCTTAGCAAATCGATTAAACGCTGTTCTTCCCAATCTGATAAGCCCATCGCAAGTTGGCTTCCTGAAACACAGGATGTCGAACGACAATACCAGACTCCTGTGCCATATACTAGAGAAAGCTAACAATTGCCAATTTCCAATGGTCGCGATCACTCTGGACGCGGAAAAAGCCTTCGATAAGGTTTCATGGCCCTTTCTTCAACACTGTATGCGCTCATTCAACCTTGGTCACTCCTTCATCACAATGGTGATGGCCCTATACTCCTCCCCCTCAGTTCGAATAGCACTCAACAGCACCCTTTCCAATCCATTTCGCCTCTACCAAGGCACTAGACAAGGTTGCCCACTTTTACCGGCACTCTTCCTTCTGGCCCTTGAACCCCTACTAACTGACATCAAACGGAATGAAGACATTCAGAGAGTCTCCTTCGGAGATACTCAGATAAAATTAGCAGCATATGCTGACGACATATTGATTGCTACAGAAAATCCGGCCAAATCAATCGAGGGACTCATGACCTCAATCAGCAAATACTCGGCCCTGTCTGGATATAAGTTAAACAAGGACAAATCCAAAGTCAAACCACTAAACATCCTCACCACCAAAGAAGTCCTTGGTCACTCGGGTCTAGCTTGGCAAACAGAAGTTATAAAATACCTAGGGATAGAATTCACCGATAAACTACTGAGTACACTCAAACACAACGAGACAACAACACTGACAAAAGTTAAAAGAATCCTGGATGGCTGGTCCCCACGATTTATCACTTGGTGGGGTAGGGTGGAAACTATAAAAATGATGATATCCCCACTAATCAACTACCTGAGCACAATGCTACCCCTTACCTTCTCCAAAGAATTCCTTTCCAAGCTTGATAAACTGATTTCCTCCTTCCTTTGGCAAGGGAAAAAGGCCAGAATCAGCCTGAAAAAACTACGTCTTGATAAAACCTTGGGAGGCGTCAATCTGGCTGACTTTAAGCTCTATCAAACTGCTTTTTTGGCCAGACAGGGTTCATTCTGGCTAACTCCACACACAGACTACACCCCGGTGTGGCTGTCAGTGGAAAAATCCCTTCTTCGAGGCCTTGACCCCTCCGCCCTTCTTACCACCAAACTACAACCCACTGTAAATTCAGGAACCATCTTCAAACACACGAAGGCCGCCCTCCTCCATGTAAGCAAATTTTTACCTCACCAATTCCGTAAATCGAAGTGGGAATCGTTGTGGCACAATAACAAACTATTATACAAAGGGAAACCACTAAATAAGCCTACTTGGATAGGGAAGGGAATATACTTCCCTCACCAACTATTTGAAGGTTCGTCGCCACTCACTTTCTGCAAATTACAAAATAGATTTCAACTCCAACACATAGACTTCTACTATTTCTTGCACCTCAAGGTGGCACTCACCAAAGCAGATCTGAACGACATCACCCCCTCCCTCCCTAGCTACCTACACACACTCAATAGACTTGGCCATCAGGTGTCCAGAATATACAAAATGATCCGTCCACAGAGGTCCAACCTGACTAACTCCACACAGTCATTCTGGGATTCATATTCTTCCACAACAACTTCGGAAGTAGAGTGGGCCAGAATATGGGAGTCAACCACACGACACAAAATTAGCCCTACACTATCCCAAACTAAATTCTGGCTACTCCACAAAGCCTTTTGGACTCCCAGGAGACTCTTCTTGCACAACATCAAAGAAGATGATTCCTGCTGGAACTGTATGGCGGAGGGTGGGGACCTTGAACACCTAATATTTAAATGCCCTCGTGTCACCGCCTACTGGGATAGAATCTTCGAGTTCATTACCAAAGTGCTACATATCTCTCTCCCGAGAGAATTTGCAACCTTAGTCTTGGGTTTTACCAAAGCCGTCACCCTCAATGAAAATGACAAAGCCCTACTTGACCTACTTCTGACGGCGGCGGTTAAAATCATATTGAATAATTGGAAGGACACAGGCAAAGCCTCTTTCCCCCATTGGCTCAACTGGATCTCAAATCTTAGAGGAGCCGACAATATAGCGCTTGCCTCTACACCATGGCGTCCCCCACATAGGACACTATGGTCCTCACTCGACGCTCACTTCGACCTGTTCAAACCTCCATGATTATCTGATGTTCACATGTACTTCTCTCGTTAGAGCCCTTTCAATACCCATCAGCTTCATTGCGGACACATACTTTTTCACAGAGCGTCTTGCGCCTTTTTACAAGATACTGATCTTACTAGACTGTACGATTATCTCGCACCTCTTGTTGTTGTGACACCTGCAATGTGTACTGATGCAATGCCTAATTTCCTTATTGTTTATATTTACTTTATCCCCCTTCTGTTCCCTTTATGCTATGCTTTCGTTAATATTTGAACCATGCCTGATATATGCTCATGACTGTAATGCTCTCTGTTTATCTCTCAATAAAATTTCTGTGAACTGGAAAAAAAAAAAAAGAGCTTCAAATAAATAATGATTCAGGTGATGAAATAATTGATGCATTGTTAACTGAGTGTCCACCACTTTATGTGGTTCCCATGAAAAATACTGAAAATAGTGCACCAGTAAATACCACAGTGGCTACTGCTTCTGTTGAACAGAGAGAAAAACAGATTGATATAACTGTGCAGACATCTTATATTGACCCATTACCTGTTGATTCCGCTCTGACAGTGATACCTCCAGGTGTTACTACTTTAAATGTGCCTGATTCAGTTCAAGAATTACAAACTGCAGATGCACAGATAATGCCTAGAAAAATTATGACTGTCCCAATTAATATGGTCCCTACTGAAAAGGTTCAAAGAGCTGCAGAATCAGTGATTATGGCTGGGTTTATTTCAGAAACTCAGAATACACAGATTATTGAACAGAAATTACCCCAAGCACTAAAAGGTGAGGGGAAAATGGCCTTTACAACATCTTCAGCTCAAGATAAAATAAATATATTTGAAAATGGGATTTCTCAAACCTGCTTTGAGGAAGCAGCAGTGACTAAAAATATAGAGAACATGGAAGAACATATTAACACAGACCATGAAAAAGAGAAACAGCTTAGTGTTTTAAATTCAACATGTGAACATGAAGAAATTAACAATCCTTGCTGTTTAAATAATGAAAATGTGAACCAGGGTCAGGAAAAAGAAGTAATTTCCCTGAGTAAGGAAACAGCTACATGTGCATTAACTACACATAATGGACTGACAGATTTGGCTCATAAATATGAAACTGATGTTTCAAGACGTTTTCCATTTCAGAAAAGTTTCAGGGTACACGTGGATGATGAAGCAAATGAGAAAATGTGTTCTTCAGGCATGCAATTGCACATTGCAGAATTAAAATATATGTTTAAATGCAATGGGTTTGAGAAATTAGGAGACAAGTGGGCAAGAAAACATGAGAAGAAAAAGAAACCACCAGACCTAGCAAGGAAACTGGATAAGGAAAAGAAGCCACCAGATTTAGTTGAGAAAAATAGTAAGCAGAATGAGGGAGAACTTTTGCTTACTCATTGAGAGAAAAGGTGGGAGAAATGTATGTTCCTATGCTACAGAATAAAAGTGAACTTGCAGCATTTCTGAAAACATTCCCACAATAGAGAGACACATTTATGCTGTGGTACCCACAAGTAGATGGATTTGATGGATTTGATGATGTGCATTCATTTGGAAATGTTCTTTTACATTGCCTTGCAAACTAAATTGATGTTTGAACCTAATGTTGTTAAAAAGCCAGGTGAAAAGACAATATGTTATGTTATGTTATTGTTTTTTGTTGTGCGCACAGCTACTCCAGCTAAGGAGCGTCCTGGCGCATTTGACAAGAAGGAACACAACACAACAGAAGGAAGCAGAATACTAAAAAGGGACCACTCTAAATGAGAAGCACATCAAAACAGGCTGGAAACTGAAAGGGGCAACTAGAACAAGAAAGTTTTCAAGGCTTTCCGGAAAGCCATGAGATCCTGCAGCAGACGAACTTCCACCGGAAGAGAGTTCCAAGCTAATGCCGCTTTTACACTGAAGGAGCGTCCCCCCATACGGCAAAGCCTGTACCTAGGGACTACAACAAAAGCCTGGCCTTGGGAGCGAAGGGTGCGAGTGGGGACATAGAAGGAAAGGAAACGGGACAAGATTTCAGGGCCTATGCCTCTCAAAATCTTAAAGGTCAAGCATAGGACCTTAAAGAGAATACGCTTCCTCACTGGGAGCCAGTGTAAGGAGCGAAGGACACTCGCCACCGAGCAAAATCTGGGCAGGCCGACAATCGCTCTAGCCGCAGCGTTTTGAACCCGTTGCAGGCGGGTAAGCTCAGCCTGGTTAGCCCCAGCCAGAAGAGAACTCGCGTAATCCAGGCGAGAGATAACAGTGGCCTGGATCACTAGCTGTCTGGTCGGGGCGTCAAAGTGTTTGAGGACAGGAATTAAGCCTCTCAACAGACCAAAACAGCAGGCGGCTATTTTTTTAGTGTGTCCTACGAAGGTGAGACCAGCGTCCAACCAGACTCCCAAGTTTTTCAACTCCGACACCGGAGTCAGGGTTGGTCCCAGCTCTAGTGGCCACCATTGGTCACCCCAAAGCTCCACTCCCCTTCCGACAATCATAACCTCTGTCTTGGTGGCATTCAGCTGGAGACAGTTCCCCGTCAACCAGCTAGCCACCGCCTTCAGTCCATCCTGAAACCTGGGGGCATCTACTTCCGCATCCCCGCTGAGAGTGACCGCCAGCTGAGTGTCGTCGGCATATGAGACCAAAGTTAGGCCCCACTGCCTGGCGACATCAGCCAGCGGTCTCACGTACAGATTAAACAACGTGGGGCTCAGCGAGGATCCCTGCGGAACCCCCATGGCCAGTGGCTGGAAATTGGACTTGAAGGGAGGAATGGCAACACAGAAGGAACGATTGCCGAGGAAGGAGCGGAACCACTGCAGGGCCTGGCCGCCGACACCAATCTCCTCGAGCCGATGCAGGAGGATACTGTGGGAGACCGTATCGAAGGCGGCGCTGAGGTCTAACAATATCAGCGCCGCCGTCTGACCAGCATCCAACGCCGCACGGAGATGTTCCACCGTCACAAGAAGAGCGGTCTCCGTGCTGTGCCCAGCACGGAAGCCGTTTTGTGTGGAATCAAGGACGTTGGTTCGGGCGAGATATTCTGACAGGGCCCGGTTGACATGGGCCTCTGTTATCTTCGCCGGCCAGGGCAGCAGCGAGATGGGACGATAGCTTTCAGGTCTAGACGGGTCCAAGGAAGGCTTCTTGATGATAGGGGACACCACCGCCTGCTTCCACTTAGTTGGAACCACCCCCGACTCCAAGGAGAGGTTGACTAGGGAACACACAACAGAGCGTCCCATAAAAGCCTGATCTCTAAAGAGAGCCGGTCTTACTGGGTCAGATGGAGAGCCAGATTTAACTTGCAAAGCAAGTTTGTCAAATCCCTCCGAAGAGAGAGGGGGAAAAGAGAGCAGGGTGGACTGATGTAACGTCCCATTAGAGCTTCCCGGATCGATCCCTGTGCTAGGGAATGCCCGATAGATTGCTTGGACTTTTCCCAAAAAGTATAAAGCAAGGGATTCACAGTGGGAGATGGAACTCACAGCCACAGAGGAAGTCCGCTTCACCACAAGATCTTTCCCGGCCTTAAAGATGGTCTTCGACGGGTTTGAGCTATTACGAATTTCTGCAGCATAAAATGCCGCTCGGGCTCGACAGATAGCCCGGTGATAGGTTTTGACGGAAATAGAAAGGGTTTGCATGAATGCACCATCATTTTTTGTTGTTATGGAGAAAAGCATAGCAGTGATTACTTTCCTGAAGGTCAGAGTGCCAGCAAAGGATGTTGATTGGGTACAGATTAAAAGAACACAGGATGGAAGTAAAGGTGTTTTGGTTTGTGCAAATTCAGGTATGGATGTTGTACTGCTGGAAAATGTGTCCGTTTGCCATCTTTATAACAGATTTGAGCATTGGAAGAAGAAAAATAAATTTAAACATGATGCACAAAAACATTGAGAAATGCAGATGCAAAATGTGCCAGTTAAGCAAATGCAAATGTCAGTACAGGTACCTATGGCAGGAATTTGTCAAGCACAAATGGTTCCACAAAATATGGAAAATGCTAAAATTAATTTAAATAGGTTGTCCAGAGCAAACGTGAATTATTTTCAGAGACAAAAACAGAACCCAGTCCAACAGGTTGCTGTGTTTGAAAATGAGAGTTTTAACCCTCACAATTCTGAATTTACCAAGACCATTGTGAAGGCAGTGGAAAGTCCAGATTTAGTTACAGGAGTTTTAAACAAAGAAATGACAAACCCAGTTTTAGAAAAATGTGCACCAAAATTAGGCCCATTTGAGGAAAGTTGCAAAACTGTTGTCTGTGACTCAGGCCTAGCAAGAAAACAATTATTTTGCAAATTAAACAGCACAGATTACTGTACATCAGATACTGTTCATTTTCAGATTCCTGATGAGGATGTACATTTTAAAATGGCCCAACAAGAGACAGCTGTAGCATTATCTTCAGAAAAGACAGTTGAAAAATTACCTTCTGCTTTGGAAACAATAATAAACACAGAAATAAGAGAGTTCACAGAGAAGGATGCCAGATTAATTAAATGTGCAGAACATGTCTTATTAAAATTAGAACCAGATGACATGTATTCAGGAATACCATCAGTTGCAGGAATTTTACCAATAAAAGGATTTTTGATGGAATTGATTGGAAGTTTATGTAACTTTCTGATCACAGGTTCACAGAAAATAAATGAAAAGAACAGAATAGTGCAGGAGATTAAAAGCATATTTTTTCCATGTTGTCCTGTGGTACCGAATCCAGCCAATATATTTTTTCACATTTCATGTGCTGAAGAATGGCTTGCTTTTATTGATTTTTGCAAAGTTCATGTCACAGTGCCATTGGATGAGAATAGTCAGGAGTACTGTCAAAAAGAAGATGAGCACCTGGGACACAAAATTGGAAAGGGAGGTAGAAAGGTGTCACCAGAGAAGGTGGAAATAATTTCCAAGATGAATCCACCTCAAATTCAGAAAGAAGTCAGGAAATTTTTGGGAATGGTTAGCTGCTGTAGAGAGTGGTTACTAAACCTTTCCCTAGTGGCTAAGCCTTTACTGAGGCTGACACACAAGGGTGCGTCTGATCCGCTTCCATTGGACAACAATTGCACAAAAGCATTTCTAGAGTTGAAAGAGAAAAAGTGTCGCGCCCCAGCACTAGGAATGAAAGTTTATTTGAAAGAAAATACACCAATTTGCAGTGAGAGGGAGGGCTGCGCTCTCTCATTGCCTATTGAAAAAGATGACTGTGTTCAAAGGTCTGTGATGTATTGCCCAATGACCTTTGACCCTAACTTCACAGAAATGTCAGCAAATGAATTGGATTGTGATGAAAATGAATATGAGTGTCTAGATATCATGAAAATATGCATAAAGCCAAATTCAGACTTTAAGGATGAACGTCTGAGTCAGCCCAACAATGTCCATTTTGTAGATGGCCCATGTTTGAAAGGAGACACATTAAAAGCAGCACATGCTGTGCTCCTTATACATTATGTTGTCAAAGCTTCATGGCTTTTAGTAGTTACCCCAGCCCAAAATTCGAAATTGATTGCCCTTACCATAACATGCAGTATATCTGCTCAAATGAGAGTCACTGTTGTCATGGGAGAGAGAAATGCTAATTCAGTTGCACAAAATTGTGTTTTGTTAGCATATACATTCAATGGAATCTTCACAGTGGAATTAAAAGAGGCTCAAGAAAATGTTTTTGAAGCAGAACAACAGGGTTGTATCAGAACTGTTTTTGAGAAAAATGACAACTGCATAGTGGCAAATGTGTTATTGCAAAAACTGATGCCCAGGTATAGATTGCCAGTTTCTCTGAAATCAGATCATAATGAAGTCTTAAAAATAATGAGGGCAGAATAACATATTGGAGAAGGAATGGATTGTAGCTAATTTATGGTTCTGCGAGGCCCCAAGGCTGTGAAGGCCAAGGTGTCGATGAGCGGAGCGATTCTTGCCCAAACGGAGGTTTTCACATATTTAGGTGTTACATTAAGTGAGAACATGAGTTGGAAACCCCAACTGGATGTTATGACCCTGAAACATGCCCAACTTGGGGGAGCCTTACTGAAGGAGCATGCAAAATCGCTCACTAAACCCCTGGCACCGTTGGTAAAAATGTATGGCTCCAAGATAATCCCTGCAACTACCTACGGGGCAGAACTTTGGCGGTATAGTGATTTATCCACTTTGAGGGTGGCCCAGAATAGGTTCCTCAGAATGGCAACTGGTCTCCCACAATCAACACCTTGCTTACCCCTGCAGCTCAACCTAGGTGTTAAATCCATCGAGGATGTGGTACGGTACAGACCACTGGCGCTATGGCATCGTCTGTGGACTACACCTGAATTATCCCTGTTTGCTGAGGCTATCGTTGAGGTGATGGGGCTGGAAGGGTCCCATAGGGTTCCCTGGTTCTCTCATCTAAGGAAGCTTTTGAAAAATTTGAGCCTGGAGGAATTATGGGTTGATCCAGCACATGCGACCTTTCCATCTAAAAAGGCACTTAAAGATATTTATTGGCACTGGATCGCTGAGAGGAGATCCACTATGGTTGTTGGTCCCACCATGACATTGGAATTCTTGGTGGTAAAGGATGTCCCTAAATATGAAGCATACTGGGACTTAATTACTAAGCCAAATGATCGCAAACTGTATCGCACTCCTGGCTAACTGGTGGTAGCGATAAGTGTCCCTTCTGTGTAACAGCAGTAGAGAATATTGAACACCTTTTCTTCGGCTGCCCTAAGTACCTGTTACCCAGAAAAGTTTGGCTTTTACCAGTTTGCCGCTTACTAGGTACTAGATCTGCTGTTGCCGCGATTAGGATTCTCAAAACTGACACTTCCCCCCCTATTGCCATTGGGGTAGCAAAATTTGTGAGCTGGGTATGGTCAATTCGTATTCGCCACCTTGGTAAATGAAGTTCCCATTGTATATGTTTTTATGACTTTCAGTCCTAATGTAGTATTGTTATATGTAGTAAGGGGTCTTCCGGTACATCATTGACTAAATATTTAATACTTTTTTAACATGGTTTTAATATGTAATGTATTTATTATCTTTTATGTATGGACTGCTTTTTACTATGTAAAAATATAAGAACTGCTTTTTATTATGTGTTTGTCTTTTATGATGTTAATCGAATAAAGACCTCTTAAATCGAATCGGATTGTAGCTATCTGCCTGAAGTGTCAAGCATAATAAAGCAACACAATGGCAGCACTGAGTTACCTTTTGTTAAAGACTGTTTTTCAGCATCACCAAATTGGCTTGAAAATACATATGCAAATGCACTTGTGAAAAACACTGATGAGAACACTAGCCATTGCTGTGTAGGTCTGGCTGATGTACAGTGTGCAGTTTCTCACCAGATTGCAGCTGCTACACAAGATCTGCATAATGGATGGTGCAACAGCTTTGGTCTGAGAGATGCTGTGGTGAAACATCTGAATCTTATCAAAGTGAAAATAACAGTGAAAGGCCTAGGTTGAAAAAGTGCAAAGGATTGATGGTGCTCTGTCAGAGTTTCTCAGCACCTAAGTAGTCTAATTGCATAGAAAAAGTACAGAATGCCACACTGTATGAGCTATTCTGATGGCAAGTTGATGACAAAGAGCAAAGAAATGCTAAAACTGTCTTGTTTAATTTTCCTTTTTTATTATTTTAGTTACTTATTTTAGAGAAGACTAACTGTTCCAAGAAGCTACTTACAGAACTCTGCACTAAACATTTGAGCTTGGCTATATATGATCTGATTACAGACCAAACGTGTGTTTGCCTTAGAAATAGAAGTAAAATTGTTATATGCTCAGCTTTTGCAATTTAAAAAAGAAAAAAAAATGTCACTTGTGAAATTAAATATGTGTGATGAATTATAAATCATTTGATTATGATTTGAATTATCAGAAGGGTGGATTGATGGAGCAGATTTCATCTGCAGTCAGGCATTGTTTTATTTTTGTGCTTTAGACAGACTGCATTTAAATTGCCACGCACATTTTGGTGCAAGTTAAAAACATGGCACATGAAAAACATGAAAGTGAGGCATATTCAGTCTGAAATGCTTTTGCTGAATTAACATGTGTTTTTGCAATGTAGAGAAAAGTGGCCTTTTTAGCTTTGAAGATTAATAGAATGTGCTTCTCTCTTCCCAGCTCATCCCTTGTAATCTAAATTCACTATTTCTGTCTTAAGAGACTTTGACTTGTTGCATATTTTGATAAACATTTTCACTTAATAATACCTCTTTTTATAATGTGTGTGAATTAATAATCCATCAAACACTACACAGGGGGCTAAATGCTTTTTTGCATTAAAAGCTATCTAAAACACTAAAGCATGTTGCTGTGTGCGCTGTATTAACTGAGTGCGCTGTATTAACTGTGTGTGCTTTTACATTTTACTCTAAAGCATGAAAATGCTATGTTGCACATTGCACATTTATTTTGCATGTTGTCATAAATAATAGAAAAGCTGCTTGAAACTAATAGCTTGGCTAGGTAAACATTTATAAGGGGTATTAGTATGAGGGTGGGGAACATAATGGGCTGATTTACATGAAATTAATATTCTCTTTGTGTCTGTTTTATTTTTGGGGCATACAATTAAATGGCTGCCTGTGAATCCAGCAAGGATATGACTTGTAAAGAGAAGGGTGCATGTGCAGACTGAGCCAGCTCTCCTCATGACAAGAAGAAGTCAAGGACATCTTGAACTGTACATTCTTGTGATTGTGCCAATGTACCAGTTAGTTAAAATATCCGTCCTACTGCGCTGTGAAAGGAAGGAAGAGAATTAGAATGAAACATTTTTCCTAGTTAATGTTGCAAAAACAATATAAATGTATTAACTCATGTATGCTTCTTTTGTTAAAACTGGTATAGTCAGGATTTTAGAATGAGTCAGGAAAGTGAGACTTCATGCCATCATGACTGACCAATCACGTACAGGTTTTCCTGAAGATGCAACATTTTTGTGTAGACTGCCAAGAATTAGAGTATAAATAATGACCTCTCTGGAGGGGGTTTGGCTTCTAGGCTCATTAGGGGGGTGTGTGAGCTCTTGAGAGAAGGAACAGATTAGACCAGACATTCTATGGGTTAGGTACGAGAAACGTCCCGGGAGATTGCTGAAGGGCGGAGTTTGCATCCGAGGAGAGTCAGGGAGAGGTTTCTTGCTTCCACATCATATTTTGGCACTGCAGGCCACATTCCTTGGTGGTCTCGTGAAGGAGGGGCTGTTTTCCTCTTTAGACACAGACAGACAGAGAGTGCAGCTGATTAAGATAGAATTAGATGCTAAACTTTAAGTTTATGCTTTGACTAATTAATTAGGTCTGAAAAGATTTATTTGTCTTATGCATTTATTTCTCTTTATGGGAGATTTTTGCCAACTATTTAATTATTGATTAGCCTTGCAAGACTATTTTTCTTAGAAACTCTTTGAGAATTTTGACTGATATTTTGCGCCACATTTTCTTTCCTACATGTAATGCTTATATGCAGACTGTAATGTGTTCTGTATTAATGCTATTTTTCCTGTTTTCCAAATTCTGTAACCTGATTGATATTTTAATAATAAATAAAGGGTCAGAGAAAAATTAACTTTTGACTAGAAAATAAAACCCTTTAAAATACTCAACAGCTCTCTTTATTGGCTTGAATAATAATTGCATATTTGACTGTTCATGATTATTTACAATATACATGGTGTGAAGGGCCCAACACCTTTTTTCAGCTGTAAATTAGAGGTAGCATGAGGGTTTACATTGAGAAATTACCAGAAGAAATTACCGCCCCATCACCTGGGCCTATGGGCTTTACTGATAGACCTCATGTCAATGTCCGTTTTCCCTTGATCTGCTTTTGCTGGGGCATTGCTAGTCCCATCTATTGCTGAGACTCTACACTGTGCTTGTTTATTTCTATTTTTGTTATGTATTTTCCTTCCTTCCTTGCCTTCTCATGTTTTTACTCTTTTTCATATCTACAGCATTTCCAGCTTTGCACTCACTGATTGCCTTTGATCGTCCCACAAGTCCATCCACCCCCTCTAGGGGCCTTCTCACCTCTTTGTACACCTCTGTGATTTAGGCCCGAACTAGCTGTGCCTATCGCAGTATCCCACCAGCTCTTCCTAGCTCCACAACTGCTTTGTTTTGGCATTTTTGTATGCTTATAGGGTCTCAGAGAGCTCTGAAGTGGCATACGGTGCCTCTATAAATCAATAACACAAACACACCTGTGATCTACACCTCTACAACCCCCAATCTATCCAGCTACATCATTCTTGAGCCATTGCTTCACAGCACCCGTTGAACCACAATACGCTTTGCCCCATGGTAAACCTCATACACCACTTCACTGCAGCTCCCTCATCCATTCACCTTCTCTCTTTAGCACTCCTCTTGCATCTAGTCGGATGTTCCCAAAAGCCCTATCGACCCTACCCCATCACTACATATCCTTCCCTTTTATTCTCCTCAGCACTCCTCATCCATCCCTCCACTGCACCCTTGTAGAGGGACCCCCTCATCTCTCCCCCTTGGCACCCCCATCTCTCCCTCCCTGGGACCTCATCTCTTTTTCTTTGGCACCCCACATCTCTCACTTCTGGGCACCCTCACTCATCCCTCCCTGAATTCCATTGTGGTACATTCCCATGTGTCCCACCCACCACATCCTCTGTGGCACCCTCACCATCCCATCCTCTGTAGCACCCTCACCCATTTATCTCTCCATATGACCCTGTTCTAACTTCTCTCTCTGTCCCCACATCCATCCCTTTGTGGCACCCTCGCCCATACCTCCCACACTTACCTCTTCAATGTCCTCCCTCACCCCTTCCTTTGATGCACACTTACAAAACCACCTATTCTCTAGGTCCTCACACTTTTCCTCTGCAATGCTATCATCCATTATTCCTTCTACTATGCTCTCACCAATGCTGCCACAATACCACTAATTGAATCTCTCCCTCACAGCACCCCACAGCCCGCAGTCCACCCCATCTTATATCCATCTGCCCCCTCCCCCCCCCACACATTATACCTGTAGTACTCATTCCTGTCTGCATGAGGTGGGTGCAGCAGCAACTTAACAGGAAGAGCCAAGCCACTGGTTGGGCTTGGCTAAAGGAACCCATGCACGAGCCAAACCATTTAAATGTTTGTCATGTACATCGGTCAACAAATATTGTATAAAAATATGATAACGGTTCTTCAATATATTAAAAAAAGTGCATTTCTTTAACATGCAGGAGCTTTTCACCTTAGAACAGTGGCTCTTAAGTTTTGACTTCTGTGGAACACCACTTAATCATTACTGGAATCCGGGTACCACCACTGAAACATTAGTGGAGTCCGTGGATCCCCACTGAGACATTACTGGAAGCCAAGGACCCAGGCCTAAGCAATTTTGATGATTTTAAATGCAACAAAAATACACAAAAATACAGAAACAAGCATTCATCAAACAAATACACAATTGATGAACTAGTTTAATTCACAAATATTTATTTAAAAAACTAAATTATCATTTTAATGGGAAGATTGGAGCTTTTCTAAATCCAATTCAGGCTACCCATCGTCTATACTATATTCTGTTTGATGCAATGGACTACTCCCATGAATCAATCGGAGGACACATACAATTTGTAGCCTTCATTTTCAAATTCCTTCATAATTACAACACATTTAAAATTTAGCTTTTTGCGTATATACGTTTTATGAATCTGTTAATATTATTACAATTTCTAAGCAGTCTCAGAGCCCTTGAGTAGGAATCATGGACCCCCAGGGTTACCCAGACCACAGCTTAAGAACAGCTGCCTTAGAACATACAATTATAAGACAGCATTGGAAGCATTTATTAAGTCATATATTTTAAACATGATCATAGAATCATTCATACCTCCCCCGCCGTGTCACCAATGCCATTAGTAAAGTAAGAGGCAAGTCAATTGTTATGTGCACCCTACATGTGGCCTAGATTATTACTATATATGGTGCAACAATAAAGTCTATTACAGTGGCCCTGGAACAATTTTCAGAGTGGGGGTGCTGCTGTCACTGCTCCATCACTGAAGTCATACTGATTGACAAGTTTCCTAGTGTCACTCAAAGTACAAAGTGTGGCAAATGAGCCATTTCTTTTCAGCAGGCGAAAAATAGGGGTATAGTGTGTAGCTGAGGTTGCATTTGGGAGCACACTGTCACAAATATATTACTAAAACAGGGTGTGGTGGCACACTACATTTACAGAGAGCACATTTCCCATTGAAAAGCCACTACTTTGCACTGACATGCAGTTTTACTGATAAAACTAAATAATGTGCAAACAATAATGGGTTGCAATAGGATTTCAATGAATAGTTTTCATTACCACATCACACATCAAGTGTCTAGATTTATTTCGATCCTATAAAATTTCTTGTTTCCTCTTATTTTAGAATTACAAAAAAGTGCTTCATTTGTGTTTATCGAACTGCAAATATATTTTAAAATATTTGTGCTATTCATTTCCATTTATTTAAATGTTATTTTGTGTTAGAAAAAACATTATATCCTACAGCCTTTCCTTTCACCTTTGTACCCAAGCATGATAGTCACATAGTTCCCATTACAGAATCCTCTCAATTTGTAGTCAGAAAGAAGAAAGTAAACTCTGCTTTCCTTGTAAACAGAATAAGCAGCAATCAAATCTGACAAGAGAAAAACAATATTTAAAGGCATCTTTGTTGCGGATTCAACTTCTGAACTCCAGCATGATTATTTGAGGGGTAGTGCAGCACCTCCTGCACCTCTACTTCACGCACTGCGTAGAGTTTGTATAGCACACACCCTGACCTGGCAAATGTCAAGGTGCTTTTATGTGCAAAGATGCAGAAAAAGGAGTCAATGTGAAATAAAATATTTGCCTAGGATCACACAGTTTGATCAATTGGAAAAGCCCAGGTGTCTTGTTTCACATTGTGCAATTCACTACTAGATGGGTTTCTCTTTCCTGTTTTCCATCAAAGATTCATGGTTTCTCTTTAATGCTTGGGACATGAAGTTTGAGCGTGGGTGGCAGGCAGCAATTACATGAAAGCTCAGTCATCAGGCTTGAGCCTTTAGAGGCTCTATTGCTTGCCAGTAGCACCTACAATCCCACATATAGATCTCTAGCAAAGCAAGCATTACCACAGGCTCGCTCACAAAATCTCATGACTAGTGCATGAAGGAAATTCAGTATCCACTGCTTTCCTTTTGCTCCACAATTTCTCTTTTGTTAAAATACCGCATTGTTCTTTTATGCGTGGTATCATCATTCATTCCACCCAGGGACGTATCTTCAGGAGGGGTTTTTGGGTTGGAACACCTCTCCACTGTTTATGGCCAGTCGGACAACATGCTAGAGCTGAGTGGCTAGTCGGGTCGGCTCATCAGCTGACTGTTCCCCTGGTTGCAGAGTACAACGTTGTAATGGGGTGTAGGAATGTGCCTCTTTTTGCATGGTTAGCCCCACTTTTTGCCTGATGTGATGTTGAACTGGAAGTGCACTGGGTCTCTGCTAACTAGGTTCCCAGTGCCAGATCTCTTTCCACAAAGCTGTACTACAATTGGCACAACTTCAGCCACCAGTATAAGTCCATAGTAAAATGGTACCCCTGGTACCAAGGGCATGGGTACTGAATAGGGTCCTCTGCGGCTACAGCACTGATTGTGCCATCCCAGGGCCCCTTCACTAAGGCTATACATTCTGCCACTGCAGGCTGTGTGCCTTGTTGCATAAACATCAGAAGAGTCGACATAGCACATAGTCCTGTGTTCCATGCCTCCCATGCACTGCATACGGTATAGGTAAACCACCTCTACTGCAGGCCTTCAGCTCTAAGGCAGGGTGCACCATATCCTATGTGTGGGCTATCCCTGATAGGCCCCTACAATGTCCAGCCTATTCTGTGATGTAAGTGAACAGGGAAGCCATAAAGAGTACATGAGCTCGTGACTCGTCGACACGAGTTTCCTAGCTCCATGATGTCTTCACTGGTTTCTAATGTGTTGGTATCAAACATCTTGTCTTAATAAATTCTCACTGATGCCAGTGGTGGATTTATTAATATATTCACACATGAGACCATTTTAGAGGGTCCCCTGAAACCTAACCAAACACTAGTGGGGGCTCTGACCGGTTTTCACCAGCCTGCCACCACCAGACATGTTTCTGACCTCATGGGGTGAAAGCCAGCTCTCTCAGAGGACAGAAACAATACCTGCTCTAGGCGTAGGTGTTTCACATCTCCCCCAGGACAGGGTGGTCTTCCCGAGTAGGAAGCTTCAAAGGCCATGCCCCTTTTGAAATCCAACCCAGGAACCCCCAGAGAGTGGTGTATTAAATGCAAAGATTTCAAGTAGTATATGAATATTGTAGGTTTATTGTCAGGATACAAAGTTGGAGCACAGCACGTCAGTTATATCACAGGTTTCTAGTCTTAACCGTCAAGTATGGAATCTGGAACCTAGGATGTAAGATGCAGGCACGCATCATACATTCCAGGTGTCAGATCCATACAAATTAATAAGCATAGAAAACATACAGGAAAAGAATAATAGAATGTAACACATCTTACTCCTAAACAAAAGAACATTAATCCAAATATCTGCTAGGAACTCTCTTTTGTCTATTGCAAGCTTTGACTCTGGAAGCAACAGATAAGTCATTTTGAATCAAATTCTGAGAGCATTTTGAGGAATCAATATTTGGTCCACATTGGCTATTTCCAGGAACAGCAATATGAGAATTATGTACATTGCCTAAATCACTACATCTTGCCACTCTACGAACATTCCAAACCCTACCATCCTGCGTGACCACACTACTTTTAAAAACATTGACCACTTTGATGGGAGGAAAGAACTTAGAAAAACCTTTAACCAGAAAACCAGGTTTTTTAATTCGCACCCATTCCCCCACCACAAAATCATTAACCTTGGATTTAATCTTGGAATCAAACAAAGTCTTCATTTTCTGTTGTTTGTCTTCAACACGTTTGGCCACACATGCAAGATCCACAACAGAATTATTTCCTTTGTCAAGTTTTTTTATCCACCAGGGACATATATCAGATGACGGCTCTCTTCCTTTAAGAAGCTTGAAGGGACTGACACCAGTGACAGAGTGAGGTGTAATTCGATATGTCCATAACCTCTTCCTCACCACATCCAACCACCCATCATCAGTAGTATGCACACCATTAATACAATCTTTAAGAACACGATTAAAACGTTCAACTTGGCCATTTTCCCTGGGTTCATACAAAGACGTAGTATAATGTTTAATACCACAACTGCTAAGAAACTTCTCAAGATCAGCAGAAATAAGTTGAGCACCATTGTCCGTAACACAAGTTTCTGGAAAACCTTCCCTCGCGAAGACTTCTTTTAGGAAAAGAATAACAGTTTGAGTAGAAGTTGTGCTAACAAATTTCACCTCAGGCCATTTCGAGTGGTAATCCACTAGGACCAAAGCATAACGAGCGTTGCAGGGTAACTGTTTGAAAGGGCCAGATATGTCAAACGCCACTTTCTGCCAAGGAAAATTGGGCCAACTCACAGGCTTGAGAGGAGCAGAAGTCAAATGAAGCATTTTATCACTATTGATACAGTGCGAACAATCCCTTACCAACCTGTCGACCATCTTGTCAACACCAGGCCACCAGAAGTTTTCTCTAATAAGGCGTTTCATTGAAGACATGCCAATATGACCCTGATGAGAGAGTAACAAAATCTTCTTCTGTAACGACTGAGGAGGGATTAATTTGCCAGCCTTAAACAACAGACCACTAAACTCTTCAATCTCAGCTGACACCTGACAATATGAAGCTAAGTCAGCTGAGATACTCCTATTGGTTGGCCAACCTTTTCTTACAAAATCAAAAATCTGTTGACAAACCACATCCTTATTTAATTCAGCAAACCATTCTTCTTCACTTAAAGTAAGAAATTCCTCAGAAACACAATCACTAATAGAAGCCACAACATCAACCTCATCGTCTACACTATGAATATTGTCACAGGGAAATCTCGATAGAAAGTCAGCCGTGACATTACTCTTACCAGGGACATACACAATGTCAAAGTCATATTCTTGAAGACGTGAAGACAAACGAGCTATACGCGCTGTAGAATTCCATCCACCACCAGGGGACAAGATCCCTACCAATGGTTTATGATCTGTCCTCAGCACAAACCGATTGCCCCACACATAATTCCTGAAGTGCTCAACAGCCCAAATGCAGGCAAGAAGCTCTTTTTCTATAACAGAGTATCTTCTTTCTGTGGATGATAAAGTCCTTGAAGAAAACGCAACACACCATTCATCCTTACCAGATGACTGACTCAACACACCACCAATGCCATATAAACTAGCGTCAACAGTAATGATGCATTTCTTGTTAACACAATAAGATTTTAAGGTAGGAGCACTAACAATCTCCTCCTTAATTTGCTTAAAAGCTTGTTCCTGTTTCTCAGTCCAAATGAACTCAGCAGAATTCCGTGTTAACTCCCTAAGAGGCTCCATCTTGCTAGCAAAATTTTGAATAAACTTGCTATAGTATTCACATAATCCCGCAAACGAGAGTAGTTTTTCCTTATTATCTGGAGAGGGAGCTTTCACAATTGCATCCACAAGGTTCTTGTTTGGTACAACACCCTCTCCTGAAAGAGAATGTCCTAAGTACTCCACAGTTTTGCAAAAAAACTTGCACTTACTGGCCTTAATAGTCAAACCATACTTCTCCAACCTGGAACATACTTCATTAAGATGAACATCATGTTCAGCCACATTTTTAGAAAAAACAAGTATGTCATCCTGGAAACACTTAACGAAAACACCTAGATCCTTAAATATGTGGTACATTGCCCTTTGACAGACCGAAGCGGCCGAAGCCAAACCAAATGGCATTCTCTTAAACTGAAATAACCCATGAGGAGTGATAAAAGCTGTAAATTGCTTTGAGTCTTCCGTGAGTTCGATCTGATGATATGCAGATCTGAGATCTAGCGTAGAAAATACACATGCCCCATCCAACATACACAACATTTCATTGATGTTAGGTAACGGGTGACAGTCTGTGACTAAACACTTGTTCAGGGCTCTCAGGTCCACACACAACCTAATAGTTTTATCAGGTTTAATTGCCAAAACAATAGGCGAAACCCACTCCTAGGACTCTACTTCTTCGATGACACCATCCTTCACCATCGTATCCAACATAATCTTAAGTTCCTCCCTAACGCTAATGAGAACACCCCTTAATCTTTGTTTAACAGGGACTGCATTAGGTTTGACTTTAATTCTATGTGTAAAACCACACAATTTTCCTAGTTTGTCGGAAAAAACTTTTGGGAAAGAGCCTGAAATTCTTTTAGACATGGATAAAATATCACATTCCCCATCCGATATGGCAAGAACAGACACAGGATCTTTTAATCTGGGATTCAACGTAATTCCTAACTTCGCTTGATCCCTCCATCCTAATACATTCACACCTTCCCATGCAACATACATTTTGATAATAGCAGAATTACTTTTTATAGTAATGAGAACTTCCTTAAAACCCATAACATTGATTTCTGATTTACTAAAATTATATGCAACGATATCTGGTTTGCATAAGGAATTTAAATCTACCAAGTCTCCAAATGATTCCAGACAATAATCACAAGTGATTATAGTCCACGGAGAACAAGAGCCTACCATGAGTTCTAGAACTTTACCCAAAATGTTCACCAAACTTTTTGGAGAAGGTAAATCATCAGCTTGTGTCATATCAAATGGAGTTTGTACAGAGACTACAATCCCAGTTTCTTTAAGGCAAGAATCATCAACCTTCCCTTCTTCAGTAACATAAGATACATTCCCACTGGAACGTTTAGAACTAGTAAACGAAGGCTTTTTATAATCATTAAAAGGTTTGGTAGGAGTTTTACACATTTTTGAAAAATGTCCAGTACGTCCACATTTATTACATTGTCTGTTGATGGCAGGACACTGTGGAAAGGAGGCAATATGATCAGGATTCCCACATCTAAAACAATAAAATTGCTTTCCTTTGTTATCATACTTATTAGGACCTTGAGTCCTTGCTCCTTGTGCGTTTACAATACAAACTTCACTGCTAGAAGTGGAAGGAGCAGAATTAACAGATACCTTATCCAAAGACTTGATCCACTTATCTGACTGTTCCAGAGCTTTAGCTGTACTTATAGCAGTCTCTAAACTAGGATCCCCCAAAATCCACAACTGTTCTTGTACCTTCTTGCTCTTTACATGTACAACAATTTGGTCTCTGATCATCTCATCAGTCATTAGACCAAAATTGCAATGTAAAGAAAGTGCACGTAAAGCAGTCAGAAAATCGTCAAAACATTCACTTTCATCCTGTACCCTAGTATAAAATTTAAACCTATTCAAAGCAACACTAGTCACAGGTTTAAATCTACCTTCTATCCTCTGTACAGCTTCATCATACACATTAATGTCACCTCCAGACCTAACAGGAGGCAAAGTTCTAAAAACAAGTTGTCCCTCTGACCCGAGACAATGTAAAAAAATATTCTTTTTTCTCTCCGCTGACATTCTTTCTCCATCCATAGCCTTAAGATACGTATAAAATTCTTCTTTCCATCTAGTCCATGGAATTGGCGGATCTCCTTTTGTTTGCAAAAACTTGGACGGAGGATCAAATTGCATGTTTTATGCCTAAAATCCTAAAACCTGTACTATGGATTTCACTAAAGTTTTAATTCAAAATTGTAGTTCTTCAAAAACAACAAAATATAAAACAGCATAAACTGCAAATAAATTGCAATTTGAAACTATCAAAGTAAAGAATCCCTTCAAAAAAACAAAAATTAAACCAGCACTGAAAATATTTCCAAAAAGGATACCACAAAGATCCACAAGGTGGCAGACACGTGAGAGATTTGTATTCCAAAATATCCTTTTACTGTTTAATGGAGATATTGTGTAATACTCCAAAGCGTGTTAGCTGAAAAGTTATTCAGAATGAACATTCAAATTTTTTAATTTTCCTTTTCCTGAATAAAGTTTGTCACAATTTCCAAGCGCCTTTTAAAAGAATGGTTTTCCGGCGTGTAAAACTGTACCTTTTGTTTATCGCGCACAACTGCGCACATCAATCCGCCTTCACTATCTCCGGTAACTTCGTGTAGATCGTTACCATGGAGATTCAAGATGGCGCTTCAGCGTAGTGCGTGATGATAGTCCAGTGCGTGATGACACTAGCGCACTGACTGACACGTGATGATAACGTCGTCAGAGGCAATGACGCTCTTCCCCGTCTCGAGCTCTCAACAGCGCAAAACAGCAAAAAAGCTTTAAAATCAATAACTTTTGATTCTTTCTTCATCATACCGCCGGAGCAAGACGTCTCTTGAAAGTAGGATACCGCTTAGCTTGTGAAGGTAAAACGACTCCTTTTCAATCCTTTTTCCTTTTGGATTCGTGAAGTCTTCCAATTTCTGCTTCTGTGCTCCTCTCAAACGTGGCAGAAATCGTCAGATGTCCTCGTCGCCAATATTAAATGCAATTTTTTCAAGTAGTATATGAATATTGTAGGTTTATTGTCAGGATACAAAGTTGGAGCACACAGCACGTCAGTTATATCACAGGTTTCTAGTCTTAACCGTCAAGTATGGAATCTGGAACCTAGGATGTAAGATGCAGGCACGCATCATACATTCCAGGTGTCAGATCCATACAAATTAATAAGCATAGAAAACATACAGGAAAAGAATAATAGAATGTAACATGGTGTAGGCCCAGCCCCCTTCCCATCTCCACTTCTGGTGGGAGGGGGCTGGAAAATTAGTTAGACGTGGAAGAGGAGGGCCCTAGGGCGGGGGCAGGCGACATTGAACCCCTCTCCTGAAATTCCACCATCTTGAGATGGTGAGAAAACCTCCAATTAAGGCCTGAGTGGTGCTACATGGAGATGGGGGTTAGAAAGGCAGATTCATGTCTAGTTGTGTTTAAGGAGTCTTAGACCGATGACTCCTGCAGCCCATTGATCATTATTAAGCTGGGTCACTGTATCCCTGAGTTCCCTACTGTTTTTAGCTGTCTGAGGTCTGTCTGGTAGTGCCTGGGTTGTAAGAAGGGAGACTGCTGCTCTGCTATCACAGATAAAGTATACCTGCTAAGGTTTGCAAACAAAAAGTGTTGAATGTTTATGTCCTGTGTGCATGCACATAAGTGCCTATGTGCACTTGAGTGTGTATGTGTGCCCTTGTGAGTGCATGTAAACCTATGTGCACATCAGTGTTTGTGTACGTTTATGAATGTGGGTGTGATGCACATGAGTGCGTTTGCATCTGAGTGTGGGAGCACATAACTGTGTGCACATGTATTTGTATTCATGTGAATGAGTGTGCATGTAAGGGTATTGCCAAATGAGTGTCAACATATTTATGCATGCACATTGAGAGAGGGTGCACGTGAAGAGAGAGAGAGAGAGAGAGAGAGAGAGAGAGAGAGAGAGAGAGAGAGAGACAAGTTTGAATTCTGGCAAGCCTGCTCAGCCTCTCATCCTTCTGAGGTTGATTAAATGATTATGCTGCATAACAGAAAATATGTTAACCAGTTCTACAATAAATACAGGGATTGACAGGCATTCTCACAAACCACATATGTAATGTTATATCACATGCGGGTGTGTGCACACAAGAGTTTGTGCCTGTATGTCAGCACACACTTGTGTGTGTCTATGTGTGTCGTTATGGCTGAAGCAGCACCCAGCATTCCGAAATGTAGTGTGGTGCTAAAATGATTATTTCCTCAGTCACACATAGCTAAATGAACGTCTACTCTAGGTTTGTCAATCAGTAATAAAATAGTATAGGGAGATGCATATGAGGAGGCTATTGGCAAAGCTCCTTGTGAGTCACGGACATGTGGATAGCAGTGTTAACAAGTGTGTGTGTGTGTGTGTAGACCAATTGCATTATCAGCAACACTGGGACACTCCAGATTACTGTCTGTAGTTCAGGTCATTACTGAAAAGCACTGGTGGAGCAGTCCTTCCATCAGGAGTGCAAAAGCAGGTTGTGCTGGTTGACAGGGATGAGTGCATCAGCTGGGGGGTAGGGCGTGGGGGGGGTTAGGGTGTGTGTGTGTGTGTGTGTACATATAGAGAGAGACCGAGCAGAGCATGCTGCAGATAGGGAGTGAATGTGAGTGTAACATCAGAGCAGTGTGCTGTACACTCAGAACTGAAGTGATAAGGAATGCTGCAGTCCAGGACTTGGTTGCACAAATAGAAACGTGTGTTACTTGACAGTAGTGCAGGGTGCTGAAAGTGAGGGGGTTTCCACGGCTGTTTGTATCATTTAGGAGAGTTAGTACATGTGTGTGTGAGAGAGAGAGAGAGAGAGAGAGAGAGAGAGAGCTGTGGCTGCTGGAGATCAGTGGTAGTGCTGAGGTGGTTTGGCAGAGTGTGGGGTTGACTCGAATAGAATAATTGTGAACACTGAAACATGCTGCTGGTCAGAACTAGTTGTGTTTGTGATGGAGTGGTCTACGGGGTCATAACGCGGATAAATGGGAGGGAGGGGTCTTGATGTTTGGAGTGAAGCGCTCTTGGAGGGCTGTGTTAGTAATGGGTCCTGCACCTAATTTAAAACCCAGGACAATACCTGGCGACTTGCTTTGCATCCCACTCCATACATTTATGGATACGTATATTGCAAACTTAGCCAAAACGCATCAAAACACTGTACCGATGCTACAGCACAGATATTGTGAACACGCGATTAGAGTTGTTGGTGGGTTTTGAGAGCAGAAGTAGGCTGTTACTGCATTGTGATTTTGTGTTCTTTCAAGAGGAGTGTCTTCAGTTCTCTTCTAAATTGGGGTCAGGTTGGGCCGGTCCTGATGGATACAGGGTTGCTGTTCCAGATCCTGAGTGCTTAGATGAGGAAGGTCTCTTGCCTTATTTGTTGCACTGCCATGCCTCCAGTCCTAGCTGTGAGCTTGCTAAGAGTCACCACTGGAGCTGAGCTTTCTGGAAGGAACATTTTCACCTTCTTGAGTAGAGAAAGCTGGTGTCCAGCTGGCTGGTTTTTCTGGTGATGTGTTCCTTGATGATGAATCCAAGTGACTTGGGTGAAAGCCTGGGTTCAACTCAGTTGAGGGTCATGTCCTTGTGCTAGGTTAGCACTAGTTCCTTCTTTTTATACATCTCCTGCTACCACTGTCTCACAGTTTCAGATGCAGGTTGAACTAGATACCTCATATCTGAGTGGCAGAAGCTATCATATACTGTTATAGTCAAGATATTCAGCATGTTCTTGATGTCTGCCCCTCCAAGACAGTGACGGAAGCTAGGAATCATTTTCTAAAACCTTTGTGTTGCAAATATGTATTTAAGGTCAATGATCTGATTGCCTTAACGAATACACCTCCTGATTAATTAGTGCCCTACAATCTGTCTACGTTTTTTAAAATTGTTTTTACCTATGTATTAACAGTATGCTTGTATTTCGATTGACACGTCTTTTACTTGTCCTTTAATCAATTATTTATGATTGTATATATTGTTGGTCTCTGATGAGATCTATATCAATAAAAATGTGAATTTGAATTTGCAAGGTGTAAGGAGGCTAAAGGTTCCCTGTAATGTAACCTCTGCTTGAAGATTTATACTAATGCACAACCAGGTGGCACTTAGTTACCATCCTCAGAATTAAAACACACTATGTTGTTCTTTTTGAGTTTGTTTTAATCTATAACCTTTATATTACAACCTTGCACCAACAATCCACATAAAGGAAGCCAACCGAATCAGTACTCATTGGAGCATCCGTACCAGGCTGGATTATCTGTGTCACACCAACTGAAGAGAGTACACAGTGGCAAAGGTCCGGGTTCTTCCTACTTCAACCCCAGGCAATAGTGTGGACTTGGCTACAGAACTGGGTTTAATGTGTGTTGATCAATTAGCACTAAGGTATGTAAACAGAATGAGTTATACACTCAAAAGGAGAGATAGTAATAAATATGAGCCTTCATTTCATCACTAGATAGGATTCTTTTGGCATTGTGCCCCTTCTTCTTTCCCCCACAACTACAAAAAGCAGGGTGCTCCAGGTCCTTTAGGAGTACTAACTCCCTTGTCCTAATCCCCACTAGACTCAAATGTAAAAAGACCCAATCACGTGCATTCTCTCGTAATGCCCCTACTATTTGGAACTCTCACCCCAAAGATCCTCGCTGCAACCCCATCTACACTCTCTTCAAAAAAAGCCTCAAGGTACTTCTTCTCAACAAATATTGGGGTACCTAACGTCACTGAATCTGACTCTGTCCATTCTTTTTGTACTCTCCTCTACCCACCCCCTCTTTCTCACTTTTCCTATTTTCTCTCTCCCTCTCTACCTTCCCATCTCTCTCTTAATTTTCAACATTCCTCGTCTCCTATATTGATCTCTCAGTTACTTTTGCCTCCTTCTCTCATTTGACTGTAATGTCTTACCCTATGTGAGTAAACAGCACAATGTTAATTTTGTCTTGATATGTGAGTAAACTGCACAATGTTAATTTTGTCTTGATATGTTTACCTACCTTGTAAAGCGCTCTGATACTCTTGGGTCCAGTAGCGCTATATAAAACCTTTCAAATAAATAAATACAATTTACTTCCTTACAGAAATGTATTCTGTAGCTGTTTTGCTTGAAAGCTGGAGTCTATATTGGAATCTAG
The DNA here is from genome assembly GCF_964261635.1 of Lissotriton helveticus. Classification (NCBI taxonomy): domain Eukaryota; kingdom Metazoa; phylum Chordata; class Amphibia; order Caudata; family Salamandridae; genus Lissotriton; species Lissotriton helveticus. Next base: position 921,864,939 of record NC_136070.1, read on the forward strand.
CAAAGACTGTTGTCAGTGTGCCAAATTGGGAAATGACAACGGAACAGTCTTCCTCCTGCACAGCCTACTGACTAAGGGGAAGATTTAAGAAAAAGTCATTCAACGGAGCAAGACACCTTGATGCATTTTGCTACATGACAGGGAGAGAGCAGGAACGTGCCATTTCTACCAAGATATGACTCATTTCTGTGCTCTCCCTGCATTGGCGTACTGAGTACTGCCTAGCGCCAACGCAGGCCCCATCGTGCTGTGCTGCAAGCATGCCTGTGTTACAGCCAGGATTGTTTTTGTGCAGGAAGGGGCACCTACCTGCATCAAAGGCAAACCTCTGAGGTATTTCCCTCTTTTTATGCATGCTGCATTCTGAAGCATGCATAGAAAAAGGAAATAATGAGTACAAATTAATATATTTCTCCTCGTTACACCTCACCTGAGAAGTCAAAGCATTTTGACGTATTCCCAGGTTTACTAGTCTTAGTAAATCTGGGAATGTAGCAAAAACCATGGGTGGATGCGTGGGAACACCCACGCTCAACCGATGGAACACCTTCCCAATGCAGAATAATCTAAGGCAGTGGCTTGCGTTTCCTAGCGTTACTCCAGATTTACTACGACACATAGAGCCATGAAAGGTGGCTCTGGGTGGCATAGTAAATCTGAGTTAAGGGCTTGCGTCACCTTACGTGACGCAAGGGCAACGCAAACCCTTTATAAATCTGGCCCTTGGATTTTAAAAACAGAATCAGAATTGGATTGTACCTGCAGACCTCAAGGTTGCTTTGTGCAGTCATCAAGACATGAAATTATATGTTGCCACACTGCATCCAGCTAAAGTACAGTTTTATAGAAGACAACTTGCCTATCTGAGTGCTTCAAAGGTTTCTGAAGTGACAGAATCATCTCCCAAAATGAAGGGTCAAGTGAAGAGTCCAGGAGAGCAAGCCCGCTGCTCCTTGGAGACTGCTAATGTTTCTGCAGTATGGGAAAAGATGGTAATGAAGGTCATCTAGTGGTCCAGAGTAGTGTCTATGTTTTGTGAACTTACTTCTGTACATCAACAAAAGAAACATTGTCCTTCCACTCCCTAACAAGATTCCTGTCCTGCGTCACAACCTTCTCACTTGCCTCCATCATACCGAGGGGTTGAGATCTTCCCCATGGTGGGCTCTGATGATGTCTGAAAGTACCTGGGATTTTGTAAAGACTTCTGAAGTGTAGAAAGTCCAGAAACTAGTTGCCCCATGTGCGCTTTGAACAAGAGATGTCTTTTCTAGTTAGTCCAAGTTGTGCTGCCTTGGAAGCTATTGATCTGATTCAGAAGGATGTCCTGAGTCCCTCTGTCGGAGTCAACTATTACCAATGCACTGGCCTTGAGTTCCAAACATAATAATATAAATGATGGCATCCAGTCTTCTATGTATCATGCACACAGCCTTCCAAAGAAAGCAGCCAGGCTTCCTGCAGAGACTGACCTTGTTTCATGTACTGGCCATCCACCTAAGATGAAATAGGACTCTAATAATCTACCAGTCAATGTTCAAATCACACAAAATGTGGGTTCATGTACATCAAAAAAACAAGGTTTGAGGTTTTGGGGTGGTCTTGAACCATTCATGAGAAGACTGCGAAGCTGCCCTGCTCTTAAACTGGTGAAGACTTACTGTGTATTCAGTCTGCTGTATAAACCTGTTCTGATTGGGATTGTAAGATTGTATGGGGCAGATTTATGTTGGGAATGCGCCACGTTTGCGTCACGCAACTGCGGCGTAAACGTGGCGCATCCCTACGACCCATTTACAACATGACGCATCTAGGCAGATGCGTCACGTTGTAAAGCCCTGCGCCACTTGTGGGCGTTCCGGCGCAGGTTGGGCGTTCCGGGGCAGGTGCGCCTCGCAAAAGTGGCTGAGTGAAATCTATAAGATTTCACTCAGTCACTTTCAGGCCAATGCTGCGTCAAAACCCTGCGCCTGCTTGAAGCAGGCGTAGGTCTTGACGCAGCATTGTAAAGATGGGGCACCCCCGAGCCTTGCTGGAGCTGCGTCGCGCTTGCGACGCAACTCCAGCAATGCGCCACCTTTACGGCACAGATGCGTCACGCATCTGTGCCGTTTTTGCCCCATGGTGCGCCGCATTGTAAATGCGGCGCACCATGGGTGGCGGAGCAGCGGCGCAAAATAACTGGCGCATCCCTGGGGATGCGCCAGTTATCATAAATCTGCCCCTATATTTTTTTGCAACCCTTTCTCTTACAAGAAGATTCTCAGTTAAAGCATATGATTGAGAATCTACTTGGAAAGTGCTAGAACACAAACAAATCATATACATCTAACTAGATGCGAAAGTCAAATGATATTGCAGTTTATGATCTCCTTCTGTCATCTATAGCTTTTAGAAACTGTGCTGAAAATTGCACCATGTTATCATCAATTTCTGACAACTGCCTTGGGACGAGTCCATCTTTAACAGGTTCCGGGAAAGTCATGGTTGCCTGGTAACTCCTTGTAAGTACTGGAAAATGTCTCAAGCGCTCTTTAATAAACAATGTTTTTTTAGCAAGTTGTGGCAGTGTTACACTTTCCGATATTAGCCTTGGAGTTTTGGCTGCCTTAGGTTGTTACATGCTAGTAGGTATTCAGCAGAATTTCCAGCACCCTCACAGTTTTCACCAATCAGAATTTGGAACTTCTATTTCTCATTCATCTCTTAAAAGCTCTTCCTGCAGCCTAGTCTGATACTGTGACTAGGGCTGGTTTCCTCAGCCCCTCTCTAGGCTTGGTCTGCTGCTTGTTTGGATTGCTATTAAGGCTGCACAAGCTGCTCCCCCACCTCAGCCCAGTCTGCTCTTGCTACACCAGGGCTATAGATGGGCTGCCCTACTAGTCCTACCCTTGTCCTCTCTGTGCCACACTACTGTTTCAAAGAATGGGACTAGTTTGGACAACATCATCCACCATCACCCACTATCAGCCATATTTCCCTGTGGCTATTTGCTAAATGGCTGGCAATCATCAACCTGGGGTCTTGGAGGTGGACTGTCCATCAACAGATAAAGTTTAAAGAAGGGAACAGTTGACTGCCCTGCCTGCAAATACAACTATGGTAAATAAAAGATAGGACTGAATGCCTAGTTCAATACCTAGCTCTCTACATGAGATGGTTGTGGTAGGGTGAAGAGCTCAGAGATAAGGTGTCATTTATACTTGCTGTGTTCTTAAAGATCGATTCAGCAACCACCTGCATCCCATAATTGCCCTGCATAGTAATTTGTACTTCGTCCATGCATTGGGCATTTTATAAACTAGGAACAGCTTTAAAGAACCCAGCTGAAAAACTACATCATTGAATGGCCCAAGTGGAACACATCACATAGTACTGAAGTGGGACAATGTCATGCCTCATGTGCATACATACGGGTGTATACCATGTGAACGTGGCATTGCAATGTGCCACTTTGTAACGCAGCACCATGTCACGTCCTGGTTTATTACATTGTGTGGAATTTATTTATTATTCAACTGGGATTTGTACTATGGTTGTATGTTATTACCTAAGGGTTTGTAAAGTTATTTTGCTAGAGAATCTATAAGATTATTCCTTAATTTTCCTTGGTCCAAACTAATTTCCTGAACATCACCAATCCCATACTATGCCCCAGCCCACATGTCCTTTTTAGTTGGGTACACTGTGTTGCTTGATGGGAAATCTAGGACTCACACCCCACTAATATTATTGACTAAGCTACACCCCTGCCCACCATGAGACACACTACCTACCATGAGACTTACTACCTGATTTTGAACTATTTGAAGTTGGCCAATGAAAGAATATTTAATACCCAAATAAAGACCGTTGCAGTAATCAAGTCTAGAGCCAATTAAAGCCAAGATTGAGACCTGTCTACTTTCAAAAGTTAACAAGCATTTGCAATGCAATAGGTCTCGCATTAGGAAAGTGTGAGTTATTTGTCTTGTACATGACAAATTTGTTATTTGTGTGTTATTTTTGAAAATTGTGAAATTAATAGCTTTGTCATTTACAATACTAATACTTTTATTTTTTGACAATGTGACACCTAAAGCATTTTTAATGCAACGTGTTTTGTATTTACATGACTTAGAAGTATTGATTTTACAAATAATGTTTTTTTTAAAATAATTAATACTGAAATAAAAGTTAAAGTTATTGTAATTTATAATGGCAATAGCTTAATCCTTTGTAATTAACTTTTGTGAAGATTATGTTCAGTGTATTTTATTGTGACTAAAATATAAGAACAGAAGGGAAATATCAACATTTTTTTGTGACATTTGTAATAAAGCTTGAAACATTGAGAGAACATATTTGAAACAGTTGTTGTTGAATGTTTGCACAGATTGATACTGTGGTGGCGCTGAGTGATGTTGTGGTGGCGAAAAGTGATGCTGTGGCGTTCAGTGATGCTCTGGTAGCGCATAGTGATGTTGTGGTGCCCCTGAGTGATGCTGTGGTGCCCCTGAGTGATGCTGTTGTTGTGCGATAGAGTGAGGGCGATAGATAGCTAGAGGGAGGGAGAAAGATCGATAGAGTGAGGGCGATAGATAGATAGAGTGAGGGCGATAGATAGATAGAGTGAGGGCGATAGATAGAGTGAGGGTGATAGATAGATAGAGTGAGGGCGATAGATAGATAGATAGAGTGAGGGTTTTAGAGAGCAGCAGATCAGCACAGGAGAAGAGAACAGGGAGTTAAAGAAGGAGGTGGGTGGAAGAGAACAGCAGATCAGCACAGGAGAAGAGAACAGGGAGTTAAAGAAGGAGGTGGGTGGAAGAGAGGAGCAGATCAGCACATGAGAAGAGAACAGGGAGTTAAGTAAGGAAGCGGGTGGAAGAGAACAACATATTAGCACAGGAGAAGAGAACAGGGAGTTAAAGAAGGAGGTGGGTGGAAGAGAACAGCAGATCAGCACAGGAGAAGAGAACAGGGAGTTAAAGAAGGAGGTGGGTGGAAGAGAGGAGCAGATCAGCACATGAGAAGAGAACAGGGAGTTAAGTAAGGAAGCGGGTGGAAGAGAACAACATATTAGCACAGGAGAAGAGAACAGGGAGTTAAAGAAGGAGGTGGGTGGAAGAGAACAGCAGATCAGCACAGGAGAAGAGAACAGGGAGTTAAAGAAGGAGGTGGTGTGGAAGAGAGCAGCAGATCAGCACAGGAGAAGAGAACAGGGAGTTAAAGAAGGAAGTGGGTGGAAGAGAGGAGCAGATCAGCACATGAGAAGAGAACAGGGAGTTAAGTAAGGAAGCGGGTGGAAGAGAACAACATATTAGCACAGGAAAAGAGAACAGGGAGTTAAAGAAGGAGGTGGGTGGAAGCGAACAGCAGATCAGCACAGGAGAAGAGAACAGGGAGTTAAGTAAGGAAGCGGGTGGAAGAGAACAACATATTAGCACAAGAGAAGAGAACAGGGAGTTAAAGAAGGAGGTGGGTGGAAGAGAACAGCAGACCAGCACAGGAGAAGAGAACAGGGAGTTAAAGAAGGAGGTGGGGTGTAATAGAGCAGCAGATCAGCACAGGAGAAGAGAACAGGGAGTTAAAGAAGTAGGCGGGTGGAAGAGAACTGCAGATCAGCACAGGAGAAGAGAAGAGAACAGGCAGTTAGAGAATGAGGCGGTGTAATAGAGCAGTAGATTAGTATGGGAGAATAGAAGAGAACAGGGAATTAGAGAAGGAGGTGGGTGGAAGAGAGCATCAGATCAGCACAGCAAAAGAGAACAGGGAGTTAGAGAAGGAGGTGAGGTGGAAGAGAGCAGCAGATTAGCACAGCAGAAGAGAAGAGTGAGTTAAAGAAGGAGGCGGGTGGAATAGAATAGCAGATCAGCACAGGAGAAGAGAGCAGGGAGTTACAGAAGGAGGCGGTGTAGAAAACCAGCAGATCAGTAGAGGAGAAGAGAACAGGAAGCTAGAGAAGGAGTCGGGGTGAAAGAGAACAGCAGATCAGTACCAGAGAAGTGAAAAGGGAGTTAGAGACGGAGGCGGATGGAAGAGAGCAAAAAGATTATCACAGGAGAAGGCAACAAGGAGTTAGAGAATGAGGCGGTTGGAAGAGAGCAGCAGATCAGCACGTGAGAACAGAACATGGAGTTAAAGAAGGATGCAGGTGGAAGTCAGTAGCAGATCAGCACAGGAGAAGAGAAGAGAACAGGGAGTTAAAGAAGGAGTTGGGGTGGAATAGAGCAGCAGATCAGCACAGGAGAAGAGAACAGGGAGTTAAAGAAGGAGGCAGTTGGAAGAGAACAGCAGATTAGCACAGGAGAAAAGAACAGAGTTAAAGAAGGAGGCGGGGTATTTGAGAGCAGCAGTTCAGCACAGGTGAAGAGAACATGGAGTTGAAGAAGGATGTGGAGTGGAAGAGAACAGCAGATCAGCACGGGAGAAGAGACCATGGAGTTAAAGAAGGAGGTGAAGTGGAAGAGAGCAGCAGATCAGCACGTGAGAACAGAACATGGAGTTAAAGAAGGAGGCGGGTGGAAGACAGTAGCAGATCAGCACAGGAGAAGAGAAGAGAACAGGGTGTTAAAGAAGGAGTTGGGGTGGAAGAGAGCAGCATATCAGCACAGGAGAAGAGAAGAGAACAGGGAGTTAAAGAATGAGGAGGTTGCAAGAGAACAGCAGATTAGCACAGGAGAAAAGAACAGAGTTAAAGAAGGAGGCGGAGTATTTGAGAGCAGCAGATCAGCACAGGTGAAGAGAACATGGAGTTGAAGAAGGATGTGGAGTGGAAGAGAACAGCAGATCAGCACAGGAGAAGAGAACAGGGGTTTAAAGAAGGAGGTGGGGTGGAGGAGAACAGCAGATCAGCACGAGAGAAGAGAAAACAGAGTTAAAGAAGGAGGCGGGTGGAAGAGAACAGCAGATTAGCACATGAGAAGAGAACAGGGAGTTAAGTAAGGAAGTGGGTGGAATAGAACAACATTAGCAGAGGAGAAGAGAACAGTGAGTTAGAGAAGGGGGCGGGGTGAAAGAGACCAGCAGTTCAGCACAGGAGAAGAGAACAGGGAGTTAAAGAAGGAGGCGGGTGAAAGAGAACAGCAGATCAGCACGAGAGAAGAGAAAAGGGAGTTAGAGAAGGAGGCGGGTGAAAGAGAACTGCAGATCAGCACAGGAGAAAAAAACAGTTAAAGAAGGAGGCAGGTGAAAGAGAACAGCAGATCAGCACGAGAGAAGAGAAAAGGGAGTTAGAGAAGGAGGCGGGTGAAAGAGAACAGCAGATCAGCACGAGAGAAGAGAAAAGGGAGTTAAAGAAGGAGGCGGGGTGGAAGAGAACAGCAGATTAGCACATGAGACGAGAACAGGGAGTTAAGTAAGGAAGCGGGTGGAAGAGAACAACATATTAGCACAGGAGAAGAGAACAGTGAGTTAGAGAAGGGGCGGGGGTAAAGAGAACAGCAGTTTAGCACAAGAGAAGAGAAAAGTGAGTTAGAGAAGGAGGCGGGTGAAAGAGAACAGCAGATCAGCACAGTAGAAGAGAAAAGGGAGTTAGAGAAGGAGGCGGGTGAAAGAGAACAGCAGATCAGTACGGGAGAAAAGAACAGGGAGTTAGAGAAGTAAGCGGATGGTAGATAGCTTAAAGATTATCACAGGAGAAGAGAACAGGGAGTTAGTGAATGGTGCTGAGGGAAGAGAGCAGCATATCCGCATGTGAGAATAGAACAGGGAGTTAGCGAAGGAGGTTGCGGAAAGGAACAGCAGATCAGCACTGGAGAAAAAAACAGGGAGTTAAAGGAGGAGGTGGGGTGGAAGAGAGGAGCAGATCAGCACAGGAGAAGAGGAGCAAACCGGGACGTAAAGAAGGATTTGGGGTGGACGAGAGCAGCAGATCAGCACAGGAGAAGAGAATAGACCATGGATTTAAAGAAGGAGGTGTGGTGGAAGAGAGCAGCAGATCAGCACAGGGGAAGAGACCAGGGAGTTAAAGACTGAGGCGGGTGGAAGAGAGCAGCAGATTAGTACAGGAGAAGGGAACAGGGAGTTAAAGAGTGAGGCGGGTATAAGATAGCAGCAGATCAGCACAGGAGAAGAGAAGAGAACAGGGAGCTAGAGAAGAAGGCAGTTGGAAGAGAGCATCAGTTCAGCTCGGGAGAAGAGAAGAGATGAGGGAGTTGGAGAAGGAGGTGGGTGGAAGAGAGCAGCATAACAGCCCAGCAGAAGAGAACATGGATTTAAAAAAAGGAGGCGGGTGGAAGAGAGCAGCAGATCAGCACAGGGTAAGAGAACAGGGAGTTAAAAAGGATGCAGGGTGGAAGAGAACAGCAGAACGGCACAGGAGAAGAGAATAGGGAGTTAGAGAAAGAGACGGGTGGAAGAGAACCGCAGTTTAGCACAGGAGAAGAACACAGTGAGTTAAAGAAGGAGGCGGGGTGGAAGAGAGCAGCAGGTCAGCACAGGAAAAGAGAATAGAATATGGAGTTAGAGAAGGAGGTGTGGTGAAAGTGAGCATCAGATCAGCAGAAGTTAACAGGGAGTTAAAATGCAATACAATATGTTTCTCATTTGGAAAGTTTGAGCTATTGCTATTGTAAATGACCAAATTTATTTTAATGTTTTGTTGTGAAAAATAGTGAAATTAATTGCTTTGTCATTTACAACGCTAATAGTTATAACTTTTGCAATTGTGACACCTATAGCATTTGTAATGCAATATGGGTTGTATTTATGTGACTTACATGTATTGATATTACAAACAACAATGGTTTGGAGTTGGAGGGTGGAGTTGGAGGGTGGAGTT